>NC_136733.1:16680803-19300803 GCF_936440315.1 Barbus barbus | reverse complement strand
AATGGTGACATTGCAATATTGGTCATCAAGTTTAGTATCATAATTAACCATTCGAGATCTCTCACCTCTTAAGTGAAAATATCCACACAAACACTTTCTGGCCCAGACACTACCAAATAGGGTTGTATTTTTGGCATTGTCTGTCATGTCAAAATCAGTACTTTGTTATGGAGTTCCTATATGAACTGAGTTTCTGACACTAAAGCTTTTTTTTATTTTTTTTTGCTGATCCTCACATTTCAAGCCACACGTTTTTGTAGTTAGATCAGTGTATAGACTGCACTGGATCCTAAAGCACATTGGCCTTGTTCTCTTAAACCCCTTGTCAACTCAGGCAAGATGTGGTAAGGTTTAAATATGTTGTGACGTTTGAAATGCTTCAAAGCCAGTATAGAAATATGCATCACTTATACTTGAGAATGTTTTAAATATTGCACTGATGGCTGTTTTATGAGTTGTTGGTGTCATGCCAACTTTTAAAGATACTATTTTTCTAAATAGAAAAACAATTCTTATTGTATGGAAGCTCCAGGGTGGTTTTCACTCATTCTTTGCAAAGGCTTTTATATGCCTACTGAATTACTGTATGTGTAATTATGTAACACACTCTGCTTGAATGCCCCTCCTTAAGTAATGTCAAACATATTCTAGACTGTAACAACTATGGTAAAATATGACAGTGTTACTGGGCATCCTTTTGACATAATGGGAGAACATACAAGTGAAGTGTCCAGAAAAATCTTGGAGCACTTCCTTTCTGAAGTCCCATCCTCCTCTTTTTAAGGGGGATGCTACAAGGTAAAACCAGTGTATCAAGAAGTTGCACAATGCACAAGTCTTTACTTGATAATGCCATAACATTTATGACATAAAAGTAAAAGTAACTTCTTTGATTGAGATAAAAGTCAAATGACTGTGATTTGTTTTGGACCAACTTTTGAAATATTATTTTCATCAAAGAGAAGTTTGGGAAAAGGCCTCTCATAATGTTTTTGTCTTTTGTGAATTGTTATTTTGTTGTGTTTTTATACCTGTTTAGCTGTTTGTTTATGTTTCGAATGATGTAAGTGGTCATATCTTAAATATATTTCTTGCTGTATTTTGTACTTTTTGTACAAAGGCATTTTAGATATTAAATTCTGTGGTTTTAAGAAAATGACTGGTATAATTCATAGTCTTGCGTGTGACTCAGTGAGGATTCTCCTGAATGTTATTGTTCCTTGAGTCAGCCTTTGCCTCTTCCTGTGCCTCAGGTAGTTATAGAGCTATAGGGTTGCTCAATATTTCCAAGAAACACAAGTGGTTGTGACTAACGGACTGTGAAAGCACATATAGGGATGTAGTTAGTCTAAACAAGTGTCTTTATAGATACAAGTCTTACAGTGTTACGTCATTTACAGAAAAACATGTTCAAAATGTGTATACATAGCCTTGAGCAGATGCTAGCGGTAGCATGTATTTAGCAGTTAGCTCCTTAGTAAACACCAGTTTGCTGCAAAGAAACAAACTAGTTAAAACAAGTCTACGCTAGCCTTTAATACCAACATAAGTGTGCTTAATTGTATTGAATGTGCACTTGAGTATATTATTCAAATACCATACTTTACTTAGTCTATAGGTAATTTAATATCAATTAAATGAAAAGCCATTTAAGCGTACAGAGAGCACACTTTCACAGCTATTTTTTTAACACACTAAAAGTATACTTTTAAAAAGTGCACTTTTTACATAATGCAAATTACGTTTTTCTTTTAAAGTACAATTTAAATAATTGTTTTAATAATCTTTTGTCATGTATCAAAGTACACTCATTTTAATGTGCTGACTAACATACTAAAGCACATGTAGTATTCATTACACCTTTAATGTGTTTGAAATGGGATTTGATATTCAATTTAAGGTTAAAATATTTAGATTTAATTTTGTTTTTAAATTAAATAACTTGCAACTAAGTGTCCAAAAAGAGAAATATATTATTTTAAAGTAATTTTTTCTGTAATAAGTAATATTTTTTAAATGTATGTTAAAGTGTACATTACTTGTGAAGATAATTCACTCAAAAATGACAAATCTGTCATCATTACTCGCCCTCAAGTTGTTCCAAACCTGTGTGCTTCTTCAGCTGAGCACAAAAGAAGACATTTTGAAGAATTTTGGGAGGCAAACAATTGCTGATGGTCATTGACTTACATAGTATTTTGTCAAAGTCAATGGCAACTAGTTATTTCAGCTTTATCTTGAACTTGAACTCTGAAAATGGCAATTCCACAAACAAGTTGTACATTTGTACATGTCTGTGTCTCAATAGCTTTTACAGCTGGCTAATATAAACTAAAGTATGATACCAACTGAGTGAATTACCACCATTATGAAGTTGATGTGGCTAATGCTAAATTCAACAATATTGCCAAGCCTAATCATGCAAGCAAACAAAAGAGCAGAGGACAGTTACTGAATATAAAAATACTCGTAAAGCTGATATATCTGGGTCAATGTAACCTAATTGCTGGTTAGAGGATCATGCGTACGTGTTTCCTTCACAACATTGAGTTAAAACAGCTTGTTTACATTTGGTACATCAGTTCACAAACTCTTGCCAGTGTTGTACGGATCCTTAAGAGTAACAATGCAACCACTTGTGATTTTGCTTATATTCTTATATTCAAGCTGGGACATTCAACAATTAGTTTATTTATTTAGCTGTTTGCATTCAGTGACACAACAGAATAACTTGCACATCACATTTAAGAAAAAGTAAAAGTGTATTTTTTTGTTTTGTTTGTTTTTTGTAGTGCACTCAGATACATACTGCTTGCAGTTAATTTTTTTCTGCCCAAATCACACTCTCATGCTTCCAACTTTTAGTCTCTCCATTGACAGAAGGGCAAAAGACAGATAGTGAGAGAGACAGGTGGCCAGGCCAATCCTTGCATGCCCTCTGCTCCTTTTAACTTTCTTTCACTATTTCACTCCACTTTGTGTGCTCTAGCTCGCAGTGACAAGCCACCCAATTCACTCGCCCATTCTTCTCTCCTCTTCTCTTTTGTTCATCCAGTTCAACTCTGTGCGCCTCTATTCATTCCCCAGACGGCCCACCATTGACGGGAGCCCCTGCCTAAGTCACACTGCCCGACCCGGACCTCCCCCTTCACACACACACACACACACACACACACACACGCACAGCTCTGCAGCTGCTATGGTAATGAGAGAGGGGACAAGCAAGGGAGAAGGCTGGAGAGCACAGAAAGAGAAAGGGAGATCCTTCTCATGCAACTCAATAACCGGTGGCCCTGTTTTTTTTTTGTTTTTTTTTGCAAATGGAAAATCCGTCTACCTCCTTTTCTTCTTTCCTCCTGTCGGTTTCCCACCCTGTTCCCTTCGTCGTTTCCCTCCCCTAGCCTCCACACCTCCTCTCCTGACCTCCTCTTTCTCATTTAAATCCATTTCACACCATGTCCTGAAAAGGGATGTTCAAAGGTGTGTAAAGTAACCCTGATCCAGCCCTTCAGGCCTGAGAAAGCTGGGTGTTTATGTGTACGCACTTGCATGTGTGTTTGCCTCGATGTGCAGTTGTGTGCATTTTTGAACACTGTGCTTGAATTGCATAGTTCATAGACAGCGGTGATTCATAGAGAGATTTCATTGCATTAGATAATGAAAGCAAGTGGCGTCTTCAAGCAACTGCAAGACTTTTCTCAAAACTAACTTCACTTTTCAGAGCCATTTTTTGCAATAACCTCTAGCCTCTAGCCTTTAGCAATAACCTAACCAAACAATTGTCCTTGCAGAGTACCCACAGGTAAAGATCAGTAAAATGAACTATGAACAATCCCACGTCAACCAGAAAGTGTTATAGTTAATGCATTACATGTACATTTTTCTCTTTTTTCTTTTTCTTAAACATCAGGGTAAAATTAATGAACGTATAAAGAGAGAGGGATGGATAGATAGATAATAATGTGATCAATTAAAATAAATAAAATAATGTATAGGGACTGTGGTCCCTACTTTTTTATTATTTGTACAATTTATAAAACAATTAAAATGTATAAATTCATAAGTGTATTAAATTAATAATTTATTGGTTGATTTTAATTTTAATTCTTTGTTATAGAGTTAAAAGTACAACAATTCCATATAGTCTTTTAATTATTGAGATAATAAAAAAGTGCATGCATATTATCTAGTTATTATGCATGCTTATTATTAGTAAATATTAATTAATTTAGATGGAATATAGCATGTCAAAGGCCATCTTCTCAAAAGCATTTCATGTCAACTGCCGTAAATATGTATAAAACATTTTTTTGTTTTATATTTAATATAATATAATATAATAATTGAAAAGTGTTCTTACTGTCATTAATATAAATATATTTAAGAATTAAACTACACTTTGTTTGACATTTTCTTATTAAATGACATTCTACATTTTAAAGTGTAGCTGAAATACCTTTTTATGTCCATGTATTCAATATCTATTATATATTGAAATGTAGCCTATTATATTTCAATGATTTGGCTCCAAGACCTTGTTTACCTTTTTATAATGCACTCACAAAATACAAAATAAAATAAGAGAAAAAAACAGGATCACCTTATAAGAAAAAGAACATAAAATATGGGCAAATATAGGAACTATGAAGTGGTAAATTATAACAAAACAAGCTTGTAATATGCATGTGTATTGTGTGTATGTGGTGGGGAGTGGGGTGAACTGGGGGACTCTGCTGGCAGACTGCTGAGGGTCCCCATGCAGTCTGTACTGCACAGCTATTCGTCTTATGTCTGTGCACGGTGACCTGTTAGACCATGTGACATCTGCCTGACTGCCAGCACAGAAAAGAGATGCAGGATTGCCCATATGGAGCCTCCTTTTTCCAAATACTCACGCACAGCTCTGCCCCAGAGTGTGTGTGTGTGCGTCTGAGTGTTTGGTTTTGATTAATAAGTGCAGACACACTCGGATGGGGTTACACATCTGTGCGGTAACAGGCGGAGAGGCCATGAGTGAAGCGATAGATTTCATGAACGGCACCCCAGACAAAAATGTTTCATTTAAGTAACTTTAAACCATGCAGAAATATGTCTGCATGAGTGCTTTGCAGCGTTAGTCAAATATACGCTCCTCATAAGTGATTTGGTGAGAAAAGTATATACGTGTAAAATCACATTTAATTTAGTCACTTTGGCACAAATGCATTTCAGCCTGGAAATGCAGTTTAAGATCGTTTTGAGGTTATGCACCCTTAAAAAAAATGTTACGCAAAAATTTAACCCTCCTTGTCAAGACAGATTTAGGGTCATAATATTTTCAGAAATAGGCTATTCATCGAAAGAAAATGTCAAGATTTCAGATTTCGAGTTCATCGACGAGGCTTTAACAAAAGAGGATTTATTGCTCAATTTTAAAGGAACGGTTCACTCAAAAATGAAAATTCTGTTATCTTTTATTGCCCTCATATCATTCAAACCCCAACATTTTTTCCTCTCTGGAAACTATGACATTTTTCAAAATACCTCTTTTTGTGTTCAAGTTTGGAATTACATGATAGATAGACAATTATTACAGAATTGGCTAAAATATCTCTTAAAGTGTGATAGAAGTTATGAAAAGTTTAAAGAAGAGGTGTGAAGTGTTAAATGACATTCTTATAATGACATTAACGTCCGTCACACTACGACATTAACCATTTACTGATATACAGTATGTTTTGCTACAGGTGTGTGCTACAGTAACTGTGCATGCTTGTGCATGTTTGTACATATGTATATAGCGAGTAATTATGGAGGATAAAGACCCAGTTATAATAAGTGAAACTTCTGGGTTTGGGAGAGCAGAGCTGCTTTTCTGTTTGGCTGGCTTTGCTGAATGTAGCCATTCACAAGCCTCTAACCGCATGCTTTCTTTATCTTCATTGTTATCCCCCTCTTCCCTTCACCCACCGCAGCATAATGGCCCTCCGTAAAAGGGGTTGGGGAGCAGTCTGAAGGGGAGGGAGGGGGTTAATTGGGTGAAAGTGAAGAGTGGGGGAGGGACATGGAAAGGGGAGGAAGAGGGACAGAGGACCCCAAAGAGGAGTTTGTGGTGATAGAACAATGGTCCAAACTAAACCACCCATCATTTGTCGCTGACAAGTGATGATAGTGGAGGACTGCTTTTCAGGAAACACGATTGATTGATTGATTGATTGATTGATTTGCTAATTGAATGACTGATTAATTGGCTTCATTTTACAATATGATATGACACAATGTTAAGCAAAATAACCATCAGCGAATCGTGTGGGATTGGTTATAACGCGCAATGCTGTTAAGCTGGTTAAAAAAAATATGATGTGATATGAGCAGGTCTAAATGTAATGCCGCAATCGACACTTTTCATTTCATTTTTGATACGGTCAAAATCAACAAAAGTTTAATACAGCTTTAATTGTTTAATTAAACATTTACTATTATTATTATTATCAACATTTAAAACAGTTGAGCACATTTTTTTCAGGATTCTTTGATGAATAGAAAGATCCAAAGATCAGCATTATCTGAAATAAAAAGCTTTTCGTGGGGAAGTCGTGGCCTAATGGTTAGAGAGTCGGGTTCGTAATCCAAAGGTTGCGGGTTCGAGTCTCGGGCCGGCAGGGATTGTAGGAGTGAATGTCCAGCGCTCTCTCCACCCTCAATACCACGACTGAGGTGAGACCCTTGAGCAAGGCACCGAACCCCCAACTGCTCCCCGGGCACCGCAGCACATTGGCTGCCCACTGCTCCGGGTGTGTGTTCACGGTGTGTGTGTGTTCACTGCTGTGTGTGTGCACTATGAATGGGTTAAATGCAGAGCACGAATTCTGAGTATGGGTCACCATACTTGGCCGTATGTCACTTCACTTTCACATAGCTACTATACCATTCAAAAGCTTGGAGTCAGTATAATTTTTGTGTGTGTGTGTGTGTGTGTGTCTTTGGGGGGGGGGGGGGATTATAGAAATGAATGCTTTAAATTGATCAAAAGTGATGATAAAGGCATTTATAATGTTACAAAAGATTTATATTTCAGATAGATGTTGTTCTTCTGAACTTTCTATTCATCAAAGAAACCTGAAAAAATTATACCGTTTTCAAAATAATAATAATAATAAATGTTTTTTTTGAGCAACAAATCAGAATATTAGAATGATTTCTGAAGGATCATACGACCACTGGAGTAATGATGCTAAAAATTCAGCTTTGAAATCACAGGAATAAATTACATTTTCAAATATTTTCAAATAGAAACGGTTATTTTAAATAATAAAAATATTGAGTTTTATTTAAAATTGTAATAATATTCCCCAACATTACTGTTGTATTTTTTTTAATCAAATAAATGCAGCCTTGTTGAGCATAAGAGACAATATAAACCTTTGAATTGTAGTGCTTATTTGTTTTGCAACATGACATCATGACATTTAAAATTAAGCCTATATGTATTGTTTAATTGAAAACAACAACAACAACCACCTTTCATTGCTCATTTTGAAAATACAGCTGTAAAATGATCACAAAGATTTGACACAATTGTTCTGTAAGCATTAGGCAAGCAACCACAGTAAAACGTGACACATACATCATTATTGGTAGCACTGTTTGTGTCAGGTGGAACACTAGATTATGTGATGCCGGCTGATTGTGTCCTGTTACAACTGCGCCACCTGCTGGCTTTATGAACCTAGCACAAACTGCGTTACATTGACGATGTTATAGTGTTGCATTTCTCCAATGATTGTTTGCGTTAAAACAGACACTGTTCCCCAAATGTGTAACAAAACAGAACATATGTAACCCAAGGTCTGAATCCACGGCTGGCTGAAAGATGGTGAAAGTATACAGTTAGTTCTAGTGAGTTACCGAATAAAAACATCCTGTCCAATCACACTTTGGAAAGATTCTCAGTGCCAAAGACTGATTGATTAGGAGATTGTGAAGATTTCTCCTCTCTGAATTCTGCTGTATTCCTGCAGGTGAGTGAACAGTGGTGTATATACTTTAGATTTGATAAAACAAGGCTTTTTATGGGGTTTAGAACAACAATGTCACATAGACCCATGTATTTTAGCAATGTAGAGACTGGAGCTAGTTGTCACAAGGGCTATATCTCAGTAGTGATTTTATGTATAGAAAACACGTTTATTATTACTCTTTTTGGGGTTTTGTATGTTGGTTTAAAACACGGTGTTCTATGACTGATTGTGAATGTGATAGGCCTATTAGTTTTACTGTATTATTTTCTTGCTCGGCCAACGAGAATAGTTCCAACCTCTAAACAAATCCACAGCAGGATCAACTATTGTGTCTCCGAGCAAGTCAAAAAGGGTTTCTTTACTGAATGAATAGTTTGATTTACTGACTCACTCATAAAGGAAGTAATCGTAAGATTTACTGTAAATTCTGTCACTAATACACAGGTTACTTACTCCTCTAACATGCCCCACCTATACAGGTACATCTCAAAAAATTTGAATATCGTGAAAAACTTTTGTAACATTTCAAAAAGTGAAACTTTCATTCATATATTTTACATTCATAACATGTAAAGACATTTCAAAAGTTTTTATTTTTATTTTTAATTTTGATGATTAGAGCTTACAGCTCATTAAAGTCAAAATCCAGTATCTCAATATATTAGAATATTTATATTTGAGTTTATATAATGGGGAAGACTGCTGACTTGGCAATGGTCCAGAAGACAATCATTGACACCCTCCACAAAGAGTCCCAGTCACAGAGGGTCATTACTGAAAGGGGTGGCTGTTTACAGAGTGCTGTATCAAAGCATATTAAATGCAAAGTTGCCTGGAAGGAAGAAATTGGGTAGGAAAAGGTGCACAAGCAACAGGGATGACCGCAAGCTTCAGAATACTGTCAAGCAAAGCTGATTCAAACACTTGGGAGAGCTTCACAAGGAATAGACTGAAGCTGGAGTGCATCAAGAGTCACCACGCTCAGACGTCTTCAGGAAAAGGGCTACCAAGCCACTTCTGAAGCAGAAACAACGACAGAAGCATCTTACCTGGGCTAAAGAGAAAAAGAACTGGACTGTTGCTCAGTGGTCCAAAGTCCTCTTTTCAGATAAATAAAAATTATGCATTTCATTTGGAAATCAATGTCTGGAGTTTGGAGGAAGACTGGAGAGGCACAGAATCCAAGCTGCTTGAAGTCCAGTGAAGTCCAGTTTCTGAAGTCAGTGATGATTTGCGGTGCCGTGACGTCTGCTGGTGTTGGTCCATTGTGTTTTATCAAGTCCAGAGTCAATGCAGCCGTCTACCAGGAGATTTTGGAGCACTTTATGCTTCCATCTGCTGACAAGCTTTATGGAGATGCTGATTTGCTTTTCCAGCAGGACTTTAGCACCTGCCCACAGTGCCAAAACCACTTCCAAGTGCTTTGCTGACCATGATATTACTGTGCTTGATTAGCCAGCCAACATGCCTGACCTGAACCCCATATGGAATCTATGGCATATTTTCAAGAGAAAGATGAGAAACAGTTGATCCAACAATCCAGACAAGCTGAAGGCTCTATAGTGCCTCAGCAGAGCCACAGGCTCATCGCTTCCATGCCATTCCTCACTGATGCTGGAGTTTGTGCTAAAGAAGCCCTGACAAAGTATTGAGTGCATAAATGAACATACTTTAAAGAACTTGAACTTTTCTGCTTTGCAATTCCTTTTTTGAATGATCTTAGGAAATATTCTAATATCTTGAGATACTGGATTTTGACTTTCATGAGCTGTAAGCTCTAATCATCAAAATTAAAACAAAAAAACTTTTGAAATGTCTTACTTTACATGAAATTAATCTAAAATATATATGAAAGTTTCACTTTTTGAAATAAGTTACAAAAAATGCAATTTTTCACTATATTCTATTTTTTTTTAGATGTACCTGTATATATATTAGTGCTGTCAAACGATTAATCGTGATTAATCAAATCCAAAATAAAAGTTTTTGTTTACATAATATATGTGTGTGTACTGTGTATATTTATTATGTATATATAAATACACACACATACAGTATATATTTTGAAAATATTTACATGTATTTACATTTACACACCTGAACAAAATGTTAAGACCAGGGGAAACATTACAAGTATTCGCATTTCGCACTGGTGGATTGTAACCAGGTTGTAAGTACTGCTTCAAAATACCAAAAGAAGAAACAGGAGCAAGAGACAAAAAATAGAGAATAGACAATTTATTGAATACTGCATTTAAAATCAAACAGGCTGTTCGTCAGCTGATCAAAAGTTTAAGACCATAGCCTTAAAAAGTTAAAATCTGTGCCAAAATATGGCTTTCATGTCAGGTAGTCACACTGTCATGACCTCCTGATGGCAAAGGCAAAGGCAAAGGCACATTCATGTCTTTGAATGTGGCAGGATTGTTGAGCTGCACAAGCAAGTGAGCATGCAATGCACCATCACTGCCGAGGTTGGATGCAGTAAGACAGTCATTTTACATTTCTTAAAAGATCCTGAGAGTTATGGGCCAAAAAGATAAGTGAAACATGCAGGATGGTCCAAAAGAGCGACGTTATTCTCCTGGAAGAAGTCCTTCATCAGGCGGGCATTGTGAACTGCAGCATTGTTCTGTAGAAAGACCCAGTCATTACCACACAGACGAGGGCCCTCAGTCAAGAGGGATGCCTGCTGCTACATGTCCACATAGCCAGCTGCCGTTTGACGCCCCTGCACAACCTGAAGCTCCATTTTCCCATTGATGGAAAAAGCACCCCATACATGATGGAGCCTCCTCCATTGTGCCGTGTGGAAAAAATCTCCAGCGGGATCTCCTTTTCATGCCAGTAACGTTGGAAGTCATCAGGACCATCCAGGTAAAATTTTTCTCATCAGAGAATAAAACTTTTTTCCACCTTTCAATGTCCCATGTTTGTTGCTCCCTTGCAAATTCCAAATGGGCATGTTTGTAGCGTGGGAGGAGACGTGACCTTTGAAGACATTTTTTTTGTACTTGAAGCCCTTCTCTCGCAGATGCCGTCTTATGGTTATTGGGTGGCAGTCAGCATCAGTAAGGGCCTTAATTTGGGTCGAGGATTGGCCTGTGTCTTCATGGACAGCCCATCAGATCCTCCGGCGCTGTGCAGGTGAATGTTTTTTGGGTCTACCACTTGACTTTGTCCCATAACTCTCAGGATCTTTTAATGTAAAACTGTAAATGCAATATAAAATGACTGTCTTAACTGCGTCCAACCTCAGCAGCAATGGAGTGTTGCGCGCACCCTTGCTTCTGCAGCTCAATAATCCTGCCTCGTTCAAAGACAGAAAACCTTTTTGCCTTTGCCATCATGAAGTCATGACAGTGTGACTGCCTGACATAAAAGCCATATTTTTGCGCAGATTTGAACCTTGTAAGGCTATGGTCTTAAACTTTTTATCAGCTGATGAACAGCCTGTTTGAGCTTTACTGCAGTTTTTAATAAATGATCTATTCTCTATTTTTTGTCTCTTGCTCCTGTTTCTTCTTTTGGCATTTTGAAGCAGTACTTATAACCTGGTTACAATCCACCAGCGAGAACTGCGAATACTTGTAATGTTTCCCCCGGTCTTAAGATTTTGTTCAGGTGTGTATATATTTATATTCATATAATTTATATTATATATAAAAAAAATTATTAATATATAAACATAACATATTTTTCTGAAATATATACATGCATGTGTGTGTATTTATATATACATAATAAATATACATAGTACACACACTTAAATTATGTAAACAAAAACTTTTATTTTGGATATGATTAATCGCGATTAATCGCTTGATAGTGCTATATATATATATATATATATATATATATATATATATATATATATAAATAAATGACCTATATGTTATTTCTTAATAATAATGGTGGAAAGGTTAAATTACTGTAATACAGACAACTAACCCCAGCCTCTCATATGTAAGATGAAGTGATAAATCCATACCTTGGTTCTAGGATAGGGCAGGGATCTAAAAAACATAAAAATGAACAAATGCATGAAGAATATGTGCAATTATATGTAGTTGTATAATGTAAAAATGTAAATCAACAACTCAGAATGATCTCTGTTGAAGGAATAGTTCACCAAAAAATGAAAATCTCATGAAAATTTACTCAAGTCATCAAAGTTAAAGGGGTGGTTGTTTCTTCATAAGAACAGATTTTAAGAAACTTAGCATTACATCACTTGCTCACCAATGGGATCCTCTGCATTGAATTGGTGCCATCAGAGTGCAGAACATGCAGCTTTTCACGTCACAAGATGTTAATTGATGGACTAGAGTCATGTGGATTACTTGTGGCTGTCACGTTTCTCAGGGAGTCAAGGAAACCAGGAACGAGGAAACACGGAGAAATCACAAAACTAGAGTCTTTAATATCCAACAGGGTTACATGGAGCACAGGCAGAGAAGACACTCAAGGACCGACAAACATTAACTGAATGGACTGGGGCTTTTAAAGACAGGACAATCAAGGAACTAAGGAGAGACACCTGGAATCAAATTAACAATTAACATGAAGAAGGAACTGGGTCACGGAACACATGGGGAGTAAAAAACACAGCAAAAACAGTCCATGATCTTGACATAACGCCCCCTCCCGGAAGGTGCGTCCTCGCACCATAGAAACATCTAAAGGGGAGGGGCAGGCGGGAGCTAAAGAGGAGGCTCAGGAGGAGGATGGACACCCGGGAGGGGGCCGGCAGACAGAGACCAGGGAGGCGACGAAGGAGGGAGGAGCCAGGGGAGAGAAAGGAGGGACCTGGAGCAGGAGGAACCTGGTGGGACCCAGGCCACAGCCATAACGGTGGCCCACTGTGGAGCCGATGGAGGGAGGAGCCATGGAGGAGGAATGGCCACCGACTCCAGGGGGCCGACCAATGGTGGCGGAGCAGGTGGAGGAGGAGCCCGAGGTGGAGACAGAGAGCCGAAGAGCAAGGGCGACGGGGAGGATCTCGAGGTCCAAGGTGGAGCAGATGGTGCCGGCAACCGACGCGGAGGCGTGGATCTGGGAGGCCGCGGTAGAGCCGGAGCGACAGAGGAGAGAGGAGGAGCAGAGGGGATGAAGGAGCCTGACAGAGCCGGAGGGACGAGGCGAAGCCGGAGGAGTGGAGTCCCGAGGTGCACGATGGTCGACGCCAGACCAAGTCGGAGCCGGAGGGACGAGGGAGCCCGGTGAAGCTAGTGGACTGCCGGGCCACAGTGTAGAGGAGGGAGCTAGGAGTCCACAATCCACATGCCATACTCACCCTCAACTGCGGGGAAGGGGGCGGAGCTCCTCTCCGTGCTCACACCGTCCGTGGCTTTCTCCCTCAAGGCGGCCGTCAACGGTGGGCTCAGGCATGCGCTCCGCGCAGCGGGGAGATAGTGGGCTGGGCACTGGGTCGGGAGTGAAACAGAGATCCGTTTCTCGCCAGTGTCCACTCCACAAAGGCGGCGAAATTTGCTTGAGGGCCATCCTCGGAAGACGGCCGGGTAGGTGGTGAGGACCAGGTACAGTCTTTTGTGACCTTCGAGCGTTCTCTCCCCCTGCTCCAGCAGGAGGAGGAGGTATTCCGGGCGAAGGAGGGGATCCATGGGGAATACACACAACGGAAACAAAAAACGGAGGGTAGACGCAGAGGTAACTGTTTTTCGGTCGATCCTTCTGTCACGTTTCTCAGGGAGTCAAGGAAGCCAGGAATGAGGAGACGAGGAAACACGGAGAAATCACAAAACTAGAGTCTTTAATATCCAACAGGGTTACATGGAGCACAGGCAGGGAAGACACTCAAGGACCGACAAACTTTAACTGAATGGACTGGGGCTTTTAAAGACAGGACAATCAAGGAACTAAGGAGAGAAACCTGGAATCAAATTAATAATTAACATGAGGGAGGAACTGGGTCACGGAACACATGGGGAGCAAAAAACACAACAAAAACAGTCCATGATCCTGACAGTGGCTTATTGTGAAAGTTTTTATCAGCTGTTTTGACTCTTATTCTGACAACACCCATTCACTCCAGAGGATTCACTGGTGAACAAGTGATGTAATGCTAAATTTCTCCAAATCTGTTCCAATAAATAAAGACGCACATCTACATCTTGGTAAAATATCAGTAAATAACAGAAGTTTTCATTTTTGGGTACACTATTCCTTTAAAAGTCATGCGCTTGTTCTATGTGTGCATGGGGTTTTGTTTATTCAGCAAACTTTAGAGGCCCTATTTAAGGTCACATAAACATTAAACATTAGTCTCTGTGCAGTTTATTCCTGCTCTTTTGCAGCGTGGCAGTCTGACGTAAACAGTTTTTCTTCATTATATCATATGCAAACTTACCAAGATCTGCTGGAAGGACAATGGCCTCGTCAGAAAAGCCCAGAGATAAAGCAAAAGATCTGAACTTCTCTATTAGTTCTGGCCTTTGTATGGATGACCGTCCTAGGAGAATGTTTCTGACAAATTAGTATGCGTCATTAATATGTCAAACACAAAAGTGATATAATTTATCATGTAGACTTACCGTAAAGAGCTACTTGAGTGTATTCTTTGTGCATGTTCTTGTATTTAAGGACCAGACTATAATCAGTGTAATTGGTCTCCACTATTGTGATGTCTTTTGTTATCTTGTGCCCTTAAAATGACAAAAAGTCAGCCGTATCATGTTATTAATTTAAAGTTAAGGGATTGATTCCATCCTGTCATAAAGGTGCTTAAGTAAAATTGAAGTAAATAACTTTTAGAAAGTATATGCAGGCTAAATCTTACATTAAATCAGATAGTTTAAGGTAACAATCACAGGTTACCACTTTTTTTCAGTGTAAGTGAATTCAGTTCTATCTGCACTACATTCTACTTAATATTCTGTATATAATAACTGAGAAGTAATCTTTTATTTTTCTTGTAGGTCTGATGAAAGAGTGCAATGGACTTAAATGTATTTGAAAGTTTTTGACATTTGCTAATGTCAAATCTCACATTTCACAAGTGTGAATTAAGACACCATATGATAAGAAACGATCACAAAGATGCTTGAGAGAGGAAATGAGAGCTTACTTTTGCTGAAATAAGTGAATTCTCCAGGAACATCTGTCTTCTCATATGAATAAACACTGATGGAGCATCCATATGGTCTGTTAGTTCAAATATTTACAGACTGTTAGCACAGAGCTCAAATATTTGGGTTAAATGTATTTTCCCATTACAATATGTTCCCCCTTCTGTTATTCGAGATGGTGTGATAATGTAAATATGGAACAATATCCTATCCAGAATTCTGCACCTTATGCTCCACATGGTCAGATTCACATTTCCATTGGCATCTGGTACCAGAAGGCCTTTAGAAACCTTCAGATGGTTTTTGAACATTGCAAAAAACGGTGACTCATCTGCAAGTCCAATCCGGTACCATTCACCTGTGAACTGACAGTAAATGTAGTAAAGATGGTTAGCAGTTTACTAAAGGCCCCCAAGGGTTCTGTAGTACCAGGTGTTTTGTTAATTACTGTTATTGAAAAAAATACAGTGGTTTAAAAAAGAATCTGCAGGTATTTCACAATTTGTTATCATTAGTTAAAGACATAAGTTTACCATGAACTAATGATGAAAAATAATTCAAACCATTAAAACCAAAAGTTATATCTGTCAATATTATTTAATGGACCTGAGCTAACAATCAATAAACAGTTGTACAAGGATTAATTAATGCTGTAATAAATGCTCATTGTTAATGTTAGTTAATGCATTAACTTTAACTAACGGGACTTTACTGAGAACTAGAACTAAATGGTTGCATATTTTCTAACAAAATGTAAAGTGGCACAAATAGAAGCTGACACATGTAACTCAACGTTTATTTAGTTCTTTCTGTGAAAACAGCTAGCTCATATTACCAATTAAAGCAGGCATTATCAATAGTTTTAAGATCACTGCATCTGTTTAATATTGAAAAACTTTGATTTTCATTCTTGTGTAGAAATAAAAGTTGATGAACCATGATCTGTTCTTTAAGTAAACTATGGCGATGTGTGACACTGATGTCCGCCTCTTCACTGTTTGCTTTTGAATTTGAACTTTTGAACAAATGCTATATAAACATTCAGATTCACTTGAAATGCTTCTGCTGTTAAATAAAAAAAAAAAACATTAATTCAATGTTTAAACTACTTACCCCCAAAATCTATTAAAGCACAACCCAAAGAACTGAAAACTCATACTCACTTTCTCCACATCAAAGTTCGGCTGAGGTTCAATAACAAGATGGGTGTTGAAACCATGTGTCCCCAAAAACATACAAAGCAAAAGCGCTAATGCCAGAGTCATGCTTAAAGTTCAAAAACCTCTTATGCTGTATGGAAAAGTGAGGAACACAAAACTAATGGCATATCAGAGAAGCAATGGGGAAACTGCTGGGTTCATATTTGCCAACAGCAAGGGAATGTTTGTGGAGGACAGGAGCCCGGCCCCTTACACTCAATGCATGTGTACTGTCAGTTAACCACAGACCAGCAATACAGACTTTTAAAACAGTAAAATTTTCTTATGCTAGAGAATCTGTCTTGAAAATACAGAAGGTTGATGAAATATATTCTTGAAGGTATAATACACAGAGAACGAAGACGATTACAAATGCATGTTTCAGACATTCCACTGGTGCGTAATTACAGACAAAAACATAAAAACATTGCACGTGACACTTTACACATTATGCTTTTTAAAACATTCTTTGAACAACTGCATGAAATATCCCTCAGCAGGCTGTGAAGGTAAGATGACCCTGGACTTTGACTTAAATTGGCCCAACACAAACGTTACGACACCATTCTCTACAAAAATCACTATTACTCTAGTGTACTCTTAAGCCTGAAGAGTTATATTCAATAGAGATGAAATAATGACTGAATACCTCTGAAGAGATCTCATCTCGCAACAGCGCTGTATGTAGTCGCATTGTCCATGAGGCTATCGGCACCGACGGTGTTCTTCTTATTATTCTTCTTCCACTCTAGGCGTCTATGGCAGTCCATAGAACCACTTGCAGGAACATTATTAAATTTGGCACACAGATATAGGACAGTCTCAATATCAAAGGGATAGTTCACCCAAAAATTTAAATTGTCATTAATTACTCACCCTCATGGCGTTCCAAACCTGTAAGACCCTTTTTCATCTTCTAAGCACAAATTAAGATATTTTTGATGAAATCTGAGAGCTTTGCCCTCCATAGACAGCAAGGGATTTACCACTGTCAAGGCACGGAAACACAGTAAGGATATCGGAAAAACAGTCCTTGTGACATCAGTGGTTCAACTGTAATTTTTAGGAAGCTATGACAATACTTGCTAGAGAACACCCTAGTGGCGTTATGAAGAGAACCACAACACGTGCTAATGGTGCTAGGGTGTGGCGGAGGAGAAGGATTGTTAAATAAAGTCGTTATTTTTTTTATATATTCTCGTAGCTTTGTAAAATTACGGTTGAACCTCTGATGTCACATGGACTATTTTAACGATGTCCTTACTACCATTCTGTGTCTTGACTGTGGTAGTACCCTTGCTATCTATGGAGGGTCAGAAAGCTCTCGGATTTCATCCAAAATATCTTAATTTGTGTTTCGAAGATGAACGAAGGTCTTAGGGGGTTTGGAATGACATGAGGGTGCATAATTAATGACAGAATGGGAAGTCGTGGCCTAATGGTTAGAGAGTCGGACTTGTAATCCAAAGGTTATGGGTTCGAGTCTCGGGCCAGCAGGGATTGTAGGTGGGGGAGTGAATGTACAGCGCTCTCTCCACCCTCAATACCACGACTGAGGTGCCCTTGAGCAAGGCACCGAACCCCCAACTGCTCCCCGGGCGCCGCAGCATAAATGGCTGCCCACTGCTCTGGGTGTGTGTACTTGAAATGCTATATCTCTGCAGTGCTGACGGTACTCAAAAAGTTTTGGGACAGTCCCACCTTGTAGTCAAAAGCTATAATGAAATTTCCCAAAAATGCTAGTAACTTTTGATTAAATTAGCTTATTGTAAAGAAACTGGTCTCAGTATATTCCTTAGGTCACGCCAAGAACATAGATACCAATTTAGCCATAGTTGCCCAAACGTCCTGTCTGCCGTTTTGATTTTGTTTAAAGATATTGTCTGATTTTCACCAAATTTGATTTTGAATTCATCTTCAGACTGTGCCGACAAAATTTTATGGATTTCATGTTGATAGACAAAGGCCTTTTCTTACATTGATGGCATGATGCCAAACTGCATCTCTGCAAAGCTTTGGCATATTGACTATGAAGCCATTAACTATTAACAATGCAATACAAAATGCTAAAAGTTTAGAAAGTTTTGCCTCTGCCACCTATTGGTCAAAATTGATAATCATATTACTAATGATTGAATTTATGATTTTTTCAGCCAGTTTGAGTAAAATCACCATAAAAAGACCTTAATTCTTATTGTTGCCTTTGGTATTATGCTTCCTGCCATGCTTTCTCATTCTCTGCTGTGCTTGGCCCCTTAATTGCTGCATGCAGCTATCTTTCATTTCCATTTCCACTGAGGAGAACTTAAATACAAGAAAGTAAATACAACAGCTAGTTGTTTATATTATTTATAACCATTATCTAGTAACAGATGGGACAAATTTTGATAAAAGTAATTTATTAGGAAAAATAATAGTCACGTGATATATATTTAGAATGTTGAGATTGTTCATTTTATCTGTATTCATCGGCATATTAGAAATACAGTTGTAAAAAATTTAATATTGTAGAAATACAGCTGTACAAAATTAAAACAAACGTGTATTTGGCATATTACTTTATTTGGCACATCCCTGTCATTATTACAGAACAATGCTAATACTTTACTGACTCGATACCACAATTCAACATATGACTACAATATTGAGACTTCAGTCAATTTTGCTCACTTTGTGGATGAAGCAAACAATAGAGTTCTTTAGTAACCATGCATTTCAAATGAATTAGTATTAATATCATATTTGGTTCAACTTCTTTGTTAAACACAAAAGTAGTATGTTATACCAGGTGAGGTCAGAAAAAGAAGCAAGCAGTCACCAGTGAAGTTCAATATTTTACATTTGCAACATCAATATTATAATGAGTTTCATTTTAAATTCAACATTTCATATAATAATCTTTTTGAGATTGATTGAGATTTGATGATTCTAACTAAAATGTAACAGAACAATGCTAATACTTTACTGACTCGATACCACAATTCAACATATGACTACAATATTGAGACTTCAGTCAATTTTGCTCACTTTGTGGATGAAGCAAACAATAGAGTTCTTTAGTAACCATGCATTTCAAATGAATTAGTATTAATATCATATTTGGTTCAACTTCTTTGTTAAACACAAAAGTAGTATGTTATACCAGGTGAGGTCAGAAAAAGAAGCAAGCAGTCACCAGTGAAGTTCAATATTTTACATTTGCAACATCAATATTATAATGAGTTTCATTTTAAATTCAACATTTCATATAATAATCTTTTTGAGATTGATTGAGATTTGATGATTCTAACTAAAATGTAACCCAAGCTACTGTCTTGATGTAGAGGAAATTGCTGAGAAACTGCAAACTAAGGAATCTTATATAAACTCTGCATGTGTCAAAGGAATAGGAGTTAAAGCACATTATATTCAGATCTTTAAAAAAAAACTACTTTCCTACGACCTGCAAACAAGTTAAAATGATTTTACATCGCGTCTCAATTTTAGCATCAACAGTGACATAAAAATTCTTGAAATCTGTCCAGAGAACATCCAGAATGTCCCTGTGCTGGTTATGGCATCAGAAACATAATTGATACTGTATTAGACCTTTTTGTTAAACCTTGAAAGTTTCTAGGGAAAATACATGACCGTCAGCTCACCATGAGGTTCTGGAAGGTCTTGGTGACAATGAAGGCACAGGTCCAGTTGGTAAGCACACATAGAGCACTGCCCAATCCCCTCACTCGGGTAGGAAAAATCTCGGACATCACCAGCCAAGGAGTAGGACCCCAACCAAGAGCAAAACCTGATTAACACATATTTGTGATAGTCTGCAGTCCAATTACTGACCCTTTTATGCATATTTCAATTATAACAACTCTTTGAATAGTTTTAGCATGTTAATCGATATGACCAGTGTTCGGTAGTAAGTAACACATTACTTAGTAACGCATTACTGTAATTTTGATTACTTTTTTAGTAATGGAGTAATTTAATATTTAGATACTACCAACGAAATCAAACAGCATGCGTTCTGTAGCTGGAAATACAATCATTGTTTTGAGTTTATTTCTATCAAAGGCAAGAACATTATTGTGCGTTGTCAATTAGCCTTAAGTGTGGGAAGAAAACCTTTTCAACCGTGAAAAAGTCAAAATTTAAAACAGCTGAAAGGGCAGCACGCCATGGTAAAACTTCTTGAGAAAGAACCGTGCGCGGAGAACAATGCATCAACTTCTAATGTCAAGTCCCGTACAAGTGGATTAGAGACCTGCACTGCCGCTTGAACCGATGCAACGCAGGACAAGACTTGAGGGGCAAGTGCCTAGAGACTTGTGTGTGCGGGATGCGGGAGAATAAAATCATTTGCAGGACTCCCGGAAAATAGACATATCTAAACATAAAATATCTAAAAACAAATCAATTGTTATTCATCTATTGCACAAAAGCAACAAGAACAACTATAAAATAAACATGATTTACAGGCACAAGCATAGGCAGAGGTTCTATTTGTAAAACTTGTTTGCAGCGTTGAACAATGTTGATTTCTGGCCAGTCAGAGTGTTAGAATCCATTCACAGTTCAAAACGCTGGAGCTCCTGTGCAGCACTGACATTTGCGTGCTCACGAATCCTCTCATTATAACACACAAATTGTAGACATTATGGAAGATTCATTATGCATATATTTATTGTGTTATAACACAGCTTTGTGAGACTGCAATAAACTGAGATAAAGGGAGCTCCCTTTGCTGGCATTCTGCCATGCCAAACCATGTATGCAACAGCCTATGCTTGCATTTAGTTAAGAATAAAAGTGGTTTGCGAATTTTGATGCTTTAATAACAAAAATTTATCTATGGTACAACAAACCTGGTTTTGGCCTGAAATGGTGACGGATATCAAAGATAAACTTGCCAGATGTATTCATTGTTTCCAAAATTTGGTAAAGGAAAAGTTCCAATTGGCCATGGTCCTCGTCCAAAAGGACCATTCTCACATTTGCAACTTTATTTCATTTCTTTACCATCTGATCATGAATACAAGTATGTACTTGTTATTGTGTGTAAATTTCCAAATGGCTCAAAGCTTTCCCTTAAGGACTGCTAAGGCAGAAAAGGTTGCTGAGATCCTGCTAAGAGAACTTTTTTGAGATGTGGAATTTGTGAGGCACTTGATTGTGACCAAAGAACTCATTTCACAGGCAAAGTTTTAAACACATGCAAGAAAACTTCAGGGGTCAACCAGAAGTTTCACATTCCCTATAAACCTCAATCAAAAAAAGAAAAAACAAATCAATCAAAATGGTTTGGATAGTGAATGGTTTAAAAATACTTGCCATCTGTCCTCATGGCTATGAGGGCAACTCCAAATCATACGACAGGATTGTCACCATTCAAAATTTGCATGGGAAGACCAATGGTATTGCCATTTGATGCTCCATTGCTTCGAGCAGGCCCATCAGACCCGTTTAAAGATATGTTGCAAGAATATCTGAGGTTGTTGACAAATTCGTTGATAGACACATTTCACTGCTCTCAGTACACAGAATGCAAAATATCTTGCCAATGCAGCCTTTAATTTGAAAGCACAAAATCTATACAAGTTGGGGACAAAGTTTGAGAAAATTGGGATT
Source organism: Barbus barbus (assembly GCF_936440315.1). NCBI lineage: Eukaryota > Metazoa > Chordata > Actinopteri > Cypriniformes > Cyprinidae > Barbus > Barbus barbus. Next base: position 19,278,900 of record NC_136733.1, on the reverse strand, counting down.
TTTGGGCCCATGTCTTCTCGTTATACAGGCCCTTATCCAACTTCTGTGCTTGTTGAAATCGAGCCAGGCTTGACTCGATGGATGCAAGTTAACACTTTCCTGCTGAAAGCTCTATTAACACTGACAATATAAATGCTAAAGATTGATTATGAATGCTGCTATGTTAACCTTTGATATAGCTCATTTTTATTACAGGAATAATATTTTTATTTTCCTTTGTAGTTTCCAGAATGATGTGCTTGAATTTGGTGTTGCTGTGATGTGAACCTGATAGAGGAATAACTGTGTCCATGTTGTTTATTTTAAGTGTGTGTGAGTGATGGTGCACCAAGGCAGACAAAATGCCATAAACAGCTGTTCAAATTTTAACTTTTCTATGTGGGCCCACAATGTGAATTATGCCTAACAAAATAATATCCATAGATGAATTTGGCTAACTATCCTGACATGGGTTATTATTGTGGAAAAAAAAGAAACGGTGCCATATCTGCGAAGCATATAACTTGGGAAGGCAGAAAAAGGACGCTTGTCCTGTCTACCCACATTTAAATTCACCTTTCTCCTCCTCACAGTATGTCGTGATGGATTCCATCGCACAAAAATTATCTTATCTTAAATGTATGCTAACAAAAGACTTACTTTTGTACTTTTATTTCTCAGGTAGAAGCAGAAGCAGCTACTAATGACATCTAACGGAGGCCACTGGAGAAGACCATCTGAATGGCAGACTGTGGAAAAGTGGAACACCCTGACTGAGTGATTTCACACCAGGCGTGCCTCTAACCCTGGCAGAGGCGGAAGAGTCCCTTAGCGGGGACCAACGTGGAGACTGAGCAAACTCAACTGGTGACTGAGCAACTGAACTGGTGGCAAGCCCACTGTTTGCTCCAATTGATAAAGAAAGGATCGACGAGCATATCAATGCTTAGCAATGAAAAGAGGAATGCAATGAATGCAGAGGAATGCAGAGACTGATAAAACCACTTAATGCTAAAAGCAGGAAAAATGAATGATTTGATTCAATTAATTGGATTTAGTACTGATTTAAATTTCATGATGTAATTTGCTAGGTTAATTTTACTCTGCCCTTATGCACTTTACCATTACAGATTAAATCAAATTTCATTGAAAGAAATTCTCTTGGAAGTTGTGGTAAGTCCTTAACCTAGGAAAAGTCCAGGGGAAGTCAGGGGTCAGGTACTATTTAGAGGCCCTCATCTGGCCATCCTGGTAAGGGTTTCCTGTTAATCCATTTATCAGGGGTTAAAGAAAAAAAAAAAAAAACAAATCCTGTGCCTGAACTTTTTTACCGGGTGGGGGTTTGGTTGCGGGGGTAGACACGTATGCAGCGTTATTTGGCAAATAAAAAAAAAGAGAACATTATTTGAATGATTTTCATTGAAACTAACTAGTAACTAGGCTCAGACGACTGAAATGGTTTTGTTCAAAATAAATAATGGTAAATTAAATACTAGGAAATGAATATAAAATAGGAAATATACACAGACAATTTACTACAGAAAAATACAGTTCAGTTCAATTAATAACAATAAAATGCTTCAAGAACTGGAAAATTAAATAGATACTGCAAAATTAAATTCCAGGACTTAAGGACTTTAAGCACTACTTTTTGGTTTTCAAGGACTAAAATAAGAGGTCTCACTTGTCAAACAACATTATTATCTTTCAAATTCTAATGAATAAACTAATACAACAAAATGGTACAAATAAAGTGCAGCACATGCAAAGAATGCAATATGGTGAAGTTATCACTTTCCTTATTCCTTATGATTGACCTGAAGAATGAAAGCTTGGGATACACTTGGGAAATTATGAGCTATATCACTGTACTTGACAATGTACTTAGCTCACGAGATGAGACGAAATACAGATATTTGGTTCACAATATTTTAATATAAAGAACTTTTCAATGACAGAATCACAAAAAGTAAAACAATGCAGTTGTATTTTGAAATATTTGAACTAATCTAGGGCTGTAACTAACGATTACTTTGTGAAAACGAGGCTTTAATATGACTATATTTACATATAAACTATGTATCCGGTGTTCTGTCGATTTGTGCTACCCTGTCAGATTTTGCTACCTCCCATTAAAACAGTAGGTAACGTTAGTACAATTCGACAACCAAAAACGGTGCCCTGATTTATGCTGGCTAAAGAGGTACCCGCATCCTTGCCAAGAGTCTTTCTGAATCAATCATAATAGGTTGAACTAAAAAATGTTCTGAGTTTTGTGACATTTTAAATTTGGCGAGTCTCTAAAGACTTAAGTTGGGGATTGGTGTAGGCGCATTTACAATGTGGTTATGTTTCCATAGTTTTCATATTCATTCATAGAGTATATTTATAATGACTTATTCTTTTATGGTTTTATTACATTACATTCATATTAATGTATTATAGTCCAGGTGATATGTGAAAATAATGTTCACTTTTTCATAAAAGCATGAAACTTGGTACACTTGTATAGTTTGCGGCATAGTCTATGGTTTGCGGCCCTAAACATTTTCAGAAATGGAGCCATAGCAAAAACACCTCGTGGTTGCCATGGCGGCCATTTTACTCTCTGCCATAAGCAAATAATGTATTTTCTGTCATATCTTAGTTGTCAGCGACATAAACTGTTCAGGTGAAGAGTTAATGGCGAAATCAGCAATGTGAGAAGGAAATGAGCATCACAGTATCACCATTTACAAAAGTTCATAATATGGCTTTGGCTATTCATTTTTTCTTTCTTTGATAATTAACTAATATTTTATTCAATAATACATAAAATAAAAATCAAGAATACTATCATATATTTCAGAGATATATATATATAAAAAATCATCTCAGGTAAGTGTATTTCCAATACATTCTTATTCTCTCTCAACAATGCTCTAACATCACACGCAGACGGCAACGCAATCAGGTAAACAATCAGTGTTGGGCTAGTTACTCAAATAATGTAATATATTACTCATTACTAGTTACTCCTTTCAAAATAAATATTGTTACTTTACTTATTACTTTCTGGCAACAGTAATTAGTTACACTACTAGTTACATTACTTTTTCTTCATGCCCCACAGAAGTTGTAACTGTGTATCTTCCAATTCTTCTTGAATGTTACTAACAACATATTTCTGCCACATCATTTGACCAAAATCCACACTGGACCGCAGTCAGAAGTTATTACAAACAGTCAATAGTGACTGATAGTGACATTCAAGTAGAAGTGTTGTATTAATCTCATTAATTGTCATCTGTAGCTTGAAGCTAATTGTAATTTCTCCATTACCCATATACGATTATATTTCATAATGTATTTTATCAAATCACATAAGTTTGTAAGAAAAACAGTTTAATTTTCCAAACAGATTTTTAATTATAGTATTATAATGTACAACACTGCTGATCTGAGGGATGTGGGTGGGATGTAATGCCAGAGTAAAGTACAGCCACAGTTTACACAACGGTGTTCAGATCAATACAAAATCAAGATACAAAAAGATACAAAATCAATATAATGCAATATTTCTATCTGTTGAATGTAAGCTTTTACATATTCCAAGCTTGCCTGCTGCACTGGGAACATCACATGCATGTACGAGTACGAGAGTAAAATTATGAAAATAAATCTAGGAATTATTTGATTGTTGGATTTTAAATCTGCGGGGTTGAGGCATCAAAAGTAACTAAGCTGTTTTATAGATGGTAACTGTAATATTATTACTGAAATCTTATAAGTAATTAGTTACACTACTAGTTACTGCAAAAACTATTATTATTACAGTAACTAAATTACTTGTAACTAGTTACTGCCCAACACTGATATAAATGTTATGAATTAATAATTAAAACAACATTTTATTGTACTATTGAATAAAATATTAGTCAATTATCAAAGAAAGAAAAAAAAAATAGCCATAATATGGACTTTTGTAAATGCTGTGATACCGTGATGCTCAGATACTGTTATTTTCTTCTCACATTGCTGATTTCACCATGAACTCTTCCCCTGAAGAGTTTATGTTGCTGTATATCATTGTAATCCTTGGCCATCAAAACATAGGGGTAGAGATCACATTTTCTGCGTTATCATGTTTGGTTCAGGAGATATGACAGAAAATACATAATTTGGTTATGACGGAAAGTAAAATGGTCTCCATGGCAACCACAAGGTGTTTTTGTGATGGCTCCATTTCTGAAAATGTTCAGGGCACTAACCTGTACAATTGTACCAAGTTTCATGCTTTTATGAAAAAGTGAACATATCACCTGGACTATTACTCATATACTCAGTTACTCAAGTATTATGCATACATTCATAATTCCAGTTGTGCTCATTATTCCACTGACATAGTATATCTCCTTCATTTGACATATAAAAGGTTCATTCTGTTATGCTTAAGCGATGTTTGGACAGGATGATGGAAACTTATTCTCTGCAAAAATATTTCATATGCAAGGATGATTGCTAAATTTGTCTTCTATTTTCATGATACAAGATGTTCTTTTACAAGAGCTGGTATTTGCAAGAAGATTGCTTAACTCTGTTGTCTCCACAAGAAGGATGTAAAACCACAACCCATGTCTATGTCTATACTTCTACCTACTGCATTTCATAGGTCATGTCAACGTGACCTAGTTCTGAACTAAATTCACCTTAGGTAGGAGTAAATAGTAAGTAGACGTAATGGATAAAATCGTTTGACATTTATCAATCAGACTAGAACATTCCATGACGTTGTAAGAAGATGCAAGTCTCTAGCCTATATGTTGCTCGCCAAATTGGCTTCCTTGCTTCTTTTTTAGGGGAATGCTCTGAAGATCTTCATCTCTCTGCTCTTGAATATTACTATACTCAGATTGTTAGATTATTATCTTATTTTAGCAGAATATATATTCAGTTTGGATATTGTGTCCATTTTAAATATCTTCTTTTGATTTTCATATTTTAACACAATCATCTGTAATCAGTGGCACTTAAACTTATAATTGATTTTAATAAACTAGACTCTTACGGAAAGACTTCGTCTGCCTGAATCTCTACTCAGTGCATCATGTACACACACTGCCAAGACACATTTCAGTTCAAACTAAAGTGAAAAAGTGAATTTTGCATCCGATGACCCCTTTAAATGTTGAACATTGGCTGCAGAATCAGCGGAGGCCAATCAGCTTATGCCATGCATTAAATGATGTGGCTGATCAGCCCGTGCCATCTACAGTTTCATGTCTGAACTCGTTATTTCACCAAAAACATGAACTGGACAAAATCTCAAGTACAGCTACATAGTGAAAACTTGACATCACTATACATTTTGCTTTATCTTTAAGTCAATCTGCATCAGTAAAATAATTGGTTATCTGGATGGACATAAATTCTGATTATAATTCTATCATTTTAACTGTTTCAGATGTACTTGTTCCTAAATGGTGCGTACAAACAAAATGAACTGCAGGTAGCCACCTTACATGTCGATTAAACTCTTACCATGTACAGGGTATGTGGTTGTAGGCTAGAAAAAGATGAACATTTTATCTTTACAGTTCTTTATATTTGAACTAAATTGAGTTGGACAACGACACTGTGATGTCGTCTATGGAGCTGCTTATAGCAGAATTGAACTTGTTTCATAATTAATGAACTTTGCAACATTAACAGTTATTGAACTGAACAGAAGCAACACTAAACTAAATTGAGTTGAATAATGACACTATTGTCTTCTATAGAGCTGCTTTACTGAAATTGAAGTCACTTCGTAATTGATTAATTTTATATTAACCCTCATTTTCCTGTTTATTACTGCAAAGCTGCATTTAAACAATCTGTATTGTATGAAGTGCTATAAAAATAAATGTAACTTGACCACAGCAGGAAATCTTAATACAGTTGCTAAATACTTCTTGTTCTATGGTAAGTTTCAGTGAAATGCATTTGTCTAACCTGCAATGAAAAGGCCCATGCTTCTCACAGCAAGCCAGGACAGGTCTGTAGGAGGCTGCTCTGCTAGATAACTCGTCAGTGAGGAGTTATTATGGTTCACAGTCAACTTGAAATATGCTCCAAACAATGTTTCACTAACACACATGGTGACACCTTGTGGGGGGACACAAAATTAAGGACAATCCATTTTTTGTCTTTTTGTTTTCTTCCCAAAACAGCAGTGCAAATGGTAACACTTAAAACCTTTATGTATAATGCATTATAAAGGGTTATTAAGGGGTATAATAATGTGCTAAAATTATTCATAATGTGTGTTGTACATTATATCTTGTCGTAAATCATAACCAAATTTAAAATGCACAGTGTAACAATGAATTGATAAGTGTCAAAATGTATTACCTGTGGTTACAATTATTCAGTAGATTGTACACTGCATTATAAGGTGCATTACAAGGCATAATTAATGCATTAACTACTTTTTTTATGCATTATACATAAAGGCTTTAAGTAAAGTGTTACAGTGCAAATATATTAATTTATTAACGATGTTTCTACCAGATGAAGGGAAGTCGTGGCCTAATGGTTAGAGAGTCGGACACGTAATCCAAGGGTTGCGGGTTCGAGTCTCGGGCCGGCAGGGATTGTAGGTGGGGGGAGTGAATGTGCAGCACACTCTCCACCCTCAATACCACGACTGAGGTGCCCTTGAGCAAGGCACCGAACCCCCAACTGCTCCGCAGCATAAATGGCTGCCCATTGCTCCGGGTGTGTGTTCACGGTGTGTGTGTGTTCACTGCTGTGTGTGTGCACGTTGGATGGGTTAAATGCAGAGCACGAATTCCGAGTATGGGTCACCATACTTGGCAGTATGTCACTTCACTTCACTTCAGACAAGATGAGGAGAACTTTCCGCCCAGCCTCGTCCATGACAGCAGCAGCAATTGCAGTGAAGACTAATTGTGTGGCTGCAACAATGACAGTGGCCACATTGCTGCTCTGTGGCGGAAAATAAAGAACATTACAATGTGCATTTAGTATAAATAAAGCTGAATGAATAAATTAACTTCAACAAAACTCACTTTGAAATGGGCCTGCTCGAAGATTGTCTTTGCATAAAACATGATGGCATTAATGCCGGTTAATTGCTGGAGAAGCATCATCATAATGCCTATGCCTAAAGGCTTAAAGACACCAGGGTCCTTTAGATCTGCCAGACTGAAGCTTTGCTCCTGTAATCAATCAAATATAAACATTAGTGAACATACAGTTTATTAGTGTATACAGTTTATTTATTAAATAAAAAAAAAAAGCTTCAGAAAAGTGAGGAAAACTTAAAGTCAACAAAATTAAACTTCAACTCTGGTTGGTAACACCCACATTTAAAGGGGACCTATTATGCAAAAATCACTTTTATAAGGAGTTTGAACAGTTGCATGGCTGCAGTGTGTGAGAACAACCAGCCTATAATGTTAAAAATCTACCAAATAATTTTTTTATAAAACCAATTAATCATGAACAGTCTCCAAATGAGCTTTTCCGGATTCTCCCTCTGTTCACGTCACCGAGGGGAAAAAGACCCGTCCATTTGTGACGCTCTCTGCCCTATTAGCATAATCACAGCCCAGAGTGAGAAACTGCAGTCCGCCATTACTGGAGATATATACAATGTCAGCGCCAAAGAGGCTTTACAAGTGTTGTGTTTTGGGATGCACTAATGAACATAGGCGTCTCCATAATCTCCCCTCATCTGAGCCACTGTGGTTAAATTTCATTTTCGAAGGAAATATCCCGGAAAAAATCGTTAACGTCCCCTAAATGTTTATGAATCAATACCTTACTTTGTCAGCTCCAGACAAAGTAAGTATCACTGGTTTGTTTTTCAATTTGCCATTCTGAAAGAGCTTCTTGGCACTCGGTAGAGCTGCACGATTCTGGATAAATTGTGAATCACGCTTTTTTTTTGTCTCAAATTGAGATCACGATATTCCCACGATTCTGAACATAGATTAACGCATAATTTACAAAAGGCTGAGACAAAATATTAATTGCTGCAGCCAGTTTAAGAGTGTTTCATTAATTTATAATTGTTAATTTAAATATATAACATTTATTTTAAAATAATATATTTAACTAAACCAATTTTTTATATTAAAATTATGAAAAATTGGTTTGAATGAATGATTCAATGACTCACTCAAATACTTCACTTGTTTCATTACTGGATGAATCAGCATTTTTGAACAAATCTCTTGAACGATTCAATAAATACATTCTTAACAGTCACTTGTCTCCACCTAGTGGCTAAACGGTGTAACCTACACAAACGTTATTTGAAGCGCGAATTACTTTTAAAAGGTGATTTGCTCTATTTTGATCGCTACTATAGACATCAATGTTTATATCCAAACTATAAACTTTCATCCCAGTATTTCTGTTTAACTTCATTTTTGTAGGCATCTTCTATTCTAGCACACTCCCATTCTGCCGGTGTATCAGGACCCCTGAGGAAGCGCAGGGCCTCTTCTGCCTCTCTCCTTTTCCCTTGGGAGAGCAGGAATCGGCTTTATGTCTCCGGCATAAAGCACATAAACACCAGCATTAGTGTGGGCGGGATAGAGGATGCAATTGCTAACCATCCCCAGTCCAGGAACAAACCTTGAAAAAAAAAAATTGCATTATTTAAAGTGATAGTTTGGCGCAAAATAAATTCTGTCAACATTTACCCTTGTGGCATTGTATAAATGCTACTATAAATTACTTGAGGTATAATTACTTTTAAGGTATACAGTATACTACTACTGATCACACAGAATGGGTCAGGTTTTCATGCTCTTCATGTAAACACAGCTCAGATAGAGCCATGTACAATGCAGGCTCTGTGTATCTTTAAGAGGGACATTCCTGAGCTAACTTGACCTATCCATTAATGCAATACTGAAAGACTTTCACAAGGATTCTCACCAGCACAAATTAGGAAGGCATTCACACAAATCTGAGCAGATTTCAAAGAACAAAAAATGACTGGAGTGCAGGGATGCATTGCAAGAGAGACAGTATGTGTGTAAGATCTCACTGCAGTTAATGAAGGTTGAAATGTGTCCTCTGATTAAACATTAACAATCATCTCACACAGCTAACTGAGAGCAGAACAGCTCTATTTACTCTCAAAGGCACTCAAGTGTCATAACTTGCATGTCACAATTCAGTCACAAGTTTAAAATGAAGGCTAATACCTGTTATATAGGCTCCAATAATGCCTATCACAACCATAAGTTGCACGCACGAGCCCATAGTTCCCCTAACACGCTCATGAGCTGTTTCAGAGATGTAAAGCTGCAGAAATGGAGAGAAGAGTCAAATGGATGACGCTCTATTGAATTAAATTTCCAAAATTTGGTTAAAAAGCTGGTTCACGTAATTTCAATGGTTAACTTTGGTCTGCAGTTCTTAATAAAATAACAACAACAATAATTTCTGAGAGCATTTTTCCCATTTTTTCATTTAGAAGTTTTAAAAACTTTGTTGAAGAATTATAAGAAACAAACCAAAATAACCAGCTTTGAAGTGAATAACAATGGCAAAACAATTATTTGAAAATCAGACAAAAAGGTACAAGACTACAGTATCATGAAGCACTGCGAATGACAACTCAATTAAATGGAGAAATATAAAACTATTCATTTAAAGGTGCCGATTATATATAGTAATGATATATTTTAGGCTTATTGCAATATATGTATGTATATATGTACACAAATATTTAAGGAGTTTAGGAGCATAAGGACACTGTTATGTCATTTGTTGTGCTTCATGCAAATAGGCAGATGCTAAAGAAACCAGGAATTTTGCTGTTAAACATGATTATTAAAAAAAAAATATATAAAAATAATCCAGAATGATGGTTTCAACTTTCAAAGCAAATTCAACCTCACTGTTCACAGAAGGTCTGTCCTTATTAAGTTTAGAACTTTTTAATAAAAATCACTCCCCCCCCCCCATAGAGAAAATGAATGGGATTTTTACACTGGTAATACTTACAGGTACAACAAGAGAAGTCACTCCACTGGCTAGACCAGTAAGCACTCTGCCCACATATAACATCCAGTGGTTCTGAGCAGTGATAATGATGGTAAACCCACAGATGAAGGGTAATGCACAAAACATAAGGCTCAATTTTCGTCCAATCCTCTCGACAATCCATCCTCCAAGGAGACCCGCAAGAGCTGCACCAATGGTCACCACAGACTAGAAGACAGAAAATCATAATTTGTACAGTAAATACAAATAAAAAACTAAATTGGATTTTGGTGTTTAAACCTCCTCCAACTCAGACACTAATGACATTGTAAGTTCTGGGGAACTGAAAATGCTAAGCATTTACCTGAAAAAACCCCCCACAAAAACAAACAGGATCCAAAGCATTCACATACCCCAAACCAGGAAGCTTCCTCTGCACTGAGCTGCAGTCTTGGGTCTTGGATTTTGCTGAGTTCAGGTATGGCAGGAGAGCTGTAACCCAGGACAAACCCAAAACTCAGGGGTCCCAGAACTGCTGCGAATGTGGCAATGTACAGCTTGCCATTCTTAACTTTACTGTCGAGCAAAAGTAGTTACAGACAAATCAGCAGTGTTGGGTAAGTTACTTTCAAAAAGTAATTACAGTTACTAATTACTTCATCAATATTGTATTTAAATTACTTTACTAATTACTCTATCTGAAAAGTAACTTAGTTACTCAATAAGTAACTTAATTATTCAAATCGCTAATTAGGCTACATCTTAAAATCCCTATAAACCTTAATAGAAATTAAACTCTATATTCTTTCAATTCGAGTCAAACATAGAATAGTTTAGCCTTTTAGCTTTAAAACAACTGTAATACTTAAACATTTTTATGAAAAAAATTTAACCACCTTTGGTTAACAAATAGAAATACTCTGCAAAATATCTGAATAACAAAAAGGCTTAAAAGTTAAACAATACATTTCAGTTTGGCAAGATGTTCAGGAAAAGCCCAACTAGTAAAATCTGTACAGGTTTATGTCAAAATAACACGTTAACTAATCTAGGAAAGAATAAATTACAGATGATCTTCTCTGCTGAATAATGTCAGATCGCGCTGTTCTTATGAGGTAAATTTCTCATAGCAGGTCTTCTTTCAAAAATGATGAATATTAGATTATTTTTTTTCTTTCTTAATATTTTACTTTTTTTTTGTATCTAGGTGAGGGCATATGCGCGCAGGTGACTGCATATAATGAGCTCAGACACGGGAACGACTGTACCTTGCTTTAGTTTCATACGGATTGCATAATCAGAAACATTAGTTTTTAATTTGAATTCGTTCAAGTGTCAAGTAGACACTTCAAGATTTTTAGATTCTATTGATTTTAGTCTTATATGTATCTGAGTCAGAGCCGGCGCCAGGGCACCTCCATCAGAGTGGCATTTGAATTTCTGGGGGGGGGGCACAAATCACGTTTTGCGTGTGTGTGTGTGTGGCGGGTGGTGGTGGTGGGGGGGGGGGGGGGGGGGGGTTCGGGGTGGGATGGGAAGCGTGCAATCTGTGATTGCGTGCAGTTTCTGACGCTCGCTAAAGCGTGCAATCGCTTTCTTATGTGCGCTGTTTTACCGGTTTCACTTTCGCTTTCGAAACGATCACGTTCAGCAAGAAGGGGAGAGGATGGAAAGTGGGGGGCACCGTAACTCTGCCCGCGAATGCCCCCTCTTGGTGCCGGCCCTGATTTGAGTATTTAAGGTTTCTCTGTGAATCAGGAAAATCTGAAAGTGAACGCACCCGCACGCGGAGGGTTAAAGCCGCTGCATTCAATATCTTTAGACAGTAAATTTAGATTTCAAATTCAATATTGCTTTTAGAACTGTTGAAATTATTTACTGTATGTAACGCAAGTACTTTATAAGTAACTGTAATTAAATTACCTAAAAATGAACAGTAATCCCTTACGTTACTTTTTCAGTGGATAAGTAATTTAATTACAGAAACGCGTTACTTAGTAACGCGTTACACCCAACACTGCAAATCAGCTATGGATAAGGTTCCTATTCTTGTTAATGAGTACAGGAACATTATATGTAAAGTCATTGTGGTATGGAAACAGCTCCAATCAGGACTGCAAAGCACTACAGAGAGTTGTACGCTTAGCTGAGCGCATCTCAGGGTCTGCTCTCCCCTCTCTGCAGGACATCTACCTCAAACGGTGCAAAAATAGAGCTGTCAAAATCATCAAGGACTCAAATCACCCTGGTAACTGTCTATTCACTCTGCTTCCATCTGGTAAGCGCTTCCGTAGCCTGATGGCAAAAACTGAGAGACTTAGGAGGAGCTTCTTCCCCCAGGCCATCAGGCTCCTAAACTCTAACTCTGTGTCATAACATCACTTGACTCCATGTAAATATCTCCATATCAATAAGCTATTCATCATTTTTCTCTACCTAATATTGCTGCTATTTAAATACCCTGTACAACTTTTTTGCACATTCCTCTTATATTACTATTTAAGTCAACAACATACTAACCTGCACATTTATATTTATATTTTTTATATTTTATTATTTTTTCTTTCTGTCTGGTCTCCTCATAAACATCCATCGTGTCTCCTCTCGCAAACTCAAATAATCAAGCACTTCATAGATAAGCGCGATAAACTGTGTTGTTATGTCATACATTAAAATTAACAAAAGCTCAGCCAGCGAAGTATCAAAGGCTATGTTTTTCAGCATCCCGACGAAAAACACTTTATTCACTTAACAGGTGTTGTCAGCTGACAGCACTTACAGACCAAAGACGTGGTGATTTCAAAATAAAAGTCTGTTATTATTCCTTTGTGCTAGCATACACGAAAGGACACAAAATATTTATTGCGTAATTTTTTTAAACATTTGATCTAACATTGTATTGCCTATTTTTTTTAAACATTTGATATAACATTGTATTTTTAAAATCATTTTTATAAAACTATCCCTTTGCACTAAAAAGCATTTTAAAAGATGTTTATTAAAAAACACATTTCTATACAGCCGTTGTTCTTCTTTTGCCATTTAACTGTTCCCATAGTTACTAAATGTTTTCAAAAGTGCTTTTAGTTACAAGGTCTGCACGGTTTGTTGATTTGTTTTGGTTGTGGGAAACAAACGTGAGGACTCTGGAGGTTTTTTATTCTCTTTAAGTGTTTTTATAAACTTAAACTTTTACTTATGCATCTAAGTTGTCAATTTGAATCCACCTGTTGGCTGTGCCGAGGTTTGTATTTTACATGTGCACAACACTTCTTGCTGTGTGTGTGTGTGTGTGTGAGAAAGAGATTAGATGAAATAGTTTAGTAATGTTATATTCATGCAGTTGAAAATGTTCATGTGTTCTCAGAAGGAAGAATCATTCCTGCTCATGTCATTCAAGCAAGCAGAACTAGGGAATAATATATTCATTTATTTATTTATACAAAAATCTGTATAAAAAACATATACAAAAAGAAACTGGATATGTACGGGGAGCGCATAATAAAAGAAAAGGCTGAGAAACAGTAAGTGAACAGATGTTTATACAGACTAACTGAGAAGCATATTTACACATGTGCACATGTGTCTTATGAAGCAGGTGTTGGTGCCGTGTCACAGTCTCACTTTCACAAGGCTGTGTCCTGTTTCTCAAAGGTCATTCTACTCCAGCCACATCAGAGGTCAGGCTGTAATATGGATTTTATATGTACTCCATAATTATTTGGCCCTAAATATTAACCAGATTTTATATTCTCCCCACCTGCAGACTGAGTTTTATGTCCAGCGAGCAGAAGCGTATCTTCAGCTGTGTGACTTCCAGTCTGCAGCACTAGATTACAAACACGCCTGCAGTCTGGATCCCCAAACTGAGGCCTACCCTCAACAACTCGCCTTCATCTACTACCTACAGCATAGATTACTAACAGGCGGACCGTGGTCCTGGTCCGGACCCAAAAGCCATCCCATACGGACCCGTCTACAGCCAAAACAGAAGATTAAGATTTAAACCTGACGGGTCGCTTCTATTTCAACTGGCGCAGCTTTTGTAGTCTTTACAGTAGTGGTAGTGGGGTCGCCAACTGGCAGACTCCGGTCCGAATTCGTGAAGGCTTTGACATAATGAAATAAATAAATACCAAACGCTACTTTAATAAGTCAAATTTATATTAAGCACATCAAGGTCAGCTCTAGAGCCATTTGGGTGCAGTCGTGCGTGCAGTGATGAGATAGAGCGGTGCGGACAGATGAAACTTTCAGTGAGTGAAAATCGATGGCATTTTCAAAAATTAGGAAAGTTGACGGGTCCTTAACAAGTTTTAAATGGTACAAGAAAGTCTTAATTATGATTTCAGGAGGTCTTCAATGTGGGGACTGAAAGACAAGAATTGCGATTAAACTTAAAAAGGCTATTCATTCAATAAATATGAGCGCTGCACGTTTCAGATTCAGCTGCTTTGTGGAGTCTGTCTCTTGGGCTTGTGTACTGCCATTCCGCTGGAAGATGGTTTTCCACTTTCAATCAGCCTGTATGTCTGCTGTTGTCAAAGACCAATGTGAAAACAACCCATGATTTTAAGCAGCAAACACGCAGAGTTGTAAATGTGAACTGGTGGCTCAACAAGAAGATAATGTGTTGTAAAATGTAAACAATTAAGGCAGTACAATATATTTATATATGTTATTTAATTAATATAATACATGATTGTCTTTGTGAAAACCTGCATCTGAACTGTAAATCATGCTTTTTACAGTCATTTTATTTTATTTATTTTATTTTTGTGCGGGTCTTAAAAAAGGTATTTAAAAGTCTTGAAATTAAGTTTAAATATCTTGCATATACCCTGGCCTAGCAAAAACCAGCAATTGTTTTTTAGAAATGTCCAGACCTCAGCTGGTGGGGAGGGTTCATTACTGGACCTCAAGCCATTTTAGTTGAAGAGCCCTGACCTACAGGTACAACAATTCATTTATTCACAGATGACAGAAATCAGATTATGAGCTTTAAATATTACAATCTGTGTATCGCCTTTGCTGTTTTGAACTACATTCATTTATCAACACATTTATAAATCATTAAGTTTGCAGTCAAAAGGTCATTAGAATAAAGATTTTTTTTTCTTTTTGCCCATTTGATATTTATCTAATGCCCATTTTATCAATATTTATATGTATATTTGAAATACACAGTTTTGCCTGCAATAAAATGTGCATGAATTTAAATCAACCATCACATATAGTCCTCTGCGGTTATTCATCCTTAATGACCACTTATCTGTGTATGTTCTAAACTGACTTTATAGGGCCCTTGTTGTTTTGATTTGGGGACGTTTCTAGAGGCTCTGGAGTCTTTCACAAAAGCTGCAGAACACAAACCCTCCTTCCGGCCATATCACACGAGAAGGTCAGTGCAGACTTTAGCAGATATTTCAGTGCCCTTCAAAGAGATTTGAAGTCTACATGTGTCTGAACTACTAGCTAAACTAAAGTTACGTGAGCATGTGATAGCATACAATACCACCAGGTGGCGCTACATGCTCTGTCTTCATCTAACTATTATCACCTACAGTTGTTCACATTATTGAGTGCTATGACTTTATTAAATTTCCATTGTGTGTGTGTGTGCGTGTGTGTGCAGAATTGAACAAAATGCAACATATTATTGATATAATTCTTAAGTACTATTGAATAAATGTTAACTAAAAATGTATTTGGACAATCAAGCCACATTTAAAAATATGTGAATGTTTTTGTATTATCAACAAAATATTGCAGTAGCATTTTTTTTAAAAGAAATATAGTATAAAATATAGCTCAGTATCACTCAAATACTCTTTTCATGAAAAACAAACAAAAAATGTTTTTTAAACAAAAGACGTATTGTTCAAAATAACAATAAATGTATTTGGACACCAAACAATTGATCTTACATCTTACATCAGTAACCAACCTGTTACTAATGTCCACCTCTAACAAATAATTTCATACTCAATGTGGATTAATCTAACATTCTATAATAAAGCAGAATCAAGCGCGACAGCAGACAGTAAGTGCATGTCTATGTCATTTAAAAAGCTGAAAAGTCAGGTTGCAGTAAAACTGCGTCTAGGAGTCTAAACAGCCTCAAAGGGTTAAAAGCTATTGGCTAGAAAAGTGCAGTTAGTCATTTAGTTTTGTTGCTGATGACACTTGGTTTGATATTTTGGATCTAATGCAATGCAATACAGGCATTTTTAAGTGTGACGTAAGTGTTAAAAAGTGTCCAGAGTAAGTTTTGGGCTACTGTGGATACCATGAGATCATAATTTTCCATAATTTTTGCATATTTATTCACAGTTTGGCTTGTCTGGCTGCTCTTGGCCGTTACTCTGACTGTCTTCGGTTGGTCAATAATTGGCTGGAGATGGATGGCCAGTCAGCAGACCTCTTCACTCGGAGAGCTCGCCTTCACCACCAGCTCAATCAGGTCAGACCATCATTCACAGCATTCAGAAAAACATTTCCCTTCAAGTGACTGTAATAAACAGGTAAGAGGGTTGCGTGTCTCCTCAGATGACTTTGTGCCATCATGACTTGAGGTCAGCACTCAGGCTGAAACCGTGCTGTCCAGAGGCACAGGCACTGCTGAAGAGGCTGAAGGAGGTAGCGGAGGATTCCCATCAGGCAGCTGTTGATAAGGCATTGAAGAAAGAGCTTTCAGATGCACTGGGGAAAATAAACACCGCTCTGGAATATAACCCCAATAAAGCACAGTACTACCTCTTTAGGTAAGGGGCAGAAGAGCTGCGTATTTACTGCCTGCTAAAGAATTGGTCTTTTGTGACAGTGATATTATTCCATTTAAATTAGTATTATGATACACACACTAAATTTAGGTTTTATATGAATTTTCTTTTACAGTTATTATTTTTTTTTGCTGTGCTTTTCTATTACCAGTCCAAAATTGTTAACACTTTATAATAACATTCAGTTATTTATAAGTGATTAGTTAATGATGAACTAATCATTTACAAAACATGACTATGTGTTCATAGATGATTAATAAGTGATATGCTACTATTTTTTATCTGTTTTGTAGATTAAGTTTTAAATCATTTACAAGTGATTTGATGATGATGAACTAATAATTTACAAAACATGACTAGACATTCACAAATGATTAAGTAATATGCTAACACAAATCTGTCATAAGTTATCTTTAAAAAGTAGCATCATGAAATAATCAAACAGATCCTTAATGGTTAATAGTTAGTTAGTTTGGTTACTAGTTAATATATTATTAATCACTTATAAATCATTGAAATGTCAACATTGTACTATTGTCTCAATAAACATTATAAATCATTTACAAAGCTTTCTGCATCCCCTAATCTAAAGTGTAAACTACTCATCAGTTGTAAATGTTTTACAAACTTTATGGTTTCCAGTCGTGTGTGCGTAAATATATAAACACACACAAACAACCTGTAACCGGAAGGTTTGTAAAACATTTACAACTGATGAGTAGTTTACACTTTAGATTAGGGGATGCAGAAAGCTTTGTAAATGATTTATAATGTTTATTGAGACAATAGTACAATGTTGACATTTCAATGATTTATAAGTGAAGGGACGTAACACTTTTCTTCAAAGTGTTACGTCCTCCCCTTTCAGTCTAGGGGTAGATCGGGAACGACGAACAATAAATAATGGAGAGACTTTGAGGATCTCCAGCTCCCCGGGCCCAGAAAATCACAATCAACCACAGGTTTAATTTTCAACTGGCTGAAGTGCCTTTTATTTTAACTCAAGAGTTCAAAAAAAGAATAACAGAAAAATACGTACAAAGAAAATATTACCTCGGGAGGAGGACCCGAACCAAAAAACCCCAAAAATACTCTACCTAAGGAGGAAATAACTATTAACTTACCTATACTTGAAAGAAAAATTACATATAACTTCCCTCACTCCCTAACTAACCGTTAAACAGGAGAAAACGATTGGGTATCCTCCACCCTACATTACCCCAAAAGAACTCTTAACAAATAATTTTAAAAAATCATCAATTCGGGAAAACATTAAAGTAACCTCAAACGCCGCAATGTCTCTCTCCTTCCCCACGCTCTCGCTGCCATTCTTATACTGGAAACCAGCGAACACGCACCAATCAGGTGGATGAGCGCAGATGATCATCATTTAACCTATTAGGCACAAACACACTAGAAAAGAGAAAGAGTGGAAGGGGGAGAAAGAGAACAACAGCACAAACACCCATAACACTTTATATAAATAATAAAAGCAAAAATTAATACGTCATTAGACGTAACAAAAGTTTGCCTGCATGATGGTACTAGCATTATACATGTACACAAAACATGGTATTATTATGGTACTGTCTTCAAAAAAAAAAAAAGAAGTAATACCAGCACTAAATCAGCATAAACCAGCCTAGATCAGAATGCAATTACATTGATAATAATTAATAAATAGATAAAAGGGACACAAGAAAATTCTATTAAAATATACTTTTTGGATGGAAATCAGACCAGCAATGCTACTTTTCAGCCGTGATATACAATAGGACTATCTTGTTTCTACAGTATATGTGTTGTAAATGCTTTAATAAGAAGTAAATTAAAATCAATCAATCAATAAATTAAATAAAAAATGAACTACATATAGTGAAGCAGACATACAATATAAATGGTATTAATGGGATAGTTCACCCAAAAATGCTAATTCTGTCTTCATTTACTCACCCACCACTTTTTCCAAACCTGTATGAGTTTAATCTGCTGAACACAGTAGAAGATATTTTGAAGAATGTTGGTAACCTTCCATGTTATTTTTCCATACTGTGAAAATGTCAACGACTTGGTTACTAGCATTCATCAGTATTCAAAATGTCTCAAAATGTGTTCAACAGCTGAAAGAAATTCATACAGATTTGGAACAACCTGAGGGTAAGCAAATGATGACAATTTTCATTTTTGGGTGAACTATATAAAATACACTTATTTTCTGCCTGCTCATTCTGTATCGGCACCTGAAAGACTTCACTGCTGCCATTGAGGACTTGATTCTTGCTGTTGAGTTCTGTGGGGTTGGAGAAGATCCTCCTCAAGGAGGCATGCAGGACAATTTAGAGGATTTAGAGGAAGATGCTCAGACCCAACTCTTTCTCACATACAATGATTTTGCCATTCAGTGTTTCTCCCGGGGTCTGTACGGTGAAGCCATCATGCTGCTGAACAAGGCCATAGAGAAACAGAGAGACGCCAGTGAGCTGTTCATCAACAGAGGAGGTGTGGACTGAGAAATAAAGATGTTAATGGGGGTTGGGCTGAAAGTGGCGTAAAGATTGTGATATTTATCTGAAAAATAATCAGAGTTTATTGAATTAGAAATTCTTAAAAGGCTTGGTTGTTTCACATCACTCAAAATAATGGAGCAGAATTTGTATAATACAGAGAAAATCTGTCTTTTTTTCCCCCAGATTGTTTTTTTAAGCAGTGTGAGTGGACTTTTGCACTGGCTGACTATCAGCAAGCAGAGGCGATGGACCCTAACAACACGGATATCTGGCTACGACTTGCTGTTATTCACAATACACTGGGTTTGCATAGCTATGAAGACAAGTAGGTTTAAACCATGCGGTTAAGTATGAAATTCTAAACATATTTCTTTATCTTGTGCCTCTTGATATTATTTTAGAAATGCGGTTTGTTCCAGGAACTACCATGAAGCAGCGGACAAGTTTTATGTTGCTATGAGGTACAATCCTAGTGAAGTTCATTACTATGAGAATCGAGCCAAAGCTTATAGCAAAGTGGCCAAAATGGAGGAGGCCAAGATGGATGCCATCAGAGTCCTTATCTTGGAGCCCACCAATGATCAGGCAAGTCTCTCTTTGTCACATTCCCAAGCTACGGTAAATGTTCCTAATCAAATATGGATAAAATTTCTAAGAGTAAGGTTTTAAAACTTTTTGATGATGCCAAAACCCCCAAATATGATAATCACCGTGTGAGGAAAATGGCTATATATTAATATAGTGTGAGAAAATATTATATCACAAAAAGTTATTTCCAAAATTAATTATTTTGGCTTCTAAATGTAATCAAAAAAGATTAAATATTATCTGGACAATATT
The DNA here is from genome assembly GCF_936440315.1 of Barbus barbus. Classification (NCBI taxonomy): domain Eukaryota; kingdom Metazoa; phylum Chordata; class Actinopteri; order Cypriniformes; family Cyprinidae; genus Barbus; species Barbus barbus. The sequence continues at coordinate 19,258,802 of NC_136733.1, read as the reverse complement.
TAGAAATAGGTGAGAAATAGGCTTAGAAATAGAAAATGTCTCCTTTTAAATAAAATCACAAATATTTAGTTTGAAATATGTATATTTTTATTTCAAATATTCAAACTGGAAATGAAAATAATGACTTTAAGAATAGCAAGAGTATAAACTTTATTTAGTTGTTTTATATGGAAAAAGGCCATCTTTAAATGTAGTTTATCATTCCTAAATCTCATTTTAGGTGGTGCCATTGCTGTTGAGTCTGCTCCCAGGATGCTCCTTCACAGATATTATGTGAAGTGAAGTGAAGTGACATACTGCCAAGTATGGTGACCAATACTCGGAATTCGTGCTCTGCATTTAACCCATCCAAAGTGCACACACACAGCAGTGAACACACACACACAGCAGTGAACACACACCCAGACCAGTGGGCAGCCATTTATGCTGCAGCGCCCGGGGAGCAGTTGGGGGTTCGGTGCCTTGCTCAAGGGTCTCACCTCAGTCGTGGTATTGAGGGTGGAGAGAGAGCTGTACATTCACTCCCCCACCTACAATTCCTGCCGGCCGGAGACTCGAACCCGCAACCTTTGGATTACGAGTCCGACTCTCTAACCATTAGGCCACGACTTCCCCATGTCAGTCAAACCCAGCTGATGACAAAGATTCAGACTTTCAAACTAGCAGTCTCCAAGGTGTCAAGGTTTGTGAGCATGCTGATGAATAAACTCACTGTGGTTCAGTTTGAGTGTAGAGATGTCTGGGTATCTTCAGAATATTTTATGCTAGATTGTGTAATTACTTTGTATAAGTTTATTGCTAGGAATCATCTTTTAGTTTTAAGAGCTCCATTTCTTCTGCTAGAATTGGCAGGATGGCCCTTGCCCAAGAGGAGAATCAGTCACAAACATCCTCACAGAAGTTACAGGCTGAAGATGGTTCAGAGCAGATGATGAAGCCATGCGTCACTCCAAGAGAGGTGCAATGCACGCTAGTCAAGAGAAAACAACAGGTAGACATGTGCCAGATCTACACATAAAACTGTTTGCTATTGGTGTTGTAAATACTGACCAATACAGTGATAGAGAGCCACATTACAACCCAGTCTCATGACAGTGCGTAAAAAATACCACAAGCTTCTAGTTCTATTTGACGTACTATTTATACGCAGAAATTGATTTTGGCGTGCATATGATATGCAATAGTTAGGATTAGGGGTGTGGGGTAGGTGCGTATTATGCGTACGCCAAAACAGTGTATCATAGGCATGCCACGACATTGTATATCATATGCACACGAAAACTGCATATTATATGAACCCCAAAGTAAATTTCTGCATATAAATAGCACGCCAAATAGAAACTGAAAATTGTGATATCGATGCGCATTTTCATGAGACCGGGCTCCAACATTATCACCCACACTACAGACATTATCATTAAACTTTTTGGAATCAGTAATATATTTTTATGTTTTTACTTCCCATGGTAGTATTTAGCTGTTTAAAATTGATAAGGCGAATTATTAATGTTTGAAATGACTGTGTTTTACAATTTAATCTTTACCTGTGAAGGCAAAGCACCATTTTTCCAGTCTTCTTAGAAAAGCTATTACCTCATCCTAAAGAAATTCAGAAACATTTTTTTATAACCTCAGCACAGTTTTTTACTTCTTAAAAGTGCGGAATTATTCACTACTGAAGTTTAAATTTGCTTTAAAAATGGGCAAAAATATTTTCCATATAAACTTATATTGTGTATATTACATTCAAAACTATTTTTTTTCAAAAAACAACCTCCAGTCCACTGTAAAACGGGTGGAATAAATAACAAATTATTTGCTCCAGTTATATTTCTTTCATTTTTTATGATATCATTCCCAGTTAAATGTGTGTGTTTTCTGTGAAAGGCTAAATCTTTTAACTTGTGACATTAATCTCTTCTGTTTATGGTGTCAGTTGAATCAAGCTGTGAAAAGAGCTATGACGGGCCCCGTCTGGCCCTTATCCACCCTGTACGAGAAGAGCCTAGCGCTCAGGAACAGCCGTATGTGTGGAGGAAATTTGGGGGCTTTGGGCTTAATTGTTGAAGGCTCATTGGTATGAATCAGTCTCAGCGATTCTATACTTTGGGTTTTAGACTTAAAGGGATATTTCAAACATGTACATTGTGTCATCATTTAGACACTTTCTGAACCTTTATGGCTTTCTTTCATCTGTGGAAAAACAAAGCTATTTTGATGAACACTGGAGTCCAAACATTGGAGTCTGAACATAAAAAAATGCAAATTTTTGAAGAAAAAAAAAGAGTTTTGCATACAGTTTTGGAAAGAGATGAATATATGAATAATGTATTATTTTTCCTTGGAGATTGTTTTGGCATTATATTTGGTTGAGTCAATTCCTTGCTATAATGCTGTGGGAGTTGTTTTGTTCATAGCAGCTGTTGCTGCTCAGAGGTCCTCAGCAGCTGGGGAAACAGCTGAGAAAGTGAGCGAAAAAAAAAGAATAGTATAAAAACACAACTGGCAGCTGATCCCATACTTTTATCACAGACGTTTACACTCCCTTGCTAATAGTGAAACACATGTTTGCAGCTCCTAGAGGAGACAGCCAGAGATTTTTTGGCATTGCAACAATGGAACAATCAGACGTCATTTTCTGACATTTATTGTCTTTGTGCAAAAAGAAAACACATGAAATAAAGACTTTAATTTCTGTAACTGACCATTTAGTCTAGTCTACTGTTATGTAGACTGTGAAGAGGGCATTTGCTTACCTGTGTGGTGATTTATAATCTTCACTTGATTTACAGCTTATCTTTGTAGATGATATGATGTAGCACTCAAGTATTATCATCACATTAGATCATTTTAGACGCCTTATTGATTTTAACATGGATGAAAATGAGGCTGTGAGGGCTAGACTTAAGTCTTGTGTGTGTACAGTCGTACAGTGTATAAAGGTCCTAGATCCATGTCATTTTTGCCAGCTCACAGCTTTTAAAACTGTCTAATGGAGTTTTTGTCTACTGACAGCTTTTACTGTAAATCAGGGGGAAAAAAGTAAAAATATATAATGTGCAAGAGTCGTGTAGTGTATTTCAGCTTACATTTCAGTTTAGTGTACAACCAGAACACATAGTATGGCGTTTTGTGTCCCAAAACACACTGGAAATGTCAGGTCAAGTCTGAACCAGAAGTGATGTTACTAAAATAACTTTCCTTCTTAAAAGAGTAGTTCACCCAAAAATGAAAATTTGCTGAAAATTTACCCACCCTCAGGCCAACAAAGATGCACTGCACTTCATAAACTGGATTAAGCATACTACATATGCTGGATTAAGCATACTACATTGCTGTCTCATAGGTTATGAGACAGCAATGTAGCTTATTACTCTTTGAAATATATATCATAGCATAATGCATACCGTTTCACATGCTATTTTTGAAGTATTTGAATCAGTATGATTTCGAAAAGTTTGGTATAAATTGTGCATTAAACAGTATGCTAGTATTCCATGTCAAATTTAATCCAGGTTGAAGGTGGTTAAACTCGTTATTAATTTTCAACTCTTATCAAGCATATCTAAAACCAGCTAATTAAGATGTTTGGGTTGACTCCAAAAGTTTTTAGAACAGTGGTAGTTTTATCTTGAAGAAGCTTAGGAGCTGTTACATGCTGTTACATGCAACAATACAAGTTTGGGATTGTTACATGCTGCTTTATTTATTTGTTATCATTTATATGCATAAAGCAGATGAGCTCATGTTTGTCTTCAGGGCACTCATGCCTCTAGAGGGCCTCGTCTGCTGTGCATACAACTCATTTTCATGATGTTAGTTTTAGTTCGCTGAAAAAAGTGAAATGGCTGTATGATTTATTTAAAGTGGATTTTTATATTCATCTAATATATTCATATTCCTCACATTATAGCTAATTTAGCGTTTGTTTATAGTGAAATTAAGTTGTAAAAAGTAAACATTTCAGCTTATGTCTAATGAAAATGTTGATTTAAATATAGTATAGTCTTTATAATAAAGTCTTTTTTACTTTGTATGAATGTTTTGTTGAAAATAAATGGTTTTGATTAACATTAAGTCAAAATGTAAGGACTGAACCAAACCCATATATATATACTGCTGTATATATATATAATACTAATATATTTGTCTGTGACAAATTAGACTATATTTGGTCAAGAGTATAATTTTTTTCAGTGCATATATTCATATTTTTAGCATGAAGCTCATTCAGGAATTAACATATAATTAACATCAGTAAACAATTAACATCATGTCCATACTGGAAAGCACAGGAAGGTTCTAGTTTTTAAGAAGTGCACTAAGTTTGACATTTGACACCAAAGAACATGTCTGAGGTAGAAGGAAGTTGATCTTCTTGTTTTAAATGCATTACCTCAAAAACAAAAAAAGAGGCGGAGAAGAGGAAGAGGGCTGTGGCAGTCGGGATTTCATGCTGCCAGCCAGCAGTCTAGGTACGTTTGCTTTCGAATGAACCTCACGGTGGTGGGGCTTGGTGGAGTTTCCTCAGACAGTGTGTGTGTGGGGGGGCCGAGACCACAAACAAAGTGGTTTTAAACAGACAGTGGTTATAAAGACGCCCAAAAGTGCTTCACACTGGTGTAATAAAAGTGTAAGGTTACTCTTTTTGGCAGATTAGGACAGACAGCCAGGAGAGTCACGAGTTGCCAGCTTCCCCCTCAGACAAAAACACCTTTCACTGGGCACAGGAGCTGGTGGCCTGGCCTCTAGTCAAAGAAGTCTGCAGACCAAAATTTCATTCACGTTTGCCGGGAGACTGTTTTGTCTAAAACATGCCGCGTGTGTTTGTAATTTTTGGAGAGTGTTAGGAGCGTGCAGATGGACTGACTTAAATGGACTGAAGTCTGAAATTCAATGAAAGCCACAAGATTTTTCTTTCTTCAACATCGTAATATAACAGTTCATTTTCCTTGAATGTACACAAACACAGTGTGTTCAAAACAAATACTACAATAAATCCTGAAAAAAACTATTTTATTTAAAAATGAAAAACGACAATTGATACATAAAATTAAACAATGTAATAAATAAATCTATATTTACATAAAATTTGTTTGCCTCTTTATAGGTTTAGTGTAGAGTTTAGTTGTACCCAGATGATGTCTGACCTGTCTGGCACAAACAGACGAATATAAAGAATTAAATGGCCTCTTTTACAGTCTCTTAAACGGAAATAGACAAGTGGAGGAACCTTTGAAAGACAGTTTATTCATTTTGGATAGATAATGTGTCTGCTGTTTTTTTGTGACTCATAAACTTTCCAGCTGGGTTTGATGAGTCAAATCCAGTCTTGGTTATTTCTCTTTTCTTTTCAGATGAACTCTTCTTGTGACGGAGATTCTTCGCTGTCACAATCCTTATCTTGCCATGCGTCTTTAAACGCAGGTTTCAGTACCTTTTTAGTGATTTTGACATCAATCGGGCATCATGCTATCCCTGCAAATAAGTTATCCAAGGCACTTGGCCTGCTGGGAGGTCATATAACTGTTCTCACTTTCAGAGTGCTGTTAACAGACACAGTTTCTTGCATTACATGGTGCGTGGCTGGGATTTGTGTAATGGCAGGCCAGGACCACAGCTCCGCATCCAGGGTTTTTGAGGAGTAGTCCAGATAGTCCGTGCTTTTTCCTTCATCTGAGGCTGTGAAGTCTGCCATTGAGAAAAGGAGTGTGATTAACATGATGGACAATCTCTTTAAAGTTAAAGGTATAATTCACCCAAAAATGACAATCCTGTCATCATTTAATCACCCTCATGTTGTTCCAAACCTGTATGACTTTCTTTCTTATGTGAAGAAAAAACTTACTGGTAGCTTAGTGCAATTGCAGTGAATGAGGACTGAGACGCTTAAGCTTATACTAAACTTAAAAGCCTATTATAAAGTATTAACTATTGTAAAACTATTAAAGTATCATAAAAGTGGTCCAACCAACTCAAACACTATATTGTGTACACTATATAAGTCTTCTGAAGTTGTATAAAAAAGTGTAAGTAAAGTGAAGGAGATTATAAAATTAGTAATATTACAAAATTACTGTAGAATATCACAAATAATACAAAACAAACATGATGAGTTCTGGTGAATTGATAACTGTTACAAGCGAATCATTTCCAGTGAACTGATAACTGCTACAAACTAATCATTGAAAGACAAGTTCAATTCCTGGCTGAATCATTCAGTCTTGTGAACTGAATCAAGTGATTCACTAAAAAGATCTGACTCAAAAGAATGTTTATTTGCAAATCTGACTTTGCAGCTTCTCTAATGAGCGCTTGACAACAGGCCAAGGAGATGGGTATGAAGACTTTTGGCGAATAACAACTTATTATGGTCAGTTTCTCCAAAAGACTTGGAATATAGCATGAGTTGTATGGATTACTTTATATAGGGGTTTTATATAATTTTTCAAGCTTGATAGATCCAGTCCCCATTTGCTTCATTCACATGAAAAAGAGCAATCAGCACCACCCTTTTTTGTTCCACAGAAGAACAAAGTCGTACAGGTTTGGGATGACATGACAGAGAATAATGACAATTCTTATTTTGGGTGAACAATCCCTTTAAATGCTCACTATGAGACTGTTTGCCATCTTAAAGTGGCTTTCAGGTTGAGGATCACCTCTACAGCTTCGCTCAGATAAAAAGATGCATCATACACAGCAACAGAGGGTGTAGCAATTGAGTTTGGCTGCATTGCGTCCCGTCCCGGCGTAACGGTTCTTCTTGGGCAGCAGCAGAATGAGGGACACAGCTAGTGACACATGGTAGAAACTGTGGACATAAGCGTAGTCCCACTCCTGCAGGATTAAATGAGCAAGTCATTACCGCAGTTACACAAACACGCTTTTCTGAAAAACTGTGTTCCTCCAGTTGGAGGAGACGTTTAAGTGTTGCACATTCATATTTTTACCTCGAAATAGAAGCGAAGCATCAAAGCAAGAGCGCCAAAGCAGAACCCTGGCCCCACTTGTTGAGTGTAAACACTTTTGTCTGGATAAAGTCCTTTTTTTCCCTTCATTTTTTGTAACTGGAGCAAAGCAAAAACAATATTGTAAAACCTTGTGAGAGCATTTGTGGTAGATAATACAATTTTGAGTTTCCATGTTGTCAATATGAGCAAAATACAGTTCTTCATCAAGTTTATTTGGAGCTCTGCTCTTAAAAGCAGTTTAAGAACAGCATTTGATGTCTCTCAAACTCACCCATTTGACTGTTATCATAAAGACAGCTGTTCCAATAGGGCCCGAGTAGATGCCGTAGCCTAAGCGGTCCTGGTAGATTCTCACAGCTGATGTCAACACCCCAAACATGGTGAGCGAAGACCTCTTGGGTTCATCGAAATCTCCCAGTGCTTGATAAGAGCAAATGGACACATATTCTTTACATGACACAGCGGAATGCAAGTTATAAACACTTGTCACACTGCTCATGAAAAAAGTATTTTACATCACTTTACTTGGCTGTTTGACCTGTGTGGGAGTGCATATCTATGTCATACTTTCACAGAAAATGATTGAGATTTGCTCGCCATGAGGATACAGAGATGCCATTGGTATTTGCTCACCTAGTAGCGTGACCCACATGGAGATAGCTGTGCCATACACGCTGAAGTACTCCAGGATCTCATACTTCATGAAACAGAGAATGGACAAGCCCGGACCATCACATGCATGGTAAATCTGAGCACAAATGGAGAAAACACATGACTGCTAAGTCACCTTGATAGAAAGGTTCCGGCTGAGATCATAAATGTAAATTTAAAAGGCTCTAAGATAGATTAAATGAAACTTTCTGTGTTCTTGTCTGGAAAGATTTATGAAGAAGACCTTTTTGCCTTCAGTAATGCTATCAGACTGAACAAACTAAAGTAACCTGAGTTTTGTAAACTTTTTGTTTTGTAATGAATTGAGAATTTGGGGCCAGTTCACACAGAATGTGTTTCGTGTTTCAATGCGCTTTTTAATTGCTTTCTATACTTAAAGCTAGATGGATGTCTTTGACCATTGTGTCGTGTCTCATAGCTTTTTTAGAGTCTCGTACATGAGCAGCATATATATCTAGGGTTAAATGTAATATAAAACATTATTTTAAAAATATATTAAATAAGTAAATAAATAGAATTTTACATCACTTTAGCTTTTATTGAAATTAAAACATCATACCTATCATGTCTTTGTAGGTTTTGTTGTTGTTTTTTTTGCCTTTTTAAAATTTATTTGCACATTTTTGACCCTTTCGTTGTCTTGCTGCTTTTTCAACACACTTTCAAAAAAGTATTATTATTAGTACTGTAGTATATTGCATTTATCAATCACTCAATTAACCAATCCCAGATTTTTACTTCAGTTAAAATTAAAATGTCACACCTAGTATGTCTATGTAGTTTTTTTCCCTATGTAAACTCAGTTGGACAATTGTTAAGAGGCATGCCAGGTTAAAAGAAGTTCCACTTTTAAAAACATGTCTCTAGACAATGTCTTCGTTCCATTTTCTGTGTAAATGGCCCTTTAGACACAAGTATATCAATACTAATAAGAGACAGATGATGAGAAAGATGAAGAGTATAGTACTGTAAATTTCTCCACGTCTTTAACATTTATAAAAGCCTCTATTCTCTTACCGCTATGAAGAACATTGTGAAGAAATAGACCATGGCCTCCATGTGGAAACCCCTCTTGGCGGCAACACTGGCTGCAGGCAGGAACACCAAACTGCTGATGGTGGGCAGCAACATCTTGGCGATAAACGCTCCCATTGTGACTCAAATAAAAGGCCTCAGGATTTCTGGAAAACTTGGAAAGACTTAAGAGACTGTCTGCTTGTTTCAAACCGCCAGATCTTCTGGAGAAGCGACCAAAATAGAGACTGAAGGGGCGACACTCACAACCTCCTCTGGAGGATCTTTAAAGTTTAAATGGCTCAGAGGGGTCTGTATGTGCACTGTCATCAGGACAGCAGCTGTCTGCGTGAGGACTGGGAGAGGCCTGCAATCACATGGCATGCTTCTGTCACACATGTTTGAGATTGTAGCACAACAGGAGCGGGACAAAAGTGAAGACATTTATGGTGAACTTCACAGTCAATGCTCAGTCAAAGTGTTTCCACAAAAGGAAAAAAAGTCCTTGCGCGCCCTTGGGCGTACAGAGAATTCTTTTAAATGTATTTTTCCTATACTGGTCAGTCTGTTGAGTCTCAGACATTGAGTTTCTCATGGGTGAATCGATCCTCAGCAGTGGCTATAGAAACAACTGTCTCTTTTGGGTTATTGACATTGGCCTCGCAAAAGCACCTGTATGCGTCATTGCAAATCTGTGTTTGACGTGAATGTGGTTCTGAGGGTAGAAAAATGCGAATGCTGAAGGTGAGGTGTAGGCTTAGGATGTTGTGTTAGAGACCAGTGAGTCTTGCGTAGACCCATACCAGATGTACTGATTGACCAGGAGCCTATTAAACAAGTGAAGGGAACCCAAGAACAAATTCTCACTTTATACTGGTCACATTTCATGTGGTCGAAATATGTCTTTTATATCTTTTAAATCTCTTATTTTATGCATCTAAAATGTCTGTATTTAGTCTGCAGAAACTTCTCCGTGCATCAGATGATCTGCATCAGCATCCATTTAATTCAGAATAAATGGCAGAAAAGAAATAAAAACAGATGTCAATGACACGTCCAATTCAAATCAATAGGAAACAGATGTGACTTAGTGAAGTTTCTCCAATTTAAACTATTGTTTTTGAAATTTAGCATATTAAATGACAACAAAAGATGAACTGTAAATGCTTGTGTTCTTGCATTGCAATGGGGCGATTTATCCTACATAACGCAAAGACACGTCCATTGTCTTATTTCTGTATCCTGTGGCTTTTTTGATGTGGCTTTAACGACTTGCTAAAAAAAGACTTCACACAGTCCACAACAGTTAGGAAAGTCCTTATTTTGTTATTTTGAGCACGAGGGAGAGTCTTGCTATGGACTTTGTGGCCGGTCAGTCACAGCTGTTCTTCTCTCAGCTGTTGCACCTGCGAGAGGAACACAAAGGGTGCAGTGTGCTGAGTGTTCCTCACGCCCGACATTCTCTAAGTGACTGTAACATGATTCTCCAACGCACCAGAGAGATTGCAAACCTCAGATACTTAGAGACGAGTCCACTTTCTTGACCAGTCACTGTCCTAGAATGGCTAAGGAATGAGGAGTCACATGTGGGGTCATGTGCTGAAAGTGCAACATCACTGCTTTCACTCGTCCATCTCACATGTGGCCACATTCTTGTGTGGCACAGCTACTGAATTTGGCCTTAGTCAAATTAGTTTACAGTCATAAAGTTTATTAGATGCATGTTTTTTCAACATTTTGTTTTGGTATGCAACCCATTTTTAGGTTCTAGAATTGTAGGGCTTTCAGTGACATTCTGGCACAAACTCATTTGCTGGATTTATACAGCCGTTGAAATCTTCAGCACTTTCAACTGAATCCCTAGATGAGAATCTCTGGTCTAAGGCATGTGAATTTTAGAACGGATTCACTGTTGACTTAAAAATCTGTATATTATCTTTATCAACTGTCTGAAATGAGAGCCTGAGAAAACGATCATTATTCATTATCGGGAAAAACAATAAAGGAAGCTTTTTTTTCCCCACGGGGGAAGTCGTGGCCTAATGGTTAGAGAGTCGGACTCGTAATCGAAAGGTTGCGGGTTCGAGTCCCCGGCCGGCAGGGATTGTAGGTGGGGGAGTGAATGTACAGCGCTCTCTCCACCCTCAATACCACGACTGAGGTGCCCTTGAGCAAGGCACCGAACCCCCAATTGCTCCCCGGGCACCGCAGCATGGCTGCCCACTGCTCCGAGTGTGTGTTCACGGTGTGTGTGTGTGTGTGTGTGCATTTGTTCACTACTCACTGCTGTGTGTGTGCACTTGGATGGGTTAAACGTAGAGCACCAATTTCGAGTATGGGTCACCATACTTGACAATACGTCACTTACTTACTTTTCGTTTACTGATGTCTCAACAGTTTCTTCCAGACGTTTACAGTTTTCTGCAGCATTATCCATTTTAAACATAGTCCCAAAACATTTACCTATTTATTTGAAATTAAAATATCATGGTTTGTTTCCCCCTGAAAATGAGAAAAACCAAATACAGAAATGTTGTTTGTCTCTGTACTTTCTGTTCAGCCCTGTTATACTATGCCATTTCCCCTTCATTTAAAATAAAGGTTTCGCCTTCCAAAAATGATATTTAAGGCAGGTGACATCCTTAATTATTTATATCAATTCAAACTGAGGTCATTTTTTTTCTTTATCAGCATCTGCTTATATGTAAACACACTCAACTGTTATGGAACAATATAAGAATGATCAGTTGACAAGAATAACTGAATGAATAAATAAATAAAAATGAATAAACAAAAAAAAAAAGCTTAGTACAAAGCACAATATTATTATTAGTAATGATGCAATGATATATTGTAATGGCTGAAATTAGGTTTTTAGCCCTTTATCTTTGAAAACATTACTTTGCAACTACAAAACATTTTGTTTGTAACAGGGTTTGTGCAAAATGTGTTTGAAATTCCATACCAGAATGGAGCCAGACCGAAAACAATGCCTAAATAGCTATGTGTATTTGACTTTCGGTTAACATTAACCAAATAGTCTGTGTGGCCTAAGGGACAACAACAGTTTCAGAGAAAAAGCATGTTTTGCAAATTTCTTTAATTTTGATTAAAGATGATGATTATTACTATTATTTCTTTGGAATAGCCATTGGTGAATAATTCAAAAACAGACCAGGAGCATGACTAAAATATTTTCCTTAATGCAAGAACCAACTGCTAGAAAGTAGTGATCGTTTGACTTTAAAATGAAGGTCTGTTTATTTCCCCATATCTGCTTAGCTTACAATCAGTTTGCATAGCAGAGCTGATTCATTGTTCCAAAACAGACCCTGCAGAATTAGGCTCTAATAACATGCTTGTCGTGTGAGAAGAACATTTGTTTGGACTATGAGTGTAGTGAATGTATTCATGTGTGGTGAATTAGACAGCTAGTTAGAGAGCAATACATGATTTTTGTCTATTCATTCCCAACTTTTTTTTCTCTGACCCACAATGAGTGTTTTTCGTTCCCTAGTTTAGACTGATAGAAAGCCTCTATTTTCTTGTCTGTTTATAACAACCAATACGCATTTTCCCTTCACAGCCATTCACCTTAGAAGTACTGAAGGATTTCTCTCCTTCTCTGTGACACACACACAAACCTTCCCTATATTTTGTGTCTTGTAATTTTAGGCTTTTAAAAAGCAACCATTCCTCCAGACTTCCAGACTGTGCAAATCTCCTGAAGTATGTCTATCACCATACAAATCTGTGGTTGAGAGGAGTGTTTGATTGAGCTTTAAGTGTAGCGAAGCGTCCCTAATGTACAGAGCAGACAGACAGGCAATGAAGAGAACATGTGGTCTATAAATGTACACGTCACATACAGGCATGGTGGTCTCAGTTATCTGCCTGTGCAGCCCAAGCCTTTTTCTCCATCCATCGCTCTCTTCCTTTCACTCGTGTGGGTGTTTTATTACACTGCAAAACATCACTTTCTTAATCAGTATTTCTGTTTTATTTTGCAAAATAATCACATAAAATAATATTTATTTTTTTGAGAAGATAATGTACAAGATAATGTTTTTTTTTTTTACATTTTTATTTTAAGAAGGAACCACATGCCATTTAGTTAGATTCATAATTAAAACAATTTATTTAAAACTAAAAGTTGTTAATTTAAATATAATATATCTGTATGAGAGTAGGTAATCACAGCATGCCAATATATATATATATATATATATATATATATATACCTTACATGATGCTCCATATTTAATATATAAACGTAACATATTTTTCTTAAATATATACATGCATGTGTGTATTTTTATATACTTAATAAATATACACAGTACACACACACCTACTATGTAAACAAAATATGCTGAATATATATATATATACAGTGCCCTTCATAAGTATTGGAACAGTAAAGACAAAATTGCCCTTTTGGCTGTGGAGTCAAGACATTTACAAATATGATTAAAAGATTAATATGAGACAAAACTACAGAATGTCACATTTTATTATTGGGTGATTCAACACATATATGTTTTACCAGCTAAGAAGTTCAGCACTTTTACAGTTTCATCCCTCTATCTGATGTGAGTATAAGTATTGTAACAGTTGCCTCAGTGATCAGCTGTGTCCTGTTGCATTAATTCTTCAGATATTAAAAGCAGGGAATGTGTCGTATCAGTTATATCCATTACTTCTGTATTCTGAATCTTGCATTCGATGATGACACACACAAACCAGGATGAAGATGAGGGAGCTGACTTTGAGAGAAAAGCAAGCAATTTGGATGCTAAAAGAAAAGAGGAAGTCAATTAGAGCTATAGCAAAAACAAAGGGCATGGAGAAATCAAGAGTTTGGAAACCACCAGCGACACCAGCAACCAACAACGACCTGATCGGCTGAGAAAACAACAGTAGTTGATGACAGACAAATCATAAAAGCTGTGAAAATGAACCCTAAAAGACATGTCTGTAAAATCACCAACAACTTCCAGAAAGCTGGGGTGATGCTCTGACAATTTACTGTCCTCAGGAGACTTTGACACAGAATTACAGATGCTACACAGCAAGATGCAAACCTCTGACCAGCACCAAAAATAGAAAGGCAATGTAAAGCTAATAGAACTAGATGTTTCAATCCCTTTAGTAGGAAACCCTTGATAGTAGAAGTCGATGTGGAGTGGTTAAAAAGTAGGGTAAGGTATGTCATTGGGGTCATTAGGTGGGCACCCTACTTCATCTACGTTTCGTTGATTGAAGCCCACAACGTCTCCAGAAGTCTCAACGGTGTACCTAGAGTCCCAGGTACACCCCCCTCCATGCCATACCCTCTATATCCCTAATGGGCTCTGTATGGCAGGGGCGTCTATCTCCCTGAGTTGGGCCTAAGCCTGACCGCATATCATCTGTCTCTACCTTGTTGCCCAGATGGGGTCCTTATGCTTGATCCAGAGCCAGTTACTGCTTTTTTCAGCAGCACTTGATATGGACTTGATGGCCTGTTGGAGAGAGCGACCCTTCACCCCTATTTTTCTCAGCAAAGTGATGGTAGATGTTGCAACAATCCCCCTGCATCCCACCTCTACTGGGAATATGCTGGTCTTCCAGCCGTTCCGGGATGCTTCAGCTGCCAGGTCGGAATATTTGTTCTTTTTCCTCGGATAAGCCTCTTCAACCCCGTCTTCCCATGTTACTGTTAATTCTACAACATATACCAGCTTTGTTGTTGGAGACCACAGGACCATGTCTGGCCGGAGTGTTGTAGCCACTATTTCTGGGGGAAACGCAAGCATCTTATCAAGGTCTACTTCCAATTTCCAATCCCGCGCTGACTGCAGGATGCTTGCATCCTTAGATGTTGTACGATGCTCTTGATGTTGGCCAGCTGGTACAAAATTTATGAAATTGATCTTTCCTACCAATGTTTGTGGGAGATTGTTTGTGGTGGTTCGCTTCTGTTCCAGTATTAATGCCAGCTCTCTAAGTACTTGGTTATGCCACCAAGTATAGCGCCCTTGGGTGAGACTTGTAGTACACCCTGATAGAATGTGCCTTAGGGATGCAGGTACTTGACACAGGGAACAGGCGGGATCTTCTCCATACCACTCTTTCAGATTTTTGGGGGATGGTAGCAGGTCGTATGTGGCTCTGATGACAAAACTCAGCCGTGCTCCCTCCATCTGCCAGATGTCACGCCAGCTGAGCTTCTTCTTCTCCAGGCCCTCCCAGTTGGTCCATCTCCCCTGCTTGGCCATTGAGACGGCTTTGGCATGTCGCTCTCTTCCTCCTGTTTCCCGACTTCTTCTACCACTAGCTGTCTCTTCTGCACTGATGTTGCCTTGTGCCACAGAGGAGTTTTTGGGATGAGTCCGAACCCTGCCCTCCCATGCTGTACTTGTCCAACCACATCTCTGAAGTGAAGTGCAAACTTTGCACTCTGAACAGCTTCTGATGGAGTCCACTTCCTTCCTGCTACCACCCGGGGAGCCACTTTTCGAATGACTGCATCCTCAGATTCAGTTAGGGTCATGACGAGCCTTGCTTTGGTGCATTTGAACTCTTCCACGAGCCCTGTGATTGGTAATTCCAACTTGCCATGTCCATAAAGTCAGACGGAACTTAAACAACGTGGAATTCCAAGCCACTGCTTCAGCTGTATGCTTATCAGCCGCTCCAACTTTTCAACTTTGGTGATGGGGATCTCATACACAGTTAACGGCCACAAGAGTCTTGGGAGTAAGCCGAACTGAAAGCACCACAACTTGAGTTTTCCTGGCAACAATGTCTTGTTGATGCGCTCCATGTACATGCTGATATCAAGATTAGAGTTTGTAAAAAAGCACAAAGGTGAGCCAGAAGAGTTTTGGAACTGTGTTTATGGACCGATGAGACAAAGATGAATCGTTATCTAAGTGATGGGAAAGCAAAAATGTGGAGAAAAAAGGGAACTGCAAATGATCCCAAGCATACAACCTCATCTGTAATGCATGGTGGAGGTGTTGTCATGGCATGGGCATGCATGGTTGCCTCTGGAACACTCTCAACTTTACTGATGACTTAATGTATGATGACAGTAGCAGAATGAATTTGGAAGTGTACAAAACCATCTTGCCAACCAATATTCAAGAAAATGCCACCAGATTAATTGTGAAATGCTTCATATTGAATCAGGACAATGACCCAAAACACCCTGTCAGTTCAGTCAAGGAATTTATAAGGGCAAAGAAATGGAAAGTCTTAGATTGCCCAAGTCAATCTCCAGATTTAAATCCGATTGAACATGAATTTCACCAGCTGAAGAGGAGAGTAAAGGCAGAAACTCCCTAAAACAAGCAACAATTGGAATTGGTTGCATTAAAAGCTGGGAAAAGTATTTCAAAGGATGAGACCAAGAGTCTGGTGATGTCTATGGGTCACAGACTCACTGCTGTGATTGTGTGCAAGGGATCTGCAGCTAAATAATAGCTTTTAATCTTTTATATCTGCCTTATGTTCAACTGTCCCAATACTTATGCTCACATCAATGAGTGGGATTAACAGAACCAGTATCTAAAAGTGCTGTTCTTTTTATTTGGTAAAACATATATGTGTTGAAATGGCTAACTAATAAAATGTGACATTCTGTAGTTTTGTCTCATAGTCATCTTTTAATCATATTTGCAAATGTCTTGACTCCACAGCCAACAGAGCAATTTTGTCTTTACTGTTCCAATACTTATGAAGGGCACTGTATATACACACACACACACACAGTATACTATGTATATATATATATATATATATATATATACTGTATATATCTTTGTTGTACTCATTGTTGTCATCAGGAGTCCCATGAAGTGCTCTTAACTGTGGCCTGTGGTACCGATGGGTCTCTCAACAACAGTGGGACATGCAAGGTAAGAAAGACTTACTGCACAGCGGGAAACACAAGAGAAAATGATCTGGCATAGACAGTGTGTGGAGGGTGAATGGACTGATGTGATGAGGAGGGGTACGGTGGGGGCTTCTCTGTGGGAAACGGCAACTTCCTCCCTGTCTGTCTGCAAGCGGAGACCAGCAGACAGCAGCTTGGCTGAGTCTGTGGCTCTGTGGCTCCGCTCCACCACACAGCAGCGGCAGCCCATGAGCTTGGCACCAGCTGGGAAATGTAGGCGTTCCCAAGAGCTGCCACTCTCTTCCTGCTGGGACTGAAGGAAAGAAAGCGGGAGGGAGGAGGAGAGGAAAGGGGAGAGGAGGTATGCAGGAGCACACCTTACCCTCTTTACAAGGCACATCCTCAGAACATACCATTAGAAACCACCACTGCACCACCACCACCAGCACCACCCACACTGTCCAAGCAGCACTCAGCTCCAACACTGCCCCTGGACTGCAGGTAAGGGCAAATATTTACTGTGTGACTGACTCTATGTGTGTGTGTGTGAATCATTTTGCTGAATCGTGCTGAATGTTTTGGGAAAGAGCATGGGAAGCCAAGCAGACTAGACACTTGTTCCACAAACTCAAACAGTGTTAACTGCTCTGCTGATGCAAAGAACTGGATGAAAGAGAAATAAAGTAACAGTAATTGTCATCCAGGCGGAAAAAAATAAATAAAAAATTGTGTGATAGTACTGTTGCACTGTATTTTTTTTCTTTTTCTTTTGGGTCCAGCTGCAGAGAACAGCTGAAACTTACTTTAAGTCCAAAGTAGACAATGTTCTTGGTACGCTTTTTTTAATTATAAATTCTGTAATAAATACATGGAAATGGGGCTTTTGCAGTGAGGTCGTTTGTTATTGAGAAGTCAATGTAAGATAATATATTTAGCTCTATTAAGTCATGTTTTGAAATGTCCAATTGAAAAACTCCTAGAAAATGAATGTGTGGTTTTGACAATGTGTCAAGAGGTAAAGTAATCTGATGTTAATCGTGAAAATAGCTACTTACATAAATAATAAATAATAATAATAATTATAAATAATCATGAATGATAAATTGATGAGGAGAACCACAAGAAATCACTGAGCAGCTTATGTGTAGACAGGAGCCAAGCAACTAAATGAGGAAGATAGAGTTCCTAGAAAGTAAAGATCTCCAGGCACAAAATTCTATTTCTACTCCTTATTACTTAATGATCATGACTGTACTTTGCTGTTTGGCAAATAAATAGATCCATGATCATAAATAACTGTCAAAATGATTTTATAATTTGTCATATACTATCCAAAAGCTTCAAAATATGATTGTTCATTACAATCTGCATAGCAACAAGATGAACACTGTAAAAATATTACAGTCATATAAACACTGGAGTCTTCCAAAGTCATTTTTACTGGAGGTGATAACTGACAAAAGATGAAACCCTCTGCATTTGTATGAAACCATAAAGAGTGAGTCTGTGGTGTGAGTCCACAGCCATGAAAGTTACCCAGAAGAGTGGAATAATATATAGTACTGCCATGGATGATATGAATATTAGGAAATATCTGACTGCAGTAATTGCTGCGATTAACCAATCAGAATCAAGTATTCCAGACAGGCGTGTAATCCAGAGAGCAGCTAAGGCTTCTGGTGTTCATTATGCACTTGATGCAATTTCAGTTTCTGAGTAAAAATCAATTCAAAGTAAATTCTGCACCATTTTTTCAGTATTTGTTCAGCAAATGCACTGCTTTAATCATAAACACACTGGTTTGTAGTGCAAATAGTTTTACAGTTTACTGCACCTTTACAGTTTACTGTTATACTTCTAATTCACCTATAATAAATACTAATAGATAAGTCTATCACACACTCACAGGATATACTTTTTTCCACATTAAAAAGTAAGTCAAGAAAATGTCTATATGGATAAATAGGTAAAGGATCAAATCTATAACTTGAAATCCTTTTGACATAAATGTAAATTCAATGTTTTTATCTGCTCTCGATGTTTCAGTTTCCTCTGTATAAATCTGTGTCATGACACTTGTTGCTGGTCTCTCAACACTTGCATGCTTGACCTCGTCTTAACTTCACCTGTTTGATAGAAAGCTGCAGAAAGTGATTTTAAGACATGAGAAGTCTGCTGAGAACTGAGGAATCCTTGCGTCTGGTCCCTGTGGTCAGACTCATCCTTCTCTTCCAGAGAAGGATGAGTCTGTTCCAGCTCATAGACAGGGCTTGCCCCCTCAAATGGGGAACGGCCCTGCTGTCTGTCTGCTGCCAGGGAAAGAAAAACACCCCTCTTCCCTTGAGCGGAGGCCCCAGGGGAGGGGGGAAGGGGGTTAGCCTATGTTTACTCTCTTTCGTAGCCTGGGAAGCTCAGAAGAGGAAGGTCTGTCTCGGCCGTCGCAGCCTCGCTGCGTGGTCTGTGGGAGAAGAGTGTTTGGCAAGCTGGCGCTGCTCTAGCTGTGTCTGGGGTGGATAATGAACTCCAGGTGCTCCAGAGGGTAGTTTAAGACACCTGTCACCAATATTTAGTACCAGGAAAAGCCAGACTGCAAACAGAGTGAGACGATCCGTTTGCTTACTTTAAGGAGCCTACCTAATTGGAGGTACAGGTCTCATGAGGAGACATGAGATGGAGGAGAACTGGAGAACTTTGTGTGATTTGTTTTATTTTTTTTGTTTTTTGTCCTTATATATCTGAACGCAGCTATTTGTGTAAGTTGTTGCATCACTGGTCACTTGAATAGAAGCTAGAGAATCTCATACTTACTTTCACTGTATTTCATGTGTTCCTGCCAACAAAAATGTAAAGCCCATGCAAACTGAGAGGGCATGTGCCCCTAATATTTTTAAGCCAAGTGTATTTTCAATGATGTTCTTTATAGCAGAAAAAGGTTCTTTAGATTATTAAAGGGTCTTTTAAGAACTGTTCACTAAAAGTTTCTTTAGAAAATCAAAAATGATTCTTCTATGGAATGGTCTACATTCACTGTCATCCATTCAAAGATATCCTTAGAAGATAGCAGACGTGAACTGAAGCTCCTTTGTGCTCAGATCTGTAAAAAACTAATTAAGCCTTTCAAGAGATTATTCCGTTTCTTTTCTCCAAATATTCATTCCCTGCAGGATGAGGATCTGGTCAAGGGCCCAGTATGTGGAGAGCAGTCTGGTGCTGCTTGGTCTTGCAACGCTGGCTCTGTCTCTGGGCAATCTCTCAAGTAGAGGACAGGTTTGTAATATTCTCACAAGTTTTTGCATAAAAATCTCACGTCTCACTAGATTTTTGTTAAAAACAATTAATACTCTATTTACAAATAAAATATACTCTATTTCACAGATTAAATATATAATCTTAGCATAGATGTTGATCTCCAATGATAATTTTCTAAATGAACTCTTTATTTGCCAAAGGAAGAGGGTGTTGCCTCTAACAGTCTAGAGGATGGGCTGGAGGTGATAACGTACTGGTGGGGAGAATGGACAAAATGGACCGCCTGCACTCGTACCTGTGGAGGAGGCGTCATGTCACAGGAGAGACACTGTCTACAGCAAAGGTCAGTGGCTGTCACACAAAACATCATATTCACATACTACATTTTATAGTACATTTTATAAAGCTAATATAAAAAACACTGTATATTATATATATATATATATATATATATATATATATATATATATATATATATAATGTATATACAGTGTTTTTATTAGATACATTATATATATATATATATATAATAATCTGTTACTGTATAAAATCAAGATATATATATATCAAGATATAACAAGATAAATTCTATATGAAGAAACCACATTCTGTCATAATTATGAGAAAAAGTCAAATTTATGACATATTAAGTCAATTATGAGATAAAAATGACAGAATTATAAGAACATGAGATAAAGCGTCGTCTTTGTGACATTCCATACAAAGATATAAAAAGTCATAAAAAAAATCATAATTCTAAAATGTTTAAATTATAAGATAAAAAGTAATTTATGACATACTAAGTCAGAATTATGATATAAACGTCAAATTTATGACATAATCATAATTATGAGATACTGTACTAAGCAATAATTGTGCCAAAAATGTTACGTTTTGGTTTTAGTTTTCTTTGTTTTTTTTTGTTTTCTTTAGTGGGATTTAAACTTAAATCATGTCATTTTTTTAAGCACTAGGAAAACCTTTTTGAGTGTAATGAATGTCCCATTGTATTCAACTGCTACTAAACTAAAACAATTTCTTTCAAAGAAAGAAAACAACAACTGGTAAAGACAACATGACTTGCACAGGCAATGCAAAGAAGTATCATCTTTGCAATGCAAAGGTCAGCTCACAGTATCCGTCTTTCTCTCACACACATTAACAGTGCATTTGGACTGTCTAACAGAAATGCATCCCAGATGCCTGACTTGACAGCGAGCCTCACGTTCCACTTCCACCTGAGGCTTACCGTTAATTCATGCATAATTAGCTTTTTTTTTTAGCCATTTTTAATGTCTGTTGCAACCAAATAGACTGTAAAGCGAGATTCAGTTGCATTCAATTGACTGTCTTTCTGTGAATTACAGGAATGTCCTTCTTCAGGAAGGAGCTTCAGAGAAGAGCAGTGCTGGTCGTTCAACTCTCAGGTTTACAATGGAAAAAATTACCACTGGAAACCTCTCTATCCTGGTATTAACCGTTTTATTTAATGAAGCTGTGCTGTGAAGGTATCATTTACGTTAAAACAATGAACTCTGTTTATATTCCTGTAGATGACTATGTTCATATCTCCAGTAATCCATGTGACCTGCATTGCACCACCTCTGATGGTCAAAGACAGTTGATGGTTCCTGCACGTGATGGAACATCTTGCAAGTACAGCAACTACAGGGGCGTGTGTGTCAATGGGAGATGTGAAGTAAGTGGCTTATTACTGTAAGATTGATCCTTATCTAAGGCATGTGGCAAACTTATAAGCTGATGTGTACCTTTGCAGCCCATTGGATGTGATGGTGTCCTCTTCTCCCCCAACACTCTGGATAAATGTGGCGTATGTCAGGGAGATGGGAGCAGCTGCAGTCGCATAACTGGGAACTTTCGCCGCGGGGCTTCTAGTCTAGGTAATGTCGGTTTAGTGATTGGTTGAATGGTATTCATATTCAATGGTTCTGAGTAAATTCATCAAGGAACCAATTCTAATTAAGTGAACTATTTATTCGAAAGGCTATTCTTTCATAACTCAAATCCCAGAAGGATCATGGGACATCCAGATTATAGAGAGGAAGAAGTCTGCAGATATCCTAGGTGAGCAAACCTTTGAATGGCTTGCACGTTCAGCTGTGTGTAAGACTTTCAGAGTATGACGATACTTATATCAGCTATATCAAGCGTTTTCCATGACACAGGAGATAAATCTGTGTAGTGAAACCTACAATTGCCCTAGTAATAAGTGTTATTGTTGACTAAAACTTTTAAACTATTAATTGGTTTTGTTAATAGAAATAAAGCTGAAATAAAATAAAACATAAATATTAACTGAAATAACTAAGTGAAAGGAGTTTTTGTTGAGCTAAAACAGCTTAACTGCAATAAAAATAAATTAAAGCTAAATAATAAAAAAAAAACTACTAAAAATGACAAAAGGACATACAAATGATTAAATTCATTATAAATGAAAAAATGACAACACAAAATTGAAGCTAATTCAAAATATAGAAAACACAGGCTTTATCTACATGCTTGACATTTATCAGTGATGTTTGGTTCATTAACGATTTGTTCGTGGAGTGACGTGACGAATTAAAGATTTGGAGATAAACTAGTCATGTCTCTCATAGTTTATAGATTTTGTAATTGGAATTGTTTTTATGATCAAAGATTGCATTGGTGGATGCGTTTGTTGAACGAGATTAAATGAGAGAGTCAATAAAATCTTCCCAGCATTATTTCTCACCCTTGTTATTTTCCAGCTGTAACTGACCAAGCAGGGAACTTTTTCTTCAACGGAGCATATAAAGTGGACACCCCTCAGAACTTCCATGCAGCAGGGACCATTTTCAAATACCGGCGGCCAACTGATGTGTATGAGACGGGGATCGAGTACATCGTGGCAAAAGGGCCCATCGATCAGCCCATCAATGTTCTGGTACTGTAGCCGTGGTCCTCTCTTCGCCGCCAAGGGCTCATGGGTAATCTCACTGGCTAGCTAACCATGGCTTTGACTTAGTGCAGGCCAAAGGTCTAATGGTTCACTCTGCGTAAATGGTAATATTCTGATGCATTGTCCTAGGAGGAATGACTCAATTATTTCACTTCGCTCTGGGTTTATGGGACAAATGTGGGATGTCGCAGTATTTCAGAAATGGAAATATTGTATTCTGGACGTCCTTCAACCTCAGTGCCCTTGCATTGTCATGATTTGTGCAGCATAGATATTAACTCTGGGAAAGAACAGTCCAGAATGTTTGTTTCCTGCAAGTGTAAAATGAGATATTATCATAACATATTTCTCAGAATTTCCTCTTAATTGCTGGACATGTCTCTGTCTTGCCTCAAAGGTCTGGAATCAAAATGGCCAAAATCCTTATATCACCTATGAGTACACAGTGATGAGGGACTCTATGGCTTCTGTCTCCCAGCCCCCCATTTACACGGGCCCCCAAGGAGGATCCAGTCTGGTGTCTGTGGAGATTGGGAGTGTTTTAAACCTTAATGAGAGCGTGTATGATAAGACAAGCACTGGGACACGAGCTGTGGAAGGACAAAAGCCTGGCCAGGAAACCAATGAAGTGTATGAGACGGCTAACATTGACTGTCAGCAGGATGCTAACACACAAGTCCAGTATACAGGTGAATATATTAATCTGCTCTTTCTTGCAAAAAGTACCTTAATGTAGCTCCATTCATTTTATTTGTTGGCATTATAGGGTTTCCTATCATGAGGAATCAAATTTGAGATTGTATTAAATGTTTTTATGTCTAATTGTGAAGGATTTGTGGCACATTTATTATTTAGAATCTTAAGGAAAAAAAACAAACAAGTGAAAAGTTAGAGCGAGACCATTGAGATATGTTTTTGCTCTTATTTGGTTTGTGTGTTCTTTTTTTCTTTTTATATTTATGTGTTTCAGAACATTTATTTATTTTTATAAATCTAATTCAAAACCTAATGCTATTATGACATCCTTCAATTAAAAGTATAGACCTGTATAAATCATAGAATTATTTAGTGCAATTCAGATGTACACTGCCATTCACATCTTTGAAGTTGGCAAAATTTTAATGTTTTTGAAAGAACTCTCTTATAGGCTTACCGATTGATTGCATTTATTTAATCAAAAATACAGTACAAACAATAAAATCCTGAATTATCACAATTAATTACAGTCATTACAATTTAACATAACCGTTTCTATTTATTCCTGTGATGGCAAAGCTGAATTTTCATTATTCCAGTCTTCAATGTCACCTGATCCTCCAAAATCATTCTAATATGCTGATTTGCTGATTCTGATATGCTGATTTCTTAAAAAAACAAAAAAACTAAACCTTTTTATTTAAAAAAATTACCTTAATATGACCCAATATTTTTGCTAGCATACGCTTTCATAATATCTGAAGTAAGTGGAAAACAGAAAAGACAGAGAGAGTACTTGGTTCACTGGGCAATCATTAGTGAGTTAAAAGGCCTCTTTCTACTGGCCCTATGGAGTCCTTTATAATGCATCAGCCACAGAAAAGATTAGACAGAAATGATGAAAAATTCAGAGAGGCCTGAAATGTTCCCTCCACGGAAGTCAGAGAATTATGGCTATTTGTGTTTGCTGTCTCTCTGACATTAATAATTATAAAAGAAGTTGGGTGTCCTGATGAAGGTTGTGCCCCTGTCCTGCATTATAGTCTATGATACAAACTTACCCGTAAACCCTTAAATCCTCTTAAATTAGTTGCAATATGCAGTGATCCATTTAAAACCCAGACTTTGTTTTAGTTTGGTACTGACCAAGTTTTTGGCCTTAACAGGTACAGCCCTCAAGCAAAATTAATTTAATCTTTAATGAAAAGTGAATTCATCTTTTCTTTAATGAATCAAACCTTCTTTGTGTTAAAAGAGGGGAACTGCAGCTGGCCCAGTGGAGTGGGAGCCCCTGGCGTAGTACCAATCAGCAGACCTGCAGAGGACATGGTAAACTCTGAAAACCTCATCTGGAGAGTGCTGCTGGGAGAGCGGATTGGCTCAAACGGTGTTCTTGCGAACATCTCAACCAATCAGCTTCTTACTCGTAGAGATGGCTTGTCCTCTGAAGGCCCACTGGAGTTAGACTACAGCAGTCTTGAGCAAGCGGGTCTTAATGGCTCACTGCTTGAGTTCACCCTCGGGCAACGGCGCAATGACACAGGGGACTTCCTGCTCCTAAACAGAACTGTTACAAACATTTTACGCAATCGCAGCAATCGTACCAGGTAAACATGATCATGTACATTACGTTCAAAAGTTTGGGGTTGGTAAAAAAGTCTCTAATGTTTACCAAGACATTTTCAAGATTTTTTTTTTATTTGTCACTTATTTGCATTTATTTGCATTTATTACATTTATTTGGTCAACAATTTTTTTTTCCAATTCAAAAGAACTGTTTTCTGTTTTTTTGCTAAATTTGCTAAATTTTCAGCAGCCATTACTTCAGTCTTCAGTGTCACATGATCCTTCAGAAATCTTTCTAATATGCTGATTTGGTGCCCAAGAATTTTTTTTTTTAATATTATTACTATTATTGTCAATGCTAACAACACTGTTTATAGTTCTGCCTAATATTTTTGTAGAAACCGTGGTATTTATTTCAGTATCCTTTGATCAGTACAAGTTTCAGAAGAACATGATTCATTTAAAATTGAAATTTTTGTAACATTATAAATGTCTTTACTTGGATCAATTTAATGCATCCTTCCTGAATAAAAATGATTAATATTCTTTAAAAAAAAATCTTACCGACCCCAAACTTTTAAACTTAAAAAAAAATAAAATAAACTTTAGTGTATGTTATACATGTTGTGGGGAAGTCGTGGCCTAATGGTTAGAAAGTCGGACTCGTAATCGAAAGGTACAATTCCCCGGCCGGCAGGAATTGTAGGTGGGGGGAGGGAATGTCCAGCGCTCTCTCCACCCTCAATACCACGACTGAGGTGCCCTTGAGCAAGGCACCGAAAGCCCAACTGCTCCCCGGGCGCTGCAGCATGGCTGCCCACTGCTCCGGGTGTGTGTTCACGGTGTGTGTGTGTGTGTGTGTGTGTGCATTTGTTCACTACTCACTGCTGTGTGTGTGCACTTGGATGGGTTAAACGCAGAGCACCAATTTCGAGTATGGGTCACCATACTTGACAACACGTCACGACTTTTACTTTTTACTTTATAATAATAATTGTATTTATGATAGCATAATTCTTTTTTTTTTTTTTTTTTTAACAGCCAGTAGGCTTTAATTACAGTATATCACAGACATAAGGCTGGATTTGCTACTTTCTGGTCAGTGGTGTGTTATTGGGAGGGGCATTCTCATTCTAGAGGGCATTTGATTGGATAAAATTCTGTGTAGTGCAGGATGAGTCATCAAAACTCCAATTCTAACTTGAAGTCAGAAAAGCCAGCATGCTGGTTTGTTAAGGGATGGGATAACTTAAAGTTACTGCTCCAACTCTACATTATGCAAAGCTTGTCAGGACCGGGACTGAATCCCGGGTCTCCGGTGCCGTACCACTGTTACACAGAGGGGTGTTGGCCCCAATTGTGAGGCACCAAAAAAAGTCACAAAAAATTTGTTCTTTATTTCCAAGAGCAAAAACAAAAGGTCTTAGCATACAATCCCCAACAAAAATCTGGTCTTGGAAAAAATAAACAGTTCCAAAAAATAAAGAACTCCAAAGAGCAAAAATCCTCTCAAAAGGAAACTAATGCTAAATACATCCAATGGCAAAAAATAACAACGGAACACAAAGAAACAAAAAGACTCAAAAAACTTACAGAGAAGCCAGAGGCACCAGCATAGTTCAAATAACCAAGCAAATGTGACGAAAAGAGGACCACATAAATAGGGAAACAAAACTAGTCAGTGCTAGAACTAATAATCCTAATTAGAAGAGACAAGGAAACTCAGGGAAAATAGCACATCAAGTGGCAAATCTAAGGTATAACATAGCACAGAACCTGACAGGACCCCCCCCTCCTAGGAACGGCTCCTGACGTTCCCTCCAGTTCTGCCCCCTACTCGTGCTCTAAACTATCTAACCCCCCGACCCCCAATGACCCGAGGAGGAGAAGGGACTTTACCTGGAGCAATAGTGACAGGGTTTACTCTCCTAGCTATCTTGAATTCTTGACGAACTTCTGACTCAGCTTGCGGGACTCCACCCTGAGTGGAAAGTTCCTAGTGGAAAGCCAGACTCGTTGACCAACACGTAGAGAAGTAGCTGGTCTGCGTCTCTGGTTGGCCTGGGTCTGGTGCTGACCAGAGGTCCGGAGAAGTTTTGCACGAACGGTTCTCCAGATCCGTCTACAGTGCATAATATGAGTTTGGACTGAGGGCACCACCACTTCAGTCTCTTGCTCGGGGAAGAGAGTAGGGGTATAGCCAAACTGGCACTCAAAAGGTGAACGGCCGGTGGATGATGAGTGGAGGGTATTATGAGCATACTCCGCCCAAATCAGGTAAGAGGACCAGGACGAGGGGTTGCTGCCTACCATGCATCTCAGGGTAGACTCGAGATCCTGGTTGACTCTTTCAGTCTGTCCATTGGATTCTGGATGAAAGCCTGAGGATAAACTAACTTTAGTCCCCAGAGACTGACAGAAAGCTCACCAAAACCGGGATGAGAACTGGGGTCCCCGGTCAGACACAATGTCTAGAGGGATGCCAAACACTCGAAATACGTGGGTGGTGATGAGCTCAGCAGTCTCTTTGGTGGAGGGGAGTTTAGGTAGGAGAATGAACCGGGTGGCCTTGGAGAAGCGGTCGACAATTACAAATATAGTAGCATTGCCTTGAGACAGGGGAAGACCGGTTATAAAATCAAGTGAGAGATGTGACCAAGGACGATGAGGAACAATGCCAACGTCCAAAGCATCCACCTCAACAATAAAGGGCAGTTCAGGGTCAGGGATGGACAGGACAGGAGCAGACGTGAAGCAGCGCTTGAGCTCTCGAAAGGCTGTCTCGGCCTCAGAATTCCAAGCAAACTTGGTGGAGCTACTTCTGGCAAGAGCAGTGAGAGGGGCCACCACTGAGCTAAAGTTCCGCGCAAACTTTCTATAGAAATTGGCAAACCCAATGAACCTTTGTACCTCCTTAACAGAGTATTCCAATAGAGCCTGTACCTTCTTGGGATCCATCCAAACTTGCCCCAGCCTGATGATAAACCCCAGAAACTGTGTGTTAGTTGTGTGGAACTCGCACTTCTCGGGTTTGACGTAGAGGTGGTTCTCTAGAAGCCATCACAAGACCTTTCGGACATGACTCACATGCTCTTGAAAGGATCTTGAAAAAATCTAAATGTCATCGAGGTAGACAAAAACGAACTTGTTGAGCATGTCCCGGAGCACGTCATTAATAAGGGCTTTGAGCACAGCAGGGGCGTTAGTGAGGCCAAAGGGCATAACAAGGTATTCATAATGCCCTGTAGGGGTGTTAAAGGCAGTTTTCCACTCATCTCCTGGCCTGATACGTACAAGGTAGTATGCATTGCGCAAGTCAAGCTTGGAGAAGATCTTGGCATCTTGGAGCAACTCAAAAGCAGAGGTCATGAGTGGGAGTGGGTAACGATTGATAACAGTGATCTGATTGAGAGCTCTATAAATCAATGCAGGGTCGGAGCCCACCATCCTTTTTCCCAACAAAGAAAAACCTAGCTCCAGCGGGTGATGTGGATGGTCTAATGATCCCAGCAGCAAGAGGCTCATTGACATAAGCTTCCATAGCTTTCCGCTCAGGCGAGGATAGGGAAAAGATGTGTCCTCGAGGAGGGCATGAACCAGGCAGCAGCTCGATCGTGCAATCATAAGGTCTGTGGGGGGGCAAGACCTTGGCTCTTTCTTTGCAGAACACAGACTGTAAGTGATGATACTCAGAGGGAACTCGGGAGAGGTCAATGGACTTGAGGTCTTCGGGAATAATCCTAGGACTCTTTAGGCACGAGTCTTGGCACAGTGACCCCCAACTCAAAACCTCCCCGCTCAACCAGTTGATGTGGGAGTTGTAACGCGTGAGCCAGGTGTGTCCCAGGATTAAGGGTAATTCAGGGGAGCTGATTAAATGAAAAGCCATACTCTCAAGATGATGAGATACGGAGACAGTGAGGGGAACGGTAATCTTGGTAACAGACCCAGGGTCAAGGATCTGCCATCCAAAGCAATGATTTCCAGAGGGGAGGACAGAGGGTTAACAGGCACTTGGAGACGGGAAGCCATGGCAATGTCCATAAAATTTCCTGCGGCCCCAGAATCCACTAAGGCCTGGTGTAGCTTGCCCCCGCTCTCGAGAGTGACCGGCAGGAAAAAACCAGTGTTCCTTGGAGAGACTAAGTGGGTTACTCCCAAGACAGCTCTCCCTCTCCTGCTCGGGACTGAGTATTTTCCTTTAACTCAGGACATAGTGAGCGATAATGGCCCTGAAGTCCACAGTAGAGGCAAAGATGGGAATTCATCCGGCGAGTTCGTTCTTGGGTGGACAACTGGGTTCTGCCTAGTTGCATGGGCTCTGGAGACTCAAGGGGTACAGAACCCGATGTAAAAGGCTGGCGGAAAGACTGAGGAGAAGGAGTGTTAGGTCTAGGTATCCGTCTTTGTCTCAGACGATTATCCAACAGAATGACCTGATCGATAAGCCTCTCCAGAGAGTACACAGGATCTCAGGTAGCCAATTCATCCTTGAGCTCCTCCGAGAGCCCGTTCTCAAAGCAAACGATGAGAGCCTCATCGTTCCACCCGCTGCCTGCGGCAAGCGTAGAAATTGCATGGTATATTCCACTAAACTGTGGGTTGTCTGGCGAACAGTTAGAAGCTGCTTAGAAGCCTGTAGACCAGAGAGAGGATGATGGAATACCCACTTAAACTCTGCCTCAAAAGAAGCGTAACTAGTGCAACAGGGAGCTTAGGCATTCCAGACAGCCGTGGCCCAGGTCAAGGCCTTACCCGCCAGGAGGGTAAGGACGTAAGCAATCTTGGCCTGGTCAGAGGGGAAGGTGGACGGCTGCAACTGGAATGTAAGGGAACATTGAGTCAAAAATCCCTCACATGCTTCAGGATCTCCAGAGAACCGTTGAGGAGGGGGTAGGTGAGGTTCAACTAGTGGGGGAACTGCACCAGCAGAGGAGGTGGCAGGTGTGGGAGCGGGAGCAGGGTCTGGGGCTTGGGGCAGTCTCTCAAACAAGTGGCACATTGAGGTAATGAGATCAGAAAGTAGGTGGGAGTGTTTCTCCATGAGTGACTCCTGCTGTGACAGAGCTGCTTCATGGCGCTTAACCGTGGCCTCATGCTGAGCCACCACTCCCAAAAGGTCCTTAGCAGAGGACTCGGCTGGGTCCATGTGTTGGCTTGGTTATTCTGTCAGGACCGGGACTCGAACCCTGGTCTCCAGTGCCGTAGTGTGATGCTCTACCACTGTTACACAGAGGAGTAACTTGGACCCAAATGCGAGGCACCAAAAAAGTCACAAAAAAAGTTATTTATTTCCAAGAACAAAAGCAAAAGATCTTAGCATACAATCCCCAACAAAAATCTGGTCTTGGAAAAAATAAACACTTCCAAAAAATAAAGTACTCCAAAGACCAAAAATCCTCTCAAAAGGAAACTAATGCTAAATACATCCAAAAGCAAAAATAACAACGGAACACAAAGAAACAAAAAGACTGAAAAAACTTACAGAGAAGCCAGAGGCACCAGCATAGCTCAAATAACCAAGCAAGAGTGACAAAAAGAGGACCACATAAATAGGGAAACAAAACTAGTCAGGGCTAGAACTAATAATCCTAATTAGCAGAGACAAGGGAATTCAGGGAAAATAGCGCCATCAAGTGGCGAATCTAAGGCATAACAGAGCACAGAACCTGACAAAGCTAACAACAGCTAAATCACAATTTCAAGTCTTTAGTCAGCTGATTAGTAGCTCTGGTTTAGCATGATGCTATAAACCTCAAAATCATGCCAGTGAACCAGTGGCTATTTTTATCAGTTTCAAATGCTAGGAGTAGGTCTTAGCCCTCTAACCTGGCATACCAAAGTTGTGCTGGACGGGCTCGGGTGGGACAGCCCTGCTCGTGGGAGAAAGGAATGTGCTGCAGACTCAAGCTCTGGCTTGGTTTTTTTGTTAACGTTCTCTGAGACATACAAAGAGCACCGAGGGGAGACGGCCAAGCAGAGACTGGCGGGATTGCATTCCATCATATTTATAATTCATGCTGGGTTCCCTCTGCCACGTCCAAACACTGCATTATCAGCCCCTCTGCCAGAGATCATAAAGAACATCTCATGAAATGCTCTTACTTGTATCCAAAAGAGGAGAGAAAGATTCCAGGTGGGGAGATGAAGAGAAGGCCTGAATGTAAGGAAGACGGACTGTCTGAGGAACATAATTCAAGATGTTTTGTTATTTGTGGAAAAAAAGTCCCATAGATCACTCGGGTACAGACTACGCTTGTCGCATCAGATAAATCCCAGGAATTTATCTCAAGGAACAAATTTTATTGGCTTCTGTCTAGTTGAGGGAATGCGCTGTTTAACAGCTTTGACATTAAGGTAATGAGTGTGACCAGGAATGGTAAAAATGTTAGTGGTTTTATGACTGGAGTGTCAGTTTATGTCTCGGCATCAACAAACGCGAACGGTCTGCCTAATACACAGTGCAGGTGGCTAAACTGTGGTCTAGTCTAAGATGCTGTTTTCTTTACTGCAGGAATAACCAAAGGCTCCTTCAGAAGAACAAACTGAGCGCTGCTGACATGTACCGCTGGAAGTTGTCCTCACAGGAGCCCTGCAGTATGACCTGCTCGATAGGTAATCAAGGCATTGGAACTTAATCTCCGTGCTGCAATCATCCACACATAAATATTCCTCATAACCATGTTTGTTTATGTGGGGGTTTATGTGTATACAATGCTTTTTTCTCAAATAGGTGTTTCGAAATCACTTGCCATGTGTGTGCGGTTTGACGGCATTGAAGTGGATGATGTTTATTGTGATGCTTTGACTCGACCAGAGCCAGTTCATGATTTCTGCATTGGCAGAGAATGCCAACCCAGGTGTGTGTGCTGCAATTGTCACAGAAATGCAGAGAAAAATTATGGAGCCTTGCAGAATATCACACAGAAATTAAAATCCTTTTGGTTGATCTTCAGAAAACTATTTAAGATATTTTTAACAAAACCTGAGAAGTTTCTCTCCCTCCATTGAAAGTCAAAGTAAATAAAAGTAAATAGAAAAAGGTCATAAAGGCATTGCAAAACGAATCCAATTGAACTGAGTGGTTTAACTGGAGTGAAGAGATATGATCGTTTTATATGATGAACAGATCTAGTTTATGCTTTTATTTAGACCTAATCAATGATTCACACATATACTGAAGCTAAATTGTGTGTGTGTGTGCGTGAGAACCAATGAGGTTTGCTCTGTTATGTGATGTATGCACAAGTTTTCATGTTTACCATATATGATCAACATTATGTATATGTTTATGTATAGTGTGTATGGATTAATTTTAGGATGGTTTTATGGCCTTTTTGGATCTTCTAAGTTTTGGTAACATGGACTTTCAAAAGTGGAACAGAACCCTCTCAGGTTTTATTTTAAATATTTTCATTATGGTTTTAGAATGACATGTGGGTGAGTAAATTACAATTTTCATATTTGGGTGAACTTCGTTCTTACAACATATAAATCTTTGGCCACATTTTATTAATTTGTTCCCTCAATTTATCTTGGGCATATAGTACTTATTTATTCCCTCATTTTAATTTAGCTAACTCGTAGCCACAATTTAACTAAAACCATGGAACAACTTAGTACAATGTGGCCACAATTAACCTAAAATAACCGAACAAATTATTAAGTTGTGGAAAGAATTCCTAATACGTATCCACAATTCCACAGTGCGGGGCTCGGTAGAAAAGACAAGAAAGGTAAAGAAAACCAAACAAAAAATAAAAATTCTGTCATCATTTAGTCACCCTCATGTCATTCCAGTCATTTTATGATGCCCCATGAAAAACTGCCTCTTACTGTGGTCTATATGTGTAGATGGGAGGCCAGCAGCTGGAGTGAGTGTTCTCGGACATGTGGAGAAGGTTTTCAGTTTCGTCTTGTGCGTTGTTGGAAGATGCTGGCTCCCGGCCTAGACAGCTCTGTGTACAGTGACCTCTGTATTGAGGCACAGCTAGAGCGCCCCCCAGAGCGCCGGGCCTGTAAAAGCCCCACTTGTGGTCCTCAGTGGGAGGTAGCTGAGTGGTCAGAGGTAGGTTAAGAGCTCATTTAGTTAAGCCTTTATTATAACCTCCATACACTGCAAATAAATAAATAAAATTAATTTGTTTTAATCAGTGTTTTTGTCTTGTCCGGTAAAAATTCCCAAACATAATTTTCAGGTTCAATTTATATGAATAGCAAAACTGTGTGATATAAGAATTGATTTAGATATGTTGAATTAGGTCCTTACTGCATTGGCATTTTTTTGTCTTATTTTTAAAACAATAGAGTAACAAAGCTACATTTTTATATAAAACATATTGTCTGAAAACATTCTTATCCTGCACAATTTTACTTTGGAAGTTTTTACCTGAAAAAAATAAAATAAATAAATACTGATTAAGAAAATGTTTTATACAGAATGCTTAATTGTTTATTATTATAAAATGGTTTCCCTCCAAAGTCATCAGTGCATCAGTGCAGTGTGTTTCTTGTGCATTTGTTAATCAGAAAACTGATATGTTTGGACAATGTCAGTGCTAGTGGAGAACTGAGGAGAACCTTGTTTTGTTTGTTGTGCAGTGTCCAGCTAAATGTGGTCACAGGGCTCTGGTTACGCGAGAGGTCAGATGCTCAGACGAAACCCTTGCATGTGATGAGGCAACTCGCCCAGCATCTACCAAAAACTGCACCGGCCCTCCATGTGAGCGCCAGTGGACAGCGTCTGAGTGGGGACCGGTGAGACGGGAACACTGCCAAATTTTGAAATGCACACGTTATGTCTGAGAGTTTAAAAATCTTTAACACTGTTTTAATCAAGCACGATGCAATAAAGCAAAAAGAGACATTCAAAGTGATACTAATATGAAACAGCAAAGTGACAGGAAGTCATTTATTTTCAATAGAGTTGGTGATTTGAATTGATGTGGGACAGTAACTGTTGGTGATGTGAAATTGAGCAGAGTTCAACTTAGTGTTGGTTTAGGATCATTAATGGTCACACTTTATTTTAAGGTCCAATTAATAGGCATGCTAATAAGCAACTAGTTAATAGTGAGAATTAGTCCCTATACTAAAGTGTTACTCCCTTGATATACTATTATAGTTTTGTTAATATTTTAAATTAGATTTTATTTATTAATTTCTTCACTTTGATTTTAACTACAGATTATGCAATGTTGTTGTTTGTTTTTGTCATTTTTATTAGTTTTATTTAAAATCTCTATATAGTATTTCTTAACTTTTATTTATTAGTTTTAGTTTATTTAGTTTTTAATGTTTTATTTCATTTAATGTTTATTTTATTTCAAGTCAACAAAGTACAGTGGATCTCACTGCTCCAAAATCACGCTCCACATAACTTAAAGGGATAGTCCACCCAAAAATGAACATTTTGAATTACTTTTTCCACAGAACAAAAAAGAAGCTTACTTAAAGAATGTCAGTAAGTAAACATCATTGGAGCCCACTGACTTCCATTTTAAGGACATTTCTCAAAATATATATTTTTGTGTGTGTTTTGCTGAAGAAAGAAAGCTATATGTTTGGAACATAATTTTAATTTGTGGGTGAATTAACCCTTTAATATCAAATGTGATTCTTATTAGGAGTGATTGCATAACATTAAGCTATACATTTCAGTGTAGACAGACAAATGAATATGTATTATTGCAGCTGGTTAGGACATGATATAAAGCATTTTTTTGTATAGTGACTGTCATAGTAAGATCAGAGGCCAGACATTTCATGTTTCAAATGTTAAAAATGCTCTTCTTCCATTTCTACTCAGTGTTCAGGCATCTGTGGGCATGGAAAAACAGTGCGGCATGTGTACTGCAAAACACCAGAGGGCCGAGTGGTACCTGAGTCTCAGTGCTCTCCTGAGAACAAACCTCTGGCCATTCATCCCTGCGGAGACAATGAATGCCCTCCACACTGGCTGGCCCAAGACTGGGAGAGGGTGAAGATGACACTTATATGTTTGGAAAATGAATAATTTGTCAATATTTGTCCAGTAATCATTGTCTTCTGCCTCCCAGTGCAACACAACATGTGGACGCGGTGTGAAGAGAAAGACCGTGCTGTGTGTCAGCATCACGGGTGGAAAGGTCCAGATCAGTGAGGATGAGGAATGTGACAGCAGCAAGCGACCAGTAGATGAGGACACCTGCTTTGAAAGGCCTTGCTTCAAGTGGTACACAACGCCATGGTCTGAGGTGAAACTTTTAAACATATTAAATTTATGATGCTGCATACAACCAGTATTTATGTCTGTCAGACAGCTGCCCATGTAGGAATTTACAGTAAGCTAAGTGAGTTTCCTAGCTTTTAAGATACAACACATTTTCTTCTTGAGACTCTCTGTCCAGTGAAGGTTCCCAAGTTCAAGTGTAGCTGACTGTTCTTTGTCCTTGCTTGTACTCAACTGTTTCTCAGTGCACCAAGACTTGTGGGGTCGGTGTGCGAATGAGAGATGTGAAGTGTTATCAGGGAAGAGAACTTGTTCGTGGATGCGACCCTTTGACTAAACCTGTTAACAAGCAGACCTGTGCACTCCAGCCCTGCCCCACCGAACCTCCAGGTGTGCCTTAAACAGTTCACTTGAAAAATACAATTCTGTCATTATTTTCTCACATTGTTCTAAATCCATATGCTGTTGTTTTTCCACTTTTTATTGTACAGTAGTCAACATTTGTAGTGGATCATAAAAGTTAATCTAAGTCCTAAAACCTAAAACCAAAATGTGTTCTTGTCTTAGGATATACAGTTGAAGTCAAAAATTTACATACACCTTTCAGAATCTGTAAAATGTTCATTATTTTACCAAAAAAGAGGGATCATACAAAATGCATGTTATTGTTTATTTAGTACTGACCTGAATAAGATATTTCACATAAAAGATGTTTACATGTAGTCCACAAGAGAAAATAATAGTTGAATTGATAAAAATGACCCCGTTCAAAAGTTTACATACTCTTGATTCTTAATACTGTGTTGCTACCTGAACGATCCAAAGCTGTGTTTGTTTTGTTTAGTGATAGTTGTTCATGAGTCCCTTGTTTGTCCTGAACAGTTAAACTACCTAATGTTCTTCAGAAAAATCCTTCAGGTCCCACAAATTCTTTGGTTTTCCAGCATTTTTGTGTACTTGAACCCTTTCCAACAATGACTGTATGATTTTGAGATTAATCTTTCCACATTGAGGACAACTGAGGGACTCAAATGCAACTATTACAGAAAGTTCAAACGCTCACTGATGCTCCAGAAGGAAAAACCATGCATTAAGAGATTAATGAATGAGATTTTCTTGTTTTGCCTAAATATAATATTTTTTCATTTAGTACTGCCCTTCAGCAACAAAAGATACTTACATATTTTCCAGAAGACAAATCAAGATCTTAATGCATGGTTTTTCCTGTTTAACTGTTCAGGACAAACAAGGGACTCATGAACAACTATCACTAAACAAAAACAAACACAGCTTTTGATCGTTCAGGTAACAACACAGTATTAAGAATCAAGTGTATGTAAACTTTTGAACGTGGTCATTTTTATAAATTCAACTATTATTTTCTCTTGTGGTCTATATGTAAACATATTTTATGTGAAATATCATATTCAGGTCAGTACTAAATAAACAATAACATGCATTTTGTATGATCCCTCTTATTTTGGTAAAATAATTAACATTTAGCAGATTCTGAAAGGTGTATATAAAGTTTTGACTTCAACTGTATATGCTGAAAATTCAGCTTTGCCATCACAGGAAAAAATGACATTTTAAAGTGTATTATTTTTAAACTGTTATTTAAAATTATAATAATATTTCACAATATTATTGTTTTTACTGTATTTTTGGTCACATGACATGTGGCAAATGGTGTCATGTCATCAAAGTGCCTATTTTGGTCCTTGTTGTAAATTGCATTTATTATATTTATGATTTTGTACATGTTTGGAACAACATGAAGGTGATAAATGATGGCAGAATTTTCATTTTCGAGGTAACTATCCCTTAAATATGAAATATGCACTTTGAAGGATTGCCTTTTGACTGTAATTTTACATATTATAGTAGCCAAACATGTGCTATCGATCCAGAGAAATCATAAATAACATGAATTTAAACTCCTTTATTGCTTCTCCAGATGAAAACTGCCAGGATCGTCCCACCACCAACTGCTCGCTGGCTCTGAAGGTGAATCTGTGCAGTCACTGGTATTATAGCAAGGCCTGTTGCCATTCTTGCCGTAATCTTCGAGCTTCCTAGCTAGTCTCCACCGCTCAAGTTTTCATCTGTTCATGTCATCTGCAATGTGCTTGTTCAAGGATCGCAGCAAGGGAAGTTTGAATCATATTTGTTATATCTTAAGCTAGCTCCATAAAACTGCATTACTGTCAGCATTACACAAATGATACCTACTTCATGACAATGTCCTGTGATTGTGGGCTACAGTAAGGAAATATTAAATTATTTGATTATTGCTCAGAGGATTATATTGCATGTCTTAAAAGTATTTATTATTCGTCAGGTTTTATTGGACATTTATTATCTGGCAGTGGCAGAGGTCGATACTGAATGTTACCTCTGGCTGAAGATGGCTGATTTAGTACTGTACATCCAAACACAGGCTGAGCCTCAAGCCACTGCTGGCTCTTATGCTCTACTGTTTACCTTATTCGGTTTAACTATTGCTCGGCCTAGGCTTATGTTAATTTATTGGTCACAGCAGTAGTTTTATTGGGTTCTCTCATTCTGTATGTATCCAATTCATTAATTTTTTTGTATTTCATTCATTTGATTTTGATTGACAATGGATTTAGCAGAGCTTGACATACCCGAGTCATTCTATCCTTGTCATTGAGTGAGTCCTGACACTTGAACGTGCTATAGTTGAAAATGTATCTGATTCATGTATCGTTTCACTAAGACACACTAAACCTAATGTATTGTACTACCTTACCTCAAGTACAAAAGGCAATCAAATGGAAGTCATTTGATTCTCTTGTAGAAAAACTTTTGTGTACCTCTCAAAATATTATAAATAATAAATATTATACTCCAACGAAATGTTGTGGTTTGTGTTGTTTGGTTGGATATTTCTAGCACGAGTTTTTATTTAATTGACATTAATAAGGTGTTATTTTAGTATTACTGATATACCGTTTTGTTGATATTTTAGATTTAATTTTATTTTTACAGTTTCTGTTTTCATCTTAATTGTAGGTAAATGTTTAGTAATTTTGTTGTGTTTTTGGTAATTTTCTTAGTTTTTTTTTATATGTTGATATTAATATGTTTAGATATTATGAATTTTAATGAATCTTTCAGTAAGAATCATATGCATAATTGCCATCATACATTACACCAGACACACTGTTTGATGTTTTTAATTGACTAATTATCCTTTTTTCTGCACTAGAACTGATGCCACCTGCTGGCCAGCAAACAGCATGTGCCCTTAAATATGTTAAATTATCACATCATAAGAGCTCAGTTATTAAATCCTCACACAGCAAATGTCAATATTAACAAACATTGCATTTTTATCAACAAATAAAAAGGATAAAAGACAATAACAGATCATTATTCTGGTGACTTCAGAGTTATTTTTGATCAAAATCAATGCAAACTGAGTGGCACTACACACAACGATGAGAATGCAGAGAATGATCAAATCTGACAGTTAAATAGATTACACAAACAAACACACAGCTTCACAATCCTACAATTAAAACTATGACTGCAGGTGGTATCGTCATTTCACAAATTAAATATACCATACAGCCACACCATTTCATCATACCAAATCGTCTATTTCACTACAGCAGTAAATATCTGTGATAGACAAATGAATGTGAAATATCAAAATTTTACTCTCCAGTTCTCATGCCCTTGAAAAGCCCTATAAATAATAAAGCATATATTTTTATTACACACTGCCAGAAAAGTCTGTATAAATAGAGTTAATATAAAGGAATTTTCCTTATTGATTTTGACAGGCGTTTAATTTGTATTTTGAATTATGAATTGCATTTTTAGTTTTTGGGTTAAAAGATGCAGTGCATAATAAGGTTATTATAGTCAAAGAAAACTAAAACTGAAACCAAAACCATAAAAAAAACATTATTTGAAATACAATAATATATATATATATATATATATATATATATATATATATATATATATATATATATATATATATATATATATATATATATATATATATATATATATATTTCAGCTAATTACCAAGACAAAAATTCTCATTTTGATTTAGTTTAACTTGATGTACTAAACTAAAAGTAAAAATGAAATAAAAATAATAAATTTACATTTATTCATTTGGCAGACACTTTTATCCAAAGCGACTTACAATTGAGGAATGCAACAAGCGATTTACCGTAAAATGGCAATAAACATCAGAAGTGCCTGTTATACAAGGAATGAAAATGGAAAATATAAAAATGAAAACAACAGCAATAAAGACTGTAATAGTATCTCAATGATACTACAATCACACTGGTGCATGGCTATCCTTCTGAATATGTGAATGAATGAATGAATGAATGAATGAAGATGATGTATAAAGCATTGGGTACAGAAAACAGCATAATGAAAGTGAATCAGAATACTTCAGGTGAATCTGAGGTGCTACACATCGGTGCTGATGCTGTGATGCGTCAGCACTTCCTGCATGGTGACAGAGCGGATGAGGTTGAGTTTGTGGAAGCTGGGTGTCTCCATTGGCAGGTCTAATTCCTCCTGCTGTAGAGTCCTGTAGCTGATCCTGCCACCTCCGTTACGCAGCCCCTCCTGTGGGCTCATGTATAACGGTAGATACCCCGAGCAGGACGGGCAGAAAGTGTACGAGCGGGGCGGCCTGTAGGGCGCTCGCGGGATGTACTGAGGATAACTGACTGGTCCGTTGGCCTCAAAAGTCTCTGCAGTCATTAGCAGCTGATTGGAGGATGTGTATTCAGGGAAATGTTGGAGACTCAGCAGACTCTCAGATGGACTCGGTTGGCGCAGTGGATTTGGCGATGCCTTGGCAACATCAGCCTCCTCCTCCCCCTCCTCCGACTCGTCTCTTTTACCGCAGTAATACTAATGAGCAGAGTGAGACGTCACAGTCAATATTTATAGAAGAGGGAGTTACTTATGAGACTATAGCAGAAGAGCAGATTTACCTGCAGCCTACAGTAACACAGAACTGTGACAATAGTTAGCAAGATGACGGCAGCCAGAATTCCGCCTGTGATGACCACTGTGCCGGCTGTCATTCGAAATCCTCTCCATCAACAAACTAAGCAAGCCATAAAGACAAAAAACAGAGATACCATGAGAATGAATGTTTATGATGCAAAAAATATTGCCTTGCATTTCACAGAGACTGACATATTGTATATAATGTACAGTGAAATGTTTATATAGGATTCAGCATTAGTGGTTGACCCATTTGGCTTTTTGATAAGGCCAAAACACACTACCATTCGAAGGTTTGGAGTCAGTTTTTTTATTTTAAGAAACTCATACTTTTATTTAGCAAGGATGCATTAAATTGGTCAAAGGTGACAGTAAAGACATTTATATTGTTACGAAAGATTTCAATTTCAAATAAATGCTGCTCTTTTGAACTTTCTATTCATCAAAGGAATCTGAAAAAATATTTATATAAAAGAAACCTAAAACAATTAAATATAAATATTCTACAAAAATATTAAGCAGCACAGCTGTCTTCAACATTGATAAGAAATATTTTTCCCCACCAAATCAACGCATTTCAATATATTCCAAATCAACAGCTTTACATCACAGGAATAAATTACATTTTAAAAAGAACAAAAGAAAACACATTATTTCAAATTGTAATAATATTTTCACAGTATTTCCGTTTTTGCTGTATTTTTGATCAAATATGTGCATCTTTGGTTAACATAAGAGACACATATAGTTATATATATATATATAGTACATATACACTAATATAATTTAAACAAAGAAAATTATAATCTCCCAAATATCTGGTCAAATATCAGCAATATATTGGTCTTGTACCACTCATGCCCTCTGTTAAATAATAGCTATTGTTGAAGTTACATGTACATCTGATGCCTATTTCATGCTCTTTGATCACAAATACAGTAATTATGGAACTGTATTCAAGCATATGCCACAGCAGTTGAATAATAAATGGATCAGTGATGCATTAAATGATTTTCCATAAACCGCACATTTGCACAATTTTAACAGGATGTCTAAGGAATGATGGCATGTAACAGTCCATAAAGCTCAGGTTATTCAGTCATAATTAGCCACAAATCAGTGTCAGTAGTCAGTGTTGTTTACTATAGTCCTGTCTCTGTCTATGTGAAATGCTAATGAAGGTGCAACTAGACACAAGTGAATCAGAAAGGGCCGCTCAATAAGACTTTTAGATTTTGTGATGAGAGTATTTGGTCTTACCTCAGGCCAGAGACTCATTCAAGCCCACATAAGTTACCCATTTGCACAAATCACTTGGAAAGCTTTATATAACCAAATCTAAGGGTCATATTCAGCAACAACACAAACTACATGTATGATGTACTTTAACAATATTATAACAATAACAATATTATAACAGACTTACGTTTAAAAAAAGAGTCAATACTGAGATTTAACAGATTAAATCTGGTCTACTATAAATTATTGATAACTTTTTAGTGTTCTAACTTATTTATCATTTTTAAAGTATTAAATGGGCTATCATATTGTAAATAAATAGGCTAAGGAATTTTCTGAAAATACAGTTCTCTGTGACGATATTCATACAAGCGACCCACAATAACAGTATTATTAATATAATAATTACTAAATTTTTGTAATGATATAAATACAGTTTAAACTGCATTGCCTCAGATGAAGTTTTGTATACTCACATTATGGTATGTACAGAACATAGGGCACGTGTCCAAAGCATCCGGCGAACGTAACAAACTACCCACAAAATCACTTTCACGAAGTCACATCTCCAGACGGAATGAAATTCCTATAATAAATAGATCAGACAAAAAGATCACTGAACAGACAGGCGATGCTAAGAGCTGAACTTCATGAGCACTGAGAGAGAGCTGTGAGGAGAAGAGCGTCCGCTGGAGTCACGTACGTCCCTCAACCTCTCCCCACTGAACACACACTCATTCAGTCCTGTACTGGAAGTCAAGTCCTCGATTCCACTGACATTTTGACTAAATGTGTGTATTTTATGTGGTAGGCTAAATAATTTTAGAGATGGCAAATATGAATTTGAATCTTCATCTGACAGCTGCACTGGATTATGTAAGTATTATTTGAATTTTAAGTTAAGTATTAGTGGGCAAAATCTCTTTAAGATATAGCTACTTTTTACTTTAAAATTTTTGCAATATAATTTTATTCAGAAGCCCTCTTAAGATCTAGTTTTGACAGTAGCAAACACTGTTATCATAAGCTCTAGGTGTTATTACTATGATGATTCTAGCATGATTCAAGCTGTCTTTCAGGCGCAAAGTGTGAAAAATATAGTCAAATTTTTTTTGTGACCTAAGTGACCTAAAAAGAAGATTATTTCTCCAAGATGCGCAGCTACTTCCTCTTTCTGTCAAACACACACACACACACACACACACACACACACACACACACACACACACACACACACACACACACACACACACTCACAAACATTCACTCATACTTTTAGTCCCACTTTAAACTCTTTCTTCCTGTTCCTCCTGTTGGAAAACTTTGAGTGCTGCTAAGAAGAGATAGTTGGAAAAGTGGAGAAAACCATGTTTCAGTATATGAATTATTAAACCTTCAAATATTAAAGGAGGCTGAGATTCCAGTGTATTGGACAGAAACGATCATGATAAATTTATGAGTAAGATGCAGTGTAAGGCAAGGTTATTTTTCTCTTTTTCCTCTGTCAAAAGCTGCTCTCAGAATTCCCATCGGAGCATCCATGCCTTTCTGTCCACTGGAATATTTGGGGTAAAAGGTTGACAAAACTGACTGCATTAATACAGGTTACACAGAGTGTGTAATTTTGCATGTAAAAAGACACAAATGTTTATTTCAATTCAATGTTTATATGTTGTATGACAAATACCAGTGTATGGAAGACAAAATT
The DNA here is from genome assembly GCF_936440315.1 of Barbus barbus. Lineage (NCBI taxonomy): Eukaryota > Metazoa > Chordata > Actinopteri > Cypriniformes > Cyprinidae > Barbus > Barbus barbus. The sequence continues at coordinate 19,215,635 of NC_136733.1, read as the reverse complement.
CGGCTGATATTACAAATGGGACATCTTTCACAGCCCGATTGATCAGACACCGTAACGGATGTTAGAATGTCAGTGTCTCAGTCTCAATGCAGTCAAAACTAAAGCTTGTTCTTCAGTGCATGTCAAGCTGATTGAATTAACTATGAGACAGAGGGAAGCCTAGGGCCCAACTGCTCAGAGAAACACAGTCAGAATGAGACTCAAGTTACATGAAAAGTAGAGAAAAGCAGTTGAGATAATGAATAATAATGCTGCTGAAAAATAAAATTTCTCCACGTAGGTTTGTCAAGGGCTTCATATATGTAGGGAATCAGCGGTAGTTAATACATTTCATTAATGTAAACAAGATAATATATACTCTGTATTTACATACTGTATATTCAGAGGACCTGTCATGTGCTCAATGTCTTTTGTGATTATGCGAAAAGTGTGGCATGCTACTTATTCTCACTTACATCATTTTCATTGTCATTAATGAAATGCTGACATCAAGAAAAACTGTTGTAAGGATCTGTGCTTGATGACTGAAACATTTCATTAAATAATTTTATGCCTAGTGAGCTTCAGGACATCCTTCAGGAAGAAATACAGCGAGAGAATTTTGAAACATGATGTGCTTTCTTGGTAAAACTGAGTAATGTCATTTGCTCTGGCAGCTGAACAAATTCTGTGGGACAGGGATTATGCGGTCCATTCATTTTGACTGCCCCACAAGAACACAAATGGACAGAGAAAGGTATTTTTGCAGCTTCACTATGCAAATGTGTTAGAAGACAAAGTGCATGTATATTTGATGAGGAACAAGGCAGCCTTGTCACATTTCGGTGTGAGAGACAGAGCTTGAAGTGCAGTGAAGAAGAACCGACCTCCAGCCACACTGAAAATAATTCAGCATGTCTGCAGACACAGAGATTTTGAATCTTCCTGTAATTCCAAAATTCATGTATTGATTTAAATACTGGGCCTAACTGTAATCTTAGTGCAACTCAATTCTTTAGCACTTGATACTGTGACAGTGTAATAAATGGTCAGGTGTTAACTCATACTGTTTAAGGCCATGCCCGTCCTGGATGGCCACTGCCCCGAGGAATTTACTTCATCATGAATCATCCCAAAAACACACACCTGCCTGTAACACTGAAGACCTTGATTAAACAGTTCAGATAAAGTTGCAATGTAATTCGAACAATTGAGTCTTTAGCCATTTTCAAAAATCTTTTTTCGTGAGCACCTGACCAATTAATACTAGCACACCTATTCTATTCTATTCTATTCTATTCTATTCTATTCTATTCTATTCTATTCTATTCTATTAAAAAACAAAACAAAAAACCTAGCTACGTGTACTGTGCTACTCCTCACAGAACTTGTATGGTTGCTCTTTCGTTGGTCTGATTGCTTCTGTTGTTCTCCTCATTTGTAAGTCACTTTGGATAAAAGCATCTGCTTAATGATTAAATGTAAATGTAGTTGAAGAGGGTTGGAGTTTAATTTATGGGCTAAAAGAACAGAAAACTGTACTGTAAACATGCACTGATGTTTCAGGTGACATGGCAAACATATACTGATGTTACAGCCGTTACAATGTGTAATTTTGGTCCCTGTATATTTTACATTGTATGTTTTTCATATCTTTGCATTGTTTGCATGCATAAACACATAATAATAATAATAATAATAATTAAACCTAATAATATTTTCTGTGCCCACCTTGTTACACTTGTGGGGTTCCTGGTCAAAAATGAACGGCCTACAAAAAAGTGAGTATAAATTTGCTATGCTGTGTAGACCTTATGTAGCTCCACCCCTTTTCAGGATTGTGGTTGTTGTCTTCAGTCTTCTGTTTGTATTTCCACAGCTACCGCTAGCTTTAAAATCTTCCCGGTCTACTGACATTTGTTATGACAAACACTTCAAAAGACAGCATTTTTAAAGATAGCTGCAGGCTTCTTTCTCTGGAGCATTAGGTCTAAACTAACGGTACTACCAAATATTGGTAACCTAATTTTTTTGGTGAATATTGCCAAAACTGTCCATAAATGCTTTTTCACTCAAAAACTGAGATGCATAAGCTCAGATCAGTCAGGGCTATGACCGGTCAATTTCAAAAAAGAAAAACAAAACCTATGCTAACTGAAAGAAAACAAGTTTGAATTGAAAAGATAGAATACAAGATGTAGTGATAATCTAGCATAATAAGAGATCTACAAGCAAAGGCTGGTTATATTTGACCGGGAACATTAGGATTTTTAGCACAGCACAAAAAATCTAGAAAATGCTTTTTGCCTCATATGCATAATTATTGGATTTTATGTTATTGTTAAATTAGCCTAAATGTGACTCATAAGGCTCATAAACATTAGCCCATAGTTCCTGTAGCTACAGTATGATACTGAGATGGGAGAAGAGAGGAGGAGAGTGAAACTGAGCACACCTTTACCATTATTCCACATGAGGGACAATTTACTGAAGTATTTTTCATATCTGTAAGAAGCATAAGAGCCATCTTTTATTTATTGCGTCAGAAACACTGCAGGTATAGAATAATTTGCTGAAAAAAGCACTCATGGCTTTTCATCTCATCTCAGAGATCAGATCATCCATCAACCTTACAGTATTACTTAAAACATCTCTTAATGCTCAGTAGGTCCGGATGAGTTTCTATAAATGACATTGAGACAGGGGCATAGTGTCTGGGTATGCAGGGCATATGGGCCCAGGCTGATTGGGGGCCCGCTGAGGGGGACCTTTTAATGAAAACAAGGAAACGTATTCCTTGTGGCCACAATATATTGTCTGCATGTCATGTGCAGGTAATTGCAATTTTTTTGTGTGAATTTGTTATATTGCTGCTGTAGAACTGTATAATGTTTTTTAACTATGTGCAAAGAGTGCATTGCCATGGCCAAATAAAATAATAAAATAATAAATAAATGTGTGAGGTTGGTAGCTACCTTGTTGAAAAGACTGTATAACAACTGAATCACATCTAACTAGCTCCAGCAACACCTGCACCGTTTTAATTCTCTTTCTTTCATTTTAATTCTCTTTTGTCGAAAGATTATCAAAAGTAGTCATTTTTTCCATTCAGAATACACAAACCTTTAAATTAAATACCAAGGACATTGCAGATGAATTTGCCGAAAGAAAGGCCCAGAGTTAAATTAAACGCATTTATTGTTTGTATTTCATGATAAAATAGACTAAATTTTAAGGATACTATAAGTGTTATCTTGAAAGTAACAAAATGCTTATTGTGATGATTTTGTTGCTGGCATGCTATAAATAAGGAATAGGCTTGAAACGTTAAATATCATATACAAGCATTTATACGTCAATAAAACAGCTTGTGAATAGTCATGTAATGTGATTTATTTAGAAAAGACAACAATAAGGAGCGTTGGAGCCCACATTAACCTATAACCATTTACTTACAATGTTTTTGCATATGGGCCTGGGGCTGACTTGCTACGCCACTATTTTGAAATTGAGATAGTTATACTCAGGCAGTTAAGGTCACAGTTATAATAGGACAGTAAAAAGACATTTCTACTGACTCTGAAAAACACCATATTAAAGATACCCAGGGTTTCTGATCACCTGCATGAACATGCCATAGTCCTGCTGCAGGGAGGCATGAGGACTGCAGATGTGGCCAGCAATAAACTGCAATGTCTGTAGCGTAGGACGCCTAAGTCTTACAGGTAGACAGGAAAGACAGTTACAATTAGTTGCAATTACATACCACTCGTAACCATGTGTACCCAGAAATGTCCAAGTGTCATGGTGGAAGTGTGAGGAAACATCTCACCGTGAGAACTGACACATCTCAGATACCAGATGACAAAATAACATTGCTCTTTGGCCATTTTGAATACAGCTTAGTCACATTAAGTTGTTCAGGAAAGGAAAAAAAAAGGACTGGTAGTCATGTTGTGAATTTTGTTATGTATCTTTAACTGAGCTCTGTCTTCTTTTGAATCTGGGTTACAGGCTCCAGTATCCCTCTTTCTCTCCGATTCATGGTCTCTTTATTCCCAGTGGCTTTTATGAGGCTTTCAAGATTCCAATAGGACACAAACCATAAATGTATCATAAAAGTAGTCTGTCTGAACCCTGGCCTTCCACTGCCATATGATAGTTTTGTGTAAGGAGCCACAATTTAAGTCGTTATTCACTGAAAATCTTGGCATCTGCTTTAGCTCTCAGTGGCACAGTTATATAAATTCATAAGAGGAGTACCGATGTCTGATTCATGAACGACACATTTGAGTCAGAACTTTTCAATAAATCTGTGGGTCTGATTCACATACATGGAAACAGTAACTGTTATCCAGCTTTAATGTTTCAAATAAATAAATACTTCGAACAACATGAGGTAAATAATGGCAGAATTGTTACAATCTGAGCGGCGTTGGCGCTTGTGGGGATCGCAATTGGATCAGTTGGAGGGAATGGAGACGGGCAAGTCCCTATCTCCTTCCCCACCCATCAGATTCGGCGGGGGAAGCCCGCTCGGCGGTCACTTCCCCCCGGGGCGTGGGCTCGGCGCTTCGCGTGTAATCCTCGGAGGAGGGTGAGTGTGAGAGCGCCGAGGCTCCGCCCCCTCAGTCGCCCCGGTATGAGGAGCTGTTGGAGGTGATGACTCGTGCTGTGGCCAAGTTATAAATTGACTGGCCGGCTGAAGAGCAAGCTGAGCTGCAGACAAGCAGACTGGATGAACACATTCTGCGAGTGAAGCGATCACCTCCAATACGGAGCCTGCCGGTCTTCCCCGATCTCCACACCGATGTATTGAGATCGTGGGCAAGACCTTTTTCTGCCCGCATCTTCATCCCCACCTCAGATTACTATGGTAATGTGGTGGGGTTGAAAGATTGTGGTTATAGAGCGATGCCTTGCGTGAGCAGACGCTCTCGAGCTATCTATCCCCCGATGCTGCATCGTCTCTAAAGGCTCCGTCCTTGCCCTCCAAGACGCTACGTCTTCGTCAGCACTGGTGGGCAAGGGGTACGAGCCTAAGAGTGGATGAGTGTGAGGCGATGATCTCCGATGACATCACGAAGCTCAGGCGAACCACTGATTTGGCTCTCCGCGCCACCAAGGAGATGGCAGCCCTGGTGGTAGCGGAGAGGCATCTGTGGTTGACCCTGTCCTACATCAGAGAGGACAGGGTTTTCCTCCTGGACGCCCCGCTTGCGCCTTCTGGCCTGTTCGGCGACGCTGTCGCTACTGTTATCGACAGGCATCAGGAGGCCCATACACAAGCGGTGGCGTTTCAGCGGTTCCTGCCTCGCCGCTCTTCAACTCGGGCGGCTGCTGGACGGGAGCAGCCCCAGCCACGTGATAGCTCCTCATACAGGGAGGCGCAAAAACCGACCGCTGTCACTCTTGCTCCCCCGAGTCGGAACCGAGGTAGTAAGTGATGCTCTGGGCTGGGGCCTTCGAAGCCGAAGATGGATCTGTGGGTCGTACTTCAGGCTAAGAAGTCCTCGGCCAAAAAGCCCTGACGCCCATAGCCCAGGGCTTATGAGGGCAGCCCCCTCTGGGCAAGAGCGGTGTTCACCGCAGTGCACGGTGCCCGTCTCTCTTCGGTGCCCTCAGGAGATCAGTCTGCCAACCCTGCCATATACGGTGTTCCAGGGCACAGCGATCTCCAGCCAGCACACATCTCAGTTTCTTCCGCCCGGAGACGTAGTGGAGCTGAGATGCTCGCCACCCCTTCGGGCCGTTCCCTGCCGGTGTGCCATTCCAGGGCACCGAACTAGCTGTTCTGATTACACTAGAGGCCAGTCTCGAGAGACTGATTCCCTTAGTAGACTATTTGGCAGCGTGGAAACTACTGCCAGATGTGTCTCTATGGGTCCTGCACACTGTAGAGAGAGGCTACAGAATCCAGTTTGGTTCTCCTCCGCCTCAATTCAATGGGATGTATCCCACACTGGTGGGTCCCGAGCAGGCTCTGGTAATGGAACGAGAAGTAGATACTCTCTTATGGAAGGCGGCCATCGAAGTAGCCTTCCTCACAAGAGAGTCTGGGTTCTACAGCCGGTATTTCATAGTTCCAGAGAAGAATGGAGGGTTGCGTCCTATTTTAGATCTGCATCACTTGAACCGTTCAGTCAGCAGACTGAAGTTCAAGATGCTCACAAACAGGTCGTGTCGCAGATCAGGTCCGAGGACTGGTTTGTCACGATCGATCTAAAATACGCATATTTCCGTGTCTCCATCCTTCCCACTCACAGGAAGTTCCTGAGGTTTGCTTCGGGGGCGAAGCTTACCAGTATCGGGTTCTTCCCTTCAGCCTAGCACTCTCACCCCGTACTTTTACGAAGTGTGTGGATGCCGCGTTAGCTCCGTTGCAGCTACAAGGCATCCGCATACTCAATTACATTGACAATTGGTTGATTCTCGCTCAATCAGAGCACATGGCGGCTCAACATCGAGAGGCGTTCCCCTAGCATTCTTGGACGCAGCAACCAGGGTTACATACGTAACCTGAGACGTTTTATCTTAAAATAAAAAAATATATATAATCAATAATTATGGATTACAAAATTATAATAGCCTATTTGAAAAAAAAATTGTTAGCTAATGCTAACTGGATAGCTAACTAGCTACCTGGTAATTTTTAAATATAAAATCTAAATATTTTGATTCAAACAGCTAGTTAGAATACATTTGATGGAAAAACAAAGGATTTGATGTTCAGAACAGAATAACTACAGTAATTGCCCATTGCCCTGGGGGCGTTTTACTCCACACACTATGTTTGAGAAAAAAATTATGTCATTCTGAAAATATAATTATATTTTTATTAAATAACACGTACTCCCTATCTACAGGCCCTACTGTTCTCATATCATATATAACTGTGATGTTCTACAAAACAAGAAACTTTAAAGCACTTTTTTTCTTACTGCTGAAAATTTGATCATTTACTGTGAAATCTGTTTTCTCTCCTTTACATCAACAGTGTAAGCTTCATGGTGAAAACTTCTACATCACTCTTGGCAACGTGGTCCATAGTTACAATAAAAATGTATCTTGACTTTAGCTTGTAGTTATTTTTGGAAAAACAGTAGGAGGGCGTTTTACCCCGTGGGGGCATTTTCTCCCGCTCTACCCTACAGTACACTACATGAACGTCTCGCATTCGTTCATGTTCCACTTGCTTTGTGGACAGTTTTAAATAATTAATATTCTTGACAAATGTATTTTTATAATGTTTTTTGTAATTGTGTATTTACTGGCACAGTTAATGTCATGTTTGCTTGCAGAGCTTCATTACCTGCATTTAGGTTAGTGACTATTGGTCATTGCCATGTGCCTTCACGCCAGACGATGGCGCCATCCTCCATAAATCCGCACCAGGCATTTATAGTCTAATATTGTGAAAAATTATAACAAGTTAAGAGAACTTGTAAAGAACAAGTAAAAAAACTGTTTTTTATTTAAATTTTTATAAGTTTAGGCTAAGTGATGTTTTATTAACAAATTTCGGAAGGAGCACATGCAGATAATTAACACGGCCAATTCATCATCAGTAATTACACCATCTATCCAACCAGCACGAGATAGAACCCCTATAAATGATCAAAGCAGTCTTACCTTCATCATCTCTAGTCATTCAGCATCCCGCCACCTCCCCGACTCCTCACCTTCAGCCCGTTCCTATCCTACCCCAGCACGGGGAGGATCATTCGGGGGGAACGCTCTGGGTCCGGGCCAAATGCTGAGCTCGGAGCACTCTCCCCGGACAGCACACCAAATACGCAAAACCTTTACTCAGTTTATTGTATGTAAGTGTGAAATCATGAAATTCCTGTGATTACAAAGATGAATTTTCCTGTCTACAGTGTCACATGATCCTTCAGAAATCCTTCTAATATACTGATTTGGTGCTCAGTAAACATTTGTTCTTATAATGATAACGTGCTGCTTTTTTGTGAAAACCATGATACCCCCCCCCCCCCCATTATTCTTTAATAAACAAAGTTCATAAGAACAGCGTTCATTTGAAATGTAACAATATAAAATCTACTGTCCCTTTTGATTCATTTGATGCATCATTACTGAATAAAATACATTCATGACCCCATTCTTTTGAAAGTGTAGGGTAATTATCAAAAGTCAGTTGCCATAACATTTATTTTCCTTAAATAGCTTAATAAAAACATACCAATAGATTCCCCTATATATAGGTTCAATATATCACTTTGTGTCACTGATCCATTAGAAAAAAGTGTCAAACACCAACTCCTCATTAAATGCCTCATAGAAGATACAAACTCTGTGAGCCATAGACGTGCATTACCATTAAGAGCAATAAGGAGCACAAGTGAAGGCCTGTCCCAACCTGCCCTAAGCCCCCTGCAGCCTTAACTTAGCTAGCATGTAAGAACAGGTCTCAGGGCCTGCCTGAGGTGAGAAGTAGTGGGTGCACAAGGGACTCCTCCCTCATCTCTTGCCATACGGCATATCTGTTATTACTATGCGTTCTGGCAGGCAGCTCACACTATCTTAACTGTTAATCATTCACACTATCCTGTCCACCCATCTCCTTATGCAAACCACCAGCAGACTCCATCTGCAGTGAATCATAACTGTTCCTGAAGGGTAAATCTAGCTCCTCAGTGATTTTGGCCGGTTCTAGACATTTCCTGGTTGATCAGAATGGCGTTTTGTCTGCAAAATTCAACCCAAATATTGTCATTATGACTCTGATGAAGGACATGTAAACACAAGTATAAGTGATAATCACTTGGATGTGAAGTTACCACCTTTGGGATTTGCTTGTGGAGTGTGAGGTAAATATTGACTTAAGGGACTGAATGGCTTGTCCTGCTCCTGGGCTCCACTCTTCCTCTGTGTGATTGTCTCATTTTGGCTGAGATAAGAGTCAACAGATCAGTAAATATATATACCAGCAGACCATTTTACATCATACGGACTGAGCACACAATGTAAACGGACATAAATCTGGCAATTGTGCTGCAAAAAAACCCTTCTCAATCAGTATGATTGTCTTTTTAAAAATATGTAAAACCTTAAAGCAATACTTCAAAAGGCCAGTAAGAACTTATACAAAATGCTTTCCCAAAATTATGTACCAAAAATCTGGGTCACATTTTATTTTAAGGTCCAATTCTTGCTATTAACAAACCATTAACTATGACTTTTGTCTCAGTAAACTCCTAATTTGCTGCTTATTAATAGTTAGTAACATAGTTGTTTAGCAGGATTAGGGATGTAGAATATGGTCATGCAGAATATGTGCTTTATATGTACTAATAAACAGCCAATATGTTAATAATAGGCATGCTAATAAGCAACTAGTTAATAGTGAGAATTGGTCCCTATATTAAAGTGATCCCAAAATCTGTATTATTATTATTATTATTATTATTACATTTCTGAAATACCTAAATCAATAGTTGGCAAATAAAAAAGCCAAATAATGCAAAAAATTATAAAATAAAATAAATAATAATTACAATTGTCATTTATAAAGAAAATATAAAAGAAGAATAATCCAACCTATATATCTCCAACCGATATATGTGCAGCCTACAAAACTAAGCCACATTATCACATGGCTGGCTATTTAACAGTAAAAAGTTTTTTTTTTTTTTTTTGCAGCATATGGAAACATAGAATGAAGGACTTGTGCAGTGATGGTGAAACTGGTCACTTGGTTTCGGTGTCTGACTTAGTGAACCAGTTTTTGCTAACAGACTCCTCATTCTGAGCCCATTTCATTCTGGTGAACTGAGACAGTTCTTAAGTAAACAAATTCCAAAACGATGTAGCATTTCGAGTCTTTACTTGGCATTTGGTGTCTTTTCTGGATCAGTATCGGACTCCTTTATATTATGTAGCTACTGTATGCATTGTATGTATGTGTACTTTTTAGTTTTTAGTTAAAATGTATCATTTCAAGTTTAATGTCATCCTAAATGTGATTGTTCATTCATTCAAAACCCAATTGATATACAGGGGAGCCTAAGGAGGACCCTGTTGATATAATTGTAAATAATAACCTTGGAAAGAGGCACAGATTCCCTCACCACTGGTACAGAATGGTGAACAAGCTGTACAGACCACTGTTGTGGACTTTTTCAAATCATTTTTGGAGCTTAACTTCCTTTATATGGACAATAACAGTGTGAACATTCTATAGTATCTCTTTTTGTGTTCTATGGAACGAAAACATATGGGTTTATAACAACATGAGGGTGAGAAAATGATGAATGACAGAAAGTTCTTTTTTTTTAATTTAGGGAAAAATCATTCCCCATCTGAAAAGCATAACTGTGTACAAAAGTATTTTCTCAGAGTGTGAAATACTTTGTGTTTTTTTTTTTTACTGTATGAAATTATTTATTTAATAATGTCTATGTTTAGCAAATCCCAAACAGATTGTCAGAAAATAACCACGTTATGAAACGTCTTTGCACAGTTACCCAAAATTTTCTCTCTCTCTCTTCTCTGTCTGTGAGTTAGAGGGGAAATCGATCCTCTGACATTAGAGGCCGTCAAACAAGGATAAGAAATATCTTAATAAAGAATCATAATCCCTCCCTAATCCCTCATTACAGCAGGAGCAGCATTCACTACTCCTGCCTCCATCATGACAGCAGCTCCTCTCATTCTCTCGCCATTGTTCTGATTCCTAAGCTCATCTCTCCATGGATCCAGAGCTCTTTGTCTTTCTTCACTGTCAGTTTTACTTCATCTGCTCAATGCTCTTTAAGACCAGATATGTTTTAGAGGGAAATATTGAGCTTTTGTGTTGAATTGGGTATAAGATGATTAAAATGAAACATAAAACATATGTTTAATGACTGCTCACCAGTAGGGATCTTTCAAAGGGTCTGGCTATAATGGCGAGTGTATTGAGTTTGGTTCTAGGGTGAGAATGGTTAAGCCCTTAAAGAAAGGGTCAAAAATGACAAAATGATTAGCTAGTTAGCCATTGTCCTTTTCCAGTGAAACAGATTATATGAAGAGTTGATGTCAAATCACTGCTATTGCTCTCAGATGCGTACTGCATCTGGGTTTCTTTGATTTATTATTTGGTAAGAGTTTTAAGTGTAACAGTTTTCTGTTTTATATGAAATGACAAACAATTAATGAATGGATGAATGTAAACCAGATATTTAAGCCTGATAAACCAGGCAGAATATTTTGAATAAATTAAATAACAAATAAATACAGAAGAATAAATATAAATATAAATAAAAACAAGGGGAAAGGTATCTAAATTAATAAAAATAAGTGACATTTTCGAATAAATGAAATGACACTACAGATGCTATTGGAAAAAAAAAGTGTTTTTACTGGTCTCTCTGTATCTCTTTAAATTCAGCAATGTAGAACATACAAATAAACCATTTAACATTCCTCGGTATGGAGGGCTGTTGAACTTTCAATATAACAGATAAAATCTGAGTAAAGCCAGACATATACCCAAGTTAAAAATAAGAAGAGTGATTACTGCTGGAACAGACAAAGGAAAAGAGCTTATGAAAAGAACGTAATGAAGAAAATTTGAATTATTACTGCTGAACAAAAGTTTGGAAAATTGTCTCTATTCTCGAATAAAAAAAAATGAGTGGAGGAGTTAGTAAACAGTCCATTGGGAAGCCACCCAAGCATATGCATAGCCAAGCGTTTAATTAAGACTAGTCAATAAGTATCTTGTGTTCTCATCTTCCTCGAGTTCTCGAGTGTGTATTCATGTGTAATATCAAAAAGAGCAGATTCAGACCTCAGGAAATCCAAAATATCCTTTGAGAAATCTTATTTGTTTTGTGTCTAATGTTATGCTTTGTCAGCCAGCCTTTAGGGGGCAGTCGTGGCCTAATGGATAGAGAGTTGGACTTGTAACCCGAAGGTCGTGGGTTCGAGTCTCAGGTCCGGCAGGGATTGTAGGTGGTTCTCCACCCTCAATACCACGACTGAGGTGAGACCCTTGAGCAAGGCACCGAACCCCTCAACTGCTCCCCGGGCGCCGCATTGATGGCTGCCCGCTGCTCCAGGTGTACCTGGATGGGTTAAATGCAGAGAACGTCCCTTTCCCCCTTCCCCTGGGGAAGTCGTGGCCTAATGGTTAGAGAGTCGGACTCGTAATCGAAAGGTTGCGAAGGCAGGGATTGTAGGTGGGGGGAGTGAATGTCCAGCGCTCTCTCCACCCTCAATACCACGACTGAGGTGCCCTTGAGCAAGGCACCCCGGGCACCGCAGCATGGCTGGCTGCCCACTGCTCCGGGTGTGTGTTCACGGTGTGTGTGTGTGTGTGTGTGTGCATTTGTTCACTACTCACTGCTGTGTGTGTGCACTTGGATGGGTCACCATACTTGACAATACGTCACGACTTTACTTTACTTTACTTTACTTTATTCAGAAAATCAGATATGATAGAGTGCACAGAGGACTACTTTGTTATGTATTAAATGTTTCCAGATTAACATGAACAGTCTTATGGACTGATATTGTGAGTTGATGACTATATGAAGTGTTATATTATTAATTCAAATGGATTAATAATCCATTTGATTCAATTCAAATGGACTCGTTTGAATAATCACAGTCATCATTTATTCACCCTCATGTCATTCCAAATGTGATTTTCTTCAAAAAATTTTATAAAAATCCTGAGTGTATTCTCCATTTAATGCCATCACATTGAGAGCCAATGTAAAAACTGCATGACAGTGATTTTTTCAAAATCCTCTCCAACCACCCAAACAGTGTTAAGCCACAATTAGTCTTTAGCATTATGTCTTAAATTCCATTCTTTTGGCCATATAGTCATCAACTGGTCTTGTCAGAATATGGTGAAACTTCAGTCTTGTGTGTTAGAGTGCAGCAGATCTGACAGATGTTGTTTGACATTTACTGAACAGTTAAAGCTAAGGTGACAGTTGCCTCTGAGGCATATGCTGAAGTCACTGTAACCATGCCTTCAAAAGATAGTAGAGAATTGATTATAGATAGCAGAGGCCATAAACGCCCTTAAACAGTCTGGTTGAGTGAGATCTGTTCAAGCACTGTTGACTCTACAATAACACCAAACACAGCCATTAGAAACTAAATTTAAACAGCAAACTATGTGACAATCACAGCTAGTGGAGTTCAGAAGGATAGTTATAAAGTGTGTGACAGTTTACGTCACACCTCTCTTTATCTCTCTGCACTAGTGACCGGTTACAGTTCGCAACAAGTTCAAGACATTGATGCTTATATAGGGTGGTTGTGTACACACACTGCCAACACACATTTATGTTCAAACACCAAGCATGTAAAACTGAATTTTGCATCCGATGACCCCTTTAACATACTTTTTTACTTGATATTTAGAATTTTTTTTATTACACATTTATTCTTTTTACTAGATGCTTTTATCCAAAGCGACTTACAAATGAGAAATACAAGCAATTCATCATAAAGAGTACATTTTCAGACAGAAGAATACAAACTATTTTTTTTTTTTTTTTGCTCATGGAAAATAGTTTTCAGCTGTTTCTTGAATATTGTCAGGGATGGGGTTGGAAAGATCATTTCACAAGCAAGGAGCAGTGAAAGAAAAGGTTCTGGAAAGATATTTTGTGCCTCTCTGCGATGGTACCACAAGGTGACGTTCATTTACTGATCGTAGGATTTCGGATGGGATGAAGACTCATAAAAGAAAGTAGGAGGGAGTAGTGCCTGTGGCTGTTCTGTATGATAAAAATCCACCCAGTGCTTTTTTTTTAAATCCCCAAAAATCATGAGCACTGTCTCATATCAAACCGTTCATAGATTCTTGGCAGAGTGACGTCACACAGGCCAAGGCCCCTCTCACGACTATTGACGAACACTAGCGTTTTAGCACAGACCTGCCCTGAGTGAGCTGTCAACAGTCTGCTATTGTTTCCACGCCAGAACAGGTGTAACTCTGATTGCCCCCCAGAGATTTTCAGAGTGAGTTTTGGAATCCATTGTAAAATAAAATAAAAATATATAAAATTAAATAAATAAAAGTTTAAAAATCTAACAAGTCAAATAAAAAAATTGAATAAAAGACATTCACAATATTTATGATTATTAAAAGGCCTACTAAAAGCCAAATCATTGTTTTTTTTTGTCTATTCTTTTTCACATTCCACAGCTGCTGACTAAATAAAGACTAAAAATCAATCACTAGTCAGTCATATCATTGCATTGTGCATTTAACCAGGTGTATTGAATGAAGTTAAAACACCCCTCCTCCCTGATACTCTTTCTAATCATCTGTATCTCCTGAACTCTCCAACCTCCTGTCCTCCTGTAAGTGTTTGCCTTGGGTAAAGAGAAGAGCAGGTGCAGATCAGGCTCCTTTAGGCTATTTGTGTGTGTAACCGTGAAGAGTTAACCACAATCACCGTCTGCATGTGACAGTGAACTGTGTGGAGTCTAATCAGAGATGATAGCGGTGGCAGCAGACGCCAGGCGCACGTTACACCCCGAGGCTCTGATCACTCTTGTAATGAAGTGTGGCGAAGAAACCTCACTGAATCATGCATTGCATTTTCTGTCTTCTGAAGGAATAAAGGAAGCAGTGTTTACCGATACAAGAAACGTCTCTCTGTTTAAATTGTCAAATTATGTTAAATTATTTTTTATTTCAGTAGCTCCAGGGTAAACGTCTGAATGAATGTATGGCATTTGGTTCCAGCTCTGCACGTATTTAATGTGAAGAGGTTCAGATGTTCAGACCTTGAAAACAAGCCAGAACAAAACATCCAATGCAATTGCACCATCCAAGTCTTTGGTGTTCATCAGCACAGTTTTGCTTTCACCATCTTTGTTACTCCTGATGATTAATATCCAACATCTTGCTCAACAAAATAACTTTACAAAGCAATAGCCTTTTTGCTTTTCTTACTGGAAAGCATTTCTTACGGTGACCGAGAGAGCTCAACGCGCTGCAACTTCAGAAAACACATGCAAATAGAAAAAAACACCAGCAAATCAAGAAAAATTTTTCATCATTTTGACAGCACATGCACTGCAAATCCTCACAACACATGCAAATTAAGAAACAAGCTGCAAATCCTCACAACACATGCAAATTAAGAAACGTGCTGCAAATCCTCACAACACATGCAAATTAAGAAACAAGCTGCAAATCCTCACAACACATGCAAATTAAGAAACGTGCTGCAAATCCTCACAACACATGCAAATTAAGAAATGTGCTGCAAATCCTCACAACACATGCAAATGTCCTTTCTTTCATTAGCCTACTAAAAAGGCCTGAATAAATTTTAAAATATTATTCTTACTGTCATTTTTATTTTGACCTGGTTTTAACAATTAATGAAGCATTGCGAATTTATTTTCATTAACCTTGAAATTATATTTAGTTGAGGATATTAAATTAAGTTAGCCATCTTATATAATAACGTTAATCGTGTAATTTGTCATTATTAATCTAATAATATCCAAAAGACAAAGAAATCATGCAATCAGGGTGTTAAAATAAACAACAACAACAACAAAAAAACACTCACCTTTCAGTTCACCAACAACTCAACCAATAGCCACTGCACAACAAGCAAATCCCAGCTGGTCCGTCACTTTTTTTGGGTCCCCTTGAAACATTTCACATCCATGCAGCGCGTTTCTTAATTTGCATGTGTTGTGAGGATTTACAGCGCGTTTCTTAATTTGCATGTGTTGTGAGGATTTGCAGCGCATGTGCTGTCAAAATGATGAAGATGTTTTCTTGATTTTCTGGTGTTTTTTTCTATTTGCATGTGTTTTCTGAAGTTGCAGCGCATTGAGCTCTCTCGGCCACCGTAATTTCTGCTGATTTTGATGGTTTTCAATTATTCATTTTTCTTGGTTATCACTTTAGAATTCAAATAAATCTCTGCATATGAATGTGATAGGAGAAACTATTTTAGCATATTTTAGAACAAAACTTACAGACATCACTTTAAAGAAGAAAAAAAAGAAAGAAAATAATAGTAAATTTTCCAGATAATAACAGGTGTTCTACAGTTTAACTTTTTCCACTGCAGATGTGAATGATATGCTGAACAACCTGCACAGTGTGTTCATTACAATTAAACGTTGTCAGTATCATTTTAAAGATAAAATATAAGTGGTTTCATAACCTGTAACAGTAGAATACATTTTATTTCAAGTCTCTAAATCCTTTTATGATTCAAACTTAAAAGTAAAGTCAACACAATTTTCAAACTTATTACTGTATCTAGCTGAACTACTTGACAGCATCAACCAAAAACAGGTTCTTGATGTTGAAATCGTTCTAAATTCTTCATTGTTTCATCATGGCAGTGGGTTCATATTAACTTGTGCCTCAATGATCACAAGCTGATAGTCTCATCTGATTACACTGTATGACAGTTTCTTGTCAAAACACTGCTCCTCCACATATTACGCAACATTCTTCAGAAATCATGAGTCTTTGATTTCCTATAATAAAGCAAATGAAAAACGCCTAATAAATTATTTTTTATCTTTACAATGATACCAACATCATGTAGTGAGAAAGTCTAAATGTAATGGACATATTGCGCAGAGAATCTCTGACTGTGTTCTTCTCTTAACAGTGCGTTATATATACTGTTTGGATATGCACAGTGTGAATATAATCACTATTACACGGCGCTGCTTCGCTGCTGTTCACAACTCATCTCCCATGGCCTCATGGGATAAAGTGTCCATTAGAGGCACACTTCAGAATCTCTGCAGTAGTAGTAGGACATCTGGGTACTCTTCATCTACTGTTTTATGAATTAAGACATACCAATCATCCTTCATTGTCCCACTTTATAAGTGGACTTAACTACTATAAAAAAATAAGTACCATGTATATTGTGTTTATATTGTAGCGCAGCACTATATTGTCACTATATTGTATATTTATATTGTTGCTGCTAATGAGGTGGGATAAGGTTAGGGACTGCTTTAACGGGTAGGTTTAAGGGTGGGTTAAGATGTAAAAACATGCATGTACACAATAAGTGCATTGTACCAAACGATTAATTTAAATGTAAGTACATAGTAGTTAAGGCAGCTTAATATATTAAGTATGCGATTTGGGATGCAACACATGTTTTTGTTTTCTACTGTGCTGCCTTTTAATTGGTTTTCTATGTAAACTTGCACTTGAGTGCCAAAAACTTGGTAAAATTGGTAAAATTAAAGTGCTTCTCTTTTTTAAACTTTTTTTAAACTGAAACTGAAAATGGCATTTAAAACATGATTTACACTGTAAAAATATTTTTGTAGTTTTTACAAAATAATTTTGACAGCTGTGGCTGCCAGAATAATTTTGTAAAAACTACAGAAAAACTGTAAACACATTTACAGTATAAAACTGTAATTTACAAACAAGGAAATTTGAATGTAAACCACTAAATTCAACAACACACACTGCTATTAAAATCTGTTTTGTATCTTTAACATACCGACAACCACCATAATAATGCAGGTGGTAAAAGAGAAACCAACATGAAGAATCAAAGCTCATCACAAGTAGCTTCGCCACAAGCAGAAGTATATACTAATATATAGAAGGTGCAGTCATTCATGCAAACACAAAACACCATCATGGTAACACACATGATACTTAATGCAATAAACTTTCATTAAACAACAGAAGATATAACATAAAGCCCAAATGTACATAACCGATAATAAAAACTATTAAAAAAACATGATTATTTAAACAACATACTTTCAAATGTGGAGTGGTGGAGTGTCATGCAGGGAATTCTGGGAATATCAGTTTACAGTTTTTGACTGTAAATTATACATTGATTTGTTATTTTTACTTCTAAAAACTGTACAATTAACAGCGTTTTACTGTAAAATTACATTAAATGTCTGGTTAGATCTTTTACAGTTTTTCCCTGAATATAGTACAGGAACTTACTGTTAACCTATTAACAGTTTTTTTTCAGTAGCGTTTTTACAAAATTTTACAGTTAAAATTACACTTATTTTTTACAGTGTAGTTACCATGTAATATTACACTTGCTGCGATTGTGTATGTTGCTTTGTTCAATGTTCTCATAGTGAATAGAAGATCAATATGGTTATAGAAAGTAGCTGACTGAATCAGATATCCTCTCACAGTGTATAACAGGGATGCGTTACAGAATATTAATACCACATTGAGCTGCATTTCCTCACACCAAAGGTTTAACTGTCTGTGAATGGACAAGCTGTACTCCAGTAGGGTGCAGTGCTGCAACCACCAACATTAGCCTGTCTGTCCTCAGGAGCAGCCAAGAAGGTCTGTAATACCCAGAGAAAGTTATCCATTAGCATTCACATTTGTCTCAATGAAGTAGACGATTTGATATCTGACATCTTTGCTCATGAGAACACAGAACATTTTGAGCCAATCACACAATCCATAAAAAATCTTGCAGCTAGAAATCAGTTTCTGCCTCTACTATCAGCAGGGTGGAGTAAAGTCAAGGAAACTCAATCTCTCTGCTTTACTAACGGATGGAAGTTTGGAGGAAGTTTCTTTGTCTCTGTGAGCTTTGCCTGACGATTCTTTTTTACCTAAAAAAACAATAGCGTCAGATTGCAGAGTGTAACTTGCCCTTTGATAAACCATTTACAACTTGTATGTGCCCCAAATTTTCTTCGCCCAAAGGCATTGATGGCTTGTCTGAGGAAGAATGAAAACCGGAGAGACTTCCTCTTATTTCAGAGGTGTTGCTGCTTTTTTCCCAGTGGGATTTACAGAGAATGAAAACTAATTCCCTCCCATAAGACTGTAGGCCATAGTTCTTACCTGCTGAACACTCGCTAAAACCATATTTATTTCAAAGGCATCTTGTGAAATCAGCTCACTCAAGTGTTTGTTTTTTTGTTTTTTTTTTAGCTATTTTTTGTTTGACTATACATTGTAAGCCTCTTTAAGCCATTAAGTGACGGTCTGATGTCTGGCACCTTAAAAGAAAGAGAAAGGAAAGGGACAACAGGCTGAAAGTTTACACTGTAACAGAAGCTTTGGTGTTTATTTAATAATTCATGGAAGTCTATAACAATAACCAGTGTTTTTTGTTTTGTTTTTGTTTGCAGTTGATTTCAAAGATTTATGAGTTTATATGAGTCTAACAAGATCTGTCACCACAAAGTCATAATTCCAAGTGGAATTTTCTTTAAGCACCGATTTTTTCTGGGCAAATCAATTAAGAGATGCTAATTGGTTGTAATTGTAAATAGCATGCACACATGACAAAGAGCATAAAGCATGCCAGAACATTAACATATTAATGTTTACACATAAATATACCGGACAGCGTGCTACATCTGGCTAACTTCCAGCTGATCAGAGCAGATCGGGACGCAGAATCAACGGGGAAATCGCACGGCGGCGGGACATGCTTTTACATCAATGAGAGGTGGTGTACAGATGTAACAGTGTTAAAGAAGATGTGCTGTTCAGATATAGAAACGCTCTTCATTAACTGCAAGCCGTTCTATTCGCCGCAGGAGATTTGTCCGTTCATTCTTGTGAGTGTCTACATTCTACAGCAAGCGAACGCGAAATCAGCTTTACAGAAACTCGCTGATCTGATCACAGACACAGAACAAAAACACCCAGACTCTGTTTTAATCATTCTCAGGGACTTTAATAAAGCAAATCTCTCCCGCGAACTGACAAAATACAGACAGCACATCACATGTCCCACCAGAGAGAGTAACATATAGGATCACTGTTACACAGCGATAAAGGACGTATATCACTCTGTCCCACGAGCAGCTTTAGGACTCTCTGATCACTGTTTGGTTCATCTTATTCCGACCTACAGGCAGAAACTTAAATCTGCAAAACCTGTATTAAGAACTGTTAAAATATGGACTAATGAAACAGAGCGGGATTTACAAGCCTGTTTCTCTCTCACTGATTGGACTGTTTTTTAAGCTGCTGCAAACGATCTGGACGAGCTCACAGAGACTGTAACATCATATATCAGTTTCTGTGATGATATATGCATTTCTACCAGGACTCATTTAACTTATAACAACGACAAACCATGGTTCACTGCAAAAAAAGACAGCTCCGTCAGGCCAAAGAAGATGCTTACAGAAAGGGGGATAAAGTCTTGTATAAACAGGCCAAATACACACTGGAAAAGGAGATCAGAGTGGCAAAGAGGAATTATTCTGACAAGCTAAGGATCCAATTCTCTTCCAGTGATTCTGATTCAGTGCTGAAATGTATGAAAGATATCACCAGTTACAAGACACCATCCCCCAGCACTTTGGAGAATCAACAACTAGCAGGCGACCTGAATGAGTTCTACTGCAGGTTTGAAAAATCACCCCACACCCGCCCTGAAAACCTCTCCACACAACTAT
Organism: Barbus barbus; assembly: GCF_936440315.1. Taxonomy (NCBI): domain Eukaryota; kingdom Metazoa; phylum Chordata; class Actinopteri; order Cypriniformes; family Cyprinidae; genus Barbus; species Barbus barbus. Next base: position 19,195,250 of record NC_136733.1, on the reverse strand, counting down.
TTACACCTCCAGCAACCCCCCTCTCCCCCACACCTACAATTCAGATCAGTGAAGATGACGTGCGCCAGGTCTTCAGAAAGAACAAAAGAAGGAAAGCACCAGGCCCAGACGGTATGTCACCAGCCTGCCTAAAAATCTGCGCTGACCAGCTGGTAATTTATCTTCACACAGATCTTCAACAGATCACTGGAGCTGTGCGAAGTCCCCTCATGCTTCAAACACTCCACCATCATCCCCGTCCCAAAGAAACCCAAGATAACAGGACTTAACGACTACAGACCTGTGGCTCTAATGTCTGTGGCCATGAAATCATTTGAAAGTCTGGTTTTGGCTTATCTGAAGGACATCACTGGACCTTTACTGGACCCCCTGCAGTTTGCCTACAGAGCAAACAGGTCTGTGGATGATGCAGTCAACATGGGACTGCACTTAATCCTGCAGCATCTGGACAGACCAGGGACTTATGTGAGTATCCTGTTCGTAGACACAGCTCTCCGTCCCCACCTCCGTCTGTCAGTGGATCAATAGCTTCCTGAAAGACAGGCAGCAGCTAGTGAGACTGGGAAAATTCTCATCCTGCACCCGCACCATCAGCACTGGAGCTCCTCAGGGCTGCGTTCTCTCCCCACTGCTCTTCTGCTTCTACACCAACGACTGCACAGCTAAAGACCCCTCTGTCAAGCTCCTGAAGTTTGCAGATGACACCACAGTGACCGGCCTCATTCAGGACGGTGACGAGTCTACTTACAGACAAGAGGTTAAGGAGCTGGCTTTCTGGTACAGTCTTAACAACCTGGAGCTTAACACGCTTAAAACTGTGGAGATGATCGTGGATTTCAGGAGAAACCCCCCTGCTCTCCCCCCACTCACCATCATGAACTGCACTGTGACTGCAATGGAGTCATTCAGATTCCTGGGCACCACAATTTCTCAGTACCTGAAGTGGGACAATCACATTGAGTCCATTGTGAAAAAGGCCCAGCAGAGGTTGTACTACCTTCGCCAGCTGAGGAAGTTCAACCTGCCACAGGACTTACTGAAACAGTTCTACTCCGCCATCATCAAATCCATCCTCTGCACTTCAATAACTGTCTGGTTCAGCTCAGCTACCAAATCTGACCTCAGAAGACTACGGAGGGTGGTCCGGACTGCTGAGCGAATCATTGGTGCAACCCTCCCTACTCTCCAAGAACTGTACTTATCCAGAGTGAGCAAAAGGGCTGGTAAAATCACTCTGGACCCCTCACATCCAGCACACTCCCTCTTTGAACTGTTACCATCTGGTCGACGCTACAGAGCTCTGAGCACCAGAACGACCAGACACAGGAACAGTTTCTTCCCTCAGGCAATCCATCTCATGAACACTTGACAATAAACGCGGAACACACAACTCTATTATACATTATTTATTCACCATATATACTGTATATATTTATCCTCCTGAGACCCCCCCCCCCCCAAAAAAAAGCTTTGTGAATTTAATATTTTTTCATGTCATTACATTGTATAGAGCATTAGAAAAAAATAAAAATTAACATTTTTGAAAAATTATATTTTATTAATATTTTTTTCTATGTCCTCTGTAGAGGACACTAGGACTGAGGTTTTCTAAAAATAAATAGAATGAATAGACATCAAAAAGGCTAAAACAATGGGATTTTTTAAAAAATCACCTATCATTTTTTTTAAATAAACATTTTTAGGTTTCAGGATTTTTTTCTTCTAAACTTTGTTTAAGGATTATTCTCAACTATGTTATAAAATATATTAAAAAAATTATTTGATATACCATTTTGTTTTATGCAATATGTCTGTACAAGTTTCCATAAACTGGTTTTCCCATTAAACACAGTGTATCTAATTTGCATATTAATGGGTTGCTGTTGGGACAGCATGTTGAAAAAAGAATTGTCATAATGGGAGTAATAATTGGCCAGATTTTCATAATAATATCTAATATTTCATAACAAAATAGATATATAATTTATTTTCCAATTCAATGGTCATGTCTTCCAAAATGCATCATAAACATCATTTTAGTCCTGGTGTCCTCTACAGTGGACATGTATGAAATGATCATATTCAAAGTCATATTTGAATTTGAAAACCCATAACATTTTAAAATAATAAACAAACTGATAGTGTTAACAAAAGCAAACGTGGGATAAAAACATTTTCTGAAGCAGCCGTTTAGCTTGCTTCTACAAGTCTTTCTACAAGCTCTTGTGACTCAGGTTTCACAGAATTAATACATATCGCCAGTGATATGCTGTATGAGGCTTGTATGATCATTCTTCTAGGCAGCATTAGAATGATAAAATACATAAATAAAACATTAATTTTTCATAGGCCTATAATATGGCTCTTCATTTTGTTGTGTTTTTCAGGAAGTGGAAAAAAGCAAGACTAAAATTAATATATTGCAATTATTTCTAAACAAGTAACTAAGAAAGTATTGTTTTGTAAATAAATCTCAAACACACTCTCCGTTGTCTCTTTATTCCCACTTTCTCACAAGCATTTCTTAACTCCCAAGTCCACCCTTTCCACACTATCTCTCAACTCCAAGGTCTGCTTCCTATGACAACATGGGAAATGTCTCGGTTGCAGTTTTTCTGACTTCTTATAGATTCCAGAAATTTATAGTTCAGTGACACACTTATTAGGTTCAGAGGTTTATGACTCAATCACTGTGTCAAGCAGCCCATGGCCTATGGATATACATCTTAAAGCCTTGGCCTGGCATCTCAGCAGACATGCGGTCTGATAGTGTTTTATGACTGTCGACAGATTCTCACAGGCTTCAAAGGAAATGTGATGGCTGAAGATGTGTGACTGCTCACACCATAATCTATTTAAAGATAGAGCCAGTCCAAATCTTTTCATCCACCCTCATAGGAATGAAGCATTTTCCAAGGACTCTGTAATACAGTGCATTAGAAGATAAAGGCTTTTTCTACGCAGCTGCATTATGCTGACAGCTTCTTGGAAAACTTTTCTCCCTCTCTTTCCATCTGTCACTCTCTCTTGCCTTAAAACTTAAATTAATAGTGCACTCAAAAATGATGTACTCAGTCTAATGTCATTCCAATCCCATGACTTATTTGTTTCTGTTGAACATAAAATAAGATATTTAGCAAACTGTTAAAGGGGTCATGAACTGAGAAATCAAAATTCGCTTGATCTTTTCACATATAAGAAGTCATCAAACTATAAAAACATCCTGTAAGTTTCAGAGCTCAAAACTTTCTCATTAGTCTAAAAACAGCTTATATTGAAGCCAATCGCTGACGCTGTTCATTGCCAAGTTGTGTAAAAACACAGCCTTTCTTCTGATCCAAACATTAGGAAAGAGTGGATGAGCTTTATTTTGAATGAAGTGCCAGACCATGTCAGCAAGAACTTGGTCCTTTGTACACTTCATTTTACTGCATATTTGTTTGTAAACAAGGCACAATTCGACACAGGACTTTCAGAAAGATTGAAACTAAAACTATATACTATAACTATGACTATATTGGATCCGACAGTAAAGCCGCCATCTGTTATTACGGATCGCTTGATATGTAGAGTATTTATGTATTCCTAACCTAAATCACAGCAGCGTCCATCTATGAAGGATGTATGCTATCAAACATACACAACTGCAAGCCAATCACAGCAGTGGGCATTTACTTCCGAGTCTACAATCTGCCATGGCTAATGAAACAGAGAGTTCAGATGAGGGGGCTCAAAAACAGGACAGAAAATAGCCTATTACTTCTAAATTATGTTTCTTGATGTAAATATCTTATTAACATTATAAGGGGACCTTAGAGAACAGTACAAAATAATAAAAAAGGCAGATCATGACCCCTTTAATACTTCTCTTTTCCATACAGTGAAAGTGGAAGAAGATTGTGCCTGGTAAGTCTTCTGAAGTCATATAGTGGCACACAATGACAAACAGTAATTATTTATTTCAGCAAAAAATTCTGTCAGTGAAGCCAAACAGTATTTCACATGCTATTTTATGATGTGATTCATTTAAATTTTACATGAGATTTGAAGTTTACAATGTATTGTTTGGGCACGGTTTTCAGTAAAAAAAATAAATTTAGATCTATTTTTATTTATTTATTTATTTATTTTTATTATGCAAACAGACATACTATTTACAGGTAACAAATCAAATACAAAATAGCCAAGGTCAACAAAACATACATGACAGCCAACATGATTTGTGTGTGTGTGTGTAGGTCTGACTGGGTGTGGGGGATGGAAGTATATAAACAAAGGAACATGTAGAAAAGTCATAACAGACAACAATAGTAGAAAACCATAATAGTAATAGTAATGATGACAAAAATAATAATGATGATGATAATAATAATAGCATTAATAAAATAAATAATAATAATAGTAGTAGTAATGAACTCAATTCATCTAAAATGAGGGGAAAGTTGGAGGGTGAGGAAGATGACAAATAAATAATAGTAGTATTAATTTGTAATTAGTAATAGTAGCAACAATAACAATATTAACAATCTCATTCAGGGTGGAGGTTGAAGGATCAGGAAGAGGACAGATAGTAATAATAATAATAATAGGGGTAGTAGTAGTAGTAATAACGACACCAACAACAATGTTAATAATATTAAGTAGTAATAATAAATTGTAAGATATTGTAAGGCTGCCTCTGGGCCCTCCGTAAGCACGGCATAAGCTAGACCTACGACAGGCCATCAAGGAGAGGTGCGGCGGGGCACAGGGCCCAAAGTCCCACCCCCGGCCGCCACACACATGCCACGCTTACCCTATATTATTCTTTTTTATTTTTATTTTCCCTTTTCCTATATTTATTGTTTATTTAGATCTATTTCTAACACAAAGCTATCATAAAACTTAGTGCACAAATCTTACAGAATTTTATTTTTTCTTGTTTTTGGAGCTTGACAGTCTCATTGTATAAAAGTGAAGTGACATACTGCCAAGTATGGTGACCCATACTCGGAATTCGTGCTCTGCATTTAACCCATCCAAAGTGCACACACACAGCAGTGAACACACACACACACCGTGAACACACACCCAGAGCAGTGGGCAGCCATTTATGCTGCGGCGCCCGGGGTGCAGTTGGGGGTTCGGGGCCTTGCTCAAGGGCACCTGAGTCGTGGTATTGAGGGTGGAGAGAGCGCTGTACATTCACTCCCCCCACCTACAATCCCTGCCGGCCCGAGACTCGAACCCACAACCTTTGGACTACGAGTCCGACTCTCTAACCATTAGGCCACGACTTCCAATTGCCACTAAAAGAGCAGCTTGGACATTATCCTAAACAGAGTGTCTATTTAAACTAAGTGCAAATAGCCCACCAAAGGCTATTTACACTAACTCCACCCACCAACGCGTGATTGGGTTAGTCAACACTAAAAAAGACGCTCCTTACGCACCCGTTTCAGTGTCAGAGATGGTAAGGCACGTGCTTTTTTGACGCGATTGACCCGAGTTTGAGCCCGCCTTTTGCCAAACTTTTTTGCTTCCTTTTCAAATCTCATATCGCATCGGAAAGGCATTTATTTACAATAAAAAAGTTGAAAATAAAAGTATCGGGTAGGGTAAGGGTAGGTGTAGTTTGAGCTTTATTGTCCCAATAAGATGGCATCCATTTAATAATTTGAAGTAAAATTATCATTTACACTCAATACGATATTATTGTGCACTGTTTTATAATGTACTACAATACTGAGGTGCAGATAATTGCCACTATTTGCAATAAGTAATATAAATAGCAGAAAATATTGTTATTTTAACATAGTGTAAATAGGATCTATAGCTTTTTGCGCTTGGTGTAAATAGCATATCATTAAAAAATACTGCTATTTTCACTTGGTGTAATAGAATCCATTGCTATTTGCACTTAATGTAAATAGCATTCCTCGCTATTTGCACTTAGTGTAAATAGCATCTATTGCTATTTACTCTTAGTGCAAATAGCCGCTGCCGCTGCCTATGCTAAATGTCTTTTTTTGTGTTTCATTCAATAAAGTAAGTCATACTGTAGATATTTGGAACAAAATGAGGGTGAGTAGTTGAAAAAATTGTCAATAAAGTAAATACTGACCAGATCTATTGTAGATTGCTGTGGGTGTTGCATATGCAATGTTAAGCTGAGCATACAATACTTTTGTTTTCATAGACTCACAGCATGTATATTTATTTGTTCATAAATTTGATAAAGCATGAAATCATTTCAATGGTTTGGAGTCAAATGGGCAAAAGTGTATCAAAAAACATTTGCTCTTACGCCCTTTTGGCTCCAAACCCTTGTTCTGATACTCCCAACCTGAACTTTTCACCTTTTCATGATTTCCACCCCCAAATTCCCAGAATTGTGGGTGCTAAACATAGATGGGTCTTTTTATGGTATGTTTATGCTCTGAGATGATAACGGGACTTTTTTATTTGTATATGTGTGTAGATTGTTACTGCTGATTCGTTGGACCTGTGGTTGACGGATAATGTCTTTTCCATACTGGTCCTTGCAGGATGGGGACCCAGACGTCACATCTGCCATTGCTGCTCTCAAGAGGCCCCCAGGGCATGGGAACCTCCGTCCTCCCTGTGGTCTGGGTCCCTGCTCTGTCCCTCCCACCCACACTAACTCATGTTTCTCTCTTTCTCAGTCTTCCTGTCTTTGCCACCTCATTGCTCTATGCCATTCCTGCATCATTCACTCTTCTCTCTCTCTCTCGCTCACTATCCATCGCTCCTCCTTTTCCCTCTTCTGCTCTCTTTCGCACTCTCTTCCCCACGATGGTTATTTTATAAACATTTATTTGAGGCTGTGAAGTGAAAAACGGGCATGAGAAAAACAAGGGTCGCTGCGGGGCAGTGGTGATTCTCTCACAGGCTCTCTGATGACTGCAGGTGAAAATTGCTTTGTAAATTGCCCTATTTCAGTGACTAGTGTCAACACCTGGGCAAAGAAAACCGATATCCTGTTGAAAACAATGCCTGTCCAGTTTCCACTTAATGCTCTTCTGTTCCCTGTCACATTTCTCTTCCTGCATTTGACCAGGCAAAAGAAAGGGTAAATATATATGTAGGGTCCAAAATTAACACTCGCCAAAGCAAAGAAGCCTTTGATGAATAAATAAAATGGAATAACTTTTATAATAAGTTAATAACAGTTTTATTTTATTATTATTTTAGAAGTTGCAATCATTATTTATTTATTTATTATTTTTGTATATTTGTAACTTCTAAAATTATCATTATAAAAATATATATTTTTAAAACCAATAGAAAATAACAGATACATTTTTGGAACATTTTTGATTTTAAGGACTTAAACTTGTCCTTTATGCTTTCTCTGTACTTCCCTTTCACTTTTACATTTGCATTACATGCTTTAGTAACGACCACCCAATTCTCTTTCAGCAATTTGGAAATTTGTTCTTTTCTATTTGTAGACTAGGTTTCCCAGAAATCTAGCGCCATATTTCTACCTCAGATTGATTATTTAGGTCATTATTCGTGGTTCAGGTCCCTTGAAAACACAACAACAAAAAAACCTTGTTATTAGGCAAATATAGTAGTGAGTAGCAGAGAACTATTGAGGAAAAGTGTGAAAATCGCATTTTAATGACCTTTTGGCTTATGTTTAAAGAAAATATACTGATAACGTATATCTTTAAAATAAATAACATTTTTACTTTTTACTTGTTTTAGGAAAATAATTTTTTTTGAAGAGAATTATCTATCTCTACAGACTGACAGACAGACACATTTTTTTTTTCAGTGTAGTAATAGCAAGTAGAAAATGGCCAGGAAGTGACAAAAAACTAAAAAGCTATTTTTAAAAAGGACGAGGCCTTTGATATATCCTGCCCTGGCTTCCTATTTAAATATGAAATACATCAACACAGAAAAAAGACACTAAATACTGTGCATCTTACTGTGGACAGACACGTGAACAAGAACATTTATCTTTAAAGTGTCCATTTTCCTGTTCTAGAAGTTAGATATCACTAGTGAAACTGACACCAGACAGACTAAGGCATCCTTTTAAGAGAATTTAACATAACAGCGCAAAATTAAATTAACAATGAATACATTCTTGGTACATCTTGGTTTTCAAAAGCAAAGCTTAAACCGAGCAGGCAGTGTATTCCACCACAATAAATGGCTTTAGGTAGGGTGGCCATACAGGCCATTTTTACAGGACGCGTCCTTGCCAGGATTTGTATATTGCCTAAAATATCCAGGTTTTGGCTGTTTGCACTGTGCAGGTAGATCGTTGTGTGACATACATGACAGCTATTAGGAGCAGAGTAGATGGCTCCTTATGCTTTCGAATCGCTCTCGCGCCTACCTTGGTGTCTTTTTTGATCGGTGCGCAGCGACGATTCAAGTCAAACAAACAACAAACACATGCTCATATTTGCATCGCTTTGATCGTTCTCTGTAGATCTCACCTTCTCAAGCCACGATTGGTCGATTATGAACAATACCTGCATGTTATTGGTCAAACTACTTTGGATGATTTAGGCAATATTAAAATCCTGGCCAGGGACACATATGGCCACCCTACCTTTAGGAGACAATGTGCCCTCAAATTACTAGATAATGTTAACAACAGCAAACACATCCTTGAGGACAGAGAGACTGAAGCTTTTACCAGAAATGTGACCCTTCAGTTCAGTTCCTGCCTTCAGTTTTTTTTATGACTAGTGTGTCATGCAATTTTGTATGAATTAATTCTCCTGTTACCATGTTGTATTTCCCAGACATCCTTTGTAATTTCCTTTTGGACAGATACAGTCAATTGATGGAAAACATCAGTCTTAGATTTAAAAATGTAAATGTCAATGCACTGTACTCAATCCACTTCCAGCTTATTATTGAAGAGAACAATATGCTTATTCAGAAGCAATTCATCCGGTGAACAACAACAAGCAGGAAATCAGCCTAGTACAGACAAGAACACAAGATCCAGAGCTCTCAAGTGTAGTCTGTCACGCCAAGAAGCTTGAATTATTTCATTAATTAATTAGTAAATAAAAAATAACTGAATTAAGTAAAGGAATTTCCCTGAGTTCCCAGTCTGTATTTCTTGTAAATTATCTTAAAGTAAACATCTGATACTCTTTTTATTAGGCCATAGAAAGTTTCTTGACTTTAAGTGGTGCACTAAAGCCCCCAGCTCAAGCCCTGCTCACCTGTCTCTCATATGTTAAAGACAACAACTGGATGTCCATCTAAGGCCACAACAATGTCTCTCATGTCATGGCTGTTCCTCAAGGGCCTCTGAATGAGGTTGAACACATGGCCCTCCACGCACATCCACCCTTATCTGTCAGCAAACACATACATGGATTAGCCTGTGCTTTTATCCCAAGCTTCTATGCTGTCATCTAACAAAATATCCTTCCCCGGCCTTTTAAACTCTACATGCGCAGAAGCATGAAGACACAATAAACTATGAAAACTTGAATAGTTACTGATCGCAATTCCTTAACTAATAAAATGAATGTTCAAAGTTAAATAGAAATTATAGAATTGAACTGTTGATCAGTAATTGCCACTGGCTTTTATACTGTCATTTTACTGAAGACAAAGCAGATTAAATATATTGTAGAAATATATAGAATATAAAAATTAAATATGTATCTGTACATTTACTGTATTAAGTTGGCACCTAGATATATATAAATTAAGCAAGATCTTAAGAAACATGGTTTCAGTTCAGTTTATATTTTAAAACTATGACTGCCGATAGAAAAACGGTAAATGTGTTAAGATCACTATGTTAAACAATTTAATTTTATATGCAGTTTTACTGTAAAATACAGTTAAATTGATGGATTCTGAAAAACTATTTGAATTACCATATTATTAATTGTACAAAAGGCATTAGTCCCTGCATGACACGTTAGGCTATATTATATTTTATTTGATAAATGTGTTTCTGTGTCAGAGAGTCACCACAGTCACCGCAGTCTCCACCAACGACACTCACCAGATCCCAATCCCCTGATTTCTGATCACCGTCACCTGTCAGCACTAATCAGCAGCACTATATCCCTGCACTCCTCCCGTTCACTCACTGTCTGGTCTCAAACATTCCATGTTGACTAACCTGACCCACTTACCTTTTGTCTACTTACCAGTTGCTCCACCGCTCCTATCCCTGTTCTCCACCGTCTCCACGCTCCACTGTTACCTCCGGATCCCTTGGAAAAGGAAAAAGGACATTCACACTAAGATAAGCCCCTAGAGACATTCCCATTCCCGCCTGCTTACCTGGACATTCTGCTCATCTCATTCCCCTCTGCTGCTACTCAATAAACCTGTTGATTGTATTGCACTTACCTCTGTGTCCTGTGTCTGCTGCAATTCTGCTTATTTCTTATATTTTTTGTTTCTTATGTTATCAGTAACATAAAACACTCTAACGTACAATATACAAGGGTGTTTTGTGTTGCAATTTTGTTAATTTAGTGAATGTTTATTGCATTAATTTAGTGTTGTGTGTGTGTGTGTGTCACCCTGATGGTGTTTTGTCTTGTGTGCATGACCTATGCAGCATTTACATACATACTCATATTTATAAATATAGGCTATGTTTTATGGTCCGCTGTTTACTCTTGAGTCATGCGGCTTTCTGCATTGCCACCGTTACTAATATGGTGATTATCATTACAATTTAAATTCAAAAACAGATTTTGGTTGCTTGAAATATTGATATATTAACATTATACAGGCACTAATAATACATAAGCATCGACATGCCATCCTGTAACACCTGAAACATTGTCACTATATTTCTTAATGTTAATTTCTGGCAACCACAGCTGCTTTTTTTTTTTACCGTAAATTTAAGTGTTTGTTTTTTTCAATGATATGTATGTTAGCATGTAGACAATGCAAAATATTATTGTGTGAATTCTCTGCAGAATTCCACTGCTTTCCCATGTTTATTAAAAGCCTCAGAATTAATATTCAGAAATGCCACTGGCAATTTTCATACAAAAGCTGCCGCAACATAAGTTCTCTTGTACGTGTTTTTCTGCATGAATTTGCATTTCACAAGGTCCGTTCCGATGAGACAATTTTTAACCACAAACAGAGTTTTACATAGGCCTATAGTTTGACATTATCACTTGACTTTTGAAACCACAGCACGCATTCACAGAAAAGACATCTCCGGGCTTCTGGGTGTTTACTGTAAATAGAAAGGTTTGGCTAGTTTTCATTTTCCACTAAGGCTCCTTAGTTCCCAGGCTCTGGAGGAATTTGGCTCAGTTGCTGAACTAAGCTGGGAAAAGAGATATCAAGTTGGATAATAAACACTCTTTGCTGCCTCTAGCTTGCTTTCTTTGTTTCACAGGCCAGCCGTTTGCTATGATGGTGTATGTGGGCAGGTGACAGGTGAGGAAAATCTGAGAGCAGTTCACACACACACACACACACACACACACAGCAAATAGAAAGTATCTCTAACAGAAACACTTTGTTTGTTTGTTTTGTTTGGGTTAGTGCATATCCTGCTGGGAGCTGATGCAGATGTCGTATCTCTCTGTCTATTAGTCATGTTATTAAAATTATGCTCGCATCATTAAGATTATGTTACCTTAAATGAGCTGAAATGTCCCACATTATAATTTTTCTATTAAATCCTTCTTTAATAAGTGGGGCCAAAAGTGACTCAAACTGATTAGACTGGATATGTTTTTTTTTCATTTTTTTTTTCATTATATTATCAGCATAACAATCTGAGTGAAAAGTGGAATTGAAAAAACAACATGAATATTATAATGTCTTTGCTTTAATAACAGCAGCACTCAAGCATGAACTCCACACATTTGTTTCTAAACGTGATGATCAGGTTCCCCGGCATAATTTGAGATGATCAAGAACATTTGAAAATCTGTACAAAGAGTCACATGATCAATTTATTTTAATTAGGAATCTAGAAATAGTCCAGAATCTGGAATCCTTCATGTGAATTTGACATAATGTGCACATTTTGTTTATATTTATTTATTTTTGTCTATTTCACTTTTTCAATAATCATAAAAATCCAGCATTTTTGGATGAAACTGTATAAGAAAGCTTTTATAGAACCTTTCAGAGGTTCCAAACACAGGATAATAACATTTGATACATGTTTTGTTATTTTAAAAATGTATACGGTATATATATATATACACACACACACACACACACACACATATATACAGTGCCCTCCAAAAGTATTGGAACAGTAAAGACAAAATTGCTCTGTTGGCTGTGGAGTCAAGACATTTGCAAATATGATTAAAAGATGAATATGAGACAAAACTACAGAATGTCACATTTTATTATTGGGTGATTCAACACATAGATGTTTTACCAGCTAAGAAGTTCAGCACTTTTACAGTTTCATCCCTCTATCTGATGTGAGCATAAGTACCGGAACAGTTGCCTCACAGGTCTTTCTAAGTGATCAACTGTGTCCTGTTGCATTAATTCTTCAGATATTAAATGCAGGGAATGTGTCGTATCAGTTATATCCATTACTTCTGTATTCTGAATCTTACATTCGATAATGACACACACAAACCAGGATGAAGATGAGGGAACTGAAAAAGCTGTGAAAATGAACCCTAAAAGACGTGTCTGTAAAATCACCAACAACTTCCAGAAAGCTGGGGTGATGCTCTGACAATCTGCTGTCCTCAGGAGACTTTGACACAGAATTACAGATGCTACACAGCAAGATGCAAGCCTCTGACCAGCACCAAAAATAGAAAGGCAAGATTAGAGTTTGCAAAAAAGCACAAAGGTGAGCCAGAAGAGTTTTGGAACTGTGTTTATGGACCGATGAGACAAAGATGAACCTTTATCTAAGTGATGGGAAAGCAAAAATGTGGAGAAAAAAGGGAACTGCAATGATCCCAAGCATACAGCCTCATCTGTAAAGCATGGTGGAGGTGGTCGTCATGGCATGGGCATGCATGGCTGCCTCTGGAACAGGCCCTCTCAACTTTACTGATGACTTAATGTATGATGACTGTAGCAGAATGAATTTGGAAGGGTACAAAACCATCTTGCCTACCAATATTCAAGAAAATGCCACCAGATTCATTGGGAAGTGCTTCATATTGCATCAGGACAATGACCCAAAACACCCTGCCAGTTCAGTCAAGGAATTTATAAGGGCAAAGAAATGGAAAGTCTTAGATTGCCCAAGTCAATCTCCAGATTTAAATCCGATTGAACATGAATTTCACCAGCTGGAGAGGAGAGTAAAGGCAGAAACTCCCCAAAACAAGCAACAATTGGAATTGGCTGCATTAAAGGCTGGAAAAAGCATTTCAAAGGATGAGACCAAGAGTCTGGTGATGTCTATGGGTCACAGACTCACTGCTGTGATTGTGTGCAAGGGATCTGCAACTAAATAATAGCTTTTAATCTTTTATATCTGCCTTATGTTCAACTGTCCCAATACTTATGCTCACATCAATGAGTGGGATGAACTCTAAAAGTGCTGTTCTTTCTATTTGGTAAAACATGTATGTGTTGAAACGGCTAATATATATATATTGTTTTTTTAAGTGAAATAATATTTCATAGACATGAACTAAATAATATCAATAGATACTTTATCAATAATTAATGGAACATTTTGAGAACTCTTTTGTACATTTCTTTGTTTTTATGTAGAACGTTGTGGCATAAAGAGTTCTTTGGAGTTGACTAAAGGACCTTTTTTTGCCTAAGGGTGACTGTGTGTATGAGAAAGTGGTAGACAATCACAAACAGAGGCTCTTTACATGGACACTGAATAGAAGATGTTGTAAAACAGAATTATTACACAGGATTAGTGAACGTAAATTAGCCTTTTGTCTCCGTCCACCTTTCTCACAGTCACACTCCCTCCCACTTTCTTTTTTAAAGATTTTCCTTTGTGGTTTCCCATCTGAACGACATTTCCTTCACAAGACTTCACACCACTCCCCGGCTGAACAAGAACAGGCCTGAAGGTGTCAAAAACTAAAACTGACATTGTTTGTCCGGCATCTTCACGGACATTTGAGGAGCCTGTGAAAACTGTTACACCGCCATAGGAATATGTGAGAAAGGTGGCTCACGTGCGATAAGACCAATTAGATAACAGGGACTTAAGTAAACAGAGAAGACTTCAAAGAAAATTCAACAAGAACATTTAACGTACGCTGTGCTTTTTTTTTTTAACCATGACATCAGTCTTATCATCTAGTGAGACACGGGCATCTTTGATCCCGCCACAGTGTCTGATAACAGTCTCTAGAGGAAGAAAGAAGTGGAAGTTGTGTCATTGATTCCTCATGGACCAATGATATGTTTTGGACAAAACAGGTATGATTGATCCTGTTTAGCTAGGCTAGCATAGCGGCTAAATTCATTAAACTAATCTCATCTCATTCATCAATCTAATCTCATATTCCCTGCCCAAATCTCTCTGGAGAACCATGACCTCAGATGTCAAAAGCGAAGTACATCAACAACATTTGAATAGCGGTAACATTATCTTGCATAATAACACACAGGGGTTAGCAAAGTTTATAGACAACTGTGTATGTTGACATCTGTTATTTGTTATTTAAACAAAGAGAGCAATAAGTCAGACTGCATAAATCAGTTGAAGTCAATAGGGAAAAGGAGCTAAAGATAGGGCCATTTGAATGTCATCTCTGTTATGGGGTCATGTGTCCCAGTGGTGGAACTTTATTTAAGCTTCATTCCCATGAATGAACTGTAGTTATTTACCCAGAGTTCCAGACTGGATGGAGCCAATGTGTTTTCTCTGATCAGTGGTCCTTCAGGCTGACATACAAACATCAGACTGACTCGCCACTTAATTCAGTTCTAAAATGATGTAGAATTTAAAACCACTTATGATGTTCAGGTAAAAGAGATAATGAGGAATGAGGGTATAATTGTAAATTGGATTATTATATATTAAGTGTCTTTAACGACTATTAACTAACATTTAAAAAAAAATTACATTACATTAAAATTACAAATACAATACTTTTATTGTGTACGTTTTTACATTATACTTACATTTAAAATTATATGCATGTAATTACAATATCTACATCTGTATTTCATTTCTACAATTATATAGATTGTTTACTCACCCCTACACCTTAAAGGAGTAGTTCACCCAAAAATGAAAATTTGCAGAAAATTTACTGACCCTCTGGACAAACAAGAAATAGATCGGTTTGTTTCTTTATCATAACAGATTTGGAGAAATGACATGCATTACATGCATTACATCACTTGCTCACCAATGGTTCCTCTGGAGTGAATGGGTGCCGTCAGAATGAGTGTCCAAACAGCTCATAAAAACATCACAATAATTCACAAGTAATCCACATGACTCCAGTCCATCAACTGATGTCTGGTGAAGTGAAAAGCTGTATGTTTGTAAGGAACAAAATTCATATACTGTTGCTTCTGGCCAAAATGCGGGCTCTTAATAATTTATAATAACACTTCCTCCAGTGAAAAATCTCCTGTTGTCGTCTCACATCAAAATCCACTGACATATAGGTTTAAAACTTTTTTTGCTTGTAAATGGTGCTTGAATTGTGCATATTTATTTCCAGATTCAGACGAGATCACTTTTGTACTGGAGAAGGCAATATTATGGTTAGAGGACTCATATTTTAGCAAGAAGCAAAATTTGAAGTTAAAAGCATCTGTTGCACTGTCACTATAACAACTTCCTTGTATGTGTAAACATACCTGGCAATAAAGCTCATTCTCAATCTCTCATTCTCTCTCATTTTAAGGATGGATTTGTTTATTAATGGCAATTCACCATGCTCTCCCAGCTAGTTAGGTGCCAAGACCTATATCAAACATACCAAAAGTTGGTCTGCACTCTAAAATCTTTTATTTGAATGAAAGCAGGGGATAAAAGACAAAGTTTCGGCTATCTGCCTTAGTCAGTGACAAATAAAAGATTTTAGAGTGCAGAACAACCCATTGTTATATGTTTGGATTTGTTTATTACAAACACACGCTTTTCACAAGATGTTAATTGATGGACTGGAGTCATTTGAATTACTTGTGGATTATTGTGATGTTTTTACCAGCTGTTTGAACTCTCATTCTGACGGCACCCATTCACTGCAGATGATCCATTGGTGAGCAAGTGATGCAATGCTAAATTTCTCCAAATCTCTTTCGGTGAAGAAGCAAACTAATTGGACTACACATTGGATGGCCTAATGGTGAGTACATTTTCAGAAAATTATCACTTTTGGGTGGACTATTATTTTAATCAACCCTTAAACCTAACTATACCACAAAACCTGTCTTAACCTTATCCATACCCCACCTCAATAGCAGCAAATGTGTTTAGCATTACAACATAAACACAATAAATACACTGTATTATTATTAAAGACACCCGGTATAAAGTGTGACCTTACCACTTGTTTTGAGTTTTAAGAAACAACAAGCCATGTGTGTGCATTTGACATTTCATGTTGTCTTCTCAGGACTGGCAGGGGATAAGTTGACAGATATGTTAGTCTTTTCTTTCAACTGCTTCTTTCTCTGTTATAATATATAGTTAAGTAGATATTTTGGTTTCAGTTGACATCAGAGAGATGTTAATCCTCATGAGCTACTGCACTCATCATTTCTGTGCTGCTCCTGGAGATCTACCTGCCTGCAGGCTAATCAAACACACCTGAGTCAAATCATAAGGGTTTTGGCGTTCATCTGATACAGGCAGAAAATTACCAGTACTTTCTTAAAGAAGCGGTTCACCTGAAAATTAAAATTTGCAAAATATTTTATTCAACCTCAGGCCATCTGAGATGTAGATGAGTTTGTTAGTTCATTTGAAACAGATTTGGAGAAATCTAGCATTACATCATTTGCTCACCAGTGGATCTTCTGCAGTGAATGGGTGCCGTCAGAAAGAGAGTCCAAACAGCTGATGCTTTTGGACTCCAGTCCATCAATTAATGTCTTGTAAAGTGAAAATATGTGTTTGTAAGAAACAAATACACCATTAAAAGAATCGAGAAACAAATCTGTCAAAACCTACAAATATATTGCAAATATTCAACAAATAAAACAGAAAAAAACACATAATGAAAGAAAGAAGAAAACTTTTACAAATAAAATCTGAAAAAATGTTATGCTTCACACAGGGAATTCTGGCAATGCCACTTTCTCTTTGGTGATTCATAACTTTCACATACAAAAAGTTATAATTTTATTTTAACCATATTTTCCTCTCTATATACGTATTCATTAAATGCAATTCTCCGAAATTGTAAGGCAATTAATATACTTTACTTCTACAAACATTTTTAATAATATTTGACATAAAAATATGTGTTGTCTTTTAAAATATAATATCATTATTTATAGTATGGTACCTTACAAACAATAAACATAAGAGGCTTTTAATGTAGCATTTATTCCATTATTTTTTGTTAAAAATAAATTACTGTAATCTATTTTTTTTACAAAGTAAATAAGTATTTTTTGTAATAATGACCAAAATCATAATGCACATCTTCTCGTGGTGTTAGCAATAAAACAGACAGTCTGAACAGATTTCTCAGATTATGCTGGTTTTACATGCAATCAGGTTGGTCTTATAACAAAAGAAAAGACTTATCCAAGCCATGTATGGGGTTCACAGTCTGATAGTCCCAATTTTTACTCAACATGGCAACAGGTGGAAGTCTATCAGAAAAGGTACGTTGAGCTCACATTTTGGTCTTGGATCAAGGATGCACACAGAGTTAGTTGAGAATTAAGAGAAATGGGGCGACATGGGGTCTGTACCACAAACTTTCACACAACCTCCAACAAACAAAAGGGGGAAGTACCTCTGTGTGACTGGCCCAAAGCAACTTCCTGTTTGTGATTATGTAGCCAAAAACAAAGCCTGTAAGGGAACTGTCCTGCAGTTACAGCTCTATGGTGCATTACATGCGCGCTGGGTGTCTGTCCACACGCTGTATCTCTGTACAATGCTGGGAAGCAGCTGTGGCCTCTCTAAAACAGACAACAGACAACCAGTCAGTAAACATGTCACAGGTTTTTGGTTTCAAATTTTGGGTTTTTGAATCCTAAATAAGAATTTTACCATCTGCTACATCTTGCCCTTTGCAACACATGAGCTCCATATCTAAAAGAAGTCTTAAAATGTTATCATATTTCAAACTGTAAGAAGCCAGACATCTATTGTTAGAAGAATCCAGAGGAGCAGGATGCATAAATCAATCGCTGATTCACTAAGGAAGCTATTAGACTACAATAGAACCACAATAGGACATTGTAGTCATTTTTGGTGGGCTGTCCTCCAGCAACGCCAAATCCTTATATGCAGATCCCACAGACAGCCTTGAAGTTACAATGGCAGAATTCATTCAGTAAAACAGGAGACATCAGATAATAAACATCAGGCATAAACCTGATACTAAGCGATTTAGATTGCATGTTCAAAAGTCTGGGGTTAGTAAGATTTTTTAAAGGTGGCATAGAATGCATTGATACAATATTTTAAATTGTTCTTTGATATCTACATAGAAGGTATGTGGCTTAGGTAAGGGCAAAAATTCTCCAGAAACAGTTTTGCATGTCGATTTACAACCATAAGATTTCTCCCCAGAATGAAATGGTCTGTTATTGGTTTATTTGGAAGGATCATGAATAATGATTGGCTGTTTCACAGTGCGGCTCAATGTTCAGCTCTGCTCTGATTGGCTGTTTCACAGTGCGGCTCAATGTTCAGCTCTGCTCTGATTGGCTGTTTCACAGTGCGGCTCAATGTTGAGCTCTGCTCACAGGAAGGAAACACAGGGAAAATATATATATCAATACTTTCTTGCACAGTTATATCGTTGGGTAATTATATTGTAAATAAAATGCGGGCATCAGGGAGCCGCTATTATTATGCTGGGCATTGAAACGAATGCACGATCGCGTTTTACTTTCAGTTTCGAGATTCGCAATTGCACGAACTCTGTTTATACTATGGAGCGGCAGTGCTTACCACACATTTTACAAGATCAGATGCTTATCAGTGGTGCTCAGGATCATTCGCCATCATCCTCAGGCATCTCTCCTTACTCTGTTTATGTGGTAAGTGAAATCTTATGTACTGTAACGTAACAGGCTACAGCTAGCAAGGAGCTAACCATGTCCATTTAAAGGCTCGTGTTATTATATTAGAACGCGTTATTTGTTTTCAGTGCCTTTCTGAATACAGACACCAACCCATCCCTGCACTTCACATCCCCTGCACTGGAACATAACATTTATTTCCATGATCTGCCATTTTCGCTGTTGTCCTCGCTTGTTTCTTCACAATACCTGCAGAACTTCTGATGGTTCGGCTGGCGGCTGGCCTAGAACATGGGC
This sequence comes from Barbus barbus, assembly GCF_936440315.1. Lineage (NCBI taxonomy): Eukaryota > Metazoa > Chordata > Actinopteri > Cypriniformes > Cyprinidae > Barbus > Barbus barbus. Next base: position 19,175,834 of record NC_136733.1, on the reverse strand, counting down.
GGGTATATGCAAATGTTGGGGGCGTAACTATTAGTGATCCCGACTGTTACGACAGAGTCGGTGTTATGTTCTGATTTGCCTATTTTTCAGTGTTCTTTTTATTCACAAGATTTATATAAGAAGGAGGAAACAATGGTGTTTGAGGCTCACTGTATGTCAATTCCATGTACAGAACTCTTATTATTCAACTATGCCAAGGTAACGACAGTTTTCCATTCTATTGCACCTTTAAATAAATTAATACTTTTATGCAGCAAGGATACATTAACAAATGTGACTGTAAGGACTTTTACAATGTTACAAAAGATTTCTATTTCAAATAAATGTTGTTCTTTCTTTATATTAAAAAATCCAGACAAATCACGGCTTCCTCAAAAATGTTAAAGCAGCACAACTGTTTTCAACAGTGATAATAATAAAATATGTTTCTTGAGCAACAAATTAACATATTAGAATGATCTCTGAAGGATCATGTGACACTAAAGGCTAATTACCTTTGCCATCACAGGAATAAATTGCATTTTAAAATATATTCAAATAAAAAAAAGTAATAAATAAATGCAACCTCGGTAAGCATTCAAAAACATAAAAAAACCTGAATCGACCACAGAGTCTTGAATGGTAGTGGATATAGAGTAACTTCTTCTAAAACCAATAGGATTTTCACGTTGATGCTAAACAATAAAGTAAAAGAATAATTTTCACAGCCTTTTTCCCATTCAGCAGACATCCATACAGGCATCAGATTTATCAGTCAGAAGACTTCCATAATTACCTCTGTAACAGCATCTTTGTGGTAAAGTCTTTTGCACATCCTAAAGTTATTTACGCCTCTGACCCTCTGTGAAGTGTTTGGCGATTAGTGGCACTTTGCCAGAGTGTGAACACAGCAAGAGAGACCTTCACCTTCACTGGCCAGGTGTCCCATCCGTCTATTGGTTTAAACCAAGGTTTCTCAATCCATTCGTTCAGGACCCCCTGTATGGCAAATTATAGGCACTTCACTAATCTCACACACTACTACTAACAAGCTGCTGAACTGAATGAGGTGTGCTAGAGTTTCAGGAATCTACAAGACCAAACAATAAATCCTTTCTAGTCTGTTTATGGGGTTTACCTCTAATCACAAACTGCAGCTACAGTATGCACATGTACAAGTATGTCTGCTTAGCATCAAGAAGTATCAGTTTATTTATGAAAATGTAGAAGCGGCAGGAACTGTGAACTGGTGTGATATTTTTGTCCCAGTGTTTTCTTTATGCAGAACATTCACACAGTGCTCTGTCCATTATCTGTCTCAACAACACTTTTGCCTCCTCAGTGCTTAAGTTCATAATAAGTTCAAAGTGTTTTACAGTTTAATGTCTATCTCTAGTTTGTTTATATCTTCCATGAAATCATTTTAAATGTGTCAGTAAACAATCAACTTATTTTTGAAGTTAATTGTTTCTGTGCTATATAGCTTATTCAAAAACAAAAATATTCAGTAACACTTTAGTATGGAACCCATTCTCACTATTAACCTATTATTAACATATTGGCTGTTCATGTACTTATAAAGCACATATTCTGGATGAACATATTCTACATCCCTAATTCTACCCAATACCTAAACGTAACAACTACCTTACTAACTATTAATAAGCAGCAAATTAGGAGTTTATTGAGGCAAAGTCATATCAATGCTTTGTTAATAGTGAGAATTGGACCTTAAAATAAAGTGTGACCAATTTCTCGCAATCCGCCTCATGTTGCTCCAAGCCTTTATGGATTGTAGAACACAAAAGAGGATATTTTAAAGAATGTTGGTAAACAAACAGTTTTTGTTATCACTGACTTCAATTTTATGGTCAAACAAACAAAACAAACAAAAAAAAACACACATTTTTGGGATAACTTTTCCTTCAATACCATTATTTACATGATTAAGGCACTGTATTGTTTATCAACACCACAATATGAATTTTCACAGATTTTTAGATGATAGATTTTTCTTTCATTTAAACAATTAAGTTTATGCATGAAAGGGACAGAAAAAAAGCTGTCACTGGGGCAGTACCTTTTCAGTAGGCACACATTTGTACCTAAAAAGTCCATACTGATATTTTAAAGTTACATAATTTAGTACCTAAAGTGTACATATTAGTATTTAAAAGGTACAAAAGTGCACCTTTTGAAAAGGTACTGCCTTTTGTACCTTTTTTTCTGAGAGTGTATTACCTCTAACGTTACTTTTATTGTATAAAACTTGTCAAATGTTTTTATTAATAATATATCTTTGTTGCTAATAAACAGTATGAGTCCCAATTTTTTTTTTTTATCTCTGATGTGCCTCTTATGCACTGTACTCCACACAAGAGCTTTCTTTTCACTAATACGATAATTACTTTGCAGTTACTTCCATATTCACTTGTTTATTAATAAAGAATGTAATAGAATGAAACCTGCACTGGTAGAGATGTGTGGTGATATATATCTTCATATGTTTACAAAGAATCATTGTAAGTCACAAAGTATACTGTCAGAATTTTTTGGAGTGCTATTGTGAGGGAAAATATTTTGAATGTTTTCAAGTGGGCCATTTAGTACTATTTGAGCTGCTTGCTAGTGTCACTTTCACATCTAAAAGCCTTGACGGATTATCCTGACACATAAAACCTCTATAAATATCCAATTAGAGGGTCTTTAGTCATAGAAAACTGCAGTAGCACATAGTGCCGCCTGGAATGTTGTGGTTTGTGGGTTTCACTCGATCCCCCACAGATATGCACAGAAACAGCCTCTACTCACAGGAGAAAACCTACTGTTCTTTCTAGCATGACACAACTGTTGTGAAAAACACCACAAATGCTTTTTAATAGACTCATTTGGTTCAGGAATTTGGGGTTATTGGTGTTTCATGACTTCCTGGTGATAGTTTTTTTTTTTTTTTAAAGGAAAGGTGAAAATTCTGTTATCATGTACTCAACCTCAAGTTATTCCAAAGCTGTATTTCTTTCTTCTGCTGAACACAAAACAAAAATATTATGTTTTAATGTTGATGATAGCCATTGTTTTCCACACTATGGGAAAAATACTATGGAAGTCAATGGCTACCATCCACTATTTGGTTACCAAATGTTTTCATTTGTGTCAAACTCAAAGTTTGGAACAACTTGAGGGTGAGTAAATGTTGACAGAAATTTAATATGTGGGTGAATTATCCCTTTAACTGTTCCATGAATTAATTTCACCAAGTATGTCAGGCTTGTCTCCGTTCTCTGAAGTGATTCATCAGATTTAAAGAGTTAATTATGAAATGGATTCTTTAAAAGTGAGCTGGCTGGTGTAGGAGTCATTTAGAAACACATGGAATTAAGACAAGCTGCTTACTTGACAAAACAGAATACACAAATCGAAATGCAAACAAAGGTCAAACATTGCAAGAACATGCAGGTGCCAGATAGGATGACAGTTCTCACACTTCTGATGCCAGCTTTGAGTGTGGGAAGTGTTTCTGCATGTCCACACACACAACTCCAATTATCTCCTTATCGTGAGCACCTCCTCTGCAGCCTTTTAGTTTTCCCTGGCCCTCAGGTCACACTACATCTTGAGACATTGCCCGCACACCCTCACCTTACCTGAAGCCTTTTGACATATAGACACAAATGCGCAAACACACACATACAAAGGTTTATAGGATACCGCAAATATTTGAAACACAAAACTCTGCCTGAGGATGCTAAAATATGCAAGTCACACCCTTTGCTTACTAAATCTACAAATACACCAGCTTTCTTATGTGTGATTATGCTCCAGGAAGGCACAATTATTCACTTTTTATTTTCTTAATGCAACTTTAGAACAATTTATGAATCTGGTCTTTCATGCCAGTGATTTCTTTATGCAGGTCATTCACAATAATTGCTTTTTCCATTATGTCTTTGACCATTACAATGGCTCAGTGCTTAAGTTTCATAATAAGTTTGAAGCGATTTACAGTTTTAGTTGTCTGTCTCTACCTTTACTGTGCTATTAATAAGCCAACAGTTCACACAAAAATAAATATATGGTCATAATTTACTCACTGTTATGTTGTTCTTTCTTCTGCGTAACACCAAAGATTGGTGACCAAACAGTTTTGGTCTCAAGATACATCTTGTACATTTCTTAAATACAACTTCAGAACATTTTATGACCACTATTTCCAGAAGATTCAATATTTCAGCTGTTTTGTAAGTGATAAACAGGACAAATATTTAAGAATGTGGCCTGTTCAACCTGATCTCAAGAGAAAACGTAACTTTGTACTTTGTTCATTTGATTTTGATTGTTTTTAGTAAAAGCTGTAAGTAGAACATTCGGAAATGTATGAATGATGTTGTGTATGAAATGAATCCATATGAACTCAGTTATGAACTTCCATGAGTGAGTTAACACCGATTTTATGTCAATTTGTCTGCTGACTAAATATTGCACTTATTTCCATCTGAATTACTTCTATTTTAACTCTTGAGGCGAATGATGATTATACAAGGCTTCACTCCTTACACATTAGTAATACTAAAAGTCCCTTTTAAGGGCAAGCCTGTCAGCGGCCATCTTGATTCCAATCATGTAATATGAAAAATACGAGATGAGAGATGCATAACGATGAAAACGGCTGCAGCTATAGGCAACTGAATGGCATCTTCATCACGACAATGTGCAACACCATGCATCATGTCTCGTGCCGAGCTTTTGGCGAAACATCAAATCACCCAGGTGACTCAGCCCCACTAAGTGCGCATTTAAGAGTAAGTAATCAGACAATGTTACAATTTCCTCCATTTGTCTTAATATGAGTGGTTAGTCTACTCCATAAAAATTCATTCATTCTCTGATATTGATTTTTTCAAGAACTACACATCATTCAGTATTCTAAAAAATAAAACCCGGTAAAAGTTGATCAGTGTAAATGTATGCATTCTTCCATCAAACCTGCTGCTTCTAGTGTCTTTTCTTAACTTGTCATAACCTGAGTGCTCATTTGGCCAAGATTAAATGTAGTTAACTCGGATGTGCTTAATACTGTATGTGGTCTCAAGCAGGCTTACTACAAGCCTAGATCATTCACGGTCTGAATAGTGCTGCTTTCATCACTTACAGGAGATGATTCTCTCACATATAATTGCAGCCTAAATGCAAAACATTTCTGTTTTCTCTGCCTGATACTCCCAAGACTCCACAATACTCTTGTGGTTCACAGCTATGGAGCACAGGGACTTTCCAGTTGTGGTCAGAGAAAGTGCGAACGTGAATAACCTTTGTGTGTTGTGATTCATCACTGCATGTTCTGACGTTGCATTGCACAATTCCATAAAAAAAGATAGCAGCGGCCTAATTGTGTAGGTCTGTGGAGATATAACTATTTTCTGTGGAGATCTAACTATTTTCAACCCCTAAGCACACTTTATCAGCAACCAGCATCACTCATGCAAATCAAACTGAGAAAAATCTGTAGCCTTAAACTGTATCTACACTTCATAATAATTAGGTTATGCATGTTACTGTGGAAACTTACAGTTTTATACTACACTTGAACTTTTTGCATTTACTTTGCACTATCAATAAATCAAGCAGAAAAAAATCTCTGGTGTATATGGAGGACAAAATCACCCATAATAATAATAATAATAATAATTAAAAGAATAAGAATGCTTAAACGATAATTGGCATAAACAAATAAATAAATGATGTGAAAAATGAATTAGCCTACTCTTTTTATTCATTTATTTTGTCTTTATTTTGGCAGATCGGTTCCCCTAGTGTACATGGTAAAAAATCCAATTAACAAAATGTTGGAAGGGCAAAAAAAAAAAAAATAAAATCTTTTTTATATTATTTTTATATTAAGTCTCTGCACAAATATATTTTAAAAACATTAAATGAAGGGTTATTTTCAAAACCAGCCAACATTTCAGAATATCAATTACTTAATTTAGACTGAATTTATCAAAACGTATATATTTAAAAGGTGTAAACATTACCACTGGTATTTATCAACTACAGGCAGGACCATTGTATTTAAAAGGTAAATAAACTTGACTGAACCTGGTTTCTCCCAAGGTTTTTTCTCCATTTCTGTCACCGATCCAGTTTTGGTTCCTTGCCGCTGTCACTTTGACTGATTGCACAGACACTATTGGAAGAGAGCTGAACTGGATGATGACATCACTGAATCATCAATGAACTGACTTTAGGTGGAAAAATGACTTATTGTTATTGTTCTCTTGCATTACTGACAAACTATTTTCCTGTTTGACTCTTTAAAGCTGCTTTGACACAATCAGTGGGCCTACTGTATAAAGTGCGATATAAATAAAGGTGACTTGACTTGATTTTATACAGGTCCTTTTCAAACAATTAGCATATTGTGATAAAGTTCATTATTTTCTGTAATGTACTGATAAACATTAGACTTTCATATATTTTAGATTCATTACAACACAACTGAAGTAGTTCAAGCCTTTTATTGTTTTAATATTGATGATTTTGGCATACAGCTCATGAAAACCCAAAATTCCTATCTCAAAAAATTAGCATATTTCATCCGACCAATAAAAGAAAAGTGTTTTTAATACAAAAAAAAAGTCAACCTTCAAATAATTATGTTCAGTTATGCACTCAATACTTGGTCGGGAATCCTTTTGCAGAAATGACTGCTTCAATGCGGCGTGGCATGGAGGCAATCAGCCTGTGGCACTGCTGAGGTGTTATGGAGGCCCAGGATGCTTCGATAGCGGCCTTAAGCTCATCCAGAGTGTTGGGTCTTGCGTCTCTCAACTTTCTCTTCACAATATCCCACAGATTCTCTATGGGGTTCAGGTCAGGAGAGTTGGCAGGCCAATTGAGCACAGTAATACCATGGTCAGTAAACCATTTACCAGTGGTTTTGGCACTGTGAGCAGGTGCCTGGTCGTGCTGAAAAATTAAATCTTCATCTCCATAAAGCTTTTCAGCAGATGGAAGCATGAAGTGCTCCAAAATCTCCTGATAGCTAGCTGCATTGACCCTGCCCTTGATAAAACACAGTGGACCAACACCAGCATCACTGACTGTGGGTACTCGACACTGGACCTCAGGCATTTTGGCATTTCCCTCTCCCCAGTCTTCCTCCAGACTCTGGCACCTTGATTTCCGAATGACATGCAAAATTTGCTTTCATCCGAAAAAAGTACTTTGGACCACTGAGCAACAGTCCAGTGCTGCTTCTCTGTAGCCCAGGTCAGGCGCTTCTGCCGCTGTTTCTGGTTCAAAAGTGGCTTGACCTGGGGAATGCGGCACCTGTAGCCCATTTCCTGCACACGCCTGTACACGGTGGCTCTGGATGTTTCTACTTCAGACTCAGTCCACTGCTTCCGCAGGTCCCCCAAGGTCTGGAATCGGTCCTTCTCCACAATCTTCCTCAGGGTCCGGTCACCTCTTCTCGTTGTGCTGCGTTTTCTGCCACACTTTTTCCTTCCCACAGACTTCCCACTGAGGTGCCTTGATACAGCACTCTGGGAACAGCCTATTCGTTCAGAAATTTCTTTCTGTGTCTTACCCTCTTGCTTGAGGGTGTCAATGATGGCCTTCTGGACAGCAGTCAGGTCGGCAGTCTTACCCATGATTGCGGTTTTGAGTAATGAACCAGGCTGGGAGTTTTTAAAAGCCTCAGGAATCTTTTGCAGGTGTTTAGAGTTAATTAGTTGATTCAGATGATTAGGTTAATAGCTCGTTTAGAGAACCTTTTCATGATATGCTAATTTTTTGAGATAGGAATTTTGGGTTTTCATGAGCTGTATGCCAAAATCATCAATATTAAAACAATAAAAGGCTTGAACTACTTCAGTTGTGTTGTAATGAATCTAAAATATATGAAAGTCTAATGTTTATCAGTACATTACAGAAAATAATGAACTTTATCACAATATGCTAATTTTTTGAAAAGGACCTGTGTACTGTAACACCTGGTTCATTTTTTTTATTTCTGCCTCACTTTAAAGATGTAATTGTGAACAGTAGGCTAGTAATATTTGTAAATGTTTGTTTGCAAAAGTTTTGTTTAGATTGTTTAGTCTATTTTTAGTTAAACAAAGTTTAAACTGAATTTTGCAGTTGTATTACAGATGTAATGCTTGTCAACTGGAGCTTTAAAGAGATAGTTCACCCAAAAATGAAAATTTGCTTTTACTTTACTGACCCTTAGGCCATCCAAGATGTAGGTGACTTGTTTTTCTTCAAGCATGTGTGTTTAGCCTGTATGAAAAATGTTATAAGTGCAGACTGTTATTAAATAAAAGCTATTATGTGTTGTAATGTGTGTGTTTTTAGTGATTGAAAGACAGTTAATCATTTTTAATAATCTTGTTAAACTATAAAAATATATAAAATGTAATAACTAGTTCCACAGCAATTTCTTATGATGCCCAAATAATAAATCTTAGTTGAGGTAACATATAAAACACATGGAGTAAATGGTTCCATTTTAATTGACATAATTGCTGTGTTTTTCTAAATGTTTGAACATTTTAGTTGAATGGACTATAAAACTAGTTCAGTAAAGGTTGATCCAACTACAAAATAACAATTCATTTAAGAGAAAAATTGACTGAACGTAACATTTCTGTGGAACTACTTACTAAATAATTAGCCTAGTTGAAGCTTGATTTTTTTTTTACAGTGTTGGCTTTAATCAAGATCCATATAAAACTCGATATGTCATGCGTTGTCAAGTAAATGAATAGCTAGGGCTCCAGCTCGTGAAGTGGTGTGGCGGAAGGAGTCTCGGGATGAAAGCAGTAGAATGAAGCCTTGAATACATGATCTCTCTCATTCACTGCACGAGCAGCACCAGAGGTCGCGAGCACAAGACACAAGTGCTGGTTTTGGATCTATTTTGATACTTTCGTGATTCATTTGCTTTTTTGAACAGACCAATGTTGGATATATGTTAAGCCTGCGTGGAATCCCACAACTATCCATAAGAAGGAATGCATCTTTTCCTCGTGAAACTAATTCTTCTGATATCACTCTTAACTTTGACGCAAGGTACGTTTCATGGCAAGATGCTTTCTTCATTAGCCGCAATTTCTATGATTACCATGACAAACATTAGGCTATGATTACCATGATTTCTAATAAATAGTCTACGTTTAATAGGCTACTGACATTTATTGTCAAATTAAAGACCTTGTCCGAGAAGAATCACTTGCGCACTGATGTCAGTACACAGCCTGTTCATTGTTTCAAACGGCATAAAGAGCAGATTTTTGTATTATGTAGACTGAACTTTACCTTTGTTACCTGTAACGGTATCACGAAGTATGTTGGACTAACTCTGCTAACAGGTCGCTAGGTTTACTCTAACGCAAAATATACATATCCAACTTTTAACATTTAATGTAGGCTACATTAAATGTTAGTTTTGCTCGTAATGATACAGATTTGAACGCATCCAAGTGTGTTTTAGAATCAGACCACAGGGCGGTTTCGAAGCTACAGTTCATACAGTGCAATAGTGGCAAGTAGCCTGTTGCTGAAGCGCAGTTTGACCGAAGTTTCAACACTTTTGCAGTTAGATGCTACCCAACGTTACATTATGGCAAGCCGTTTGTATTGCTTGCAACTATTATCTATTTTTATGTTAATGTTTATGTTAATCCAATTAGGTAATGTCTTTTGTCATTTCTTTAGTTACTACTGATAGGTAACAGTGTCTCACAAATAGGATACCCTATTCATTACATATTAGCCTAATACTTATTCAGTTACTTTTAGTTACTTACCAAATAGTGACAAGTAACATTTCATTAATTTCATTTTTACTCACAACTATTCACTTCTGACTAGTATGCATTCCTGCTGTTTCTGGTTGCTACATATTTTATTCTAGTATTTATTCAAGTATTTCCCTTGTACTAATCAGATCTATTTATTAGAATTAGTATGTATCAGTTATTTTTAGTATTATTTTTTTTTTTAAATCTTCATAGTAAGTCCTGATTAGGCGTTGTATATGACACATAAAAAAGCTATTTAACTAATAAGATAAGAAATAGTTATAGTGGCCAATTAAACAGACTGTCACTATAGGAAGATATACTAGCATATAATGGATTGGAAGTAGTGAAAAAATAGTCACTTTGCATTGCTTACTTGTAATTAAATACAAGTACTACTATAGACAATAAGTAAAAGTAACTTATTAACAGATATTAATTGGTTTTAAAGAATAAATGTTAAATCAGCTTGCCATAAGACATTCCCCAGAACAACTGCAGAATGAAGAATGCTCACAGGAGTGTGCTGTCAAGTCCCTCTGTCCATAAACATCACTTTAAGGTGTTAGGAGTCACACTTTCTTTCTGGTTTTTGCCCAGTATCTTACCAACTTTTGCATAGTTTGGAATCAAATTGAAAATTTAAGAATGTGTAAAAAGTATATTATTATTAATATTTAAAAATTAAGGATGATACCACCTTTGACAGTATATATTAGTTTTGAGATGGGAATGGGATCGACTTAATGCAATGCTCAATAGAAATTTATAACCCTGTTTCTATGTTTCCAGGCCTGGATTGCTCAGAAAAATGCCAAAATGGTGGTACATGTGAACCTACTGCAGACGGGTGGGGAGAATGCAAGTAAGTAATTGAACTCAGTTACATAAAATTGTAGTTTCTGAACCACATCAATACCCTGAAGGAATTTAATACATTATTTCAGAATTGCACACATCACTGATATGAAATTTCATTGTGATCCGGTTCCAGAAGTTTCAAATTTTCAGAGATGCATTAAAAAAATGTTGTATACCAGAACACTAGCGATCAATGTGAATCTCAACTTTGCAAACAAAAGCAAAGTGTGCTTCCCTCCTTGAAGAACATGGCCTCAGCTAATGAACGACATACACAATCTCTGATGAAGAGGGCCTAGGGCATCACCCCCCTCCGGCTGGTCGTGAGTACGGGCCACTTCTTCAGCCCAAGTCTCGGCGACACCCGGAGCCCTAAATCTTATTTCGCTTTTCATTCATGGAACGACAGCTGGGGTTTGCCAGAAGCTCGGCGACCATTGTTCTCCAGTCTAGATTAATTCTGTGTGACTAATCTGTTTGAGGCTTCCCAGAATGCCTGAGGCCCCCCCTTGCGCACCCTGCCCCTGCTCGGGTGTTTTGTCCTATTTTGAATGCCCATTCACTCTCTGTGATTTACATTAGAAGGACAGATGGCAGTAGAGTGTAATTGGACTGGATGTTTTCATAATTGGTAGCGTTGCATCATTGGAAAATCAAGAGCAAACAGGTTGTCTCAGCTCGCATACCATCACATAACTTTCATTTCTCTACTGTGCTTGAACACGACGGTCGACTGCTTCTTTGCTCTAATTGTGTTGGTCGATTTTCTAATAGGGTTAACTCTCTTTGGCCCTCTGTACTTTTGACTTCAGCAGTGATGTGAATGCAGGATTGGGTTGCAAGCATTTGGCCAGGGTTGCATTGTCTTTCTCCGGCTATCAATGAGTTTATCAAGGTGGCTATGAAGGAGCACACTGGTAGAGCTCATTTGAAGCAGGATGGTGGTGGCTTTGTTTTTGGCCTCCCTCAGTGGACTGCGAGCACATGGAGCCGCGCTGGCGGTGGGCCACATCTTAATTCTGTCTGGCAGCCTCCCTGCCTCAGTCGGGCCACAAAGCCACCATTGTGCCCTATCATACTCAGACTCCTCTAATTAAACATGGAGATACAAACGAAGGCCGCTCTCCCGCTCAGGATGGCACGTTACTATGTCTGGTACCTTTTATCTATTGTTCAAATGCAATTGGCGGACAAACAAATGCAGACTGGTGGTCCTGCAACATGTCTGACAAACTTTGGCAAAAAGTGAGTTCGTAGGTCAGTTTTGGTCACGCTGTCCCTCTAATCAAATGGATCCATTGTGAATGCCCTCAAATGCTTTTGACAAATTTTGCCCTTTTAGTTCGCTGCACTGTAAATACTGAAAATGTGCAGTTGTTCTCTTAAAGAGGTAGTTCTCCCAAAAAATGTTGTTCTGTCGTTATTTATTCCCCCTCGTGTTTTTCCAAAGCTGTATGATTTTTTTCTTCTTCTGTGGAGCACAAAAGAAGATATTTTGAAAAATGTCTCAGTGTTTGTTTGTGCATAAATGAAAGTCAGTGGGGTATGCACCCTTTTTGACTTTGATTAGAGTTGAAATATTCTTCAAAACATCTTAAAAAGGACTGAATGTAGGTTCAGTTATTTCAGTCATATTAAATAACATTTTTAAACAATACAAAAAGTACACATTATTTTTTATTAATAATTAATAATTGTATCAGTAATGTTTAAATATGTATTACATAATATTTAACTAGTTAATTGTTGCATAAGAGATATATTTTTTACATTATCTGACATAATATAGTTAAGTGTGCATGGGCTCCTAAAACACATTTGTTTTGATTAAGAAAAGTATTAAAAAGCAAGAAAATATGCAAAAGCAAACACATGATAAAAACAAGTTTATTTAATTTTATTACTTATTTTTTACATCTGAACCCTAAAATGGCTTCTGTTGGTTTAACTTAGTCAGATTTTTCATTTAAATTTAAAAATACATTATATTCATTGACAACACATTGTGTAGTAATTTAATGCGTCACATGAAGAGTAAATCTATATAGAAACATAAAATGTAACTGAAGGTAATATTTTAAATCAGATGTTGTTCAGCTAGTCTTATATTGTTTTGGGAAGATGTGTTGGTTCTACTTGACATTCCATGCCAGGAATACCAAACACTCATATCTGGCTCTCTGACAGGCTCGTAAAGGAGTGAGTGAGTCGTTATCTTTGACGCTTTGGCAAGGCCAGAAGACCAACTGACAGTAATACAAACCAGCTTCCACATCTGAATTCCTTGTATGTATGAGGGATGGCAGATTTGAATCAAAAGGATTAGTGTTCGACAAGGAGATGAGAGATGCAAGACTGGAGGGAGATGAGGAGAAGTTCACATGCGAACTTTGATGGCCGGGTGTTGATGTAATGTGCAAAAAGAGCTCAGTGTCTTCCGATTGGGTCCCAATAGAGTCATAAAGATTTGAATACAGAGCTGAACAACTGATGTCGGTGGGATAAACCTTGTTTTAATTCATTACTAACATGCATCCATCTAATTATTCATCTCATACTTAGAGCTTATAGTTGCAGTTTGTGGGTTGGAGTTATAACATTGTGGTATAACAACGTTTCTGCCAAAATAGAGTTTATGCAGGACACATTTTAATTTGTGTTTGTATTATTACAGAGTGTCGCTGTATATTTATGATCCTTACTTTGTAAATGTGAGCCAAAATAGTAACACCCTGGGCCATGTGTGGTGTGTCTAAAGCAGTAATCCAGAATGACTTGATTGTGTGGGACAGTTTCAATAAACGCTCTCTTTGCTTTCTAGAGATGAGTTCCTTACTGTATTTTGATACAGGAAATAGACACAAGTGCCAAAGGAAGAGAAGTTGTAGTCTCTTATCATATCACCACAGATGACCAATGCTGAGTGTCCCGTTCTTGACATCTTTATGGCACAGCTTAATCTCTCGACTGACCAAAGTGACTTGTGTTGGCGAGTTGAAATCTGATTCTGCCCTATTTCTATCAGGAATTCAGCAAACTTTGATTGTACATTCTGTTATTGCCAGATTGTGTTCTGTATCTACAGCTGGCCAAGTACAAAAAAAAACAAAAGCCAGCAAAACACACCAGGCGTGTGTTGTTTTTGTTTGATGCTTTTGACCTGAACCATCTGCCTGTGGAACACAGCATTACAAGTGATCAGTATCAAGGTAAATAATTGACCGTGTACAATGGCTGCTACTTACAGCATAATACCTGCTAATGCCTGTGGTTTTTCTATTCAGCTCGGGCAGTGGCAGATGTTTAAAAGTTTCCTCTCACTTTGTCACACTGTCAGAGGGGTTAACAAGGATATTTTAATAAATAAATCCTCTTCCTGTTAAGTGTCCGGCATCATTCCACTCAAAAAATTACTACTTAGTGCTGTGAAGGACATCTGAAAACATTAACCTTCTCCCTAGCCTTATAAAACCACCAGGAGCAACACTCATTAGAAAAGTATTGGGTCCGTTAATGGCTGCTCCCTGTCCCTCAGAGGAACTGTCGTTCCCATAGGGTCCCTCAGTACTATAGGGACAAATAAACACAGGCGTAATGAACACTAACAGATGTGGGCCTGGAGGATCGGTTCTCCTCTGGTGATTACAGAGAGAGTGCGAAGAGCCCGGGGCCATGTTTCATAAAGAACAGACAAGACTCAAAGACACCTCCGAGTTAAACTCCCCACTTCAGGAAATTAGGGTTTAAAAGAGAGTCGATTTTGCGTCATTGTCACACTGCCCAAGGGTACAAAACAGGCCAGTGGTGCAACGACCTTCTTAACAAAACCTAACAATTATCTTACAAGTAGCCTCATCACACAAACAACTAATGCTAGCTAATTGCCTTTAGGAATGTTCTGGGCAACTTATTAACTGAGCTCTATTAAAGGCATTCAAGACATAATGCTAACAACCAAAGTAAGGCATTTTAGCTGGTCAAATTCACAGCAAAATCACAGTTAGTAAGGTACTTACAATACAAGTAAACAGGGTGCTAAATATTACAGTAAACTTAATATTAAATAATAGTTTAAATATAAAACAGTAAACATGATTTAAATTATAGTTTAAAATAAAATTATGTTTAAATAATGTACTAGTTCTAATAGGACACAAAAGAACTATAAATGTACAATAAAAGGGTCTATACAGCTTGTGTTGTCTTCTGAAGTCATATGATAACTTTGCGTTAGAAACAGACCTAAATTTAAATTGTTACCTATAATCTTCCCCTCCAGTGAGCTGTTAACTTGAGAAGCTTTGCAACCGGATCAGTCTGATTTATGAAAGAATCATTCAGGCTTGTTTTGTGAACTGGATCATGGCTATGAGCTAGGGCAGAGGTGAAGATTTTCTGTGAATAACGTACTGTATCTAATTTTTGTTAAATTGTGCAAAAATTTTATCAATTAAATTACCATCACTTTTGATCAATTTAATGTGTCCTTGCTGGATAAAAGTATTGATTTGTTAAAAAAAAGTCTCTTATGCTTATCAAAGATTTTATTCGATCAAAGATAAAGTAAAAACAGTAATATTGTAAAATAGTACTGTAAAATATTGCTGTTAATTTAAGAAGCTTTGTAACTGGATCAGTTATGAAATAATCATGCAGGCCAGTTTTTTTAACTGAATCATGGCTATTTGCATGACTCTAACCTAGGGCAGACTTTTGTGAATAACGTGTGTAATAACGAGTGTATTCTAGCTTCATTTCTAGTTGTCTTACTGTAACTGTGATATTTGCTTTTTGTAAGAAAGAACGAAGGAAAAAATAAATATGTGGTAATTACCATTATGCACAAACATTGTTGTAATAAAATATCCTTTAATTACACTTCTAGTATAATGTCCAAACATCACAGTGCTGTTTTGGACATTTACATTTAGTCATTTTGCAGATGCTTTTATCCAAAGCGACTTACGATTGGGGAATACATAAAGCGATTCATCTTGAAGAGGCAATCAGACAGACGAAGTGCTCATAACACCAAGTCTCAGGCATTGTTCAAATAAGTACAAGCTCGCAAGGGAAGGAATAAATAACAAGAAAGATAAAGTGTGTTTTTTTTGGCACAATTGTTTAGTTTAGGATGAAGTCAATTAGTGTCGAAAGAGATGAGTTTTCAGTTGTTGTTTGAAGATAGCCAGGGATCCAGCACTCCGGATAGGGGTGGGAAGATCATTCCACCAGCCAGGAATGGTGAACGAGAATGTTCTGGAGAGTGATTTTGAGCCTCTCTGTGATGGTACCACGAGGCGTCGCTCACTAGCGGATCTCAGACTTCTGGAGGGGATGTAGATTCGTAATAGTGAGTGGAAGTAGGCAGGTGCTGAACCTGTGGTTGTTCTATATGCAAGCATCAGTGTCTTGATGTCTTGAACATTCATTCATTGTCTTTACAGCCACTACAGTATTCTGTATTCTACTTACAGTATACAGTATCCTGTATTCAGTCCTGTAGTTCAACCATGAAAGGGCTTCCAAGTTAGACTTTAACTTTTTGTTGTGAGAGACAACCCCCTTCACTTTGTGACCTTTCAATGGCAGATGGCAGATTGGAGTGCAGTGGGTGGAAACCCCCTGTGTTTCATCTGGCTGAGGGTCAGGTGTCAACAAAACATCTGCTCTGGCCTGGGCCAGCTTTGCAGCGCTAGTAAAATTCTGTTGTCATGGGCTACTGGTTGCCACAGAATGAATCCCATCACTTTTTAGAGGACAAAGGTATTTCTGAGAGGATGGTGAAGTTAGAATAACAGTATGGGGTCATTCTCTGGTCAGAATCAAACATGAACTAGGTCTGTTTACAGAGCCTGTGATTTATTTTTATGGGCCTTTTCTGTCTGAGTTAAGGATGGAGATTTGTAAATGGAGATTGTTTTTACTTAAAAAGATTTGGGGAATGCTGCAGTTTTTTTATATGCATAATTATAAATCTGGCTTTTTTCAAGTGTCAAGAAATGCACTGATGGTTTTATACACAAGCAAATTTTTTTCAAAACTTTTTTAAAATTAAAAGCCTCATTGCTTTTGTTCTCTTTAAAGTATTATTATCTTAGTAGGCTTCCCTTTTTGTGGCCTAATGCCACTTTAAGTAGCTTGATTGCTAACGTAACAAGCATTTGCCAAGTTAAAGAGCAAACTGGCAGGGTTTCCGGAGGTCCTCAGTGTACTCACGTAATTCCCTAATGTGTGCTTTACTAGCAGGAGCCAAGGCTGACTAAGTGCCCTATGTATTTACCCCCTCAAGAAGTGGGACTGTTCACCAGGACGGGCAGGTCTAGTAGACTTTCAAAGGTGGTGTGATTTTCCACAGGGTGCCGTTAAGTGCGGCTGCCAGGCCTCTCCATTAAGGAGTGCTGTCAGGGATGGGGACACAGAATGGGGTGAATTTTTTATGTAAACGGTTACATTCCAGCAAGGCCATGGACTCCTCCCCTCAGGCAATGCACAAATCCTGTAAACCAGGTTCATATTCTTTGTCTCAGAAAGCTTGTGAATGAAAGGTCCATCCATCATGGAATCCTACTAGACATGTTTTGGGAAATTAAACTGAATAACAACAAATGAATTTGGGCTTTTAGTGAGCTAGTATTGTCAGACTGCTGTGTACTTTTGAAAGTGTTTGGAAAATTTTCTTCATTCCACATAATGTAGGGAATGGGCTAGATAGATGTTTAGTTTGGCAACACTTTAGATTAGGGAGCACATATTCACTATTAACTAAGAGTTTTCCCTCACTAGACTCCTAATTAGCTGCTAGGGCTGGGGGCGATATATCGCATGCGATATGCATGCGCATCTCGTCAGTAAAGTCGGTTCCTTGATTAGCGGTAAATCTCCATCACCTGCTTTCAAATGGAGCACCATTTAATACACAGAGCCGTAGTTCACTGAGAAGCTAGGCAATATCACGTTCTTTATCGAAGGCGTATATTGCGTAGCTTATCAGTGAACTAGGCTCTGTAGCTGCTTATTGATAGGATGTAAGGCAGTTGTTGTAGTAGTTATGTTTAGGTATTGGGTAGGGTTAAGGTATCTAGAATATGGTTATGCATTAATATCTACTGTATAACAGCCAGTATGCTAGTAATATGCATGCTAATAAGCAACCAATTAATAGCGAATAGTGTTCCCTAATTTAAAGTGTTACCTTTAATTCTGACCAAAAAATGTATGCAGTTTTTAATTGCTGTAGTTAAGGCATCTCTACCCCAAACAAAGTAAACACTAACTTTAAATATTAAATCCACCAATGAAAATAGGTTGTTTGGTGACCGCTTGGCCAATTACCAAATGGTGCGTCAGCGCCAATATCTTTTCACAGATTTTCAAATATTTTAGTGAATTTTTTGTGAATATTAGGGAGGCAACAATATTGAAATTCTGGCCGATACCAATAAATATTTCTGGTTATGGCTTAAAACAGATATTTAAAATTATTTTCTATTTTGCATATATGAATGAAAAATAAAACACTTTTAATGTTAAAGTTAATTTAAGCATCACAACATTATAATGTACAGTATAAAAATGGATTTTCATGTTTTTAATTTATGAAAGATTGTTCAGCCGTATTTTACTAGATTAACTTTAATGTTGCTGCTAACTAATGCTCACTTAATATAAAAATAGGGAAATTAATTAAATATCCAATAACCCAATACTCATAAGTTAAAATAATCGATTTAATACTGTCTGATAACCAATATATTGTACCAATACTAATACTGATTGCGTATATTTCTGAGTAATTTACTGAATGTAAAATAAGTGGTAGTTTAATTTCAGCAATGTTGTTTATGTCTCATTGGCCTTCACAAAAACATTATGTAAAATATTATATATTTTACAGACACTACAGTTCTATTATGAACTTTTGAACTGTGCTGTATATATTTTATATGATATAAAAAATATTATAATCTAAATAGTAGAATGCAAATAGATATCGACACAGGCCATTAAAGAACCTTTAAAGCTTTGTAACTTTTAAAAGCAGGACAGAGAGTTGTTTTCAGCCAAGTGCTGAGGTATATGATTCAAAAATGACCTCATCATCCAGATATACAAGGAACTGAAGATGAAGATGAGAGGAGAAGGCGGGAGACAGTAAAAGGCAAACGTGGAGGAGTGTGACTACAGCTCTAGCCCAGCCAAGTAGGAAGGAAGTGAAGAGGAGGCTGGAAGATTAAAAAGGGAGGCCATGATGAGAACAAGAGGGATAGAGAGGTTACCGAGGGATGGGATGGAAGGGAGGGGAAAGAAGAGGAGGTTTAACAGCTGAATGCACACTCAGAGGGGTTAGAGGCACCCAGACTGCGGTCAGCTCTGCTCTGAATGGTGACAGGAACAATGGGCCTTCTCATGGAGCCTGTCTGCTCTGCTCTGTGGTGGGCAAACCATTCAACTGCCTGCTGCCTTGGCCCTCTTATTCTCTTTGGGAAAGTGTGAGGGGAGTTTATGAGTAGGGAGTCGGGTGCACTGTGACCAGCAGCTGCCGCTCCCTCATTAGCATGCGCACCTGCTCCCTGAGGCCTTTCTGGAAGGCCGACACAGGCCCTCATAACTGCACACAGCGATGTGTTGTCTGGGTTAAATCAGCCTAATTTTTCTGCATCGGATCTCAATTCTCAACGAAGGGGTGATATAATCTTTCTTTCTTTTTTTTAAAGTTTTGGATACAAGAGCATGATAAACTATGAAACCAACTACAACCAAATACATAACTTCCTCTCTAGTCCAAAAAAACATTTATAACAACCAAGCTGTAAAAATAACAATATCATGAGAAAACTATAAGTCAATATAAGTTCATTCTGCTGTTCCTGGCTGTTTGGCACCTGCTGCTCTGCATTTCTTTCTGAAAGAAGTTAGAAATGATAAAAGTAAGAAATAAAAGAAGTTAGAAAGTTTATTTTAAAGGGGTCTAGGGCTGCCATTAACGACTATTTTTATTTCGATTAATCTAACGACTAATTTATCGATTAATCTAAACGTCTAATTTCCCGCAAAAAAATCAACAATTTTACTTAAAAATATTTTATTAAACCAAATTAAATCTAAATTTCTATCAAATCCTTTTTTAAAGCAAAAGTGAAGTGCAAAATAAAGTGCAAGAAGCAAGTTTCCATCTCATAGTCCAAATCACTGAAATCAAAGTTCAGTATTATAGTGTAAGAATGACAACATATCCACGTGTTCTAGTCTAATAATAATACAATTATAATCAAAAAACACTTTTTAAAGGAGTATTTACCAGAAATATTATTTACCAGAATTTATTTTGGTGAAAAATGTAAATGTGCAGTATTTCTGAAAAAATACTTTTTTTAATATAAAATCAATTAATTGGATATGCTTTTTATTATTAAAATTTAATGGAACAATTAAAATGGAATCCAGAATTTGGTACAGATAAAACTAAAACTCAATTAATTAGACAGGCTTTTTGATTAATAAAATTTAACAAAACTGAATTTGGAAATAAAACGGATTTCATAGGGCCCTATAATTATATATATATATATATATATATATATATATATATGGATTTAAGTGAAATTTAAAGTACATATATAATAGCAATGATGCAATAATAATTAGTTCAAATAAAGTATCAAAAGCAAGAAATCATATGGTTTTATTGAACAAAACTGTTAAAATACATAATGTATTCTAACCAATAGAGCTAATGTAGATTACGCGTTACAACAAAGGCCTGCAGGGGCGCCGACGGCCAAGCACCATTTAATTCAAATGTCCACTTAAATCTTTAATATTTGGCCATTTCTTTAGGACAGAAATGCTATAGCCACTGTAATTAAATGAATATGTGGACATCAAACCGTATAAACTCAGAGTGAGGGTTTGAGCTTTTATTTTGAAATCGCGATGTATTCTCCTGTGTTTGTGTAGATTTATAAATGATTTACCTTACAAATCTGATGAAAATGGCGCGCGTTGCGTTCCCAGATGAAGGTTATAATAAACCAAACTCACAACAGCAGAGATGAGTTTGAGATGCTCCACATGTGAATGATAACAGTTTCTGTGGAAATACTGTGAACGGAGCCGCTGTGAGACGCACGTGCTTAACCTACACGCATGGAAATATACTGTGTTAGAACTACATTGCATATAATTATTTAATTAAATCATATTTGGAGAGCATTGGGGATGCTTGGAGTTAGAGGGGCAACCCGCAAGACCCTGGTGAACAACATATCAAAGCAGGCAGAGACAGCGTCCAGATGGCTGTGGGTAAAGAGAAGTGAGCGGTGGCTAAACCAGGCTGGCAGAGGGGGCGGGGGTCAGAGCTGAGTGGTGAAGTCCTGAATGGCCGAGGGAGCAGTTCCAGGACGCTGGTACTGCTGTCAAGCCCCATTGAGGTGTCGTGGGCTAGTTGACGAAACACCGGTGAGGTGGGGTGCCCACTTGAAAACCCAGTGAAGTCAACAGGTCTGAATCATTCAGCTGTGCCCACAGGTGAAGACGTCTGAGGGGAGCGTCTTTCGTATGGTCTACGTAAAACGAGCATGGTTGTGTTTTTAAACAATATAGCCAACATTAAGTACATTTTTAAAAGCTGTTTTAATGCTATTCCTTGATAAACTTTCTTATCGTTTTTGACTTTTGTTTTAATATGTGTTTTAATATGTTGGCTAACATTATATAAAAATGAAGAATTCTGTATTGATTGATTTTCCATTTCTGTATTGCTCTAGCCGATCTGAATAAATAAGCTATGCACTGGTTTATGTCAAGTGTAGGGCTGTTTATTGGCAAGAATCTGGCGATACGATACGTATCACAATACAGGGGTTGCGATACGATATATGGCGATACATTGCGATACTGTAAGCAAGGCGATATATTGGGATATTTCTTATTTTAGGAATAGTATATATATATTTTTAGGAAAGCTGTTATTAAGAACACACCACCATATGCAAACCTTAGCAAAAAATAAATAAATAAATAAAAATAGTTTAACCAGAACACACTGGGATCTGCATTGGCAATAATCAGTCCCTATAACATTCAACATTATTGAACCACTTTTTGTGCAGTACGAGTAAAGGAGGAAATATTCAAGCGCTTGCATGATTCTTCAGTTAAATGTATAAAATGTATTTTATAAAAAGATAAAAATATATATTTATAGACCGTACTTTAAAGTTTCACAGTTTAAGTTTACAATTGTGACATGCAATGTCACAACATTTGATCTGAACAAAAAATGACATCTGCTTAATATCAATGAAAAATAAAGTGCTTGCAGGATTCCTAAAGAAAACAAAACAATTGTAAAACAATCAAATAAATACAGATGTTAAACATTCTCAGAACTTTTCAACTTGGATTTCACAGGTTTTTCAGTTTGTATTTATGTTCCACGTGGAATCGCCGAGACCACTACGCGCCATGCCCCGCGCAAAGGCTCTTCAACACGGGACGCGGCAAGCGGCAGAACCGAGGTGGCGCTCGCGCCGCGGTCCCGGGGCGGACATTACCACAAAAGCCTAAATGGCGCCACACTTCAGCTTTGTACATCGAAACGAGAGCTGGAACAATTCTTTCATTCTCCATTACTGGCAGCGAACTATATTAACGCTAACATTAGTGGAGTGCCCTGATGCTAGTGTTTCCTGTCACTGTTTAAGTTCAGAGATGAAGACTAGCGGTCGGAATATGAACTTAAAACGAAACAACTGCCATGAATCTTGTATGATTTTTTTTTTAAATATCGATATTCCGTTTTGGAGAATCGTTACAGTATCGCCAAACAAAATATCGCGATACTCACGTGTATCGATATTTTCTTACACCCCTAGTCGAGTGTATGATCTTCCTTTTTTTTCTGTTTAACGACCACCTAAAATTAAATGATGATAACGTGAGGCAAGCATACGGCGTAATCGTGACCTATTTTTAGCAGAATTCATTGAGGGATTTGACAGTGTGATTCAAAGATTAAGTATTTCAAGTGTAGGCAGTTTTTTCTTTTGCCATTTTTGGGGGGTTTCTAGCCTTTAGACTATTTGAATAGTTGCATACAAAACAGTCAAATTAGTCGTAGCGCACATGCCTAGTGTTTACGTGGTTCGAGGTTAAAAAAACTCATTATTTTCCACATACTGTACTTCATTGTTGCTCCTCTATGCTCCGCCTTTCTGAAACTCGCAGATTTTTTACAAAGCCCATCGTTCTGAGAAGCGAGGTGTGCTCTGATTGGCCAGCTTTCTAGTGCATTGTGATTGGCCGAATACCTCAAGCATGTGACGGAAATGTTATGCCCCTTGCCATGTTGTGATGCCGTATCTCGGCGCGACAAGACTAAAACAATAAAACCCACTATAAACGAGGCATTTGTTGCATTCATTGAGGACATAATTACTGATTATAATGATTATAATTTAACAACACAGTTTACAGTAATCTGATATCAGTTAATGGTCACGCTGACATGCAGGTCAACAAGTAAAATATTTCTGTTTATAATGTTCAAGTATTTTAAAAGTATTTACTTTTTAATTTGACATTTTTCATGATTTTTATTTTTTATTTTATTTGCTTTTCATTAACTCACAAACCCCAAACTACTATTTTACAATACGTAAGAAAGGATTTGTTGCTGTTTACATTTCAGCACAACTTTAAAGGCATAGCAGTAAAAAACAGACTATTTAATATAAATAAAATATAAAAATATAAAAAAATATGCAAGTTGCTGGTGCAAAACAATTAATAAATAGACCCCAGTGAAGAGAATTAAACAATAAAAATATACGCTATGATCATTTAAATAGAAATGGATTTGAATTCATAAGCATTTCTGGCTGTTCCACATGCTAGAAACCTTTTCTCTTCTATGAAACTCTTTTACAACATCAAGATTGATGACACTTGCATAACTTTAGAGTTTGTTGTTGTGCTGGTGATGTATAAGATGTTTGTGTTGTTTGTGTAATAATCACAAAAACCTAAACGAATCTCCAGAAATGTGCCGGAGTGGCCATAGGACAATGGGAGGAAAGGTAGCATTGTAGGCAGCAGTGCAGTTCCCACCGTGCACTTAATGGTTTTGTCGTGCCTGGTTCTCAGTCCCCTGTGTTTTCTTTTCTTGGTTGAAGTTATTGGCCATCCTAATCCTGGGAGAGACACAGTAAAAACATCCAACCCACCAAGGGGGGCCCTGTTTGGATCAGAGAACAGTGCACTGGGAATGTGTTGAGATATTCCGGCTGCCCCCCGAGGCCAAAAACATAGCTTCGGTATTCCAGAGGCTCTGGATGGCTTTAGCTTTTTGCAAAAGGTTATTTCAGCAAGGGAGGGCCCCTTTTGTGTCGCCGAGTAAAATCGGCAAAAGATTACTTTCAAGCCAACCCAGGAAAAACCTGTTATGAAGTCTGTACGGCTCTTTTACAAAGTTTTTGCTGTGCCGTCTCTGTATTCCCAAGGTCCTGATTGATGCTGCGGAGACTCTGTACTGTAGAAGAATAGCAGGCATTGAGATGGAGGAAGACAGCTTTGAAGTCCTGATAATGTTAGGCCTGGGTTCAAAGACCCTTGTATAGACACTGCCTTGTCTTTGGAGTGAATGAATTCAGATTCATTCAGAAAGGCTGGGGTGCTCGTTTTTTTCTCCTAAGAGCCACTGATGGATGGCTGACTTTCATAAATCCGTTTGAAACAGGATTACACCTGTGAACCATAACCTCAATCTGTGAGAAAACCTTAAACATTCAAAAAAACACAATCAGTAACACTTAAGTATAGGGACCAATTCTGACTATTAACTATTTGCTTATTAGCATGCCTATTATTAACATATTCGCTGTTTATTAGTACTAATAAAGCACATATATGATCATATTCTACATACCTAATCCTACCCAATTCCTAAATTTAACAACTACCTTACTAACTATTAATAAGCAGCAAATTAGAAGTTTACTGAGGCAAAAGTCATAGTTATTGGTTTGACAGCTAATAGTGAGAATTGTACATTAAAATATAGTGTGGCCGCACAATCTTTTTACACTTTGTAATTCTTAAACTTTTTGCTTTGCTGTGTATGTCTGGATTTCTCAGGCATACATTATTTGTTAGTATGCCTGATATTAAAATTCTGGCCAATACAGATAAGGCGATAATTATTTTAAATTTATGTCTGATAATGATAACTGATAAATGGCCATACTTTAAAATTACATACTAGTGTATCTAAATAATAAAAAAAAAAATTAAAACTAAAACTAACATCAATCATTGCAGAAATAGTGCAGAACAAGCAAAGTTATATGTATATCCAATATATATATATATATATACATATATATATACACACACTCACCGGCCACTTTATTATGTACACCTGTTCAATTGCTTGGTAACACAAATTGCTAATCAGCCAATCACATGACAGCAACTCAATGCATTTAGGCATCTAGATGTGGTGAAGACGACTTGCTGAAGTTCAAACCGAGCATCAGAATGGGGAAGAAAGGGGATTTAAGTGACTTTGAACATGGAATGGTTGTTGGTGCCAGACAGGCTGGTCTGAGTATTTCAAAATCTGCTGATCTACTGGGATTTTCACGCACAACCATCTCTAGGGTTTACAGAGAATGGTCCGAAAAAGAGAAAATATCCAGTGAGCAGCAGTTGCATGGACGAAAATGCCTCGTCAGAGGTCAGAGGAGAATGGGCAGACTGGGATGATAGAAAGGCAACGGTAACTCAAATAACCACTCGTTACAACCAAGGTATGCAGAATACCATCTCTGAACGCACAACACGTCGAACCCTGAAGCAGATGGGCTACAGCAGCAGAAGACCACACCGGGTGCCGCTCCTGTCAGCTAAGAACTGGAAACGGAGGCTACAATTCGCATAGGCTCACCAAAATTGGACAATAGAAGATTGGAAAAATGTTGCCTGGTCTGATGAGTCTCGATTTCTGCTGCGACATTCAGAAGGTAGGGTCAGAATTTGGTGTAAAGAACATGAAAGCATGGATCCATCCTGCCTTGTCTCAACAGTTCAGGCTGGTGGTGGTGTAATGGTGTGGGGGATATTTTCTTGGCACACTTTGGGCCCCTTGGTACCAATTGAGCATCGTTTAAACGCCTACCTGAGTATTGTTGCTGACCATGTCCATCCCTTTATGACTACAGTGTACCCATCTTCTGACGGCTACTTCCAGCAGGATAATGCACCATGTCACAAAGCTCAAATCATCTCAGACTGGTTTCTTGAACATGACAATGAGTTCACTTTACTCAAATGGCCTCCACAGTCACCAGATCTCTATCCAATAGAGCACCTTGGGGATGTGGTGGAACGGGAGATTCGCATCATGGATGCGCAGCCGACAAATCTGCAGCAACTGCGTGATGCTATCATGTCAATATGGACCAAAATCTCTGAGGAATGTTTCCAACACCTTGTTGAATCTATGCCACGAAGAATTAAGGCAGTTCTGAAGGCAAAAGGGGGTCCAACCCGGTACTAGCAAGATGTACAATAAAGTGGCCAGTGAGTGTGTATATGTATATATATGTTAATATAGATAATTGTAATAGATAACTGATATGTTACCTATACTACATATTCGTAATTCTATGATGGTACAGTTTTGGACTAAGTAATTTTGCTATAGTTGTAAAACTATAAAGCCAGTAAGACCGTTCATACAGAACCCGTTTTTGCATTCCACTGTGCTGCTGTTCCATTGTTTTTTTATGTACACATGCTATATATTGACATGTTTGACTTTTGAATTTGTGACAGTAACTTGCACGTGACAGCTAAGTTAACACAGTGCTCAAGGTAAAATAAGTTCAACTTTAAAAATGCATCCCTAGACCTTGTTTTTCCATTCCATTACCCTCCATCTTGAGCTCTCGAACACGTTCAGTGTTAAAAGCGGTTTTGTGTAATAGTTTTGCTGTTAAAATGCTAACTCATATACCAGGTTTTTGTGCAACTATTAACAAGCTGTTTGTAGGCTGATTTTGACAACAAAGAATAGACTTAAAGTCCTTCCACACTGACTTCCACTCGTTTTTTTTTCACATTCGTCATCCTTTCCTACCAAAATGCTTGCTACGGATGCAAAAATAAAACCTGATCCTAATTTTTTTATGACGGACGAAAGTTTCAGAGGCAGTGTGTAAACATGATTTACATAATGTGTGAAAATTTCAGACCAAACTTTCGGATTCAGTGTACAATGACCTTTACACTTTTACACAACAAATAATACACCTTTACACAACAAATATGACACAGTAACATTACTAGTTACTGTTTGTTAAGAGAAGTTGAAAACTTATAAATGCAGTGGAAAATTATAATGCAGTGGTTTCATTACAGTCCAGTTACCTCGATTTATACTGACATTTTATCCAGTGCTAGACTAATGCCATTGAAAGTGGCTTTATGACTATGAAGTTTAAATCATATACTGAGTGCCGTATATACAGTACTAATTCTCCCTGTGCTTGCTTTCCACTCTGCAGGTGTCCTGAGCCATTTGCCGGCACAGCATGCCAGTTCCGCAACCCCTGCTTCCAGTCCCCGTGCAGAAATGGCGGCGTGTGCCATTTGATTACGTCTGTCAATAAGGTGGACTTTGTGTGCAACTGCAGCCTGGGCTACACGGACCGACTGTGTCTCACTCCCACCAATAACGTGTGCCTTAGCTCCCCGTGCCGAAACGGAGGCACGTGTGAACTCACCAGCATCCACAGTTACAAGTGTAAATGCCCACCAGGCTGGTCAGGTAAGACCATAATGCTGTCAGAAACTATGTATATGAGGAGTATGAGCTAACATCTCAAATCCAGACAGTGGTGAGCATATTCTGATCGTAAACATTCTTGATCACTAGGTAAGAACTGCCATCAAGCTGATCCTTGTGCCTCAAATCCATGTGCCAATGGCGGTAAGTGTAGTCCCTTTGATTCCGACTACATATGCCACTGCACACCCTTCTTCTCAGGCCAAACCTGCAAACAAGATGTCAATGAGTGCGCCCAGAGTCCCTCTCCTTGCAAGAATGGTGGCGTGTGTGAGAATGAGGTGGGCACATATCGCTGCAACTGCCCTGCAGAGTACACTGGGAGACATTGCGAGACCCTCTATCAGCCCTGTAACCCTTCACCATGCTACCACGGAGGCACCTGCGTACAGAAGGGAGAGACGAGCTATGAGTGCTCCTGTTTGCCAGGTAGGCATCCTTAATCTGTTAATCTGCACGAGGACTCTGGCGTCCTAAAGCTTTCTTTGTTTGCATGACTTCAAAGTTACTGTTCGCTGCTATAAAGTAAAACAATTACCATTACCAAAAAACACCATAGCTGTTAACATATGTTACACTGAACTATGCTGAACTAAGTCTGTCTTGTATAAAATCCTGTATTTGATTAAAATGATTTCTTGATTTTTTTTATCCTTATTAGGGTAAATTAGATTTAAAAAATATTATTATTACTCAGTTTTTTTATTATATTAATATCAAATCATTTCATTCAATATGTAAATCACTGTAACAATTTAGTTCAACATGTTCAAAATTTGCACTAAATTAACATATGTAGATATATTTTTCTTTATTTAATATTTAAACATTTTCATATATATGCACCACCATAAAATGCTGGAAAAAAATAATATACAGTAATATACTATATATATATATATATATATATATATATATATATATATATATTACTGTATATACATTTTTTAATATACAGTAATATCCAGTAATATCCAGTGAAAAAAATGAAGGGGTATAAATAATTTCACAAGGCACTATATATATATATATATATACATACAGTGCCTTGCGAAATTATTTATACCCCTTCATTTTTTTCACGTTTTATGTTGCTGCCTTATATTAAACTGCTTTAAATTACTTTTTTCCACATCAAAAAAGTTAAAGTGAAAGTCGTGACGTATTGTCAAGTATGGTGACCCATACTCGAAATTGGTGCTCTGCGTTTAACCCATCCAAGTGCACACACACAGCAGTGAGTAGTGAACAAATGCACACACACACACACACACACACCGTGAACACACACTCGGAGCAGTGGGCAGCCATGCTGCGGCGCCCGGGGAGCAATTGGTGGTTCGGTGCCTTGCTCAAGGGCACCTCAGTCGTGGTATTGAGGGTGGAGAGAGCGCTGGACATTCACTCCCCCCACCTACAATCCCTGCCGGCCGGGGACTCGAACCCGCAACCTTTCGATTACGAGTCCGACTCTCTAACCATTAGGCCATCAATGTACACTCCATACACTATAATGGTAAAGCAAAAAAAGTATATTAAAAAATATATTAAAAATAAAAAACTTAAATGATTCCATTGCATACGTACTCATACCCTTATCTGAGACAGTTGGAATTTAGCTCAGGATCATTGCTTGTAGGTGATACTAGACTTTGAGTGAAGGTAACCTGTGACAAATTCAATTGAATGGGTATTAATTTGGAAAGGCTTACACATCTTAATAAAAGGTCCAACAGCTGATAATGCATATCAGAGCAAGAACCAAGCCCTGGGGTCAAAAGAACAGTCTGTAGAGACTCATTAGAATAGAAGAAAAGCTCAATGCACCAAAATATTCAGATAGCCTTAATGAAAACCCAGTCCAGAGCATTCAGAACCTCAGACTGGGCAGAAGGTTTACCTTCCAACAGGACAGTGACCCTAAGCACACAGCAAGAGTGGCTTATACACAACGCTGTGAATGTATTTGAGTGGCCCAGCCACAGCCTGGACTTGAACCCAATCAAATATTTCTGGAGAAACCTGAAAATGTGCATCTGCCCCCCCATCCAACCTGAAAGAGCTTGAGAGGTGAAAAGGTGAGGAGACAATAGCCAAATGTTGATGAGCAAAGCTTGTCACATCAAACAAAAAAGACTTGAGGCTGTAAAGGTACTTCAGCTAAATATTTAGTTAAGGGGATGAATACTTATGCAATGTACTTATTTGAGTTTTTATTTTTTATTTTTTTTTATTTACGAAGTTGTGACAATTCTGTTTTTGCTTTGTCAATATGGTGTATGGAGTGTAGATTGATGTGGGGGAAAAAGTAATTTAAAGCAGTTTAACATAAGGCAGCAACATAACAAAATGTGAAAAAAATGAAGGGGTATGAATACATTCGCAAGGCACTGCATTTATATATATGTGTCACGTTCCCTCTCGGGAGACAAGGAGCGAGGAGACGTAGGAGTACCAAAAATCCTTTTATTTGGTGAGACGCACACAAAGAGACGAGGAGCTTGGGGAGAGACGAACATCTATGACGATTAAGACCGGACACAGGGGCTAGGAAACACAGGGATTATAAACACAGGGAAATACGGAACAGGTGTGGACTAATCAAAACACAGGGCTAGGGACTAATTAAACTAATGGAGACAAACGAGGACAGGAACAGGAAGGCCAAATATGGGCACAGGAGGAGGGGAAACACAAGACAAGGACTGACATTACGCCCCCCTCCGGAAGGCGTGTCCTCACGCCTAACACCATCCAATGGGGAGGGGGGGTGGGCGCTCTGGAGGCCTCCAGGGCGGTGCCCGTTCCAGGGGCCATGGCGGGTCAGGGGACTCGGGAGGCCATGGCGGGTCAGGGGACTCGGGAGGCCATGGCGGGTCAGGGGACTCGGGAGGCCATGGCGGGTCAGGGGACTCGGGAGGCCATGGCGGGTCAGGGGACTCGGGAGGCCATGGCGGGTCAGGGGACTCGGGAGGCCAGGGCGGGTCAGGGGACTCGGGAGGCCAGGGCGGGTCAGGGGACTCGGGAAGCCACGGCCTATTTTTTTCGGGTCGTGTGGCCTTGGCCCTTGGCCCGGCCACACAGGCTGTGACCCTCTTACCCCCCCCCAAAATTTTCTTGGGGAAGCTCCCCCCTGGGAGCCACAGAGGAGCGGACTCTGTCGGGCGCTCTTGCAGCGCGGACTCTGTCGGGCGCTCTTGCAGCGCGGACTCTGTCGGGCGCTCTTGCAGCGCGGACTCTGTCGGGCGCTCTTGCAGCGCGGACTCTGTCGGGCGCTCTTGCAGCGCGGACTCTGTCGGGCGCTCTTGCAGCGCGGACTCTGTCGGGCGCTCTTGCAGCGCGGACTCTGTCGGGCGCTCTTGCAGCGCGGACTCTGTCGGGCGCTCTTGCAGCGCGGGGCTGGACAGAACCCGCGGGAACGTGCGTGGAGCCGGCACGGGAGGGCACGTGCGTGGAGCCGGCACGGGAGGGCACGTGCGTGGAGCCGGCACGGGAGGGCACGTGCGTGGAGCCGGCACGGGAGGGCACGTGCGAGGAGCCGGCACGGGAGGGCGCTCGGGAAGCGCGGACACCTGGGGGCGCTCTTGCAGCGCGGAAACTTGGGGACGCTCTTGACGAGCTGGGCTGGACGGAACCAGCGGGAACTCAGGGGGGCACGGGCGTGGAGCCGGCACTGGAGGGCACGTGCGTGGAGCCGGCACTGGGGGGCGCTCTGGAAGCGCGGACACTTGGGGGCGCTCTGGAAGCGCGGACACTTGGGGGCGCTCTGGAAGCGCGGACACTTGGGGGCGCTCTGGAAGCGCGGGCACTTGGGGGCGCTCTGGAAGCGCGGACACTTGGGGGCGCTCTGGAAGCGCGGACACTTGGGGGCGCTCTGGAAGCGCGGACACTTGGGGGCGCTCTGGAAGCGCGGACACTTGGGGGCGCTCTGGAAGCGCGGACACCTGGGGGCGCTCTGGAAGCGCGGACACCTGGGGGCGCGACGGAACCAGCGGGAACTCAGGAGGGCTGGACGGAACCAGCGGGAACTCAGGAGGGCTGGGCGGAACCAGCGGGAACTCAGGAGGGCTGGACGGAACCAGCGGGAACTCAGGAGGGCTGGACGGAACCAGCGGGAACTCAGGAGGGCTGGACGGCCCCAGCGGGAACTCAGGAGGGCAGGACGGCACCAGCGGGAACTCAGGAGGGCTCTCTTGAAGCGCGGGGTTGCGCGGGTGCTCTGGGCTGAGGACAGCAGCAGTGCTGGGAAGAGTTGGGTGGCCGGAACATTTGGCAGGGCATGTGGAGGGTCCTGGCGAGCGGTGAGCTGGTGAGGCCGGGTTGTTCTCGGGTTGGGTTGGACGAAGATCGGTTTGACATTCTTCGACTTCGAAATCAATGCCATGTACATTGAGGACATAATTTATCAGCCCGATAAGGGAAAAACTGGACGTGGGGATATCGCAGCTGATGACATCTTTGTCCAACCCAAACCGAAAACACACACCGAGCGAGGCGTCAATCCAGCTCACCTCGTTGGAAACCTCAAGAAACTCCTCTACATACTCTACCAACTCCCGACCATCCTGCCGCAGACACCAAAGCCTGTCTTCAGCCATAGTGTTGTTGTAGGTCCGGTCTTCCGTCACGTTCCCTCTCGGGAGACAAGGAGCGAGGAGACGTAGGAGTACCAAAAATCCTTTTATTTGGTGAGACGCACACAAAGAGACGAGGAGCTTGGGGAGAGACGAACATCTATGACGATTAAGACCGGACACAGGGGCTAGGAAACACAGGGATTATAAACACAGGGAAATACGGAACAGGTGTGGACTAATCAAAACACAGGGCTAGGGACTAATTAAACTAATGGAGACAAACGAGGACAGGAACAGGAAGGCCAAATATGGGCACAGGAGGAGGGGAAACACAAGACAAGGACTGACAATATGTATGTATGTATATATACAGTATATTATAAGTGGGGGGAAAGCGATTCACCTCTCGCGATTCTTTTTAATACAATTTATATACACACATACATATATATACAAACATAAAACAAAGCACAAAAATGTCTAGCAATACAGTACAATTACAGAATTATAAAATCACAAATACATAGTTTAATAAATACCTACCAGATCTACAACCCGAATTCCAGAAATGTTGGGACGTTTTTTTACATTTGAATAAAATGAAAACAAAAAAAGAATTTCAGATCACTTGAGCCAATATTGTATTCACAATAGAACATAGATAACATAACAAATGTTTAATGTTATGCAGAAAATGAGCTCATTTCAAATTTGATGCCTGCTACAGGTCTCAAAATAGTTGGGACGGGGGCATGTTTAGCATGGTGTAGTATCTCCTCTTTTCAAAACAGTTTGAAGACGTCTGGGCATCGAGGTTATGAGTCTCTGAAGTTTTGGTGTTGGAATTTGGTCCCATTCTTGCTTGATATAGGTTTCCAGCTGCTGAAGAGTTCGTGGTCATCTTTGACGTATTTTTCTTTTAATGATGCACCAAATGTTCTCTATAGGTGAAAGATCTGGACTGCAGGCAGGCCAATTCAGTACCCGGACTCTTCTACTATGAAGCCATGCTGTTGTAATGGCTGTAGTATGTGGTTTTGCATTGTCCTGCTGAAATACACAAGGCCTTCCCTGAAATAGACGTCGTCTAGAGGGGAGCATATATTGCTCTAAAACCTTTATATACCTTTCAGCACTCATAGTGCCTTCCAAAACATGCAAGCTGCCCATACCGTATGCACATATGCACCCCCATACCATCAGAGATGCTGGCTTTTGAACTGAACGCTGATAACACGCTGGAAGGTCTCCCTCCTCTTTAGTCTGGAGGACACGGCGTCCGTGATTTCCAACAAGAATTTCAAATTTGGACTCGTCTGACCATAGAACACTTTTCCACTTTGAAACAGTCCATTTTAAATGAGCCTTGGCCCACAGGACACAACGACGCTTCTGGACCATGTTCACATATGGCTTTCTTTATGCATGATAGAGCTTTAGTTGGCATTTGCAGATGGCACGGCGGATTGTGTTTACAGACAGTGGTTTCTGGAAGTATTCCTGGGCCCATTTAGTAATGTCAATTAGAATCATGCCGATGAGTGATGCAGTGTCATCTGAGGGTCCGAAGACCACTGGCATTCAACAAAGGTCTTCGGCCTTGTCCCTTACTCGCAGAGATTTCTCCAGTTTCTCTGAATCTTTTGATGATGTTATGCACTGTAGATGATGAGATTTGCAAAGCCTTTGCAATTTGACGTTGAGGAATGTTGTTTTTAAAGTATGCCGCAATCTTTTTACGCACTCTTTCACAGATTGGAGAGCCTCTGCCCATCTTTACTTCTGAGAGATTCTGCCTCTCTAAGATATCCCTTTTATAGCTAATCATGTTACAGACCTGATGTCAATTAACTTAAGTAGTTGCTAGATGTTCTCCCAGCTGAATCTTTTCAACATTTCTTGCTTTTTCAGGCCTTTGCTGCCCCCGTGCCAACTTTTTTTGAGACTTGTAGCAGGCATCAAATTTGAAATGAGCTCATTTAGTGGATAAAAGTGTAAAATTTCTCAGTTTAAACATTTGTCATGTTATCTATGTTCTATTGTGAATAAAATATTGGCTCATGTGATTTGAAAATCTTTTAGTTTTCATTTTATTCAAATTTAAAAAACGTCCCAACATTTCTGGAATTCAGGTTGTAAAACAGTTTGGATTGAGACAAAAAGTCGTCATGAAAAACATTAAAATCAACACAATATTCACAATGTTGCCATAATTTATCCAGCTAAATCACCATGAATATGTGGATATTTGATATATTGCCTAGGTCTGAAGCTTATGTAATTATGTACTTTGCTGACTTGTTCTAACATATACCCTTTCCTGGCTTAAGAGCTGTTTAGCATGCTAACTTTCACAGACTTGTCTTAAATACTCCTCATGATTATGGGGTCTATGAATCTTTTTAATCGTGATGAGGGCTTTAACTGACATTAGTTACGTAACAAATTAGTTCATTAAATGACGGATCAATGGCAGCCTCTTGATTACTCAGAGGAAATCCACTCAGCTTATTTTGACTCACAAGTGTCCTGTTGACGACATCGGTTCCAGCAGTAAGACAAATTATATCAACCCTCTATCCGGGTCAACACTGAATGTAGAGATTTCAGATGAGCTCAGTGAGTTTGCAATAACAATGCAGTTTCAGTGTTTCCCACAACTTTGGAACATGGGATAGGCTACCTCTCACAGAATGCCCTTCTCACAGCCTCATTTAAACCCGGCCTAGTCAGAGTATCTGCACTCCCGTTGCAGCACTGTCTGCATGTGTGTGTGTGAACAGGCCGGCAGGAAAATATTTGTACTTATCATGAGGAAATGTCTGAACGACAACATCCTTATGCTGGTGTCCCTAGGTTAGAGTCAGTGTTGGTAGAATCAGAATGCGTGTGTGTGTGTGCCTGTGTGTCCGCCTCCCATCACTATTCCTTTGACCCAAGTGGATCGCATATCATGCCAGACAAAATGACCTAAATCTAACAGTGTCTAAAAATGTGTGGAAATCGCGGCCGTGCCATTTCCAGCTTCTTTCCAAAAACTCAGAGTAAGTTCCATGAACCGTGTTTTCTATGAAGATGGGGAAGCACGATTAACCGGAAGGATAAACAGATTTCCAGCCACTGTGTTAGCTTTACTGCTATATATATTTTTATGGAGAAGAAAACTAAATAACGAACCTGAACGTGCAAAAGACGCGATGTGAACAGCTATTTCTTTGTGTGGGGCTCCGTTTTTATGATGAGAGGTAAATTTTGAAATGTACCAGGTCTATATTATATCTATGTAGTTTTTTTCTGTTTGATAAGCAGTTAAATGTGTTTGTTTAAACACAGAGAAAAATAAAAGTGTAAGCTTTTAATAAGTCCAAGAATAAAATGATTAATTTAGCCTACTCAACATTTTTGCTGTTTTCTAACAGTTTGGACTTCAATAAAGAAAGAAAACTTACACTTAACCTTTTCACGGGCATTTTGTTTAGACAGATATCGTGATGTATCATTATAGGATTTTCTAGAAATATATCGATTATCGCAGAATCGCTGTATCGTGATATTATCGTTATCGTGAGCCATGTATCGTGATTATATCGTATTGTGAGGTACCCTGCGATTCCCACCCCTATCGAGGAAGCATCACTAAAGTTATTTCTTTCTCTTGTATTCCGTACAGTCATGGGCTTTGAAGGAAGAATTCATAGTATATGATGTGATCAGTTATGAAATATATCATAACTGCACATTTTGGTGTTAAATTGTAGGAAATTGTGGTTAGTCAGTTGAGTCGTTGTCGTTGGTGCCTCTAACAGAATCCTGGTACTGCCAGTCTTCTCAGAAAAGGAAGACTGTTGACCGCAACAAAAGTAACGACTGTTTTCAAATGTTTCACAACATTTTATTCCTCTGTTTATACCGGGAAACAATTGAATTTGCATGTTTGTGTTAAAGGATCTGTGCTGTGCAATCTGATATAAATATTTAGTTCTTTGTGAAGAAACATGAATTCTGTCAGCAAACAGTTGCTCAAATATTTATCCATGTCTAGAAAATGTGATATTATGGGTTATGTATGAAGCGCTGATTGTTTTATTTCACACTGCTCAAAAGATACAGGATATATTTATGTTTTTTGGATGATAGTGTGAACAGCATAAATAAAAAGAATTGTGGAAATAAATTGGACAGGTACACTACCATTCAAAGTTTAAAATCATGAAGATTTTTTTAAATCAAAGCTATATTTATTTGATCAAATTTACAGCAAAAATAATATTGTGAAATATTTAAACTAACGGTTTTCTATTTCAGTATATTTAAAAATGTGATGCAAAGCAGAACTTTCAGCATTCATTACTCCAGTCTTCAGTGTCACATGATCCTTCAGAAATATTATTTATATTTATATTTAGTCATTTAGCAGAGGCTTTTATCCAAAGCAACTTACAAATGAGGACAACAGAAGCAATCAATTGTAAAACTAAAACCAGATCCAAAATTAAAAGCTAAAAGTTTATAAATAACACCTATACACATTTTAAAAATAAAGAAATTAAATAAAAATGACAAATGCATACAACAAAATGTCAAAACTTAACATTTTAAATGAAAAACAAAAAATAAAGCTAAAAACAATTCAAAATATTAAAGAACAAAGGGTATAAGAGTATAATAATGATAACATAACATAACATAACACTAAGCCAAACACCAAAAAACAACTACATGTGTATGTACAACCACATACACATTTATAAATTCAATATATATATATATATATATATATATATATAATTGAATTTCCATTTAGTTTGTTGAAGTAATAAAATAACTCAAATTAAATACAATTAAAATTAATTTCTTAAAAGAAATAAAAATGACCCCAAACTTTTGAATAATATTTTATATAGTTAAGTTTTTAGGAGTGTAACCTTGAACAGGCAGTGTCTGAAATGGGTATGTGAACAATCTTTTTCAGTTCTGACTCTTAAAAGTAGACTTTTAAAGAAATTTTTACTGAAATTGATTATTTCTTTTCAGGCTTCAGTGGTCAGAACTGCGAAGAGAACATTGATGACTGTCCAGACCATCGTTGTCTTAATGGAGGAACCTGTGTGGATGGAGTGAACACCTATAACTGCCAGTGCAAGCCAGAGTGGACAGGTAACAACTACCTAGTCAAACCCCACATTTCACTTACAGATACAAATACATTTTTTTTAATCAGTAAGGCTAAAATCTTTTTCGTATTTCAACTCCCAGCAGGCACACAACGTCGTAAGATATTGGATATTTCGGTTGTGACGTCGGGTGACCAAAATTCAATGTAAATTCAACGTCTAATGTTAATGTTAAATTGATGTCCGATATCGACGTCAGCTGACGTTGAGATTTTGTTGTTTTTTTGGTTGTATCACCAAAATCCAACGTTAAGTCAACGTCAGATATTGACATCACCTCGATTTTCATTTTCAACCAAAATGCAACGTCTGTCCGATGTCATGTCCAACGTCAACCTGACGTTATATAGACGTCTGGTGCCTGCTGGGCTGTGTCAGGAAAATAAATGTGGTGAAATGAATGCCTATTTATGTTAATTCCTCAGGTCAGTTCTGTACCGAAGACGTCAACGAGTGTGATTTGATGCCTAATTCCTGCCAGAATGGTGGTACATGCTTGAACACACAGGGTGGATACAACTGTGTGTGTGTAAATGGCTGGACAGGGGACGACTGCAGCGAAAACATCGATGATTGCGCAGATGCAGCCTGCCACGCAGGAGCCACATGCCATGATCGGGTGGCCTCCTTCCTCTGTGAATGCCCTCATGGACGCACAGGTGTGCATCTTTTTTTTCTCTCATGAATCATATGCATCATGGTTTGAGGCACTCATTCTGTTATTTAAGCATTAGGTTTTTTGTGAGTTTTGAGCAAATCCACTGAAGAAAATCCACTTTTCTCAATTTTCTACTGGAGCAGAAAGTTGGGATGGGACATATTAATTTGCTTGTTCTTTTAATCTGCTAAAATGTATTCATTTTTAGGAGTACACTATATCACATAGATGATATAAAGTTAAAAACTATGAACTAAGTGGCATAAAACTTCTGTTTGATTTCATTGGGTCTATAAAATCTGCCGTGCTGTTTAAAAAGGAGATGTTCACTTAGGTTTAATCTCATAAATTCCTGCACAAGCTAATTCTCATTGTGTGTCTCTGTGTTTTAGGTCTGCTGTGTCACCTGGATGATGCTTGCATTAGTAACCCATGCCAGAAAGGCTCCAACTGTGACACCAATCCAGTCAACGGCAAGGCCATCTGTACCTGTCCTCTGGGTTACGTTGGCCCAGCCTGTGATCAAGACGTTGACGAATGTTCGCTGGGTAAGGAATGGCTGCATTGAATTGTATACATAAACATTACCGATGGTGCTTGATAAGCACACTAGTCGTGTTTAAAAATGTAGCTATTGCAATAGAATATTTTAATTGTATATGTTTTTGTCCCCTTTTAGGTGCAAACCCTTGCGAACATGCTGGAAAGTGTATAAACACAAAAGGTTCCTTCCAGTGTAAATGTCTGCAGGGATATGTGGGAGCTCGATGTGAACTGGACATAAACGAATGCATGTCCAACCCATGCCAGAATGACGCTACCTGTTTGGATCAAATTGGAGGCTTTCATTGTATCTGTATGCCAGGTAACCAAAAGATCTGCAGCATTTGGTTTAAATGCTCTCTATATATTACCCCCACACTGGTGATGACATTACCTCACATGACCAACCTGTGATCCAATAAATTGCTTCTTTTGGTAGTAATACTAATGGTACTGATGCCTGACTACATGCAGTTAATATATTCTATTAATTACACACAAAAGAAACACTAAAGGCATTGTTAAGACATTCTAAATTTTCTTGTTAAGTCTGGAGTTTACTCCCCTATGTTAATTGGCAGGGTACGAGGGAGTCTTCTGTCAGATCAATACTGATGAGTGCGCCAGCATGCCCTGCCTCAACAATGGGAAGTGCATCGACAAGATCAACAACTACCAATGCGAGTGCCCCACAGGTGAGCGTGCAGGGGTCAATCACCTCCCAGGACAGAACAGAGTGGAGAACACTAATCCCTGCCCTGAGGCAGGCTTACACAGCCCCGGCTAAAATGCTTCAAATAATCCATTGGAAAGCTTCTGGAAAGTTAAAATTTCAGACAGTTTTTGCTTGAGTAAGATGATGAATATCATTTATGCACAGCAACAACCCTCTTACAGTATTAATAGTTATTTAACCAAAACAATATTTTTTTTCTAGTGCACAAATATTTCTGTTAAATATTTTTTAAATAAATATTTAGACAATTTAAATGTAAAAATTTATTTAAATAATTTGGTAATTTAATTACCTAATGTTTACTTGAGAAAGTTTAGTTTAGAAATTCCAAATATATTTTAATGTATAATAATTGTTTGAATTTAAACATTTAATGACTACATATTAAAATGTTTATTAGTAGATATCTATAATTTTTTTTATTGTAAGAATACTTTTTGCCCCTACTTTGATCCTTTGTCCAGTTC
This sequence comes from Barbus barbus, assembly GCF_936440315.1. Lineage (NCBI taxonomy): Eukaryota > Metazoa > Chordata > Actinopteri > Cypriniformes > Cyprinidae > Barbus > Barbus barbus. The sequence continues at coordinate 19,136,181 of NC_136733.1, read as the reverse complement.
CAATGACGTGAAACTAATTTTGTTGAAAATGTAGGTTTGTGAAAGGCTCTTCTTGTTGAAAAACAGCACATTTAGGATGCAGAGGAATTCATGCATAAATGAAGGAGGGTAGAGCGGAGGTACAATATTAGGCATGATGAGGTTGTGTAAGGAGAGGGGCCTACGGGGACCCCCAAGAGTGGTGTAAAGGAGTTTTGGGAGATAGTAAGATGAAGAAGTGGAAGATAGGCCCCTACACTGTTTCAGATGGAAATCAGAGCTCCTTTTCAGCATGCGGCACAGGGATCGTTTTCAGTAGTGTACACACTGAATCCATAGCAACCACAATGGGCACTTTTTAAAATGTGGCATTTTAGAGTTCTGAAGATGCATGGGACACTCCTTGATTACCGATGACAGGGGGTCTCAGGGAATGGCATAAGCAAGTTAGGAATTTGTTATCAAGATTATCACTAATACAAGATGTGTAATTACTTTTCCAAGTGATCAGACTTGATGATAAAAAGGACAGAAAAATCCCATAGATTTACACTAAAGCCATATCTAGAGACCAGAATGTCATAGAGTTTGAAGGTAGGGTACGAAGACTAACACACAGCACCTTAAGAAGTGCATACCAACAATTTTGTTTTATTGTTGCTTCAACTATGATAAATGTCCCATAAATCTCCGCACTGATGGATTTGTAGCCCTTAATGTGTTCGGACTGTATTTTGAACAGCAGACGTCTTTAGCGAGGGATTAAAATAACTGAGGGAGAAAGCACAAATGTTGGGGGTTCCTGAGCGATGGGGTTGCTAAATAGCATGAGGTCAGGGGTTGCGTGGGGCTCTTTTGGTGAGACAGACTCGGAGAGGGGGGGCGAAGGCTGCATGGGAGAATGCACATTGTGATGGAAAATTTCTACGGGACAAAGGAGGCAACCGGCATGGCTTGGCGTGCCACTGAATAGACAGTTCCTCTTTGTCTGGTGCCCTTGGTCAGGAGGCCTTGGAAGGTTTTTACCGCTATTTTACACCCTTCCCCCCATCTCGCTGTGATGGTTGGTTGAAAAGCAGCTTGAAAACCTGAGAGAGAGGGCGAAAGCTTGCAGCCGCGAATTAATGAACGCTGGCCATGTTGTATAGACGAGTGTGGAGGAATGAAGCGGGTGCAAACCAGAGGAATCTCTATATTGACCCCCTCCCCTTTCCTCTCGTCTCCCTCTCAGGATTCTCAGGCAGTCAGTGCCAGTTCGACATCGATGAGTGCGCTAGCACTCCCTGTAAAAATGGGGCCAAGTGTATCGATGGGCCCAACATGTACACCTGCCAGTGTGCTGAAGGTATGAAGACGCCGTCTGCTTGTTTCAGCTCTTAAAAAAAGTCATAAAAATACATAAAACATGATATTTCTGTTGTAAATACACATTTTTACAGCTGTAAAATATTTGGCTATAAATTTCTTTCTGAGTCATGGAAAAACATGGAAATTCCAGGGCCTAAATGTGAGGAAATGCATGTCATAATAAATATAATAAATGAATGTTTTCCTTTTTAGGATACACAGGGCAGCATTGTGAAACAGATGTAGATGAGTGTCTATCCAACCCGTGTCACTACGGCACTTGTAAAGACGGCCTGGCGTCCTTCACCTGTATGTGCCGTGCTGGTTTTACGGGCCGTCTGTGTGAGATCAACATTAATGAGTGTCTCAGTCAGCCGTGCCAAAATGGAGGCACCTGCCAGGACCGTGAGAATGCCTACTTATGCATCTGCCCTAAAGGAACCGCAGGTGCCCTTTTACTGTAATGGTCAAAAATGTGAACTCCTGCTTGTCAAAAGCTCTATTCTAAGTTCTATTTTGTGTTAACAGGTGCTAACTGTGAGGTTAACCTAGACGACTGTCAAAGCAATCCCTGCGATTTTGGAAGATGCATTGACAAGATAAATGGTTACGAGTGTGCCTGTGAACCGGGATACACGGGTGAGTGGTCTTAGATCGTGTGCCTCATACATCGGCAAACAGCAACTGTGCTGAAATAAAAAATAGTCTCATTTATTCTAAATGAGAATTCAATTGGATAGTTCGCCCAGCAAAGAAAATTTGGTAATTATTTCCTCACCCTTTTGTAATTCCAAACCCATATGCTGTTCAGTTTTCAAGATCTTCACAAATATCTTTTCCATACAACAACAGTTAACAGTGTCCATGAGCTGTCAAGCTTCAAAAAGTTCTATAAAATATAAACGGACCATAAAAAGTGTGAAAAACAGACTGAAATTTGCATCATTCATTGATAATATTGTTTTTGTGTGCGTGTTCTGTGTATGTGGGTTTTTCTACCTAAATAGCTATCGATTACAAGTACACAGTAGATCTTTTACTTTACAATCAAGATAGAGAAAAAAATGTTTCTTATATACAACAAAATACATCAATTGTGCCTATTTTTTAAAATCAGTCAATCACAAACCCCACCCCACAGCTATTTTTATTGATCAACAAAGTCACCTGTCAGGAAAAGCTCAGAATTTATGGATTCAGGTTAGAGTTCAGAAAAGTCACATATGGATCCGATTGGGACAGTAATGCTGTCTATCAGGATGTGTTACCAACTCTATACTGGTGTTAAGTTTAGGGTTAAGGGTAACTATTTGTTTCAGGGTTATGTAAGCAATAAACACCATGACTGACATGACCAGTGGGGTAGGTATTGCGCTTAACTGGTTTAGCCTTATAAAATAGGTGTCCTGAGAAATTCCCTAGACACTATAAGCAAAATTGTCAGGTTGGCTGCCTATGGAGAGTGATGTGTGGTCTAGCATGAAGTCTTGCGTAGGGTAGCAAATGAAAAGGCAAATGGAGAGGTTGTTTGTTCTCAATTTTTTTTCTTCTCTAGAATTTCATAAGAAATCTAAACAATGTCTTTGATTTGCCAAGATAACATTTAAATATGAACTCCAACATATTTTTTTTCTAAGACTAAGCTAACCACAATTACTGCGTAACACTTACTGCATGTCAACAAGTCTTATTTTTGAGATTTTTAATACTCATGCTCCACTAGGTCATTTAAGCTTTGGAAAAGGCACTGCGTTTGTGGTTTTATCAAGGCAGTCTAGGTGGTGTACTGAGCCCAGGTCTTTATCAATGTGTAGGAGATGGGGAGTCAACAAAGAGTTCAGCAGGTGAGACAGGCAACAAAGCAGGGTGGGGAGAGACAGCTGGCCAGCGAGCACACATTCGGCCTGGGCCGTGGTGTTGGCTTACAGTCTCACCCAATCCCCTGCCTGCCGAACAGACACGCAAGCCAGCCTGCTCCCTCATTCAGCCAGAGATCTCCAGGACATCTGGGAGTTTGAAAGGAGAAAAGATTTGCAAAAGATTGTGAAAGTTGATCTTTTAAAAGGGGGAAGTTGGCCGGTGCTTTAAAGACAAGTGACAAATGAAACCTCTGCCTTTATGCTGGCATTGCGTTCAGTGAATAGTGGTGCTGCCTGAAGTGGAGTCTAAAAGCTAGGCCTTAAGGAATGCAGTTGATTCAGAAGTTATTTTGACTACCATACGACATGTGACACTCTTTAACCATTTTCCTAATTCTGTCTTGTTTTTTTGTAGGGAAAATGTGTAACATTAACATTGATGAATGCACCATCAACCCCTGTCACAATGGTGGAACCTGCGTTGATGGAGTCAATGGGTTTACATGTCTGTGCAGAGAGGGATATCATGACACTACCTGCCAGTCACAGCTCAACGAATGCCTTAGCAACCCCTGTATCCATGGACACTGTGAAGACAAAGTCAATGGGTGTGTATTATTTACACACATACACTGCCATATGAAAAGTTTGGGGACAGAAAGAAAATTAAGAAATGAACACTTTTATTTGTGAAAGATGCATTAAATTGATCAAAATGGTGAAGTATAAAGTATAATTGTAAAGAATATTGTTTGAACTTTATTTATCAAAGAATCTCTGCTTTGAACATTGATAAGTATAAGAAGTTTCTTAAGCAGCAAGTCTTTTTGCTTAATAATTTTGCCTAATTCTCAACGTTTAATTGCAACATATAATCATTGCGGTTAATAGCATTCACCGTCTGTTTGATTACATGTAATTTGTAACTAACTGCATAATTCTTACTGTACATTTCTGCCATAGTCACCACTTATAACCTACTCCTAAATATAATGTAGAAACTTACAATTTTCTGTAAAGCTGCTTTGCAACGATTTGTATTGTGAAAAGCGCTATACAAATAAACTTGAATTGAAAAAAAAATCAGCATATCAGAATGATTTCTGAAGATTCTGAAGATAATATAAACACCCTGCTGGAAAAACCAAGTAAATATACCAGTTTAAAGTTGTTTTTTGCATTATGGCATATTGGGTCCAACCCCCCTGAAAACAAACAAACAAAATAGCTTAAACCAGCTTACGGTGATCTGGCTGGTCTTTTGGCTAGTTTTAGAATAGATTTGGCACTTTGGAGACCAGTCTGCTAGCAAACTAAAACAGTTGAACACTGTCTTTTCCAGACATGAGACCTCATACCAATAAACCAGCTCAATTCAAGTTAAGATCTGATGTTTTGTTCAGCAGGCCCATCTAAACCAGCTAGGACCAGCCAGAAACCATATAAAACAGATCTTGTTTCTTACAGATATAACTGTATTTGTGACTCTGGCTGGAGTGGTGTCAACTGTGACATTAATAACAATGAGTGTGAATCCAACCCCTGTATGAATGGAGGCACCTGTAAGGACATGACCAGTGGCTACGTCTGCACATGCCGCGCTGGCTTCAGCGGTTCGTATCATTCATTCTGCAAATGTACTGTAACTACAGTATGTGGTATGCCCTTTTACCCCCACTCAAACACACTGTGTCTCTCTAACATTTGATTATAGGTCCCAACTGCCAAACAAATATCAACGAATGTGCCTCCAACCCTTGCTTGAATCAAGGAACCTGTATTGATGACGTGGCTGGATACAAATGCAACTGTTTGCTGCCATACACTGGTATGAGTTTAGCTTTATTCATGACATTTTGAGATTGTTATTTGTGGATTGTGAAATTTTTCACCAGCATGTAGTATGTCACTGTTTAGCTGTTTAAATCAATTTGAGAGTTAACACTAATACTAACACTAAACATATATATATGTAACATGCTAACATCCATCTCTCTCATAGTCAATAGAGTGCTTTTTCAGTGGCCTTGGTTCTAAAAAGTCTTAGTTAAACAGTTAAAAGCCATAAACCAAAATATGTACACTGTATGTATATATATATATATATATATATATATATATATAATAAAAAAAAAATTAAAAGTTATTTGATTAGTTTTATTATTTTATTTTATTTATTTTATAAAAGGGATTCGAGTGACAGAAATCTTTCAAAAATGCCTGATGTAAAAAAAAAAAAAATCTGGTTACATCTAAAAGAGATTTTTGATTAAGTGTATTATTTTTTTAAAGACCATGATGACATTATGACAATTCGCTTTCTTTCCTGTGTTGATGTATTTCCCATTGAAACAGGAAGTTGTGATGGGCTATTTCTTGTAAATAGCCAATACCCTTTAGGTAAAGACATAAACATGAACAATGATTTGCTAATTAAAGGAAGGTTTCTCATTCTAGAAGCATTTTGTTAAACAAATTTGTAGATACGCCTGAAAATGTCAAATGATTTATCAATATTTTTAGTGCATTTTTATGAAGAAAACGTTCTGAAGTTTTTTTTTATCTATAGAATATTGTAAAGTAAATTCTGACAAATTTTAAGACCTTAAAGCTAAAAAAAGATATAAAACCTATTTATTTATTAGTTTAAATTAAAAGCCTGAAAAACCAAACTAAACTTATTTTATTATTTTTTTACCTTTTTGATGGGGTCTTTAGAAAGCTTTAGTGTGGCTATTACTTTTTGTTCGATTTGAAGTATTGTTAGTTTTACAATACTTAAACCACTTTAAATTATGAGTAGTTTGTATTACAATTTCAAAGTCAGGAACAACAGACCCTCCTCCATCAATCTAGTCCCAGACTGTTGACAGTGGCCCCTCAAGAGCCCTACAAGTATCTCTGTTGACAATACAGGAAAATGTTTTCAACAGACGACACATTCTTTCCTCTCATAATGTTATTTGACAAAACAGATAATGATGTTCTGCCTCTGGAACAGAAATCATATTAATTCCCAGTGACTATCTTTTTGGAAAAATCCACACAGCGTTATATCAAGAATAACAAAAATCTAGTCATACTAGGGTGGGAACAGTAGCCTGTCATGTTTCCTGTTTGCCCTGCTTCCTCTCTCACAGAAACGCAAATGGCCAGACAATGGCAGGAAAACCTGCTGGCTTCCTGCAGGGGCCGGCCGTCGTGGAAACAGATAGGCCAAATGTGCTTTTCTTTGCTAGGACTGACAGTCTAATCTCCAACAGAGAAAAGAGGAATTGGTACAGAACCTGTACTGAAACATAGTGTCACCTTCTAAATTTAGGCCTCCATAGGGGAAGAATGTCTCTTAAGAATCTTAAATGCAAAACACAGACTGAAATGCCAAAACAATGTGGAGTTTTTCTAATGCTTCAGGTTTTTTTATATATTTTATCTTCCAGGTGAGAACTGTGAAAACCTGTTGGCCCCATGTGGCCCTAAACCCTGTAAGAATGGAGGCGTGTGTAAGGAGTCCGAAGACTATGAGAGCTTCTCTTGTGTGTGTCCTGAAGGATGGCAAGGTACAAAATTCACAAAACTAACAAGAAATTCTGTCCTAGCCTCAATATAATACATAACTACATTCTTACTTTGTGCTGTCCCTCAATTGTAGGCCAAACGTGCGAGGTGGATATCAACGAATGTGTCAAAAACCCTTGTCGAAATGACGCCATCTGTCAAAACTCTATTGGCAGCTACAAATGCAGTTGCAAATCGGGCTACACAGGCCACAACTGTGAGACAGACATCGATGACTGCAAGCCCAGTGAGTGTCCCATTTCAGCCTTATTTCAGTCTAGTTGATCTTGCCTTGATGTCTAACCCCCTCCTTTTCCTGTAGACCCTTGCAGTAACGGTGGCTTCTGCAAAGACGCTGTGAACGCCTTCACTTGCACCTGCCTACCAGGTTTCCGGGGGAGCAGATGTGAGGAGGACATTAATGAATGTGACAGTAACCCATGTAAAAACGGCGCAAACTGCACAGATTGTGTGAACAGTTACACCTGTACCTGTCCACCTGGATTTAGTGGGATTCACTGTGAGAACAACACACCTGACTGTACTGAGAGGTAACAACTGCACTCTTATTTGTATCAGTTCTTATGTGTAAATAGTGACCTTTGCCAACAAGTCACTGTTTTGGCTGCAACAGAATACTGTTACAATCAAGAGGCAGCAAGACAATCAAATATCAGTAACAGATATGTACCACAAAACAATTGCCCAAACTAAAAATTCAAACCCTATACACCCTTTCTGCACAACGATAGAGGTACAAGCAAACATGCTGTTTTCACAAATATAAAATACTTACAAATACTTCAGAAAAATTATGTTTGTAGATACACTACCGTTCAAAAGAGACTGGAGTTTTGCCGTCACATGAACAAATTACATTTTAAAAATACAAAACAGTTATTTGAAATTGGAATAATGTTTCACAAATTTACTACTATTTTACTGTATTTTTGATTACATGTAGTATTTGTAAGCATAAGAGTCTTTAAAAACATAAAAAAAAACAGATCCCAAATTTTTGAATTCTGACATGCAAAGAAAATTCAACATTATTACTCTATACAACACGGCTACCATGAAACCACTGATCCCAGCTCAGTTATCAGTCTAATTTTTAAAGTCTAGCTGGTCACACTTTATTTTAAGGTCCAATTCTTTCTATTAACAAACCATTAACTACGACTTTTGCCTCATTAAAAATTTGCTGCTTATTAATAGTTAGTAAGGTAGTTGTTAAATTAGGTATTGAGTTAGTGATGTAGTGATGTAGAATATGTGCTTCATAAGTACTAATAAACAGCCAATATGTTAATAATAGTCATGCTAATAAATAACTATTTAATAGTGAGAACTGGACCCTATAGTAAAGTGTTACCGTCTAGTCTTGTCAGTCAACTAATCTGCTTCATGATAAAGTGTACCACAAAAAGCTCTTCTCTTGTCCATTAGTGCCCCCTCTGGTAAGCAAAGGACAATGCAACCAGAGAGTCATCACACACCATTATATATTAAAACTACATGATGTTAAATTAATGTTGTAAATAAAACTGATAATCATAATTTTTTTTTTCAAACAGCTCTTGTTTTAATGGCGGCACATGTGTGGATGGCATCAACAGTTTCACTTGTCTGTGCCCGACGGGGTTCACTGGAAACTACTGCCAGCATGACATCAACGAGTGCGACTCCAGACCCTGCCTGAATGGAGGCACCTGTCAGGACAGCTACGGCACATACAAGTGCACCTGCCCGCAGGGATACCATGGCATTAACTGCCAGGTAACAAATCAAAGATTTAGACAGCATGTGTGACATGGACAAAACTTGTATCCATCATACATTCATAGAGATTGTGTTAGACTTTGTTAAACAATTAAAAGATATGAGCCAAACTGTGTTTTGAATATTTTTTATGTATTATTTTATTTTATAAAATGTCGTTTTTAATATATATTTATATTTTTCACTTGTTTTAACAAGGATAATTGAATTAATTAAAAAATAAATTAATTGTGATCTATCCCTAATTCATGTCAGCACTTTATGTCAAATAAAATAAAATGAAATGAAAAATGTATTATGAATTAAAGAGATTTGAACTCATGGATGTTAGAGAGTTAAAATGTGAACACGGGATGAATTGTTGTCTTGCAGGAGCTGGTGAACTGGTGTAAGCCGTCTCCCTGTAAGAATGGAGGTCTCTGCAGACAGAGTGGTACTAGATACAGCTGCCAGTGTCAGACAGGCTGGACTGGTTTATACTGCGACGTCCCCAGCGTTTCTTGCGAGGTGGCCGCCAAACAACAAGGTACGTTTTTTGTATGTATGTGCCTGAAATATGTTTGCTGATTACCACACATTTCTGCCGGGGTTGTTAAGTGTTTCGCAAACCTGCTGTGATGTTTGCTTCCTCCACTTTTAGGTGTAGAGGTGGCCCGGCTTTGTCGTAACTCTGGTCAATGTCTGGATGCTGGAAACACACACTATTGTCACTGTCAGGCCGGATACACGGGCAGCTACTGCGAGGAGCAGGTGGACGAATGCATTCCCAATCCTTGCCAGAATGGAGCAACCTGCACCGACTACCTGGGCGGCTATTCCTGTGAAGTAAGTCAAGAAAACCTGGTGGTTAGGGACAGAATTGACTGTAGAAGAAGACACTTTAGGTTAATGCCTGCTAAATCTCCCTTCTTTGTAAAATAAATGCTTGTTTGGCAAAGAAGGAAGAAACCGCCAAGTAAACAGAAACAGGCTTGTTTTGTGTTTGGCATTAATTCGCCTCACTCCTTCTCTCGTTTCTTGAAGTGTGTGCCAGGTTATCATGGAGTGAACTGCTCTGATGAGATCAATGAGTGTCTGTCTCAGCCCTGCCAGAACGGTGGCACATGCATCGACCTGATCAATACCTACAAATGCTCCTGTCCTCGGGGAACACAAGGTCAGCTATCACTTCCTCCACTGTTTTACTCTTTTTGCCCATTTCACACTTCATTAATTAGGTCTTAACTGTTATCAGCAGGCTTAGACCTTTCTCTCTGATTGATGTAGTCATGCTTAATTACAGTTCATAGATGGACTTTTATTTGATAAATTGGATAGAAACTTTCAGTGTTATATTACCCAGTTGTATTAAATTTAACTGTCCTTTCTCTTTGTCTGTATCTCTAAGATTTTAAGGCATCGTGGAAGCATAAAAGAAATGTCAAAATATATTGATTTTAATTTATTTAATTTTAACTTGATTTATATTAAAATATAAAATAAAATAGTTATATTTCATTTTCTTCATATTCTAATTTATATGATATAATAGAATTATATTTAATTTATATAATTCATATTATATAGACACATTTCTCATGTAATTAATCATGAATGATCTACAATGAATCTAATTAAAACAGAAATGTTTATGTTTGCTCTGTATTTTTCTGTTTAGAGTATCTCATTGCTATGTAACATGCTAACATCCATCTCTCTCATAGTCAATAGAGTGCTTTTCAGTGGCCTTGGTTCTAAAAAGTCTTAGTTAAACAGTTAAAAGCCATAAACCAAACAAACCAGCTACAGGATGAATCACAACATTACAAACCACGACTGAAGCAAACACACACACACTCACACAATATACTTTGTGATTGGTGGTGATTTCTTTGCAGAATCATGGGTAATGTAGGTTTTTTTTATCAGGAATTCCACTGTTAAACATGTTTATATAAAAAATAAGTTGAAATAATGCATGCAGATAGCTATAACAAAAGCATAAATCATGGATTAACATCCTCATAGATCATAGGTCAGTTTTTAAAGGTTTATAAAGTTACTGTTCATTCCACTATGGAAAAAAAAGAAAGGATATTGAGTCTGATTTTAAAGTAACCCAACTATTGTATTTTATTTAAGCTATGTTTCTTCATTCCAAATCAGTCAGTAATAACTATTATGCTGCCTTAGAGGACAGCTGTCTGTGTAGGCAGTATTCAAGCACGGCAGCTCTTTTGGAACAGAGCCTATATTTACTTCTCTGCAATAAGGGTGGCTTTTATAAGACCTTTCCTCTCCTCTTCCCTCTCAGGTGTGCACTGCGAGATCAACATTGACGACTGCACACCCTTCATCGACCCCATCGCCCAGGAGCCCAAATGCTTTAACCAGGGCCGCTGTGTGGACCGTGTGGGAGGGTACCACTGTATCTGTCCAGCCGGATATGTTGGGGAACGCTGTGAGGGTGATGTCAATGAATGCTTGTCCAACCCTTGTGACACCCGTGGCACACACAGCTGCATCCAGCTCACAAACAACTACCGTTGCGAGTGTCGCACAGGATACACAGGTACAGCATAGGCTACTGGACCAGTTTGCTTTGATTTTGAGAGCAACGCTACATTCTGATCACATAATATCCTTGTTTGCGGGCCACTCCAGGTCAGCGCTGTGACAAAGTGTTTGATGGCTGTAAGGGGAAACCTTGCCGCAATGGAGGCACCTGTGCTGTGGCTAGTAACACTCCTCATGGCTTCATCTGCAAATGTCCACCGGTTAGTCATATTCTCTGATACATTTAGCCATGGTCTTCTGAACCTGCTTTGCATCGTTTAGCAATCTTGTTCTTACCACTTCTTCCTAACAATTCGTAGGGTGTTATGATCATGCCATTTTGGCTATATGGGGGTGCTCAAATGTCTGGTTTCACATAGAACTACCCGTTTTCTCCCAATAAATTAATATGCAGCCTATTAAAATAATGCTGTAATCTGTAAAATAATAGGAATCTGAAAAGAAAGAAGCTTTAAATAAATATTTAACGTGCGTGAATAAATTCAACCACCCCTATAGATTTAAGTTTCACGTTCCATAATCCGTGACGGACAGAGGAGCATCTTGGCGGCAAGGATTTAAATCTTTAACAAGACTCAAATTGACACAGGCAAAAAAGTGAAAACTGGATTTTTAAAATCAGGTAGGGTATAAGTGATTTAAAAACATTTCAGCCAGTTTATATATATCGTGTATATATTATTTATCTCGTATAATATGCTTTTGGTTGAGTTGCGCTGCAGTAAAGCGCTTCATTGAAGTAACGTTACTACAGTGATTATCTCTTCAGCGTGCAGCCTGAGCAGGACAAACAACAATGCAGAATAGTAATTACTATAACTCAGACTGTCATATACATAACATTATAATATAATGAGAACACTATTATAATAAAACACTGTGAATTTTTAGAGTTTAGTTGCCGCAAGTGCTTGAAGTGGAAAAAAAGAAGGCGTCGACCACAGGGAGACACCAAAGACCACTAAATCGCCGGCCTTTAATATACGGATCCATTCAGAATCGCTAAATCTCTGACCACCGCATAATCAGCGTTCATTATAAAAATTTTAAGCCAAATACACGCCGAAAAGAATAATTTTACTGACATCTGGACGTAAGTCACTATTCTCTCCGTAATCGCTGATGAATTCGGCCATGTTTTCTCTGCATTAGCGCTGTTTTGAGCTTACTGTTTGAATTCGTTCACTGGATCCTTGGACTTTCCAGGAGTTTACGGTTTAAAATGATGCGATTGCAAAAGTCTGCTTCTTTTTATTTTAAGATATGATTTTCGTTATAAAGTACTGATTCAAATTAGTAATTAATAATTCATTATTATTCTACTACTCCACACGCCTCCCCTGACATGCTCTCGCGCACCACACAATGAGGTAGACCGACTCTGCTTGCGTTCATTCACGTGATTGGTCGAGACTAGAGGTGATCCCGCCTGGATAGTGTGATTTACATAGTTTCTATATAATTTCTAATCATATATGGGATCATATAGCCTAATCACCTAGACCCAGGCGATTTTACTCTGAGTACCGGCAACATGTCAGAAGTGCCAGCACGCACAAAAAAGTGCAGGACTCTAAAGGCTAAAATATAGAAGTTTTATATAATGGTACTGCGTACCGGCCTACTTCAAGCACTGGTTTAGTTGCCGTGTTTCTGCAAGTTGTTACGTGAAGAACACGACCACAGTTCATTAAGAGACGTGCAGACACGTTGTGCATTTGGGGCATTTCGTGCAGTTAGCCTATAAGTCGTAAGATTAACCTTATGTTGTCTAAATAACGACACGTATTCTATATAAGATAAAGGATTGATTAAAAACCTGCTATCAAATGCTTCTACTGGTCATCTGCAGCGTGCGCAGCTCAAAACCGAAATGCAGAACATTAATAACTGTCATATGCATAACGTTATAATGAGAACACTATTGTAAAAAATGTTGTGAATTCTTAAGGTTTCACTGCCGTTTAATGTTAACTATCTTTTAATCAAAACAGAAAACATTATTTACCCCGTTTGTATCTGCGAGGCGTCCTTTACACATTTTCCGCGTGTTAATGTCAGTAATTATGATTGTCGAATGTCTGACTTGATTCTTGGTAATGTATTTGCTCCCCGCCCCCAAACATATGATTCGACTATGAGTCGACTACCGGCAAGATTCGGGGACACCCCTAAATTATATATTATACCTAGTGCTGTCAAACGATTAATCGCATCCAAAATAAAAGTTTTATTCAGCAGGACACACTAAATTGATCAAAATACAGAAAATACATTTTACATTGTACAAAAATATCTGTTTCAAAAATGATATTTTTTGTTATGTTATTAAAATGACATTTTCCACAAATATTAGGCTGTTTTCAACATTGACAACAATAAAAAACATTTATTGAGCAGCAAATCAGCATATTAGAGTGATTTCTGAAAGATCATATGACACTGAAGACTGGAGTAATGGCTGCTGAAAATTCAGCTTTGCCATCACAGGACTAAATTACATTTTAAAATACATTAAAATACAAAACAGTTATTTTAAATTGTAATAATATTTCACAATATTATTATTTTACTCTAGTATTTAACAAATAACTGCAGCCTGAGATTTTCAAAAGCATTAAAAAAAACTTTTTGCTATAATAAAATCAGTATACTATGATACATGCATTTCACAACTTGTGCATGTCTCATTTAGGGTTTTACAGGCTCAACCTGCGAGTATGATGCTCATGCCTGTGGGAGTCTCCACTGTAAAAATGGCGGTACATGTGTTTCTGGTCACAAGAGCCCCAAATGCCTGTGCACCCCTGCCTTCACTGGTCCTGAGTGCCAGTATCCCACTGAGGGTCACTGCACCACCAATCCATGCTACAATGGAGGCACGTGCGAGTATATCTCTGAGGCCCCATACTACCACTGCATCTGTCCTACCGGATTCAATGGCCTCTTCTGCCACATCCTGGACTTCAGCTTCACAGGTGGCCCTGCTCGAGATATCACACCTGCTCCAGAAGTGACAGTGAGATGCGAGATAGCAGAGTGTGAGAACAAGAAAGGCAATAAGATCTGTGACAGTGCATGTAATAATTACGCCTGTGACTGGGATGGAGGGGACTGCTCACTGAACTTCAATGACCCATGGCAGAACTGTTCGGATGCGCTGCAGTGCTGGCGCTATTTTAATAACGGGAAGTGTGATGAACAGTGTCACAACACTGGATGCCTCTACGACGGATTTGACTGCCAGAGACTGGAGGGCCAGTGCAAGTGAGTGCTATTTGAGAATTTTTAGTTTCAAGGAAAGGTACAATTTTTACATTTGTAATCATAGCTAACAATTTTAAGCTAAAATGATCATGCTTAAGATAAATTATCAGGAAGCTTTAATTGGAAATCACAATTTTTAAACTCCCAGGCAATTTCTCTTTAGCAGCTCTGAAAGTGTCATGGAAATAAAAAAAATAATAAAAAATACAAATCTTAAAGTTATGCAACATTTTCTATTGAAACTCAGCTCTTAAATATCGTTTTCTCTAGAATCTCTTGAAAGATTTTCCCCCCTAAATGTCTGGTTTTATTAAAATCCAATCTTACCCCATTTTTAAGAATTTAACATTTCTATTATTATTTTGACAGCTAGAGAATTTCTGAGTGAAAATTATTTGACTCAAGTCAGTATTTTGTAGTAAAATATGTAATTAGCTTTTAGCTAATTATAATTCAGAATGCAACAGTTTCTATAACATTGTTACTGATGAAATCCATCTGTTAGATACACTGACTACTAAATAAAAACTAAAACTTGTTTTAAAAATGTTTTTTTTTACTGAAATAACAATTATATATATTTTGACTTTATTTTACTTCAGGCAACCTTTCTCATTTTTTTTATTTGATGTACTAAAATAAATTAAAATAAAACAGCCAGGCATATTAAAGAAAATAATAAAAACCCAACAAAATTACTAAAATTTAAACTAAAATGAAAATGGAAAATATAAAAATAAATTCTAATTTATAATATTAATAAAAACTCTAATATTATCTAAATCATACACCATTTGAGAATGAAAACCAAAACTATCTGATTCTCTTTTAGCTAAATGCTAGTTGGTCAAACTAGCTCTCCATACACAATGGCTCTTTATGCAACTTGTCCTTGGTCTTAAATCACTCTGGGGTATTTTTGTTAGATGGTAGCTTGGCCAAGATGGTTTACAGATTTGTAGTCCAGCTATTAAGATCATTTAGAAATCTTGTAAAACCAGAATGAATGCTATTTCTAAACTCTGCTCTCCTCTCTCACAGTCCACTCTATGACCAGTATTGCAGAGACCACTATGCAGATGGCCACTGTGACCAGGGCTGCAATAACGCAGAGTGTGAATGGGACGGGTTGGACTGTGCCAGCAACATACCCGAGAAGTTAGCTTCTGGACTCCTAGTTGTGGTGGTCCACATTATGCCCGACCATCTCCAAAACAACTCCTTTGGATTTCTGCGGGAGCTCAGCCGAGTCCTCCACACCAATGTTGTTTTCCGGCGTGACAGCAAGGGAGAGGAAATGATCTACCCTTATTACGGCAATGAGCAGGAGCTGAGAAAGCACAACATCAAACGATCACTAGATGGTTGGAACGATGCTTCCAGCAACGTCTTGAGCTCTGTAAAAAGCAGCATTTACAATATAGTGGTGGAAGGAGTGAGAAAACGCAGAGAACTGGACGAGATGCAGATCAAGGGGTACGTATGTGACAGTCGAGGCCTCGTATTCTTTAAGAATGTGTTTTAATAAAAATCACGCTTTTGATTTCCATCAGCTCGGTGGTATATCTGGAGATTGACAACCGCCAATGCTACCAACAAACCTCTGAGTGCTTCCAGAGCGCAAACGACGTGGCGGCTTTCCTCGGAGCCCTGGCTTCCAGCGGCAATCTGAATATGCCTTACGTCATCGAGGCCGTCACAAGTGAGTGTTTGGCACGAGCATTGTCGTGTGCCTCACATCTTCCCATAATTCCCTTAATCAAGACTAGGCCTCCCATCTTACTCAATATATTGAGCACTACCCCCCCCCCCCCCTAACCTTTAACCCCACCACCTCCTACCGCGGATTACAGGGATCACTTTGAAGTTTGTACGTTTCTTCCTTATAACAATGAAGCAAATGTTCTTTGTGCATTAGACAGACTAAACAATCAATGCGGCAGTCTGAGGGTAGATCTGCTGGCTCCAGGCACCAAACATAGTTAATTGATGCAAATCATGTCAACGCATTTGGCCCAACAAGACACTCTCACATACACCCATACAGCCCATTCATGGTTTGAATCTAAAATGATGAGGGCTGCTGCAACCTTAACCTTGTTGTATGTACCAGGACATAATGCATCTCCAAGGGTTTAGGTGAGCAGAGTTTATCATTTCAAAATCGTTAGTGGAGAGAGCATGAAAAAAGAGAGGAGAAAAATTGATCGGGAGTGTGCTAGAAGTTGGGAGTCTTTGTTATCTCGAAAATCCTAATAAATCCTTCGTCTTTACAGCTTAAAGTGTGCGCGGTAATTTGAAGTTCATTAATCCCTCCCTTTTTTTCCCTTAAAGAAGAACTGGTAAAGTTGTCTCCTGGTACCCTGGGCTGAGAAAGGGGAGAGGAGGTGTTCTGTCTTTTCTCTTTTTTCTGTCCTCCTCCTTTTCTTATTTGCCAGCTCCTTCTTTTTGATGAGAAGCGGTTAGCAATTCTGATTACTACGAACGCGTGCTTTGCCGTAGTTTGTCCACCTATTGCGAGCAATTTGTGCCTCATCGTTGCATGAGGAACACATTCTTGTCTCTTCTGTGGGCTTGACATGTCAACTGCGCTTTCTGTAGCAGGTAAGATTGATGGACCGCCGCCAATAGAGCTCTATCCAGTCTACGCGGTTCTGGCAGGACTGGCGCTGCTGGCCTTTGTCGCCGTGGGAATGGTCGCGTCCCGTAAGCGCCGCCGTGAACACGGTCAACTCTGGTTTCCGGAGGGTTTCAAGACCAGCGAGCCCAGCAAGAAGAAGAGGAGGGAGCCTGTCGGTGAAGACTCCGTCGGTCTGAGGTCAGTCGCGTTATCTTTGGGTGTTGAGTTTGAAGGCACAACTATTATGGAGGAGAGGTTTTTCATTTTAAGTAATGATCATCTGTTGAGTTTCATTTAACTGAGTGGTTTTAGGAAGAAGGTGGAGCTTGATAACCAATGACGGCTTTTGGTGTTGGAAAAAGTTATTTGAGTAGTTATATCTGAGTTATTTCGGCATGTCTAATGGATTATTTTGCTAAAAACAGGCCACTTAAGAACTGTTCAGACATTTCATTAATGGATGACAACCAGAATGAATGGGGAGAAGAGGAACCATCAGACACCAAACGCTTCAGGGTGAGCAGAGCAACACATTTCTCACTGACAAGATATTCACCTAGAAGCGTCTTACAATTAGTACCCTTGCATTAATTAGTAATATTAATTCAAATGTTTGTTTGTAATTTGTTAATGTCTCATTCTCTTATTTTAGTCTGAGGAGCAGGCGATGCTTGATTTAGACCATCAGCCAGATCACCGGCAGTGGACGCAGCAGCACTTGGACGCAGCCGATCTACGCATCCCATCCATCGCTCCCACACCCCCTCAGGGCGAGATAGAGAATGACTGCATGGATGTCAATGCCCGAGGACCAGGTTAGGCATTGTTATATATTTCATTTTTTTCCCCCCATGTAATAATGGTTTTGTTATTGGGTATCGATGACTTTTAAATTATTATATAATACTATAATTTAATATATTTAAATGTAATTGTAATAAAATGTTTTCATGTGAATTTAAATGATATTTATTATAATATAATTTGATTTCAATTAAATTAAAATATTAATATTAAAAATATTATAAAATAATAAATTTTATTAATTCAAAATTCTACCTTTATCATATTTGCTTTAAGTTTTATATACACATATAAGTATTACATAAAAAATGTGGCCTCATTGACTAGTTAATTTTTAAGTAGATAAATAGAATATTTTTGCTGGGAAATCATTTTACTTGTCTAGTTAACACAGACATAATGAGATATTTGTTGTGATTTTTTATGAGAACTCAATCTGCGTAAATTCGTAAATATGGATTACACCTGTTCTCCGGTTTACAGACCAGTTTGTGTGTGCGTACGCTGTCGAGTGCTGAGATGAGGAACTGAATTGAGTTCTAAGTAGGAGTTAATGCTCAGGGCCCTTTGGGGAAAAGAATCCACTTCAAAGGCTCTGACTGAAAGCTGTAAACCCTGGGGACTGAGCACATTTTTACCAGCCTTACTGATTCATACTGTGATATCATTCTGCTTACATGTGTTTTGTTAATTAAACTCTTTATAATATGCTCATCCACTTTCTATAAGCACCGATATACCCCTGACAACACTTCTAGATTGTCAAAGGCAACATTCTTTTGCCATCTCTTTGCGAGCTGTTTTTCCTTTTTTTCTCTTTGCATTGATGTTTTTAAATCGACCAAATCAGGTCTGATCTGGGAATAGCTATTCTTTTGAAGCCGAGAAGCCCCTGTCGAAGTCAGCAAAGAAAGCAGCTTCTCAGAGGTGATAATACTCTGTTTTACCAGCAGTTGAAATTTCAAAGCGTGGCCCTCGTCCCTGAGATTTACCAAGCCTCCACGCTTGATTACAATCCGTTATCGAAGCCATCTGGGGCGATTCAGAAAGAGAGTGCGTCAAATCCAACTTCGATTTGTTTGTTTCTATGCCTTTACTTTGGTCCATCACTTTGAGGAAAACATTTCTTTTGGTTGGCCCTTAGACTAGTCTTACTCAAAGTTTTGCTCTTTCAGTGGACTTTCAGAATCAGAATGAGCTTTATTGGCCAAGTATGTTTACACATACAAGGAATTTGTTGTAGTGACAGAAGCTCCACAGCTCAGAAGCTCTTTCAGTTTTCTCTTCATATTGTATAGTAGAAATAATGATGGAAACCTGAAATATGTGACCCTGGACAACAAAACTAGTCTCAAGTCGCTGGGGTATATTTGTAGCAATTGCCAACAATACATTGTATTGGTCAAAATTATACATTTTTCTTTTATGCCAAAAATCATTAGGATATTAAGTAAAGATCATGTTCCATGAAGGTATTTTGTAAATTTCCTACTGTAAATATATCAAAACTTAATATTCGATTAGTAATATGCATTGCTAAGAACTTCATTTAGACAACTTTAAAGGCGATTTTCTCAATATTAAAATGTTTTGCGCTTTCAGATTCCAGATTTTCAAATTGTTGTATCTCATCCAAATATTGTCCTAAGTAACAAAACATACATCAATGGAAAGCTGATTTATTCAGCTTTCAGATGATATACACATCTCAAAAAAAAAAAAAAAAATTGACCCTTATGACTGGTTTTGTGGTCCAGGGTCACATATGGAAAAAGAAATCTCCTGAAGAATGGCCATAATGCAATTTAGAATTTGAAAAATTAACGTCGGCTTAGTATGAAGCTTCTGCTACCTAAATACATGTAAACATAACATCTTCACTTTCTTTTTGCTTTCTAGATGGCTTTACTCCTCTCATGATTGCATCTTGTAGTGGAGGAGGGCTAGAAACAGGAAACAGCGAGGAAGAGGAGGATGCTTCAGCCAACGTCATCAATGACTTCATCTACCAAGGTGCCAACCTTCACAACCAGACAGACCGCACAGGTGAGACGGCCCTACACCTGGCTGCCCGTTATGCCCGCTCAGATGCTGCAAAAAGGCTCTTGGAGGCCAGTGCAGATGCCAACATCCAGGACAATATGGGACGGACTCCATTGCATGCTGCTGTGGCTGCAGATGCACAAGGGGTCTTCCAGGTATGCGAGCCACAATTTCATAAGGGAATACAGAATAATAACAAGGATGTTTAACATTGTGTATTTCCACCGATTTATGCATCATTATCTCTGTTTTCTGAAACATGTTAACTTTTATCCTTATGCAGATTTTGATACGTAACCGTGCCACAGACCTGGATGCCCGCATGCATGATGGCACTACACCTCTGATACTGGCAGCAAGACTTGCGGTCGAGGGCATGGTGGAGGAACTCATCAACTGCCATGCTGATGTCAATGCCATTGATGATTCTGGTATGACTATTACACTGCCATACTCAAATACTGTCAAACATATTATTAATTATTATTATTACGTCTACAAGTTAAATCAGAAAACATAAAAAAAAAAAAAAAAAAGTGTCCTGCAAAGAACTTGTTGAAGCTGGTTGAAAGAAGATAAGATATACACTACCATTCAGTTTGGGTCAGATTTATTTATTAATACTTTTATTCAGCATGAAATGTATCAATTTAATTCAGATCTAATTAAAAAAAACATGCTGTTCCTTTGCACTTTCTAGTCATCAAAGACTCCTGAAAAAAGTGTATCCACAAAAGCATTCACAAAAATATTAAGCAGCATAACTGTTTTCAGCATTATTAATAATAAGAAATGTTTCTTGAGCACCAAATCAGAAGGATTTCTGAAGGATCATGTGACACTGAAGACTGGAGTAATGGCTGCTGAAAATTCAGCTTTGCCATCACTGGAATAAATTACATTTTATAATATATTAAGAAGGAAAATTGTTATTTTAAATTGTAATAAAATATCACAATATAGGCCTACATGCAGTCGTGTTGAGCATAAGAGACTTCTTTCATTAAACACTGAAAAGTTTGAATGCTATTATTATGTTTGTATGCTAATATATACTAAAAATGTTTTAGATTTATTGCTGTTTTATCTCAATTACATATATTTCTATGTATTACTATTGTTGGTTTCTTAGTAAATGTAACTGAGCACATGTTGAAGTGGTTTCTGTTTGTGCTACAGGTAAATCTGCACTTCACTGGGCAGCCGCTGTAAACAACGTAGATGCAGCGATGGTATTGCTTAAGAACGGGGCAAATAAAGATATGCAAAACAATAAGGTAAGCAACACTTTATTAGTTTGTATCACAAATAATGCTTTTTTCAAAAAACACGCTTCACATAATATTCTTACTCACATAGTACACATACTCACATAGTACAAAAAAAACGTTTTCATTTTTTCAAAATGCTTTCTGCTTACCAATTATTTTCCCACGTTCAGGAGGAGACTCCTCTATTCTTGGCGGCAAGAGAAGGAAGTTACGAGACTGCTAAAGTTCTTCTTGAGCATTTCACTAATCGAGAGATCACAGACCACATGGATCGCCTCCCGCGGGATATCGCTCAGGACAGAATGCATCACGACATTGTGCGGCTCATCGACGAATACAACCTGGTCCGCAGCCCTCCCATGCACAGCGCCCCTCTCTGCACCACCCTCTCCCCGGCTCTCTGCTCCCCCAATGCCTTCATGGGTAGCATGAAGCCCTACGTACAAAGTAAAAAACCCCGCAAGCCAAGCACAAAAGGCATCGGTGGCAAGGATGGCAGAGATATGAAAGTCAAGAAGAAGAGGGCACAGGATGGAAAGGGAAACTTACTAGACAGCTCAGCTGTGCTCTCGCCGGTCGATTCCTTGGAGTCGCCCCATGGGTACATATCTGACGTCGCCTCCCCACCCCTGATGACGTCACCCTTTCAGCAATCACCCTCCATGTCGCTTAATCACTTACAGGGTATCTCAGACACCCACATGGGCGTCAGCCATCTGGGAATGGGCAACAAGCAAGACCTGGCCCATATTCAGTTTGATCCATTACCCCCACGTCTCACCCATCTTCCAGTGACCGGATCTAATGGCTCAAACATCATGAACGGCCAATGCGAATGGCTCGGGCGGATGCACAATAGCATGGGTCCGCAAAATCAATTCGGAGCCATGAGGAATGCCTCAGGTCAGGCCAGCCTTCACCAATCCGGCCTGATGACGTCTCTTCACAATGGCCGTCCCGCCACACTGTCTCAGATGATGAACTATCAAAGCCTGCAGAACACACACCTCACCACGCAGCCGCATCTAATGCAGCAGATGCAGCAGAACATGCAGCAGAGACCACAGCAGACTAACATCCAGCTGCAGCACCAGAGCTCCAATCCACCCAGCGGCTTGAGCCAGAACTTACTCAGCGGGGAGTTGGGTGGACCGGAGCTCCAGCAGAGCACAGGGAACAGCATGCCCATCCACACCATCATCCCCCAAGAGACCCAGATGTTGAACCCGTCTTCTCTGGGTCCCAGCATGGCGGGAACGCAGTTCCTGACACCACCTTCCCAGCACAGTTACTCAGCCCCAATGGACGCCAACACCCCCAGCCACCAACTCCAAGTGCCTGACCATCCTTTCCTCACCCCATCTCCGGGTTCACCGGACCAGTGGTCCAGCTCGTCTCCCCATTCCAACATGTCTGACTGGTCGGAGGGCATTTCCAGTCCTCCCACTAGCATGCAGTCGCAAATCGGACACATACCAGAGCAGTTCAAATAAAAAAACAAAAAAATTTAAGGCACCATAAACCTGCTCACTGAAGGTCTTTTATATGCCTCTTGTACTAACCATATTTTTTTTAATTTATTGATATTTTGTTATTTATACTTTCACCATTTATTTTCAAATTTGGGCACAAGAAATGATCTTAATAATAATAATGAAGAAGAAGAAGGTATTTTTTAATGTAATACTATTGACCGCAATACACTGTACTCAAATGTACATTTTTGTATTTATTGGTCTTAAAATTTGCCTGTTTTTTATTTCAGTTAATCGGCCTTCATTTTTGTTTGATTAATTATACCTAATGTATAAATTTGTAAAAACGCAAAGTTCTTGTACGGGCATTTTAGAGAGCATGTTTTTACACAACAAACTTCAGTGTTAATTAGATTTATGTTGTTTGAAACAAGCTGCTTTTCCGTTACTAAATTTGTTTTGTTATTTCTTATATTTGTTATGATTAGGTTCTCATCTTTTTTATGCTACAAGGTTTATACTACAAATAAGTAGTGGTATTATAATTGAACATTTGTATAGTTCAACGTGATTTGCTTTCTCTTTTTTTCCTTTCTTGTATATTAAATTCCTGCATAAGCAGATTTCTTAACGTCCACTGTGAGTGTGGATGTAAAAGTGAAGATCTGAGCTTCTTACAGGAAATACTTGATATTGATTTGTATGAAACAGGTTCCAGTATCAAGTGCTCTGTATCTTTTTCCTCCAATTTTGTAGAACTGGTCATGTGGCCAAAAGTGTCTGGGGTTTTATGGAGGTGTTTCAAATTGAACTGCTCTTTACTGTACTTCAGTTTTGTATCTTCGTTTGAGCCTATGGCTAATGTAAATAGATATATTGTATGCGTTTGTCATGTAAACAGGATTTTGTTTCAGAAATCTTAAGTGTGCCATGGAAATTCTAAATATGCTACGTAGTTTTCTATCATAAGCAGAACATATATTTTTCCTCAGTATCACTGGAGTAGAGATAAATACAGTATAAAAAATGTATACACACAAATGATTAGAGTATATGACATTCAGAATAACATAAATAGATGATTTATGACTCACTATTTATTGACCACCAATAGTTTTCCACAAAATCACAAAAATAAGTTCAAAGGTCCCCATAAAGGGACGTGATGGTATAGCCTCTTTAAACCATCAGTACTTCAGAGTTCATCAGATTTGAACAGCACTGAGTATATACCTATTGTCTGTAAATGTTACCTGCAAATGTGTTGTTTACATGCAGAGTATTTTCTGTCAGTTCTACTGTCTGTACAAGTTTCTTTGATTAATAAAATATACCAATGTGTATTAAAATTTCAGTCTGCTATAACACTTGCTTCATGGCCTGTCTAGTTTACCAAGCCCATTTCTAACACTTTATTTTGAGTGATATCAAAGCAGTTAAAAACATATATTGACGAAGCTAACATTAAAATGGTTTGCTTTTGCCCTTAACCT
Organism: Barbus barbus; assembly: GCF_936440315.1. Lineage (NCBI taxonomy): Eukaryota > Metazoa > Chordata > Actinopteri > Cypriniformes > Cyprinidae > Barbus > Barbus barbus. The sequence continues at coordinate 19,112,127 of NC_136733.1, read as the reverse complement.
ATGTCAAGCTGGATATTTTTATATCAAAGAAACAAATATCTATTTTTAAATATACTAAAATAATTTACGGCATGAGCTAAACTTACATGAGCATATCAAAGGCTGGTAATGGTTTCATAGCATTAGCCTGCAGCGCCATCTGCTGAAATGCTTATGACTAACAGCGTCGTCTGCTGCTGAGAGGACAAACGCATGTATCGCAGTAAAAGCAGGACTGCTCTCTCTAACTACAGCGGGGGACAAACACAGCCTTCAAATGTCCACTTTAGGTACCAGGTACCACATTAGGTAGGACTCATTGTGTGAGGCACACCCATAAAAAGTTTGTTCTGGCCCCCACAACAACCCTTATCAGTTAGGCTACTACGTCTACTGATAATCACACAGACCTTGAAATCGATGGGATTGTTGTGATGTCACAAGACTTAGCTAAATATGTAAAGATAGCAATTCATTCTGATGCTGCTAAATACCTCTGACCATCCTTTTAGTAATTATGGTAATAGCAGGGTTTCAATATTTGCTTGTTCAAGCAATTCAAGCTATTTGATTATTAATTATAGCCTATGATTGATCATGCCCGTGTTGCCCATCACACTGAACTCCGTAGAGTGCATGCTATCAAACCACTGTGTTATTTGTACAGGTACTAAAAAAATTTGAATATCATGAAAAAGTTAATTTTTTTCTTGTAACTTATTTCAAAAAGTGAAAATTTCATACATTTTAGATTCATTACATGTAAAGTAAAACATTTCAAAAAGTTATTTTGTTTTAATTTTGATGATTAGAGCTTACAGCTCATGAAAGTCAAAAATCAGTATCTCAAAATATTAGAATATTTACATTTGAGTTTCAATAAACGACCATCCCGACAGTATAAATTCCAGGTATCTCTTGTTCTTTGAAACCACAATAATGGGGAAAACTGCTGACTTGGCAATGATCCAGAAAACGAACATTGACGCCCTCCACAAAGAGGTCTAAGTCACAGAAGGTCATTACTGAAAGGTGTGGCTGTTAACAGAGTGCGGTATCAAAGCATATTAAATGCAAAGTTGACCGGAAGGAAGAACATGGGTAGGAAAAGGTGCACAAGCAACAGGGATGACCGCAAGCTTGAGAATACTGTCAAGCAAAGCCGATTCAAACACTTGGGAGAGCTTCACAAGGAGTGGACTGAAGCTGGAGTCCGTGCAGGACCTGCAGTTTTCCAGCAGGACTTGGCACCTGCCCACACTGCCAAAGGTACCAAAAGCTGGTTCAATGACCATGGTGTTACTGGGCTTGATTGGCCAGCAAACTCGCCTGACCTGAACCCCATAGAGAATATATAGGGTATTGTCAAGAGGAATATAAGAGACACCAGACCCAACAATGCAGATGACCTGAAGGCTGCTATCAAAGCAACCTGGGCTTCCATTACACCTGAGCAGTGCCACAGGCTGATTGCCTCCATGCCACGCCGCATTGATGCAGAACATACTTTTCAGAAGCCTGACATTTCTGTTTAAAATATCCTTTTTTATTAATCTTATGTAATATTCAAATTTTCTGAGACACTGAATTTTGGGTTTTCATGATCTGTAAGCCATAATCATCAAAATGTCAAGAAATAAAGGCTTGAAATATTTCACTCTATGTGTAATGAATCTATATAATATATGGGTTTCACTTTCTGAAATGAGTGACAAAAAATATTGACCTTTTTCATGATATTCTCATTTTTTTAGATGTACCTGTATGTGACACTGCACATAAGTGTTGAAACATGGTGCTTATTTCAGACAATTTTCAACTTACCGTTCACCACCTTTCGAGTTGCGGCTAATAGAAAATTCACATGAAAAAAAAAATGCAATAGAAACTGATTGTAGATTCAGTGATTTACACAACATAACATCAAAGGCATATCATGACATTCAAGTAAAGCATCATTTTTCTGCAAATCTATCTGACTTAGATGTCAAAAGCTAATGCTTTGTCAGACACTATTGTTTCTTTATTTATTTATTCAGATCCATTATGATACTTACAACCTCCAATATGAATATGAAATTAGTGCTAGCACTGTCTACCCACCTCATATTGCAGTTTACCTTTACTGTACTGTGCGTTTTACAATTGATTTACTACCAATACATATTCTGCTGAGTACACTGTACCGTAATTGTTCCGCGTGTACTGCCATTCAAATGTTTGGGGTTGTTAAGATTGTTAATGTTTTTTTTTATGTTTTTGAAAGACGTCTCTTATGCCCACCAAATCTGCATTTAATCAAAAATACATTAAAAAGTGTATTATGAAAATTATTACCATTTAAAATAACCCATCCTCTGCTCTATTATAATTAAAATGTAATTTATTCATGTGACGGCAAAGCAGAATTTTCATCATTACTGCAGTCTTCAGTGTCACATGATCCTTCAGAAATCATTCTAACATGCTGATTTGGTGCACAAGAAACATTCCTTATTAATATCAATGTTGAAAACAGTTGGGATGATCAATATTTTTGTGGAAACTGATACATTTTTTTACAGGATTATTTTGAAAAATATAAAGTTAAAAAAATTATAATTTATCTGAAATGTTAAAGTATTTACTTTACTAAAAATACTTTAATCAATAAAAATGCAATATCTGCCATAATGTCTTGTGTATACACAATAAAGTGATAATGCCATGATGTCAAGCTGTCTACCTGCACAAACTGGTGACAAATACTAAACATATTCATATTCAAAATAAACTATTTGTCTTGTCTACACAATTTTGACCACAATAAAATTTTCAGGCTGATGGATTGTTGAAAAACAGGCGATTTTCTTTTTTTCTACCTGGATGACATTTATGCTGCTGGTTCATCAAGTAAAAACTGATTCGTTTCTGAGGACAGGACCATGCACAAACAGAGCTCTATGAGATTTTGGGGATGGCTAATGCTATGCATTAGCTGACACATTCTGGTTGAAAGATGATGAACACCTGCGTGATACAGTACAGTGCAGAATCCTCCTCAGATAGCATGAACATCATGCAACAAAACATCAGTATCTCTATAAAACATAAAAACAAACATCAGGATAGCATTAGGCATAATTTCCCTTCCTGAGTAGCTGAAATCTGTGTGTCATTACAACCTGCTCAACAGGCCTGCACACCTCATGGTAAAGTAAACTACATAATGGTTATGCTATTTTTATTTATTTACCATTTTGCAAACTCCCTGTTTAATCTCAGGCTTGAGAGATTTGGAGGCATACATTTTCTTATTAATCCAAAGATTTAGGCTGCATCAGTTAAATCAGACCAGCATAAAGTTACATAATCCACAATGACCGCACCTCTTCACCTGTTGCATGTTCTTACAGTACACAGGGTAAAAACTTCACCCAAAGTATAATGTCTTCACATGAATAAATATTGTAAGTCAAAGGCAGTGTTTTGCAGTGCTTGTAAGACTCAGAGCAGGGCAGTGCAAGGAGGTGAATGATTGCTCAATAAAAGTCTTTTCAAGATAAATAAGTGCTGAGGTGTGACTTTCTAAACGGAGGAAATGGTTATAAAAAAAAGTTAAATATAAAAATAATATGTATTATTATTAAATATAGAATATTTAATTTTCTTGCAACATTGCAGAAATTTATCACTAATTCATTCATTTATTCTCAATAACATCTTTGTTATTAAGAAGAGAGATTTGTCAGATACTTCAAATAAACGCAGACCAATGGTTGGCTGCTGACAGAGAATCTTGTACATATATGAGTCCAATAAGATGGTGTCAGAAAACCCGAGAAAAGTTTACCAGTCAAAGCACTTCTAAATATTAATATTATAAAAATAAATCAATTAAAATCACACACACACACACACACACACAATTTTTTACTCAGAATGAATGAATGAAACAGGACACATTCTAATGTGCAGAAAAATATAATTAAGCTGTATTATACTAGTTCGGTAAAGTTGGCAAGATATTGACAGATTGTTTTGATGCTGGAAAACCCCTTTTATTCTTTGATCCACATACACATTGGAAACTCGATAGTCGATATCATCTTGTGTCTCCCTGTTACAGCACCTACCGTTGTATATTTGACATTACTTCATAAATTCACCAGGAATCTGCAAATAATAAACTGGGTTATCACAACTAACAGACAAGGCAGTAAAACCCGTAAACACACTGTATTATCATTCAGTGCTCATTAACCTTACATAATCCACAAACTTGATCAAAAATAATACAGTAAATAATTATCGTGATATACCTCGGAAAGATCGAGAATCAGCTCAGTTCACCTCCATAAGAATTTAGCGTCATTCTATTAACATTTCCAGTTATCTTTTAAAAACACAGGTAAAACAGGTGCGTGCTTTTCTCAACAAAACACAACATCAGGCCTAATAACAATATCTGTCTGCATAATTCTCATTCACAGAAGCACATCGCCAATAATTCGCAGTTTAAACAGTATTTACAGTGTGTGTTTGTTATTTTGAAGTGTGGTGGTAGTGAAGGCTGTAACACTCTCTCAAGGGTTTGTCATTCATTCACCGACACTCACTCGTATCTGTCCGGACTTAACCTGGCCTCATGATTCCCGCCGGAGCCTTTTACCCTTTTCTCTCATTGCTCTCCCACAGATTTGCCAGAGTGGATTGTTGATAGTTTATTATCTGGAAGGTACGTGGCGGTAAATGTGGCTGTTTTCATTAATTGCTGACAAAGGGGCTGTTGTTTAGCTGCGGGTTGCTAGTCCTCATCTCATCAAGCAGCATTACGTTAGCTGTTAGCTGCTGGTAACTTAACTGTAATTCAGTCAAAACATGCAAACCAGTTTACGCTCAGGATAGCAGCTCTCACAGATGGTTAAATCTACCTCTCCATGTGAGTGTTTGAACATATAATATATTATTTTGGTGTTTATTAACTACCTGGGCGACGGCTGGCTAGTTACTTTGCATATAAACTAATCACAGGCTAGCTTATCTTGTCAGGATTCAGGCGGTCAGGGTTGTTTTGTTCAGTAGCTGTTTGCAACAAATATACATGTTGTTTGTGTATGGGATTTTATTGTTATTACAAATTTTAGTGGCTAGTGTTGGAATAAAAGCTGCTCATGTGCTAGCTAGCTTGGACGCTAAAGAACTGAGTTATTGCGCCAAAGCCTCTGACACACACACACCAATGCTTGACATACAGCTTATGAAACGCCCTCAAAAGAGAGCCGTTAAGGTTGTTTGAAAGTGCTTTTGCTTGTGTGTTTGCAGACGGTGGTCGCAGGATGGACGCGGAGCTGGGTGCTGACAGCGCCCGCAGAAAGATGGAGGCGGCGGGCGAGGCGCTGGAGATCGTGCCGCTGGAAATCTATGATTCAGCCCGAGCCAAAATAGCGGCTAATCTGCGATGGCTGTTTGCCAAAGCCTTCGGTATCGGTGAGTTGGTTTGATTGCGTTTATGAATGAGAACAGAGAAATAGTCTTTATTTATTAATCGAGTCTGTGTGATATGTAATCACAGACGGTTGGTTAGGCAGACAGATGTGTGGTGTGCTGCCCCCCTGTGCTACTACCACCTGATACCATCTCTGTACTATCATACTGAGCAATGATTATGGGAATGATTACCATATTCATAGTTAATTAGGCGTTGTCGTGTGGTATTTCCACACTACTCGAACATGTACTATGGTCTTTATGTAGTACTTAACAGGATACCGTGTTATGTACGAATGATATTTTAATAAAACCATGGTATTTTCGCTCTGCCTAACCTTACAAAAAAGCACAGGGACATTGAACTGCACTGGGATCAGAGGATAATACCGTGGAACTGTGATGGATGCTGCTGAAAGTCATTTACCAGGGTATTTACATAGTACTCCAAAGTATTTCCAAGAATACCATGATACATGTCTCAACAGCCATGATAACAGCATGGTATCTTTTGCTGTTTTCTTTTCTTTTTGTTTTTAAACCAGAAACAAGGTTGTGACATTACCAATATTTTCGATACTGCTGAAATTTTGAAATTTGATACCAAAATAAATGTATTATTATTATTGAATACAGGTAAGCAGTCAGTAATACAAAAATAAGATTTTTTTTCTTCTAAAACTACAGGAACAATTATATAAATAAAAAGTTTAAGTTTTCAAGTTGATCTATCTAACAGTAGTATTCAAGAATTACTATATAAATTGAAAATAGTTATCAAATGTAAAATAAAACACTGCATTAATCTTCACTGTAAGAATTAAATAAATAAACATTGATTGTAATTAAGGCTCCTAATTAAGCTGCTACATTTTTTTTAAATGCAGTACCTAGGTCTTGACATGATACTCAGCTACGTAAAATATCTTAACACTATGCTGTTGCTATGGTACAGAAAGTTAGTATTTTACTCTTTATTCATTAAGAGGGCACTGATTTAGTGTTAATTTTTTAAGCAGTGCACAAAACAATACCACTCAACACCTTGAGGGGTCAAGAAATATTACATGTGTATCAGTTGCATATTGCCTACGAATGTAATGTCTAAAAAGGCCTAATCAGCCCTGTTCTTTATTGGTTTGTCTGTCTCTGAAGTAGCAGTCTGTGGGATTTATGGGGGAGTGTAGTTGTTTTGGGGTGGGAGGGCACCAGTCTGAGTCCACTGTTGTGGTGTTTGACAGTCAGGATCACAAGCATTTGTCCTATCTGCAGTGCTTGCACTATTAAAATGTTGTGGATGAACAAGAAGGGTTTTCCTAATGCCAGCGACTCCCTGTCAGCAGATATGGAGTATTCACTGTATGCAGGGCACCAAGAGTCTGTTTTGTCAGTTCTGTCCAAATAACTATATAGGGATGCCTTTAACTTGTGGTCATGCACAGTTGATAACTCATCATTAATGAGACATAATTATTCATTCTGGAGCCAGTCAGGGTTAACAGTGTGAGCACCTGCATATGGAAACAGCAGTGACCAGAAGCCATAGTTGCTTCAGGTGTATTTTAAGCCTCTGCTCTAGTATCAGTCACTAATGACTGTCACATATGAGCACTGAGCAGTGCTGTTTGTGGCCAAATGACATCAAACTTCTAATGGGTGGAACATTTTTTTTCATTCTTTTATGTCATGTATTCATTTAGTTCATCATTAATTTTGCTGTTCATTTTTAGACTTATTCAGTATTGATTAATGGTGGTACCGAGAAGAGCTGCACACAAGATCTGTTTGAGCATATGGCTCCTGTTAAATCACCTCATAAGACTGGCACCGTGGAATGCTGTCCTATTGGAGGATGTATTCAAGCATGTACTGATATGTAGCCTGTACCCCCTCTCACAAAAAGGCACCCCGGTCTGCCTTTATCAGTGACTGAAACAGAAATGTGGTGTGTAAGACTCCTGACCTCGTTTTAATGCTGAGGAAACTCTCTCTCTTCTGTTGAATGTTTAATTTTCTGAACAGTCTATGCAAGGTTTGTCAGTTTCACATAATAATAATTGGTAATAATAATACAATGGATATCAATGTATTATGTAAAAAATGGTAGGTAATTCATTGCATTTCTTGGAGGGTCAGATATGTGCTTGTATGTGGGTTTAGGTTCAAGTACAGTTAGTTATTCCACCGTTATTCAGTTCTTTGTCCTTTTCCCCCCCATTCTGGCTCATCTGTTATTCAGGATATTCCCTTCAGTAAAGCTGCAGTTAAAGCAGAGTTGTTTCGGCCCAGTAATTGGCCTGAATGGCGATGAAGACCATGTGCCTCTTTACTGTCAGAAGTGGCCCAGATTCGGTGGGGCTTCTTTGCATTCTGCTAATCACTGCTTTGAATGCCATTTGAATGTCCATTTCTTGCCCTTTGGTGTAGATTTGCAAATTTTTCATGTTTAATATGGTTACCACATACACTAAGATGAAATTCTGGCAACACTTTACAATAATTTACATCCATTTGTTAATATTAGTTAACAGTAGTTAACATGAACCAGCAATGGAAAATCCTTGGTTTATGTTAATTCCAACATTTACTAATACAGTATTAAAATCAAAAGCTGTGTCTGTTAATATTAATCAATGGACCTGAGCTAATATGAACTAAACATGAACCGTTTGATTCATAGATACTGTAACAAGTGTATTGTTCATTGTTAGTAATGTTAGTTAATAAATATTATGCCTGCAGGTTTATGACCTCATAAGAATCGACAGATTTATATAATTGAAAGTATATATTATATGCTTAATGAATCATTTGTCACAGCTGTAAATGGATATCCCTGTGCACATGCAACGCAATGCTTTACTTACTTTACTTTACTTACTTTTGTCATTTAGCAGACGCTTTTGTCCAAAGCGACTTACAAATAAGAAAAAGTAACTAAAACTAAAAAGTTACAACTCTATAAATACTATCTACCCACATATTTAAGAAAATAAAGAAATTAAATAAAATTAACATGCATATAACAACAACATTTCAATAATAAACATATCAATGAAAAAATTAAATAAAAAGCTACTACTATCCCTTGCCGGTGTCCCTGCCCGGTGGAGTCGCACGGTAGAGTATTGCAATGCTAATGCAATGATTATTTTCCTGTGTCATAATAATTGTTTAATACTTACTTTTTTTAAATTTTTTTTTACCATTTAAGTACCATTCTATAAACAACGCCTGCTTGTGGCAGACATACTGGTTTGGAACAAAGCAGACAGCTCCACGTGGTATATCAGAGGAGAAGGTGTGTGCATAAATGCATGCTAGATGATTGCACCAGTACCTTCACTTTAATGATGTGCTTCTCCTGGTGGATACCGGGGCAGAGGGTGTGGATGTATGTGAGGTGGGTGTGGACGGACGGAGCAATGGCTGCCCAGACAAGGACACATTTGGCCTTGCTCCCCTCTGTTTGAGCTTTTTGGTTGCAGCCAGACCCCAGCTGCCACAGCTCATCTGCACAGGAGATCTTGTGAAGAGGGTAGAGCCCTATGGCTGGCTTTTCACAATATCACGCTATTGTCTAACACGTAGTGCATTAGTTGGCTACAAAGCAAGGGATTGCTGGTGGATTGCATCTGATGCCAGACGCAGCAGAGTTGAAGCAACAATAATAAACATCCTCAGTAGGCCTATTTCGTCAGGGTCTTAATTTCTTTATATCCTAATTTATTGTTTTCTCCTCCTGTCAGATCACATCCCAGAGGACCTGCAAGACCCTTTCTACACAGACCAGTATGACCAGGAGCACATTAAGCCCCCGGTGATCCGGTTACTGCTGTCCTGTGAGCTGTACTGTCGCGTGTGCGCCCTCATTCTCAAAGGAGACCAGGTGGCCTCTCTGCAATCCCACCAGTCAGTCATCCAGGCCTTGTCTCGCAAAGGCATCTATGTCATGGAGGGTGATGACACGCCTGTCACCGACTCAGATCTGACCTGCCAGCCAATTAAAATGGTGCGTCAATGTTGCGTTCAAAATGTATTATGTCATTTTGTATCTTTGGATATGTTTGGAACACTATTCATACTATTTTTGCATATGTGTATATATGGGGTTATATATTTAATATGCGCGATTTACAAGTATTAATGAATGTAATATACATTTATATACAAACATGTTACCATTCAAAAGTTTGGCATCAGTAAGAAAAAAACAACAACAAATTAATGCTTTTATTCAGCAAGAATACATGAAAATGCGCATATAAAAACTCATTTATTAAGTTAATTATATTTTTGGGGTCAGCTATGATACATTTACATAATTTACAGTTCTCTTTTCACTCTCTGCCTGAAACACTTTGTTCCTGTCACTTTAAAGCCCACCTTTCTGCAAAAGCCCAGTCTGCGCTGATTGGTCAGCCTGTCCAGTCTGTTGTGACCGGTCGGCTGCTTGGAGTGTGTGTTGGAAATGTAACGTCCCCCAAGGCTTCATGAACAGCTGTAAACAGTATTATATCTATGATAACTATGGCATCAGTATTGGAGGTTGATACAGTGTGTTACCTCATACAAAAAAATAAAAACCCCACTTGGGCCTTGACATAGCAAAGTCACTTACTTAACTGTACGTTGTGGGCAGGCTAAAGCAGCCAGTAGTTGGGCATTATGCATATGTTTAACTTGATGTAGTCACTGGTAAAAGTTCCAAATTAATTTAAAGAATTAAAAGAATTTCAAATTAATGCTGTTCTTGTGAACTTTCTATTTAACAAAGATTTCTGAAAAAATACCACAAAAATATTAAGCATCGCAGCCATTTCCAACATTTTTGAAAGCTTTAGGGATCCACTGAAAAAAAAAAAAAAAAAAAATTCTGGGCCCAAACGGAATTCTGGATGCACTTGACCGAAAACTGAAACGGAAAATGCTTTGCGATAATTATTTTATTAAATAAAGTAATTCTGTAAGACTTTTTTAATTTAACTCAATTTTAATGATGCTGAATTTAAAAAACACAAGCCAATAAAATAACCAGTTTTACTGAAAGTAACACATGTACAGAAAATATATTAATATTAAATATCAATATAGAATTTGTATTCAATTCAATGCAACAGAATTATATATAATTTCTTTACTTATCCAAATAATGTATAGTCCTTGCTGTTATTATCAGTGCTTGTGAGCAGAGCATAGCATCACAAGGGGTAGCGTCATTTTACCAGCGTTGTCATGTTACAGCACAGTAGCGCTATTGCAAACAGGAACAAGTATTCTACAAGAAATTGTCTGTCAGCGCTTTATTTGAGCGGATATTGCTAGAAGAAGAATTAAACCTGCGTGCCGAACACTGCTGGGTGATGCGGCGCAGCATATATTTTTGGATCATATTTTCGGACGTTTTTCTCTTTCGGCCAGAAATGGCAGGACACTTTGGTGCATCCCTAATTAGCTTTGCCAATACACAAAAATAAATTGCATTTTAAATATCCTGAAATAGAAAAGTTATTTTAAATTGTAATCATACTTCACAATAATACAAAACAGGCCCAAGGCCCGGCCCGCGTCTGAACTATGACGTGGAAATTGGCCCGAAGCCCGGCCCTAGAGACGTAAAAAAGTCGGGCCCGGGCTGAAATGCAGGGCTCTACTGCCAAGATATGGTTGAGTAATATTACGGTGTGATTTCTAGGGTATTTTAAGTGGCTGCTAGGGTGTTCTGGGACGTTTAAAGGAAGTTGCTTACAGCCCCGGTTCTAAAGGCATTATTAGATACAAAATCTAGTAATAGCAAGCAACCCTCTCCTCAATAAGCTACATGATTTGAAGCATCATTCGCATGCATGGCACAAGCACCAGCGTTTTATCTGGAGGAAGAAATGATAATAGTGATGGTTGTCTTAACAAGCGCTAATTACAGTCCAAATCCAGACAAAGGAAAAAAAGCAAGTGTGACATGGAATCTGTGGTTTGCAGAGCTCTTCCTGTTGCAGAGATCTACTGCACTGACAGGAGAAAACTGCTATTGTTGGCATATCCAGTGTGTTTTTATTTTCTCTTCATGTATAACCACTACAATCACCTGTCCAAACAATTAGTGATATCAGTGCTTGAGCTAACCTAGCACAGAGCGGAGTGGATTTCATTGATTCACAGCCGTGTTATTTCAGTCAGTGATGTGTTTTCTCCATTGAATGGCAATCACTGATGTTGGTGAATCAGCATTGTACACTCACTCGTGCTTTTATCACTTCAAATGCAAATCTTTGTGGTCGAGCCCACACCCTGTACAGAGCTTAGTACGGTCGGATCCACACAAACCTGTTAGACTGAACAGAATGGCTTTGTGAGGTGTGTAGGTACAGCTCAATGACTTTAAAAAAGTAGAGGTGTAATTTGTTTGCTTTGAACCAGTCTAAACTAAGACATCAGTGCTACGTGCATGGATTAAGTTTTTCGGAGTGGAGCACTAAGGAATGTCAAAACGGGTTTTATGCCTTTATGACATGAAGTGCTATTTTTCATATAGTTTAATTTATTGTGTGCTATGTGAAGGTTATTGTATATAATGTACTATGAAAGTAAATGTTTAGCCTCCACACCACTATTTAGTTGCCCCCTGGCATAGATGCTACTGTGTTTATTTGGCCGTACTATTTTAAAGTCTCATGGCAGCCTTTTTATTCTCTGCTACATCTCGTGACGTGAATGTTTCATGCCACTTTGACTGACCACTAAATTTGGTTGACCACTAAATCCTATCGTGTAACTGCACACATAGGCAAAGTTCGGAATGGAATGCTACTTACTTCATTGTACACTAACATTCATAAGTTTGGAGTGAATTTATTTTTTGTATATTTATTGAAAGAAATTAATACTTTTATTCATCAGGGATACATTAAATCTAAAGTGACAGTAAAGACTGATCAAAGAGTCCTGAAAAATGGATCACTGTTTCGTCAAAAATACTAAGCAGCACAACTGTAATAATACAATAACATGTTTCTCTAGCACCAAATCAGCATATTTTAAAGGAACGTGTGACACTATAGACCGGAGTAATGGCTGCTGAAAATTCAGCTTTGCTATCACAGGAATAAATAACATTTTAAAATATGTTCGTATAGAAAATGGCAGTATATTTGCTAATAAATGCAGCTTTGGTGAGCACAAAATATGTTTTTCAAAAGCATAATTTTTTTTTACTGACACCAAAGCTTTGAATGGTAGTGTAATTGCCTTCTGCTTTAAAATAGTGTGAGAGAACACATTATGCATTGATAAATATTTCAAGCATATGTGTATTAGATGACCTGCTTAGATTCCATGTGTAATTCAGCAAAGTGTAGTTGCAGTTGCAGGTATTTTGATCAAATAATGAGGATTTAAAAAAAAAAAAAAAGGCTGATGTTACTTCTGGTTCACTTGTAAGATACCTGTTCATTGGACAAGTTGAGAGTATTACATTGTGGGGCAAAGTTTGCTCTGGTTTTCCACCTTTTTCCACTCCCCATGATGCTTTTTGGCAGTATTGTCTGTTACTATGTCAAACAAAAAAACTGAGGTTCACTGTATAAACACAATAACACTATTTTTTCAAAAACAATCACCAAATTACAATGAGGTGACATTATAGTACTCACCCTTCAACCATTGGACATTAAAAAGAAATAAAAAAATGTAAAAGCATTAACAAGACTTTGAATAACCTCTAAAGCTTTAATCTGTTTGAACAATATTATGGACATGTTATATTTCACTGTAGTAATAGATGTCTGTATTATTTTGCATATGTAACAATAAAATTTTACCACATCCATGCAAAAAAAACAAACCTAGGGAAAGACGTGAGGATTTGGGGGAGGAATGAGAGATTCCCAGTGCATTCCATTGGGAGAGCAGACTGCAGATTTGTTTGTTGTCTTTTTTTTCATATAGTTACAACCGAATGAAGGAAAATAGAAAGTAATTGGGAGGAAAAGAATTTAGCGGACTGAAAAGAGCTCTTGCCATAGATAATCTTGTTATACCAGGTCTCATTAACATATCAAATGTCACATTATTCTCTTGAAGTCTGAAAATAAAACTTAAAGGAAGGATAAGGATTATTTGTAGCACAACCTTATGATTTAAATGATTGTTTACTGGAAATGCCTTCCATAATTAGACTCATAAGGAAAAAGGTGGGTAATTTGGTGAATTCCATCTGTTTATTACATGCAGCTTGCATACTGTGCACCGTACACATACTGCAAATGGTAGAAGTGTGATAGTGTGCTTTTCTGCTTTAGTCCAATGCTTATCTGAGTCCAAAGCTCTTCACATTCCAGTCTTCTGGTTTATGCTTGTCAGATGTCTTGCATGCATATCTGAGAAAAACACTCTGTGGAAGTTTGCTGACACTATTGCCTTGAGTCAGGGATCAATCTGCTGAGATTGTGCTGATGTGTTCTGTGAGCCCGTATGAACAAGTCACTGGTTGACTGGTGTTAGGATTGTTATGGTAACTGGATGGGCTTTGTGTAACTGTTCATAGTCTCAGACTAAGACTCAATGTTGAAATGCTTGGTATACTTTGTAATAATTTAAATCATGAGGTAATGTTCAGGATTGTAGCCAGCATGAGGAAAGTTACATAAAGGGTTTTACATTTCATGACAAATGTGAAATATTATGTTACTTACTTCATCTTGACTGTGCTTTGTTTTGGCAGATTTACTGAGCTCAATGCTTTATTAAGAGCAGTATGACCTTCTTTGGGCTAAATAGGATGAGATTATTCCCAGAGTTGTGTGCACATTTTTGCCTTTCTTAGGAAGGAAAAGCAGCTCCTTGAAACATTAGGGCTATCTGAGTATAAGGACGTTTCTTTTACTAGCTTATAAAGTACAGTATTTGTCAATGTCCTGTTAAAATGTATATATTATTTTTATCGTTTTTATATAGTTATTATTTGGGCTGGGGAAAAGTATAGATTTTTTTTTTATTATTGTAATTTGACAAAACTATATTGATTTTTAAATCCCAATAATCGATTATTGTAGCCTGTTTTCAGTTATTGAATGGAACATTGTAGCGCGCCACCCATCCAATAAAACTGCAATATTGAAAATAAAGAGCGTTTTGGCACTGTTTAATGTAGAGTGACAGAGCACTGTTGCACCTCAGTTCAAGAGAAGCGGCAGTGCAAAGAGCACATGAACTGATCATCTCCTTTGCTTTAATACCAGTTATAGTTCGAAATAAACATGAATGAACATCCAAAGGTATGTTACAAAAAGAGGACAACTTCCCGAAATCCTTTTCCTGTCTCATGTAATCATTCAATCAGTGTTTCAACCACGGAAAGATGTCAGTGTAACAGCTTGTAAATGTCACGTAACATCACATTTACCTCCAGAGGGGAAAAAAGGTGACAAACTCATTAGTGAGCTAGAAAAATGAATTCTAGAGTGGAGCATTTTGGTAAATATATGCACCATATAACCTATTCATTATCATTTTTTACTGTTCTTCAATATTTAATTGAATAAATCCATCAAATTTATGACAGCCACCATTTAAATGTTTATATTTCAAAAATGAATTGGAGTATAAATAGTTATGTAACTGTAAAATTAGTATTATAACTTTATAAAAACTTAATTTGAGTGTAATTGAAGTGTTTGTAAACAAATCAGGTATTTTTAACCTTCAATATTATAGTACTGCACTAACTGTAGTACCAACTGACTCATGTTTATTTTACAGCATTTCCCTTGTGAAAGTTTGCTATGTACTGTACCTGATAGTGTTGTCACAGTACCAAAATTTCTGTATTCGGTACCGATACCAGTGAAAATCCACGGTTCAAAGAAAAACACAAAAACATGCCAATTAAAAAACACACTATTTTTATTAATAAAACGAGTCTTTTAATTAATGAAATTTAAACACAATATATTTTTTGGTAAAAAGGGGATTTACTATAAAAATTAAAACATGGAAGAAATATTGTGAGATTATTTCTTAAAAATAAAGTTTTATTAATTTCATTCAACAGTAGTAGTATCACATACTAAATAATAATAATAATATTTCTGGCACAATGTCTTAAGTAAAAACGAACTTTTATTTTGACGGGTTGCTGTGAATACCTTTTAAATTGACAATGGTTTTATTCAAATGAAACGATAAAATGCTTGTGAAGTGTCTCTCAGAACAGTTCTGGAGATGTTGTTTATGTATTTTATGTATGTCCTATTGAAACGACAGATGCTGAAATCACTGCGAGCGTCACACGTGCTTCAGTCTTTGTAGTAAACAAAACCGCACGCCTCTGCCACTGTTATAAATTCCGTGACATTCCGTGTTAAACTGTAAATTCCGTTTTTATGACTGGATTCCGAGATTCCGTCCGCGTTTTCTGCATCGCGGAAATCAAAGGGCTGTACTGGTCAAGAACCAGGTTGACCAGGTACTCGGTACCACTGGTACTTGAGAAAACCTGGTACCGTGTCGTTTTCATTTTTTTAGTACCGACTTGGTACCGGGTCTTTTGACAACACTAGTACCTGATATATCCAAAATAATCAATTTAGAATCATATTGTAATCGAAAGTATGAATCAATATCAGATTGAGTCCTGAAATTTGTCAAAACCTAGATATTATAACTGATGATAATAATAATGTTTTATTTATTTGTAGTATTTATTTAAAAAAAGTAAAATAAAATTACAACATATGCTACTTGTAATGTAATGTTTAGTGACACAATACTACATTTTCATCAAATTTGTTTGTCAAAGTTGTTTTTTAAAATGTAAAATTTTATTTTGCTGCATTTATTAGAGTATTATGCCATTTCTTTCTCTGTTGTGTGGCACAGAGTTCCCACATCCCCATGATTGATGCTTTGATGATGGCCTACACCGTGGAGATGATCAGCATTGAGAAGGTTGTGACCTGCGTGAAGCGTTTCTCCACATTCAGTGCCTCCAAGGAGCTCCCCTTTGACCTTGAGGATGCTATGATCTTCTGGATCAACAAGGTGTGTGTCTTTGGAACGGTACACTTGTGAAGGTTATGTTTGAATAAACCATTGTGTGTTACATGATGTACTAATAGCTTACTTGCATTTGTCTAGTCCTGTAGGGGACTTTCAGTGCTTGGCCAGAGCATGTCTGTTCATGCTGGCATGGAGACTTCTGCCAGCGCTTTCAAAAGAAAACTGTATAAACCTCAGATGTTCATTATGAATTCTTTGTATCATAACAATCCTTTCTTTGTGTTGCAGGTGAATCTGAAAATGAGGGAGATCACAGAGAAGGAACACAAATCAAAGCAGCATCTGCTGGAATCTCCAAGTCATCAGAAGGTACCAGACATCCCAGCACAAGAGTTTCACACATGCATTGTAAAACTCTCTGATTCTCGGGTGCTGTTTAGACCTGGTTTTAAATGGGGTTTTATCTGTCTAGAAAATATCATTCGAACTGCTTTGGAGGAAAAAGTTCCATTTGGGCATTTACAGAAAACTTTGTTATAATAATAATATTTTTTATTTATTTTTTATACTCATGTTGATATATAATCACAAAATTTGGGCCAGATTGTACAGCCCTGCAATCAAGCACAGCAAACCTGGATTTTTTTCTCAATTACATGCCAGTCATAATTTTTATCCCCCCTCCCAAAAAACACACAGTTTGATATTTTTACCCTCCCAAAATCGTGCAGTCCTTGTCTTTCATTTTTAAGTGTTCACCGAGACATATAATTGGCTGACCACTTGATGGGGTCAAATGCAACAGTTGTTAATACCAGGTGTAAACAAGATCATAAACCGGTGTGAACTGAAATGGCAAGACTCACATCTGAATAGATGGTACTAATGTAACAACAGCCTTATGGAAATGATCTAATATCTTCAGTGGCATCACTCCTTCTGTTTCTCCTCTAACCTCATAGCAGGGTCACATCTGTCTGCTCTTTTCTCCCCTGACCTTACATCCTCTCTGTTCCTCTTCCCGTCTCTTTCCCTTTAACCTCCTCCCTCGCTACTGGGATAGTCTCCCTCAAAATGGTATTGGAAACTAGTACCTGTAAGTTGGCTGTGAGTGCTTCCTCTCCACTGCACGAGTAGTATGTGTCAATCCCAACGTACGCCATCACCACTCAGGCCACGCTTTTATCTATTCAGTGCACACTGGGAGACGCTTCTGTCCAGTGGCTCACGCTGTAATCGCAAAAAATGATCTGCCTTCCACCTTTTGAGCACATGCAGTTATGAGCTAACACGTGCCGCTGCGTGTACTTGTGTGTGTGTGTGTCTGTGTGTGAGCGTCTATGTGTGTTTGAGTCTCTAACGTCAGCTTTCATCCTCTAATTTTTTGCAGTTATTTCCATCTTCATTAGTCTCTTCCTTGTTCTGTCCGTCTCTCTGATATGTGGTCCTTCAGCCTGATCTTATGTTTGTACTGGCCCATTGCATGCTGGAGCCTGTTGGGGTTTCACAAATGGCACAGAGATCCTCTGTCTCCATTCTGCTGCTGCTGCTTTACCTTTAGATATGCTTTACATTTACATTTATTCATTTAGCTGACGCTTTTATCCAAAGCGACTTACAATTGCTATATATGTCAGAGGTCGCACACCTCTGGAGCAACTAGGGGTTAAGTGTCTTGCTCAGGGACACATTGGTGTCTCACAGTGGATTCGAACCCGGGTCTCTCACACCAAAGGCATGTGTCTTATCCACTGCGCCATCACCACCCCTTTCTAACTTTCACTGTGTCCTGTCTGAAACCTAGACTTGGTGACTGTTAGTACTGCACAATTGATTGAGTACATTCACACGATTATGATTATGGCTGCCATAATCAGTGTGTAGAGGTATAGAGATATATGTGTGTGTATATATATATATATATATAGCAGTTCACCCAAAACATAAAAATTGTATCTCTTAATAACCATGATTTTGTTCCAAACTCATATAATTTAGCTTTTTCTATGGAACACAAGGAGTAGTTGTAAAGAATATTAAAACTGCTCTTGACTGCACAACAAAAGTGAATGAGAACTGGGCCTGGTCTTTTTAGAGCTACAGTGGAGCAGATGATTTTAGCAACTAACTAATTTTGTTTTAGTGTGAAAGTTGTATTGACTTATGCTATTTTTTTGTTTTGTTGCCTCGTCAGCTCTGGTCTCTATTCTTTTTCATTATTAAAAAAAATGAGCAGCTTGGACATTCTGCTAAACATCTCTTTTTTTTTTTTCTTCCTTGGAACAATACGAGGATTAGTAAATAAGGCCAATTTAGTTTTTTAGGTGAACTCTTCCTTTTAGTTGTCTTATAGTCTAATTCGCCTGTTATATCCCTTTCTAGTTTATTTAGATCAGCAAATATTCTTACAAATACAAAGCCTCAATGATAAAATATATTTCTCTTGCAAAACCGTCTCTTGCCTACACCGTGCCAGTGCCATATACCAAAGGTCACTTTGTTAAATACAGCCTGTTGTTGTGGATGTATTTGACTGTTTGGCTTCCTCTCATGTCACCTGCAGGTACGGTATCGGCGGGATCATGCCTCTGGTAGACAGCTGCCCTACTTCCCCCTGTTGGAGGATCTGATCAGGGATGTGTGTGACGGTGCTGCACTGTTGACCGTGGTCCATTACTACTGCCCAGACCTGATGAAGCTTGATGGTAGAGTGAAATAACACTAGCACCAAACCTAATCTAGTTTCCCAAACACTCCTACTGCCTTCTTCACCCCACCCCAGAGTTACGCCATTGCTTCAGACGGTTGTTGCTATGTCAGGCAGCTCAAACAAACAAGACATGTTTTGAAGGCGCCACAGTGCTTGCATTCTTTGGAAAATGCAAATGATTTGCTTACAGTTGTTTGCTGCACATTTAGCTGGGAAAGGAGAAAGTATTTAAACACACTTCCCCTTTAAGCCGGATGCTGTACTTCATTTAAATCCTGTTAAGCCTAAAATAAATCATAAAATTCTAATTTGTTTGAAATAAACACATTACTGAACCTTTACTGAAGTTTTTTTTTTTAAATATCTGAATATCATATTTGACACATCAGACAGTTACTGCTCACATAGTATGATGTAGGAGTTCATACTTGAGGAGGGGAAAAAACATTTAGAGACTCAAACTGAGAAAAATATGCATTTTGGTACAGTACCTCCCAATAATATTTCTTTGTAAGATGATATTTAATTGCTTAGTTTAATAATCAATGCTCTGCCGTTGTCACCTTGAAATATTACTAACACTGTAAAAGTTATACTTATGTTTACTTTATAAAAATTTGTGCAAATTTCAGAGTTCCACAACATTGATCATGTTGATCATTTAGAGGCCTTAGAAATGTGCATACCATAAATACTGTAATACAGTAGGTTTTAGATGGGTAATTTCTAGAGTTTTAATGGTTTGCTTTATACTTTTGATTGATTGTAGTATTAGTCCCTTGGTGCTTCACTGTGCATTGCCTCTTGAGCCAAGTAAATATTCTGTGAAATGTTCTTTTCTGATACTTCAATTCCCAAGCAAATATTGACCTCTTTTGGATTCAGCCCTTGATTTAGCGTTCATGAATGTCAGAGGCAGTATGCCTCAGGATAGCTTAATTGCTAACTTTGTGTTTTCTGTTATCTGCAGATATCTGCTTGAAAGAGGTGACCTCAATAGCAGACAGCCTTTATAATATTCAGCTGCTGAAAGAGTTTGCCAATGAGTACCTTAACAAAAGCTTTTATTTGACTCTAGAGGACATGTTGTACGCACCTCCTGTGCTCAAGGTAAATTATTCAGT
The DNA here is from genome assembly GCF_936440315.1 of Barbus barbus. Taxonomy (NCBI): domain Eukaryota; kingdom Metazoa; phylum Chordata; class Actinopteri; order Cypriniformes; family Cyprinidae; genus Barbus; species Barbus barbus. The sequence continues at coordinate 19,091,850 of NC_136733.1, read as the reverse complement.
CATGTATAATGTGTCTTATTAACAGGATGTTTCATTTCCGCATGGGTCTGTTCTTGATTCTCTCGCTGTTCATTTTCTTCTGCAGCACAATGTCATGGTATTTATAGCAGAGCTCTTCTGGTGGTTTGAGATTGTCAAGCCTGAATTTGTCCAGCCGAGAGATGTTCAGGAATTTAAAGATGGTGAAGAAATTTTTTTGGGGGCTATAAATTTGTCATACTGTTGAGTGAAGGGGCTTAAATTTGTTCATTTTGGATCTTAAAGTTTTATTGGCTTTAAAATACAAAACTTAAAACACAAAGTTTGCATGAAGATTCAACCAACATCCTCGTATTTTGCCTGTTGTTCTGCTAATTTGAGTTAATAACTAAAATCTGTATTATAGCAAGAGCAATGACTCAGCCCAAGAGTGCCAGGCCTACTGTGCCCATCTCCAATGCCACCAAACGGAGCTTCCTGGTGTCTCCTGGTGTGGCTGATCGAGCACTTCCTGTTCAGAACAGCCCAGATGTTTGTAACAGGTACTTCCTGCACCCTGAAGAGTCTGAGCCTCTGTAAGTGCTTCATGGTTTTGTCTCTTCCATGTGTTGATTTGGGTGTTAAAGTCAATGATCTTTGTCAATGTCAAAATATGCTTTGGACAATCTCCTTAGATTTATTTGGAAGTAAACTGTCTAATAATTAATATTCCCTCTAATTTGTATTCTTCCTCAGCCAAACCTATTTTCTACTGGGCAAACCGTTGGGCCACTACAGTAGAAAAACCATGTACCGACCCATATATTTTTCACAAATATTTCACTGTGACTTTTTCTTTTTTCTTTTTTACGTAATTCAAATGAGAAAACATTCAATGCAGAGGAGTTAATGATAGTTATTTAATTTTTTAGGCACCTAGAGAAAGGGATTTTGTATAATTTCTTCTATTTTTTTTTCTGTCATGTTTCAAATAAAAAAAATTAACATGACGACAAAGGTGTACCTGTAGCTGTTTTCTTTTTAAAGCACTGCTGCTACATATGCAGATCACATCACATTTTGCACTAGTTTTGGTAGTTTTGCACATTCCTAGTCATGATGTCTGCAGTACATGAACAAAAATAATGTGGGCTTCCATAAGCTTGAAAATTTTGCTTTGCAATTCACAAGTGCACAGCCATGCCCAAATGCACATTAGAGGGAACTTTGCTTGCGTGATAATGATTCACACCTGAATCATATTGTCTCATCATGTCTTTGCTTTGTCATGTTGTGCCTGTGTTTTCTGACATGCTGAGACAAAACTGCACTGCCCTGCCCTGCCTCACTTAAAAGAACTTTAGGTTTACTGTGCTTACTTTTATTTGAGATCTTATTTGACAATGGCATTAAAAAATAGTTATGTGGACATAAAAGGCATTTTAATGTCATGCTAGTGCTTTTAATACAGCTCTGTAACTATAGTATTCAGATTGTTTTCGATTAAGTTATTCTTTTTAAGGTCCTAAGCAGAGCAGTGCTGCTTGTCTATATTTGTTCATCCACATGGAAAATGCGTAGTGTCAGTTCCGATTAGATTTTGGCTGGATAGGCCTGGAGATCATTCGTCCTAATTTTTTGTGCTGGTGGTTTGCCAACTGTGCCCTCTGCTTGCTGTTTCAGTAATAAGGGGAGTTCCGGCTTCAGCCCCTCCCACCCACTTCTGCCACTGAGACAAAGACAGAAGAAGGCTCAGCCAGGAGAGGAAAGCACGGGTATGCCATTAAGCTTCTAAAGCCATTCATATGAAAATCATATCAAATTACTTTTCATGCTCACATGGAAGGGATACCCAGAAATGTTGAGTCTCAGAAATAGAAATGATTTTTAGCACCTTTGGATATTTATTTATTTTTATTGTTACTATTATTGTAATCTTATTCTTTCACAAAAAATGCGAAGTCAACAAAACATCAAAGTTTGGATAGAATCTGTAACAGAACAGAATCCCAATAATTGGGATTAGTGGTTTAGAAGAAACCCCTAACCAGAATGTTTAAGGAAGAAAAATATTTGGCTTACAGATAAAGATCGTTTTATCTCCATAACAATATTTTTGCACTGTAACTTTATTACAGTTCATAAGGCACTTCTGCATTATGGTAATATGAATGAATGCTTAAGTTGTGAAGTATATTTAAAATTTATTTTTATTACTATCAAGTAAGCATGTTTCTTTTTACAGTTGAGTTAGAATGTGACTCGAGTGTAATAGAGTCAGGTAATCACATTTTTGTGCTTTTCTTACTAGCCTGTCGAAATCGTTCCAATTCTTTTACGCAAGAAGGTCACTCCAGAGGATCAGTGGCTTGGTCAGATAAACGGCAGAGGTACCAACACTTAATAAATATGAGTACTTAAAACATCTTTTAAGATATTACATAAAATCAATGTTTTGTTTGGTCATGATTCTCTTACCATTATTATAATCAGGCCACTGTCTCAGCTGAATCGGTATGTTCTCCACTCTGCTATGGACAGTGATGCAGACTTGGCCTCGGGTGACAGCGTTAGTCTGACTTGCTCCATCAGTGAGGACAGCCTGGCCTCCACTGTAACACCCAAGCACCAGAGTCATCCGGGTCAGGGCAACGTTAGACGGGTGAATGGCCACGGTCTGCTGGGCAACGTTAACATGGATGAGGAGGAGGAGCTGGTAACTATTGTCAGGCCAGATTCATCCAAGAATGAGACCACCCTGTTAAACTCTGAAGATGCAGAGCGACAGAGTGCTACCCCTGGTGCTAAAACAGGCATTTGGGAAAGACAGGAGGAAGCTTCCTCAGATTCCCGAACAGCCAGTTTCGTCTTGGAACCTCTGATGCCTGCAGTTATCAGGCCAGCCAAAGAGAAGTCAATATGCCTAAATAAGGAAGAAGAGTCGGGAGAGGGGAGGCAGCGAGGATCAGCACGAAGAGTAGCAGGAGCAGAAGGTGCCGTTTCATCTTCCAGGCGGAGACCTCCATCCACCCTTAACCGGACCTTTACCCCCAACACTAGCTCTGAGTTTGAGACAACTATTGAGCCTAAATCCAGTGAATTTGTGCCTCCAGCCCCTGGGCAGACGCAAGCTTTCAGACCATTGGCAACAAGTAGTGTTGAGCCATCTTCTGCTGAGCGGTCACCTGGGTTTTACCTTCATTCATCGGTGCCTGAGGACAAGATGCCTGTCCAAGCATGGGACATCCATCCAGGGTCTGATATAGAGACTGTGGAGACCATTGAGGAACAGGATGCAGAGCTCACCAAAGAGCTCCATCCAGACAGGAAACAGTTCTATGAGGAAGACGAAGAGTCAGCAAAGTTGCGGGAAGACATGAATGTAAAGGAACATGAGGATAAGGATGGTGGGAGCAGGTGCTCTAGCCCTGGTCAGTCCCAGGTCAGCAGTGTAGCTAGCAGCAGTGTGCGCATGACCAGTTTTGCTGAACGAAAGATGCAGAAGTTTGGTAGCAATCAAGATATCCGTTCCAGCACAAGCAGCTCACAGCGGACCACACCAGATGGCTCGGAGAGTTGCCCCCTTCCTCTAACCTCCTGGAGGATGAAAAGAGACCAGAGTCCGACACCACAGAACAAGGACAGTGCCAACATGCTGTCCTCCGAACTTGTTCAACTCCACATGCAACTTGAAGAAAAGCGACGTGCAATTGAATCTCAAAAGAAGAAGATGGAGGTCTTGACAGCAAGACAAAGACTTAAGCTCGGGAAAGCAGCCTTCCTGCACATAGTCAAGAAAGGGAAGAATGATACTCTCCCTCAGCCTACAAAGTCCGAGTACTACATGAAGGATGGCCAAAAACTCAATCAAGAAAAAGAGAAATCGTCGAAAGATGACACTTGTGTTGGTGCTCTGAGAGATTGGCCAAAAGAGGCCGAAGAGCCAGAGAAGGCATCTCTCGAGTGGGCAGGTGGGGGGACTGTGTCCCCTAGTGCCTTAGAAATGGACGAGGAATTAGATCTTAATGAATGCAACCGCTCCATTGAATTGTTGAACGATGCTATCGGAAACATCCAGCAGCAGATGATGCAACTTTCGCTTCAGCAGGAAATGCTCATGAAGCAAAATGTTCAGTCTCCAACAGGTGCTGCTCCACCACCTTGCAGTGACCAAAGTAATGCATCTGAACCCAGGGTCAGAGCTTCGATACATTTTGTTGAACCAAGTGGCAGCCCTGTGGTGCGAAAGCCACCCCAACTAAGTTCAGCACGGTCTCGTTCCAAACCTTCAGAGCTGTTGCTTGTTAAGGAGAATGGCAAAGGGCAAAAGAGCTTCACTTCTACACCTACTGACAGCCCCTCTGCCAAGTCCATTCAAGGGGGCAGGACCCCCAAACCAGAGCTGGAGGACTTTGTGCAGAACTCCACAACATCAGACTCATTCAACAAAGACAAAGGGAATTCGAAAAGCACTACATTCCACCTTAATGATGAAGCTAACTTGAGGATGGTCTCAAGGGAACCAAGTTCTGTGGCCCTTGGTGTCACTTTCGAAGAATCCATGTCCACTGCCTTGCAGGATGCTGAGGCTACATTTGATGATGAGCCAGCAACGGATAATGTCTCCTCCGAGGATATTTCTAGAGGAAAAGTCAATCTTATTGAGGTAGACTTGTCTGATTTGGCTGCCAATCCAGATGAAGAAAATGCCAATGTATTGGATGTGACCACTGATGGGAGCGATGGGGAAAAGAAGTCTGGCATGGGCTTCTTTTTCAAGGTAAAAAAAAAAAAAAAAACCTGGTCAAGAATTAAACTGACACATAATCTTTCCCACTCACTTTGTGGCCAAGTAGCACCCTAGCAATTACAAACAACCACTCAGACACAAGTTTCACTAGTTTTCCTACTTTTCCTACTGATTTTGTTGTTTTATATCTGCAGGACGAGCAAAAAGCAGAGGATGAATTGGCCAAAAAGCGAGCAGCGTTTCTGCTAAAACAACAGAGGAAGGCAGAGGAGGCTCAGCTCCGCAAGCAACAGCTGGAGGCTGAAAGTGAGCTGAAAAGAGATGAAGCCAGGTATTGACTACCTTTGAAGTGTCATCTTCCATGAATATAAATATGAGAAAGAGATGCTTTGTCTTTTTCATGAAGTTTGTATGTTTAAAGCCTCTTTTCTTTTCCAATTCCAGGAGGAAAGCTGAAGAGGAAAGACTCAGAAAAGAGGAGGAGAAGGCCAGGAGAGAGTTGATAAAGCAGGAATACCTTAGAAGAAAACAGCTGGAGATGTGTGAGGAGCAAGAGCAGCCCCAACCCAAACCCAAGACCAAGCCCAAAAAACAAAGGCCGAAGTCTGTGCTGAAGGAAGAACCCTCAGTTGATACGCTTTCCAAATGTCCTGCTACCAGTAAGTATTAAACTGTGCCTTCTGTTTTTGCAATATTACTGAGTTAACAGCAGACATGTTTGATGGCACTTAAAACTAAAATAATGAAACCATGTCCCTCACCAGATGAGAATCTCATCAGTGCCCAGTCTGGCTCTAGTCTATCACTGGCCTCTGTGGCCACCACTGAACCAGACAGTGTCAACTCGGGAGGGGCGGGATCTCATCGGTAAGTCCTTCCCATGTCCTACAGGCTATGTGCAGATGCATGCTTGCATTTCATTAATTTGTTTCAGAATCAATTGACTGTATTCAGACTGTGACCTCTAAAGCACTTTAATGTTGCTGTTCGTTCTTTCCATTAACAGAGGGGAATCAGTAGAGTCATTTCCAGTCCTCAGTCGCAATTCCAGTCGGACTACAGAGAGAGACTGGGACAACGGTTCCACCGCGTCTTCCATTACATCAACATCCATGGCGGAATACACTGGTGAGTTTTCACTTTCCATTCTGTAGGATGCAAGTGGTTTATATTTGTGTTGATGCTCAGTAAGTGTGGGTACTACATGCTGATCTGGAGTACTAAATTATTTATACTCTTTTAGATTCCTCTACACCAGGACAACATCCTGTGTTAACATGATCTCGACCATGCATCAGGCAACATGTTTGTCTGTGTGCTTGAGTACATAAGCACACATCAGTTTTTTGTTTGGGTAGATATTAGTGGATAAATTTGTTCTTTAAGCCCGAACTCTCTGAAGCGTTTCACTTGTTTGCTATTTAATTATAGCTTACATGTTAACTAATGTATTTTACAGGGCAAATACATTCTTTTTGTTCTATTGCTTATGTTTGCAGAATAAATACAGGCATTGCTTTGCTCTAAAGCTGAAATTAGTTTAAAATTAGAACTACCCTTTCAAACGATGTATTCAAAAATCAGTGCAAAAATACTTGGGTTTATGTAAATTATTTGGGTAATGCTCCAGAATGGCATGGTTACATTAGCTTTGATCAACTTAAAATTGTTAGTGTTCACTGCAGGGACCTGTTGAACCATGTAAGGCAAGGGATTGTTTAGGAGGAGAATAGAAAGGTTTGTGTCATTTTTGGGTGTCAGAGTGATGGGTGAGGTAGTTTAGGTTTTAGTCATGGAGACTGAGAAGCTCTAGTATGCATCAGCGAGACCTGAATAGGGCTCTGAGAGGCACACCATGACCTAACCAGGTGAAACAACAAATTTGCAAGCGATAAATCCAAGGGGAAAAAATGTTATTGCCCTAGCCAGCCATGAGAGCAAGACGAAGTTTTATCGGTCAGTTCTTTTCTGTTTATGTCACACTTGGTAGCCCCGCCCACAGTGAAATCCTATTGATCCAAATTCCTGCTTCATGTGGTTGTATTTTAAACATCAAATATGTATGGGGTTTTTACTGTATTTCACAGAGAACAGAAAAAAATAAGCATATTAGAATGATTTCTATATCACAGGAATAAATTGCATTTTAAAATATATTCAAATAGAAAATTGTAGCAATATTTCACAATATAATTTTTTTTTTTTCTTTTACTTTTTTTGATCAAATAAATGCAGCCTTGGTGAGGATAAGAGACGTCTTTCAAAAACATTTTAAAATACTTACCAAACAGTAGTGTGTGTGAAAAAATTCATAATGAATCATCATAAAATAAGGAGAGAAAAAAATCCATGACCTTATGGGACATTGTTGCTTCTCATGTCTTGTATTGATGTTGTTTTTGTTGTTGTCACTGTAGGACCCAAGCTTTTCAAAGAGCCAAGCGCGAAGTCCAACAAGCCTATAATCCACAACGCCATCTCTCATTGCTGCTTAGCAGGAAAAGTAAATGAACCGCAGAAGAACTCCATTCTTGAGGTGCGTGACCAGTTTGCCGGTTCATGGCTTACAGATAGCATGCTGCGATGTAATCAATTAGTCTTGATGATAAACTATAGTGAAAAAACCCTAAATAATTGCCTCCTTTTTTGACTGGTAGGTGCTGGAGAAGTGCGAATCCAACCACTTGATGATTCTCTTCCGGGACAGTGGCTGTCAGTTCAGAGCCCTTTACTCCTACTTCCCCGACACAGAGGAGATTCACAAGATCACTGGCACAGGGCCCAAGAGCATCACTAAGAAGATGATTGACAAACTCTACAAGTACAGCTCTGACCGCAAGCAGTTCACTGTAATCCCTGCCAAGACTGTGTCTGTTAGTGTAGATGCGCTGACTATCCATAACCACCTGTGGCAGGCCAAAAGACCTGCAGGGCCAAAAAAGAGCGGAAAGTGAAGTCCGATGGCACTCGTAAGATCTGCACTTTCGCAACGAGGCCCGTAATCACTTATCTGCTTCCGTCAGAGTTTGGATGGAAGAAGCTCGCTGGACAAACGAACAGGCATGAATCAACATGCACTTCATTTGAATGTGTTTTGGGTTGAAGTAGTCCTTTACCCACAATCCTGTGTTTTTTTTACATGATACAATTTTTTTGTTACTTGAAGTATTTATTAGTTTGGCACTGATTCGTTTGTTTAAACGAAGCACTTCCCCCATGATTGTTTTTGATTTAGTTTTCCCATTTTTTTGCGAGGGATACACGTTTTCCTCTTAACGTCTTTAAAACGTGTTTGCTGACTCTAAGGACAGTCAGAACTCAAATTCATGTAAAAGAATAGCTGACTTGCCTCTCAACAAACCTTTTTTTTGCCTCCAGAACATGCTGCTCCTTTGTTGTCGCTGGGACAATCCCAGGTCCGCATACTTTTGGCCTTCATGCATTGTGGTACTATGTCTGTTTATTCAGCGCTTTAAAAAAATCAGCTCGGCTGTAGCCCGTTTTTCGAAACTCGGTGATCCTTTCAATAGGGAATCAAACAGACCTTGATCCGTGTCAAATGCAGTTCTCTTCTCTTCTGTTCTACTCGGTAGCGGCCTCTCCTCTGGACAGTCTGTACTATGGTGCACTTATGATCATGTTTTAGTAATATTATCATGCAATGTTACCATGTTGATGTTGGCTCTGGAGCTTTTTCTCATGCAGAAGAGCAGCATGCTCTGTTATGAAGAGTGTCGCTGTAAACGATTTGAATGACAGTATTTAATATATTCATAATCGGTTACTTCCCTTGCCATCGCTGTCTAATTATTTACCAAGGTTGAAAACATTCCTCAGTGAAAGAAGTGTCAACACTGCCGACATCCTTGTGTTTAGACGTTGGAGAACACTCATAAAAGCCTTGTGTTTGGTGTCAAGATCAATTGAGTGTTGCACATGCACTTTATTTGTTTGCTCATGAAGGTGTATAGCTGGGGTAGATTTTTAAAGGGCTTGCTAAACCATTTTTACTCCTAAAGCTACTTGTTGAAAGGTGAACGTTCTCTGTTATACACTGAGAAACATCTCTCAAACACTATTAACACCTTAAATAGCACACTGACAGCCCCTTAATGACTCTTAAACTACTGTTTCCAAATAATAGGTGTTAGACTTGTCTATACGTCGCTGCGTTATTTTAAATTGCAGTTTTGTATATGTGTGTTTTTATATCTTAACTAAAAGATTGTATTGATGTTGATCACCTGTTTTCTTTTTTTTTCTTTTAAACACTACTATTCATTCTTGGTCATTTTGCTTCCTTTACCATATTATTATTTATTTTAAATAAGATTCTGAGAATTAATAAATATTTCAAGTCAAATCCATTCTCATTTTTTTCCATTTAATTATTGACATTGTCATTTTCCACTTTATTTTATAACACCTCTTGCATTATATAGTAAGTGAGCTTACCTCATAGTAATAAATATTAGTACCATGTATTGTGCATAATTGACTTTACGTGACTTTGTCGGCATTTGATAAACTTTTGTATTGATAGCTTTACTGTTGTTGGGTGGTTGCAAGAAATGATGGCAGTCTAATTTCTTGTGGTCTCGTGATGGCGTCCCAACTTCTGTCAACTGGAACACCACAGGCTGTGCCTCATCGACAAGCACTGTATCCTTGACAGTCCACTGAAGACACATTTGTATCCTGGCAACTGGCGGTTTATCCTCAGCGGGGGGCTCTACAGGTCGGGCATTCGGTGGATAGATGATCAGGGACTCAGAAGATCATTAGACAGGGACTCAGAAGACACTATTTGATGTTTGTCAGTATGCGCGGTGAGTATTATTGCACTCTGACTTCATGTTGGCTTCAAAATCAAGTAATTGTAATGAATGTTTTTTTTTTTTTTCTGCCTAGCTCTTTTTATTTTTGTGGTGTTCCAGTATATGCATGAGGCATGGTTTCAGTCCTGTATATACACAGAAACGGACTATGTTTGCAAAGAGATACCAAAAGGTAAGATGGTCTGAAGTCACTTGATAGTCACAAAAAGTATGTGCATGTTATCTGCCAGAGAAATGGGTCAGATAAATGTCAGCTATGTACTGTAAAAATGCAGTTAACCAATACAAATTGGGATTATAATGTGTCATTATAATATGGGAATACAAACGTTTGGATAATTGCATTTTAGCTAAGAGATCACTCAAAAGAAAGTTGTCAGGGTTTACTTAATTTCATGTCATTCCAGCTCCTATGACTTAATAAAATATGTTTTGAAGAATGTTATTGCTGCACTTTTACCAACAGTGAAAGTGAAAAAAGTTTTTGTTTACATAATATATGTATGTGTGCTGTGTATGTTTGTCTATATAAATACACACACAGTATATTTGGAAAATATTTACATGTCTGTATATTTATATTATATTTTCTGAAATATATACATGCATGTGTGTGTTTTTATTTTTATATATATATATATATATATATATATATATATATATATATATATATATATATATATATATATATATATATATATATATACATACATACATACATACATACATAGCCCTCCATAAGTATTGGAACAGTAAAGACAAAATTGCTCTGTTGGCTGTGGAGTGAAGACATTTGGAAATATGATTAAAAGATGAATATGAGACAAAACTACAGAATGTCACATTTTATTATTAGCCATAATATGTTTTACCAAATAGAAAGAACAGCACTTTTAGAGTTCATCCCACTCATTGATGTGAGCATAAGTATTGGGACAGTTGAACATAAGGCAGATATAAAAGATTAAAAGCTATTATTTAGCTGCAGATCCCTTGCACACAATCACAGCAGTGAGTCTGTGACCCGTAGACATCACCAGACTCTTGGTCTCGTCCTTTGAAATGCTTTTCCCAGCCTTTAATGCAGCCAATTCCAATTGTTGCTTGTTTTGGGGAGTTTCTGCCTTTACTCTCCTCTTCAGCTGGTGAAATTCATGTTCAATCAGATTTAAATCTGGAGATTGACTTGGGCAATCTAAGACTTTCCATTTCTTTGCCCTTATAAATTCCTTGACTGAACTGGCAGGGTGTTTTGGGTCATTGTCCTGATGCAATATGAAGCACTTCCCAATGAATCTGGTGGCATTTTCTTGAATATTGGTAGGCAAGATGGTTTTGTACCCTTCCAAATTCATTCTGCTACAGTCATCATACATTAAGTCATCAGTAAAGTTGAGAGGGCCTGTTCCAGAGGCAGCCATGCATGCCCATGCCATGACACCACCTCCACCATGCTTTACAGATGAGGCTGTATACTTGGGATTTTTTGCAGTTCCCTTTTTTCCTCCACATTTTTGCTTTCCCATCACTTAGATAAAGGTTCATATTTGTCTCATCGGTCCATAAACACAGTTCCAAAACTCTTCTAGCTCACCTTTGTGCTTTTTTGGAAACTAATCTTGCCTTTCTATTTTTGGAGCTGGTCAGAGGTTTGCATCTTGCTGTGTAGCATCTGTAATTCTGTGTCAAACTCTCCTGAGGACAGCAGATTGTCAGAGCATCACCCCAGCTTTCTGGATGTTGTTGGAGATTTTACAGACACGTCTTTTAGGGTTCATTTTCACAGCTTTTATGATTTGTCTGTCATCAACTACTGTTGTTTTCTCAGCCGATCAGGTCGTTGTTGGTTGCTGGTGTCGCTGGTGGTTTCCAAACTCTTGATTTCTCCATGCCCTTTGTTTTTGCTAGAGCTCTAATTGACTTCCTCTTTTCTTTTAGCATTCAAATTGCTTGCTTTTCTCTCAAAGTCAGCTCCCTCGTCTTCATCCTGGTTTGTGTGTGTCATCATCGAATGCAAGATTCAGAATACAGAAGTAATGGATATAACTGATACGACACATTCCCTGCTTTTAATATCTGAAGAATTAATGCAACAGGACACAGCTGATCACTTAGAAAGACCTGTGAGGCAACTGTTCCAATACTTATGCTCACATCAGATAGAGGGATGAAACTGTAAAAGTGCTGAACTTCTTAGCTGGTAAAACATCTATGTGTTGAATCACCCAATAATAAAATGTGACATTCTGTAGTTTTGTCTCATATTCATCTTTTAATCATATTTGTAAATGTCTTGACTCCACAGCCAACAGAGCAATTTTGAATTTACTGTTCCAATACTTTTGTAGGGCACTGTATATACATAAATATACACGGCACACATATGTATTATGTAAACAAAACTTCTATATTTTGGATGCGATTAATCGTTTGATAGCACTATAAAAAAAACAACCCATAATGATCTCTACAACTCATGCACTATATGACAAGTCTTCTAATGCTATACAGCTGCTTTGTGCAAAACTGACTGAAATTTAATTTATTCACTGGAAATCTTTCCTGAGCCCTGGTCACCATTAACTTTCATTATTTGGAAAAGTGTAGCTTGAACATTCTGCCCAACATCTCCTTATGTGTTCTATAGAGGATAGTCATAAAAATTTTGAATGATGTATTGTTATTTTTAGATTAACTTTTCCTTCAACATTTGTAATGTTTCTTTTCGCTATAGATTATCCTGCTGGCTTGACCTCTATGATTATCTTTGTGAGTGGTTTAGGAGAAATCAGCTTGTCTATGTTTAACAGCACCAATCTGACCTCTGTGAACAGTCTGACTATGGCACACCAAGGTATCACATCAATAGGACCGCAGACCTTTGAAATGTTTCAAAACCTCAAAACTCTCAATTTGGACAATAATCGTCTCTCCCAAGTCTCATCAAACTGGTTCAGCCATCAGGTTACACTTGAGACACTCAGACTGTCGAATAATAAAATCACTACACTGGATCAAAGTTCTCTTGATGGGCTGTCAAACCTGCTCAACTTAGACTTGTCTCAGAATCAGGTTCACACTATAACCCCAAGTAGTTTTCTTGGCCTTTGTAAACTGAGGCAGTTAGACCTGTCCAACAACAAACTGACACATTTGAGGACAGATGTGTTTCTTCCACTTAACGGCACAAAGATCTGCTTGGATGGAAATCCCTGGGACTGCTCGTGCTCTGTGAAGGACTTTGCCAAATACCTGAGAGGTATGCGTTTGTTTGTTTCAATCTTATACTTATCTAACGCTGCTGAAATATTCATTTTGGGGTGAAATTTTGAATGACTTGACAAATGCTTGCAGGTCTGCAGAATGCCTCTCTTCTGGAGAATGAGATGCTGGTGTGCTGTAATGGCCCTCCTGATTTGAAAGGTGTACCAGTATGGCAGGTTCCAGAGTGTAAAACCCTCACATCCATGAGCCCTACCACTACAAGTCTTACCACTGGAGGTTCTGGCACCGGGAACCCTGCCACTGGATTAATAACCAAACCTCTTACAATTGGTCACTCCACTTTAATTGTTTTTATTGGTAGGTGGAACTAATTCAAGGCATTAATTCAGCCCTCAGCTAGGTACTGTAACTGTTATGTCCGGTAGCTTACGTTGTTGATTACTAACCTTTTATTATGTAACCAGTGGTACTGTGTGCCCTGGTACTTGTCATCTGTGTCCTTTCAGCATTGTATCACAGGAAACGAGAGAGGAAACATCTACAGGCTGTAAAACCTGCTTCAGAGAAATCCGAAATGATCCTAACCAGTGAATCAACTGCAAAAAGCAATGGAGAAGAAAACAGAAAAGTGAAATCTGAAATCGCTAATAAAACACAAATTGCCACAACAGAAGTGTTATTGAGGGCAAACCAGATGGTGGTTGGAGATGAGAAGATATCACAGATTTACCATATTTATTCATCAGGGCCATATGACACTAGAGAACCTATTAAACGGGTGAGATCTGCCGGGCCGGTCTTGTGCAGGATGGAGATGTTTTCTAAACCGACAGAAGCAGAAACGGCCACTGATGAAGTTGGGGTAAGGAATGATGAGTATTACAATGGATGGATGACCTCAGAAAACACAAAAGACAATGTGTGTGTTAATATTGAGGAAGTGGAGAAGTTGGAGGATGGAAAACGCATAGCAGATGAGGAGAAAGAGGGATTCACTGAGGTAAGTAACACCACTGATACTCTGGAATCTCATGAGGACCTTAGGGAGAAAAATGAAGATACTGATGAAAGTGTTCGAGCCGGAACAAGTGTAGATAAAGACGTTCTTCAGCACAGCGTGGAGAACAATGTGCTGGATCACCTGAACAAGTTGGCTGTTGGAGCAGGAAGCAGTCAAGATGTTCTCCGGCTAAAACATGTTACATCCCAGACTGAGGAAACTGATGAAAACCTGCCCTACCTCACGATTGGTGCTGGTCCAGAAAACCAGACCACTGGGGTTGATCAGAATACTGCTAAAGGAACTTTTGGACCTTTAAGACCTATACGGCGGGTACTGACCTGGCCTCCGACTGTGGCGCAGTGGAAGAAGCAGTGGGCTCAAAATCAACAAGTCCTCAATGTGTTCCCCCAACTAATATTTGTAGCTAGTTGCAGACATGAAATCAGACCATTTCCACCCAGCATTTCTCCTGCAATCTTCCCAACTGCTCCACAGTTCACTGCACTGGAGTTTCTGCCTGAAATCACGTCCCCAATGGAAGATGTCAGAGTCGCTATTGATGAGGACACTTACAGGGCAAGTCTTGAGTCATCCAATCAAAGAGTTCTGCATTCCAGTGCAAAAGAATGCTTCTCTAATACTAATGTATCACCAAGGGAGGATGGCAGGATTATTACAAATGGGGAAACTTGGACGTCAGGTCTCGAGTCAACCATCTTTTCCAAATTGTCCTCCAAGAACTCGCCAATTGATGAAAGAGAGGTCTGCTCTGAATTGTTCAGCATTTTTAATCCATCATTTAGTGGCAGCAAGCCAAAGCCTGCTTACGGAGAGGAGATAAACAACAAAGACGATGTTGAGAAAATACAGAGCGTGAAAACAAAAGCACACAGAGTTCACCAAAGTGAGCAGGTTGCGTCAGAATTGCAGAAGCAGTCCAGGAGAGCAGGGAAAGCTGCTCAGAGAGACCGACGACAATGTCAGATGTGTGAAGGGTCTGACTCAAGAGCGCCCCCTGCGGGAGGTTCTCCAAAAGATGATAGCCTGTTGCTGGGCAACCAGTACACCTTTATAGACCTACTACATGAGGTGGTGGAAAATCATGGGCGCTGGACCCGAGACAGGTGGAGACAAACACAAAAAAACAAACAGAAACTCAAACAGAGTCGTTAGGTACTGAAAGTATGTTTCGAAATATACATATATAAAAATAATCAGTTCTTCTGTTCTGTAAGGTGAAACCTGCAAAACACACTGTAAAGTAGGCAAAATCTAATAATGGATATGGTATGTAAAAATGCACCTGGTATGTACAGATATTTAGATTTTTTTACTGCATTATTAAATGCTAAATAAAATGTGTGAATCTATACATCAACAGTCAAAGTATCGTTGGTAGGAAAATACTGCCACATTTCTCTGGCTGCATGCAGCATTTATTGATTCATTCTTACATGTTAGTACAGACTTCATTTAAGAAATTGTACAAAATTTAGAAGTTCATGTTTTGTTCAGCACAATCCAAAAACAGGAGCCAGCAAATGTAAACATGGGTCTCTGACACATTTGTCAAGATTAGGACATGCATGGTCCATGTTTTCTAAAACTACTGGAAAAATAACACAGACTTTTTTGTAAATTACAACGGCTGTGATCAGCCAATCAGATTTAAATCTTACGGAACTAGTAAAAATAGAGGAATCTGCAGGCTATTTTTAACATGCACATTATGCATATCCTTTCCAATTATGGCTGGAAATTTAGGAAAACATTATTTAAAAAACATTCCCAAAGCAATCTGCATGAGAAAACAATTATCAATGGACAGAATGCAGGTGGCATCTTTACGCAAGCAAAAAACATGAATATAGTCTGATTAACTGTACAGTATTCTGCTCGACATGTCAAGGGTTGACATTCAATTACTACTGACAGTCTTGGAGCTGAGCAGTAAATAAACTGATATGCCATATCAATAGAAGCAAATTAAGGCAGAAAATGCCTTAAATACACAATAAACATGAATAATACAAAATTATAAACATAATAGCTACAAGGATTCCCGTTTCATTGCTTTTACTGTCATCTATCACATTTCTTTGTGGAGACAAACAGGTAAGAATGATATGAGAGGTATTCAACCTTAGCTACTTTGAACAGAAAATGTGAATGTCCACTTCGTGCAATGAAAGATGAATACACCGGTTAAAAGAATAGAAACAGTAAAAAAAAAAAAAAAAAATCAGCTTTCCATGATGGCTTTAAATGTCAGCTCCATATACTAACCATGGAATGTCTTAATACAGAAGGCAAAAACTAAAATGTATCGTGAAATGTCAATTTATTTGATGTTTTCTTCATGTAGTTTAAAGGGTTACAATGTACCGCTCAGCAGAGCTTAGTGCAATAAATTCAACAAATTCAAATGATTTATACTCGCCCTCATGCTCTCTCTCTCCATATAATTATATAGAGAGGTATATAGCTATACCTTTTTGTCCTAAATGAGCAGTAATGCACACAGAAATAATAAAAATATTAAAATAACCGATTATCTTTAGAAATAGAAAATGCTGAATGCTGTTGTAAAGAGAAAACAAACAAAAAAACACATTAGCTTTGAGGCAAAATATCACTGAAAAACAATGGTTACCAACGGTATGTATTACATCTAATATTGTCTAATTTATAACCCAAACATAATTTCAATATCAATCCTATGTATATTACCATTTGGCATCTCTTCAATAACACCTAATCAAGATCCATGAAATATTTGACGCACCTGAAGCACATATCTGCTGATGCAGTACAGTTCCTGTCAATCTTCAGAAGGACCATGTGTATCTCTCTAGAATATGTTCCATTTTTTGCTGTAAATTTGAAATTGTATGGCAATAGATCTAGATTATGTTCTCTTCACATGTAAACTGGCTTATGATAACATTTGTAGTGTTAATTGGTAGTGATTTATAGTAAATCATCAGTGTTCAATCACATGTAAAAGCTTCAGCTTGGGATTAGTAGTTTCAAATGTAAAAGCCTTTGTGCTTTGAGGACGAAATCACAACATAATACTGTGAATACTAAGAGGTCACTGAGCATGTAAAGAATATGTGGCTAACTTATATATAAATATATATTTGTACATATATATCATGTGCTATATTTGTACAAAATATAGCACTGATGTAAACTAATTCTGTTCAATATCGTACTGAAACACCTTGCATGTATGACAGGGCACTATCCAGTGTTTGGGTCAGCTTACTGGCGTAATAGTTGTTGTTTCTTCCTTCTGTCTTTAGCTGCCCTCTTGAATACTGCTTTAGTATTTCTGATATATACTGCCCTATAAATCCAAAGTGCTTGGACAGCTTGTTTGGTCCAAAGTGATTCAACACCCCACACTCGCATTGAGCCAATTCTTAAAATACAAAAATGTAATGACCAGCCACATTTAGAGAAGTCTGAAATGTGCCACAAGATTCTATATATCTGTGTCGTAAAAAAGAGAAATCTGTAAAGTGTTTAAGTAGTACAGTTCTAGCCGTTGAGCTTGGTTGGGCAGCTTGGGTAGTGAATGTGTTGGCACATGGGTCGTGTCTGTGTGGTCGGTCGGTTGGTTGGTAGGTTGTGTGTTCTGTCACTCTTCATGCAGACTGTAGCAGCTCTAGGCAGAGAAGGGAGGAAGAACTTCCAGTTCTTACAGATGGGTCTCATCCCTGGTCTCGGGTCCATAGTCTTGTCGTAGCTTGGCTCCGGCTGGAGCCCCTGGGAGATTCTCAGGGACGTGTGCCAGCGGATCAGAGCGGATGATGTAGCTACAGAAAGGTGGAAAACAGGTTGTATGGTTAAAGATTTTACATTGTTTGCATATTAATTCCTTCTTTTTAATCCCCCCCAAAATCTACAAAGTTTTCAATTATCAAGCCGTTTTGATTTTCTGAGCAGTATGAAGTCATACTGATCAGGACCCGCACACGACCACTGTACACTGTCCGCCATTTTCTCCATGCTTGAGCAGCTGTAGCGACAACGTCGCGTAAGAACGTTTTTTGGTTGGATGTAAAAGTGAACATTAGAGTCTTCATTTTCTCCTGACATCGGAGCCACTGAGGACGCAGTGGATTGATTTAGTTTTTAATAGTAACATGCCACCAAATACACAAAAAAGAAAGAGGGGCGGGGTAAGCAGTAGCTCATTTAAAGAGACATGCACCGAAACGGGTCGCTGTGAACGGAGTTGTTTTTGACATGGTAAAGGGTTTTGTATTACATAACCATTGAGGAGTTTTAACTAAAGTATTTTACAGACATTTCATGAAGACCCTAAAGCCCTAAAGGATGCCCAACCCTGTTCCTGGCGATCGACTGTCCTGCAAAGTTTAGCTCCAACTCTTATCACACCTGCCTTTAATTTTCACGCGATCCTGAAGAACTTAATTAGTTGTTTCAGGTGTGTTTGATTAGAGTTGGAGCTGAACTTTGCCGGACAGTCGATCGCCATGAACAGGGTTGAATCAAATCAACTTGTGGGAAATGACCCCTTTAGGGCCAATTCACACCGCACAGACAAATGCTAACAAACAAGTTGGCCATTGGATTTAAAATATTATGTAAAATAACTGTCATGTTCACAATGCCCCAACAGACAATAACAAACGTTAACATGTTCAGTCGGGTGAAAAGAAACTCTGATCAATGGCAACAGACGCACACACTGACCCAAAAAAACCCAACAAATGTTTGTTGGTGTTTGTCTGTGCAGTGTGAATTAGATTTTAAGGACCAATTCTCACTATTACTATTATAACTAGCATGCATATTACTAGCATATAGGCTGTTTATTAGTACTTATAAAGCACTTATTAATGCCTTATTCTGCATGACCATATTTTAGATCCCTTAATCCCCATTGCTAAACTTAACAGCTACCTTACTAACTATTAATAAGAAGAGAACTAGGAGTTTATTAACAAATATTGTAGTTAATAACGGGGTATTCCCACCTCCAAATGCATGCCATTGGCTGAGCCAGAAGGTAATATGATGGAAAAAGTGCTGATAGATTGCCTATTTTAGTGCAAAAGCTGTCTTGCTGCCAAAGGCAATTTAAACTCTACCCACCACTTTCTGGCTGAGTCAGACAAAACTGACGTGACTGATCTGAGCTTCAGTTTGCCAGATGGATCTCCAGTCTGTCACATTCCTCTTGTTCTCATCACAAATCATTTTGGACAGCAGTTCTTAATTCTGGTACTCATGACCCCCTGCTCTGCACATTTTGTATGTTTCTCTTATCGCTACAGAGGTTTGTCCCATTCAACATATGTGCCCTGCGAGGTGGACATCGCAGGATATTCTGCCATGATTCCAGTTCACAAGGAGCATGTGTTCCATTCCAAGGGCATTAAAGTGCGCGAGACATGACTACTATGCATATCTCAGGATTACAGTTAAATAACCCTTCACACTTCTGTAGTAAGTTTTGTCTGTGTGTGAAGACGCTGCATGTAGTGGTGTAGTGCAAATGAGTGTTCTTAAATTAAGAAAAATGTAGCCGATTTCCCGTGCTCAGGGAGCAATGAATGTGTAAGGACCGTGTCAGTCAGAACACAGGTCATTCATGGAGTTCGCTTCTAATGTACTGATGATTTGAATTAGGTGTGAAACGAGAGACATGAAATATCAAAATGGATATTTTATAGGCCTGTAATTGGTGTAAACCTCACATTGATTGGATGCAACATGTTTAGCTCATGAATGTGTTTTCATAATTGCATACTGCTTTATATTGTATGTACAGTATTTGATACTATTTGCACTATAAATAGCATCTAATGCCATACTAAATAAATAGCACAAATTAAGTAGCATAGTAAAACTGCACACTTCAACTTTAATATATGCCACTTACACAATGTCATTGAGCTCTAGAATGGTGTCCGGAGGAGGGTTTATCAGCACATATGACAACGTGTTCTGATTATCATTCATTTCATCTGCAAGAAAAACAAAACACCGTATCACTATCATACTTAACCCGTATCAGTTCTTAATAATCTAAAGCATTCATTCTGAGAAATTATCCGTAACATTTATCTCTGTTCCTACTACAGATAAAACGATGCTGCTGACTGAGTCAGAATAGCCAAAAAATATCAAAATTGGAAAATATATTCAATCAAAAAATATGGAAGGCAGTTGTAGTGTAACCCCACTGTGTTTGGATTTTGTTGGCTGGGTTTCTGAGGCTTTGTTGTATTTTACCTGCATGTAAATGACTGAGAAGTGTGAACCTTTGCAGGTCTGGGAATAAGGGACTCAAGACTGGGACAAAGTGCCTCTGCTTCTCCAAACCCACCTGTTTGAGCCACTTATAGCGCCAGGCCAGGTAAAAGAGAGAGAAGGGCTAACCGTTACTGACAGGGCATGGCTGCATTTACGGAACGCCCATGCAACCGCAAGCGCTCCCCATGCGCGGACACATGCAGACAGGGTCCGCATCCACCCACGCATTCATTCTCTCTCTCTCTCTCAATCAATCAATCCATCCATCCCATCATAACCACAGCTGACCCAATGAAAGTTGCTCATTGCCATGCCAACACACAGCCCAAAGTCAGAAAACAGTAAGACCGACACACACAGATATAAGCATGCTTAGAGGATCTGTCAGGCCCACCAAGCCAAGGCTCGACCAATCAGAGTGAAGCAAAAAACATTAGTAGTGTGGGATTGGGAGGAGTCAATAGCCAAATGCTAATTAACCAATTACACCAATGGGAAACCTAAATACTGCTCCCAGTATCACCCCGTTAAAAAGAATTAAAAAATATGTAAATCAGTACAAACAGACTTACAAGTGTATGCCTAAATACCTGCTCTAGATGGACCCTTCCGACAAAGACTGAATGCTTTCTACTCCACTCTGTCCAAACATCCTGGAATCAAAAGCCCTCACTCATCATGTCTTATATCAATGCTCAGATGCCAGTGAGTACCTGCAGTACCCTCTGTCATGTAAGTACCCTCTTCAGTTCGTACCAGAGGAGAAAAAGACAACTACATCACTAATTTAACTATACAATAAGACTTCATTATTTCAGAAACAGGTCAGCACTACTGTCAAATGACATTGTTGTTCAGGTTCAAAATCACAAAATCTGATACTGCTGATTAGGTAAATAATAAAAATAATAATAAAAAAAATTATAATATTAAATAAATACTGCATTCACATAAAAAAGTAAAAAATTAAAAAGTCTGCATATACTGTATATTACACAGTCTGTGCAGAATGAACTTTATCCATTATTGTATTCAATTCATTGTAAAATGCTATACATTTTCTTTACTTTTTGCATTTATATACAGTAAAAGTATGGAATAAGGGACAGTCATCACTGCGAAACAAATCCTGACAGGATGATCAAAAAGTTAAAGGTTTTTATTTTGCAATAATGACTGGCTGACTGTGCATTATAACGATTATTACACAGCTATTTAAAAAAATGGATGTGATATATTAATTTGAGTTGAAATGACTCAAATGGGACAACATTAAGTTAAATAGCTTAGTGGTCATTATATAAGAGTGGTGAATGCTGCAGTTGACCAATCAGAATCAAGTATTCCAGTGAGCTGTGTAATAATGAATTATACATAAATGCAAATTCGATTATAATGATATCAGTTGGCTTTACAGATAATCACAGAGGCTGTTCAACCATGTTTCTAAATCATACACTTTTTGTCCAGCGTCATTATAATGTCAATGGCCAGCAGTTTCCTGCGGTCTGTTTTTAATAAGATAAGAGGAAAGCTCATGGGATATAGACTAGCCTAATGATGATGTCATCCGGAAAAAATGTTGCAAAAGGAGAACTGCAGGCAGAAGACTTTAGACAAAACTGTCAGCCAGGACAAAATGTATTTAGGATGTGTATATTACGTATTAAGTATCTATTATGTATCTTAATATGTATTAAGAATTAGGTACATTACAAAAAAACACTGAATGCCACAGAATTTTCAGTGTGAAAGAAAATAAATGAATAAAGGCCTGTTAAAGGAATAGTTTACCCACAAATGACAATTTCCTGAAAATGTACTCGCCCTCAGGCCATCCAAGATGTAGATGAGTTTGTTTCTTCATCAGAACAGATTTGGAGAAATCCATCATTTTATACCAGCTAGTGCTTCTGGCCAAAATATTAGTCCATAATCCATAATAACACTTTCTCCAGTGAAAAAGTCCATCCTCTGTTGTCCTCTCACAACAAAATCCACTGACATATTTGTTTAGAACTGTTTTGGGCTGTTTTCACTTGTAAACGGTGCTTGATCTGTGCATATTTTACTCCCGATTCAGACAAGATGGCTTTTTCACTGGAGAAAGCAATATGACAAATAGAGGACTCTATATATTTTAGCAGGAAGATTTTCACTTCACAAGACCTTAACTGATGAAATGGACTACTTGTGGATTATTGTGATGGTTTTATCAGCTGTTTGGACTCTCATTCTGACGGCACCCATTCACTGCAAAGGATCCACTGGTGAGCAAGTGATGGCCTGAGGGTGAGTAAATTTTTTAGCAAATTTTCATTTTTGGGTGAACTATTCCTTTAAAACATCACAAAGTGTTATCCTTTGGCTTTCAGTGCTTATCCTATTAAACACAGACTGCTGATGCCATTCTAATGAATGTCACTGGACAAATTGAGCAGTTGAGTTTCCTATTAACATCCGTCTCCAGAACATCAGGTTTCATTCAGCTCATTACTCCAGTGACTTGATCCACTGGAACAATCCTATACTACAGGAACAGTGATGTTGGGTGGATTTACCTTGCAAATATCCTAGATTTACTCGGTTCATCACATCACTTGCTGTTAAATTAGCTACGTCCTCTACAGCGTGTGGGGAAAAGGCCAAAGAGGAAAGAGATGAGAAAAAAAAAGGTCAAGCAAGCAGCAGAGAAAGCAACACTTTTTAAAGAGAAAGATCTAGAAAAGTTTACCATACAAAAAACACATTCTCAAAATACTTTACACTATTATGACTGCTAAGGTTTATATTTGTTATAGTTATTTAAAATGTCATCAATAACAGAACACTGTGGTTTACATCTCATTTTTAAAGATAAAGTGCATAAATGTCTGTGTAAGATGAGACAAAGTAGTTTTAACATGAAAAAAATACACTGCATCTTCAGTTTTCAACAGTAATTCTCAGGGTTGACAAGTGAAAAATTAGAGAATTATTTTTTGCAACACGGAGGATAGAAAGTGAGTACAGTTTCTAGAAACGTGAATAGAATAAACAATGCAGGGCACACAAAACAGAAGTCAATGGTGATCTATCCTTCAACAATAAAAGATATTCATTATAACACTATAAAACCCACCTGCTATAATACAGGAAATGTTTCTTCTTAAGAATATATACGATATACAGTGAAGTCCAAAGGTTTGAGATTTAACTCTGATAAACAAAAAAAATCATTAAAACAATACAAATAAATAGCATGATACAAAATGAAGATAAAATGTGAGATTCTGGGTCACTAATCATTTTAAGTAAATACATTTGTGATTATGTGACTCTTCATACAGAAGGTCAGATGTTCTTGCTTCCTCTGGAGTTCAAGATGTTGTTTGCATCATCACAAATCATATTGGAGAACATGATCATTAGCTTTGACCAACACTTGTGGAGTTCATGCAGCTTGAACAATTTAAGATAATCAATAAAAATGTGATTCTACTCAAAACAGGATGTCGGTCTCATAATTTGGATGTAAAGATGGTTTAGAATTAGAAAATAATGCATAATATAAGTACCTTTGGACCCCAGTGTAGATCTTAGAAAAACAAATATTTGTCCTATAGATAAAGAAAAATCAATAATATTCCCTTATGGAATGTTTTACATAGCAGCATGTGATCTATATTTTATTTTTCTTTAATCTGTAATTTCCTGTGACACCCGATAAAGGATGTTTCAGATGAATAATGATTGATGCAGGGGACACAAGGGGACGCTATAATATGATTTACACAGAAACACTGTGAAAACAGATCTCCAGCATAGTACATTTATAATAATGCACTATAGCAAAAAGACATCAATGTAAAGGGTTCTGTACCTTCAGTATTTTCGTAGGCTCAAACAGAAATAGTCACTTCCCCTTGTCGAACTCACCGTATCCCACAGTGGGCAGCCCTAAGTGCTTCATGCGGTTTTTCACCAGCTCTGACAGCTCCTGCCTCTCTGAGCGCCGGTACAGATTCAGGCGCTGTTGACTGATGCGTTCAGCTCGACTGGGCGGTTTGGTGTTTTTTCTGCTCAGCCGTCTCGCCCACTGCATGCTCTTCTTCCGCAGGAGTGGATGCTCTGATTGGTCGCTCCCTGTGGAGTTTCTGTGGGCGGTTTTCTCTTTCCAGGATTCCCTGCGGTCCCGCGGGTCCTCACAGTCCGCCACAGACACCTGAGACTGCTCAATATGGAAACAGGTTGTCAATAGGTTAACAGTATTTAAGTGGCACGCCGATATTTCCATTGTCTGTCGGTTGAAGTCATTATGTGTTACCTTTTTTTTTTGTACCAGTTTATTAGTGCTACTTTCCAGAGTAAAGTTGTTCAGCTGCTAAGTAATTACAAATATATTTTTAGCTGGCTCTAATTCATCTACTGACAGGATGCCATTAGCCTTGTCTTTGTTTAAAGCCGTTCTAAAGTTTGGGGTCAGTAAGATTTTTTTAAAGAAATGAATACGTTTATTCTGCAAGGATGCATTCAATTGATATGAAGTGTCCGTAAAGATATTTATGTTAGAAAAGATTTCTATAACAAATAAATGCCGTTCTTTGGAACTTTCTATTCAGCAAAGAACCCTGAAAAAATCTATCATGGTTTCCACAAAAATATTAAGCAGCACAACTGTTTTCTAAATTGATAATAATAATAATAATTTTCTTGGGCACCAAATTAGCATATCAGAATGCTTCTTAAGGATCGTGACTCCTGCTGAAAATTCAGATTTACATCTCAGGAATAAATTACATTTAAATATATATATATATATATATATATATATATATATCCCAGACAGTAGTTGGTCCAGATCTGGGCCGACACTGCTTGCTGGGATATAATTAAAATAGAAAACAGCTATTTTAAATTGTAATAATATTTCACAATATTACCATTTTTACTAAACACAGCCTCTGTAAAAAATAACAGACAAAACATTAACAAATATTACCAACAACTAACTTTTTAAAGGCAGTGTTAGTTGATATGATGACAGAATAAAATAGCTTTTCCTAAAAATAAATATGTTCCAGATAATAATAATTATTAAAAACTTTAATAACAGTATTAAATGTTACAATAAAAAGCCAATTATTTAATTTGGGAAATAACAGGTCAAATGTTACACTAATATTTTTCAATGGATATTTATACATAAAAAATACACAGCTATGTTTATATTTTAGAAAGTAATCCTCATATTTGGGGACCCTTAGCAGCAGAATGAAAACAAATTTAGTGAAAAAAATTACTTAATTCCCCTCAAAATAAACCCACTTACATTACTAAATGTAACTTTTTTTTTTTTTTTTTTAGTAACATAGAATTTATTAAATTACATAGATCACCAGCAGCATGTAACGAGTGCGTGAAAGTAATGGATGTTGGACAGAAAACAAACAGCTGAAACACAGCACAATGCCATAAACGTATGACAATGTAGTTGAGAAATGTGGTGAAGTATTCTTACCTGCTTGCAAACCTCCTTAAACTGGAACAAGCAATAGATGGGAATGAGATGAGAAATGATTGCACAAGCTTCAAATCACAACACAGCTAATAAGGCAGCCAGCAAAGCCATGATATAGACCAAAATAAAGCTGTAAATCTGGAACACTTCACAAGATTAAGTAAAGGCACAGTTACAGATCGTATCTGCTGTGCAAGCGTCTGGAAATGGATAAACCGTTTAAAATGAGTGCATTCAGCCGTGTCTGAACAATCTGATCTCTTCCTCTTTATCTCATCTTACCTCTGAGGAGGAGAACATGTGAGATTCAGTGCGGTATATCCCAATGGGAATTTCTGCGCTGGATGAGCACAGCTTCTGGAATAGTCTTCCGTACGTCCGGATCCATAAGTCCTCTTCCGTTACCTTCATCTGTTTCAAAAGTGAAGGGTGAAGATCATTAAGAAACATTCAGGCCATATTTACTAAACTAAACTAAAATCAAAAACTAGTAATAAGTAATTATTTTTATATTAAATATTAACAATTTTGAAAAAAGAAAATTAAGCAGCGAAAAATGAGTTTTTATAAGATTTGCCCATTATATCACATACAACTCTGTCTTTAAAACGTGATGATATTTTTACACCATCTGCCTCATTTCAGCACCGCTGACAGCAGCAACAGATTTTGTGGGTGGACAAGGTCAAATAACCAGCTTTATGCATTTTAACTGAAACAATGGCTTGCATAATATATGCAAAACAATGGCACGCAATGATGCCAGACATACTGGCTGCTGAGGGTGTGTGGGAGCGTTTTTGTTTGTGATTACACTTACAGCACAGAGGTAGCCAGAGCCCGGGGTGGTGTCTAGACCGAGCAGGAGTCTTGCAATCAGAATCATATAGTCCTTCACAAAAGACTAGAGGATAAACAGAAACTACATAAACACAGAAACAGTCCCCAGAAAGCACACAGATGATCTCCAGACCTCAGACAATCAATAAAGACTCTACAGAGACTCCGTGCCCGAGGGGAGCAAAGCAGGATCAGTCTACTGCAAATGCCACTCAAGGTACTCTGTTTCTATCTACTGCACAGAAAGGTGAAAAACTGCCTTTAGTTTTGAACATCAAATGTGTGGAGAAACAAAAATAAAATGCACTATATACACATTTATTTTAATGTGGGAGGGACAATGACACATTAAGCTGAAACTGAGTTATCTGAGTAAACTGAGTATCTTTAACATTGGCTGGATTTAACAATGTTTTTGATTGACAAATACAGTAATTTTAAATAATTAGCAGCCCTTCTTTTGAAGACCCCTAACTTAATATATAAAAAAATATGGCATATACATACTGTACATACGTACACTACTGTTCACAAGTTTGGGGTTGATAAGACTTTAATAAAAAAAAACATTATCAGTGTTAAAAACAGTTGTACTGTTATGCAAACAGTGATGCATTTTTTTTTTCAGGATTCTTTGAAAAAAATTTTTTTTTAACCTTTAAGAGGTTTCTTCTCACCAATGCTGTATTTAATAAATCGAAATACTGTAAAAAGAGTAATTTTGTGATATTATTACGTTTTAACAATTTTCTCTGTTTTCAAATATATATATATATATGTAATTTAATTTATTCCTGTGATGGCAAAGCTGAGTGTTCAGCAGCCATTACGCCAGTCTTTTCAGTGTCACACGATCCTTCAGAAGTCATACTAATATGCTGATTTTGTGCCCAAGAAATGTATTTATTATTTTAAATGTTAAAAACTGTAATTCTGCAAACTGTAAAATTTGATGAATTATTTGATTAATAGTTAAAAACTGCATTTTAAATAGAAAACGTTTGTAACATTATACATGTTTTTGTCACTTCAGTTTAATTCAACCCAGTTTAATTTGTCCCTGCTGAATAAAACCATTCAATTCTTTAAAAATAAAAAACTTACTAACCCCCAAATGTTTTGAACTGTAGTGTGTGTGTGTGTATGTGTTCATAGATATCAGAGTGCCACAAGGTGGCGCAAAATATTAAATTTCTTGGAAGAGGATTAGCAGAAGTTGCATCTGATCTATTACCCACCTGGTAAAGAAGAGTATCCAGCATACTAATACTGAACACTCTGCCTGCAGCGAATGGGAGGCGGAACATGAATGCCAGATTAGAGCCCTTATCTCTCTCTATCTGGAGAAAAGGGAAAAAGATCACAACAAAATATTGATGGCTCTTTCCACTGCTGATGATTTGAGATTTTGAGACCATCTGGCAATTTCTGATGCAGCATTATCCCAGTTTCGGTATTTTCAGCCATTTACAGCCATTTGAAGCAAGCAATCATCACAAATACACCATACTTAAGAATCACTCAGAAAGATTCCTAATGCATCATGTCAATACATTTGTAGTATTTAAGCAAAGTTATTTCATACCATAGAAAATCTGAAATGTAGGATGTTAATGTTAGGCCTGGTTAGAGTAGTTAAGTTTTTTACTTGCAAGGAAGAATAATTATAAATTATTATTGGATTCCAAAAGTCTGGGACTCGATCTAATTTAAACCTAGAAATAAAAAATAAATAAATATATTTTTTAAAACAAACAAATGAACAACAAATAATTTAGATAACTTTCTGCACTATTTCTAGATCATGTGATGAAAGGTTTTACACAGATCATTCTCAAATTCTTTTTCATTTTTTATTTAACTTTTCACACACTGTTATCATCAATATAATTTGCAATAACTGAAATAATAAATTCTAAATATTCTAAACAGAAAACCATCTCATGACTTTTGGACCAAGAGGTTAACTGAAATGGTGTGCTTGTTAAGATATGACACCTTTTCGAGTTTGGAGAGAGCCAGGGAGTAGCAGTCTTTGGCACGAAACTGCATGAATCTCATATTAGAAGGATGGGTTAGCTCAGTGATTATGCTGAGACTAGGAAACAACCTAGTAGAAGAAACAACAACAGGAGAACAAAGACGAAAATTAAGTTTTGCAGGAAAAACTCAGCCTAGTAAGTAATTAGTACCCAGTTAATGTAGAGGAAAACATCAGCTTGAAGACAAATACAACTAATCTGCTGTTACAGGACAGGATACAACGTACCTGAACATGGTCTGCACATTGACTATGGTTTTAGCATCTGCCATGTAGTCTTCCTCTGCACTCATCGTGCTCTCCTTATCCACCACCACCAAGTTATCAGCGTAAATGATGCCACACTGCAGCAAGTTATCCAAACTACGAGAAAAAACAGCACAAATGGACCATTCAGACCAGACTAAAACCCATTTCGGGTTCTGTATGTGCACTAAAATGTTTAAAGACCTACTTGTCAATGGTACCAGCCATGTAGTACACCATAGGGAAACAGCAGATGGCTTCAAGAAAATGATTATCAGGCCTGGAAATGGAGGGGTAGAGCAGTTTGACAATGCTAATCCACTCACAGCTGCAGTTTTAAAGTTCTTAAATGTTTGGCACTGGCAAACAACCTTATAAAAATTTATTCTCAGGGTAAAAGCTTGTGCAAAATGCATAAGCAGATAATTGCAAAAAGGATTTTGACAGTTGCCATGGAAACTCTGAGGAATAATCTACAATGTGACAACAACTGTGTACACTATTTTGCATTACTGAAAGGAAGAATATGTGGTGCATACTGAACAACACTTTTGAAAGCATTTAGCATTAGCAATATAATACATAAGGAGTTCCACCTAATGCATGACAGAGTGTGAACAGAGATTAGTTTTTTATGCAAATATGCTTGGAAGTATTTTTAAGTGGTAAAGTTGGGTCAGGCAATGCTTTCAACTGGCTTTCGAAGTCTAAAGTCATCACTATGAACAGTAATATGGGTTGAAAAACTAATGCGGCAGCTAGCTCACGGATTATCCAGCAGCAGCACAATAGGATTCAGCTCCTTCCGGGGTCGGTAATAGGCACGCAGTGGCACTATGAAGTTGTACAGGCCATTTCCCGCTGTCTCAGCAGAAACGATAATCAACTTGTTTTTGAAACCATATGCCTTGGCATCTTCAAAGCTATTGTGCCGACAACCCTGCAATAAAAAACAAGTATGTTAATGTTTAATGGACTGAAATAAGTGATACAAATATCAGCTCTAAATGTATGAAGGCATTATATGTGAACACACACACAAATGTTCTTAAATGCATCATAGAATGTTGCAATAAATAAATAAATACGTATTTTTTCATGTAAATCGAAAAAAGACAAAATACCACAATATGCCACAAAATGAAAAACCTCAGGAAATATGAATTGAAATACATAAAATAAAAAACATAAGCTATAAAATATTGAATACAGTGGACAACATCAATATATCATTACATTGAAAACATCATGAAGTCATCATAAATTCAGTAAATATAAGCATAATGAAAAGTGAGTTCAAATAAATAGTGTGAAATGTATTTAATGTAAAATGAACAGTGCCCTGAAATATGACAATACCCATTTCTTTGTACTTTTACATATTTATTGCTAAAATGCATGACGTATTTAAAATATGGCAGCAATTAGATGCTATTTACACTAAGTGGAAATAGCAGTATTTTTAGAGATATGCTATTTACACTAAGTGCAAATAGCTATAGATGTTATTTACAATGTTAAAATAGCAGGATTTTCTGATATTTATACTACTTATTGCAAATAGTGGAAATTATCTGCACCTCAGTATTGTAGTACATTATAAAATAGTATGCAATAACAACGTATTGAGTGTAAATCATAATTTTAATTAAAATTATTAAATGGATGCCACTTTATTGGTACAATAAAGCCCTCCCTACACCTATAGCCCTAACCCTACCCGATACTTTATTTTCAACTTTTTGGTGATTTCCTTAATTTCTATTGAAAATAAAATGCCTTTACGATGTGATACGAGATTTGAAAAAGAAGAAAAAAAAGTTTGTCAAAAGGCGGGCCACGGCACGAGCTTTACCATCTGCGCCACTGGAGCTGATGATTTATAGCCGTTTTTTATCATGTTGACTATCCCAATCACACGTTTGTGGGCGGAGTTAGTGTAAACAGCCTCTGTCAACAAGGCAGGCTATTTGCACAAAGCGTAAATAGACACTCCGTTAAAATATAATAGCATTACATAAGTCAGTAAAAACTTCACAATTTCTCTTTAATCAAACTATCCCACAGCAATGGATTAAGCTGAATCGTTTTCAGAATTTAAGGGTGCATTAAGAGTTATACACTCACCTTGTCAAGTCGTAGGCAACAAAATGGCGCCTTTTGTTGCAAAAGGTGACAAAGAGTTGGGGAGCTTCCAATGTAAGGGGAGTTTGGAGGATAGCCTTTAATACACCTTGAAAAAGCAGAAGGATATAAAATGCAACAAGTATGAGAATTAATTAGAATGAATGTTTCTATTTAATGCATAGACAGCACATGAACCCTTGACTGACATAAATCGGTCTACAAAGGGTTTATTTTTGAAAGCATTGCATGTAAATGATCAGTAGATGGCACTGTGAGAGCACTGAAGATTCAGCAGCTCAGTACAGCAGAGCAGGGTTTCTACACCAAGAGAAAGCATTAGAAAATACAGGAGTCCTGCGGCGACTAAGAATGACTCAGTGCTCAAGAGATTTAGTCTTTATGTGTGCGCATGTGTGTGTGTGTGTGTGAGAAAGAGAGAGAGAGAATGAGTCGAAGTCTCCTCCGGCTCTGACTGACATAAGCAAACGCTGTAATTATTCTGCAGCATGACCGCTGAAAGGCTGATAACAACTAATACAGTTAAGGTTCATCTGATCTTCCCGAAAGCTATAAAATGTAATTCAACAATCACACTACAGAGAGCGCACAGTTAAGAAATAACTAGAAGTCATAGAGGTAAGATAAAAAAAATTGAAAAGTTTTTTTCAGCAATGATGCATTAAATTGATCAGAAGTGTCAGTAAAAACATTTATAATGTGATAAAATTTGTATTTGATTAAATGCTGTTCTTTATAATGTTCTTATCATCAAAGAATCCTAAAAAATGTATAACAGTTTCCACAACATTAAGAAGCACAACTGTTTTTAACACTGATAATAATAAATGTTTCTTAAGCAGCAAATCAGAATGATTTCTGAAGGATTGTGTGACACTAAAGACTGGAGTGGTGGCTGCTGAAAATTCAGCTTTGCTATCACAGTAATAAATTACATTTTAAATGCATTCAAACTCAAAAGTCATTTTAAAATGTAATGATTTTTTTCCCTTGGTGAGCAGAAGAGACCTTTAACTTTTTTTTTTTTTTTTTTTATCTTAGCGACCCCAAACTTTTGAACAGTAGTGTAAGTATACAGGGTTTTACTGGTGCTGTACTTGAATATTTTATTTATCACTGTTTTATCTTTCAAGTAAAAAATGGGTTGCTTAGGAAAGTAGTAGCACAGCTATCCACATGAGACTTGATTTAAGGCTCCTGCATTCACATTTGCTGGCTCTTTAAAAAGTCAAAGACAAACGATTCTATTACACTTTCCCTGAGAAATCACATCGATTTTGTACTTTTAAAATGGTATTTACTCTAAGGCTGGTGCTCCTTCCTCATCCGATTGGTTGGTCTCATCTTCTGAGGGGTCACTGAGAAGATCACAAGGCAGGATTGCAGAGGAATCAGCGATCTCAAGCACAGGGGCAATGCTGGGTCTACGACTCCCAGCTCCGTTCTCTGTGGGCAGGGCCAGTTTACTGCTGTCAGCCGGGGGATCTGGGTTCTGCAGGTCAATGGCCACAGTTCCTGTAATGCAAAACAAATGAGCCATGAGAGTTGAGGTTTTCCTCTTTGGGTGAGCTTTGGGAAAGTGTAGTGTGAGGAAATTGACGTGTCCACCGATGAAACGATCTAAAAACTGTTGTCTAATCTGAAATGTCAATTGCTTTTGTGCTATTTTCAGTGCAATGAAAGTGGCCAAAGAAATACTGCATTATGAACATCAATTTTTGATGACTTAGAATTTAGGTCAATTCCAGTTCATTTCCATCAGCACAATGAATAAAATGAAAAATCTTGTGTGAATTACTAGGAAAATTAGCCTACGTATACAGTAGATGGTATAAATATTTAATTACAGCACAATATTTCTTAAATGCGCTGAAGTTGACCTCAACCCTGATTTATTGCTTTTTATGAATGAAGACTGATTTGCACATTTCAAATCAGTGCTTTGCAACCAAAATCTTTAAGCACCATGAGGTTTAATTTAAAAATGCTGAAGGGAAGAAAATGTTCTGAAGGGAAATTTTGCTGTTATGCAGAAAATAGTTAAGAGCAGTTGTGAAAACAAATCAGTGAAGAAACATAATGAACTAATTCCTTATATATAAATAATTACAGTAGAGACTAGGCCAGGGATATTTTATACATGCAAAAGCAGTTTCCAAACCCAAACAAGGAAAAAAACCCATCATTTTCTAAGTAAAAAGCTTGCAGGACAAAAGCCTTGAGCTTTTGAGTTCCTCAAAGTAACAGGAATGAATGGGAGGGAGAGGTTTCTGTAAATGTTAACATTTACACAGACATCCACTAATGATGTCTTATGATTTAACTCATGCTCAGACTTACCATATGAAGTAGACTGATCAACTTCAACAAAGGAGAAACAATTAAAGAAAGTATATTTTATCATGAGCATGACTTGAAACTTCTTTATTTTGATAAATTCACCTTGACAATGTTGTTTCTGAACGTTACTCTCATAGCACTAACTGGCATATAGCATCCATACGGAAACCAACCCTGCGGCTGCACTGATGTAAACAAATTAAAACTTGTGCTTCATTTGTTTAGGCTGTTATGTAACAATAACAACACCACTAAAGTTTAAATCAGTCATTATTTTCGGATTTCCACTTGGTGCTGCTAGTGGCACAGAAATTACACAGTGCAGCTTTCAAGAAACTCAATAGGCTGATGATTAAAAGTTTGAAGATTTCTGTTAGTTACATCCCTTCATCAGGTAGACACTACTATCTGTTCCCTCACCCATGCTTGCGATGATGCTCTGCACCGGGAGACGAGAGGGGGCGTCATACACGCCGGTGGCCGATAGCCCTTTGCTGTGCTTCTCCTCCTGTTTGAAGATGAAGGCAGAGTTCTCTTCTTTCGTGATATTGATGTAGTAGCAGGTGTCTGTGGCAGACATGATGTGGCGAGGGCCGGGGTTCAGAAGTATGCTCTTATTTTCTTCTCTCTTTGTGCCGATTAGGCAGACGCCATACCTAAGAGACAGAAGATTTTGGTGTTTAAGAGAGAAAAGTGCAGTTGCAGTGCTAACAGGATCTACACCCTGACACTGCTTTGAGGATCTTGAATTCAATATATTCATCTTTGTCATTCTGTAGAGTACAAGTGAAATGCATTTAGTAATATATCAAGTGAATAAAAACATTATGATGCAAATGAAGTTCACATGGTAATAAAGTGCATATGACCATTATAATGTAAATTAGATTAAGCTATAATAGGCTGAGCAAAGTGGCCAATAGAGTGTGAATTACCAGATATATACACTACTGTTTAAAAGTAGACATTAATACTTCTATTAGGCAAGGATGTATTAAGTTGATCAAAAGTGACATAAATGAATCACTTCAAATGCATCTCAATAGTAAATTGTGCAGCTCAAATTAAATGTTGCACAATCACTCACTTTTTATGTGCATGGAAGGAGGCGTAAGTAAAACTCTTCCCGTCATATTCGCCAAAGAACTTGCTGTCCATCAGACAAATGTGGTAAACTTCATTCCCAGAGCAACGGCCATATGTCCTCTGCCACTGTTCTGGAGACGCCTGTCCCTCCCTGAAACCCCAAGCAGACAGGTCAAAAACAAGCACAAAAATGACACTCCAAACCTTGTTTCAACAAATGTGATATTACTGTTATTGTGGGATTATTTGATAGTTTTCTTTATTAAAAAAATCTCAGCGAGTTCAGGTGAATGCATGGTTAGTCTTCCTCTGGGAAATGATCACAGGAAGTTTAATGGCATTGATCGGCTCTCCTCACAAATCTGCCCTGAGTAATTATTTATGACGCTATTAATTGTTAGGGATCACAGAATTGGAAAGGTTACGTGAGGTGCCATTATTCATTATTAAATCCTTCAATAAAATAAACAGCATTTGAGAAGGCACTTCTTTTTGATCAGTGTCAGGGAAAAAAGGAAAGACATCAGTACTCACTGTCCACGAGACGTGTGCACCAGGAGTGTGACCAGTGTAGAAGTGGCTGGACACACACAGTTGAGGGCCAGCATGGCATACTTGAACTCCTCCTCACACACCACATGATCTAACAAACAAAACACACCGACACATCTTTTGTGTGACAATTTATAATGTAATGCAATGTAATATAGGGTAAACGTACCTATTAAGCTCACCAAAATCTACATTGAGACATTTTTAGTGCACAAGATATTGGTTTCTTTACAAACAGTTATGTTAAAATAAAATATTAATCTCTCACACAAAAATATTTAATTTTATTTTAAATGACAAAAGCATTTTTGTACCCTTTAAGCACACCCCTGTTCCAATTAAGCTCACATCAAGTTTTATTTGTTTAAGGAATTTTTTTAAAGAATAATTGTAAAAATATATATTTTTGAAGGTACAAATTCAATCACAAAAAAGCAGAACACTAAAATCAAGCAACAAGGCATTCAATTTGATCAGTTATATATTCATAGTGAAGTGTCATTAAAGCACATTGCAACATCTATACTTGTCCAAGTTCAGCTAAGACATTCAAAAAATAAATAAAACAAACCAATAAAACATTTAATTCATGGGTATGAACACAGAAACTAGTCTCATTATGAAGCCTCTATTACATGGATGTAAACTTATCTATATTCTCTTATGGCTGGAATACACTACATGATTTTTGCCCTGATTTTCCACAGATTTACAGTCTGGAAGCTTATGTTCGTTGCCAAAGATCAAAGCTAGTCTACAGATTTGAGTCGACAGAATCCATAGAAAATCAATAAACTTAACTTAAAGTGACATCCATCAGTTAATATTTAATGTCTGTTTATGAAGTATTTACATAGACGTTCAATGTGGAAGAGCTTAAAGAGAGCACACTGAACTTAATGGGAGCAGCAACAATTGTTTATAAATTTCATGTAATATTTATTAAAATGACAGGATTTTTGCTAAATAAATAATCTAGGTCATGTATTAAGTTCATACATATTTTAATATGAATAACTATTATTAACAATACCTATAAAATTATACTTTTTCTTATTGATGTCACACTGAAGTTGTGTGATTTTCATAGTAGTGTACCTTAAAATAATATGAAATCTTTAAAAATTACAGCACTGTAAAACCACAGACCAGCAATAAACTGTCAATTTATAATATTATGGATGTAAAAGTACAAGCCAGTAAAGCCTGTGAAGTAATATGTTAGCGTAGCACACAATCTCATACAGCTAGTCAGCTAACTGTGTTCTGTAGCATCTGCGCTATGTTGCTAAAACTATCTTTTGGATCTAAAGTAACTATTTCCCACATCCACGTTCCAGGTTATAATATGCAAAAGTCTGAACATTAATCTCTTAATTTTACAATAAGTAGTGAAATTTAAACAAAATAAAGGCTTAAACATCTAAAAAACACACATTTAAGGGGCTCCTCTTTTGGTGAAAGTTTTCCGACAACTTTCAAAATGGCCGCCAGACAGTGTGAACACATGGACAAACATACACTATATTGCCAAAAGTATTGGGTCATCCCCTTCTAATGAACAGGTTTGACTACTTTAGTAATTTCCATGAGTACAAATCTTAATGTTTAAGTATATAATGATATTCTAGGGAATTGTGTGCTTCTGATTTTATTGCAACAGTTTGGACAGGGCCCTTTTCTATTCTAACATGACAGTGCCTCTGTGTATAAGGTAAGATTCAAAAAGAAATGATTGATTCAGTCAGTGTGGAAGAACTGCTGAACACTTCTGGTGTGATTTTAAATGCAGACCTTGAGCCGAAAACTCATCACCAAACACGAGAGAGAGAGGAGGCTCGCGCATTCCTCGTCACTCAGCCAGCTCGATGCGCAAACCCCATGATCTTAATGAGGACGCTGAGGCTCGCCCCTCTTGAAAGAAAGTGAGCCTTGAGCGGAGCACCCCGATAGGGAATAACTCTCAGTGCTCACACTCAGCATCCTCAAGAGCAGCAATAGCGTGCTCTTTCCCGAGGCACTCCAAACAAAGCGAAGTGTCAAAACTAGTGCCCCTTTCAGAGAAGCTGGCAGCATGGAAGCTAATGGCCAAATATCTCGCTGTGGGTAGAAAGGACTGTAGAGAAAGGCTACAGGATTCAGTTTGCATATCGACCTCCGCGTTTCAACGGCGGGGTCTCCACTTCCGTGAAACTGGAACGAGTGCACTTGTTGACACAGGAATTGCAAGCTCTGCTAGACAAAGGGGCCATAGAACGTGTTCCCCTGCCAGACAGAGAGACAGGCTATTCCAGCCGGTATTTTCTGGTGCCCAAGAAAGATGGGCGGTTGTGTCCAATTTTAAATCTTCACAGATTGAACTGCTACCTAAGAACTTACAAGTTAAAAATGTTGACAATCAAGATGATTGTGTCTCAGATCCAATCGGCGGATTGGTTTGTGAAAATCGATCGCAAGTCGCATATTTTCACATAGAAGCTTGCCACAACACAGGAAGCTCCTGAGGTTCGCTTTTCGGGGGCTAAGCTTACCAGTATCGGGTTCTTCCATTCGGCCTAGCTTTGTCACCCCGCACGTACACGAAATGCATGGATGCAGCACTGGCTCCTCTGCAACTCCAGGACATCCGCATATTAAAATACATAGACGACTGGCTGATTCTGGTTCAGTCTCGGGATGTCGTCCTAGCTCATCTCGAATCTCTGGGGTTGCGAGTCAATGCCAAGAAAAGCGTTCTCTCTCCTGCTCAGAGGACAACGTATTTGGGGGTTGTATGGGATTCGATCACAATGCAGGCACAGCTGTCTCCTGCATGCGTCAAATCCATTCTAAACGCCCTAAAGAACATCAAGCTAGGCCAGAGAATCACTGTTCATTACCTTCAGAGGGTGCTAGGTCTCATGGCAGCTGCATCCACGGTGAAACCTTTGGGCTTCCTGCACATGAGATTGTTTCATTTGTGGCTCAGAGCCAGGGGATTTCATCCAAGGGCCAATCCCCAGAGGCAAATAAGGTTTACGCACCAGGGGCTTCGTACCCTATGTGGTTCAGACTCCGGTTTCTGACTTTGGGTCCCACTCTAGGCCTGTGTTGTCGTCGCAAGATGCTAAAGACAGACGCTTCCCTTACGGGCTGGGGTGCATCTTGGATGGCCGTCCAGCCCAAGGGATCTGGAGAGGCCATCTTCTCGATTGGCACATCAATTGTCTCAGGTTACTTCACTGTAACCCTGTTCCCTGAAAAAGCAGAAACGAGATGCTGTGCCTCAATGCCGCACTGTAGACGTGCCTGGGCGTCTCTTCAGACAAAGCGTAACCTGAAGGTATGTCCGTTTCATGTCTATTTATAACCTGCAGGTGCACGTAATCAATTACATCACTCACCGAGGTTGTTTAAGTCAATTCTTGGTGTGTTTAACACACGTGCTTCGCAACCAGTCGAACAAAGAATGTTCTCATTAGCATTATTGAAACGCAGCATCTCGTTCCCGCTTTTTCAGGGAACAGGGTTACAGTGAAGTAACCCGAGACGTTCTCTCACCACCACTGCTGCTGCGTGAATATGATGAATAAAACCACAGAGACCTGAAATAATCTAACAAATCAATTGGGACTAAAGCAGTTCCATAAACGAAAAATTTAATTCACACAATCTCACTAATTTGTGCACGCTTATTCTTAAGCAGCCATTAATGTCGATCATGGATCAAATCGATCCACCATGGCAAACAGCAAATATATCTGTGCTGTTTAATCCATTTGAGATGTGTTTTCCTCAGTGCATAACTGACATGTCACAGGTATATTTTTTAATCTGTGAATGTTAAAAAGTCATGCAAACATATCCATTTTTCTGTGAGGAGTGGGCGAGGCACACGAGTGAACGAGCGCTGCTGCACGCATGCGCACTAAACAGACGGAGCGCAATCGAATAGGAGCGCAATAATTCTGAGTAAAATATACATTTTGCTAAATTATTTGTTGTTGGACATTAAATGTGTCTTTTGTGGAATTTTAAACCTACATAAGTGTATTTTTATGATATCAGTAACTGTAACGGGACTATTGTAATAGGTAAATAAAATGTAAGCTAGTAGGTACAGTAGGCTACTAATTACTAAGCTCAAATGAGTTAATGTATGTTTCTTATAGCAGTTAAAATAATAATTTTCTTTATTATTTATTTTCATTTTTAATTCAGTGATTTTAACTTTTAATTGAGTTATTTTAATGCTTTAAAGAGCAATTTTAGATTGTGATGTTCTAATGTTCTGCTAAATGTTCGGCAAACTATAAAAAGGTACAGCTGTCATAAAACCAGGTTACCATGACCAGGTTAGTTTCCCAGCATAAGTTGCCACAGTGACTAAGCTTGATCTAAGCCTATGTTAAATTTGCTTTATGGAACCAAATCATTTGACAACGAGTCAGACTAACTGAAATAAGCCTGGCTTATTTGGTTAACTTGTTTAATGAAACGGCCCTTGAGACAAAGTGATCTCTATTGCATGGTATTGCATTGAATCGCATTGTGTTGAATTTAATCGAAATCAGATCGCACTGCATCGTAATAGGGGTGAATCGTATCGCATCGCATTGGTAGCTGCTGATTTTTTATTTTTTTTGCATGTTTGTCACACTTTAATCTTTCAGATCATCAAACTAATTTAAATATTAATCAAGGATAACACAAGTAAACACAACATGCAGTTTTTAAATGAAGGGTTTTTTTTTTAATGAAAAAATCAGGAAGGGGGCCAACACTTTTTCACACCACTGTAGTTGAAAGAACTTTATATCACAACCATTTCTGCCAGGACCACTATCGTCAAAGATGATTGACAATTAGCATATAGTTTGGATTGGCGGTATGGTTTTGTTCTGGGCAAGAACTGCCTGCGCATCCATGCAGCCTAGCATGGATGAGAGCAGGGAGAGTAGCAATAACCCCCCAGGGTAAACAGAACAGAACCAACAATGTATTGCAGATTTGTTAAAAAGTTCAGTAATTTTATGTACACATATTTAGAATTTTTCTGATTCAAAGAGAATCAGAGGGCTGGATCCTGACTGACAGACGAGGAGTTGGGGGATGGAGGAGGGTAATTAGCTATTGAGCAATG
This sequence comes from Barbus barbus, assembly GCF_936440315.1. Classification (NCBI taxonomy): domain Eukaryota; kingdom Metazoa; phylum Chordata; class Actinopteri; order Cypriniformes; family Cyprinidae; genus Barbus; species Barbus barbus. The sequence goes on along the minus strand of NC_136733.1, from coordinate 19,051,910 downwards.
CGAAAACTGCTGATAATACTGACGACCTTATATATGAATGCTTAGATAGGTGTTGTATTCCTATAGGTAGATGGGGATCAGCTGAGAGTCAGCGAGCTGCGAGCTTGACTAACGTGACCTGCCAGAACTAACGCTACGCTTGGTTTTTCACAATAAAACCACACACACTGTACTGTTAATCAAGGCTACTGCTATATTGCCATGGATGACTCTTATATGAACATGTGGATCAAGATTATAATCCCGCGCAACACACAAAAACGAGAAACAAAACAAGAATCTTGCATTAAAAGTTAATATGCCAGTGAGTTAAAGCTGTTTATTTTAAATGTCTTTTCTTTATTATTTACCTTTCTCAAGGTGTTTGAATTACAACATGCTTTTAGAGCACTGCACACACAAAGGGGCATATTATTCCCTCTTAATACTACACCTCATCTGCTAAATGAAAACATGTAAATGCAAATGCAGTGACCCAAGACGTAGAGGCCATGCTAGACATACAAATCGGCTGCTCATAACCACGAACCAAAAGGATGTATAACTTGGGAGACAGAGGGTCTAGAATCCAGATGGATCTATATTTATTATCAGATCAGAAGATCAGAATGAGCTTTATTGGCCAGGTATGTTTACACATACGAGGAATTTGTTATAGTGACAGAAGCTCCACAGTGCAAGAGAAAGACAGCAACAGGACAGAACACAGATAATAAAAGAATAATATACAAATATACAAATAGGCAATGTACAAAATAGCAAAAACACAATATATAATATAGACAATTATGTGTGTACAGGTCTGATATGTGCAAATTTGAAATGAAAAAATAAGTATGTGTGGTGAATAAATAATATATAATAAGGAAAGGGAAAGGGAAGTGGTGTGTGGCCAAGTATGGTGACCCATACTCGGAATTTGTGCTCTGCATTTAACCCATCCAAGCGTACACACAGTAGTGAACATACACCCGGAGCAGTGGGCAGCCAATGCTGCGGCGCCCGGGGAGCAGTTGGGGGTTTGGTGCCTTGCTCAAGGGTCTCACCTCAGTCGTGGTATTGAGGGTGGAGAGAGTGTTGGTTATTCACTCCCCCCACCTACAATCCCTGCCGAACCTGAGACTTGAACCCACGACCTTCGGGTTACAAGTCAAGTCAAGTCACCTTTATTTAATTAGCGCTTTTAACAATGTAAATTGTGTCAAAGCATCTGCACAATATCAAAAAAGGAAAATAGTGTGTCAATAATATAAAATGAAAAGATTAAAAAAAGATTTTCAGTTAAAGGCATTTCATTATTGAATTCAGTGATGTCATCATCGAGCTCAGTTCAGTTTAAATAGTGTCTTTGCAATCAGGTTGACGATATTGCTGGAAATGAAGTGTCCCCAACTAAGCAAGCCAGAGGCGACAAGTCCAACTCTCTATCCATTAGGCCACGACTCCACGTTTAGCGTCAAGTGCTCATGAAATGGATTGCCTGAGGGAAGAAACTGTATCTGTGTCTGGTCGTTCTGGTGCTCAGAGCTCTGTAGCGTCGACCAGACGGTAATAGTTCAAAGAGGGAGTGTGTGGCTGTGAGGTGTCCAGAGTGATTTTGCCAGGCCTTTTGCTCACTCTGGATAAGTACAGTTCTTGGAGAGTGGGGAGGGTTGTACCAATGATTCGCTCAGCAGTCCGGACTACCCTCTGTAGTCTTCTGAGGTCAGATTTAGTAGCTGAGCTGAACCAGAGAGTTATAGAAGTGCAGAGGATGGACTCAATGATGGTTCTGTGGCAGGGTGAACTTCCTCAGCTGGCGAAGGAAGTACAACCTCTGCTGGGCCTTTTTCACAATGGACTCAATGTGATTGTCCCACTTCAGGTCCTGAGAAATTGTGGTGCCCAGGAATCTGAATGACTCCACTGTAGTCACAGTGCTGTTCATGATGGTGAGTGGGGGGAGAGCAGGGGGGTTTCTTCTTAAGTCCACGATCATCTCCACAGTTTTGAGCATGTTAAGCTACAGGTTGTTAAGACTGCACCAGACAGCCAGCTCCTTAACCTCCTGTCTGTAAGCAGACTCGTCACCGTCCTGGATGAGGCCTATCAGTGTGGTGTCATCTGCAAACTTCAGGAGCTTGACAGAGGGGTCTTTAGATGTGCAGTCGTTGGTGTAGAGGGAGAAGAGCAGTGGGGAGAGAACGCAGCCCTGAGGAGCTCCAGTGCTGATGGTGTGGGTGCAATTTTCCCAGCCTCACTAGCTGCTGCCTGTCTGTCAGGAAGCTAGTGATCCACTGACAGACGGAGGTGGGGACGGAGAGCTGTGCCAGTTTATTTTGAAGGGTGTCCAGGATGATGGTGTTAAAAGCGGAGCTGAAGTCTACAAACAGGATACTCACATAAGTCCCTGGTCTGTCCAGACGCTGCAGTATGAAGTGCAGTCCCATGTTGACTGCATTATCCACAGACCTGTTTGCTCTGTAGGCAAACTGCAGGGGGTCCAGTAAGGGTCCAGTGGAGGCCTTCAGATAAGCCAAACCCAGTCTTTCAAATGATTTCATAGCCACAGACGTTAGAGCCACAGCAATTAAGTCCAGTAATTTTGGTTTTCTTTGGGAAGGGGATGATGGTGGAGCGTTTGAAGCATGAGGGGACTTCGCACAGCTCCAGTGATCTGTTGAAGATCTGTGTGAAGATGGGGGCCAGCTGGTCAGCACAGATTTTTAGGCAGGCTGGTGACATACCGTCTGGGCCTGGTGCTTTCCTTCTTTTGTTCTTTCTGAAGACCTGGCGCACGTCATCTTCACTGATCTGAATTTTAGGTGTGGGGGAGAGGGGGGTTGCTGGAGGTGTGAATGGTTGTGGGGAGAGGTGTTCAGGGCGGGTGTGGGGTGTTTTTTAAAACCTGCAGGACAACTCATTCAGATTGTCTGCTAGTTGTTGATTCTCCAGAGTGCTGGGGGATGATGTCTTGTAACTGGTGATATCTTTCATACCTTTCCACACTGAAGCAGAATCACTGGAAGAGAATTTGTTCCTTAGCTTGCCAGAATAATTCCTCTTTGCCACTCTGATCTCCTTTTCCAGTGTGTATTTGGCCTGTTTATACAAGACTTTATCCCCCTTTCTGTAAGCATCTTCTTTGGTCCGATGGAGCTGTCTGAGTTTTGCAGTAAACCATGGTTTGTCATTGTTGTAAGTTAGATGAGTCTTTGTAGGAATGTGCATATCCTTACAGAAACTGATATAAGATGTAACAGTCTCTGTGAGCTCGTCCAGATCGGTGGCAGTAGCTTCAAAAACAGTCCAATCAGTGAGAGAGAAACTGGCTTGTAAATCCTGCTCTGTTTCATTGGTCCATCTTTAAATAGTTCATAATACAGGCTTCGCAGACTTAAGTTTCTGCCTGTAGGATGGAATAAGATGAACCAAACAGTGATCAGAGAGTCCTAAAGCTGCTCGTGGGACAGAGTGATATGCGTCCTTTATCGCTGTGCAACAGTGATCCAATATATTACTGTCTCTGGTGGGACATGTGATGTGCTGTCTGTATTTGGGCAGTTTGCAGGAGAGATTTGCTTTATTAAAGTCCCCGAGAATGATTAAAACAGTCCGGTGTTTTTTTTTGTGTCTGTGATCAGATCAGCGAGTTTCTGTAAAGCTGAGCTCACGTTCGCTTGCGGTGGAGTGTAGACACTCACGAGAATGAACGAACAAATCTCCTGCGGCGAATAGAACGGCTTGCAGTTAATGAAGAGCGTTTCTATATTTGAACAGCACATCTTCTTTAACACAGTTACATCTGTACACCATTGATGTAAAACCATTGATGTAAAACCACGTCCTACCGCCATGCGATTTCCCCGAATTCCGCGTCGCGATCTGCTCTGACCAGCTGGAAGTTATCCAGATGTAGAACGCTGTCCGGTATGTCGCCTTTCAGCCAGGATTCCGTGAAAACACAGAGCAGCAGTTAGAAAAATCCTTGTTCGTCCGTTTTGTTGGGTAGAGAGCGGAGATTCGCCAGATGGATGCTAGGCAACGCCGTTCTAAATCCGCGCTAACGAATCTTCACAAGCGCGCCGGCTCGCTTCCCCCGTCTGCGCGTCCTGAAGCGTTTGACCAGAGCTACGGCTCCGCCAACTACAATGTCCAGCAAAACGTTCGAATAATCAAAATCCGGTAATAGATTTTGTTGTGTGTTCTGCCGAATGTTCAGCAGGTCATCCCTGGTAAAACTGATCGTGTTTGAGAAACAAAAAACAGGAAAAACTAACACAAACAGTACAAACACTGAAGAGCAAAGCACTGTAGCTGCCATCTATGGCCCCATCTGTGGCGCCATCCTGTAGTTCATACAATTACAGGAAACACACACACAAACACACACACACACACACACACACACACACACACACACACTACAACCATCTATAGTACATACAATTAAGCTATAAGCTGCAAACAGATTGCTCTTACAATAAGACCATGTCCAATTGTCAGGAAAGATTTCACATTTCACACTTTTAATGTTGTATTTTATGTTTATACATTAAAAGGCATTTATGTATTTATTTTTTGTTGACTTGCTGTTGTATTAAAAGTAATGGACTATATAAATTACGTACATTTGGGATAATCTTTGTAAATAACTCATGTCTGTTAAAATTTGAATATGATTTATGAAGGACAGATGAATATTTACTGATTGCATATAAAATGAGTCAACCTGAAGAAGGAAAAAAAATACTAACCTGCAAATTTGACATGGAATTTGTTCTCAGGTTTGAGAATCTGGACATATAGAGGACAGTTTGGAGCAAAGTCCTTAACAGCCCACGCTCGCAGAATGGTTTGATGATCCTGTAAGATCAGACATAATTTTTACAATATGATATGCACACTTCATTTTGACATTAAATACAGTTTTAGTGAGAAAATCACTCTGTATTTGTGAAGTGAATCACAGGTACAAAAAAAAAAAAGATAGTCTTTCTGAAATACATGCAATAAGTGTCAATAACTTTTAGAGCTGCAACTAACAACTACTTTGACAATCAGATTATCTGGTTAAACAAAACCATTTGAAACTGGTATGCCTATGATATAAAGTGATAAAACTTCACAGTCATCATCGTTTAAAAAATAAAAACAAAATAATCAAAATAATAATAATATTACAATAAACATTTCAAATTTCCCACTAGCTTTAAGTTACTGTTCATTTAAAAATATAATTACTTGCATTCCATACTAGTTTCTATTATGGTTAATTAGTTAATAAAGTAAATTTGATGTGTACAGTAAAAACGGTTTTGATCAAAATAATTAGGTTTCTTGTTTTTGCTGCTCTCCATTAGATTTATTTTAAAAAGCTTAAAAATAAAACGTCTTGTATATTCATCCGCAGCAGCTCACATTTGAAAAATGTGTGCTTTTTTCATAGAAATTCGTTTTTTTTTATAATTTGAAGTGGCTTCACTGATAAAAAAAAATTCTCTATACACAGCTCAAAGACCCGACTAATCGATAGTAAGATAGGATTTACAGTTATTTTCCTTCTCAGTTATTTACGGAGTTGTTGTTGCAGCCATAACTTTTACTTTTGGCAAGGAACTATATTATGAGGCTATATTTACAGCTGCGGTGCGGTCCACTTCATTTCTGCTGCTGAGGATGAAGCACGCCTCTGCATCGTCCATCCTGCAGGACACAGAACATCATTACACAGCAGTGTCACTCAGATGTAAGGCCTGCACATGTGTGTATGCATTAAAGGGGTCATATGATGCAATTTCAAGTTTTTCTTTCTCTTTGGAATGTTACAAACTGTTCATGCATAGATAAGATCCCTGAAGTTGCAAAGAATGAAGTCTCAAAACCAAAGAGATATTCTTTATAAAAGTTAAGACTTGTCCACGCCCCCCTAAAACGGCTCATTCAAACAAGCCCCCACATGTCTACGTCACGGTATGGGGAGATTTTCATAACACTGCCCAAATGTATACGCAAAGAAAGGGGGTGTGATTTTTATTCTCGCTGTAGTATTGTTGCTGCCGCCAGCGCCATGTCCTGGAGATGCTGTGTTTCGATGTGAAAGCGAAACTACTTTGTTTGGGCTTCCAAAAGAGGACACAACTAGAAATCAGTGGTTAAGTTTGCAGTACAACGCAAATATTCGAGTGTGTGGCACATTTCACCCAGGACTATTTCCTGAACCTGGCAGGAGAGTAGCCTACAATGCTGACTTGCACAAAGGCTGTTTCTATAAAGTGGGTCAATTCCAACTTTGCAAGGACAGTCTGACGCTTCTGACTCACAGCCTGTAAGTACGTTTCTGCTACTGATTATTCAAACGCGAGTTTTGAGCAGTGTAGGGTAGCTCTTGTTGTTTGTCGTTTCTCCGATCACAAATGCAGACAGGGTAATGTTTACGCGGCGTGATGCATAGCGATGCCTAAAAAGACAGTATATAATCAGTAATTATGTCCCCACTGGATGCAACAAATGCCTCATTTGTAATGGGTTTTATAGTTTTAGTCTCATCGTGCCGGGAAAGGCCATCACTATACGGTGAAGGGCGTAACATTTCCGTCACACGCTTGAGGTATTCAGCCAATCACAACGCACTGGATAGCTGGTCAATCAGAGCACGCCTCACTTCTCAGAACGATAAGCTTTGTTAAAATCGATGCGTTTCAGAAAGGCGGGGCATATAGGAGCAACAATAATGTACAGTATGTGAAAAATTGTCACGGTGCACACAGCAGGGAGGATCAAGGACACGCAGACAAGGACGTAAACTCAAACAACAGACTTTAATGAAGACAGGGCAGGGCAAGGCAAACTCACAGACATCAAACACCGGGGGTAACGAGTAGACCAGACGACATTACACTGAACAGACAGGACTATAAATACACAGGTAAATCATAGATAATGAGACGAACACGGCTGAACACGACTAATAATCACATCAGACAAGGACAGGAAACAAACCAAATATGGGCACGGAACACAGGGAGCACGTGGAAACACAAGACACACACAACAGAGGTCTGACAAAAATGTTTTTTGAAGTTTAAACCACATAAACACATTGCATTACACCAAATACACAAAATACTGTTCTTTTTAGCCAGTGTTAATTTCGTCGACGAAGACGATGACGCAAAATATTCGTCAACGAACCTTTTTTCTGTGAATATAAGACGAGACGTTGACGAGCTAAAACTAATATCTGATGATAAAAACTATGGCGAAATTTATGCGCGTCTTCATTAACAAGACGAGACGGGACTAAAATGTTATTTGAGGACTACCGGACATTCAAAATACATCCTATAGGCTAAGTTAACTGTCTTGTCTTTCAAAATGTGCGTCTCTGTCATTGGATAAGGTGCGTTTGTATGGCAGCCGCAGTGGACGGATAGCCTACCAAAACGCGAACTAGCGATCTGAAATAATGGCCTCAGCACCCGAAGGGTTAGGGAGTGGGTGACCAGACGTCCCGTTTTTCCCGGGAGTCAAAATTCATTGTCGATTAACTTAAAGTTAGTGAAGGTGTGTTAGGCGGAAACGCGCTGATAGAAGTGCTCTCTCTCGCGCACGCTCCACTTCTTCAGTTCTCATACAGCGCGCGATCAGTTCTCAGGGCTCAAATACACACACAGCAGTCCAAATGTCTATCATGTAGAGTATCTCACGGAAATACAGTCCGTTATGGTTTAAGTGAGCTTAAACAGGTGGGTGAAAACTGAATGTATGTCAGTAGGCTATTACATGCATACCTTCCGTCTTAAATGGACAGCATTCCCAATTATCTGTCATAAATGTTAACCAACAAAAGATGTTAAATAAATGTATACTTAAGTAAACCTACTGTATCTGAAAAATTAGTTTAATTTATATCTCTACCAAAAAATTTAAATGTATTCCAGTTTTTCCAAATTCAATCCTTGATTCAAATTTCTCATAACTAAGCTTAATTGTTTTGGTCTAAAGAGAGAAGAATTAATGACTATTTTTGTTAGAATACTACATATAAAATAGCTACCAAAATAAATGTTGGTAACTGCAGTTTGACTAAAAGTAATGGCTAAAAGTTGACAAAAATGCAATGACTTTTCGTCGACTAAAACTATGAAAGACTCAAATGACTAAAATGTGACTAAGACTATTAAGCATTTTCGTCTCAAGATAAAGACTAAGACTAAATCAAAAATGCCTGCCAAAATTAACACTGTTTTTAGCAACGTCATATGACCCCTTTAATGTGCTGATAGCAAATTATTTCCATGCTTCTCACAGTCAGTACTGAGGGTCAATTTCACGGTATATTAGCCTCAAGTCTAGCAACACACTATAGATTTAAGATGTTTATTCTCATTGAAAAAGCTGCCATTAATATTCTGACGGTTTTCACACTCTTAATGTTTTCTGGATATGTTCCAGGTTCCTGATAAACTCTGTCAACAGCATCTGTGACATGCTGTCAATTACCACAGTAAATAAGTTTGACTTTTCCATCAGTTTGTAAAAATAAGCAAAAATTGAGTGTAATGCTTTTACAATGGAAGCCTTTGGTGTATGATACTGCAATAGGATAAATGTCACAAAATACACACTGCATCTTCTAAAAAAAAAAAAAAAAAAAAAACCCACAAGGCATTGGTAAACCCAGAAGCACAAACACCTATCCTTTCTGTGACTGTAAACAGACCCGACCAATTACATTTGCAAATCCAGATTATGGAATAACTCTCTAAATCTAACAGTCTCTAAATCTCTAAAGTCATTAAAAATGCAAAAGCACACATTCACATAGAGTGCAAATACAACTTATTTGTGCATTAAATTACAGATAAAAAATTACCTGCGTTTATTTGTGGAATGTACAGTATTGTGAGCATATATTGTCAGATTCTAACAAACCATATATCAATGGAAAGCTTATTTATTCAGCTTTAAGATGATGTAGAAATCTCAATTTTGACAAATTTACACTTAAGACTGGTTTTGTGGTCCAGGGTCACAAATATGTATTTATGCAGTTTCATGTGTGAGATATAGGGAAATGATATGATTACCCGTTTTTTTTTTAGCAGCTGGTGTAGTTACAGCATCTAGCAACAGGGGCAAACTGAATCATACTAACCAGCTAAACAACAACTTCTTGGTGACACGTGACCTGTGCTGAAATGGCCCAATTCATGACACTTAAATAGAAGTGCTTAAAAAATATGAGCTGCAGTGCACAGTTCTGCATTTAAACCCTGAAAAATGCCTGGTCGCATAAATTTCCAATGACTCCAAGAAAATTTCCAAATTTCTGCAGATAACAAATCAGCATCATGTCACAGATGCTTTCGAGTCTGTTTTAAACCCAAAACATTCTTTAAAATGTGAGAAATAACTACTGGCAAAAAGTAAGGTAACATTATTTTAAGGACCAATTCTCAGTATTAACTAGTTGCTTTTTAGCATGCATATTACTAGCATATTGTCTGTTTATAAGTACCTATAAACCACATATTAATGCCTTATTCCACAAGACCATATTTCAGATCCATTAATCCTACCCCATTCCTAAACTTAACAATACCTTCCTAAATATTAAAAAGCAGCAAATTAACAGTTTGTTGACAGAAAACTCTTAGTTAACTGTGTATATGTGTTCCCTACTCTAAAGTGTTACCAAAACTCACAAAAAAGTGCTCACAACATGCATAATTCATCCAGTAATATGCAGCAGCAATGAACACATCTTAATAATTAGAATTTTTATTTTTTTCCCACATAGAGACTTTTAACAACATAAAGTCATTTAAATTCCAGCCTTCCCATTAAAATACACAGATAACACGTCTGGCCAGAAAACCGACTTCTCTTTTATGAGAAATTCATGCACTAGAATATAAAGTGGGCATATTGAGACACATTCGCTGCATTTATAATGAAGGAATATAGTAGGATTTTAAGTGAAGTTACATTGCAGGAAGAAGAACATATATTATCCTTAAATTTCAGGGCTGCTTTATTAAGGAACAGATGGGCTTGAGACTGGTGTCAGGTTTGGCTCTGGCAGTGGCTTGCAGGTTGACTCTTCAAATTTCCTTACAGACTAATTTAGATCTTTTTTTTGGGGAGTCTGCCCAAAGCTTCCATTTGGAAGCAGTTCATCAGTAAGCCTATGCAAGTTTAAATTATAGAAATGCCACATTGATGTATTTGTACATCACTGTGAAAAAATTACTTGTGACTGAAGTTTACTAACAGCTCTTTCACTCTCAGACTCTAAAAAGCCAGAAACACACGTTGTCTTTAACAGAGAATAATAAGATTATGCTAATTTAATTAGCTAAACTGCTAAGCCTGCCATTAAGCCAAACCTTAACGTTGAAGCATTGCTGTGCACTTTATAGTGAGTCATAAATCGTCCAATACATTTGCTGCTTTAAGTACAGCTCTTGCAAGTTGTTCTATTGATGTCTACATTTCATAGACATTGAAGTCACCTTACTCAATATAAAAACAGTTCAGTTATACAGAACTGCACTCCATATCTTCTGTCCTTAAATGTTTTTTGGTGAAGGTACTGTAACTCTTAATATACTGTTGAATACACAAGAGCTCTCGTTGACAGGCTACATGGAGATTGAAAATCTCTGACAATATTAATCTCATTCCAAGGTCAATTCTCAAATGTTCTCAGTAATCTAGAGATAGTATAAATGTATTTAAAAAGGACTTGATGAAACCACTTGCAGTAACAGATAAGTTTGCTGATCCATTGGACTGATGTCTGTTTCAGTCTAATGCCTCTCTCATAGACTCAAACACAGAGTCAGAACCTCAATTCAAACTGCAAGGTAACTCTGATTCAGTAAAAATCTAACTGTAGGTCCATTTTTGATGGTGAATCTGTGTTGGCATGTCAATGGACATGGCGTGTCTATAAACGTCTATCCAAAATTGTAGTAGTTTTATTTCTGAGTGCTTTCATTTTCCTACTTTAATCATGCTCAAAATGCATCCACATATAATAAAGGGACCTTTTAGACAACAACCAAAATTTTAAAACTTACTTGGCTCTCATCAGGTCTTGATCTTTCAATGCAGAGCCTTGGAGGTAGATGACCCGTTGAGACCACAACGGGATCTGCAGTATACGCCGCACCTGGATGTCCATCTCAGAGGGACAGAGTATCACCACATAATAATCCTACAAGACATTTGAGAATTAATGATACTACCATCACATACTGAGTTAGATTATAATACATATTATTGGAATACACAGTTCAAAAATAAACACTTGCATATATGGGATTATGTATGTACCTGTAGTCTCGGGTGGGCATAGAACTCATTGAGGAAATCCATGAGTAGGTCTATTTTGAGTGAAGTAACGCAGAGAACCACATGTTTCTCTGTCTGAGCACGATGTCTGCTGTAGTTTCCACCTGACTTCTGCCTCTCCATCCAAAGATACGCCAACTCTTCAAACTGGTGTCGAAATGAGAGACAGAAAGTAAATTCTGTGTAAAGGCAATATATTATTAACCATTCCACTTATTTCTGCTTTAATCGTCTAGTGAGGTTGGATCTCCCTTCATTAAGCTGAGTAAATGTAATGATGGCAGGGCATTAAAGGAATAGTTCACACAAAAATGAAAATTTGCTGAAAATGAACTCAGACCATTTAAGATGTAGATGAGCTTGTTTCTCCATCAAATTTGGAGAAATTTAGCATCACACTACTTACTCATCAATAGATCCTCTGCAGTGAATGGGTGCCGTCAGAATGAGAGCCCAAACATTAATAAAAACATCTAAATAATCCACGCGACACCAGTCCAGCAGTTAACATCTTATGAAGTGAAAAGTTGCATGTTTTTAAGAAACAAATCCATCAAGACTTGTGCTTGATCTGTGCATATTTCTCTCCTGATTCAAGTAAGATGATGTTCACTAGAGAAAACAATACTATGGATTGGCAATGGTTCAAGGTTTAAAACATATTAATGGATTTCTTTATTACAAACATGCAGCGTCTCACTTCACAAGATGTTAATTGATTGTTTTGGAGTCTCATTCTGACGGCACCTATTTATTGTCACCTATTCATTCAAATCTGTTCCAATGAAGAAAGAAATTCATCTACATCTTAGATGGCCTGAAGGTGAGTACATTTTCAGGAAATTTTTATTTTTGGGTGAACTATACTTTTAATACTGAAGGCAAGTGATTGTGGGCTGGTCGTATCACCTGTAATGGCAGCACCACCAGAGCCACACAGATCATGATGACCACGAGTAGCTGAGAGGGCCAGATTCTGGGTGTGACGTCTCCATAACCAACAGTCGAGAAGGTGACGATGCAGAAATATAAAGCGTCGAAAAGGGTGAGATTCTTCCCCGCCCGCTCGAGGTGCTGAATCCCACAAGCCCTATGGAGTATTAAAAAATAACTTGAGGAAACAATTTTGAAAATAAAATTATATCTAATGAATTTAGCATCATGGTAATGTTATAGTTTCATAAGAAAGGCTCTTTCCATGAATAGGGTTCAATAGAGCTGCTCAGTCATGATGGCAATTTGTATACTTGCCCAGAAGGCCATTTCACCATGGGCTCTCTCAGGAATTTCAAATGGGCTTTTAAAATAGCGGTTTTCGAGTTTAAGTAAAATAAGGTCTGTGGTAAACATTATTTCAAGACTTTCCCATTTTGTTCTACAACATACTGTATTACATGTCATGTCTAAAAATGGGAAATTTAAAACCAATGTGTGGTTTACATTATAACATCAATTGAAATTATAATGTAAATACATAAGGACTGTAACAGTTGTGTGATTTATCACATTCTGTGGTAGTTGTAGTCCATAAGTAAGAACTTTATTCAGACAGGTCCCAAAATATTCGTAAAAGTCTATCAGATACAGTACATATGCAAATATATGCTGATACAAAATAAAACAAGTGGGCTAATAATTACTGTAGCTTGACCTCCTGAGGATAATACAATAAAATTAAGCACCTTCTGTTACTGACACTTTGCTGAAAACAACATAATGCGACTTTAAGGAGTTTCAATTTTTTCATTTAAATAATTCATGCTTCCAAATATAGGGCGACAGTTGGGTTCCCAAACTCAAAATACCATGTACATCCTCCAGAGAGAAACATTTTTTAGTTTGTTTGTTTTTTAACAATTAAATTATTTACTGCTCAAGACTGATTAAAAAATACAGCAAAAAATAGTTCCCTATCGATACTTCACTCGTACTGCATCGCTAGATGCTATTGGGAAAAACTCCTTTTTCTCCAAGGACCGAAGACTTTTTAATCACGCAATGTGGCTGCACGGCCATTGGTTCGTGCAGTGATATAAAAACGAACCAATGGCTCGTCAGCGGTGCTGCACGAGCCTATGGCGGCAAAGCCCACCAGAAGGGGCGGGGCCATCTGGCTATATAAGCGGGCACTTCGCCATAGGAAATCAGATCAATTCTCCTTCAGTGACGACTTCTTCTCTTCGCTGATCTCAGGACACGCCTCGCTGTGGATTGAAGCTGCCTTTTCTTCTGCGCCTCTTTGCTGTTCTAGCCCACTCCTCCGAGCCGCTTCAGCGATTGACGCAGACGCCAGCTCGTTCCCTGTTGCCATCCGGCGAGCCTAAAAAAAAAAGGAGCTTTTTCTGTCTAAAAGAGCTGCGGCGTTGTTCCAAATGCCGCATCGTCATTGCGTGTCGTGCAGAATCTCTCTGCACGACGGTGACGGCCACTCAGAGTGCGTTTCCTGCTTGGGTAAACCCCACACAGAAGCTGCTCTGACCGAGATGGAATGTTCCCATTGCGTGAACATGAGTCTCGTCACTCTGCGCGCTCGGATCGCTTTGTTTTCAGAGAGCGAAGCCACTCCTCGCGCCCTCCCGTTTTCTTCTCCCCAGGGACCTGTGGGGAAAAAACGGCGGGGCAAAGGGATTAAGCACTCAGCGGCAAGCGAGCTCACGCCGACTCAGACCCCACGTCCCTCGGCTGGTGCGTGTGATGTGGTCTCGTTCGGTGCTGTCGAGGACGAGCTATTAGATGAAAGCATGTCTCTAATAGCATCAGACGCGGAGGACATGTCGGGCTCTATTGTTGACCCCGCCCCTTCATCGTCTGCCGAGCCCAGGGACTCGAGGCTAGGGATGGATGCCGAACTTTTCCGCATCCTCTCTAAGGCAGTCGACGAGCTGGGTTTGGAATGGCCTACACCGGAGGAGCCCACTCGTAGTCGTCTGGACGAATGGTTCCTGCCGGGGCGCCGTTCGGCCCATCATCAGCGAGCCTCTCCGTTTTTCCCGGAGGTCCATGACGAACTGACGAAGTCGTGGTGCACTCCGTACTCGGCTCGCCTTCGCTCTAACTCTTCTTCTGCTCTCTCCTCAGTGGACGGCGCCGAAGAGAAGGGCTACGAGAGGATGCCCCCTCTCGACGAGGCAGTGGCTGTGCACCTTTGCCCACCCCCCGCTATCGGATGGAAAGCAAAGGTCGCTCACCCCTCCAAGCCCTGCATCGACAACTTCTGCCCTCGCTGGACGACCTTAATCCTCCGCCGGGGCAGGCCGCCTCAGCGCTTCATTCCATGGCTGTGCTCCAGGTCTTTCAGGCCAAACTCTTCCAGACCATGGATGAGTCAGGACCTAATGCTGCGGCTTTCAGAGAGCTGCGCAGCGCCACCGACCTGTCTCTGAGGGCCACTAAAGCCACAGCACAGGCCAATGGCCAACCTAGTGGTGTTGGAGCACCACTTATGGCTAAACCTCACCAAAATCAAGGAGGCTGACAAGGTCCCTTTCCTTGACTCCCCGGTCTCCCTTACGGGGCTCTTTGGACCTGCCGTCGAGGGATTTGCGTAGCGATTGGCTCATTCTAGCACAGTTGAAGGCCGAGCTAATAGCTCACAGGTCCCTCCTCCTCAATCACTTGGAGCGCCTGGGACTCAGGATCAATTTGGCCAAGCTCCCTGTCCCCCAGCCCACGAGCTTCATTCCTGGGGACAGTTTTCGACTCAGCCCGCATGAGGGCGAAAGTCGCGCCAGATCGTGCTCTGGCTACTCGGCAGCTCACGGCTTCCTTCAGAATTGGGAGCCTCCTACCCACTCAAAGTGTTTCAAAGGATGCTGGGCCTCATGGCCTCCGCATCGCCAGTTCTTCTGTTGGGCCTTCTCAAAATGAAACCCATTCAGTACTGATTGAAACCTCTAATTCCGCCCCATGCATGGCGTCATGGACGCATCTGCATCAGAGTGGACCAGGCCTGCGTGTCGGCGCTGGCCCCCTGGAAGGACTTACAGTGGTTCGAGCAGGGCATGACAATGGGTTTGGTTTACAGAAGAAAAGTTGTTATGACAGATGCCTCCAACACAGGTTGGGGGGCTCTGTGCGATGACAGACCGACCTTCGGCTCCTGGATGAACGCGGAAGGCCAGCTACACATCAACTGCCTCGAAATGACGGCAGTATACTGCGTACCGTGCCATGCCATTCAGCTGCACTACTCAGGTCGTCGCTTCAGTCGAATTGATCTGATTTCCTATGGCGAAGCGCCCGCTTATATAGCCAGATGACCCGCCCCTTCTGGTGGGCTTTGCCGCCATAGGCTTGTGCAGCACTGCTGATGAGTCATTGGTTCGTTTTTATATCACTGCACGAACCAATGGCCGTGGAGCCACACTGCGTGATTAAAAAGTCTTCAGTCCTCGGAGAAAAAGGAGTTTATCCCCATAGCGTCTAGCGACGCAGTACTCGTTCCCGTAGCTCAGGGAACCTGAGGTTACGTGAGTAACCGAGTACGTTATATACAGTGAATTTTTATAACAATCTAAAATTACAGTTTTCTATTTGAAAATATTTAAAAATGTTATTTATTCTTATGAAGATGGCTATTTGTTTTCTGCATATGCTACATGACCTACACTGCATAATAAAAGGCATTAAGTTCACAGTTGTATACCTTTGACTTTTTTGCTTTGAAAATGTTTGTAATAAGATTCATGTCAGAGCTGGGTGGTTCAGTTGAGCTATGGCTTATAGCTCCTTAAGGATTAATTTTTCAATCCCTACAGAGAAAATGAATGGGGAAATACTTCCAGAACCCAGACTGCTGAAAAAAAGTGAGCCGTGACTGCTGTACTCTATTTACAACTATTGACACTGCAGGGGTAATCAATATTTTTGCATGATTTGATGAGCATTATTGATCAGGGCAGTTAATTAATCTGAGTGTGACTGTTTCAGATTTGCTGCATTATATACAGGCCTGTAAAAAGCTGAAGCCCTATCAGGGTTGTAAGAGATCAAAGAGCTTTACCCAGTAAAGACCAGACAGAGCAATGTACAGATCAGAACGAGGACCTGGTTGAACATGGCAGAGTGTGTGCGCTGAATGGCACGATGGAGATCATTCTAGAAAGGAACAGAGATAGGTGAAAGAGATCTCATCCCTCAGAGAATAAGCCAAGACAAGTTACAAGAATAAAACGCATATTGCAGGCAACGTGAGATAACTGTAAAAGCCCTGTTCTGAAAGAAAGACTGCCCATTTAAGTGCCTGCTTTAAAGAGAACTTAATAACCTTCATTATCTTTCATTCATTGTACAGTGAAAGTCTAGTGCTCCTCAAATAACTAATTCTTCTATTCCGCTGAACGTAATAAGAGCAAAATATAGTAAGAAAAATGTGAATACTCTTTAATAACTGTACTGCTCAATTATATACGAGATACACATAAACTGTATGTTAACTAAAATGTCATGGCCAAGAGATCAGGGCTTAAATGACGCCCTTTTCGTAATATTCCCCTCACAAGGAAAATATATTTTAAGAAAACTTTGGGGTAAAATAGAAAAAATATTTCTTCCATGTCACATTTTGGTTATGGTTAGTATTTCTCTTCTACCATTATCTTTGCTTAAAGCATTTGTAAAAGGACATTCGCCCTGCCATGTTCTCTCTGGCCATTTGACCCGACCATCTGGCAGGGAAGGGAATACTGGCACCCTCTCAAAGTTTTGCTCATTGATGATGCATTTTCATTTGTCAAGTGCATAATGAAGTAAAGCTTCCCAACAAAGCAATATTATCAAACACCACCCATGTTATTCTGCTAAGACACCCAACATAATTTCCCGTAGCCATGTGAAATGCACTGCAGAGCTGCAAAAAATACCTACAATCATGTTCTCCAGCGCTGATTTGGCAAGCCAACAGTTCAGAAACACGGGAACAAATATGTTCCTCAGCGGAGGCCAAAAAATCTAAAAAGGAAAACACTCACAGAATGAAGGATGATTGTGTCAGACATATTTCAATCTAGTATAAGAAAGTAAAACTATTCAAAACATTTATAACAGAAAGGCATAACTGTGTTGTGTTCCACTCGATAGCTTTTACATCTGTAATGGCATTAGCATAAAGGAATTAAACATCCTATAATTTTCTCCCACTAAATGCAGGTAAAAAAAAGGTTATTTGTTACTTGGCTAATTGTTACATTTCAGTAATAATCATTCCCTATCACAATTGGCTTTCAAATGTCAATGGCTACTCAAATAATTAGCATCAATCACAACAACACTATCCAAACAGTACTCAACAATTACTATCAACAATGATTGTTTGACGGCAGCAACTGGATAGGTGCTTCTGTGTCCACCAGATATCTTCATAACTTACTGTAATTATGAATGGCACTGTATTGATCATCTCAATGATGAAGGAGATTTGGAAAATCTGCTCCCAAATGTTCCCCTAGAAATGAAATAAATGTTATACTGCAGAAGCATACAAACAGCACATTTAATGCAAATTCTTTGCACAAAAATAAATATATAAATAAAAAACAACCTAATCTAAAACAATCTGTCCTAAATAGTGACATTGGAATTACTGCATCTAAATTACAGTCTGAAAATAGCATGTAGTTTGTACTTTGTATGGAAGCCAGTTTCCACCAGAATACCAAAATAAAAAAAGGTATTTGCGACTTTTAATCTTACAATTGTAAGAGAACCTGACACTTTAAATTCAGAAAAGTAGTCAGAATTGTGAGATAAATGTCACAATGACCTTTTCCATGGATGAAACAAAAACAGAATTACGAGACGTAAACTCAGAATTCTGAGAAAATGTCGGAAAATTATGGAATTATGGAAAAAAAAAGTTGCAATTATCTTTTTTGTTTATTTTGTGCTGGAAACGGGCTTTGTGTGATGTGACGATTTGCACATATTTTAAAATTATGACAAATGGGAAGTGTGTAAAAATGTTTTCTTATATCCCTACTATTATGTGCAAAGACAAATAAAAGTTCACCTATTGACTTCAGGAAAAATAAAGTACACTACAGATCTCTGCATGGTCTTAAGTGTGCAAACTGGGATGCACCCTTTAATTACAACAAAGATTAAGCTCCCAGCAGCAGAAAATTCAGCTTTATTCTTGTTAAATCAATAAAAAAACAGAAAACAAGTTGGAGAAGTTTTTTTTTTCCGTCAAAAGTGAAGAACACTTCCCATTATAGGGGAACTAAAGACGCAAAGTGGTACTTAAACTACCCAAGAGAAGCTGAAATAGTCAGATTTAATTTAGATCAGTGGTTAGAAAGCGCACCAGGGCAGAATAACACTGACAATAATCTTACCTTGTAGCTGAGATACACCAAGAGCATTGCTTGCAAGAAGCTAATTAAGGCCACTGTCACCTGTGGGGCAGCAAACATGATCATAATTTTGATTAGTGGAGTATCAATAACAGAGTATAATGAGATTTCAGGTCATAACTTCAAATGCTATCAGAGTCTGAGTACTGTGAGAGAGTGAGAAACAATTAGTTGTCATACAGACATGCAAACAGTGATGCACTCTTAAAAAATAAAAAAGGTTATGCAATGCAAAACCCTCCTGGGGTATGTCCTGTGCACCTCTATTGCTGTCTGGTTTAGTTCAGACAGCAAAGAGGACAAAAGAAAATTGCATATGACAGTCAGGACCACTGTGAGGATAATTGGTGCACTGTTTATATCACTCTGTTTGTCTGTCTTCCAGACAGACTGTCAGTCTATGCAGTAGGGGGTATTTTTCATTAACTCTTTCTGCAGGTACATCATTACTCCAGTTGATGGTAATAAAACACCATCTTGATGAGAGAAACACTCAACTGATGTGTTTAAATCACACTGATTTATAAAGGAACCAAACAAGTGATGGATTTTATGATTTTATAGTCTCTGAATCATTCACTCAGCTGATTCATTCAAAATGAAACACGTGACTATCTTTATGAGTGAGTCATTGATTCATTCAGTTATCCAATTTGTTCAAAGCAAAAGTTATTCAGGAATGAAACAAGTTACTGTTTTTATAAATGTATCACTGAATCATTCGCTCAAACAGTGCATTCGAAAAACTGATTCAATCAGGAATAAAAACACCTCTACATTTGTTTTGGCTTAGTGGCTTAGAACAAATTTAGAACAAAGTATCTGATTTTCAATATATTTTAATATTATGTCTAAAATGTAACTTAAGCAATGTAACTTCTTGTTTATTGAAGTGTTGTATAAAAGCAATTTTGTACTTACAATATTCCAGCAGGTTATTCATATTATTTCAGATATTTAAATATATTCACACTGAGCCAATCTGCAGACACCTCTCTAAAGGCTTTTAATATTTCCATTTACTCTGCCTAGATGTTTATTCTTGTAATGGATCTTGTATATTTAATCTATGAAAGTGGTTAGCACCAACAAAAATCCAATAAAGATTTTTTAGATTAAGATTCTAAACCATAAAAATAGAGATTTTGTTTTAAAGAGATAGTTTGTAAAAGGTTTCTTCCAGGAATCACACACACACACAAAATCTCTACCTACCTGTATCGCCCATACAGGAACTCTCCTATTCACCCAAAATATTAACTCCCTTCAAAAATACATCACAAGAAACACAAACACATAAGAAAATTAGAGAAAATTATTGCTGTCAAACGATTAATCGCATCCAAAATAAAAGTTTTTGTTTACATATTTGGGTGCATTGTGTAAATGTATTATGTATATATAAATACACACACACACAGTATATATTTTGAAAATATGTACATGTATTTACAGGTATAAATTTATATTCATATAATTTATATCATATATACATATACAGTGCCTTGCGAAAGTATTCACACCCCTTCATTTTTTTCACATTTTGTTATGTTGCTGCCTTATGTTAAACTGCTTTAAATTACTTATTTCCCCCACATCAATCTACACTCCATACACCATATTGACAAAGCAAAAACAGAATTGTCACAACTTTGTAAATTTATTAAAAATAAAAAACTCAAATAAGTACATTGCATAAGTATTCATACCCTTAACTAAATATTTTGCTGAAGTACCTTTACAGCCTCAAGTCTTTTTTGTTTGATGCGACAAGCTTTGCTCGTCAACATTTGGCAATTATCTGCCATTTGTCTCCTCACCTCTCAAGCTCTGTCAGGTTGGATGGGGGGAGACGCACAATGTGTTTTTTTTTGTTTGTTTGTTTGTTTTTATACTTGAGTGCAATACATTTTGGTTGAAAAAATGAGAATCGTGTAAGAGAATCGTGATCTCAATTCCCATGTGATTCACATTTTAGCAAGAATCATGCAGCCCTAGTATACACACATATATTATTTAAACAAAAAACTTTTATTTTGGGTGTGATTAATTGCGATTAACAGCACTAGAGAAAATATTCAAAAACAAACACCCTAATTAATTAATAAGTTGATTTATGATCACAACATCTAATATGCAGACAGGTCTCACCAGTTTATTTGTATGGGATCTGCGGTCAGGTTTGTTGTGTAGTAGCCACAGGCTTTGCTGCAAAGAGCATCTGTGATGTTTGTGCAATGTTTCCTATAATCACGATAACAGGCAGTTAGTACATAACACAGATAAAAGTGCAAGGCATCAGGATTGAAACATGAGGGATCATGCCTGCTGGCTCTGACATAAACGACAGCATGAGATGGCCTCTCTCGTTTGATTACTGCTTGTAGGGCACCCTCTCCTCTTCCAGCATGCCTGCACACAAGTGCACACTGCTCTCTCTTTCTATCAGTTATTAACACTGTCCCTGAATGGTTTTTGTGGCTGGTATTAAAAATGACTCTAATGGACACTTTAGACTGAGGAGTTTGGGCTGTTCCTGAGAGTCGGAACAGCAATTTAAGTCAATTTAGTCTCAAGCAATTTAAGCGGTGTTTTTGAGATGTACTATAATGTGATTTATTTAGGTGTGCAGCTGTTGTCATGCCACAGAAGAGTTGAAGTAAAATCATTATACAGCAGTTAGTTACAGTCCTCTAAGACTACTGGACAATGCTGCTGATACTTTGCATGGAATGTTGTGAGGTTTTGGTGTTCATATCATTCTGCTGTTGTGTGTTAATGTTCCAGACCAGAGTACTTGAGTGGAAGTGAAGTTGTCTGATTTTGCACAGAACAAGAAGTATTTTTTTTCTCATTGTAGGATCTCACCAGTGAGGAAGAAACCAAAAGTGGAGCTGAAATGGACTGTTGTATAACAGTAGTATCACACAAGCAAGAGTGCTGTAGTGTTATGATCTTTTGTGTTAAATGAAAGAAAACATTACCATTCAAAAATTTGGGTCATTACATTTTTTTAAAGAAATGAATACTTTATTCTCCAATGATGCATAAAAATGATCAAAAGTGACACTAAAGGCATTTATAATGTTACAAAAGATTCTTATTTCAAACAAATGCTGTTCTTTTAAACTTCCTATCCTGACAAAATGCAAGCATGATAAGCATGTTGGAATGGTTTCTGAAGGATCATTTGATGCTGAAAATTCAGTAATGCAATGGTGCTAAAAATTCAGCTATTCCATTACAGGAATAAATTACATTATAAAATAGAAAACAGTTGTTTAAAATTCTAATAATATTTGAAAATATTAAAAAAAAAAATTCTTAAGGAACACACAGGCATAAGGGACCTGTATCGAAAACAAAAAAATCATACTAACCCCAAATTTTTGAATGGTAGTGTATACAGTCAGGTCCATAAATATTGGGACATCGACACAATTCTAACATTTTTGGCTCTATACACCAGGGGTTTTCAACCTTTTAGGACATGCGCCCCCCCCAAGTTTGTCTAATTTCACTCGATTTCTGACATGACTAACCGTAAATCATTTTACACCATTCTCACTGTCGCCTAACAGCGGGAGTCAGATTGCCCCCTAGCGGATGGCTGAAGATTTGAAAGCTCGTATTCATAAATCTTCAAGGCAATGTCTCTGAATTAATTGATGCTCGCGCCCCCCTTGACAGGTGCTGGCGCCCCCCTGGGGGGGCGCGCCCCACAGGTTGAAAACCCCTGCTATACACCACCACAATGGATATCAAATGAAACGAACAAGATGTGCTTTAACTGCAGACTGTCGGCTTTAATTTGAGGGTATTTACATCCAAATCAGGTGAACGGTGTAGGAATTACAACAGTTTGCATATGTGCCTCCCACTTGTTAAGGGACCAAAAGTAATGGGACAATTGGCTTCTCAGCTGTTCCATGGCCAGGTGTGTGTTATTCCCTCATTATCCCAATTACAATGAGCAGATAAAAGGTCCAGAGTTCATTTAAAGTGTGCTATTTGTATTTGGAATCTGTTGCTGTCAACTGTCAAGATGAGATCCAAAGAGCTGTCACTATCAGTGAAGCAAAACAAGCCCATCAGAGAGATAGGAAAAATATTAGGCGTGGCCAAAACAACTGTTTGGAATATTCTTAAAAAGAAGGAACGCACCGCACCGGTGAGCTCAGCAACACCAAAAGACCCGGAAGACCACGGAAAACAACTGTGGTGGATGAGCGAAGAATTCTTTCCCTGGTGAAGAAAACACTCTTCACAACAGTTGGCCAGATCAAGAACACTCTCCAGGAGGTAGGCGTATGTGTGTCAAAGTCAACAATCAAGAGAAGACTTCACCAGAGTGAATACAGAGGGTTCACCACAAGATGTAAACCATTGGTGAGCCTCAAAAACAGGAAGGCCAGATTAGAGTTTGCCAAACGACATCTAAAAAAGCCTTCACAGTGCTGGAACAACATCCTATGGACAGATGAGACCAAGATCAACTTGTACCAGAGTGATGGGAAGAGAAGAGTATGGAGAAGGAAAGGAACTGCATGATCCTAAGCATACCACCTCATCAGTGAAGCATGGTGGTGGTAGTGTCATGGCGTGGGCATGTATGGCTGCCAGTGGAACTGGTTCTCTTGTATTTATTGATGATGTGACTGCTGACAAAAGCAGCAGGATGAATTCTGAAGTGTTTCGGGCAATATTATCTGCTCATATTCAGCCAAATGCTTCAGAACTCACTGGACGGCGCTTCACAGTGCAGATGGACAATGACCCAAAGCATACTGCAAAAGCAACCAAAGAGTTTTTGAAGGGAAAGAAGTGGACTGTTATGCAAAGGCCAAGTCAATCACCTGACCTGAATCCGATTGAGCATGCATTTCACTTGCTGAAGACAAAACTGAAGGGAAAATGCCCCAAGAACAAGCAGGAACTGAAGACGGTTGCAGTAGAGGCCTGGCAGAGCATCACCAGGGATGAAACCCAGCGTCTGGTGATGTCTATGCATTCCAGACTTCAGGCTGTAATTGACTGCAAAGGATTTGCAACCAAGTATTAAAAAGTGAAAGTTTGATTTATGATTATTCTGTCCCATTACTTTTGGTCCCTTAACAAGTGGGAGGCACATATGCAAACTGTTGTAATTCCTACACCGTTCACCTGATTTGGATGTAAATACCCTCAAATTAAAGCTGACAGTCTGCAGTTAAAGCACATCTTGTTCGTTTCATTTGAAATCCATTGTGGTGGTGTATAGAGTCAAAAATGTTAGAATTGTGTCGATGTCCCAATATTTAAGGACCTGACTGTATATGAAGATGAATAAAGAGTGGCGTAGCCAGAATTAAATTTTTTGGCAGGCCTGGGCAAAAGTGAGCGGGCACTAGGCTAACTAACGGACGGAGTCCAATGGCATAGCGCAAATTCGCGACCCCCAACCGCGAACTCATTATGCGGTGAACCTCTTAATCTCAGTCAATTCACTAGAAAGTGAAAGTAAAATCTGATGGTGTTTTCGGCATCTGACGCTGCATTAACGGTGCATATTCTCAGAGATGATGAGAGACAAATCTATGCTGTTAACGGTTTATAGCTAAATGTTTTAATTTACTCCCTTAATATAGGCTAGTGGAAAAATTATAATAAAAATAAATAAAATAAAGAGAGAAGAAATATATTTCATGTTAAACAGGGTTTTTTTTCTTTTTTTAAAAAGTCGGTGCTTGAAATAAAGCTTTTTCATTGATGATTGCAGTGTTAATCATTTTAATTATAGGTCTATAATTCATTGTGTAATAAACCTGTTTTGAAAGACCTTTTTAAAAACATTTTCAATGAGGAGTAAGCTATAGCTTAATATTTATCATCCTCGCAGTGTGTCAGTTATGCAGTGATGCGTTATGAAATTGTTGAGGGACAAATTAATTGTAATATTAATTTAATAATAAAAGTAACTTAATAATAATAATAGGTCTTATAATAAGAAGAATGTAACAGGCCTACATCAATTGAAAATGCCAAATTAGATATAACTAAAGTGTATACAATTATTTTATTAAGAAATGTCAATGATTTTTTTATTTATTTATTTGTTAATTCATTATTTAAATGAATAGGCCTACAAATTAAGAAAATTTATTTAAAAAAATAGGCTAATCTTTGTGAGGATGATTAGCAACAGCTGGTCTTAAATTCTTTAGACACCGCACACCAAACGACTTTGAACACCGACTGAAAACACAGACTGAGCTCAAATGACATTCATAATCAGCCTGACAGTAGGCCTGTAGTGTGTTCCCGGCTTCACAGAATGAACCGGTTTTCGCGTGGAACCGTTACTTCCGGACTGATGGATGGGCTCTCTCCCTCCTCAGTTTTTAAAAGTCTTTTTTCCAGAATTATGCATAGCTGCTGTTTTCTAACATTTTCTAGCACATAACTGCAAATTAAAGGCCAACTGAATGGGTGAACACACACAAATTTACATGCACGACATGCCCGAACACTGCTGTCAATCAAACTCATCAAGAATTATGCAAAAACACATTTTATTTATTTTAGATGTTTAAGATGTTATAATAGTTCTCTAATTGCGTTAAAATAGATTAAACAATAATTATTTAACAAATATTATATTTGTATACTATAAAAATAAAAAATTTTTTCATCACGCCCCTGTGAATAAATGACAATTTTCATATTATATTATCCCTTTAAATATCATGCTTACTCACCGTGCACATGTGACCTGGTTAGTTGGATCATCTAGTGAGACTCTGATTATATAAAGGAGGCATGTCAACAACTTCAAGGAGAGGTTGAAGAGGCGTATTCTGAGACCTGCAATACAGTAAATTATGAAGTGGAGCTTCATATCATAGAAAACCCATCTGGAAAATGTGTTATAAATAATTTATAAATGGCTGTAAATGGCTCAAAGGGTCAAAATATTTTACTTACTTGACCTTTGGTTTTTGATGAAAAAGAGCTTCAACCTCTCCTTGAATGTGTTTTCATTTACATAAAATTCCACCTGCACCCTGTGGAAAGGAAATAAAAAATGTTTTAATACAATATTTTAAAACTCATTTTACGTGCAGTGGTAGTAAATTTATGATATAGTTACGGCCCAAAATATTTGGACACGTAATAACACTTTATAATGATAATCACACATTTTAAAATGTCCAATTTTTTAAATATTCATTCTTCTGGAAAAAAATAACAAAAATAAAATAAAAAATAAAACTATTAACAGCAGCATACAAAACTGTCAAGAGTGTAAATAACTTCTTTTAATCTCCAGAATATGTCCAGATCCATCTTTAAGATACACAAGAGCGTTTCAAATCTTTTAGGACATCTGACAAGGAGCATTAGCAATGGTGGTGCTTCAGATGAACTCTCAGCAGACATCATCCTCTCCCATCTATGCATGAATGTTTCAATAAGTACTATTTCAGTGTCTATAAGTTTGAATTCGTATATATTATCATCATACTGCGGCAACATCCTATATGATCCAAAATACAGCATCTTTGAATCTAGCCCAAACACACAACACTGTAGCTTCACGAAATCTGCAGTGTCACCACCCACACAATGCTGTAAAATAATGATTAATCACATTGATGCTCATCCTGCATATCACTAATGAGATGCTTTTGGGTGAATCTCGGGAAGAACTCAAAATCAAAAGAAATTCATATTTGTATACAGAAAATAATTTCACAACAAAATTTCTTTGTTGTAATGCTGCAATAAAAACTGAAATAACCTGAAAACTGAAAAAAAAAATCAGCCCAGATACAGTTTATTTAATTTGTTTTTATGAAAACCGACATTTTTTTAAGTAGGCAGCAGAGAATAGGATTGTGTACTTATAAAGTGCTATAAAAGTAATATCAGCCACTTTGTTAATTTCCGTCATTTTGTTTTTGTCTGTCATCCAACCACACTCAATCCAAAACCCCAATCTTCAATTCCTCAGAATCCCAAGACCAGGAATCCCAAACACAAAACATCACACTTAAGCATCTCAGCCTACTTCCTTACTACGCTACTGGTCAAAATAATGCTTAATAATTGTTACGGTGCTGTGCGGAACAACGAGCGCACGACAAGCATAAACCATTAACTTCTCTTTTAATCAGAGATCCAGGAGCAGATACAGACACAGGAGTGCACACACATCATAATAGGAACAATAACCGACCGTGAGACTAACAAAGACAGGAACTTATAAAGGGGCAGATAATTGGGAAGGACAGGTGTACACAATGACTAATTAAACTGAACTAGGACACAGGGGAAAACAGAAAACCCGACATGGAACAGTCACAAAAAACCCAACATGTAACATATCGCCCCCTCCCGGCAAGGCGTGGCCTCACGCCGTAACGTAACAACTGAGGAGGGCGGGTGGGGGATCTGGAGGAGGATGTGGAACCGGAGGGTGGCAGGGAATAAACATAAGAGAGTCCAAACAATAAGTCCATGGGGGAGTGGAGGGTGGGAGGAGCCAAGGGGGAGCCAGGAACAGGAGGAGCCAGATGACGACCCAGACCACAGTCCAGATGATGGCCCACGGGGGAGCCGACGGAGGGAGGAGCCATGGTGGAGGAGGGACCGCCGACTCCATGGGGCCGACCAAAGGCGGCGGAGCAGGTGGTGGTGGAGCCCGAGGTGGAGACCGAGAGCCGAAGAGCCAGGGTGACGCCGAAGATCCGGAGGTCCAAGGCGGAGCAGATGTCTTCGGCGACCTCGGCGCAGGCGGAGATCCGGATGGCCGCGGCGGAGCCGGAGCGACAGAGGACATAGGTGGAGCAGGAGGGAAGGAGGAGCCCAACGGAGCCGGAGGGACGAAGGGACGGGGCGCAGCCCAAGGAGAGTAGTCCTGAGGTGCAGGTAGGTGGACGACTGACCAATGCGGAGCCGGAAGGACGAGGGAGCCCGGTGGAGCTGGTGGACAGACGGGATCCGGTGGAGCCGAGGGAGCTTGAAGGCATGGTGGAGCCGCAGGGTCGCCGGACTGAGGCGGAGTCTGGGTCTCGGAGGCTGAGGGCGGAGACGAGGGATCCTCCAGACTCAACGCCAACAGAGCTGGAGGTCGGCAGACCCTCGGCGAGCCCACGCCACAGATGGTGTGCTGAGGGTGAGCAGAGGGGCTGACGAACTCCAGTGATGAGGGTGTTGGAGTAGGAACCAGATCAATGAGAGGCGGTGGGAGAGGGAGGTCGGGTGGGATAATTCCCCAGAAATCCAATACAGGAGCTGGCTTCAGGATGATTGTGTCAGTGTGAAAGTTAATGAGGTTTCCCAGGTCCAGTTCATGCTCACCCTCAGCGGTGGCGCCGTGGGCGGGGCGTTCCATCGCCCCCGCGATCTCCACAGCTTTCTCCACCGTCGGATGCACTGCCGGCTCTCGCACCTGGTCAGACGTTTGGGGCTCGGGCTCCGGGACGATCGGCAGCTCTGTCGCTCCTGATGGCGATGGCTCAAGGACCGCGGCAGGCTCTGGCTCTCCGTCTGCGGTGGGCTCGGGCAGC
Source organism: Barbus barbus (assembly GCF_936440315.1). Lineage (NCBI taxonomy): Eukaryota > Metazoa > Chordata > Actinopteri > Cypriniformes > Cyprinidae > Barbus > Barbus barbus. Next base: position 19,023,664 of record NC_136733.1, on the reverse strand, counting down.
TCCGCGCTGCGGGGTGGTAGTGGACTGGGCGCTGGGTCCCGAGTGGGGCTGGTGTCATTCTCTGCGAGGTCCACGGTGAGTTGCGATTTGCAAGACACCAGCACCCACTCGATAAAGGCGGCGAGGCTCTCTCGAGGGCCGTCCCCGGACAACTGCCGCCGTGTGGTGATGTTAAGTCCAGCTTTGTAGAACGTGCAGAGGCAGTAGTCCGGGAAGTGTGTTAAGTTGGCCAGGAACAAAAAATCCTCGGTGTGGTCCTCGAGAGAGCGGTCCCCCTGCTCCAGCAGGATGACGAGGCAGCGGGATCCATAATAAAAAATAAAAAACTTGGCAAAAACCGGGAAAATAAAACGGGGGAAAAACGCCGCAAACTTGCTGTTTTGGTCGGTTATTCTGTTACGGTGCTGTGCGGAACAACGAGCGCACGACAAGCATAAACCGTTAACTTCTCTTTTAATCAGAGATCCAGGAGCAGATACAGACACAGGAGTGCACACACATCATAATAGGAACAATAACCGACCGTGAGACTAACAAAGACAGGAACTTATAAAGGGGCAGATAATTGGGAAGGACAGGTGTACACAATGACTAATTAAACTGAACTAGGACACAGGGGAAAACAGAAAACCCGACATGGAACAGTCACAAAAAACCCAACATGTAACAATAATAGGGATGCACGATATTGGATTTTTGCTGATATTCGATATGCCGATATTTTTCATCAAATTTTGGTCGATACCAATACCGATACCGATATATTTCCTTTTGTTTGGAAACAACACCAAGTCTCTCCTGTGCAGAAATTATAAGAAAATTATTTTTAATTTTGGTTAGTTTTTAACAAGAACTTATTTATTAGAATTAAATAAAAAAATAATGAAGGTTTTTTGACAGTACATTGAAGCTTTGAAAATAACTATAAATAAACAAAATAAAAGATGCAGTTTTAACCCTAACATTTTATTTTAGGATTTAACATTTGTAGATGGTCTAAAACAAAAGAGTTGTAAAAATTCAGAAAATCTTTTAGAGCTAATGATTTGTTTAAAAATAAAACATATTACACATTAATGAATAAATCTGTATATATAAAATTATTTAATTTACAAATGTCATGTTTTTTCATTTAAGCCAGGGATGGGCAACTTCGGTTCTGGAGGGCAGGGCCATAGCCAGGATTTTTCAAATACCGAGGTCATTTTTTCTAACCCCCCCCCCCACACACACACACACACCGGTGCGGTAGCTTCACTTTTATGACGTCATGAGCTATCCAGTTCTCTATTATAGATCAGTGGATTCTAATGACAAATGAAACTTAGCGCTTGACAGTGCTGAACAGTCTGCCACTGACACACACAGGCTCACCTTCTCTCCTACTCTTTCCCTGCCCTTCTGTTGTTGGCTTTTTAAAACTTAATTTAGTTTGATGCAAGTTCCTCTTCATGTCTGCATTTCGCTCAAGACCACACTACGATCGATGTACTAGCTTACGTGAAAAAACATACGGCTTTCCCGCCTCTCTGAATCTGTAGCCTAGGTAACGTGACGTCAAGTGCCGCTGCCTGCAAAGACAGATAGAGGCGGAGATTTCACCTGAGAGATTAGACGGAGAATGTGAATTTAATTGGGAGAAAATACAGACGACATATATGGATTCGGACACGGACCGGGTTCTGTGTTTGGCATTGATCATCACTGCTGGATTGACTAATTTGAAATTTCGGGAAAAAATACCGAGGACATGACCTCGGTGTCCTCAATGGTAGATACGGCACTGCTGGAGGGCCGGTGTCCTGCAGAGTTTAGCTCCAACCAAACTTTGCTTCAAGAATGAACCACACTGCTGACGTGATCTAATCACTAGCACACCCTGAGCACATGTGAGTTAATGTATTCCTCTTATCAGCAAGACATAGCATAATTTTTCATATCAGGCTGATATAAATATATATTTATATTTAAAGACATTATCGGCCGATTCTGATATCAGTCCGATAATATTGTGCATCCCTACTTAATAATTAAGAATTTTTAATATTTGCTCACCAAAGCTGCATTTATTAGATCAAAAACACAGTAAAACAATAATATTGTGAAATATTATTACAATTTAAAATAACTTTTCTATTTTAATATATTTTAAAATGTAATTTATTCCTGTGATGGCAAAGCTAAAATTACTGTACATTATAATATAATTATGAAAAAAAATCTTAATTATTCCAAACTAATATTATGATTAAAAAAATCCTAATTACAAAAAATAAAAATTCACAATTATTCCAAACCCGTATTCTTTTTGACCCGTCGTGTATATAGTATGCAAAAACCACTACAACAAAAAAGTAGTATATCTGATTACCCTCATAAAACAAAACATTCGCACTGCTTCCAAAGAGATTCTGAAATCTACATGACATGCACAGAATATATTTGAGAAGTCATTTGTACATTTGACAATTTGAAAATACAGCGCTCACGGCTGTGACAGAGACGTGCAATTTCCCAGGACACCTACCGGTATTTCAGACATATCTGTCAGCCATAGAGACATTTTATGCATGGTCTTAAAAAGAAGCAAACACACACACACACACACACACACACACACCTTGAATAATTTACAGCAACTTTAATAATTACTAAAATAATTTCAATATGCTATGTACTTTTTTAATGCACATATTTTTCTTCTTTTGAATTTTGGACAAAATATAATATAGAAATTCCTTTGGTAAAACCCTTTTGTTTTTTCCATATAACCATCCTTGCTTCTAATTACTCCACTAATGCACATTTCTTGGTGATAACACATATTATGTTATAAGCTTGAATAATACATGATTTTTGCACTTTCAGTTGCCTTTTAAAACAGAAATCACAGTGGTACACGTTCACTATGGGAATCATTATACTAAGAATGTTTGCTGTTTTTGATGTCACAAGCATAATGCTAATGGTAGGCTAGAGCTTCCCAAAGCCCTTTACATTTGTCGAGGGCATGATGTATATTGCAGGCAATAATTATGAGCACCATATCCAGCAGCAAAAGAGAGAGAGATATCCTAGAGAACAGCCACTGTTTCCTACTTCCCCTGCTCTGTCTCCATGGCAATGTCGTTAAAACAGGCTGTGGTGACACACATAAGGTAGATGTTTACTGAGCTGAGGGCTCAGTTGTTTTGTTGAAGTTAAACAAAATAAGTTTACAATCATAAAACAACGACCGGTGTAATGCATTAGAAAAAAAACCAAACAAACAATACCAGCTTCTTGAAATAGTACCAGACTGAATTTCACATTTACGCCTCGGATCAACAGACACACTCTCTCTCTCTCTCTCTCTCTCTCTCACACACACACACACACAAAACTTGACCGCAAGTCTTCACTGTGCCAGAAATAATTGCTCTGCCTGACTGTCAAACTGTTTCTCACATTAGAAAAGACTGACATTATAATTGCAAGGAAATCCGTAACACTTCGTGCCAATATGGAACAATAGGGCTGGTCAATAACAGCTGAACTGATAGTAATTTAGTCTCTGTAAAAATCTTTATTCTTTTGATTTGAGCAGCCCAAAATATACCTTCAATCCACCCACGTACACTAGCTCTCCAACTGACAGATACTGTGTTAGCTCTATTTATAGTGTGAGGAGCATAAATATTGAAGACTCAGAGCCTGTGTGCTCATATCAGCCTACTTTACAGAACATTCCAAGGGAAATAACACTAGAAGTTAGAATGGGGACATTTACATTGTTTTGTAAAGCAAGATTTTCTTAGCATAGGAGTAAGAAAATTGAAACATTTATATTGTAAGTTTAGAAATTAGGCATTACTGGTAACTGGTAATATGTTCAACGTGTTCTGTGAGTGCTGAGTGTTATGAACATAGAACAACTAATTGCATTTTGGAGAGTTTTGCCATGCTACTTACACCACTGTCTTGATTGTTTGGATCTTGGGGCTCTATATTTTGTATACAAATACTATATGAATTTAACTGAATTTGAACCCTATACAATACATAGCAAACAGAAAAGAGCACACCATGTGTGACTCCAGGAGTCAACAATTGATTCCCTAATATGAAACAAAATATATAACTACAGAAATAAGGGTTGCACTATATTTTACATTATGTTCACTTACATGTATTTACAGAACTGGGTAATATAAGGTCCCAATGACACCCCAGTGACAGCTTTGTACCTTTTTTTCTGAGAGTATAACATAGCATTTTGGACAAAGGAATAGTTCACACACAAAAAAAAAAAAAACTGACCGTTGTCCCTGTAGCTCTCAAATCTCATTTATACACGTGCATATTTGATCTTGGTGCATCAATGGCGCCTTGTGAGCAGTGTGCCGACATACAGCGGCATTGAGCTCTGGGCGTCCTGAATTCGAGTCCCGGCTCGAGGACCTTTCCTGAACCTGTCCCCCGCTCTCTCTGTCCCACTTTGCTTACTGTCATTACTCTACTATCTTATCAAAATAAAGGCAAAAATGGCAAAAATAAATCTTAAAAAAAATGTTCATCAAGACACATAGTCTCTCAGACAGTGCGTGAGTACTTTATGGGTTAAAATTCAAGATTCAAGAGTTTTATTTGTCACATACACAATTATACAGAGTATAACCAGCAGTGAAATGTAGGTCAGGTCCGCTCCAAGGACAATGCAATTATAAAGTATACAAATATTAAGAGAAGAAAAGTAGAAAAAAATAAAATAAAATAAAAGAATAAAATAAAAAGATAGATAAAAAATATAATATAAATGTGCAGGTCAGTATGTTGTTGACTTAAATAGTACTAAGAGGAATGTGCAAAATAATGTGCAAAAAAGTTGTACAGGGTATATAATAGCAGCAATATGAGGTAGAGAAAAATTATGAATAGCTTATTGATATGGTGATATTTACATGGAGTCAAGTGATGTTATGACACAGAGTTAGAGTTTAGGAGCCTGATGGCCTGGGGGAAGAAGCTCCTCCTAAGTCTCTCAGTTTTTGCCATCAGGCTACGGAAGCGCTTACCAGATGGAAGCAAAGTGAATAGCTGGTTACCAGGGTGATTTGAGTCCTTGATTATTTTGACAGCTCTATTTTTGCAGCGTTTGAGGTAGATGTCCTGCAGAGAGGGGAGAGCAGACCCTGAGATGCGCTCAGCTAAGTGCACAACTCTCTGTAGTGCTTTGCAGTCCTGATTGGAGCTGTTTCCATACCACACTGAGATGCACTGAGTCAATACACTTTCTATGGTCCCTGAATAGAAAGTTTTCAGGATTGCTGGTGAGACCCTGAATTTCCTCAGCTGTCGCAGATGGTACAGTCTTTGCCTGGCTTTCTTTACCTGTGTTTGGATGTGTGTAGTCCAAGTCAGGTTCTCGGAGATGTTTACACCGAGGTACTTGAAGCTGCTCACCCTCTCCACAGGGGTCCCACTGATCATAAGAGGAGTGTAGGGCTGCTGCTGTCTCTTCCTAAAGTCCATGATCAGCTCTTTAGTTTTGCTCACATTCAGAGAGAGACAGTTGTCCTGGCACCATGATGTGAGTCTCTCTACCTCGTCCAAGTATGCGGTCTCATCGTTGTTGGAGATGAGGCCCAGAACCACAGTATCATCAGCAAATTTGACAATAGATGTGGAGCTGTGAGAGGACACGCAGTCATGCGTGTAGAGAGAGTAGAGCAGGGGACTCAGGACACAGCCCTGTGGGGCTCCTATGTTCAGAGTGATGGAGTTTGAGGTGAACTGGCCAACTTTCACCACTTGAGGTCTGCCGGTGAGGAAGTCTTGAATCCAGTCACAGAGTGAGGAGTTTAGGCCGAGGTCTGTGAGTTTAGATGCCAGCTTGATGGGGACTATAGTGTTGAAAGCTGAGCTATAGTCAATGAATAGCAGCCTTACATAATTTCCATTGTTGCTATCCAAGTGTGTGAGGGAAGAGTGGAGAACGTGAGAAATGGCATCGTCCGTGGATCTGTTTGGGCGATAGGCAAACTGAAGAGGGTCCAGAGTATCAGGGATGGAGGAGCAAATGTGGCTCTTTACAAGTCTCTCAAAAACCTTCATGACTATAGATGTGAGGGCAACTGGGCGATAGTCATTCAGGCAAGAGGGTTTATTGTTCTTTGGCACAGGGATAATGATGGATTTTTTGAATGTTTACATTCAATGTTTGTATGTTTGAATGTTTACATTGGCATGACTTAAATGATATGCCAGTTACAATTCTGTCAACTGTCCAAAATGCATACTAGTCTTATAATGCAGCATGCAGTAGAGCAAACTCAATGTGGATATTATGGATGTGAGGCCATTTGTGCATTTTGAGAGAGTGGGAGAAGACACGGTACTACTAAATCTCAATCACTCACACTATTTGTGAAATTCCATTTTATAGAATATTTTAAAACGACTGATCTGCTCTGATAATCTGTTTTTTTCAGTTTGAATATCGTTACCCCTCGTTGGATGGTCAAACAAACACAAGTTTGTGATCTTCTGAAGAAAGAAAGTGTAATGAGTTTAGAATGGCCTAAAAAATAAAAACAGATAGTAACAACATATTCAGTATATTTCATAAAATTATTTTTGGGCCTTAGCTTTCCAGAATTTTCTTTCAGAATTTTTATTTGATTTTTTTATCTTAAATACTGACCTATATCAAATTACCTTGTCTGTAAAGTGTTACATGTAAAAATACAGATAATACCAAGTTACAGGTATTTCTAACATTTGTGCAGCTTAAATGTCAAAAGGAACTAAAAAACTAAATACCATCACACTCATTCTGCATTAGACTCAAAGATGTTACTGACAAAGAGCAAGTCATGAGTCACTGCTCGAAGAGTGGCATGACTTTTTAGAGGATGGAGATGTGTTGTCTAAAAAATGCACTCTAAAAAAGAGCAGCTATGCCTTCATTTGAACATCCTCCTCTTTATTGGTAACAGAGCAAATTCACAACAGAGATGTCAATTTACCAACATTCAACAAACTTGCAATGTCATCAAAAACAACAACAACCATATTTACATATTTTTAATTTGAGTCAGAAAGCCATTTGAGACAGGAAGCCTAAAACTAGATAATGTGACGTATGCAGCCTGCATACTAACCACAATCAAGGCATGCACTTGCACAACATCCGCCAAACTCATAAGTTGTTTTACGAGGGCAGTAAGTCAGAGTCTGGCATGGGTGCTATTCTACTGTGGTTTTGACTATGGCAATTCTTGGTATTTCACTGTCCTCACACTCAAATTGTGGAATCAGCTTCCACTACAAGTTAACCCTTTTGCATAGGTTTTTGTTAACAATTGATACTTCAGGTATTTATGGCTCATATAGTATGATATAGAATATATATCCCTTAGACACTAAGGGACAGATTAACTCACAGCTTGCATCAATAATTTTTGGCATTTAAGTGGTGAAAAGTGCTGCGTCGAGACGCTATGGAAACATCTTCAGCGTGACCACGCTCTGAATCACGTGTGTAATCTGTCCAATGGACAGGCGAGACGTCACGGGCATGTGACGTAATCAACCAGGAAGCTTAAAAGCACGTGCGGTGGAACCAGCGTCAGCTTTCTGTCATTCAGCAACCGCTACTCTGTGTGTGTTGTGAGTCATATTTAGTGTTGTTTATCCCTACACAATCACTTGAAATAAGCTCCACAATGTCTAAAAGTGCAGAGAAAACTAAGCACTTGGGCGAGTGCAGATCGCATTACAGGCTGTGTGTTCCTCCCTGCAAACGCTACATCACTGCTGGGGATACACACAGTCTGTGCGTGGTCTGCTTGAGAGTAGAGCACGCAGAGTCTGCTCTCGAGGGAGCTGATTGCCCGCTTTGTGAGTGTTTGTCACTGCGTATGCTTGCTCTCTGAAGGTTCTCTTTGAGGAGTGTGCTCTCACCAGCGTTACTCGCGGTGCTGGACCTGCTTTCACCGAGGCGGAGCGGCGGTTGCGCTCGTGGGAATCGCAGATGGATCTGGTGGAGGGAATGAAGACGGGCGAGCCCCTATCTTCTTCCTTTCCCATCAGATCCAGATGCTGGGCGGAGCAACCCCAACAGTGTTCCAGCTCCTCATTTAGGGCCAAAGGCTTCTAGCAGAAGGTGGATCTGCAGGCCGTCATTCTCGCTAGATAGTCTTCAGGTAAAACGTCCTGCTGCCTATGGCCCAGGACTTCTGAGGGCCGGCCCTTCTGGGGAAGAGCGGCGTACACCACATTACATGGTGCCCGTCTCTCCTCAGTGCCCTCAGGAGATCGGTCTGCCAACCCTGCCAGTGTTCCAGGGCACAGCGGCCTCCAGTGAGCGCTTCTCTCAGTTACTTCCACCCGGAAACGTAGCGGAGCTGGGAGGCTCGCCACCCCTTCGGGGGTCTCTAGAGCAGCTGGTTTGGTCATCTCCTTCCGGTCCTCCACTTCAGGGCACCGAGCTAGCAGCTCTATGTACACCAGAGGTCAGTCTCGAGAGACTGGTTCCCTTAGTAGACTACTTGGCAGCGTGGAAACTACTGCCAAATGTGTCTCCAGGGGTCCTGTGCACTTTCAACGGGGTCTCTCCCACACTGTGGGCCCTGAGCAGGCTCTGGTAATCAAACAAGGGAGTTCCTGAGGTTTGCTTTGGGGGCAAAGCATACCAATATTGGGTTCTTCCCTTCGAAACGGTCACGGCAAGCGTTGTAGGCCTCCTCATTGCTGAGAGTTCTTGAGGCCTCTGCTTGCCAGAGCTCTGGGTGGAGTGTAGTAGGCCTACCATCGATCTAGAGAGTCGTTATGCTGAGGCCTCCACTCCTTGAGGCCGACCGTTTCGGTGAGCGTTGTCAGGTCTCCTCTCGCTCTGAGAGTCACTGAGACCTCCACTCTCCAGAGCTCCGCTGGAGATGCCCAGCGTATGGAGTGCAGTAGGCCTCCTCTCGATCCAGAGAGTCGTCATGTTGAGGCCTCCGCTCCAAAGAACTCGACTGTTTCGGTGAGCGTCGTCAGGCCTCCTTTCACTACAGAGTGTTTCAAGACTCACTTCTCAGGAGTTGGCCTTCGGGATGCAGGCCCCGCCCACTTTAGCCACTCGTGGCCCTTTTTCTCTTGCCCTAGCTATGCTCCATCCACACTAGGGAGGGATTTGTCAGTCTGGCGGCGTGGACACCTCTTTCCCTTCGGGGAACCATGGTTACATGCGTAACCTGGGACGTTATCTTTGCAACTAACCTTAAGGGATCATGAACTGAGAAATCAAAATTCCCTTGAAATTTTGCCATATAAGAGGTCATTGTACTATAAAAACATCCTGTGGTTTTCAGAACACAAAATTAGTTAGTTTAAAAACAGCTTATTTTGAAGCCAATCTGCCAAAACAACAGGTTGTGGAATGTGCCACTTTATGACGTAATAGTGTGGCTAAACACCACCTCTGCAGAAGAAGATCAATGCCTGCCTCTACATCACTGCCTGTTTAGCCCCGCCCACTGATTCCCACATGTCGTGTAAATAACAATAAAGCAGGTACATGCAGAAACAAAATGATAAAGATGGCTCAGAAGACAAGACGCTGTGCAGTGCCAAGTTGTGGAAAAACTGGAGTCTTTGCATTGCCTTCCTTCTGATCTCAACATTTTAATTAAGTTCCAGCCTGCATCTGTAAGAACTTTGAAAGGTCCTTTGTATACTTAATTTTACAAACAATCATTTACAAACAATTCGACACAGAATTTATCAGAAAGACTGAAACTGAAAGATGATGCTGTGCAGACTATATTGGACAGTAATGTCGCAACAGTGCGAGTAACTGTTATTACGTGATCACTATTGCTTTGTCTGTTATTAAAAATCATTGATATTTATGCATTTTTTACCTAAAACACAGCAGTGTCCATCTATGAAAGATGTAGGCTGTCAAACACACACAAGTGTTAGCCATTTACTTCTGAGTCTGCAATCCGTCACCCCTATTCTATTGGAGCATTCACGATGAGGAGGGTTAAAAATTATGATTGTTTTGATGTAAAAATCTTGATAACATTATAAGGTGACCTCAGAGAGCAAAACAAAATAAAAATAAAAAACACAGGCAGTTCATGACACCTTTAAGGCATAAGCATTCGTAGAAATGTCCCTTTCAGATGCAAAATTTATTGGAGGAGAGTATTTAAATGAATTATGAAAGGGTATTTACTAAGGTAGTGAATCAGTTTACTGGGATTTGCACCATTATTTAATACCCAAAAAAGCATGTCTTAACACATGTTGTGTTGTTAGTAGATTACCCACACCTGATTTTCATTGTCTCTGCTTTTATGCGATCCTACTTTGCGCTGCTCATGATTGTGATAGTTATTATGGAAATGAGCCAGCGTATTGTCAGTAGATCAGCCGCAGAACTTTCCACTCCCATCGGCACTTTAATGGGATGATTGCAATCTTATTTGCCCTGTTTTGTAAATGTGGCCCTAAGGCCTTTTACTTGCTAATAAGCATAAACTACGAATAAGTATAACATAAAGCATCTAGAAGATTGTGTACAACTGTTTTTTTTTTTCATCAAAGTTTTGATAGTGTTGATAATGTAGAGAAATCTGTGTATCAAATATGATACAGTAGGCCTAAATTGAGTTAAAATAGAAATCACCTCTTTCATCAGTCTTAGACTAATCTTTTTTATTTTCACTAGGTTTTGTTGTACAGGATGTATAGAGTATATATTATTTGTATGTTCTCTCTGTGTACAGGAAAGCTTTTATTAGCCTTTATAACAGTCTCATTTGTGTAGCTAAATAGATTACTCAGAAAAAGAGCGTCTGCTAAATGTAAATGAGTCACGACTCTCCAGTCTAAACAGAGGTGACGACACCTAATGAAACAGATTTTACTCGCTACCAAAGGCTAGACGTTACCACACTTCCGCTCTGACTTACTGTGCATTGGTTGAATCCATACTGTACTCCTCTGTGTACCTGGACAGAGCAGACATGGGTGACACAGAAGGGGAGAGAGTTTTCAATAAAAGACATGCAAATTATAAACATGCAAAAACATGCTGGAAAAATCTGGGTTGACCGCAGTCATGGGGAAGAGCACTGCAACAGAATATTTGACACACAGCTTTGTCATTGTGCTGTGACACACTACATTTTTACATTGTGTTTAGCGTGTGACATTTGAAGTGCCATTTGAAAGTTTTGAGCGCTGATCTGGATCCACAGTCTGGCTGCAAACCACAGGAGAATGGAGATTTAATAGCCCATGGGTTGCTCTGTGTGGCCATTTAGTCGACACAACAATGGATGATCATGATGTGGACTACATGGTGATTAGATGATGACTGCGTTATCATAAGCAACTTGTACTGATGTACAAGTATATTGCACCAAATATAAATGTGTACAACTGTCAAAAAGGAACAACTGTAAAGCAACAGAATATGGCAAAACCAAATCTTAGGTAACACTTTATAATAACGTCCAGTTATAAGTCATTTATAAGTGATTAGTTAATGATTAACTAATCATTTACAAAACATTCATAAGCGATTAATAAGTGATATGCTAACAATTTGTGTATGTTTTGTTAATTCATTTAAAAGTCATTTACAAGTAATTAGCTAATGATGAACTAATCATTTACAAAACATAACTATACATTCACAAATGATTAAGCTAACGATTTATAAATCTGTCATAAGTTATCTTTAAATATAGCATCATGAAATAATCAAACAGATCCTTAATGGTTAATAGTTAATAGTTAATATATTATTAATCACTTATAGATCATTGAAATGTCAACATTGTACTATTATCTCAATAAACATTATAAATCATTTACAAAGCTTTCTGCATCCCCTAATCTAAAGTGTAAACTACTCATCAGTTGTAAATGTTTTACAAACTTTATGGTTTCCAGTCGTGTGTGCGTAAATATATAAACACACACAAACAACCTGTAACCTGGAAGGTTTGTAAAACATTTACAACTGATGAGTAGTTTACACTTTAGATTAGGGGATGCAGAAAGCTTTGTAAATGATTTATAATGTTTATTGAGATAATAGTACAATGTTGACATTTCAATGATCTATAAGTGATTAATAATATATTAACTATTAACCATTAAGGATCTGTTTGATTACTTCATGATGCTATATTTAAAGATAACTTATGACAGATTTATAAATGGTTAGCATATACTTAATCATTTGTGAATGTATAGTTATGTTTTGTAAATGATTAGTTCATCATCATCTAATCACTTGTAAATGATTCAAAACTTATTCTACAAAACATAGATAAAAAATATTAACTTATCAATTATTAATCATCTATGAATGCATAGTCATGTTTTGTAAATTATTAGTTCATCATTAGCTAATTACTTGTAAATGACTTTTAAATGAATTAACAAAACATACACAAATTGTTAGCATATCACTTATTAATTGCTTATGAATGTTTTGTAAACGATTAGTTAATCATTAACTAATCACTTATAAATTACTTATAACTGGACGTTATTATAAAGTGTTCCCAAATCTGGTACTAAGCAAATGAAATGTGCATTCCTGAAATATTATGAACTGCATATTCTTGCTGAATTTATAGGATAAATATTCTGTGAATGGATTGCATTAAATATTCCCTCTGTGTGGTGTTGTGAGCAGTGCAGTATTTCAGCCCAAACCACAGGGCTGTGAAGGGTTCATTACGCTGTTACACCATCTCACTGACACAAACAATACAGTGTAGCTGATCGATTTTGCTGATAGAAATTTATATTAAAGGGATCATCAGATGACCATTTTCCAAGTTGATATGATTCTCTAGGGTCTTAATGAAAAGTCCATAACATACTTTTGTTGACATTTCTCAATGGTAGTGTAAAAAATACCTTTTTACCATGTCAAAATCAGCTCTGTTCTGAGCAAGCCATTCTAGTCCATATTGCTTTAAATGCTAATGAGCTCTGCTGACCCCACCCCTCTCTTCCGTGGAGTGATGAGCAGTACTGTTTACTTTAGCCGTGAAACTGGCTAACTAGCACATTATTAGGAAAGGCGATTTACAAAGATTCATAAAAAAACTTTATTCTCACTTCTTCTGTAGATGAAGTTGGATCACGAATGATTCGTGCGAACAGATGCATTTAGGCAGATCGGGATTGGCGCATTCCCCTCAAAATGAAAATAACGTTAATTCTCTGCGTCTTCAGCGGCTCAGATGTCGGGAGTAAATGACGACTGCTATGTTCATTATTACATCCAACAACAGAACACCTCAAATCGCTAAATCGGAGACGTTCTTGTCTTCTCCTGCACCGGAATCGACACAATGGCGGACAGCTCTCAGATCACTCAGGGCGGGCCTAAGGTAAGACGGTCTTGTCAATCAACTATCGTGGGAGTGGCCTGTGCAGAACTACATCATTCTGACAGGGCTCTCAGAACAGCCTGATTTGAGAAAGGGGATTTTAAAACAGGGATTTAAAAATATATATTTTTAGCATTATAGGATGGATGTGTACAAACACTTCCAACACACATTTATGTTCAAATAACTTGTATAACCCTGAATAACCCCAAATTCCAAAAGACTGCTGTGCAAGTTTTCTCATGGGACGACATCTTCTGCATTAACTGTATACTTATTAATCGCAAATTCAAGAACCTTTTATCCTATAATTAATGTCTTTATCCTCTAACTACATGGTTAAAGACACTGACATGAGATCAGTTATTCAATTACTGATTGTACTCTTCCTCATCACAGTATATTTTACTCAATCAGTCTATACAAATGTATTTGCTCTATTCCAGTAAAGGCTAGTCAGAAATGCAGTAAGTGCTCTGCTAATATTATCAGTGTTATGTGCTAGCCCTATAATGTATAAGTGCAAAAAGTTAAGTACATAAAAGATATACCAAAACACATTATGGCACAATATTACTCTACACAACATTCAAGAAATTTACAATAAAAACTGGCAGCTGTGGTTGCTGGAACTTTAACATAAAAATATGGTAGCATTTTTTTTTTTTTTTTTTACTTTACTTGAACTTAAACTTGCAGTAAAACCATATATCTCATTGACTGGAATAATGTAGACAACTTACTGAAGTACTAAAATCTGTTTTGTACCTTTGTAATATGTGACCCTGGACCACAAAACTTGTCATAAGTAGCATGGGTATATTTGTAGCCATAGCCAACAATATATTGTATGGGTCAAAATTATCCATTTTTCTTTTATGCCAAAAATCATTAGCATAGTAAGCAAAGATCATGTTCCAAGAAGGTATTTTGTAAATTTCCTACCATAAATATGTCTAAACTTAATTTTTGATAATATGCATTGCTAAGAACTTAATTTGGACAACTTTTAAGGTGATTTTCTCAATATTTAGATTGAGAAATCTAAATATTTCTCAATATTGCACCCTCACATTCCAGATGTTCAAATAGTTGTACCTCAGCCAAATATTGTCATATCCGAACAAATCATATATCAATGGAAAGCTTATTTATTCAGTTGTCATGATGTATAAATGAAGAATAAATGTATTAAAGAATGTGATTTAAGTGACTTTGAAGATGGTCACGATGGCTACGTTCTCAAGATGTCGCCGCGCATGGCAGCCATTGTGCTTGGCTCTCCAGTTGTTTTAGTGTTTTTGTTAGTTTCTCCTGTTTTTTGTTTATCAAACACGATCAGTTTCACCAGAGAAGAACTGCTGAACACACCACAAAATCTCCAACCGGTTTTCGATTATTCGGATGTTTTGCTGAACATAGTATTAGGCGGATCTGCGGCGCTGTTTAGACGCTTTAGGACGCGCAGACGGGGGAAGCAAGCCGGCACGCTCGTGAAGTTCAGACAGCGCAGATTTTGAATGCCGTTGCCTAGCATCCATCTGGCTAATCTCTGCTCTCTAACCAATGAAACGGACAAATTCCTTCTGCTTTCCCGGTTAAACAAGGACTTTTCAAACTCTGCTGCTCTGTGTTTCAAGGAAACCTGCCTGAATGGCACCATTCCAGACAGCGTGTTACATTTGCCTAATTTCCAGCTGATCAGAGTAGATCGCAACACAGAATCAACGGGGAAATCGCGCGACGGCGGGACATGCTTCTACAAACCCGATTCCCAAAAAGTTGGGACACTGTACAAATTGTGAGTAAAAACAGAATGCAATGATGTGGAAGTTTCAAATTTCAATATTTTATTCAGAATACAACATAGAAGACATATCAAATGTTTAAACTGAGAAAATTTATAATTTTAAGGGAAAAATAAGTTCATTTTAAATTTCATGGCATCAACACATCTCAAAAAAGTTGGGACAAGGCCATGTTTACCACTGTGTGGAATCTCCTCTTCTTTTTATAACAGTCTGCAAACGTCTGGGGACTGAGGAGACAAGTTGCTCAAGTTTAGGAATAGGAATGTTGTCCCATTCTTGTCTAATACAGGCTTCTAGTTGCTCAACTGTCTTAGGTCTTCTTTGTCGCATCTTCCTCTTTATGATGCGCCAAATTTTTTCTATGGGTGAAAGATCTGGACTGCAGGCTGGCCATTTCAGTACCCGGATCCTCCTTCTACGCAGCCATGATGTTGTAATTGATGCAGTATGTGGTCTGGCATTGTCATGTTGGAAAATACAAGGTCTTCCCTGAAAGAGACAACGTCTGGATGGGAGCATATGTTGTTCTAGAACTTGGATATACCTTTCAGCATTGATGGTGCCTTTCCAGATGTGTAAGCTGCCCATGCCACACGCACTCATGCAACCCCATACCATCAGAGATGCAGGCTTCTGAACTGAGCGCTGATAACAACTTGGGTTGTCCTTGTCCTCTTTAGTCTGGATGACATGGCGTTCCAATTTTCCAAAAAGAACTTCAAATTTTGATTCGTCTGACCACAGAACAGTTTTCCACTTTGCCACAGTCCATTTTAAATAAGCCTTGGCCCAGAGAAAACGCCTGCGCTTCTGGATCATGTTTAGATATGGCTTCTTTTTTGACCTATAGAGTTTTAGCCGGCAACGGCGAATGCCACGGTGGATTGTGTTCACCGACAATGTTTTCTGGAAGTATTCCTGAGCCCATGTTGTGATTTCCATTACAGTAGCATTCCTGTATGTAATGCAGTGCCGTCTAAGGGCCCGAAGTTCACGGGCATCCAGTATGGTTTTCCGGCCTTGACCCTTACGCACAGAGATTGTTCCAGATTCTCTGTATCTTTGGATGATATTATGCACTGTAGATGATGATAACTTCAAACTCTTTGCAATTTTTCTTTGAGAATCTCCTTTCTGATATTGCTCCACTATTTTTCGCCACAGCATTGGGGGAATTGGTGATCCTCTTGCCATCTTGACTTCTGAGAGACACTGCCACTCTGAGAGGCTCTTTTTATACCCAATCATGTTGCCAATTGACCTAATAAGTTGCAAATTGGTCCTCCAGCTGTTCCTTATATGTACATTTAACTTTTCCGGCCTCTTATTGCTACCTGTCCCAACATTTTTGGAATGTGTAGCTCTCATGAAATCCAAAATGAGCCAATATTTGGCATGACATTTCAAAATGTCTCACTTTCAACATTTGATATAGTTATCTATATTCTATTGTGAATAAAATATAAGTTTATGAGATTTGTAAATTATTGCATTCCTTTTTTATTCGTAATTTGTACAGTGTCCCAACTGTTTTGGAATCGGGTTTGTATATCAATGAAAGGTGGTATACAGATGTAACAGTGTTAAAGAAGATGTGCTGTTCAGATCTAGAAATGCTTTTCATCAATTGTAAACCTTTCTACTAGCCGCGGGAGTTCTGCTCGTTCATTCTCGTGAGCTTCTACATTCCACCGCAAACAATCTCGTGAGCTTCTACATTCCACCGCAAGCGCATGTGAGCTCAGCTTTACAGAAACTTGTTGATCAGATGACAGACACAGAACAACAACATTAACAACGACTCTGTTTTAATCATTCTAGGGGACTTTAATAAAGCAAACCGTGAACTGCCAAAATACAGACAGCATGTTACATGTCCCACCAGAGACAGTAATATAATGGATCACTGTTACACAGCGATAAAGGACGCATATCACTCTGTCCCACGGGCAGCTTTAGGACTCTCTGATCACTGTTTGGTTCATCTGACCTACAGGCAGAAACTGAAATCAGTTAAACCTGTATTAAGGACTGTAAAGAGTTGGACTAATGAGACAGAGTGGGTTTTACAAGCCTGTCTCGACCTTACTGATTGGAGTGTTTTTGAAGCTGCAAAC
The DNA here is from genome assembly GCF_936440315.1 of Barbus barbus. Classification (NCBI taxonomy): domain Eukaryota; kingdom Metazoa; phylum Chordata; class Actinopteri; order Cypriniformes; family Cyprinidae; genus Barbus; species Barbus barbus. The sequence goes on along the minus strand of NC_136733.1, from coordinate 19,006,342 downwards.
GATCTGGACGAGCTCACAGAGACTGTAATTTTATATCAGTTTCTGTGAGGATATGTGCATTCCTACCAGGACTCATCTAACTTATAACAACGACAAACCGTGGTTCACTGCTAAACTCAGACAGCTCCGTCAGGCCAAATAAGATGCTTACAGGAATGGGGACAGAGTCTTGTATAAACAGGCCAAATACACACTGGAAAAGGAGATCAGAGAGGCAAAGAGGAATTATTCCGATAAGCTAATGATCCAATTCTCTTCCAGTGACACGGCATCAGTGTGGAAAGGTCTGAAAGACATCACCATTTACAAGACACCATCCCCCCCAGCACAGTGGAGAATCAACAACTGGCAGACGATCTGAATGAGTTCTACTGCAGGTTTGAAAAAACACCATTCACACCTCCTGCAACTCCCCTCTCCCCCACACCAGCACTGCAGATAAGAGAAGATGACGTGCGCCAGGCTTTCAAAAAGAACAAGAGAAGGGAAGGCACCAGGCCCAGACGGTGTGACACCAGCCTGTCTGAAATCCTGTGCTGAGCTGTGTGAAGTCCCCTCATGCTTCAAATGCTCCACCATCATCCCCGTCCCAAAGAAACCCAAGATAACAGGACTTAACGACTACAGACCTGTGGCTCTGACATCTGTGGTCATGAAGTCATTTGAAAAATTGGTTTTGGCTTATCTGAAGGACATCACTGGACCCTTACTGGACCCCCTGCAGTTTTCCTACAGAGCAAACAGGTCTGTGGATGATGCAGTCAGCATGGGACTGCATTTCATCCTGCAACACCTGGACAGACCAGGGACTTATGTGAGGATCCTGTTTGTGGACTTCAGCTCGGCCTTTAACACTATCATTCCAAACCTCCACCTGCCCAAACTAACTCAGCTCTCCGTCCCCACCTCCATCTGTCAGTGGATCAACAGCTTCCTGACAGACAGGCAGCAGCTAGTGAGGCTGGGAAAATACACATCCAGCACCTGTACGATCAGCACTGGCGCTCCTCAAGGCTGTGATCTCTCCCCACTGCTTTTCTCCCTCTACACCAATGACTGCACAGCTAAAGACCCCTCTGTCAAGCTCCTGAAGTTTGCAGATGACACCACACTGATCGGCCTCATCCAGGATGGTGACGAGTCTGCTTACACACAGGAGGTTAAGGAGCTGGCTGTCTGGTGCAGTCTTAACAACTTGGAGCTTAACACGCTCAAAACTGTGGAGATGATCGTGGACTTCAGGAGAAACCCCCCTGCACTCCCCCAACTCACCATCATGAACAGCACTGTGACTGCAGTGGAGTCATTCAGGACCTGAAGTGGGACATTCACATTGACTCTATTGTCAAAAAGGCCCAGCAGAGGATGTACTTCCTTCGCTGGCTGAGGATAGTTCAACCTGCCACAGGAGCTGCTGAAACAGTTCTACTCTGCCATCATTGAATCCGTCCTCTGCACTTCTATAACTGTCTGGTTCAGCTCAGCTACCAAATCTGACCTCAGAAGACTACGGAGGGTAGTCCGGACTGCTGAGTGAATCATTGGTAAAACCCTTCCCACTCTCCAAGAATGCGTGAGAAAAAGGGCTGGTAAAATCACTCTGGATCCCTCACATCCAGCACACTCCCTCTTTGAAATATTACCGTCTGGTCGACGCTACAGAGCTCTGAGCACCAGAACGACCAGACATAGGAGCAGTTTCTTCCCTCAGGCAATCCATCTCATGAACATGTGAACTCTTAACAATAAACATGAAACACACAACACTATCATACTTTTTATTTTTTATTTAACACACATACTTATTACATTTCAAATTTGCACCTAACATGCCTGTACATACTGAATTGTCTATTTTGTATATTGTATTTGTGCTATTTTTCATATTGTCCATTTTGTATATTTGACATTATTTTATATTGACATTTTTTTATTATCTGTGTTCTGTCCTGTCGCTGTCATTCTGTCGCACTGTGGAGCTACTGTCACTAAAACAAATTCCTCGTATGTGCAAACATACCTGGCAATAAAGCTAATTCTGATTCTGATTCTGATTCTGAATGTGGCATCGTTGTTGGTGTGAGATGGGCTGCTCTGAGTATTTCAGAAACTGCTCATCTACTGGGATTTTCACGTAAAACCAGGGTTAGAATGGTCCAAAAAAAGAAAAAATATCCAGCGAGCAGCAGTTGTGTGGGCAAAAATGCCTTGATGCCAGATGTCAGAGGAGAATGGCCAGACTGTTTCAAGCTGTTACAACCAATGTATGCAGAAGAGCATCTCCGAACACACAACACGTCAAGCCTTGTAGCAGATACAACAGCAGAAGACCATAGTCAGACAAGGAATTAAGGCTGTTCTGAAGGTAAAAGGGGGTTCAACCTGGCACTAGCAAGGTGTATCTAGTAAAGTGGCTTGTGAGTGTATATCACTATAGTTTATACATAACACATCGAAACTTGATGTGATAGAACGTAAGCATTTAAAGCAGCACATGACAAAATGGCAGCGGATGTTTTTAATAAGCAGAAAAGTTAGTGTCCACTGGTGTGCACTTTAAGTTATCATTATAGTTATCTTTATAAGTATTGCTCTTGGGCCCTATCATTGTTATTTACAATGGTCTTATAGTAAGTGGCCAGTAACATTTATGTATTAAGAATGGCAAAATTAAAACAAACTCATTATTGACCAATTAGAATAGCGTATTCCAGAGAGCTGTCGAATGTACTGTGCAGGTGACTGGAGCTTGTGTTATTTCGGATCAGTCAATTTTCCACAATGCTTAATTATTTGAAAGGCATCCAATCACCAATGCAGTTTCTAAAATCATGAGTGGAATAATCTCTTAATCTTTATGACCTCCTTTTTTGTATGTTACAGAAAAAAAAAAAAACTGAACAAAATTAATAATGCACTGGCTGCTCTTTTCCATGCAATTACAGTCAATAGGGTCTGAAGCGGAAGCTTTAAAGCTTTAAAAAAGGAAGAAAAAAAAAACATCTATAATTGAAAAAAGTAAATAAATGAACAAACAAACAAGCAAACATTACATATTTACAGCAATAGAAATTTTAAATAATTACAAACATATTTTGTATAGTTATGTTTTCAAATTTTTTAGGTCATATTTTTTGGTCCATTCACCTAGGGGTGCAAAACACAGTTCCTGGAGGGCCACAGCCCTACACAGTTTAGTTCCAACCCTACTCCAACACACACAAACCATGTAGTTTTCAAATGAGCCTGAAGAACTTGATTAGCTGGAACAGGTACATTTAATTAAAACATTCAAAGTATCATAAGTGGTCCACATGATATGACTTGTGCTGCAATCCAAGCATTTTATGATGGTCATTTTGATCGTTCCAGTCCTTATTCACTTTTATTACATTGAAAAATGCAATCAGTGACCTTTTTGTGTTCCACAGAAGAAATAAAGTCATAGAGGACTAGAACACCATCAGGGTAAGTGAATGAGAAGACAATTTTACTCCAAACTATCCCTTTAATGAGTTGAAAATGGAGTGAAACATGTTCTAAGTTCACATTCATCAAAGCAGCAAATTAGCAAAGACAGCTAAAGCAGCAGACTCTGCTGTATGGATCCCTGAGACTAAATAATTGGCTGAAAAACCTTTTTCTGTTGCTCCATGCAAGGAACTGTCAGAACTTTAGTCTTCAAATGACCACTTTTTACTCTACAGGGAACTGCTCCCACTTACATCCAGAAAATTAGATAGAAACCAAATGACTCAACAAAATAAGTGACACAGAGAGACACATACAGTAGTATAATACTGAGGTGTAGGAATTATTTTATCAGTCTTCCAAAAGCTGAGAGGATGAACCCCACCCCCATCCCAACAAACACACTCCCATTATACTGATTGCTGTGAGTCTGGCCAGGTGGCAGATTTTCAAGCTTTTTTTAGCACTAAAACACTTGTGTTCAAAGTTACCACAATATCATCTGGAGCAGCTTTATGAAGCTTCACACAACCATTACCCAAATAGTACATCTAACACTTTGTTACAAAGTGTCACAAAATGTATGCTTTGATAAAGGTAAAATTAGATACTGGATTATTTCTGTCATGTTTTCCAAAATCTGGCAAGCTCTTTTGAACTTTCCTGTAGAACTGATTACTAATCACACACACACACACAAATACGTTTCTGTATGTTTGGATAGATACCGAAACATACATTATGGATGTATTGACAACATCTAGAATGGAAACATTTATGTATTTACAGAAATAGAAAGGTAAAATATATTTACAAATATATTTGTATCGTTATGTTTTTACATTTTTAACTGATGTTTTTATCCCTCAACCCAGGGGTGCAAAACTCAATTCCTGGAGGGCCACTGCCCTGCAGAGTTTAGTTCCAACCCTGTAGTTTTCAAATAAGCTTGAAGGACTTGATTAGCTGGAACATTTAATTAGGAATGAAGCTAAACACTGCAGGGCTGTGGCCCTCCAAAAGTTTTGCACGCCTGTAAGGGTTAGTTCAACCAAAAAATGAATATTCTGTCATTAATAACTCACATGTCATTTCAAACCCATAAGACCTTCATTCATTCTGCGGAACACAAACTAAGATACATTTGATGAAATCCGAGAGCTTTCTGATCTTGCATAGACAGCAACACAACTATCTCGTTCAAGGCCCAGAAAGGTAGTAAAGACATCACTAAAATAGTCCATGAGACATCAGAGGTTCAACCTTAATTTTAAGAAGCTACGAGAATACTTTCTGTGTGCAAAGAAAACTAAAATAATGACTTTATTCAGCAATTTGCTGGCTCCATCAGAAACCCACTCATGCGTCATGGTACTAATTTGAATGGCGGCAGAGACTGACATGAGAAAAGAGAGAGGAAAAAAAAGTTGAACAAAATCGTTATTTTTGTTTTCTTTGCGCAGGTCTCATTTCTTTGCGCAGGTCTCATTTTTGGGAGAACTATCCCTTTAACCCTCAAATCTTAACATAGCCACTTTTATAGAGAGTATAAAAAGAATATATAAAACGGAGTAGAAAAATGTAAAACGATCATTTTAGTTACGATATACCAAATAAATCAATATTTTTGAGCTGCTTATCCCCCACCCACCTCTAAATATATATATTTAATGAAAAATGTAACAGACAGTTAAAAGTGGGGTATGTATTTTTTCAAAAACGCTTTAGAAAACTGAGTCGGCCCGAGGACCAAAACAAACTTGTAGCCAATCAGCAGTAAGGGGCGTGTCTACTATGATGCAGAGGAGAGAGCGCTCAGTGCACATGACAGACATTAGCAGAGCCGAGCGACGACAGAAAGATAGAGATGGCGAATAAAAAACAGTCGCGCTGCGCCCCAACACCTAAAGTCTGTCTACACTGGACGACAAAGCGACCGTTGAAAATCATTTGAAATTTGTGTCAATATGTCATAAATACAACGCGGCAGCAGTTTACTGTCGGGGATTTGTTGTTTCCCATCCAGTGTAGACAGCATCACTGATTATAATGAGTTCTATATTATTTTGTCACGCCGCTCGCGTCCGTTGTAGACACGGTGTTACGATAAGGCAAGAAGTAGGACCCGTGTAAATATCGGATCAGCTTTCTAGCGCTGGAGAGAACTCAAGGAGCAGGAAGGCCTGCGATCGGACGTCGAGGTTGCTTTGTTTCTTCTAGATAGGTGAGTAACATTGGTTTTGCTTTGTTTCACAGAACTAATCGTTGCCTGGGTTGTGTACGTGTGGGGCGGAGCTACCAAAATAGGGGCGAGACCCTTATGGAGTAGGGGCGTGTTTGTTTTGATGGTTTGAAATATCAGTATTGGCTACCAGAAATCACTTACCCCACCTTTAAGTGTTTAACTTAGCTTTATTTATTGCTCCAATGTAATAAAAACTTTATAAATCCACTCAAAAACTTTAACTGCACAATACACATAATATCAGAAACTTTAAATCTATTCTAAGTAGCTAGCAACAGCACAAACACAAATACATATACTAACATAATTAACAAGGCAATCACTGCGCTTAGGCTATTTCACCATTTACTCTCCTTTAACATTCCAAAGCAAATTATGCTGGGAAGATGAAATGTGCTCTAATTTAACTTAATTTATGCTCAATATAATCAGTTATTTGGTTCACATAACTTTTTTTTTATTAAGTAAAATAAACTTTCAGTAGTACTTGAGTAAAATAAACTTTTTTCTGTTAGTAAATTTCACGGTTACGTTTCAGAGTAAATCATTTACATTTTAGATGCTGTCAATAGGTTAGTATTGTAGGTTTTATTGTCTATGCTAACATATGTAAATGTTTGTGTGGTAGACACTTTATGTAACATACACACACACACACACATATATGTATATATATATATATATATACAGTATATACACACACACATATATATATAGATATACACACACACACACACACACACATACACATACATAAACTGATCATTAAATACTAAGAATACAATATCTTAACATAATCTAAAATAATGATAAAAATATTAAAAAATGAAATCAAGATACCAAATTATATTTCTGTTTCCCCCCCCCCTCTATAAGCATTGTTTTTATTGAAGATCATAAAGTTAATGAAACTTCCGGAATCACAAAATTAATCATGCTAAATCATTAAATATATGGATATATATCCAGTTTTTAATAAAAATAGTTTGAAAATGTGCAGCTTTGTCATAATTACAGAAATACTGAAAATATCTGAAAATAACAAAATCACTAAGTAAATCTACTTACTCACAAAATCAACATTTCTAGGCTGATGAAATAGAGTGTATAAGGAAGGAGCATGGTGCTCAGTTCTGATTTCAGACCGTTGAGTCCCTGCTGTCGGACTGGATGATTTTTCACTTGTCTAAATCTACACCTACATACAGTACAAACACAAACCCTGCACTGCACCACAGCATTTCACAGCACCCTCAGAAACATTTCACTCTCGCTGCGAGTTGCTCTGAAGCTGTAGCTCTTTTACAAACTTGATCTATGCAAAGCTCAGAAAGAGAGTTGTTGACATATTAAGGCACAATCGCAGATGATTCATTTACATTTTCATTGTGTGTAACCGGTGCCAATCCCCTCATATTCTGGCTAGCAATACGCTGTGTACTACACTTATGTAACACCCATTTTCAAAAAAAAATTGTTGACTCAGTGTACCAATTCAGTATGAAAAAAAAGTGATATGTACATGTCAAATTGTCAAAATAAAATGAAGCAGGCTGCTCTGATATTGCTTTTGAACAAATGCAATGACTTTTGCCCGCATAGGTCTCTTGTTTGACAGCTTGCCAGGAATTTATGAAAAATAACAATTTATAGCACGAAAATGTGTCATCTTACACATTAAAAAGCACAATGGGCAAATACCCCAACATTTTAAGGACAGCTGACCATGCAAACAATTTCCTTCTCCCTTACTCCTTGCTGTCTTCACTAAGTGCTCAAAAAAGAAATGAAAAGAGCTGACAGGGCAAAGAAATGCCCTTCAGGTATAATAAAAACATGTCACAAAGTGGTCTAAGAGTAGCTTTGAAATCAATTCAGTTTAGATCATTCATAGTTTTTTTTAAAAATATATTTGGGTTGTTTAGAATCGCAGAAGTGGTTATTTGTGTCATGGTACATTTTGCATTAGTCAACATAAAAGGTGCAGTTTTTAAAACACTTTTTTAAAGACCAGTCATCAACTAATTCAGGCGCAAATCTGGTATTCAGTATGTCAGATTATGGTCAGTGGAAGTGTGGGTGATACAATTAACTCCATTGGCACAAACTGAAACTTTTTAACCCACAGTATAAAAATAACATATGGCCAAAGTGGTGAGTATAAACCACCTAAAGCCCTATTTGGATGGTAACTGTTTCTCATGTGGATGTCTGTAAAAATAAATTTACATGGCACCTCAGTGATAAAAAATCATGCAATTGGATGGCGATATATTCACGGTGGAGGAGCGACTTCTGTGACCTTACGAACCCGGGAACATGCTGCCCACATGGCCAGTCGCATGGTTGTCTGCTGTAAATGCTTGGAATAATAATTTCTTCTTGTAAACTCAGAGATGTGGATTCAGACATCAGCAATTAAAATATGACAACCCTGGTGTTTGTCAAAAAAGTAGGTAATTTGGTCAGTGATTTTTATGCAGGTGGTGAGAGAAAATTCCTTATGTCCACATGAGAAACAACTGTCTGTATAGAGCTTTTGAGACTTTTGAAATGTATTTGCCAATTTGTCAGCAATTTGTTTTGATGCTTTGTGTTGAGGCTCTGAATGAAATCATCTTCACTGCATCAAAAATATGCCTTTTTCACTTTGTTTCCCAAACATTTATTATAATGCTTTGCTTACTATCAAATGTCATAAAAATTGTTTGTTAATAGGTTAGAAAACAAGGTCGAAGCAGCGGAGTATTTTTTATCATGTAATAATATGTATAAAATAAATTATAATAAATTAGAGGTATTTCTACCCTATTAAGGCTTGTTCACACCAAGAACTGTATAAAGATAAATGGCAACTATTAATGTCAACATCAGTGGATAATAATGTTCTCCCTGCAATTCTGTTGTCTGCCACTTTAAATGTCTGAGCTCTTTAAAGTGGATTCTAATTGGCCATCAGATGTTTTTAATTTGTACATCAGATAAAACAAAAGGTCTGAAAGTGATTTCAATATTATTCAGAACTATAGGAAGATTATTAAACTTTATAATAACCATGATTGTCCTTGGTCCTTTAGGGACATATATAAGAGTCACAACTATATGTCATCACTGTATGTAACACACATTGCTGTATGTTAAAAAATGCATCAAACTGATTTTTGCATACTGAATTATATGGCATTTTCACAAACAATGTACTACAGCAGAATACGCTAACCTTCCAGAGTGGAAGTCACAACAACATTTCTTTACTGAACTGAAATTATGCAAAATTTAATGCAAATACACATTACTGCAAAACTGTAGGCATATTTATTTTTCGTTAGCTGAATATCTTACTGGCCAAAAAAAATGGCCAATATCTCTAAAAACTGTCCTTTCTACTGTTTTAACATTAAAACATGGTGGAAACAACATGGTGGCAATTCAAAGGCTAAATTAGCTCTATATGATGTTGTTACACTGGGCCGAAGGTTGACCTCGAATATCTATTCAGTTCCTATACCTGTATGTTATATGTTTTCATTTCAATAAAATAGTTTAAAAAGATTTTCAAGCCAAAGGCAATGACAGCACGATAAAAAAGAAGGTCCTAAATCTAAAAGTTTCTAAAAAATCTAAAAGTTTTGATATTTGATATAATAAGATAATAAGACGAAAATAAAAATAATAAGAAAGTGTTTAATAATATAAGTTGATATATTAAGCAATGTTCAGACTTAATCCTCTGGTTTCACACACAAGTCTTAAATCTAGTCCCAGACTAACATGTATGTCTGGGCTGTTTTAACTGAAAGAAACTTGCACTGACTTATCTTAAAATATGTCAGTTCCATTGTTGGCTGTTCCATTATTGCACATCAGTAGTGTTTTTAAGGCACGTTTATAAAAGTTAAATGTCCTGATTGATCTAAATCCTGGCTTAATCCTGTCTGTGAAACTGGGCCAAAAAATGTTTGAAATTTGGTCAGAATATAATGTCACATCAATAAAGTGCCAGTGAAGTTGGGTTTTTACAGCTTGTTTTACAGCTTCAGGTAGTACTAATAAAAGTGGATAGCAATTTCAATTTCACCCTGATGTTTAAAATTTGAATGACAACACACTGCATGTTTTCCATTTTAATTTGTCACTTTTTTAACCATAGTTTTTTTTATAACTTTTTTCCTTACTGCAATTAATGGACATGATGATGGTACGAAAAACAGCTAATTAAGATTCCTATTCATCCTTTTGTAAGCTTGTGCCCTATTTATAGTCAGCTCTTGGCAACTAATGCCAAGATAGATATGCCTATAGAAGTTGTTAAGGCATCCACTGCGTGGATCACTAGAGAGGGTTACTGCAGCAGGTAAAATGCCATAAATTATTTTATCTTTGCCAATAAACAATTTTGCCGATGGCAATTATATGAAATGTGCACTCCAAGATACGTGCATATATTTAAATATGTTATACTTAGAGCAATTAGACCATAATATAAAATACATGCGAATGACATAGAAAAAACAGTCTTGGGAAACTCAGAGAAGCTTCTTATAACCATAATCCATCTCTTGCTCTATGCTACTAAAAATTATTTTGACATTTTTTACACAACTCTACAGCTCTCCCTTTGCTCATCTCTCATTTTCAGATCAACTGCAAGCACAAGTACCTTTGTGCACCATTATCGCAGTACACAATAGGGCAATAGGCTGAATGGACAGTTGGAGTGGATTACATTAGAGGACATCACTGAACAGATATGAAACCAACTCTGCAGGAAGCTGCAATAGGTCCATAGAGCTTCAGCTCACATTGAAAAAACTGCTTTAGCGTGAGATGAGAGCTGGGTGTGGACTAAGAATAAAGAAAAGCATTATGAATGATTATTTTGCTTAACCAAACCATGATGAAATAATCATATTTCATGTGATTTGCACATAGACTGAGATATTTGGTTTATACCACTTTAATAAGTGATAGTATGCTTTACAGGTGCCTGTTCACCTTCGGTCAACAATCATATCCAAATTGTGTGACCATAAGGTTCTATTTTTTTTAATCTCATTAATGTAGGTAAACTCATCTGTCAGTTGGATCCAATAACATTCAACAACCAGATGGGAAATAAAACATGCATTCAAAATTAACGACTGAGGTGTACTGATCAAATAAATACACATTAAACATAATGATATAAAGGCCACACAGAGCAAATGTGACAAGGAAAATACATCCGTTTGCTAGTTCACCAGCACTTTAAAAGTCATTTGTTTATAAGGGAACAAGGTGATTTGCACAAAGCATCATATTTGACTGTCAAATGAGTATTTGACACCAAATTAGTAGAGGTTTCTACAAGTCAAGCTTTCTGAATGGCTCAAGAAAGAGGAATATTGGCGGTTTGCATTAGACTACAGCATAAAATCAATATCTACATCTAAGTTTCATTTCTTTATGCAATAAAGAGCTATTAGATGACTGAATGAGTGAATATATAGACTTACAGAAAGAGAAAGCAATGCAGCACCCTCCTGTCAGTCATTAAATTATAAATGTTTTAGGTGGCTTTATGTAATCTTTGTGGCAGATTAATATTGCCACAGCATTATCAGGTAGACCTGACATTCCTGTCTTCGATCATATTGGTGTTCAAAACGACTAGAAAAGATGCACTGATGTAATTCACTGAGGACTTCGTGTACAAAATCGCCCAGCATTTACATGCAAGCTACACTAAATACGAAATATATGATTTCTTGATCGTTTCATCCATCATAAATCGCCATTAGCGCATCAGTTTTGAGTTATTCCCAGTGAATGTGGCGCGTGCTGGAGGATGCTGCAGTTTTGTTATCAAACAGTGTTCCGTTCACACACACATGCTGCTTGAAACGGGACTGCGGTACCTTTGGCCAGCATCGCTCTCAAAAGAACCCATCGTCCGAACCGGCATCGACGAATTGAGCCAAATGTGCTCGAAGGATTTCCTGGCTTCGGTCTTTACGTCCGGGTCGATTTCGGACGGCGACTCGGTTTTTTTGGCACCTGCCATTCTTCAGGCTCACAAGTTACCGCCAGCAGAGATGGACGGGGGCTGTCAGCGCCGCCTCATGCTTCACTTTACGGCGCGTCGCATCCGTAAATACACCTGCTGCCGGACGCGCGTTGAGGGTAATAACACTCTCACACGACTGAAGAACTGAGGCGCGTGGAGTCTTCAGTGCTCAATGGTCTGAAGATTCTCCAGCCTACAGCCTCAACTGCGCAAGTCCCGCTCACAAGTGTATCTGAACCGATATTACCACATCAAAACCAAGACATCAAGCTGACCCACACATTTTAATTACACTGAATAATGCAGCCTTTCCGCTATGAAATCAATGGAGAGATGAAAGGTGGAGATAATGGTCTGTATATTATATGCATTTAAAAAACAAAAAAAACAAAAAAAAAACATCAGCACTTGGAAATATTTCATTAAAAAAAAAAGTGAGGCCAGAAAGAGAGAGCTTTTTAAACAAATTCAACAAACACACAAAAAAATAGGCCTATACAACTTAGTGAAGAGTGACAGGCTTCAGATTAAATGAAAAACGTGAATAATATTGCCTAATGGAGTGCAAATATAGTTAAAGATTTTGCATTTTGTAGCTTTGTATTTAAGGCAGTTAGATGATATTTACACTAAGTGCAAATGGCTATAGATTCTATCCACACTATGTTAAAATAGCAGGATTTTCTGCTTTTTATACTACTTATTGCAAATAGTGGCAATTCTCTGCACCCCAGTATTCTAGTACATTATAAAACAGTATGCAATACATAACGTATTGAGTGTAAATGATCATTTTAATTCAAATTATTTAATGGATGCTGCCTTATTGGGACAATAAAGCCCTCCCTACACCTACCCTTTACTCTACCTAATACTTTATTGGTATTCCACCATCTAAGTGAGATTCCAATCCGAAGGGAACGAACATGTTCAGTACGAAGGGCACTGCAAACGGCATAGGGAATAAGGGAACATCGATACATCACTTCACAGGAAGTGGAGAGGGAAAATCACCCAACTGTCATTGCGCACCGCATCATCAGTTAGAACTAACGATGGAGCTGAGCCGTTGAGTTTTTTAAAGGCTCTGCAATAGAGGCGTTGCAATAAATTGTATTATTATACAAACTACAGTATTTATGAATGGTTATGGCGATGAGTTATATTTGCATATTGTGTATGAATAGGTGAAACTAAGTAAAGCCAGCGAGAAACAGCTGAGGCTCTGTCAATGTTTATTTTACTGTATTTACCTCAGGGGAGTTTAATGAGGCTACATGTGGGAAAGAAAGTGTACGGGATGAAACCACTACAATCTGTAACATTTTCACTATATTTATTAGATACATAATTGTATGTATTTTATATGTGTTTAAATTTGAAAGTAAAATAAATTACAATGTTTATTCATGTTATATCGTAATCTACATGACCGTGCCGTTGATTTTCTTTGATGACGTTGCAAGGTGTTCCAAATGAGCGATTATTGTCAGCGAAGTAGGGAGCAGTAAACACTGTGTAGGGACCCTGTCAATCGGAACGCACCTATTGTGATTGCTTGAGTGTTCTGTGTAGTTGCTGATCACCTGGGTGTTGCTATGCAGTTGCCCATTATTCTGGGTGGTTGTTAGTGTGATGCTATGTGGTTGCTATAGTGACTGGGTGGTTGCTAGGACACTGCAAGGGTGTAAAGTCGATGGGATTTTCTCCCATATGGTCCGCCAAGTGAAAATTGTAAGCAAAAATGTCTAGAAACATAATATCACACCTCTCCTCATATAACTACAAATCAAGCCATGCGTATTTGTATAGCTGTTGTGGGGTTTACTGATCACTCTGGTAAACTGATAAAGTGAGACATTTCAATTACATTTCAACACTATATTGTCCTTTTTCGCTATGACACTCAATATGTGTACTGGCCAAAAGTTTGCTTTTTTTTACCCTTAAGAAACTGTTCATGCATACTAACATTGAAGTACCTACTGTATAGTGTATCGGCAGAGACCAAACACCTTTTATATAAATGATAACAGCACAAGCACCAGAAAGCAAACATCAACACTGCTGTAAGCATAAAATCTTCACAAACAGAGAGAACGGCCCACTGGCTGAGTGGGAGTCTCAGTTCTCTCTCAGTCTCTGCACTGAGGATGATGATTATGTAACAGTAGATTATGAGAACAGCAGACAGGGGATTCCACCAATGAAACATCACAGTGACACCATGTGGTCAGAGGAAGAGCCGTACTCATCTTTCCCAATCCTCCCTGAGACAGTGTTATTGTTACTGTCAGAGAATTATTGATTTTTATGAGCTCAGGAGGTGTGAGGAGAAATCTCAATGAAATCTGAATCTACTAGACAATCACACCATCAACCAACTTTTCTTTTCTTTTTTAAAGGAACTAATGGAAGATTTTTAACTAATCAAGTTATATAATATATCATGAAAAATATAAACATCATGGAAAATAAGATAAATTTGCTTAACTGAAGCTAAACTGTAAACATAATAAATAATTAATTTTCAATGTTTTTCTCCTCCCAAAAAAAACATTTAATTTTTAATATATGTTAGTTAGCCAAATCAATTCGCCATTTGGCAAGAAATGTAATTCACAATGTATTTTCCTATGTCTTACAGGTATTTTAACAACTGGTTATGTTGCTTTTCTGCCATAAGATAGCAAATATTTTCACCCATTAACATGATAAAATACCTTAACCCTTTAACTGTCACCCCCCTTTTTGAGCATTGATGTGAAAATGCACTACCCAAACTTAAATGGTTGTAATTCATGAACCCTTTGGACTAAAGACTTATGGTTGGTCTCTTTTAAAAGAAGACACTTGGCAGATTATTGCTGAAGTGGAAAAGTTTTATAGAATTAAATTATATAAAAGTTATTGAAATTTAAGTTTAGTGTTATAAAAATATAATAAAATATATATTATTGCTTTTATTAAAAATATATATAAATTAATATAGGTTTCAGCCTAAAAAAGCCAAAATTCTAACCAAGTTGTGTTAAAAATTTTAGGTCAAAAACTCAAAAAATGAGCTTTCTGTAAGACTGTATAGCTGCATAACCTCCAAAAATCCACTAGGGGCACACCCTATTGGTGATTCCTAAATGTCCTAGTTACTTGATCTGGCAAATGACACCACAATACACATTGATGTTTTTTTGTGTTTTTTACTATTTGTTTGATTGTTTTTATATAAATAAATGCTACATTTCTATAAACATTTCATTTGGAACAAGCAAACAAGAATGAATCAAAAAAGAAAACTATAAAAACTAAACCACAAACATTTGACAAAACTTTTTACAATCTAAACTATTTACAATTTTCACCTATTTACAACTTTTTTCCCTCTTGTTAACAACTATTTACAACTTTATAAATGTTAACCTACAAGTTTTGGGCATCATGCCAGTGATTGAAACAGTCTCGTGCTGCCTTGAAACAAAAATACAAATTACATGCATGGCAGATCACAGCGGTTTTTTGTTGGCACACACTGCATCTTTTTCTGCACTCTCTCTGTTCTCTATGTATAATATTATTTTCTGAATATTTTTGGCTAAATACTAGAATCAATGTTTATGTTATGAACTTTTAGCATGAAAATCAAAGTTTGAATGATTAAAAGTGTGGTTGTTGACTTTTTGTTACGAAGGTGAAAACTCCTGTAATGATACAGATTTTTTGATGCACACTCTTTTCATATATTATCCATTACTCTTCCAAAATATATTTTTTCTGCAAAATCATCAACAAATATGTATTCTTGAGTCTTAGACCTTTCCAACGATATATAGTTTGCCATGACTAGATTAGAATTTAATAGTAATATAGTGAAGTAAATTTAGGTTGCCCGTATACGGGCAGGTGACAGTTATGA
The DNA here is from genome assembly GCF_936440315.1 of Barbus barbus. Classification (NCBI taxonomy): domain Eukaryota; kingdom Metazoa; phylum Chordata; class Actinopteri; order Cypriniformes; family Cyprinidae; genus Barbus; species Barbus barbus. The sequence goes on along the minus strand of NC_136733.1, from coordinate 18,990,667 downwards.
AGGAATAGTTCACCCAAAATGAAAATTCTGTAATTAATTATAGAGATAGCAACAGAACTACCACATTCAAGGCCCAGAAAAGTAGTAAGGACATCACTAAAATAGTCCATGTGACATCAGTGGTTCATCAGAAATTGTTGAATAAAGCTGTTATTTTTGTTTTCTTTGCGCTCAAAATGGATTCTTGTAGCTTCATAAAGTTATGGTTGAACCACTGATGTCACATGGACTATTTTAATAATGTCCTTACTACCTTTCTGGGCCTTGAACGTAGTAGTTGCAGTGCTATCTATGGAGGGTAGACAGCTCTTAAATAAAAAATTTAAATAGAAAATATATTGAATTTGTTTTCTGAAGATGAACATAGGTTTTACAGGTTTGGAACAACATGAGGATGAGTAATTAATGACAGAATTAAAATTTTTGGGTGTACTATCCCTTTAAATGAACATTGACCTTAAAAACTCAACATGCTGGTAGCACTACAAGTATCTCTTTTTAATGGAGTACTTTACTGCATTTCATGCACTGCAGTACAAGTTAGTAGAATAAACAAAGCATTTTACACTGTTTATTTTTCAGATTTGACATGCCCTTTGATACTAATAACTCTAATAACCTCTAACTGTATACATATTTTCATCTCATCTACATCACACTGTTTCTGTCTCTGACGATCCATTGATATTAATAGGATAGTTCACCCAAACAATGAAAATTCTGTAATCATTTACTCACTTTCATGATGTTTCAAATTTGTATGACTTTCTTTCTTCTGCTGATAGATAGATAGATAGATAGATAGATAGATAGATAGATAGATAGATAGATAGATAGATAGATAGATAGATAGATAGATAGATAGATAGATAGATAGATAGATAGATAGATAGATAGATAGATAGATAGTTTTTAATATTATTAAATATATTATATATATATTATATTTTAATATTCTTAAGTTTCGGATTAGTGTAAAGCACTAATAAAGCACATTGGTGCGTAATTAAGATTAATTTATATATGTTTTCAAACACAAATTTAAAAGTACATAAAGTACATAAAGTTTTGCTAATGCTAAGTGTGAATTAGATATGATGTGTACATAACCAGACATAATTTGTCAAAGTAATTTGACTGAACAAACTAAAGACTGAACAAATAGAAAGAGCTCAAGGTAATAACTACACATTTACACCTTAAAGAAATGACACAACTAATCAAACCTGTTCTTTGATGAAGGTTTAAACAGAAAACATATGACTGGGTATGAAGTGTGGTGGCTTATCTAAAAAGGCTGTATGCCTACAGGTGCCTATTTTTTTTTTTTTTCTGCTGTTAACCACAAATTATTCAAAGTCAAACAAACAAATGTTCCAAAAATGAACGCGACAGTCAGAGAATTCACAGCACAGTATCTGACAGAACAGACCACTAATCACTAAACCATTTCCCCATTCAGAACAGCAGATGGAAGTCTTGAGTGTAGAAATGATTTCATGTCACTACACATTAGCACAGAGCTGTGAGCTCCAGATTCCTCCAGCAGCTGCCTGAATCACTGCAAGCGCCCCACTGGGCACAGTCAGCACGGCATCAGCCAAAACAGCAGCAAACATGCATGTGAGAAACAACAATGCTGCAATGCCTTTAATGCTCTTCTAAAGATATTATATTCCACAAATTATTGTATTCTTTATGCCTTCAGGCATAATATGACATCCTTATCCAGTCTTGATACAGCATGTGCAAGATGCTCTTGTCTGGGGGTCTGCTGGGAGAATCACGCAGAGAAAGCTGATGGATTTTACAGATGGATGGCTCTATGCACTACACAAGTTCCTCGTTATTGCATTTTATTAAAGGGACAAAGACAGTCCAAAAGACATCTAAATGAGAGGAACCATTGCTGGCTGTAATTCTGAGATTTCATGGCACATTTCACAAGAAAATTGAGCATCTTAGTGGGGGACAGAAGCACTACAAAAGGAAAAGCATGAATAATTGACATTTAAAAGGATGAGCTGTGCAGTGCACAATAAAAAATGACTATGTGCAAATAAATAAACGAAATAAACTAATAAATGTTATTATTAGGACTGTTATCAAGACTGACTGACAATTACAAAAATGAACTAATTAAATCCCACAGGTTTCTGTAATTAATCGAAATTGATCATAACATTTAAATTTGTAATAATAAATATATCTGAATCCCCAAATTATTGTGGAAATAAAAACTGTATTTTAAATATTTGATATATAAATATACTAAAGCTAAGCCTATAACTGCACAAACATAAAAAATAAATAAAAATAAATAATAATAATAATAAAAAAGTTGGATGCAGACTTAATAGAGTTAATTATTATTATTATTTTAATTTTTTTTATTTCAATATTTATTTTTTATTCAACAACCCCCTCCAGGAGAATGAAAGAATACAAAACCTGAGCATAAAATGAATATTAAACAACCGTGTTATTTCTGAATGTTATTTAGAAGGGAACTGTCTGCATGTAATTGCTATGCAATCATCGCAATATTGCAAAAATACCTATGAGATTTCTTGGCTAATCTCTTAATAGGCTGCCATTTTTCACTAAGGGGGGTTGAATAATTAATAAGGGAGATGAAATTGTACTGTCGTCTTTTACATCTTTTTTAAAATGAACAGCGATTTGAAATAAACATGTACACAATGAGAGAAGGATTTAGCCACACTGTTACATTGATCACAGTCTTTGTATACAATTCAAATGGCACACGAGGCAGACGGCCTGTTTAAACTGAGATAACGGGTATAATAGTGGTTCTCACTAATACAAGTTGTCATGGCCACAACACACACTCTGTGACCATAACACTGTTTTTTCAGCCCTTTGTTGTCCCGTGCCAACTTTTTTGAGACCTGTAGCAGGCATCAAATTGGAAATGAGTTCATTTAGTGGATAAAAGTGTAAAATTTCTCAGTTTAAACATTTGTTAGCAAGGAATTTTGAAAATATTCAGCTGGGAGAACATCTAGCAACTAATTAAGTTAATTGACATCAGGTATGTAACATGATTAGCTATGAAAGGGATGTCTTAGAGAGGCAGAGTCTCTCAGAAGTAAAGATGGGCAAAGGTTCTCCAATCTGTGAAAGAGTGTGTAAAAATATTGTGGAATACTTTAAAAACAACGTTCGTCAACGTCAAATTGCAAAGGCGTTGCAAATCTCATCATCTACAGTGCATAACATCCTCAAAAGATTCAGAGAAACTGGAGAAATATCTGAGCGTAAAGGACAAGGTCGAAGACCTTTGTTGGATGCCCATGGTCTTTGGGCCCTCAGGCGACACTGCATCACTCATCGGCATGATTCTGTCATTGACATTACTAAATGGGCCCAGGAATACTTCCAGAAACCACTGTCGGTAAATACAATCCGCCATACCATCAGCAGATGCCAACTAAAGCTCTATCATGCAAAAAGGAAGCCATATGTGAACATGGTCCAGAAGCGCCTTTGTGTCCTGTGGGCCAAGGCTCATTTAAAATGGACTGTTTCAAAGTGGAAAAGTGCTCTATGGTCAGACGAGTCCAAATTTGACATTCTTGTTGGAAATCATGGACGCAGCATCCTCTGGGCTAAAGAGGAGGGAAGCCTTCCAGCGTGTTATCACCGTTCAGTTCAAAAGCAGCATCTTTGATGATATGGGGGTGCATAAGTGCATACAGTATGGGTAGCTTGCATGTTTTGGAAGGCACTATGAATGCTAAAAGGTATATAAAGGTTTTGCTCCCTCCAGACGACATCTATTTCAGGGAAGGCCTTGTGTATTTCAGCAGGACAATGCAAAACCACATACTGCATCTATTACAACAGCATGGCTTCGTAGTAGAAGAGTCCAGGTGCTGAATTGGCCTGCCTGCAGTCCAGATCTTTCACCTATAAAGAACATTTGGCTCATCATTAAACAAAAAATACCTCACAGATAACCACGAACTCTTCAGCAGCTGGAAACCTATATCAGGCAAGAATGGGACCAAATTCCACCACCAAAACTCCAGAAACTCATAACCTCGATGCCCAAGATGTGTTCAAACTGTTTTGAAAAGAAGAGGAGATGCTACACCATGGTAAACATTCCCCCGTCCCAACTATTTTGAGACCTGTAGCAGGCATCAAATTTGAAATGAGCTCATTTTGTGCATAAAATTGTAAAATTTCTCAGTTTAAACATTTGTTATGTTATCTATATTCTATTGTGAACAAAATTGTGGTTTTAGTTTTTAGTTTTAGTTACTTTTAGTTTTCATTTTATCCAAATTTAAAAAACGTCCCAACATTTCCAGAATTCAGGTTGTACTTTCTTCTGTGACGCATGTCTGTTGAAAAATCTCAGTGTTGGTTGCAACCTAGGCTAAACACTTTTGTTGAAATAATAATGAAAAAAATTATTACAGAGCAAAATGTTGATTAAAAAAGACTTGCACAACACTGTATTATGACCTCAAAACTATTTTACCATGGAACATGATTTGTAAACTAATACATTTTACATTTTCATCACATAAATAGCTACATTTGTTTGGCTTTTCTGACGTTGTAAACTTGCTCAGTAGCTCACCTGGTACAACACTGTACTTGCAACGTGAAGCACAAAATTCGACGAATAGCTCAAAGACTAGTGGAAGCAAGCTAAAATAGCACTGTTGCTTCAGCTAATTCATTTCTATCTCATGTTTGCTTTTGTTAACACTTAGGTTTAGTGTAGGTGGTACGATATTATCAAATGCTATAGAACATTAACCTTTTAGATATTTCATTTCTAAACTGCAAATGATATATACAACAATTTCATCTGTTTTGGATGAAACGGAATGCGCTTTTAGTATAATTGTGAAGAAATGTCACCACAGGCAATAGTAACTGTCACAAATCCTGCCCGGGGCCTTCCGTCCGATTGCCACCAGAGGTCGTCCTTCCATTACATTGACTCCCACTCTGCACAGACTGTTTTGTGCCACTCTGGACTGCATACTCCACTTCACTGATTACACTCTCTCACCTGCAACCAATCACACACACTATATAACACCCACTCAGATCCTGCTCAGATCGCAGAGTATTGTTTAGCGTTTATCGCTCTTCTAGTGATAGCTACTTTACAGAGCCATTCCAAGTTGTCAAAATCTAGTCTAGTCTTGTTTTACCTGTGTCTTGATTCTAGTCTGCTTATCTCGTCCTGTCCGTCTGTTGCCTGCACTGGAATTATAGGCTGTCTTGGATTACCTCTTTGTCTTGCCATGGACTCTGTTCGCTCCTCGTCTGGACTATTGTCTGTCTGTTTGGATTATCCGTTTGCCTCGTCCCCTGGATTTTGTTCGCCGTCGATTGACGCTCGCCTGTTTACTGGACTACTCTTGTGTCTTGCCCTCAACATATCTGTTTGCTTGTGTTTGGCCCTGCCTATTTTTGAACATGTCTCTGTATAAAGCTTTGCATGTGGATCTGAACATCTCTCGTCTTGTTCGCTCCGTGACAGTAACCAAAATCTAAAATGTTCTACAGGAAACAAATTCTATGTTCTGCAGGAAAAAAAAAGTTAATTGATTTGGTTCAACATGAGTGTGATTAAATGACAGAATTTTCATTTTTAGGTGAAAAATCCACTTTCACACAATCCAATCTCAACATCAGCATCATTTTGTTACAGTTTTTCCTTTTTTTTGTTACAGAAAAACTGTTGCCTCAATTGCTTTTTGCAAAACTGAAATCTAATCTGACTTTAAATATGTTACACAGAAACTAGATTAAAATGTACATAAAATCACCTGTCGGTACTGTGCAATATGAGTCGTCAGTATAATATGAGATTAAATGCAAGCTGTTTTATTTTCTGGTCTCGGGGAAATTACTCAGGCTCTAATGAGAGGATTGAAATCGCCACCTCCACTAAGCAGCATGTCTCCCACTCCGCTGAATGGCTCTTATGGCTAACCTGAGACATCTCTTCACACTCGCCGAGCAGCGTGACACGCACATACCCACGTGTCCTCTCACTCCTGCTCTCTCTTTCGCCACCTTTATTAAACCAGCTTATCACTTTCGACAGCCAGGGCTTCAACAATGTCATCTAATTCACTGCAATTCTCAAGCCAAAGGTCGCATTGGCAGCTCTACCACAATCTTTTATTTGGGAAGGGTAATGTCAACATATCATAATGAATCCTTTGTAAAAACACTCTGGTGATTGCATTTGAAACAAAAGTTTTTTCCCCTGTCAGGTTTTTACAAGTATTAGAAGGCTTTATCTGTTTACTAAAAAACTGCAGTTGGTCAAAATACAATAAAATACTATTTCAGTTTTTCTTCTTTAAAATGATAAAAAAGATGATGTTTAAATCAATGCATGACTTGCCATTTCTTTGTAATTGTTTGTAAAATGGACAACTTCTAAGTAAAAATTGCTTCTACACCAAATTGTTTTCAGTGTCTTTCATTGTGTATCTGTGTATCTATGTTATTTTTATTTATTTTTTTATGCTAAGCTGACGTGTTTGTTTGACTTTTCTTTGGTTGCTTCCTCTTTGTTTTGATTTCTTTGGGATTGTCTTCTTTTAATAAATACTGCAAACTGATCCACAGCTCATACTCTCTTCCCTAAGTGACTGTGACTTTATTGTTGGGAAATCAATGTAAATTTGCCACACTGAGAAGAACATTCTGGGAAAGTAAATTTAAACAAATGATTTACGCGACGAATAACTTTAGCTCCACGCAGCCAGTGGCTGTTGTAAAAGACGGGTATTCTGATAATAAATGGCATTCGCCCACTCACTGTGATGCAGAGGCTACTTTGGCCTTTAGTCTAGACTGCATCACAGGAGGAACAGCTGAAGACCAGCCCTAAAGCACCTTCACCTTTCATACTCATGCCAGCACAAACTCAGATTAGCACATTGGAAAAACACCTCCACACTCACACAGTCTGATTGAAGTCATTTAAAAGCCTCCAGACTGATTACATCATAAAGATCATTATAAATTATATACAGCAATATATTTATACTGACAGAAAGTCTGACTAATATATGTAGACACCACATTGAAATAAATCCAACAAGTAGCTGTTGTGCTCATGGGCTTTTTGGATATAGTTTAATGTAATATTATGCAATAAGCTACTTAAACTTAAAGCTGGTAGTTTAGCTAAATTGTTTACCCATATGTTTAAACAAGCAAACATTTGTTACAATGACCACAAAACAAGCCTTTGGATGTTGAAACAATTTCACTTAAAGTTGAAGTTATATACATATATAGAAATTATCTGTCTATCTATGCATCTATCTATACGTACACACATTAAATATATGCATTTTGACATTTCATATACTACTCTTAATTATTTATTTATTTTTTTCCAGCTAGGATGCACTAAATTGATAGTTTTCTTTATAGACATTTCTAATTTCCTACAAAATATTGTCAACATTGATAACTGTTAATGTTTATTGAACAGCAAATCAGCATATTAGAATGCTAGTAAAATTCAGATTTGCCACAAGAGAAATGAATAAAAAAAAATAATAATAATAATAAAAAAAAATTAAATTATTATTATAACAGAAAAACAGTTATTGCTTTAAAAAAACATAAAAAAAATCTTTATGGTGGTGTGTGTATATATTTATACATTTAAGTTGTAAAAAAAATAATCTTTGAACGATTACTGGAGTATTTTAATCCATTCCAGTTTTTCTACTTCAAAATTTTAATGTGTCACACATGCCGTTTCTTTGAAATTTACCAGCAATTTTGAATGAAAGTTTTCTGTACCATTTTTTTTTCCCCAGTGTAGAGACATAAAGGCATCTGTAGAAACACTCAATGATATTTTGTATGGAGATTGTTTAGACCAGAATAATGCAATACTTTTGCTGCTGTTGATGAGGATACAATAGCTTTCACTGATACAACCATAAAAAGGCGGGATTGATGTGATTGGCTGGAACAAAGTCACCTCTGACTGTCTAATGAGACTGACAAACCACTGGTGATGCATTGTACTGTCATTTTGGCATGAGAAAATGTCCTCTGTCCTCTTCAACTCCCACACAGTATATAGGTACATACATACACACATAAACAGTGAAAAAAGGGATGGACAGAAACTGAAATGGAGCAAACAGTGATGCAACTGAGAAAGAGAGAATAGCAAAATGAAAAGTTGAAGGAAAGGACCTCTGGATAACCTTAGAGATAATCACAGGACATACAAGCACACGCATACACTCAAACAGCCTTCAATCTCTGTGTTCAGAACAGACACAAACACACATTCCCACACACAATATCATAATTGAAATGACAGCAGCATGTGTAGATTCCAGACTTCACACCATGCTAAAGCATTAGCCTTTGACTCAAGCACACACAAACACACACACACAGACACTGTAATCTCTAATGATCAAAATTGCCCTTTTGCACAGACAGAATGCATTTCATGAGCTGAAATATTCCTGCCTACTAGTTGCATTTCTGTCCCTTTTACAATATTACCTCATAATAATGAAATGAGAGCTGGCAGAGAGAATTTTATTTAAGTAAGGGATAATGTACAGCCTGTCATTCTGGCAAAGTGTTTTTTTTTTTACATTGAAATTATACCTACTTACCAAATCAAAAATATTGGCATGAATTATTCAATTTAACTGTACTTGAAGAGACTGCAGAGAGGCAAAACAAAATACAGGATTCCAGAATGAGTGGCTCGTTATAAAATGTGTTGTCCTTGATAATGGCTATTATTGGTTATTATTCAGAAATATCTGACCACTCAGAGCTGATGCATTCCAGACAAATTCATAAAACAAAGGGTCACAAATTAGGATAATTAATAACTTTATACATTTAATTGAATTATTGAATTGACCTTTTTATCAGAAAGGATGCATTCAAAAATGTCAATTAAATGCTGCTCTTTTAAACTTTATATTCATCAAATAACCCTGATAAAAGTATCAAAGTTTCAACAAACATTGATGAAAAGAAGAAGAAATCTTTCTTGAAGAGCGAATCTGCATATTCAAATTATTTCTGAAGGATCATGTGACACTGAAGACTGGAGTAATGACATCTTTGCCATCACAGAGATAAACTACATGATCAATTTACATATATTTACAAAATATTATTATATTACTGTATATTGTATATAAAATATATTACAATATATTATTTTCAAATAGCAAACAATATATTAAAACTGCAATATTATTGTTTTACCATCTGCCTATTTTTGATTCAATAAATGCAATCCTGTTGAGCTTTGTATTTAACATTAGCTTTTTATTCGGGATGCACCGAATGTTCGGCAACCGAACTTGAGCGAAATAAGCGAAAAGACCGAATAAATTGTAGCCTACGGAACAATGACGTGACGCGATCAAATAGTGGCGCGCACTAATGGAGCAAACACGTCTGCAGTGTGGAAGTATTTAAAACTGTGAGAGAAAGACGCAAAAATCATTACCAGCACGAAGCACCGACAGCGAGAGACTGCTTAGCGTTGCTCTCATGTCTCAGATGAGAAGAGGAAGGGTGGTTGTTGTTGGTTACTATGGTGATTGAAATCGCGAAATGGCCTCACACGATTAATACATAAACTACAGAATGTTATGTTTTCTAATACACGCACCAATTGCATGTATTAAAACAGCACTGCACGAGCTCCTGGCGCCAGGTTCAAGGTCCAAACGCGAGAAAAATCTGCGCTAAAGAAAACACTGTTACTCGTGATTTGCTCCTATTCTATTTTTTTAAGTCACGTGACAATGTGATACGTGCGGCAAACATCTTCCCAAATTCGTAATGAGAATCATTTAAATATCTGCATGCTGTTGTCAACAAAAAAAAAGCATTAAAGGGGTCATCGGATGCCCATTTGATATAAGTTGATATGATTCTTTAGGGTCTTAATGAAAAGTCTATAACATACTTTGGTTAAAACTTCTCAATGGTAGTGTAAAAAAACACCTTTACCCTGTCAAAATCAGCTCTGATTCCATGTTCCTTTAAATGCACATGACTCTGCTAGCCCCGCCCCTCTCTTCTGTGGAGTGATGAGCAGTACTGTTTACTTCAGCCGCGAAACTGGCTAACTAGTACATTATTAGGAAAGGCGATTTGCAAAGATTCACAAAAAAAACGTTATACTCACTTCTGTAGATGAAGCTGGATCACGAATGATTCGCGTGAACATAGATTCATTTATTTAGATCAGGGATCGGCGCATTCTCTTCAAAATAAATGTAACGTTAATCCTCTGCATCTTCAGCGGCTCAGATGTTGGGAGTAACTGACGACTGCTATATTCATTATTACATCCAACAACTTAACACTTCAATCACTTAATCGGAGACATTCTTGTCTTCCCCTGACACAATGGCGGACAGCTCTCAGCTCACTCAGGGCGGGTCTAAGGACGGTAAGACAGTCTTGTCAATCAACTATCGTGGGACAGAACTACGTCATTCTGACAGGAATCTTAGAACAGCCTGATTTGAGAAAGGGGATTTTAAAACAGGGATTTAAAAAAAACCACTGGGTGGATTTTTATCATTATAGGATGGATGTGTACACATACTTCCAACACACATTTATGTTCAAACAACTTGAAAAGTGAATTTTGCATCCGATGACCCCTTTAAGATCTTCCTGCGGGTTTCTGCCAAAATAAAATCTAAGAAAAAGCCTCTTCTGCTCGGCAAGGCTGCATTTATTTGTACAGTAAAAATACATGCCTGATTCAAGAAGGGGGTCTCAAAAATGGCCAAAAAAACATTGTTTTAGTAACTTATTAATTTTTAAATTGTGCTTTGTTGGTATAATGTCTGATAGAATGTTAAAAAAATTTCAGTGTTAAGTAAATATATTTAAATTGTTGTTTTGTAATTGATTTTTTTATTATTATTTGCAAAGCAGGACAAAACAGTAAAAAGCACATTTTGGCTATTTAATTGCAATGGTGAAAAAAATGCCAAAATAGGCCTACATGGGAAAAAAAATTGAAAAACCATGTTTGGTATTCGGCCTTCGGCCCAGTGTTTAATTTTGTTGGGCTTCGGCCAAGAATTTTCATTTCGGTGCATTCCTACTTTTTATTGTAAGAAATTACTTCTTACAACCCTGCCAATTTGTCCAGTGTAAAATCAAGTATATCTTCACAGAGGACATGTTAGTGAAAGAAACCATAAATGATGGAATGAGCCCATGATTACAGCACGCACACACAGCAGGATATTGCTTTCTGTGTGCTTCGTTTCAAAAGGAGCTTGAGTCACAGTTGAGATTTAGTGTGAAGATAAATAATGTAGTGTCCTCGTTAAATTGGCCTGGCTTGGCCTGGCCTAAAAAAGGCAAACTTAGAAAGGGAAAAGTTTGAAGGTTAGCAGACTCCCCTGAGATTTACGGACCACTTACAACCTTCCAGATATGGCTCAAATAATATTGTGCAATAGTTGCTATAAGCACTGCAAGGCAAATAAACCAAATCAGTAAATCTTGTGACTACCTATTTTGGCTAGCAGAGATATGCCACAGAAAAGAGGAGTAATAGAAGAACAAAAGCAGATGGATTCCAAATAAACAGATCAATGATTTGTGGCTTACGTCATAGCAGGGTAATAGACCACAAATTTCACTCACCAGTGGGAAAACCGATACTGTGGCAATAAGGAATACACAAAGAAAAGAAAACCACAGCAGACTGAGAGCAGCCATGATGTCTGTTATTGTTAGCTAAATGATGCAGAAATAATGTTTTTCTTGTGTAGACCTTGAAAATGTAAAGGCTGGCCTGAATTCCACCTCTGTTTTTTTCTGTATGCATGATCAGAGACAACAGCTCACAGCTATTTAATTAAGCTACAATTGCTCTCCTATACCAAGGCAGTCTTGACTGTACTGTATGTCACGGCCTTGAATCCAACACAAAGCATTGAGTCATTCAGCAAGACGCAGAAGGAACATTTGCAGTCCTGCATTTCAGCCTCTATTTAACTTCAGCACCACAGTGAAGGACAGCGCCCTATAACCCAACACACACACTTCATCTTATTCTTACACAAGCACAACATTTACGTATACAGTGTATATATACCGTATACATCTCCATAAAGCAAACACATCACATGTACATAAACAATATGGCAAGTTGCATTTTATGTACGATATTATATAACAGTTAGTTCCCATCCACTGATTTGATTGCATGCTTGCACTGAAATGCTTTGATTGCATCGCATGCTTGTTCTGAAATGCTTAATTATAAAACAAATTCTGAAATGTGGTCTCTTTCTACAATAAAATAAATGTTTTGTCAAGTAACAAAAATGTGCTGCATGTGGTAGCAAAGATTTATTGAAATAATATTTATTTTATTCATTGATTTCTAGGTTAATTTAAGCCACAAATTAATTACATTTATCATTTAAATGTGCACTTAGTCATTTCCTCAGTAAAAACATTGTCCACATAAAACAGTAGTTGCTTTGAAATAGTTGTTGTGATCTTTGAAGCTTAACAGATTCGCATTGGCTTACATCAACAAAGGTAGATTGTACACTCTAAGAAAATTCCTAAAGAATCTTCTTAAAAACCCTTTTTTTTTTAAATAATCCAAAGATATAAAGAACCTTTTTATGGAATGGAAAGGTTCCATGGGTGTTCATGGAACCATAGATGCCAATTGACTCTGTGCACAAGCGTAGCGACAAACTTCCACTATTTGTGCATATAACTTATATTGCGTTTAAATCCCTTGTTTCGCTTGCGTATTGGAGCAGGGGACCAGGCATTAACGATACGATGGACATCGCTAATTCTTACTTGGCAGATCTCGGAGACATCTAATAAATATTGACAATTTGGGCGATGCGAATGAAAACCGGAAACTGATATCCCGACTTCTGGTGATAGCGGAAGTTCGTCGCTACGCTTGTGCAGTGAGTCAATAAGCAACCTTTACTTTTAAGACTATAGAGGTCAGATAAGTTAGTTTTATGTTTTTACTTCTTACAGAGCGATAATAACTGGCAGTTATGCATTTTATAGTGAGTATATATTTATTTTAATCATTCAGCTCTTAATTAAAAAGCAATGCCAAGAAAAACCCTACAAGTGGACTGCAGTGCCAGTGTTTATGAATGCTTTATGAGAGTGACCTGCTGAGGACACGCAGTGGGAAGTTACCTGTCATCATTCTGAAAAGATTGATCCCCGAGCAGCAGATCTCGAAAGCGGTATCGTGGAGGTAGAGGAGGGACCTCAGAGTCCACATCGGCCATTTTCAGGGTGGAAATGTCCAGAATAACACCAGTATTACTGCTGTTATTCCTCTGACCAGTCTCCGTAGGCAACCTGAAGAAACAGATGGAAATCTTACAGTAAATACAATCACATAACATACATTATGCACGTATACACAAAATATATTTTATTCATGAGTTGTGTCAGGACTAAAGCTAAGCACTTGTTAGGACACACTTGTAGTTTGGACAAAATTTGCTTGTTTAGCATAATTATAAGTCTACACTGGGAAAAAAAAAAATCATTCTAGAAAATTTCACAAATAATTACAAAGAAACAGAAAGTAACACACTGAATTAACTGTGAAATTTCTGTGTTAAAAAAGAACTGCAATAGTATTTTCTTGTCAAATGTACTCCAATAATCTTTTATTTACAACTTTGTATGTTTGCGAGGTTTAGTTTACCTGTCAGCAGCAGTGGATGAGCGTTGTGGCGGAGTCATGTTTGGCTCTGACAATATGGAGAGAAAGGGGAAGGATTATTGCTAAACATTATGGTCACATGCATGAAGAACACCAATAATGTAAGCATATAAAATTAATCCATGTTGTTATAGGCTAATGCAGGGTTACAGAAGGATACATTACTGTAGGCTTACTCATCTGTCCTGTAACTATATGAATAACTTCTTATCTGCAAAGCTTTAACCGTCTCTATCTAACAGTTATCCAATAAAAAGGCATCTTTCACAGATAGTTCACCAGTACCCTTGGCCATAATTATACCCTTGAAGAATGACATAAAAGTTCACCTTTTATGTGTCAGGGAACTGTTGTGTGTCTGTCATGTGTTCCTGCCCCTTGTGCCCATATTTGGTTTGTTTCCTGTCCTTGTCATATGTAATCATCAGTTAATTCTTGTCTAGCCGTGTTCGTCTCATTAGCGTGTGTATTTAAGTTCCTGCCTGTTGAGTTTCGTGCTGTCTGGTCTACTCGTTACTCCCCGGTGTTCCTGTCTGTGCCTTGCCCTGCCTTGCCTTGCCTTGCCTTGCCTTGCCCTGCCCTGCCTTGATGTTATTAGTAAAGTATGTTATTTGAAGTTATATCCTCGTCTGCGTGTTCCTGGTTCCTCCCTCGTGTGTGCACCGTGACAGAAGACCAGACCAAAACAGTAAGCGGCGCCCCTTCACCTCGTTTTGTTTTCAGTTTTTGAAAAGTCTTCTTGTTTTGTTCCTGTTTTGTCTGTCCCTCGCGGCATGGAAGTCGCCGCTCGTCATCCTGCCTTAGCCTGCGTCTAGTGGGCGTGGGAGTTTGGTGGGATCACCGCGAGTGCCGCGAGTCCGCTGGCCGCGAGCCCTCAAGTCAAGCCCGCCGATCGCGGGAGATATCCGCCGCTGCCCGCGGCTATCCCAAGCCTGCCGCTCACCCAAGTCCGCCGTCCGTGGGGAAAGCCAACCCACCGTCGGCGGCTTCCCCAAGTCACGCCGCCGTTCGCGGCTCACCGACCCCGCCGTTCGCGGGAGATCACGCCGCTTTCCGCGGCTCACCGACCCCGCCGTTCGCGGGAGATCACGCCGCTTTCCGCGGCTCACCGACCCCGCCGTTCGCGGGAGATCACGTCGCCGTCCGTGGGGAAAGCCCACCCACCGTCGGCGGCTCCCCTGTTCACGCCGCCGTCCGCGGCTCCCCTGTGCACGCCGCCGGTCCGCCGCTGACTCAATGCCCGCCGGTCCGCCGCTGACTCAATGCCCGCCGGTCCGCCGCTGACTCAATGCCCGCCGGATTGCCGCTGACTCAAGCCCACCGGATTGCCGCTGACTCAAGCCCACCGGATTGCCGCTGACTCAAGCCTGCCGGCCGCCGCCTCTAACCCTCTCCGTGGATCAAGTCCACATGTCTCGGCCAGGAGAGCCGTGTTTGTTTGTTTGTTGTGCCCACAGGAACATTTTAAAAAAACCATGTCATGTCTTGTCCATGGAGACTCGTCTGGGGCAGGCGGCTCCTTGAGTTGTGGCCATGGAGGCCAGTCGCAGCCGCTTGCCCCCCCTGTCGCAGAAGTGGAGGAGGTTGCTGAGGGACCCTGTGAGGGCCCCTGACTCCTCGTCATGCCCAGAGGAAGCCTCAGCTTCCTAGCCAGCCCAGGAGGGCTTCTGGTTCCTGTGGGATGTCCTGTCCTGTTTGTCTGACCCTGGAGGGTTTCATGTCGTGTCTTGTACTGTTTTGTTTGTCTAGCCCCGGAGGGCTCCTGATACCCCCTGGATTCCCCATGGAAATTTTGGGGGGGGGTAGTAGAGCTCTGGGTGGAGTGGGTGGGCCGAAGAAGGATGTCATGGCCACAGTTACCACCTGCCATGGCCTCCTGAGCTCCCTGCTCCGCCATGGGTCCTGTCTGTCTGTTCCGCTCTGGAGGTCCCCGTCCTGTGGTCCGTGTCTGTCCTGAGAGGCCTCCAGAGCGCCCACCCCCCCTCCCCGATGGAACTGTTAAGGCTCGGGACGAGCCTTTCGGGAGGGGGGAGTTATGTCAGGGAACTGTTGTGTGTCTGTCATGTGTTCCTGCCCCTTGTGCCCATATTTGGTTTGTTTCCTGTCCTTGTCATATGTAATCATCAGTTAATTCTTGTCTAGCCGTGTTCGTCTCATTAGCGTGTGTATTTAAGTTCCTGCCTGTTGAGTTTCGTGCTGTCTGGTCTACTCGTTACTCCCCGGTGTTCCTGTCTGTGCCTTGCCCTGCCTTGCCTTGCCTTGCCTTGCCCTGCCCTGCCTTGATGTTATTAGTAAAGACTATTATTTGAAGTTATATCCTCGTCTGCGTGTTCCTGGTTCCTCCCTCGTGTGTGCACCGTGACATTATGTCATTCTTGTCACATTTTGCACACTGTGAAAACCATCATCTAGAATGTTCCCTGTATGGTTTCTATTTGCACTCTCAGGGATACATGAGTGTGTAATGACAGTGGTGAGTGACTGCATTAGTGTGCAAATCGCTGATGAGTGGGTGGAGGGTGATTTGGTTGGCCAAGGGGTACAATGAAGTACAGTGCATAAAACTCAGACTAAAATGTGCATTTGCTCAAGGGTTATATAGTGCTCAGACACTAATAAAAAGAACACTGAGGATGTAATAAATGGGCATACCTTTGGGAGAAAATGGCATTGACAAGAAACTGCATCTGTGTGCACTTGCAAACACAGTATGAATGTTTTGACAAGTAACCAATAACATCTCAACTAACTGGTTTTGTAAATAAATAGAAAAAAAAATTGAATGAATTTGACTACAGTACATAAATCACAAATATATTACAGTATTTTCTGGGTCAAATTAGGTACAAATAGCTCCTTAAGTGTTAAACCGATAATCTGTTTGATATTTTTTACCGATATTCAAACTTAATTAGGTACTAGATGTTTACTATTCGGTCTAGAACTAGAACCATTTGTTGGTACTATACAGAGTAACATCCAACAAAGATATTCAAAGGTAACAAATTTAATAAAAATGTTAAAATTGGATAATTACTTACTCTTTACATAACAGTAATTTATTCTAAAGTGAGAAATGCATAGCTTATTCAATAAATTATACAGCTCATTAACAAGAATGACAATAAATAGCATTTAATGGAAATATAAAACCAACACTGCACAATTAGCAAACATATCATTAATACCACTATCAATATTAATAATAATAATAATAATAATAATAATTGTTGTTGTTGTTGTTATGTAAAATGCTAAAATTAAGAGAAAGAAAATCGGTTATTCATATCAGTTATCAGGCACATAGTTAAAAAAAAAAAAAAACGACAACAACAAGACTCAATATTTATGAGTATTTGTCGAGCTCTACTTTATACCTAAAGTGACAACTACATTTTAAAACTTTTTTATAGTGTTGTTTGGATTTCTTTCTTAAAAAAAAAAAAAAACGTTTTCAAAAATAATTCAAATATAAAACAATTCTAAATCAGATGTGTTGGTAATGTATTATTCCCACTAGCAAATCTACAGCACTAATAGGCAACTCGTGCCCAAAAGAAAAGCCATCTTCACAAAAAATATATGACAAATGTAAAAAGTACTAAACACGAACACGAATTAGTCATTCGTGACATGACATGATGTTCTCACCTGCCTGAGACTGGCTGCGCGGTCCCATCATTGTAAATAACTGTGTTACTGGCGACCCAAACGCCGCACATTTTTAACAGAAGCCACTGAGAAGTGTCCGTGAAGGACTTCCAATCCTAATGTCCTCCAGATAGATCCGTCCTCCATGGACACTTGCATTCAAGGGGCGGATAACGACCCTGATTAAACACTCCTCTTACAGAAGAGCACCGCTGGGCACAATACTCGGTACCTTCAACATCTCTGTTTCTGTTTGTCGTGTGCAATTCAACTTTGCATCCAGTGGTCATTAATTAAAGAATGATAATATGTTGTCCTCATTCAATTCACATGTTCAGCCTCTGTGTATCCAGTGAGCCCAAAGAGCCCTTTCACGAGAAGAAAACGGAAACTGCTGCGCGTCAGAAGAGATGTAGAGCAGCAGGGAAATGATTGAGACGCTGTCACCTCTGCATCTGTTAGGTAAAGCCACTAAGTCATTCTTACAGCCTCTCTTCTCTCTCCTTCAAAGCTTACATCGCCATCTCCTGGACCACCTGAAATCCTCGAAAACAGGGGCATGACTAAAGAGACAGCTACGCGCGTGCAGTCCAGATCAAATTAAACCGTGCAACACAAACATTCACACCGACGTCAATCATTTGATGCTATGCTCTTTCTTACAATGAGCTGCTAACCAATAAAAATGAAGACCTAGATTAGGTCATTAAATTTTAGGTGTAATTCATTTTATTGGCTGGTTTAATTTCAGTCATATACAAAGGCAAGGGACTCGTTCTCTTTCCCATAAATTTTGCTATTATGAAACAGTAACAACCATAGTAATTCTTTACCAACAAACTGACATAAAAAATAAGCATAGATCAATAATCAACTATATTGACATCCACTGAGAAAATATTCACGTAAGAAATACAATATTCCTTTGTTTCAGTGCTAAATTAATAAGGTAATAAAATAAAATGAGCCAATTACAGAATCCTTAAAGGTTAAAGTAATAAGGATGTTAAACTTGACATGCTCATGGACCTTGAATACACAAAAGATTAATTCATTAATTCATACAAATATTGTGGATTTTTTAGGGTTGCTCTATATGACCTAGAATGTCATTCTATTCTATTCTATTCTATTCTATTCTATTCTATTCTATTCTATTCTATTCTATTCTATTCTATTCTATTCACACATGAAAACCAAATGTCTTCCTGAATATTGGCTATATTGTTGGAACTGATTATCTGACTTTGATATACAGTAACATCTGTTTTTAAAAATAAGATTTATTAATACAATTTTTAATATAATGATTTGACATATAAATATAAAAATATATATATAAAATAGATATATAAAAGATTATGCCAAACTGCATATGCATAGAACCCCCCCCCCCCCCCCCCAAGAATTACAGTCTCCTAATGGTTTGTTCTGTCTGACACACTCATTTTTTTACTTAAATCCCTCCAAAATATCAAAAATGCATTTAATTCAGAAATGTATGTTATTCACACAAAATATGTTTTACACCATTATTTTTGTTTATGAACCACCCCATGTATCTTTGAAAAAACATTCAGATAAATAAAGACGGTCAAATTAAGAGTCTGGCACCAAAATACACATTTGTAAACAGAAACGATTGTGTCTGATATGGTCAATGTTTTTACATAGTCTCATGCTTAAAAGCTTTGTGCTTTGTCACGAGTTGTGTCTAGTTCTTAAATGAGGAAGACATTGAAACATTTATAGGTTGGTTGGTTGTACTACTGTGATCTGGGATGGAAACCCAAAGGCCTAAGGTTTCTACTCTGAAAGAGGTGAAATGAAGAAGCACTAGAATCTGCTTTCATTACAGTGTCATTGACCAATGCTTGTAACTCCAGATTGCTCCAGGGGGACTATCCATTATCCAAAACAAGGCACTTTCATTAAGTGTGCACTCATTTTCCATGCCAGTCTTTCTGTCTGTAAATAAAACCTTCCCAGAGAGACCCATAATGTAATGGATGGTTGATATTAAATTATTTTTCTGCTTTGGCATTTTCATTACTCACCTCTAACCTTACATATTAGCTCCACCAATCATAAAACTACATTTTATTACCATCCCAGATCTATCAAATACATTTCACTTAGAGACACATTTCACTTCAACTAAGAGTTTAGCAAACAAAGCACAAATTTTGTGTGTTTTTAGCAAGACAACTCCACCGCCTGGGTGTTTAGTCTTCATACATCCAAAGTGTCTGTCAAGAGAGGAAAGAGAAGAAATGTTATCTAAGGAAGAGAAGAGTAGAAGACTTGATAGATGTGTAAGAGTATAGTTCACACCTCCAAGTGTTTGAGTCAGGGTTATAAGCCTCAATCGATGTAAGAGTTGATATCCCATCTGAGCCTCCCACTGCCAGCAGCGTCCCACCAAACACAGTCAGGGAAACCTCCAAACCACAAACATGACAAGAGCTGGAACAAAACACTAAGAACTGTAACCTCATTTTACTCTGTCAGCCAGGAGGCAAGACTATATTGTCAATAAAGTGTCAGCTTTTGTTGTGATGTACTTCAGGATGAAAGTCAAAAAAGTCAATAGGTGTGTACTAAAATGTCAATAGGCATTGGAGAATAGAAAACAGGTTGCTGTGAGGAGAATAGGCTCACTTGAAAGCGTTTGTGTCTCATTGGTTTGACAGGGGTCCACTTCTGGTTGTCAGGGTCAAACTTCTCTGCCGCCTGCCACATAGATGCATCCAAATTATACAGCACAGCCTGGCTGCTCTCTGGCAGTGCGCATGGGGGGACACGGCCGCCATGTTCCTTCCAGTGGGTTAGAGCGTTCAACTGGTCAGGAAAGTACAGAAGGATCTGCTATACATACTTGGCATTTAAAAGTGTGCTAATTTAAGCACATTTACACACCATCATGTTCTTACAAACCTGTATGACTTACTTCACAAAAGAAGATATTTAGAAAAATGCCCAAGCTGCTCCTTTCCATATATTAGTTTACATCATATTGGCTGTTTACATGCACAATTTTTGTTTCAGTTGGACTGAATTCATTCCAATTCATGAATCTGAATGTAGCGTTTACATGAACTTCAAATCAGAATAGATTTTTTAACATGCGCACACTGCACAAATATAGAGTTTCCCACTGTTTTCACATAATAACCATTCTCTTACGCTGTTTCTTTATTTATTTCATAAAGCAGAACTAATATTTATCCATTTCTGGATAAATAGCCTACATATAAACCGCTGTGCCATGCTGCTTATACTGTATTTATCATGCAGTAAAAACCTGCGTCCAGATGCCCAAGCCAGTCGTCTGTTTTTTTTGGGAACAATTTTTTTCAATTTTATTTAAAATGCAAATTCAAGTACATGAAAAGAAAAATAAATAAATAAATAACATACATGAATACAAAAACTACACATCAAAGAGAAGAAACAAAACGACAAAAAAAAAAAAAAACTAAAAATGCACAGAGTGCCCCCCGTGGATCGAGGATGATGTGATTGTCTCCCAAATCCGATCAGAAAACAAAGTTCGTAAGTCACCACTGATATCCTTCAACCAGATAGTTGTTATGGACAATGGTCTGCATGATTGTACGAGGAGAAAAGAGCAAACAACTGAAGCAGAAACAATTATTATTGCATCTATGAACATCATCCATCCACAAACGAGCTTTCTGGATCAAAGCAATGTCAACCTTTTTTCGTCGCAGTAGTTGTAAAAAAACTTGTACGTTTATGGGGTTTATGGGGTACGTTTAACTCAAGTCTGCCTTTAAAATCCATTAACATAAAGAAAACCCTCCCCAAAAACTTTTACAGACTGGGGTAAAAACCCCAGCCTGCCGCCCTCCCCTGTCTTAATCAGTGACAGTAACATGACAGCCAGTACACACTACCACTACCATTAGCCCTATTATAAGAGAACAGAATAACTTTGAATTCACACGAGTGATAAAGTGGGATTAAAAAAAAAAAAGAGTATGTGTACTTTCCATAACGAGGAAACAAACATAAATAATTGTATCATGTACATTGAAAACTACTGCCAAATATGTCTCAATGGGTCCTGCACACTGTAGAGAGAGGCTACAAAATCCAGTTCGGTTCTCCTCCGCCTCGATTCAACGGGGTGAATCCCACTCTGGTGGGCCCCGGGCAGGCTCTGGTAACTGAATGATAAGTAGATACTCTCTTGAGGGAGGAGGCCATCGAGGTGGTCCCTCCTCACTAAAGATTTCTCTCCTCAATGGCTCTCCATGGGAGATTCCTGTCAGGAGGGATCGCCTCTCACAAGCGGAGGTCTATCATCTGGAGATGTGGAAGTTGTGGATGTGGCCCATGAGGGGGCGCAACTCATAGCTTCCGGTCTCTCAACCGAGGTTGTTGAGACCATCCTCCAATCCGACTCCCTCTAAAATAACACATTGAATAATATGCTTTTTCAACCAATAAAAAAATGACATCTCTTTGGAGAGAAGCCAAAATTGTTTGCAGCTAGGTTTGCAAAGGGGTGAAAAATTTCAGAGAACTTTCCATAGGAACTTAATCTGGGGAATTTTGGAAATATTCCAAGTTGGAAATTTAACAGGAATTTATGGGAATTAATTGGACATTTGGGGAAATTTATAGAAACTGTGTCTATACATAAATATAAATATACACATTTTGTGTGGTCATAAGCTGACATGCATGGAAACTAATATTTTTTTTTTAAAATGACATTTTTGGATTTTATTTTTTATTTTTTTTATTTTTTTTGGAACCTGTGATATTTTTTATTTCATTGATGAATAAAAAAAGAAAAAGAACAGCATTTATTCAAAATAGAAGACTTTTCTAACAATATACGTCTTTACTTTTTATCAATTTAACATATCCTTGTTGAATAGAAGTATTAATTTCGTTCAAAAAATGAACTGAAGACTGATACTGAAGACTGGAGTAATTACTGATGAATATTCAGCTTTGCATTGCAGAAATAGATTATATTTTAAAGTATATTAAAAGAGAAAACTTTACCGACCTTTTTGCTAAATTCCAAAAACATACAATTCACTGCTATTTTCCACCTAAAAGTAAATAAAGTATTTCTCTTCACAAACAAATTCGATTACAGGGCAGATTATTGATGAATATAATACTTTTACAATTCTATGACCTCAAAATACTTTTACCATAGTGCATGATTTGTAAATGAATACATATTGATGTTTGCAGCACATATCCAGCTCAATATGTACAGTCGTGGTCAGAATTATTGGCACCCTTGGTAAATATGATCAAAGAAGGCTCTGAATATAAACCTGCATTATTAATCCTTTTGATCTTTTATAAAAAAAAAAAATCACAAAAATCTAACCTTTCATTGAATTAAAACAATTGAAAATGGGGGAAAATCTCATTATGAAATAAATGTTTTTCTCAAATACACGTTGGACACAATTATTGGTACCCCTTGAAATTCTTATGAGTAAAATATCTCCAGGGTGATTATGAACATGAAATTATCCAGCCATGGCTTCCTGTTTCACAGAAATATAAATAGGAGGGAAAACAAAGTCCAAATTCACTTAATCATTCATCACAATGTGAAAAGCCAAAGAATATATTTCTGATGTGCAGCAACAGATAACTGAGCTTCACAAATTAGTGAAGTGGCTTTAAGAAAAGACCTAGAGCAGTGAAAATTCCCATTTCCACCATCAGGGCAATAATTAAGAATTTCCTATCAACAGAAAATTTTATGAATTTTATGAATATAATGCACGGAGAGGAGGAGAGTTTGAGTGGCTAAAGACTCTCCAAGGACCACAGCTGGAGAATTGTAGAGAAAGGTTGAGGTTTAGCAGCAAACACTCAAGATGGATTTGGTGCACACAGGGATAAAAAAAAAGTACCCCATGTGTACAATGAAATATACTGCTGTATTTTTAATGTTGTGGGCCTATGTTTCTGCTGGAGGTCCTGGACATCTTGTTTAGACACATGGCATCATGGATTCTATCAAATACCAACAGATAAAAAATCAACAAGTGACAGACTCTGTTAGAAATCTTATAATGGGCCACGTTTGGATCTTCCAACCGGACAATAATCCAAACACAAACCTAAAAAACAACACAAAACCAAGCTTCTGCTATGGCCATTCCAGTCCTCTGATCTGAACCCTGTAGAAAATGAGTGAGGTGAAATGAAGAGAAGAAGCACCCTCATGGAGCTGTGAATCTGAAGGGTCTGGAGTGATTCTGGATTAAGGAATGGTCTCTGATCTCAGGTGTTCTCTAACCTCATCAGGCATTAAAGGAGAACATTTAGAGCTGTTAAACTGGGAAATGGATGATTCAAAAAGTATTGAATAAAAGGGTTCCGTTAATTGTGGCCAATG
Organism: Barbus barbus; assembly: GCF_936440315.1. Taxonomy (NCBI): domain Eukaryota; kingdom Metazoa; phylum Chordata; class Actinopteri; order Cypriniformes; family Cyprinidae; genus Barbus; species Barbus barbus. The sequence continues at coordinate 18,966,818 of NC_136733.1, read as the reverse complement.
TGTATATTGATATTTGATAATGATATTTCCTCCCATTTTAAATTCTTATTCTCCAATGAAAGGTTAGATGTTTGTGAATTTTTTAAATAAAAGATCAAAAGAATTAACAATGCAGATTAATTTTCACAGCCTTCTTTGATCATATTTACCAAGGGTGCCAATAATTCTGACCACGACTGTATGATTTGCTGATGTAGTGAACTTGCTTGGTAGCTCAACCCGGTACAACATTGTACTTGTGATGCTGAGCGCTCAGGTACAAGTCGAGTGAAACTTGAGTCATGATAAGACCTTAAAGACTTGTAGACGCAAGCTATAACTGCTTAGCTGCCTTAGCAAATGTGTTTTATTCTCATGTTTGCTTTTGTTAACTCTATGGGTTAACCTAATTGGTTATTACTGTTAACCTTGTGTAAGTGGTACGATATTATAACAGAACATTATCTTTTTAGATCCATGATATATACAACAACCAATGTAATAAAACATTACCAGATTCACAATCATCTAAAAGCGCTTTCAGTGCGACCCTCTGGACATTTCACTTTAAAAATGTTGTGAAATGTGCAAGAAGCAACGTAATATTACATTGCAGAAATTTCCCCACCACATTTAACTTGGCAAAATGTTCCATTGACCCTGGGTTGAAAAACATCAACATCAACAAAACATCAATTTTCAATTCTGACCTGAATTCAATGGAGTATCTCCATCAGTTCCTCCCATGACATATATGAACCCATCCAGCACTGCTGCAGCCGCCCCAGAGCGATGCTGGTGCATTGGAGCTATCTTGGTCCAAGTGTTCAGCACAGGATCATACCTGAATAAAATGATTAGCGGTATTACAGAGGCTCTCACAAAGTCATATATTCCATATGATGATATCAGACAAAATACATTACACCAATTGTAGTTTTCCAAATATCTTAAACTTATTTTTGTCTACACAATTTATAATTCACTGTCCTGTTAGTTGTACATGTTGTATAACAATCATCAACTGTTGCCTGACACATGTCTATATGCAGCATGTGTACAATACCTCTCTACAATGTTGGTACAGACTGCTCCATCAAATCCCCCCAGGGCAAACAAGAACCCATCCATCTTCACCACACACACACCGCTGCGGGGGCTGCTGAGGGATGCCACTTCGCTGCTCCACACATCCATGCTGGGGTAATACCTGAAGAAGAATTTGAATGCCATGCGGAAGTTTAATCATTCTCTGTTTTAACATGATTGTAGTGTTGCTGAGTGGGAGATGAGTCAGACTGCAGAGAAGGAAGGGACATTATGCCTATGTTTTGCAGTGACATCAGGTCTTAGCTAAAAAGATCAAATGGCAAAAGCTTATAACAAAAAAAGGAAAAAGGAAATCTCATACAGACTGAATGATATCACTGAATGGTGATTTCTAATACAAATGGAGTGTAGAATCGGTGTCTGCTAAATGAATCTGTCCCCAGAGCTGCTGTGATGTAAGACAGAGGAAGAGGATATTTTATAAAGGAGATGTGCAGGATGTCATTATCACATAATTTGATTACTCACTCATCAAGCCAAATGCACAGTGGGAAAAAAAATTGCTCTGTCTTGTGTGGCTGTGTGGTTGCCAGGGAAATCAACATTTAAATGTTTGTGTGTGTTTTTATGGATACTGTGCGGTATGAGTGTGTATGTGTGTTTGTTGGTGGAACTGCTAAGTGAACTATATAAACTGTCATGTGCTCTCAGCTTTTGGCTTCAGGTTGTTAATTGGAGCCCATCTCCATATGTCAGGACAGTGACATCATTACTAATTTGGTTCCACACACACACACACACACACACACACACACATTTATACACTGTATTAGTAAGCGCATCCCATATTTGCAATGGTTTTCATACAGAAGTGATGATTTTGCTAAATCTCAAAGTGATAATCCACCCAAAAACTGAAAATTTTGGGGCGGATTTTTGGAACTCACATTCATGTCATTTCCACAAGTCAAAGAAAGATGTGAATAAAAGCCTAAATTAAATCTGTTCATCATATAAACTGATTGTGTCCCTTTAGAAGACCTGGTTTAAACTGCTTAATTCATATGGATTACTTTTACAATGTCTTTTTGTACACTTAAAAACAACCCAGCACTGGGTAAAATATGGACAAACCCAGTGATTGGGTTGTTTTCAACCAACAGTTGGGTTAAATGTTTAACCTAACCTTCTGGGCAGCGCTGGGTATTATATTTAACCCAGCATTTTTTAGAGTGCACTTTTGAAAAACTTTTGGTTACATGACGTTTTAATGGCCGGGGAAATTATGATGAGAGAATATTAAAAATGCCATCATTTATGTTCCAAAGATGAAGTCTTATGGGTTTGGAATGACATGAGGGTGAGTACACAGAATTTTCATTTTTGAGTGAACTAACCCTTTAACAACCCTGACAGAAACCTGCTGATATAAAAAAAAACTCAAAGCAAAACATGATTAGGCTAATTTATGAGCTTTTCAATTAGCGAGGGCCACATCACATGTCTTCACAAGTCTATTTTTGACTTATCGCTATATTTTCAAAAACTTGGCCTTCAAAAGTGCAGCCAGTCCTGTACACACACACACACACACACACACACACACACATCCATGCACATACATTTGTAGCAGAAGGAAAGCAGAAAGATTGAGTTTTAAGGAAATCAAATCAATTATGATTGAACAGAATAGACTGTCAACCCCGTTGCATATTTTGCGATGCTTCATTGTCTCCTTAATGAAAGGTGAATGGAATATATCACTGACAGAAAATGAGTAAAGCAACACTTATCATAGGGGTTCAACGACAATTCTCTCTGAAGGTCTACTTGAGTTCAAACTAAATTACAATGCAATAGGTAATTAGATTGATGAGACTGACTTAAAATGGGTCATGATATTTCAAATAGTAAAAAAAATGCCCCTTCACACCTGTGTTGCAGTGTATAATAATCAACACATTTGTCTTTTTGTCACATTTGCATCACGGTGGAGATATTTACGGGCTGAAGAGTGCTTAAAGTGCACTGACCTTCTTTATTTACAAAATCTCAATGTTAATAATTATTTTGCCCATTAGTTTGCTCTTGATGGGCCCAGATCAGCGAAAAGATCAAAATAACTGGGACTTTTGGCTCTTATTTAGGCATTAGCCGGATGCTTTTACAGAATACATTTTATCATGAGCTTACTTCTCCACACTGCTCATGCAGGTGATGTCATCACGTCCGCCTGTAGTAAAGATCATTCTACCCAATGAGCAGACAGCTACATCTCCACAATGATTCAGCATCGGCGCCATTGTTCTCCATTCATTATAGAAAGGATAAAATCGTTCCACAGCGCATGACGCAGATTTTGGGGTCCAACCACCAACTGTAAAAAATAAAATAAAATAAAATAAACAGGAGAAAGAGGTTTTTACAAAACAAGGTGTTTAATCTCATAGTTTTTATAAACATCATCAACTAAAGAACGTATTTTGGATGACTATGTTCCAACACATGATGATCACAAACTGGCTTATTTGATTAGTGAAGAGTACTTTTTTTTTTTTTCATTTATAGATTTTATTTTTTTTATATTATATATTCCAGATTGCTAGTGTGCTCTCAGACTTTTGAACCTCACAGTAGATAGATGATCAGTGCTTGAATGTGAGCCAGTGGCTGTTGGCACAATGTGTAATAAATGAGAAAATGTTTTCTGTGACTGGCTCCTCATCAGCAGTAGTGTCTTTTGAATGGTTTAGCTGTGGTACATTGTTGTCTCTTTCGAAATGTATAACTGCAAAAGAGAAAACAATGTAGGCTGCAACAGTTTCACAGCTGAAGAAAAAAATACTTACATTAGGATATCGACCACATAATGCAAAAATGTAACCATATTCAGTTTTTGAAGTACTGATCTTAATACTTTATTGAAATATCTGCTGTATCTTTCTCATCTGTCTGTAGATAGAATGGACAGTTCACCCCAAAATGAAACTTCTATCATTTACCTTCCTTCATATCAGTCCAAACCTTCTTTCTGGTGGTACATAAGATATTTTGAGAAGATAAGATACTTTGAGAAATATCTCAGTGTGTTTTTTTTTTCTTCTTGAAAGTCAATGGTCACCAACATTCTTCAAAATGTTTTCTTTAGTGATCTACTGGTTTGTAAAGACATAATGGCATCTTGATAATATGATTAAGCAGTATAGAGAAATAGACTACCAATAACAAAACAATAGGAAGACTGAAGAAATCTAGTGATCCTGACCAATTGTGTCCATGAGCTGCTTTTGAGGAGAGCGTTTGGATGAAAGGACACAGGTAATGTGTGGGCTGAGACGACAGTGGCTATCTTTGGGGCTTTTCTGACCAGATTTCTTCATGAGGTCAGTACTGTCCCTCTGACAGCTGCCCTGAGGGGTAAAAAGCACTTATGTTACATTTTAATTTTTAGAATATAAAAAACATACATTTTGCTAATTAGAAAGATTCCCAAATGAGTTTATCATTCAAATTTACCAAAACAACAATATAATTGTATCCATGGTCATAAGTGCACTTTCAATCACTGTCAGAGGAATCTTTTTCTCATTAACAGCAATTCATCTTAATCATTTCGCAATATTCATTGCATTTCAAAGATTTAAATCAGCATTAGCCACAGAGACACCCACAAGAGAAATATCCTAATTGCCCCTTTACATTACCAAGCACAGCTTTCATAAAGAGAAGTAATTAACCTTGTTCATCGAGTATCCTCATGCCCTCTGTGTTTCTGTTCACTGACTACTGCGAGGCAGTGGATGTGGCTGTAGTCTGTCGTCTAGTGAGGCAGTGCATAGATATGTTGATGTACATAGTTGTTTTGAGTAGATGGTGTCCTTTTCTTGCCCCCACAGATGATGTTTTGGCCTTTGGATGAGCTGAAGAGATACATATCCTATTTTCAGTGTGAAAACTCAAAGCCATCTATATGTCATATGGAATGGAATATGTTCCAGAGAGTGTGTCGGGCACATATAGAATCACAAATTACTACACTTAGAATGTAATGGAAAAAAAAAAACTTGTCACGCATACGTCACACATATGATTAGGAATTAACTGCACAATCAATAAAGTTTTTCAGTATCTTTTTGTTTTTAATGTCATTCAAATATCTGTCATACAAAATCACTTTCACTTCAGACTCAGATTAGCTAAATGAATTAATAAATCAATAAAAAAAATATTTATTTAAAGTTAAATCAGTTAAATTGAACAAGTTCACAATCCATGATATACAGTTTATAATTGCTATATCACTCTGAGAACCTTTTACTTAATACTAGTTCCCTTTCAGGAACTCGAGCTGCGTCGAAACGCTAGGGGAATGTCTTCAGCGTAACCGCGCTCTGAACCACGTGTGTAATCTGTCCAATGGAAGGGCGAGACGTCACGGGCGTGTGACATAGTCGACCAGCAAGCATAAAAGCATGTGCGGTGGAACCGGTGTTTGCTTTTTGTCATTTAGCAATCGCTACTCTGTGTGTGTGTCTGTCGATCTGTGTTGTGAGTCTTATTTAGTGTTGTTTGTCCATAAGCACAATCACTTGAAATAAGCTCCACAATGTGTGCAAGCACTTGGGCGAGAGCAGATTGCATTACAGGCTGTATGTTCCTCCCTGCAAACGTTATATCACTACTGGGGATACACACAGTCCGTGTGTGGTCTGCTTGAGAGCAGAGCACGCATAGTCAGCTCTCGAGGGAGATCTCACGTCGATGAGCCATTGTAAAGCTGCAGTGTTTTCACAAACATATTATGAATGACGACATCATTATATTCGCGCTGTCAGCTCTAAAGATAAGGGGCTTCTCCCCGCCGTACGATCTCGCGGTTCCGGTCCGCCACTGCTGAGGCATGGCGGCGAGTGAGATCGCGGGGATCGCAACATGGATTTGGCGGACGGGTTAGAATCTCCACCTGCATTCCCCAGATCTAGCACTCTCGCTCGGGGCTGGAAGCCCGCGGTGCAGTTCTTCCCCCTTTCGAGTGAGAGCTCGCTGTTGCAGACGATGCGTGCATTACGTCATTCTCATTCTTATTATGAATCCTTTTCATATCAGACCGTGTTTACTCGTCTGGTTGTCTTTCTGCATTTAATTTTGAGGAATTAAATGATGTATTTCATCTAACTAGGAGAAGTTAGATGTGTATATATGTATACATATACATATATGTGTGTATAGGAGCCTCTTGGGACATTTCTCGAGTGAGAGCACAATGTTTTACCTCTCTTCCTCTAAGGAGGTTGAGGTGATCAGCAGGGACTGCTGGGCGGAGCAGCCCCAACCGTGTTCCAGCTCCTCATTTAGGGAGCATCACTTCTCATACTCCCCATAATATTGGAGTCAGAGTGGCGCTCTCGGGCCAAAGGCTTATAGCAGAAGGCGGATCTGTGGACCATCGTTCTCGCTGGATAGTCTTTGGCTAAAATGTCCTGCTGCCTATGACCCAGGACTTCTGAGGGCCGGCCCCTCTGGGGAAGAGCGGCGTACATCACATTACACGGTGCCCATCTCTCCTCAGTGCCCTCCGGAGATCGGTCTGCCAGCCCTGCCAGTGTTCCAGCGGTGCAGCGGTCTCCAGCAAGCGCTTCTCTCAGTTACTTCCACCCAGAAGCGTACCGGAGCTGAAAAGCTCGCCACCCATGCAGGGGTCTCTAGAGTAGCTAGTTCAGCCGTCTTCTGCCGGTCCTCCGCTTCAGGGCACCGAGCTAGCAGCTCTAGGTACACCAGAGGCCACTCTCGAGAGACTGGTTCACTCAGTAGGCACTTGGCGATGTGGGAGCCCATGCCAAGCGTGTCTCATTGGGTCTTGCCTGAGCAGGCTCTGGTTCTATCAGCCTGGTCTTCCTAGAATTGACGCGGGTCTGAGGACCGTCGTTTCAATAAGAGGCTTCAGCTGAGGCAGTCCTGATGCTATGGCCCAGGACTTATGAGGGCAGGTCCCTCTGGGGATGAGCGGGTTACACCTCATTATACGGTATCCGTCTCCCCCCAGTGCCCCCGGGAGACCAGTCTGCCAACCCTGCCAGAGTTCCAGGGCGCAGCTGGCTCCAGTGAGCGCTTCTCTCAGTTATTTCCGCCCCGAAGTGTAGCGGAGCTGAGAAGCTCGCCACCCCTGCAGGGGTCTCTAGAGCTCCTAGTTCAGCCATCTCCTGCCGGTCCTCCGCTTCAGGGCACCGAGCCAGCAGCTCTGAGTACATCAGAGGCCAGTCTCGAGAGACCGGTTCCCTTAGTAGACCATTTGGCAGCGTGGAAACTACTGCCAAATGTGTCTCAGTGGGTCCTGCGTACTGTAGAGAAAGGCTATCGTATTCAGTTCGGCGCTCCGCCGCCGCCTTTCAACGGGGTGATTCCCACGTTGGTGGGCTCTGGTCATGGAACAGGAAGTAGACACTCTTGAGGAAGGAGGCCATCGAGGTGGTCCCTCCTCACGAAAGAGAGTCCGGGTTCTACAGCTGGTACTTCATTGTTCCAAAGAAGGATGGAGGGTTGCGTCCCATTTTAGAGTTGCGTCAGTTGAACCGCTCAGTCATGCGACTGAAGTTCAGGATGCTCACTCTCAAACAGGTTGTGTCTTAGATCAAGTCTGAGGACTGGTTTGTCATGATAGACGTATCTAAAAGACGTATTGTATTGACTATTGTCCACCCTCAATAGTGCCTCTGAGGAGGCACAGCTCATAGCTTCCAGTCTCTCAACCGAGGTTGCTGAGACCATCCTCCAATCCAGAGCTCCCTCTACGAGGAAACTTGTCACTTCATGGTAACGCCACCTCAACCCAGTTAACTGCCCGATTGTTACATGCTAGAGTTCCTGCAGGCCCGTTTCTCCGCAGGGGTAACCCACTCCACCCTGAAGATTAACGCCTACCACGCCCTTCTCGGTGGCCTTTCAGTGGGTAGAAACCCCCTAGTTACATGTTTCCTCCAGAGGCTGAGGCCTCCGGCCAGAGAGCTTATGCTATGTGGTAGATCAGGATGCTATTACATAGCCTCGAGTCCTCTGCTCTCCCCCTTCTCGGGGATCAAGACTCACTTCTCAGAAGTTGGCCTTTGGGACACAGGGCCGCCCACTTTAGCCACTTGTGGCCTTTTTTCTCTCGCCCTCGTTGTGCTCCTGAGGGATACACACAGGGCAGGGACTTGGAAGTCTGGTGGCGTGGGCATCTCGTTCCCCTAGCGTTTCGACGCAGCTCGAGTTCCTGGAAGGGAACGTCTCAGGTTACGTATGTAACCGAGACGCTGCATCTCGAGGCCATACTTCCGGGATCCCTGCGAGCGGTTGCTTCATTCCTAGAAGCAAACACCAGTTCCACCGCACGTGCTTTTATGCTTCCTGGTCGTTTACGTCACCCGCCCGTGATGTCTCGCCCTTCCATTGGACAGATTACACACGTGGTTCAGAGCGCGGTCACGCTGAAGATGTTCCTCTAGCGTTTCGACGCAGCATTTCCCTTCAGGGAACCAGGGTTACATACGTAACCTGAGACATTTTAATTTCTCATGTCTCAGGTTTCATATATTATATATTTTTACTCATTCCACTATTTCATCATGTTAATTAAAACTTTTTTCTTATATTTCATCATACTTATTTATTAATGTCTTGCTGCAACATCTTATTATAAATAATAAAGCAGTTTCATTACTTTCAAAGTCAACCTCAACTAATATATCACCCAACAGTGCAAATCAAGAGTTAATTAACATAATTTCTTCTTAAAATTTATGACAATGTCAAGATATATTCTTCCAAAATGTTTAGTTTCTAGCGTAGTTTGGTGTCCAAGAATAAAGTGTGTGCAAAATCACAGCATTCAGTGCTGACATTTGCTGTCACTGTTTTGTTGTGCCTTGGGACATATGTTGATTTGTCACTTTTTGTTCTGACAGCATCACAACATTTTTATGTGCACTTTCACTGCAGACAAACCCTTTCAGTTCTTTCAGTTTTATGCTGACAATCCTAACAGTTTTAGTTTGTGATGTATATCACAACCTTGAATGCCCAAAGATTGTCTCTGTTAATCCAAACAAAGGGTTAATGCAACCACATATCAGACGACAAACACACCATGTACTGGAATGAACACAGCAAGAAAACCCCTTGTGATAGTGTTGCTCATTTATGATATTGCTAATATAAATCAACTGATTTACAACCAGAACTGAGAATATGGCCTTGAACCAGATTCCCCAACCACACTACACTACAACACACGAGGCAGCTGAAATTTGCGTATTCTTCGTATCATTTGTATCATTTGATGAATGCAGTTTGTTATAAAATTGCTAACAGGCTAAAAGAGAGTGAAAACTGAAATCTCGCTGGTTCTAAACGAGCAGCAATCAGTGTGCCAAAAAAACAACAACAACAAAAAAACTTTTACTATGAAAATGAATCTATCCAAGACATTTAAAGTATTTTTATGAAATTCCCACCAAATTTAAAAATTCCCACAAAGTAATTTCCGTCATGATAGTGAGTCTGCAGAGTGTCCAAATGACTATCATTAAATTCTTGTTCTGCATGCTACATTTGGTTGATCTACTTTTAGGTGTTTGATTGATTGGGTACATTTGCAAACTGTCACATAAATTGTGTTTATTAAACATAATGCCATTATTTAAAATAGTCAAATAATAATGTAATGCCTTTATTCCAAAAATAATTACATCTAAAAATTGCAAAATTGGTTGGCAGATGAATGATCTGCGATTTCCTGACTCTGTCTTATTTACTGTTTAAGTGGTTGGCTCTTTGAGAGATTTGATGGAACTGAATGTGCCGCTTGCTTTTACACAGTGTGTGCATTTGATGTATGTTTAGGAGACATCTCAATAACAAATGTGCATCCACTGGAAGGACTCACTAGGGGATTGGCTTATGAGATAAATAAAAACAAAGGTGGTCTTAAATAAGACAAAGTGTCAGAACAATTTAAAACCAGTCCTCAATTTTGAACACAGCAGGAGTAAGAAGGTTCAGAACAGGTTTACAGTAAGAACAAAAGGTTTGTGTTCTTTCAAAGACTGTATGAAGGAGCAATACCAAAGAAGCAGGAGAAATGTCATCTTGTTATTGCAAAACGAGAGCTCACGTTGTTCTTTTATAGGAACGTTAATAGAGAGCAAAGTGGAAGGCGGACATAAGGATTTAATGTGCTACTTAGATGTGACGTCGAATTCTATGGTGAAGGCACATGACTGTACAAATTGAACTACAGATAATCCTCCTTTGACCGCAGGGGTGGTTGCCTTTCATATTTGGTTCAGCCCTGATCAGATTATTAGCAACTCATAAGGATTCTGTGCTAATCATCATTTCATAAAGGTCAAGCCAAATTATGAAATCATCAACCTCAGTTCTAAAGAACTAAAATGTTCCACATTTGTTTATCATTAAATAGCAGTTAGTTACGGTCCTCAAATATAATATGCTGTCCAGCAGCACTGGGGCTTTTCACAGTTTGTATCACTCTTCTTTTCAGTGTTTACACGTTCTAGACAAGCTGCCAGTCTGTGCATTAGTGGTAGGGTTTTTTGATTCAGCAACAGGTGGCAACAAGTGCCTGCCTTTATTCATTCAGGATCAAAACACTACTACTGTGTGTTGCTCAAGGTATAACAGATCATTCTGCTGTGGCTTCATTTGGAAATATTTTTGTTGGCTGAGCAAAAAAAACTCAAAGGAACCGTTAATGCATCGATGTAAGTGTTAGTTCACCCAAAAATGTTAATAATAATAATAATAATAATTCTTATTAGATATTTATGTCACTTACATACACTTATGTTGTTCCAAACTACTAAGACTCGCACATCAATCAAGGTTGAGCTCCTGTTAACCACGTTTGTATCTGTGTTGATCAGTGTTTTCATTTAAATAAAAGTCTAAATTAAATCTGTTCATTATATAAAGCAAATGTTCCTCTTCAGAAGACTGGGATTAAACTATTCGATTCATAAAGATTACTTTTACAATGTTTTTATAAACTTTTTGAAGCGTCAAAGTTTTGGTTGCATTCACTTTCAATGGAAGAACAGAAATCTCTCAGGTTTTATTATATATCTTCATTTGTTTTGAAAATAGATGGAAGTCTTATGGGTTTGGAAAAACATAAGGGAGAGTAAATGATGAGAATTTTTTGGGGAGAATAAACCCTTTAAAGTGAAGCGAAGTGACATGTGGCCAAGTATGGTGGCCCATACTCGGAATTTGTGCTCTGCATTTAACCCATCCAAATGTACACACACAGCAGTGAACACACACACACCGTGAACACACATCCGGAGCATTGGGCAGCCAATGCTGCGGCACCCGGGGAGCAGTTGGGGGTTCGGTGCCTTGCTCAAGGGTCTCACCTCAGTCGTGGTATTGAAGGTAGAGAGAGCGCTGGTTATTCACTCCCCCCACAACAATTCCTGCCGGACCTGAGACTCGTATCCGTGACCTTCGGGTTACACGTCTCTATCCATTAGGCCACGACTGCCCCTTTAAACGGTGAATTCACCCAAAAATGAAAATGATGTCATTAATTACTGACCCTCATGTTGTTCAACACCTGTAAGACCTTCGTTCATCTTCAGAACACAAACTAAGATATTTTTTTATAAAATCCAAGAGCTTTCTGACCCCTCATAGACAACAAAGTAACCACCACTTCGAGGCCCAGAAAGGTAATGACATTTTTAAAATAGTCCATGTAACATCAGTGGTTCAACCATAATTTTATGAAGCTACGAGAATACCTTGTTTGGAACGACATGACAATTTTCATTTTTGGGTGAACTATCCCTTTAATGCAGGCCCGGTGCCAGGATGGCATAACTGGGGGGCATTTTAATCCACTACTTTTGATAAACGCCACTACTTTTAATGCACAATGACAAAACAGACACGGACGCGCCTGGGTGCACAGATGTTAATTTCTTGTTGCTTGGATATAAAAGTAATATGATGCAATCATACTTGGTTTAAATATCAGCACATTTGTCATAACCTGTGGCTTCGAGCTTTAGTCTGACCACCAGGAACACCCTATTAACTGCATAGCAACACACTAAAAATTACTGTGATATAGCATCTCACAGCATATGCCAGAACATTGCATCTTTATGTAGGCAGGGCTGATGCCACCTAAGATGTAACCTATATAATGTGGATGTTTTGCCACAACTACAGGGTTTCCAAACAAATGGAAAGAGAAAGCAGAGAGGTGCACAAACAATCTTCTTTATTTGACTCTTAAATATACTTAAAAATATAATCATACAAAACATACAATGCATACATGCATCTTGACCTGACAACATCAATATCCCTTGGGATAAGTTAACATTTGGAAGGAAAAGAGAAAAACAAAACAAAACAGAAAACCCTAGTAAATGCAATACAAACAAAACCCTCAAAAATTCACACTTTCCCACAAACCAATAAAGCAAAATAAAATTTCCCTCACTCAAAATAAATAACCAAAACCACACAACAAGCCAACAAAAGAAAACAGTGAATCCTCCCCACAGATGATAACCCTTGCTGGTTATAAGGGAAATGACAGTCAAAGATAACAATAGCTACTCACAATTCGTACAACAAAACAAGACACAAAATTAAAGAAAACACACTTAAATCAACATACAACAAACAAAAAAAACACGCCACAGATTAATCTTAACACACACACACAGCATACGAACACGCACTCCCACAAACACACGATTAGTTCACTGTAATGCGACTTGAACACACACACAGTCAAGTGCCCTTGAAGACGACGAACTGCTTCTCCGCAGCACATCGGCACAGTCCAACCACCAAACAGCAGCAAGACAGCAACAGACAAGTTTCTGCGGCACAATTAACTGGCTCTCAATACAAGTGGTGAACGATCCACCAATCCTGCCTGGATCAAGCCTGAAATGCGTGGATGCGGTTGAACACCCTCAGGCCCACGCTCGGAGTTAGAGAAGAATTCCAACCTTACACAGGTTAATGTGCTTACTACAGACTCATTGCTTAACACACATCAAGTAGTTTTTACAACAGGATCAACATGCCGCCAGTATACCATGCCAGAGGAAAACAGAAGTTTTCCCTAGTGGGACAACCGATACACCATACTGAAGCATGCGGGACGTCTAAAATACCGAAGCACTACTGGCAATGCCGAAGAGCTCAGCAGCTGTCTCACAGCTCAGGCAGATGATAACATTAACACATGCCAAAAGGCCCTGCAGTAGGATGTTTACCTCCTGGGCAGCAGTAATAGGGCCCAAATTTTCTTCATTATTGTTGCTGGATGTAGATGTTATAGAGAAGCTGGTGATAATTTAACATTTTTGTTGCAAGTGGATGAAATCTTTTTGGATAAATGCAGAAACAATGTTGTTGTTGTTTTTTTTTTTTTTTTACATTTAGATGCTTTTGATATGTACCCCCAATTTATCTGAATGCACCCTATAAAGCGAGTGAACCATAATGGCTTGTCAGCATAGGCTGAAACATTCAGAGTTGTGACAGAGTCAGATATAAACAAGCCAATATAACTGGAAGTAGGCAGTGACCGTGTCAAGAAATGGGGGCTAGTCTGAGATCGCATGAGTCATAATAACAAAGTGATTCATACAAGCATCCATCAAGTCAACCAGACGTTAATCATCAGCTGGCCCTTCTAGAAGACCTGAAGCTGGAAATGTCAACATACAGCTATTTTCACAGTCAATCTGTCAAACAGACCAACTGGTGAGTGTTGTTGAGTGCCTGAATTTATTAGTATAATCAAAAGGCCATCCTCAAGCCAACTGTAGATTAAAGAAGAATAGAGCCATAAAGAACAGATCAAAATTGGTACAGTTTCTTGTGAAGAAGTCAATTTCAGCTAAAAATAAAAATAAACATATTTTATAGTTTGAAACAGTTGAACCGTTTTTGCTACTACAGTGTAATAAAAATAAATAAAAAATATTCATTTAATAAAGGTTTTTAATAAATGTCTTCAGCACTACCAATTTGAACTCCCATAGCAAATACATTCTGCTTGTGAAACAACCAAACAATTAGAAACCAATTTTAATTTTCATTAATTTCATAGCTTCAATATTCATTAATAAAAAGTCATGTGATTTCTGCCTCAGAAAAACAGAATAGTTTAAACAATTGTGTTATAATCTATCTATAATTGAGACTTTTCTGCTAGAAGTCCTTACACAAACCTTAATAACGGTGACAAACCTTAAGTAAAACAGGTATCTGCACACAACCAGTAACTAAAGAAGAACAACACCATAAAACCAACGAATGGTAAAATAATAAGCCTATAACCCAAAGCACATCATTTATCCATGCTGTAATGCATGCCGGGAGCTTGAAAATCAAATCAGTATTATTGCTCAGTATGAAAATGTTCAGAAAGCTTTGTTTGGATAGTTGGGAGAACATTTGGAGGAATACTGTTGGTTTAAAACTTTTTATCTTACATTTCTCAGTATACGTGTGACTCAGAAAGCTCTGTATACTGGATAAAATGTGATTCCATTTTTATAGCACAGTTTAAACTGATTAATTTCTATTTATATCTATTTATATTCTAGTTCTTAGTTAAGTTATTTGATAGCTATATAAAAAGTGTCTTGCCTAGAAATGTGTTACATAATTGATATTTCATGAGGTCAGTAAATCCAATAGAATCCACTCACATTTATGCAACTATCTATATTGAGCAATACAGAACAGGAAGTTCTCTAACATATGATGACCAGCAAATGACAAGCGTGCATGATGTGGCAGCCCTACCCTGCTCCATCTTAAATGATATTCTGGGAAAAGAGAATCCCTCACCTCATATAGTCCATTTTGGTCTACTGTCATTTTACATTTGATTATGATCACGTCCTTGAATTCCCAGGCCAGTTCCCCAGAGTACAACATGAATAACCGGATATTTTAGTCAGCCAAAATAAACCTTGATGACCTAAATTATTTTCTGGAAGTAGGTCTGCCTCCTGAGATTCCTAAAAATGTTAGAAGGTTCGGTAGCACTTTAGATTAGGGAACACATATTCACTATTAACTTTTCCCACAATAAACTTCAATTTACATGTATTTTAGTTATAGTGAAGTGATATCAATGCCATTTAATCAAAAACCACAAAATTGGATTTTGTCTGATTTTTTGCTGCTATCCATCAGTGGATATCTCACACTTGTATCCGGTCCTTTGATATCCAAATACAATGAACCTGGTCTGATATTCCAAACTGCCCTGTGAAATCATCAAGGTGATTAAATATTTAATAACATTATCCTTTTACAAAATCTATGAAAGGTGACATGCTCACTTAGAGCAGTCACTAAGAATAATTAAACAATTAGATCAGTATTATATAACAATTTTGATAGCTGATGGCAATGAAACTGGATCTTGGACCTGCAGTAACAAAGCAACTGTTCCATTGTGTAAGTGAGACTGCAGACTTGACCTGAATCCTTCCCAACTTATTGTCCATTAACATTTTTAACAAGCTGGGTCCATAATTAAGTTGGCTTGAAAAAGCCAACTTACTGATCTACTATTTAATTGCCCTCTATACCCTTATATTGTCACGGTGCACACAGCGGGCAGGAATGAGGAACACGGAGACGAGGATACCCAATTGGGGGTACAGTCATAGATTTTAGATACTGCTTTGCAAAATCTATAAAACAGAACTGTTTTATGAATTGCAAGAATATTTTTATAGCACTTCACCAGTTTTTGAGACAGCACAATGCACAATGGATCCACGCAATAGTGCCTAAGAAGTTGGCCAAAAAAGAGACAGCATAATTATTTTTCACTTTTCTCCAAGGAAAACACAACAACAAAAGACACTCTTTCCTGTTTTCTCATCCAGCCAAACCAACATCAATGTAAATTAAGTTAGAAAAAAAATTGAAAAAATAACAGATTCCATATTTGTTAGACCACTTTAGTTTAAGTGGAAGCTATTGCCTCTGTTTTTTACTTCCAGGAGCAACTGTTAAAAAGTGAGTTATTGTAGCAATGGTCATATTAATCATAGTCAAGATAACCAAATGATATCCAGTAGAATAAGAGATCAAAGAAACCCATCTCTGGTTTAGTGTCAGCGGATGGGTACTTAATCTGAACTGATGAGACGAAAGGGAATAACAGGCCAAAAAATGTTTGGAAACACTAGTCATGACATGACCCATCAGAAACTTCAGTTAAAAAGAAAAAACGTGAACACGTTTCAGCTCAGGACACGTGAATAACTCATCACCTCGTTTGTGAGAAAGGTAAGCTATGTGCCATGTGTTGTGAGCAGCAGGAGACATGAGCGCCTGAAGGGCAGCCAGGTCCTCGCTCTCCTCACTGTGCTCTCTGCTGAGGACTCATATGCACACTGGCAATTCACACAAATACATATTAGTCAAATCTGTCACCTCCAAGATCTGCTTCATATTACGTACAGGTTTTTAGTGTTAGTTCAGCAGCTATTGTTGTAGATTCAAAAAAAAAAAAACACTGGAAAAAACACTGGATATGACTGCAGACTGGACTGCACATCATTTAAGCCTTTGAGCTCTTCCTGTTTTGAAGATGTTTCCATTAAACAGATCTTATTTCATTCCCTTGGCAGAAATGAAAATGCGATACAGCACTATCAGGCCAGGAAAATTAGCAGAAAAGCCAGTAATGGCCAACAGCACAGAGAGTTGATTCTCTAGCAGACTCTAGTGGTTACATTTGTTATTACTATATTTCCAAACAAACGAGAAGCACAGATCTCTCATCGCCATCACCATCGGCCAACACTCCCGCCTGTCTGATGGCACTCCAAACAAAATGACTACCACATGTGAATGTTCTGATATCTGCAAATCCTCCTGACACTCACTCTGACAGCTCCAGGACATTTCTTTGCCTAAAGCAAAAGAGGAAATTTAGAAACCAAAATGCATAACTTCTCATCGTAAGGCAAGACAGTCCAGTTCCTTCACTGACTGACATCTTGCTTTAGTGGGACTGGCAGGGAGCGAGACGAGATCTGCCAAGATCAACAAGAAACCCGGGCCTGTTTATGGACATAACGAGTGCAGCGAGGAGCCAGCAGCTGCCCGATCCAGAGGCTCTCCGAGGCTAATAGAGCAGATCCATTAAATTCCATCCACAACAACTGCGTGAGGGCCTGTGGTGACTGTACAGAAACAAAGCATTTATAGAGGGCATGTTTGAAGGGAGAACACAGATGATAGCTTTAAAAGACTAGTCTTACTAACAAACAACAAAAATTACTTATTTAAATGTTGACATTTTCTCTTGATAAAAAGACCCCAATAATCTTGTATGTCTCTTTTTATGTCTCAGCAATGCCTTAACCTGTGCACATATTTGCTGATATCCACATTCAAAAAATCTGAGACTTAAATATAAACTCCCAAACAACAGCATTTTACAGCTTTGTACTAGTGGTTCTCAAACAGAGGACTGGGGGCCCAATAGGGGGCCTCGGCAAACCTCTAAAATGGCCTCTAATTGACTTAAAGTATGCAAAATAAGCAATAAAATAAGCCAAAACAACTAAAGAACATGATGTCTTATTTTATATAACTACCTCAACAACTGTTTTTATTTTTCCCAGTAGAATCCAGTTGTGCTGAAAAATCTGGATGTATGAGTAAAAATCTCTTTTTTTTTTTTTAAGTGTGACCTCTGGACTGGAAGAGTATTGTGAATTAATAAAACCTTATTTTATTTTATAATTAATTTTATAATGAATTTTCTATTAATTAAGTCAACAGTCAGTCTGAATAAATCTAGATTTAAATTCATAAAGACAAGATAGTCTGTGCATGATCTGATGTTTTATTCGTATCCAAAACAAGTCCATGTGAACATTACAGAGTGCTAAACACTCTCATGCAGTGTATGTTTCAGAAATGGAATCATAGAAGTAATAACTTATGATCTGCCAGGAAATCCGTAATATGGACAAAGACATCCAACTATTGCTGTAGCGCAGCTAAATAACAAGCATAAACATTTTGACTTAATTATTATAGAATACAAATGATTGGTTATTGTCCAGCACAGTGTATTTGATTTTTAGACAATCGAAGGTATAAGAAAAAATAAATAAATAAATAAATAAATAAATAAACCCTGTCAATCAGACAAAAAAAAGGGGGGGGGGAGGGGGTACATTTGACATTTCTCCCGTCACTATTAAAATAATGGCTGTTCAGTGCTATTCAGTAAAACAACTCGAGAGTCATGGGGTTTTTAAAAACTGTTGTGGACAAAGGGGGACCTTGGAGTCAAAACAGTTGACAGTACTGCTTCATACTATTAACATGTGCCAACAGTTGCCTCATTTGTGTATCCTCAGGAATTTTATGAAAATCAGTTAAACAAAAAGTAACTGAGAATTCAATTCCAAGTTTCCTCAGCATCAAAAAAACATCTGAGCAATACAAATTTTCATTTGCATTTGATTAAAACACATCACAAAGGCCTCTAATAGTACACCTGGCGTTTGGCTGAAATAAGTAGCAATTATGTCACTTTTTTTATTTATCGCCACCACAGGCATTGATAAACTAAGCAACACCTGAAACGTAGCATACCGTCCTCTCTGTTCTGCATATCGCCCTTGTTGAAGACGGCCAATTAAACATGCATGAGACGCTAGTGTAGAGTGTAAGACCTGGGCGTCAAAGCCATCCAGGTATTAGTTGACTCCTTGACGACAGAGAAAACCACAATATCGCTGCTTTACCCAGATGAAGCTGTGAAGAAAAGCCTGGTAAGTTTACTAGCTAACTTGAAAAAAAAAAACTGTAATCATAATCTAGATGTCTTGAAATATATGTACTTGGTTGTGTTTTCTGGTCTGATACAAATATTCAAATCTAATATCTTTCTATCAAAATTCAGTACAGTAAAGCAATTTTTCAAATAATCAAGATTTTTAAGTAATATGTATCAACAATTCCAGAAGTGAATCAACAGTTAGAAACTAGATTTAAGTGTCCTTCTAGGCAGATGACTGTTATCTCTCTAAAACACATGTACGGTTTTCATCAGGCATTCTAGATGTTCATGCATTATTTAATCGTGTGTCTGTGCCTTGGTTGTTTTCCTGCCATCTGATGCTGACACTGAGCACCTGATGAAAATGCTCAAGACTATTGCATGTCACATGCATCTTAATGTACAGGAGTTGAATTGGTATTTTTTTAAACAAAATGTTTACTTCATTAGCAGTTAAGGTGTGGATAAAATGCTCATTTAAAATAAAATGACCCTTATTTGTGTTTAAGAGAGAGCAAGGATGGAAACATATCAGAAAGATTCCATGAAGCGCATCCGTAGGCACAGTCAGGGTGTCCTTCAAGACCTGCCCATCAAAGGATTCAAAGATGAAGTCAAAGATGTAAGTAATTAGTAGGGGTGTCCCCGACTATGGATTTTCATCGGATTCGGAATTTTCGAATTTTGCCGGTAGTCGACTGATCGTCGAATCATATGTTTGGGGGCGGGGCCAAAATACATTACCAAGAATCAAGTCAGACATTGGTCATAATTACTGATGTTAACACATCACAGGGAAAATGTGTAACGAACGCTTCACAGATACAAAAATAATGTTTTATGTTTTGATTAAAAGCTAGTTAACATTAAACGTCAGCAAAAACCTAAGAATTCACAACATTTTTTACAATAGTGCTCTCATAACGTTATGTATATGACAGTAGCCTAATTGTTAATGTTCTGCATTTGAGCTGCGCGCGCTGAGTTAGCATTTGATAGCATGTTATTAATCTAGGGATTAAACTAATTTATCGCATATAGAATACGGTTCGTTATTTATACAACATAACGTCAATATAACGACCCATAGGCTATCTGCACGTAATGCCCTGAAATGCAGAAGTGAACGTGACTGCATGGAATTAACTCCTTTTATGGACGCGTTCTTCATGCAACAACGCGCAGAAATACGGCAACTAAACTCTAAAAATTCACAGCGTGAATTTTAATGTTATGTATATGACAGTCCCAGTCATAGTTATTAATATTCTGTATTGTTGTTTGTACTGCTCGCGCTGCGTGCTTGAACATTGAGCACCCCCATATAGCCAAAATGGCATGATCATAACACCCCGCGAATATTCGACTATAATATTGGGAGCCGATTTGGGCTCCTGCTATCGAAGCATGGAATCGTCGACTATTCGGGGTCACCCCTAGTAATTAGACAATTTCAGCTATTGTGTAAGATATCCCATATGGCAAAATAAATAAATAAATAAAATATTTTCATTGGTCTCACAAAAACAACATCTGAGTAATAAAACCTTTTTCTGTGTTTAATTAAAACAATCAAAAGTGCCTCTGATACACCAGACATTTGGCTGAAACAAAGTAGCAATTAGCAATTTTTTAGATTTGTTGATGCCACAGGCTTTTATCGAACCTTTCATAAAATTTTTAAATGTGGAAAAGTGGAACAGAGATATTTCAAACCTGCTGCTGACAGCACCTGATGAAATCGCTCAAGATACTACTGCATGCTACATGCATCTTACTGATCAATGAGATTTTTGTGCTCTTTTTTAATGAAATGCTTACTTTATAACCAACTGTGAAGTGTGGATACACAGAGTGATCATTTAAAATAAAAATTACACTCATTTGCATATCAGAAAGTGTCCATGAAACACATCTGCAGACACAGTCAATGTATACTGATGAGATGTATACGATGAGAACTGATCATGTGTGTGTGTATGTGCTTGTTTAACTATACTTCTGAGTGCCAAATGTCCTCACTTATACAGTGAAATATTATGACAAGCTACTAGTGAGGACAGTTGACTGGTCCTCGCTAGTTAAAAAGGCTTATGAATCAACAAAACATGTTTTTATTTAAATCTAATGTTTTGCACAGTTTCTGTGAGGGGAAGAGTTTAGGGGTATGGGTTGGATTAGGAGATAGAAAATATCATTAACATAATATAAAATCAGTGGAAGTCCACGCAATGTCCTCACTTATATAGTGAAACAAAGGGGGTGTGTGCATATGTATAACTAAATTCTTTATATTCTTTATATATTTTTTGTCTATTTGCTTTTAGCAAAGCTAAAATTAACCCAAAATGTATTTTTAGATTAAATATGTACATTTTATATTTATGTTTTGGCATTGGAAGGTTTAATCTTCATTTTTTAAAATTGAAAAATATATTTCTTTAAGCTGCACTGGTTGTGACACTGTATTTAGCATATATCTGAAATATACATTGGCCAGAAATCATATGGGATGTTTTCACTTTATTCTTACAAATAAAAATATAATCTTGGGCATAACTAATCTTTCAAAACTCAATGTTCTTGTATTTGACAGCAGACTCGTCCTCGGGGTCGTAGAGGCGAGAGACCGCTGACTCCCAAATGGCACAATTCTCTGGATAGTGTTTTCACACGTAAAGGCAGCCTCATTCTGCTGCATGGAAACAATTCTGTGGAAATCTTTAAAGTAACGCAACAGATACAGCACTTACATGTTAGGATTCACACCAACAGTGAAATTTATGTGACAAGTAACAAGTGAACAAAAGAATTCTTCTACTCATGTGGAAATTCTTTGCTTTAATCTGTGCAGTCCAACAAGTCAAGCCAGCCAGCGATCAGAGGACGGTTGAGTGACTTGTACCTTCCTGCTATCACAGAACCGATGTCAAACCTGCAGACAGCAAGGGCCAGACTCAGTCACTCATGTCCTTATCTCAGCACCAGCAGACGCCGCGGCTCCACCTCCTCCATCAATTCACAGAGAGCTCCTGACTTCAACAGCAAGCAGGCGAGTCGGCTCTGACTCAGTTGACAGATTACACTGTAGCTTTGAACCAGTTTGAAGTGTTGAGTTATAAGTTTTAGTTGGTCTCTCTGATTGACAGTCTCTATGCCTAGGAAAAAATAGTTTCAGAGCATCTTCAGTGCCATTTTTGTTAGAAATTTGCCTTCTTTGTCACCTAAATGGCTTCTGAAATAGTTGCATGTGAAGAATATTTGACTTCTCTCTTCCAGAGTTACCTCAAAGCACAGAAAGAGTCCAAGAAGTCAAATGTGACTGTGACGATGATGTACCTGGGGCAGGGGCTTCCTGGCAGCACTCGGGATGAGATGAAAGTGCTTCAACAGATCTGTGGAGGGGAGAACATCTGTGTGTTTAAAGAATTTGTCCAACCTGGAGGTAAAGCTTAGCTGTTACACTGCTTGAGATATTCTGCCAATATTTTTTTTTTATCTTTTGTTGTATATAATCTTTATTTTAAACAAATCTAAAGTCTGGCCACATAAAATTAGCAAGTAACTGTTTTATATGTTCTACCTAACAAAAGGAAATAGACGGATAAAAGAAATACAGAAATTAAGAAAGCATTGTGTATTTTCAACACTATGTAGAGCATGATCAGCATTTTCATTATGCTGAACAGAGTAGAAATACAAAATATTATCAGTGTAATACAATATAAAAATAGTAAACTTATTATAATGTGACAATATAGCAAAAAGCGCAAAATTACAGTTATTTTAGGTTTCTGCAATGACGTGAAAAGAAAAAAATAATTATGTAATAAAACAATAAATGTAACGAAATAAAACAATATGAAATAAGATGAATAAGATTATAAAGGAAATACAGATATTTAATTAGTTTTATACAATTTAAAGCTAAACATAAATGCAAGATATAAAAGTATACTGGAAAAAAAAATTCATTTTGCATCAATTTATTTTTTTAAAGATAATATACTACCAAAATAAAAACATATATAATAATATGTAAATAAAAATAACAAATAATGTTGTTAAATACATTTAAAGTTATAATAAATGTTTATAATAAATTTATAATAAATAATAAAATGTTTAACTAAATAAATAAAAGGTAAAATAAATACATAATACAGCACTTTCTCCCAATAGAGCAGTTTCAGTTCACATCCCAGAGACACTTGGGCTTCCCCTTCAGTGCTACTATCTTTGTGAATGGAATCATAGCAGCCAGGATCAGTTCCTGCTGCGAGTACAGATATACCCCTGGCTTTCAGCAAGGCCGCAGGAGCTGCTTCAGACTGACCCGTCTAAATGGAGGAAAACCCTGCTACAAGTGAGATATGATGACATGCAAGATCAAGAAAAGATTTAAAGCAGAGGTTTCTTCTCAAGACCAAATGGGTTGCCACTGAAAATATATTCTCCTTTTTCAGATGTGTGAATTCAAGGCACGGTATTGGCACCCCAGCGATCGATAGTCCAGCTCCAGCCTTGCAACAAGCCATCAATTCTAATGAAGGTTGGTGTTAATGCGACTGCTGTTAGACTTTCCCACTGGCATTCTTCAAAGTAATGATCTACAAGGGCACATTATTTCCCGAAAGCCTCAAGGTAATCATGCCTTCTGTGCAGGTGTTATGGAGTCCTGCCCTTCTTCCCCTTTGTTTGTCCCTCTTGGAATGGAAAGATCGGCGCAGAATACCAGAAAGCTCTCTAAAGATGGAGGCACTTTGTCAACAGACAGTGAAGACGTAAATGGCAGTACAAAAGAAAGAAAACGTCACAAACGCCATCAAGGACCACGCAGCCAGCAAGGAGAGGGCAAAAGTTTAGAAGAATTGCAAACACATAAAAAGGAAAATAAACCACCTTCCAACACCAAAGAACAACTGCAAACATCAGCAAAAGAACATGCGCCAGACAAGGAGAATTCAGTGACCGAAAATAAAACTAAAGTGCCAGGTGAGTGCAAGTCTTTTCCAGCGATGTGGTTCTTTATTGTGCCTGTGAGCATGACAAGGCCGCTGGATGGAGTCGCTTGCCAGCGCAATGTAAAACTTTGAAGTTGTCTCACGAAAGCTTTGTTGTAAATCACTAGGTTGTATTTTATTTTATAGACAGCACTATCAGGACAGTTTCATTTCTCAAGATTCATTACAGGAAAGAAAAACCTTGACTAAGCGTGGCGGCGAGAAAACGATGGATGCTTCAAAATCGAATGGAAAAAGCAGCAACAGGGGAAGACTGAGGGACTTCTATGAAGAATGTGTTGAAATGAGCACTGGCCTGGAATCAGGCCTAGACCAACAGAAGTGGTTCAAAGTAAACAGTAAGTCAAGAACTGCGGCTCATTGCTCACAGACAGGGTTTCTCCTGAGTCTTTTAGCCTGATTTAGTGGGAGTCAATTATTTTACCATAAAGGTTATGACAAAAAGTAGTTTCTAATTAAAACATATACTAAGGTTGGTGTGAAGTTTTAAGACCATGAGAATTGGTTCCATTATTCTACCTATGGGCTACTCAACTTGGGACAAGGGCCACAAAGAAAGACCACTTTTGCCTTAAGATCTGAACTTCTCATTTTTTTTAGTAATGATTCTTTTATATTAACCATCAGAATACTCTATGTGTGCTATGCAGTTTGCTATGGAAAAAGTTATTTATCACAGTAATTAATACATTTGTATTATAGATAAGGACAAAACAGAAAATAAATTATTGCCCGAAACATTTTATTACATACCCAAATAGTAAAGCATAGTTTCTTAATAACCCAGTTGATGTATTAGCAGGAATATACAGTTCCTCTTCAGGAACTCGAGCTGCGTCCAGAGACGCTTTGGGGAACGCCTTCAGCGTGAGTTGGATGAGGGTGAGGGATTTAGTGCGGAGGACATTCGTGTAGCTCCGCAAAACCGCTGATTTGTCTCTCCGCGCCACCAAGGAGACCGTCGGGAGCGATGTGTGGCAGCCCTGGTGGCAGTGGAGAGGCATCTTTGGTTGACAGGGTCTTCCTTCTGGATGCCCCACTTTACCTTCTGGCCTTTTCGGTGACGGGAGGCAGGCGGCGGCGTTCCAGCGGTTTCTTCCTCGCCGCTCTCTAGCTCACGGGCTGCTGGCGCGTGCTGGCTCCTCGTATAGACAAGCTCGCCCCTGCGGGGTCGGGGCGGTAAGAAGGGTGCGTGGTCAAAGAGGTCTTCGGCCAAGAAGCCCTGATGTGAATGGATCAGGGCTTATGAGGGTAGCCCCGCTGGGGTAGAGCAACGATCACCGCAGCGTACGGTGCTCGTCTTCCCCCAGTGCTCTCAGGAGATCGATCTCCTAACCCTGCCATATATGGTGTTCCAGGACGCAGCGGTCTCCAGCGAGCACACATCTCAGTCTCTTCCGCCCGGAACCGTAGCGGAGCTGAGATGCTCGCCACCCCTTCAGGGGTCTCTGGAGCAGCTAGTTCAGCGGTTCCCTGGCGGTGTGCCATTCCAGGACACCGAACTAGCCACTCTGATTACACCAGAGGCCAGTCTCGAGAGACTGGTTCCCTTAGTAGACTATTTCGCAGCGTGGAACTACTGCCAAATGTGTCTCAGTGGGTCCTGCGTACTGTAGAGAGAGGCTACAGTTCTCGTCCGCCTCAATTCAACAGGGTGAATTCCACGTTAGTGGGCCCCGAGCAGGCTCTGGTAATGGAACAAGAGGTAGCTACTCTCTTAAGGTAGGAGCCCATCGAGGTGGTCCTCCTCACGAAACAGAGTCCGGGTTCTACAGCCGGTACTTCATAGTTCCAAGGAGGATGGAGGATTGCGTCCCATTTTAGATCTGCATCAATTGAGCCGCTCAGTCAGCTGACTGAAGTTCAAGATGCTCAGGTAAGTGTCTCTATTCTGTTCTCACCATTCCGTCACTTTAGCAAAGGGTTAACAGATAGCGAACAAAGAAAACTCCAGAAAGCAGTCTTGTGACCTTGGTGACTTTACTGGTTATTTTCAACTGTAAAACTACAAACAAAGAAGAAAATTATGTTTAAGCATTACATTTATATCTATGACATATACAGTTAAACAATACAATGTACATAGTTTCTTCACAACATTACTTTAGCTTTGTATATACTATAAATATATGCATTTGTGTTAAAGAGAAACCTAACGTTCCCTTAAACCGTTAGCATGTAGCATTAATTATTAAAGCAATTCGTTTCCCACAATAAATGCAGTATCAATCAATTATTCCAACAATTAAACAACTCCTTATGGACATTAGTATGTATTAACACAAATATGGCACTTACGGACATATATATCCAAAGCTCAAACGAAGAAATCACCCACTCAAAGTACATTGCGTTTTAGACGATCTTCACTGAGAGAAAACGAAAGTAAAAAGTAAACATGTCACGGGTAGTACCTTAAATGTCCAGTAGGTGGCGGGTCAAAAACACAAAGATATATGCAACAGCACAGTCTCAGATCAAGTCCGAGGACTGGTTTGTCACGTAGATCTAAAAGACGCATACTTCCACGTCTCCATCCTTCCCACTCACAGGAAGTTCCTGAGGTTTGCTTTCGGGGGCAAAGCTTACCAATATCGGTTACTTCCCTTCGGCCTAGCACTCTCACCCCGCACTTTTACGAGTGTGTGGGCGCCGCGTTAGCTCCGCTGCGGCTACGGAGCGTCCGCATACTCAATTACATCGACTATTGGTTGATTCTCGCTCAATCAGAGCGGAGGGCGGCTCAACATTGACATGTTGTTCTGGCTCACTTAAAAGTGTTGGGGTTAAGACTGAACCCCAAGAAAAGTGTGCTTTCTCCATTACAGAGAACCACTTATCTGGGGGTGGTGTGGGATTCGACCACGTTGCAGGCACATATGTCTCCTGCTCGGATCGAGTCAATCCTCACGAAAGTCAGGAGGGTGAAAGAAGGCCAGTCACTCACTGTCAAGCAGTTTCAGATACTGCTGGGTCTGGTGGCAGCTGCTTCCAACGTGGTACCTATTGGCCTGCTGTACATGAGACCCCTACAGTGGTGGCTCAAGACCAAGGGGATCTCCCCGAGGGGAAACCCGCTTCGCATCATCAAGGTCACGCGGCGATGCCTACGTGCCTTAGACATGTGGAGACAACCTTGGCTCTTGTCCCAGGGCCCGGTGCTGGGAGCTCCGTGTCGCTGCGTACGCTAGCGACGGACGCATCCCTCACCGGTTGGGGAGTGGTCATGAGTGGCCACCCTGCCCATGGTCTGTGGAGGGGTCATCATCTCTCTTGGCATGTGCTCAGGCTCGAGGTGCTGCCCATGTTTCAGGCTCTGAAATACTTTCTCCCAGAACTAAGAGGTTGCCATATGTTAGTTCGCTCCGACAACACATCGGTGGTCTCTTATATCAACCACCAAGGAGGTCTGCGGTCGGACCCCCTGTACAGGCTGGCGCACCAGATCCTTGTGTGGGCTCACTCTCCTTGTTGGTCGAGCTGACATTGCTCCCCTCAACTTAGAGGGTCACCTTTGAGCATGCCGCTCCCTTCTGAGCGTCTTGAGTTCCCTCTCATGCTGAGAGTTAAGTTCTTGACTTAACCAAGTGCCTTGGTAGAGCTAGCATTGCTCCCCTCACTATAGAGGGTCACCTTTGAGCATGCTGCTCCCTCCCGGCTCTCCTGTTGGTCGAGCTGGCATTGTTCCCCTCAACTTAGAGGGTCACCTTGAGCATACAGCTCCCATCTGAGCGTCTGAGTTAGCATCTCAATGTGGGAGCAGACACCCTGTCGAGACAGGTGCTCTTGCCCGGGGAATGTATGCCTCACACCGAGGTGTTGAAGCAGATCTGGAGAGTGTTTGGCCAGGCTCAGTTGGACCTCTTCGCTACACAGGAGACAGCGCAATGTCCCCTCTTGTACTCTCTACTTAATCCAGCTCCATTGGGGCTGGATTCCATGGTACACAAGTGACCAAGGCTTCGTCTGTACACCTTTCCCCCGATTGCTCTGCTCCCCAGAGTTCTGGAGAGAGTGCGCCGGGACGGAGTTCGGCTGCTACTAGTAGCCCCATTCTGGCCGGGCCGAGTATGGTTCTCGGACCTGATTTCCCTCCTCGACGGCTTTCCGTGGGAGATTCCAGTCAGGAGGAATCTCCTCTCACAGGCAGGAGGCACCCTTGTGCACCCCCTCCCGGAGTTGTGGAGGCTGTGGGCTTGGCCCCTGGGGGGGCACGGTTCATAGCTTCCGGTCTCTCAACCGAGGTTGTTGAGACCATCCTCCAATCCAGAGCTCCCTCAACGAGGAGATTGTACGCCCTGAAGTGCTTCACTTCATGGTGCGGCGATCGCCAGCTCGACCCAGTTAACTGCCCGGTTGGTACAGTGCTGGACTTCCTGCAGGCTCGACTCTCTGCAGGGTTAACCCACTCCACTTTGAAGGTTTATGTGGCGGCGATTCTGCCTACCACGCCTCCCTTGGTGGACAGTCAGTGGGCAGACAGCCCCTGGTACACGTTTCCTCCGTGGTGCACTGAGGCTAAGGCCTCCAGTACGGTCCCGGGTCCCCCCTTGGGACTTGGCTGTGTTATTGATGCTCTCTGTAGGCTTCCATTCGAGCCTATTAAGGAGATCTCAGATTGCCCTGAAGGCTGTGTTTCTCCTGGCGATTTCATCTCTGAAGAGAGTTGGGGATTTGCGGCGAAATACATCCACAGAGCTGCATACGTGCACAGAGCTGCCATGTTGAGAAGGGCGGACCAATTGCTGATTTGCTATGGTCCCCCAAGAGAGGTCTTCCTGCTTCAGGCAGACCCTCAGTGGTGGATTGTCTATGCCATTCATATGGCCTATGGGTCCTCTGACCTCCCCTCGCGGATGGGAGTCAAGGCTCATTCCACGAGAAGTGTGGCGGCCTCCAAGGCCTTTCTCGCAGGTGTCCCAATAAGGACATCTGCAACGCTGCGGGATGGTCTACGCCCCTGACTTTTGTCAGGTTCTATGGCCTGGACATGCGAGCCACTCCAGGCTCTTCCGTTCTCTCGTCCCCTGGATGTGCTCCGTACGGATACACACGGGGCAGGGATTGGGAAGTCTGGTGCCGTGGGTATCTCGTTCCCCAAAGCGTCTCTGGACGCAGCTCGAGTTCCTGAAGAGGAACGTCTTAGGTTACGTATGTAACCCCAGTTCCTCAAAGGAACGAGACGCTGCGTCGCGAGGTCACACTTCCAGCATCACTGCCAGCGCTTGCTTCAATTTAGAAGCTGACACTGGTTTCACCGCACTGGCTTTTATGCCAGCTGGTCATTACGTCACCTCACCCGTGACGTCCCACCATCCATTGGACAGATTTAATTTGTATTCAGAGCCGGTCACGCTGAAGGCGTTCCCCAAAGCATCTCTGGACGCAGCGTCTCGTTCCTTCGAGGAACTGGGGTTACATACGTAACCTAAGATTTTTTTTCTTAGATTTTTTTTCCCATTTCTCAAAACCTGATTTGTAATGTAATCATAATGAGGCATGTGATGAACAGTGAAAAGATATGCATTTTGTGTCATCTGCTAGAGTCTGAGAGGAGCAAAATCAAAGAGCGGATCACTTCAGGACTCACTGCCAATGACTCAGCATCAGAAGTGGAACTTAGTGAGGAAAGTGACAGCAGTTTTACAGAAGCAAGGAAACCTAAAATGAATAAAAACCAAGGTTGGTATAACTGATAAGATCAAGCTCTGCAGTATGTGCCATTGATTTATGATCAATATGTTGTGTGTGTGTGTGTACGTACATACACAGTATGTAAAAATGTAACGTCATGAGTTATGACATTCTCTCTTCTTTTTTTATGAAGGTCCAGAGGATGCCACATCTGAAGAGCAAGACTTACAAAAACAGGTGATCTTAACTCTAAAAATTAACTGCTAAAATGTCTACGAAATCAGATCCATAGATATTTCTACAGATACAGCTATGATGGTATTGTTAGCCCTGTTTTACTGAGCTCTGCTTCTGTTCTGCACAATCAAGCAAATTACATTGCATGAGTGTAAGACGGTTTTAGAGTATCATATAAATAAATGCAAATTATATTTTTTTTTCATGGGAAACTGGTGCATTTATTGACGTTTACAGTTTTTCTTGACATATTTCATGAAAGAATACAAGATTGATCATTTTTGTAACAATATATTAGTAGAATCTGCTGTTGTTGCTTCAGATGGATGCCATGACAGAAGTGCTGAGCAATTCTGACGAAGTGGATCAACTAATACTGAGAAACACAGGTCTGACTGATGAACTGCTCAAGAGTTTGGCAACGGCGCTGAAGAGAAGCCCATCCGAAGTCACAGTGATTAACCTTAATCTGAACCAAATCGGACCCCCTGGAGTCAATGTTTTACTAGACCTTCTGCAGGCCAAACCACAGATCAAAGAACTACTGTACGTTTCATGCAGACCTTCTAAATATGTCCAAAAATAAGCTGACTTTTCAAAACTGCTCTAAAAAAGAAACTCTTGAAGGTAGTTATAAATCATTATGAATAATGAAGGTCATTTTCTTTCTTCTTTAGATTGTTTGGAAACCAACTTGGCGATCTTGGAGTGCAGACCCTGCTTAGTGGATTGGCTGAACTTCAAGATAAAACAGCAGCGATGCGTGGAAACTCTGAACCGATCCACTTCTCTCCAGTTAGCATTGTGATCAAAGAGTTAGACCTAGGTGGAAACGGCATTGGCAGCGAT
Organism: Barbus barbus; assembly: GCF_936440315.1. Classification (NCBI taxonomy): domain Eukaryota; kingdom Metazoa; phylum Chordata; class Actinopteri; order Cypriniformes; family Cyprinidae; genus Barbus; species Barbus barbus. Next base: position 18,936,179 of record NC_136733.1, on the reverse strand, counting down.
GGCCTGAGGGTGCTGGCCACTTTTATGAGGTATCATTCAGACCTTCGATATCTGGGCCTGGCACAGACATCATGTTCAGACATGGAGGCTTGGACAGTCTTGTTTGAAAGTCTGAAAGTGAACACTACGCTGACACACATCATCTTAGATGAAAGCAACCTTGGCGACAATGGTATCAAGCTGTTTGCTGAGGCACTGAGATCAAATAAGACCCTGAGGAAGGTAGACTTAGATAATAATGGTTTCAGTGAGGTTGGAGGACATTATCTCCTGGAGGCTCTACGCTCTGGAGGGAAATGTTCCCTCGAGAACCTCAGCCTGGATGGGAACTACATCAGCACGGCACTGATGGCCAACATACAGCAGGAGCTCGAATCTAACAGACCAGCTGCTCTGTAAACTGAGATGTATCATCAATTAACTTTTGCTTTACAACTCAAACTTCTGGCGGGATGTACAGTAAATAAGCCTGACGTCTTCAGTGCAGGACAGAGGGAAAATCTTTGTGGCCAGCACGTGGGTGGCTTCCAATAATTCTAAATTGCTTTATTTCGGTGATCCATCTTTTTGGGAGTTTAAACAGTGGAGGAAAAATTTTAGAGAAATATTTGCTTGGGCTCTTGACCCGGTCTTTACGCCACAAGCCAACAGATTCTCCCACTCATGTCTTTGAAGTTTGTGAATTGTCCGTGCATCTGGAAGGTGAGATGTTCATTTTGGTTCAGAGAAATTTGAGAAACACCATCTTTTTTTTGGGATGATATGTAAAATGAGCTGTACCTGGAGACCAGAAATATCGTTCTTGATCTGAATTTGCCTTAATAATTGAGATCTCATTGAAATTTGTTGCAGTGGACTGTAAGTCTGTTATATTCATTAGGTTAATATCATAAAAATTGTCTTTCCTGTTGCCTCTGGTTTAAAAAATAAGAACAGATCTCTAGATATCAGATGTTATTTTCACACATTCAGTGCATCCATCCTACCAAAGAAAGGATTAAAAATTAATTCAGGAAATTGAATGTCTGACCTCAATGTCAAATATTTTTTTTCATATTACAGACCTGTTGATCATTAATTTGTATTCATAAATGATGAGAGGGATGAAAACCACTTTTGGATGTAAAAAAAATTTGTTACACTTAAGAGATATTATTTGTTTCTTGTGCTTTCACCACCCTGACCCACATTCATCAAAGTTGACGGTAGAAAAAGTATAAAAGTGTCATTTTTGGGACAAATATTCACAGTGTGATATCTGAGAGTTTAGGTGGAATAATGTGGAACCTTTGTTTCAGATTAAATGCACACATTATCACTATTTTGTGTGATTTCACCCTTAACTGAAATAAAATTTATGTGAATGAAAATGTTCCATGAATATATAGCTCATAAGAAAGCTGGGGTCTTTTATTGAAATCTTGAGTACAATGCCTTGATTCATAGACAGCTAAATGAGTTTCAGACATTCACGTTACAGTGGCATGACATTGTTCCATCAGCAGGGACATTTGGAAAAAACTTGATCAAAGCTTTTCACTGAAGTAATTTCTGCTGGAGGTTGTAGATGTGCCAGCAAGAAACACCAGCGTACCCTTTGCATTTTGTCTGGAAGTTCCTTTTCGCTTTATCTGTTGAAAAGTATCATGTCACGTCTTCTTCAAAGCTTCAGCTAAGAGATGGAGAACCTCTAATGACATTTTTTCTATTATGGCATAATAGAAAAAATTTAATTATGCCTGAATATTTTCACAATAATACTCATAGTTAGTGTCAATGCCAGCCTAGTCTCAGCCTCACACATCATGCTCATAGACCATTGGCTGAACGTATGACGCATAAGGCACACAAAATGGGAAACACTTCAAAGTAATCATCTGATTGGTTGAATACTACAGGATTCTTTAATTCTCTGGAAACAAAGCAGTCATGATGACAAAGCCCCTTATGGAAGAAGAAAGCCGTTGTGTTTACACCTGTGACAAAGAAAGCTTTTCATGATAAACTAAGCACTGGATTTTCAAAAGTATGTGAAGTTCACAGCACTTTGTTGCACTATTTTTGCAGGAAACTTGCATGACTTTCTTGATTAAACTGCACGCCGGTCTGTCATCATATTAATCTTAATCATCTTAATCTTAATCTTAATCATATTGACTTTATGCTTTCACGCCCCTAAATATGATGCTGAAATTAACTGTGATTTGTTGCTTTTCCTGTCGGTATGATGTCCTCTTGAGCAGTCCTTGGCCAATGAAAGCTGCTATGGATTCCAGACCTTCTGCTCTCACTTTGAAGCTCTGGCTAGTAGAAATTGTGGTCATTAAAGTGTGGTCATTAAAATAAGGATTTGCAAAAGAACTGATATATCAACAATGATATGGGAAAAATCCAATGTGCCACTTGAAAAATTTCATTTATCTCAACAAGCACATCATTTTTTTTTTTTTTTATAATGTTTAAAAGCAATGAAATAAGATCCCAACTTCTGAAGCATTCCTGGATTCAAAGCTCTGATCCTAATGCCTTTAAAAAATTAATCTGCTTTGAAGAGAAAGCCTTTTCAACTTCTGTGCCAAGAGACAGTACACTCAGTTCATCCATGGCCTTCATGGGTATGCAAAGGTTTTGCTAGTTTAAGGAAAATGCTACTGCCATTATATTCAAAAACAAAATGAGACATGAAGTCTGGTGGGAAAAAATGCAAATAAATGTGCATCTGTTCAAGAAATATCTATATAAAAACAAAAATGTGAAGAAAAAAACAGATGATTTTTTTCCCCTCATGGATCTGTACTAAATAGGTTGGGTGGAAGCTGTAAGCAATGTGGTTCAGAAAGACTTTCGGTATTTTTAAACATTTGTTTGTATCATGCCGTGATGTGCAAGGACATCGAAAGTGGATCCACCCATTTTCAATGGACAGTTGTTTGAAAAGCAAGGTGAGTGAGCTAGTATAAATGCATTTCTTTGATGTAACAGACAAACAGAGTCTTGGTGTGGAGAGTGTGTTTGTGTAGTTTCGGCTGGCATGTGTATTTGTTCGCTGAGAAATCAGACAGCAGAGTCTCTGTTTGCTTCCTCAGTTTACTCGATGCCTTAGACTCATGTAGAAGCTCTTCTGTTTTATCTAGTTTTTGCGAATTGTGAATCTCATGCTGCTAGACATACCGTTCTAATAGAGCCTGCAGAGTTCGTTTTCAACTCAGAGCTCATTTGTGTGTTAAACACAACGCAAGCGTTAGCTTAAGAGATTCATCACTGCCTGACAAGTGTTATTCTTAAAATTAGAAAAAAAAAAAAAAAAGTTTGACCAGAAATCTTACATCAGTAACATTATGCTAGATTTTACATTACTTTCCAAAGGTTACATTAAGGTTGGCTTAAATCATAATTCACCCAAAAATGAACGTGCTCACTCGTGTTGTTCTAAATCCATCTTTCTTTAGTAGAACACAAAAGTTGCTTTGAAGATATCCATTACAATGAATGGGAACTGAAGTTTTCAAGCTTAAAAAAAAAAGGCACAAAAGCAGTAAAGAGGCCCCAATATACTATACTGCGTGCAAACTTAATTTCTTATGCCACAGGGTCATAAAAATGTATTTGACAGTATGTAATATTTTAACCACAAACATCTGACAAAATCCTCTGGGGACTGTATGAAGCAGCATTTATTTCTTCAAAATCTAAATGCTCTTTTCACTCTTGGTATGTTGTTAAAATGCACTGGCCAGAATACTGACTGAAGCAAGTGCAGGTCTCACAAGGGTTCTCTGAGCATTTTCAAGGCATGTGGTTAACTGCATATCACTGCAGCCAATTCCTAACAAGACACTTGTTGTTTAGGACAGGTCACTGCCAAGTACCTGATGTCCAAGTAAGTCAGGAAGTGCTCTGCAACAAGATGAAACATGTTTCCCAAGGAACTTATTGCTGTCTTTTCTGTAAACTCATTAATCTGTTTTTATATTGCATTTTTCTGTGGTAGCACTAGACAGATGCCTAATGAAAAGTACACCTCTCAGGTAGGAATCCGTGTGGGTTTGGGTGAAAATGGGAGAGGTGGTTTATCTGTGAGATTTATCAGCATGGTGTTACTAGCACGAGTTCAAGTGGCTGCTAACTCAAAATCTCTGAAATAGAAAGTCCTTTAATGGATGTCTCGAACTCTTTGATTTTTGATAGAGGGGGCTTAATTTCTTTCCAGCTACCAGACAGCTAATCTGAAATTGAATTTCCTGCCAAAGAATTCCAATTAGCTCTAGATCAATGTACTGGAAAAAATATATGATGTCCTCATCTGTTTGTAGGGTTGAGTTATGCCTGGGTGAGTATGTAATGATTAGATTGAATTGAAGAAATATTGAAATGGTCGAGAAGCTCTAATCAATGATGAATTGCATTTTTCTATATCACAGAATAGAGATTATCAACTATTATATTTGAAATCTGAATATGTAAATCCATGTTAAATTTACATTTTAAATCTTCCTTATGCAATGTTTCCTGGAGTGGTATTGATTTGAGCCAGCAACGGGATTATTTGAATTTTTAAGTGTTGATCTGCCGTGTCTGCAGACAATGTTACATGTATTTCAAACACACGTCCTTTAGGTGGCCTTTACTATGTACTTACATCATAAAAATAAGCACAGTGTACATATTCTCTGCATACTGTATTGCAAAACACTTTTCCTGCTATTGAGGTGGGATAAGGGTAAGGCTAGGGACAGGTTGGGTGGTGTGTGTAGGTTTAAGGGTTGGTTAAGATGTAAGGGATGGGTCAACAGTGTGACTATAAATGTAATTACAGAAATTAATTATAGATGTTATTACATGCAGGTATTTTTTTTTTTTAATATATGTACAATTTAAAAAACATGTATAAGAGCACTATATCAAATGATTACTTTAAATCTTATTACATAGTAAGGCCACCTAATATAAAGTGTGACCCAAACACAATTATTGGGCTGCCAGAAAACCAACTGATAGTTATAGACAATAAAGTTTGGACTGGATGGACTGAGCTTCTTACATACGATCACAAAGTCTCATTCTAAAGTTTAAATCTTCCCATAGTTGTAGAAGCTATCAAAAACAGAGGAATAACTGAAGTCATGCATTTATGTCTTGTGTTTGTAATGGTTAAGTCCGTTTAAACGGACTTCCTCAGCAATTCTGTGATCGGGATTTGTAAAAATGTGCACCATTTATGTTTATGTAATTTATGGTCCACATTTCAGAGGAAAGAGACTCAAAAGGAGGAATGACCTCACACTGACCCCCTTTTCCTTGACTTTGGCCCAACATTACACCTTCTCACAAGTAGGATCTATGCAAATACAGCCCCAAATACCTGAAATGCCTCTGTGACAAATAGCCCCTTCATTGGCCCTTCTGATCCAGCTAACATCATAAGCTTACAGTGTCCATTAATCAGGTCTGTAAAATAGGGAAAAAGAAACATATTTTATGGCAGTAAGGGTTTCCATGGGATGAAAGTTCAAAATTACACATAATAGTATACCCTGAGTGAAAACACACTTTGTATTGAAGATCAAACTGTCTCTTGTTGTAATTAGAATCTTTAATATTCTCAACTTGCAGTCTAAAAATCCTGGAGTTATGGAAGTAGGTCAATTGCCACAGCTGGTACATTCACAACTCAGACAATAACAACATTGCTGGGCTAGGATTCTGCCCTTTGTAGATCTACCTCAGTGGGAAAGCAGACAGTTTTTTCCAAATTTCCTGTTTACATATGTAGAAAGAATAAATACTCCAACAGGAGTGGACTTGTTGAGTACAGCTGTTCCACAAACAGATGCTTTAGCTCTGTGGTGGTATTGTGCATGGTGTTTACCAAAGTTCAGGTCTTTTTAAAAGCTGCAGTTAAAGTCTTGTTCTTTTAAGATGGCGATTGCTGCTGTCTGCGAATATCTATTCACTAATTATGTCTTACAGTGTGTAATTAATCAAAACGCACTGTTATAGGCCATTTTACTCATTTAGAGGATGTGCTTAAATGAAAATTTCTGATAAGTCACATTTCTAGATTTATGTACAAACACTAAACATGTTCATCTGCCATCAAGATATTAATGCAAGTAAATGCAACTTTGTAATTTCACTAATGAACAGCATTTGTTATGGACTTCAAACTTGGCTTCATCGTATCTGTATACAAAACCCTCTAAGCACAGGTTATGAAATCCATCACGGTAACAAGACATAAAATTAACAGGCCTCTATTATTGTCCTTCTGCCAAAATAAAACTAACTTGGCACCTGTAATTTACAGAGATCTTTATGCTGTCCTTTGTATGACAGGAGGTAAAATGCTCAAAAATGCGTTTCACATTCACAGTACGTCAGTGCAGCTGAAATCTGCATTATTGATACAGTTTCCTCATTTTATAATCCAAGTGATTAAATGATTTAACAGGCAGTTTAGAGTTTGTAATTGGATTTGGGAGATTAACACAGTCGGGCTTGACTGCAACCTGTCATGTTGAGTTAAAATAGCACATATTGAACCTTTTCATCAGTGACAGGCCATCACCACAAAGCTTCAACATAATACCACAATACCCACTGAATGGCCACCAAGAGGGGCGCGGTAGGCCGGTAAAGCCGCTACGTAGACCTTCAGGGTGGAGTGGGTTAACCCTGTGGAGGAACAGGCCTGCACAAATCCCAGAACTGTACCAATCGGGCAGTTGACTGGGTTGAGCTAGCAACCTCCGCACCATGAAGTGAGACCTCTGCATAATGACTCTCTAGATCGAGAGGAGGCCTGCTACATTCCATACACTGGAGATCTTGCAAGGAGACTCACCTAGAGCCTACCACTCACATAACTGCACCCGCGGAGCTCTGGCAAGCGGAGGCCTCTAAAACTCTCAGAGCGAGAGAAGGCCTGACGACAATCGCCGAACGGCCAAACTCTTGTAGCGGAGGCCTCAGCATGACGACTCTCGAAATGAGAGGAGGCCTCTACACTCCACACACTGGACATCTTGTAAGTTAGAGCCAACTACTCAGTTAGATGCTGTCTGCGCGGAGCTCTGGCGAGCGGAGGCCTCTAGAACTCTCTGAGCAAGAGGAGGCCTGACGACACTCGCCGAAACAGTCAAGCTCTTGGAGCGGAGGCCTCAGCAAGACAACTCTGAATCGAGAGGAGGCCTGCAACACTCCGTACACTGGGCATACTCCTAGCGGAGCTTTGGCGAGCGGAGGCCTCTAAAACTCTCAGAGCGAGAGGAGGCCTGACGACATTCGCCAAATGGTTGAGCTCTTGGAGCGGAGGCCTCAGCCTGATGACTCTCTGGATCGAAAGGAGGCCTGCAACACTCCAGACACTGGGTATTTTGTGAGGTACACCTACTACTCACATAGCTGCCCCAGCGGAACTCTGGCAAGCGGAGGCCTCTAAAACTCTCTGTAGGCAAGAGGAGGCCTGACCACACTCACCAACCAGTCGAGTTCTTGGAGCGGAGGCCTCAGCATGATGACTCTCGAATTGAGAGGAGGCCTACTACACTCCACACACTAGACGTCTTGTAAGGAGACTCACTTAGAGCCTACTACTCTAAAACTCTCTGAGCGAGACGAGGCCTGATGACATTCGCCGAAACAGCCGAGCTCTTGGAGCGGAGGCCTCAGCATGACGACTCTCGGATTGAGAGGAGGCCTACTACACTCCGTACACTGGGCATACTCCTAGCGGAGCTCTGGCAAGCAGAGGCCTCTAAACTCTCTGAGTGAGAGGAGGCCTGATGACACTCACCGAAAGGACGAGCTCTTGGAGCGAAGGCCTCAGCATGCCAACTCTCTGGATCGAGAGGAGGACTGCTACGCTCCGTACACTAGGTATCCTGTGAAGAGGTAAGCTACCCCTCACAAAACTGCACCAGCGGAGCTCTGGCAAGTGGAGGCCTCAAAAACTCTCTGCGTGAGAGGAGGCCTGCGACACTCGCCGAAACAGTGAGGCTCTAGGAGCAGAGGCCTCAGCATGACAACTCTCTAGAACCAAGAGGAAGCCTGCTACACTCCACACGCTGGGATTTTGTAAGGAGGCTCACCTGGGGTCTACCACTCACAGACTGTCCCAGCAGAGCTCTAGCAAGCCGAGGCCTCGAAACCTCTCAGCAGCGAGAGGAGGCCTACAATGCTTGCAGTGACCGTTTTGAGAGGAAGAACCAATATTGGTATGCTTTGCCCCCAAAGCAAACCTCACGAACCCCCTGCTAAGGAAACCATTCTCCCGAAACTGGCCTCTGGTGTAACCAGAGCGACTAGTTTGGTATCCTGAAACGGCACACCTGCAGGAGAAAGCCGAACTAGCCACTCTAGAGACCCCCGAAGGGGTGGCGAGCATCTCAGCTCTGCTATGTTTTCGGGCGGAAGAATCTGAGATGTGTGCTCGCTGGAGATCGCGGCGCCCTGTAATACCGTACGTGGCAGGGTTGGCAGACAGATCTCCTGAGGGCCCTGAGGAGAGACGGGCACCGAGTACCGTGCTGTACGCCGTTCTTCCCCAGAGGGGCTCGCCCTCAGAAGTCCTGGGCCATAGGCAGCAGGATGTTTTTGCAGAAGTCTATCCAGCGAGAATGACGGTTCACAGATCTGCCTTCTGCTAGAAAGCTACGGCCAGGGAGCGCCACTCTGACTCCAACATTCTGGGGAGTACGAGAAGTGACGCACCCTAAATGAGGATCTGGAACACGGTTGGGGCTGCTCAGCTGACCACCTCAACCTCTTCAGAGGAAGAGAAGTAAAACTTTGTGCTCTCACTTGAAAAAATCCCATAGATCCTTTAATTCCTCAAAATTAAATGCAGAAACAACCAGACAAGTAAACATGGTCTGATATAAAAGGCAATCATGAAATGAACGAGAATGCACGCATCACCTTTGCACTGTACCAGCTAGCTCTAACTCAAAGGGGGGGGGAAAGAACCGCACTGCGTGCTTCCAGCCCCGAGCAAGAGCGCTAGCTCTGGGGAATGCAGGTGGAGATAGGGCGAACCCGTCTCCAACCGGTCCGCCAGATCTAAGTGCGATCCCCGCGATCTCACTCGCCGCCGTGCCTCGGCAGACTTACCTCACAGATTGTCAGACACACACAGAGTAGCGGTTGCTGAATGACAAAAGCTGATGCCGGTTCAACCGCATGTGCTTTTATGCTTCCTGGCCATTACGTCACCCGCCCGTGACGTCGTGCCCATCCTTTGGACAGATTACACTTGCATCAGAGCACGGTCACCCTGAAGGCGTTCCCCCAGCGTTCTCGGACGCAGCTTGAGTTCCTGAAAAGGAACCACTGCTTATCAAGAAGAAGTTCTTCTCATGTTTGCTAAAAACCATTTGGCCAACATTTTTGGGATAATATTCTAAGGTCAAAATTAAATGTTTTTGGAGGATGTAGGTCTTCTTATCTTGAGCGAAGAAAAAAACAGCATTACACTGTAAGAACATCATCTACAGTAGTAAACAGTGATGGCGGCAGTGTGATTGAATTTTTGTTGTTGTGAATCAACCTGCTTAAAGGAATCATCATTTCTGCTATACACCAGAGAATCCTAAAGGGACACCCAAAAATTTTAATTCTCTCATGATATAAGCGCATCATGAAGTGCTACGTTAGCATGTTAATAAGCCATTCTTTTGTGAGAGAAGTAATGAGAAGTGCTGTTTGTATAAGCAAGAATTGTCGCAGACAAATTAATCAGCCAATGACAACAACGTAGAGGTTGCCTCCTCTCATGTGACTTTATTTCCAGTATCAGCAACTGAAATGCATTTTTAGACGATTCACAAAAACGTTTAAGGTAAGTTTGAATTAGATGCACAAACCAGCATAAAAAAGCTAGGGAAAACACACGCATAAGTTGTATTGGACATTTGAGTAAAAGACTGTTAAAGATATGTAGCTGTTGTGACAACTAGCCTCAGTCATTTGTTCAGCTTGTGCACCCTGCTTATGTTGTGTCATAGTTGAATGCCTGCTACTTTATGTTGGAAGACGGCTGGATACTGTTACTTGTGTTTGAAGCAGGCCAGTCAATTTTGGCCAGGACATTTTTTTTATTTTTGAAGTAGGAATTTCACAGAACAGGATGGCACCAGCACACTACATTCAGACACAGGATCTGAGCAAGTCTATGACAAGAACAAGTTGTCATCCAAAAACCCACATAGTTAAATATCTATCTATCTATCTATCTATCTATCTATCTATCTATCTATCTATCTATCTATCTATCTATCTATCTATCTATCTATCTATCTATCTATCTATCTATCTATCTATCTATCTATCTACAGTGCCTTGCGAAAGTATTCATACCCCTTCATTTTTTTCACATTTTGTTATGTTGCTGCCTTATGTTAAACTGCTTTAAATTATTTTTTTCCCCCACATCAATCTACTCTCCATACACCATATTGACAAAGCAAAAACAGAATTGTCACAACTTCGTAAACTTATTAAAAATAAAAAATAAAATAAGTACATTGCATAAGTATTCATACCCTTAACTAAAAGCTGAAGTACCTTTACACCTCAAGACTTTTTTGTTTAATGCGACAAGCTTTGCTCATCAACATTTGGCAATTATCTGCCATTTGTCTCCTCGCCTCTTCACCTCTCAAGCTCTTTCAGGTTGGATGGGGGGCAGACGCACATTTTCAGGTTTCTCCAGAAATATTTGATTGGGTTCAAGTCCAAGCTGTGGCTGGGCCACTCAAAGACATTCACAGCATTGTGTATAAGCCACTCTTGTTGTGTGCTTAGGGTCACTGTCCTGTTGGAAGGTAAACCTTCTGCCCAGTCTGAGGTTCTGAATGCTCTGGACTGGGTTTTCATTAAGGCTATCTCAATATTTTGGTGCATTGAGCTGTTCTTCTATTCTGATTCCAGCACACTTTACTTTTGGGATGGTACTCTGCAGGTGATGAGCAGAACTGGTTCCCTTTAAACATGATGCTTAGAATTGAGGTTCATCAGACCAGAGAATCTTGTTTCTCAGAGTCTGAGGGGCTTTTAGGTGCTTTTTTTTTGTAAATTCCAAGTGTGTTTTCTTTTGTCTTCACCGAGGAGAGGAATGAGTTTGGCCACACCGCCATAAAGCCCAGATCAGTGGAGTGTTGCAGTGATGTTTGTCCTTCTGTAGATTTCTGCTATCTCCACATATGATCATGGCGCTCAACTAGATTGACCATCAGGTTCTTCGTCACCACTCTAACCAAAGCCCTTCTCCATCAATCTATCTATCTACCTTGGTTTTGTTGGCTGAAGTAACGCTACACACACACACACACACACACACACACACACACACACACATACACATGTATATATATATATCCCATTATATATGCTATGTATTTGTGTGTGTGTGTGTGTGTGTGTGCCTGTCTGTCTGTCTGTCTATCTATCTACCTATACACACACACACACACACACACACACACACACACACATACTGTATAACGCACACACATATACTGTATACACACACACAATACGCGCGTGTGTGTGTGTGTTTGTATATAGATAGACAGTCAGACAGACAGACACACACACACACACACACACGTTTGTTTTTGTGAAAAGTGGGTACATCCCATAGGCGTAATGGTTTTTACACTGTACAAACTGTATGTGCTATTGCCCTACACCTAAGCTTAGCCCTCATAGGAGACTGAATTTCTACTTTACCCCCAAAAAACTCACTCTGTAGCCTATGATTTATAAGCATTTTGAAAAGTGGGGACATGGGGCAATGTCCTCATAAGTCACCTTCTCCTTGTAATACCTATGTCATACCTGTGTCATTATACAAATGTATGTCCTCATTTGTCACAAAAACGCACGCGCACACACACACACACATATATATGTATATATATCCCAATATATATGCTATGTATTTATGTGTGTGTGTGTGTGTGTAGCCTTACTTCAGTCAAATAGGTTTTTTTTATAGGTTTTATTAGTAATATGGAATTTATGAATGTAAAATTTGGTTAAAAATAAACATTGAATATTTTCATTGATAATTCTGTATTCCACACCACAATAAATACAGAAACTGGATTTTTAAAATACAGAAAGTGCAGTTTATATTTAAGCCTTTTCAAAAATGTCTGTAAATAATATAATTTGCTGGATGAAGCCTTTGTTTAAGTTGAAAGGAGATTTATTTAACTTATTTCTAAAAAATTTTCAATTTGAAACATGCTGTCCTGCTTTGACTGTGAACTGCACTAAATGAAAGGACTTTGCAATTGCCTTTAAGACGTAAAAAAAGAAGAAGCTGCGGGCCTATTTCTTCTTGTTGAAAGCCTTACAAGATACAATTTCACGAGAGCAAATGGCCAAATCAGCATTAAATGCAAGTTGGATAATGATCCACATCTGGGATAAATTGCCAGCTTTGTATTTAAATCGTCTTGTGTGACGTTTTCTTCTGTTCTTTTTTTCATTTTCTTTTTTTGACGAAAGCGAAAATAAACGGGTTCTTATTGGAAAGACACACCTTCTATTGAATCCCTTCTAGTTTCCAGAGCGAAGTGTTTCTTCCTCAGAAGACAGTTGAGGGCGACAGAGGGAAATATGCCTCCAGTGTCCCAAATCTTCAACATGCCTACTAAGTACTTCAGATTTAGTCAGCGACTTGACTAAGCTTCACCTCAGCAAACCATGTTTGTACCGCTTTGGACTTAGCTTTCCAGTTTCAGCATCATCGGATCTAGTGCTGTCAGATGGAGAAGTATGCATCGCGCCTCGCAGGTTCCTCTCTTTGGAAAGTAGTACTATATTTGGCACTTGGGAAAGACCACGGCATGTAGTATTGTACAGTGTTGCACGAAGACCTTCAGCGGTTATTAAAGGACATTGTGATATGGAAGTAATTCAGCAACTCTGTCATGTCTTGACTGCAGCAGCAAACACTCCTGAGGAAGAATGAAGTAAGCGCGATGGAGCCGGATAATGCCCCGAACTCCAGACTGAAAGCAGCTGGAGTCGGGGGGTGAGTATGACAATAGATTGATAGATTTCACACAAACGTTAAATGGGTCATAAATTAGCCTTTTGGCTGTCAGCTCCGTTACATAAGGAAGGATGAGTTCACGAAGGGAGGTGCGTTATGATGTCCATTCTGGAGTTTGGGGAAACTTGATGAATGAATGGAACACAGAAAACTTGTGTAACTTTGTTGAACAGCCTTCCTCCAGAAGTAGATTTAATTTGCTGGAGAAAATTGTGCTTATTTATTTATTTTGGATGAACTTCTTTTTACTGATTTAATGAATGAATTAATTGTTTTTAAGCTTTGTAATGATTTAGGTTGAGTTTTAGAATAGAAAATGATTTTCATATTTCTTTAGTCTCTCTCTGGAATGAATGACCGGCCCTGCTCAGCTGTTTATTTTCTCATTTTTATAATAAAAATATATAAAAATCTTAAAAACAAATTCAAATGACTTGAGAATGAAAGTTGTGTAACATATTAATTAGTGGAATAATTTAATATAGTATACGCTATATGCTGTATTTAATTCAGCTATATGCTGTTTTACCATATAAGCTTTACTCACATATTTGGTCTTTTTCTAACTTTTCTCAAATGTGTAATTGGCATAGAAAAATCAGCTGTTACAAATCTTGACTTCATTCGGATACAATTTCCGTTGTAGTAAACTTTGTTAGGGGTGAAATCTTGTGTTTAGATTAGTACTCTCTCGCTTTCTCTAGCACTCTTTGGTCCGTGATGGGACTGTATGAAAGTGGATATGTGTGGGAGGGGGGCAGCATGGCAAGCGTACAGTACTTGTGGCTATGACTGAAAATGCTGACTAAAGTAAAATTGCGTACAGTATAATATTTGGTCACGAATGGCATCCCCACATCCACACTGTCAGCACATGGGGGCAGAAAAAGAATACATAACTGAACACCAGAGTGATGGAAGAGAGGCTAAGATTGTCATGTAGTTCAACCTTTGCTTATCATCATTGATCAACTCTCATTATAAATAATTACCTCAGTATAAGAACCCCATGGAGCTAATTTGGCTTTTAGTCCATGAGGTTAGCTTTAAGGCCCTCTAAATGCCAGTGTGCCCCTAAATGTTATCAAAATGAACTTTTAGCAGCTAAATATGCATGCAAGTTCAGTCCTCTTATCAAATCCTCTCTAGAATGAGAATTTTCATTTTTGGGTGAACTATCCCTTGAATAATTTAAAGATCAGCACATAGTTGTTCAACAATACTAATCTAAATATTTTGAGGGGCTTTACTTAATGGTTTTAGCTTTGATCATACATCATTGCACTCCTTTTACTGTATTAATTCAATTGATTTCAGAGCTCTTAGAATGAAGCTCTCCAAATTTCACAGCCTTGGCATATTGAGAGGAAACACTCACTTTCTATATGGAGCATCACAAATTTTTGGCATCCAGGCAGATGATAAGCTTTGACTGCCCACTGAGCAAAAACAGCTGTTAGGGCTTTACAGTAAAGGCTGCTGCTGCTGCCAAGTGTTACTGGTCCTACAGGAAGATGGAGCGCTGCTTTTGGACACTGACTAGACTGGTAATTTAGATGGATGTGGTGATGCTTCAGTGTAGAATGGAACAATGTGATCACAATACTTTGTTTTCTTTCAGTAGCTGAGCGAAAAAACTGGCAAAGGCTTTTTGTTTCTTTGGTTTGACCTTTCTTGGGTTTTAAATGACTCTATGAGAGGCATTGTTGTTTTCTCTGTGTTGGAATACACTGTGGTTGGACTTTTAAGCTTAATTTGAGAGATTGGACACATATACTTTCATTGCAGATTTCTTGTCAGCTTTCATGAGGGAAATGTTTGAAATATATTAAACTCTTAGGATATAAACTACTGTTCAAATGTTTTGGGTCAGTAAGATTTATTTTAATAAATTAATCATTTTATTCAGCACAGAAACATTGAATTGATCACAAGTGACAGTCAATGCCCTTATAATGTTTCAAAATATTACTATCTAATAAATGCTGTTTTTTAACTGTCAGGTTATTAATCAATCCCTAAAAATGTATAATGGGTTTCACAAAAATATTAAAATAATTAATGCAGCACAGTGATAATAATAAATATTTGTTAAGCACCAGATTAGCATATTCAAAGGATTTTTTTGAGAATCTTGTGACACTGAAGACTGGAGTAATGACTGCTGAAATTTTAGCTTTTCCATCACAGGAATAAATTATACATTTTAAAATGTATTAAAATAGAAAACAGTTAGTCTAAATTGTAATAATATTTCACAATATTACTGTTTTTGCTGTATTATAGATCAAATAAATGCAGGCTTGATGAGCATAAGTAATTTCATAAGTAATGTAATTCCTTTCTTTTTTTTCACAGGAGAGCTGTCTTTCTCTGCATGGTTCTTTACTGTACATACTGTCTGAGGTTTGCACAAGCACAGTCTGCAGGTAAGTCAGATTTTTCATTCATGCATTTTAGTGCCAGATCAGCATGTGAAATGTGCATCTGCAAAATGTCTGTTCAGTTTTACTATGGTTTTGACATCTGTGCCATAACCCTGTACGTTACATGGGCACATGGGCTCATTGAAGTCCAAAGACCTCACACTGACTTGCAATAAAATTTGAGGAAACTTGACAGGAGTTGGATAAATAGACCTCTAATGTTACAACCCATTGGAGTTGTCCATGAGTCAGAGGTGAAAGAGGCTACAGGTACTATATTTTTAGGAGCAGCGTGGTCCTTATTTTCCAGAGTTAACAATATTCGGATGGCATATGGAGCAGCCTTTGATCAACAACATATAACTGGTCTGAGTCGGTTTATTTTACTGTAGTAAATCAGAAGACATTGTTTGCACAATTCTATATGTTTGCATTTGACTCCAACCTCATTTGAATGGCATTGTGCCTGATTGGATGTCACTGAGTTTACTGACTGTAGATGTTTAGTTTTTAATATTGGATAGATCCTGTGTTTATTTCTAGCATACATAATGTTGGTGGTCTATTCCTGCAATGTTAAATTGTCACTTAAATTGAGGCATTGAGTGTGCATGACATGACAGGATGTGCACTTTTTTGGGTTTTTGTTTCAGTCAAGTAGTCTAAACGTATTGGTTCTTATTCAAGGTGTGTCTAGAATTCCCACATCTGCTCTGTACAGAATTTATGTGGTGGGAGGTTCATATTATCTGTCACATTCAGTCTAACTCATTCATGTACATGTAACATATGGTGCTTCTGTGTCAGACATTAATGAAATGCAACAGCCATCATGTTTTAAACATATCATGAAAGATGCCTTTGTTCTTGAGTGTATGTTTGATGTTTTTACCATATGTGAGACAGTCCATATAGCACATTCTCCCTTTGCTGTCAGATTTCTCTGGGTATCCGCTGCATGACTTATGATCAAGTCATCTTAGCTGGAGAGTTTCTGAAATTCTTCTCTAGCCATTGCTCTTATCTTTAATGTAAAATAAGATTTCCAGTTTATGACGTTCTACTTTCCACTGACATTGCATTCTGACATCAATTTCATGGGCAACAGGAAGCTGTGGTAGATATAAGCCTGGTTCTTGGAACTGATGCTGATTCAAGTTCTCCACACACTTTACGGCTCCATTTCTAATCCACTGTTTTAACGCTACAGAGCATTGATTACCCGATGATTTACTCACCGGCAAGCCATCCTATAGGTGTATATGACTTTCTTCTTTCAGATGAACACAATCAGAGTTATATTAAAAAATGTTCTGGCTTTTCCAAGCTTTATAATGGCAGTGAATGGCTGTTGGTATTCAGTAGTCTAATGGAAGTCCAATAAAATGAATCCATCCATCATAAAAAAGTGCCTCACACGGCTCGAGGGGTTAATAAAGATCTCCTGAAGCAAATTGCTGTTTTTTTTTTTAAGAAAAATGTCCATATTTAAAACTTTATAAACAATCTCTAGCTTCCACTAACTGTACATGAGAGAGTGGTGTTCGTAAGTGTTGAGTCGATGAAGTAGGCTTAGCATGAACTATCCCTTTAAGGCCTATAACAGGGTCTTTCCTTTGACTTTTACAGTACGTCTTGACCAAAGAGGATTAATATACATGGTGAAAGCTAGATGTTAACATTCTCATTCATTGCACCCTCCAAAATATCTTAACTGTGAAATCTGCCACCTTTGCTCATAGGCGTCCAGTTCTGCAGCCCGATGATTTTAAGCCACTTACATGAGCTGTAAATGCACTGCAAAGGCAACAACACGCTAAGTCTGACTGGAATGAAGAAAGTAAAGAGCAACTGATCAGCATGATTCATTTTCAAAATGATAAGCAAGCACTTCTTTTTTTACAGATTCTATATCCGCAGTCCTAGGGTGCGTACCAATTTACTTTTAGACACACACTTGCAAAATTCCCTAATCGCTTCCCCTCAGCCGCTATTTTGAAGTGCAGATCCTTGACCCCTTGATTTGGACTGAGGGAGCTGGTTTACTCATGGGTACACTTCAGGCAGCTATACACAATACAACAAAATTGTGACGTCACAGCAGATGAATATAGACTACTGCCCCCTGCTGGTACAGATTTTTTCCTCTCACACAGGAGCAGAACGAACGTACATGATAGTTGACAGTTGGCTGTAGTCTTTGCGATGTGTTCAATTGCAACTTTTTGTCCCAGACCCAGGCGTCTCACAGTCTGCTTTTTGGCGACTAGTTTTTTTATGTCGGGCTGGTGTGTAATGGGCTTAACTAATCACTCAGGAGCTGACAGACTTGTGCCACCAAAAGGATGTACACAGTTCCAAACACTCCTCTGATTGGCTTATCATTTTCAACCAACACATTCCCATGACTTCCATGATATAATAATTTAGCTTGGGTTAAGGGTTTTGATAGTTTTAGCCTCAAACATGACATTTGGCTGAATGTCTGATTCATATGGCACACAAAATTGGAAACACTTCAGGAGTTTCAAAGTCGTCATCTGATCGTTTATATTCTACAGAATTTCTGGGAGACGTGTGTCATGTTCTTTAACGTTCTGCCTGAAAAAAAAGATGCCGTGGTGCCAAAACCCCTTGTGTCTACAATTTGTTTACAACTGTGACAATTAGCACTTATCAGGATCAATTAAACGCTAGATTTTCAAAAGTATGTGATATATGTAAAGTTCATGGTATAGACTCTTTAAAATACGTCCAAGAGTTTTACACACCGGTCTGTTATTGTCAGGACATTTTCATGCCCCAAAACATGGTTGCGGCACAACACTAAATGTGATTGGTTGCTTTACTGGTCAGGCATATGGCCTCTTGGGCGGTCATTGGCCATTCAAAGCGGCCAAGGTTCCCAGACCTTTAGCCGTCAGTCTATGCGAGACTATGGTTTTGGTAATGGGTTTTACTTTACGGCTAGGTTTAGGTTTGGGTCTTATGTTTTTGTACAAACCATCTATAATTTCATGTCTTGTGCAAATATCATGACTTCTTATGAGACCAGGTTGTTTTTAAACCCTTCTGAATGATGTTACCAGTATCCCTACTTACAATCTATTTTAGCCAGCTAGAAAACTTTTTACCCTGGTGACAAAAAACAACTGTAAGTGATCAGAATTTGCAATAGAAATGGTCAATGGTCTTCAAAGCATAAAAACAAATATAAGATGTAATGGCAATACAGCTGTGACCTGAAAGGGCAAGTATCAGTTGCGTCAAGTGGTCCTAATCTCGTTCACACTGGCCAGGGTCAGTAGATCATGCTTATTGTTGAACCCTGCTTTAAAGAAGTTTATTTCATGCTGTTTATGACTCTTTCAGACAGCACCCCTTACTGTGATTTGTGAGTAGAACCAATGGATGTTCATCATGTGTTCTGTTGAGGTGCATCATTGGAGTTGTGTTATTGTTAGAGATT
Organism: Barbus barbus; assembly: GCF_936440315.1. Classification (NCBI taxonomy): domain Eukaryota; kingdom Metazoa; phylum Chordata; class Actinopteri; order Cypriniformes; family Cyprinidae; genus Barbus; species Barbus barbus. The sequence goes on along the minus strand of NC_136733.1, from coordinate 18,917,218 downwards.
TGTATCAGGATCACATGTGATTTATGTGAAATTATTCAGATCATTAATTTTCTAAATTAAGAGCAGTTGTTTTCCTGTAGTTTGTCAGGAGATTATCTGTCACATCTTTCTGACATGCTCAATAATGAAGTGGCCAATATGTTAGGGACTTTTAGATGTTTAGATTTGCTTACAATACTACTGCAGACATAGTTCTTTCTTTCAACAATCCTGTCCAATCTGCTGATCATCATCTGTTCAATGATAGAGGGCTTACAGAGAAGAAAGTCTGTGCATATTATTCCATTTACATGTGCTTTTCATTTAGTACTCATTGGGTATATTTTATAACTGCAAATGTTAAGCTGGATTTTGTTTATTTGATATGTGTTTGGGTTAGATTTGGTTTTGTGATGCATACTCTCATTTGTTTTTATTCTAAACTCATTACTGACTGTTTAGAAGTGGCAGTCCGAAGACAGGCTTTGACTGTTTCTTCTGCCACCTTACGCATTGTATTTTGTTACATGTAGTTGTTATTAAAAGAATCAATTGTGGTGCTATTGAAATTGGTCATACCTTTGGAATTAAAACGAAAACTATTTTCCATAATCAGTGTTATTGCCTTGATTTCCAGTGAAAATGTCAGTAGGCAAAATTGACTTCAGAGAAGTACCCCCAAGTACCCCCTTCAGAGAAGTAACCCCAATGATTTAGTTTAAAAATACAACAAATAGTTAGTTATGCTTAAAATGTCTTGCTTAGAATGTAAGTTTATCTTGTTTTAAGAATGTTTAGATATTTTTACTGGGAAACAAGATAAAAATGCAGATTAAGAAGAATATATATTTTTACAGGTTTATAACGAAATCAACATAATATACTGGAATGTTTCAATCAATACAGACTAACATGCTTGTGGTTTTGTAAATCTTACAGGGAAGTTTGAGATGCATACTCCCACTCACTTCACTTGACCTAATTTATTGCAGACCTCTAACGGTCTAATGAATTTGTAGTAGAGGTGATCAATCTATAAAACTCACATAAACCCACACAATGTTATTTTTCTAAGTGTAACAGTATCAGTATCAGTATTTAATGGAAAACTGAAGCATTACTCCAGATGAAACATTAACTTTGTCACATATGTTCTACATATGCTTTTGTTAATGATCTGTTTCTGTAATGAGCTCAGTGTCTCAGTGTGTGAGCAGCAGCTGCAAGCCTTCAGTCGGCTGCGACGAGATCCATTTTGCTCCTAAATCCTAAATCCATGTACATGACGTGATTACTGTGGTAATTATTTGTGGTATTCCTTTTTGTAGATGTGGACGTGCTGCAAAGACTGGGATTGGTTGGGAAACGACCATCTGGGACACGCTCCACACCTCAAGGTGTCATCCCCTTCAAATCAGGAGTCATCCTAACCCAGAGGGCACGAATTAACATCCCAGTGAGCTCCGTCGTCCCGGCGTCACTGGGCTCGGCGTTCTCTCTCATTCTCAGTGTATGTTCGCATCGCATAAACAATGCTTTCCTCTTCACCGTTGTGACAAAGAGGAAAAGACTGCAGCTAGGGGTACAGTTCATCCCTGGGCAAATCTTAGTTTACTTGGGCCAAAAGAACACTGTACATTTTGATTATGATGTTCACAATGGTCAGTGGCACAACCTGGCTTTGGAAATCCAGGCCCAAAGGGTTACATTATATACTTCTTGTGGGAAGACAAGTGTACATGCAAATTTGCATTTTAAAAATGAGGAAACGCTGGATCCAGAGGGCTCCTTTCGATTGGGAAAAACGAGCCAGGACTCTGTGCAGTTTGAAGGAGCCATCTGTCAGTTCGATATTCATCCCTCTGCTAAGGCAGCTCACAATTATTGTAAGTACATTAAAAAACAGTGCAGGGAAGCTGACACTTATCGGCCAAATCTTCCTCCTCTTTTACCACTATTACCCCTGGATACCAATATATCTGTTACCGTTCAGACCCCAAATGTTGTAACAGAGGTAAACGACAGACATCTTTCATTAACACAAGACAAAGTACGCATTAGTCATGAAACCTCACAAGTCCTAAACACCTCCGTTCTAATTATATCTCAGTCTGTACAAAGCACGGTGCCACCGACGATAACCCAGCCCACACTACAGCTCCCCCTGCAGGCCACAGCACAAACCTCCATGGCCTCCTTTGGGAGTAGGATATCACAAATATCTTCAAAGCCAACTCAACAAAGCAGTCCCAGAAAAAACCTCATTAAGGCAACTGTAAAGCCCCAGATACTAAAAGAGAATGGAATGGTTGTCACCTCCACACCAGCACGCCAACAGGAGAGCAAACTGGATATTCAGACCCCTGCCACAACAAAACCTAAACCTTCTAGCACATCCAGAGTGTCGGAGATGACAACATTAGCATTACAGAGACCATTACCAAAGGAGACTTCCAAACCCAGCTCCTTTGTGCCCGTCACCCCTGCAGCAACGGATGCATTCCAAACCTTTAACCTTGAACCAACCCAATACTCCCTCTTGGCTGGGCTACCAGGACAGAAAGGAGAACCAGGACCACCGGTAGGATGTTTTTTCTTTTTTTAAGACATGTAATCAACCAACAAAGTCATGTGGTCCAAGCAACATGGAGAAAAATGCAAAAAACATGAAACATGAATGATATCATTGAGAGGACTCCATGACTGAGAGTTAACCTACTCAACCCTGTTGAAAAAAACAGCAGCTGCTGATTAGATATGTTTTGAAGCATGGCAGCTGGTTTGAGCTGGTCCTTAGTTGGTCATGAGTTGGTTTAAGCTTGTCCTGAGCTGGTCCTGAGCAGGAGCTAGTCACTTAGGACCAGTTTAGGACCAGCACATGACTAACTTAACCCAGCTCATGACCAAGTAAGGACCAGCTTAAACTAGCTGCAATACTTCAAAACATACCTAACCAGCATATGTTGTTTTTTCAACAGGAAAATCTGTCCGTCTCTTAAACTATCAGATAATTTGACCTTTTTATGACAAGGCAGTTAGTTGAAGCTGTAAATTGCCATGTGGTGCAACTCCCCAACGAAAGCCAAGTACTTTGTCTGTCAGCTAGTAAAATGATCCATTTATTTTACAGTAAAATGTTATTCTAATAGGATTTTTTCCTGATTACTTTAAAGACAGTTGGAATGTACTTTTTAAAATACTCAAAGCTAAGTCAGGTTACAAAACTATAACAAGATATTCAGCTTGCAATAGACCACTAGCACTTCATGGTATGAAGACCATTTTCTTTATTTTTAAACAGTGTCTTATGGTGGCCAGATGGCAAGTGTGCTGCTTTGCTTATTTTGAAGAATGGTGAAATGTGAATTATTGGCTGTGGCCATGTGTTATGTGCATTTGGCCTTGTCATCTGCCTTCATATGTTATATTTAAGTGCTGACTGTTGCAATGCATTAATATGAATTCTTTGTCATTTGGTTTCCGTTAACTCTTAGGGAGTTCAATACATAATATACACTACACAGCCACGTCTTTTACTAGTTAAACAACCTTTTCTGGGTGCAAAGTGTTGGTTGAAGGCTGGAAAATGGTGTCATCATTGTTGCCCTTGAGCTTTTGGTGGTCTTGGTCTTAAGCCTAGTTTATAAAATCCTTTGGAAGGGCATTACAGGCCGGTGGGTTTTTGTCTGTGTAATGCTTACACACTTTTTCCTTGTAGTTAAAGAATGAGCTCACAAGCCAGAGGCTTGGAGACACACTGCAAAAAAAAAAAAAGAATCTTAATCAGCAGTTTGTCTGAACATATGTAAACATCCTTGAAACAAGATAAATTCACTTGAGAATTAAAATTGTTTCAGAGAATATGTATCTTGAATTATATTCAATTCAATTGACCTTATATTGCCATATTTTTTAAAACATAAACCTTTCTAAATGTGATTAGATTTATTCCTAAAAGAAGTGTTACATGTCTTATGCAGTTTTATTTGTCAAGTACATCTATATTTATTTAAGAATGTTTACTGAAAAACAAAACAAACATTTATCAACATTTTAAATGTATTTATTTTAATTTTTTGCAGTGCAGTGCAGCCTAAAAAAGTTACATATACAGTATTAACATTCTCATTAGTTTTAGATGACCTGGTTGCATGTATACTAAAAAGTATGTTATTTAGTATGTTATTTAGGACTATAGTGTGACTATAGTGTGAAGTCAGCAGGGAAAGGAGCCTAACAGCCGTCACCATGACGAGAGACCAGAACGGTTGTGGTGGGTTTATAGTTGCATTCAAACACTACAACCCAACATTGGTACGCTAAAGCATAATATCAGTTGGATAGTGAATCATTTAAACAAAGGTTGTATTGTTATTGGATATGAATGAATTAAATCAATCAATCAGTAACAGACTTGCTAGTTACTACCTGTACAAGTCTTCCTGGATTAGTTTCCATTTCTTGTGCATAAGTGTCACCTTTTCCAAGACAGGATTTAAAACAAGCTTTGATGGGAGCAGAATTGTGCTCTAAAGTGAGCTTATAAATAATATAGAATAAAGACTGCCAACTTCATCCAACACTAGTATGCAGTGTATTGCTTATGGTACTGTATATACAGTCACAGTGAAGTCCTGAACTACTTTCCAGCAACAAACAACAACCAGATGTGCCTTTCAGAATGGCTGTCACACAGATAGCACTGTGCATTTTCAGGAGCGATCCCCTTAAGAAACTACTATAAAAGGCTTACTCCATAGAGCCCTAATGATTATTATAACGAGTGAGGCAGAGCTCATTTTACTTGCACAACGAGGTTTATTGCACAAAAACTAAAGGCAAAGTCAATATATTCATGTAATTCATGTTTATTTAGAGGTTTATAGCAGAGATTTAGAAAAAATTATAACATACACTTTTTAAAAGATCTTTTATTAGTGAGTGCTGCTTACAAAATGAGTAGAAACAGGAAACTTGAAAACAGCATCGCTCTCAGTATGAGTATGTGCGATATTGCCAGCTCTACAGGTGTTACGAAACTTTGCCAGGATTTGTCTCATAGAATTTATTTGTAAGCAACACTTTTTAAAGCGACATTTTCCATTTGCTCAATGTTGTCATCAGATGTGTACAGTATGCCACTTACTGTAGATGGGTACGGACACATTTTTGCAAATTTTGAAGAATCTTGCCGCTACATTATATCACAATGGAAAATAATTATTAAAATCCCTCACTGACATTGCCGAACATTTGTGATCTTTCTTGCCGGATGTACAAGTAATGCAAGATATGATATATCAGACCTGCTTGAGCTCTCGTTCTTTTTCTCTTCTGAACAATTGAAAGGAAAACACATATGAACACTGACCTCTTGTTGAATGCAAGTTCAGTTAATTCATGTGTGTAATTGATTCAAAGCTAGATGATGTATAAAATTAAAAAATCACCAGTGACTGAAACCAGTGCCATTAAAACAAGCCAATAAGTGCAGCAGTATGGACACAGTTTATTGAAAAGGATTGCAGTCCAATTTTAATTACAATGTAACTTCAGTTTTGCCAAAGACGTTTTCAAAGAAAAATCCTGCCTTTTCTATAATCCTCTCCTTTTCAGCAATTATTTTTATTTAATTTTCATTTTTAAACAAGCCACTGAAATTTGCATGTTTAATGGTTTAAGTCCAAAAGTATCCCATAACAATGACTAGGGACTAGCCCCATCCAGTAGTGGGATTACTGCCTTGTTTGGGAGTTCGTTCAATGTCAGCAGGTAGATATTTAACACTAAATGACCCTTTTGTCACCATTTTCCCCCCCTTCTTGTCTTTCAGGGACCTCCAGGACCTCCAGGCAACCCAGGATTACCAGGAAAGAGAGGGCCCAGGGTAAGCCTGTTGAATCTTTCACTTATTTTTTTTTCATGTCTCTGTTGCTCAGAAGATCTCAGTTTTTACTTCATCCAAGTCAATGCAATATTTCTCTACATGTTACTTTAATGGACTTTAGTTGTCCAAAGCTGCATTAAAGGGTGATGAAATTTTAATTTGTACTTATAGTAGCACAAACCAGACAACCTTGTTCCAGTTTCAATATCACTCCAGTTGTTACTCCATCTAGGAGACCAGAATAACGTGTTCTGTTTGTAAGGTGTCTTAGATGGATAAACTACTTTGTAAAATAAATGAGCAGTTCTGAAGTCCATATGTTGTAAATATTTGCATTTTTTTTGTTTTATGGTCAAGGATGACTAGTTCCCTTCCAGGAACTTCGAGCTACGTCCGAAGACGCTATGGGAACGCCATCAGCGTAACCGGCGCTCTGAATATTTTATACAACAGTCTAATGGATGGGCGAGGCGTCACGGGCGGGGTGACGTCACGACCAGGAAGTATATAAGCACGTGCGGCGGAGCCGGCATCAGCTTTCTGTCATTCAGCAAGCGCTCTGTGTATTGTCAGTCTGATTTGTGTCTTGTGAGTCTTATTTGGTGTTGTCTGTCTTAGAAACCCAAGAGATTATGCCTAAAGCCAAGGCAAAGACTAGGGGCGATCCCAGATCGCGTTTCAGGTTGTGTGTTAGTCGTTACATCACGAGTGGGGACACACACAACCTGTGCGTGGTCTGTTTGGGTGCGGAGCATGCGGCGCTGGCTCTCGAGGGAGCCGATTGCCCGCACTGTGAGCGGCTCCCGCTGCGCACACTCCGCACCCGGAAGGCTCTCTTTGAGAAGGGAGCCTTCGCGAGCCTCCCACACGGTGCTGGCCCCGCTGCTGCCGAGGCAGAGCGGCTGCTACACTCGTGGGGCTCGCAGGCTGATCTGGCTGGCGGGAGTGAGACGGGCATGTCTCTATCTCCTCCCGTGTCCGCCAGATCTGGTGTCCCGTCTCTCGGGGAAGCGGTTACTTCCCCCAGAGATGAGGACTCAGCGCTTCGTCTATCTTCCTCCGAGGAGGTTGATGTGACGAGCGTTGAAGGGGTTGCGCCGCCTCTCTCGCCCCAATACGAGGAGCTTTTAGAGGTGGTAACTCGGGCAGCGGCCAAGCTTGACATCAGTTGGCCCCCCGAGAAAACAGCTGTGCCGCAGTCCAGCCTGCTGGACGAGCGTTTCCTGCGCTCGCGGCCGCCACCTCTACGCAGGAGCCTTCCTTTTTTCCCCGATCTCCACACCGAGGTGTCGAGATCCTGGGCGAAACCGTATACATCCCGCCCTTTCGTTCCCGCGTCAGATTACTACGGTAATGTGCGGGAATTGGACGGGCGTGGATACAGGGCGATGCCCCGGATTGAGCAGACGCTTGCGGGCTATCTGTCTCCTTCCACGGCGTCGTCCTTGAAGGCTCCTACCTTGCCCACTAGGCCTCTGCGCACCACATCATCCCTAGTGGGCAAGGGGTATGCGGCAGCAGGACAGGCTGGTGCGTGTCTGCACACGATGGCTGTGTTGCAGGCGTACCAGGCCGAACTGCTGAAGGAGTTAGATGAGTTCGGGGATATCAGAGCCGACGATATCTCAGAGCTCAGGAGAACCGCCGATTTGTCTCTCCGCGCCACCAAGGAGTCGGCCCGTGCGATCGGCCGCTCCATGGCAGCTATGGTGGCAGCGGAGAGGCATTTGTGGCTGACCCTGTCCGACATCAAGGAGAAGGACAGGGTCTGCCTCCTGGACGCCCCGCTTCAGCCTTCTGGCCTGTTCGGCGACGCTGTGAGCACCGTCGTCGACAGGTTTCAGGAGGCCCGCAGGCAAGCGGAGGCGTTTCGGCGGTTCCTTCCCCGCCGCTCTCTAACTCTGGAGGCTGCTGGGCGGGAGCAGCCTCCTCCGCATACCAGCTCCTCGCACAGGGCTGCGCAGAAAGAGAGCGTCGCCTCTCGTGCTCCCCCGAGACGGAGCCGAGGGCAGCGGCGCTCCGCGCCGGGGACTTCAAAGCCCAAGACAGACCTGAGGGATGTCTTGGCGGCCAAGAGGTCCGCGGCAAGGAAGTCCTGATGGGCGAGCCCCAGGACTTCGGAGGACGACCCCTACTGGGGTGGAGCGGCTCACACCGCGGCTCACGGTGACCGTCTCCCCTAGGTGCCCTCCGGGGATTTGTCTGCCAACCCTGCAGTTCCAGGGCACAGCAGGTCCCAGCGAGCGTTATTCTCAGGTTCTACCGCCTGTGATTTCAGCGGGCCTGAGAGACTCGCCTCAGCCGCCAGATTACGCGTCTCCTGTCGGTGCGCCGCAGCAAGACAGCGGTCTGGCCGCTTCTCTAACACCAGAGGTCAGTCTCGAGAGACTGATTCCCTTAGTAGATCGTTTGGCAGCCTGGCAACGGCTGCCGAACGTGTCTCTCTGGGTCCTGCGGACAGTAGAGGCTGGCTATTCCATCCAGTTCGATGGGCCACCCCCACGGTTCAACGGGGTCTGTGTGACTACGGTCCGCCCCGAGCAGGCTCTGGTCCTGGAACAGGAAGTCAACACTTTGCTGAAAAAGGAAGCCATAGAGTTGGTTCCACCTCACGAAGTGTACACCGGCTTCTACAGCCGATACTTCATTGTTCCGAAGAGGGACGGAGGGCTGAGGCCCATACTGGACTTGCGTCTCTTGAACCTCTCAGTCAGATCGCTGAAGTTCAGGATGCTGACGGTCAAGCAGATCGTATCTCAAATCAGGTCCGAGGACTGGTTTGTCACGATAGACCTCAAAGACGCCTATTTCCATGTGTCCATCCTTCCCTCTCACAGGAAGTTCCTGAGGTTCGCTTTCGGGGGCAAAGCGTACCAATATCGGGTTCTTCCCTTCGGCCTAGCACTCTCACCCCGCACCTTCACCAAGTGTGTGGATGCGGTCCTGGTCCCGTTGCGACTGCAAGGCATCCGCATACTAAATTATATCGACGATTGGTTGATCCTTGCTCAATCAGAGCAGTTGGCAGTTCGGCATCGAGATGTCGTTCTTGCCCACATGAAAGATTTGGGGTTAAGACTAAACGCCAAAAAGAGTGTGCTTTCTCCAGCTCAGAGAACCACTTATCTAGGCGTGGTGTGGGATTCGACCACGATGCAGGCTCGTTTGACCCCTGCTCGGATCGAGTCGATCCTCACGGCAGTCAGGAGAGTGCGAGAAGGCCAGCCATTCACTGTCAAGCAGTTTCAGAGGCTGCTTGGGCTCATGGCAGCTGCGTCCAGCGTGATTCCTTCTGGCCTGCTGTACATGAGGCCCCTACAGTGGTGGCTCAAGACCAGGGGGGTCTCCCTGAGGGGAAATTCGCTCCGCGCTGTCAAGGTATCACGGCGCTGCATCCGTGCCTTAGACATGTGGAGGAAACCCTGGTTCTTGTCCCAGGGCCCGGTGCTGGGAGCTCCTTGTCGCCGCGTCTCGCTAGCGACGGACGCTTCCCTCACCGGTTGGGGTGCGGTCATGAGTGGCCACCCTGCCCGCGGTCTGTGGAGTGGTCGCCACCTGACGTGGCATATCAACTGGCTAGAGATCCTAGCTGTGTTCCGTGCTCTCAAGCACTTCCTCCCAGACCTGAGAGATCGCCACGTGCTGGTCCGCACCGACAGCACGGCAGTGGTCTCTTACATCAACCACCAAGGAGGTCTGCGATCGCGCCCCTTGTACAAGCTGGCACACCAGATCCTTGTGTGGTCCCAGGGCAAGCTCCTATCTTTGAGAGCTGTGCACATTCCTGGGTATCTCAACATCGGAGCAGACGTCCTGTCGAGACAGGGGCCGAGGCCCGGGGAATGGATGCTTCACCCCCAGGTGGTGAAGCAGATCTGGAAGGTTTTTGGCCAAGCACAGGTGGACCTCTTTGCGACTCGAGAGTCGGCGCAATGTCCCCTTTGGTTCTCTCTAGCTCCTCCAGCGCCTCTGGGACTGGATGCTATGGTACAGACCTGGCCGAGGCTTCGTCTGTACGCCTTCCCCCCGATCGCTCTGCTCCCGGGAGTTTTGGCGAGAGTGCGCCGGGACGCGGTAAGCCTACTGTTAGTAGCGCCGTTCTGGCCGGGCCGAGTATGGTTCTCGGATCTGATTTCCCTCCTCGACGGCACCCCGTGGCCGGTACCGATCAGGAGCGATCTCCTCTCACAGGCCGGGGGCACCCTGGAGTGCTGGAGGCTGTGGGTGTGGCCCCTGAGGGGGCACAACTCATAGCTTCCGGTCTGTCAACCGAGGTTGTCGAGACCATCCTCCAATCCAGAGCTCCCTCTACGAGGAAACTGTACGCCTTGAAGTGGAAACTCTTCACTTCATGGTGCGGGGACCGCCAGCTCGACCCAGTCAACTGCCCGATCCGCGCAGTTCTGGAGTTCCTGCAGGCCCGCTTCTCCGCAGGGTTAACTCACTCCACTACTAAGGTCTACGTGGCAGCTATCTCGTCATACCACGCCCTTATCGGTGGCCAGTCAGTGGGCAGACACCCCCTGGTTACACGTTTCCTCCGCGGTGCGCTGAGGCTGAGGCCGCCTGTACGACCCCGTGTCCCCACGTGGGACCTGGCTGTGGTACTAGAGGCTCTGGGCAGAGCACCCTTCGAGCCTCTCGGGGAGATAACTGATAGACTCCTCAGAGCACACTCGACCCGAGGTGTGGCGGCCTCCAAGGCCTTCTGGGCAGGTGTCTCCATGCAAGACATCTGCAACGCTGCTGGGTGGTCCACGCCCCTGACATTCGCCAGGTTTTACAACCTCGACATCAGAGCCACTCCAGGCTCCTCCGTCCTTTCAGCCTGACACCAGGCAGGGACTTGTCAGTCTGGCGGCGTTGGTATTGCGTTCCCATAGCGTCTTCGGACGTAGCTCGAAGTTCCTGGAAGGGAACGTACCAGGTTACGTATGTAACCCAGGTTCCCTGAAGGGAACGAGAGCTACGTCCCGAGCCACACTTCCGGCATCCCTGCCAGCGCTTGCTTCATGACTTGAAGCTGATGACGGCTCCGCCGCACGTGCTTATATACTTCCTGGTCGTGACGTCACCCCGCCCGTGACGCCTCGCCCATCCATTAGACTGTTGTATAAAATATTCAGAGCGCCGGTTACGCTGATGGCGTTCCCATAGCGTCTTCGGACGTAGCTCTCGTTCCCTTCAGGGAACCTGGGTTACATACGTAACCTGGTACGTTTCTATTAAACACTAATTAGCCATATGTGGGTCTGAAAACAAGTTTAACTTTGCATTTCAGATGACCTGCACTCAAAAATGAATTTTTAGTGCTTGTTCAACTTCCATGTAGATTCTAGATTATGTGCAGTCAGTTTAATTGTAAAATGAATGTTTGCTTATTCCATATGCATTGGGACTTTATGAATAATTTTCATTGGCAATAACTGGATGTAGGCAAATCTACATCCAGACCAACACAGATATGTTGAAAATTTAAACACTAAATTAAAATGTGGTTATTTCTGTCTAGCTTCCCTAGTGAAAACTCAATTTACTAAAATGCATTTGAAATATACATTTATTGCTAAGGATGTTACAAATGCAATTACATATTTATGTTCTTTATACAAATTCCCTGCAATTGTACTTTTGGGATACTAAACTGGAACAACTAATTTTGTACTTAATGCACTTTAATTTTGCGGTAGTAGTGCTGAAGTCCAACTAAACATATACTGTACTGAAGTATATTTGATTGTGCTAAAGCGGGAACTGTTGCAAGCATACTTTAGATACTTTAAATATCTTGCATTTAAAGACTTATATGATATTATTCAAAGCTCATACAATCCTCATCAGTAGTGACATTAAAAGGCTTAGGCTTAATATTACGAAATGTGCAATGTGCACAAAAAGTGCTCCAAATAATGTTTAATTTTAATCAGTAAGTCTTGAGCGATATGTCAGTAAATATGTTTTTGTTGAATATACTTTTTTTGTATATAACATTTTACTCAATTTACAGTATGTAAGCTCATTGAAATCTGCTTTTGTTAGAAACTGATAGTTTGTCATCAGGATGAGTAAGTACCTTGTATAAATGGCTCTTTGCTAGTAAGGTTGTAATTGAGAGTGAAAGAAAGCATGAGACAATGAGATATCAGTTAGTCAGTGATTCAAAGAGACTTCCCTGGGTGGAAGTCTAGATGTTGTGTGTGTACGATACCTGCCCTAGCTTATGAGACTGCCCTTTAGAGAGGCCCCTGAGGGCTGAACTGTGGGAACCCAATCTGTTGATCTTAAGAAAGGCCTCTTTGTAGCAGTCTTATTAAAGGCATTTAAAGCCTCACCGGTTCTTAAGCTCTCCAGAGTTGCTGGTCAAGAGCCTTGGGATCCCACATCATTAGTCAGTGCAGTAAGGTACCATTACCAAGAATATACCATGAAACATGAAAAAAAAAGTTTTGCTGATATTTTATAATATTTAAGACGCAACACCGGTATGTCACTTGTCCACCGCGGCACCGTCCCCCACCGTCGTTTAGATTTTTTATAGTAATAAAAATGATTTAGTTCTGTTAGAGAACAGACACTACAATAAAAAACTGAACACAGCAGCTCAATACGGTGCCGAATGACAGTCGCGTCATCATAGATTAGATTTCCTTCACGTGAGGAGAGTGAGTCGAGCTGATTGACAAGAAGAGTGGGGTGAGACAGACAAGATGATAGCGGAAGATTTAGTTTCAAAATCAAATGCAAAAGCATATTCAATTGGTTCCACAGTGTTTGCTGATTTTCAGTTTGCTGATTTGTATAGGCTAATTAAATTTTGTGTAAGTTATTTGTTATTTTATATTAGACATAGCCTATAGTATGGTGTATTTTTATTCGTTTTGTTAATAAAAGTTCTATGATTTATATATAGGCTAAGTTGAGTTTGAAGTTGTATTTTGTTGATGCTTGAATTGCTCGAAAGTGAAAGTAAAATGCGCACATCGCTTTTCAGCTGTTTAGAAGCGAAGGAAAGTGGGGAAAAGAGGGAAAACTCAAACTAACTAACAACGAATAAGTGCTTTAAGCAGAATTGTCGCTAATTTGAAAGTGAAAGTAAAATGCGCACCCCGCTTTTATAAGCTATTTAAAAGCGAAGGAAAGCGTGAAAAAGAGGAGAACTACCCCCACGGTGATACCAGTACTACCGATGTTGTTACACGTCGATTAACTGGTGGGGAAATTTCCTCATCGTCACAACCCTAACTCCAATAACGATTTTAGACAGAGCCAAACTCTTTCAGTCCTTTACAAACATTTGCAACATCAGCAAATCAGTTTTTGAATCAAATATACTAAGTGCTGAAGGTAACTACAAGTATCGTAAGATCAGCTTTGTATAATTTGGGGTGTGTGACATTGTGACTGTGTAAATAGACTTTTGTCACATCAGAAGGCTCAATGTTAAATCCTATATTCCATTGTATACAAACTTGGATGGGGGAATAAATGGTTGTTTTAAAAAAAGCCTCCAAGTCAAGCATAGATTTTCTAGTCTGGAGAAGAAAGGTATGTTTACTATAGCGAATGTACAGTGAAATTGCCTATAGTCAAAGCTCATGCAAAAGTCAGTTTCAAACCAAGAAGTTTTCTGTTGTTCAATGTGGCAAATTCATGTGACCATATTGAACCTGTTGCGAAACCTATGTGTGAAAATCTTTTGCACTTACTCTAAATTTTGAATGTATGAATTCCGATTGAAATGACTAGATTTCATTGAATAGTGGTAAATATGAATCATTTTCCCATTCTTGTGTTAGCTTCTTTTTAAACCTCGGTTTGGTTAGTTTTTTGTTTTGTTTTGTTTTTTTCTGATGCATTATCATTTCCTTATGGCCACATGGACATTTTGTCTAATAATTGTTTTTGAAAACAAAAAAGCAATTTCCGACAGTTTCCATATTTTTTTTTAGTGGCTACACCAAATATGGTAGTGTTTATGTAGTTATTCATCCCTCAGGTCTCTCACAACTGCACAGAACTATAAACCATTCCCTTCTGTGTCACCATGTGCTGGGTCATGTGGTCTGTCAGGGTTGTCTGGTGTGAATCAAAGCCTCATAGAGTGTTGGATGTCCGTCCCAACACAGTAAAATTCTCTGATGAACAATTTACAATGCCAACACTAAGAAGTTCACTTTTAAACATAGTTTATCTTGGTCAAGGGGCCAGGCCAGAAAGATATTCCCTCAAGCGCACTGGTAAACATAAGGAGAGGCCTCGTTTGAGCCAGGTCAGGGAACCCCGCCATAAGTCAGCCATTCTCAAATATATGAGGCGGAAAGTGACAACCACCATGCGCGTCTGCCCACACGACTGCTTGCTGGAGATCTGAAAGTGAGCAGGAGAGATTAACCAATATGTAACTTGATAGGCTTTCTTGATACCCCTCTCTCACTCTCCTCTGATCACTAACCATGGCCACATGTGGAAAACCTGACCAAACATAAAAACGAGGTGGAAATCTGTACATGAGCTTCTTGTAAGTATCTCCATATGGCCAGTTTGTGTGTACTCAGCAGGAAGGGCGATGAATAAGAGCCCCACTCATGGCTAACCCCAGGTGGATCATGTATAAATAATAGTGCTGCCTTGACAAGTAGGCTTAACGTTGGCTCTCGCCTTTTAGTCTTTGAATCTCACCATTGCTTGTTATTTGCTCTACAGTGTGAATGGTTCCCTGATGGTTGTCAGCTATCTTTCAAAAAAGATTTAAGATGAATGTTTTTGAATTGCATATAAAACTTCCATCCATTTGGATTACACAGTTTTACAAACTAATAAACTTAATGTGATGCATATTTGTTAGTCATGCATGAATTAAAGAGGTAAGATTTCTGTAATAGTACTAATAAATTGATTGTGTTGAAGTGTAAAACAACCAGGTTTAATTATTTATTATCAATAAATCCCATTTTTTTTACTTCAACTAATTGAACGTTGCATGTTCTACAGATGTTCTACAGAACCATGTTCTGGCTTTTTTAACAGAATACGTTTAATTGATTTCACACTGAACAAATTTATAGTGATTCTAAGATTATTTATGCTGATTCTAATGAATTCAAATTTGAATAAATGCAATTAAAAAATATGATTGTTTAAAAAAATCGAATGTATGCAAATAGTTAATAATAAACTACGTCATGGTGTTTACCTGTTTCTAACCTGTTTAATTGATGCATGACTGACAAATATTCATCACATTAATTTTATGTTAATACTGTGTAATCCAAATGGATTTATTTGCAAGTCAAATACATACATATTTAATGTAGTATGTTAAATATGTTAAATAATGTAGTTCAACAAAAATAAAAAATCTGCTGAAATGTACTAACCCTCTGGCCATCCAAGATGTAGATGAGTTTGTTTCTTTATGAGAACAGATTTGGAGAAACTTATACTGTAGCATTACATCACGTGCACACCAATGGAACCCCTGCAATTATTGATAATCTAAACAGCTGATAAAATCATCACAATAATCCACAAGAAATGCACACAACTCCATTCCTGAGGAAACTCATCTACATATCGGATGGCCTTAGAATAAGTACATTTACAGCAAATTTACATTTTCTGTTGAAATATTACTTTAATTTAGGCTTAAATATTTTAGAGTGTATCTAATAAGATCCCAAGATGTTTGCTGCAATCACTTTACACATTATGAAACACAGGGTGAACAGTTGAGCAGTCTTAAAAACTGACCAGAGATCCATTTAAGTAGCCACTAAATGTGCTGAAATAGGGCTGCGCCAGAAACTGTAAACAGAATTTAATTTATGAGAGATGTTTTTGTACATTTTCTAGCGATCTTGGCAGCAGTAGTTTATCAAATGATGATTAAGCAATAAAGAAGAATTATAACCAGCATAACCAGTACATATAAAGACATGAAATGTAGTCAAGCACACTTTCTGCATGTACTGCATCGTAGCAGTGGAATGATGCTGTATAGTGCTTATTTACCTGATTTGCATAAATTCTTGAGTGAATCGGGTGCTAAAACAATGCAGAAAGCATGTCCAAATAAACCATCAAAGCCATCATCAAGCCCAAATCATACCGCCCCACAGTGTTTGTTCCCTGTCAGTGTGGCCTTTAATTTCGGTTGCCACATATTATCCTCTAAAGTGATGGCCATTTGGATTGTGACTTTTGCAGTTTGTTGTTTAAGATCACTTCCATTTTGTCTGCTTTACTAACAGAGCATATAAATCAGTGTCTAGGGAGGTTTCTTGCACTCTCTCTACTCAAGCCCCCTGGTCGCTGCTGGAAAAGTGAGCTAATGAAGAAAATCATGTCCATATGATATATCCCAAAAGCATATGCCAGAATTACCCTTTAAAACACAACACTTTCTTTTTAAGTGGAGGACAATTTTCTGAATGCATGCCTTGGGCAAACTGTGCTACTTATGTACAGTACTTACCATGAGGGCCAGAATAATGAAAAATGTATGAGGTTTTCTTTTAGGCACTCATTCTTTCCAAGTTTCTGTCTGAAATTTATAAAGGTGCCTAAGTGCACAATTCATAGTTTTGTGAGGCATTTACAGATGGGACTGCCACTGTGGAGCCATCACTGCTTTAATGTCAAGTTAATCAAGCTGGTAAAATTGCTATCCTAAATGCAACCCTATTCTGTTTCTGTTTATATATGTACTGACATAGATATGCAATTTTACCTGATCTGTTAAAAAAAGAATAAATTAATATATCGGTTCACTTAAACCCAGGGAGATTTGGGAGAGAAACAATTTGAGCAAAATATGTCACTGCATAGAAGAAGAAAAAAAAAATTTTAGGCTTCCAAAATGTCTGACAATATAATTTCCACTAAGGAAAAGTTGTTTGAAGATGGATCAGTTTTGACAGATGTTTTCTTTAATCGGCGGATTGTCTTTGATTTAATTAGCTTATGTCCCTTACATCACTGAGGTTCAAATAAATTATCGTTTTATAATTTGATTTAAATCTCATTGCTGTTCCTAACTGGGGGAGTTACTCATTTTACCTGCCAAAGTCAATTTTTACTTGCATTGGCACTTCGTGAGTGTTAATTTGGGACCCTCATAGCAGCTATTGGACTGACAGAAGTAATGTGCTTCTAAAACCATCTGGTACATGAGTATTCATTTCACTGACTCTTTTTCTCTCTGTACATCTAATTCTCTTTTATGCCCCTCATCTTACCTTTCTTATCTTTTTACTGGCTTTTTATTGTTCGGAAAAAATAAAAAAATCAGTAATGTGGTTCAAGGCTCATGACCCAGCTTAAGTCTCCTGCAGTGATTGCACAGTAACTATGGAGGAGACAGTGCACAAATACAAGTGAACATGTGTTGTGTTGTTTTGTAGGGTCCCCCTGGTCCACATGGAAACCCAGGTCGCCCAGGGGCCACCGGACCCAAGGTACATACCACTGAATACAGATTTGTAATGCTTTTGTGGATGCTAACAAACTAGTTTGTTGGAACTGTGAGGCCCCTTTTGGCTTTATTTTGATAAGACATTCTACTAACTATAAGTGACTTTGCAACTACATGTCAACAAATTCGCATTAATTTGCAACTACATGTCTACTAACTCTCAAAGTAGACTGTTAGGTTAGGTTTAGGGTTAGTAGAATAAGTTGACATATACTTGCAAATGTTTTCATAGTCAGTATGTTGTATGTCGTGGACCCATCAAAACAAAGTGTAAGAAGTTATTAAGCAGACAGTCTACTAATACTCTAATGACTGATAGTTGACATGTAGTTGCAAAGTTACTTACTGTTTGTAGAATGTCTAAAGTGGACAATCAAAATTAAGTGTTAACCCCACTTTCGTCTGTTCTTGTTTAGTTTTGTTTGTTTTTTTTGTTTTACAAAGCAATTTGTGATGACATTGATCAGTATGTTTGGACATACCATAACAAAAACCCGTGCCCGTAAGATGCAAGTCTTGAATTTATTAGTGAATTCCTCAAACTCAAAGGGCATCATTAAACATATGCATGAACTTTGATCTACTCAATGGCTTCATATGCACTTTAATTAACACTTTAATAGGTGATTGTGTATTTAAACAACAGTGATATCACAAGGTAGACTATGTCAGTAGACTACAGTACTACCATAAAAAAACACCACTACTTTGGGACCAATAGAAAACCAGTAACTCTACCATCTACGTTTAGCTGTTGACATGAGTAGCTGAATTTTGATGAACGTTGGCAAGAAATATGGGTGAAGTACAAGTTTGACGACATCATTGGGCCTGTTTATTTCCATTCACGCTTTTCACGGTTGTTCATTTTACCACATCTGGCTGCTTGTGGAATTCTTACAATAGACCAGGAGAGCAAAGATCTTTCTTTGCCATCTGAAGGCGAGCCCACATTTTAATTCCCCTCTCTTACTGTTACTGCCAGTTGGGACAAGGATGAGACAAATAGAAATAGGGAAGAACAAAATGAGAGAGACAGACCCACAAAACTAACACATCGATGCAGTATGTTTGTTGTTGGCTTCCTAGCAGTCGTTTCTCTCTATAATTGTATTCAAATAGCAATAATTTTGTCATTCATTGAGCGGTAAACCATCAAATGATGGATAAGAGTATTATTACTGGAATGTATCCAGACACATGATGTAGACGAGCACTCTTTTTGGCTTTTAAGAGCCAATTTTGGTGTCTGAATTGCAGTAAGTGAAGTACGAGCCAGGTGAATTCTTTACAACCAAGCTCAATACCTGCAAGATTATGCCATGAAAATTTAATTCAGCACAGATTCATGGGCATGTTTGCACTCTTACCTTATTTACATAATTACTTTGGTGAAACAGCCGCAAAAACAATGCCAGAAGCATTGTCAAAAAAAAAACAGTAGATGCTTAGATTGATTGGAGGAAAAAAATATGCTACCACTTGTACATTTGTTTGAATCATAACCATAAAGCATGGCTTCATCCCATGCCTGAAAAGGCAGAAGAATGTGGTGTGTGAACCCCAGTGTCATTGCAGAGGCTTAGTGTAAACTTATTCTCACTTGCGTACATGGGTCACTCTCTTATGTAAACAACACTTCTTCTCTTTGCAAGCCTTCATTACTCTTATACATGTAGACTGTATAGAAAAATTAGGAGAGGAATTCTGTTACAGTGTTCTGTTTGGAGTAGATTTGAGAGCAGGGGTCACAATAACTCCCCAGTAACCTCCTCATTTCCTGTGCGATGTATATATGGTTCAAAACAACAGTGAATGGTGTGTCACTGTAGGTAGTTTGAAAAGTCTTCTCATTTAAAAGCCTTTTTAGGATGGTATACACCGTTTAACTTTTATGAAAGATTTGTATAATCTAAATACACCTCATTCTAATATTGTAAATTGTTCCATGAGTGGTAGCTTGGATCAGTTATTTTTCTTCTGTGTGTTATAGGGAAAAAAGGGAGACCCTGGAATCTCACCTGGCAGAGCACCAAATGGAATAAAGGTATGTGTTTTAAAGTATAGAATAATGGAATAAAGAATAAAGCAAATAGAATAAAGTATATTGTGCACTAGCAAACTTTTATTCATGCTTAAAATGATGCAAGTACTTGCATTAATCAACATACTAATTCTTGAGAATACAAATAAAAAATAGCAGCTGGTAAATAACTATTTAAATGAACTGTTTTGATATATTTATATATTTTAAAATGTCATTTATTCCTGTGATGGCAAATCTGAGTTTTCAGTCATTATTCCAGTCTTCAGTGTCACATGATCCGACCGGGAAGTCGTGGACTAATGGTTAGAGAGTCGGACTCGTAATCCAAAGGTTGCGGGTTGGAGTCTCGGGCCGGCAGGGATTGTAGGTGGGGGAGTGAATGTCCAGCGCTCTCTCCACCCTCAATACCACGACTGAGGTGTCCTTTAGCAAGGCACCGAACCCCCAACTGCTCCCCGGGCGCTGCAGCATAAAATGGCTGCCCACTGCTCCGGGTGTATGTTCACGGTGTGTGTGTGTGTGTGTTCACTGCTGTGTGTGTGCACGTTGGATGGGTTAAATGCAGAGCACGAATTCCGAGTATGGGTCACCATACTTGGCAGTATGTCACTTCACTTCACTTCACTTCAGAAATCATTCTAATATGCATTCTGAAGGGCTTGATTAGCCTGATCAGGTGTGTTTAATTAGAGTTGTGAAATTAGAGTTGAGGGCTGTGGCCCTCCAGAAATTGAGTTTTGCACCTCTACCTTAAGGCCTGGGATACACTAGACTATTTTCAAATCTTAACCGATTTTAAAACTGGTGGAGACCACCACAGTTATAACCCAATTATAGTATAATTTTCATAGTGAGACGAGATCTCATAGACTTGTGAGATCAAACATGAAATCAGAATAGCATAGTAGTGAACAAGTAGCATATACTTCGCCTTTTATGCGCACGCAAGTGTCCACGTGTACAAGAATAGTATGTGCGTACTGTATTCGCATCATCTGATTTTTGTAACCATGCATACTTTGTACTTTGACTTGGTTTTGCACTAATCAGTTATTCCACAAGATGGCAACACTAGCCTGGGCCGTTGTTTCACAGTAGAAAACTAAACAAAAGAGACTGAACAACAACAAAACAACAAAATATCGGTGACTATTATAACAGACGGCTGCATTGACAAGCACTTGTGTGAGAGGGTTATGAGATAGCGGCAACTTTAGTTTAAAGGAGTACAAAGACATTTTTATAAATCATAACTTCTGGAGAAAATAGAGCAGACGCTGGATAAACATAAAGCTTTCTAGAGCATGTGTTGACCGCCTGTGTTTGTACACGCTATCAAATGGAGTACACTTTGAAAGGCTGCACATTCGACTGAACACATGCACTAGCGTACACTTAAACTGAAGTATATACTTTGGGCTTAAGTTACAATGTGTGGTGTCTCTGAATAGGTTAACATTGCCAAATTTATCATACCAGGGCCCGTATTCACAAAACATTTTATCTTACCACTAAGAGTTCTCCTAAATAGCAGTAAAAGTTTTTAGCTAAGAGTTTTCTCTTAAAACCTGTTCACAAAGCTGCTGAGACAAACTTTTACCAAGGAATCCGCTTGTTAAGTGGTGACATAAGAAGCGCTGTTTCCGGGTCCAAGCCTCAACTCGCTTCACTTGAGAATATTACCTCAGCAGCCGTTTATGAGCACTGTCTATTCATATTAAACATTTAAGCTAAACGTTTTCAAACTTACGGTGTACACTACAGTCTCCATGCTCACAGCGTCCCAAACACAAATAATTTAATATTTATTTATTTATATTTATATTTTCACTGTCTGGCATTTCGGTATGGAGTTAAAGGTTAGGATAATATTTTTTTGGTAGTATTATATCACATTGTGAGTGTTTATTAGCACCTTTTGTTGTTTTCTCGTGGTATCTGATAGAGAGTTTGGACGCGGAAGCGGTGACACGTGACGTCAGACTAGGCGGATAGAGAGAAGTCTTTAGCTAAGAGTAAGGGCGGGGTTGACCTCGTTGCTATGGATTATGTCAGCATGCTTACTAACTATGCACAAAGTGATTGGTTGATAGGGGAGAGGTCTCTGTCAGAGATTTATTCATAGAAATATTGTAGAGCGCAATATTATGTTGACGTATTCAAATAAAGGTTTAAAAATAATGTTAATTGCCACATTAACATAAAGATTTTAAAATGCAGGCTAAGTGTCCCCTCGGAAGGGAAGTGGTGTGTGGCCAAGTATGGTGACCCATACTCGGAATTTGTGCTCTGCATTTAACCCATCCAAGTGTACACACACAGTAGTGAACATACACCCGGAGCAGTGGGCAGCCATTTAGGAGATTTACCATTTAGGAGTTTTAGTGCTAAAATGCTTTGTGAAATACTTTTAGAGAAAAATTTAGGAGTCCTAAATTTAGGACTGACACTATTTTTAAGATTTTCTCCTAAATCGTCAAGTTAGGAGCTACTTTTAGCCTTAAGATATTTTGTGAATATGGGCCCCGGAGTAATTTTCAGTGTTTTCCTTTTTAGGGTGACCCTGGGATATTAGGGCTACCTGGACTACCCGGTAAAGCTGGTTGGAAGGTAAGAGTCATTCTTTGATTCTAGGGAGACTCCACCAATGTCATGTCACAGAACGGATCTAAGCATAGTTCCCAACCCAGATGTTTGGAAATGTTCAGCACACTTAATTTGCAACAGCATGGCATCATGTTTTTCCAGGAAACATTATTGCTTTATCAGCCCGATGCTAAAGTAATCCCTCACATACAGTCATACCACGGCTTATTCTGGATGGCGAGACATCAGTCTAACTCAGCAAATGCGAAACAGGTTCTTGTGTCGAACTCCTCCTAAAATCAGTTGTGTGAAATCCCATTGGAAAAGGTTCTTGTAGTAGACCTCACGGAAGCTTAGAGCATTTCCCCTGCTTTTCTAGAAAGAAACCAATTTGTTTCAGACATGTCCACCTGACCTTGTGATGTCCTGGACGCCGCTGTGAACAGGATAGCCAGTACATGACCTCATTGTAGTCCAATTCCAATAGATTTCTGTGGAAAGTTCCTTGTAAAATACTGTGGTTTACCTCCACATAGTGTGTGTATTTTATTTTTAAATGTTCTTTACCTAACAGGACCAAATCGGTGTCATATAGTACAAAAGAAGAGGTAAATGGGTTCCAAATCAAATGAACAGACAGTGCTTTGGCCAGAGCAGAAGTCCTGCTTCAAAACAGTCATATTTCCAGTGAACATATACACTGTCTACACCGCTGAGATAAAATTGGCTCTGCCAGGTCCCAGTACTAACACTTTCAGACAGTCATTTGCAATTGCAAAGACGCCCATATTCACTTTCTCCAAAGGGGAAAATTTGCCATTAAGCTTTTAGAAAACCTTCACAGATGGCATTTTCAATTGGGTTTGTGAATTTGGCATTCAGTACTTTGGCATTCTAAGAAGTAATTTTATATGCTGTTGAGTAGCATACGCAGTCACACAACACACACAAAGAGACCCATACATGTGCGTCGTATTACATCAGCAGTTTTACATATATTCATAACCAATGGTGTTTGTTTGAACGTTTGGATCAAAACAACACCCTGAAACATTGTAAAGTAATGGAATTACCTGGCATTTTCTTTTCCTCCATGTGTTTCCAATCACACAGCCACAGATATAAAACAAAATATTAAAAGCTGGTGGAAAATAGTTGCAGACACTGCTTGTGCTAAATTACTGCTGGCAACGAACCATGAAGTTATTCCATCCATGGGCCATGGCCAAAAACAAAATCTTGTAACAATAAAACAAATGAAAAATGTAATGCTCAAACGTACTGTAAAGTAACACATGTACAGTAAGTAGCAGTGACACATTTGGTCATACGAGCAGGTAATGATCGGTTGGGAATGAGTTATGCTTTTAATTTCAAAATATTGAGCCATGTACAGTCTTTCAATCGTTTCACACTTGCGCTCTGGGGATCAGCAGATGTGGATTCTGGCACAGCTGAACGGTGTGCTTTAATAGGACGAGCGTGGGCTACTAACGTCTGCTTGGAGATTGTAATGCTCCACCCCTTTTCTTTCTCATTGAGATTCAATGGGACCCTTTTGGCATTGATCTTTTATACACTATATTTGTCCTTTGGTTTGTGTAACTGTTTTATAGACCCAAGATGTGAACAGTGAACCGTTGCACGGCATGTATATTTTAGTATTTTTTCTGTGATGTGTCCTGAAGTGATTTCTGTAGAGCTGACTCCACATCATTCGTCATTACAAGCTCCAGATTCCTTTCTTCTTACTCATATTCCCACACTCAGCTGCTCTGTGCTCAGTTGCTTATCTAAGTTCTCAGACATAGTTGAAACAGTTTTTGTGTTTTCAAAGCAAAGCATCTAAGGCAAGCATCACTATTATTATTGCTCATAAAGATTTAAAAGGATTTCAACAAACTCCTTACCCAAAGTATTAAACTAGTAACACTTTTCAATATGGTCCTTGAAGTTAATGTTATTTAATGCATTAACTGACAATGAGCATTACATTTGTAACTTTATAGTAATCTTTGTTATTGTTATTTATTTTATTAGCTCATGTTCATTAAATAATATTAACAACATTTATTTTTGATGATTTTAATGATGTCTTGGTAAATTCTAAAAGTAACTTTAAGATTAGAAAATGTGGTAACTCTTTAGATTAAGGAACCTGCTCACTATTAACCAGTTGCTTATTAGCAGTTTATTAATTAATTATTATCATATTCATATTTACTGGCATATTGGCTGTTTATTAGTACTTACAAAGCATATATTAATGCATGACCATATTCTAGAATCCATAACCCTACCCAATACCTAAACATGAATACTGCAACAACTGTTTTACCGTCTATCAGTAAGCAGCAAATTAGGAGTTTATTGAGGGAAAACACTTATAACCTAAATTGTTACCATATATGCTTTAGAGGTATTTTTAATTGTTGGTTAACTAAGAGTTAACTAATATCAACAAATGGAACCCTTGCCGTTACTTTTCTTTATGATCAGACACAGATTTTGCCATGCAGGCTGTAAAACAGGCACACAAAAAAAAAAAAAAAAATCTTTGGTCTGGTTTGCTGGATTTAAAGAGTTTTTGGACACTTCTAATCTGGTCAGGCTGAGACCCCAGTTATAGTACAACTAAAGACCAGCTAAGTCTGGTTTGGAGGCTGGTTTAAGCTGTCTCTTTTAAACATAGGATGGAGTCTTTTAATGTGGTCCATTAAATAACCACCTGGCAACCTCCAAAACATCCTAGCAACCCTATAGCAATGCACTAAAAACACTTAAAAAAACCTTAGTAGCTGCATGGCAACCATCCGCAAAATCCTAGCATCATGTTTTGCATAGAAAATGTTATTCAACACCACTTTATTTATAAAAATTTATAAAAAAAATTTAAATTAAGGCCAGTAAGAGACCTGGTTGTGAAAATATTTAAACCATAATTAAACTGCTACAGTACAGTACAGTAGACACCAAAACCTTGTGCTGATATTATATGGCATGGCTTAAGCGGAAAACCTAACAGTATTTGAGAGGAAATTTTCATAATATTTGGGTCTTTAGCCTTAGGCATTGAAAAAAAATCTTCGACAGGGATAAGAATGCTATAAAATATAGTTAACTCCAAGTTCCCTCAGCTAAAAATTGTCTTATTTTTCTTTGTTTTATAACTGGGCTTTTGAACACATTCCCTGCCACTTTTTTGAGTAATAGGAATATGTTCATTCAATATCAACAAACTCAGACCCTTGACCACATCTGTTACTGGATATCAGTCTCATAGATGTCCTTGGTTGTAATAGCGTAATTATATTAAACTTTATTGTCGTCACAGATTTACTGAATGAGATGGAAAAAGAGCCAGTTACTGCAGGGGGAAAAAAATACTTTTGCTTTTACTCAGCCAGAGGTGAATGACCAATTGGGAGGAAGACCTTTGGCACAGACTGTGAAATGGAACTAGAACAAGCTGTGTTTTTTTGGAATTGGAGGCGTCCATTCATAGTTACCTGGAAGAGCATCTCTGTCTGCAATAGTTTTATGAAGCGACACTCGGGTCAAGAGAGAATAAAAAAAGTATATTTGTTCCTTTTTCTGTAGCTAAGGATTACATAAGATAAATAGTGCAAAACAGTTCAGATACTACAGACTGTCTTGGATTGTCTTTGTTTTGGACCAAAACTCCAACTGTCAGATGTTTTTAAAGATGAAATAAATCAAGTTTAAATTGAGTGGCTAAGAGCTAAGCTGTCTTGGTTTATTTAGTAGCGTGCAGTATCAGCAGAAATCACAGAACTAGAAGTTAGTGATTTAAATTTATGAACCAAGTTCCCAGTGGAGTGCTGCTGAGATATTGTGTTAAAGGGGACCTATTATGCAAAAATCACTTTTATAAGGTGTTTGAACACAGTTGTGTGGCCGCAGTGTGTGAAAACAATTAGCCTATAATGGTAAAAATCCACCCACTCATTTTTTTACAATCTGAAAAATCATAAACAGTCTCTCCAAAAGAGCTGTTTCAGATTCTCCCTCTGTTCACGTCACCGAGGGGAAAAAGTCTTGCCCATTTGTGACGCTGTCCTATAGACAGCCCTGAGTGAGAAGCTGTGGTCCACCTCCGCCATTACTGATAACTTGCTGTAGCTGCTGGAGATATACAATGTCAGCGCCAAAGAGGCATTTCAAGCAACCTGTCCTCCAACCAATACACCCGTATAGGTTGTTTGTCCAAATCCCTGAAATATGATCCATCACAGCGTATACTACAATTGCCCAGCGGGCTTGTCTGGGATTGAGCCTCTTGGCTTCACGGAAATATTGGAGGTTTTTGTGGTCTGTGATGACGGTGAAGGGATGGTTAGCTTCCTCCAGCCAATACCGCCACTCTTCTAGGTCTAGTTTGATGGCCAACAGCTCACTGTTATCGATATCATAATTCTGCTCCACTGGGGTCAGTTTATTAGAGTAGTATGCGCAAGGCTGGAGGCGTGGAGTCTCACCGAATTGCTGGGACAGAATGCAGTCTTGAGTTTTGTGAAGGCTTCGTGGGTGCAGGAGTTCCAGGTCAGGGACTTGGGTTTACCTCTGAGCATGGTGGTCAATGGGACCGTATGCAGAATGAAATACTTGATGAAACGTCGATAGAAATTAGCAAATACCAGGAATCTCTGAAGCTCGTTTACTGACTGGGGAATTGGCTGTCACCTTCCCCTGGTCCATCTGAATTCCCTCCTGACCGATGATGTAGCCGAGGAACTGCACAGTGGGGCGATGGAACTCAAACTTCTCCAGCTTGAGGTACAAATGGTGCTGGCGGAGCCTCTGAAGGACCTGCTTAACGTGGTGGCGATGGTCAGACAGGTTCCGGGAGTAGATGAGTATTTATTCGATGTAGACAATCACAAAGTTGTGGAGGAACTCCCGGAACACCTCGTTCATGAATTCCTGGAAGACGGATGGGACATTGGCAAGGCCATATGGCACTACGAGCTATTCATAGTGACCGGAAGGGGTAATGAAGGCCGTCTTCCATTCATCGCCTTCCCAGATTCGAACGAGATTATACGCACTCTGCAGGTCCAGCTTGGAGAAGATGCGTGCCCCACGGAGTTCTCAGAGAGCGGCAGGGATCAGGGGAAGTGGATAAGGAAGCTTGACCGTCTGGGAGTTCAGAGCTCGGTAATCGATGCAAGGCCGCAAGCCCCCGTCCTTCTTACCCACGAAGAAGAAACTTGAGGCCGCCGGTGAGCTGGATGGCCATATGAATCCTTGGTTAAGAGCCTTCTTGATGTATTCCTCCATAGCCTTGCGCTCCGGGATATACTCTACCCTTGGGGAGTTTACTTCCAGGCAGCAAGTCGATGGCACAGTCCCATGGCCGATGAGGTGGTAGTTAAGTGGCTGCCTGCTTGCTGAAGACATCCTGGAACGCTACATAATCAGATGGGACGGAGGGAGTAACACTGGGCTCGAGACTCTCAATACGCGTGGAGGCGATCTGGACAGCAGATGACTTGTGGAGTGGACATGGAAGTTCAGTGATCTGCCAGTGTTGGTGGCAGAATTCGCTCCAGCGAATAACCTCACAGGAGTCCCATCTGATCTCAGGAGAATGGAGGATTAGCTGGGGGCGTCCCAGGATGATGTCCACCGTGGGTCCCTCCAATACCAGAACTGTGATATCCTCTTCATGCAAGTTACCGATCTTGAGTTTCAATGGTGGAGACTCATACTTTACGTTGCCACGTCCTAGCGGCTTTCCTTGGATGGTTTCGACTCGGAGCTCCTGGGCATGACCGCGGCGGGGCAGATGTAGGGGACTTAGGAGGTATTTCGATATGAAGTTGCCCGAGTCGACAAGGGCTGAGGCTGTAACGGAATGGGCTGGAGTGAATAGTTGCACTGAAAGCATGGAAAGCGTGGAAATTACTGGGTCTAACTGAATGGTACTCACCGCAAGGCGGTGCGGCAGGCTGATAAGCGCTGAGAAATCCGATTGGCTTTTTGTATAAAGCTCTCCAATCCAACAGAATCATCATAAATGGCCATTTGAGCACGGATACCTGAATCCAATCCTTGTCTGTATGCACCGAGAAGAGCTGCCTCTTTCCATCCACTAGTCACCACCAGAGTTCGAAACTGCAAGGTGTATTCGTTGGTGGAAGAAGTGCCCTGGTGCAACCGTAGTAACTGATCCGATACTGAGAGCGCTCCTGTGGCTGAGCCAAACACTTCCTTAAAATTTTTAGTGAAAGCTTCATAGGAGTTAATTATGACACTGTTGGCCAATTGAAGGAGAAAGCTGCCACACTCAGCCGAATCACCCGCGTAGGAAGCAGGCATAGCCATGGGACTGGCAGAGGCAGAATGAGGGTTGGGAGCTAGCATGAGCGAGACTCGAAGAGTGTTGACCAGCTCCTCCAGGATATCAGCAGGTGAGGGAGACCGGGGATCCATAGATGTGTCGGTATTGGTCCGTTCTTCTGTCATAAACGGAGTCAGAGACAACAGGTAAGTGGAACAACAGGATGATTTATTGACTGAATGGGGAGCAGGTCGTGTGGAGCAAATGGCAGGTGAGGATCTGGGAGATAGAAACAGTTCAAAGGGTCTTAGCTGAATACTGAAGAGTGTTTGTCGTTGCAGGATCGGAGGAGAATGGGAACCAGGAACAATGGAGTACTTCGTTGGAGAATCACTGAATGATCGTCGGAGTCCTAAAGGTAAGTATGCACAGGTAAGTGCACATTGGGTCTGGGAACAGTTCTGGGTAGTGAACGGTAGACCAGACGATGAGTGTCTGAATGAAGTGTGTATTTGAAGGAGTGCTGATTGATGGCTGCAGGTGCTGATGATCAGTATTCAGCTGATTGTGATCTGGTGATTGTTGTGGCTGGTGACTGAGGTGACTGTGACTGTGAATCCCTGACAAATATGAGAGTATTGTCTGTATGTATGTATGTATGTATTTATTTATTTATTTATTTATTTTTACAGTGTACAAAAAAAACAACAACCAAATAATACAAAAAAGTAAAATGGTGCAAACATTAAATAAAAATAAATAAATATGATATAAATATATATCATATTATAAATAAATACATATTATGAAATATGCAAAAGTAAGAATTTTTTTTCAAAATTAACTATTTCTAGCGGCGATGTGTGTAATCATTAGTAATAATAATATAACAGTTGTAGTAAGAAAGAAAACAATGACAAAAATACTTGTCAATAAGTTACTGTAGTTATTTTCTATCATTTTTAAACAATGTAAGAATGCTTTTTCAATTAAAAAAAACTTGCAGACTGTTATGACTTAGTTGTACTCATACAAAACTATTGGTGATAGTGTTGATAATGATGATAGTGTAAAAGGTATCATAGTGTACCAAGTTTCTTTAACTGAATGAAAATATGATAACATAAAATACATTAGGAAAAAAAGGCAAACACCGAATGAAGGCTTTATCTTTTGAATTTCTGAAGTCCACCACATGCATACAGCATCATACATGTTGCTTCCTTTTATTACGGTCCCTCTGGCACACACATGTGGGATCTATTTGTTCTCTGTTTATACATGGTATAAATGTAAGCACTAATGGCAAGACACATTCTCTTTTTCATGGCAATGAAGCCTGGCCCTCATTCCTAATTTGACTCTTAGTTCTACATTGGAGACTTCCCTCCCCTTATGCAATATATTTCCATAGTTTAGGAGGAGAGAGGGCATTGTTCATTGTCCTCCACAGAAGAGCACTCAGTTCCAGTGTGGAGATCACAAGCCCATGTTGTATGCATTTAACCTGTCTTTGATCGCTTGTGCCAAACTATGATTTGTTTTGTTTACTCAGAAGAGTCCTCACTAATTAGGTTTCTGTAAGCAGTGTTTTGTAAAGAGATTTGCCCCAGCAGGCACAGATAAACACCTAAAACAGTTGATGGAACAGTTGGCACTGGCACAGTAGCTGCGGGTAGAGTGTTTGCTCTAAATCACATACAGTAGCCACAAAATCCTTGGATACTGAAACCACACTTAAAAATGCATAAATGTCATTACATTATATAATAAAATATCAAAGCAAACAACATTTATTTATTTTAATGAACGATTTTTCACAAAAACACGTTTATGTTTTAAATAGTTAATAAATTAATAAATGTACTAATAAAGATACATGCAGTAGATACACTTTAGTATAGGGACCAATTCTCACTATTAACTAGCTGCTTATTAGCATGCCTATTGTTAACATATTGGCTGTTTATTAGTACATATAAAGCACATATTCTACATGACCGTATTCTACATCCCTAATCCTACCCAATGCCTAAACTTAACAACTACGTTACTAACTATTAATAAGCAGCAAATTTGGAGTTTATTGAGGCAAAATTCATAGCTAATGGTTTGATGATAGCGAGAATTGAACCTTAAAATAAAGTGTGACTGAACATATTGGTGGATCGTGTTCATAGTAAATGTAATGAACTACACCTGTGGTCTCATCTGTGAACTTCTGGAGAACTGATTTCATTGACCCACATTTAGTTCTGTTAAAAGCTCTGGCATTATTTGTTTGCAGAAAATTTACTGATATTTTGTTTCAAATGTAATTGAACGCATGCATTTTTATATGTCCAAAAATGTCTAAAAACGTTTTGGAGACACTGTAAATGTATCTATATCTGTCATTCATATCTATATCTATATCTGTCTATACATACTGTATTACCATTACAAAATTTGAAATCATTCTAATATGCTGATTTGGTACTGTCACGAGTCTGTTGTGTTTTTGCCTTGTTTTCCATTGACCCAGTTTCCCCGATTAGTTAATTAGCTCCTCACCTGTTTCTGTTCTCCCTTAATGATGACCTGCCTTTATAAGCCTGAGTTCTCCCTGGTTCCTATGTCCGTTATTGTTTGATGTTACACCTTACGTTTCTGCAAGTAAATATAATTGTTTTCTATACCTGCCTGTCTCGTTTGCATTCCTGGGAGCAATACCGTAACAGAATAACGGACCTCAACAGTTTAGTTAGCGGCGTTTTTTCTTTTGTTTATTTTTTGGTTTTCCCCCTCTCCTGACATGGATCCTGCCATGCTACTCCTGTGCCTGGAGCAGAAGGACCGTTCGCTGGTGGAACACACCAAGGACTTCATCAACCTGGCGTGCCTTACACACTTCGAAGACCGCTCGCTCTGTGTTTTCTACATCGCCAACCTGAGCGAGCAGTGTAAGGCACGCCTGCCAGCAAACGGTCCCAAGGAGAATTTCGCCGCTTGCATGGAGTGGGTGCTGGAAAATAATAATCTGTTTATCTTCGGTGACCCTGCTGAGAACAGCTCCAGCCCCACTCCCGATCCAGAGCCCAGCCAGCCCTCACCATCTCGCTGCACGGAGGTTTCGCCAGAGCCCACCGCAGTCGCAGAGCCCGAGCCGGCCGCGCGGATAGAGCCGTCACCACAGACAGTGACAGAGCCACTCATCGCCCCGGAGACCGAACTCGACGCGACTGACCAGGTGTGTGAGCCGGCAACATCGTGCGTCGTGGGAGTCTTAGTGGAGATCGAGGGAATGGACCAATCCCCAGCCCACACATCCACCACTGAGGGTGAGCAACCGCTGGCTTCTGGAAGCTATTTTGAGGAACTGTTGGGCCTATTCGAAGAAGATCTGATTGACTGGTTTGGGGAGGCATTACCCAGCCCTGTATCTCATGTGTCTCTGCTGGTTCCGTCCAGCCCTGAATCTCCTGTGCCTCCGCTGGTTCCGTCCAGCCTGGAATCTCCTGTGTCTCCGCTGGTTCCGTCCAGCTCGAATCCTCCCGTGTTCCCACCCAGCCTCCCTCTCCCGCCTCCTCGATACCAGTCAGCCAGCCCATCAGTCCCTCCTCAGCCACATCAGGAAGACCCCTCAGCTCACCCTCAGCACGCCATGCCCGGTGGATCGGTTGAGCTTCGGGTCTCCCTGCAATCTCCCACCTCGGGGTTGGAGGATCCCCAGTCTTCGCCTCCAGCCTGCGAGACCCGGACTCCACCTCGGCCCTCCGATCCATCGGCTCCACCTTGGCTCATGGCTCCCTCATCTCCACCGTGGCCCCTCACTCCACTAGCTCCGCCGGGCTCCCTCATCCCTCCGGCTCCGCCTTGGTCAGTCGTCCCCCTGCCTACTCCACGGAATTCCACTCCTCCAGCTCCGCTTCGTCCCTCCATTCCTCTGGCTCCATCGGGTTCCTCCCTCCCTCCGGCTCCACCGTTGTCCTCTGTCACTCCGGCTCCACCGCGTCACTCGGGATCCCCGCCTCCGCCTCTCTCGCCTGAGCCGCCGGCTCCGCCGTGGCCCTCCGGCCCATCTGTGTCACCCTGGCTCTGCGGCTGCTCTGCTCCATCCTGGGCTCCTTCTCCACCGGCGTCATCTCCGGCAGTCGGCCCCATGGTGTCGGTGGTCCCATCCCCACCATGGCTCCTCCCGCCATCGACTCCGCCGTGGGCCGCCATCCTGGCTGGCCTCTGGACTGCCATCTGGCTTCCCCTGCTCCGGGCTCCTCCTTGGCTCCTCCCACCCTCCACTCCCCCTTGGACTCATTTTTTGGACTGTTTTTGGTTTTTCCTGCTCCCTATTGCCCGGATCCCCCCTACTCCATGCCCGCCTCCTGAACCCCCACCCCCCCTCCTCTGTTGGTCTGCATTTTTCGGTGCGAGGACGCACCGTTCCGGGAGGGGGCGAACTGTCACGAGTCTGTTGTGTTTTTGCCTTGTTTTCCATTGACCCAGTTTCCCCGATTAGTTAATTAGCTCCTCACCTGTTTCTGTTCTCCCTTAATGATGACCTGCCTTTATAAGCCTGAGTTCTCCCTGGTTCCTATGTCCGTTATTGTTTGATGTTACACCTTACGTTTCTGCAAGTAAATATAATTGTTTTCTATACCTGCCTGTCTCGTTTGCATTCCTGGGAGCAATACCGTAACAGGTACTCAATAAATATTTATTATTACTATCAATGATGAAAACAGTTGATCCGTAATATTTTTGTGGAAAACGTGATACATTTTGTCAGGATTCTTTAATTAATAGACAGTTTAAAAAAGTATTTATTTGACAGTTAAGATTTACCATTGTTACTTTTGATAAAAAAAATTCTGCAAAAAAAATGGTTGCACTTTATTTTACAGTACGTGTACTTACACTGTACCTACCTAAGAAAGGACTGGTTATATAAGTACGTGAGGTAGGGTTAAGTTTAGGGGTAGGTTCAGTGTTAGTACCTAGTTATTACCTAGTTATTGTAATTACTATAATAAGTACAGAGTATGCACATGAGTAACATTACAGTAAAATACTACCAAAAAAATAGTATACTATATGTGTTACTCAGTGAGAGCTGATCCTTGCTGTAGAATTTCCATTCCTCCTCTTGAATTCTAGTCAATAGAAGTTTCCTCTCTGTTATTGTAATCCCAAAGGTCACTGCCAATTACCCAGCCAAGACACATAACACCACATGATTTTTCACTCACTGTGAAGGTGTCGATGATGTCCTCATTACATTTACAGTCCCTATAAATCTTTGTAGAAGGAAAGGTTCTTAAAGTGGTACCTCAGCACACTAAAGAACGAGTGCCATGAATGTTCCTGTTGTGTTGGACCTTGAAGAGCTCCATAGGTCGATTCTGAATTGTTTTTGCTCATTGGTTCTTGTTTTTCTTAAAGTAATAGTTCACCCAAGAATGAAAGGAGTGATTCCAAACCTGAATATACTGTACTTTTATTAAATGGAAAAGAGCAGCTTGGACATTCTATGAAATATCTACAGTTTAATATATAACATGTTAACATATAAAAAAAAATATATATATATATATACTGTATATAGTGTATATATATAACATTTAGCTGTTAACAAGAAATTTGTAATGAAGCAATTATAATACATAGTTGAGTTAATGCGGTAAACTCATAAAAATAAAACCTGAAGATATAGCTACCACATAAGCATAAAATGTTGTCTTCCCCTCATTATGGGCTGATATGAGAGCAAATTTGCCTGTCCCCAGACTATTTAAGCATCTGCTCAGCCGTTAATGAGTTGGTATTAGTTCAGAAGTGGCTTGCTGTTAGA
Source organism: Barbus barbus (assembly GCF_936440315.1). Taxonomy (NCBI): domain Eukaryota; kingdom Metazoa; phylum Chordata; class Actinopteri; order Cypriniformes; family Cyprinidae; genus Barbus; species Barbus barbus. Next base: position 18,883,115 of record NC_136733.1, on the reverse strand, counting down.
GTGGAATCTGTTGATGTGCACTTTGAGACCTGTTGCGTTTTTCTACATTTATTACTTTTCCATCCCTCCATCCTGGGAACATTTGTAAACCGCTGGGATTGTACATGTTGGTTTCACTTTGTTCCTGTGACCCATTGGCAGACACATTGAATGCAAAAGCAAAATTTCATTTCATTATGTCAAAAAAGAATGACGTTACTTGTGTAACGAGAACATACTTTCAGCTTATGGTATTTAATAGCCGTTTGTGGGAAATTATTAAGTTCCTTTAGAATTACTAAAGTTCAGAGATTAGGATAGATTTTCTTTTGGCTCTTTATGTGGAAACCCCCCAGGATATGATTAAGCAAATGTTTGAGAAGTGACTCCCTTTAAGGCACATTATCCTTGCTGTAATTTACCTCCTCTTGTTTGACAAACTATGAATGGGAGTGTGTTTATATTCTTTCGCAACACTCAATCTCTCTCTCTCTCTCTCTCTCTCTCTTCTTAGGGACAGAAAGGTCATCCTGGTCCTTCTGGCCTTCCTGGAGATCAAGTGAGTTGCTATGCCATTACTTTTTTTTTACTTTCCACAAGAGGATAATTAAAGAAATTTATAAAACTAGAGGATTGATAAAAATCTAGCATCAGCGTTAGTTCTGGCAGATAACGTGAGTCAAGCTTGCATCAGCTGACTCTCAGCTGATCACATCTACCTAGGAATACGACACCTATCAAGGCATCCCTACATAAGCGCTATTCAGTATTATTCAGCAGCTTTGCTTGCTCGGGAGCAAATTACCCTCCTCCATCCCCAACTCCTCCTTTCGCCACAGTCAGGACTTGGCTTCTGACATTCCTGTTGAATCAGACTCCCTAATCTTGAGTAACGTGTTACACTAAATGTAATTAAGTACATTAATGATATCTGCTTGGTTCTGTTCTGTTAGCCCATGGGGGTTATTATTATTGCTGCTCTCCCTGCTCATTCATGACAGGCTGCATGGATGGGCAGGGAGTTTTTTCCCAGAACAGAACCATACTGCCAAACCCAACTGTATGCTAAGTGTCTAACATTTGACGATAGTGGTCCTGACAGAACTATGATCTTTACATAACCAAAGTAAAAATCCTAAAGGTGTCGTCACATTCACCATTGCTTTGCGAACTTTTGAAGGCCAAATCCTTTCATTCTGAAGTGAATCGGGAAGAATTTCACCTATGCAATTTTTGTTTTTGTTTGCTGAATAGCTTGGATTTTTATTATGTCATTATTCCCATTATTTTATCTGTGGCTTTCTTTTGCCTGTGAAATTTGACTGTGCAAATGTGACCACACCTTAGGTCTGAATATTATCTTGTCTATCATCAGTCTATCATTGTCGATCATCTAGACATGATGATTTCAGTTGGGCTCTAATTTAGAACTTTTCAGATCCTTTGAGACCTAAGATGGAATGTATGTGTACAGTCCAAGAGTACTTTTTTTTTAAAACTGGGCATACATTTTAGGATTACAAAAAATAACAGACTACAGTCTGACAAAAATGATTAAATGCATTCATTTTTTGTTGCAGTATTTTTAGTGACAGTAAACTAATTGACATCCCTTGTAAAATATGCATGTGACAACAAATCTTTCATCTAACCAGAACACTTTGCTACTCAGTTGAGATGCATTCCAAATCATCCACACTTGCATATATAATAAATTACATTATGGACACAACGAAAACTGAAAAGAGACCGTAGAACTGATTTAAAAAAGAATTTAACAATTTTGTCAGTCTAGACTTTCCTCAAATTTCTGGAATTGAATTTCTGGAATTTAGAGTTGTTGAGTTATAGTTGTATAAAAATAAGATCTAATGCTTTCATCTTTGTTTCATAATCGCACAATTCTGTGGTCGGCCACACACGCTCCATTTTTGTCATATTGACAAAAATGGCAACACATGAAAAAAGACTGAAACTATTTACAGACTCACAGAAGAAAAACATATTGTTTTAATAGAAAGGCTGTTCACTGCTCTCTCTCTCCATTGTGCTTTTTATCTTTTTGTTTGTTATGGCTTTCCACAAGAAGAGCTTCCAATGCTAATGACATATTTATTTTAATGGATTTTTTCCTCCTTATATTCTGCTCATTCTCCTCTCTCCACAGGGAGAAAGAGGACCGGATGGAAGCCCGGGTGCCAAAGGTTATCCTGGCAGGCAGGTGCAGTAAATCTTCTGTTGTGCTGCTGGCTTGCACAGTACTCACCGACACAAGTATAATGAGACTAATAGTAAAGTGTCAGAGCTTGTATTGGAGACTAAAACAGCTTGCTCTGCCAATTTGACCACTTATTTTGACATCGTTTTTGAAAAATGAGGATTGTTTTTGGAATTAACAGGCAATGAAAATGAATTTTAGATTTTGAACTTAGTGTGCTAGCTCTAAATTAATCATTTTTTGGGTGCCAAAGGCCTGATCTTTGGAAAAGTCATTTGCAAATGATGATTCTCCCACTTTTGATAGATGTTCTCCCTCTACTGAGTCTGCATGTGATCAGCCCCATCTTTTCCAGATTACCAGATTCACATATTGAGGGAAACAAATATACTTACTGTGTGTAGCGTCAAAATACAACTTACTAATTAAACATTCTGGTAGTTTTCAGTCTTACATAACTTCACAATGAGGCATGTTTTAGAAAATGCTATTGGAATTTAGATTTACATAGATTTTTTTGCGGACTTTACAGAGAATCAGCTGATTTAACTTTTTAAAGGGATAGTTCACCCAAAAATGATGGCATTTAATTGCCCTCAGGCTGTTCCAAACCTGTATGAGTTTCTGTCTTCTGTTGAACACAAACGATATTTTGAAGAATGTTGGTAACCAAAAAGTTGACGGTGGCTATTGACTTCCATATTATGGAAAAAATACTATGGAAGTCAATGGGTACCGTCAACTGATTAAATACCAGAGTTGTCATTTTTGGCTGAGCTATCCTTGGCCAAGGTTGGCTAAATCAGCACATGCTACAAAAGCGCACATCCCAGTTAATTTGATGTTTAAAGTTTGGCAAGTCTAAAGTAGGAATTGTGAGATGTGTTACCAGAATTCTTTCACAGTTCTCAAGTATGTCACTTGATAAGTCTTCAGGAGGAGGACATATTGATTGGCACTAGATCAACTTATTTGCTACTTTTCCACCTGTTTAGCACCAAATCCAATCTGTTCCTCATGATTATCAAGCTGTCATTTTTTGATAGTGTATTATACACATAATACTATGGAGTTTTAGCTTTCATGAGCATATTTGCAAAATTGCAACATCATAACTCATCATAATTGGTTTGGTTGTGTTTTGTAGGGTTTGCCGGGACCTATAGGAAATATGGGATCGAAAGGTGTACGGGTAAGGGATAAATAACAAAGAGACTCTATATTGCCTGTTTTGATATACCTGTATTGTCTTGATATATATTTTTTTAAATCAGAAATCATTTAGACTGTGTTGGCTATAAATGAATCATCATGTATTGGAGTTCAGTTAAGATTAGATGTTTTTGCATTCCATGTTTGCTCTTACTTATAAATTTGCCTGAAAGTGATAGAGCTATTATGTTCAGGAAGTTTTGTAAGGACTGTTACATTTTTGGTATTGAAACCTCATTTTCCAGTTTGGAAACTCTGAAAGGCACCAGAAAAGGAAATGGTTGTAGACATTTAAGGATCAGTTATTGAGAGTTGTTTTCATTATAAAACCTCAGAACATCAGCTCTGAAAGTATACCACTGTCAGTTGGGTTTAATATTGTAATTCCACTAACATTTTAAAACCCGTTTGGTCTTGTAAAGTATATGGCAGCAGTGTACATTCAAAATCTTTTGTTGTATTATTTCCCTTAGTGCTAACATATTTTTATTATTAGTTCATTCGTTTTTTATTTTATTGTATATAAGAATATGTTAATGTATTTGTAATTAATATATTTGTAATAATGTTTTATTTCATTTAGTTAGTTAATAGTTAATGGTTTTAATTTTTATGTTGCTTTTTTCATGTTGCTTTTTATTATTGTATCATAAAATGCATCATTCCCTCATCAGTCTTTGTCTTTTTCTTTTCATGATTTTATTGTATGTTCATGTGTACTAACCTTGTGACCCAACCTTAGGCATCCTGCTGAATGCCAGTGTGATCCCTGGTGTGAGGGTATGTGCCCTTGGACTACATCGTGGAAGCCAGCACCATGCAGTCCATGGGCATATACACTTGCCTCAAGGCCTAGATCTTCACCGAGCGTCCACTGTCCTCAAAAGACCCTTTCAAGTTAATCTGCACTTTATCAAGGGATATTCAGACCATATCACTCTAAAGTCTCTGTTTATTTCTTGTCTTCTTACACTCCCCTTTTTTAGGGCTTCATTGGAATCCCAGGCGTCTTTGGTCTCCCTGGACCTGACGGAGAAAGAGTGAGTTTTGCTGTTGTTTCTGCACTCAAGTGATTTTTTTATGGGTGTCATAAAGAAATGCACAGCAAATAGTTTGAATTTGAATAATGTACAGATTTAGAAAAAGCTGAACACAGAAAACAAACCAAAAAATATAACAACACACCAAATGTATGTACAAAAGAAACAAAAACTTCAGTGTAACCACTGTTACTAAAGTTGTGCATTAAAAATCCATTGATGTTCCCTAGTTTTTAGTAAAACAGTGTGGCATATTGGAGATGTATAGCCTCGGTTTTATACGCCCCTTGAGAAAATATTACTTGAGCAAAGCCCACACACTTCCACTTGTGCCTTACATGTATCATTCTTCTTTATAATGGTGGCTTGTAAATCCAGAGCACTTGCTTTGAATAGGAAGCCTGGTGAAAGGGGCACGCTCCACTAAAACCACAGAGATCCCCCTTCAAAACAGTAGTTAGTCTCAGTTCTCACAATATTTGCTCAGGAACCTCGAGCTGGTGAATTCCGGCCTGAAATACTTTGTGGAAATAGCAATATAAGTATTCCAGCTCCCCCGGGAGCTGGAATATGGCCTGCTGCGGATTAGCCAGATCATGTCTCCTTTTGTGTCCAGAAGAACAGAAACTAAATACCTTTCAGCATTCACACAGCCTGTTGCATTTCATTGTGTGCTGTGCTTTGTTTTGTAAACTGTCTCTTTTTACCTGTCTTTCCATGCTCTCCTTCTCTCTGCTGTCTCTTATTAGGGTTCACCTGGTTTTCCTGGGAAGAAGGGCAAGATGGGTAGGCCGGTAAAGTTTTCTTTCACCATCCTCTTTAGAGAAACTTCTGTGAATGACTTGCCTCTGTGTTCAGTGATTTGTGACCCCTTTCATGCTGTTTGAGAGAGTTTGATTCTGTTTGCACTGACTTTATGACCCTCACTAGTTACAATCTTAAAGCAGGGTTTCTCAACCATCTTTCCACAGCCAATTGGATTGATACATTAGAGTAGTTCACCCCAAAATGAACATTTGCTGAAAATTTACTCACCCTCAGATCATCTCTTTGTTTTTTCATCAAAACAGATTTGGAAAATGTAGCATTACATCACTTGCTCATCAATGGAACCTCTGCAGTGAATGGGTGTTGTCAGAATGAGAGTCCAAACATTACAATAATCCACATGACTCCAGAACATAACAGTAATTAATATCTTGTGAAGCAAAAACATGTGTGTTTGTAATAAACAAATCAAAAGCAATATTATGGATGGAGGACTTATATTTTAAGCAACTGTTTAAATTTAAATTTCTCCAAATCTGTTTTCTATTTCTACAAAGAAGAAACAAACACATCTACATGTTCTATTTTTTAAGAAAACTATCATTTTTGTGACTTTTTTCTTTTAAGAACATTACCACATTGCAGCCTACATTCCACATAATGTCTTAAGCACAAGAAAATCTGCAGACAGACAGACAGACAGACAGATATATAGATAGATAGATAGATAGATAGATAGATAGATAGATAGATAGATAGATAGATAGATAGATAGATAGATAGATAGATAGATAGATAGATAGATAGATAGATAGATAGATAGAAAGACAGACAGAACCAAACTGTCATAGCATAAGTCATACTGCAACTATTATTTCTCATTGTTCCTGACAGTCTGTCTTGGCAGTAGACAGAGCTGTCTTATTTTGTCTAGATGAATAATACTAAATTACCACTAATTAATTACAAAATTTTTACCATCTGCACACCCATAATCATTTTCTATTTACCAAAATGTCGTTGGTGCTCTGAGACTACGTATTTTCAAAAGAACTAGACATTAAGAATTTAGGCTCATCTTTTTCCAAAACAACTACCAATTATCTGTAGTTCTTTGTAGACTCAAAGCACAAATGCAGTGCCAAGCACAGATTCATCTGTTCTTAATAAGCAATTCTCTAACTCTGCAGTTCTGTTTGATAGGCAGCACATGCATGTCGGCTGTAACTCATTGTTTGCCTTTTTGGAGGACCAAAAAAAAGATCTCCACACGGCGCAAGTGTTGACTTTGGCCTTAAGACAAGCACACGTTTAGCACACAGTGGAGTGTGACGTCATAGCTCTTGTCCTCTTATATAACGTAACAGTAGATAGAGGGGAAACAGTGCTGTCAGCGAATCCCTGCCGGTCCTCCTCTCACTGCTCCTGGTCATTGCCAGAGCAAGGAAACACTCAGCCATGGAATTTCCTGCAGGGCTGACAGAGACGAGAACTGAGCTTGTTTCTGTGACTCGGCATCAGGCTCTGTTTTCATAAAACAAAACTTCAGTGAGCCATATTCTTACTTTTTTATTAGTACATTGCTGTTGTACAAAGAAAAAATAATTTTAGTCTTAGCGTCCTTCAAAACATTTACTTTTACTAATTTTTTTAGACTTTTTAGACTTTTACTATGGTTTTTAGACTTTATTTATATGCTGCATTTATTTGATCAAAAATACTGTAAATTAACAGTAATATTGTGAAATTATATTACTATTTAAGTTTTAAAATATTATTTATTCCTGTGATGGCAAAGTTGACTTTTAGTCCAGTCTTCAGTGTCACATGATCCTTTAGAAATCATTCTAATATGCTGATTTGGTGCTCACTAGCATTTCTTATTATTCATATTGAAAACAGTTGTGCTGCTTAAACGTTTACTATTGATTTGATGATTTTACTTTTTCAGATACCATTTTATTATAGATAGAGCAGTTCATTCACACATTATAACAATTAAAATTGTTTAATGTCTGGTCAGTATGTATTTTTAATCTTTGCTATATAGAAAGCATGGCTAAAGTGCAAACTCAAAATAAAAAATAGTTACCATGCTATCCACAGTAGAAATAGCAATACAAAACCTTCATTTTAATCTGTTTTACTCACATACTTAAATAGTGGTAAAACAATTCTGGCCACTAATAATATACAGTACTGCATCCAAAACCACCTTTGTAAAATGAACAATGCTACAGTGTCTCCCAGTTTTCTAGAACGTGTTGGCTGTATAGGAGATATAGTTGGTGGTTAGAACTTATTCTATCCTATTGCTGCTTTCCTGTGGCTGTTTTTTGAGATCTAGTTTTTCAATATCCCATGATTATGGAGTTTTTCTGGTATTAAAGAGGTTTGCACAGGATTAGAGTGAAGGGACAATGTTTACCATGTGGGCAACTGGAAACAGCAATGCACAAATGGGATCTGCCCTGAGTCTAAGTGCGGTTTCTTCAAGTCTCGCTCTGCTAAGTTCTGCTGTCTCTCATATTTGTGTGCTTAGGGCTTTCCAGGAGATTTCGGGGAGCGAGGACCACCAGGACCTGATGGAAACCCAGTAAGTAGTGCTACATCAACCACCTGGCCAACTGCCATCTGGGGGAACTCCAGTTTTCTAATGCTCAGAGAGATTTAAGTATAGATGGTAGGGGTTATATTTATTATCAGGTTTAGTGTATCAAAATATTGCCGCACAGCGAGAGAAATGTTCAATGATGCAAAAAGTCATCACAGCGTCTCCTACTATAGCCTCTGCATGCCCTTTTCCTGCCTGTTATACACATACGGTTATACAAGCTGACCGGGCCACGCAACCCGCTACACTCTAATAAATACCTTTGATTTCTGCCACCACAATAACACACACAAGCAAGTTGGGCGTCCAGTGTGTGCAGCTCAGCATTGAGGAATATCGGTAATGAGGAAATCAGCTGTCACTACTGGAGTCTACAGCAGATATCTGTTTTAGCCATTACAGGGGTTGCTTCACTTCTGATCGTTTTACCATATTCTTTACCAAATTTTTCATCTTATTCATGTTTCCATGTACTATAATATTCAAATAAGTCATTTTTCTGTCACTGATTTGCATATTAAGAATTTACATCTTATAGACATACAGGTCCTTTTCAAAAAATTAGCATATTGTGATAAAGTTCATTATTTTCTGTAATGTACTGATAAACATTAGACTTTCATATATTTTAGATTCATTACAACACAACTGAAGTAGTTCAAGCCTTGTATTGTTTTAATATTGATGATTTTGGCATACAGCTCATGAAAACCCAAAATTCCTATCTCAAATAATTAGCATATTTCATCCGACCAATAAAAGAAAAGTGTTTTTAATACAAAAAAAGTCAACCTTCAAATAATTATGTTCAGTTATGCACTCAATACTTGGTCGGGAATCCTTTTGCAGAAATGACTGCTTCAATGCGGCGTGGCATGGAGGCAATCAGCCTGTGGCACTGCTGACACTGTTATGGAGGCCCAGGATGCTTCGATAGCGGCCTTAAGCTCATCCAGAGTGTTGGGTCTTGCGTCTCTCAACTTTCTCTTCACAATATCCCACAGATTCTCTATGGGGTTCAGGTCAGGAGAGTTGGCAGGCCAATTGAGCGCAGTAATACCATGGTCAGTAAACCATTTACCAGTGGTTTTGGCACTGTGAGCAGGTGCCAGGTCGTGCTGAAAAATGAAATCTTCATCTCCATAAAGCTTTTCAGCAGATGGAAGCATGAAGTGCTCCAAAATCTCCTGATAGCTAGCTGCATTGGCCCTGCCCTTGATAAAACACAGTGGACCAACACCAGCATCACTGACTGTGGGTACTTGACACTGGACTTCAGGCATTTTGGCATTTCCCTCTCCCCAGTCTTCCTCCAGACTCTGGCACCTTGATTTCCAAATGACATGCAAAATTTGCTTTCATCCGAAAAAAGTACTTTGGACCACTGAGCAACAGTCCAGTGCTGCTTCTCTGTTCAAAAGTGGCTTGACCTGGGGAATGCGGCACCTGTAGCCCATTTCCTGCACACTCCTGTACACGGTGGCTCTGGATGTTTCTACTCCAGACTCAGTCCACTGCTTCCGCAGGTCCCCCAAGGTCTGGAATCGGTCCTTCTCCACAATCTTCCTCAGGGTCCGGTCACCTCTTCTCGTTGTGCTACGTTTTCTGCCACACTTTTTCCTTCCCACAGACTTCCCACTGAGGTGCCTTGATACAGCACTCTGGGAACAGCCTATTCGTTCAGAAATTTCTTTCTGTGTCTTACCCTCTTGCTTGAGGGTGTCAATGATGGCCTTCTGGACAGCAGTCAGGTCGGCAGTCTTACCCATGATTGCGGTTTTGAGTAATGAACCAGGCTGGGAGTTTTTAAAAGCCTCAGGAATCTTTTGCAGGTGTTTAGAGTTAATTAGTTGATTCAGATGATTAGGTTAATAGCTCGTTTAGAGAACCTTTTCATGATATGCTAATTTTTTGAGATAGGAATTTTGGGTTTTCATGAGCTGTATGCCAAAATCATCAATATTAAAACAATAAAAGGCTTGAACTACTTCAGTTGTGTTGTAATGAATCTAAAATATATGAAAGTCTAATGTTTATCAGTACATTACAGAAAATAATGAACTTTATCACAATATGCTAATTTTTTGAAAAGGACCTGTATTTCTTAGCAATCTATAAAATGTATACAGTATTGTCAAAAACTATTAGCAGAAAATTTGAATGCAAAACCACATTTCACCAGCTTGTTAGTGGTCTTTGTTCAGCCTTTCATCACAGTCACTATTGCTCATACTTGCAGTTAGGAATTTGAAAAAAAATAAAATTTAACCTTGAGAATTAGACTACAGATAGTCCTGCACAATTTCTGGTTTGAACATCCAGTCTTTTGGCTTGTTGAAGAGATTGAAGCCATTGTGCCATTGTAATGAGTTCATCCCACTGAATATTTATTAGATTACTTCCTTTTGTGTTCTGCAGAAGAAAGTCAATAATGAGAGCGAGTAAATGAACTGTCCCTCTAAAACTCTCCAATCAATTCATCTGCTTAAATCCTGCTCGTTCTTACAATTGACTGCAAGCTCACATTCACATCTGCCCCATCCAATCAACAACCTATGGACAGAATCAAGTCCCCACCCTACATTTTTTTATTTTTGATAATCCATTTTACCCGTATATATGTCACAATATGGTAGAAAAGATCTATCACTATTTTGGTTACACTGCAACTTTAAGATATTCTGGTGAGCTCATTTCACTTCTGTAGGTTCAATAACAAGCCACTTATGCAGAGTTCACGCTGCATGATTTTCAAAGTCATCGGATCACCAATGTTTTCACACTGCATGACTATCTAGCATTCAGTTGCTGCTGTGTTCACATTGCACGATGGATTGGCGATTGGAGTGACTGCATGACTTTACAATAGGAAGAATCCCAGACGACTCTGTCTGGTCCACAAACTATTACACAACCAAACGCACATGAGAAGTGATAAGGAAATAACGCAAGATCACGCTAATATTGTGGTCTCTAACTCCTCCCCCAACTTCCCACTGCCCAGTATCTTGCTCTCTCATTGGCTATAGGTTATCACCAATGTATTTTTCGGTCAGAGCTCATTTCACACAGCAGGATTTTGAATCACCGACAGGTCCAGATATTTAGCATGCCAAATATTTCACAGGCGTCAGCAAGCATCTGCAATTCTATCAGATCGCATACTTTGATCATTCACACTGAGTGATTGTCACTCGCATGGACGAGCACCGATTTGCCTCCGATTTCAGGCATTTGTCTGAAATTTCACAAAGCCTGTCGGCGAGTGAAAATCTGGTTCTAAAATCGAACAGTGTGAACTCAGCATTAGCAACATCCTAGCAGCCGTTAAAGGGATAGTTCACCCAAAAATGAAAATTCTGTCATTAATTACTCACCCTCATGTCAGAATACAAATTAAGATATTTTTGATTAAATCTGAGAGCTTTCTGATCCTGCATAGACAGGAACGCCACTAGCACGTCCAAGGCCCAAAAAGGTAGTGAGGGCATTGAGGACAAAATTACTTTATTCAACAATTCTTCTCTTCCGTGTCGGTCTTTGACGTACATTCATGAGAATTCCATGACGCATGCGTGTGTTGCTGCTGACGCAGGAGCCGGCGTTCTGACGTAGAACCCGCATGTGCTGCGCCTTGTTTACAAAGAGAGGAATGCAGAAAGCTCTCGGAAGGTTAAATTTGGACTGTACAAAAGTAATTCATTAAGAATCTTGCCTTCCTGAGTCTTTTGCAAACAGCCTATTTCAAATATATGCTTATGTGAACTATTTTTTCCTTGCCAACTCACTTTAGCCTTCCAAAGCTGAGCCAGCAGTATCTTAATGTAGCGCTAGCCTGACCACCTGATTCCCCTCTGTACTGTAACCCTAACTATATCGCAAATGTAGAGGACACACACGCCTTCACCTCAATCCTTTTTATTCATCAGCGGTCACTCAGCAAGAGCAGCCGACCCTGTAACATCTATCTGCTCGCTTTCAAAGAACAAGAAAAGCAAAAATACACAGGGGATTTTTTTTGGCCTGCTGCTGAGAGAGGAAGTAGGTATGGCAGGTAGCAGCGGGCCGGTCACGCCACACAACAAGCCCCACTCTGTACTCCACAGCATGTCTCTTTCATTGGCTCACTGAGGGGTAGATGCAGGCAACAGATTAGCTTGCTATCAGGGAACAGAGGCTTCAGCCCCCATGACTTTCTCCTGCATCCTCAGAGCGAATGTTGTGCCAGTAACGCTCATTATCTTCTCTCTGTTCCTTACAGGGGGAGATGGGTGTCCCAGGTCCTGTTGGCATCCATGGTTTTATTGTGAGTAAACAAACATTTAATTATTATCATTTAACCTTCTGGCTTAGTTTTTGGCTTCCCGACATTGATGCTTTCTGATTTTTTTTTTTTTTTCTTTTTTCTGTTGATCTGTGAATATAATGTGTGCATTGTACATTTTTATGGCAGGGTGATATGGGTCTTGTTGGAATTGTGGGTCTTCCTGGATTAATAGGACCAAAGGTGATTACATTGAAATTGTTATGAACATCCATGCTGAAAAGACTATTTCAAACTAGTTTAAAGGGATTTGCTGGTCTTAGTTGATTTAGGATGGTTTGGCTGGCCTCCCAGCCTAAAAAGTAGCCAAAACCCCGCTAAAACAAGAAAAACACACCAATCTAACCAGCTTGGTCAGGCTGGGAGAAATCAAAGGAAATTAACTTGTTTGCTTATAGTTGTCTTTGCACACTACACTGGAATAACAAAAAGGAATTTTAACATGATTATTTTAACAATTTAAATGACACGCAATAACTTTATGTCACACACAGTATTGCATAATACTTTAATTTTCAACACATTTAATGACATATATTAATATGTATTATTTTCATAGCAACAAATGTTGTAGGCAATGCTATTTAATAAATGTACAGATACAAAGTTCAGTTTGCATTCTAGGAGCATCGGATGGTTAAAATGTATGATCTTTAATTCATAAAACAATTCTACCAATTCTTCTTTTTAACAATTGTCTGTTTGGTGTCTTGCAGGGTATACCAGGAAACCCTGGCGAGTCTGGACTGAAAGGTGATAAGGTGATCTGAATAACCTTTATTAGCTTTTGCTTCTTCTGTATTTGATTGCACATAGCCACTATTAGGAGAGACTGAGATCAGCTGTAGCATGCTAAAATGTTGTCAGTCACAGATACAAAAAGTTAAAAGTCGGTAAGAATTAAAAGTTTTAAAAGCAGTTCATACTTTTATTCATCAAGAATGCATTAAAATGATCAAAAGGGACAGTAAAGACATGTATGTTACAAAAGATTTATATTTCAAATAAACTCACTAAAAAAACAGCACTACTGTTTTTAGCATTAATAGTAATAATAAGAAATGGTTTGTGAGCAGCAAATCAGCATATCAGAATGATTTCTGAAGGATCATTTGACACTGAAGGAGTAATAACTGTTGAAAACTCTGCTTTGCCATCACAGGAATATATATAAATGGAAACAGTTAGTATAGTACAATAGTACTGGTTTTACTGTCTTTTTGATCAAATACATATATCTTGGTGAGCATAAGATACCTTTCAAAACCATAATGACACATACTCCATACATAACTCAGCAGAGTTCTCGCTCTGTCTGTGATTGTAAAAAAATAAATAAACAAACAAACAGATAAATAGATTTTCAGATATTTGAGACATTTGAAATATTTGATTTTCAGATAATTGAGATTCAATAAAAAATGCTTTGAAATTCATACAGTAATGAATGTTATTCTATCAAGTATTAATCAATATATTTTTGCAAAATAGTAAAGCAATGATATTAGCTTTGTTTTGGACAGCTTCACCGATCTCCATGTCTACAGTTACAGACACATTGTAACATAGTTACAGATACAGTACAGACATTGAGAAATAGAGACAGTATCTGGAGTAACTGGACTATTGCTGTGGTTGAACTGCTGGGACATCCTGACTTAAAGACCAGAGAGTGATGGTTTGTCACTGTTTTGTATCTGTCAACAGGGTGAAGTCGGGTTGCCAGGTGAACCGGGAGAACCTGGATTTCAAGGTGACAAGGTATTTCAGATAACGGCTTTTCTTTTGATGTATTCACGCAGTAAGTAATATATAAAAAAACTATGTTCAATAAAAAAAAATAGTGCAGAAATAATATTCACTCAGAAATTGTTTGTAAATTTCACAGTTCATTACAAAGAAACCTCAACATTGATTTAACTGTGACATTTTGAAATATAAAGACTATTTTCTTGTAAATCATACTGCAATATTTTTTGTTTTATTTCCAAGTTCAAAACATGTGTGTTTGCATGCATTTGTATTTGTGTGTATTTATGTGCATTCTAAGACCCAAACAGAGGTTTTTATTTAAAGTGCATATTGCAGGTTAAAAATTTATATAACCTTGTAGGAAAATATCATATGAACCATTAATGCAGGATTTGACATTTTTTTAGAAGACGTGAGGGCACAAATTTAGAATAAAAAGTGACGCTTTCCTTGACATTTCTCAAATAGAGCTTTTTTTTCAACATCGCGTCATATTACGTCACGAGAGGGAGTCGTGTGCCGCGCGCTGTTGGTATTCACTGGGAGCGCGAGTCAATGTGTTTTCGGTAGTTATTTTTATTTCAATTTATCATCGTCATTGTAAATTATTGTGTTTTTGGAGGTTGCACAAACTCCAGCCTGTCAGGACATCGAGTCCACAGGTTTCCTAACAAGAACTAGGACAGTATCTTCCGGGCCTCGGTGCGTTAGTGCAGCTGAAGAGACGGAACTTCACTAATGCATCTGCTTCAAACAACACCGTGGTGAATGCAACACGCCAAAAAACGGAAGAAGAACCCCTTGGTGTTTAACTTAGCAATCACTTTATACCGGAAGATTATCATCCTGGCGATATGATGCGGTTCAACATGGGATACCGAAGCAAGAAGCGAGTGAGACTCAGAGCTGGTGCGGTTCCTTCGGTGCATACAGCAGCTTCATCGGGTCCCGGTCAGTCTGTGTTCGGCTGCCGGCGGGAGACATGATGCTCACGGATCCGTCAGAAATGCTGCTTCATGAAAATGTCAATTGTGCACCGTAAGTCTTGTTTTTTAACATTTGCTAACTACCAAAGTAGTGAACATACTTAAATAATGAGACACAACGAATGTATATAAGTTGTTGTAAGTCTAGAGACAGCTTAGTGGCATTGTTTGCACAGCTGATTGCTAATTTATTGTCATGTGGAGTGTTTATAAGGCTATGGGGGATGGGAGTGTGAAGATCTGAGGCAGTGAAGGCCAGCTGTTATTAACCACCTCTACTGGACTGTAGCTTCCACTCCTAATGGAGATGCAGATGTGATGGAGGCCAAGTGGAAAAGCATGGTCAGCAGTGATTGTGATCTAAACGTTTGCTTGCTTCTCCCAGCATGCATCAGTCTGAGAGAGGAATACTGCAGGTCACCACAGGCTCCACGAGAAAACAACACTGTCTTGTCTTCCACTAAGTTACACCTGCTCCTCTTTCCAGATCCCTCCAGACGATCAACAAGATGATGCTGTTGGCGCAGCATTCACGATTTAACACGTTAACAACACATTAGTGTGATACCCAGACTGAAAGATTGTTAAATATTTTTAAATGGGTCAGATGGTATATTTTTATTTCGGTAGTATGTTTGGTGCATCTATATCTATCTGTCTATCTATATATATATATACACACACACACATATATATATATATATATATATATATATATATATATATTTGTTAACAGTTGCAATGTTGTGTTTTGAGTTGTTTATTAACAGTGCTATGAAATAATATTTGTTATGATTTAGTGCTGTATAACTGAATTGAATTAACCATAAATGCAGATCTGCTTGATATATCTACTGTAAACTTTATAAACAAGTTTTTATACAGTAAGACAATTTGTGGTTATTTTTTATTGATTGTCACCAAAATGGGGCCATTCAAAACCTTTATAAAGTCCTGTAAACTGTCTTCTAATGGCTGACACAACACATACAGGTAAGGGCTGCTTAGAACACCATAAGCCCAGCGGACAACTTGTCTGTGTGCTGTCATTATTGATTCTTATACCAATGGCATCAAAAAGTGTGACTTCAAGATTCAAGATTTTTATTTGTCACATACACTTAGTACACTCACATACACAGGGTATAACCAGCAGTGAAATGTAGGTCAGGTCCGCTCCAAGGACAGTGCAATTATATAGAATGCAAATATTAAGAAAAATAATATTTTTCTTAATATATTAATAAAAAAATATATAAATGTGCAGGCCAGTATGTTGTTGACTTAAATAGTAATAAAGAGGAATGTGCAAAAAAGTTGTACAGGGTATTTAAATAGCAGCAATATGAGGTAGATAAAAATTATGAATAGCTTATTGATATGGTGATATTTACATGGAGTCAAGTGATGTTATGACACAGAGTTAGAGTTTAGGAGCCTGATGGCCTGGGGGAAGAAGCTCCTCCTAAGTCTCTCAGTTTTTGCCATCAGGCTATGGAAGCGCTTACCAGATGGAAGCAAAGTGAATAGACGGTTACCAGGGTGATTTGAGTCCTTGATGATTTTGACAGCTCTATTTTTGCACCGTTTGAGGTAGATGTCCTGCAGAAAGGGGAGAGCAGACCCTGAGATGAGCTCAGCTAAGCGCACAACTCTCTGTAGTGCTTTGCAGTCCTGATTGGAGCTGTTTCCATACCACATTGAGATGCACTGAGTCAATACACTTTCTATGGTCCCTGAATAGAAAGTTTTCAGGATTGCTGGTGAGACCCTCAATTTCCTCAGCTGTCGCAGATGGTACAGTCTTTGCCTGGCTTTCTTAACCTGTGTTTGATGTGTGTAGTCCAGGTCAGGTTCTCGGAGATGTTTACACCGAGGTACTTGAAGCTACTCACCCTCTCCACAGGGGTCCCACTGATCATAAGAGGAGTGTAGGGCTGCTGCTGTCTCTTCCTAAAGTCCACGATCAGCTCTTTAGTTTTGCTCACATTCAGAGAGAGACAGTTGTCCTGGCACCATGATGTGAGTCTCTCTACCTCATCCAAGTATGCGGTCTCATCATTGTTGAAGATGAGGCCCAGAACCACAGTATCATCAGCGAATTTGATAATAGATGTGGAGCTGTGAGAGGACACGCAGTCATGCGTGTAGAGAGAGTAGAGCAGGGGACTCAGGACACAGCCCTGTGGGGCTCCTATGTTCAGCGTGATGGAGTTTGAGGTGAACTGGCCAACTTTCACCACTTGAGGTCTCCCGGTGAGGAAGTCTTGAATCCAGTCACAGAGTGAGGAGTATAGGCCGAGGTCTGTGAATTTAGAAGCCAGCTTGATGGGGACTATAGTGTTGAAAGCTGAGCTATAGTCAATGAATAGCAGCCTTACATAATTCCCATTGTTGCTGTCCATGTGTGTGAGGGAAGAGTGGCGGACGTGAGAGATGGCATCGTCAGTGGATCTATTTGGGCGATAGGCAAACTGAAGAGGGTCCAAAGTAACGGGTATGGAGGAGCAGATGTGGCTCTTTATCGTCTCTCAAAAACCTTCATGACTATAGATGTGAGGGCAACTGGGCGATAGTCATTCAGGCAAGAGGGTTTATTGTTCTTTGGCACAGGGATAATGATGGATTTTTTGAATGAGGTGGGAACCACGGAGGTAGCAAGGGACTCATTAAAGATGAAAGTGAACAAACCAGCGAGCTGATCGGTGCAGGACCTCAGAACACGGCTGGTTATCCCATCAGGTCCGGCTGCTTTCCTGACGTTCACTTTCTTTAGCACCCTCCGAACCTCATCATCGCTGCTCTGCCTGCTGCTTCCTGATGCGCTGGACGGCAGTGTCGCGCCGCCGCCGTTGCAATCGAAGCGGCCATAGAAGATGTTTAACTCGTCGGCCAGCAATGGATCTGCTCTCACCTCAGCGGAGGATTTGTTTCCGAAGGCACAGATGGTCCTCAGTCCCTGCCACATCCGTCAAGAGTCATTGAGCTGGAAATAAGACTCAATTCTCTCTCTGTATCTGTGTTTAGTGGCTCATACTGCGCGTCGGAGAGCATAGCACGATGCTTTGTACTCGCTCATATTCCCGGTCAGAAGAGCCTCATTGTAAGCGGCAGTGCGTGTGTTAACCACAGCACGGATTGTTCTGTCCACCCACGGTTTCTGATTGGAGAATGTCCTTATAGTTATTGTTTCTGTAGCTTGCTCAGTTAGCGTGTTTACAAAGCTTAATGCTACATCCGTGAACTCGCTGACGTCAGAAGAACTCGCCCGGAACATGTCCCAGTCGACGTCATCAAGAGCCGCCTGCAGCATAGCCTCTGAGTGGGAGGACCAGCGCGTCACTACTCTCTGCACTGGAGGATCCTGAACGAGCCTTTGTTTATATTCCGGTGTGAGGAAAATGGCGGCATGGTCCGATTTGCCAAAAGCCGGTAGTGATCGGGCTTTGTAGGGATTCTTGAACTGAGTGTAGCAATGATCCAGTGTATTTGGTCCTCTAGTTGGACAGGATACATGTTGATGAAAGTTCGGCATGGCCTGCCTGAGGTTGGCTTTGTTAAAGTCTCCCGCGATGATAAAGGCAGCGTCAGGATGTTTGTTAATGTAGCCGCTGAGCACATCTCGAAGCTTAGACAAAGCCAAGCCGGTGTCTGCCTGTGGTGGAATGTACACAGCAGTAACAATGATCGATGAAAACTCCCGGGGCAGATAAAATGGGTGGCAAATAATGGAAAGATGTTCCAGATGAGGCGAGCAGGAACGCGACAGAATGGAGATATTCCTGGGGTCACACCATTTCTTGTTGATCATGAAACACACTCCTCCACTCCTGGATTTACTGGCCTCTGCTGTTCTGTCGGGGGACAGAACAGCAGAACACCCCCCCCCCCCCCCCACACACACACACACACTTATAATATCACGTAAATTTGTCCCCTGCACTTTTTCGGGCAAGTGTGTTGGCATAAAGGTTTTCAAGAGCCGGTGTGAATAAATATAGATTTAAATTCAAAGAGACAGGATAGTCTGTTGCATGACCTGATGTTTTATTCGGACCCAGAATAAGACGCGATGAACATCACGGAGCGCTAACCTCTCATTAGATGCAGTGTGTGTTCATTCATACTCGAAGCCAGAAAGTTGCACCATGAAATTCCTAATATATGAAATGGATGAAAACATAAAAAAACGACGAGTTTGGATTTGCGATAGCGACGATATATGGTTTATTTCTGTTTTTAAAGTCATCTCCAGGTAATAAATAAAGTATATGAACAATGCAGTGCTAATTGACATAGCATTCATTACAGTATAGAAACTATTCTGCCTCATGGGACAAAAAAAGTGTTTGTAGTATATAAACAAATCATTATTATTGGTTATTGTCCAGCAGTGTATCTGATTTCTAAGCCAAAGCAAAATAGTACAATTTTGAAATATTTTCACTATTTAAAATAACTGATTTCTATTTGAATATATTTTAAAATGTAAATTACTCCAGTCACACAATCTTTCAGAAATCATTCTAATATTCTGATTTGCTGCTAAAAAAAAAACATTTATTATTATTATTATTTTGAAAACAGCTGAGCAGAATTGTTTTCCAGGTTTCTTTGATGAATAGAAAGTTCAGAAGAACAACATTTATCTGAAATATAAATCTTTTGTAACATTATAAATGTCTTTATCATTACCAGATGGAAGCAAATCTATCATTTATTATCTATCATTTATCATTTATTTTCCAAAATAAATAAATTAAAATAATAATAATACTGACTCCACACTTTTGAATGGTATAGTGTATAATGTTACAAAAGCTTTTTATTTCAGATAAATGCTGATCTTTGGATCTTTCTATTCATCAAAGAATCCTGAAAAAAATTACTCAACTGTTTTAAATAATAATAATAATTAAAAAAGGCACATGCCTTTCTTTCTTGAGAAGCACATCAGCATATTAGAATGATTTCTGAAGGATCATGTGACTCCGAAGCCTGGAGTAATGATGCTGAAAATTCAGCTTTGATCACAGAAATAAATTAAATTTTCCAATAGCAGTTGTACATAGCAAAACTGTATTTTGGATGAAATAAATACAGGCTTGGTGAGCAGAAGGGACTTATTAAAAAAAACATTTGATATACATATATATATATATATATATTAGGGCCGGGACTCGATTAAAAAAATTAATCTAATTAATTAGAGGCTTTGTAATTAATTAATCGAAATTAATCGCATTTTAATCGCATATAAATATTTGACCTGAGAACAGTGAGAAGTAAGTTTTTTTTATATGGATTTTTAAATTTCCCATCCACAGGGCCAACCAAAGCGGTCTCATCAGCTTCTTTGTCCATGTTCACTGTGGTTTGTTTTTGGCTGTTTCTCAATATGCGTTCTTCAGCGATCTTGCGTCCTTGTGTTCTCGTTCTACGTCATCATTAACCGTCGAAGTTCAGTTCCAATTCTTAAGAACGCAAGTATAGAGGATGCATGAAAGTGCCCGGATATGTTCTTGAAACTGAGGATGCATCGAGTGCAGACTTGAGAGAATCGAGCCGTTAGAAATCCCAGAAAACGCTGTGGGTGGCCGGTGTACGGAAGCCTGTAAGCTTTAAAGTCGCTCTCACAAATACTTAACGGCTCTTCAAGTTGAAAGTAAACATTTATCGTTTTGTTTTGGTTAATTTTAATAAAGTTATAAGACCCGGAGAAAGTCTGCATTTTTATTGGCATATTAAAATGAATCTTAACAGTAAAACATATAACGCTGTAAAATAAAACAATACAATTATATGAAAGTAATATCTATAATAGTATGAAATGTTTTAATAAGTTATGACATTTTGTAATATTTATTGTTCATTGGCCGTTTCTTATGCTGAGAAGCATAATAGTCAATGTACCCACTATGAGTTAACCGCTGATTTAAATAGAAGAACAGATTAAATAAAGATGATGGACATCCTCAACATCTTCCTGTCTAAGCATGAGTCTGTTGGTGAACCTCTTTGGTGACAGCTGTCACAACACACGGGAGCGGCGAGCTGTCGGCTAGCATCAGATCCAGCGCACTGATCGCCAGACTCCCGTCACTTTGCGGTCAGTTAAGCAGGAATGCAGTACATCTCAGTTCTCATAAGTGTGCGTTCTGTGTTCTCGCGTCCTTCCGAGTTCGTTCTTCCAAGGAAGCCTGGCAAGACCGGTCTCCACGAGAACGCAAGTCCGTTCTGAACGCTAGTAGGTGCTCCAGTATAATCGGTCCGCCGAAACGCATCCAGTGAGAAACGTTCTGCGGTGCAAAAATAAGTGCGATTAAAATGCGTTAAAAAAATTTAACGCGTTATTTTTGTGTAATTAATTAATCTAAATTAACGCGTTAAAGTCCCGGCCCTAATATATATATATATATATACATATATACATATATACATATATAACATTTCTGCCCCCCTTACTTCTGAAATTATGGCTACACCCCTGCCCGGTATGCATCCAACTCCCTCCAGCACTGTCTTTCCTCAGCTGTGACCATGTCCTCGCATTTCCCACACAAGCATCTATGAATCAAAAACATGTTTATCTCTCTCTCCTGCGGTGATGAGAAACCGCAATATCATGTAACGTTAGTGTCGGATATTAACGAGCCTGATCAACGCTTATTAGTTTCTGTTACTGGTATCAATACTCGTAGATTACCAATACTAGCTT
This sequence comes from Barbus barbus, assembly GCF_936440315.1. NCBI lineage: Eukaryota > Metazoa > Chordata > Actinopteri > Cypriniformes > Cyprinidae > Barbus > Barbus barbus. The sequence continues at coordinate 18,861,504 of NC_136733.1, read as the reverse complement.
TGGTATTGCCTGATTACATATCATTAGCTAACGTGTGTATATCTGTAAGCTGACACTGGTCTCTCACCAAGACACCTGCCCTGTTCTCTTCACGCATCAACTCTCCTCTGACCGTTGTTCTGTCTAATCCTGGCCTGTCCCTGCTCTCTTGGCTGCATAGCAGGCTCATAATTGTATCTGTGGTCCGTCATACGAGTGTAAATAAACATTTAACATTTCCTCAGCATCCGAACTGTCATTGCGATCCATTGTTTTCCTATGGTTAACATGGACCGCTCTCCCTCTCATTACATCACTTCCGGTTTTCAGATGCGGAAGTAAAATTATCTCACGAAAACGACTCCAGAAGCCTTAATAGCGTATTTTAAAGTATATTTTAAAGAAAATCTAGCTCCTACATTATTTTTCTATACATCGACTCACTGGAGTCTCTAACCTGGAATGTGCCCTTTAAGTAACTGTGTACTTATAATTGACTTAATTTTCCAGGGTAATCAGGGCTCACCAGGTTTACCAGGAATTCGAGGAAAGCCAGGGCCACAGGTTAATTCATACAACCTTTTTATGATTTTTGTTATTTCATTGTATTTTGCCAGGTTGTTTAATCTTAAATCTTTAGTTCTGATTTGATAAAGAGTCAAATTATAGCAAACTGTTTGTCTTTCAGGGGAAACCTGGAGATCGAGGCCCAGATGGTTTGCCAGGCCCACCTGGCCCTAAGGTAATTGTGCTTTCATTGCAGGCCAAGTGTGCTCTATCTACAAAGAAAGGTCATTGCCTTGTGTACATTTAAAGACTAATGATTTCTTGTTTTACACTACACATCTAATCACAAATCAGCTGTGTCTGTTATAAGATAATAATCAGAATCATAATTAACCTTATTGCCAGGTATGTTTGCACATATGGGGAATTTGTTTTAGTGACAGTAGCTCCACAGTGCGACAGAATGACAGCAACAGGACAGTACACAGATAGTAAAAAAAAAAAAAAAAAAATAATGTACAAATATACAAAAATGGACAATGTGACAAATAGCACAAACACAATATACAAAATAGACAATTCAGTATGTACAGGTATGTTAGGTGCAAATTTGAAATGTAATAAGTATGTGTATAAAATAAAAAATAAAAAGTATGATAGTGTTGTGAGTTTAATATTTATTGTTAAGAGTTCAAGTGTTCATGAGATGGATTGCCTGAGGGAAGAAACTGTTCCTGGTCATTCTTGTGCTCAGAGCTCTGTAGCGTCGACCAGATGGCAAAAGTTCAAAGAGGGAGTGTGCCGGATGTGAGGGATCCAGAGTGATTTTCTTAGCCCTTTTGTTTACTCTGGATGAGTACAGTTCTTGGAGACTGGGGAGGGTTGTACCAATGATTCACTCAGCAGGCCGGATTACCCTCCGTAGTCTTCTGAGATCAGATTTGGTAGCTGAGCTGAACCAGACAGTTATAGAAGTGCAGAGCATGGATTCAATGATGGCGGAGTAGAACTGTTTCAGCAAGTCCTGTGGCAGGTTGAAGTTCCTCAGCTGGCGAAGGAAGTACAACCTCTGCTGGGCCTTTTTCACAATAAAGTCAATGTGAATGCCCCACTTCAGGTCCTGAGAAATTGTGGTGCCCAGGAACCTGAATGACTCCACTGCAGTCACAGTGCTGTTCATGATGGTGAGTGGGGGGAGTGCAGGGGGGTTTCTCCTGAAGTCCACGATCATCTCCACAGTTTTGAGCGTGTTGAGCTCCAGGTTGTTAAGACTGCACCAGACAGCCAGCTCCTTAACCTCCTGTCTGTAAGCAGACTCGTTACCGTCCTGGATGAGGCTGATCAGTGTGGTGTCATCTGCAAACTTCAGGAGCTTGACAGAGGGGTCTTTAGATGTGCAGTCGTTGTTGTAGTCATTGAAGGAGAAGAGCAGTGGGGAGAGAACACAGCCCTGAGGAGCTCCAGTGCTGATCGTATGGGTGCTGGATATGAATTTTCCCAGCCTCAATAGCTGCTGCCTGTCTGTCAGGAAGCTGTTGATCCACTGACAGATCGAGGTGGGGACGGAGAGCTGAGTTAGTTTGGGCAGGAGGAGGTCTGGAATGATAGTGTTAAAGGCCGAGCTGAAGTCCACAAACAGGATCCTCACATAAGTCCCTGGTCTGTCCAGGTGTTGCAGGATGTAATGCAGTCCCATGCTGACTGCATCATCCACAGACCTGTTTGCTCTGTAGGCAAACTGCAGGGGGTCCAGTGATGTCCTTCAGATAAGCCAAAACCAGTTTTTCAAATGACTTCATGACCACAGATGTTAGAGCCACAGGTCTGTAGTTGTTAAGTCCTGTTATTTTGGGTTTCTTTGGGATGGGGATTATGGTGGAGCGTTTGAAGCATGAGGGGACTTCACACAGCTCCAGTGATCTGTTGAAGATCTGTGTGAAGATGGGGGCCAGCTGGTCAGCACAGGATTTCAGACAACCTGGTGTCACACCGTCTAGGCCTGGTGCCTTCCTTCTCTTGTTCTTTTTGAAGACCTGGGGCACGTCAGCTTCTCTTATCTGCAGTTCAGGTGTGGGGGAGAGGGGGGTTGCAGAAGGTGTGAATGGTGTTTTTTTAAACCTGCAATAGATCGCATTAAGATCGTCTGCCAGTTGTTGATTCTCCACTGTGCTGGGGGATGGTGTCTTGTAATTGGCGATATCTTTCACACTGAAGCCGTGTCACTGGAAGAGAATTGGATCCTTAATTTATTGGAATTATTCCTCTTTGCCCATCTGATCTCATTTTCCAGTGTGCATTTGGCCTGTTTATACAAGACTCTGTCCCCATTCCTGTAAGCATCTTCTTTGGCCTGACGGAGATGTCTGAGTTTTGCAGTGAACCACGGTTTGTCGTTGTTATAAGTTAGAGGAGTCCTGGTAGGAATGCACATATACTCACATAAACTGATATACGATGTTACAGTCTCTGTGAGACTCTCGTCCAGATCATCAGCAGCATCAAAAACACTCCAATCAGTAAGGTCGAGACAGGCTTGTAAAACCCGCTCTGTCTCGTTAGTCCATCTCTTTACAGTCCTTAATACAGGTATTACTGTCTCTGGTGGGACATGTAACATGCTGTCTGTATTTGGGCAGTTCACGGGAGAGATTTGCTTTATTAAAGTCCCAGAGAATGATTAAAACAGAGTCCGGGTGTTGTTGTTCTGTGTCTGTGATCAGATCAGCGAGTTTCTGTAAAGCTGAGCTCACGTTCGTTTGCGGTGGAATGTAGACACTCACGAGAATGAACAAACAAATCTCCTGCGGCAAATAGAACGGCTTGCAGTTAATGAAGAGCGTTTCTAGACCTGAAAAGCACATCTTCTTTAACACAGTTACATCTTCACCTCTCATTGATGTAAAAGCATGTCCCGCCGCTGCGCGTTTTCCCTGTTGATTCCACGTCGCGATCTGCTCTGATCAGCTGGAAATTAGGCAGCCGTAATGCGCTGTCTGGAAAGGTGTCGTTCAGCCAGTTTTCCGTGAAACACAGAGCAGCAGAGTTTGAAAAGTCCTTGTTTGACCGGGAAAGCAGAAGGAGTTCGTCCGTTTTGTTGGGTAGAGAGCGGAGATTAGCCAGATGGATGCTAGGCAACGGCATTCGAAATCCACGCTGTCTGAGCTTCACGAGCGAGCCGGCTTGCTTCCCCGTCTGTGTGTCCTGAAGCGTCTAAACAGCGCTGCAGCTCCGCCGACTACTATGCAAAACGAATAATCGAAAACCGGTTGGAGATTTTGTGGAGTGTTCTGCCGAATGTTCAGCAGTTCTTCCTTGGTGAAACTGATCATGTTAGACAAACAAAAAACAGGAAAAACTAACAGAAACACTAAAACAACTGGAGAGCCAAGCACAATGGCTGCCATGCGCGGCACCATCTTGATGATAATATCATCAATATTATAAATATCATCATTGGCTTTAGTAGTTCCTTCATTTTGTTCATATAAAATAACCGTAGAGAGATGGACATTAAATTCTTCCCACTGAAGTTCAGTTCGCATACAAACCCATCACAGAAAATAAACTATAGTGAAAAAGCATGACGCAGTGTCTTTCAGCTGCACATAAGTGCACTTTCTATGTCTTAAATTGGCAACAAAATGTAGCCAACTCACAGACTTACAACATAAAACTGCACTTGTAGTGCACTCTCACACAGTATTCCAATAGCTTTCAGAGTGAGAAGTTGTAGTTGAGTAGCTGAGGGAGTCTTCTTAGATAAAGTATAATGAATGTAGTGCTAAGACTAATGTTGTTACCTTTTCTTAGGGTTTTCCCGGAGATATTGGACCTCCAGGACAGAATGGCGCTGAGGGCCCAAAGGTGTGCATCTCTCTTCTTTAAGCTTTTGGTCCCCTTCCCAAAATTTGTAATTGGTCCCAAATTGTAAAAGGGGGCAAATATGCTCATTTTTTAATGCCTCACAGGGGAATGCAGGAACGAGAGGGATTCCAGGCCCCAGAGGAGTTCCTGGACATGAGGTAGGATCTGGACAAGTTCTGACCCTTCTTTGGTTTAGGAATAAATCCTGAATTTATAACTATAAATCTAAATCTACAACTGTATACAGTATCTGCATATATAGTTATAAACAGTGTTTAAAAACATGTTTATGTGATAATTATTCTCTGTGCATAAAAACCATAAAAGATTACTTCATTCTGCAACTACATTTGTAAGTCTATTGGCAAATACAAGGAAGCAAAACCAACATCTAATAGGTCCAGTTGTAAGTATAATTATAAATATTTGCCTTTGGGTAAAACCAAATATATCAATGTTTGGCGTACATTCTTAAACAACAAGGTTTTTATGCAAGGCCAGTAAAATTCCTTTGTATACCCATCAAGGCCTGGAGTTTTACCATTATATAGCCATGAGATTCCATGGAAGAGTCATACATTTTCTATGATATATTAGGTAAAATAAAAATTCCATAGATAAATAGGTGACACATAAATGCATACAACAACTAGATATGTTTAAATTGGGTAACGCGCTAGTATATGGAACAATTCTCATTATTAACTAGTTGCTTATTAGCATGCCTATTATTAACATATTTCCTTTTTATTAAGACTTAGTAATGTACCAGCACAATGAGGCACAACTTTAACAAAATCAAATCAAATTATCAAGACCAGTTTAGAGATATTCTGCGTTACTTGGTGTTGAAAATAACATTTATATGGCAAAGAATAATCAACACCACATTTTAAATGAATCCTTTCTATTTTAACATCCAAATTCATGCATATAAAGCATAACTTATTAGAAGCTTATAGAATCTAAGATGTCATTGTATTACAGGTGTTTTCAAAAGGCTTTTGCTCATATGCATATAAAAAAGGTTAAAATCCTAACCAATATAATTTTGTAGATGCTTATTACTTCTAAAATTATAACGCATCTGTTTTAAACCACAGGGAGATCAGGGCTCAGTAGGAGCACCAGGGGCTCCAGGACTAGAGGTGAGTGCTTTCTTGATACACCCCTTGGATATCTTGAGTTAAACTTCAATTAGACATCTTAGCAATCGCATTGACTTATAGCCTATTGACATTCTAAGGAGCCTCACGGCTCATGACCAGTTCCTTTAAAGTTGTTGATGCTGGTTCATGTTTTCTTGTAATATTTTAATTTTGTTGTGTTACAGTTGAGCATTTATCATAATATAGTAATAGACTTCAGACACTCCTGTTGGTTTATGTCACTCAGCAAAGACTTTTATAATGTGTTAGTTTTAAATACCTCCAAATACAACAATCTCCCTCACTCCCAAAATAATTTCACAACAGCATCCAGACTTGACCCTGATTCAGCAATGATGGTGTAAAATGTAGTAAAGAATAGTCTGTCCTTATGCCAAAGCCTGTCATACAAACAGCTGCCTGTACCTGACAAGAGATGAATTTAAATGAACAGTTCATTGCCTTTAACCCACTTTTTCATGTACAAACCTTGCCAAAGATCCAGGACTTAGAGTAGATAGAGTCTGTCCAAGTGAGGCCAGTGTTGATAATTTAGATAATGAGACAAAAGAGTCAGACATTAGCTAATAGATGACCAGGGGATATCTATCCAAGCTCCAATATAAACACTTCTGAGTATTGTTCACTGGATTTGTGAGACAGGAAGTGATGCATCTGTTGCTGAATTATTTAATGAAGCTGTGCTCTCTCTCTGGGAGAGCTCATATATTGGTGAATGGAGGACATTGGAACGATGGCTAATGAGATGTCAGAGACTAGATTTAAAGGATTGGGAGTTCAGTACTATGGGTCATTTCTACTTTCTGTTCAGGGCAGACCTGGGAGGAAGGGTTTCCCTGGGAATCCAGGGGAGGATGGAATGAAGGTAAGAATTCATGACAGCCAAATGGCCACTATAATTTAGACTCCAATTTTCCATTAAATGTGTTTCTTCAACTATTTGGCCAAGTTTGGCCCAAAGGAAAATCTTTAGACTCTCAATCTTAATAGTTTTTTCTTTAAAAGTAATCAATTCTTAATGAAAATTCCCACCACATTATATCATCATCACACCATGTTTAACCATATGAAGGCTTATGTATGAAATAATATTCAGGAAAATTTGTTTTAATATATGTTTTTTTATTGAGTATCATACTTGATACGTCAGGCATTTGTGGCTCATATAGTATGGCATAGGAGAAAATAGAGTTCATAAAGACCTCTGTTTTATTAAGCGGCCCAAAATATACTGCTTGAATCTGATTGGTTGACAAACGTTCCAAGGTGTGCAATTATTTTCAGGGAAACACACGGATGAACTAGTTCCAGGCAGGTCTTGACCACATAACATGTCCATATCACTTCACCAAATGATTTCAGTTATTTCAAAGGTCCTTACAGCTTGTATCAATAAGAGAACCAAAACCCACAACGACAATGACCAAGCAAATAAACATAGTAAACAACAAGATAACAGATAAACAGATAAACTTACAGTTCGGCTAATAGTAGAGACGCTGCTGCCAATCACTATTTAGAGATGCACAGACTCAGGTATTTCACACATGATTAATCTCTATCTCCTTCTGTCTGTCTAATAACTTCATTATTAATTATTCATAACTGCATTAGTCTTCTATAAATGGCTTAAGCCTCCGTTACTAGGTCTAAAATTACGTTTTTGAATTAACAATGGAGGTGTTAGATGAGATGTGTAAGAAATGAATCCTACCCCCAAGAGCATTTTAAGAACAAAAACCTAATGAATATCTTTAAATGCAACATCTGAGCAAGATTTGAGGATTGGTAACCGTATTATAAGTGCAATAATTGACTCCGGTCCGTTGAATTATTCCTTATAAGACATTTAAATGTTTAGTTTTATGATCAAAGCTCTGTAGTAGTAGTGTAATGCAATGCAATACAATGATGATTGAGAGACAGAAATGTTCTTCAAAAGCTTGTTAATCATGTTTGATGCTCACATTTCAACATGATTTTTCTAAAAAGTAATATATCAAGTAAACCAAAGTTGCTTCAGTCTAGCAAGTTTTTATCTTGAAATAAAACTAACAATATAAAAGTTATTTGTATGTTTACTTTATAAAAATCAGTAAATATTTCACAGCAAAAAGACACATGTAAGGTGGCCATTTTTACAGTTATACTACAAGGACTTTTCTTGCTAAAAAAGTACATCAATCAGATAACAGAAGGTGTGGATTGTGTAGTAGGTTTTGATAATGTTGATCATTTAGAGGCTTTAGAAATGTGTTTATAAAATGCCATACAGTTGGCTTTATAGAGTTGGCAGTATTCTGTGATGAAAATTACATTTTGATATATTTTTAATAATTTGTTTTTAATAATGTATTGAAGCATTTAAGACTTTTCATAAATGTATTCTAAATACTGTCAAAATATATTTTTTGCATATTGTATTTGACTAAATTACAGCTTGAATGAAAGTTAAAAAATCAAATACTATGTTTAAAATATTTGCCTCAATTATTCTTGTTCTCGCACATCACATGTCTTATTTTATCTCAAGCTCTTCACTGACACTGTTGTCTCCTTGGTAAACAAGTACACCAACATTGGATAAAACCTAATTATGGGCAATATAGTTCCATAGTTGAAGAAACACCCTTTACTTGTTTTCTGTTCCCAATGATGTATGAATGAGTCCCCTTTATTAGAGGTTATGTTGTTAATGAATACATTAACATCTAAGTGAGTTTTTGAATTGTAAATCTTGTCCCTTTGCAAATAGGGAGAGCCTGGATTTCCTGGAAATCCTGGGATGCTCGGTGAGAGGGTAATGGATTTTTCGTATACTTCTGTATATTTATATGCGTCATAATCTGGAGTTAATGATCTTTGATTTTCTTTTTCCCTTATTTCTTTGTGCACAATAGGGTCTTATTGGTTTCATCGGACCTGTCGGTGAGGTGGGCTTTCCTGGAGAAAAGGTCAGCATTCCATTCCACAGCAGTTTCACAGCATTCCGCCATGTGTAATAATTTTAAATTCAGATTAAATTTGGTTCCTGTTTATATATGGCATGTATTTTAAATCAATCATCAGACTTTTATGTTGGTTTTGTATGATGGTCAATGTTGTCTTTCCTTGATGTTAGTATTATCTTCTGCTGTGTTGTTTGGCTTAGATGTGTTTCTTGTGCTCTCAGGGAGATCGTGGTGAGATGGGTCTGCCCGGGCCATCTGGAGAAAAGGGAGCGATGGTAAGGAGTAAGTCTGGATCTCGTCTCTGCTCTCTGGGGAACTTTAATACCCACTTAACCTTGGGCAGTCACAATAACTCACACAGCTCACAGCTACAATGGTTGGAAAGTAGTAGTATGTGGGAAAATGCCTCATCAGCCATTTTCCATTCATGAGATAATCAGCTAGACCACTGCAAGAGTCATTTCCCTTTCAATGACATAAGGAAATTGTAGCCATTTGCTGCGTGAAGTGGTTTGGGAACAATGTCAAAGTTGAAACCAAATTCAAGCCACTCCAAAGAACCCCAACAGCAACCTTCCAGTCTTTCCAAGAAGTTTTGTTGTCATTTCAGTGTTTCAATAGTTCCTATAACACTTAAAACTGTCTGTACAGTATGTATTTGTTGCCCATGGCAATTAAAAAAAAATTTTCTGTCTTCATTTCCATTGTTAATTGAGCGCTTGCCAATGAACAACATAGGAGTTGTTCTCAGTGTAGTTTGCTACATCATGCTTATAAGAGCTCTTTCTTCTATGCTGCACAAATATGTTAATAATAGTAATCACAAGCTTTTTTGTTTAAATTACCGCACCACCAAGTTAACTTGCAATGGTGTACAGTAGTATAGTTAAAACGAAACTATAGAACAAATACAGTTTTTTAGAGTTTATTTCTTGTAATAGAGATTGTTCTATAATGATGTGCCTGTGATTGTTGTTTTAGGGACACCCAGGGGCCCCGGGTGAGAGAGGCCCACCTGGACCAGAAGGTACACCAGTAAGTCAATGTTATGTATTCAATATATATAAATTGACTTCATTTATCCCTGGCCAAGAGTCAGTAATCAAATTAACATTTTGCCTCCGCACAGCACTGTTTACATTCTCTCATTAGAGCTGTCCATGCACACTGATGATAGACTCAGACAATAGCGTAATAAGCATCCTACTGAATGAAACCTGACAACTCCTTGGGCTTCCTTGCTCTTTTCACACAAATGTTGACGTCATGCAAGCGCTTGGCAGGAAATACCTTTTAAGGGACATGGATAACCCTGTGAGGAGGGCAAAACGTGCAACGTAGTATAAACATAAACACCAGCCTTTGAAGGACAGAGCTTTCATCCTGCTGTTGTAATCGGGTCAAGTGATGTTTGTTTGCCTGCCAGAGACTCTTGCCAGCACTAACTGAATTTCTCAGGGAACGTTCTCCTGCTGCCTGATTCAGGACTCTGTTCTGTGTTTCCAGGGGCCTCCCGGGTCAAGGGGCCTCAGCGGCACCAGAGGACCCAAAGGCAGAAGGGTAAGAACTTATCATTTTGACTATTAGTAATGATGGTCCTTACATAAACATGTGCCTTGGAAAGTCAAAATATTCAAGAATTAAAAGTAAGATATTTTTGTAAGTAAAACAGTGTAATGTTCAAGCTATGCTCATCAGCAGAAGTCTTAATTTTACAACTCTATCCATTAACATATTTTTGTAATCTCTCTAGATAGTTATCACTGTATACTCAAAAAAACATTATTCTTAGAGGAGGCCATTCAAGGTCACATAGGCCTGTAATGAGTTTTGCATCCTGCTAATTTAGTGGTTATTGGAAGCTATATTTCTTTACATTTACAGTCAGTGACAGTATCATGGCAAAAGAGCTTGACAGATGGTATCTTCACATCAGCTCTGATTACATTACCATTAAAACCTAATTAAAATTTTAAAATTACACACCACTTTTACATACAAATTTCCTGTATTTTAGTTTTATCCCCACAATGATGATAATGTCTACAAAGCTCAAACACAAAACATTAGGACAAACCTATCACTGATTGGGAAAAAAATCTACTTCACATAATGTCTAAAAAATAAAAACTATAAAAATAAAAGGAATCAGTGCCAGCCACAGGGATCTGCTCCGAATCAAAGCGAGCCACGGGTGTTGAGGGCAAACAAAGGACTCCCATCAGCTGTGGAGGTAGCAGTACTCATGAGCAGCTTGGACCATATTGGATTCACTGTGAAAGTCAAGTTTTAGTGTGTGTCATAGGTTATGGGTGTTATGGGTAATAGGAACCTGTGGGGGTTGCTAAAGAGTTCAGCCTTCAAGTACTGATGGGAAACTCTCAAACTTGGAGATTGGATTACGTCAATGATGTCAGATTTACGACGAATCTCGGCAGATAAGAACACTCGAAAAACTCTTCAAGTCAATATGAATACCATTTGCACAAATTTTACTTATGTAATGTGACATATTTCAAAGAGAAGCACAATATTCAATGAGAAAAAAAATGTAGGATTGGTTGATTTTATCCTTCAGAAATTGATTAATTTTGAAAACTGGCCTTTCTGTTACCTAATTGGCTTTAGGTTAACATTATCCAATAGCTTGCACAGCCTACATGAAAAGAACACTTGAGTCATTTTGTTTTAGTTTGTTTAAACTTTGTTTCTATTTCTTTGCAATAACCTGCATTGATATATCGTTCACAGTAAGACCAAGAACCTGCATTAGGAAAGTTAATAGGGTCTACTATGATTTAGTGTGGACATTTGCATTGAAGCTTCACTCTTAATGAAGTTCATGTAGTTTAATGTGTTAATACAATCTCTAATAGCTTTCTAGCTTCCCATCAGAAATTTCAGCACTCATAACTGTCTTTACTCACGTCACAAAAACACATTTCATAAACTTAATTCACCATTACAAATGAAACATTAATCCTTTTCAGAATGATCATTTCTGTTAGTTCCCACAGACAGATTTATCTGGATCATTTATCCATTTACTTAGTATTTATCTCAATGCTCTTTAGAGGCCAATATTCATGTAATTTATTGAGGAATAGAAAGTCTTCTCACCTCACAGACAAATTCAAAATAGTTTGAAATGTTGATAATAAAGTTAAAAGTTCATTGGACATGCTGTAAGATCAACTCAAATTCTTAAATCTTCTGAGCTATTCAAGTCCTCTTGAAAGTTTGTATTTGTGAGTTAGGAAGAAATATTGCAAGATGGTAATGTACCTTTTCTACAATACAGAAAGATTCTATAAAATGATAAAAGAATGCATATTAGGTGTTTTAGCTTTATTTTTAATCAATTTATGCAGGTGGTGTAAATTGAATTCACTCTACTGTTGTATTTTGTACATGCAATTTATTGTAAATGACAATTGTTGAGCATTCCGATCAGCTTAACACAGCAACATAATGTGATTAAATACCAATAATATGAATTTTAGTGATGTCAGTTTTCTAACCAATATCATAAAATGTTCAGGAAATCAGTCATAAGTTTTGCAGTTTAGTTTGGTGATGCTAGTGAGACAAAAAATACACTTTTTACCTTTTTTAAAACAACTTTTAGAGTAACATAGCAGTAAATATATCAGCATAGAATTAAAAAAAAAAAATGGGTTACACTTTATTTTAAGGCGTCCTTGTTACAGTGTAATTATACATTTAAGTACATTTAAATCTATTAGGGCTAGGGTTTGACTTAGGGTTAGTTGCATGTAAATATGCATAATTTATTGTTGTTATAATAGTAAGTACATGTAACGTGTAACAAGAACACCTTAAAATAAAGTGTTACCGAAAAATGCTACTGAAATTCAGCTGAAGTTTTGTTGAAAATCTACAAAACATTGCCACTCAAACAAGGGCAGGGCTGTTAGAATTAGGATTCAGAAAGGTCCCTTAAAGGAAGTTTTATTTTGACCTCCTTTTATGATTCAAGTTTCTGTCCAGGTCTGATTCCAATTAGTCCAAATGTTGTCATTAGCCCCTGAAAGGTCAAAAGTTTACTGAATGACATCAGATCACAAGAACAGAGGCAGCAGTATTGCACTGGCCCACAAAAGCAAGGAGCACCACACGTCTGTTCTTCAGCAGGAGCCACAGCAGTTGCAGCCATCATAATATCCCCATTGATCACTATTTCCACCTTCCAGACAAAGAAATCCCTCAAAATCAGAGATCACTCAGCTGTGGCTTTACATTTTTCATAAGGCTTATGAATCATCACAATGGAAATATAATGGCAGCTTTCCATTTTACTGTAACTGAGCTTCCATGATGTGAAAGGCTAATGTTTCACAGAAGTCTTTAATGCTGCATTCATTCAGGTTTTTGCCCCTGGTAAGCTGGAGATTTGACTCGGTCAGGACCATAAGTCATACAAATTACTCTGAATTATTTGTCTATATGTCATATAGGTTTGTCAAACTTTGACTAATGCTATACTGTATATCTGATAGTTACACTAGGTGGTAATAGTAAACTTGTTCTCTTGACCCAGAGTATCACCACTGACAAATTCAAAATGTCTTTGTTTGTACAAGTGTGCCCTCTGCTGTTTGGTTAAAAAAATGTTTTACACCCATGTGTGTCTGCTCCATAATGGCAGTTGCACCTCTATATTCTACGCAGGGTGCGATGGGACCAGATGGACCAGTCGGAGACAAAGGAGTGATGGGAATGAAGGTGAAATATTCAGCAATGATTCTTGTATAGCTAAGTTACTGCATAATATCTTACAGTCATGATACTGATTAGAAAATAGTCCTAAACTTTCACGTTTTTGGACCAAAGACATTACGGTTTCCTTGTTTTCACTATTGTTTATAAGAACAATTAGGGCTGCATATGATTAATTTGATATTTATCTTCACTGGCAGCTTAATATTGAGATCTTGAAACATTTAGCTTAGTAATTGTTTGCAATTTTATCCTCATGAGATGTTAATAACTTCAAAATCAAGTGAATGGTGCGTGTTGAAAGTAGCGTAGTAATGCTATGCTATTTTTCAAGATGAAGTACTTGACTTCCTCCATGCTGGCATGCATGGCATTTTCCCTACCACAGAACAAAACAACATATGAAACACATCTAAATTGTCAGCACAACATTTTATTAACCTTACAATGCTGGAAAGAGGGTGCATTGAAGGTTGTCTCAAAACATTTACAAAATACTTGGTTTTGGTTTGATCTAACCGAATAAAGAATATTTTGATTTGGTTGTTGCAATGGAAAATAGTTGGTGACTCTCTTGGGTTCTGTCCCTTTTCTGCAGGGTCCTGAAGGCCCATTGGGGAAACAAGGCTTCAATGGACAAATGGTAAAATTACAGTTTTATTTGTTTTATATCTCTTAAATTTTGACACTGTCCAGAAAAATAAATAAATAAAAATTATGCAAAAATTATGCGTGTCACTGGGGCAGTATCCTCAAAGGGACACCTTTGTACCTTGTACCTTGTACCTTATGCCCAAATACACTTATGGTACTACTATGCACCTTTTAAATGTAAAGAACAGGGGACTGCCCCAGTGACAAGATGCAGATACATTGAGATTCTCTCTTGTGTAATAGGGTAAAATTGGTGAAACTGGTGAAACCGGACCAACTGGATTTCCTGTGAGTAATTGATTGTTTGATAAACATTTTCAACAGTTTTTGAAAAACAATTAATTGGAAAAAATAAAAAAAGTTTATAATATATACATTTTGAAATTAAATATGTATATCCATTTTCTAGGGTGTTCAAGGACCATCAGGACCTCCTGGCGCAAAGGGAATCTTAGGAGAACCTGTAAGTACATCATTCATATATAATGAATGAGGTTTTGGACTGTCAAGCTCCAAAATGACAAAAAAGCTCTATAAAATGTTCATGAAGCAGTCCATCTATTTCAGACTGAAATTTAAGCCTTTAATAACTGACTTTGTTCCCCTCCACTGTTCAAATGTGATTAAATATGGTGCCTTTACATGTGACATCAGGTTTGATTATGTCAATGTGATGTGACAGAACTAATTGCAGCATTTATTCTTGAAAAAAAAACAGATTTTATCCATTCTTGAAAAAAAACTGATTTTATCCATCTGGAATCGAGTGATTTGAGATAAGTTACAGTTCCGTACCAGAATGGAGTCAGGTTTGGAAAAGAATTGCCTGAATAGCTGTTTGGCTATGGGTTAATATTATTAAATGGTCTGGAAAGATGTTTCAGAGGTGTAGCAAATAGGTTGTTGAAAGAAACCGTTTTGGTGCCCATTGACTTCTGTTGTTTGGACAAAAACACTAAGACATTCCTCAGAATGTCTTTTATGTTTGAATGTGATATTGAAATAAAACTATAAAATCACATCAAACTTTGCTTAAAGAAATTACAGAGATGATATGCCAGCCCACATTAAATGGCAATGATAAATGAGGTTAACATACGCCACTGTCAAAACGTTTGGAGCTTGGTTGCACCAAGGCTGCAAATATGTTGTAATGGGGTGAACGAGACGTGAGACGTGCGGATCCAAGTGCAAACTTTTATTTATAAACATAGTCAATACACAGGCAGGGACAAACAACGGCAAACAGATATGGCATGGGCAAGACACAAGAGTGATCCTAGGGCAAGCGTGGGTCGACGATCGGCGAACAATATCCAACAGGGCAAGGCAGAGAGATAATCCAGGTACACATGCAATGATCCAAACGAGGGGCAAACAAAGTCCGAACGGCAAGGCAAAGGGTTAATCCAGGAAACACAGGCAGGAATCAAAACACGAGAAAACTAGCAAGGAAAGACTAACAACTGACAGGGCTCTGTAGAGTAGCTATCGCTAAGATATACGCTAAACAATACTCGGCAGAGAGGAAGAGGAAGTCCATGGTTTATGTAGAGTGTGTGATCAGTGCAATCAGCTGTGTGTGTCGTCAGTGCAATGGATGATGGGAATTGTAGTCTGAGGTGGCGTGCAACAGTTAATGTAATGCAAGAATCCCTGTGGTGAGTGAGTGGCCTCCGTTGGTAAGCGAATGGAAGTTCATGGCCAGGATTTGTGACATATGTAATCAAATACATTAAAAAACATAATATTGTGAAATATTATAATTAAATTTATTCCTGTAATTCCTGTAATGTGACTCCAGTCTTCAGTGACACGTGATCCTTCAGAAATATGCTGATTTGATGCTCAGTAAACATTATTATCAGTGATAAAAACAGTTGTGCTGCTTACTAGAGTAGAAACCACAAGAACGTGTTTTTTTTTTTCTACAGGATTCTTTGAAGAACAAAAAGAACAGCATTTATTTGAAAAATAACTCTTTTGTAACATGTATATACAGGTACATCTCAAAAAATTATAATAAAATAAAAATATTGTGAAAAACTTTGTTTTGTAACTTATTTCAAAAAGTGAAACTTTCATATATATTTTACATTCATAACATGAAATAACATAACATAACATTAAGTTTTTTGGTTTTAATTTTGATGATTAGAGCTTACAGCTTATGAAAGTCAAAATCCAGTATCTCAATATATTAGAATATTTACATTTGAGTTTCATTAAACGACCATCTCTACGGTATAAATTCAGGGTATCTCTTGTTCTTTGAAACCACAATAATGTGGAAGACTGCTGACTTGGCAATGATCCAGAAAACGAACATTGACACCCTCCACAAAGAGGGTAAGTCACAGAAGGTCATTACTGAAAGGTGTGGCTGTTTACAGAGTGCTGTATCAAAGCATATTAAATGCAAAATTGACTGGAAGGAAGAAATTGGGTAGGAAAAGGTGCACAAGCAACAGGGATGACGGCAAGCTTGAGAATACTGTCAAGCAAAGCTGATTCAAACACTTGGGAGAGTTTCACAAGGAGTGGATTGAAGCTGGAGTCAGTGCATCAAGAGTCACCATGCTCAGATGTCTTCAGGAAAAGGGCTACCAAGCCACTTCTGAATCAGAAACAACGTCAGAAGCATCTTACCTGGTCTGTGGAGAAAAAGAACTGGACTGTTGCTCAGTGGTCCAAAGTCCTCTTTTCAGATAAATTTAAATTTTGCATTTCATTTGGAAATCAATGTCTGGAGTCTGGAGGAAGACTGGAGAGGCACAGAACCCAAGCTGCTTGAAGTCCAGTGTGAAGTTTCTGAAGTCAGTGATGATTTGCGGTGCCGTGACGTCTGCTGGTGTTGGTCCATTGTGTTTTATCAAGTCCAGAGTCAATGCAGCCGTCTACCAGGAGATTTTGGAGCACTTTATGCTTCCATCTGCTGACAAGCTTTATGGAGATGCTGATTTGCTTTTCCAGCAGGACTTTAGCACCTGCCCACAGTGCCAAAACCACTTCCAAGTGCTTTGCTGACCATGATATTACTGTGATATTACCAACATGCCTGACCTGAACCCCATATGGAATCTATGGTATATTTTCAAGAGAAAGATGAGAAACAGTCGATCCAACAATCCAGACGAGCTGAAGGCTCTATAGTGCCTCAGCAGAACCACAGGCTGATCGCTTCCATGCCATTCCTCACTGATGCTGGAGTTTGTGCTAAATGAGCCCTGACAAAGTATTGAGTGCATAATTGATTATGTTACCAAAGTTACCAAAAAATGCAGTTTTTCATGAAATTCAAATTTTTTGAGATGTACCTGTATATGTCTCTTTTATCAGTGTAACAAATCTGAACACTATTGTTCAAAAGATTGGACTCGGTAAGATTCCAATCTTTTGAACAATAGTGTTCATATTTGTATCATTGTTTCAGTAGCTGATATCACAGCCAATGTTTTCTGTCTCTTAACAGGGTCCTCAAGGGCCATCGGGAGTATTAGGTCCTTTGGGTGAGATTGGAGTAGTGGTAAGATTCTTGACATAATCTTCAGATATGTGTTGATATTTCATGTTGTACTTCCAGCATTATTAGATCAGTTCTCTTTTTTCCAGCACTTTCCAGCTGTGTTACTTCTTATTGTACCCCTCTGTCCTACTCATCTCACTGTTTTTTAACTAAACAATTATATTTATGCCCTGATTTAGCCAATGCCAGATTAGTTGTGGTTCCTGTATACAATTACAATGTCCCCAGGTGGCCATAGAAAACACTTAGCTTGGCTTTGTTAATTAAAATACTTTAACGAATGAAACCGAAATAAGAAAAAGATTTTGTCCCACATTGACCCTTTGTTTCTAATTACCTATCTATTGTTCCCATATGTTTTCTTAGCTGTGAGGGACCAAAGACTGTAGTAAGATACAGAAAACTAAACACTCCATGTTCATTAGTTTCCTGGTTTGTGTGACAGGGTTTACCTGGGAAGGTTGGGGAGCGAGGCTTACCAGGTGAACCAGGAGACAAGGTGAAACACCTGCTGTGTTTTCTTATACTGTACATGGTACTGAATGGTGTAACGGCTGTGTAATGATATCATGTCCAAAATTTACCATAGTGAGGTTATTGTGATCATATGCAGATGTTTTATACAAAGCACAAATTAATTATGTTGAAATTTAAGTTTTAACTTTTTTCCAAACTTTTTAGGGTGCTGTTGGATCTCCTGGGAATATGGGAGAGCAAGGCTTGATTGGACATCGAGTAGGTTCATTTTGCTAGGTGTAATAGACTTTATTCAGAAGAGATGCCATTACTGTCAGTTCAGTGGGTTTTACTTTGTACTTTAATTAAATGTGCAAATCTTAAAAGTAGATTTTAAAAACGCATTATACACATAACTTTACATTATAAAACATGTTTTAATAATCTTATTGTGCTTGAAAGAAGTACACTTATTTTTATAATAACTTTTTTACAAATCTATAATTACAAATTTATTTAAAGATGTACTTAAGTCCTGCTTAAGTGGGTCAGAATAGCTCTTGAAAGTTCAGCTAATTGAATTTAATTTACATTCAGATTATAATACATTTTTATTTTATTGTAATACATATTTGTTTAATTGCAGTTAAGTGTATGAAAACATTACATTCAGTTCACAATTAAGTTTAAAATGTTCAAAGTTCAAATTTATTTCTAAAGCAGTGAATAAAACAAAAATGTTGACCATAGTGCTGTACAAACAATAAAGTAATTAGGAGAGGAAAACATTTAATAAATCATAACCATATATCTAATTAAGAAATATAAAAAGAGAAACCTTAAAAGAACAATTGTGTCGTCAGGCCTCCTCTCGCTACAGAGAGTTTTCGAGGCCTCCACTTGCCAGAGCTCCGCTGGGGCAGTTATGTGAGTGGTAGCTGCACCTCTTCACAGGATGCCCAGTGTACGGAGTGTAGTAGGCCTCCTCTCGATTTAGAGAGTCGTCATGCAGAGGCCTCTGCTCCAAGAGCTCGACTCTTCAGCGAGTGTCGTCAGGCCTCTTCTCGCTTAGAGAGTTTTAGAGACCTCCGCTCGCCAGAGCTCTGCTAGGACAGTTAAGTGAGTGGTAAGCTCTAGGTGAGTCTCCTTACAGGATATCCAGCGTGTGGAGCGTAGTAGACCTCCTCTCGATTAGAGAGTCGGTATGCAGAGGTCTCTGCTCCTAGATCTCGACCGTTTCGGCGAGTGTCGTCAGGCCTCCTCTCGCTACAGAGAGTTTTCGAGGCCTCCACTTGCCAGAGCTCCGCTGGGGCAGTTATGTGAGTGGTAGCTGCACCTCTTCACAGGATGCCCAGTGTACGGAGTGTAGTAGGCCTCCTCTCGATTTAGAGAGTTGTCATGCAGAGGCCTCTGCTCCAAGAGCTCGACTCTTCAGCGAGTGTCGTCAGGCCTCTTCTCGCTTAGAGAGTTTTAGAGACCTCCGCTCGCCAGAGCTCTGCTAGGACAGTTAAGTGAGTGGTAAGCTCTAGGTGAGTCTCCTTACAGGATGTCCAGCGTGTGGAGCGTAGTAGACCTCCTCTCGATTAGAGAGTCGGTATGCAGAGGTCTCCGCTTCGAGAGCTCGACTGTTTTGGCGAGTGTCATCTGGTCTCCTCTCGCATAGAGAGATTTAGAGGCCTCCGCTCGCCGGAGCACGAGGCCAGAGAGCTTATGCCTGTGGTGGATGAGAATGTTTTCAATAGCCTAGAGTCCTCTGCTCTCCCCTCTCTTGGGGACCAAGACTCACTTCTCATAAGTTGGCCTTCGGGACGCAGGCCCCGCCCACTTAGCCACTCGTGGCCCCTTTTATCTCTCGCCCTAGCTGTGCTCCATCCACACCCCGAAGGGAACGAGATGCTGCGTCTTGGGGCCATACTTCCGGCATCCCTGCGAGTGGTTGCTTCATTTTTGAAGCTGACGCCGTTTCCACCGCACGTGCTTTTATGCTTCCTGGCCGATTACGTCACCCGCCCGTGACGTCTAGCCCATCCATTGGACTGATTACACATGTAATTCAGAGCGCGGTCACACTGGAGACGTTCTCACAGCGTTTCGACGCAGCGTCTCGTTCCCTTCGGGGAACCATGGTTCCCTATCTGTCGGTCACTACGAGTTATGTCGTGACGACATTAGGGGATTTACTTGGAAGCCCCGACTGCCTCTGATAAGAGAAAACGCCAATGAAATTTGGCTAGTGGATTTTGCATACCTGAGCCACTCCCCGTGCATACGGGTATAAAAGGGCGACAGGTGCATCCACTCATCAGATTTTTGCTTCGGAGCCGAGTGGATGAGAAGTTTGCGATCTCCACAAAGCCTTCTGCCTCAAAAAGAGTTTGTTCCTGGGTGGCGTCACGGTGCAGACAGCGGTGTCCCTGCAGCAGCGATTCCCCTGGGCACTTCACCTGAAAGAGCAAATTTCTAAAACACTGGGCGGTTCGCGTCTTTTTAAAGATGCCGTTCCGTCCGTGTTCTCTTGGTTGCGGTCGCTTCCTGTCCTCGGATGACGGTCACGAGCGTTGTCTTCAGTGTCTGGGCATCCAGCACGCTGAAGATGCGTTTGTGGATGAGTCATGCGCCTGTTGTGGGCGTATGAACATGGCAACGCTGCGTTCTCGCCTTTCCTTTCTGAAAGGATTGGCACCCTCTGCCGCCACCCGTCCCGGTCTCTCTGGCTCGAGCAGAGGACCGCCGGCTGGCGCTCTGGGAGATCTGAGGGTGACGGTAAGAGCTTCTCCGCCGGGCACGTCCCCACGGACCTCTTACTCCTCCCGCAGCGCTTGTTCCGTCCGGTTCCCGAGTGATTTCGCTGGTTCGCCTCACGGGGCCGCCAGCATTTCATTCGGTGCGCCGCCCGAGGATCAGATGTCGATCGCGGCATCGGGGGATGGGCTTTCGTCCTCTGAGGATGAACGATCGGCGGGGCTGCCCCCCTCGGGTGTTGTCGCCACTGCCGATCCGGACCCAGAGCTGACGGCCATGCTTGCCCGGGCAGCCGTGAGTATCGGGCTGGAGGTCAACAGACCGCCCAGTCCCGAGCCCTCGCGGCTGGATGATTGGTTCATCGGCGCAAAACGCGACCAGCGGCCGCACTTTGCCCCGGTGCCTTTCTTCCCGGAGGTGCATGAGGAGCTGACGAAGTCGTGGACGGCCCCTTTCACGGCCAGAAGCCGCTCGTCTCCCTCCTCCGTCCTCACTACCCTCGATGGCGGGGCGGCCAGGGGGTACGTGGATATTCCCCAGGTGGAGAGAGCGGTTGCGGTGCACCTGTGCCCGCAAAACGCCGCCACCTGGAGGAATCGTCCGCGTCTCCCGTCCAAAGCCTGTAAGCTGACGGCCGCACTCGCCGCCAAGGCTTACAGCGCTGCGGGCCAGGCCGCCTCTGCCCTGCATGCCATGGCCATCCTGCAAGTTCACCAGGCCAAGGCACTAAAACAAATGCACGAGGGTAGTCCCGACCCGGGGTTGATGCAGGAGCTGCGCACGGCGACTGACTTCGCTCTCCGGGCGACGAAAGTCACGGCGCGGTCCCTCGGGAAGGCGATGTCCACGTTAGTGGTCCAAGAGCGCCATCTCTGGCTCAATCTGGCCGAGATGAAGGACGTCGACAAAGTACGCTTTCTCGACGCCTCCATCTCCCAGACGGGGCTATTTGGCGACACTGTCGAGGGTTTTGCCCAGCAATTCTCGGCAGTACAGAAGCAGACGGAGGCAATTCAGCACATCCTCCCTAAACGGCGGGATGCTCCAGCTGCCACCGCTGGCCCAAGGGCCAGGCCCCAGTCTGCTGGTCGCCGTGGGCGCCCTCCTGCGTCCTCCAGAGCTGCTCCGCCCCGTGCTGAGTCGTCACCTAGGCCGGTGCGTCGAGCCTCTCGCAGGAGTGCGGCGCCCCCTGCGCCTCAGCCGGCCGCCAAGTCCTCCAGGAAGACGACAAAGCGGCCCTGACGCGCACAACCCGGAGATGGAGGAATTTGCTCTTTCCCAGGAGACGACGAGGCTAGCGTCGCTCCTTCCCCCGGAGGAGGGCCGGGTGGAGAATCCTGTGTTTTCTTTTCTTTCTGTTCCGCCACTGGCTCAAGGGCCAGTGGTACCCACATTGTCAAAGAAAGAGCAATTTCCCTCTCCTCCGGGTTCCCAGGTCTGCGGGCTGACAGTGTGCGACGCACTGCCTCCTCACTCTCACCCGAGACCCATATTGCCAGTGGCCAAGAGAGTGCGGTCTGGGGACGCGATGCCTCCCCGCGCACCTCTAGCCAGTCCCCCCGGGGACTCAGGGAGTTTTGTGGGGATGAGTCAGAACGCACCGCCTTCTGTTCCATCCAACCTTACTCCCCCTCGCTGCACCACTGCGGGCACGTCGATTGTGCCTTTGGTGCCACTTGCACGGTATCTGGGGGCGTGGCTTGCGCTACCCAGCCCGTCTCGCTGGCTCATTCGCACAGTTCGACTCGGCTATGCGATTCAGTTCGCCAGGCGGCCTCCCAGGTTCAGTGGCATCCTCGAGACTTCGGTGGCAGTCCGAGATGCACCTGTCCTGCGCGAGGAGATTGCTGTCCTTCTGGCAAAGGGTGCAATCGAGCCGGTCCCTCCAGCCGAGATGAGGCAGGGGTTTTACAGCCCCTACTTCATCGTGCCCAAGAAAGGCGGTGGCCTCCGGCCAATCCTGGACCTGCGAGTCTTGAATCGGGCCCTACACAAGCTCCCGTTCAAGATGTTGACACAGAAGCGCATCGTCAAATGCGTGCAGTCCGCGGATTGGTTTGCAGCGATCGACCTGAAGGACGCTTACTTTCATGTCTCGATTCTCCCTCGACACAGGCCGTTCCTACGGTTTGCGTTCGAGGGGCGGGCATGGCAGTACAGGGTCCTCCCCTTCGGGCTCTCCCTGTCTCCCCGTGCCTTCACGAAGGTGGCGGAGGGCGCCCTTGCCCCGTTACGGGAAGTGGGCGTCAGGATCCTCAACTATCTCGACGATTGGCTCATTCTGGCCCGGTCGCGAGAACAGTTGTGTGGTCACAGGGACCTGGTGCTCCGGCACCTCAGCCAGTTGGGGCTTCGGGTCAACTGGGAAAAGAGCAAGCTCTCCCCTGTGCAGAGAATCTCTTTTCTCGGTGTGGAGTTAGACTCCGTGAGTATGACGGCACGTCTCACGGACGAGCGTGCCCAATCAGTGCTGAACTGCCTGAGTTCCTTCAGAGGCAGGACAGTGGTTCCGCTGAAACAGTTTCAGCAGCTCCTGGGGCATATGGCATCCGTAGCCGCAGTCACGCCGCTCGGGTTGCTTCATATGAGACCACTTCAGCACTGGTTACACTCACGGGTCCCGAGATGGGCATGGCGCCGCGGGACACGTCGTGTGACCATCTCACAGTCGTGTCGCCGCTCTTTCAGCCCCTGGTCAGACCTTGCTTTCCTACGGGCCGGGGTGCCCTTAGGACAAGTGTCCCGGCATGTTGTTGTCACAACAGATGCCTCCAGCAGGGGCTGGGGCGCTACATGCAACGGGCAGGCAGCCTCGGGGCTCTGGACGGGGCCTCGACTGCTTTGGCACATCAACTGCCTAGAGCTGTTGGCAGTGCATCTGGCCTTAAAGCAGTTCCGGCCACTGCTTCTAGGCCAGCACGTGTTGGTCCGCACGGACAACACTGCGGCTGTTTCGTACATCAACCGGCAGGGGGGTCTACGATCACGCCGCATGTCACAGCTCGCCCGCCATCTCCTCCTCTGGAGTCAGTCACAGCTCAAATCGCTGCGCGCCGTCCACATTCCGGGGGAGCTCAATCGTGCAGCCGACGCGCTCTCACGACAGCTCACGTTCCCCGGAGAATGGCGACTCCATCCCGAGACGATCCGGCTGATTTGGAGTCGATTCGGGGAAGCTCAGGTAGACCTGTTTGCTTCCCGCGAGTCCTCCCACTGCCAGCTGTATTTCTCCCTGACCGAGGCCCCCCTCGGCACGGACGCACTGGCACACAGCTGGCCTCGGGCTCTGCGCAAGTATGCGTTTCCCCCAGTGAGCCTGATCGCACAGACGCTGTGCAAGGTCAGGGAGGACGAGGAGCAGGTCTTGTTGGTTGCGCCATATTGGCCCACCCGGACCTGGTTTCCGGAACTCACCCTCCTCGCGACAGCCCCTCCCTGGCGCATCCCTCTGAGGAAGGACCTTCTTTCTCAGGGGCTCGGCACCATATGGCACCCGCGTCCAGATCTGTGGAACCTCCATGTGTGGCTCCTGGATGGGACGCGGCAGACTTGAGTGGCCTGCCACAGGCTGTGGTGGACACCATCACTCAGGCTAGGGCCCCTTCAACTAGGCAAGCCTATGCACTGAAGTGGAGTCTGTTCGCGGACTGGTGTTCTTCTCGTCGAGAGGACCCCCGAAGATGCACGATTGGAGTGGTGCTTTCTTTCCTGCAAGAGAGGTTGGAGCGCAGGCTGTCGCCCTCCACCTTGAAAGTGTACGTGGCTGCTATTGCGGCCCATCACGATGCAGTGGACGGCCGGTCCCTGGGGAAGCACGATCTCATCGTGAGGTTCCTGAGGGGTGCCAGAAGGTTAAATCCTCCTAGGCCACCCCTGATGCCCTCCTGGGATCTCTCTATTGTCCTGGCTGGACTTCAGAGGGGTCCCTTTGAGCCGCTGGACTCAGTCGAGCTGAAATTCCTGTCGGCCAAGACAGCGCTCCTGACCGCGCTCACTTCCATCAAGAGGGTCGGGGACCTCCAAGCATTTTCGGTAAGCGAAGAGTGCCTTGTGTTTGGGCCGGCCTACTCTCACGTTGTCCTGAGACCCCGGCCTGGATACGTGCCCAAGGTTCCCACCACGCCCTTCCGCGATCAGGTGGTGAACCTGCAAGCACTGCCCTCGGAGGAGGCAGACCCAGCCTTGGCGTTGCTGTGTCCCGTAAGAGCGCTGCGCATATACGTGGACCGCACCCGGAGCTTCAGAAGCTCCGAGCAGCTCTTTGTCTGCCACGGAGGTCAGCAGAAAGGGAAGGCTGTCTCCAAGCAGAGGTTGGCCCACTGGATAGTGGATGCCATCGCCTTGGCGTACCAATCCCAAGGCGAGCCGTGCCCCCTCGGGGTGAGGGCTCACTCCACACGGAGTGTTGCCTCCTCCTATGCGCTGGCGCACGGCGCCTCTTTGGCAGACATCTGTAGAGCTGCGGGCTGGGCGACACCGAACACCTTCGCGAGATTTTACAGTCTCCGCGTTGAGCCAGTCTCTTCCCGTGTGTTGGGTAACAGGTAAGTGGCGGGAAGAGTTGGCCGGTGTCACGCTTGCTGCGCCATTCCCCCTTACTCGGGGATACGAGCGCCTATTCTCTCCTCCAGTTAGTTCCCCGAACGGCGAACCCTGGCGGAGTTCCTCCAGCACCCCCGGCAGTCAGGCTGGGCGGAGCAGTCTGACGCCAGGCCCAGTACCGGTGTTAGCTTGCCCGGGTCTCCGGTCAGCCCCTGTACTCGGCTAGGTGCCCGTGCGGCCTGATTCCCTTCGGGTGATCCCACACGTGTATTCATCCACGGTACGGTTTCCCTCATGGTAAACCCGTGTCTTCCCTTTGACAGAGCTCTGTCAGGCCCTGCTGGCAGCCTTCCTCCCTTCTCCTAGGTAGGATCTGCCCCAGGGTCCAGGCGTATGTAGCACTGCCCCAGGCTTGGGCCAGTCCATACCAGTGTCTCCACACGTTACCTCCCTTCGGGCAGGGTGTGGCCTCCGTAGCGCCCTTCTCCGGAAGGCTCGCTTCCCCGTCGTTACTGCCGGGCTGTAACAACAAACAGGAAAGACTTGAAGCAATCTTTCATAGAAGGTCGAAATCCCTTCCGATTTCTGGGGAAAGGAACAGCGGCTTGGCTATCTCCAGCAGCAATGTACTCAGTGGTCCCTGCGGGCACCAAGGTTAGCGAATTTGCGCTGGGGCGACGGGAAGGTTGCGACCTTCGCATCGCATTTGTCTGTCACGCGCTAGCTTGTCAACATCTGCATGCCACAAGGTCGTGACGGGGTTCAGGTTGTGGCGCTTTCCATAGACCCCTAATGTCGTCACGACATAACTCGTAGTGACCGACAGATAGGGAACGTCTCGGTTACGTACGTAACCCTCGTTCCCTGATGGAGGGAACGGAGACGTTATGTCCCCATGCCACAATCTCGAACCATCGCTGGTTGCCAGGGACACGTTCTCGGCTCCTCAGCGGAAAACCTGATGAGTGGATGCACCTGTCGCCCTTTTATACCCGTATGCACGGGGAGTGGCTCAGGTATGCAAAATCCACTAGCCAAATTTCATTGGCGTTTTCTCTTATCAGAGGCAGTCGGGGCTTCCAAGTAAATCCCCTAATGTCGTCACGACATAACGTCTCCGTTCCCTCCATCAGGGAACGAGGGTTACGTACGTAACCGAGACGTTACATGCGTAATCTGAGACGATTTCATCTTAGACCGCGGAACAACAAGAGCTTTCTGTGATTGAGATCATAACGATCTTGTTGGCTTTTGTTCCTTAACCCCTTAACTGTCATCCCCATTTTTGAAAATTCACGAAAAAGTGCACTATGCAAACTTAAATTATTATAATTAATGAACGCTTTTGAATACAGACCTAAGGTTGGTCTCTTTTTAAAGAAGACAATTAGCATTATTACAGAAGTGAAATCATTTAATAAAATTCAAGTATTAAAAAGTTATAGAAGTTTAAATTTACTGTAAAAAATATTATACTTTTAATTTTATTTTATATAAAATAAATATTTTAAAAAATAGCTAAAAATCTAAAATTGCTATAAAATTAAAGCCATATGTGTACATAAGTTGTGTTTCAAATTTGAAGTTGATATAAAAAAAAATTGAGGTTCATATGCAATTTTGTTTTGGCGTTATACCAAAAACAGCCACCGGGTGCCATTCAAACTCCATTTTTTGTTGATGCATTTCTGTCACAAATCTATCAATTTCTCTCTGAATATTACATCTATAACAAAATACCGAATATGGAATCTTGAGACTCAGACCTTTCCAACGATATGTATTTTGTCAAGATTATAAAAAGTTTTGATTCTAAAAGACCGTAATACATTTTGTAATATGACACCCCCGCTAAGGGGAGGAGACAGCTAAAACATTTTGAAGTGCCATTTCTATGGTAACGCAATGTCCGATTTCAAAATGGTTTTCACAGGATGAATTTTGAGATTTCAAATGGTATATAACATATGATGATTGCTAAAACATGTGATAGGAAAAAAAGTAAGGAAATAAAGACTTTTTGTGACAAAGGTCAGAACTCCTGTTATGATGTAGATTTATCACAGACTCTTGGTGCACTCTTGTCATAAATTAATCTATTACTGTTCCTACATAATTTGTAACAACAAAAAATTGTAAAATATCTATTTAGGAGACTTACACCTTTCCAATGATATATAGTTCGTCATTATTAGATTAGGATTTAATTGTAATATAGTGAATAGTGTTAGGCGTCCCGTATATGGGACGGTGACAGTTAAGGGTTAGATCTGCAATATACGATGGAGCTATACCATGTAGAGATTTAAATACAAATTATAAGATTTTAAAATGAATCCTAAAAGAAACAGGCAACTAATGCAATGATTTTAACACCGGGGTTATATGATCTAATTTACAAGTACCTCTGAGCATTCTTGCAGCCGCATTTTGGACCATCTGCAATCTATCTAACATTTTATTTTGAGCCCGATAATATGGCAAGTTGCAGTAGTCTAATCTCAAAAACAGAAATGCATGAATAACCTTTTCCAAATCTTTCTGGGATAAAAAGGCTTAATCATCATCAATTTGAAAAAGCTCATTTTGACGATTTCAGTTATCTGTTTGTCAAAAATTTATTATTTTCGTAACAAGTACTCTTTTTAAAAGTATAACTAAAGTGTACTTCTTTTTCACAAGGGATTGTTTATTAGATGCAACCTAGAAACTCAACACATTTGTCCTTCACAGCTTTGTTTTCATTTGGGTCACGCTAAATATGGCATCTACCCTGATTAAAGTCCACATTTGTGTCTTTTTAAAGTAGTTCAGTGAATTTTTTTAATGAAGTTCTTGTTTAGGGTGACCCTGGGCTTGATGCTGAGGCTGGTCTGAGTGGCCCTGATGGAGCTAAGGTCAGAAAAATACCAAATATTTTTTTTTAATTTAAGTATGATCACTTTATTTAAAAATGTTAGACGCTATGTTTGTTTGCTTTGGATTTTATTAAGTTTCAATAGGTGTTGTTGTCTCTAGGGTGAAAAGGGTGACATTGGTATGGAAGGAGAAACAGGTGGAATAGGAGCCATCGGATTTAAAGGAATAGAAGGCCGTGTCGGAGATCCTGGCTTAACAGGTGTCAAGGTACGTGCTCTTTTCAATTTCGAAATCAAAGATAATTTTGTCAAGGTTTTCATGTGTATCACACTCACAGTGCTATTGTTTTTGTGGATTTATCAGTGAAAAATAAATAGTTGTGATATTTTGCTGACTATTCAATTCTCAAAAAAATCTAGCAAACCTAGGCCTGCTGAAAAAAAAATATATTAACTATTTTTCTTTGTTTCAGCTAGTCAGGCTGGTTTAGTTTGCCCTTTTTTTATTTGTAGCATGTTTTAGATAAGTTTTGAATGCCTTAAGCTGGTTTCAGCAGTTTCTCAGCAGGACTGGTGTAAACTGTTTCACTCTAGAGCACTTTATTGCTCATTCACATGCTTTAATATTTTATTGAAGACTGACTGATGTTGGATGACAGCAAAGACAAACTACACCTCCTTGTGGTAGTTCTGAATGATTAAAGTCATAAGTCAGACTGAATGTGTTCATTCAGAGATGTCTCTTTATTCATTTTTGCAGTGTGTCAACTTTGTAATGTAATTTCAGGGCCCTGAGGGCAAACCTGGAAAAACTGGTGAGAGGGGAAAACCTGGAGAGAAGGTATTTCATTTATGACATTTTAGTTTACATGGTTAGCCATCACTACTCTCAGTATTTATCATTAGATATCTCTGTGTGTGTGTGTGTGTGTGTGTGTGTGTGTGTGTGTGTGTGTGTGTGTGTGTGTGTGTGTGTGTGTGTGTGTGTGCATGTGTGTGCGCGTGTGTGTTTACATATATAGAGTATAAATAATGCTTAATTTCATTTCAGGGGAGCAACGGCCACCAGGGTCACCTTGGCGAGACTGGACCAATGGGAGAACAAGGTGCCATGGGTTTCATCGGGCCAAAAGGAAGCAGAGGAACTACTGGGTTTATGGTAAAAAAAATATTTTTGAATGTTCAACATTAGAGTTTTGCAAACCAAAATGACATAAGGTCCATTGATTACAAAAGTCTAATGATGTCTCTGTAAGAAGACAGAAATAATTACAAGCGATTTTCTCTGAAATAGACTTTCCTTTGCCAGAGATATATTTTAACCATCTCGTATTACATCACCGACAAACCACAGAAAATGCTGATATGTATGTTATTATACACCAAAGAAAATATTGTAGAGACCCTTTTTTTAATTGTGTTTTGTTTAGGCAAGAATGCAGTTTCTGATTATGCTATCTGAAGCTAACTCTGATCCCATGGCTATCGTTTTCAGGGTGCTCCAGGAAAAATGGGTCAGCATGGAGAACCAGGTTTAGTGGGATATGAAGTAAGTGTTGTTTGACATAGACGTGCCTTATAAGACTTTATTATACCTCAGCAGAAAATGGTACAAAATCAAAACAGCTGCTCTACATTATGTGAGGTTCTTAAGTTAATAAGGCTTGTTAGAGCTAGTTGACTTGACTTTAAGCGCTCAAAAGGTTCCATACTCCACTATTTCTTCTTTTATTTCCTCATTTACTGTAGGGTCATCAAGGACCACAAGGTCCAATGGGATCCCTAGGACCAAAAGGTGAAAAGGTAAAAAAAAAATCAAAGGCCTTATAACTAGAAGCTCATTTAACAAATGAGTGTTCTTTGTATTTGCATAATAAAAACAAATAGTCTTTTTCCAAAAATCCAAATTAATTTTGGGGGTTAACTTTCTTGTATATCACCTTCAATGTTCTCATGAGCTCAAAAACCATAGCATATCCATAGCACAAGGTCAAATTTATACCAGATTGAAAAATAGAAATCAATACTGAAATTATACTTTTCAGGGAGAGCCAGGTGATGACGGGAAGGTTGAAGGTCAACCTGGTCCTTTAGGTGACATCGTGAGTCAGTCCACAAGATTTACTAGACATTTTTGCCTTGTTTTGGGAGAATTCTGGATGCCAGCCTGATCAATGTGTTTTCTTTTTCACTGGGGTTTAGGGACCTGTTGGCAACAGAGGAGAAAGGGGACAGCCAGGTGACCCTGGATACCCAGTGAGTTTTGATTTTAGAAATATATTTTTAGACAATTCCAAAATAGATCACTAATTAAATATACATTCTATGTCAATTTTGAATCTCGATTTGTAAATCTCAAGGGTCATGAAGGTGTTCATGGGGAAAGAGGAAACCCAGGGGCTCCTGGACTCCCTGTGAGTGAATCTACCAATAATGACATCTTTATACTGTTATAGTTTTATTAATATTTTGAATTAGATTTTATTCTTGTATTTTGTCCTTATTTTAATTTTGTTACCTTTTTTGTGATTTTGTTGTGTATTTTCGTTGTTTTTATTCGTTTATTCGTTTTTGCATATGTCTGTGTAGTTTGTATGAAGTTTTAGTTTATTTGGTTATTAGTTTATTAATAGTTTAGCTTAAACTAAAGTAAAATTAAAAATGTTGCTTTGGCAAATAGCTTAAAAAATAAATCTAGTACGTTTTTTATATTTAATTTTATTTAAGTTTTATTTTCATGTTTATTTTATTAAAAAGTAAAGTTTTTTTATGGTTTTAGTTTTCGTTTTAGTTTTAATTAACAATAATAACCCTGCTTTAAACTGAGCTATAAAATATATATTTTCTTCATCTTATTTTCTCTGTCTATAACCACAGGGAAATGCAGGGCCAAAAGGTTTTCCAGGGCCTAAAGGATCCAAAGGCAATAAAGTAAGACTTTACCATGTAAAGACAAACATATTGTGGCTTTTGATTTGTTTAAATATAATGCACAAATATGGCTTCTATTTTAAATCTCAACTGAATAACTGATTTTTTTTTTTTAGGGTGTAAAAGGCAAAAACGGTCCACATGGTCAATCTGGAAATCGAGGGTCCCATGTAAGTACGTTTCTTACATCATGACAGAACCTACAGCTGATGTTAAAATAAACAGTTGTGTTTCTCTCAAAGGGTCCTGTTGGGCTCCCTGGCCCCAGAGGAGTTGTTGGTCATGAGGGTCTTGAGGGTGATCCTGGGGTAGAAGGAGCCCTTGGGAAAGATGGAGCTAAAGGAATGCCAGTAAGACAATGAATGTAATTCTCAATGTTCTCAATGTAACACTTGAAATCGCCCAGGTGCATTTTGTTGTTTGTGATGTTTTGGTTTGTTTTTTCCTTGTTATGCACATTAGGGTGAACATGGAAGTGATGGGGAGGTTGGTCTGCCTGGAAAACCAGGTCCTCAAGGAAACACAGGTGTACCAGGTCTGCCAGGAATTCAAGGCTCTTTTGGGCCAAAGGTATCTTGCATATATGGATGTACGGTGACCTGTTCTTTATGTTTGTGTCAACATTATCTGCATCAATAACAATATTAGCTGGTTTTAGCTTAAATATTTCTCTGTGTTCTGACTTAGGGTGAAAAGGGCATCCCTGGCCAAACTGGACCTCCAGCCAAAAGAGGATTTAATGGGGGAATGGGATTTCCTGGAAAACAAGGTGACCGAGGGGTCAAAGGGCAACATGTAAGTATTGCTTCTCTGACAGTTGATCCGTTCCAAATATGACAAGCACACCAATGAATGTTGCTCTAGTGATCTCTTTTGTTTAAATAATGGACCTCTGAGTATTAAACAAAGAATATAATTGCCAAAATCCGACAGTAACTTCTCACACAGCTCTATGTAATACTGTATTTTGAGTTTCATTCATACTATTCTAGAAATGTTTCTTATTATTATCATTGAAAACAGTTGCACTGTTTAATACATATGTAGAAACCGTGATTATAAATGCGTTATGAATGTCTCATTTGATCTGTCACATTTGATTAATTTATTGCATCTTTGCTGTATAAAAGTATTAATTTGGCCCTAAACTTTCTAAATGGTAGTATATTTGCATGTTTTCTGACTATTTAACAGTTGATGAATGAATGACTTCCTGAAGAAAAATGTCATATGCCATTCTACTACTGTTATCTGTTTATATTTTTCATCTATTTATCATCTGTTTCTATTTTTCTTTAGGGTGATACTGGTGGACAGGGATTTCCTGGAGTTCTTGGAATATTTGGACCAAAGGTAAACTTTCTTCTTGTACCACCGTTAGCATAAAATCAACTTATGTTTTGATGATCAAAATGCATCCTGTTTGCTTTAATATAAGTGAATGATTCATCTAAATGTTCCAAATAAAAAAAGTTTCTTCAAAATGCAATAATTTCCTCCATGTACTTTTTAAACTGATGTTACCAGGTCCATTTTTAAACTGCCATATAGAGACTCTACCTATATTTTTTCTAGGTAAATATCCTGTTTTACATGGAACTGTCGCATTATAGAAGAAAAATTATGTCTTCTATATTCTGAGGATATTCAAATGAATTACTGTTTTACCAAAATTGTCAAAGAGACTGGTAGATGCAATGATTACACCACAGATCAAATCTATATAAGTAAAGCTGTTAGGTGTTTAATAATACTTAATGATGCTTACATGAAATATATCAGTGACTGGTTTGTGATTAATGAACAGTATAAACTGCACCTTTATATGATTCACCAAAATCCAGTTAATCAGGCAAGAAGTTATTGTTTACTTGCTAAGCCTTCAAGCCAACAGTGCAAGCTAACATTTCATTTCAGCTGTAAAAGCACTGCAGCTTAAGATGGAAAAATAGCTTCTTTAAGCTGATTTAAAAAAGCTAGTCAAGCAATATAACCAAACAAAAGCTGTGATGTAATGATTTTCTGTATTCTGATATTATAAGGCCAAACAGTTTTGACCAAAGTGTTATTGTCATTCACAGGGGCCTCCCGGAGACCTTGGCCCAGTGGGTATCCAGGGCCCAAAGGGTCCTCAGGGTTTAATGGTAAGTACCACTGTGAGAACTGTCATGAAAACCTAAATGAGATGAATGAAGAGTCCTTGATCAGCAACTACTGTAGGTGTTTCTTCTTTTAAGGGTATGCAAGGAGCCATTGGACCTCTTGGTATCATTGGGCCTAGTGGTAATCCAGTATGTATGATATGAGTCACTTAAGGTAGCTTGATGTAGTTTCTAATTAGGCGCATACTCTGAAAAACACCCTTCTCTTCTCTCTTTGTATTAGGGACCACAAGGAGACAAAGGAAATAGAGGAGAAATGGTAAGAATCTAGCGAGAACAAATTCTAGGTGATTTCCATGTAAATTCATGCTTGAAAAGGGTTGCCTACTAAAATAACATTTTATGTTTCTCCTTTTATTTTAAACAGGGTGTTCAGGGACCCAGGGTATGTTTCCCTTATGCCCTTCAACCTTACTAGCCTTTTTACAATTAGATAAATTAAGTGGTACTGTTTAACCAACATAAAAATGTCCTTTTCACTCTCCACTAGGGACCTTCAGGTCCTCGTGGACCACCTGGGCCTCCAGTAAGTAGTCTTGATTCATTTTAACAACTATGTGAATAGTATGTATCATGCTAGAGTTGCATTTTGCTGAAGCTGATTGTAATCAATGCTTTCTGTTTCTTTATCTCTCATTGGTTTATAGGGGCTTCCTAGTGTATCTTTTTCTCATGTAAGTATGCCTTGTATATCGTTGTCTAAAGAAATAGTCCATGACACTAAAAGTTCTTGATTGAGATAGAGCATCTCTAAGCTACAGGTGCTATGTACAGCACCTAAATGTACAGGGGTGACATGACCAAAAAATGCACTGGGTAAATAAGCGCTGCCAGTTTCAGAGCAAAACGCAAAATTTATTTTACTGACACGCTTCACTCAGCAGCACTAAAACCAGCAGTGCATATACTGTACTTCCCGGCAACCCGCCAAAATAAAAGCTTGCTGATTTTAGGTTTGAAAATTTTGAAAATATATATAATAAATAAAACTGTAAAAAATAAAAAAAAGTATGTATTAGCATTGTATTTATTAAAGGGCTAGTTCACCCAAAAATTAAAATGATGTAATTAATTACTCACCCTCATGTCGAACCCGTAAGACGTTCGTTCATATTCGGAACACAAATTAAGATATTTTTGATGGAATCCGAGAGCTCTCTAACTCTCCATAGACAGCAACGCAACTACGATGAACAAGGCACAGAAATGTAGTAAGGACGTTGTTAAAATGGTCCATGTGACATCAGTGGTTCAACCGTCATTTTATAAAGCTATATGAGAATACTTTTTGCGCATGCTTTTCCTGCACGTATGCATGCATGCATGGTACTCTCCAAAATTGCGCTATGGTGACGCGGAGGAGAATTGATGAAAAAAGATATTTTAGTTTTCTTTGCACACAAAAAGTATTCTCATTGACTTATTGGTTTGGAATGACATGAGGGTGAGTAATTAATAACATCATTTAAATTTTGGGGTGAACTATCCCTATAAGTGTACAATAAAATAATTGTATTTTTATTTAATACAATTTTTTTTTATTTTAAAATATAATAGTATTGTCACACCTTATTTATTATTTGGTTTTTTATTTTATTAAGAAGTTTAAAACCTAAATAAAGTGGAATAATACTATAATTACTATTGTTAATTAATTTTATTTTTGTAGCTATATTTAATGGGTCACACTATGTGCGGTGTGAACACCAAACCAAATCACCAGATGCTCTCATGAGAGAAAAATATGTGCACCCCTGTAAATGTACACTACATTAAAAAAAGAAAAGAAAAAAAGAATTAAAGTACACTTCAAAAAATTATTAAAAAGCCTGGCTTGAATTTAAATGGTTATTTCATCATATAAAATAACACACCAATGCAAAAAAAAAAAAATAATACTTTACACTTGACCGCGTCTACTTAAATTGACATATGTTTTTTGCTTAAGTGTTCAAGTTAAGACCACAGGTGTATGTAGAACTTTTAAAAATACTTTATTACTGTCCACCACTGATAAAATATAACAACAACACCTACATGACAGCCGATACACCACATATTATGCATTGATTAAATGCTCGGATCTCATTTTTTAAATATGAAAATCTGTTTACTTTCAACTTCCTTGATATTCCTGCTCTACTTTGTTATCTCTTAGGAAAATGAGGCTCTTGGTGCTGCTTTACATGTTGTTATGGATTCCCGCTCTACTTTACGGTCCGAGGTAAGTGCCAACAGTGTTCAACATCAAGTAATAACTACTACTGTTCCTTTTATTGTAATTTGAATGCATAAACAATCATAAATTACAGACATTTGTTTCTATAAATTTTATACAGTCAATTTCATGGCACCGATTAAAGGTTCGATAAGGAACATCAACGCTATGTCAGGACATCATAGACCTGACTTTGTTTCATTCCAATCCACAGATGTATGAAGATACTGACTTTCTAATGCTGGACCAGGGAACCCAGATCTTTAAGACTCTTCACTACCTCAGCACTCTGATCCACAGCATCAAGAATCCTCTGGGAACACAGGAGAATCCTGCCAGAATGTGCAGAGATCTGTTTGAATGTGAGCACAGGATGAACGATGGTGAGATATTTCTAGGACATTATCATTGTAAATTTAATTGTTATATCACTAAAGCTACATTAATACCACCAATTATGGACTCATTCATTTTGTTTTTATTTTGTATTTTAATAAAGGCACTTATTGGATAGATCCTAACCTGGGCTGCTTTTCTGACAATATTGAAGTGACCTGCAACTTCACCAGTGGAGGTCAAACCTGCCTTAAGCCAGTCGCTGGTTCCAAGGTCTATAAAGCTGACAACTAGCCATACAACATTATGAGCAGGATTGCACTGAATCTGAACCTGCTGATATCTGTACAATTTGAATGACCATAATTCAGAAAACTCTGCTTTTGTGTCCATTTCTCTACACAATAGTCGAGTGAAAATGTCAACATTTCTTCTCCTTTATGTGTGGTTCCATTGTTGTAATCAATTGATTATGATGTTATTTCTTTCCTGAAGTTGGAGATTGGAGTGAGTCTGATCCAGATGAACTTCATCCACCTCCTGAGCTCTGAAGCTGTGCAGATCATCAACATTCACTGCCTGAACGTCTCTGTTTGGGCAGCAGGGGACTCTAAAACACCTTCCTCTAGTGCAGTGTACTTTAAAGCCTGGAATGGACAGATCATTGAGTCTGGGGGATTCATCGAGCCTGAACTGATAAAGGACGAGTGCTGGGTATAAACAAACTTATATTAAAACATTATTTGTGTTCTATTGTTTATTGTGTAGTGCAGGGCTCCCAAACAGGGGTTTGTGAGCTAATAAAAAAACTAATAATTAATTATAGCAAATGTAAAATTAAAACAACTATACTCTGATGCACTGTGTGATTCAGAGTGAAGTGTGGCACTGTGTTATGATACAGTGTTTTCAGCATCACAAACTGCTAAATCTGATCACGTGATGCAAATTTAACATTAGGATTTGGGAACGCAACGTGCACTATTGTTTATTTTATTTGCACAATCACATCATTTAACTTCTAACAAGTTTACAAATTTTCACCAGTATTTTGCCAAAAATAAAAGCTTTTAAATGGTAAAAGCTTGATGGTTTGAACAGTTTTATAATAGTATTAGTATTGTAACTTGTAATGTAAAATAAAATAAATGTTTTTTTTTAATTTTGCAGTACAATTGTAATTTAATTTACAACAAGTGTTCTATTTTTCATCATATATTTTCAAAATATGTCTTAATTTTTACAGTTAGAGTTAAATGTTGTTGTTGTCATTAGTGTTATCAAGATTCAGTTTGATAGTGTTTCTAAAACACCAGTGTAAATGTAATGTGGATTGAAACACTATCACAGCTAAAAAAAAAAAGTCCAGCTGCAAAGTCATGATAATAATAATAATTTATCTATTTACTTACATGTTGTTTGACCATTATCTAAAGTATTTTTAAAATATTAATTTAAAATCTCAAGGGGTGCTTTAAGTAAATATTTTATGTCTAAGCGAACAAAAAAATTGGCAATGTAAAAACAGCTTTTTTACAAGTCATTATTAGGATACCTCATTATCACAACTAATGCTTCCACTCTTTGTGTCCTCTCAGATCACAGATGGCCGATGGCATCAGACACAGTTCATTTTCCAGACAGAGGACCCAAACTTACTGCCCATTGTGGAGGTCTACAACTTGCCCAGCACAAAATCTGGCTCACATTACCACCTTGAAGTGGGCCCTGTGTGCTTTTTATAAAGAAAGAAACAATGGAAGCCTTAACTACCACAATCAGCAGCATTGCAGAGCCTCTTTCTGGCCTAAAGGCCAACAAAACTGTACATCTCCTCTCAAGCGTGGACTGCGGCCTTTAAACATGACGAAAGAGGAAACTAGAGCAGCTTTGCAGAAAACAAAACTTCTTATGCGAGCAGCTCGGGATGACAGATTCTTTCTTTTCAGAGCTGGGTTTCTTCTGTTTGAAAACAAGGCCTGGATATGTGGTTAGAGGTGCTTCTTAAACTCTAATAGAAGTCTTAATTTATTCATAGTTGTTTTTTTTCCCCACGTGGACAAGGAACAAGACATTTATTTGTAATGAAGTACTTATTTTGTATTCTAGTTATACATGATCATGTGTATTTATACATGTACATGTGTGTTTGTATATTTTCTGTAAAGTGCAATAGAGAATGAACAGATTTTTTGTTTTTTAAAGATGAATCTTCTGTTTGGCTGTTCTGTTTGAGGTTTTTAATTGAGGTTTACTGTCACTCATATCATTCAATTCAGGTTCATTGTCGTGTGTACTTGTGTATACCAGCAGGTCTGTTGTAAAAGCCTCAGAAACCAACAAACATACAAAAACACTCATATCCGTTCATTCATAGCTAGAATATGAGTCGAGGTGAATCCAGACTTGAAAAGCAACATGTAAACATCTACCTCCCATCTCTCATTTTTTGGTGTTTTGGGACAGTAAATGGATTCACATGCATTTAACTCCTGTGGTTAGATTTCTGTTTCCATCAAATGTTTTTAACTTAAGTGCCTTTTATACTTTGAAAGGGAATATTTTTGTATACATTTTTTAAAAAGGAACAAGTTCAAATGATGTCTTTTTTTCAGCCAAACATATTTTTAATCCTTTATCTCCTAGTATGGCATATTTGTACAAATATTTGAACTTTAAAGGCACAAGAATTATATTATTATAGCGGTCATGGTGTTAAAAGTGCTTTATATCACTCGACTGTGGGTCTTTCCATCCTTAAGGACATATATGCATTTCCATAAGCCCTATTTGACTGCAGTAGTAATTGTTTGACATGGTCTGTGTCATAATTACTGATTTTTGTATGTCTTTGTTAAGGTGCGTGTACAAAGCTGAATGTTGCAGTTAGAAACTGCAAACCTGAGTTGTTGATCAAAATGAGAACACTAGAATCTTCCACTATATTGGGTCTGTTATGAGCAGCGACTTTGACGTCATGGTAAGCTAAATATTACAGTGGCATACAGTTATGTATGATATTCTTGTGAAATATGTATGTTGTTTTGATCAAAACTGTCAGGAGCCATCTTATCTTGCCAAAGGGGGTTATTAAATATCTGTTCTTCATATGTGCAAATTTGAGGTCTTGCTGTAACGCATGTTCTGTAATTTCAGAGCAGACAAAGTAAGAAAGGTGGATATTCTCCAATGAATATTTTTATGGTCAAACATTACCTCCGAAAAACAGCAAACACCAAAGAACAAAGATTTCAGTGTTGTATGAATTAAATCATTGATACCACAGAAACAGACAGCAGTCTTTATATCTCTCGGCCTTACTAAAGTTCTTGTTTTTTGGCCTTTTACGTGTCTTATTTGAATAAAGACGTTACGTTAATTATGTTGACAATCTTCACACTCACCCTCATTTTATTCCAAACCTGTATGCTGCGGAAATAGAAATCTTCAAGAATCTTAACAACACTTCTGATCATAAGATGTCAGTTCATAGAGACCAAAAAAAAGGATTTTCTATAATTATTATATAATTAAGAATAGCTGCATAATAATTCAACTCTGTAACATGTTGGGATATGAATTTGTAAAAGAAAAAAAAAAGGTTACAGCCACTTTTGACTTATGTACACAAGCATTTCTGTTGTCATTTCTTTCAATGTAAGGATCATGTCATATTTAGTCTCTATAGATGCCCATAGTATTAAAATTTAGGATATTATATCAATACCATGGGCCATTAGTTAAAGCTGGGTAGATTACTTACAAGTTGTAGTCCGTTACTGATTCCAAATTACATGACAAAAATTGTAGTTAGTAACATAATCACCTCCCATTACACATTTTAGGTAATCAGACTACTTACTGCTTTATCACATTGAGTTAAATAGGACAATCTTGTACAATATTGATATGCAAATACAAACAGTAAGAAAATATATTCCATTCATTGTGATTAACAAAAAGAAGTGCATTAAATGACATTACGTCGTTTAAGACGTCATTAAGACAAAAGCCTTCCAAAGACATAGTAGCTAATATATGCTTAAATAACCTAGTGGTCATAATTCAACTAAAAATGAATGTGTTAGTTGATGTATGTAGGATAGTTGATGCAATGTTGAAACACTTCTTAAACCTGAAATGCTTTTTGTAAGTCCAGCGGTCAAACACAGTGTAGCCACCTGACTAGTGACTGGTCTTTGTGTGAATGTCCACAAAACTGGAAGACTTTCTGAATGTAGGCCTACATACGAGGTAGAATATAGAAATATAAATTAGAGAGAAATTATGGATCATTTATTGCTATTGTGTTAATAATAAATATCCATGTAATCAATAAAAAAGAAACTAATTGCGAGTATTTTAAAATGTAATTTAATCTAATTACAAGTACTTAATTTTTGGAATCTGATTACGTAACATGTAATCGGTTACTACCTAGTAGACAAAGGACCAGCTTTACATACAAATTAACATACACACAGAGACAGGTGGGATGTCTTATCATTTATCCCAGAATGTGCTGGGTTAGAACCAGTCTGATGTATGTACAACATCTACCAGCAGGGGGTAATGGGACCGTACTAACCAGGAAATCTTTGAAATATTTAAGTAATAATACCGTTATTAATACCGTTTGAATTTAAGTATATAATATAAAAGCACAATCTCATCTGCTTGCCCCATTATTCTTCTAGTCTAAAATTAAACATTTTGGTGTTTGATATTCAATAACTAACCCTCAATGAATCAGAATGGGAAAATTTAGTAGGCTACGTTTTTTCTTTCTTTCTTTTTTTTTTTTTTTAAGTCCATTTCAGGCCACATTCACGTATCTATCCATAATGATACAACACTGCCACCTAGTGACAATGCATGAACACAACACAATGTAATTAGGAATGACACATAGGCCCACTTCAACAATAGCTACCTTATTTAAAAATACCTCCCACATCTCTTGTGATCAAGTATGACAATGAAAAGGTCTGTCATTTTTCACTAGAAGACAAGAAAACAGTCAAAGAGTTAAATCAAAATTCATCATCTGCACTAATATTTCATGTTATATCAATGATCGCATGCTGTGAGTGCAGTTGATGTGCCATAACCTTTATACTTACTTATGTACATACGCAGTCATAGAGAGATTTCCTGTCTTTGATGATGTAGGGTGTTTTGCGAGGGACCAATCCCAGATCACCAGTTTTAAAGTGAGAAAGATGTGAAGTAGATTTCTGCAGGAGTTCACTTGGTCTGGAGTTAAAGGCAAGTATGAGAGCAATTGAATCACATTGCCAAAATTAATGTATGATTAGTATGTCTTAGAGCTGCAATATGTTGCATGTTCATTTTAATTCCATAACACTGAATTAAAATGAATGAATGTGTACCTTTTAATGCCAGAGGCTTTTTTGAGATCATGACTGCAAGTCACCTCTGGCATGAAGTCAACAAGAGCTGGACTGTTTCCTAAAGCTGCAGCACTGTCCAGCACAGCCAGCAGCTTCTGCATCATCTGATTTCGTCTGACAGTTATCTTCAGTTCTGAGTCTTCCTCTTTAGGGACCTCCTGTAACTACTGCTTATTTACTTTTGGCTGTAACACCAAATGATAATTGACCTGTTTATGTTTACTCTTACCCTTAGGGCCTCATTTAAAGCTACTGCTGCTTCCTCAAGAACTGTTTTTAGCTGTTTGCTTAGCATCTTTTCCTCTTCAAGCTCTTCCTTCTGTCTCTTGGCTTCAGCTTTTGTTTGGTTTAGCACTTCTATTACTGTTGCATGTTTCTTTCTGTAAGTACAGTGGTGGTAATGCTATTAAAACAGAAGTATTTAATGTAAATTATTTTACTTATAATTAACTTCAGGAGTCCAACCTGAGAACATCAAGCTCTGTACATATTGCAGAGTGACTGTCTAGCAGCTCTTGGTGCTCCACTTTAAGTTTGGCACACTTCTCCACTTCAGACTGCATTTGCTTGCACTTTTCTGTCAACTTATGGACTACCTTGAGAAAGAGTCATGCTTCAATTTTGCTAAAAAAAATGCATGTGTTTCCAAACAGCAAAAAAAAAAAAGATTGCTTTAAAAAATGCATGAAAGTATAGACATATAAACTGGCAACCTTTTGATTAGCAACATTCTTCTTGGTTATCTCATGTAGCAGCGGTTCAGTGATGGCATTCTCTATTTTGAGCTGCTTTTCTCTTGCTCGCAGATCATCATTTTCCTTCAGCAGCTCCTTGGTCTTGTCTGAGAGCTGCTGAAGTTGTGCTGTCACAGAGAGGTTTTCTTGCATGGCCCTCTTTGTCGTCTCGGGCATCTTCCGATCTGAAACCCACCTAAATTCAGCTGCTACAGTAGCAACATGTTGCAGCATTTCTTTCTTTAGCCTGTATCAGCCAAAAAGGTCAATTAAATAAAATGTAGCTTGCAGTTAACACATTTTTTTTTTTTTCACCAACTTTATATTTTCAAAGATATCAGCAAGGGAATCCAGCATAAAACCTTTGCCAAATAACAGATAATTCCATGTGGTGACCCCTAATAATAATATATAAATATTTCAAATATTTAATATTGGTAACACTTTTTTTCCATTTGTTAACATTAGTTAACATGAACTGACAATGAAAAATTTTTTCTAAAGCATTTATTAATCTTAGTTAATGTTATTTTCAAAATGTACTAATGCATTATTAAAATCAAAACACTGAATTTTATTATTTATATCATTTTGTATGTGTGTGTGTGCATGTTTATGTGGTTTATGAGAACACAAATGTGTATAATGACATGGGTATGACAGAGGTATTACAATATGAAGGTGGTTTATGAGGACACTGTATGTCCCCGTAATTCAAAAGGCTTAAAAAACATACTAAATTATGTTTTTTTGAAAATCTAAAAATGCACAAAGTCTCCTGTGAGGGCTAAGTTTAGGTGTAGGGTTGATGTAGGGCAATAGCACACACAGTTTGTTCAGTATAAAAACCATTACGCCTATGGAGAGTCCCCATAAACCACAAAAACCAACATGTGTGTGTG
The DNA here is from genome assembly GCF_936440315.1 of Barbus barbus. Taxonomy (NCBI): domain Eukaryota; kingdom Metazoa; phylum Chordata; class Actinopteri; order Cypriniformes; family Cyprinidae; genus Barbus; species Barbus barbus. Next base: position 18,818,819 of record NC_136733.1, on the reverse strand, counting down.
TGTTTGTGTGAAAACTGAGTTGAAATGTGAAAAAGCTCCACAACAAAGTGAGTCCAAGGTTTTGAAAGAACCTTATAGTTTTTTGTATGCAGTATTATACATACACTCTTAAAAATAAAGGTGCATAAAGGGTTCTTCAGAGCGATGCCACAGAAGAACCATTCAGTCAAAGGTTCTTTAAAGAACCATCTCTTTCTTAACTTTTATAGAACCTTTTTTCGCCTCAAAGAACCTTTTGCGAAACAGAAAGGTTCTTCAGATGTTAAAGGTTCTTTATGGAACCGTTTAGACAAAAAACTTTGTTCTATGGCATCGTGAAGGGCCTTTATTTTTAAGAGTGTATATTCCAGCAACAGATCTACTTAGAATAAATGCCTCTTTGTAAGGCCTTACAATGCGATCTTTCATTGAAAATAGAAGATGAATGGAAAACAATCACCCATTTGACATGTAATTTCTAATGTTCGACACTGATGGCTTCAGACCTCAAATAATGCACAATATTTATGAAAAGTAGTCATTATTGATCCAGTCATATTCATCTAAGAATACACTTTCCATGATCTCTGAACAATGAGTATGAACGTGCTCACCTTTCATTGTCCAGTACAGCTTTTTTCTCCAGATTATAGATTTGTGCTTGATGTTCTTCTTTTTGCTTTTGAAGCTGCTCTTCCAAACACCTGCGTTCAGTCATAAGCTTCTCTCTCTGCATAGAGAATTCCTCCAAAGACGCCAGTTTACCAGCTGAACGCAAAAAGGTTAACACATTTTAGGTTGTAAGGTGCTTTTATTAATACCAGGCAATTATATGATGTTCAATGCCTCAGTACAGCTAAGACCTGAGAAATCAATGTGACATTTTGAATTGTAATATACAGTATATCACGTTAGAGATAATTCATATAAGTTCTTATTTGATTAGATGTTTGTTTGTATTCTATGTGAATATGTGACTCCTCAGAAGTACCAAGTGCCATGTTCTCAGATGTGAATTTTTCCTTATTTTCCTGAAGTTCGTGTCTAAGCAGGCTCAGTTGTAACTCAAAGGACTCTCTCTCAGCTTCTTGAGCTTGCTGGTGTCTTGATAACGTCTCAGCCAGATCAATCAGTTCATCTTCTTTTTGAGCCAGTGTGCGTTTCAGGTAGAGAACTATGTCTTTCTTCTCTTTCTCCACATTATTGATCTTGGAGTATAAATCCTTTTCCTGAACCTCCAGTTCATCACATTTTTGCTGGTATCTGCAAGAAAAAAAAGACAAGGTCACAGTTCTTAATGACGTGTATGAGGTAAGTGCTTCCTGTTGAGGGTATGGCATATTTGTTGAAGTGTGTTGCCTGGTTAATTATTAACAGTAGATTATAATCCAAAGTCTATTTCATTTTAGTTTCCTCAAAGGCACAGACATGAGCTGCACGAATTACGTAAACTCACAGTAAATAGCCTATTATGAGCCAAATTCTGTTGATGCAATTATAATCTTTCGGCCTATATTTTAATCCAAAAATAGCTTACTCAAACTTCAATCAAGCTGTCAAATCGGCATCATCATTAGGTGAGTGTTTGCTGCACGTCCTACTTACTAGGCTCCATGAATGTATTCTACTAGTGTGTTTTTGTTTTTAGGATGCAGAGTTTTTTCTAAGATAAATTCAGAAGTATTTTCTTATGAACTTCTGACTAATGTAACATAACAAACAACCATGTAAAATAATGTCGTGGTAACTTGCAAGGGACTCTCACCTTTCCAGTCGCTCCTCCAAATCGCGTATTTGAGCCCGATAAAAGTTTTTGTCACTCTGCGTCAATTCTTCGTCGTTTTTCTGCTCAGGATTCATACTTTCCTTTTTAATTGATTTATCTCCGGTCGCTTTTACATTCTTTTTGGGAGGCATTGCACTTTTACGTATAGCCTGAGAAGTACAAACTTGCAAATGCAATTGTTTCTTGTTGCCATGGATGTGAGGTTTGAGTTTGAGTTGTGAGACATGCGCGTGAGTATACTGTGCTTTTTCACAGTCTTTCAAAATATTATTCAAAGAGGTTTGGGCCTATTAAACGACCGTTTCACTTTCACTTTTGATTGAAACGTGAATTGTATACTGTCATTTGCTAATTCTACACATTTATCTAATGTTTAACATAAGATTAGTAATTGCTTTACAAGTTCATGTTAAGAGATGTAAACAAATTGAACTTTATGGACTATAATATAAAGAGAGAGAGCGCTTTTTTTTCTTTTTACTTGGTTTGTAGCCTACTTATATCAAACTTGTATTTGAAGAATTTGTCGTGACCTTTCACCTGGTCTGTCATGTTATTCTGGGTTTTTTTGTAAATCTGGATATTTTGCATTAATGTGGCTTAAGGTCACCCTGGGTCAAAGGATCCTTGGGTGTTGTCTTTTTTATACAAAAAGCAATAAATATCACAACAGCACTTTCCTAAACAAATGTAATACTGAAGCCAAATGTTTGGAATATTGGAAGACTGGATTTGTTGAGGTTATTATTAAATATGTGCAATGTTATAAATGCAAAAAGATTTGGAGTTTTTGCCCAAAAAGTTGTGAAAATACATTTAAAAAGTATTTAAATGATTTTTAATTATGTTACTATGCGTCAAATTTGACCTGAGGTTCACATGGGTGCAGTTTCCTAGAACCAGTTTAAAAACTGCATGACTTTTGAAAAAATGACTTTTGACATTACTTTTGTTCACATGCTCACATATTTCTGAGAATTCGTATTACACTATGTCCACGTCTGTTGCAATTTCCTAAATTGTCATTGAGGAACTCCCCTTTTTATTTACAAAGTTATAAACAATTCATATTTTAAAATTAGTATATCCTTACCGAATCTCCACATATGAGCTTCTTCAGTGTGGATGACATTTTCACATAGGCCTAGTAAATAAGGTTAACATTAGCCTATGTTTTGTTTAGTTTTGCCATTTTTAAACGCTAAATACATTTTTTAAAAGTAAAAAAAAAAAAAAAAAAAGCTCTGTGCTTTATCTGCAAGCTGAGCCACTCAGAGACTGGCACAGGGAATAATACAATGATCTGAATGAGACCATGGGCATCTGCGAGCCTCAGTTGGTATTGCTAAACTGTCTAAACAAACGCTTTTGGCGTACAATAACAGGCATTTTGTGAGTATGATGAAGATGCCAAGTTGTAGGGGGAGGGGTGAGAAAGATACAGAGAAAAAAACGACGTCATCATGAGACACTGCAACATTGTAGCAAAGAATAATAGACGCGCTGCGTGTCAAGTGTCAAAGAACTGCGCGTGAAACGCACACATGACATGGACTCCCTCTCACCGCGGGACAAGCCTCATGACCATGCAGTGGTTAATGACAGCTGAGGTTGTGTAAACAACTTTAAAACATGGAATGAAAGTGGAATTCTATAGCAATGAGTTCTACACTGATCGCTGAGGTCAGATATTACAAAGTTACTTTGAAAGTTTAACTTTGAGGTCTTCTGATTAAGAAACTAATCGTGGAAGTTGCATTCTCCGTATGGAAAAGAGTAAACTGTCACATGTTAGGGTAAAGTAACATTGTCCGTAAGACTTTTTTGTAGTGATAGATGGTGCTTGCTTGTGGATGTCTGAGAGGAGTAGAGAGGTTCGGTGAGGGGAGGGGAGTCTGCTCATTATGTAACAGTCGTTTGGAAAAGTGTTTTCGCGCTAAGCTTTCTGAGTCTGACTACAGTTCCATTGGGACTCGGTTAAACAACACAGAGAGAGCAGCTCACAGAGGACAACACAGAGAAACAACGTGTGCAGAGTACGTGCTCATCCTCCTCATCCTGTCATATCGCATGTCGCACTTGTGGAGGGTCTAACAAGTGTTTTATAGAAGAGAATGACTTTGGTGAGAATCCCTTTCCGGTAGGAGGTTGTTTTATGGTTGTTAAAATGAATTTAAAGGACGTCTGAAATAAATAATATACGCTGTGCACTATGGGTGTAAGGAGTTGAAGTGTCCTTTAATATGTTTATGCCATATACTTTTTGATACTGCAATATTTTTTTCTCTCTCTTCACGATTTCACTGAGGGAAAACAGCAAAACATATCAGCATGTCATATGTTGTTGTATTTGTGAGTGGAGGGATTTTCTACTGAGAAGAAGTGAAGTTTCTGGGAAGTGTTTTGTAGAGGAGAATGATTTTCTGACAATCCTTTTCTGGTTGGAGGTTATTTTATGGTTGTTAAAAGGTTGTTTAGGTGACGTCTGATTCATAATGTAAAAATTAGAGTAAGGTGTTGAAGTGTCTTCTTATGCCATGTGTTTTGATGAAGTCATTTTCTTAACAAGCATTTTCTTGTTTTTCAGTTAAAAATATTTACATGTGTTACATTTGTATGCAAACAAAATTGTGATATATTATTGGTATTAAGACTTTAATATACTTTCTATAACCAAAAATATCTAACTAAATGTAGTGTCATTTGTGCTTAAATAAAAAAAATAAAAAACAATAAAGAAAAAACAGGTTGTCCACGAGGTGAGAAATTTTCTATTTATGTATTTATACTTATGTACTGCTTTTATATTTATACTGGGGAAGAACAAAACACTTGTTAAGAAATTCAGATTTCATTCGTTTTGTGGTTTTTGTCTGAATGTGCGTTGAGGAATGTAACGTTTTGTTCCCTTCCAGGAACTTCGAGCTGCGTCGAAAACGCATATGGGAACGCCTTCAGCGTGACCAGGCTCTGAATATGATGTGTAATCAGTCAAACAAGGGCGAGGCGTCACGGGCGGGGTGACGTCACGACCAGGAAGCATATAAGCACGTGCGGCGGAGCCGGCTTCAGCTTTTTGTCATTCAGCGAAGCGCTCTGTGTGTGTCAGTCTTATTTACTGTTGTTTGTCCTAGTTTTAAGTGGAAAGCATTCAGTATCATGCCAAAGCCAAGGGCAAGCTCAGGGGTGAAGCTTTCAGACCACGTTTTGAGTTGTGTGTGCATCCTTGCCCTCGCTATATCACGAGCGAGGACACACACGATTTGCGCGTGGTCTGCCTGGGTGCGGAGCACGCAAAATCGGTCTCCGCACCCGGAGGGCTCTCTTCGAGAAGGGAGCCTTTGCGAGCTCCCCACGCGGTGCCGGTCCCGCTGCTGCCGAGGCAGAGCGGCGGCTGCACTCGTGGGGCTCGCAGGCTGATCTGGCTGGCGAGTGTGAGACGGGCATGTCCCTATCTCCTCCCGTATCAGCCAGACCTGGCGCCCCGTCTCTCGGTGTGGAAGCTGTCTCTTCCCCCGAGACGAGGGCTCAATGCTTCATCTCTCTTCCTCTGAGGAGGTTCATGTGACGAGCGTTCACGAGGTTTCGCCGCCTCTGTCACCCCAATATGATATAACTATGAAAAGCTTTGTAAGCTGCAGTGTTTGCACAAGCATAAAATGAATAAAGCCGGTCCCGCTTGCCTTTAAATCAGAGAGAGAAAAAAAAAAGGCAGAGCGGCGGCTGCGCTCGCGTGCACAAGCATAAAATGAATAAAGCCGGTCCCGCTTGCCTTTAAATCAGAGAGAAAAAAAAGGCAGAGCGGCGGCTGCGCTCGCGGGGCTTGCAGAGAAAAAAAAGAGAGAAAAAGGCTGATCTGGCTGGCGAGAGTCAGACGGGCATGTCCCTATATCCTCCCGCGCCTGATCTGGCGCCCCGTCTCTCGGTTCGGAAGCGGTCTCTTCCCCCGAGACGAGGGCTTGACGCTGCGTCCTCCGAGGAGGTTGATGTGACGAGCGTTGACGAGGTTTCGCCGCCTCTCTCGCCCCAGAGAGCTACTTCTACACAGGAGCCTTCCGTTTTCCCCGAACTCCTCACCGAGGTGTCGAGATCGCGGGTGAAATCTTTTCGTCCCGGCCATTCGTTCCCGCGGGAACTGAAAGAGCGCGGGTATGCGGCGATGCCGCGGGTTGAACAGACGCTTGCGAGCTATCTGTCTCCCTCTACGGCATCGCCTTTGAAGGCTCCTGCTCTGCTTACAACATCTTTGGTGGGCAGAGGGTATGCGCTCTCTATAAACTCAGGTGGCTGCTGGGCGGGCGCAGCCTCCTCTGCATACCAGCTCCTCGCGCAAAAGGTCCTGACGGGCGAGCCCCAGGACCGCGGAGGGCGACCCCTACTGGGGTGGAGTGGCTTGCATCGCGGCACTCGGTGACCACTTCACCTCGGTGCCCTCCAGGGACTTGTCTGCTGACCCTGCCGCTGTTCCAGGGCACAGCCGGTCCCAGCGAGTATATTTCTCAGGTTTGTCCGCCCGGCAGCGCGGAGCCGAGAAACTCGCCTCAGCCGCCAGATTACGCGTCTCATCCCGGTGCGCCGCATCGAGACAGCGGTCTGGCCGCTTCTCTGAACCCAGAGGTCAGTCTCGAGAGACAGATTCCCTCAAGATCATTGGGCAGTGAGCTGCCGAATGTGTCTCTTTGGGTCCTGCCTTGCAGGGTCTGGTTCGTTCAGAGGTCCTGACGGGTGAGCCCCAGGACTACGGAGGACGACCCCTACTGGGGTGGAGCGGCTCACACCGCGGCACACGGTGACCGTCTCCCCTCGGTGCCCTCCAGGGACTTGTCTGCTGACCCTGCCGCTGTTCCAGGGCACAGCCGGTCCCAGCGAGTATATTTCTCAGGTTTGTCCGCCCGGCAGAGCGGAGCCGAGAAACTCGCCCCAGCAGCCAGGCCACGTGCCTCCTTCCGGTGCGCCGCTTCGAGACAGCGGTCTGGCTGCACCAGAGGTCAGTCTCGAGAGACTGATTCCCTTAGTAGAGCATTTGACAGCCTGGCAGTGGCTGCCGAATGTGTCTCCTTGGGTCCTGCAGACCGTAGCGAGAGGCTATTGTATTCAGTTCGGCGGGCCACCCCCGCCGTTCTGCGGGGTTGTTATGACTGCGGTCCGCCCCGGGCAGGCTCTGGTTTTGGAACAGGAAGTTGGTACTCTGCTGAGGAAGGAAGCCATCGAGTTGGTTCCTCCTCACGAGACCCAGTCCGGTTTCTACAGCCGGTACTTCATTGTTCCGAAGAAGGATGGAGGGCTGAGGCCCATACTGGATCTGCGTCTACTGAACCGCTCAGTCAGAAAGCTGAAGTTCAGGATGCTTACTATCAAGCAGGTCGTGACTCAAATCAGGTCCGAGGACTGGTTTGTCACGATAGATCTCAAAGACGCATATTTCCATGTTTCCATCCTTCCTTCTCACAGGAAGTTCCTGAGGTTCGCCTTTGGGGGGAAAGCGTACCAATATCGGGTTCTTCCCTTCGGCCTAGCACTTTCACCCCGCACTTTCACCAAGTGTGTGGATGCGGCACTGGCCCCGTTGCGGCTTCAGGGCATCCGCATACTCAATTATATCGACGATTGGTTGATCCTCGCTCAATCAGAGCGGTTGGCGGTTCGGCATCGAGATGTCGTTCTCGCCCACATGAAAGAACTGGGGTTGAGACTGAACGCCAAGAAAAGTGTGCTTTCTCCGGTTCTGAGAATCACTGATCTAGGCGTGGTGTGGGATTCGACCACGATGCAGGCACGATTGTCCCCTGCTCGGATCGAGTCGATCCTTACTACAGTCAGGAGAGTGCGAGAAGGCCAGTCACTCACTGTCAAGCAGTTTCAGAGACTGCTGGGGCTCATGGCAGCTGCGTCCAGCGTGATACCTTCTGGCCTGCTGTACATGAGACCCCTACAGTGGTGGCTCAAGACCAAGGGGGTCTCCCTGAGGAGAAACTCACTCCGCGCTGTCAAAGTGTCACGCCGTTGTGTCCGTGCCTTCGACATATGGAGGAATCCTTGGTTCTTGTCCCAGGGCCCGGTGTTGGGAGCTCCTTGTCGCCGCATCTCGCTAGCGACGGACGCTTCCCTCACCGGTTGGGGTGCGGTCATGAGTGGCCACCCTGCCCGCGGTCTGTGGAGAGGTTGCCACCTGACGTGGCATATCAATCAGCTAGAGATGTTAGCGGTGTTCCGTGCACTCAAGCACTTCCTCCCAGACCTGAGAGATCACCACGTGCTGGTGCGCACCGACAGCACGGCAGTGCTCTCTTACATCAACCACCAAGGAGGTCTGCGGTCGCGCCCCTTGTATAAGCTGGCACACCAGATCCTTGTGTGGTCCCAGGGCAAGCTCCTATCACTGAGAGCTGTGCACATTCCTGGGCATCTTTATGTGGGAGCAGGCGTCCTGTCGAGACAGGGGCCGAGGCCCGGGGTATGGATCCTTCACCCTGAGGGGTGAAGCAGATGTGGAAGGTTTTTGGCCAGACACAGGTGGACCTCTTCGCCACTCGAGAGTCAGCGCAATGTCCCCTCTGGTTCCTCCAGCTCCTCCGGGACTGGACGCTATGGTACAGACGTGGCCGAGGCTCCGTCTGTACGCCTTCCCCCCCGATCGCTCTGCTCCCTGGAGTTCTGGCGAGAGTGCGCTGGGACGAGGTCAGTCTACTGTTAGTAGCACCGTTCTGGCCGGGCCGAGTATGGTTCTCGGACCTGATATCTCTCCTCGACGGCACTCCGTGGGAAGTGCCCGTCAGGAGGGACCTCCTCTCACAGGCCGGGGGCACTGAGGTGCACCCTCGCCCGGAGTGATGGAAGCTGTTGGTGTGACGCCCTGAGGGGGCACAGCTCATAGCTTCCGGTCTGTCAACCGAGGTTGTCGAGACCATCCTCCAATCCAGAGCTCCCTCTACGAGGAAACTGTACGCCTTGAAGTGGAGGCTCTTCACTTCTTGGTGCGGGGACCGCCAGCTCGACCCAGTCAACTGCCCCGTTGGTGCAGTACTGGAGTTCCTGCAGGCCCGTTTCTCCGCAGGGGTAACCCATTACACTGTTAAGGTGTACGTGGCAGCTATTTCGTCATACCACGCCCTTACCGGTGGCCAGTCAGTGGGTAGACACCCCCTGGTTACACGTTTCCTCCGCGGTGCGCTGAGGCTGAGGCCTCCGGTACGATCTCGTCCCTACGTGGGATCTGGCTGTGGTTCTGGAGGCTCTGTGCAATGCACCTTTCGAGCCCATTCAGGAGATAACTGAGAGACTCCTCACTATCAAGACCGTTTTCTTATTGGCTATCACCTCTCTGAGGAGGGTGAGTGACCTTCAGGCCCTGACTACAGCCTCTATTCACTTTGCGCCCAGTTCGGCGAAAGTATTCCTCTACCCCCGCGTGGGGTATGTTCCTAAGGTCCCATCGGTCGTTCCACAGCCGGTCGTACTGCAGGCCTTCTGTCCTCCTCCCTTCGAGGAGCCAGACCAGGAGAAGCACAACCGTATGTGTCCAGTGCGAGCACTAGACGCATACATCCACAGGTCCTCCCTGTGGAGAAAGTCGGACCAGCTGCCTGTGTGCTATGGTCCGCCTAGGAGGGGTCTTCCTGCTACGAAGCCCTCCGCTTAGTAGGTGGATTGTGGGTGTCATGGCTTTGGCATACGAGGCCTCTGAGCTCCCCCCGCCGGTGGGAGTCAGAGCGCACTCAACCCGAGGTGTGGCGGCCTCCAAGGCCTTCTGGGCAGGTGTTCCATGCAGGACATCTGCAACGCAGCTGGGTGGTCCACGCCCCTGACTTTCGTTAGGTTCTATGACCTCGACATCCGAGCCACTCCCGGCTCCTCTGTCCTTTCGTCCTGACACCAGGCAGGGACTTGTCAGTCTGGCGGCGTTGGTATCTCGTTCCCATATGCGTTTTCGACGCAGCTCGAAGTTCCTGGAAGGGAACGTCTCAGGTTACGTATGTAACCATGGTTCCCTGAAGGGAACGAGACGCTGCGTCGCGTTGCCACACTTCCGGCATCCCTGCCAGCGCTTGCTTCATGACTTGAAGCTGAAGCCGGCTCCGCCGCACGTGCTTATATGCTTCCTGGTCGTGACGTCACCCCGCCCGTGACGCCTCGCCCTTGTTTGACTGATTACACATCATATTCAGAGCCTGGTCACGCTGAAGGCGTTCCCATATGCGTTTTCGACGCAGCGTCTCGTTCCCTTCAGGGAACCATGGTTACATACGTAACCTGAGACGTTTTTTAAGAAGGTTTTTTTTTTTTTCAACCCAGAAGGCTATGTTCAGAACTTTAAATATCTGATTGTGAAACCGTGAGAGGGAACTGGTGTTGTAATCGCTAAGATATTCAGGCTGTCTGTGATGGAGGCTTTTTTTTTGGGAATGGACACAGCAAGCTATAACTGGGTGTTGTCAGATGTGTCTGTGGTCCAACAGTAAATGTACTGAACTGTGCAAATGCATCCCCTAATACACAGAGGAAATAGTGGTCATGGGAAAGAGCAGTATGTGTTTTTCCTGTGACAGTTTCTTGCCTTGGAGCTACCTGCCTGTCACTTCATATGTGAAGTTATGCTTATGAATAAGTGTTTCCACTCAGAAACAAACACATGACTCCTAGCTCATTACCATATTTTTACATTGGTTACCACACTGGTCTAATTCATTTTCTGCATTTACAGGCATTCAGGTCTCATGGAAAACAGTGGTGTTTATGTAAAGGTAGGCTACCATGTGATACATGTAGTATATTAACTTGACAGGTTTTAGGGTGACATTGTGACATTATTGAGGGGAAACTTAATTAAGGGGAAAATCTCCTTTTGCGTTCTGCAGATGAAAGAAATTCATACAGGTTTGGAATGAAATGCAGGTAAACAAACGAATGACAGACTTTTCAATTTTAAACTAAACTAACTTTTGGTAAAAATGATGAGCACTGACAATTAAAGATAAAAATTGCTGCATTATAAAGGTTATTTTGTTTTGGTGACACAAAGTTTTGGTCACAAATGAATCTGAGAGCTTTGCTATTAAACTCTAATTGAATTAGAATGGGTGACACAAAAGGGCTTGGACTGCTGCCCATGACTTCAGAATGGTTGACGACAAACAGGGTTACTGTAGGCAACCAACTGTGCCAAATGTTGCTCTTTATTTTAGAGCAACTGAAAACGTGCTCACATTTAAATAGAAACGTTTCACATTGTACAACTGGTAGTTGTTGTAGCATCTAGAACAAAGGCATTATTTTCACCATCACTGTCGTTTGTCTTTCTGCACAATAGTTACTTAGCATGCAGGTTATTTTCCCATCATTTAAGTCCAACCTTATCAGTTTTATTGCTCCAGATGAACATATAAATAGATTGGATAATGGGGCTAGTTGGTGCTTGTGAGACTCCACACAATGCTGTTAGCATATATTACTGCAGTGATATATATTGGCCTATTATGAACTGTAAACACAATGATGTTACCTTGACAGCTGAGAAATGCAATCTAGATGTGAGTCATTTGTTTCGTTTCTCTTAATTTCTTTGTTGTTATGGTTTCTCATCATTGCTTTATTTTCTTTAGTTTTCTAAAGAGATATGTCAACTGAATTCCCCATCAGACAAACTGAAGCAAGAGTTGGAACAAGAGTTGAAATTAAGCAGCTTTAACTTATCAAGTCATGGCTGGTACCATGGTCGCATACCTTGGGAGGTAAGTTTATAAATATTTTTATGTACACTTTTAGAAATAAAGGTTCCAAAAGGATGTTTTCCTAGCAATGCCATAGAAGAACCACTTATTTTTGGTTCCCTCAAAATAATCTTTTAGTTAACAGTTCTTAGAAGTATACCATTTTTTCTGTGAAGAACTTTTTAGTATTCTAAAGAAACTTTTTAATTGTAAAAATGTTTGTGGAATGGAAAGCTTCCATGGATGTTAAAGGTCATTCATGGAATGATAGATACCAATAAGAACCATTATTTTTAAGAGTGTAATATTTAATATCCTCACATATTTGCATGTTCTTGGTTTGACTAGTGTTTCCCATCTCCAAGTATTATACATATTAATGGAATTTATGTACAGAATAACTTAATAATGGCTTTTTACAGGTTTCTGAGACTCTTGTGCGACGGGATAGGGATTTTCTAGTCCGTGACTCCCTCACTGGCATTGGAGACTATGTCTTAACCTGCTGTTGGAACCAGAAAGCTCTTCATTTCCTCGTCCACAAGGTTCTGCTCAGATCTTATGAGACATATACTCATGCACAGTACTTTCTGGAGGAGGAAACGTTTGATTCTCTGCCAGCACTGGTTCATTCCTATGTTGGAAATACAAGGCCTCTGACAAAGCAGAGTGGTGCCTACATTTACTCACCAGTTAACAGGACACTTCCACTAAGATACCTAGAAACCATGTTTGGGCTTCCAAGTGTAGAAAACAGCCCAATAAACTCGCCAACCAGACAGAAGGCAAGCCAAAAGAAGAGGGAAAGCATAACTGTGACAGAGGCTTTGGAAATTGAGCTGATAAAATCGCAGAGGTGAGTTTTATGATAGAAATTGTTCAGAAAATCAATCGTTGATATTAAAAGTGAACTGCTTAATTTGAAAATTTAATTCATCAAAGAATCCTAAAGAAATGTATCACAGTTTCCACAAAAATATTAACCAGCAAAAACATTGAAAATTAAAAGAACCATTATTGACCAATAATAACTGATAATAAATGAGCATATTAGAATCAGCATTTTAAAATGATTTCTGAAGGATCAGGTGACACTGTAGATTGGAGTAATGGCTGCTGAAAATGTAGCTTTGCCATCACAGGAATAAATCACATTTTAAAATGCATTCAAATAGAAAACAGTTATTTTAAAATGTAATAATATTCCACAATATAACTATTATTACCATGTTTTTTAAACAAATGTCACCTCTGTGAGCATAAGAGGCTTCTGTCAAAACCGTTTTTCATTTTTTAAATTTAATTTTCATCCTATAAATGATTAGGTTTTGTTTTAATAATTGATTGTCCTGTACTGTATTCCACAGTGATGTTGTGAGGAGTTTTGAAGGTACTATAGAGCAGCACGTTGTAGTGTCAACTTCCCCTATAATCATGAGCACATGTAAGATTCATTTCTCATCAAATCAAGTAAAACCAGAAAGTATGAGAATAGCATTGTGACTGTGCATCTGCTTTTGTCTCCAATAGCCAGCCGGCAACAAAACAGGAAGTTTGTGATAGTTCCTACATCACCTGTTCTGCAAAAGTCCAGTAAAATACGGCTTTGCTCATCTCCCCCTGAAAACACTCTCATATATTTAGAGCCAACAGTACATCTTCTGTCCTCCATGACACATTCCCACCAAAACAACAGAGAAGCAAACCATGCCCAAAATGACCCAGCAATTTCTCAAGCTGACCCTGTGGCTACAAATCATCCCTTTGTAAGACATGAAATGCAGACTTTGGATTGCAGAGAGGAGTATGATGAGGATTATTTAGTGCCTTTCACCATGGACACAGTTTCCTGTTTCAAACCTAGTGTGTACCAGTCACCACTGATGCCCCCAGAAAATAAACCTTTGGAGACCAGAATACTGAAAAAAGTGAAGGATGTCCTGTTTGAAGTTGATATAAAGACAATGGCAATGCATATCACCAAAGTTGACTGCATGGTAAGTTTGATTGTATAACTGTTTTGAGATTACAACCCGAATTCTGGAAATGTTGGGACGTTTTTTAAATTTGAATAAAATGAAAACTAAAAGAAGGGGAAGTAGGGGAAGTCGTGGCCTAATGGTTAATCGAAAGGTTGCGGGTTCGAGTCCCCGGCCGGCAGGGATTGTAGGTGTGTATGTACAGCGCTCTCTCCACCCTCAATACCACGACTGAGGTGCCCTTGAGCAAGGCACCGAACCCCCAACTGCTCCCCGGGCGCCGCAGCATGGCTGCCCACTGCTCCGGGTGTGTGTTCACGGTGTGTGTGTGTGTGTGTGCATTTGTTCACTACTCACTGCTGTGTGTGTGCACTTGGATGGGTTAAACGCAGAGCACCAATTTCGAGTATGGGTCACCATACTTGACAATACGTCACGACTTTACTTTACTTAAGAATTCCAAATCACATGAGCCAATATTTTATTCACAATAGAACATAGATAACAAATGTTTAAACTGAGAAATTTTACAATTTTGTTTTTGCTCCCAATGTGTTCCCTGTGACCCAGTTTCTCCCTCATGTTGATTGTTAATTTGATTCCAGGTGTGTCTCGTCTTCTTCCCCAATTATCCTGTGTTTAAAGCCCCAGTTCTTTCAGTTAGTGTTTGTCGGGTCTCTATCGTCCATTGTGCTACATGTGTTCCTGTCTGTCCTGTGTATCCCATGTTGGAAGGATTAAAAGACTGTAACTTGTATTTTCTCCTCCTCTCCTCGTTCCTTGCTCAGCTCCGTGGGCAATTGTGACAGAAGACCCGACCGCAAACAGTTACCTCTGCGTCTACCCTCCGTTTTGTTTTCCGTTTCCCTCAGTGTTTTTCTTTCCGTTGAGCACCATGGATCCCCTCGTACGGCCCGAATTCCTCCTCCTCCTGCTGGAGCAGGGGGACAGATCTCTCGAGGACCATACAAGAATGTTCCTGATGTTTGTTAACGCCACCAGCTACCCAGACGATGTGCTCTGCGCATTCTATGATGCAAAACTGAACACCGCATGCAGATCGCTGTCGTCTGAAGATGGTTCTCGAGAGGATTTCACTGCCTTCGTGGAGTGGATTCTGGCGAGAAACGGAATGCCACTCACCATCTCTCCTGTGGATGATCTCGCCAGATCCACTCCAGACCCAGAGCCCAGCCCACCATCCCCCTGTGGTGCAGAGCATCAGCCCAAGCCCAGCCTACAATACCTTTTAATACCTTAACAAAGTAAATTAAAGTGGTCACTTGTAGTTTCAGCACACACTCCTGGTCAACAGGAATCAAAAGGAATACAACTTACACTCAGAAGTTATCATTCAACAGATAACCATTTTGCACCACAATCAACAGATATCTTTTAAAAGAAACACCCAACAAGTCTGGAGCAGGGGAGAAGTGAACCTCTCCAAGCAGTGTTCACTCTGCTCTTTTGTAGCAGCTCCCTCTGCAGCACAGTCTCTGATGAGTATGATGAGCACCACCTGTGTGCAATTTGCAACTGCCAAGCAAGCAGAGAGGGAGAGAGATAGAAGGAGAGAGAGCACACACACAGGCAGGCCCGGAGTGGCCATCGGGAGAACCGGGAGAATTCCCAGTGGGCCGCTCTGCCCCACTCATAAATTGGGCCGGCAGACTCGCCTGCTTTATTTATTTGTTTATTTTATTTTTTACATACACGGAATAACGTATATCTGTTTAAATTACTGTGTGACTGATAACTAAGCTAATTTGAATTTAACATTAAAATGTGACGTTTTCTGTTGTCAGAGAGCGCGCGCGCACTCTCTCTTCCTCTACACAAGCGCGTGTCCCAGGTCGTTGCCATGGAGACAAACCGAAACCATTAATGCTGTGTTGTGAGTTAGCGAGAGTGCGCTAATCGCGGGAAGAATAAAATGGATAGTAAAAAAAGATGCCTGGAGGCGCTGAAAAAGCCAGGTAAAAAAAGATAAAGGCATTGGAGGATGACGCGGCCAAATGTGCCAAACTGACAAATATTTTGTCAAGAAGACAAACGAGCACATGTGAACTGGCGACTCGAGTCGAGGTACAGTGACTAGCGACATTTACAGTTATGAATTTGCCAAACGCTTTTATCCAAAGTGACTTACATTGAAGGATTTTTTTTATTCAGTTTAGTTTTTTTTTTCTTTTGATTATCTGTTTCAATTAAATGTAAGCTTCTCAATACTGAAATTTGTTAAGAACAGGCTAAGAAGCTCAAGAGAAATTAGAGTCATTCATGCTAATGGGCACAGAAAAGGAAATCCTCATGTCTATAGACACTGAGACATGAGACAGTAATAAACAAAGTTGCAGAAACCAGTGCATTGCTTAGGCGGTTGTTGATGCTGTAAGGCTTTGCCATTTTCAGTTCTGAGTGTAAACCAAAACTTGTGAAGAATGGTAGAAGGCCTTTCTTTCTTTCTTTCTTTCTTTCTTTCGAGATGTTTACTGATTTTCCATTTAGTTATTGATGACTTCTTGGCAGCTTTCAATTTTGAATTGAACTTTTTAAAAAAATATTGTTACAGTTGTATGTTTTGTAGCAGAAATGTTTCATATTATTTATTTCATTATTTTATTTATTACATTGACATGGATATAAAAAAAACAATAGTGCAAAAAGTATATTTCTTATTGCACTAACTTTATTTTTGTTTGAATGCAAACCATTTTTTCATAATGTAACAGTTGGACTCTTTGTTGCAGAAAACTCAGTATGTGATTTGTTATTGATATTTATGGCGATATTTACATTATTCATATTTTTTTGTTGAAACATGTCAAAAATAAATATAACAGGATAGTAAGAACAGATCTGTCACTTCATTTATCCAGATTCCACCACGGGGGGAGGGGGTTGGATGGGGATAGGTGGTGGGCCGGTCTTGAGCATTACACTCCCGGGCTGAAAATGGATCCCACTCCGGCCCTGCACACAGGGGAAACATAACCACATCCAAAGGGTGGGAAAACACCAACAATGCATTTTAATACAACACATACATCCTAGGGATGTAACAAATCCTCCAGCGTCACCGGGGCTAGAGTATCCCTCACCTCCGCCTCCAGCCTCCGAGGCCCGGACTCCGCCTCGGCCCGTAGACCCAGCGGCTCCACTTCGGCTCCTAGCTCCCTCGCCTCCACCATCACTCATTGATCCACCAGTTCCACTCGGGCGTCGACCCGCCATCGCCTCTGGACTCCTCTCCTTTGGCTGTGCCTCTTGTCGCTCTGTGCCACCGGCTCCGTTGGGCTCCTTCCTCCCGTCAGCTCCACCTGGGTCCTCAGTCGCTCCGGCTCCACTGCGGATCTCCGGACTTCCACCTCGGTCGCCAAAGCCCTCGGCTCCACCCTGGACCCCCGGATCCTCGGCATCCCGCTTGCTCCGCCTCCGCCTCGGGCACCTCCACCACCTGCTCTGCCGCTGTTGGTCCCCTGGAGTTGGCAGCCATCCCTCCTCCATGGCTCCTCCCTCCATCGGCTCCACCGTGGGCCGTTATCATTGCTGTGGCCTGGGTCCTGCTGTGCTCCTCCTGCTCCGGGTCCCTCCTGTCTCTTCCCTGGCTCCTCCCTCCTTCGTTGCCCCCTTGGTCTCTGTCTGCCGGGCCCCCTCCCGGGTGTCCGTCCTCCTCCAGAGCCTCCTCCCAAGCTCCCTCAGGTGTTTCCACGGCGCGAGGACGCGCCTTCCTGGAGGGGGCGATATCTCAGGATTGTGGACTGTTTTTGTTGTGTTTTTGCTCCCCATGTGTTCCCTGTGACCCAGTTTCTCCCTCATGTTGATTGTTAATTTCAGGTGTGTCTCGTCGTCTTCCCCAATTATCCTGTGTTTAAAACCCCAGTCCTTTCAGTTAGTGTTTGTCGGTTCTCTATCATCCATTGTGCTACATGTGTTCCTGTCTGCCCTGTGTATCCCGTGTTGGAAGGATTAAAAGACTGTAACTTGTATTTACTCCTCGTTCCTTGCTCAACTCCGTAGGCAATTGTGACAATAGTGCCTTCCAAAACTTGCAAACTGCCCATACTGTATGCAATTATGCACCCCCATACCATCAGAGATGCTGGCTTTTGAACTGAATGCTGATAACACGCTGGACGGTCTCCCTCCTCTTTAGCCCGGAGGACACAGCGTCCATGATTTCCAACAAGAATGTCAAATTTGGACTCGTCTGACCATAGAACGCTTTTCCACTTTGAAACAGTCCATTTTAAAAGAGCCTTGATCCACAGGACACGACAGCGCTTCTAGACCATGTTCATATATGGCTTCCTTTTTGCATGGTAGAGCTTTAGTTGGCATCTGCAGATGGCACGGTGGATTGTGTTTACCAACAGTGGTTTCTGGAAGTATTCCTGAGACCATTTAGTAATGTTAATGACAGAATCATGCCGATGAGTGATGCAGTGTCGTCTGAGGGCCCGAAGACCACGGGCATCCAACAAAGTTCTTCGGCCTTGTCCCTTATGCACAGCTTCTCCAGTTTCTCTGAATCTTTTGATGATGTTATGCACAGTAGATGATGAGATTTGCAAAGCTTTTGCAATTTGACGTTGAGGAATGTTGTTTTTAAAGTATTCCACAATCTTTTAAATGCACTCTTTCACAGATTGGAGAGCCTCTGCCCATCTTTCCTTGTGAGAGACTCTGCCTCTCTAAGATATCCCTTTTATAGCTAATCATGTTACAGACCTGATGTCAATTAACTTAATTAGTTGCTAGATGTTCTCCCAGCTCAATCTTTTCAAAATTTCTTGCTTTTTCAGCCCGTTGTTGCCCCTGTGCTAACTTTTTTGAAACCTATAGCAGCATGAGCTCATTTAGTGGATATAAGTGTAAAAATTTCTCAGTTTAAACATTTGTTATGTTCTCTATGTTCTACTGTGAATAAAATATTAGCTCATGTGATTTGAAATTATTTTAGTTTTCATTTTTATTTATTTATTTTCATTTAAAAAATGTCCCAACATTTCCTGAATTCGAGTTGTAGATTACTTTTCTTGCATTCAAATAACTGACATTTATTAGGACTGCGCAGGTAATCGGAATGTTTCAGAGTGAAGCACAGCACTGTGTTAATTTATACACGACCAGTTTATAATGCAGTTTTTAGTGTTTTTCTTAAATACTAAAAGAGTTTTTATTGTAAAGTGAAATATTACAACGGTAATATTTCTTAATTTGTCTATTATTGTTTTTATAGTCATATTGATAATCACAAAATTTGACAATTTTTATCACATTTTATTATTATTATTATTATTATTATTACATTTAATCTTGATTTTCTGAACATTTAAATAGCCTATGTTCTATTTTCAAGTATATTATGTATGACAAATAAGACATTTGTGCATAACATTTGTGAATAACATGAGTACTCATTTTCACTCTGCAGATTGCTCGAATTCTGGATACGTCTGATGATATGATGAAAGGGATGGGGGTGAGTTCAGGATTGGAGCTGCTTACCCTCCCACATGGACATCATCTCCGTCAAGATCTGCTTGAAAGGTTGGTTATGCCCATTTTGTTCAATAAATCATTTTTGTGAGATGACAACCTCTACATTAAATAACACCAAATAACTCTTTCTTGCCCCTCAGGTTCCACACCATGTCCATAATGCTGGCTGTTCAGCTGCTGGGCTGCACGGGCAGCGCTGATGAAAGAGCCACCCTGCTGCATAGAGCCATCCACCTGGCCTCTGAACTCAAGAGCAGTTTGGGCAATTTGTTTGGTTTTGCCACAGTTATGAAATGCCTTGAATTACCACAGGTTAGGAAGACTGATGAAAACGTACTCGGTTACTTTCGTAACCTCGGTTCCCTGAGATACGGAACGAGTACCGCATCTTGATAAAGACACATATGGGAAAAAGCCATTTTTCTCCTGAACTGAAACCTTATTCAATCATGCAGTGAAACTGCACGACTATTGGTTTGTGCAGTGTGTAAAAACGAACCAATGGGTAGGCAGCAGAGCTGCACGAGCCTATGGCCACGAAGCCCGCCAGAATGGGTGGAGCCATCTGGCTATATAAGCGGCCCTTTCGCCATAGGATCCTCAGGTTACTTCGACTGAAGCGACGACTGAGTCTTGCAGCTACATAGCACGGCAACGTACGCAGTACTCATTCCGTATCTCAGGGAACCGAGGTTAGAACAGTAACCGAGTACGTTCCCTGTCGATACTCCACACGTACTGTGTCTTGATAAAGATGCATATGGGAACTCAATTCAATCACACCATGCTATGGTAGAGGAACGACTGCATAATATACCTCCTTAAGCATTCAATGCCCATAGGGAAGCATAATAGTATACTCCAAGGCTTAAACGGGCTAAACTCATAGAGGTTACGCCTGGCCTGGGTGATCGTTCCAGATGACTCTTACATATTCGGTACTCTCAGGACCGAAAGCATGCAAGCAACCAACCAGAGAGCTTGAGCGTGTCGCCGTCAAGGACTCTCCGTCAGAATTGTCACATAATGTGGTGTGTGTGTGCCTACTTAAGCAGAGAGGACTCTGGCCTGTAAGGCCGGTACATCCAGGTTATAAAACCTAGCAAATGTAGACGGCGAGGCCCAGCCGGCCGCCGCACAGATCTCTGTAATATACACACCGCCAGACCACGCCCACGATGAGGCGATGCCTCTGGTGGAATGGGCTCGTACTCAAATGGGGCATTGCAGGCCCAAGGAAGAGTACGCCAGCATAACGGCATCCACTGTAAACTTAGAGAGTCTCTGCTTTGTGACCGGGTGCCCTTTGGGGCGGTTACTGAAGCTAACAAAGAGCTGTTCCGTCTGTCTGAAAGAGGCGGAACGCTAAAAGTAAATCCTCAAAGCTCTGACAGGGCAGAGCAAGGATAACTCCCGGTCCTCTTCAGAAGGAGGAAGCACGGAGAGCGTGATGATCTGAGCTGTGAATGGAGTGGAAAGCACCTTGAGCACGTAACCATGCCTTGGTTTCAGGATGACCTTGGAGTCGTTGGGCCCGAATTCCAAGCAGGCAGGGCTAATGGAGAGTGCCTGTGGGTCTCCTATTCGCTTAACCGACGCTAGTGCTAGAAGCAGAGCAGTCTTTAGCGACAGTGACCGTAGGTTCGTAGACTGTAGCGGCTCAAAGGGAGGGCCCTTCAGGGCCCTCAACACAGTGGGCAAATCTCATGTAGGGACGGTGAGGGGCCGAGGCGGATTCAGCCTCTTGGCTCCCCTCAGAAAGCAGACAACTGAGTTGTTCCTGCACACCGATTGGCCTGCTATAGGGGCATGGGAGGCCGCTATAGCTGCTACGAACACCTTGAGTGTGGACGGGGAACGTCCCTTATCCAGCAGCTCCTGAAGGAAGGACAGAACTACCGATAACTCAGAGGTAGATGGGTTTTCACCACGGTCTAGGCACCAAGAAAACAGACCATTTAAGGGCGTAGAGGCATCTTGTAGACGGGGCTCTGGCCTCAGAAATGGTGTTTAACACTCACTCTGGGAGGTTAATAGGCTCCCGTCGAGCGGCCAAAGGTGAAGAGCCCACAGCTCGGGCCGAGGGTGCCATATTGTCCCGTTCGCATGAGAGAGGAAATCCCGTCTCAGGGGTACGGGCCAGGGGGCTGCTTTAAGCAGCTGAGTCAGCTCTGACAACCAAGGTTGGTTTTCCCAAAGGGGGGCCACCAAGAGAACCTTGTGTCCCTGTTCCCTGATTCGCCTGATGACCTGTGGGATCAGGGCGATTGGGGGGAATGCATAAAGGAGGAGGTTGGGCCAGTCGTGGGCCAACGCGTCTCTGACCTTTGAATAATAGGTTGGGCAGTGAAAGAAATCTGCTGTCTAAGCAGATTAGTACATGGCTTCCTATTAGGTCTGGCAGGAAGAACTGGCAGGCTCGACATACTGCTAGCATTTCCAAGCAGTTGATGTGGAAGCCTTTCTCCACTTTCGACCAATGGCCGAAAGTCGGTTTGCCTTCGCACAGCGCCCCCAACCTGTGTTGGAGGCATCTGTCATGACAACCTTTCTGCTGCAAACCATTCCCATGGCCACGCCCTTCTCTATCCAGCGAGGGTTCTTCAAGGGGGCCAAGACTGTTACACAGGCCTGGCTAACCCTGATATGTAGGCGTCCATGACGTCATGCATGGGGTGGAACCCTTGGTTTCAACCAGCGTTGAAGGGGCCGCATGCGAAGCAGGCCCAGCTGTAGCAGTGGCGATGCTGAAGCCATGAGGCCCAGCATCCTCTGAAACACTTTCATAGGGAGAGTAGTGCTGCTCTTGAAGGCGAGTTTCTGTATGGCCAGAGAGCGTTCTGGCGCGACCACTGCTCTCATCTGAGCTGAGTCGAGAACTGTTCCCAGGAAATTTACCCTGAGCCCCAAGCGCTCTTGGTGGCTGAGGAGAAGGGTTCTGTGGGATAGTAACTCCACCTCTTACTGGGCCAGAATGAGCCAGTCGTCGAGGTAGTTGAGGATATGGATTCTCATCTGTCTTAGAGGGGAAAGAGCCACGTCCATGCACTTCGTAAAAGTGCGGGGGGCCAGAGACAGTCCAAAGGGAAGGACCGTGTACTGATAAGCCACTCCCTCGAAGGCGGGCTCTGGCGGGCTTTGTCGCCATAGGCTCGTGCAGCTCCGCTGCCAACCCATTGGTTCGTTTTTTACACACTGCACGAACCAATAAGTCGTGCAGTTTCACTGCGTGAGTGAATAAGGCTTCAGTTCAGGAGAAAAAAGGCTTTTTCACAAATGCGTCTTTATCAAGGCACAGTACGAGTGGAGTATCGACAGGGAACATTTCTCTTGAACTATGAGGAAAACATTTTATTAAGTAGTTTTTTTTATGAATAAAAATAAATGTTTCATGAGAAATTTTTTTCATAAGAATATATAAAAAAAATGATAATAGTAAATCTGGTGTTTATAATGTTCTAATGAATCGATCTTCTCCTTTTTAGATTGCTTGCTTGGATGAGACATGGACAGTTTTACGTCAGAAGTACACAGAAAGTGCTGTTCTTTATGAGAAAACCCTTAGACCCTCAATGAGGATGATGAATGACGGAGAAGGTATTCATTCACACATTCTCTGTTACACAAAGTTGCTTTAAAGATTCTGTTTGCTTACCATTTCAAATTCTCAAGTGACAACTTCAAACTCTCTTTCAGACATAAGTAGACCCAGAGACACAAGTTTTCCCCATGTGCTCCCTCTGCTGTCTCTTCTTGCAAGAAATGTTGTTGCACTTGAGGAGTCAGAGTCATGGGAAAGTGCAGACACTGGAGTGACCATGGTCTTGAGCCATCTGGATACTGCACGTACGATTGCGTGCAATGGGAGGATCTTCAGTGCAAATGCAGAGGCCAAACTGCTGGGTAATGGCTTTATAACATAAACAATTTCTAATGGATACAGAATTTTAGGACTATTTAGTATATCTGCACTTTCATAAAGACAATATACTTTTACTTGACTTACTTTTGTCATTTAGCAGACGCTTTTGTCCAAGGCGACTTACAAATAAGAAAAAGTAACTAAAACTAAAAGTTACAACTCTATAAATACTATATACCCACATATTTAAGAAAATAAAGAAATTAAATAAAATTGACACATGCATGTAACAACATTTCAATAATAAACATATAAATTAAAAAACTAAAATAAAAAGCGATACTTCTATCCCTTGCCGGTGTCCCTGCCCGGTGGAGTCGCACGGTAGAGTTGATGGTCTTTACACTCTTCGGTCTTCACACTAGGAGGGCTTCACACAACGACTGCCGCGGTATAATAACCTTTTTTATACCAATCCAACAAATCACCATTTAAATTCAGCTGGACCCACTTTCCTGTTTATCAACTAAAAATGACCAAGCAAGTGCACACACTGACAAGATACGCGATACAGTTCAAGACCAAACGCGATTTCAGCACCTCTCAAACACAATATATGGTTGCATTTATTAAACTCTGTCCATTTTAAAGTCAAGGTATAAAAAAAGCGGAAAAGTTGCATGCTATAAATGAAATGTCATTCAAGTAACACCCAGTGAACATTAAGGTTATGTTTTAGGTGAGGTGTATATAATATGACTTATTTCTGATTTTTTCATTTGCAGGATTTCAGGAGGAAGCAGATGTTTGGGAGGTCTTCCTCACAGAGTTTCAGATGCGTCTCCTGTGGGGAAGCCGTGGAGTGGAAAGAAATAAAGATGAACGTTATTTAAAGTTTGATGAAGTGCTAACAGCTCTGTCCAACAGACTTGAGCTTTCCGACTCAGCAAAATGACAGAATGGATGACTGCTAATCACATACTATTTTCAGAATAGCCACTATGTTTTATTAATTTATTTAGTTACGTTGATTTTTTTGTTGTTGTTGTTCATAGGTTTATAAAGGGGATGTATGTCTGCCACTGTATATAAATTCAACATATCTTGCAATTTTAAATTATTTGATTTTCAATGTTATTTTTGTTTTAGATAATGTGTTATTATTACATAGTGTACATAAAATTCATACCCAAAGTTATATTTTCAAAATTGTAATTAATAATGACCAGATAATGGGTAATATTTACTCGTTGGTACACTTTTTGGAGATTTTAAGTTTATATATTTAACTCTACTATTTCATACTTACACATTTTAAAAATAAATTCACAGCTGATTTAGCCTATTGTTTGGTTTTCTTCCATTCAGGTTACTGTGGTGTATGTTTCCAAGATGTTTGTTTATCTGATTTATTGCGAAGCATTTACTGATTTGAAATTGTAGTGTGTGTACTTTGATACCAGTCGCCACATCATAGCCAAGTGAATCGTGGGTCAAGTGAATCTCTTATGGCTCATTTCTTTAAACATCATTGATTCAGAATCATTTTGACTCATCATGCCCCAGATCTGTAAGAACTTTTACTTTTAAAATTTATTTTTATTATTATTAAACTTCAATAAACACAGATAAAGTACAGTTATGACTACAATAATACACATGAAAACATAAAACACATACTAAATATGTAAACAAAATACGCATACAGCCAAGGGGTGGGCTAAACATTATGTAAAAATGTTAAAAGACTAAAAAATGGAGACAGTCTTATTTGCTTTCTTATTATGTAATTTTGTTTTATTATTATTATTATTATTATTAATGCTCAAAAATCAAGAATAGTATTTTATTTCGGGGACCACGGATTTACGCAATTACGTCACGACGTAAAAGATTCAGTGAATTGTCCCTTCTGCTCGAAAGAACCGATTCGCGGAAATGTGTGAAATCAGTTTGTTGCCCTCTAGTGTCTGTGGCGCTGTAGCAGTTTTGCTTCCGCCAGCCAACTCATCTTGGAGCAGTGCTCCGAAGCTATAGCTACAATGATATTTATACTTCTTGTAATTTATTGTACGTCCTTAGGTACCGCTTTTGAGATGAAGTCTATTTTTTGTTCAATATCTGGCAGCTGCGACTGTGGCTTCAAACCAGACATAAAAGGTAAGTTACGTTAAGGGATATGAACAGCTGTCTCCTCAGTAACAGTGTTACACAGCTAGCCTTAGTTTCTCTAGTACTCAGTGGGTTTACAGCTTCGCCAGATCAAACCAAAGGATTTCTTTCAATATAAACAACGGGCACTCTATTTTTTTCACACCACATATACGCCAGATTTAACTGAACCATTAATGACAGCTGATCACACTGTAAACAAACGAAATGCTACATAGTTCACAGTGCATGTCTGCAGCTTTGTATGTTTATACAGATCAAATGCTAAAATGCATTTGAGATACAATCTTTCTGATGTTGGCTTCCTTATATTATTTTATGTTATGTTTATAAATACATATTAATGTCATACTAAAGTGCACATAAGTATATACATTTCAATTTAGCTGGGCAAATTATAACACTAGAGATGTGTGACTACATATTTTAGAGTAACAGACATTTTCTCATAAAAATAATGCAGCAATAAAATGTAAACATTATGACTGATATTCTGATGAAGGCTATCTATGATTACTATACGGGACGTATTATATACTGGACAGTGGGCAGTCATTTAACTGAGATCTTAAGTTAGTACTTAATCATTGTGTTTGTGTTCATTTGTAACCAACTTAATATGTGGCACCAGTAAATATCTCATGAAACAAACCTATGCATTGACACATGCTATTGTTTTTCTCTATATTTGGAGCCCTTAATGAATTGATTTGTCATTACGTGAGCTGTGTGTAACTGCAAGCTTTTATTTACAAACCCCTTCGTTCATCCCAAACTGTGCCTGTGTTTTCACAGGTTTAGAGTGGGATCTTTATAAAAACCTTTATGGTCAACATATGGCCCGGGATATTGTCTCGGAAGCAGTGGTGAATTTTTTACAGAATGAAAACCCTGACAGACCACTAGTGCTGTCCTTCCATGGAGCATCTGGGACTGGAAAAAGTCTGGTCAGCTCTATGATAGGACGACACATCTATGGAACAGCTATGGGCAGTCCATACATCCATCAGTTTATTCCCACCTTACACTTTCCTTCAGCTGACAGGGTACAACAGTACAGGGTATGTGTGTATTTATTGATTTTAACACAAATCATGAGCACTTTAATAATTAGTTCCTGGATGAGTACAGTTCTTTAGTTATTGTTCATTAACTTGTTCTTGTTTTGCGCACAGTCAGATCTAAAACACTGGGTCGAGAGAAACCTCACAGCTTGTGCTCGCTCAATCTTCATCTTCGATGAGATGGAGAAAATGCCTCCTGGTGTGATCGATATTTTAGGACCACATTTGGGCCCTTTTCATATTCTATTCCAGACGAACTACCGTAAAGCGATTTATATATTTATCAGGTAAGTCTGAATGACTGATCAATGGAATATTATTTTAAATGCTTATTATGGACAGGCTTCTGTCCTTCAGGGCAATATAACATTTCAAAGCAAAGAATTTTATGTATTAAAGTGATAGTTCTCCAAAAAATACTGTCATCATGTCCTCAACTTCATGTCAATCCAAGCCCTTTGAAATATTTTGACTGAAACCTTAGAGATTTCTGTCCCTCCATTGAAAGTCTGGGTAGGATCCAAAAGAGTCATAGGCTGCGTTTACACTGGCAGAAAAAATCTGATCTTTTGCCCATATCTGACACATATTGGAATTTGATGCACGCGTGTAAACACAAAAATCCGCACGAGATCCAATTTTTTCGTATCCGATCTGAGCCGTTTCCAAATGTGGTTTTAAATCAGATACATATCCGATACCTGGACATCCGACCTACGTCTAAACACACATATCCGATTCTCCACAGAACTCCCAATGCAAGGGTGACACGTTTGCTCATAAAGATTTTTAATGCCGGCGCGCTGTATGTGCTCGCATTTTATTGAGATGGAAACTATAAATTGCACATTCAGGAGCTGGTTTTAAACCCCTGCCCTGTGAATTTTGAAAATACAACAGCTAAAAGCTAAATTATATTTCTCAGCAATGAGGTAATAACTTGGCAGTTTTTGTAATTAAACCGACAAGCTTGTTCGCAATGCTTCACAATCACTCTCCCTCGCACGTGGGTGCATGTGTTTGTTCGTTCTCTCTCTCTCTCTCTCTCTCTCTCTCTCACTCTCTCTCTCTCGTTAATTAATGCAAATTAATTTCAATAAATATAATCTTTAATTCTCTAAAGAATTCTACCTCAGCTGTAGATAAAATAGTCACAAATTAAAATTACCGTTATTTTTCGGTCTTTATCTGTTCAGTCAGATTTTGTGCTGCAAAACATCCATTGCTGGCAAATAATAATGACCATTCGACGTGAATTATTTAGTTAATTATTAATGAATATCACGGCCATTTAAAACCCGAGGGCCTACCATGTGCATAGTAAAGCGATCAATGCAATCCTTTTGGGTGGGAATTAATGTAAACACAGATTTCGGATACCAGTCGTGTCTAAAATGAATGTAAACAGACGGGCCAAAAAATTGGATATGGTCAGAAGATCGGATCTGTGCGTTAAGACTTGCAGTGTAAACGCAGCCATAGGCTTCGTAAAACGAATCCATTTGAACAGTCGCTTTGTTTGAAACTATTCGATTCAAATGGATTAGTTTTTTACGATGCCTTTATGACCTTTTTGGATTAAGTTTTGGTTACTTGGACTTTCAATGGAGGGACAGAAAATTCTCAGGTTTCATTAAAAAATATTTAAATTTGTGTTTTTGAAGATTAACCAAGTCTTGTAGGTTAGGACAAACAGGAGGATGAGTAAATGATGACCGAAGTTTCATGTGTGGATGCCAAACTTTGCCATATCCCTTTACTGTTTTTTTTCAGTACTGTAGGTCAGGAGGTAATTAACAAAGTTGCGCTGGAGAGCCGTCAGGCAGGTAGAGATCGAGAGGATATTCTCCCGAAAGAGCTGGAGGACAGTATTGCTGATGCGGTGTACAACAACAAGAACAGTGAGTGTCATAGATCTTCAGTTTAAACATGTTAATTGTAGCTGCACAATTTTCCTCTAAATCAATCTAATCTGTGGGTGAACTTTGTTTCTCAGGTGGGTTCTACCACTCCAGAATAATTACAGAAAAGCTTATCACTCGTTTTGTGCCTTTCCTCCCCTTGCTGCGGCGCCACGTGGAGCGCTGTGCCCAGCGGGAGCTCTGCCAGCGTGGGGAGTGTCAGCGGGCAGATGTGGCATCGTCGGTAGGGGGCGCCATGACTTACACACCCAATGACAGCCAATACTTCTCCAGCACTGGCTGTAAATTAGTCCCGGCCAAAGTTAACCTTTTCCTTTGAGGGTCAAAGTGAAATCCCTTAAGGATCTTAACAGCAACACAGAGCACAGAGCCCTTTGGGTGATGGAGCTACAGAGTAAAGTCGTCTGCGTTTGGGAACATTCTCTTTTTTGTATGTTTCATCTATATGGATGAGTTCTGATGAATAATGAGCAGGATTCGATAAATAACTCTGGTTTTGCTGTTTTTAATCAAGCATGGATTAAGCCTGTTGCTAGTTAATAAAAGGACAAATTCCGAGAGCCGGCCTCAGTTCTCTAGGCCACTGAAACTACCTACAACACACTCAGTTTCAGTGTGCAGTTAACTACAAATCAAGTGCTCTCAGAATTTCAATGATTATTTATTTTATCATGGGATATTCATTTAACAATGGAACTAAGTGCTGTATTTCTGATGCCGACCACAGGGTGGCAGCAGTGTCTACTTGAAGCAAGGGTTATTTTTTTTTTTCATTTTTAAAAATCATATTAAATATGTCAATAATGTATAATAGCTTTCTTTTCGTATTTAAAAAGTTAACCAGATAAATCAGAACGTTTTTGTAGCTCTCTCAGTACAATCTATGTTAATAAGAATGTCCGAAAGCCAGAGTTCATCCAAACTGAATTCTGTCATCATTTGAAGAGTTCAGATTCGAAAGCTTCGTTTGATATTTTCTTATAAAATGAGCATTTTTATCAGGCTTCTATGTGTAGGTTCAGTAATTTCACTTTAATGACAACGAATAGGTTCAGTTCATTGCAATTAAAGTGAAATAACTGAACATAAACATAGGGCCTGAGAAAAATGCTCATTTTAGAAGAAAATTTTAGATGGCACTTAGAGACTTTTGCATCTAACTCTTCATTTACACACCCTCGTGTCATTCCAGACCTATAAGACTTACCTTCTTCTGTGGGATATAAAAAACTACATATTTTGCTAAGTGCCTCAGTGATTTTATATATATATATATTCTATTCTGTCCATACAATGGAAGTCAGTCCTAACCTAAACATATGATAGTGCTGTCAAACGATTAATTGAGATTAATCACATCCAAAATAAAAGTTTATGTTTGTATGTAACATAATGTATGTACGTGTGCAGTGTATATTTATTATGTATGTATAAATACACACACATACAGTATATATTTTGAAAATATTTACATGTCTATTTTTAAATTCATATAATTTATATTTTAAATAAATATATGTAATATATAAACATATTTCTGAAACATATACATGCATGTGTGTGAATTTATATATACACAATAAATATACACAGCACACATATATTATGTAAACAAAAACTTTTATTTTGGATGCAATTAATTGTTTGTTAATTGTTTGACAGCACTAATTATATATATATATATATATATATATATAATTTTATTTATGTATTTGTAAATATCTCAGCATAAAGTTTGGAACAATATGAGAGAGAGTGCATGATGACTTAATTTTCATTTTTGAGTGAACGTTACGATTCTACAGTCAATGAAAATATATGGTATTACATCAAAATTAAGAAATGTTTTAATACATAATTATTATTTTTACCTGAGAAGCCATATTGTCTAATTTGATTGATCTGAGGCAAATTACCAGCTTTGAAATATTTCTTTTTTTTCCTTTATATTCTTTGTCCTCCTCCTTCCTATAAAACTCACTGAAGTATTAGAACAAATATTATGTTCCTTTATTTCATTTAAAACACTAAAGTGAAAATAAAATATACTTTATGCATGAACTGCCCTGATATAAATAGAAAGGGAAGCTAACTATATCAGTTTCCAGTGTTATTCATTGTTGCTGTTTACATTGTACAGTTATTCTGCCCATTCATTTAGAATAGTACGCAGTGTGATGTAAATAATTTTTAAAAGATAAACCATTTTCTTCATGCACTTTTCTATTCATTGATCAGCCATATATTAAAAGTTTGTTTTGTCTTTTGTTTTCATTTGAAACGTGTACAGTAATGTAAAATTAAAATCAGGTACACTGCACAACAATAAAATCAAGTTTCAATTTTCAACTTGTGTATTTGCTTTTTTAAATCCACAAGATCTTTTTTCACATAATGGTTTGAATGTCGTGAGTTTTTCGTATATGTCCCACCCTATATAAGACCATTCCAAGTCTCTTACTGTGTGAACACATAACTGTTGATCATGGACAGAATGACACAAAGCCCCCCAGCTCCCTCCGACAGCTCGTCTTCCTCCACTTACCAAAGGATATTAAATGTTTCTCAGCAGGAAACGCTAGCAGGTGTTAGCTGGTCTGTTGCCGGTCTGGCGAGAAGGACACCATGACTGTGAGCTGGACATTAAACCCTTTTGAGACCATGTTGAATTTTATTGGATAAGCCCTTAAAGCTTTCCCTACCATTTCACCTGCACACAAAGCACTAATACCCACTTTGATGACTTCATCTGTCCCATTCAGTATACCAAGAGGAAATGTAGCGATGAGGCCCTCACCTTGGGTGGTGTCAAAGGAAGGATTTTCGACTGTTACAAAAAGCAACTAGATAATAACAGCCTTACCCACCTCCCTCCCCCAATCCTCAGCTCTTAGCTTGACCCCCGTGCTCCCGTTCACACGCTCTCCAAAGCGGCTGCCCTCGCCTGGCCACTGGCCCCTTCATTTGGACACCTCTCCATTCTGTCCTAAATCAGGTCTAAAAAGGCACAACATCACCCCCTCCGCCAGTCCCCTCTGGCCCGGCTACAATACCCCCCCTCCCCCACCCCCCTCAACATCTGTGAGCACCCCTCTGTCTCCTCATTTTCTCCCTAACCGCCCCATTATTGGCTGTCTTTCACTTGTAAATGTGGCCAGCCACAGTGCTGATGAGGCTTTCATCTGCATGGCCTGGGTCAGGCTGGAGTTAGCAGCCGGCTGAGGGGTGGGACGGAGGATGCGGCGGGCCTTGTGTGGCCCAGAGATGAAAAATAATCAGCACACTGAGCGAAGTCCTTTTGAGGTGCATTCAGCTGAGACGCTTGGCTAAACCAACTTTTGCCTCTTTCTGGCTGCGCATCGCTTATTTGTTGCGTTTTGTGGGGTTGTTCTTTAGAGACTCTATATTGTCATTATTAACAATATGCTTGTTAATTAAACAGTGTTTTAATATTAGAAAGTCACATCCTAAAAACAAATGTTTTGGCTCAACAACAATTAAAATGAATGCAATAGTTTGCATCAGTCTTTTGGAGTTACAACTTCTCATTAAATTAATTTAACCAACAAATATAATTTGTTTTGAAAAAGTTAAGTTGTTCCAACTAATTGAGTGGTGGTCCTGACGCCAATTAATCTTATCTGTTTTAGTTAAAAAAAATAGCATAGCACATGCGGAATTTAATTTATTTAGCATGTAAATTTAATGAACACGATATTTACCAACATAGAAACACTTTTAAACAATTCAAACATAACGCTTAAAATAACACTTTATCAATGGCAAACATAAAATAACACTTAATTTCAACATTTATTTTCCTTATTCAGTCCTATCCACAAAGCATCCCTTAGAACATTTGGTTCAGTGTTATTTTAGTATCATTCAGATACAGTTTTAAACATTTAGTTTTATACTTTCAGTTTAATTTCAGTTAAAGCTGTATTAATTTTTTTGTATGTTTTTGTCATTTTTATTAGTTTAGATGTTTTTTATATTAATAGATATCTTTATAGTTTTTATTATTACCTTAAAATTATTTTAGTTAAACTAAATAATAATGTGAAATTATGAAATAAAAAGTTTTTATAATTTATTTTATTTCAGGTATTAAATAAAAATGTAAAGGTTTTAATTTTATTTTCAGTAGTGGACTATAATAACCCTTTTGCTAATGTTCCAATTAAGTTATGAAAAAAAGTATTTTTGAATGTACTCTGAACGTTCAACATGTAATTTATTTATTTATTATTTTTATTTAATTTTTTTGCGTTTTTGTGTCTTTCTTGGCAACGTGAACACATTAAGGCAGGGGTCACCAAACTTGATCCTGGAGGGCCGGTGTCCTGGAGAGTTTAGCTCCAACTTGCCTCAACACCTTTCTACCTAGACCTTGATTAGCTGGTTCAGGTGTGTTTAATTAGGGTCGGAGCTCACCCTAATGGCCCCTGCATTAAGGGACCGTTCCATAGCAAACATTAAGAGAACGTTTGAATATTGTCTGAATGTTTAGACACACGTAGAGCATATTAATGTTTAAAAAAATTCAATGAATGTCCACGAACAATGAATAAATAATGTTTATGTGCTAACATTCTGTTACATGCAGACAACATCGGAAAGTTCTTAAAGACATGATAACTTTTAACAAACAATCTATTAAGGTCAGCGGAAGAACATTTGTTCATATAGAGCCTTGCCACAAAAAAATACAAAAAATCACACAGTATTAGGTTTATTGATGCAATGATCAAGTTTATGTCAACAAAGGCAATGTTTGCAACTTAAAGGGTTATTAAATCAATATTTTTTTCACTGTATAAATGCATTTCTTTAGGTTGTGCTAACAGATCCCCTGAATCTCTTTTTAGAGTGCAATGTTAGCATCTAAACATTTAAGATGTTAAATATGCAAATATATTTCACTTTCTGTCATCCTGATTTCAAAAGGCAATAATTGCATCATATCATGCTCTTGTGAGATTACTTGTGGACTGTGTGTCTCTTCATCTCTGTTCTCACCCAAACAATGGGTGGTTACCGCAGCAATAGAGTCTCCAGGACAACAGGTGAACAAAGAGCGAGAGGAGGGGGGAATGCTGGGAGTGGGGTGGAGGGGCACCAGGGATGCCCTTGGCCTCTGTGTGGTCAGTGGGGGACATGGGCCTCCGGAGGGTCTATAAGAAAATGTCTGTCCAAAATCTGTCCTTCTTTGCGAGCATGAAATGATTGATAATCCTCTAACTAACTAAGACTCTGATGCTGACACTGTCAGTTCTTCCCTCCACATGATGTATGGCCTCATTTGCTTCGTGAGTTAGTTGCAATGATAAGTGCCAATTCCACTAACACAGCATATAGTCTTTCATATCAGCTCAGTGACTCTGTTCTGAACCTGGGAACATGAACCTCACACAGCAGTGCATGAAGAGTAAGTCAGAGTGTTTTTAGGATCAATGGAATTCATTCAGATCTAAGAAACTAATGATTTTGTAACCATTTAAATAAGGTTATTTATGTTTAGCAGTCATACATTGTAGCAGAAGAATTGTATAAATTTCAGTAGAAAGCTTGAAATAAACACATCTGCCCTGGAAGAAATGCTTTACTAAACTACTGAAAAGTACTGAATTAATAATAAAATAAAGGCTATGTATAATTTTTCTAAATGATGACAGATGAATAGAGCATGCAGTCCATGGCTGCTGCAAGATGTATTTTTTTTATAAACAAAATCTATTTTATTTTCTATTTAAACCAATTTAATTATTTTTATTTTTATTTATTGTAATGTCAAGGGTCTTTTTTTAAAACAAATGTCTTTAAATGTCTTCTAATAAACAAGAAAATATTGCTATGATATTTATGCATTCTTTATTGTAAGGTTATGGAACCAAATCTTTATTTTATTTTGGTTCAGATCTCAGAAAACGGTATAAATTGACTATTTTATTTAAACAATTTATTACAATTTAGCTTTTTTTAAATGCATTTCTGCAGTTGATCAATATGCACTGATCACATATGGAAAGTAAAAAAAAAGAAAAAAAAAGAGAAAGAAAGTCTAATGCAGATGAATGACGACTATGTATTCGTTTAATGCTCTGCTCGTGCTGATTTTAAAAGATCAAAAGATCTGACCTGTGTGTAAAACTAATCTTGTTTAATCCTACTGGATTAACACGCCATTTCTTTGTTGTCCTTAAATCTGTAGCAGACACCTCACACAGAAGAAATCTGACAAAATCGAAAAATCCTGTCAGCTCATTAGAAACGAATATATTCACAAAAACAAACTTTATTAAACCTCATCGACAATTCAATTGATTAACAAATTAATTCAATAAACATTTTTCGTTCTGATTTACTAAACAAACATGCGTATAATTATCGAGTTTAAAATCTATTTTTGTGACAAATATGTAGCTACATGTATTTTATTGTATTAGCTACTTCAAGAAAAACATCTGATAATGTAGCGCTGAATTTAAGGTTACATTTAGCATATGTAAATGTAGCCTACCAATCAAAACAAATAACAAACACAATTCTGATGTGAAACTAGCTATAATAGTAATAATAACAAACAATACACCATATACATAGCCTAATTTTATGCTGTTGTCAATTGCAAGAATTTAACGTTCAAGATGAACCATTTTCTATTATTAATTGAACACATTACAACCACATGATAACGAAAAATAAATGTAGGCTAATCTTTTTATTTATTCAAATATAATGCCAATTCAAAGTTTTCTTCAACATTGCATTTTAAATCATCAACTTTAAACAGCTCCTCATTATTTAAAAAACAATGATGCTAATAAAAGCCACTGATATGAGAGATGCTGATTGGAGACGCGTGGGAGCCTCCAGCAACAGATGTCCAGGCACAATTCTCGACTGATCGCTTGACGTTTCACAAGAATTGCG
This sequence comes from Barbus barbus, assembly GCF_936440315.1. Classification (NCBI taxonomy): domain Eukaryota; kingdom Metazoa; phylum Chordata; class Actinopteri; order Cypriniformes; family Cyprinidae; genus Barbus; species Barbus barbus. The sequence goes on along the minus strand of NC_136733.1, from coordinate 18,783,907 downwards.
TTTGGACAATCAACTGCTTGAGCTCATATTTCCATAAACAGCACAACTGTGTGTGAATATTTACTGTATAGCATCCATGCGTTCGGGTCCTCGTGTGATTCTGCTCTTCAGTGGGAAAAGGCCTTGAAGCACATTGTTTTTTCTTCATATAATTCAGGCGTGCAGCCTTTCAGTAATACATCGGCTGTATTTCATAAATTCCTTGAATTACATCATAATATTTTTCGGTCCACTTTTTTTTCGTTATCTAGAGAAATGTCAGAATAGCACGGGACAAAATCGACGCTCAATATCCTACTGTCTGTCTAATCCTGGGATGTTGCTTTAAGACTGTATGTTATTTTACCAAAAAACAATAGCATATCTCCACAGAGCTGTTTTTTCGGTTGCTAAAATAATAACGGCAAAATAAAATCAGGTCTTACCGGGTATAAAAAGGCAGAGAATAACCAAATTAATCATAAAATATTGTAAATGAATTCGTTCCGGTGTATTAAATAAATGACCAATAGTGATTCCCCAAATTTCCCTCGGAAATGATCGAGGAATGTGCTGCTCTGTCGATGTAGTCGCGGATCATTAGGAGGTTGTGCTGCACCGTCACCAGACACTTTCTTCAGAAGGCACGCCATGTCTGCACCTGTGAAATGTTTCTGATCAAGTATGGAAGACCAAAAAACGAGAAAAAAGGAAACATCGTGATGTGCGTCAAATTCCTCCAGAGGTCTCGTTCCGCGGTGCTGCGAGTCTCCAACTTCAATGCGCAGAATAAATAAAGTTCTTCAGCGTGTTCAAGACACGATGCGCGCGACCCTCACAATGCTTCGAGTGAGGATCGAAATTCATTTAGGCTATAGGCTTTTATCACTCCCATCCAGAGGACTGATGTAAATGAGGAGCAAAAAACACTGGCAGCGTTTCTGGCTAAAGGATGCGCGGAGGCTCGCGTGACAACTGCGCAGCTTTCTAAATAAACGGCGAGGGCGAGAGTGGGGTCGGTGGTCGCTTGGTACGAGATTTGAATAACACACCAGTGAGTGATAAATGGCCATTGTGGTGAGAAGGGGATGAGTATCCACTGTCTCAATCGGCGTAGTGACCAGCAGCTGCGCTGGGACCAGCAACCTCTTAAAGAAACAACACTCTATTTTTTGCCCATTGCGATTACAATCCAGCAGTGTCTACTGTGCCATTACGCATTGTGTCCTCGATGACGTTTCCCTTCTCTCAAAAGCCACTCGTGGACGGGATTACCTGGCACTTTACCACAAAGGACTCGTTCATGGACACTTCATAAGTAAAGTGTTTTTACAGGCTGCAAACATTAAAATATAGGAAAAGATCAATAGCATATAAAAATAAGAACCATCGCAAGTGTTTCATTCATGATAGGTTACTTAAAGCAGTTTATATATATATAATTTATTTATTTTTAAACCTTATATTTAACCAGGTTATTATTTGTCAAACTTTTTATAGTGACTTTTTCTCAAGTTAAAAGTTCATTTCTGTATAGCCATACACCTTAAAATATTGACTACAAAAAATCCATTGAACTATTGCTCAGGAAAAAATAGAGGTTTATCATATTAGGCTTTTATTTAAACAGCCAAACAATTTGGAGACACAACATTTTTTTTTTAAAATAATATATATATTAAAGGTGACATAAATAACAGACCACTTTTTAGGCCAACAAATACTGTGATTAATAAATCATACAATTTTATAGCAATGTTTTAAAATATATATTTTTTTAACTATTAAAAATAGGTTTGGAAGACAATTCACTATTAAATGATCAAATTTAAGAGGGCTCTGAACTGAGTTTACAATTTTTTTTTAAACACTAGGCTATATAAAAATACTCAATTGTGTAAAATGACTTCCAGTATACTGAGATCTATTTTAGGCGTTGTGTATTACTTTAAATATTTTTGTAAAACAGGGAAGACCCCCTAGTAGGCTTAGAACATTACCCTGAATAAATTTGCACTTTTGTGTGAGCTGTGTGTCCAGCCGTGCCAGTAACCTCTGACCTTTAGTATTGTTGGGGCTGAGAGTGGACCAAGAAATCCTGACCATTCAGAGAAGCTGAGAATGATCCATTGTAAAGGATTGCTCAGGGAAAACGCATTTGTCAGTGTCGCTGGAATGTTGACAATCTTTCACAAGTGATATTGTCTTTGAAGTTTTTTTTAGTTTTGATGGAAACCTTTGTATGGCACAGCTTTGATTTGGATTCTCTACATCTGTCAGAAATCTCCAAACAGCACTGGTTCAGATTACAAATGATTAATTATTATAATAACATTATTACTTGGTCATTTTATCCTTTTAATCAGTTATAGTGTTAATTACATGAGTGGCTTCATAATTTAATAATTGGGCTGAGCCCAATGAAGAATGTTTTTTTTTAAGTGTAATGAAACTTTTTGCCTGGACAGTCCACGAAGCCTAATAACATCTGGCAGAAAGATATGAAAGTGATTCCTTCATGTATAATATACGTGTTGTTGCATTTGAGTTGCATAGAACGTGTTTTGTTGATTGAGTGTTCATTCAGCCATTATTAATTCAATAACGAAACAAGTGACTCTATTTATAGTGCTGCTGGAAAGTTTGTGAACCCTTTAGAATTTTCTATTTTTCTGCATAAATATGACCCAAAACATAATCAGATCCTGAAAGTAAACAAAGAGAACCCAGTCAAACAAATGAGACAAAAAGATTTTCTTTGTCACTTATTTATTCAGGAAAATGATCCAATATTGCATGTCTGTGAGTGCCAAAAGTATGTGCATTTCTTGGATTAGCAGTTAATTTAAAGGTGAAATTAGAGTGCATCTGTGCAGAGGTGTTTGCAGTCAGTGCAATGACTCAAATATCAGAACGTGACCTGTTTTATTCAAAGAACAGGGATCTAGCAAAGTCTGATCATGTTTGTAGAAGTGAATCATGTCACGAACAAAGGAGATTACTGAGGACCTCGGAAAAAGAGTTGATGTTGCTCATCAGGCTAGAAAAGGTTACAAAACCATCTCTAAAGAGTTTGGACTCCACAAATCCAGTCACACAGACTGTGTACAAATGGAGGAAATTCAAGAACGTGTAATAGTCTGCGAGGTAGCAAAAGTTCCCAGAGTAATTTCTAAGCAACTAAAGGCCTTTCTCACATTGACTAATGTTAATGTTCATGAGCCCACCATCAGGAGAACACTGAGCAACCATGGTGTGCATAGCCGAGTTACAAGAAGAAAGCCACTGTTCTCCAAAAAGAAAATTGCTTTTTAAAGATCATGTGGACATGCCAGAGGACTATTTTGCATCATATTTATTTTAAAACACTCTTTTTTGGCAAGTTTAAAAAAACGTTTACATTTCTACATTTAGCAGACACTTTGTTCCATAGCGATTTATAAAAGGAGGAAAAAAACTGATTTAACAACAGATTTTTGGTGCATTCTCATATTAAACATTCAAGCACACATTTCTGAGAGAACACAATTCTCTGAATATCAGAAATGTTTGAAGTATTTGGAAACCTCTCGTTAAACATCATGAGGAAAACACCACAATATGGTGCATTGAATGAATTTCAAAACACCCAATCACATGAAATGACACTAGAGGATCATAGTGAGGTTTGTGTTGTCCAGGTTTTACACCAGGGGCTTCCAAACTGTTTTGCTAAATTGACACCTATGAAAAAATTACATATTTGATGAAATATGTGACGTGACCTTTCGAAGTATACAGAATGTTTCCTTACATGTTCACTTGCCAAATTTCTGTTCTTTATTTACTTATGGTTGTTTTATTTTAATCCATTTTACATGTTTTTATAAGCCTTATTCATTTTTACTGAAATACTGCATTGGTATTTCTAATTTACTGAATTTTCTGCATTTGGATGAGGTAGAGAGACTCTACCTCACCTCTACCACTTGGATGAGGTAGAGAGACTCACATCATGGTGCCAGGACAACTGTCTCTCTCTGAATGTGAGCAAAACTAAAGAGCTGATCATGGACTTAGGAAGAGACAGCAGCAGCCCTAATCTCCTCTCAGGATCAGTGGGACCCCTGTGGAGAGGGTGAGTAGCTTCAAGTACCTCGGTGTAAACATCTCCGAGAACCTGACTTGGACTACACACATCAAACACAGGTTAAGAAAGCCAGGCAAAGACTGTACCATCTGTGACAGGAAATTCAGGGTCTCACCAGCAATCCTGAAAACTTTCTATTCAGGGACCATAGAAAGTGTATTGACTCAGTGCATCTCAGTGTGGTATGGAAACAGCTCCAATCAGGACTGCAAAGCACTACAGAGAGTTGTGCGCTTAGCTGAGCGCATCTCAGGGTCTGCTCTCCCCTCTCTGCAGCACATCTACCTCAAACGCAAAAAATAGAGCTGTCAAAATAATCAAGGACTCAAATCACCCTGGTAACCGTCTATTCACTTTGCTTCCATCTGGTAAGCGCTTCCATAGCCTGGTGGCAAAAACTGATAGACTTAGGAGGAGCTTCTTCCCCCAGGCCATCAGGCTCCTAAACTCTAACTCTGTGTCATAATATCACATGACTCCATGTATATACCACTATATCAATAGCTATTCATAATTTTTCTCTACCTCATATTGCTGCTATTTAAATACCCTGGACAACGTTTTGCACATTCCTCTTTATTACTATTTAAGTCAACAACATACTGACCTGTACATTTATATTTATATTTTTTTATCTTTTATTTTATTTTATTCTCTTATTTTTTCTACTTTTCTTTTTCTTAATATTTGTATACTTTATAATTGCACTGTCCTTGGAGCGGACCTGACCTACATTTCACTGCTGGTTATACCCTGTATAATTGTGTATGTGACAAATAAAAATCTTGAATCTTGATTTCCTCCAGAAACCTCTAGGGGTGTGCAAATCCAAATTTGGGAAAACCTGTTATAGGTACTTTAATAGAGCAAGCTGCTGCCTCCCAATATACTGAACCTCAAAATATGGCAGAGACCTAACAAAGCTCAAGTTATCAAAAATGACTGCATTGATGTCAGTTTTGGTTTTATCTTTTATGACAATGTCCTTCCCTCTTCTGGGCATCAGAACAAAACAACTCCTTCAGAAAAGAAGGTTATCAAACATCTGGTGTGTAGGTCAGTTCTGTTTCTGTTCTTCTGTGGTGTCCTGAGGTGGTGAAAGCGTCCTGGCTTTATTTTTATGTGACACTCTTCTTCCCTCTGCTGGAGAAGTCTGGGGTTGCGAGTCTGTGATATATGTCAGCAGAAAATCTACACTCTGCTTCATGACAGAGTCTAGAACATTTTGTTCCTCTTGTGAAAAACGTCCCAAAACATAACGGTCGACAGGCATTTTACCCGATGGTCGCCCAATACCGATACGCAACCGTGGCATCACCTGCGGGAACAATCAGCATGTGTTGTTGAATTTCCACAGCAAATCACTTCAGCTGATGTGTTGCTCTAGAAAATACTTGCTAACTTACATCAGTATGAAGGCAGTCCACACATGATCTCACACCATTGTGACCCCTGAGAGGATGAAAATATGGAACAGTCACCAATTAACTCAATATACATATCAAGACAGAAAAAAAAAGTTATTAATACAAAAAATCTGATGACAAGTTTTTATTCACCTTGCACTTCCACCATGTTTGATGCCGAACTTTCCAAGTGGTTTGTCAAGCTCATCGTGAATCAAGAGAATATGTTTGGGTGAAATTAAATATTTGCTGGCTGCAACAATTAATAAAAATAAAGAAATAAATTTAGAGTTCCAAGGATTGAAACGAGGAAGGTGGAAAAATATTACAGTGTTATAGACAATACATCTCACCTGCTTTTGCCACACTCACACCATTGATGTTCATGAGCAACTTGGGACGAAGAAGAATCAACTGGATATCTTGAAGTTGTGTCACAATGACCTCCCCTGAAACTTGTCGGTTAGATCTCCAGCTATCCGGCGCTCCCAAACGTTCAGCTAACGTTGTGAGCACAGCCATACCAACACTATGTCGAGAGCCATTCATGCCAGGGTTTCCCAGCCCGACAACCTGAAACACAACAGCAATACACAATGTGATTCAGTCATAGGTTTATATACACACTTAACAGACACTAGTACCTATTCTGGCAGTTATTCTTAGCCCTCTTTCATTAGCCAATTCCTTTTTGACTTATTGCTTCATATAAATGTTTATTGTGCTAAATGAGTTGCTTGTAATATACTACTTGGCTAACAAGAGGAATATTAACCAACTAGTTTCAAATAAACTGGTTATACAGTACAAGTTATATACAAATTTATGTGTCACTGAAGATACAAATATATATATATTAATTTTCTTGAGTATTCGTGTCGTGACCAATTGAAAACTCACTGCTGTAAGAATTGGCAACTAGAATATAATGAATAAGCACTTTAACGAACAGCCTTATTGAAAAAGTCACTAAACTGGATTAATAGCGTTTATTAAACAGGCACTATTTTTAAGGAACACAGGTTAAAACGGTTTATCATAACATGTTAATGGCAAGTAAATACCATTTTCCTTCTACTACAGTCAGCTGTCGTTTGTCCAGCTATCTTCGGTGATGGCAGCGTGCTCATCAACACTCGATTGATCCGTTTTGTTATCATCCATTTTATGAGAGCCATTGGCAGTTTGAACGCTTGTGTCACAGCAGCCCAGACTTTACCTCGCATCGCAATGCGGTGTTACTCAATTTGACTCATTATGAGTCGTGGTGAGTGTAAAGTTTACGATACCGGTCTGTGATACAGTTTCGAAACGACTCTCATCAGACAGATCTCAAATGTGGACTTTCATATCACGAAATAATCGTAGATCCAAAGAACAGCAACGGCAACTTATATCTATCGGGCATATGTATTGATTTGAATAAGTTTTGTTTGCGATTGGATTTGTTATTCATTCGCATGGATCAGTGGGAGCCCATTGCGTTCTTCTTCTTCGTCTGGCTTTTTATGGCGGTTGGCAAACAAATAGAATGATGCATTCCCGCCACCTACTGAGCTGGAGTGTGGATCATTGATGGAATAAGAAGAAAGACAAAGCGAAAAGAAAAGAAAAAATAGTAATAATAATAAAGTGGCTTCTAAATCCTATTAAACAGATTACCGTTCTTAAATATTTCATTAATGCTTTATATACTCTATAATTGTCCAAGACATTATTCAGCAGTTTCTTAAGTGTAATATCTCCGATCTCCATTTCTTTTAACTCTTCCACCAGAAATTTCTTTTCCTTTTAATAAGCAGTGCAATATATTAATACATCCTCTACAGTTTCTGCTAATCCACATAGACTGACTCATGTTTGTTCATTCGATTGCCAGATTTCACCTGTAAAATCCCCCAGAACGAGCAAAATATCAGGGCAAAGCGTAACATTAGCCTCGGTCCATCCAACAACGGTGTGAAATAGTAAGTCAAACTGAAATATTAAATAATGTGGATGGCGATAACAGGTTTTTTTGACCATTTTAGAAGCTCACTATACATATCTTTTAAGCTAAATATTTAGATACTTATATTATATATTAATATATAATGTATTATAGCAACAAGTTGTTACAGGGCGAACGAGATGTGAAGACGTACGGATCCATTTGCAAGCTTTATTCCAAGACGTGATCAAAAATACAGGCAGGGTCAGAACATCAGCAAACAGGTATAACACAGGCAAGACAGAGATCCAAGGGCAAGCGGGTCTTTGAGCGATGAACAATATCCAGAGGGCTTGAGAAGAGGGGCAATACAATAACATGAGCAATAGTCCAAACGAGGTGCAAACACAGTCCGAACGGCAAGGCAAAGGGTTAATCCAAGATACACAGGCGAGAATTCAAGACTAGCCTAGAAACTATGACTGGAAATGGCTCCGTAATGTGCTGTCACTTGGAGAGCGATAAACACAGACAATACTCTGCAATCTGACTGAGGAAGTCCATGGCTTAAGTAATTTGTGTGATGGGAATCAGGCAGCTGTGTGATCAGTGCAATCAGCTGTGTGTGTGTTATCAGTGCAGTGGATGATGGGAATTGTAGCCCGGCGGTGACGTGCAACAGTTATAGTGTCGTGCAAGGGTCAATGTGGAGAGCGAGTGACCTCTGGTGGTGAGTGAACAGAAGTTCATGGGTAGGATTCATGACAACAGTACTATTAACCTGCACAGAAACAGACACATCTCTTTATGTACAAACCCGATTCCAAAAAAAGTTGGGACACTGTACAAATTACGAATAAAAAAGGAATGCAATAATTTACAAATCTCATAAACTTATATTTTATTCACAATAGAATATAGATAACATATCAAATGTTGATTTTGAAATGTCATGCCAAATATTGGCTCATTTTGGATTTCATGAGAGCTACACATTCCAAAAAAGTTGGGACAGGTAGCAATAAGAGGCCGGAAAAGTTAAATGTACATATAAGGAACAGCTGGAGGACAAATTTTCAACTTATTAGGTCAATTGGCAACATGATTGGGTATAAAAAGAGCCTCTCAGAGTGGCAGTGTCTCTCAGAAGTCAAGATGGGAAGAGGATCACCAATTCCCCCAATGCTGCGGCAAAAAATAGTGGAGCAATATCAGAAAGGAGTTTCTCAGAGAAAAATTGCAAAGAGTTTGAAGTTATCATCATCTACAGAGCATAATATCATCCAAAGATTCAGAGAATCTGAAACAATCTCTGTGCGTAAGGGTCAAGGCCGGAAAACCATACTGGATGCCCGTGATCTTCGGGTCCTTAGACGGCACTGCATCACATACAGGAATGCTACTGTAATGGAAATCACAACATGGGCTCAGGAATACTTCCAGAAAACATTGTCGGTGAACACAATCCACCGTGCCATTCGCCGTTGCCGGCTAAAACTCTATAGGTCAAAAAAGAAGCCATATCTAAACATGATCCAGAAGCGCAGGCGTTTTCTCTGGGCCAAGGCTTATTTAAAATGGACTGTGGCAAAGTGGAAAACTGTTCTGTGGTCAGACGAATCAAAATGTGAAGTTCTTTTTGGAAAATTGGGACGCCATGTCATCCGGACTAAAGAGGACAAGGACAACCCAAGTTGTTATCAGTGCTCAGTTCAGAAGCCTGCATCTCTGATGGTATGGGGTTGCATGAGTGCGTGTGGCATGGGCAGCTTACACATCTGGAAAGGCACCATCAATGCTGAAAGGTATATCCAAGTTCTAGAACAACATATGCTCCCATCCAGACGTTGTCTCTTTCAGGGAAGACCTTGCATTTTCCAACATGACAATGCCAGACCACATACTGCATCAATTACAACATCATGGCTGCGTAGAAGGAGGATGCGGGTACTGAAATGGCCAGCCTGCAGTCCAGATCTTTCACCCATAGAAAATATTTGGCGCATCATAAAGAGGAAGATGCGACAAAGAAGACCTAAGACAGTTGAGCAACTAGAAGCCTGTATTAGACAAGAATGGGACAACATTCCTATTCCTAAACTTGAGTAACTTGTCTCCTCAGTCCCCAGACGTTTTCAGACTGTTATAAAACGAAGAGGGGATGCCACATATTGGTAAACATGGCCTTGTCCCAACTTTTTTGAGATGTGTTGATGCCATGAAATTTAAAATAAATTTATTTTTCCCTTAAAATTATAAATGTTCTCAGTTTAAACATTTGATGTCATCTATGTTGTATTCTGAATAAAATATTGACATTTGAAACTTCCACATCATTGCATTCTGTTTTTATTCACAATTTGTACAGTGTCCCAACTTTTTTGGAATCGGGTTTGTAATACGTAAATCATTGGGAGTTATATATATATAAATAGCTTTTATACTGAAAGTGCATGTAAGTATTCACCTTCACCTATAGCCTATATATATATATAAAGCAACTGAAGTGACAGCTGAAATTATCCAGCCATGGCTTCCGGTTTCACAGAAATATAAATAGGAGGGAAAACAAAGCCCAAATTCCCTTAATCATCCATCACAATGAGAAAAACCAAAGAATATATTTCTGATGTGCAGCAAAAGATAACTGAGCTTCACAAATTAGTGAAGTGGCTTTAAGAAAAGAGCTAGAGCAGTCAAGAAAAATTATCCTAGATCATCCAAAAACAAACTCCAGCATATTCAGTTATCAGACACGACTGGAACTTCAAATGGGACTGGCTTCTATTTTAAATTCTTATTATCCAATGAAAGGTTAGATTTTTGTACATTTTTTAAATAAAAGATCAAAAGGATTAACAATGCAGATTAATTTTCACAGCCATCTTTGATCATATTTACTAATAATTCTGACCATGATTGTATATATATATATATATATATATATATATATATATATATATATATATATATATATATATATATATATATATATATATATATATATATATATATATATATATAAGACGTCTGAAAACGTGATGACTGCGTCAGTTTTGAGTGAGCATTCAGTGTGATGAAATGAAAGATATATCTTCGTGTCTGTGGCAGTGTTTACATTGATTTTATGACGATGACCCGAAAATAAGTTGACTATTCAAAAGAACAGCTGAGCATCAGTTCACAAATAAAAAATATTGGTAACATTTTACAATAAGGTGTCATTTAATTCAACATGAACAAACAATGAGCATTTATTACAGTATTTAGCCTATTAATCTTTGTTTACATTAGTTAATACAAATACAGTTCATTGTTAGTTCATGTTAGTTCACAGTACATAAACTAATGTTAACAAACACAACTTTTGATTTTAATAATGCATTAGTAAATGTTGAAATGCATATTAACTAAGATTAATAAATGCTGTTGAAGTAGGCTATGGCTTATTCTTAGTTCATGTTAACTAAAGTAACTAATGAAACCGTATTGTTTCCAGAATATTGTTCAAATTGTTACTGCCTTTAGTTATTATTTTGGAATAAATATAAAAATGCATAAAACACTATGAAATGTATAATTAGTATTAAAATTATTAAATAAAAAATAATAATAATATTAATAAAATACAAAATAGAATTATTGGGGTCCTGTGGCTTATTTTACACAATGATTACAAAATTGGTCTCATTTTTAAAAAGGTTTCTATTTAATGAAAAAAAAAATAGCCTTATTAAATGAACTATTATTTATACGTTTTTTTTCCTTCTGGGGCCTGAAATAGAGGAGTTTTGGTCAATATTGATAATTAAACAATATTTTGCTGAATGTGTTTTTGTGTTGGCACCTTGGGTCTGTCATGGATAAATAAATATGACAATAAAACCGCCAGTAGGTGGCAGTAAGTCCCTGTTTTAATAAATGATTTACTGAATCATTCACATCAAACAATTCGTTCAAAAACTGATTCATTCACTCACAGTGTTGTGTAAAACTAATAGCACATTTGTGCTTGCAGCCTCGCGCGCATGTGCTGATATACAGAAAAGTACATTGCTTGTGCAATGAATATAAAAACGTAAAAACTCATACATAGGTATTTTTTGTTTCATTGCTGGAATTATAAAGGCATTCTAACTCTATTCTAATGGGCTTCATCGCGCAGTGAATGCTTTTGGACTCTCAAGATGTGTTTTTTATTTATTTCAAAGCTGGATCATGTCAGCTCTCCTATTGTCTCTCAGTCCCTCACAGTGGCTCACATGCACACATAGGCTACATTATGTCAAGAAAATGTCTTTAAATTCTAATCAAGGAAAATTCATAGCTTCTGTTGTCTTTAGATCTTCTAAAGTTGTGATTGAACCATTTTGCGCGAAAAGTGACGTAATTGCTTCCGCTTGTTACAGTACTGAACTCTGATTGGCCAATCAACGTTAGTTCTTAAATATCATAAGTAGATAATTTTAACATTTCATGTGCATGGTAAGTTTTACGTAATACACAAAATTAATAATCCAAAGGGGATGGGACGGAGTCTTTCCTCATTATAAAAGCTTCTCAACTTTTTTTGTGGTGTGTGTGTAGGGAGTTTGTGTAATTTGTTTGCCGGTATTTGTGTTCAATTATTATTTTGTTTGTTAAATAAATCTGTTATATTTTGGTTAAATCCCCGCTTTCCTCTATTTTTTTGTCATGATCTTTGAGCCGAGTTATGACTGTTACTGAATGATGGGATATGGCTCGTTTTTCCAGTTCATCTCAAATGTGTTCAGGTTCTTTAGTGAGTAATTAATATAATCTTTTTAATTCAAAACCTTCCACGTGCCAATTAATTTTTGCATAAGCTGGTGGCACAGCAAATAACAGCAAAATGTAGTTCTTCAGTAGGCTATTAACTCACTAGTAGCATGACTTTTCAAACTAACAACAAGAACGTTTATAGTTTTCAGCGGCTGATTTTTAAAACATTATATTTGGTTTCCACTTGTTTGGGAAAATAATAGAGACGCAAGATGGCGCAGTTCAATAACACACTGCTGCTGACCGGCAGCACACCCTCTTTATTAGCTGCTGGCTGCCTGGCGTTGCTAAGGAAGTCAAGTAAGTTTGCTTCTTCAGCGAAACAGAGGTAACGGAGAGCGGTTTCACTCTCAGAATATGACATTTTATTCTTCACATAAATGTATATTTATATTTTGCAAAGATAAAAACGCTACATTTTAATTGTAGCGATAGCTAACGGATGTGTGACAGATTTCAGACAGCTCTCATCAGAGTTCACTATTAATACATTTTAGTCTTAGTTTAAGTTCACGTTTGCTCTGAGGTTGTTTTTTAATAATAGCTATGTTTTTGTGGTACTGTTTGTACAGTAACGTTGTTAATATTAGCCTATTGTTTGTTGTTGATAATGTTGTTAATTTACGACGCCCACTAACGTTAATTCATGGATGTATGTTGCTAATTAGACAGTTTCATAGATGTTTAAATGATTGTTTATCCATTAATGTTTTTCATGCAGTATAACGAAGGACTGCAACAGCTAATTGTTCATGGATTGTGTGTTTCTTCCTCTTACCTCTTATAAGCTGTTAATACTAGGTTTGTGTTTTAAATTTCAAAATTAAACCGATTTTTCTTACTGATGTGTGTTAGGGGGTCAACAGACAAATTAAAATAAATAAGAAAGATTTTACAAGATGTATGTTTCTTATTTTTATAGTGTTGTAATCCAGGTAAAGCTGTTTTGGGACAATGTTTTCATAATTTGTTGTTTATAGGTAGTTTTAAATAACATTTTTATGAAACAAAGAAAAATCTATAGACCTGAATTTTCTAATATAATATTTTAATATTAGGTTGAAGAAAACTATTATTTAGTGTACAAAACTACATTTATATTTATGCATTTAGCAGATGCTTTTATATAAAAGGACTTTCAAAAGAGCACACAGCAATTTATCACAGAAATAATATTTGCAAAATATACGCTGTTAACTTTACACAAAACAGATTTTTTTCGAGGAAGTATTTTAATAATATGTTTTGACTTTAGTGCAATGACAAATAAGAGCAAAAATATATTGTGTTGAAAACAGGTGAAAAAAAAGTCTTATAATATTTCAAACATAAAAATATGTAAGCTAGCTGCCTATATATTTAAGGAAGTGGTCCCTTGTAATATTTAGAAATGATTCAAAACCCATTTATTTAAATTGTTCTGAATAAGGTTTGTATTATAACTTTTATATTTTAATCCAATATTGGGCAAGATGTGGAATGTTGCGTAATTGAGCAATAAGTGAAATATCTCTTAATCGAAAGACATAATTGGCATAATAAATCATCAAAATAATCTCCTCACTGTCTCCACAGGATGTAATCATCTGAGTATCATGGGACTTGTTTACATCTAAAACTAAGTCTGCCTATAGGATGAGTGAGCATGGAGACAGCATCGTCCCATTTAACCCCACAGAACTCAGGTCAGGAGAACCAGCTTGTAAAGCAGATATTACTGTTCTAAGTGTAGACCCGTGGACAGAGAAGAGCAACAAGGAGGAGCTCAAAGACATCAAGAAGCCATATGAAGGTGCCAAACTACTTCAGGATGAGCATAACAAGGACGCCAAACTTAGTCCATTTCAGCCTCGACCTCCCTCTCTTCCGAAGCCCGTGGGATTGGGAATGGGGGTTAAAAACATCTCATTTGATGAGAAGTTGATGGGGAGAAGATTGAGGAACAGCCAGGAGAGTCTCACCGACCCAGGCGAGACGGGCTCTTCCACCGATTCGCTTAAAGACGACATCTCATCAAATGGCCAAGGCCTTGCCTCCAGACGTCCCCTCGATCTCCCACCCCTGGAGACACCGTCATTCAGGATTAGGACCGGTAGCTTCTCCGAGACTGACAATGAGCATAGTGGTCCGAATAAAGAGCGTTTGAAACCGTCCAGAATTATTTTGTCCCCACTGCAGCCCACTGGGACATATCCCTCTCTGGAGAACAGCACAGCCTCCACGTCCTTAAGGACAACTAATCGGATTGACAGGGATTGTTTGGATTACGGTGCGGTGGGGAGAAGGGGGCGGTCGGAGAGGCTTCAGAGGAATCTGAGCGATAGCCGGCTGTTGGACACCATGGTGTCAGACAATGCCTCTGTCCATTCCATGAAGTCCACCTATAGCATTCTGAACCCCATCAGACCCCGGGATGTGAGAAACAGGTGAGTGTTTTTTATTATTATTAATTTGTTTCTACTTTTCTGCAGCCTGTTCTGCTCAGCAGATCTCCATCTTCAGCATCAAGATGACATGATCACAGGATGATGTGGCACCTTGATTACCTCCCAAAGGGTCCTAAGTGTCCGAGCCACATTTTTATGTGAATGCATAAACCAAATTAAATTTGATGTTTCACAAGGAAGTAGACCATGATTATTGTTCCTGCAGGAATGAGCACAGGCACTTGCCGGAGTAAGTCGCTACTTCCAGAATCACCTGAACAGCTTTAGTTGTGGGAAGTGAAAAGTGAAGCTGGACGTTTATAGAGAGATTGGACAGGAAGGGTGAAGCAGTGTGAATGCAAAGGGGATTAATGGATCAGTGAGATGCTAGTTCAGCAACTGTCAAACTGCATCAGGAGAACATGCATTCATCTTCTATTTGAAGGGTGACATGAGATATGTTTGGGCAGGATGAAATACAAAATCTAATTCAGAAATTCAATTGTCGTCATTAACGCCATCTGTATGGTCTTCATCTGTGGAACATCAGTGGAGATGTTTTGAAGAATGTTCTCGTTGTTCTTTTCCATCCATGAGATCATATTTTGACCAGGAGTTTACACAAGACAATTGTAAAATAATAAAAAGTGAAACAGTTTACTAAACAATTAATGCTACAAGTAAATTTAGGCATAAAATATGAAAAAAACTAAATGATTTGCTAAAGATTACACTTAACAGGCTCATTAAATTATTAATGTTTATAGATTTACTTTAATGGATTAATTGAGGTAATTAACATGTAAAAACAAGGGAACTGAGCATGAACGATTAAATACCCAGTCCCTATTAGCTACTGAATCCGATAAAGAAAAGGAATTAAAAAAAATTCTCTAATGTTGGCTGATAAACATAAAAAAAAATAGCTTGTATTTGCAAGAATGAATGTAATCATGTATGTATATTCCCATCCTTTAGTTTAAAATTGTTCTGTCTTGAAATTATGCAGTTTTCAATTATGCCATTTTAAAGAATGCAAGGATGCCTTATGACAAATGCTGGAAAATATATTTATATATACAGTGGGGCAAATAAGTATTTGATACACTGCCGACTTTTCAAGTTTTCCCACTTACAAAGAATGGAGAGATCTGTAATTTTCATCGTAGGTACACCTCAACTGTGAGAGACAGAATATAAAAAAAAAATCCAGAAAATCACATTGTATGATTTAAATAATTAACTTCCATTTTATTGCATGAGAAGTATTTGATACAATAGAAAAATAGAACTTAATATTTGGTACAGAAACCTTTGTTTACAATTACAGAGGTCAGCCGTTTCCTGTAGTTCTTGAGCAGGTTTGCACACACTGCAGCAGGGATTTTGTCCCACTCCTCCATACAGGTCTTCTCCAGATCTTTCAGGTTTTGGGGCTGTCGCTGGGCAACACGGAGTTTCAGCTCCCTCCATAGATTTTCTATTGGGTTCAGGTCTGGAGACTGGCTAGGCCACTCCAGGACCTTGAAATGCTTCTTACGGAGCCACTCCTTAGTTGCCCTTGCTGTGTGTTTGGGGTCATTGTCATGCTGGAAGACCCAGCCACGACCCATCTTCAGTGCTCTTACTGAGGGAAGGAGGTTGTTGCCCAAAATCTTGCGATACATGGCCCCATCCATCCTCCCCTCAATACGGTGCAGTCGTCCTGTCCCCTTTGCAGAAAAGCACCCCCAAAGCATGATGTTTCCACCCCCATGCTTCATGTTTGGGATGGTGTTCTTGGGATTGTACTCATCCTCCTTCCTCCAAACACAGCGAGTGGAGTTTATACCAAAAAGTAATATTTTGGTCTCCTCTGACCACATGACCTTCTCCCATGCCTCCTCTGGATCATCCAGATGGTCTTTGGCAAACTTCAGACGGGCCTGGACATGTGCTGGCTTAAGCAGGGAGACCTTGCGCACGCTGCAGGATTGTAATCCATGACGGTGTAGTGTGTTACTAATGGTAACCGTTGAGACTGTGGTCCCAGCTCTCTTCAGGTCATTGACCAGGTCCTCCCGTGTAGTTCTAGGCTGATTCCTCACCTTTCTCAGGATCATTGATACTCCACGAGGCGAGATCTTGCATGGAGCCCCAGTCCGAGGGAGATTGGGGGTACTTATTTCATGCAATAAAATGGAAGTTAATTATTTAAAAATCATACAATGTGATTTTCTGGATTTTTTTTTTTCTATTCTGTCTTCTCACAGTTGAGGTGTACCTACGATGAAAATTACAGATCTCTCCATTCTTTGTAAGTGGGAAAACTTGCAGTGTATCAAATACTTATTTGCCCCACTGTGTGTATATATATATATATATATATATGTGTGTGTGTGTGTCTGTATATATATATATATATATATATATATATATATATATATATATATATATACACACACACACACACACACACGCATCAAAAGATTTGGGTAAACTCATCCTTTAGTTTAAAATTGTTCTGTCTTCATGAAATAATGTAGTTTATAAGAATGTATTATGTGACATGCTAAAAGGAGCATTTCTCAAATCTTTTGTTCTTATTTATTATTTCCTGAAAATGTACCTGCTTATGGTTTTAGAAGCTTTTTGGAGGGCAGTGTTTTGGGTAACGGCGCCTTGCTGGGGGCAGAGGAGCTAGACCGCTACTTCCCTGAGAGACGGCTCGGTATCTACGTGGCCACATGGAACATGCAGGGGGAGAAGGTGTGGAACAATACTGTCATTTCGAAAGATTTGTTTGTTTAAGTACATAGCAGCTGTAGCCTAAGCTCTTACTCTTGGTCTCAGGGGCTTCCATACAACCTAGATGATCTGCTGCTCCCAACCGACACAGACTTTGCACAGGACGTCTACGTTATAGGGGTTCAGGAAGGGTGTCCGGATAGGTAAGACTTTGAGTTGCTTTTCACAGGGTTTATTTAGTCTGTTTCTGATACTCAGCACATTTACTCTCTTCCTGTTTGTCCACAGGAGGGAGTGGGAGATCCGCCTGCAGGAAACTCTTGGGCCGTATTACGTGATGCTGTACGCAGCAGCCCATGGCGTTCTCTATCTCACTGTATTTGTCAGGAGAGACCTCATATGGTTCTGTTCAGGTAGAGCTTTTTTTCCTTCATATTAAAATGCTATAATATGTTATGCAGTACTGTTCAAAAGTTTAGGGTCAGTAGGATTTTTAATGTTTTGAAAGAAGTCTCTTATGCTTACCAAGGCTGCATTTATTTAATCAAAAATACAGTAAAACAGTAATATTGTAAAATATCATTACATATATATTTTTTTTTTTTTTTTTTTTCTATTTTAATGTATTAGAAATCAGAAAATATTAGAAATCATGTATCAGTATAATTTATTGCTGTGATGCAAAGTTGCAGCCATTACGTCAGTCTTCGGTGTCACATGATCCTCCAGAAATAATTCTAATATGTTGATTTGCTGTGCAAGAAACTTTAGTATTATCAGTGTTGAATTATCAATGATATTGCCAGTTCAAGTGAACAGCTTTTATGATAGTATATAAACTTTACTGCCATTTTCGATGAATTTTTCATTTGCTTAATGTTACCTTGTTGAATAAAAGTATTAATTTATTTTTTTTAAACTTACAGACCCCAAATTTTTGAATAATATAATGCAATGTAATATAATATAATAGATAGCTGTCTTTTTTGCCACTACAGAGGTGGAACATGCTACAGTCACAACCAGAATTATATCTCAGATTAAGACTAAAGGAGCTGTGGGTATCGGCTTCACTTTCTTTGGGACGTCCTTCCTATTTATTACATCCCATTTCACTTGTAAGTATAATATTTTTAACAACCCAGTTATTTAAACTATAAATAAACCCAACCATCTTTGTATTTGCTTCAGCTGGAGATTCTAAAGTGTATGAGAGGATCTTAGATTACAACAAGATCATAGAAGCTTTGGCTCTTCCTAGAAACCTTCCAGATACAAACCCTTACCGCTCCACAACATGTGAGTGTTTCTGCATTTGTCACATTTGTCATATAGAGTGTATTTATTTTTCTGTGAATGATCAAATTTGTCACTCATTCTCAGCTGATGTCACAACCCGTTTTGATGAAGTCTTCTGGTTTGGAGATTTTAATTTCCGCCTGAATAAAGCCAGAGGTGAGGTGGAGGCCATTTTGAATCGGGTTATGGGCGCAGATATGAGCCCACTATTACAACATGACCAGCTGCTGAAAGAGATGAAAGAAGGTAAGTTAGATGCAAAATTACAGTCCTGTGTAATTTATGTACATGCTCCCTTCAAGGAAAAATATGAATTCTTTGTACTATAACAGTTAGAATCTGTATTTGTGCATTTGCAGGTTCCATTTTTAAAGGGTTTCAGGAAGCATCTATTCACTTTCCTCCCACATACAAGTTTGACATTGGTTGTGATGTCTATGACACCACCACAAAGCAGAGAACACCCTCATATACAGTAAGCTTTCTTGCTAATTGCATAACATGCATACGCTTTAGTACAGTTGATGATTGTTCCTCATTTGTTGACAGGACCGGATTCTTTATCGAAACAGACAAGCAGATGACATTAAAGTGGTCAAGTATACGTCTTGCTTGTCCATTAAGACATCAGATCACCGGCCTGTCATCGGCATGTTTCAGGTCAAACTTCGTCCAGGTCGAGACAAGTAAGCGTAGATGTTGTTCATCTTAGACTTAATGTCGTTAATTTTCAAAACACAAATTTAGATATATTTAACAAAAACCTGAGATTTCTGTCCATGTCACCAAAACTTTCATGATTCAAAAATTTCATAAAGACATTGTAAAAGTAATCCATATGATTCAAGCGGTTTGATTCAAGTCTTCTTAAGAGACATGATGGCCTTAAATGTTGAACTGATCTAATTTAGGGTATTTAACCCATAATTAACTCTTTTGTGCTCTTCATCGGAAGGATACGAAACTTGGTAAAGGATTTAGCACGTACTATGTGAACACAAAAAGAAAAAAGTAATGGACATAATTCAAAAAGACCAAATGGTCCTGAAAATAGTCACACTTGTACTCCTAGCGGTAAAAAATGACTGCATTGGAAACGAATGGGAGTTTTGAGATATCAATTTGGAAAACTTTTTTAGGTCTTGATTTTCTTGCTGTTTTAGAGTAAAATATGTTTTGGAAAATATATTTCATTTAAAATTGAAGTATTTTTGTGCATTTTTCATAATAATAAACATCAAATCATAAGAGACCAACTTTAAGTTTCTCCTTATTTGCGACAGTTTAAGCTGGAAATTTCATTTTCAGATCTATGCTCAAAAAGTGGTTAACAGGTAATAAATGGATAACTATTGCATAAATATAATTTAGCGCTATAAAATTCCCTAAAAGTACAAAATATTAAATAAAAATATTGTTAAACTAAAATATAGTACATTCATATAAATAAAAAATAAAAAAGGTCATTTTTGACCTCTACACAAAGAGCTCCTGCATCAGGTTAAACACTGATTAAAGCACTTACATATAGCTCATCAAAAATGGGAAGCTCACTGCCAGAGATTCATTGTGTTTTGAAGATTAATGTTTGGAGCAAACCTTTTAACCAGTTAACGCTACATTCACATTCATGTAATTCTTGTATATTGGTGTTCCATGTTACATTACAAAGATAATGAAGCAAAAGCACTGGGACACCTTCTGTCATTTTACAAAACAAATCATGTGATTTATTCTAGTAGACACAAGCTTTTCATCAATTTCCGAAATGGAATGTTAATGTTTTGTGGTCTGTTCATGTTTCACAGGATGTTATTCTGTAAAACATGTAGGTTTAATAAACCACTGAATCGGTGTATTATCCTCCCCAGCATTCCTTTGGGTGCTGGCCAGTTTGACAGGAGCCTGTACCTAGAAGGAATCCGAAGGAGAATCACCAGGGAGCTGAAAAAGGGAGAGGCAGCCATGAAGAACCAGAATAACAGCACGGTTTGCACCATATCCTGATCGGCGGACCAGTGTGCGAGAGCCGTAGGGTGCTAAAACTGATCATTTCAAACACCAAGGTACTGACTTGGAAAGCTGGACTTTCAGGACCAAAGGATAACTCGGTACCTCAGATGTCAAGTACACAGTCCAGGGACTAAAAGACTGCAGCTGGACAGCTGGTACTTTAAAATATGATCTAAATCTATAAAATATACTGACCGGAGTAAATTAAGTTAGCTGTACTGTACATCCGTTATTCCTAATCCATTTTTTATATTATTTCATATTCTGGTATTTAACTTACAGTCTCTTCTGTGTATGGTTTCAACCGATAGTGTTTTATGGCCTTGTTAAACCATTAGCTCAGCTTTAACTGATACTGTAAACACATACCAGTACCAGGCAGCTGATCCTGCTTGTTTGATTGGCTCCCAAAGTCATTTTTTGAAGAATTACCTAACATTTTGCTAACAGTTGTACTCTTTTATAAAAGGGAATCGTACTGTAGCATAATTACCAGCAAAACTGGGGAGAATTTGTGTTAGCAGTTGTTTTTATTTGTGGATGATCATTGATAGGTCAATGTGGTATCATGTAGAGAGGCTGACCTTGGGTTCATCTGAGTGCAAAATCTAAGCGAGGAGGCACAGACTATACTTGAGTTTACTGCCTTAACATATCCAATATAATTCAGCTTACTTGATGTCACATGATATATGTATGGGAGCAGGAACGACCATAGCATTGGTGTTGCTTGCGCATGGATCTCAGTGACTGTGGTGTAATAGTAAGTCACGCATTCACATCATGAATTTCAGTTCTGTTTGTACTGAAAGTGCCTGCGATCTTTCTCATGATTGCCTCAGTGACTTCAAGTACATTCTGCTGTTTAAAACCAAATAATAGCCTGTTATGTTTGTTTACTATGTAAAATAATACAAAAACTCATACTTGAGGTGTTATTTCTTATTTGTTTCTATTACATATTTTGAACCGAATTTGTACATGAAAAAAGAATACAAAGGATCAAACCTTTATTTTTTTGAGAACATGAGGATTTTTGCTCTTGACAGATTCAACCATTGCCATCATCTTAATAGGCAGCAATGGTAAATATATATATATATATATGACCCTGGACCACAAAACCAGTCTCAAGTCGCTGGGGTATATTTGTAGCAATAGCCAAAAATACATTGCGTGGATCAAAATTATAGATTTTTCTTTTATACCAAAAATCATTATCATTTTTATTGTAAAAATCATGTTCCATGAAGATATTTTGTAAATTTCTTACTCTAAATATCAAAACTTCATTTTTGATTAGTAATATGCATTGCCAAGAACTTCATTTGGACAACTTTAAAGGCAATTTTCTCAATATTTAGATTTTTTTGCACCCGCAGATTCCAGATTTTCAAATTGTCCAATCCTAACAAACCATACATCAATGGAAATCATATTTATTCAGGTTTCAGATGATGTAGAAATCTCATTTTTTGAAAAATGTACACAAGACTGGTTTTGTGGTCCAGGGTCACATATAACAGTAAACTTGTACTGTGATGAAGTACAAGGGAATAAATATATTGTTGTAGGGTAATCCAACACAAACCGCTAAACAGACATACATTAATCTGGTAAACAAACTCTTAATTAGTGATCAGTGGGTCATGGTCAGTGATTTAGCAAGAGAAAAGGGGATTATCATTATGTACACTGTTTTCACAGCTAGGGTAAGAGGTAGACCGCACAGTTCATGTCATTCTGTTCAGATATTTTAATATACTGACTGAAGCACAAGGGTTTTGTAGAACTTTCTGAAAAACGGCGTGTGAAATATAATTTGGGTTTGCCCAGTTTTACATAGAAAAGCACAGCCTATGAACAACAACGCAGAAATGTGAACAAATGCCATGGAAAAGTTCACTTATCGAGCCAATTATGATAGAAATGTGACATTAACATATTTACTTTAACACATGGTGAATTCAGCAAAATAATGCATTGGTGTGTGAATTTAAACTTAGCCAATTGTTACTTATACACCATGTCATTACAAACCTTTCTTTCATCTGCGTAAGAGAAAATAACACATTTTGAAGAACCAAACCAATTAAAGCCCATTGACAATTTTTATAGACAAAAAAAAAGGCACCTTTTTTCAAAAAAGACTTCTTTCCTGTTCCACAGTAGAAAGTCCTACAGTTTTGAGGGTGATTGAATAATCACATAATTTTGGGGTCAACTACTTTATAAATGAAATGCAACCACAGTCTAAGCATTGCACCTAAATTCCAGTGAAAAATAATATTTGTTGGGCCAGTCCTTATATTTGCCTCCAGATGGTGCCAGCTGTCAGTCCCCTATCGGAACAGGCGGTATATGCGAGGCAAACGTCCGTCTTTACTAGAGAGAGCGGCTTGAATGTCCTCGTATGAGGGCAGCTCTGTCAGATCTCCCAGCGCTGCCACCGCAGGCTTACTACGCAGCATTTTCATTGTAACTCTCTTGATGTCACTGGCTGTAACATTACCTAAAACAAAGAAAAGTGGGTGTGGGGTCTGTTAATTTATATTTTTTGCAAATATATGTCTCCCAGAAGGAACTAGTGAATTGTATGGTACTGATATAACCTATTTAAGCCATGTAATGCAATTATTAAGTACTTATGCTACCGTTCAAAAGTTTTGGGGTCTGTAAATTTTTGAAAAAAGAAAGTCAAAAATCTTTATAAAGTCTCTTATGAAGACAGAGCATTTATTTGATCAAAGATGCAGTAAAATATTGTTACAATTTAAAATGAATGCTTTTTAATTAATGCATTTTAAAATGTGATTAATTCTTGTAAAGCCAAAGCTGAATTTTCAGCAGCCATTGCACTCCAGTCTTCAGTGTCACATGATTCTTCAGAAGTCATTCTAATATGCTGATTTTCTCAAACTTTTGAACGGTTGTGTATTAAGTATTTTGTGAATGTTACAAACATACATTTACATGCTAAACGAAGCTTTCATAGGCTTTATACATTGCAGTAACATCAGTACTTACTGATGAGCTCACAAAGCTCATGTGGCAGCTTCCTTTTGCCTGTTGCAAGTACTTGTCGACCTACATCTTCAAAGATGACCGGTCGTGACTCCAGGTTCATCATGAGCATGGATTTCAGTTGTGTCTTGGCTCTCTCTAGCTCCATCTACACAAGTGAGAGATGTCAGGGTTTGAACACATTCACAATGAGTCAAGTAACCTTTATTTATAGAATGCTTTATACAATACAGATTGTGTCAAAGCAGCTTTACAGTGTCGAAAGGGAAAATAAATCGTTTATCAATGATGCAAGAGGAGTAACCAACACAACCTTTTCACAGACTGCGATGTGATTTTTTTTTTTTCATTTTTAAAAATATAATATACATTAATTATACATAAAACTGTACTTTTGTTATATTACATTAATTACATTTCAGAAAACAATGTTCTGAACTGTAGTCAAGCTCTGAATATTGTTTTCATCTTTTGGAAAGTCAAGAGATTCTCTGGTTGATTTTACAGGGTTTCTGCAGGTTTTATGAAGATACATTTAAGTTTTTTTAGACCAAGTAAAGAAAACTTAAGGAATAAATTGAATATAACACAATACGTCAACATGGTCTAAATGTAAAGTCTTGTATTAGCAATGCTTCAAATACAACTTCTAATAATAACAAAAAATGTACAAAAAAAATAGATTGAGGCTTGAATAGCTCTGCTCCATACCACTAGAATACGGAAGTAACTTTTACTGTATCTTCTGTTCAGGTCTTGTTTTCTAGTGCAAATATCTAAAGATTCAGAAATCAAAATCCATTTACTTGAGCAGCAAAATGACATGCGTTTCATTTTAAGAGAAAATGATCAAAATGAAGAGTTTATGATTAAAACAGGACTAAATATCAAGCCCCATTAAGAACTCACTTAATTTTGCCCAATTTCTCAGAAAACAAGACTTTGATGTTAATTTTGCATCACAAGTAAATGTATCTTGATTTAAGGATGTTTATATTAGAAACAAGACAAAAAACACAGAAGATATTAATTTTCTGCAGTACATGGGATATTTAATGCTATGACGTTTTAAGACTCTCTGCTCTGATTTAAGACCTTAAGGCATTAATTTGAGGCCTTGTTGTGTCATTTGCTATTGAAGCAAATGGGAACACAAAAACTGCTTGTAGTTTCCAATCACCATTATAGAAGTTGACCCAACTATGACTTCACTCCCAGAAATGTGAAAAGGGTCAATAACAAAGGAAGGACAAAAGGATGGTCTTACTTCTCCTGCTGTCCCAGTCATCTGAATAAACTCCCTTGTAATGATCTCCACCATTTCTCGCACCTAAACAAATAAATAGTTTAAAATAATGCAGTGTACGAAAGTAATATTTACTAGATAAACCTAACTACAGTACCTGTCTAGGGTCTGCACTTGCATGGATACAGAGCAGACCACTATCTTCATAGCTGTGGTGGTATGAAGTAGCATTGTACATCCAGTGATGCCTGCACAAACAACAACAAACTGCTTAAAACGGTTCACCACATAAATAACAGTAGAGTTTATAGAGCATGAATACACAACACCACACCTGTTGAGCACATTAAGGTAGAGACGGGTGAACATGCCTTTTCCAGGACCTCCAGCAGAGAAGGACCCTCCGCCTCCCATCATCATATTGAGGACCGCAAACGGGATGAAGTCATCCTCCTATAAGTGAAAAAAAAAAAAAAACTCACATCAGCACACAACCATTTCCGGCAAGCATGAAATTGAATTGATTTAACTTAATATGTGCAACAAACCAAAAAGGAACAGCTCTCCAGCCCAATCATGATGTGTGTTAGTTCAGGAATAGGTGTTGGACCCAAACTCACATCTGACATGTCCTTCACCATCTGACATGAGACAATCAGCTTAGCTTGTAATTCAGGAATCTTAAAAAAATTACAAATGATGACTGCCGGACTTAAGAATTCGCTCACCTTAACGATTCCACCCGTGTATTGTGCTACAGACTGGTCGACGTTGGCAGGTGTGCTCGCACCCCATACTGGTTTTACATTTAGGAGATACTTTCTGGCACACTGCACAAGCTGCTCATGTTCAATCCCAACACCGGCCAGCACCATGCGCTCTGGACAGTAATAGCTCTGTAGGTACTTATGAAGCAGCTTCCTGTCAATTTTCTCAACATTTTCGGGAGGGCAGAAGCGAGGCAGGCCCACGGTGTTGCCCCTGTATGCAGCCTAAATATTAAAGAGAAAATCAAATAAGACTTACAAACTCATTTCAATAACCTACAGAAAAGCATTAAGCCATACTTACAGCATGAATCATTTCTGTTAGTAAAGGCTCCGGGTCAGGTCTCATGTTCAGATCCTCCAACTCAAACCGAACTGCCATTCTGGTCATCTCAATCTCCTCATCTGAAGAAATAACATCAATTACATACAATACAGGTCAAAAATCTGGAATAAAAAACTTTTCAAAAAGTTTTTTTGAAGTCTCTTATGCTCACCATAAGAGACATGCAGCCTGCATGTATTTGATTAAAACTACTGCACAAACAGAAATATTATTAATTCAAACTGTTTTCTATTTTAATTTATATTTAAAATATAATTTATTCCTGAGATGGGGAAAGCATCATTACTCCAGTCTCCAGTGTCACGTGATCCTTCAGAAATCATTCTAATATACTGATTTGGTGCTCGAGAAAATTATGGCTTATGTTGAAAATAGTTGTGCTGCTTAATATTTTTTGCTTTAATATTGTACTTTTATCAGCATTCTTGATGCATAGAAAGTTCAAAAGAACAGCATTTGTTTAAAATAGAAACCTTTTGTAACATTGTAAATGTCTTTATAACTTTTCATCATTTTAACGTGTCGTAGCTGAAAAAAAGTATTCATTTCTTTTTTTTCTCTCACTTGCCCCAAACTTTTGAATAGCAGTGTATAACTTTAACCATTTCAGTTGTGTTTTAGATGCTCACCTAATAAACGGGGCTGTAGAACCGCATCTGACAGGAGGTTCACTACAGTATCCAGACCCTTAACTTCAGCTGAAACCGCATACATTGTTGTGTCCCTGTAAATGACAGAAATAAATAAAACATGTTAAATAAGAGCTAAACAGATGACAAAAAAAACAAGGAAAAAAAAGTGTCAGACCTGGATGTTTGGCAGTCACATATGCCTCCATGTTTCTCAAGTGTTAGGAGAATTTCATCTTTACTTCCAAACTGGGCTGTAGACTTAAATTGAAGTATGAAGTTTGGTTTTGTGCAGAGGAACAGTGTCAAAGCAGTTTATTATATAAACAATTCATGCAATAAAACTCATAAACATATACTAACTTACAGAGAAGGAAAGCTTTTCCAAAAAGTGTGCAATTCCACTGGGATATTTTGC
The DNA here is from genome assembly GCF_936440315.1 of Barbus barbus. Classification (NCBI taxonomy): domain Eukaryota; kingdom Metazoa; phylum Chordata; class Actinopteri; order Cypriniformes; family Cyprinidae; genus Barbus; species Barbus barbus. Next base: position 18,756,765 of record NC_136733.1, on the reverse strand, counting down.
TTCATGACGCGAGCCCGAGTTTACTAAAACTAAAAACAAGCAGGTAACGTTAAGATACAACCCTCAGCTCATTTGACTCAAACGACACTTCACATTGTACTTACTTCCAACTGTACAGAATTGACCAAACTTATTCTGAGATGCAACTTTGAGTCCGTTTTCTAAGGTGGTGATTTTAGTCTCGTATTTCTCGTGGCCGTCCACGGAGGCAAAGACAGGTTTGGGGATCCCGGGTAACGGCGTGGACAGGGACACACTGGGATAGGCGCTGCCGCTGCTGTACGGTCTATATACTGCGATGCCATACCTGCAACAGTCATATAGCCTACTGACTGCACTCACTGCTTCTACATGTATCTCAACATTGAACACACGGGGCAACACAATTAAATCATGAGCAAGATGATAGTAATAACATATCCACACTGGCAGTATTTGCTGTCAATTACAGTGTACCGGGGAAGCACGCGAGATTTTGAAGTTTGTCACATGTACACTATCGCTATTACAAACGATTTTATGAAGTAGGCTAGAGAGACTCATCTAAAATATATTATTTTATAAAGTCAAAACAAACATGAGGCTACGGCTCTACTCATGTGACGCGCGTCTTTACAGTACCTCTGCGCTCGGCTCCAGCCCCTTAATCTTGACATGTGAGCAGCCATCTTGGATTCTATTTGACCAAGAACGTTGCCCGGAAATGGTTATTAAACACTTCCTATTCTAGTCATGTTGCTATGATCCTAGAAACAAATGAAAAAACAAAACAACACTTTGTATTAATAGACGGCGTATGTAAATAGCGAGGATAGATTTAGAAATAAAATGTAGGCATTGTTACTGTGGGGGGAAATATAAAACAAACTGCTATTTGTACAGTACAACTTATTAATGTTATGATGCCTACATTTGACTAGTTTTCACAGTCCAATTACATAAACGTTTCTCTCTAGCAGATGTTTTAAAATAAACAAAATGGAAAATAAATAAACAAATAACAGGAAAGGACAGGTTGTCACATGTGCTCTTTTTGTTGTAATGTTATACGATTAAAAAGGCATTAAATAGTCTAAAACAGATGGCAGGGTCCCATTGTGAAAACTTTCCTTGTGACATATCATGGCCCACAAAACCTACATGATTTTTTGATGATGAGCAATAACAATGGAAAGCTTTTCCAAAAAGTGTATAATATTTTTGTGGCTGTGAAGGTATTCATACAGAAACAGACTTTCACAGATAAACCATGAGAAATGTTCACTATTGTAAAAACTAGCCTCCCTAGTTATCAATAAAAAAGCCACTAAAGTACATCAACCAATCTGTTGAGATTCATGCTTGACATTAAGTTTGGAGTCTTTCACACCAGTTTTATTTCACACTAGTTTAACTTAAAAGAGCTTGTGTCTATATATAACAGTTTGTACTTACATCTTGTATTGAGACCAAAATAAATGGTGCATGAGAATTGGATGGATTTCTAAATGCAGGCATGAGCGATTTTTGAGAATTAGTTCACTGAAAGAAGTGTGCATATATTTAGAGAATGATGTTTCCAATGCATCTGATTCTTATTTTGTTGACCATATGTTTAATGCCACAAATGAACTTTTCATATGAGCTTCAAGATACAGTTCACACTCTGAGAGAGGAGAACGCATACCTGCATCACAGACTGAAACACCTCACGCAGACACTGCGAAAGGTCACTCACATGGTGAAAATAATCTGTTTACAGACCTTTAATAATCTATATGTGCGTATATGAGTCAGTGTTTGAATGCAAATTTATATTTATATTTTGTTTATATAATGTTTTCTATCCATAAGTGTTTATATTTCCACAGGGTCTGCTGTGAATCATGATAATGACAAGTTGCATGCCTGGAATGAGTGGATTAAGAATGGTAATATATGGCTTTTTTTTTTACAGCACTATTGAAATCTGAAAGGATTTCTCACCTTCTGATGTATATATAGTGAATCAATGCAGTATGTGATTGAACATGAGCTTACAATGTAATGTAAGCAAGGCTAACAGCTACTGTACTCGAGTCAATGTATAAAAGTATTGTGTGTAAATGTTGTAATGTTGTATCAAAGCAGACTAGTCCTCACTCTGTTACAAACTGAGATGCTGTGTGGTGTTTTTCAGGTATCAGCACAGAGACTCATCTCATGCTAGAACAAGCTTTCTGCCTGCCAGATCTTCATGCCAAAGCTCATTTATATTTCCTAGAGCAAATTTATCATTGTGTCAGGTCTCATTTGGATTGGGATCCTTCTCATGTAAATATGGTCATAATATTCTAATCTAACCTTCTAACATTTCTGTTGAATTCTAAATCTTTCTAATTAAAATGTGTAAATATTAACATTAAATATTAACGATGAGGTTTCTTTTGTTAGCATTAGTTAACTACATACCACAGCATATCATAATCTTAGTTAATAATTTACTAATACATTTTTAAAATCAAACGTAGTACTTGTTAACTTTAATTAGTGTAAAGAATGTATTTTATTTATAGTATTCATGTTAGCTAATGCATTACCTAATATCTACATAAGAGACCTTAGTAAAGTGTTACCAAATAAATAAACCATGCTTTCACATTTCATATAATCATCTCAGTTAAATAGTAATTTTATTGATTAGTCATCCATTAACTTATTTTGATATCAACATTTTACATTGGGTTGTCTATTCAGGTCACATTACTTTGAGAAACAATCAATAGCCTGTATTATTAATATTCTAGTGAAGCCTGGTTATAAAATCATATAAGACGAGTGCAAATAAAAGAGGTTCATTTGCGAGAGGCCTGGTCAGACAACACTTTATATTTAGTTTTGTTCTTATTATCAATGTTGATAAAAGTTGCGATGCCTTATATTTTTGTGCAAACTGGGATCAGACTGGAGTAAAATAAATTATTACTTTTATTCTACAAGGACACATTAAATTGATCAATATTGACAGTAAAGACATCTATAATGTTACAAAAGATTTATTTTTCAAATAAATGCTTTTTTTTAACTTTCTATTTATCAACAAAAAAATTATTACACAAAAATATGAATCTATTTTCAACTGCTAAACTGGATGCTTCAGCTGTTTTCAACACTGATAAAAATAAGGAATGTTTATTGAGCAGCAGTTCAGCGTATCAGAATGATTTCTTAAGGATCATGTGACGGTGAAAACTCTAGTAATGGCTGCTGAAAAATTAGCTTTGCATCACAGGAATAAATGACATTTTTAAAAAATATGTTAAAACAGAAAACAATTATTCTAAATTCTAATAATATTTCACAATATTAATGATTTACTGTTCATTTGATTGTCATATAAATGCAGCCTTGGTGATTCAATTATTTATCATAACACTTGATTCTGTTTCTGTAGCTGTTAACAAAGACAAATTTGTTGTTGTGTCATCTTTAGTTGATTTGTTGGGCAGATGTGGATCATCCATGACAGGTCTTTCTGATTGAAACTGTATATAAAGAATTAAACCACAGCTTGTGATCTCGACACAGACGTTTTCTCTGTTGATTCTTTTCTTTAAGCTTCTCGCTGATAATTACTGTAGCAACATGAAATGATTTGGAGCTATTCTCAGACTTTGTGTGTTTGATGTTCCACACTGAAAATATCACATTAGCCAACAGAATTGGCCTTTGTTCAGTTAATTAAAATCACCCTCTTGCATAGATTAGAAATCAGGCTATTTGTAGTTTAATTTACATCTGATTGTGCTGAATTGATAAAAGAAATGAAGTCGATTTACATTTGCAAAGACTTGCTATATTTTGCCCAAAACCCCACTAACTTTCTCTTTATATTTCTTAAATCTTGTCAAAACACTTGATTCTACAAAAAATACTCTTATTTTTAAAACAGTATAGTAAAATCAATACTACTGTTTCTGCTATCTGACTTATGTCATTTAAACATTTACATACTAGATTGTTTATTATAATAATCTGATTTTAAAGTAAGTTTTTAATTTTTTATTGGATGGAACATATTGAACTTCAGCATGTTTTTTTTTCTAAATATATGGAATGGAAAATTAAATCAGCAAATTTTGAATCACACCCTCTTACAACAAATTAAACACATGTAATATGAAGCATATGTGTAATATTATAAATCACTATTTTTATGTAAGTAAGCTTTTAACAAAGCCATGCTATAATATAATTAATAATGTCACATGCAGCCAAACACACATACAGGTGTTAAATGATTTATGCCAATGTGTACAACAAACGCTATTAGACTTGTGGACACCTTTTATGAATAACCATTACAGGGGAATTGGAACACAATTGTTCTCATTTTTCTCAAACTGCATGTTTTAGTTTTTTTATTTGTGGCCTCATGCATTTTGCACAGTGTCTGAACACATGCAGAGTGGTGCTTTAGTCCTCTCATATTGTTCGTGGCAGTGAAGGGGTGGTGCTCTACCACAGAGCCCATCTGTGTGCCGCATGTGTGTCTGCTGCTCCATCATTAGATCAAGCCTGTTGCATTGATAAAGCAGAGGACACACACTGGCAAGCACTCACTGACAGAGATGCTGCACTGAGGCTTAACACTTCTGCTCTTCATGGGTAAGTACAATATTTTTGCAGTTATTAAAATAATTATATATACATATATACACAGTTAATGCAATACAGTTCCAATCATGAATTTAAAATTTTGTATAGTGTATACATGCATAAATACACCTATTTTAAATAAATCACTACAAATCAAGTCTTATCTTGGTACTGTAAATGTAAACATTTTCATGTGGATGAACAAAGATTGACATGTAGATACAGTATACAATCAGTACAATCGTGTGCACAGATTTGTAATTATTTTATTTATTTATTTTTTATCTTGTGAACAACTCAAAACTAACTGGTTACAACTACGGAATATATATATATATATATATATATATATATATATATATATATATATATATATATATATATATATATATTGGAGTTAATATTAATATAAAATACTATTTCTTTTTTTTTTCTTGAAAATTTCATGTTTAACTAAACATTTTTAATTTTTTGTGTTTCTTGTCATTGGTTTTTAATTATTTGTGAAATATTGAAGCAACTGTTTGTTTTTTTCAGGAAAGGATATTAATCTTTGTTGTTTAGATATCAATCAAACCGATTAAAATGCTGAAAAATACTGTTCTATGAAAATATTCTTTGAGAAATAATTTTTTAAATACTGTCATGGTAAAAAATAAAATTCATAGATTCAGTGTCAAGCAGCAAAATCATAAGCAATAGAATAAACTTTCTATATACATAATCAATATCAGCAGTAGCCTACTTTAAAGTCAGCAGTTATCTGTTGAGAACTGAAAAAAAAAGTTAATTGCATGATTGTATTTAGTTGTTTTAAAATTTGCAGCTTTACAACACTGGATACTTTTCTATATGTTTCCATTCTGAATTTAACTAAAAGTATGTTATCAGTCACTACACCTAAACTCATATCCATAGGTAAACTATGAAATATTATTCTAAAGTTTTCTTGTTACTCTTTCCATCGTATCTTCAAATGACTAAAGCTAGACAAATTAAACTCCTTCTCTGGAGTGCTTAGATTGAATTTGTAAGGGGATCAAATATTCAGGACTTTAATGAATTGCTGAACTGCTTCTTCATTTAATGGGGTGTTGTTTGGCTCCTGGCATTAGATCCCATTAGCTCACCCACCTGCTGTCTGTGGGCCATGCCAGATGAGTCAGAACTGAAGCGCTCATTCATGGAATTTCTGTTCGCCTCTGAGTACTCACCTGCTCTCCTAAAATGGTGATCTCATAAAAAACTGGTGTGTCTAAAAATGTGAAATGTAATAATAATAATAGCAATAATAAGACAAGATACATAATATGAGAGAGAGGTCCTCTATAAAGCACACGTCTGAAATTAAATAATAAAGATTCACATAAAAAGTTTTTTTAAGCCATAATAATACATTGGGTGTCACGAACTCAGCCTCTGTGGCTCCCTCCGATCTCTGGTGGTGATCGTTTTGTTATCTGTCTGCCCCTTGCCCAGACCTCTTGCCCGAACTCTGTTTATGATTCTGCTCTGCTTACGTGGTACCTGACGCCTGTGATTGACTTATGCGTGTATGACCATTCTTGTGTGATAATAAAGCTGCACATGGATCTTAAAGACACTGCCTCCTCGTTACAGAGGGAAGGTTACTTAGTTTAAAAATGACAAGTTACCTTGTTTAAAATGTAACAGTGTAACTATTTCAATGCTTAAACTACATTTCACTACTTTTTGATTCTAAATATCTTCCAAAAGTTTTCAACTGTTAATCATTTTTAAGGGTTAACCTTACAGTAGTATTCAACACTGATACTTTCAGACTTTTTTTTTTAATACTTCATCACTTGAATTAAGATTATTACAATTTTTATTTTAATTTTAATTTATATTTATTTTTATTTTTATTTATTGTTATAATTTAATTTTAAAGCACAGCCACCACAAAATCAGACTTTAGCAACTCTTTTTACTTTGAGATTTGAATCTAAAACCAATATTGCTGTAATAGTTTTGTGAAAAAAAATGGAAGGAGTGGAAGACTGCACAAAATCAGAAGAAAACCTCTAAAAACACTTCATGTTTCCATTTATTTCATACTGGTGTTTCTATATGTTCACTATGCACATTCATGCAATTCAAATGCGGCTATAATAAGCTTCTGAAATCTAATTATGGATATCTTCATGACACTGAACTCATATACTGAGGCCTGTAGTGTAGAGAAATAAGCATATTTACAGCATCATAGCATCACTACTGGCCATATTAGCGAAGCAATAAACTAAGACCGCCCTGCATGGACACAGTGGCAATGAAAGCTTATGTGATCGAGTACAAACCTTTCCTTACAAGCTTTCTAACTGATCCTCTAAGTACAAAGCGCCTCTGCTCTTTTCATGTTACAATCAGTAAATGGAGGGTTTGCTGCTGTGTGGTGTGTAAAGTGGCCAGTCTATTGAAGAGAGTAAAGAGGTCTGTAGTATACAAAGGCTGGCTGTGATGATAATAGAGGTAATGAAACACAACCAAAATAGGAATATGCAGTGAGAAAGAGAGATAAAGAGAGAGAGAGAAGAGTTGCTGCTGCCCTGTGTGAGAGTTGTGATTTGCACTCGTTCTTTGAAGACACATTCACAAATGAGGCACAGCACAAGTATTTATGTTTTGAAATATTTGATATTTTGGCTACTTTATGACTGCTATCTGTTTATCTAATGAAAGGCTGTTATGTTGAATCCTGCATTAGTCTGAGGCATTTTGAAATGTTTGTTTTGCAGTGCATGAACGCATTTGGTCAGATGAGGAATGATGCTATGGACTGTTACCTTGATTTCAAAGGCACAGATGAAGAGGGCTAGCATGTATCGACCTGTATGGAGCTCAGTTCAGAAGTCCTGTTCACTCTGGCTCCTCTTTCTGTCCTCTTCTCTCAGGTTTAATCCTGCTGTGTCTGAATTAGGTGAGTGTAACCTGAGTAGTTTGTTTTTTGTTGGATTTTATTCTGCTGAACAGGCCCATAAAAATGGATGCGTGCCATGCAAATGTTTTACACGCTTGCATAATTTGACAAAAGGCTTGCCAAAACATTGTGCAGCTCCACGTGTAGCCTAGCAACAGGGGACTTCAAACTAGCCCTGCTTCCTCAAAGTGATGCTCATTTCAAATGAGATTTGTGGTAAAAGGTACACTGAATATATGGAATAGCTGGCTATTACTTTGCAAACAGTATACAAATACTAATGCAATATATAATGATTTATGCTACAGATGATGCATTGTGTTTTCAGTACTATATATATTCTAAAACCTACAGAAAACACCTGACACCACATTCACATTTGGGATTAAAAATTTAAACAAAGCTTTACATTTTTGATTTTTAAAAAACAAACAAACAAACAAAGTGATGTAAAGTGAATAAGACATACGTGCACCTCTTTTTACTCAAATTGTTAGGTTGATAATTGCTAGGTAATATTTCTATTAAATTATACTTTAAAAAAAATTCACTAAATACATGGAAAATGTATTTTATGTAAAATGAACATAATCACTTGATAATGCATTACACTGTTAATTTATTTATTGTTCTTTGTCAGAAAGTCTAAAATATTCAAAAACATTTTGTTTGCTTTTAATATTTATTTCCTTACGTCATTTTATATTTCCTTGCACACTTTTCTCGTTGGCTCAGTGTTTTCAGTGTTACCTGAAGATGGCGCTGGGACTTTAAATAGCTCTCTGATGCTGCACTGCACCGCGCTTGACTCTGGACTGAAGGCTCCTCTACCAGTGAAATGGGAGAGAGACGCTGGAGGTCTGGACGGCAGGATTCATCAGTTGGACAATGGCTCACTTTTCTTTCCCCACTTAAAAGAGGAAGATTTTGGAAACTATTCCTGCAGTGCAAAGAGAGGCAACAAACAGATTCAGACCAATGTCATGGTCAGCAAAGCATGTATGTATATAGCATTAGTAATTATATTAATGAATGAAATTATAAGAGGGATGATGTTAAAGGGATAGTTCACCCCAAAGGCAAGGCAAGGCAAGGCAAGGCAAGGCAAGTTTATTTATATAGCACATTTCATACTCAGTGGTAATTCAAAGTGCTTTACATAAAAGAAAGTGAAATAGACATTAAAAATCAATAAAAACAAGGAATTTAAAATGATATAGAAATTGATTTAAAATAAATTTAAAGAAAATGATTATACATAAAATTCATTGCAGTCAGTTCGGACATATAGCACAGTGCTCATTCAACAAATGCACAGTTAAATAGATGAGTTTTGAGTCTTGATTTAAATGTGGCTAATGTTTCAGCACATCTGATCTCTTCTGGAAGCTGGTTCCAACTGCAGGCCGCATAATAGCTAAAAGCAGACTCCCCTTGTTTTGTGTGAACCCTTGGTATTTCTAACTGACTCGATCCTAATGATCTGAGTGGTCTGTTAGGTTTATATTCAGTGAGCATATCTGCAATGTAGTTAGGTCCTAGGCCATTGAGTGATTTATAAACGTGTAAAAGTACTTTAAAATCAATCCTAAATGTAACTGGAAGCCAGTGTAAGGACCTGAGGACTGGTGTGATATGCTCAGATTTTCTGGTTCTAGTCAGAATCCTGGCAGCAGCGTTCTGGATGAGCTGCAGCTGTCTAATGGTCTTCTTGGGAAGGCCGGTGAGGAGACCATTACAATAATCCACTCTGCTGGTGATAAAGGCATGAACAAGTTTCTCCAAGTCTTGACTGGAAACAAAACATCTAATTCTTGCAATGTTTTTGAGATGATAGTATGCTGATTTAGTTACTGCTTTGACATGACTACTGAAACTAAGGTCTGTCTCCAGAATCACCCCAAGATTTCTTTTACTCACCCTTATGTCATTTCAAACCTGTATGACTTTTTCCCCCTTATATATATAAAAGAAAACAATGTTTTTTTCTTATATAAAATATATAACAAAAAACAATAGGAAAGGAAACTGTTTGGTTACCAGCATTATTCAAGATATCTTCTAAATATCAGCAGCTTTGCAACCACATGTGCGTGAATGCTGTAAACGATGAGAGAATGTTTATTTTCTTGTGGACTATCCCTTAAATGGGTACACACAGAAACTTCAGTGCAGTATAAGTCTATGTCAGGTGTTTACAACAAATTGTCATTGATTTGAATTTGTTTGTTTGTAGGCCTGGAGGATGTGTTCTTTCACCCTCAGTCCATGAGAACAGAAGAGGGCCATGATGTTTTCCTTCAGTGTGTCTCGGGTGATAGTTCTCCTCCTGCTCAGATTTCATGGTTAAAAAATGGCAGAGTTCTCACCAAAGGAAACCAGATTCAGGTACAGAACTACAAAACACTCTCACATGTAGTAGTACACACACTGCTAACCCATAAATATTGGTTATAATGAAAAAAAAAAAAAAAACTACATTTGATTTAATTGCACTGCTTTTAAAAGTCAATAGCCTTACAGGCTAATTTATACTTGCATGGCAAACAAGCTTTGTATAATTGACCTAAAGTTATGGTAAAATAATATTTATTGTTTAGTGATATTTTTCCCGTTAAACAAATTATTTACCCAAAATGAAAATTAGCTGAAAATGTTCTCATCCTCAGGCCACCTAACATATATGAGTTTCTTTCTTCATAGGAACAGATTTGGAGAAATTTAGCATTACTTCACTTGCTCATCAGTGGATCCACTACAGTGAATGGGTGCCGTCAGAATGAGAGTCCAAGCTGATAAAAACATCACAATAATCTACAAGTAATCCAAGCTTCTCCAGTCCATCAATTAACATCTTGTGAAGTGAAAAGCTTTGTGTTTGTAAAACAAATACATCATTAAGCCGTTTTTATCATCAGCGTGTGCTTCCCCCTAAAATACCCCTTTTTTATAGAGTCTTCCATTTCTTCCTCTAATGAAAAAGTTTGTCTGCATTAGGAACTGTCTGAAATAAACTGAATAAATATGTTGTTAGATATTGGTGTGAGAAGATGAACTTTTTCACTGGAGGAAGCATTATAATGGCCTCGGTTTTAGCCAGAAGCAGTGGTTTAAAGATAAAATGCCTTAATTATAGATTTGTTTCTTACAACCAGCTTTTCACTTCATAAGATGTTGAGTGTAACTCACATTGGTGAGCAAGTGATATAATGCTAAATTTCTCCAAATCTGCTAGATGAAGAAACAAACTCATCTACATCTTGGATGATCTATAAGTCTTGACGAATGAGAATTAGGCTAGTCAAAGAGCGTTGTTGATTGGTCAAAACTGTTTGCGGGTGTGGTTTGGGCATGATATATTTTTTTTATTTGCAATCACACATGCCAAATGAGTGTAGTGTAGTTCAATAATTTTTATTTACTAAATACTATATATTACCACTAGGGACAGTTTGGAGGAGGGAGGCAAAGGAAGACTTCTGGCACTTTGCACATGGCTAACATCACCAAAGCAGACCAAGGAGTCTATATCTGTATCACCCACAATCCTCTGCTGAATATAAACAAAGGAAGTCAAGCAGCAACTCTGACAGTGCATGGTAGGACAGAGAGATATATAACTCTGATATATTTAGCATATTCTGACTCTCTTATTACTCAGTTACTGATATATTAATTCAGGGGTCTTTATATCTGTTGCACAGGTTCCAATGTAGACGTAAAGATTACTGAAGGCCCCCAAAATCTTACTGTACCTGTTGAAATGGAAGCTGCACTGCACTGCTTTGTTGAAGGCTTACCCATTCCCACAGTGCAGTGGTTTAAGGATGGACATCCATTATCCAATTCTTCTAGATGGGATCTGCAGAAGGATGGACAGCTGCTGATTTTTAAGTGAGGTTTTTCTATAGCAAATCATGAATAAACAAGTGTGAAATTGCAATAAAAATATGGATTTTTTTTATACACACTCACTGGCCACTTTATTAGGTACACCTTGCTAGTACCGGGTTGGACCCCCTTTTACCTTCAGAACTGCCTTAATTCTTCGTGGCATAGATTCAACAAGGTGTTGGAAACATTCCTCAGATATTTTGGTCCATATTGACATGATAGCATCACGCAGTTGCTGCAGATTTGTCGGCTGCATATCCATGATGCGAATCTCCCGTTCCACCACATCCCAAAGGTGCTCTATAGGATTGAGATCTGTTGACTGTGGAGGCCATTTGAGTAAAGTGAACTCATTGTCATGTTCAAGAAACCAGTCTGAGATGATTTGAGCTTTGTGACATGGTGCATTATCCTGCTGGAAGTAGCCATCAGAAGATGGGTACACTGTAGTCATAAAGGGATGGACATGGTCAGCAACAATACTCAGGTAGGCTGTGGCGTTTAAACGATGCTCAATTGGTACCAAGGGGCCCAAAGTGTGCCAAGAAAATATCCCCCACACCATTACACCACCAACACCAGCCTGGGCTGCGTTTCCCAAAAGCATCGTAAGCTTAAGTACATTGTAGACCCATTGAAATCAATGGAGCTACGATCAACTTAGGCTTACGATGCTTTTGGGAAACGCAGCCCTGAACTGTTGAGACAAGGCAGGATGAATCCATGCTTTCATGTTCTTTACACCAAATTCTGACCCTACCATCTGAATGTCGCAGCAGAAATCGAGACTCATCAGACCAGGCAACATTTTTCCAATCTTCTATTGTCCAATTTTGGCGAGCCTGTGTGAATTGTAGCCTCCGTTTCCTGTTCTTAGCTGACAGGAGCGGCACCCGGTGTGGTCTTCTGCTGCTGTAGCCCATCTGCTTCAGGGTTCGACATGTTTCGCGTTCAGAGATGGTATTCTGCATACCTTGGTTGTAACGAGTGGTTATTTGACTTACTGTTGCCTTTCTATCATCTCTAACCAGTCTGCCCATTCTCCTCTGACCTCTGACATCAACAAGGCATTTTCGTCCACACAACTGCCGCTCACTGGATATTTTCTCTTTTTCGGACCATTCTCTGTAAACCCTAGAGATGGTTGTGCGTGAAAATCCCAGTAGATCAGCAGTTTTTGAAATACCCAGACCAGCCTGTCTGGCACCAACAACCATTCCATGTTCAAAGTCACTTAAATCCCCTTTCTTCCCCATTCTGATGCTCGGTTCGAACTTCAGCAAGTCGTCTTCACCACATCTAGGTGCCTAAATGCATTGAGTTGCTGCCATGTGATTGGCTGATTAGCAATTTGTGTTACCAAGCAATTGAACAGGTGTACCTAAGAAAGTGGCCGGTGAGTGTATATCTCATCAATTTGAATATTTACAAAATTAAATGCTCATAATAAAAGACATTGTGAAAACAAGTGTGAAAATCTTGTTCCTAGGAGTGTTTTATCAGAGGATGAGGGCCTGTATTTTTGTGAAGCTCACAATGAGAGGCAGAAAGTGATATCCGAGCTAGCCTACCTCCTGCCTGCAGGTACTTCTTTTTCAGATGAGCCTACTTTCATTCCAGGTGGCAGGTATTCACACCTGTCCTCTATTTAGCATATCCTTTCATCCCTTCTCACACAGTTATGGATTGGATCTTTGTTCTTGAACCTGCCAACCTAACAGTGAGGAAGGGTGAATCTGCGACTCTTTCCTGTAGGCCGCCTCACAGCAGACCCCAAGCACAAGTGTCCTGGTTTAAGAACAACAGACTTCTCCAGACAGGACCGTATTATACTTTTGATCCTAACGGAGACCTGGTCTTCCACAGGTGTGTGTGGATTTGTTTGTTTTCTGCTAATCTATCCATTTATGTTTTTGCTGAACTGTGATGTTTATGTATATTTGTGTGCATGTCCTAATTTTAACTCTGATAGTACTGCAAATTAAATCTTTTAATATGAGAAAACTGTCAAAATGTAAAATATATATATTTTAATTGTCAATCTCTTTGTTTCAGTGTACAAGAGACAGACAGTGGATTGTTTTTCTGCAGCGCATCTAATTCCCGTCTCAAAAGGGCTCTCACATCAAAAAAAATATTCCTGGATGTTCTTGGTAAAGAATTATTTGGCTTTCTTTGAAAGTAACCCCTATTAGAAATCTATGTAGGTGTCATCTGAGAATGGTTTAGTCTGAATTTTGAAATTGTTATGAAATCATGTAAACCAGGGTGAGTCTTTTGTCTACTGAAACCCTATAAACAGGATTCTTAACCAAAATTGTTTGATTTAATTGGCCATTCCTATCATACCTGTAGTTTTATAATAAACCAATAGAGGTTCGCTAAACCATAAAACCCTGACTTAAGAAACTGATTGGCTAATCATTTGTGACTTTGTATTCTTCATTATGTTTGCTCAGCTCTCATAATTATTTTCTATGGTCCATCTTGCCTTATTATTTTTAGAACCTCCATCCGTGACTATCTGGCCGACGATGGTAACATCTCCTGTAGGAGCTGAAGTGGCGATTAAGTGCCAAGTGTTAGGACACCCTGCCCCTTTCATCAAATGGTCAAAGCAGGGCCGGTCTGTCCAAACTGGAGGCAAAATTATCATGGGGTATGTTTTGCATGGAGAGTTTATTAACTATGATTGTAGTTACTGTTTACCAGTGGTGCTTGTGAATTCATTTTGTTCCCAGGTTAAGAAACACAACACTCTACATTTCATCAGTGAGAACGTATGATGAAGGACAGTACACATGCACAGCCTCCAACACACTGGGTCATGATCAGAAAACCATGACTCTTCGGGTTGCTGGTAAATCTCCCTTTGCAAAAATAGCATACTAGCAAAACTTCTCATGGTAATAACATGTTTTCTGGTCAGGTACCATGGTATTATTTGAAATAAGAGGATGTATAAATACATTATTATTGTAATCATTGTTGCTTTTAGAAGTGATCTAATTTCAAAACAGATCATTAACTAATTCACATTTTATGTGGCAATGCAGAGTTGCAATCTATCAAAATTGTGGTAAAACACCTGTGTCATAAACATCATACAATTAATTGGTAGTGTAAATTATTATATTTATGGGGCTAGTTGATTACCTTAATTGTGCCACACACAGACATCCACATTCACCATGCAAAACATGACAATGGTAACAATCAAATTAATCTGATAATAAGACTCTTATTAAGAACGTTAAAAAAAGTTCAGTTTTGTTGTGCTAATTCTGACATCTGGCAATAAAACTGAAAATAGTAAAACAAAGCACTTGCTTAATTCATTAATGCTGCAATGCACTCTGGGAGTCAGCATACTTGTGACTATATGTATTTATATAATACATTTTTGGTAAAGATTTTTGAAAAGACTAGTTATGAATTATGTAGCTCTACGTTGCTGTGTAATAGCAATTTAATCAGCTTAAGTTAGTGGAACATAAAGTGGCAAACTAATTTTCTTTTGTTTTAATAACTTTTAAATGCCAGAATAACTCAGAAAGGTCAGGTTAACATAACAAATTTTTTCAATAAGGCATGATATTTATTTGCTTGATTTGCTTGAATGGGTTTTCTCACTTTTTTAAGGTAAAGTCAACTAATTTTCTAATTTAGATCTAATTTGATATTTCTTCTTGCTTTCAGTGAAACCTGTCATTGTTTCCTTCGTTGCATCACTCACTGCTTCAGAGGGATCACCTGTTAGTCTCCCTTGTCGAGCTGTTGGAGATTTTCCTGTCAAATACACTTGGATTAGAACTGCGTCGATACAAAATTCACCAGAACAGTCTGGTTCAAACTCTCTGGTCTCACTCCCACAACAGATGAACATTTATGGTTTGTTAGACATTGGACAGATTGTGGTTTTACAGTTTTCCCTTGTAGGCCATAATTTAATTTTTTTTTTCAATAAAAACTATTTTTTTTACAGATAATGGGACATTAGTCATCCCAAACGTCCACCGGTCCGATGCAGGGGAGTATCACTGCACTGCGGAAAACAGAGTCGGACAGGATTTGAGAAGTCTCATCATAACTGTAACTGGTGAGCATAATGCATGAGAACTAAGATTGTTTTAGTTCTCATAGCTCCAGTAAATATAAATCTGTTTCACATCTCGGTTTTATCTAACCATCCGAATGCTCTAACTTAAAGCTGACTCAGATGTCCCACCTGATAAGGAAGCGCTGAGTAATATGGTTATGCCCACTGTGAGTAATGAAATATGCAGAGATGGTAATGCTGCTCCCATCTGTGACATTAGCCTCATAACACGTGACTGACTGTGATTGTTTTGTGAGTACTTTGGCATTTTCATCAACATTCTTCACCATTTTGACCATTTTCAGTGGTTTAGGCCAGTTAATTGATTGAATAATACCTTGCAGCACCTGCATCTGGTAACAATCATGGATCTGAGATTTTGTGTTTTTCCAACCTTGCAGGTTCCAGAGATTGAGCAAGAGCTATTTACTAATTCCTTTCTTTATGGTTCAAAACTTCTGAGTAATACAGAGATAAATGAATCCCTTCAGCAAACAACTGAAGATTACACAAAGATATCTTGTAAGTCCATCTTTCTTCAATCCACAAATAACATAGCCTACCTTAGAGAAGTTTCTTCATTTTTTTTCTGCAAAACTAAAAAAAAACAGTATTCTTATTCTTTTTTTCTTTGGTACAGTGTTAAATGCTTTTGTGGAGGACTCGCCAACATTCTTGAATCTTGAATCTACCCAAGACACTACAGCGTTAATTTCACTTAAGCCAAGTCACACTAGCATAGGAAGTAATGAAAAAATCAAACAACCCATTCAAACACAAAAACCAAACCCTGTGCCTGTCAAACCTACACCATTTCCCCCACCCAAAGAGACTTTTATACAGGATACGCATGAACATATGCAACCAACAGAGCAGGCCACAAAACCTCCAGTAATGAATCCAAACACAAACAGCCCTTCGTCAGCAGACTCATATTCCCATACCCAGCTTAACATTCAGAGCTTTTCCCTGAAAAGTGTCCAGTCCTTTAGCGGACAAACTCAGACTAAAGGCTTAACTTTAATGGATGTAGAGAATTTCACTGCCTCGGCTCCTGTGAAGAAGCATCAAAATCAGAGTCAAATCATCAATCAGTCTGGAGGTACCAAGTCATCTGTGAGGAATGACACAGTCCTTGTTCAGTTACTCAAGAAAAACACCTCACAGGCTCCTATGAAGACCACTGACAATAATAACAGGTTGGTGATCAAATTAACGTCTTTGTTAATGAGCTTCTCCGTTCTTTTGCCATTTATAGCAGAGAGATAATATTTACTAATATCAACATTATTATATTTTTTTAGGTCATTGTTACAGCATAAGATTAATGCACATATACCTTTAAAGTAATTTATTCACAGTAATCTTTCAAACAAAAAAAACATGATTTCCTTTCGTATTTGTAAACACTTATTAAATGTGACAGAATTATGTATTTTAAGATATTTCTGTGTAGACCCTTATATAATATAACCCTTCATTTTTTTTTAGAATTTTATTTTGACATTTTTGTGCTGCGCATGTTTAACACGAGATGGAAGACAACTGTGATTTGCAATTTCAGAGGAAAGTGATTATTTTAGGGATTTTTATACCATTTTCTTTCTGGTTTAAATCAATGATGAGCATGCATCAGTATATTTTTGACAACTTGAAACTTGACATTCTCACAGGAAAGTGTGGCATGAGAAATTTTGATTTAGTTCATTTTGATCTAGGAATTGCTGAAGCATGCTGAAATGTTTGGTTTCAGGTTGGTTCCTTCAGGCAATGTATTGTGTAACAGTTAACAATTAGTAGAAAATGACAGACTGTTAACAAAACGCATTATTGCACTAGAAGAGTAAATGTAAGACCATATGGGCTTAGTTGCACAGACAGGGCTTAGACTAAGACCGGATTCGGCCATAGTTCAATTAGGACATTTAAGTAATTTTTTATAAATGTGCCTTAGACAAAAACATTACTGGTGTACATCTTGAGACAAAACAAAGGCATTGATATATTTTTAGATCAGTCAGTGCAAGTGTCTTTCTGCTGAAACAGCTCAGACTTACATTTTAGTCTGGGACTAGGTTTAAGCCTTGTCTGTGAAACCGGGGGATGATGTTTTAGTGTCCTGA
This sequence comes from Barbus barbus, assembly GCF_936440315.1. Lineage (NCBI taxonomy): Eukaryota > Metazoa > Chordata > Actinopteri > Cypriniformes > Cyprinidae > Barbus > Barbus barbus. The sequence continues at coordinate 18,739,091 of NC_136733.1, read as the reverse complement.
AATAATTCCTTCTTAATAAGCTATAATGGCTTGTTTGAGTTGTGATTTTCAAATACCTTCTTTTCCTCAGAGAAAAAGAGAAATCCCAAACGTGGTTGCCTGTGATTGAGAAGCATGACATTCCCATTGTGGTTGGAGTTGGTGTTTCGTTAGCATTCATCTTCATTGCCATGGCCTTTTACTCTCTGGTTCAGAAAAATGATCCTGCAGCTGTACCTACAGGAAGGGCAGGTGAGATATAATATACATATTCTAAGAATAAACCTTGATAATCATTTTACTCGCAGCCTGTGATAAGTTCATAAGATGTTCAAGTGCATTGAAAAATAATAAAATAAAACTTTTTTTTTCCCCCCTCATAGCTCTGAGGGGAATAGGAGGGCCTTGCAGGCATGGTGAATGTCTTGCAATGGAAAGGACATACGATAACAAGTTAGTCTTGTTGCGAGCAATTGTATAATGCCCTTGTCAACACTGCATGAATTGAATGGTAGGTTTGTAACTGTCTTAATGCTGGCACATTTCAGGGCATTTGAAGATGATAATTTGGTGGCTGTCATTGAGCAAAGCCCCAACACATCGGAGAAAAGAGCACTCCCAGAAGGCAGCCCATCCACCTTTATGATGGAACCACCGTCCGATGACGTGCAAGAGGGTGTCCAGTCCACCCAGGACCTACCAGTTATTGTGGAGACCCACCCAGAGCCAAGAGAAGAGGACCAGGTCAGAACTTTTATGGTGCTTTTCACCTCTTTAACAAATTATTCCAAACCCATGAAGGAGAATATCTTGAATATTGAATGTCTCTTATGTCCCACAAGGATCCATTTCCTATTTCCTATCCTATTTAATTTCCTTTATACAGGTACATCTCAAAATATTTGAATATTGTGAAAAAGTTTTTTTTTTTCTTGTAACATTTAAAAAAGTGAAACTTGTATATATTTTACATTCATTACATGTAAAGTAAAACATTTAAAAAGTTATTTTGTTTTAATTTGGATGATTAGATCTTACAGCTCATGAAAGTCAAAAATTAGCATCTCAAAATATTAGAATATTTACATTTGAGTTTCAATTAATGACCATCCCTACAGTATAAATTCCAGGTATCTCTTGTTCTTTGAAACCACAATAATGGGGAAGACTGCTGACTTGGCAATGATCCATAAAACGAACATTGACACCCTCCACAAAGAGGTCACAGAAGGTCATTACTGAAAGGTGTGGCTGTTTGATACAGAGTGCTGTATCAAAGCATATTAAATGAAAGTTGACTGGAATGAAGAATTTGGGTAGGAAAAGGTGCACAAGTAACAGGCATGACTGCAAGCTTGAGAATACTGTCAAGCAAAGCTGATTCAAACACTTGGGAGAGTTTCACAAGGAGTGGACTGAAGCTGGTCCAAAGTCCTTTTTTTCTGATGAAATTTTTTGATTTTGCATTTCATTTGGAAATAAAGGTCCCAGAGTCTGGAGGAAGAGTGGAGAGGCACATAATCCATGTTGCTTGAAGTCCAGTGTGAAGCTTCCACACTCAGTGATGATTTGGGCTGCCATGTCATCTGCTGGTGTTGGTCCACTGTGTTTTCTGAAGTCCACAGTCAACGCAGACATCTACCAGGAAATTTTAGAGCACTTCATGCTTCCTTCTGCTGACAAGCTTTATGGAGATGCTGATGTCCTTTTCTAGCAGGACTTGGCACCTGCCCACACTGCCAAAGGTACCAAAAGCTGGTTCAATGACCATAGTGTTACTGTGCTTGATTGGCCAGCAAACTCGCCTGAACTGAACCCCATAGGGAATCTGGGGTATTGTCAAGAGGAAGATGAGCGACACCAGACCCAACAATGCAGATGACCTGAAGGCTGCTATCAAAGCAACCTGGGCTTCCATTACACCTGAGCAGTGCCACAGGCTGATCAACTCCATGCCACGCCGCATTGATGCAGTAATTCATGCAAAAGGAGGCCCAACCAAGTATTGAGTGCATAGAAATTAACATACTTTTCAGAAGCCTGGCATTTCTGTTTAAAATATCCTTTTTTTAAAATTTTATCTTACGTAGTATTCTAATTTTCTGAGACACTGAATCTGGGGTTTTCATGATCTGTAAGCCATTATCATCAAAATTTCAAGAAATAAAGGCTTTAAATATTTCACTCTATGTGTAATGAATCTATATAATATATGGGTTTCACTTTCTGAAATGAGTGACAAAAAATATTGACCTTTTTCATGATATTCTCATTTTTTTAGATGTACCTGTATATTGTACTTTTAGGGACAAATTTTTGAAAATATGGGATTTCATATCATTTTTTATGCAGATGATACGCAAATTTATTTGCCTTTGAGGAAAAATCATGTAAATGCTCTGGACTCCCTTGTGAACGGTTTAAAGAAGATTAAAGCCTGGATGTCAGCTATCTTATGTTTTAATGAGAGTAAGACGGAACTTGTGTGGTTTGGAGGTCCTACTCTGCCTGAACTGTCAAATTTAGGTGAGTTGACCCCTTTTTGTAACCTGTGGTCAAAAATCTAGGGGTACTATTTGATACCCTCAAATTTGATAAACAGATAAATTCAGTCATTACATCTGCTTTTTTTCCCCATTTCTGATTAGTGGCGAAGGTTAAACCATTTTTTTCTTTTAAAGATTGTGAGAAGGTGATCCATGCTTTTGTGTTCGCGAGGCTTGATTATTGCAATTCATGGCTCCAAACCGTTTGCAATTACTACAGAATGCTGCTATTAGGCTGTTGTTGTTAAAGGGATAGTTCACCCAAAATTGAAAATTCTGTCATTTACTCACCCTCAAGTAGTTCCAAACCTGCGTGAATGTCTTTGTTCTGCTGAACACAAAGGTAATCTTGGAATGTGGGAAACAGAGCACTTCTGGGGCACCATTGACTTCCATAGTATTTTTTTTTTTCTACTATGGAAGTCAATGGTGCCCCAAAACAGCCTGGTTACAAACTTTCTTCAAAATATCTTCCTTTGTGTTTGGCAGAACAAAGAAATTCATACAGATTTGGGACTACTTTAGGGTGAGTAAATGACAGAATTTTCAGTTTTGGGTGAACTATCCATTTAAATCTGCCACTAGGCCAGGCCAGTATAGGGTTGACTTTAAGCTCCTAGTATTTGTATATAAGTCTTTGAATGGGTCAGTTACAGTGGGGCAAATAAGTATTTGATACACTGCCGATTTCTCAAGTTTTCCCACTTACAAAGAATGGAGAGATCTGTAATTTTCATCGTAGGTACACCTCAACTGTGAGACAGAATATATATAAAAAAAAAAAAAAATCCAGAAAATCACATTGTATGATTTTTGAATAATTCAATTTCCATTTTATTGCATGAAATAAGTATTTGATACAATAGAAAAATAGAACTTAATATTTGGTACAGAAACCTTTGTTTACAATTACGGAGGTCAGCCGTTTCCTGTAGTTCTTGACCAGGTTTGCACACACTGCAGCAGGGAATTTGGCCCACTCCTCCATACAGGTCTTCTCCAGATCTTTCAGGTTTTGGGGCTGACGCTGGGCAACACGGAGTTTCAGCTCCTTCCATAGATTTTCTATTGGATTCAGGTCTGGAGACTGGCTAGGACCTTGAAATGCTTCTTACGGAGCCACTCCTTAGTTGTCCTTGCTGTGTGTTTGGGGTCATTGTCATGCTGGAAGACCCAGCCACGACCCATCTTCAATGCTCTTACTGAGGGAAGGAGGTTGTTGCCCAAAATCTCGCGATACATGGCCCCATCCATCCTCCCCTCAATACGGTGCAGTCGTCCTGTCCCCTTTGCAGAAAAGCACCCCCAAAGTATGATGTTTCCACCCCCATGCTTCACGTTTGGGATGGTGTTCTTGGGATTGTACTCATCCTTCTTCCTCCAAACACGGCGAGTGGAGTTTATACCAAAAACTTCTATTTTGGTCTCCTCTGACCACATGACCTTCTCCCATGCCTCCTCTGGATCATCCAGATGGTCTTTGGCAAACTTCAGACGGGCCTGGACATGTGCTGGCTTGAGCAGGGGGACTTTGCGCACGCTGAAGGATTGTAATCCATGACGGTGTAGTGTGTTACTAATGGTAACCGTTGAGACTGTGGTCCCAGCTCTCTTCAGGTCATTGACCAGGTCCTCCCGTGTAGTTCTAGGCTGATCCCTCACCTTTCTCAGGATCATTGATACTCCACGAGGTGAGATCTTGCATGGAGCCCCAGTCCGAGGGAGATTGACAGTCATCTTGAATTTCTTCCATTTTCTAATGATTGTGCCAACAGTTGTTGCCTATTGTCCTGTAGCCCATCCCAGCCTTGTGCAGATCTACAATTTTGTCCCTAGTGTCCTTAGACAGCTCTTTGGTCTTGCCCATAGTGAAGAGGTTGGAGTCTGATCGAGTGAGTGTGTGAACAGGTGTCTTTTATACAGGTAACGAGTTCAAACAGGTGCAATTAATACAGGTAATGAGTGGAAGATAGGAGGGCTTCTTAAAGACAAACTAACATGTCTGTGAGAGCCAGAATTCTTGCTGGTTGGTAGGTGATCAAATACTTATTTCATGCAATAAAATGGAAGTTAATTATTTAGAAATCATACAATGTGATTTTCTGGATTTTGTTTTTATATTACGTCTCACACAGTTGAGGTGTACCTACGATGAAAATTACAGATCTCTCCATTCTTTGTAAGTGGGAAAACTTGAAAAATCGGCAGTGTATCAAATACTTATTTGCCCCACTGTAGCTCCCTCTTACCTGTCAGAGCTCTTACAGGTGCACAAGCCTATTTTAATTGTTCAGAGGATGAGGTACAATCCTAGGGGTGATCGGGCCTTTGCAGTGGAAGCTCCAAAAAGATGGAACAGTCTTCCTTCTTACATTAAGACTTGCTCCAACTCTAAATATTTTTAAAAGACGTCTGAAGGCTAGTTTTTTTATCTTTAGCTTTTGAGACTGCAGTTTGTTGAGGCACTGGTTTTTCGTTTGTACTGTTTTTGGTGTTTCATTTGTGTTTTGATGTTTTCTTTTTATCATTTTTGTACAGCACTTTGGTCAACACCAGTGTTTTAATAGTGCTTTATAAATAAACTAAACTGAAACTGAATGCAGCATAATCGTTCTTCAAAGTTTCTGCTTTTCTGTTAAGATTACATAGCTTTGCAGTCGTTGGGGCTCCAGACATTAAAAAAAAAGAACATGCAGTCAGTCTGTGGGTTAATTCACAGATATAAAGAAAGAAGAAAAAACAGTTACTTGTTTTCTTTTTTTAACAATTTTCTTTTTTTTCTGTTTTTTGTCTGAATTAGTTGGAGACTATATTTGAGGAGGGGAAGGTCACTCCTTCACCACATTCTGACATTCAACTTCAGTGCATGGAAGACTGCAGGAGCAGAGAGTTTGAACCAGGTCAGGACGCCCCCTCACCTCCTCCAGCCAATCCAGCGCCTGCCCAGGAGGAGGGCCTGCGTTCTTCCCTGACCCTCCAGACCAGCGATCCCTCCTCAACTCCCGTGCGCCTCAGTATCTCCCACAGTTTCTCTCCACTCCTGCTGTCCCATTGTGTGTCCCTGGGCATGACCTCTGTGGCTGTGGATGTGCACTTCTACCCTTCGGCCCCCTCAGCAGCCATCCCTGCCTTTGGACCCCCAGGCCAACAGGTGAACACCAGGCTGGAGCATGAACTGAATGCACCCTCGGCTAGCCACAGTAAATAACAAGAGTGTGTGACAAATGTATAAGTCACGAGAAAGCTCTTTTTAAAATTGCTCACCTCATAGGGCAACTGGCAGTTAGGTTAAAGATGGTGCTGATGTTCTTTTTCTGTCTCTCTTTTTTTTTAAATGATTGTCATTTCCTATGATGTTGGTTTAATGACAGCATGAGCTCATATGAGCATTAGAATGGCTGTGTCTGAATTCCCGCACTTTCACCATATTTACTGTATTTGATTTATATGACTTTGCATACTTCATCCACCATACTGGAAAAAAATGTCCTGTTAAATTTGTGGTAAAAAATAGATACATTAAGCTTAAAAATACAGTGACAATGATTCTGGTATTATGGGATGTCACACAAAAGGAATGTCCTTTTATGTCTTCAACCATATGGCAGTTCACACTTCCAAAACCCATAATGTTCACATTATTTTACAGTAAAATTATATAGAATGCAATGTTAAATCATTTACAGTTTTTATCGCATATGGTACATCTTACAGTTAACCCATTAACAGGTTCCTCTTCAGGAACTCGAGCTGCGTCAACGACGCTTTGGGGAACGCCAACAGCGTAACTGGCTCTGAATACCAATCAAATCTGTCCAGAAATGGGAAGGGATGTCACGGGCGAGGTGACGTAATGACCAGCTGGTACAAAAGCACGTGCGGTGAAACCGGCATCAGCTTCTAGAATGAAGCAAGCGCTGGCAGGGATGCCGGAAGTGTGGCTCCGTGACGCAGCGTCTCGTTCCCTCGAGGAACTAGGGTTACACAAGTAACCTAAGACGTTTTTACCGTAGCACTTTTACAAATATTTTTACAGTTTGGCATTAGGCCAGGGCGATATAATAAAAAAATTTAAATTTCCATTTTGTTTTGACAAAATTTGATAATCTCAGTGTTTATGAATTAGCTTTGAAAAGTGTTATTATTATTTTCAAATCAGAGGAAATATCGTAACAGCAATATAGTATTTACCTTTATATTATTGATTCAACTTTGTCACTGTGCAGAGTACAAGTACAGAGCCAATGAAATGCAGTTAGCATCTAACCAGAAATGCAAATAACAAGGTTTATAAATAGATATAAAAAAACGTGTATATACATTGTTTTATGATATATAGTGCAAGCTATGAGGTAGATGGGGAGAGAAATCAGTGCAAATGACTGTACATCAAATCAAAATCAAATCAAATCAAATCAAATCAAATCACTTTTATTGTCACATCACCACAGCACGTGTGCCTTCGTGAGTGAAATTCTTGAGAGCGTGCTCCAGACACTGCAGAAACAATTTACATATAGACAATTTACATATAAACAATTTACATATAGACATTACCATACATACGTACAGACTTATACAGATGACAATGTGTAATATACACATACATATACTCAGTACACATAGTGTACTATTAGACAGACATACAGTTACCGATACACATTATACACAGTATGTAGTACACATTCTACGTTATATACACACAGTAATATGCGAAGATGTAGCAGATTATATATAAACCGGATGTGCAAATGTCATGGATGTGCATTGGATGGTATCCAGTGCTGGCAAAAAGATTGTTGTATTTGTGCAGTAGTGTACTGGTAGTCCAGTTTGAACTGTATTGGAATTAAAGTGCAGTGCGTGGTATATTGTAAAGTGGGAGTGTGCTGTAGGGTGTATTAGTTTTTACTGTTCATTACCCTGATAGCCTGAGGAAAAAAGCTATCCCTCAGTCGGCTAGTGCGGGATCGGATGCTGCGGAGACGTCTTCCTGAGGGCAGCAGAGAGAGCAGTCTGTGGGACGGGTGGCTGGAGTCATTGATGATCCTCCGGGCTTTCTTTATACACCGCCTGGTGTAGATGTCCTGGAGGGAGGGAAGCTCACCTCCAACAATGTGACGGGCAGTTCGCACGACCCTTTGCAGAGCTTTGCGGTTGCCAGCAGTGCTGTTTCCAAACCAGGCGGTGATGCAGCCTGTCAGGATGCTCTCCACAGTGCAGGTGTACAATGATCTGAGGATGCTGGGGCTCATTCCAAACTTCCTCAGCCGTCTCAGGAAGAAGAGGCGTTGGTGTGTCTTCTTCAGCACTGCATCTGTATGAGCGGACCATGTGAGATCCTCAGTGATGTGAACACCGAGGAATTTGAAGCTGTTTACTCGCTCCACAGGTGTCATGTCGATGGTGATGGGTGTGTGTTCTCTGCTCTGTCTCCTGAAATCCACCACCAGCTCCTTGGTCTTGTCGATGTTGAGTGAGAGGTGGTTCTCTTGACACCATTTAGTCAGGGTTCTCACCTCCTCTCTGTAGGCCGTCTCATCGTTGTCAGTGATCAGGCCTATCACCGTTGTGTCGTCAGCATATTTGACGATGACGTTGGAGCTGTGTGTTGCTGTACAGTCATGTGTGTACAGGGAGTACAGGAGTGGGCTGAGGACGCAGCCCTGAGGAGCACCAGTGTTGAGGGTCAGCGGGGATTAAGTGTTGTTGCCCATTCTGACCACCTGACATCTGCCTGTCAGGAAGTCCAGGATCCAGCTGCACAGAGATCCGTTTAGTCCCAGAGTCTGGAGCTTCTCAACCAGTGTGGCAGGCACTATGGTATTGAATGCTGAGCTGTAGTCCACAAACAGCATTCTCACATAGGTGTTCTTATTTTCCAGGTGGGAGAGAGCAGTGTGCAGGGTGAAGGCAATAGCATCGTCTGTGGAACGGTTTCTGCGATATGCAAATTGTAGGGGATCCAGTGAGTCAGGCAGCACAGAGCAGATGTAGTCTCTGATGAGTTTCTCAAAGCATTTGCTGAAGATGGGTGTCAGAGCAATGGGCCTCCAGTCATTCAAGCATGTGATTTTATTTTTCTTTGGTATGGGCACAATGGTGGATTTTTTGAAGCATGCGGGAACCACAGACAGAGAGAGGGAAAGGTTAAAAATGTCTGTGAAAACCCCGGCCAGTTGAAATGCGCATGCTCGGAGCACACGGCCTGGGATGCCATCGGGACCCACAGCCTTGCGGATGTTCACCCGTCGGAAGGATCGGGTTACATCTGCGACAGAAAAGGAAAGTGCGCTCGCCTCTTCTGCTACAGCCGCGGGAGCGCGCTCTGTGTGGGCGGTGTTGTGAGCCTCGAAACGAGCATAAAAGTGATTAAGTTCGTCCGGTACAGAGGCGGCAATGTTCACAGTAGCTGGTTTATTCCTTCTGAAATCTGTGATGTTATTGATACCCTGCCACATGCTTCTTGCGTTGTTGGTTTTGAATTGTTCTTCAACTTTGTTTTTATATTGTCGTTTGGCAGCTTTGATTGATTTCCTGAGATCGTAACTGGCTTGTTTGTGATCGTCAGAGTTTCCGGATTTCAAGGCAGATGTCCACGCTGACAAGGCTGCTCGAACATCGCTGTTAATCCACGGTTTTTGGTTGGGGTAGATGCGGATTGTTTTTGTCGGTACTACATCCTCTACACACTTCCTGATGAAACACGTTACAGTATCTGAGTACGCCTCTATGTCGTCATCAGACGCTGCCCGGAACATGTCCCAGTCCACGTGATCAAAACAGTCCTGTAGTATAGCGTCTGATTGGTCCGACCAGCATTGAATTGTCCTGAGGGCGGGTGCTTCTCGTTTCAGTTTTTGCCTATAAGCAGGCAGGAGCAGAACGGAAGTGTGATCCGATTTGCCGAAAGGTGGGCGGGGGAGCGATTTGTAGGCGTCCCGGAATGGAGAGTAGCAGTGGTCAAGTACACGATCACCACGCGTGTTGATGGTGATGTGTTGGAAGTATTTTGGAGCTATTGTTCTGAAGTTGGCTTTGTTGAAGTCCCCCGTAACAATAAACGCTGCGTCTGGGTACGCGGTTTCCTGCTCGCTTATATTCCCGTACAGTTCCTTGAGTGCCTGGTCTGTGTTGGCTTGAGGGGGAATGTAAACAGCTGTGATTATGATCGCTGTAAATTCCCTCGGTAGCCAGAATGGTCGACACAGAAGCATATGAAATTCCAGATCAGGGGAGCAGGAGGATTTAATAGAGTGTAGGTTCCTTTCATCACACCACGAGTTGTTGATAAATAAACAGACGCCCCCACCTCTGCTTTTCCCTGTGAGCTCTTTCGTTCTGTCCGAGCGGTGCACGGAGAACCCCGTAAGCTCGATGGCTGAGTCTGGAACCACTGCAGACATCCAGGTTTCTGTGAGGCAAATAATGCAGCAGTCCCTTGTTTCCCGTTGGTATGAGATGCGTGCCCGCAGTTCACAGAGTTTGTTGTCCAGTGACTGAACGTTAGCCAGCAAAATAGTTGGGAGAGGAGGTCGGAGGGGACGGCGTCTGAGTCTGACAAGGACGCCGGCTCTCTTCCCCCTTTTCCGGCGGCGTTTCCTCGGTCGCGATCGTGCGGCCCAGACAAAGGGCTCTGATGCGGTGTCTGTAAACAAGGCGCCGGCGTTCAGGAACTCAAAGTCCGGTTTGCGTTGCGCGACGAAGGAACCAATGTTTAAAAGCGTGTGTCTATCGTAGACAGTTATACTGACAACATCTAACACGTGAAACAACAGAATAACAAATAAAACATAAGAAACATAAGAAAAACTGCAGAGTTTTCTTGGAGCTCGCAACACGGCTGCCATGCTCGGCGCCATCTTGGATATTTCTTTTCTAACCTAAATCTACATACGATTTAGGTTGCAAGGAAATATAAACAGAAGGTGCATTATAAAGAGAGGTATAAGTAGCATATGTATGGCCAATGACCTTCATGGCATCCGGAGGTAGAAATGTGCAAGGGAATGTGCAAATATCAGAAATGTGCAAAATAGCAGGAAATAAAAGAACATTGTGAGTGAGGAGTGCAGACAGGTTGTTGAACAGTGCAGTTTTTTTTTTTTTTTTTTTAAACCATTAGGTGGTCCATCTTGGGTGTAGTGTTCAGCACCTGAGATTGGAGTTCAGTAGGCTGACAGCTGAGGGAAAGAATATATTTTTACTAAGACATTTTAATATGTGAAAAATGTCATGCATTAATTTGCATGTTCTGATACCAGCCACGAAAACTTAAATTTTGTGGAGCTTTTGTGGTCTGTGATATACAGTGGGTACGGAAAGTATTCAGACCCCCTTAAATTTTTCACTCTGTTATATTGCAGCCATTTGCTAAAATCATTCAAGTTCATTTTTTTTCCTCATTAATGTACACCCAGCACCCCATATTGACAGAAAAACACAGAATTGTTGACATTTTTGCAGATTTATTAAAAAAGAAAAACTGAAATATCACATGGTCCTAAGTATTCAGACCCTTTGCTCAGTATTTAGTAGAAGCACCCTTTTGATCTAATACAGCCATGAGTCTTTTTGGGAAAGATGCAACAAGTTTTTCACACCTGGATTTGGGGATCCTCTGCCATTCCTCCTTGCAGATCCTCTCCAGTTCTGTCAGGTTGGATGGTACACATTGGTGGACAGCCATTTTTAGGTCTCTCCAGAGATGCTCAATTGGGTTTAAGTCAGGGCTCTGGCTGGGCCATTCAAGAACAGTCACGGAGTTGTTGTGAAGCCACTCCTTCGTTATTTTAGCTGTGTGCTTAGGGTCATTGTCTTGTTGGAAGGTAAACCTTCGGCCCAGTCTGAGGTCCTGAGCACTCTGGAGAAGGTTTTCGTCCAGGATATCCCTGTACTTGGCCGCATTCATCTTTCCCTCGATTGCAACCAGTCGTCCTGTCCCTGCAGCTGAAAAACACCCCCACAGCATGATGCTGCCACCACCATGCTTCACTGTTGGGACTGTATTGGACACGTGATGAGCAGTGCCTGGTTTTCTCCACACATACCTCTTAGAATTAAGGCCAAAATGTTCTATCTTGGTCTCATCAAACCAGATAATCTTCAGGTGTTTTTTAGCAAACTCCATGCGGGCTTTCATGTGTCTTGCACTGAGGAGAGGCTTCCGTCGGGCCACTCTGCCATAAAGCCCCGACTGGTGGAGGGCTGCAGTGATGGTTGACTTTCTACAACTTTCTCCCATCTCCCGACTGCATATCTGGAGCTCAGCCACAGTGATCTTTGGGTTCTTCTTTACCTCTCTCACCAAGGCTCTTCTCCCCCGATTGCTCAGTTTGGCCGGACGGCCAGCTTTAGGAAGGGTTCTGGTCGTCCCAAACGTCATCCATTTAAGGATTATGGAGGCCACTGTGCTCTTAGGAACCTTAAGTGCAGCAGAATTTTTTTTGTAACCTTGGCCAGATCTGTGCCTTGCCACAATTCTGTCTCTGAGCTCTTCAGGCAGTTCCTTTGACCTCATGATTCTCATTTGCTCTGACATGCACTGTGAGCTGTAAGGTCTTATATAGACAGGTGTGTGGCTTTCCTAATTAGATTAGATTAGATTAGATTCAACTTTATTGTCATTTATGCAGAGTACAAGTACAGAGCTAATGAAATGCAGTTAGCATCTAACCAGAAGTGCAAGAATATAGTGTTTTATATACATATAAGTGCAGAGTAAATGAAGATATGATTTACAGAATGTACAGTGGAATTGCTATATACAGTATTGAGCAGAGTATATACAGAATATAAATAGGAATGCAATGTAGGGATTGTATGTACATTATGAACAGAGCAATGTAGGATTATATACATTATGAACAGCAGAAACGTGAGAACAGTGGTAATAAATAAATACAGCTGGATGAGTGTGCAAAATATTGATAGAACAATGTATTCTATGCAAAATAGCAGTAGTGCAATATTTTATAGAAATAGTTTACTGTGCTTTGTATAGTAACAACTTTATACAGTTTATAGTGTAATAACTTTGACAATGTGCAGTCTGTGCAAAATATGAGTAGTGCAAATGCATGTGTGTAAAGTACTGTGACCAGTGCAGTAATAATAAGCAGGTGCAGGAGTTAGATTAGTGGTGTGGCGTTCAGAAGTGTCACAGCCTCGGGGAAGAAGCTCTTCCTGAGCCTACTAGTGCGAGAGCGTAGGCACCTGTAACGCCTGCCGGATGGAAGGAGGGTGAAAAGTCCATGGTTAGGGTGAGAGGCATCCTTGATGATGTTTCTTGCCCTGCCCAGACAGCGCTTATAATAAATGTTCTCAATGGAAGTTAACTGGGTGCCGGTGATCCGTTGAGCAGTTTTCACCACCCGCTGGAATGCTTTGCGGTCAGATGCGGAGCAATTGCTGTACCATACTGAGATGCAGTTCGTGAGTATGCTCTCAATGGTACAGCGGTAGAATTCCACAAGGATCCTGGGATTCAGGTGAACTTTCTTAAGGCTCCTTAAGAAGTAAAGGCGCTGCTGTGCCTTTGTGACCAGAGTGGAGGTGTTATGGGACCAGGTGAGGTCATCAGAGATGTGGATGCCAAGGAACTTGAAACTCGACACACGCTCCACTACAGCTCCGTTGATGTAGATGGGTGTGTGTGCATGACTCCTAGTCCGCCTGAAGTCCACAATGATCTCCTTTGTCTTCTGGGTGTTTAGCTGTAGATTGTTGGTGGCACACCACACAGCCAGGTGCTGCACCTCATCCCTGTAGGCTGATTCATCGTCATCCTTGATCAGACCTACCACCGTGGTGTCATCTGCAAATTTAATTATGGTGTTGGAGCCATAAACAGGAACACAGTCATGGGTGAAGAGGGAGTACAGGAGAGGGCTCAGTACGCAGCCCTGTGGCACGCCGGTGTTCAGGGTGATGATGGAGGAGGAGAGGTTATCTAACTTAACGGACTGAGGTCTGTTAGTCAGAAAATCTAGAATCCAATTGCAGATGGGTGTGCTGATTCCAAGCTGGCTGAGCTTGGAGATCAGCTTGGAGGGGATTACTGTATTAAATGCAGAACTGAAGTCTATGAACAGCATTCTCACATGTGTGTTTTGACTGTCCAGGTGGGTGAGGGCAGAGTGAAGTGCTGTTGAGATGGTGTCCTCTGTTGACCTATTGTGGCGATAGGCAAATTGGATTTTAAGTGGGATGCAACCAGTTTCTCAAAACACTTGGCAATGATGGGGGTGAGTGCAACAGGACGGAAGTCGTTAGGGACCGAGGCAGTGGAATGTTTCGGTACTGGTACGATGGTGGAGGTTTTGAAGATAGTGGGGACAGTTGTTTGGGCCAGGGACAGATTGAAAATGTCCGTGAAGACCCCAGCTAGCTGCTTCGCACAGGCTTTAAGCACACGACCAGGTATTCCGTCAGGGCCAGCTGCCTTCCGTGCATTCACCTTACGCAGAGTGGAGTAGACATCTGATGTGGAGAGTGTGAGAGGCAGTTCACTGGGTTGATGCTCAGCTTTGAGTGAGATCTCCTTATTATTTTGATCAAAACGAGCATAAAAGTGATTGAGCTCGTCTGGGAGGGAGGCAGAGCTGGAGGGGGGCACAGAGTTAGGTGGTTTGTAATCTGTGATAGATTGTATGCCTTGCCACATACGCCGGGGGTCTGAAGAATTGAAGTGTTCTTCAATCTTCTGTTTGTGTGTGAGTTTGGCCTGGCAGATACCCTTCCTCAGGTTGGCTCTGGCTGAGCTGTAGGCCTCCTGGTCTCCGGACCTGAAGGCTGCATCTCTTGCTTTGAGCAGGAGGCGAACCTCTCTGTTCATCCAGGGCTTCTGATTGGGGAAAATTTTTATTTTTTTGTGTGTGGTCACTCTGCTCACACAGCTGTTGATGTGCTCCATGACAGAGTTGGTATAAATGTCAATGTTAATCTGAGAGTTTGTGGTGGCCTGGACAGCAAACTCACTCCAGTCTGTGTGCTGGAATTGATGTTGAAGAGTGGAGTCAGCACCTTCCAGCCAGATTTTAGCAGTCCTTATTGTAGGTTCAAGTCCAGTCAGTATAATCAAACACAGCTGGACTCAAATGAAGGTGTAGAACCATCTCAAAGGGTCACAGCAAAGGGTCTGAATACTTAGGACCATGTGATATTTCAGTTTTTCTTTTTTAATAAATCTGCAAAAATGTCAACAATTCTGTGTTTTTCTGTCAATATGGGGTGCTGGGTGTACATTAATGAGGAAAAAAAATGAACTTAAATAATTTTAGCAAATGGCTGCAATATAACATAGAGTGAAAAATTTAAGGGGGTCTGAATACTTTCCGTACCCACTGTATATATAGTGAAAAAAAGTGAAGTGACGTGGTGTCTCATACTAGGAATTTGTGCTCTGCATTTAACCCATCCAAGTGCACACACACAGTTAGTGAACACATTTATATGTACTCCACATACAATTTTTTTATATTGCACAAAAGGCAAGTACACATATTCAGATGCAGGGGACGATTGCAGGAAACATATATCATTCATAAGGTTTATACACATTGTCTTTCCTCTAATGCCAAGGACTTTATAATACTGTAAGTATTTAAGAGGAATTAAATATATACATTAATGTATTTATGAAAATGAGATAGTATTCAGTATTTTTTTAAACAGTTCAAATAAGAAATGACAAACCTAGCCACAGCATTATGTAAAATATTGTTGGAAAATGTCTCTACAGTAATGGAGAGTAAATGCAAAGGTTTAATAGAAGTTAAAGTTGTAAAAAGGTTTTATTTGTGCAACAACTCGACTGTTACTTCTGCTTGTACCAAAGGTTAAACCACCTTACCATTAGCTATTTCTGTGACTTGTATCGTTAAACATTAATCTTAAAATGTTGGGAGTATTGTACTTAATGGGCAACCAACTGTTGTATCTTGCTTTTACTTAGTTTTATTAAATGGTAACTTTTACTTCTAAGTCTAGTGTTGAAGTCATGTTTTAAAAGCTGAGACATAAGTACCATTTACATAATTTTATTCAGAACAGGTCATGACGTGATAGATTAATTACTTCATGTGAATTGTTATTGTTTTTATTAATGGCCACAAACTGATGTTTTTTTGTTAAGATTGCTGGAAATGGTAAAGAGACATTTAAACATTTTGTTGTAAAATTTGCAGTATTATTTTAATTTTAAAACCTCTTTTGTAAATGATCAGACATACAGGTAAATTTCTTTTTGACATCATACTGCAAAAAAATCTCAGTAATGGTGCTACAAATGACTATATTTTGCTTGGAAAATATACAGGAATATTATGAGTTTACATTCATGTCAAAGATTATAAATGAATACAACAGTGAACACTCTGTAAAAAACAAACAAACAAACAAACAAAAAACCCACTGGCCATCACAGATCCACAGTTCAAGGAAAAATACTTATTTCAAGTTGAACAGTGCATTGGAATTGACTTGGAATAGACTATGAGGCAGCAAATACAATTCATTTTTTCAGCATAAACATAAAATGGACGGAATACTTTTTTCCCCTTTTCTTTTCTTTTTTTTTTGACTATGAATTAAAGCTAAATATTTATTTGGCCTGTGGTGGACAGGTCATATGTCCACTCAATAGGATAGACTACAACTACTCTACATAGGACAAGCGGGTTGACAAATGGATGGTTGTTTGGCAGTAAACAGTAAACAAAGTAAAAAAAATGCTTCTATAAGACTGAATCAACCTGATGATTTAAGGTTACACTATTTTTAAGGCTTAGATCAAGTAAGTAACAAGGCAGCAAATGCTCATATTCACTGTCTAAAGTGAATTGTCAAGAATACTGATAACTCAGGGGTCACCAAGTTCAGTCCTGGAGGGCTGGTGTCCTGCAGAGTTTAGCTCCAACCGTAATCAAACACACCTGAAGCAGCTAATCAAGGTCTTACTAGGTATAATTCAAACTTCCAGGCAGGTGTGTTGAGGCAAGTTGGAGCTAAACTCTGCAGGACACAAGCCCTCCAGGATCAAGTTTGATGACCCCTGCTCTAACTGATCCTTTGTTAAGCTCCACCCCCTTTAGTTATGAGATTACCATAAACAGCATGATTTTCAGTAAAATATGCTGTTAAAGCAGCTGGGAATATATTGTGGGATTGTATTATAAAAGAACAAAAGCTGGCAGATGGCAACAGTTGCTCAAGTAATGTTTTTATGGCAGGGATTAGCAAAGGGTCAATTAAATCCATAAAATGCTCATGTATTTTATAGTAAACATTCTTTCATAATCCAAAACATTTGAATGATATTATATTTTATTACCTTGTTACAAATAACAACTCTAATACTTGTCATTACTGATTCAGTTCTGATTTACACGATAATTCATTGTCATTTACATCTGTAATTATTTTTTGATCAGTGATATAAAACAAATTCCAGAAGTACTTTGTGCTAAAGTTCACCGTGAGATGTCCTCTGTTGTTTATAATCTGGTGGAGGAGTATGGAAAGACACATATGGACACCATTTTGTATTGAGGCAAACCAGTTTCTTCAAAGTAGCAGAGTTTACTATATCAAAACCTGTCTTCCCCCCAAATGTACTGGGCTTCCAGTACTCAGGGGAGCAAATAGGATTTCCCATGAGGCCTTTTAGGGAAAAAGGGGCCCCCATTTCCACCATGCTTTCACCAAATATCGCACTAGATCGTGTCTTCTCTAGCAAAAGAGCTGGGTAGAACTCCAGAGCATCAATATCACCATACAGTTCCTCTAGTTCTTTAGCCATCTCTTCTTCTCCTGTAAAACATAAATACATTAATATTTGGTCAGGTAGGTAGTTCATGTGTTGTGTGATAACCACCCACTCATAATGTTTAAACATTAAAAGGAATAGTTCACTCAAAAATGAAAATTAGCTGAAAATGTATTTACCCTCAGGCCATCCAAGATAGAGTAGATGAGTTTGTTTCTTCATCAGAACAGATTTGGAGAAATTTTGCATTACATCCCTTGCTCACAATGGATCATCTGCAGTGAATGGGTGCCGTCAGAATTAGGCCCCGTTTACACTAGTGCGTTTTAGTTTTAAAACGGTGTTTTAGAATGAAAACGATCAACGTTTACACTGGCGTTTCCGCTGCATTTCTGAATCTCCGTTTACACTACACAACCGAAAACGCATGTCACATGACCATTCATGCAGGTACAATCATAGATATGTATAGGTAGATTCCCTATTATTTAGATGGAGGACTCGTCTGCGTGCTTGGAGCGGTCGAATGGGGAATCTACCCATACATATCTATGGGTACGATAATGAGCATGATGTTATTGTTTACACGGTCGTCAAGGATACTCAGAGAGAATGTGGGCAGCCATGCCATCGTTTTCAAAAGTCTCTGTTTTGGTCCGTTTACACTGAAACGCAACCCCGGAGTTTTCAAACTAAAACGGGGTCTGCAACGTTTTCAAAAGTCTCAGTTTTCGACCTTGAAAACACCCCTGTTGAAAACACAACAGTAGTGTAAACGATAGGCGTATCCGTAGCAAAAGTTATGCATTTTAAAACGAAATTGCACTAGTGTAAACGGGGCCTTAGATTCCAAACAACTGATAAAAACATCACAGTAATCCACAAATAACCTACTTAACTTCAGTCTATCAATTAATTTCTTGTGAAATGAAAAGCTGTGTGTTTGTAAGAAAAAATCCATCCATGGGGAGTTTTAACTTTAAACCATCACTTCTGGCCAAAAGACCACTCCGTGATCCGTACATAATAATACCAGAGAAAAAGTTCACTCCCTGTTTTCCTCTCACATCTAAATCTGCCAAAATATTTGTTTAGAATGGTTTTGGACTGTTTTCACTTATAAACAGTGCTGTTTTTGCACGAATCATTCGTGATCCAGCTTCATCTACAGAAGAAGTGAGCATAAGGTTTTTTTTTTTTTTAAAGAATCTTTGCAAATCGCCTTTTCTAATAATGTGCTAGTTAGCCAGTTTCGCCGCTGAAGTTTACAGTCTGCTCGTCACTCCACGGGGAGGGGCGGGGTCAGCAGAGCTCATTAGCATTTAAAGCAACATGGACTAGAATGGCTTGCTGAAAACAGCTGATATTGACAGGGTAAAAAAGGTGTTTTTAACACTACCGTTGAGAAATTTTAACCAAAGTATGTTATATACTTTTCATTAAGACCCTAAAGAATCCTATAAACTTGTGGAAAATGGGCATCCGATGATCCATTTAATGGCATTTTCACTGGAGAAGGCAGTATTATGGACAGATGACTTGCATTTTCGATAGAAGCAATGGTATTAAGTTAAAAACATCTTGATGGATTCATTTATGACAAATATATAGCCTTTCACTTCACAAGATGTTAATTGATAGACTTGAGTCGTGTGGATTACTTGTGATGTTTTATTTGCTCTTTGGACTCTAATTTGACGCCACCTATTCACTGCAGAGGATCCATTGGTGAGCAAGTGATATAATGCTTAATTTATCAAAAATCTGTTGAAATAAAGAAGCAAAATCTACATCTTTGATGGCTAGAGTAATTTAAGCAAAATTTCATTTTTGTTATAATCCAAGAATTAAAACTTGACCCTCAATGTTCTCATTTCTCTCATTACACCATTTAAAATAACGATAAGAAGACAAGAAGCTCTTTAAAGGCATCAATAATAATGATTTGTCTTCCCTTATGATTTTAATTTGAAAATGAAGCTTTAAAATTGGTAGAACTATCATACCTGTCAATTCTGAGAATGACGTGTAGGGTTTCAGATTGAATCTCTTGCGATATTCATTAAAGGGCCGGAGTCGAAGCTCCCTTGATTCAACGATGACCCCCTCAGCTACTTTGAGCACCACTGGGTGAATATTATGACCACCTCCAATCTGTCACAACACAAAGAGATTTATGATTAAAAATACAAAAGAAGCCCTCTTTAACTTTAATTACAAAAAAAAATAACATTTCAGCAGTGAAATTATACTTTGATCTATTAAAAATAAGGCCAACATGAGTTCAGGTTTTACAGAGTTTTGTTGATATTCTGCAGGCACATATTTGCTGTGATCCTACTCATAAGCCTGATTATGTTACGAAGGAAAAGGGCTTACTGATTTTCTAAAATAAATCATCTTGTCATATCGGTTTCTCAGCAACATATCAATCAGATGAAACCTCACACTTTAACTGTAAACACTGCAAATATTTCTGCTTAAACCTGCTCAGTTAATCTCTAGTCCACATAAAGGGATATTCCACCCCAAAATGAAAATTCTCTCATCATTTCCTCACTCTCTTGCTATCCCAGATGTGTAAGGCTTTCTTTCTTTTGTGAACGCAAACTGAGATTTTTATCATTTTTGGGTGGAATGTTCCTTTAGGATCTTGAGAACTCTTCCATGTTCTCCTGTGATAAAACACTCACAGACATGTTTCAGTAGATGAGTGTGGTAAACTCATTGGAAATGACAAAAACAGACTAAGACTTAAGAACCTAGAATATACTAACTTCCTTAAGGAAATGTAGCCCAGACACAGCCCAAGGGTCATTGCACCTCATTATGAAAGAGGGTTTCTTTGTTTCTCCTTTGGAACAGATGTTTAAATCCCCCCCTCCCCCCTCGGCCCTCATGGAGCCATTACCTGTCCTGCGGGTTGGGTTGAGAAGGCCTCAACCAGTTTTTCCACCCCGTAGTGGGTGAGGATAGAGGTGTTGAAAATGAACTGAGGGTAGTGAATGTCTTGGCCATCGATTTGGAAGCTGTCAGGCATGAGCGGGTGCCAGTGGTAAAGCTGATTGAACTCCACAGAAATGCGGTTCTGGTACTGGAACTGTGAGGTGAACAGCAGCGTGGGATCAAAGTGGAGCTTCAGCCGGTAACCACTCAGATGCTGCACATAGTCCTCGATCACAATACGAATGGTCTCACCTTGAGTTAATGGAGTCAAAATTTTACAATTAAATTTTTTTTTTAATTAGTAAATGCAAACATGTAAATAGTGTTGCACATTGGAGAACTGTAAGCACTTTTGTAAAACTTAACGATATTCTGCGTTTGAAAAAAAGATCACATAACAGATTTGTAATTTAATAATATAATATAATATAATATAATAAAAAATTAAATACACATAATATTCATAAAGAACAAGGCACCAGGCTTGAAGAAAATTCAGGATTTAGGAATTGGCTCTTTTTCAATTAATGAGTTTTACAATAATTTCTATGTAATGTTTTTACTAATATATATTTAAATGTAATCAATCATTTTTTTATAATAATACATAATTATATTTTTATTTTATTATATGATCTTACATTTGTATTTTAGTATAATTTTATATCATTTCATATAATGTAAACTAATAATAATAATTGTATTTTTATAGAAATTATAGACATAATATTAAATAAAAAAAAACAACACTTTTTTGTACGTGTAATTCTTATTCCTAATCCAAATTTTAATAACAGCAGTTCTGCATCCTATTCATTTCAATTCAAATTTAGGATCTGGAACTGGAATTTAACTTGCATACTTATAATTTAAATAAGTACATTATTTTCAATGTAATACTGTATATATTTAATGTCTCAACAAAGTTATTGTAATATGGCCATTTTTATATTATTTTATTGTAAGAGTCATATATTATATCAACTAAAGATTCCCAAGCAAAATAAAAGCCATAGGTTTTGAGGAAATCTTTACCTATAATAATTAGCCTGGTGGTCTGAAACAGCTGCTCATCCCCCCAGGTAGGATGTTCTTGTTTCAGGATATCACACACACGGTTGTGCTCACGTAGCCACAAGGTGGCATACATACTGAGACCCGGCAGCAGGCCAAACACTTCTTGCCCAATGGCCAACTGCTGCTCCGGTGGGACAAACGGCGGGTAACTCATTTTGACCGGTGCATCTAGCACTGTGGGGGGGTACATCTCACCATTGACCACCTACATCAGAGTCAAACAGAAAAAAAATATTGTAAAATGCTGTATTGTATTCTCTTATGTCTTTGTACCAGTGGCTTAGCCATGAGGGGGCCTGGGGGGGCCTAGGCCCACTCATTTACATGTCCGGCCCCCTCAGATTTCTGATTGCTTAAAAAAAACTTTTAAGACTTTATCACACTTCCGCTTTCGAAAAGCTGAAGATTCGAACAGTAGCGCGGAGCCGTTCACATGTCGCACCTAAAAACGTGTGGACAACGCTAGGCGCGTCGCTTTCTCCTCCTTTCAAAGCGTTCTGTAGCTCTTTATCTCGATGCGGTGCAGATGCGCCTGGAAAAAATGAGTGCGCCTGCCGCGCGTGTACATTTGAAACAACGGACTTGAGCTTGCAAAAGACGCAATATGTGAACGTGCACATAGCACGGCATTGTTGTGGATTATTTATGTAGAATTCAGCACAGATAGTCTTCTAAAGACACCAATCTCAGTTTACAACAATTAACTTGTCTTGTGAAACCAAGGAATATGTTGTCAAGATATCCTGATGTGTATTTCGTAACTACTGTCACGGTTCATAGAGGCAGGGAGAACGCAGGAGTATCAACTTCACTATAGGAATTACTTAAATAATAATAACGCAGGGTACAAAACAAAGAACTAAGGATCAGACAGGAACTAATATACATAGGATAATCAACCAAACAGATGCATGGAATAATGAATTCAACTCAACAAGAACAGGAAAATAACCATATAAGGAAACTCAGGAAGGACAGGGGTAAAACAAGGAAAAACAACTCCCAATTCCTGACATAATCCCCCCTCCCGGAAGGCGGCGCCCTGGAGGCTGGTCTAGGATGGAGACACGGGAGGCGGAGCAGGGAGCTCGGGCGACCATGGCGGGTCCGGGGACTCGGGAGACGGATCCACTGTGGCCCTAGCTGGCTTGACCACGGGCATATGCCCCCCCTCCCAAAATTTTCTTGGGGAAAACTATGAAGTCTGGGGGACGCTTTGGAGGAGCAGCACTTGAGGGCGCTCTGGAGGAGCGGGCCCTGGAGGAGCGGGCACTGGAGGAACGGGCACTGGAGGAACGGGCACTGGAGGAACGGGCCCTGGAGTGAGGATGGGCGCTGAGAACTCCGGGGGTAGCGCTGTATCCAGGAGCTCTGGGGCAGGAGCCGGCGGGCTTGACAGCGGAGAGGCCGGCGGGCTTGAGGGAGCTGCGGACGGCGGCGGGCATGACTTCGGAGCCACGGATGGTGGCAGGCATGACTTCGGAGCCACGGACGGCGGCGGCTTTGAGTGCTGAGCGGTCGGCTGTCCTGGGCTGAAGATTACGGTGGAGCTCAGGAGATCATGGGGATACCTCAGTTTGGGCAGGTGGTCGGAGCCGTTGGTGAGGTATGTGGGGGTTCCTGGCGTGAGGTGAGCTGGGGAGACACAGCTTGTTCCAGAGGAGGCTGTACGAGGAGACTTAATTTATATTGAATTCTTCCACATCGAAGTCAGAAATGTTTAAATAAAGGATAAGATTTATCGCTCAATCAGGGGAAAATACCACGTGGGGAGATCGCAGCAGATGGTATCATCGTCCAGCCCCAGCTGGAAACACGCACCAAGTGAAGAGTCGTGCCAGCTCACGTTGTTGGAAAGCGCAAGGAATTCCTCCACATATCCTTCCAACCTCCGACCGCCCTGCCGCAAATCCCACAGTGCGTCCTCAGCTGAAGCCATCCTGTTTTCTTTTGGTCCGATCTTCTGTCACGGTTCGTAGAGGCAGGGAGAACGCAGGAGTCTTAACTTCACTATAGAAATTATTTTAATGAGAAAACGCAGGGTACAAAACAACCAGTAACAAAGTAGTTCGGACAAGGAACTAAGGATAAGACAGGAACTAACATACATAGGATAATTAACCAAACAGGTGCATGGAATAATGAAATCAACTCAACAAGAACAGGAAAATAACCATATAAGGAAACTCAGGAAGGACAGGGGTAAAACAAGGAAAAACAACTCCCAATCCCAGACACATACTGTATGTGTATAAGCAATGTATAAGTCTGATCACCTTATTTCATTATAGAACAGCGAGAAAACAATACAAATAACATATCACATTAAAAAGCATTAGAATTAGCCAAAGCTTAAAACATTATCTATGACTGAAGGCTGTATAGAAGGATTACATTAAAGGTTTAGGGCAAACTTGTTGTATTAAATATGCTCACATTTTTCATGTGCTGACTTTATGATTTAAATAAAGAAATATTCCCAGCCCATAGACGATAATTAAAAAGAAGTTTGATCATCTTAATCGAATTATATTCTCTGTGATTGCGTGCAACGACTGAATGTCATTATACTGTGAACAAGAACGGGAGATTAATCACAATAAATATAATGAAAAAAAAAAAAATAATATTAAAAATAACATAAAATCAGTCCGAGTATTCCTCTGGCAGTAACTTGAGCCATGTGCAGTTAACTGTCATGCAGTATAAAAAAAGCACGCTGCTATTCAGCTTCCACACGCCACACAAACACTTGAAAATGCGCACATTTAATCAGAATCAGAATGAGCTTTATTGCCAGGTATGTTTGCACATACGAGGAATTTGTTTTAGTGACAGTAGCTATAAAAATTTAAAATAAAATAAATAATGTACAAATATACAAAAATGGACAATGTGCCAAATAGCACAAACACAATATACAAAATGGACAATTCGGTATGTACAGGTATGTTAGGTGCAAATTTGAAATGTAATAAGTATGTGTGTAAAATAAAAATAAAAAAGTATGATATTGTTGTGTGTTTCATGTTTATTGTTAAGAGGATGGATTCAATGATGGCGGAGTAGAACTGTTTTAGCAAGTCCTGTGGCAGGTTGAACTTCCTCAGCTGGCGAAGGAAGTACAACCTCTGCTAGGCCTTTTTCACAATAGAGTCAATGTGATTGTCCCACTTCAGGTCCTGAGAAATAGTGGTGCCCAGGAAACTGAATGACTCCACTGCAGTCACAGTGCTGTTCATGATGGTGAGTGGGGGGAGTGCAGGGGGGTTTCTCCTGAAGTCCACAATCATCTCCACAGTTTTGAGCATGTTGACCTCCAGGTTGTTAAGACTGCACCAGACAGCCAGCTCCTTAACCTCCTGTCTGTAAGCAGACTCGTCACCGTCCTGAATGAGGCCAATCAGTGTGGTGTCGTCTGCAAATTTGAGGAGCTTGACAGAGGGGTCTTTAGAGGTGCAGTCATTCGTGTAGAGGGAGAAGAGCAGTGGGGAGAGAATGCAGCCCTGAGGAGCTCCAGTGCTAATGGTGCAGGTGCTGGATGTGTATTTTCCCAGCCTCACTAGCTGCTGCCTGTCTGTCAGGAAGCTGTTGATCCACTGACAGATGGAGGTGGGCACGGAAAGCTGAGTTAGTGTGGGCAGGAGGAGGTCTGAAATGATAGTGTTAAAGGCCGAGCTGAAGTCCACAAACAGGATCTTCACATAAGTCCCTGGTCTGTCCAGGTGTTTCAGTGTGTAATGCAGTCCCATGCTGACTGCATCATCCACAGACCTGTTTTCTCTGTAGGCAAACTGCAGGGGGTCCAGCAAGGGTCCAGTGATATCCTTCAGATAAGCCAAAACCAGTTTTTCAAATGACTTCATGACCACAGATGTTAGAGCCACAGGTCTGTAGTCGTTAAGTCCTGTTATCTTGGGTTTCTTTGGGACGGGGAAGAGGGTGGAGCGTTTGAAGCATGAGGGGACTTCACACAGCTCCAGTGATCTGTTGAAGATCTGTGTGAAGATGGGGGCCAGCTGGTCAGCACAGGATTTCAGACAGGCTGGTGTCACACCGTCTGGGCCTGGTGCCTTCCTTGTCTTGTTCTTTTTGAAGACCTGGCGCACGTCATCTTCACTTATCTGCAGTTCAGATGTGGGGGATAGGGGGTTGCAGGAGGTGTGAATGGTGTTTTTTCAAACCTGCAATAGAACTCATTAAGATCGTCTGCCAGTTGTTGAATCTCTACAGTGCCGGGGATGGTGTCTTGTAATTGGTGATGTCTTTCAGACCTTTCCACACTGAAGCCTTGTCAATGGATGAGAATTGGATCCTTAACTTATCAGAATAATTCCTCTTTGCCACTCTGATCTCCTTTTCCAGTGTGTATTTGGCCTGTTTATACAAGACTCTGTCCCCATTCCTGTAAGCATCTTCTTTGGCCTGACGGAGCTGTCTGAGTTTTGCAGTGAACCACGGTTTGTCGTTGTTATAAGTTAGATGAGGCCTGGTAGGAATGCACATATCCTCACAGAAAATGATATATGATGTTACAGTCTATGTGAGCTCGTCCAGATCATCAGCGGCTTTAAAAACACAGTCCTTAATACAGGTTTAACAGATTTAAGTTTCTACTTGTAGGTTGGAATAAGATGAACCAAACAGTGATCAGAAAGTCCTAAAGCTGCTCGTGGAACAGAGTGATATGCGTCCTTTATTGCTGTGTAACAATGGTCCAATATATTACTGTCTCTGTTGGGACATGTAACATGCTGTCTGTATTTTGGCAGTTCGAGGGAGAGATTTGCTTTATTAAAGTCTCCGATAATGATTAAAACAGAGTCCAGGTGTTGGTGCTCACTCTCTGTGATCATATCAACAAGTTTCTGTAAAGCTGTGCTCACGTTCGTTTGCGGTGGAATGTAGACACTCACGAGAATGAACGAAAAAAACTCCCACGGTGAATAGAACGGCTTGCAGTTAATGAAGAGCGTTTCTAGATCTGAACAGCACATCTTCTTTAACACAGTTACATCTGTACACCACCTCTCATTGATATAAAAGCATGTCCCGCTGCCGCGCGATTTCCCTGTTGATTCCGCGTCGCGATCTGCTCTGATCAGCGTGAAATTAGGCAGATGTAAGGCGCTGTCTGGAATGGTGTCGTTCAGCCAGGTTTCCGTGAAACACAGAGCAGCAGTTTGAAAAGTCCTTGTTAAACCGGGAAAGCAGAAGGAGTTCGTCCGTTTTGTTGGGTAGAGAGCGGAGATTCGCCAGATGGATGCTAGGCAACGGCATTCGGAATCCACGCTGTCTGAGCTTCATGAGCGCGCTGGCTCTCTTCCCCGTCTGCGCGTCCTAAAGCATCTAAACAGCATTGCAGCTCCGCCGACTACAATGTTCAGCAAAACATCCGAATAATCGAAAACCGGTAGGAGATTTTGTGGTGTGTTCTGCCGAATGTTCAGCAGTTCTTCCTTGGTGAATCTGATCGTGTTAGACAAACAAAAAACAGGAAAAACTAACAAAAACACTAAAACAACTGGAGAGCCAAGCACAATGGCTGCCATGCGCGGCACCATCTTGTTTCTTGTTGACATTATAGCCTACATGTAATATAGAGCGGCCCCCTCATTTTAAGATGCCCCCCCCCCCCCCCATTTAAATTCAGGCCACTGCTTTGCACTACCAGTAATAATCAAAGAAATGCCATTCTTTTCAGCTTTTGCTTCATCAGAGAATCCAGAAAAAAATGTATCATGCTTACCACAAAAATATTAAGCAGCAGAACTGTTTTCAACATTGATAAATAATAATAAGAATGTTTCTTGAGCACCAAATTGACATATCAGAATGATTTCTGAACAATCATATGATACTGAAGACTGGAGTTGGCTGCTGAAAATTCGGTTTTGCCGTGACAGGAATAAATTACATTTGAAAATAAATCAAAACAGAGAACAGTCATTGGTTACACTTTATTTTGATAGTCCACTTTAGACATTCTACTAACTATAAATAACTTTGTAACTACATGTAAATTACATGTCAGTTAATTATCATTAAACTGCAAATACATGTCTACTAAATCTCAGAGTAGACTGGTAGGTTAGGTTTAGGGTTAGTAGAATAAGTTGGCATACATTTGCAAAGTTTCTTCTAATCAGTATGTTGTATCTTGTGGACCCATCAAAATAAAGTGTTAGAAGATATTAAGCAGGCAGTCTACTAATACTCTAATGACTGATAGTTGACATGTAGTTGCAAAGTTACTTACTTTTAGTAGAATGTCTAAAGTGGAATATAAAAAATAAAGTGTTACCCAGTTATTTTAAATTCCACTAAAACTTCACAATATTAATATTTTATTGTATTTTTTTGATCAAATTAGATTTTCTTTCCTGAAATCTTTCAGGAAAAAGTTTCGATTAGTGAACTATATGGCCTAATCACACTAGAGACTAGACTAAACAGTGTGCACCATCTTAAGTGACATCACTAAGGAGTAACAAAAACCACATGTTCACACTCACAATTCTTCGGCCACACTATGACATTCAGAAGGAAATACTTGCACATAGCTGCAAAATGAAGCAACTCAAAATGCACAGGGCCTCATTCTTGAAACACGAGCAGAAAGAATTTGTATATATCATTTGTAAAACAGGCAAATATGATTCAGGATAAACTGTTGTTTTATGGTATAAGAATGGTGAGAGTGAAGCTATTGGAATCCACTGTAATCCTCAGAATGAGAGATCATATTTACATGTTTTACAAATATGCACAAATTAATTTTGCTTGTCTTTCTTGAACAGAATGAACAGAAAGACATATCACATTTACTTGGAGACATGCTCAGCCTAGCATGACTGATGACTCCACACAGCATGCCTGAAGTTTAACTGGCGAACGGTACCTGGTACTTCAACTTCCCATCTTTGTGCAGTCTGAGGTCCAGCTGGCGATCAAGACTATCTCCATAAATGTGTCCAGCATCCACCTAGTGTTCGATATGCAATCAAATACAGACACTCAAATAAGATGATACTGTACAAAACTTCATTATTCAAAAAAAGTTACAAAACTATCACTGTTGAGGTACCATTTCAAAAGATACTAATATGTTCTTTTATAGTACTGATATGTACATTCAGGGAATTAATATGTACCATTTAGGGATAAATAAAGTACAAATATATACCTTTTAGCTTTTGTACCGTAGGGTACTCCACAAGTGACAGTTTTGTTCCGTTATTTTGAGTGTACTGTACTGTACAACACTCATTTTGAGCAAAAATTGTATTTTTTTGATCAAATTAGATTTTCTTTCTTGAAATCTTTCAGGAAAAAGTTTCGATTAGTGAACTATATGGCCTAATCACACTAGAGACTAAACTAAACAGTGTGCACCATCTTAAGTGACATCACTAAGGAGTAACAAAAACCACATGTTCACACTCACAATTCTTCGGCCACACTATGACATTCAGAAGGAAAATAATAAATTATTTTCCACCTTCCTGTAAAATAGTATATAATATTATGCTTGTGTGCTGACAATGAGATAAAGATTTGTTGACCCTTCCCCCATTACTTCCAACACTATATGTAACATGAGTGTTGACGTGGTTCCTGCTCATCCCACTGTGAAAAAACAGCATTAAGTTATTTCTCTGCCCAAGAAGGTCTTCAGTGTCCAAGAGAAACATTTTATCAACTCTTTCATTAGCAAAAACCATCTGCACAGACTTTTAAAAGCTCTTTCCTGCAGGTAGAGCCATCAAACAGTTTATTTTATTGGTTAATTAAGAGATAAAATGTTAAATTGTAAAAACTGTGACTCACCCCATGAGCCAAGCCTTTTGTAAACCCAAATCCAACACGGTTGTGAGTCTTAAAAAACTGGTGCGTGAAGTGCTGAGCAAAAAATGCGAACATTAAATTTGTTCCCTGAGGGTCCTGTCTGAAATTCCGCCTTAACAGGAACTTCTCTGTCAGAAGCTTGGGGTCTGGAAGATTCATTTTTCCTGAGAGACACATGGAATCATTTTACCACAGCCTCAGAAGACAAGGTATTTCCGGTGACTTTAGAACACTCATATACTTGGAGCATTTTAATATAATTTCTTATGAGGAAAAATGCATTTTCAGACCATGTGTCCTTCAGAAGGAAGTACATTTTGATTATAGTCTCTAACCTTTGGTTCCCATTGGCAAGGGGCAGTCCTGAGGGACTGGGGGAAGAATTCTTGTGTAGTAGGTGATGTTGGAATACGCTTCCCAGTTCAAGTAGTCAGATTTGGAATTGTACGTCGGGGGACTTGGGATTAAGTTGGCTCTTACTGTAATGGGAAAGAATATTTAAAAACAGTCATCAGACAAAATAATATCTAGAAAAACACAGTGAAACAAAGGCCAGAAATTATGCATACTTCTTATTTGCTGTTATATATATATATATATATATATATATATATCTCTAGATCTTAGTCAACCACTACACAAAACCTTTTCCTACTCTTTAACAGTTATTTTCTCTGGTCAAAAGCCAACAACTTAAAATTGTCAAGGATTTTACTGACTCTGGACTGTGCAAATATTTATGTGATAGATTTCTTGCACACTTACCTCCCTATCTATGGTTGTACAGCCAAAAGATTTCCAACAAACAAATAATTTGCAACATAAAAACCTAACATATAAAAGATACAGCATTGCGTAATCTTCGCATACTGCTGTGGTTTTCAAAATGAAGGGCGGGGGTATTGTAAGGGAGCACAGGAGACTTCTAGTTTCCAAATTTCATTCAATTTCACATTCAAATCTGTGTGTAAATTATACATGTGAGAACCAGTAAGGTTTGAGTGCAGTGTCTTTTGCTCTGCCTTCTACTTCTTATATGGTGTTGGCTGTACAATTCAGTTTTTTTTGTTGGCAATGACAAAATTACATTTCAGTCTGTGTTCAAAATAAAGTAATCAGCTGACCTCAGATAACTTGGAATAATGCACACAAATCAATAACACACGGGCTACTTTTAACTTATCTTTATCAAGTCAAGTCACCTTTATTTATATAGTGTTTTATATAGTATAGATTGTTTTAAAGCAGCAACATTTATGTGTTTTCAATTTCAATCCTCTCATCCCACATCAAAACATCATTATAAGGAAATGTTTCTTTCATTTCCTATCTTTTTCCTTTCATATTTCTTATTTTTGATTATTCTTTTTTCAATTTTATATAATTTTGTAAGCAACAGATAATATATAGAAAATAACAAAACAAGGTTTTTTACTGTTTTATTTAAAATAATGAAAGTTATACTCTTCACAGAAACAACTAAATTGTGAAAACTGAAGTTTTCCCACACAGCAGGTATTCAATAAATATGCAGCTAATATTGTGGGTAATATGGAGGTGCATAAAAGTTTTACTAATTTAAAAGGGAGATATCAACAATTAAAAAAAAAAACCACCTCTACACATGTAGCCTTATTCTGAACTAACTTGCTCTCTATTACACTTTCCTGGAACAAAACCTCAGGATATTCAGTACCTTCGCTCACACAAGGAAATCTTTTGGCCCAGAGCAGTGTGAAGAACATGAAGAATTTGAGGGCCTCTTGCTGAGTACATGCCATGCCAAGCGGCGGCGGGGCTCAAAATGAGCACAGATTAAAATGATAACCTCCTGTGACTCTGGTGTATCTTGCAACCGCATTTACATTACATACAGCTGTAACATTTGGACCAATCAGACACACAACTATTTATTAAATTTAACAAATAATCTCTTATGTCCCCTCACCTAACCCAAAAGGCCAACTATGAGGGTCTGTGGACCCTTCCCCCGAAATGCATTAACACCTAAGAAAGGCAGAACAGGCCTCTGGTTCCATGGCCACCCATCTGATAACACTTGTTTTATTGCTCAAAGGCAGAGCAATTCACTTCATTTCCCCTTAGGAAAGAGACATGGACTCTTCTCTAATGAATTAATAGAAAAACCTTTCTTTGAATGAACACGCATATCTTCAGGTCATTGTGTATATTATTACTGTTCTTGTATTGTGTTTTTGTGTATTACTGTTTTATGCATGCTTATGATAGAACACTAGTTAATATTACCTCATGTATATCACGTTTGGTCTGTATCAATTCGTCTTCGGATGATCTAATTGAGAGTGTATATTATATGTCTATACCTATGCAACATATAAGTGTTCTAGGAATCTTTAATAGTTTGTATATCAACTTCCAATCCAGTTCATATGCAAATTACCATGCATAGAGACAAAGAGTCGTAAACTTTCTCACCATAGGCTCTTTGACTCCCCAGAGGTGTGACCTCTATAGCAGATAAAGCTCTCACATCATGTGACGCCCCGGCAGTCTGTGGTTCTGTTAGATTCTGAGAAGATGAGGATGTGAGCTAGAACTTTTCTGGACCCTTTAAGTTTTGCGCCAGGGCTTGCGGCCTTGACTTTCGATTCAACCAAACTCCTCGGACCTTAGCAGATCTCTTTCTTTGCTCTTTTTCACTTTCTACCTGGGAAGAACATACAGGTGCTGGTCATAAAATTAGAATATCATGAAAAAGTTGATTTATTTCAGTAATACCATTTAAAAAGTGAAACTTGTATATTAGATTAATTCATTACACACAGACTGATATATTTCAAATGTTTATTTCCTTTAATTTTGATGATTATAACTGACAACAAATGAAAGTCCCAAATTCAGTATCTCAGAAAATTTGAATATCAATTAAGACCAATGCAAAAAAAAAAGATTTTTTAGAAATGTTGGCCAACTGAAAACATCCTAATGAATATGAAAAGTATGAGCATGTACAGCACAGTCGATCAGTCTGTGGCACTGCTCAGGTGTTATGAGAGCCCATGTTGCTCTGATAGTGGCCTTCAGCTCTTCTGAATTGTTGGGTCTGGCGTATTGCATCTTCTTCACAATACCCCATAGGGTTTCCCCATGGTCCTTAAACCAGGTACTGGTAGCTTTGGCAGTGTGTGCAGGTGCCAAGTCCTGTTGGAAAATTAAATCTGCATCTCCATAAAGTTGGTCAGCAGCAGGAAGCATGAAGTGCTCTAAAACTTCCTGGTAGACGGCTGTGTTGACCTTGGACCTCAGAAAACACAATGGACCAACACCAGCAGATGACATGGCCCCCCAAACCATCAATGACTGTGGAAATTTTACACTGGACCTCAAGCAACTTGGATTATGTGCCTCTCCTCTCTTCCTCCAGCCTCTGAAACCTTGATTTCCAAAGGAAATGCAAAATTTACTTTCATCAGAGAACATAACTTTGGACCACCCTTTTCCAGTCCTTTTTGTCTTTAGCCCAGGCAAGACGCTTCTGATGCTGTCTCTTGTTCAAGAGTGGCTTGACAGGGAATGCGACAGCTGAAACCCATATCTTGCATACGTCTGTGCGTGGTGGTTCTTGAAGCACTGACTCCAGCTGGAGTCCACTCTTTGTGAATCTCCCCCACATTTTTGAATGTTTTTTTTTTTCACAATCCTCTCCAAGGTGCGGTTATCCCTATTGCTTGTACACTTTTTTCTACCACATCTTGTCCTTCCCTTCGCCCCTCTATTAATATGCTTGGACACAGAGCTCTGTGAACAGCCAGCCTCTTTAGCAATGACCTTTTGTGTGTTGCCCTCCTTGTGCAAGGTGTCAATGGTCATCTTTTGGACAACTGTCAAGCCAGCAGTTTCCCCATGATTGTGTAGCCTACAGAGCTAGACTGAGAGACCATTTAAAGGCTTTTGCAGGTGTTTTGAGTTAATTAGCTGATTAGAGTGTGGCACCAGGTGTCTTAAATATTGAACATTTTCACAATATTCTAATTTTCTGAGATACTGAATTTGGGACTTTCATTAGTTGTCAGTTATAATCATCAAAATTAAAGGAAATAAACATTTGAAATATATCAGTCTGTGTGTAATGAATTAATCTAATATACAAGTTTCACTTTTTGAATGGTATTACTGAAATAAATCAACTTTTTCATGATATTCTAATTTTATGACCAGCACCTGTATCTACCTCAGAACATCTTTGGAATTCATCACTCTTCAACCCGGAAGAACGTGATCGGAAGTCCAAAACTTTGAAACCATTAAGACTTTCATATAAGACTGCATTCCGGACACTCGTCACAACTAAGACAATGCAAGTATAACATTTAACTAAACGAAACAGAGGTTTAGTATAAGTTATAGACCCCGTTATGAATGGCGCTGATGGTTTTAATCAGGTGGTTAACTGACTCTTTCCATAACTGCATTCTCTGGTTTTCCTGATGGTTTCATTTTCGTCAACTCTCTTTCCCCTAGTCTGCGTTAGTGTTTAGTTAACCCTTTAAAACCGTCTGTGTCGGCGACGACACATTAAACCAAGCTGTATTCATGTTACCATAACTCTTCAACCGTTTGCACCATCACATTAATTAAAATTACTCCTGACAGCAGACAACATGCGCGTTTCGGCAATATATGGCTTATTATGGTAATTTCTTGCGCTCCATCGACAAATCACGGCTGGAATTTGAATGGAGAGATAGAGAGCGCAGAGTTTTGGATTGCATAAAACAATAAACGAAACAAACAAAAACATGGTGAAAGAGGAGTAAACAGCACAAAAAAGCCTCCTGAATGAAAACCGTGCAAATAAAAAACAGAAAATGTATTACTGTTTTTTTTTATTTTTGTGTATTTAAATTCTGTTTACAAACTCATCACACAACATTAATGGTAAAAAACTGTACTTTTTTGAAAGCCATCTGTTTTCTGAAAAAAATGACACCTTGCACTTGAGTTGATATGAACTTACGCTGGACGAACAGATTAGATGATGGCAATTTAATTCTGCTACAGTTATTACTGTCAGCCGATATAAATAATTGTAATTAATCATAATTAATTGTAATTATTTATATACAATTCCCTTTTGAGCTTATAAATTGCTACATAAATGCTGGAGAACGTTGGCAATCGTTTAAACATTATTTGCAAGCAGACTCATTATCAACCTTGTGTGTCTCATAATTTTATTAACGTCTTACACATGCAGTTTCTGATCAAATCAAATAGACTATAGCGTGAATGCACCTTACTACGAGCAGTAGAAAGTTTATTAATGCTATAATGCGTGTTTAAATCATACGATAAGGAACTAACCTGATATTAGCAAAGAAATTCTAATTTCTGTTGTTAGTAGTGTGTAAGCCTTCTCTGACGAAATCTCAGATTAGCAGCCCGTGTAGATGGTACCAGACTAAATTAATGTGATCTTGGGTGAAAAAATCCCCATTTCATCTTTAAATGTGTAAATCTTCTCTGATTATCTAATCTCAGATTAGCGGCACAAATTAATCTGTGTGGAGAAGAAACCCCACTTGCAGTGATATTAAAACTGGGCAACGAAGAAATCTTGCTACAGGATATTTAGTTAAATGGTGATTTGAGCGATGTTCCTCATCTCCCAGAGTTAAGGCCTTCTTGTAACCTTCGCGTATCACTGTAGTCACTGAAGTGATGCAATTGAATAGCGAATTAATGGTGTAATTCTAGCCTAGCTAACTAGTAATTGCCATTGTCTGTGAAGTGAATGTGCTGTTTTTATTTGTGAAATAAGTTGTATGCGATGCGTCATAACTGACTGCGCGTGAGTTCCCATGCATGTTTACAGCAGCGCAAGTCCTGCTCCACTTGCGCATATTGTAAACTCGCATCGGCCTCTTAGCAAAGTCTGACACTGGTAATTGAGAGCAGCCTCTTCCAGTTCAATCTGATAACAGCACACACATCACAGACTCTTGTGTAAACAAACAACTGAGTGCAGCCAAAGCTACCATTTTAGAAGCCGAGCAGGCATATAAGCGTATAAGTGTAAAGTGTAGTGTCTGAACCACTCCTCTCTCTCTCCCCCTCACTCTTGGTTTCATTTCCTGTTTGTGCTATCATCTTCTGTTAGATTCAGGCACGCCCTTCCTCACATATGTTGGTTCTATTTGTGTTATTTTTATTTTGACTTTATTCTACATCTCTTTGATTTTGTTTTCATTCATTAACCTTTTTAGCTTGAATGTACAATTCAGCTAAGTTGATTAAATCAATTTGTTTATTTTATTTAAAAAATTGTTTTATTCATTTTAGTTTCCTAAAGCTATTAGGACATTTTCATTTTACCTTTACCTTATTTTAGTTATTTGACATCCTCCCTCTCGGTATAGGATTAGAGCAGTTCTAGAAACTGTTGTCCCCTTAATGAGCTGTACAGGTTATTAGTAGCCTAATTCCTGTCTTTTCTATTATCCTCTTACACCAGGACCCTGAGCAGACTAGAAACACTTCCTAATTGTTTCTGTTTCTGTTAATCAAGATGGCGCCGCGTATGGCTGCTGTGGTGTGGAACGCTCCCGTACTTTTGTTGTTTTTGTTTGTTTGTTCTGTGTTTAGTCATTCTCTTACTGTCAGTTTTACCAGAGACGAACTACTGGACATAAGGCAACACACACCGGACAATTTTTTTCCGGTTTTTGATTATTCAGATGCTTTGTTGGATGTTTTGGTCGGAGGGACAGCGGTCCTAGTCAAACGCGCTGGTTAAACTCCGCGAACGTGGCTTCCAAACTGCGCTCCCAAGCATTCATCTAGCGAATCTCCAATCCCTTCCTAACAAAATGGATGAACTACTTCTCCTTACCCACACAAATAAGGACTTTTCAAACTCTGCTGCATTGTGCTTCACTGAAACCTGGCTGAGTAAAAACATCCCGGATAACATGCTTAATTTGCCGGGATATCAGCTGTTCAGATCAGACCGCATCACGGAACTAACGGGGAAAACGAGAGGTGGTGGACTATGTTTCTACATAAATGAAGGTTGGTGTTCAGATGGAACAACTCTGAAGAAGATGTGTTCTCCTAATTTGGAGGCCTTCTTCATAAACTGTAAGCCGTTCTATTCACCCCGAGAGTTTTCCTCCTTCATTCTCGTGAATGTGTACGTGCCTCCGGACGCGTGCGTGAGCGCCGCGATGCAACAGCTGG
This sequence comes from Barbus barbus, assembly GCF_936440315.1. NCBI lineage: Eukaryota > Metazoa > Chordata > Actinopteri > Cypriniformes > Cyprinidae > Barbus > Barbus barbus. The sequence goes on along the minus strand of NC_136733.1, from coordinate 18,702,707 downwards.
CCGAACAAATATCTGAAACAGAGCAAAGGTACCCGGACTCTTTTTTAATCATTCTTGGAGATTTTAATAAAGCAAATCTCTCCCGCGAACTGCCAAAATACAGACAGCACGTTACATGTCCCACCAGAGACAGTAATATATTGGATCATTGTTACACAATAATTAAAGATGCATATCACTCTGTCCCACGGGCAGCTCTGGGGCTCTCTGATCACTGTTTGGTTCATCTCATACCGACCTATAGGCAAAAACTCAAATCTTCTAAGCCTGTATTAAGAACTGTTAAGAGATGGACTAATGAAGCAGAGCAAGATTTAAAAGCTTGTTTTGACCTCACTGATTGGAGTGTTTTTGAAGCCGCTGCCACCGATCTGGATAAACTCACAGAGACTGTAACATCATATATCAGTTTCTGTGAGGATATATGCATCCCCACCAGGACATTCTTATCATTCAATAATGATAAACCGTGGTTTACTGGGAAACTCAAACAGCTTTGTCAGGCCAAAGAGGACGCTTACAGAAGTGGGGATAAAATCTTGTATAACCAGGCCAGGAACAGACTAACAAAGGAGATCAGAGTGGCTAAAAAAAACTACTCTGAGAAGTTGAAAAAAGAACTTTCAGCCAACGATCCGGCGTCGGTATGGACTGGTCTGAGGAACATCACCATGTACAAGACACCACCCCCACAGTCTGTGGAGAATCAACAACTGGCTGACGATCTCAATCTGTTTTACTGCAGATTTGAAAAGGCCAGACTGACACCCAGCACCCGCTCTGATCTGCACTTCACACATTCACCTTGCCCCCCTGCAACCCCCCTTACTCCCTCCCCCACCATTCTACCTGCGTTTAAAGTCTGTGTAGAGGATGTGAACCGGGTCTTCAGAAAACAGAAATCTAGGAAAGCTTCAGGACCAGACGGTATTTCACCTGCCTGTCTAAAAGTCTGTGCTGACCAATTGGCCCCCATCTTTACACAAATCTTCAACAGATCTCTGGAGCTGTGTGAAGTTCCCTGCTGCTTCAAACGCTCCACCATCATTCCCGTCCCCAAAAAGCCCAAAATCACTGGACTTAATGACTACAGACCTGTCGCACTCACGTCTGTGGTCATGAAGTCACTTGAGAGACTGGTCCTGGCCTACCTGAAGGACATCACTAGACCCTTGCTGGATCCTCTTCAGTTTGCCTATAGAGCAAACAGGTCTGTGGATGACGCTGTCAATATGGGACTGCATTACATCCTGCAACACCTCGACAAACCTGGGAATTATGCAAGGATCTTATTTGTGGACTTCAGCTCGGCCTTCAATACCATCATACCTGACCTTCTCTCAGACAAACTGAGACAGCTCTCTGTGCCCTCCTCCATCTGTCAGTGGATCACCAGCTTCCTGACAGACAGACAGCAGCTAGTGAGGCTGGGCAAACTCACATCCAGGACTCTCACCATCAGCACTGGCGCCCCTCAGGGTTGCGTTCTCTCCCCACTGCTCTTCTCCCTCTACACGAATGACTGCACATCAAAGGACCCCTCTGTCAAGCTCCTGAAGTTTGCGGACGACACTACAGTCATAGGCCTCATCAAGGACGTGACGAGTCTGCTTACAGACAGGAAGTTGAGCAGCTGGCTGTCTGGTGCAGTCTTAACAACCTGGAGCTGAACACGCTCAAAACTGTGGAGATGATAGTGGACTTCAGGAGAAACCCCCCTGCTCTGCCCCCACTCACCATCATGAACAGCACTGTGACTTCAGTAGAGTCATTCAGATTCCTGGGCACCACCATCTCCCAGGACCTGAAGTGGGACAATCACATTGACTCTATTGCGAAAAAGGCCCAGCAGAGGCTGTATTTCCTCCGCCAGCTAAGGAAGTTCAACCTGCCTCAGGAGCTGCTGAAACAGTTCTACTCTGCAATCATCGAGTCTGTTCTATGTTCTTCTATAACTGTTTGGTTTGGTTCAGCTACCAAAACAGACATCAGAAGACTACAACGGACAGTTAGGACTGCTGAGAGAATTATCGGTGCCCCTCTGCCCAGCCTCCAAGAACTTTACACCTCCAGAGTGAGGAAAAGGGCTAAGAAAGTCACTCTGGACCCCTCACACCCAGCTCACTCTCTCTTTGTACTGTTGCCCTCTGGCCGGCGCTACAGATCACTGAGCACCAGAACAGCCAGACACAAGAACAGTTTTTTTCCCCCAGGCCGTATCCCACCTGAACAACACATAACACACCCCGGTACTGTACATCTGTAAATAACCCATCAAACCTTCATCTGTACATAGGACACATGCACATTCACAGTTCTGTCTATGGTCATGTCTCTTTTCTGTATATTTTTATTTTTATTACTATTGTTATTCTTAATTATTGTATATTCTCTTCATTAGTGTTCTTTATCACCTTAATTATATGTTGTCTGCACTATGTTTGTACTTTCTGTACTGGAAGCTCATAACACCAAGACAAATCCCTTGTGTGTGCAAACACACTTGGCAATAAAGCTCTTTCTGATTCTGATTCTGATTGTTTACCTTGAAGTGGCTGATGTGTCCCTGCTAGCGTAGCCAACAGTCTCCCTAGGTTTTATGACCCTGCTACATTCCTTTGAAGAAGTGACAACTGCTTAGTCATATCTCCTATCTTAAACTAAATAAGGAAAGCCCGTCTTTCTCCCTCTGTATCTTCCTGATTTTATTTCAGTTTTGTTTATTTAATACCTTCATAGTGACCAAACCTGTGAACCATCAGTGCCTTGAGTAATAGTTTGCCCCCACGTATAGCCAGGTCATCAGCTGACTCCTGCTTACAGCCCCGTAAACAATGTTACTCAAACCCTCTACTTGTGTTCTTAGCACCCTACTTCACTAGCTGCCCCTCACCAGCTATTCACACCTTACACGACCTACAGAGCCGTTCCCTACACAGATAGCCTAACGCCTCTGTACGTACTTGCACTTGCCTTCTGCCTCTCTCTCTCTCTGGTGTTCCCCAAGTGTTCCAGTGTGTCTCAGACATTCCACAGACATCCAGCCTGGCCAGCTCACCAGGACCACCTGAAAACCCGGCAGAGCACTGTGATGGACATCCTTCAGCCCAAAGCAGCCACTGCATGAGGCACCCTGCTGCACGTCACACAGCCAGGAGTGCAATTCCCCTCACTCCCGTACACAGATACGAAGGGGGGAGCCAAATCCTTCTGTTTGACATTTCACAAGTCAGCTTCCTGAAAACCTCTAGCCTTCAGCGGCAGAAGGAAAGGGATTTATTCAGGCGAGCCCTGAAACAGCACATGGAGTGACACTCAAAGACCTCAACTGTATGGCCAGAAACATCCCTGCATTCACACCAGAACTTGCAGGAGAATATGATGTCCACGCTTACTTAAGAGAGATTGACTTCCACCTGCAGTCTTGGACCAGTGTGAAAGCCCAAGATAGACTCTATCTGCTCTGGCTCGCCGCTAGCCCAGAAGTGCGACGCTTCCTCGCTCAGAACACATCCAATCAGACTACCAGCAGCTTAAACAAGCTATCATAAAGGAATTCTCAGAGCCAGAGTCTGAACATGGACTGATAGATGCCCTAGCCATCGAACAGGGCCGTCATGAAATTCCCCACGCATAATACCACAGACTTCGACGAGCTTACTTTGGAGCTCGCCATGAACCTGGAATGGAAGAGGACAACATCTTCAAGAGCATTTACCTCCGGAACCTCCACCCTATTGTAAGTCACCATTTAGGCATTATGGCCTGCCACACAATGCCTATTCAACAACTGTGTGATCTGACACAGAAGGCTTTTAACAAGCACAAGGCCTCTACCAAAGGTGTTTGTAAGACCCCACTGATTCTGAACTGCACAACCCAGAATCCAAAGCAGGCACCAGAAGGCACCCAACATTGCCACAACACAAGGCCCTTCTACAGAAAGCCACTAGCCAGCGGAGGACAGAGCCGTCACCATGGCTGCAAACCCAGGTCCCAGACCAACCACTGGCAGAGACCATGGAAAAGGCCATCCTTGTCCTGCGAACACCACGGCATGCCCAACGACAGTCCCCCACATCATCCTCCTCCACACCCTTCACACAGGTGCCAAACGGATGCTGCACAAGGACAGCTGGACACGCCTACTTCTGAGTTACAGGAGCTGCTGTCTCTAGCAAAAGAGCTCTTTGAACAAAACTCAACTGAGGAGTACTGTGAAGGACAAACCTCTGACTCCTTGCCTGATGCAACACAGCATCAGACTCCTCCAAGGGAGGAACATCCCTTAAAACCAGTCGACACCCCAGAAGCAGCCAGACAACACTGGATGGAGCAACGGGCCCACATGCCCAACAGCGAAACCTCTACCAACACAACTCAGGCAAGCCCAAGTCGGTGCCGCCACAAAAGCAAAGCGACACCACAAACATCAGACTTCTGGTGACGTTCCAGCAGAACAGAGGGCTAACAACCACCTGCTGCCCTTCTGCCATCATCAATTGGTCAGTCTGAAACTCTCTGCACTCTCACCAGTGAGAGTCTAACCCGGCTGTTCCACACCACGGGTACCACAGATAGCCTATTGGTTAACAACATCAGCAACCATCTGAGCCAGACCAACTCACTTCAGGACGACAGGTGACACTGCCTCGACACCTGCTGCACAAGCTCGAGGACCCGCACCTTGCTACAGCATACCACCTGACAGCATCCACCACGGCACCACAACCACTCCTGGAGGCAACCAATAGCCCGAGAGCCTGGAGGCAACCAACAGCCCGAGAGCCCCCTCACCTAACCCAAAAGGCTAACTATGAGGATCTGTGGCCCCTTCCCCCAAAATGCATTAACACCTAAGAAAGGCAGAACAGGCCTCTGGTTCCATGGCCACCCATCTGATAACACTTGTTTTATTGCTCAAAGGAATGCGGGCAGAGCAATTCACTTCATTTCCCCTTAGAAAAGCGACATGGAATCTTCTCTAATTAATTCATGGAAAAACCTTTCTTTGAATAAACACACATATCTTCAGGTCATTGTGTATATTATTACTGTTCTTGTATATGTTTTGTGTATTGTATCCTGTTTTATGCATGCTTATGATAGAACACTAGTTAATATTACCTCATGTATATCACGTTTGGTCTGTATCAATTCGTCTTCGGATGATCTAATTGAGAGTGTATATTATATGTCGATACCTATGCAACATATAAGTGTTCCTAGAATCTTTAATAGTTTGTATATCAACTTCCAATCCAGTTCATATGCAAATCACCATGCATGGAGACAAAGAAGTTCAAGTCACCATAGGCTCTTTGACTCCCCAGAGGTGTGACGTCTATAGCAGATAAAGCTCTCACATCATGTGACGCCCCAGCAGTCTGCGGTTCTGTTAGATTCTGAGAAGATGAGGATGTGAGCTATAACTTTTCTGGACCCTTTAAGTTTTGCGCTAAGTTTTGACTTTCCATTCAACCAAAGCTCCTCGGACCTTAGCAGATCTCTTTCTTAGCTCTTTTTCACTTTTTACATGGGAAGAACATTTCTACCTCAGAACATCTTTGCAATTCATCACTCTTCAACCCGGAAGAACGTGATCGGGAGTCCAAAACTTTGAAACCATTAAGACTTTCATCTGAGACTGCATTCCGGACACTCGTCGCAACTAAAGCAATGCAAGTATAACATTTAACTAAACGAAACAGAGGTTTAGTATAAGTTATAGACCCCGTTATGAATGGCGCTGATGGTTTTAATCAGGTGGCTAACTGACTCTTTCCATAACTGCATTCTCTGGTTTTCCTCATGGTTTCATCCATCAACTCATATTAGCCCTTTCCCCATGTATGAGTGATTGTATGTTTGTTTGTTTGACTAGTCTGCGTAAGTGTTTAGTTAATAAAACTCTTGTGCACAAATTACATGAGTTTCTGTTCCTGCCTTGCAAATTAATGTCCCTTTAAGATTTTTTATCCTTACTACATGTTCTAATGTATTAATACTTAGGAAAGTATTTTCTGTGGCCAAGAAAATATACTTTCTTAGAGTTGACATGAACTTACACTGAATGTTCACTGGACGAACAGATTAGATGATAGGCATTTTAATTCTGCTACAGTTATTACTGTCAGCCAATATAAATAATTGTAATTAATCTTAATTAATTGTAATTATTTATATACAATTCCCTTTTGAGCTTATAAATTGCTACACAGCCTAACTGACTTGAATGTCCTTACAGAAAAACATTGCAGAGCGCCAACTGGGAGGAAATGATTAAAAAGGGGCTGTACATTAGAAAAGGTAAATAAGGGAAGGATGCTGAGTTAAAGGAGACTCACTTTACAAGAAAAGAATAACAACTAGGCCAAATTCATTCACACCCTGCCATTTGCTCTGACAACCACTGCAGAGTACAATAAATCACAATAATCCAAAGCCCTGGTCAGACACACCACCATCTGAACTACATCCAAGCCATTTCGAATACAGACAGTTTTGCCAAAGCAAAGAAAACAGACAACATCTAATTTATCGACCAAAACTTTAAACAGAATTTCTGTCTAAGCTACCCATGTGTGGTCTGAAAGTAGTTACTCAGCCAAAGACTTTATGTCTGTGTTGATAAAACATTGATGTTTACACTCCGTGACTGAACTTATTCTCCTCTTCCCCTAAAAAGACTTGAAGACCAAGCTTAAGAAGTTTTTACACTGGAACAGTGGCTGAGTAAAGTGAAAGATGGAGTTGGATCACTCAATTCAATCTATTTTGCCATTATGCTAACCTGGAAACAAGTAAGCATTTTGTATAATCCTGAAGTCAGTGGGTTTTCTGAATTGGTTTTTGGTTAAATTGCTGAAATAAGGTTTGTGGTTAACACAAGCTCAAGATATTTTCAGTTTTGTTTTATTGTATGACATAAAACACAACAGTAATATCCCATTTGTGATTTTTGTGAACAGGTAAATTAATCTAGGGCACTTTTTACAACCTGTTTACAATCATGCTCTTGGCAACTCAAATTTTCTAACTTGTAGATTTTAAAGGGGTCATAAACTGCCTTATTTTTAATTAATTTGTACTGTTATCTGAGGTCCACTTATTGTCCACAATATTATCAAGATTTTTACATCAAGAATGCTCTGTTTGAATTGCATCTCTTTTTATTTACACTACCTGTGCCAATAGGTGGTCTGGGTTAAACTAATGTAGAAGTAGGCGTTGATCTTCTGCGGAGGTGATGTTTAGCCACATCATAGAATGGCACATTCCACAACTTGTCGTTTTGGCAGACTTCCCTCAATATAAGCTGTTTTTAGACTGACGAGAAAGTTATGAGTTCTGAAACTTTCAAGAAGTTTTTATAGTATGGTGACATCTTATATGTCAAAAGATCAAAGGAATTTAGGTTTCTCAGTTAATGACCCCTTTGAATAAAGCATGAAAGATTTGTCTAAAGCTAAGTGGTGTTGGTGTTGAAGTCATGCTACCCTGACACAGTTTGTTCATAGCATAACTTCAGTTTTTACTTCTGATAAGTATATTTATGGTTTGAAATGGATACAATAGTGTTCATTTGTGTGTGTGTGTGTGTTTGTTTGTTATTTTTTTATGAAGAAAACATGTAGGAATGACACACTTTTGCTGGTCACAGTGCTTATTTTCTGCAATAATTCCAAAGGCCAGTGGAAGAATCTGTACATGTACGGCTGTAGAAGCGGAAATGTTCTGATGTCAGAAGATGGAGAGACCCATTTGTATGGCAAAGCGGAAAGATTGGATCACTGAAAAAAGGATGCCCAGATTACTTTTTTTAAATGATGTTTTATTAACAAAGTTCGGGAGGAGCGCGTCAGATACTTGGCCTAATTAACACAGGAGGTTCGCACTCAAGTTAATCAACGCACGAAGATAAATACAGCTGACATACCTCTATTCATTTGACGGTTAATCAGCAATCGGTTTGCACCTTTTACCATCACATCTCAGACTCAATGTGTCCCGTCCAAACAACGAGACCTATACTGAGGATTTTTTGGATCCTCCGGCCAATCTGCCGGCCCCATGATCGGTCTTTCTCCGCTAGACACGGCCGCCGAGCTCCAGTGCTTTGTCGCGGCCACTGCTCTTTGCTCGACGCCGAGGCTACCTCGCCTCCACTGACGTCGCTTCCATCCTCTTATCATTCGGACGCAAATATCCATGCCAACAATCCCTCCGATCGGAAAGTGGTTCGTATTTAAGCCTGACGCAAACGCTGATTAATTCCGACGTAACGTCCTCGCGGAGAGTAAACAAAGCGTATTTACTAGTGCTGTCAATCGATTAAAAAAAATAACTAATTAATCGCACATTTTTCTAAAATTAATCGTGATTAATCACGCTTAACCCCACCTAACATTAAAGTTTTTAAATAAACAATCTTCAAATGTACACTGTACAAACAACATAAAGACAGTATATTTTTTATATTTCTTTAATGGTATCTTTTTTATGATTGAAGGCCAGCATCACTGATATCAATACTACTGATGTCTCTATAAAAAAAAAAAATTTGTCCCCTGAATATTTAACCATTGACTGTAGCCATTCAGCATTACAGTATAATTGAGAGCTATCAATTTTAACATTTATTAGACTTAACGTCTAATTTAAGTGGACTTAAAACAATCTTCACATGAACCCATTATAATAAATTACATATTTAGCTAGCTGTGCCCTTCAGCAGAAATATACAGAAAATGAATACTTACCAAACACTAAATTCTAAATTAAATATAGATGAACCCCTTAAAACTATAAAAGTTATTGATTTCCTCTTTTTTCTTTTGTTCTTGGATTAATAGACATCACAGCAGCTGGTTATTAACTTATTTGCCTGCTATTGCTTTAAAAGCTGCTGCTGCTGAAGGTGATGGGGATCTAACATGCATCTTATTTTCTCACAAATCTCTTTACCTTTTCTGACTCACTTCAGGTCTGAAAGTCTCAACTAATGAGCGGATGAGTTGAATTGGGTATTTTAGATGAGGGAGACAGTGCTAGGGTGCCTCAGGACAGTTTTTAAAACCATTTCAGAGACATGTACTTAAATGTGACGCATATAACATAGGCTATTGCATGCACGCACACAGTTTAAGGCAGCTTTAATCGCCTTTTTGGTAACTTCATGCCTTAACTGACGGCATAACTACGACATTGCATGCACGTAGTTTCTTTCGCTGTATGATATGAAATGATATAGGCTACAGCGCGCACCGGCACCTTTGTGCGTGTATTTGAAGAGTGCGCGCTACGAGCACAGTATCTTTTACGCGCTTGTTTGACTCGCGTCTGGCGTGGAGGCGACGTATAGAGCACGTGTCTGAAACTTCTCCCGTTTGATGTGGTCATAAAGACATTCTGCATCTAAATAAACGCAATCCTTTGCAAGAAAAAAAGAGACAGAGGCAGCAGTTGCGAATGGGGTGGCCAAACTTAGCCCCGCCCCTGCGTTAATTGCATTAAATATTTTTAACGCGTTAATCTGAAAATAATTAATAGCATGCGTTAACGCGCTAATTTTGACACCACTAGTATTTACACGATCTTCACTGCGCAAACCAGCCTCACTCCTAAATCCACTCCAGCCGCCAAGGCAGCCAATAGATCGAGAAAAGCTCCGAACTCGCCTCGCTCGACACCACCGTCGTCTCCCCGAGCGTCGCGGCGCAGCAGCAGGCCTTCAACGAGCCTGGGCCGCGCCCCAGTTCTCACCGCAGCAAAGCCTCACTCGCTTCCCGCTTTGGCTCAGCCTTCACCACGGCTCTCCTGATGCTAGCGCGAGGCGGCCTCCGCTAGCGGCGCAACCACCAGTGTTGCCAAATAATTCTCAGGTAAAATCGCTAAAGGAAGGTAATTTGTTGATCAAAGTTGTTAAAGGATGTCGTGACATCATTGGATTTTAATGTCACTATGTAACCATGATGCAAGTGCCCAGGATACACACTGGAATTACTCAAACTTTCCCTATTTTTCACCAGCATTTTTACCTATATTTAATTTACACATTGCATTTCAATAAATGGACATAAGATGGATAAGATTAATTTCATTTTATATTTAAAACCAACAGTGGAAGAGGAAAATTTCCAACAGTAAATGATTACAGTAAATTTGGACCAACAGTAAATGATTAACAATCATAGGTACAAACCAAAAAATTAAGCCAACAAGCGCAAACTGCAACTTAATTCATATGTGAAGTGTGTACTGCTAGGCACCTCTCCCAAAGTGTGTAATGTTACCAGCTTATGTGCCACTTGGCTGGCTAGCTGTTTCAATATTTTTCTTCCATGTGTGATTTAAAAAATAAATTAAAACAAATAATAATAAAAAAAGCCTTTTATTACTTTACCACTTTTTAAAGGTTGCCAAATAATTTTTTAAATCACCACATTTGTTGCTAGTTGCTTGGTAAACAAGTTACTAGGGTAGTGCAACAAAATGGCTAAATCGGCAACACTGCAGGCTACCTGGACATTCCAGCATGTCCAGCTAAAAGTCTCAAACCATTTTTCAGTGGCCTCCAGCTCCCGAAGCAGACACTATCGCGAGGCTACCTCCGCTAGCAGAGCAGGCTTCTCAAATTATTCAGGACTCCCTTCCTGTGGCTTACAGCTACGGCAGGTGAAGCAAGCGCGAGGCTGCCTCCGCTCGCAACAGACCCACATATCTTTCCTTTACTCCCTTTTCTCTTTTACTTCCATCAGTTTCCCACCTCTAGCCCCAGAGGCCGATATTACGCGTGAGGCAGCCACTGATGGAATTTTGGGCCCCTGCTCCTCTCCCTCTCAGCTCTCTACTTTATTTAAAGTCACAATATCCTCTTTTACACAACGTCACTGCCCGTACCACCAAATGCTGTTGCCTCGGAGCCACTGCTAGTGGCTTACAACATCCGAACATGGATCCCGGCAGGTGTGGGCATAGACCCCTCATCCAAGGCCATCACTAACGAGTAATTGGGTAACAGATGCATTGCAAGCCACAATAGGCCTTAATAATAGTTTTGAATAAAGTATCAAAAGTAAATAACTTATGGTTCCGTTGAACAAACTTAATAAAATGTATCAAACAATATAACATGCATACGCTTTACATCAAAGCCTACAGAGCACTCAAATGGCCCGACAGTCGTCTACTTGTCACTGTGCGATCTAATCCCCATTCGGCTAAACAACTCTTAATTCAAATGTCCACTTAATCTTTAATATTTCTTTATGATAGAAATGCTGCAACTATTGTAAATCATTGAACGTGGACATCAAAACGTAAGTTTTTCATTACGTTCAGCCGTTTCACCATTATAATCTGTTCAGCTTTTCCCCTATAGGCGGCGCAATTAAACGAGGGTTCATGATCAGCCCTTTCAATGACTGCCTTCTCAGCATTAGCCCATTGGAGTGGCTGCTAGGAAAATTTCCGGGGTAAGAAATACCTTCTAATAGATCTATCAGCTCTGCATAACTCCCCGTTTCAAGCATAAATGCCTCGATTTCTTCTCAACAAATTTTCTCACAATAGGTAGACATTAACCAGGCAATCCATTTGATAAAATCATGGGTCTCAGCACCTGGCTGTCAAAAGTCGACATCACCTCCGCTTCCAAAGCCATGCCTATCCATCCAGGTTCATGGCATTTATTTGGGCTACGCTAACACAGGAAATCCTATTTTGTCGTACGCTTAACTTTCAAACGCAAGCAGCACCAAGATTTTCGATGCGTTATCAGAAGCAGCTTATTGGATTCGTCTACATTTGCGCAAGTAATCCTCATAGCGTCTTCCCTTTTAGCCGACTCAAATTATCCTGAGTATTGAACTCCCCGTCAGATGCTCCAAGAGCGCTCCCGGTGGAGCAAATACGTTTCTCTGTCGACTACCGGCGAGGCTACAACCCTACCTTTTCCATTTTTCACCTTTGGCAAGGCTTACCCGTCCGACGCAGCAAGTATTGACTTCCAATCGGACGTCGCTGAAAGCCTACCAACCACATAACTTTGCCCTCCCGCCCTTCGCTCGGCGCGCATTCCCGACTGACACCGTGAGTCTTGATCTCCCATCGAACGTGACAAGAGCCTTCAGAATACGTTTCTCTTTCAACTACCGGTGACGTTTACCCGCTTGCGCCGTGGGTATCGATCCACTGCCGAATGCTAAATCTGGGCTTTCAGTCTGCCACTGGCGAGGCTTAAAAATCCGATGCAGTGAGTATTGATCTCCCATCGGATGCCGCGAAAGCCTCCCGGCCAGACAACCTTACCTTTTCCATCCTATGGCCGGCGAGCCTTACCCATCCAACGCTGTGAGCATTGATCTCCAGTCGGATATCTGCGAGAGCCTCCCGACCACTCATCTTTACCCTTCTGTCTTACCTGTCAAGACGATAGGACCCACTCGTCCGACGCCCGGAGTCTTGATCTCCAGTCAGAGGCTTCATGGGCCCTCTCGGTCAGCTACCCGCCCTCTGTCCTCTGATTAGCAGGGGATAACAGCCAGCAGGGCCCGTACGTCTGTAATAGTCACCTATTTCTGCCTTTATGTACAGCTTTTTGAGGTGATGATAAACATGCTTTGTTGTATTGTTTTTCCTTTTCACATGAAAAAAAAAAAGCTAACTGTTGTATCAGATGCCTGTGGTGTAATCACGGACTATTATATGGACTTTTATTTGTTTTTGTTTTGTCCTCTCGTCATGGTTATGTCATGCAATATGATTTAAGGAGGAGGGGAAGTGACGTCGTGAGAGGACTCCGGAGTTCAAACGGGGAAGCGGTCTGAGTTTAGCGGGCTCTGTGTAGTAGTTGCATGAAGAATTCATCAAAGGGACTAATACCCTATCGTTTTGGGATTACAAGTCAATGGTTTTCTGGACTACCACAGCTTCCCATCGGCTAAACAGACTGTGGCGAGATTGCGTAAGTCCACGGGGATATATTGACTGCGGCTTCTCGTCACGCTTCTCCTTATATTTTTGGTTTTGTGTCTTTTTCTTCTCGCGGAGGACAATTTATGTCACTTGAATGAACATTCGGTCTGCTGGCCAGGACATTAGGACATTGGGACATTGGGGTTTTGAGGGTTAAATGTGTGTGGATGATTTGAGAATGTTTGTTTGCTGTGTCGGAGTGCGGCCGTGCCTCCAGCTGTGGAAAAAGCGCATGTTGTTGCCCGTTTGGGTATTATAATGTGTTATATCTCTCAATACACTTGGTTTAACTTGTTTCATGGTTTTTTCGTTAATATATAATTAATTCAAGTCTACATACATGTAGATTTTATTCTATATTTTTTTTCTTTAGTGTGTATTTAACGAAAGTAAGCTGTTATTGGTTTTATTTATATCAGTAGGTATCAGATCCGCCCGTTACCTTATGTTTTGCGTGCAGTACTTTTCTCTTGCTTTGATAGTGTAAGGGAAATTGTTACAGATTGGTGGCCCGTACGGGGATCTTGGATGATTTTGGTTTTGGTATTGTTGTGAATGTATACCCGTTTTTTTCCTACTGTAAAACATTAAGTTGTTTATTCTGGGTTTTCATTACAAATACTTTTGATACATGCTGCGGGAAAGAGGGAAAATAATAATAGCAATGGAACACACACAGGTTTTTGAGACTTTTTATTTTCTGTTGGGTTAAATGGTGTAGGCAGTGTAAAAAGGAGAAATAGCCTATATAGTAGCTTACTAAGGTTACCTCAGTCAATACATATATATGTAGTTTTACACAGTCTTTGCACATTCACTCAAGGCAGGTTAATTACTTTGCATTATTGCTACATTGCATTATTTACACACCCTTGTTGACTTAGTTATTCACGCCATTAATGGCTGCCCCAAGCCAGCAGGGGACCAATGTGGTAAATTATGGGCCCCAAGATGGTGCCGCCTCTCTTATAGATTGGGATCCAGAACCCATCCCTTCTGAGGAAGCTGACCCATATCGCCACGTTACCACTAGACACAACCAAAGTGGTGTCACAGAAATAACCACCTTGTTGGACTCTCTGTATCTAGATCCACCGGCAGGAGAACAACCACCGCTGGATCAGGATGAGGATGCTGAAGGAGTCTCGATGGGGGAACAAATCCAGGAACTTCAGTTAAAGATGGAGACCTTGGAAAACCGTCTCAAAGACTCAAATGACAGCACACTCAACAGGGAGGAGGGTCTCAGGGCATCTATTGAGACACTGCTTAAGGAGGCTAAAGAGTATGTTGACATTAAGTTGCAGAGATTTGATCAGGTGTTGGTGGACTGCTTAAAGCGAAGAGATAAGCAGTGGGGTGAAGAACTGGAAACAAAGATTCGCAACAGAAAACGTCCCTCGTGGAGGCCAGCTAGTTTCTCCACACCGACGGGCTTTTCAAATGCTGATCAGGGGATGTCTAAAGGGGATGTCACCCTTCCACCATCTGGGGCAGCTACCGCTAAACCCCCTATTAGAATGGAGTTTCCCCAGTTCGGGGAGTCGAGGGAGTCTACTGATGTCACTGATTTCATTGAGCAGTGTGAGAACTTTCTCACCCTCAGGCCACTGAGTGACTTTGAGCTGGTAGGCACACTCAATGCTGTTCTTAAAGGGCCAGCACGGAGCTGGGGGTTGGCTTCCCGCGGCAAGATTTCCAACTGGGAAGAATTTAAAAGTGCTTTCCTTGAGGCTTTCCTGCCTACTGATTACCAGACAGAGATTGAGGATCAGCTACGCTCACAGGTGCAGTCACCCTCCCAGTGCATTCGGGATTTTGCCTACGATCATCGGGCACTCTGTCTGAAATGGAGACCAGATATGGAGGAAGATGAGATTGTGCGGCGCATCCTTAGTGCATGTAACCCAAGGCTGGCCAGTGGTCTTCGGGGTATCGTGTCTACCGTGGAACAGGTGGTCAAGGTGGGATCGCTTATTGAGAAGGATTGGAGTAACTCTAAGGATTATTGGAGTCGTGTACAACAATCCCACCCTCCAGACCGCTCTTCTAAAAAACCTATCAAAAAATCTGAACACGGACAAGGCCGGGGGCATGGTGGGGATGTGGCCACCGTTTTCGGTATTCCAACCCTCCTGGTGGTGCCAATAGCCATCCGAGGCTCCAGTGGTGATGCTGTCCTTGATTCAGGGTGCACATACTCCTTGATGAGTAAAACTCTGTGGAACAACATAAAAAAGGCAGGTGAAACACTGAGTGCTAGTGAAATTCCAAGGTTCATTATGGCAAATGGCCAAGAGAGTAAAGCTATAGGGACAACCACCTTACTCCTCTCCCTTCATGATGCCCATATCACCGTCAGCATACATGTACTCAGTGATGATCAGCTTTGCATGCCCTTACTGCTGGGTTTAGATTTCATGTGCGCCAGCCAAATTGTTTTGAAGCCCCACCTGAGGAAATATGTGATGCCAGGTGGCAAAGAGTATCGGTTCTTGCCTAAGGGTCGTGAGGCCCTGTGGTGGAGACATGCAGAACCTATAATTAATTTTTACATGGCAGTGATGGATGAGGTCGGTAACAAACTTCCTCCAGTTCCGCTGTTTGACGCACAGCCTGAGCTGGTTAGACCACTGCTGCAGAAGTGGCCTACAGTTTGGACAGATTCCACCGGTGCCACCGACGTCGTAAAACATAAGATCTTGACTACTGACGAGCTGCCAATACGGAGGAGAGCTTATAGAGTGTCACCACAAAAGCAAGCGGTTATTGAGGAACAGATGAAGAAAATGCTCAAAAATGGTGTCATAGAGCCTTCCACTTCTGCTTGGGCCTCCCCAGTGGTTTTGACACCTAAGAAGGATGGAACGCTCCGTTTCTGTGTGGACTTCAGAGGACTTAATGCCAAAACACACCATGATGCTTACCCAATGCCACTGATTCATGAGATCTTAGAGTCCATGCACGGAGCACAATATTTTAGCTCGCTTGACCTTCAGAGTGGGTACTGGCAGGTGGCCATGGATGATGAAAGCAAACAAAAAACAGCTATGATCACCCACCTAGGCCTATTCCAATTTAAGGTCATGCCTTTCGGGCTGAGAAATGCGGGTGCCACCTTTCAACGTTTGATGGAGAATGTTCTGGGGGAGTTGAAGGGCCGAACCTGTTTTGTCTACATAGATGACATTATTGTCTTCTCCAAGACTCGCGAGCAGCACCTGGGTGACTTGGAGGCAGTGTTTAAAAAACTTCATCAGGCACACCTAACTCTGAATGTTGCAAAATGCCACCTCATGCAAACTCAACTTACCTTCCTAGGACATGTGGTCTCAGGTAAAGGCGTGGAGATGGAAACAGCAAAGGTGGAGGCCATCACAGCTTACCCAGCCCCAACAGATCTGAAAAGTCTCCGGAGATTCCTGGGGTTGGTGGGCTGGTACCATAAGTTCATTCCTCGGCTGTCAGACATTGTTGCTCCTCTTAATAACCTCAAGAAAAAAGGAGTCAAGTGGGAGTGGAATGAGCAGTGTCAGGTTGCTTTTGAACATCTTAAATGGTTGCTGCAGTCCCCACCAGTGCTGGCTCAGCCAGAGCCACAGTCTGGTTTTCAGGTGCACTGTGACTCCAGTGATGTGGGTTTGGGGGCTGTTTTGATGCAGATAATTGAGGGGGAAGACAGAGCCATTGCATTTGCCTCAAGAGCTCTCCATGGCGCTGAGCTGAGATACTCCACCTCAGAAAAGGAGTGCTTGGCGGTTGTATGGGCGGTGGAAAAGTGGCGTCATTACCTTGAAGGAGAGGCATTTGATGTGTATACAGACCACAGCGCACTGGCCTGGGCATTCAACTGTCCTAAGACGTCATCACGGCTCACAAGATGGACTTTGCGTCTACAGGCATTCACCTTCCGAGTGCATTATAAAAAAGGCTGCTGTAATGTAGTTCCTGATGCTCTGTCCCGAGTTCCTCTTCCACAGGATGGGAGGGTATGTGTGGCAGTCGCAAAATCTTACTGGTCTGACCTACCCAAGTCGCTTCAGGACATTGGAAAAGCTCAGCAGACAGACCCCTTATGCCAAGATCTTGGTCACACTATTGGTCAGCACTCACCTGATCGTCTCCATTACCAGCAGCTGCAGGGAGTGTTGTACCGGGGTGTACCGTCTAAGTATGGCGGTTTTAATTACCAGTTGGTTGTTCCCGCTAACTTAGTTGCAGAGTTTCTGGCTTACTTCCACGACAGTCCGTTGGGAGGTCACCTAGGAAGGATGAAGACCCTCCTGAAGATCCTGGAGGTGGCCTGGTGGCCCACAGTGCGCAAGGATGTTTGGACCCATGTCCGAGTTTGCCATGTCTGTCAACAGTACAAGGGTTCGAATGAAAAGCCAGCTGGTTTTCTCCAATCGACAGAAGTCAAAGTACCAGGGGAGATGATAGGAGTGGACTTTATGGGGCCATTCCCTCTCAGTAAAGCCCGGAATTCAGTTTTAATGGTGGTTGTCGACTATTTTAGTAAGTGGGTGGAACTGTTTGCATTGAAGGATGCCAAGACACCAAAGGTCTGCCAAATCTTGAAGAATGACATCTTTACACGCTGGGGGGTACCTGCCTTCCTTGTGTCTGACCGGGGGCCTCAATTCACTAGTCACTTATTATCCAGCCTGTGTGAATCATGGGGTGTTACCCAAAAGCTCACGACAGCATACCATCCCCAGACAAACCTTACGGAGAGGGTCAACAGGACCCTTAAGACCATGATGGCCTCCTTTGTAGGCGAACATCATCAGGACTGGGATCGGTGGCTGCCTGAGTTCCGGTTGGCTATCAACACTGCCGTGCATGAGACCACTGGTGTGTCCCCTGCGGTGCTGGCTTTGGGGCGCAGCCTTAAAGGCCCGTTAGAACGCCTTATTCACAAGACTCCTGCACCCAATACATCTACATACCACACAGTGCACTCACATACATTATTATTGAAGGAGGTCGAACGACATGTGGGAATGGCAAAAGCCAGACAAGCCAGGTACTATAATGCACGACGCAAAGATGTACACTTTGCAGTTGGGGATCTGGTCTGGGTTAGGTTACATCCTCTGTCTAAAGCCTCAGCTAAATTCTCTGCCAAGTTTGCACCCAAATGGTCAGGGCCTGTTAAGGTAGAGAAACAACTAGGTCCTGTAAACTACCGTGTTCGTTGGCTAACTGATAAACTGAAGGTGGATAATGTAAATGTGGTCGACTTGAAACCATTCTATGGTCCCAATAAGCCGCTGGCTGGGGGGGGGGGAATGTAATAGTCACCTATTTCTGCCTTTATGTACAGCTTTTTGAGGTGATGATAAACATGCTTTGTTGTATTGTTTTTCCTTTTCACATGAAAAAAAAAAGCTAACTGTTGTATCAGATGCCTGTGGTGTAATCACGGACTATTATATGGACTTTTATTTGTTTTTGTTTTGTCCTCTCGTCATGGTTATGTCATGCAATATGATTTAAGGAGGAGGGGAAGTGACGTCGTGAGAGGACTCCGGAGTTCAAACGGGGAAGCGGTCTGAGTTTAGCGGGCTCTGTGTAGTAGTTGCATGAAGAATTCATCAAAGGGACTAATACCCTATCGTTTTGGGATTACAAGTCAATGGTTTTCTGGACTACCACAGCTTCCCATCGGCTAAACAGACTGTGGCGAGATTGCGTAAGTCCACGGGGATATATTGACTGCGGCTTCTCGTCACGCTTCTCCTTATATTTTTGGTTTTGTGTCTTTTTCTTCTCGCGGAGGACAATTTATGTCACTTGAATGAACATTCGGTCTGCTGGCCAGGACATTAGGACATTGGGACATTGGGGTTTTGAGGGATAAATGTGTGTGGATGATTTGAGAATGTTTGTTTGCTGTGTCGGAGTGCGGCCGTGCCTCCAGCTGTGGAAAAAGCGCATGTTGTTGCCCGTTTGGGTATTATAATGTGTTATATCTCTCAATACACTTGGTTTAACTTGTTTCATGGTTTTTTCGTTAATATATAATTAATTCAAGTCTACATACATGTAGATTTTATTCTATATTTTTTTTCTTTAGTGTGTATTTAACGAAAGTAAGCTGTTATTGGTTTTATTTATATCAGTAGGTATCAGATCCGCCCGTTACCTTATGTTTTGCGTGCAGTACTTTTCTCTTGCTTTGATAGTGTAAGGGAAATTGTTACACGTCGACTCCGTGAGCTTCTCCACTCAAGGCAACTCGGGCCCCCCTGGTCAGGGCCACAATTACGCTGCTCCTCCTCCATCGGCCGGTAGGGCTCACTCGTTATAATGCAGTGAGCACACTGTTGAGCATTGGTTCGAGCCCTCCCGACCGGGCGCCCAACCTCGCAGTCCACCAGCGGATGGTCGGGCCTACCCATCCTATGCCAAGGAGCACGCAAGCTTCGGCCTACCATACAAGCGACTTCTCAAACCAGCTCCTGCCAGATCTCAGTGCGTATTTGGGGGGTTCTTAGTCTGGCGGCTGTCCAACTCAATTGCTTTTTGGGGGGTACTCTAGGTTCGGGCCATTCCTGAGCCCGGAGCCCTTCCCCAGGACAGCACACCAACTGCGCATTACTATACTCGCCAAATACGCATTACCTTACTCGTGCTAAATATATGTAAGTGTGAACTCGTGAAATTATGTTTTATTAACAAAGTTCGGGAGGAGCGCGTCAGATACTTGGCCTAATTAACACAGGAGGTTCGCACTCAAGTTAATCAACGCACGAAGATAAATACAGCTGACATACCTCTATTCATTTGATGGTTAATCAGCATCCCTCCACCACCCCTTCTCCACTCAAGAGGTATCACAAGAGTTCTCACCACACTATGGGGGGGTACTCTGGGTTCAGGCCATTCCTGAGCCCGGAGCCCTTCCCCAGGACAGCACGCCAACTACGCATTTCTATACTCGCCAAATACGCATTACCTTACTCGTGCTAAATATATGTAAGTGTGAACTCGTGAATTGGACAATTACAGACAGGACAGGAATTAAATTATGCAGTAGACCACTCTCTAAAACTCTAGAATCAGTGTAATTTACATAAAACTTAGATACATTCATAATTTTTAACAAATGCCTTGACATGCCTGAAAAAAAACATATGCTGGTTAGGTATGTTTTGAAGCATGTTAGCTGGTTTGAGCTGGTTTAAGCTGGTCCTGAGCTGGAACTAGTTGCTCAGGACCATCTCAGGACCAGCTTAAACCAGCTCATGACCAACTAAGAACCAGCTTAAACCAGCTCAAACCATCTATCATGCTTCAAAATATACCTGGTTTTTTTTCAACAGGGGCGCAGGGCATATCATACTGATTTCTGCATTATACAAAAGAGGCAAACTGAACCTAACTATAAACCAAATAAATATTTACATTTTGTTTAACATCTACTAACACACGATCCTATTTATGCCTGTAATGTTATGACATATAACATTATGAACATGCGAACACTCAACCCATGCTGAGCATGTGTAAGTAACCTGTGAGCACTTTGTGCATGAGCCAATCCCTGAGGAACGTCCTGTTGATGATGTCCCATAGCCAGTCAAAGTGGGTGAGGATATAGTGGACAATGCTAGGACTGGGCTTCAGGAGCCGGTAGACTCGAGACCAGAACTCGGCTGAAAAAGACAGAAGAACAATACAGGTAGAGATGGTGTTACTAAACAAAGAGAAAGTGCAACTGTGTGAGATTATGAATCACCCTACATTGGTACAATATGTGACCCTGGACCACAAAACCAGTCTTAAGTCGCTGAGGTATATTTGTAGCAATAGCCAAAAATGCATTGTATGGGTCAAAATTATCAATTTTTCTTTTATGCAAAAAATCATTAGGATATTAAGTAAAGATCATGTTCCATGAAGATATTTAGTGAATTTCCTACCGCAAATATATCAAAACTTAATTTTTGATCAGTAATATGCATTGCCAAGAACTTCATTTGGACATTTTTATAGGCAATTTTCTCAGTATTTAGATTTTTTTTGCACCCTCAGATTCCAAATATTCAAATAGTTGTATCTCAGCCAAATATTACACTATCCTAACAAACCATACATCAATGGAAAGCTTATTTATTCAGCAGCTTTCAGATGATCGAAAAATTGACACTTATGACTGGTTTTGTGGTCCAGGGTCACATATATGCACAATACATGTGGACATGCGCATGAGATATCCTGGAATTCCTTTGAAATCTTGTACACAATTGGACTGACACTAAGGCTACGTCCACACGAAGACGGGTTTCTCCGTATCCGATCTTTTTTTTTGCCTCGCTCTAAAAAAAATTCCGTAAACACGGAGTCGTCTCAGGAAATATCTGCGTCCACACGGAATCACTGAAAACGACTGAAAACGATGTAGTACACATGCCAGACCAATATGTGGCGCTGTAATTCTGCCACAGAGATACACAAAAAATCAGAGAAGAAGACTTGGACCATGTGCGTAAACCTTGCGCGCTGAATATAAACTAACACACAAAGCAGAAGATTTTGCTTTAATAAAACTAATGAGCTCAGTAGGTTCTGCAGCACGAACACAGGCACGGAAGTCTGACATTGTTGTTGTTGTTGTCGCTGTTATGTGACGCAGCGGTGTCTGATTAGGGGCGAGATGTGGGCTGATGACGTCATCGTTTCAGAAAATATACGGATTTGCCGTCCACACGAAAACACGAAAACGGCGTTTTCAAATTTATCCACCCTGGGACCCGGTTTCAAAAATGATCGGTTTCACTCTTCGAAAACGCCGGTTTCGTGTGGACGAAACGCCTATACGGTAAAAAAATTATGCGTATACAGAGAAACCGTCTTCGTGTGGACGGGGCCTAATTAAGCAAACTAATTATTCCAGAATACAAAGCTCTTTCATAAGACAAGCATCGTTTTTTCCCATTTTGTTTTGTATCCAACACAATCATACTATTGCAACAAAGAGCTTATACAGCAATGTTCATTGAACTTTCCGCAAAACATTTTATTGTGGCAGATCACTTGTGCCAACAAGTTAAGAGAAACAGGAAATAGAAAGAGAAAAAAAGAAACGGAAAAGGAGACAGACTGTGGGGCTGCCTGACAAAGACGTAGGGACTTGTGGGATAGTGAAAATTGATCCTGAGCCTTTCCCCTTTGCCAGGAATAGGCGGGGAACAGATTATGGACTGTGTCTAAAAGAGGCGTCTGATTCCAAAACATTTTTGATAGTTTATTGTTCTGTTTAAACAAGTCAGATATTTGTACCACCATTACACACGCAGCTCATTTTCATTATCAAGCAGATGAAATGTTAGCCTAGCTAAGTCTGTGCGATAAGTCCATCTTTTTGTCCAACTTGTTTTGACAACATACAGTCAATGAGTACAGTGGAAATATACAATCAGAATGTGATAAAAGACAAGATACATACGCATAGTGCAATTCTCTCCATAGAAGCCTGTTCTGGTGCAGTCACATTCATATCTGTCCAGGCCATATTGAACACAAATTCCTCGGTTTTGACAAGGGTAATAGCAACAAGGATTCACTAGAGGAAACAAGCCATAATACAGTTAAATTTGTAAAAGGTTTCATTGGTGTTTTGACTTTGAATGGTTACATTAACATCGTCCCCTGCATTCCTTTATGTATTTCACTACAGAATTTCAGGCATAATTTAGATGTGAGATAATACCTCATAATTACGCAACGACAAGCCTCATCAGGGCCATTGTATCATGTGTTTTTGTATGCAGCTGAGAATTTTCAAGTTAGTTTTTTTTATTACATTTTTGACACACTAACTAAAAGAATGGATTCATGCCGATGGACGATTATGTAAGCATGACTGAAATTGCATGACTTTTGCACTATTTTTTTTAATGAACTACAGCATTGTCCAGTGGTTTGTTAAACTATGATTTTGAATACATTTCAATGTATTCAAAATAAGAGTCATTTTTTGAGAGTCCGCAATAAGTAATTTTTTCTCAACAGGAACGAGACAACAGGCTTACCCTGATAAGGCTTATTCATAAATACAAGACACATCATATCTTTGCTCATGGCTGTCAGTGGCATGACCTTCTACTTCTCTTGACAGCAGTATGACAGACACAACCCAAAAATAGAAGAAATGTTGATTGAAATGTGGTTAGCGTGCACAAATTGTGCAGCAGATAACCAGAATCCCCCTCTATCTCCAGTACTTTCCATCACTGCATTATACAACAAAATCCTCTAGTCTTCTAGCTCATACACATGCAACTGTGAGCAGAGAAACACAACCATTACCAGGCAAAATTTAAAACAACCACTAGCATATTTATCCTTTAAACTATTTACCAAACACAAAATCCCTACAGTTTAGTCATTCAATAATCTAAACTATGTAAACAGAGAGGCTGATGCAAAGATAACATACACTCCTTCCAAACCAAGATCAGACTTGTTCATTGGTGCTTACACATACCTCCACGAGGAGCAAAGGAAAAGTAGAGTCATGCTGGAGAGCTCTGTGATTAACCTTTTGTGTGCTTTAACATGTTTAATAACACACAGATAGTATACAGAATATGTTTACTACTTATACTCAAATCCTTATCATTATTAAAGAATAATTTTAAACTGAAGAGTTAAAATAAGAAAATAATTGGTAAATTTCCTGAAAGCACAAAAATGAATGAATGGATTAATTCAGTTCAGAAAACATGAAAATAAAACTACATTTTAGTTATACTTATACACTGATCTATGAAAAATTTAACTTTTTTTCTCTCTTTTTGTTTGTTTTATTTAATTTTTATTTATGCCTGGATAAATGGATTTATACTTACCAAAGTTTGATGAAGTTGGGCTTTCTTCACCAACACATAAGGAGACACTCAGTAGCAGGATAAACGTCCACTTCAGTAAAAAGCTAAACACTAAAAAGCGAAATATCTGATAGGGCTTGTCACAAAAGTTGATACGTTATATAAAACTTACAGGAGTAAGTTACTAAAAGTGTTCATTTCTCACCTTTCATTGTAGTTTGCAACACAAAAAGTATTAAATACAAAATATGATTACAATACGAAAGCACAAAGAATTGAAAAGTGGTGTTAAAGAAGGAAAAAACTCCAAATAAATAATTCCATGTCGTTTATCTTCGCATGCAAGACATAGATGCATGCCAAAGCCTGTTCGTCCTCTGACAGACTCGCTGAGGCTTTTCGGTAGTCGCAAATTGATGAAAAAAAACCGCTCGAAAGGAACTTCAGTTTTTAGAGTGGAAGCAACATGAAATACCAGACCAAGCTCACGTTCGCACCAAAACAAATTCACTATTAAAACCACCACACAGAACAGAAAAGTGTCTTCTAACTGTGGTTCTAACAGTTTAGAAAGCCAGCTGAGAAGAAAATTCCTGGAGCGCCACCGTGTGTCTGAGTCTCCTGAGCAAAACTAGACGCACATAAGCGCGGCGTTGGGTAGTTCAAATGCACATGCAATCTTATCCTAATATTGTCCCAATAAATTCTCTTCTTAAAACAAGTTTTTTTTTTAATCAACGGATTCATGTAGAAGAATCAGCAACAGGACAATGAATTTCAATCATGATGATGAAATGAAGATGATGATCTCTTTTTATTTCAGTGCTGTCTAAACAAATGTGTCAATGCATATTATAATCATTATAATAATGATAGTTTTCATAGATTATTGTGAATGCATCCAATAAAATGAAAATATAGCAATAATTTCATAAGTTTTAAATGACACAAAGAAACCCCCCAGACAGCAAGCAGTGTCGGCCCAGATTCGGCCCGCATGGATTTCACACAGGACAGATCTGGGCCAAAACTATGTTGCTGTCTGGGCCTGCATTGCTGTAAGGTCCAAAACTGGAAAAAGCTAATATTTGACTCAGTCTATGAATCCTGTTCCAGCAGGCAGGTGACTTTAATTTATAGTTCAAAATCATTGCTCACCATTTTGGCTGAACTTCAGGGAAATGGAATGGACACAAAATGCACTTTTTTTCTAAAAGGAAAGCACATGCCATGCATGTAAAATTGAACGATAATGTAGGTAATCACACAGTACGGCTGATTAAAAAAATTAGTATAGGCTCTGGCATAAAAACAAAATTGGTTTAAAATAGGTGTGAACTTCTTCACATACTTATCAGATTTGGAACCAACTAACACATTATAAACTACTGAAAGAAATGTCCCAACGAAATGGCTTCTAGCTGCTTAAAAACAGTTAAAAGGGACCCTCAAGTACAGCATTGCAAACTTTTACAATCAGACTTTTTACAATCTCTGACTGTTCCACCGCCCCAACTCTCACACTCTTCTGCCCCTCCAGGGTAAGTGTCTCATAAATTACACAATTGTAAACATGTCCTGCACCTCCCAACTTCACATAGCAAAGAAAATATCTTCACAACCATCAGTTCAAGAGATTTGAGCTTTTCAGCCCTTTTATTGGTTCAATGTGTTTGAACCAATAAAAGTTAGACAGTTAGACAGCCCTTGCCAATTTGCTGCCCTAGGCAAGATTTTACCTGGTGCCCCTTGCCTCACAGCCCATTCCACCAATAATCATTGTGTTCAAACATTCACACAGAAACTGCATAGCTAGTGCTACATCCCGGCTCAAGGAAGCAACAAAATACAAAGGGTTCTGAGTCCAAGTATCAAATATTTATTAACTTCGGGGAAAATAAACAATAATAAAAAAAATCTGAGAATTAACAGAATTAAACTAAAATTGACAAAATAGAAAAAGGTCCAGGCAAACTCAAATGCAGGATCGTCTTCACAAAGGATCCAGGTCTCTTAAATATCCAGTTTGTGATTGATAACAGGTGGATCCAATTAACCAGTAAAAATAGAAAGGAACAACAACAGAACCAAAACAAAACCCGTAACACTATACATTTCAAACGTGCATCTGAAGAAAGAAATGTAGGAGTATATATGACTTTTGGGTGTTAAATTTTCTTATTAAAGAAAAAAAATAGAAAGAAAAAAAAGGTGATAATAGTGAAACGGTAACACTTACAATAAGGTATCATTTGTTAACATTATGAATGTATTAACTTGAACTATAATGTACAATACATTTGTTACAGTATTTATTATTTTTGTTAATGTTAGTTATGCAATATTAACCTTCTTTTAAATTATTTCCAGTGAAACTATAAAATATGTGCTGCCTAAGTCACATTATAAGTTAGGCACAAACAGCAAGAATAATTACATCTATTCCTGCACAAAACTAATAAAGTTTTTTCTTAAACACTTCTCTAGCATTGTCATAAACTGATTCAGAAACAGCAGGTAAGTGGAATAACAGGATGATTTATTGACTGAATAGAAGCAGATCGTCAGGAGCAAATGGCAGCTGAGAATCTTGGACATAGTGACTGTTTACACCTCTTTCCAAAAAATCAGAGAAGATTTGGTTACACTTTATTTTAAGATGTAATTTTTACAGTGTAATTATACATTTAAAACTGCAGTCCGTAACTTTTACCTCTTTGTCGCCTCTTGTGTAATCCCACGTTGACTATCTGTAATCAGAAGCACATTTAAAACTGGAATATAATTTAATTTCATTCACATGTGTTTCATAAACACATAATCCTTTCTGGATTACAATCTGCCATCAAAATGATAAATGTAATTATTCTTGCTGCTGTGAGATAAGGCTATAAACGATCTGCCACCTGCAGGATCCTCACATGCGATAGCCTACTAGCCGGGACAACTTCATTATGTTTACAGACGTGACATAATGACTCAAATTAGAAAACATTATTATAAGATAACCGTTGTGAATTGGGCTAAAATAAAGTGATAGTTCTGAACACTGGCTGGTTATGTAATTTCTCAAATATTGATTTCGGATAATTTTTAACCAAAAAATGTTACGGACTGCAGCTTTACGTACTGAGTAATATTAATTAACTACATGTAGGACTACTTATGGTTAGGGTTGGGATGAGGGTTTGGATTAGGATTACTTGCATGTATTTATGATAAATTAATTGTTATAATAGTAAGTGCATGTAACGTGTAACAAAAAATAAAGTGTTATACCGAAGATTTTTATGGTCTTAAAAATTGTTATGATGTAATGACTTAAACTTAAATGATAATGAAGGTAAGTGCTTCCCAGGATGCACTTAATGAATGTCTTTACTATACTCTTTTACATATTTCCAATATAAATTCCAGCATTTTCTTCAATGCCAGTGTAAAAAGCATGCCATGTCATTATCACAATGCAAAAAAATAATGGACAAAATGTATGGGCTAAATAAATAAACATTAGATAGATAGATAGATAGATAGATAGATAGATAGATAGATAGATAGATAGATAGATAGATAGATGGATGGATGGATGGATGGATGGATGGATGGATGGATGGATGGATGGATGGATGGATGGATGGATGGATGGATGGATGGATGGATGGATAGATAGATAGATAGATAGATAGATAGATAGATAGATAGATAGATAGATAGATAGATAGATAGATAGATAGATTTCAAAGTCCTTATGCATCTTCATTACCTGCAGAAAACACTATCAATGGCACAGAGCAAGACTGAAGACAGCTTTCCAGGAAATGGTACTATATCAGATTACACACTCCTTTGTTCCTGATATAGCATGTGTTTGCTTGTTTTTATGTAGCCTAACACATATTTTCACTAGCCTATAAAGTCTACTATTGCTCACAGGTTTAGCTTAATGCCCCCCCCCCCCCCCCCCTGCCCCCCCCCCCCCTTAATGGCCTTAAATCCTTTGACTGACAGCTAAAATTTTACACTCTGTCTGTCTCCAGTCCGAACATTTCAAGTCATCATAATTATATGGACTTTCTCTGTACTCTTATTATGTGGCACACGGTAACAGTTCTGAAGGGCTTAGAGGTTAAGAGTGCAATCGATAATTCTGTCATAATTGGACCAGGTTTTATATAAGTGTAGCAAGCCTCCATATTCAGCACCAATGTTAACTGGTGGCGTTTTGGTGACACGGTTTTAAATTCCGTCAAGTGTCTTCGCGCACAGAAATGGTAAGTAGCCTGAAATTAATGTTTTTTTTGGCGTAGCTATGCTGATTAGCTACTATTTGTATAAACACAGTTTTACTAAGGTTAGTTGTAGCAAAATGGTTAATTTTTTGTTACCATGTTTTTTGTTTTTGTATTAAAACCATGGTCAATTAGGTTTTTATTTATTTTAAGCCATTTGATCTCCAAACCAGATCAAATTTATCACGAAATAAATGTAACGTATTCTAAATATATTTTTTCAAAGTCATCCTTGAACCACCATTGTCGGAGTTTGAGGGAGAAAAGATCAAGGTGTTCGTTATCAACGTTGTTGATATGTGCGCGCTGCGCGACGGAAATTGTGGACCGACAAGTGCTAAAGGTGCATGTATGACGGAGAAAGAAACAGTGACATAGTGATGATAATTTTATTTAACACATTTAATACTGCTATAATAACAAATGAATATGACGATTAAAAATGTGTTTTGAACGAGATAAGACGATATTTAGCGTTATTTCTTCATGCAGGTGAATGGATTAACGTGGCATCTGAAGTGTTTGCAGTGTTCGGTGTGCGCAGCGTCCTTGAGTCAACATAACAGCTGCTTCATAAGAAATAAAGAGATTTTCTGTAGAACGGATTATAACAGGTAAAATGTTTATTGACAGCGAGGTTTCCTGATATATTCATAATATATTTAGCCTATCTTGTACAGGGTCACCGCCAATGTGCGATTGTTATAGCCTAAATATAGGCCTACATAACAATTTTATAGGCTAAACAGAAAACTTTAAGTTAAAGTGAAATATTAAAAAAACTGCTATACTTAAAAAAAAGTTTTTAGTTTTAGTGGGAATTAGGAATTTTAGTTAAAGGTCTGATATTAATGCTTATAACATAATATTCAGAAAAGGCCTACCACCTAAAATAAACAGAAAATAAAGTGAAATTTTATTATTTATTTTTTAAATGAAAGTTACTGAAGAAAATTTAGATTAAATTGTTTTAGGTTGAAGAGAAACACATAATTGTTCTGACAAATGTCGTGATTTTAAAATGGTGAAAAGTTTGTTACCAGCAAGAAAATATATTTAATTGAGTGATTTATTTTAATTCTTGATTATTTTTTCAGTACTTTTGGCATAAAATGCACTCGATGTGGCCTTCAAGTCAGTGCAAATCACTGGATTCGGAGGGCAGGAAATGACATATATCATCTAGCCTGCTTCGCTTGCTTCTTCTGCAAAAGGCAGCTTTCTACAGGAGAGGAGTTTGGCTTGATGGAGAATCAGGTTCTCTGTCGCCTTCACTACGACATATTGCTGCCAAGTCTGCAGCACATGTCAGACAAAGGTAATTTAAATTCTTTCTTGCATATGTGTAACAATCTTTTGATTGATTTAGGGACATTAAAATAGTATCTTACATATTAACTAGTAACAACAATCTCTCATTAATGCACTAATAGAGGGACATTTAAAAATGAAAGGCCATTTGTATCATTACAGTAAATATAATACATTTGGACGGAGCTTTACCATTTCAGTACCTCCCAAAACCACCAAAAAAACCTCGCACATCATTCACCTCGGAGCAGCTACAGGTACACTTAAAATGCCTCTTCTCCACCTGTGATAAATGTGGACTGTAACTATTCATGTGCTTCAGTATGATTAGGATTTAAAACACAGACAAAAGTTTGCTACTCATGAATATTGGAATGGGCTTGCATGTGTATTTGATTTACATAGATTATGCAAACCCACTTTATTCAAGACAAGAACCCTGATGCACAGACACTGCAGAGGCTGGCAGACATGACTGGACTGAGCCGAAGAGTCATACAGGTACAGAAAGTTTATAGGCTGAAGTATATACAGTGACTCATTGGATTCTAGAATTTAATTGTAACCACTACTGAATTCTTGTAGGTTTGGTTCCAGAACTGTAGAGCCAGACAGAAGAGGAACCCACTTCATGACAGCGTTCCTCCACAGGACAGACACCAGACCTTTGCAATGCCCTTTCTGTCAGATAACCAGTACTTCTTGCCCTCAGGTAGACCTGCGACTCACTGAGACTGTCCACTATTTCAGAATCTCTCTCGCAAGAAAAAAAAGGTACAAAATTGTCACTGCACGGTACCCTTTCAAAAAATACTAACATACACTAAAGTACTAACATGTAGTTATAGGGGAAATTAGGGGGAAACTGTACATGGTACATTATATATATGAAGAGTTTTTTTGCAAAAACAAATAAAAAAGAAATCATGCTTTTTATTATGTTATCAAGTTCAGTTATCAAGTGATCTATCTATCTGTTGTTCAAAAGTTTGGGGTAATTTTTAAAAAGAAATAAGATGCATTAAACTGATAAAAAAAGTAAAATTTTTAATTTTAATTTTACAAAAGAGTTTTTGAACTTTTTGATTCTTAGAGTCTTAAAGAAATGTATTATCAATTCCATAAAAATACTAATATTGATAATAATATTAACAATATTAAATAACACAATATTTCAAATGACTTCTGAAGGATCATGGGTTCATATTTAGCATTGTTACTGTTTTTACTGTATTTATGATCTTATAAATGCAGCCTTAGTGAGCATAAGACAATTCTTCTAAAAACATTTTAAAATCTTACATACCCTAAACTTTTGAACCATAGTTTAATACCATATTTAAAAAGTCAGAAACTTGTATGTACAATAAACATCAGTTCTGCTTAGATGGTTCTGTATTTGTTTATTTATTGCTATATATATTCATTATTTACTCGAGGTGGAAAGGATTTTGAAAGGTATCATACGACTGACTGGAAATTAGCACATTGTGAAAAGGGTGTCTAATAATAGTGAACACATCTGTATTTAACATCTTTAATAGTCATTAGTGTGTCTGGTGCCAATTTGATGCTAAAAGTTGCTCAAAACAAGTGAGATGGATAAAATGAACAGTGAAACACTGTTACTTGATTGGATTTAAGATTTTTCCATTGTCGTGTTGCCGAGTGTATCCTTTTCATCTTGTATAATCACTTGCCGCAAAAAAAGAAAAAAAAGATTGCCAGGCTTGACATCTTTATTTCTCGTCTGAGTGCTTCAAATTGTGACAGTTTTCTGACAGCCTAATGATATTTGTTTTCTTGCACTCAAGCAATGATTGTCAATTATCTGTCAGTTCTTCTAATGATCCAATACAATCCAGCCATCAGGGTCCCTTATTCACTCGTGTTCATTGGTATGTAATAATTCTAATGGAAGTTGAAGGTCTCCAATTATGTCTGTGTGTTTTTAATGGCAACCACACTTTATCAAATGTCCAATCAAATAATGACCATTAAGCTATTCATTCAGTGAGCAATTCAACAAGCAGTAACAGGCATTGAATACTGCATGATGCATTGATTCACTGCGCTGTCCATAAATGTGCTGTCACCATCTCTTGAAATAATCTCAAATTGGTGTATTGATTTGGACACATTTAAGCTTTACAATAAATCACAATGGTCAAACACGATCTAAAACGGCTTGTCCTTCCTAGTCATTTATGGGTCTTTTCTTTCCTGCACTGCACTGCACTGCACATACTGAATATTATACAGACCAAGTTAAACTCTTAAAGCTTATAACATTATTTTTTTTGCATACAATAGGCTACCATTCAAACGTTTGTGGTCAGTAAGATATTTTCATGTTGAAAGTCTCTTATGCTCACCAGGGCTGCACTTATGTGATTAAAATACAGTAAACTGTTTTAAACTGCATTCCTGTGATGTCAAAGCTAATTACTCCAGTTTTCAGTGTCACATGATCCTTCAGAAATCATTCTAATATGCTGATGTGCTGCTCAATAAGCATTTTTATTAATTTGTAATATTAATGTTAAAATATTAATGCTTTTTTCAGGATTCTTTGATGAATATAGTTCAAAAGTACATCATTTATTTAAAATAGAAATCTTTGTAACATTACAAATGTCTTTAATGTCATTTTTGATCAACTTTAATGCATTCCCCTTGAATAAAACTATTAACATCTTCATTATTATTCGCCCAAACTTGTTCACCAGGGTCAAATAATTTTTAGTTTGACCTTGGATACAATGAGTCTGTTTTATGCACATGGTTCGCACGACATCAATTTCAGTTGTGCCCACATGATGGTACTGATTCTATTTACAATAGTGAGATTTATTTATGATGGAAGGGTCGCCTTTATTTAGTCTATTATATGAAGGAGCCATGCATGGTGGTACTTTGACTTCTATCATGGTTCATGAATGTGGCAATCGACTAGTACCATGGTTTACATCAAACTTTATGCATCTTGTGCATTACGTTTATTATATACTGTACTGGTGAATGCATATACCCCAGGGTATAATGTTAAAAGAAAAAAACATGGTAAAGGTAAGTAGTGATTAAACCTACAAGCATCATGACAAGTTTAACTAAGTGAAAACACATTAATTCAATTCAAGGATTCATTCAGATTTTCAGTCACAGAGTGTGTTAACTAATGTGATTAGGTCAACTTCCTCCCCAAATAGAAACATTTCTCATAGGTTTTGCCTTTCTGTTTTCTCTCAGTCTCTTCATTGTTTGAGCCTCTAGCTGGCTGGTGAGGCTTTCGAGGACCGTCTCCGTGTGAAGCACAGTTCTCACATTACAGATCATTGTACCCTCAGTGAATAGTGTCAGTGTACAGAAATGGACTGTTCCCCTTTTCTAAAGCAAATCAGATTACACCAGATTCAGAAAAAAATGGGGTTATGGTTATTACACTACACCCTGTCCCATAGTGGATATGAAGTCACTTCTATTATAAATTGTAATTGTCAGTACTGTTATTTATATTAAAGAAATTGTTCACCCAAAAATGTCAAAAATTACTCACCATCATGTCGTTTCAAACCTTTCTTATGTGGAATATAAAAGACGATATTTTGGGTCAAAATAACAATGGATGATCTTGAATTTCATTGTATTACCTTCATAAAGTCTTATGTCTTTGAGCAAATGTTTCATGAAATTAAAGTCAAGCATCACATAATTTGTTACTGAAAGTTTTCAAAAAACATATGTGCAATGTAATCTGTGGATAATGCCTTGGGAACATTTCATTGTGTTTTATCGGTTTCAGTCAGGAAATATCCTTTCACCTGTGGAGGGATGTGATTGGCTGGCTATAGACTTCCATAGTCAACAGCTCTTCAGGAGGAGTCCAAGCATAAATACTCTGACTCACCTGAACAAGTACAAATAAAAGCCACCAGTTCTTCTCCGGACAAAACCACACTCAGGTGCTGCATTTGGAGACAATCCTTGTAAGTATTACATTTCTTATTCACAAAATCTTTGGTTTGAAACTAAATTACAATTTATTTTTTTTGCTGCACCAAAACAAAAATGGTTTTGTCATTAAAATGCAGCATTTTCATATTTGGTTACAGTATGTAATATCCAATGAATTTAGGGTATTTTTTCTAAATAGTTATTCACTGCAGTGTAATATTAAATAGGGATACATAGCTCTTTAAATATGAAATATATGTCGGCAAATGAAGGGTGGAAAGGAGAGTTATTGATATTCTAGCTTTTCATGGTTTTTACATGGCATAAGTGAACAAGCTGCATTCAGACTAACAAGCAAATAATATTTCTTTACCAGCAGTACACATAAAGTAAAGAAAGTCTCTGGTTCAGCGAGCACCATGACCTCCAGCTTCTCTGTGCACAGCCACTCTCTGGGACGGCAGCCGTCTTTCTCCAGCATGTCTATGCGTGACAGTGGAATTCGGGGACGCTCTAAAGTCCCAGTATCCCTCTCCTCAGCCAGTACTCTGTCCCTGTCTCGTTCAACCTCTCTGGGAAATGGCTTAAACATCCTAAGCAACCTCTCGCTGAATGGTCTAGGAGTTGGTGCCAGTGAGAAGGAGACCATGCAAGGTCTTAACGACCGACTTTCCAGCTATCTGGAAAAGGTGCGTTCTCTGGAGAAGTCCAACGCTGACCTGGAGCTGAAGATTAAACACCTGATGACGGAGCGAGCACCCAAGGGTCATGACATCGATGGTCTGATGGCTCAAGCACATGCCATTGGACAAGAGGTTTGACGATCTAGCTCTATTTATTGCTTTAGTGCTCAGTGATGTCCTTGCATGGGATCATTTGTTTAGTCAGCATCACACTTCTGCTCTTTAGGTGAGGAAAAAGACATTGGAGAATGCTCGTATAATGCTGGAGATTGACAATGCCAAGCTTGCAGCAGATGACTTTAGGGTCAAGTGAGTTTTGCTCTTTTTGTTCCTTCCTGTAATCCCAGAGAAATATCCATCATTAAAAATATTGTACTATTTTGTACTAATTTCTAGGTGTTGATGGTTTGTTATTTGTTCCTAAACAGATGGGAGGCAGAAGCTACTCTTTGCCAGTCGGTTGAGAGAGACTGTCATGCTCTGAGACGAGCTAAATCTGATCATGATCAGTTCATTGCAACCCTTCGAGGAGACCTGGACAGTCTGAAAGAGGAGCTCTATTTCCTCAAGAAGAATCATGATGAGGTTAAACACAGCTGACACAAAACATTACATTAATAATATGAATATTAAATTATTAGGAAATAACATTCATTATTCAGGTTGATCTCATTAATATTCATAGGTAAAGTTTGCACTTACAATTTTGCATATTTATATGCTGAATGTAATGTACAATATGAAAATATTAATAGCAACTAAAAAGTATTTACATGCTCAGATTTGGGAATAATGTATATAAATACGTTCTAAATATTTGAAATTTGTAGTTACATTTTACTATTATGCATATATGTGACCAGAAAACCAGGCTTAAGTAGCACGGGTATATTTGTAGCAATAGACAAAAATGTATTGTATGGGTCAAAATTATTGATTTTTATTTTATGCCAAATCTTGTTCCATGAAGATATTTTGTAAATTTCTTACCGTAAATATATCAGAACTTTTTTTATAAGTAATATGCATTGCTAAGAACTTCATTTGGACAACTTTAAAGGCGATTTTCTCAATATTTAGATTTTTTTTTTGCACCCTCAGATTCCAGATTTTCAAATAGTGGTATCTCGGCCAAATATTGTCCTATCCTAACAAACCACACATCAATGGAAAATTATTTATATTTTTATGATGTATATATCTGATCTCAATTTCCAAAAATTTACCCTTTTTTGTGGTCCAGGGTATATATATATATATATATATATATATATATATATATATAGTATATATACAGTATATAGTATATATATAGTCGATAAACATATAGTGTGAATAAATGTAGGCAGAATATACTATTTCATATAGATATTTTTTTAAGCAAGATCATGCCTTATTTCTTACAGTAGTCATTCAGATATATATCAAGACTTTTACTGCTGCAGATATATCTTTTCAAACTGTTTTCTTTAGATTGATATATAGAGTAATCAGTGTGTAAAGCACACACATTAACACACACACCCAGGTCT
This sequence comes from Barbus barbus, assembly GCF_936440315.1. Lineage (NCBI taxonomy): Eukaryota > Metazoa > Chordata > Actinopteri > Cypriniformes > Cyprinidae > Barbus > Barbus barbus. The sequence continues at coordinate 18,667,122 of NC_136733.1, read as the reverse complement.
ACAAACATGTGAAGTGTTTGGTCAGACAGGTGTGGCTCCACACAAGTGCAGCATTTAACCCTAAACAACTTAGTCACTTTACAATGAGCATCTGCAAAATGTTAAGAGCACAAATAGGCAATTGTACAAAATATATAAAAAATATATGGAGATCATTGCATTATATAACAAAATATAATTTTTATGTGGCATTTATTTTTAAAACAAGACACAGGTGAATAGGGTAAAACAATGTAGATATCACTATGCTTCCCCAGTTGATTGAGTACATAAAGAATTGCACACTTTTTTTGTATTACAAGGTTTCTGAAAGGTTATGTTTAAATATGCAAATGAGACATTATCTAATTAAATTAAATATATTTTTCACCACTTAATACAGTAATAATATAAATGAGAAAATACTGTCAACAGCAGAAAAAAAATCTCAATTTTGTTTTTAGGAATTGAATGTATAAAATCAGGCAAATGATGTATGAACAAACCCCGCTGTAAAATCTGTTAGAATACAGATTAAACTAAAAACAAACAAACAAACAAAAACCCTGTACAGTTTGGTGTATGTATATGGTATTAAAGTCTAAATTTCTGGTTCAGTGCAGGAGAAAAAAAACTTATTTTGAGAAAACGGCTTTTAAAGATATTGTAATTGAAATCAACATGCACAAACATAAAGTGCAATAAAAATAAACACTTAAAAGCGTATTTTGGATTTTTCTTTCCACTAGTCTGAATATTTTTTATGAAAAGCTAAAAGCCTGTAGTGTACTGCCTTAAAGAAAGATAACACACATACACATTTCCAAAACACTTTGAAACACAATTTTATTTTGTTAGATTTTAAATAATCGATAGACTGCTGATATATTAAATCTAATCTGTTAATATTATAATAATTTTCTATAATAAAGAAAATTAGGATCATTTGATATTTTGTGATCTAATGCAATCCACACATTTTAAGTGCTTAAGTGTGCAAATACTCTCTGGTGAGATTGTAAATGACTCGTCTGTCTCTATGAAGGAGAAGAACACATTGAAGGCCCGTCTAGCCAACGAGCAAGTGAACGTGGAGGTGGACGCGGCCCAGGGCCCAGACCTCGGAGCCATCATGGCAGAGCTAAGGGTGCAGTACGAGAGCATTGCACGCAAGAATAAAGAGGATACTGAGATGTGGTATCTGAAGAAGGTCAGTGTACAATCCAACAGAGACTCCACCAGCTATTTATAGAACCAGCTATTTATAGACTGATGATTTCACTGCAAACACAGGTGTGTTTGAACGAATATGTGTTCTGTGTGGTGTGTGTGTATGTATATGTGACAGCTGGAGACCGTGCAGTCGGAGGTGAAGGAGAGTAACGAGGCTCTGCGATGTGCTCAGAGTGAACTCAATGAAAGACGACGCTTCTTGCAGGCGTTAGAGGTGGAACTGGACAGTCTTCGCAAACAGGTGACATGAATGCACGTTTATCCTAAAATTGCTGCAGCTTGTCTGTGAAATGTCCACTATAGTTGGTAAAAGCATGACATTTACTCCTGTTGAGACAAATCAATTAACTGAAGTAACCAGTTAATATAGATGCAAGTGTATGCTTCAGAACACTGGAACCTTGTGGATTGTTGCATCCCATAAGTTCCAGGAAAGTCTCCCAATTTTTTTCTTTTCTTTGTTTTCCTGAACTTTTCCATTTGTTTAGATGGTCATGAACATGCAAAGTAGACTTTTATAATAAAAAAAATATATTTTCAGTGCAGTGGACATCAGAACAGATTAAGTCAAATAAACAAATATTATCAAAAGGACAAATCTTTCACAGATCTTTCAAAAACATCTGGCAAAAAAACGTAACTCAACTTAACTGTTCATGAAGGATGACAGGGGATTTGAAAACGTCATGATCCCAAGGAGCCCCAAATATAATGATCCTCATGTTCATATTTAGTTTATATTTTTTATTGACAAACATTTTTTTGTTGATGATATTTATGTTGAATAAATGAAATAACTGACTTGACTTAATAATCGATAAATCAAATTATTAAAATATTATCTGGAAAATATTAATTTTTATTATTTATTTATTAGACTGACAGTGTATCTGTATCTGAGTTTAACACTTTACACAAGTCTTCATGCATTAGCAATATCACATTTGGCCAAAAAATAAATAAATAAATAAATACAAATATTAAATTTCATAAGTGACTTTAAACCCCTGGAAAAAGGGAAACGCGGAGCAATTATATTAAATTGTATATAAACCTCTTTTTGAGAGGTTTATATACAAGATAATAACAAAGATTCCAGACAAATTGCTTACTTTTCTATTAAGGAGAAAGTTCCTGTCGAGTGGGCAAGACTGAACTGCTTGAAGTCAAGAGGGAATGGAAAAAAACACATCTTCCCAACCTTCTTACAATGAATTGCTTATGTTATATTACTCATCTGTAAATCTGTTTAGATAAACATTCTTCAAACAGTCAAATCCTCTATCCTATGTTTAAAGGTCACTGAATATGTCAGTGAGCTGTGTGAGACATCATATTCTTGTAGTGTTTTTCCTTTTTTGGACTTTGTTTTTTAATTAGATTTGCAATCGTTTAGCCCATAGTTTGTCAACAAATATCCAAAGAACGTGTCAAGGTTACCTCTTCAGCACAGGAAAGTACACAGCACAGTCCTCTCCATCTGCTGTTCATCCTCATGCAAACAACAACCATATATGTTTACTCCCATATAAAAAATCACTCTGCAATACATGTGATGACAGTCTAAAAACATGTTGCATCCTCGTGGCCTGGACAGGTGATAAAGAGCTTTCAGCAGGTTATTCAGCTAGTAGTTCACACATACTGGTTATAGATCAGACATCATACAAGGAAGTTCATTCTTGATGGTGCTCATCTCTAATAATGGGTTTAATCATACTCCAATCATACTCCAGTCTTACATACTGTATTTTAAGCTTTCACAAAAACTAACTCATTGAAAATGTTATGAATGTTGTGGCCCACCTCAGGTTGGTGTTCTGGAGGGGAACCTCGGAGAGACAAATCAGAAGTACACTCTTGAGATTGAGCGTCTTCAGGGCTCGCTCACACAGCTGGAGGACGAACTCTCACAGCTGCGCCTGGACATGCAACGAATCAAAACCGATTACGAGCAGTTACTGCGTATCAAACAGAATCTGGAGCTGGAGATTGCCACCTACCGGAGGCTGCTGGATGGAGAAGACGTGTAAGAACCCAGAGAGGTTTCTCAAAGCTGAAATATGCTGTTTTCTTTTGACACACTACAGTTCCTTAAGTATAACCAGACAATGCTGAAGGAAGCATCTCTGATATATGCAATTAGTTGTGATATGTTTCCTTTTTGTTTTTCAGGATAAAAGAGACATCCTCTCCTAAAAGTAAGTCTGCTTGGAATGTACTATAAAACTAAAGATGTATTCAGTTTTTTTTTTTTTTTTTTTTTTTTTTTATATGCTAATACTGCAGGCTATAATGTTGATACTAATGGGGGGGGGGGGGGGGGGGGGCTGGGGTTTATTTGAATAAAATGCTTGAGCAGTGTTTTTGTATTTTGCTTTCAAACATCTAGTACAAAATCCTCTTAAAACTGGAATATTTTGTAATTGAAACTATGATAAAACTAAAATTACAATATAATAATATTTTTTGTCACAGCTTTTAAATAAGCAAACACAATAAAACAACACTGACATTCAGAAAAGTGTCACCATGCAATATGTAATGAAGTAAGATTTTAACTTAAGTTAAAATCAAGTTTTTCCATGTGTTATACAATAATGTTTACTAATAACTTTTGCTGACCAAAACAATGGTTTGATATATTGTACATTACATAATATGTAATGTACAATATATCAAACCATCTGAACTCTTCATTTACAGTTTTGTAATATATATATATAATTATTGTATTGTTTAAATGGCTGACACTCTGTTGGTTTCCATTGTAACTTGCTCTCTGCTAATCAGTGAACTCGACATATTTTTCCTGGGCCATAATGGTGGAAATGTTTCAAATGTTTTAAGGTTTGCTTTATTTTCAAAAATAAACCCACCTCAGAAATGTTCACTTGAGTAAAAAGAGCTACAACTAGCCCTACAACATTATCATTAAGTTTACTTATATTATAGCTGTCAACAACTCTTTGACAGTGTAACTCGGCACAATAAATTAGTTATAGTGAAGTGATCTCCTAAAAAGAGCATTTGAGCACCTGCAGTAGCATAATACTAAATTTAAAACACTGGACTTGCATAAATTCTCAATGAGAACTCAAATGCTCATAGCTTTGTTTTTTTCTGCCTTTTGTAGAAGAACCTGAAGTGAGAACCAGGAAGATTGTGAAGGTGGTCACCCAGACCATGGTAAATGGAAAGGTGGTGGATGAATCCAGTGAAGTTGAACAGATTGAAGAACGAAAAAAGTGAGTCTGGCTCACAGGTGACATCTACATTCTTGTGCTTTATCAGTGGGTACACTTATCACAAGACTATTCTCAGTGATCTGTTCATCATTTTGCCAAAAAGTGAATAAACATGTCAGATATTACAAAGTAGTGACGTGTCAGCTGTCTTGATTTTTTTCTACTACCTCTTTTTCATCATGATAGAGATTGCAACATCTTATAGTACTATAAGACTTTACACCTTCACGTTCTCTCATGATTATTTGAATGTCTTGCATTTCTTTTCACTGATGTTATTTCTTCTTCACTTTCTTTAGGTCTGATTCTGTAAGGCGAGTCGCAATAGAGCGGGTCATTTAAGAGTAGCACAGACCGAAAGTGACACAGTGAAACTAAATACATACGATACTAGCTGGTTTCCTGTATGAAGCCTACTAGTTTTAGGGACAGTGGTAGAAAAATGATATGTAGCTGTAGATGGGGATTTGAACCTGTCAGGTCACAGTGTGAGAAACCGAGCCAAAGGATGAAATCAAGACAGCCTCACTTTGAGAATGATGACCGAAAAAGCCCTGACACCAAACCTCTGTAGTGTCAGATGTCTTGCTTTTGTAAAGATTTCTGGGTGAAACAGCTACCAGCCCATCACGGTCCTTGTAAACAAGAGCCTTTACTTTGGTTTGCTCTGATAAATTCCACTATTATTGCCAGGTATAAATCTATTTAAGCACTTAAACAGACTTTCAGTAAATTCTAACAATCTTACACAGGTCAGATTTGTATATATATTTCTTGAAAATCAGAATTTATTTTTCATTCTCAGTGCTCAATGAAACACTATACTACATCCAAAATACAGAATGAAATGTCTGTATGCATAATTTTTATATGTAGATATTAACCATATCTATAGACAATTAGCTCATATAATGAAAATGTGACACTTATGTTTGGATTAGAGCACCAAAAACCACATTCAGTTATGTAGTTTTCAATATGGGGCATTCATAATTCACATTTCTTTTTGTCATTGTCTTTTTGATGATTATGGCTGTGGAGTCCCTGCTCTGCTCTTGCACCCTGTGTATTATTCCATCTAAACCACTGTGCAGATAAGTAAACATACTGATACATACAATGAAGCATTTACAATAAACTTTAGACTGATGGGCCACAGACTCTTGTTTGGTTTCTGTTATCCATAAATCACTTATGAAACATCAGTTGATTTTTTCTGCCTTACCATTGTTTGTGAACCCTGCTGCCTATTGGGCTATTACTGACAATAAAAGTGATATGGTCCTACCACTGCCTTTGGCAAAAGAAGAGGGTTTCTGTCTGCAGCTGCTACAGTGTATTCAATATTGTGATCCTTCCATTCAGTATACTGAAATAGTCTTAGAAGAGATTTAACCTTTAGAGTTCAAAAAAGTGCAAATATGAACTTCTAGTTATCAAAAAGGTTCAAAGTTGAACTTAAAGGTTCTATAATGATCCACTGGTTATTTGGCAGTTATTTTTAGAACCTTTTTTGTGGTAAAAGGTTCATATTAGAACCACGCATAGTTAAGGTTCTTTCATTAACCTTTTCTAAGATGCACTGTAAAGACTAGACTGAGTACAGTTAGAACACCATTTGCTTATTACATTAGTAAATGACTAATTCACATACTCCGCATTAATGAATTTACTCTTATTCAGTCACGAATAGTGGCCTCCATCAGTTTAACCAAAATGTTTAGGCCTTGAGTTGATACAGTGTGTTTCGTCTGTGCCCCATGACCACCTCACATATCTCTAAATTGCACAATAACCTTTAGGGCACCATGTTGTTGTCAATTTTTAGAACACAAATTACAAATCACAAAAATCTAAGTTCAGTTTTATGTTCATAAATGAACAAGAAACTGTTCTGTGTTTGAGAGGGTGAAATTCTTACCTGAGGGTGAGAGGGTGAAATTCTCACCCTTAAAAATGAACTTTATTCAATAGGCTATCTTCATATTTTACAGCTGTGCATCCTTTAAAATTAACCCCTTTCATTCAACCTTCAAATCTCAGATAGCCTACTAATTCAACTCAGAACATGACAACTGACAAAAGCAAATTATTTTAAATGAATCTGGCTTCTAGTTGCTCAACTGTCTTTGTCGCATCTTCCTCTTTATGATGCGCCAAATGTTTTCTATGGGTGAAAGATCTGGACTGCAGGCTGGCCATTTCAGTACCCGGATCCTCCTTCTACGCAGCCATGATGTTGTAATTGATGCAGTATGTGGTCTGGCATTGTCATGTTGGAAAATGCAAGGTCTTCCCTGAAAGAGACAACGTCTGGATGGGAGCATATGTTGTTCTAGAACTTGGATATACCTTTCAGCATTGATGGTGCCTTTCCAGATGTGTAAGCTGCCCATGCCACACGCACTCATGCAACCCCATACCATCAGAGATGCAGGCTTCTGAACTGAGCGCTGATAACAACTTGGGTTGTCCTTGTCCTCTTTAGTCCGGATGACATGGCGTCCCAATAGCTCTCATGAAATCCAAAATGAGCCAATATTTGGCATGACATTTCAAAATGTCTCACTTTCAACATTTGATATGTTATCTATATTCTATTGTGAATAAAATATAAGTTTATGAGATTTGTAAATTATTGCATTCCTTTTTTATTCGTAATTTGTACAGTGTCCCAACTTTTTTGGAATCGGGTTTGTATTATCCTGTGAGAATGTTTCATGTATATGTTTATGTTTTTTATTATTTTTTTATTTTGTAGATGAAGGATATATCTGGCCAAGATTTGAATCAAAAGAGGCCAAGGTCAGACAGAGTCTTGTGGCACAAACAGTGATCAACGAGTGCCAAAGAAGAGTAGTTGGAGTAGATATCATTACTGAGTTGGATGAAGAAAAACAAATTTGCGTTGATTTGGAACACAAAGGTAATAAATCACTGATTTGCATGAACGGTAAAGCTAAGAATCACAATGATCAGAAAGATAGTATGCCATATTAATTTTAACAAATTGTATATTTAATGTCTCAATGGTTGCTGCTGTCTTGCTGTTTCCACTTCTAAAGAAGGGTCTTAGATCTCTTTATGTCATCAGTGTGGTGAGTGTATTTGCAACAGTCTATCCATAATATTTAAATCTATATATATTATTTTTTTTTATTATTTATTTATTTCTTCTCCTGGTTATGATTTCTTCTAAATATTTGTTTATGGGGTTATTCTGAGGAACTGTTTGTGTCCATGGAGTTTCCACAGTAACAGCAGCAAGAATGAATAAAGGGAATATTCAAACAAAAATTAAAATTCTGTCATAATTTACTCACCTTCATGTTGTTTCAAACTTGTATGACTTTCTTTTGTTCTGTGAAAGAAGTTATTTTCAAGAATGTCACAAAACATCACTGACATGTTGTTCTGGACCCCAGTGATTTTCATCAGATGGACATTCTTTAACATTCTTAAAAATATCTTGTTTTGTGTTCTGCAGAAGAAAAAACGTTATACATGTTTGGAACAACATCGGGGAGAGTAAATGACGACAAAATATCCCTTCAATGGGGTCATAAACTTTTGATTACAATTTATGTTTATAATTAAATTGTTCTCACTGATATCAACTTATAATATTAGTAAAGGATTCTTGTAACCAAAATGCTCATAATTTAGTTTTTCATGACCACTTGCCACCCTGTCTATTATCTTTTATTATATTGATAATATAGTTTACACTGCCTCATCTTTGTTTTCAAAGCCTCGATACATTGTGACAGGTTAAAAAAAAGTCAAAGATTTATTACTGACTCATTGTTTGAATCTTAATTAAAAACAAAACAATAATAATAAATTTAACGTTAACTACTCAATATTTTTATAGTATAACATTATTTTCTCCTTGTTTAGGAACCACATACACCCAACCCTGTGCTGTTTCTAAAGGGACGTGCCTTGGATGCAGAGTCTCTTTTAGAAATAATGATGGAAAGGAAGGAGGAGGAGGTCTGTGAAGTAGATGATGTGAACACAGCTCTACACTTCATCTTCAACACTGAATATGCTTAAAAGTTGAGACACCCTGACATTCATTGAAAACATAATGCCAAAACAAATATGCCCCCACAATGGCTAGTTTTCTTATTAAATGAATGTATATGTATATAAATGCAAGATGTTGATTGTTGTTTATTTATGTGTTTGTTGGTTTGTTTGTAATACATATTTATGTGTGATTGTTGTTTATTTATTTATTTGTTTGTTGGTTTGTTTGTAATACATATTTATGCATTAAACAGTTTATGGACAATTATGGTGTTTTGTCTATATAGTGAAATTGGATTAGTAATGTATAATAACATAACAACAATAACAACTACTACAACAATAATAATAATGTTATTGCAATCTAGAAAAAGGTTAAAAAAGAAACCCACGAGGGTCATTAATGCACCTTTAAGTGAAGGTTCCAATTAGAACCTTTTCAAAAAGGTTAAAAAATTAACCTTTAAGGTTCCCCCACAGTTGCAATCCCCATTCATTTTTTAACCTTTTCTTCTAAGATTTTCTATAGAAATTTCTATAGAAATCTCTCAAAACTATTTGTTTTACATGTCAAAAGCCCCACAACAACAATCTCAAATACTGCTGTACTGTATGTATAATTTACTTAACAGATAATTATCAATGATGTAACTTAAAAATAAAATAGCATAACTCGATTCCTTTGTACAACACTGCCTCCTTGTGGCAAGACTTACGCAAAGTGGCTTTGAGTATCATCTTTATCATCATCGTTATGTACTTTTTCATATTCACGTAGGTTCCACAAAAAACAGCAAGAATAGAAACGTGGATGTTGACAGCCTTAATTGCACTCTAGAAATAATAATAATAATAATAATGATTTACATCTATGATTATATTATTACATATATTATTTACATAATATTAAAATACATATGGTATTATTAAAACAGTGCAATTATTATTATTATTGATGTTATTATTATCTAGAGTGCAATTTTGGCTTTCAGGGATTCATATCACTTGCGACAGTCAACATTTCCATTCATGCAGTTTTTTTTTCAATTAATTTATTTTGGAATATTACACATTCTAATAATTCTATTAATAATCCTAATTCTAATAATAATAACAATAATTGTAATATACTATTTTACTATTGTAATACAAGTGGTTTCCACAAAGCGCTTTCTCTAAAGATCTAGAAATACTACAACAACAACAAATACTCCTACTACTAAAGCAATAGTACATTTAAATTTCAATGTATATTATTCAAGTGGATTCCACAAAAAAAAAAAAAAAACATGAATGGATGAGTTAACTGTACTGAAACATTAAACGTCTAAATTAAAATCATATACTACTACCAATTATACTAACAACAAAAGATGCATGCTGGATGACCTTTTTTATTTAACGGTATAACTGTGAATAAATCTTTCTTTCTTTCAAATTAATCTTTATACAGACGACACGAATTTAGGGTTTTCACAATTAGCCACCTGTATTATGTGTCCTGCCCCTTTAAATTTCGCCGACCAATCGGAAAAGTCGGCACATCCTTTTCCGTCTCAAGCCACACACTAAACACACAGGCGCTGTATGCTCATCCCAGGACAACAAAACACCCAGACAGAAAATAAAGCAAATTGCTGCAGGTATTCGTATTTTAAATAAACACTTATATTGACCTCATTCCTGTGACGATGTGTCTTCGTCGTCAGTTTTTTCTCCATTCTCTACAGTCGTCCATCCAGTGTTTCTGGTTTAGCTCTGTACAGTTTCCAGGCCTGGACCAACCACACTAACACCATCGTGCACACTTAAAACATTTGTGCAATCAGAAAATATAGACCACCATCTACATCTAAATGTCATTATAATTATGTGCCTTTTAAACGTTTTAGCTAAACACGTGCGTTTGGAAACTAGACAGTTACAGGTATGCATATATTACATGGTTATACTAAGTTTAAATCTGTTATGTTGTGTGTATTTAATAGTGCACAATGGCTCAGGACGGGGTGATACTGCAGTTCAACTTTCCCACATTTGGGGACTCCATGCTTCAAAAGATGGATGCTCTTCGTCGAGACCGACGTTTCTGTGATGTTGTGGTCCACATCAATGACTTGGAAGTGCCTGGACACAAAGTGGTCTTTGCAGCTGGCTCCCCTTTCCTTAGAGACCAGTTTGTCCTTCAGGACTCGCATGAAGTACAGATATCTACACAGCAGGATGCAGAAGTTGGACAGAGGCTTCTTCTGTCCTGCTACACTGGGACACTGGAGTTTCCAGAGCTGGAATTAGTACACTATTTAACAGTTGCTAGTTTCCTACAGATGGGTCACATTGTAGAGCAGTGCACCGAAGCTCTAAATAAATTCATAAAACCACACGAGGTCAAAGACGAGCGTGCATCATCCCGACAGCAATCGGACTTCAACGCACAGCGTGGCCAACCAGCTGTGGAGACAGTATGTGATGAAGAGGATGAGGTGGACAATGATGGAGAAGATGATTTTGATGATGATGATGATGATGTGATCATACAGCCCAAGTCTCCGCCTGTGTTTAGAAACTCTCAGAGCAACAGCAGAGGAGAGGAAAGTCCCATTAGCATTGTTAAGGTAGAGTCAATAGATGAGCGAATGCTTGATAACTTCCAGAGTCGCTCAAGTCGCTCGCCAGCACTGCGCTCACCAGAGCCACAGCACTCCCTGATAAACTCCACAGTGGAAACCCGACCTGCAGAAATCGCCATTAACCCCGCAGCTGAATATTCGCTGTCCCCGCCTGGACCCAGCGGCTCAGGGAAAGGGAATCTTTGGGGATGCTCAAGGAATGCCGATAAGGGTATGCAGTGGTACCATCAGTGCCCTAAATGTGCTCGTGTGTTCCGTCAGCTGGAGAACTACGCCAACCATCTGAAGATGCACAAGCTGTTTATGTGTCTCCTGTGCGGAAAAACATTTACACAGAAAGGAAACCTGCACCGGCACATGCGTGTCCACGCCGGCATCAAACCCTTCCAGTGTAAGATATGTGGAAAGACTTTTACTCAGAAGTGTTCGCTGCTAGACCACCTGAACCTTCACAGTGGGGACAAACCACACCGTTGTAATTACTGTGACATGGTGTTTGCACATAAACCAGTTCTCCGTAAACACCTGAAGCAGATCCATGGAAAAAACAGTTTTGATAATGCCAACGAAGGCAGTTTGCTTGAAGGACTATAAATTCATATTAACTTCTAAATAAATTAGATTAATATACATGACAGGCGTAGACACAATTCTATAAAAAGTGGTTCTCAACCAGGAGGTCCGGGTCCACTAGGGGGCCCCAGAAAAGGCCTGTTCACTGCAAGGACGATAATTATATCAATAATGATAAAAGGTATAGTTTCAAAAATCATTCTATATGTAAACAAATCCAATACATCCTCCACACCTCAGAATCACTTTCAGATGACACGATAAAAATATTGACAGCCCGTCAATGCATTCAGTTTTAAAGAGCGTGAGCATTTAAAGCATTTGATGACAGAACTACAGCACGTGTTTACAATAAACAGAACATTATTGTATGCTGGTGTGGACACTGATATAGTTATCGTTACGGTCATAGTTATTGGTCTTAGTGTGTGTTAAAATAATTTAAATGTAGTTATATGAAGATCAATGGAAATTCTACAAAACACAAAAATAATTTACAACATGAAACTCATTACGTTTGAGTTTATTTATTTTTAAAGAAAGAAGTACCAGGGGTATGACATTTATAGGTACATAAATTCTTGACAAGGGTGGATTGGTGTCAAAAAGGTTGAGAAACACTGCTGTAAATTAATACACTAAATTACAAGAACTAAATTGTGTCCACTGATAGATAAATGTACAGTCAAAGTCAGGTTTAATGTCATTTTGTTTTTTTCATATTGCAGGTCAAGGGAGATGTATTGAGTTGATTTTGAATGCTGCTGTGGCATCATTTGGCTGTCATATCTAAAGATTAAAATATATTGTTAAAGTATATCCAATCAGACCATATTTCAGTTTTGAATGCTCATGTATAACTTCCTCATTTGAAGACAGCTGTATTTGAACACTATTGCATATCTCTTGGTCTGTAATAAATGTTTCCATGCTTCCATCTGTGTAAACATGCCAGAATTTGGAGAAAATTGTTGACACTAATAAATAATTGCAGCTAGTGCATGAAATGTGCACTTCTTTCTGTTAATATTCGTTATGGTATGTAAAAGAAAAAGATCACATCAAATCAAAATGTTAATACATTAAGGATTTCAATATTCAGATTGATTCCAACTTTGCTTTTATTACATACAACTATGAAAGAGCTGTAGCACGGCGGCAAAGCATTAGCGTGGACACATAGCATGTCGACCTCCGTCCACTGGAAGATTGACACCTGTTATAAATGTTGCTGCATCAGATGCCAGGAAGGCGATAGCATGAGCTACTTCCTCTACTTCACCTGGTCTGCCGAGAGCATGAGTCACCTTGCACTTCTCAAGGAACTAGAGCAAAGCAGAAAACACATGACGTGTTATTTAGAAGCATGCATTACAGTCAAATTAGATAAAGCATTTGATCTTAGCTCATCACCTGAGCATACTGGTCCTCATCAAGTCCTGCACGCTTGTGAACTTCTGTTATAATTACTCCTGGACTGTTAAGATAAAGCATTTGTATTACCTCAATGTAACAATTCTATGACCCGTAAAATGTAAAACAACAGAATGAAACTTACCAAACTGAGTTGACACGAACTTGCTTTGATGCCAATTCTACAATTAAGATGAGATGAGAAAACACTTGTTTGTAGAGGAGTAATACCTAAGCTCTTTGCATCAACTAGTAGAGGAGGCCAGGGCTAGTTGTCACACTTTTTACTTGTGTATTTTTCAGGGCAAGTTTATTATTGAAAGTCAATTTCTGTAAATGGACATAAAATTAGCTAAAAATCTATTCATCATTTCTTCCATTAATGCTCTAAGAGAATGCGGTCACACTTTATAGGGTAAGTTGGATTCACATTGAAATCTGCTTTTAAACAGCCTAGAAACAGTTAAAAACAAATGAATCAGCAAAAATGTAAAAGGAAACATGTCAAACCAAAATATATACATATTTTATAGTATTGAATGTAAAACACATGTGACAACTTGCCCCAATCTGAAGTTTATAAAACAAATTCCCTTGTAAACAGTTCAATGTTTCAGTTAAAATCAACATTTATTTGATAGAAGAAAACTTGACTCAAGACAAATAGCTCTGGTCTGCTGCAAATAACATGAGAGATTCTAGATATCATAGAGGTTACAGTATTATAGAGATACCTTACCAAGAGCAACGCAGCGTGTGAACTGGTCGATGGCTGATTTGGACATGCAGTAGGCAAGTACACCAGGAAACTAATGAACAGAAAATGTTTAAGATGATCAATCAGGGCCTACAAGAATAAAACAATAAGCAATTATTTTATATTTATATATTTCATGGTTCATTTGGAACTGATGTATAAACTCACTGATCGTTGCCCATTCACACTGGACACATTCACAATCGAGCCTTTAGTTTTGATGAGATGAGGCACACAGAGATGAGTGAGATGATATACTGATCTGAAAGGGAAGAACATGTCAAATGTAGTTTTCCAGTCCTTTTAAAGTCAAATATCCACATCTTTAAATAATATCTACTGCACCTAGGGCGTGCTATGGGATCCAATTTTTTTTTTTTTTTTAAATAATGTAAAAAAAGGAAATCAAAATTTTATTAAAATAAGTAAATAAATAATATACTCAGTTATATACTCAGCTCAGTACTACAATAAGTAGGAAAAAATGTAATAATGTAATAAAAAAAAAAAAGACTTAACAGTATAAGATTTCACATTTATAGATAAACAAGAAACTACATATATTTTTACATTGGAGTCCCTCATACGAGGGTAATCATATTGTGGGGGTTGCAGCATCTAAATGATTGAAACCCCCTGATTTATTGAATCCAGTGCAAATTCCCTAACTTAATATTTTACCTGACATTGACAGACATGATCTTGTCATACTGGGCCATGTCTGTTGTCTCTATACTGCCCATGACGAGGATTCCTGCACTGTTGATGAGGACATCCAGCTTCCCAAAGTGAGCGATGACCTCTTCCACTGTCCTCTTCACAGTGTCCTCATCTGTCAAGTCTCCTGGCACTAATAAGGGCTAAATACATTGGACAGGAGCCATATGGAGATGAGCATTTATATGTGAAGCATTAAAGCCTATTAACATCATTGAGAAGGTATTTAACAGTCTGAAGAGATTCCAGTGTGTTTTACTTTAACTGCCCCACACGCCTCGCACTCTTTGGCGACTTTGGTGAGGTTGTCCACATCGCGTCCATTAAGCGCCAGCTGGGCGCCCAGTCTGGAGAACAGCACCGCTGCGCCCGCTCCTATCCCGGAACTTGCGCCGGTGATCAGCGTGACTTTGTCCTTTAAAGAGCCAACCTAAAACGCCAAATCATCATGTTTAGTGTGTAATTCAAATGCAAACAGTATTCGATGTGATTGAGGTTTATGTGCACTCAAGACAGAAATTTTGAAATTCTTTAAAAGTAAACGGGGCTCAACCACAAATCTATATTGTCAATATTTAATCAGTTCTCTATTACAGAGCAGTGGGCTCAACCTACTTTGAACGCATCTGGAGTTGCCATTTCGATTCATATATGCACAGCTCTTGAGTGACCAAGCTTTTATTTTTCCTTTCGCTCACATGCAATGGTTAACGTGGTTACATCACTTTGTCCATACAACACGAGCACGTGGGTTCAGTCCATTACTTTCCAGAATGAAGTCAGTCAAATATTAATCGCATTATTCAGTTTTCTCGTGCCAGAGTATATTGTTCTGTATTTTTAGATTTTATTAGATCAACTGATGCGGATTTTAGATATGTTATTGAATATACTAGTGTTTACCTAAATTTCCGGGTCACTAGTCCTAACGATTTCAAAATTGTAGTCCTAATTTTTGCCTTTCAAAATCGTAGTTCACACAAAGACAACGCAGAATCATTACAAATTATATAGAAACTACTTCAGAAAACAAAGAGAAATTCTATCAATTTAGTGAAAATATTTATTTTTTTGTCCATGTACATTGGATTATTATTACTTTTTATTAAAAATACCATACATTTAAAACCCAATGTAAAAGATTATGGGGAAAACAGGCAAGTCAGTGGGTACAAATTTATGAAACCGCATGAAATTGAAAAAGCACAAAACATTTATACAACACAAGGCATTATGAAGGTTTCACAATGAAATCAATCAAATCAACCAGCAAATGGGTTGGCATGGATAGTAATGTCCTTAATACGGACATCATTAAGAGGACGGAAAGTCTTTTCATTCACAGGGAGTTTCTCTAGTTCATCCAGAGTTTCTAGTCCATCTATAATTCTGTAACAGAGAATGAGTTTGTGTTACAATTCATTACAATCAACAATTATAACATCATTAAATACATAAATTATTAGCTTATTATTTGAAATGATCAAATCACAAAATAATTAATAAATAAAACACACTAGAAAAAGACAGGTCATAAACAAAACACATACTTTCCAAAAACCGTGTACTTCATGTCCAGGTGAGGCTGTTTTGCATACGTGAAGTAGAACTGTGATGCATTTGTGTTTGGTCCATTATTGGCCATGGCCACCACACCCCGGACATTGTGCTAAATTAGACAGACATTAAAAAGGAAGATTAAGTCTAAAACGATGTTTAAATTGCATTGCAAGTCAGTCTGGTAGTAAATCATGTCTGGACAATACATACTGTGGATGTTCCTTATTATTTTTTACACAGACTAGACGATTAATAAGAGGCGTAGGATGTGAATGTAAACATAGAACGTGATATTTTTCCCCACACAAACCACTTAAACATCAAATTACTTTATTATCAATACATACTTTCAGATGTTCACTGAATTCATCTTCAAAATTTCTTCCCCAAATACTGGTCCCTCCTTTGCCTGTACCTGCGGAAAAAAAAAACTTTAATAATTTTAAACAAATGGTTAAAAAAAACCAGCATTCACTCTTTTTACAACTTTACAAGCTAAAAACTAAAGCTGTGAGACTTAGGTAAGGGGTAAGAAAATAAATCCATTATCAGTTACCTGTTGGGTCTCCAGTCTGTACCATAAAGCCTTTTATGTTTCGATGAAAAATACATCCATTGTAAAACCCACCAGCGCACAGTGCAACAAAATTCTATGAGGCAAAAACAGAGAATCAACATATGGAAAAAATTATATCGCCTATTCAAGATATGTGTGTGTTGAAAACAGTTGTCTTACTTCACAACTTTTCGGGGCCTTCTCACAAAACAGCTCTATTTTGAAATCACCAAGATCTGTGTGCAGAGTAACAGCCTGCGAGATAAAGGAGTTCAGCTCATTAATCACATAATCGTTTATCTTATACTAATAATTACCAATTTAGAATGCAAATAATTATTTCATACTGCTCAGACTAATACAGAATATCAAATGTTTCACTCCCTGTAATTTGGCCAGAGTATTCCTATTTTAACGATACAATGAGAACATAAAACAGATAAACCGTTAAACTAATGTATTCTATTCCTATACAATATGTAACCAAAACTATAAAAGGTTAAACATTTGTTCTCGCAAAGTTCAGCATTCATAGAGAAGTAAAGAGCAAGTTTACCATCTTCTAAAACAGTTCAGCAGGCCGCCTTCAGTGAGTGTTTCTCTGAATAACGTCCGGCGCATCTGAATGACGATTAAACATTCTTCTTCTTCTTGTATTTATAATGGCGGGTGGCAACTAACGTTTAAGATGCATATCCGCTCCCTACTGGGCTGGAGTGTGGACCAGAACTGAGAAGAAAAAAAAAAAAAACCCTAGCAGGTAAATTCTTTTCATTAAACCAGTTTCTTTCAAAAAAGTAAACAAAGCTTTATATATTTGATCTCCAACTTTGAATAGGTTTTTAAGATTTAATGTGCTCTCTCCATATTTCTTTAATTCATCTCTTAATTTTATCCGTTGATTTTCATACTTGACACATTGGCTAATCACATGTTCCGCTGATTCTTCCTCTATTCCACACTCACACATACCTGATGGATGTTTTTTCAATAAATGCATTGCTTTATTCAACCCAGTATGCCCCAATCTCAACCTCGAAATAATTATATGTTCTCATGTCTATTACCTATTGATTTCATTCTCCCTACTTCTTCCCTTCATCCCATTGTTTCTGCCAGTCCTTCATAATATTATTCCTTATTTTTGCTTTACTTTCATCTTTACTAAATGCTACTTCCATAATTCTATCATGTTTCAGAGCTTGCTTAGCCAACGCGTCTGCAGCTTCATTCCCCTCAATATGAGCTGGAATCCACATAATTCTGATTTCTGTTTTTATTTACGATAAAACATTGGTTCCCATTTATCGCTATATACAGCACACGCTTTTAAAAACTGCCTTTTCTCAGTCTGTGCATAAATAAGAGCAGTTTAAACAACAGTAACGATAATCATAATAATGAGTAAATATTTTAATAGTAACCTGTTACTACTGTAGTGTATATAAAGCCGACAAACTAAAATGCAGTTATTGTTTATATAACGTAAAGATTATAACACAATCGACACAATTACTAAACTACATCAAGTGGCTTTATTGACACACTAAGAAAATCGAGTGTTTATTCACTCTGTATGGCTTGATGAACTTTGCAGCATTTACTTATATCTATTTTACATTTACTTTGCAAAAAAAAAAGGAAACAATGGTGGATTTATTAATTACAAATACTCAATCATGTCGTCAACCATAAATATATCAAATGGTTACAAACATGTGAACACTGGAAACAATGTAAAATTGTTTAAAAAATACCACTGACATTAAAAAAAAAAACATTGACAAGTTTTAGATTGATAGATCAAAGTTGAACGGCACTTACCTGAGTAACTTCTGAAATTCTATTAGCTTAGTTTCCAATGTGTGTGCATATATACATAAGAATCAAATAAACAGGCTTTCTTCTAAAATCCTACACTGTTTCTTACTTGAGGTAAAATGGTAAACATGCAAGCTATGTTTAATAACCAATCAACAGTAACAATTTTGTTAACATATCAACAAATTGAATATGGCTATTACAATGGTGAGACAAAACAGCTGTTAATCTTACACAAAGCAAATAAGTAACGAAGTATTAACCTTCATCACACACTCGAAGTCATACTTCAATGTCAAAACTGCATTGCACACATACATAACACTTTAAATGTCTGCTTGTCTTAGTGGTGCACTGTCACGAGAACAACATGACCTGTGTAACTGGAACAGAAAACATTTAGTACAAAGTCAAGGGTACTAGTCTACTTCACTGTGAATGTTTACATGTCTGTCAACTGAATGCAATGGATAATGTACCTTTACAAAGGGAGAATTGTTCATTAAAAATTATTGATCATTCTAAAGGCATTTCAAAGTGAGCAGAGAGGTGAAAATAAGGTGCTGTATTTGTAAGGTATAATGTTATCCATGCTTTTTCTAACTTCTTAGAAAAAGTAATATTGCTAATACAGTAATAACACTATGCATTTATACAAAATAAATACATAGTGATACAGACATCACTATCTATATTTTGTAAAAGTACTTAGCCTGCGTATTTGCATCAACTAAATAAATACTGCAAACATGCACACATCAAAAATTATTTGTGCAATCATAAATACTCAGTTAACACATTATTAAACTTCCAATAAAGACAAGGATTTTAAGATGACTGTAGACAATAGTAACTCACTATAGGGTAAAAGATAATGAATACTGAATGAGGCATCTTTCTAAACCTTTAAAAGGGAAAATGATTAATGCAACAGATGACTTATTATCAGTATGTCAAAAAAATTGTTCAGCATAATATTGTGCTAGGTAACATGTAGGGTTTATATAAACAAATATTAAGAAGTTATGTAGTGCTCTCAAAGTTTTAGAAAATATTAACCAGTTATTCACATATTAATGAGGAGCAATTTGAACAGCTTTGCCCAACAATTCCAAATAAACAAGTGGTATTTTAGCAGTAAACTGTAAAAACTGTAAACCCTAATTGGGTTGAAGTCTTCAACCATACAGATACATGAATTTAAGAACAGGCAATAGTATAGAATAGGAGAGCGATTTCACAGACACTTACACAGTAACACTGGTATAAAATGTAGTCATAATGTTTATAATAAAATACAGTAACTGAATAGTGTTGTGTATATTAAGGCAAAAATGAACAGCACCTTAATCCTGACGCAACATTTGATCTGCTCACTCCTCAGTGTCTATCAACAGAAATGCCATGGCTGTCTGTTATAATAAAACATGACATGCCATAATGTGAAATACTTTTCCCTTTTGTCTTTCAGGAAATACTTTAATGAACCCTGAAATATTTAACAAACGTATAATTTTGTATTATCTGGATTTAACTCACGCCATTTAAAATCTTCACATAGGCAAGTGCTCACAGGTTCATGCATCTCACAGGTTCAAGAAGCCTCTTTGTCAGTTCTCCACAGCTGCTCTTTGATCTCTGAAGGTAAAGTGTTGAAAATACTGTCCTCCACAATTAGACCGCTCCTCTTCAGCAATCTGCACTCCCCAAGTTCTACAGGAAGGCCTTCCAGCCTGTTTCCCCTCAGCTCCAGCTGCGTCAGACTGGTGAGCTCCCCAAACCGTGACGGTAGGGACTGCAGGCAGTTGTTTCCGAGGTTCAGTGTTCGCAATTTCTTACACTGAAACAACTCAGGGGGGAGTACCTCAATCTATGAGGAAAGAGTCGACAGAGATCAGAAAACCATGTTGAGTGAAGGTACAATCATCATTACTCACATTAATTTAACGGGATTTACAAAGAACATACTTCTACTTGCATCTCATCATAAGAGCAGTAGCACTTTTTTTTGAACCAGTTGTATTATTTATTATCTATTGCTATCTAGTAAAAATAATACAAATAAATTGATTACCAGGCATGAAAGAGTAAACAACCCCAAAATCTGCATCAGTGGCAATTACACAAGTTACATAAATACAAGCTTTAGCAGTGGTTTTATCTAAAACTAAAACAAAATCTATAAAAAAAAATAATTCTTGTTAATTAACATTAAATGACTCCAAAATAAAATAAAAATGTCCACAAATTAATAACAATTATTGTTTTGATACATGGCATGTTGTAAAACATGACAATTGCATTATATAAGAAAATACTAAATACAATTCCAATGCTGAGAAATTCAGCACTGTTAAACATACCAGGTAGAGAACGAACACTGGCAGCCCAAAATATAAAATAATCAAATAATAATAATAATAATAACCCCAAAGTACCAAAACTAGACAAAAAAGACAACAACAAAAACTAAAAAACTAAAATAATAAAAAAATAAAAAGCAAAACAGAAATAAAACTAAAACTACATTTATCCTGCGCTTGACTTACCCTATTGGCAGTTACAGCAAGGGACTGAAGGTTATGTAGAGTCCCTATATCTGATGGGATGTCAGTCAGATTGTTATGGCTCAGATCAAGAAACCTCAGCTTCCGGCAGAAGAAGAGCTGTTGTGGGATCTTCTCAATCTTGTTGCGGTTCAAATAGAGGCGCTCCAGGTTGACCAAAGTACCTATCTGAATAGGTATGTATGCAATCTGATTATACCACAACTTTAGACAAACAAGTCGATGAAGATGCTGAAAACTAATAATCTCCTCAATGGTTTTCAGGTTGTTGTCCTTAAGGTCGATCTCCTGTAAATTGTGCAGGCTGAAGATGGAATGAGGTATGCGCTCCAGATCACAGCGAACGAGCTCCAGCTCGGACAAGTTCACCATTTTCTTTAAGCTGTTGAGCACCATCAACTTGGTGCCTTCGTTGTTGATGGACAGCTTCTGGAGGTGCAATCCAACATCCGTGACCACCTGAGGCAGCTTTGTAAGGTTACTTTTCAGTCTCAAAGCCTTCAGTCGCTTCAGCTCTCGCAAACCGTCAATGACGA
This sequence comes from Barbus barbus, assembly GCF_936440315.1. NCBI lineage: Eukaryota > Metazoa > Chordata > Actinopteri > Cypriniformes > Cyprinidae > Barbus > Barbus barbus. The sequence continues at coordinate 18,645,497 of NC_136733.1, read as the reverse complement.
TGTAGCGATTGTTGTCAGCACTAAGGTTCCCAGTAAGGTGCAACTCGTTTAAGTTCTTCAAGCTGTAGATCCACAGAGGAATCTCCTTTATGTCAGTGAACTTGATGTGCAACGATTTCAGGTGCTCTCTCAGAAACGCAAGAGCTGGAGCCTCTATTCTGGCGGGTGTGTGGTACAGCCACATCTCTCTGAGGTTAGTAAGCTGGGCAATGATTGGTGGGATGGTGACATCAGGGATGAGCTCAAGCTTCAGGACCTCCAACTCCACCAAGTCAAAGACCGTGTCTGGAATCCCACTGAGCATGAACAGGTGGAGCTCCAGCTTCTCTTGGGAGTTTTTGGTGATCCTCTGCCGAAGCTTTTCCAAAGTCCATTCGTTGTTGAGGTTCAGCTGGCGAAGTTTGTTCTCGCTCACCTCCGAGAGGAACACCGCAAATCGCTTGGAATACAGGGGGTCGTACTGGTCAATCATATGCAGCATGAAGGCGAAGTCGTTTTTCACATCTGGGATGTCGCTGTAGCTGCTCTCCTCTCGGATGGACTCAAACGAGTACTTCTTGAGAGAGCGCCGTAGCATCCAGCTGAGGGTGTACACACAGATCATCCCGTACACGATAACTAGACTAATGTAGAAGCAGGCCAAGATCTTGAAAAGAGTGGCCAAGGGATGGGCACAGTTGTACATGCGATAACCAGTGAGACTCTCGATGTCCACGTTGCAGTCGACGCTGAACTGAATATTGTGGACATAGTAGCCGGTGTAACAGATAATAAGAATAAACTTAACAACTTTGATGATAGTCTGTCGGATGTAGAGTCGGTAGACTATATCGCCTTCTTCAACGTGAATCCGAAACTTCTTCACCTTCTCAAACAATGCCTTAGCTTGTTCACCTTCCTTTTTGTCCAGGACACCAGTCTCAGAGTGGTCCACGATTCCTTGCTCTATACGAGATTTGGTGGTCGACAGCATGGGAACACTCGCCTCAACATCTTCGCTCACATACGAAGCCTTCTTATCGAAGGAGCCGTTCATTTTCACGAGAGCTTTGGGGTCGCTTTCCTCCACAACGGTTTCAGACAGAGCTCTTGTGGTCCAAGGCGAGTCAAAACATTTCAGTAGGATAGACACAAAATGTTCCAGTTTAGAGCTTGTCCAAGGGAACTTGAACCAGAAGTTGCTGCAAGCCAGAAAGATGAGCGTATGCAGCAGCACCAAATATGGGAAATACTTAGCGAACCAGTGAAGCCTGTTTTCATAGCACACAGCATCGACATAGTTGTACTGGTGGCGATCGAGGTCGTACTGGATTCCTTGAGGCTCAAGGGTCAAGGGCACAGAAAATGTGGCATTGAAATACTTTCTACAGGTCTTGTTAACTACCCACTTGCAGGGCAGGCAGATCATCTTGTCCTGCGTGACCTGAAGTGTGCCCCCGAATACTGCGATCATCAGCATTACCACCGATAAATAGTCTGTGAACACGTCCCACCATGGCTTTAGGATGCGATATGTAGGTTGCGTATCCACAAAGTAGCGCAGCTCAGTTATGGGAATCATCATTTACCTGAAATTAAATTATTGGCATGGTCATTAAACACCTATACATTTAAATCAAGCCTTGAATATCAACGCAGACATTTAAAACTGTCACACAACTGCAAACTAACTCTATATCATCTCCCAACATAAACATCTGAAACATATTTTACCATAAGTCGAGGATGGCTGTCTTCTCCGGCTGTCGCTGCTACACAAGAAGACTCTGTCAAAAGAACACTATGGCTTTCTTGTCATCTATTATTAGCCATTTCCGATAATAACACTGAAGAATTGTCTCCTCTGGCTATGGAGAGTCCGTGACCCCAGGGTTCAAATCCTGTTTGTCTAAGGCAGGGCAGTGTGTCTGAAGCAGTGTCTCCTCAGTTGGATCTTACCTAATACTCCACATGTCCAGTCAGGAACTGGCACTCATCACAGTCCTTTTTGTCAGGATGGGATGCAGATATCCTGTCGTGATAAAACAGTATACAATACAATGTCTAATATGTGCACTCTGCGTTTTCTGGGAGCAATTTCTAAGCAGTTTCAATCTTAGTTTCTCCCTGAGGGAAAAGGAACAGGTTGAAAACTTATTTCTTTCTATTCACTTTAAATATTGCGGTTAAATGAGTGACATAACTGACTTGTGCTTACATAAGACTAGCTGGCACATCCTAATAACAGAGGATTGAAAGATAACATTATAATAGACATTACATTTTAAAGAAGATGACGAGATAATAATCAAGATGTTGAGCGACTACTAAAAGACTAGACAACTGGATTAAACCAGTTCATTTCTGAATCCTCTCAGGTTGATATGGCGAGTCTCCTTACCGTCAAAATATTATTTAACTTATGCACGGAAACAATAAACAAACAAACAGGCACCGTCCTGTTCAGTGTAAGTTAATCATAAGCAGACTCGTCGCTCAGCATCTGAATGACTGCATGAGTTATTATTAGTTTGCTGCTTGTCTTTGAATAAAGGGTAGAGTGTCTTTGTTTAGCTCGTCGAGGGAAACTGTTCGGCGTTTGACAGGATCATGTAACAGTTACTCACCCAGCTGTGTGCTGCCGCCTCTGCTCCATGTGTTTGCTGCCGGACTGATGAGCTCGGATTGCCAGAGAGGAAAGTGGCCGAAACCAAAACACAGCGCAAATTGCAATCTCAGCTGCAGGGATCAAATATATTTTTCATAATCCGTTTATTACACTAGAGGGCACTGCGAACTGAGTTTTGGATTTTGCCCTCAGCTTCATTGTACGTCTCATTCTCGCCACTCACTGGACTGGAGCGGGATCACGACCTGAATGCTCAGAGCTGTTCTGCTGTTTTTCCAAGCACTTTAAATCGTATCTAAGCACTCTTGTTACCCCAGCAACCCATTTCACGCTTTATTGGTTCATTATGATTTAGATGTGCTCTGAAATAACAGTTGTAGTTTATATATATATATATATAGTCCAGGTATGTAAAAATAATGTTCACTTTTTCATAAAAGCATAAACTTGGTACACTTGTATAGTTTGCGACTGAATTGACTCCATTTCTAATAAGTAGAATAAATAAATGGTCAGTTATTATACAAGACGTCCCATACTACATGCACACCTCACACAAAACCATTTTACTGCAGCGTTTTCAAGATATGGGACTTTATTTGATTTAGAGGGGTATAAAGACCCCATTTATAATAAGTAGAAGAAATTAATGGTCAGTTCTTATACGGAACGTCCCATACTATATGCACACCTCATATGAAACCATGTTACTGCAGTGTTTTCGAGGTATGGGTAATTATTACACTTCATAGGGCTTTAAAGACCCCATTTCTAATAAGTAGAAGAAATTAATGGTCAGTTCTTAAACGGGACGTCCCATACTACATGCACACCTCATATGAAACCATGTTACTGCAGTGTTTTCGAGGTATGGGTAATTATTACACTTCATAGGGCTTTAAAGACCCCGTTTATAATAAGTAGAAGAATTGAATGGTCAGTTCTTTTACAGGATGTCCCATACTATATGCATACCTCAGATGAAACCATTTCACTGCAGCTTTTTCGAGATATGGGACTTTATTCTATTTAGAGGGCTATGAAGACCCCATTTCTTGTAAGTAGAGGAAATTATTGGTCAGTTCTTATAGAGGATGTCCCATACTACATGCAAGCCTTATACAAAACCATTTGACTGCAGCGTTTTCAAGATATGGGACTTTATTCGAGAGGGGTATAAAGACCCCATTTCTAATAAGTAGAAGAAATTAATGGTCAGTTCTTACAGAGGACATCCCATCCTATATGCACACCTCACATGAAACTATTTTACTGCAGTGTTTTCAAGATATGGGACATTATTTGATTTAGAGGTGTATAAAGACCCCATTTCTAATAAGTTGAAGAAATAAATGATCAGTTATTATACAAGACGTCCCATACTACATGCACACCACACATGAAACCATTTTACTGCGGCATTTTTGAGATATGGGTCTTTATTACACTTTAAAAGGGGTATAAAGACCACATTTCTAACAAGTAGAAGAATTGAATGGTCAGTTCTTATAGAGTATATCCCATACGCACACCTCACACAAAACCATTTTACTGCAGCGTTTTAAAAATATGGGGCTTTATTCGATTTAGAGGGGTATAAAGACCCCCTTTCTAATAAGTAGAAGAAATTAATGGTCAGTTCTTATACGGGACGTCCCATACTATATGCACACCTCATATGAAACCATGTTACTGCAGTGTTTTCGAGATATGGGTAATTATTACACTTCATAGGGCTTTAAAGACCCCATTTCTAATAAGTAGAAGAAATTAATGGTCAGTTCTTAAACGGGACGTCCCATACTACATGCACACCTCATATGAAACCATTTTACTGCAGCGTTTTCGAGATATGGGTATTTATTACACTTCATAGGGCTTTAAAGACCCCATTTCTAATAAGTAGGAAAAATGAATGATCAGTTCTTATACGGGACGTCCCATACTATATGCATACCTCATATGAAACCATTTTACTGCGTTTTCAAGATATGGGACTTTATCCGAGAGGGGTATAAAGACCCCATTTCTAATAAGTACAAGAAATGAATGGTCAGTTCTTATACGGGACGTTCCATACTATATGCACACCTCATATGAAACCATTTCCACTGCTCCGGGTGTGTGTTCACGGTGTGTGTGTGTTCACTGCTGTGTGTGTGCACGTTGGATGGGTTAATGCAGAGCACGAATTCCGAGTATGGGTCACCATACTTGGCTGAATGTCACTTCACACTCACACACTCACACACTTCACTGCAGCGTTTTCAAGATATGGGACTTTATTTGATTTAGAGGTGTATAAAGACTTTATAATAAGTAGAAGAAATTAATGGTCAGTTCTTATACGGGACGTCCCATACTATATGCACACCTCATATGAAACCATTTTACTGCAGTGTTTTCGAGATATGGGTAATTATTACACTTCATAGGGCTTTAAAGACCCCATTTATAATAAGTAGAAGAATTGAATGGTCAGTTCTTTTACAGGATGTCCCATACTATATGCACACCTCAGATGAAACCATTTCACTGCAGCGTTTTCAAGATATGGGACATTATTTGATTTAGAGGTGTATAAAGACTCCATTTCTAATAAATAGAAGAAATAAATGATCAGTTATTATACAAGACGTCCCATACTACATGCACACCTCACATGAAACCATTTTACTGCGGCATTTTTGAGATATGGGTCATTATTACACTTTAAAAGGGGTATAAAGACCACATTTCTAACAAGTAGAAGAAATGAATGATCAGTTCTTACACGGGACGTCCCATACTATATGCATACCTCATATGAAACCATTTTACTGCGTTTTCAAGATATTCAACTTTATTCGAGAGGGGTATAAAGACCCCATTTCTAATAAGTAGAAGAAATGAATGGCCAGTTCTTATATGGGACGTTCAATAATATATGCACACCTCATATGAAACCATTTTACTGCACCGTTTTCGAGATATGGCACATTATTCTATTTAGAGGGCTACGAAGACCCCATTTCTAATAAGTAGAAGAATTGAATGGTCAGTTCTTATAGAGGACGTCCCATACTATATGCACACCTCATATGAAACCATTTTACTGCAGTGTTTTCAAGATATGGGACTTTATTCGAGAGGGGTATAAAGACCCCATTTCTAATAAGTAGAAATAATGAATGGTCAGTTCTTATACAGGATGTCCCATACTGTATGCACACCTCAGATGAAACCATTTTACTGCAGCGTTTTCGAGATATGGCAAATTATTCTATTTAGAGGGGTATAAAGACCCCGTTTCTTGTAAGTAGATTAAATTATTGGTCAGTTCTTATAGAGGACGTCCCATACTACATGCAAACCTTATACGAAACCATTTTACAGCAGCGTTTTCAAGATATGGGACTTTATTCAAGAGGGGTATAAAGACCCCATTTCTAATAAGTAGAATAAATTAATGGTCAGTTATTATACAAGACATCCCATACTACATGCACACCTCACATGAAAACATTTTACTGCAGCGTTTTCAAGATATGGGACATTATTTGATTTAGAGGTGTATAAAGACCCCATTTCTAATAAGTAGAAGAAATGAATGATCAGTTCTTATAAGTGACGTCCCATACTATATGCACACCTCATATGAAACCATTTTACTGCAGTGTTTTCAAGAAATTGCATATTATTAGATTTAGAGGGGTATAAAGACCCCATTTCTATTAAGTAGAAGAAATGAATGGTCAGTTCTTATACGGGACGTCCCATACTACATGCACACTTCATATGAAACCATTTTACTGCAGCGTTTTCAAGATATGGGACATTATTCAACTTAGAGGGGTATAAAGATCCCATTTCTAATAAGTAGAAGAAATTAATGGTCAGTTCTTATACGGGATGTCCCATACTACATGCACACCTCATATGAAACCACATTACTGCAGCGTTTTTGATACATGAACTGACCATTAATTTCTTGTACTTATTAGAAATAGTGTCTTTATAGTCCTCAAAATGTAAAAATGTCCTATATCTCAAAAATGCTGCAGTAAAATGGTTTTATATGATGTGCGCATATAGTATGGGATGTCCATCTATAAGAACTGACCATTCATTTCTTGTACTTATTAGAAATGGTGTCTTTATAACCCTCTAAATCGAATAATGTCCCATATCTTGAAAACATTGCAGTAAATTGGTTTCATATGATGTGCGCATGTAGTATGGGACGTCTTCTATAAGAATTGACCGTTCATTTCTTCTACTTATTAGAAATGGGGTCTTTATACCCCTCTAAATTGAGTAATGTACCATTTATTCAAAACGCTGCAGTAAAATGGTTTCATATGAAGTGTACATGTAGTATGGGATGTCCCATATAATAACTGACCATTCATTTCTTGTACTTATTGGAAATGGTGTCTTTTTACCCCTCTATATCGAATAATGTCCCATATATCGAAAACACTGTAGTAAAAGGGTTTCATGTGGGTGTGCTTATAGTATGGGACGTCCTCTAAGAACTGACCATTCATTTCTTGTACAATCAGGGTGTTAAAATAAACAACAACAACAAAAAAACACTCACCTTTCAGTTCACCAACAACTCAACCAATAGCCACTGCACAATAAGCAAATCCCAGTTGGTCCCTCACTTTTTTTGGGTCCCCTTGAAACATTTCCATTGTGGTCCATGCAGCGCGTTTTTGTGAGGATTTGCAGCGTTTCTTAATTTGCATGTGTTGTGAGGATTTGCAGCTTTCTTAATTTGCATGTGTTGTGAGGATTTGCAGCGTTTCTTAATTTGCATGTGTTGTGAGCATTTGCAGCGCATGTGTTGTCAAAATTATGAAGATGTTTTCTTGATTTGCTAGTGTTTTTATATTTGCATGTGTTTTCTGAAGTTGCAGCGCGTTGAGCTCTCTCGGCCACCGTACCCTGAACAGTTTATGTTGCTGTAGTCGTGACGTATTGTCAAGTATGGTGACCCATACTCGAAATTGGTGCTCTGCGTTTAACCCATCCAAGTGCACACACACAGCAGTGAGTAGTGAACAAATCCACACACACACACACCGTGAACACACACCCGGAGCAGTGGGCAGCCAATGCTGCGGCGCCCGGGGAGCAGTTGTGGGTTCGGTGCCTTGCTCAAGGGCACCTCAGTCGTGGTATTGAGGGTGGAGAGAGCGCTGGAGCGCATTCACTCCCCCCACCTACAATTCCTGCCGGCCGGAGACTCGAACCCGCAACCTTTCGATTACGAGTCCGACTCTCTAACCATTAGGCCATGACTTCCCACCGTATATGGTATCATTGTAATCCTTGGCCATCAAACCATAGGGGTAGACATCACCTTTTCTGTGTTATCATGTTTGGTTCAGGAGATATGACACAAAATACATCATACGGTTGTCACAGATCGGTCAGGCTCACTCACCCAATCACAACGCCCTCCATCACCTGAGTATTAACTACACACACCTGCAAGTCATCAACTCCCTCATCAACCAGCATTTATAAGCACACACCTCACGTCCAATGTTGTTCAGACATAGTGGACTCTCTCCATGATATCCTACCGATACATTGAGATACCAACATTGTTTATTTACCTGTTGTGTCTTTTCCAGAGTTACGTTCTGCTCCTAGCTCTAACGTCCTCTCCAGTCTCCATCGCGTTGTGGATCATCTCCATACTCATCATCCGAGGTGTGTGCTTACTTCCATCTCCGTCCCACGATCTCCTGTGAAACAAGAATCAAGGTTACAAGCTTCAAGTCAAGAAACCCTTCATCACTCAGGACACTCACCTTTCATCTGCACCCGCACCCATTGCTGATAATAAACTCACCTGTTATACCTTTATTCCTTTGTCTGAGGGTCATTCCGTGACAACGGTTATGGCAGAAAGTAAAATGGTCGCCATGGCAACCACGAGGTGTTTTTCGATGGCTCCATTTCTGAAAATGATTAGGGACTATACAAGTGCACCAAATTTCATGCTATTATGAAAAAGTGAACACATCACCTCAAATTTTGTACATATCACCTGGACTAATATATATATATATATATATATATACACACACACAGGTGCTGGTCATAAAATTAGAATATCATGAAAAAGTTGATTTATTTCAGTAATGCCATTCAAAAAGTGAAACTTATATATTAGATTCATTCATTACACACAGACTGATATATTTCAAATGTTTATTTCCTTTAATTTTGACGATTATAACTGACAACTAATGAAAGTCCCAAATTCAGTATCTCAGAAAATTAGAATATTGTGAAAATGTTCAATATTTAAGACACCTGGTGCCACACTCTAATCAGCTAATTAACTCAAAACACCTGCAAAAGCCTTTAAATGGTCTCTCAGTCTAGCTCTGTAGGCTACACAATCATGGGGAAGACTGCTGACTTGACAGTTGTCCAAAAGACGACCATTGACACCTTGCACAAGGAGGGCAAGACACAAAAGGTCATTGCTAAAGAGGCTGGCTGTTCACAGAGCTCTGTGTCCAAGCATATTAATAGAGGAGCGAAGGGAAGGACAAGATGTGGTAGAAAAATGTGTACAAGCAATAAGGATAACCGCACCCTGGAGAGGATTGTGAAAAAAAAACCATTCAAAAATGTGGGGGAGATTCAGTGGACTGCAGCTGGAGTCAGTGCTTCAAGAACCACGACGCACAGACGTATGCAAGACATGGGTTTCAGCTGTCGCATTCCTTGTGTCAAGCCACTCTTGAACAAGAGACAGCGTCAGAAGCGTCTTGACTGGACTGCTGCTGAGTGGTCCAAAGTTATGTTCTCTGATGAAAGTAAATTTTGCATTTCCTTTGGAAATCAAGGTCCCAGAGTCTGGAGGAAGAGCGGAGAGGCACATAATCCACGTTGCTTGAGGTCCAGTGTAAAGTTTCCACAGTCATTGATGGTTTGGGGTGCCATGTCATCTGCTGGTGTTGGTCCATTGTGTTTTCTGAGGTCCAAGGTCAACGCAGCCGTCTACCAGGAAGTTTTAGAGCACTTCATGCTTCCTGCTGCTGACCAACTTTATGGAGATGCAGATTTCATTTTCCAACAGGACTTGGCACCTGCACACACTGCCAAAGCTACCAGTACCTGGTTTAAGGACCATGGTATCCCTGTTCTTGATTGGCCAGCAAACTCGCCTGACCTGAACCCCATAGAAAACCTATGGGGTATTGTGAAGAGGAAGATGCAATACGCCAGACCCAACAATTCAGAAGAGCTGAAGGCCACTATCAGAGCAACATGGGCTCTCATAACACCTGAGCAGTGCCACAGACTGATCAACTCCATGCCATGCCGCATTGCTGCAGTAATCCAAGCCAAAGGAGCCCCAACTAAATATTGAGTGCTGTACATGTTCATACTTTTCATGTTCATACTTTTCAGTTGGCCAACATCTCTAAAAATCTTTTTTTTTTTGCATTGGTCTTAATTGATATTCTAATTTTCTGAGATACTGAATTTGGGACTTTCATTAGTTGTCAGTTATAATCATCAAAATTAAAGGAAATAAACATTTGAAATATATCAGTATGTGTGTAATGAATGAATCTAATATACAAGTTTCACTTTTTGAATGGTATTACTGAAATAAATAAACTTTTTCATGATATTCTAATTTTATGACCAGCACCTGTATATATTTCTGTCTTTTGTCTGAAAGTGGATAAATTAGTTCCTTGCCTGTTTTATGTTTCCTTACATTAATAATTTCAATGTATTTATTTGTCATATTCCTAGAATATTGTTAATATGCTGTATTATGGTTATTTTCCATGATAAACAATCAGGCATTATTTTAGTATGATATGAGCATGAAAAATTAAATATAAAGCAACATGCCTTCAAAACCAATTTTAAAATGGAATGTAGGCCTATTCAAACTCTATGCTCACTTCAGAAAATATTATCCCATAATAAAAAAGACTATGAGAACATCTCATATTTTTGTTATTCTTATTAGTTAAATTTTTCTTCTAATGATTGATAGATAGAATGAGTGAATGAATCTATACTTATTAATTACTTATGTTTAATTCTATGCACCAAATCCATAATTGCGTTGGATGAAGAAAAACTATTGAAAATTATTTTATTAGTTTTTATTTATTTTGCTGTTCAGGAATCATACATATGCATTGCGCCACTAACTAACAGTGTAGGATCCATTTTTGAATCTCAGGATGGTCTGTTTGGGATTGTGTGTGTGAAAAAGACATCTTCGTTGTCTAAACTAATTATTGATTTTGTTCACAAGCTTTAACAAATATACAAATGGTAACATTAATTTTTGTTATTTGCCTAATCAACTAATCAACAATAGACTATAGTGTGATCATATTTAATAAATAGTAAATTAAATGGTTAAAATATGATGCTTCTAGCAACAAGAAGGACTATGATAGCTCTTAAACTTCCAGGTCATGCTTTTATGCAAGCAATTATTTTTAATATTTTTGTTACATTCACTGATTACATTCACTTTTTTTGTTACATTCTCTCTCTCTATGTATCTCTCTGTATTTAAAATAGATTAATGGTTGCATTCCATATGTTTATACTGCACTATAACTTTGCTTACTACTCTTCGGCAATAACAGGCCAGACCTGCCACATACAGCTGTGCCTGTGTGTTCTTTATGAACTATTTTTCTGTGGGTTTTCCGTTTTCTCCCTTTCACACTGATCCAATGTCTTCTTTCCGACCTCAATTCAATACATCACAAGTGATACCACAATGAGTTCTCAGATCAGCAGTAAGCAAAGCATCTCACCAAAACCTGTGTAGTAAGTGCCAGGCTATGTGTCACCGTTTACATTTCCCACAGCGGAAGGCTTAAACAAGGCCCAGTTCATCCAGAAAGACTGCAGGTTATGTCAACAAAGCCGCAAACTCTGCTTGGCTCATCTGTTGAATGTACAACCCGAATTCCAGAAACTTGTTTAAACTGATAAATTGTTTAAACTGATAAATTTGTTTAAACTGTTTAAACTGATAAATTTGACAATTTTATGCAGAAAATTAGCTCATTTCAAATTTGATGCCTGCTACAGGTCTCAAAATAGTTGGCATGGGGGCATGTTTACCATGGTGTAGCATCTCCTCTTCTTTTCAAAACAGTTTGAAGATGTTTGGTCATCGAGGTTATGAGTCTCTGAAGTTTTGATGTTGGACTTTGGTCCCATTTTTGCCTGATATAGGTTTCCAGCTGCTGAAGAATTCGTGGTCGTCTTTGACGTATTTTTCATTTAATGATGCGCCAAATGTTCTCTATAGGTGAAAGATCTGGGCTGCTTTTCCCAAAAGCATTGTAAGCTTAAGTACATCATAGACTCATTGAAACCAATGGAGCTACGATCAACTTAAGCTTACCATGCTTTTGGGAAACGCAGCCCTGGACTGCAGGCAGGCCAATTCAGCACCCGGACTCTTCTACTACGAAGCCATGCTGTTGTAATAGCTGCAGTATGTGGTTTTGCATTGTCCTTCCCTGAAATAGACAAGGCCTGCCCTGAAATAGACATCGTCTGGAGGGGAGCATATTTTGCTCTAAAACCTTTTTCTACCTTTCCATTCATAGTGCCTTCCAAAACATGCAAGCTGCCCATACCGTATGCACTTATGCACCCCCATACCATCATAGATTCTGGCTTTTGAACTGAACGCTGATAACATGCTGGAAGGTCTCCCTCCTCTTTAACCCGGAGGACACGGGATCCGTGATTTCCAACAAGAATGTAAAATTTGGACTCGCCTGACCATAAAACACTTTTCCACTTTGAAACAGTCCATTTTAAACAGTCCATTCATTCTTCGGCCTTGTCCCTTACACACAGAGATTTCTCCAGTTTTTTCTTAATCTTTTGATGATGTTATGCACTGTAGATGATGAGATTTGCAAAGCCTTTGCAATTTGACGTTGAGAAACGTTGTTTTTAAAGTATTCCACAATCTTTTTAAGCACTCTTTCACAGATTGGAGAGCCTTTGCCCATATTTACTTCTGAGAGACTCTGCCTCTCTAAGATATCCCTTTTATAGCTAATCATGTTACAGACCTGATGTCACTTAACTTAATTAGTTGGGTTCTCCCAGTTGAATCTTTTCAAAATGTATTGCTTTTTCAGCCCTTTGTTGCCCCCGTGCCAACTTTTTTTGGGACCTGTAGCAGGCATCAAATTTGAAACAAGCTCATTTAGTGGATAAAAGTTTCAAATTTTTCAGTTTAAACATTTGTTATGTTCTCTATGTTCTATTGTGAATAAAATATTGGCTCATGTGATTTGAAAGTCTTCAAATTCAAATTTAAAAAACGTCCCAACATTTCTGGAATTCGGGTTGTATATGCACTCATCTTACCAGCCAACATACACTTGTTCACATCCTCTCTTCACTCTCTGAGGCAGAAGTCTCCAAACTCATCCTTTCTAATCATACTACTACTTGTCCGCTTGATCATATTCTATCTCATCTCCTTCAAGCCATTTTTCCAGCAGATGTACAAGCACTCATTCACATCATTACATCCCTTCACACTGGTGTTTTTCCCTCCGCATTTAGAAAGGCTCGTATAACCCCACTACTTAAGAAACCCACCCTTAACCCATCCCTTTTAGAGAACTACAGACCAGTTTCCCTTCTTCCTTTCATTGCATAAACACTTGAACGAGCTGTGTTCAACCAAGTATCTGCCTTTCTCACACAGTACAACCTCCTCGACAGCAACCAGTCTGGTTTCAGAAGTGGACATTCAACCGAAACTGCCTTGCTCTCAGTTGTTGAAGCCCTAAGACTGGCATCAATTGGCATTCAATACTTATATTGCTGGATCTGTCCACTGCTTTTGACACGGTTAACCACCAGATCATCCTGTCAACCCTATTGGCAAAGGGCATCTCAGGAACTGCACTCCAGTGGTTTGAGTCTTACCTCTCAGATAGGTCCTTCAAGGTATCTTGGAGAAGTGAGGTATCTAAGTCACAACATCTAACTACTGGGGTGCCTCAGGGCTCAGTTCTTGGACCACTTCTCTTCTCTGTCTAAATGGCATCACTAGGCTATGTCATTCAGAAACATGGCTTTTCATATCACTGCTATGCTGATGACACTCAACTCTACCTCTCATTCCATCCTGATGATCCAACGATAGCTGCTCGCATCTCAGCTTGTCTAACCGACATTGCTTGCTGGATGAAAGACCATCACCTTCAACTCAACCTTGCAAAGACAGAACTGCGTGTGGTTCCATCAAACCCATCGTTTCATCACAATTTCACCATCCAGTTAGGCACATCAACCATAACTCCTTAAAAACAGCTAGAAACCTTGGAGTTATGATTGATGTTCAGCTGACTTTCTCAGACCACATTACTAAAACTGCCCGGCTTTACTCAGCATCAAGAAAATGAGACCCTTTCTTTCGGAACATGCTTCACAACTCTTGTTCAAGCTCTTGTTATGTCCAGGCTGGACTATTGCTATGCTCTCTTGGCAGGTCTTCCAGCTAGTTCTGTCAAACCTTTACAATTAATCCAGAATGCGGCAGCAAGATTAATTTTTAATGAGCTGAAAAGAATGCACGTCACACCTCTGTTTATCAATTTGCACTGACTACCAATAGCTGCTCGCATAAAATTGAAGGCATTAATGTTGCCTACAAAATCACCACTGGCTCTGCGCTCCTTTACCTAAATTCATTACTTCAGACTTATGTGCGCTCTAGAAGCTTGCATTCTGCAAGTGAACGTCACTTTATTGTCTCATCCCAAAGAGGCAAAAAATCACTTTCACAGACTTTTACATTAAATTTTCCCTCCATGGCCTGCCCAACTCAATCCGAGCAGCTTCAAGAATCGGCTGAAAACACATCTCTTCCATCTTTATTTGGCCCTCTAACTCTAGGACTAACTATTCTAATTATTATTCTAAAAACAACAACAACAAAAACAAAAACATTTCTAATCTTTTTGTATTCTATCTATTTGTTTTCTTTCATTATACAATTAACAAAAGCAAAAAAGGCCTCTTATAAAAGCTTGCTCTATTATTTTTCTATTCTATCTGTTTTCTTTTTATTTATTATATAATTATAATGCTACATGTACTGCCTTAAGCTAACGGAGTCTTGTTATAGCACTTGCATATCATTGCTCTTATGTTGATGAATAAGGCTTTGGATAAAACCGTCTGCTAAATGACTAATTGTAAATGTAAAAGGTTGATTTCAGACTAAAAGTGAGATCAGACTTAGCGCTGTTCTGTGAATTTACGCGGGCAAAATCCAGTAATTTCAACAGGAATACATGTGATTAAGAATTTTGCTTGGTTTTAAAGTTACTTCTGAGTTAGCTGTGCTTCATACAACTTTACTATCATAGATATGTTTATACATATTATCACTATTTATCACTAAAAGTGAGAGAGAATAGTTAAAAAACTGTTTAATACAGTTGAGAATTCTTCACAAACATCATCCAGCCAATTAAACTGTTCTGTGAATTCTTGCAAACAGATATATCTCCTCCTGTCGTTTTTGTCATTTCAACTCCATAGCTGTGTTTGTCTCAGTACTGAAGCCCTTTTTCTGTGATACTGTGATTGTCATTTATGCTAAACACCTCTCTCTCTCTTCCAAAGGCAGTCTCATAATAGAGCTCGACTCTGAATGGAGCCCTTATTCCCAAGAACGAAAGACACAAGAAAGTTAAAAAAGACTCAATC
Source organism: Barbus barbus (assembly GCF_936440315.1). Classification (NCBI taxonomy): domain Eukaryota; kingdom Metazoa; phylum Chordata; class Actinopteri; order Cypriniformes; family Cyprinidae; genus Barbus; species Barbus barbus. Next base: position 18,630,130 of record NC_136733.1, on the reverse strand, counting down.
AGACTTGTGAAAAATGTGGTTTAGGCAATGATTTAAAGTGAACTGAGCTTCAAACATTGAGGAAGTAGGCTCATGGATGCTAAGTGGAGAAGAGGGAATAAAGTACGCTTTTAGTTCACCAGACTGAACGAGCCTTTCGGAGGAATGCTGTCCGCTACTTGGATTTGTTCACAGAACAATAGCCATTCAAGCATTCAGAGCTGCTAAATTGAAATGTTTTCTCCTAGAGTATGACTACACAGTGCGGTCTGAGCAGGATCATTACTTAGATTACATCATGGTCTAACCCCCCCCCCCCCCCAAAATAAAACCTTAGCATTGGGGTTAACAATGAAAGCTAACAAATGTTTGAGCATGACATGGTCATTTTTATTAATAATATTTGCAATTCAATCACTCACAGTGGCCCCAAAAAGTATTTGGACTCGTAAGACACATCTAAATGTGCATCTAAAATGCCTGGATGCTTTTAAATTAGATGCAAAATAACAAACCTAGTAGCATATACTAACAAATTATGCAAGAGCTGTTGTCAGGACTAATTTAACTTTTCTGAGTCATTTTTGCAACAGACATTTTAATATGAAAACTTACTGAAAATGTACTCCCTCTGGCTAGCTAAGATGTGTATGAGTTCGTTTCTTCATCAGAACAGATTTGGAGAATTTTAGAGTTACGTCACTTTCTAATGGATCCTCTGAAGTGAATGGATGCCGTCAGAATGAGAGTCCAAACAGCTGATAAAAACATCACAATAATCTAAGTAATTCACATAACTCCAGTCCATCAACTGATATCTTGTGAAAAGCTGTGTGTTTTTAAAAAACAGATCCATCATTAAGACATTTTTTACTTCAAACCATTGCTAAAATATGAGACTTCTATCCATAATAATTTTGATGTGGGATGACAACAAAGGATGGACATTTTCACTCCAGGAAGCGTTATTCTGGCATAAATTACTTATCACTTTTAAAGCATTTTATATTCAAAAAGTCTAATATTCTGTTATCAATAATAATCAATAATGTAACAATATTTTTAGCTGTCCACAAAAAAATTGGTGTAGGATTTACTTTTAATTAAAGGAAGTGACGTGTGGCCAAGTATGGTGACCCATACTCAGAATTTGTGTTCTGCATTTAACCCATCCAAGGTTAAATGCAAGCTTAAGCCATTTATGCTGCGGCACCTGGCGGTTCGGAGCCTTAATCAAGGGTCTCACCTCAGTCGTGGTATTGAGGGTGGAGAGCGAGCACTGGACATTTACTCCCCCCACCTACAATCCCTGCCAGACCTGAGACTTGAACCCACAACCTTTGGGTTACAAGTCCGACTCTCTATCCATTAGGCCACGACTGCCCCAAGAAATGCAAGTAACATTCATTTAAACATGAAATTTCAGAGTACAAATGCTGAAATAGTATTTTCTTGTATAACCTACAATCCCTTACAGTGTTTTACAGTGCATATAAATTTTGGTTTCTTTGTTTGTTACGAGGATAACAGAGAGTCTTTTTGCAAATGAATGCTACATGATTTTTAACTATGTTTTAACTTTTTTCTCCCACCAATTTCAGGACCTTGTTAAGTTAAATAGCTATTTAAGTGGTTAATTAAACAGTAAGAAGTCGTCTGTTGTCCATCTTGGATGTTTGTTCAGCGAGCTGGGCACTGCATATGTAAAGCGTGTTGTGAGGGAAGGCAGGGCATGCTGTGAATGAATGGAGAAGGGGGCTGCATTCCTGGGCCAGGGCTTAGTCGACTCAGTCGAGTGGGAGTGTGCAACAGGCTGTGAGAGTGTGTATGTGGTGAGAGTGTGTGAATATAAGGGAGTGCAGTGCAACAACCAACCTCACAGCTAATTAGTTCAACCCTTGACAAAAGGTGGGCCAGCTACTGAAGAGAACCCCCGGGGTTCCACGGACTGCTCTAGAGGCTAGAGAGTAGAAGGCTAATAGTGAACCTCCTCATGTTCACCATTTCTGGAGCTTAACTGATGTTTTGAACTTCTCCAGAGCATGTGAGAGCTGGAGACGGAGAAGGAGGATTGCTGTAGGACGTTTGGGACTAGCAGTTGGAGATCATGTCTGGACCAGATTCTGATGATGACCGAACCTTCAAAGACTGTGAGTAAGACCTAGCAAACATATTTAATCAAATGTGGATATTGTGATCTTTCTGCTTTGTATTCTTCAGTGTCATGAAGAAGCAATGCACCATCTCATAGTTGAGAATTAAATAAAGTTGTGTGTCCTGTTGGGTCAACAAGTCTAACTGAATGTCAAAAAAGTTTTTTTTAAAATAAATAATACGTTTAGCTCTGGATTGATTCTGAGATTTCAGTATTAAGGGGGTTCAACCCCTTAAGTGAATATGAAGAGATGATGAGTAGTTATCCTTTGCTCTGCTGACAACTTAGATAAACTAATTAAAAATTGCCTCTGATTGTCAGTAGATATATACTGATTTTATTACTTTTTGTTAGAATTTATTTATACTAATACACTTCCCATGTTTTAAAGAAAGTATTTTTTCAACAAGAACACATTAAAATTATATATAAAAAATATAAAAAATACAGCAACACCATTTATGTTGTTGCAAAAGAGTTCCATTTTAAATAAATGCTGTTCTTTTCCATTTTCATTCCATTCATCAAAGAATCCTGAAGTATCATGATTTCCGCAAAAATATTAAGCAACACAAATTCTTTCATCTGTTTTCATGATTTCTGAAGAATCATGTGACACCGAAGACTGGAGTAATTGCTGCTGAAAATTCAGCTTTGCCATTAAATGAATAAATTCCAAAAATATATTAAAGTAGAAAATTGTAATATTTCACAATTTTACTGTTTTTATTGCAGTTTTGATCAAATAAATACAGCCGTAGTGACCATAAGAGACTTCTTTCAAAAACATTGTTACCATCTCCAAACTTTTGAATGGTAGTTTAAACAAACTTACATGCTTTTTTTGTAATAAAAAAATTTCCAGTAGTATTCTGGGGTAGGGTAAGGGTAAAGGGGATAGAAAATGCAGTTTATACAGTATAAAAACCATTACGCGCATGCACATGTGTTTTTGTGTCAGTTTACTGGAATGAAGAGTATTCCGATGTGAATTACAGATGAGAATGTGGATGGTACACTCTGTGCTAAACATTGGCTCTAGATGCCATCTATGACTAAAGGCTGCCACTCACTACAGGGAATGATGATTTTTAAAAATATTTCATTTTTTTCAACTAGTCAAGGAAAGATACAGAGAAATAACCTCAGATTTTTAGGGGCTTTGATGAAAGACAGCCTTTTGATTGAACCAAAGCTCATTCACAAACAAGGCAGCTCATATACCAGCAGACTGGATGAAACTCACGTATTGTGTTTTGAATCATACAGACACAGACTGGGTAGTGCTCGCAGCAGCTGACTCTTTCAAACAAACAAAAAGTTGGAAATTTTCATGCTGAAAAAACAAGTCAGTGTTCCCTCATACATAGCCCTTTTACAAAAATATACATTTGGTTCCCCTTCTCAATATTATTGCTGACCCCTTTAGAGGGGGTGTGTTTTATATGCCATGCCTGAGCGGATTAAAGCAAGACTACACAAATATTGCACTTACTGTGGGTGTGAAACGCTGAAATCACACCACAACTCCCTGATGTGTGATGCTTGTCCACCTCACAGAGCTCATGGGCACCTGTTTGTTTTGCTAGGAAAATGTTTCCATGTGCTGATGCCAGACAGCCGTCACACTGATGTTACAGTGAATGTTATTATAAATGGAAAGATAGACATGGATGTAAACAGTATTTGTTAAAAATGAGAGCATAATTATTAAATGAGCTGGAATGACTAAGTACATGAGTAAAATAATTACAAAGAGCGAACATAAAATGACTAATTATATTTATCTTTGGTTTTATCTGACACTCTATGATTGTACAGCATAACAGTGATTTAAAAAGTTTCTGGAAAATTGTAATTTGTAACCTAATAAGCAAAATGTGTAGGAAAGCATTCTTGTAGCTCAAACAGTAAGTTGTGAGTTTGATTCCCAAGAATTTTGATCACATGAACTGATAAAATGTATACCTTGAATGGAATGTAGCTTTATTGGGATAAAAGTGTCTTCCAAATGTGTAAATATGAGTAAATATTGTGTTGGGAAAGACACTGTCACCTTACTAAAATGCACTTAAAGGGACAGGTCACATCGAAATTGTCATCATTTGTTCATATTGTTCCAAACTTGTGACTTTATTTCTTTTAAGGAAACAAAATGTCTCAGTGTTTTTTGTCCAAACAATAAAAGCACTGGGACCCACCAGATATAATTTACCTTAATTGTAAGGAACAGCTAAAACCTTCTTCAAAATATCTTTTGTGCTCCACAGAAGAAATAAATACACAAGCTTAAGGACATGAGGGTGATTCAATTATTATCTCATGACAAAAAAAAAAAAAAGATATTGGACTACTACTGTTTGAAGTTTATTCTGACAAGCCAATGACTATTTTTTTTAGGCATAATCTATTTTTTGAGCTGAGGGAAAAGTCTTTTAATTGAATGTAAATGCACAATGATGATGCATGCATTTTAGCATGCAGTTTTTTTTTTTGTCTGTTGCAATGATTACAATTAACATGACTATATCAGAGACATAGGTCAGTGTAAAATAATAATTTCATGACAAAGGTTTGGCAGTGACACTGTCTGAACTGGGTTTGTTTGATGAACAGGCACAATTTCAATAAACACAGCAGTCAAAAACCTCTTATGTAACCACTTTGACTCTTAGACATAAACAGCTGAGCCTCTGTAGCGTATTAGTGATCTGTGTGGTAAAATATTGAATACTAACAGACAAAATTTTAATAAAATACACAATATCATTACAAAGCATCTTAAAGGGATAGTTCACTCAAACGTATTCACCCTCATGTTCTTCCAAAGCTGTATGACCTTATGTTTTCTGCAAGATATTTTGAAGAAAGTTGTCATTGTATCAGCCATTTTTATTTTTTCTCAAAATATCTTCTTTTGAGTTGTGCAGAAGGACAAAGTAATTCCAGTTTGGAACAACATGAATTTCCATTTGTGGGTGAACTATCCCTTTGAAAGAACCTCAAAAATTGTCACATTCAGTAAAAACAAAAGGTGACTTGGGAAATATGTGAAATCATAGTTTCCTATCTGTCGGTCACTTCGAGTTATGTCGATGACGACATTAGGGAATTCACTTGGGAGCCCCAATCTTCTATGACTTTAAGAGAAAACACCAATGAATTTTGACTAGTGGATTTTGCATACCTGAGTCACTCCCCGTGCATACAGGTATAAATAGGTGACAGGTGCATCCACTCTTCAGATTTTTGCTTCCGAGCCGAGTGGATGAACGTGCTGATCTCCACAAAGCCATTAATCTCTGGAGCTGTTCTGGTTGGCGGTACAGTGCAAATAGCGGTGTCCCTGTCTGCAGTGATTCCCCTGGGCACTTCAATTGAAAGAGCAAATTTCCTAAAAGAGCAAATCACGGACAGCTCGCGTCTTTTTAAAGATCCCATTCCGTCCGTGTCCTCATGGTTGTGGTCATTACCTGTCTTCTGAGGACGATCATTGTCTTCAGTGCCTGGGCATCCAACACATTGCTGTCCTCCTGGCAAAAGATGCTGGGCATCGAAGTTGCGTTCGTGGATGCGCCTGTTATAGACTCGGCACAAGTCGCTGTGCGCCGTCCACATCTTGGGGGAGCTCAATCGCTCTCACGACAGCTCACGTTTCCTGGAGAATGGCAACTCCATCCCGAACGATTTGGCTGATCTGGAGTTGATTTGGGGAAGCCCAGGTAGACCTGTTTGCTTCCTGCGAGTCCTCCCACTGCCAGCTGTATTACTCCCTGACCGAGGCCCCCCCTCGGCATGGACGTGCTGCACATAGCTGGCCTCAGGCTCTACGCAAGTATGCATTTCCCCCAGAGAGCCTGCTTGCACAGACACCGTGCAAGGTCAGGGAGGACAGCCCACCCGGACCTAGTTTCCGGAACTCATGCTCCTCACGACAGACCCTCCCTGGCGCATCACTCTGAGGAAGGACTTCCTTTCTCAGGGACTCGGCACCACGTCGCACCCATGTCCAGATCTGTGGAACCTCCATGTGTGGCTCCTGGACGGGACGCGGCAGACTTGAGTGGCCTGCCACAAGCTGTGGTGGACACTGTCACTGAGGCTAGAGCTCCCTCAACGAGTCAAGCCTATGCACTGAATTGGAGTCTGTTCGCAAACTTGTGTTCTTCTCGCTGAGAAGACCCCCGAAGATGCACGATTGGAGTAATTCTTTCCTGCAAGAAAGGTTGGAGCGAAGGCTGTCACCCTCCACCTTGAAAGTGTATGTGGCTGCTATCACAGCGCATCATGATGCAGTGGACGGTCGGTCCCTGGGAAAGCACAATCTCATCATCCGGTGGGTGCTGAGGGGTGCCAGAAGGTTAAGGTAGGCCCACTGGATAGTGGATGCCATCGCCTTGGCATACCAATCCCAAGGCGAACCATGCTCCGTCCCTTCTCCAGAAGACTTGCTTCCCTATTGTTACTGCCAAGCTGTAACGACAAATAGGAAAGACTTGAAGCAATCTTTCATTGAAGGTCGAAATCCCCTCTGTTAAGAAATTTCTGTGGTGAAAGGAACAGCGGCTTGGCTATCACAAGCAGTGTTATACTCCCCTCTGGTCCCTGCGGGTACCAAGGGCAGCGAATTTGCGCTAGGGCGGTGGGAAGGTTACGACCTTTGCATGGCATTTGTCTGTCACGTGGCTGCTTGTCAACATTTGTAATGCCATAGGGTTGTGACGGGGTTCAGGTTGTGGTGCTTTCCATAGACCCCTAATGTCGACAGATAGGGAATGTCTCGGTTACGTACGTAACTGGGAATGGTGACTTTATGTCCCCATGCCACAACCTCGAACCATCGTTGGCAGCCAGAGACAAGTTCTCGGCTCCTCAGCATAAAACCTGAAGAGTGGATGTACCTGTCGCCTATTTATACCCGTATGCACGGGGAGTGGCTCAGGTATGCAAAATCCACTAGCCAAAATTCATTGGCGTTTTCTCTTAAAGTCAGAGATGATTGGGGCTCCCAAGTGAATCCCCTAATAACATTACGTCTCCATTCCCTCCATCGGGGAATGAGGGTTAAGTACGTAACAGATGTTCCTCACTTGTAGTGGTGCATAGTTTGCACATCAAAATATATTTAATGTGCTCAAGTTTCAAAATATTCTCCTTCTTTTGTTGCTTCAAGTGAATGTTGTGGGAATGCTTCACCAGTTTTGGGAGCAGAAGCAAGTGAAAGGCATGATGATGGAGACAGACAATCTGGTAGTCTATGAGTCCATTCCTTCACCCGGCCCTCCCTACATATGCTATGTGACCTTACCAGGTGGCAGCTGCTTTGGAAATTTTAAGGTAAGTGTACTGAATTTACATTTGCGTTTCTACTACATTTTTATTTGGCATTTATTATAAAGGATATATTCATAAAGACTCAATTTGCTGTTATAATTACAAAGCAAAAGATGTGTTTAAAATGAACTTTAATCCCTTAATTTCAGTACAATTACTAAATTAGGTCTAGTGTCTTTTTGAACAGCATCTCATTAGTGCTATTCAGTTCAGTCATAAAAAATTGCTCGTGTTAAAATGAGGACGGCCAACAGGTGGTTCTTATTTGCTAAATTACTGCTGCCAGCTGCCAATCAGTGTGTGGCATTTTCCTTCAGTTTAAATGGAATGTTCCATGAAATTAATCTCGGGAAAAAAAAAAAAAAAGTTTATTTATTCACTTGTCAATTTGAAGCACATGACATGACTGCAAACAGATCTTGTCATTCTGAAATTGATTGTTGCTTCGCTGATTGAACTATTTAAAAAAATAAATAAACTTGGAACCATGGGTTTTTATTGTCTGAGAAGAAAATGACATCAGTCATTCCTTAGACAATCTGAAGTCGACAGATAATAATGCATAAAAAAAATGAATGTTAAAATCGCAATTGTCCATTTGAAAGAATCTCATTATATATATATATATAGAGAGAGAGAGAGAGAGATGAGAGATCCTTTCTAGTCTAGAGGAATTGTGGAGGCGTAACAAGGAGAAACAACTGATCTAGTTTAATATTTTAAAGGCGGTGAAAAACAACGAGAACACACTTCAATCCTCAGCCCTGGAGTTAAAACAATTCTTTAAAAGAAAGGTGACTGCCATTTATTAAGAATGGAACATAAACATAATAACCTAAACATGTGTAGGTTAGTCATAGCTGACTAACCTACACACAAAACAGATGAAAACCAACAACATAAACTTCCCTCAGCTCCCTCTCTTATCAATAACCAGGGGAAAAGATGTTCAAAAATAAACAAGGCACTCACTCGGTTCAAGATGATTACTTAAATACTATATGCAAGTTTTCAGGTTTCAACAACAAAAAGGAAAGCTTCTAGTTATTCATTCTAGTTAGATGGGCTACTTAACACACACCCAGCCCACAGCCCCTTTTAGCTACCCACACAGGCTAGGTAAGCTGGTTAGCAGCACACAGTCAGCAGGAATAATCACAGTACCTTTTAGTTACCCTCACAAGGATTTAACTATTAGGCAGTCCTCACAAATGAGAATATATTTCTAAACAAAACAGGCTATTAACATGAGCAGACACAAGAAGTTTCAGTCAAGAGCTGGGGAGAAGTGATCCTCCTTAGCAGCGTCTGAAGGCAACATTTATACTGCTCCACTTGGTCTCAGGCATGCTCACAACGGGGGTAATTAACCTGAGAGAGATAGTGAGGGAGAGGCAGAAGAGCACAAAACACAACACAAGGTACATTTATAATAAAAAGAAGACAAACGCCCTAGTGCGTAACTATATATATATATATATATATACATAGATTAATTTGAAACATTTTCTCAACCAAGGTTGCTGTTACCATGGTTTTTATTTGAAATAACTGTTATTTGAGGAAATTTCAGTACTATAGCTGCTGCCCTTTGAAAACACTACAGCACAGCAGGGAATTACTGGTCCAGTGACAGCACTGTCTGAATGGACTATAATCTTTGATTAGTGATTGAGCACATCGAAAATACTCTTGCAGTGTATACTGATTATTTAATTCAAACTCAGCAGCTCAATTCCAGAGGAGTTTCCTTTTAGATCAAAGACCAAGGCTTCCCAAAAGCATTGTAAGCCTAAATAGATTGTAGAAACCCCTGGCACCAATGGTCTCTACCAGGGGCTAGATTACGCAGCAAGTGTGTTGGCATAAAGGTTTTCAAGAGCCGGTGTGAATAAATATAGATTTAAATTCAAAGAGACAGGATAGTCTGTTGCATGACCTGATGTTTTATTCGGACCCAGAATAAGACGAGATGAACATCACGGAGCGCTAACCTCTCATTAGATGCAGTGTGTGTTCATTCATACTCGAAGCCAGAAAGTTGCACCATGAAATTCCTAATATATGAAATTGATGAAAACAGAAAAAAACGACGAGTTTGGATTTGCGATTGCGACGATATATGGTTTATTTGTGTTTTTCAAGTCATCTCCAGGTAATAAATAAAGTATATGAACAATGCAGTGCTAATTGACATAGCATTCATTACAATATAGAAACTATTCTGCCTCATGGGACAAAAAAAGTGTTTGTAGTATATAAACAAATCATTATTATTGGTTATTGTCCAGCAGTGTATCTGATTTCTAAGCCAATTAAAAGCTAGAAATAAGAGAAAAAATTAAAGTTGCTCAGTCAAAAGTTTTTGAACATTAAGATTTTTAATGTTTTTTAAAGACGTCTCTTCTGCTCAGAAAGCCTGGATTTATTTGATCCAAAGTAGGCCTACAGCAAAACAGTACAATTTTGAAATATTTTCACTATTTAAAATAACTGTTTTCTATTTGAATATATTTTAAAATGTAAATTACTCCAGTCACACGATCTTTCAGAAATCATTCTAATATTCTGATTTGCTGCTAAAAAAAACATTTATTATTATGATGATGTTGAAGACGGTTGAGTAGAATTGTTTTCCAGGTTTCTTTGATGAATAGAAAGTTCAGAAGAACAACATTTATCTGAAATAGAAATCTTTTGTGACATTATAAATGTCTTTATCATCACTTTTGATCAATTTAAACCATCCTTGCTAAATAAAACTATTAATTTATATCATTTATTTTCCAAAATAAATAAATTAAAATAATAATAATACTGACTCCACACTTTTGAATGGTATAGTGTATAATGTTACAAAAGCTTTTTATTTCAGATAAATGCTGATCTTTGGATCTTTCTATTCATCAAAGAATCCCGAAAAAAATTACTCAACTGTTTTAAATAATAATAATAATTAAAAAAGGTTTCTTGAGCAGCACATCAGCATATTAGAATGATTTCTGAAGGATCATGTGACTCTGAAGCCTGGAGTAATGATGCTGAAAATTCATCTTTATATCACAGAAATAAATGACATTTTCCAATATATTCAAATAGAAAGCAGTTGTACATAGTAAAACTGTATTTTGGATTAAATAAATGCAGGCTTGGTGAGCAGAAGAGACTTGTTAAAAAGAAACATTATTATATGTATATATATATATATATACATATTACATTTCTGTCCCCCTCACTTCTGAAATGATGGCTATGCCCCTGGTCTCTATGATCTATTATAAAGCTTATGGGAAACACAGCCCAGAACTTTTTTGCAACTTCTATCCTCAAAACACTGCTCTCATATATTTTTTCTCTTTTTCTCTCTTTTTCATTGTCAGAACTCCAAACATATTCATCTTCATTCCAGCACTGCTTGTAAAAGTAATAGCCTGATTATTGTTTTGCACAATAAGCGTTTTCAGCAATATTACAAATCCAGAAACTAATCTCAGCGGCACTAGCCTCAAATCTTGTTTGTGTTCCACAGACATCATCTAAAACATCTTGTGATGTGGTTTGCAGGAATTCTGTGGCGTTGGGTTTAAGACATGCTTTTGAGGACTAGTTTAAGTTAAAGGATTAGTTCACCCTAAAAATGAAAATTCTGTCATTTACTCACCCTCATGTTCCACAGCTGACTTTCATACTTGTGTAGAAGACAACAGGAGATATTACGGAGGCTGTGCTGCTGCTCTTTTGCAGTAACAATGAATGAGCCAGCCTTTCTGCAGAAGAAGTGCACTTATTACAGAAATAATATACTTTAAAAGGATATAATTCATATATTTAACTAAATGTAATGTTTTCCGGGAAAAAATCTAATTTTGTCATCATTTACTTAACCTCAAGAATGAGTTTCCCTCTTGTGTGGAACATAAAATATAACAGAATGCAGGTAACCAAACAGTTGCTGGTAGCCACTAAATAAAATAAAAAAAAAATACTATGGAAGTCAACTGTTTGTTACCAACATTCTTCAAAATATCTTGTTTTATGTTGAACAGAAGCAATAAATTTATACAGGTTTGGAACAACTTGAAGGTGAGTAAATAAACATTTTGGGGTGAACTATTCCTTTAATTGCTTGTTTTAAATCCCCTTAAGTATATCTTGTTATATGTAATTTCATAATTAATTCTATTGTCTTTGAAATTTGCAGTTTATAAAAATTTGAAGTTGTAAATAAAAAAAGATTACTGCGATTTACAAAAAAATAACTATTTAAGTTTCTACTTCAAAATGTGTTACTTGATATTTGTAAATGTGAAATTTACTAGCAGTTAAAAAAAAATAGTTTCTACATTTTTTGTAAGTGTGGTTACAGTGTTCCGACAAGTATTTAAGGTAAACTAAAATATACTGTAATTTCTACTGGAACTTGTATGTTTGTCTTAAAAATATACAAATTTAAATATAACAGTGAATAACAAAGTACATTTTGTAATGAACTACAAAATTATATTCAAGTACTTTAAATGTACATTAGTATGTTAGTGCACATCAAAATATGCATACTTTTTAAAGGCATGACAAAATGATTTACATGATTTAAATGTACTTTAAACTAAGTGGCCTTTTATTTGAGCAATATTATATTATATACAAGTACAATTTTTTTTTTTAAATATACTTTTAAGTAGGCAAGTACATTCAGTAGAATTAAGGGAAACACTTTATTTTAAGGTGTCCTTGTTACATGTGTTAATTTAATATATTCAATAAATTATGCATAATTACATGCAAGTGAACCTAATCCTAACCATATGATAAGTACATACTTAAATGTGTAACAAGGACACCTTAAAATAAAGTGTAACTGAATTAAGCACAGTTCTTGCTCAGAAGGGTGAAGCTTTCAACCTTCAGAAAACCATGTAAAAACACCATATAAGTATCATAAAAGTGGTCCACACAACTCGAGTGGTATAATTCCAGCTCTTCTGAAGTCATACAGTAGCTTTTTTTGAGAAACTTATGTCATTCTTCACCGATAACCTACCCCTTCTCCTGTTATCCACTGTGACCAGATCATTTTGCGGTGAACTATTCCTTTGAAGCACAATCAGAGTGTTTATGTTATCAAGAATAAAAGAAATCCTAAAGAATGCCCAATCAGTGCACATTATCATATTTCAACATTTCATGATGATGATGAATTGAAAGCCTCTCTCTCTCTGACAGTACTGCTACAGTAAAGCAGAGGCCAGACGTGACGCAGCTCGTATCGCTCTGATGAACTCCACATTTAATGAGTTGCCCTGCCGCTGTATCACTCCTGAGTTCATATCACGCAGCGTGAAAGAAGCCGTCAGCACCACCAGCGTGAGTCACGTTACTATTAAGCTGCTTATCAACAAATCATCAAGTTTACAGTTCAAACCGCTGAGATTTACATGATGTTTAGGGCTTTTTGACAGGTGAGTACGTTATTAACAGTAGCTAGAAATCTCATGTACGTTCCTGCTCAGTTGTATATTACTTTTTGTGTATACAGCTCTAAAAGCTTTCTAGTCTATAGAAACAGCATAATTTGGAAGCACGGAAGGCCACCCACTGTAGTTATAGATCTTAGTCTTTTCACTGGCTCCATCCCTAATGCTCCACCTCATTCCATATAATGAAGAGCCAAGAAGCAATTCCAATGATAAATTGGCTTTGTACCAAAAAAAAAAAAAAAAAACATCTACAAAGAAAAAGTCATGTCACCCTCCCTTACCCCAAATCTGAATGTAGCTGCCAAGATTTTCATGTTCTGTGGGAGTGTGTGTGTGTGTGTGTGTGTGTGTGTGCATGTGTGGTCTCCCTTCACTCTCATGTCATTTATCCTCTGCAGTTTTGGCCTTTTCTCCTCCAAAAATAAAGACAAGTTGCTCCGACTGAATAACAAAGCAAAGGGGTGTCTAATGAAACCCAGACCTCCCTCTATATTTGTGTCTGCTCGGGTTGAGTGATGACACGTCTGTAAGTCATTGTGTCCCACTGTTCACAGGGTAACACTGCAGATGTGTCTGACCCCGGTACCAGTATAGGAGCGTACTGTCTCATGCTGGAGCTGAATACTGGGAAAACCATGCTGGAATTTCAGGTTAGAAAAAATACAGCCTTTATGTAACCTTGCTGAAAACACCCGCTGGTCCAGACTGGTTTACACTGGTTGGGTGCTGGTCTAGATGTAATGTTTGCCAAAGCTAGTTGACCAAGAGAAATCTTGCTGGTTAATTATTAGTATTAGCTGATCCATAAATCTGTCAGCATTTATTCACCCTCATGTGCTTTCAAATCCATATGACTTTCCTTATGACACAAAAGAAGATATTTTGAATGATGTTCCAGTTACTCTTTTCCATGCAATGACAATGAATGGGCACTGGACCATTGAAGCTACAGATAGGACACAAAAGAAGAAAAAAAAAAATATAATATATATATATATATAAATTAGGGTAGAGAGGGGGAAACGCCCCCTACTGTTTTTCCCAAAATAACCACAAGCTAAAGTCAAGATAAACTTTTATTGTAACTATGGACCACGTTGCCAAGAGTGATGTAGAAGTTTTCACCATGAAGCTTACACTGTTGATGTAAAGGAGAGAAAACAGATTTCACAGTAAATGATCAAATGTTCAGCAGTAAGAAAAAAAGAGCTTTAAAGCTTGTTGTTTTGTAGAACATCACAGTTATATATGATATGAGAATCATAGGGCCTGTAGATAGGGAGTACGTGTTATTTAATAAAAATATAAATATATTTTCAGAATGACATGATTTTTTTTCCTCAAACATAGTGTGTGGAGTAAAATGCCCCCAGGGGGCAATGGGCAATTACTGTAGTTATTCTGTTCTGAACATTAAATCCTTTGTTTTTCCATCAAATGTATTCTAACCATTTGGTTGAATAAAAATATTTGGACTTTATATTTAAAAATTACCTCAAGTAAGCATCAGGTAGCTAGTTAGCTAGCCAGTTATCATTTGCTAACTTTTTTTTTTTTTAAATAGACTATTATAATTTTGTAATTCATAATTTTATTGCTTATTAATTATTGATTATATAATTTTTTTATTTTAAGCTAAAACTGTCTGTACTCTGATTTTGCTGCAAATGTTTAAAGCACATTGCTTTGTCAGACTGGGAGGCATTTTACCCCACCCATGGGGGCGTTTTGCCCCATAGGTGGGGTAAAACGCCCCCCTTGGCACAAATTTAATTTTTGTTAAAAATCTAATAACATGAAAACTCTGGACATTTTTCACACTTCATTTCCAGCGATATCGTCGACCTGATTGCAAAGACACTATTTAAACTGAACTGAGCTGGATGATGACATCACTGAATTCAATAATGAAATGCCTTTAACTGAAAGTCTTTTTTTTTAAATCTTTTCATTTTACATTATTGACACATTATTTTCCTTTTTGGATATTGTGCAGTTGCTTTGACACAATTTACATTGTTAAAAGCGTTATATAAATAAAGTATAACGTCAAACTTGACTTGACTTGGTTTATAATTTATGCCATTGTCACTAAAACTATGATAACTTTTCTGAACACATTTAGCTTTTGTTTCACTGAAAAAAAATGACACAATCCTTAAGGGGGCATTTTCCCCCACTCTGCCCCACATGTTTATGTGATAGTTTTAACATAAGCTCTACTCTACATGAAGCATCAATGAGAGACACATCCTTGCACATTTAGCAAATTCAAGTTGGGTGATAATATACTTTGCAATGATATAATCAGTTTAGATTTGTTGAATAGTAGGCTATAAATTGTTTAAATTGTATGCAAATAAAGATACTTTTATCGAATACATCCAAATATATAAAGAGAGAGAGAGAGAGCTGTGCAATAATGCAGTGTGCATTTTGTACTGATACAGTATTTACAATCATGAAGTTGAGATTTGCTATATAGTAAATAGAGCTTATTGTGTGTTTTACAGTATGTATGCTGGCAAAGTTGGATGTTCTATAGATCTCAGTTTAAATCAATTTCTGGATCTTAAATTATATGAAGATATAAACAATTAGGCAATTTAGTTTTTCCAAATAGTGTACAGTATATCGCTCTATGTAAGTGTACTGCACAGTATATATGCAGATGAAGCTGGATAGTAGTTCTTGGTAGGAGTTATTAATTCATTATGTGGTGATACTAAAGATTGCGAAACCTGTAGGATTTTGTTGAAGTGACAAGCCTAATTATTATATGGTGATGTGTATCACTGCTGCAGATAATTGATGCATATGTGTATTTCAAATAAATTTCTTCATCAGAAAAATCCTGTAAAAATATAGGCCTATCACATTTACCATAAAATATATATATGATAATAATGATAAATGTTTCTTGAGCAGCAAATCTGCATATTAGAATGATTTCTGAAGGATCATGTGACACTAAAGACTGGAGTAATGGATGATTTTAGCTTTGCCATCACAGGAATAAATTACATCGTTAATTATATTACAGTTAGTTTAATTAAACTGTAATAATATTTCACGATATTACTGTTTTTGCTGTGTTTTTGACCAAATAAAAGCAGCCTTGTTAAGCATAAGATACTTCTTTAATAACCGACCCCAAACGTTTGAATGGTAGTGTATATAATTACACAACCAGGGGACAGTGGAGATTATTTGTGAATTATGACTTAAATTTCAGTCTGTTTCTCTCACAAAACTAATACTTCATTGCACAAGTCACATGAACCACTTTAATGTTATGGTTATGGTTTTTGTGTCCTCTTTGAAGCTTGAAAGTTTCAGATACATTGTGATAAATTGTTACGTATTACATGTTTATTAGCATTAAAACCCCAGGCTGATGTTTGTCATGCAGATATTTCATAATGTTTAAACTCTCAGAACTTTAGTCATGCTACACATTCTGTCAAAAAGAGTGAAAACAAATAGCAGCTTTCTTGCTTAATTTGCTTAAATTAAAGACTACTTGTGTGGCAGGATACCATTTTTTTTCTTACGAATGCTGAGCAAAATCTATTTGTGGGTGTTCTCCAGAGCATATAGATGAGCACCGTTTCCTGTGTGTAGGGGGAAAAAAACAGATAATTTACACGCTGTATGCAAAATGAGCCTGTTTCACACATAAGTCTGCAGTAATCCTCATGTGACATCAGTCTGAAGCGAAGAAGAAATGCTAAAGCAGTACTGCATCTGTTTAGACACTCTAATGTGTTAAATATGATCTGCATACTTCAAAAATAACACCATGTGTTGACGTCTCAATGAATTTGATTATGCCGCAGGTCTTTCAGTTCTGGTAAATGTACCAAAATGTTTTGTCCTAATACTTTGAAATTTTGCATCAAAAAAATCAAAAGGTAAATATGAAAATTATCTACAGTATTTTACATACATAAATAAATGAACAAACAAACAAATATAGGGCTATACTTTTAAACGGACTATTCTTTTTAGACTTTTAAATGGGTTATATATTTTAAATAAACTTTACCACACACTAACACAAACTAGTATAATATCAACTTATTGGTCTGCTTTGTTTTTGTTTTTGTTTTTCAGGAAATAATGACAGTTTTTCAACTTTTACACTGGAATGGCTCTCTGAAGGCTTTTCGGGAGATGAGATGTAGCCGTCAGGTAAAAATATATATATTTTTCTAATATTTTCTGAATAAAATGTGAGTGGAGCTTTGCAAAGCTTTCCGCCAAGATGCTGTAGGTGGTTTCCGGAGTGTTGCTGTGCAGCTGTTAAGGTGTTCTGAGTAGCTAATGTTGCTATGAGGTTACTTTGGTATTGCTTTTCGACCCAAGTAAAAAAGCCTATTCCCAAGTTCCTTTCAGTAGGTCCAATGCTGTAGTTTTGTGTCACACCTTCTAATTGTTGTTTAAATGTCTATTTTAAAGAACGTGATCCACTACTACTCCCAGCAACGTCTGGATGAGCGTACGCGCAGCCACATGGCATTAGACTGGTTACAGAAGGAGCAGCAATCCCCCGGCTTGCTCTCCCAGGAGCTGCAGCTGGCCGTGAAGGAGCTGGGAGAAGC
Organism: Barbus barbus; assembly: GCF_936440315.1. Lineage (NCBI taxonomy): Eukaryota > Metazoa > Chordata > Actinopteri > Cypriniformes > Cyprinidae > Barbus > Barbus barbus. The sequence goes on along the minus strand of NC_136733.1, from coordinate 18,612,581 downwards.
CCGGCGAACAGGCAGGGAACTCCGCTTCTACAAGGAGAAGAAAGAAATCCTGAGCTTAGCTCTCAGTCACGCTAATGCTGAGGATCTGGAGAGCTACCATAGCGAGGAGATATCTTGGAGAGAAGAGACTGAGTTTGAGTACTACACTCAGGAGGGACACTGTCTGGAAGGGAGTATGACTGATCCTTCAGAGCACTGCCAGTTTCACTCTCAGGAGAGCAATAGAGAATCATTGGAGTGAGCTGAGACTAGATGTATATACTGTACATAATGGTCTTTTTTTATATTTTTAAAATCATGTGGTATCATGTTGCTTTTTTCAGGCTTCTTCTATTCACTCTTAAAAATAAAGGTTCCGAAATATGGTTTTGACAGCGAAGCCACAAGAATAACTTTGGGTTTCCCAAAAGAAACTTTCAGTGAACAGTTCTTAAAGGGATAGTTCACCCAAAAATGTAAATTCTGTCATTCTGTAATTACTCACTCTCATGTCGTTCAAAACCCGTAAGACATTTAATCATTTTCATAACACAAATTAAGATATTAAGATATTTCTGATGAAATCTGAGCGCTCTCTGACTCTCAATAGACAGCAACGCAACTACCACGTTCAAGGCCCAGAAAGAGACATTGTTAAAATAGTCCATGTGACATCAGTGGTTCAACATTAATTTCATGAAGCTACGAGAATGCTTTTTGTGCGTAAAGAAAACAAAAATAACAACTTTATTCAACAATTTCTTCTCGTTCCTTTCAGTATGACGACACATGCATGTGTATTCCTCTCTTTGCAAACTAGGGTTGAGACTAGATGGGATGCAGCTGCAGCCAACAGAGCTTACATCTGCAACATTGCATCATTTTTGTCACGCTGAACAACAATAATTACTGTATTTGCGTTATTGTGGAGTACATTTAGAATTGGGGTAGGTGTAGATGTTAATAAAACAGAATGTGATAGGTAGCAAATTTAATTTATTATTGTTTTATAGTGAGATGTTGCGTCACGTCTGGCAGTAGCTGTATTTCTTCAACCACAACCACAAACAAGGTGCAGCTCATCCGGGTTCTACATCAGAATACTGGCTCCTGCGTCAGCAGCATCACACGCATACATCGTGGTACTCTCGTGAATGCGCAGTAGAGACTGACACGGAAAAGAAGAATTGTTGAATAAAGTCATTTTTTCACAAAAAGTATTCTCATGGCTTCATAAAATTATAGTTGAACCACTGATGTCACGTGGATTATTTTAATGATGTCTTTACTACGTTTCTGGGCTTTGAACATATCAGTTCCATTGCTGTTTATGCAGGGTCAGAAAGCTCTCAGATTTCATAAAAAATATCTTAACTTGAGTTCTGAAGATGAACGAATTAATGACAGAATTAATGACATAATTCATTTTGGGTGAACTATTCCTTTAAAGGAACCGTCTTTTCTTAGTGTGAAGAATTTTTAAATTCTAAAGAACCTTTTTCCACTGTAAAGAACTTTTTGTGCAATGGAAAACTTTAACAGATGTTAAACTTTTTTCTTGGAATCATAGATGCCATTGAAGAACGTTATTTAGTGTCTAATATGAGATAGGCTACTATTAACCCATATTCTTTATTTCCTGTACATTCTTACTAACAAAAATGGCAAAAAAAAAGATTGGTTGTATCTAATTTTTAGATAACAAAGATGCTGATGTTAGTTTTATAACTGTTTAGTGAGTAAATCTGCACGAGAACCTCTGTACTGTCGTTGTTTTGGTATTCTGCTAGTCTACCGGTAGAGGACGCTGTTTCTGTACTTTTGTAATGAAGTGTCGGTCCTAATTGAACAGGACAAAGCGCTAACAGGACTGTCGTTATTCATTACCCGCTCTTGACTAGAACTGTGATTAGCTCATTTTTTATTCCAAACAAATGCACACACCTAATCAGCTTCTATTGAACATTTGTTAATTAAATTCAGTCCTTTGTAGAAGCAATTGTGAATGAATGTTGGATCTGTTTGCAATGTTTTGATTAAACTGGTAACTGTGACTAATGTCCATAAAAATGGCTTCCTGTGATGAATGTAGCCTATAACATGATTTGTCATTGTTTCTTGTGCAGCTTTTTTAGGTGATTGTTACATGTGACGTTTTTTTTTTTTTTTTTGCTTCATATTACAATGTAATCAACGAAATGGATAGGGGAAAAAAAAAATCTTCTCATTTGCATTTGGCAATAACAGCTAACATTACAGTGAGAAACCATTCCACCACATTTTCTTGAAAAAATGTGCACTTAAAAAGTCATTTTTAAATACAAAATTAAAGTTTTGTAGTGATAAGTTGTTTTTGACAAGTTCAAGTAAAATGACAGAAATGACTATGACAAATTATATGGATGGATACAAAGATGACACGTCATTGACAAAATCATTTTTGCAGTGCACAAAACTAGGCCATAATAGATCTTGTTGTGCTCAACTTTATTTATTTATTTTTTCATCGCAGCAGTTGCTAGGACACTATTGAACCTAAACCAAGAAATCTTGAGCTACAGCAATGATGGGTATGTGTCCTCATAAAGTGCTCTTAGTGGGAATTGATAATGTTATATAAGATGCTAATTTGCCCCTTTCTAATTTCTTTAAGTTTGTTATTTTCTCCCATTTGCGGCATAGCAAGCAATGAGATCCCATAGTGACAAAGGGGTCCAATGAAGGAGAGTTGTTTTCACAGTTTTTTTCTGTTTAAAATCATCTGCTCATCTTAAGATCCTACACAATCTTATTCTGAAAAGGTCTCATTATTATTCACCCTGAATCACTTTTCATTATGCATGATTTTGCATAAATTATCTAATTACACAACAAGAGAGCTTCTCTGTAATGCACTGCTTTCACACTTTCAGTCTCGCCAATTTGCAGTTTTTTTCACTCATTGCGGTATGATATATCTAGTCGACCTACAGATGGGAAAAGGAGTGGGATAATGACGTCTCTGGCTGTTTTAGAGAGTACATGGTACTCTTGGGAGGCAGAGCAATTTTCCCGATTCAGTGATTGTCAGGCACCTGAAGGGCTGATGCTATCGGTAGAGCCGCCTTTCTTTAATTTACAGAGCAAAAAAAAACACTCTCTTTCAAATTGAAAAGCGTGACTTTCTCCTTTCTTTTCCTTCTCAGGACAATGAGATGTAAATTACACCATTCCAGTCTTTGGGCTGATAGGAAATGACAATGAGATCGAGAGCATTAGAGTTATTTCATACAATAGCTATTTGAAGCTGACCAAAGGGGACGAAAATCATATTTCCTGTTTCAATATTGAATTAATAACCAGACGGTTGGAGGAACACACAAATCAAATCCGTTTTGATGGCATATTGTGATAAAGATTTTAAATGGCACTGGAAACTCTGTGTCTCAGGCCCAGATTTATTAACTTTATGAGAACATTATGGAAAATTTAAATAAAAGACATTTACATTTTAACCTGAAGTAATAACCCTGTGCTTTTCAATGTTATTACAATCCCATTGGTTCATTTTTGGCTTGGATGGCGGGGAAGATGCTTAATTTGTCTTTGCTCTGTCCTTCATGTGGGTCAAGAAGCTACTGTGATGATTGAAAGTGAAAGACAACAAGTGAGAGACACTCTGGTATTTGTCTCCTCTCAGCTGCGAGCACAGCTTTCCATTTTCACACAAATCCCATTGCAAATGCAATCTCCAACTGATGCTGCCATCCACTCACATTTGGTGCTGTGGCGTCTGAAATCTCTGGAGAGCTCTGCTTTGGTCCCATGCTATGCAGAAAGACAGACTGACCCGTTTTGTATGTTCATAATTTTGCATCTTGTTAACCTTGCATAGAAGTTCGTGTCAAGGCGTCTGTGCAGTAGCACGCTGAGTGAAGCAGCGTGAACGCCATGTGGCCCTTGTTTCCTTTGACATCTCTCCCAACACACCCACTCTCCTGCTCTTCACCCAGTGAAGGACATCTCACCCTTCCCTCGCCTTTTTCCTCATTCCAGTGTCCTCATTAAACTGACAACAACGCAGTCCTTTGTAGGATGTTGTTAAAAGTGTAGTTCACACCAAACTGAAAATTCTGTTTTGCTCGCGTTTTTTTTTTTACTTTTATGTTATTATATTTCTGTGGACCATGAAATGTGCTCTGTGCTGGTCCCCATTGACTTTCATAGTAGTTTTTTTTTCCAATGCTATGGAAGTCAGTGGGGACCAGACATTTTTGTTTACTAATATTCTTTAAAGGGATAGTTCACCCAAAAAATGAAAATCCTGTCATCATTTACTCACTCTGAAGTTGTTTCTACCCTGTATAAGTTTATTCCTTGTGTTGAACACAAAAGAAGATATTTAGAAAAAATAATAATAAAATATATTGATGATCTACATTGACTTCCATAGTATTTTTTTCCCCATGTGGAAGTCAATGGGACCATAAACTGTTTGGTTAGCCATATTCTTTTAAATATTTTCTTTTGAATTCAACTCATACAGGTTTGGAGTAACTTGAAGGTGAGTAAATGATGACAGAATTTTCACTTTTGGGTGTACTATCCATTTAAGCAGGTATTGTCAATGCATGTATACCAAGATGCAATGCATAATGAACAAAAATAGACATACACTGTAAACAAAACAAAAACAAACATTATCAGAAATTGTATTTAATCAAACAACCCGTCATCCCACAACTCACATTTGAAGACTGTGTGCATATGTACAATTTAATGAACAGAAAATTAATATTGATTAACTTACATTTTTCGATTTCTTTGTCTATTTTTGCTTTGCCAACGAAATAGTTCCAAACAAAGTGACCACAAAAATCAGAGTAATATATCTTTGAGCTACAATAAATCAGTGAATCAGGTGAATAAATGATTCAATGACTCAACTTCAACTTCAACTTTATTTATAAAGCACTTTCAAGACCACAGTGTGGAGACCAAAGTGCTGTACAAGAAGATTAAATAAAAATATAAAAATAAAAACAAGCATAAAACATCATAAACATATACCATAACAACTGAACGAATTGGTTAAATGAACAATTCAACGACTCATACATAAAGACAGTCTCTTGGCACTACCATATGGATGTAATTGTAATCTGCAGAAAGAGTCACTGAAAAATCCCAACCACTAGTTTATCTGGAACGCTCAAACACAAACAAGTGGAGTGATACAAACAGTGATGAGCCCCGGTGTTTTTGGACTGTCCTCTTGGAACTTCACTCTGCAAACAGAAGTTGTCATTTTTGGACCTTGACTGTTGTGGTCACTATGAACTCTTGTTCAATAACAGCATACAAGATTGGAACCACATGTGGGTGAGTAAATGATGACAAAACTATTGCTTTAAGCTGCTGCAGTCCTCATAGCCTTTGCAAACATTCAAGAGTTTGTTAAACTAATGGGGAAGAACAACCGGGTGGGCGGCTTTAGTTTTCTCTCAAACCCGTCGATCTTTTTGCTGCTGCCCTGTATGACACTGCCAGAAACGGATGCCAAAGCAAGACAGCAATGTAATGAGTGATGGGTTGAACAAAACAGCTCTGCCGTTCTCGCTTGTCTCTGTGTGTGTGTGTGTGTGTGTGTACCAGCAAGTGTGTGTGTGGACATCTGTGGAGAAATTGTGAGGCAGATGGAACTGTCAGCTTGTCCTCTATGCACAGTTGAGCCCCTGAAGCCTCATGCAGACACTTGCTTTATTGCAGCAGTGTGCACAAATGCTGCACTCTATCTAACATAGTCCTAATGCAGTCCCATCCACCCCAGACAAACCGACTGAAGAAATGCTCCGAAATAGAAACGCAGCATGAGATTTACTCACACTGTTCACTGTCTGTCAAGCATGCCAAGGCAACCATAAAACAGGTACAAAAATGGTATGAATAACCAGCAGCTATAGAAGCAGACTCCGAAGTACAACAAAACATGTTTAACATGCTAGGCAGTACACATAAAAAAGACTACAAAGATATATTGTTTACACAGAAATGTTTTAAATTTGATTCTCATTCGATTGTGGTTGAAACACGATTCCTTCATTACATAAAATGCTAAACAAGGAAAATCAGTTTGATTATATAGGCACTTATTAGTTAGGTTCTACAATCCCCATTCCCCCTTGTCTCTAATTAATTAAACATTTATATTTATATGACCAATTCACTAGTCAGTTTGCAATGGATAATTGCGAATGACTAAATCTGTAAAAATAATAATCTTCATGTTTAACATATAGGCAAGTTATTAGTTAAGAAATATGATGTTCCCTTACGAATCAAAAATATATGGGTATATACTGGAAAATATAATGTAATATATATTAAATAATACATTTCCATATATGTAAAACCAGCGCTTATATTTTTTTATATACTACAATATATGTGATGACCATGTCTAATTATTATAAAATATATAGCAATGAAGACTGCACTATACATTTTTATATGAAGCTTATTTGAAATACTCAATTAATTCATTCCTCATTAGGTTTAAATTAAGCTGAACACATATTCACTTGTTTGCATAGTTAAACATTTCATGCATGAAAATATGTGTGATGGTATAGAAATAGATGGAAAAAAAAACAACAACCTGAAAACATGTTACAATTTTAGGATTTTTAATGTTTTGTTAAGGTCATGGTAACATGGTGGGTGGAAAATGAGATTTGACATTTGTAACTTAACGGAAGTGCTAAATACAAATATATGGAAATATATCACAATATATGTTTTCCTAATAACATACATATGAAATATATGTATATTTCACATACATGTTCCCATATAGATGTGAATACAGTACATGCTCAGATATACTTATACACACACAATAAAAATTTTTATCACGATACATCTAAATATTATTGTCACGAATCCAGCCTATGAACTTCCGTTCACTCACCACCAGAGGTCACTCGCTCACCACATTGACTCTTGCACCGTCGGACTACAATTCCCATCCTCCACTGCACTGATAACACACACACAGCTGATTGCACTGATCACACAGCTGATTCCCATCACACGCCTTACTTAAAAGCCATGGACTTCCTCAGCCAAATGGCCGAGTATTGTATAGTGTATATCACTCGCCTAACAATTGCTACTCTACGGAGCCCACTTAGTTGTCATAGTCTTGCCTTGGCTGTTTTTTCGTGTTTTGATTCTTGTCCGTGTTTCCTTGATTAACCCTTTGCCTTGCCGTTCGGACTCTGTTTGTATCTCGTTTGGATCATTGCTCATGGTATTGGACTACCCCTCTTCTCAAGCCCTCTGGATATTGTTCACCGCTCAAAGACCCATGCTTGCCATAGGATTACTCTTTGTCATGCCTGTATTATACTTGTTTGCTGATGTTTTGACCCTTGCTTGTGTTTTGACCACGTCTTGGAATAAAGCTTGCAAATGGATCCGCACGTCTCACGTCTCGTATGCCCTGTAACCGAATACTCGGCCACACAATTATCCAGCAGCTTTTCTGATGAACATTGGCCAGGTATGAACATTGCAAGAATGTTATTAGCCCTCGAACAGGGCACACGTATATTCAGGAGTATTTGAACGTTGCTTATTACTCTGATCTGCCAGACTGTGTTTTGATAGACTTTTTCTGTGAGGGTGTTAATCAACCACTGAAATCTAAGCTAATTCACGAGGGTCCGCGTTTGTCACTCAGTCAGTTTTTGGATTATGCTTTGATGACTGTTGGTTCATCGTACATTACTCATGTAATGGCGACCACACCAGAGCACGCTCACAAAATGGCGGCGACAGTGGAGCTTGATAACAAAATGACAGACACAACAGCATTCCGTTCTGTCACAGCTGCCAATCCTGAATCAAGCCAATACACTGCTGATCTTCATGAGTCCAGCCAAGTCACAGTTGATCTTCGTGAGTCCAGCCAAGTCACAGTTGATAAGTCACAGTTGATCATCGTGAGTCCAGCCAAGTCACAGTTGATCGTTGTGAGTCAAGCCAAGTCACAGTTGATCGTCGTGAGTCAAGCCAAGTCACCGTTGAGTCTCATCACGTCTCAGCGGATCTGCCAGAGTCTCGTCACGTCTCAGCAGATCTTCCAGAGTCTCGTCACGTCTCTGCTCATCATCCAGAGTCACGTCACGTCTCGGCTCATCATCCAGAGTCACGTCACGTCTCGGCTCATCATCCAGAGTCACGTCACGTCTCGGCTCATCATCCAGAGTCACGTCACGTCTCGGCTCATCATCCAGAGTCACGTCACGTCTCGGCTCATTATCCAGAGTCACGTCACGTCTCGGCTCATCATCCAGAGTCACGTCACGTCTCGGCTCATCATCCAGAGTCACACCGTGTCACAGCTGATCATCCTGAGTTTCTTCACGTCTCAGCGGATCTTCCAGAGTCTCGTCACGTCTCAGCGGATCTTCCAAAGTCTTTTCACGTCCTGTCCGTCACACCCAGATATTCATGGTCAGTTCTTCGATTTTCCAGTCTGGTATCCAGTGTGAGGGATGCACCGCTGGTATCTGCATGTGCAGCTGGTATCCCCAAACCCACTAATTCTAGCCCTCCTGTTCCCGAACTGATTCCCCTGTCTAAAGTGCTTCCCATGATGGGGGTCGCTTTTTGTTGTGTTTGGGCTGCATACACCACCACAGAACTCCCAGAGACGGCAGCGTCCACTATGATGTCTCTAGAGGCGGCGGCTGAGGCTGCAGAACCTCCGGAGGTAGTGGCACTCGCTGCTGTATTCCCCGACGTGATGGTGCCTGCTGCAGTTTCTTCAGAGGTGGCGGAGCATGCTGCAGAACCTCCCGAAGCGACGGTGCTCCCTTCAGCTCCTTGCGTGGTGGTGGCGCCCAGCAACGCACTTTCAGCCTGTCATGTCACGGTCAAAGGAACCTTTGCTGAACTCTCCTTGTATCCTGATAGTAATACTGTAGAACCTCCAAAGGTGGCAGCATCTGCTGCAGAACCTTCAGAGGTGTCAGTGGTACTCAATTATGAACTCTCGCCCTGTCATGTCACAGCTAAGGAAGCCGTCTGTGAATTCTTGCCCTGTCCCGTCACGGCTAAGGAGGCCATCTGTGAGCTCTCGCCCTGTCCTGTCATGGCTATGGAGGCCGCTCGTGACCTCTTGCCTTGTCCCGAACTGGCCACGGAGGCCACTTATGAACATTTGTCCTGTTCTGAACTAGCCATGGAGGATGATTGTGAACTGTCTGATTGTCCGGTCACAACTAATGAGTCTAATGTTGAACCACCTGTCTGTCCAGTGCCTAACAAGAGACCAGTAACCTGCCCCATTAGTCCAGTTGTGAGCCCAGAAACTGTAAATGCACTACATTTTTATCCTGTTAACCCTGTCGCCAATAAAATAACCACTCATATCTATCTGCCTGTTCTGTTTTTTTCAAATGTGTCTGATGTTGAGCCATCTGTCAGTCCTATTGCAATCAATTAACCTGTTATTTGCCCCATTAGTCCAGTCACGACCCCAGAAACCGTACCTGAGCTCCCTGTAGGCTCTAGTTGCTTTGTCACAGCCCAAAGACCCGCCTTTGAACTCTTAACCCTGCCTGTCATGAACTCAGAAACTATACATGCACTCTCTGTCCTGTTACCCCTGTCATTGCCAAACGAACCATTAATGAATTGTTTACCCATCCTGTCTCAATCAAGGATTCTAAGTTTAAACCATATGTCTGTCCCGTTTCGACCGAAGAGCCTGATTTTGAATTGTCTGCTTGTCCAGTTCCAGTCACTGAAATGTCTGTCAGTCCAGTTTCCCTCAATGAGTCTGTTTTTGAACCGTCTGTCTTGCCAGTTTCTGTCACTGAACTGTCTGCTTCAGTCTCTATCTATGCCCCAGATGTTGAGCTATCCGTCAGTCCTGTTTCAGCCAGTGCATTTGATTATGAACTGTCTGTTGTTACAGTCAATGAGCCTGATTATGAACTATTTACCCGCTCCGTGGTCATCAGGGAGACTGTCGATGAACTTATAGTGTTCTCTGCCTCGTTCCTTAGGGCCATAAATGCTCTCTGTCTCGTGTGTCTCAGTGTTCCCTAGGTCCCAGTCCCTGCCGTGGTCTTCAGGTCCGTCTGCTCCGCTCTGATGGTTTTCTGCTCTGCCGAAGTGGTCTTCTGCTCAGGTCTGGTGGTCTTCAGCTCTGCCGTGGTGGTCTTCTGCTCCAGTCTGGTGGTCTTCTGCTCTGCCGTGGAGATCTTCTGCTCCGCCCTGGTGGTATCCTGTTCCGTCTGCTCCGCCCTGGTGGGCCTCTGCTCTGTCAGCCCTGTCCTGGCCTCTGGCTCCGCCCTGGCTCCCAGCTCTGTCGGTTTCACTCTGTTTTTCTGCTCCGCCTTTGGTCCTCTGTCCTGCCAGCTCTGCCTCAGTCCCACCACATGGACCTTGCCCTCCGTCCCTCCCCCTGTTCCGCCTCTGCTCCACCGCCCTCCTGGATTTTAGCAAGTTAAGAGCGTCTGGAAGTCGCTCCTTGGGGGGGAACTACTTGCTCTGTCACAAATCCGGCCTATGAAAGCTTGCAAATGGATCCGCACGTCTCACATCTCATTTGCCCCGTAACAATTATGAAGTTACTGAAAGTCCATTACAATATATAAGTAAATATATTGTCATATTTTTTAATATGCGAAGAGAGGCAATTTCTTATGTATTATTTAGTATATTGCAATATATTAACACCGTATATTATTCTGTATATTTTCAATATACATTAAATTATTTAATGTATATTGTATTTAATTTCACAGTGGAATCTACCATTAGCCAGCCAATTATAGTTGTTTTTTTTTAGCTACATTTAGGATAAATAATTATGAACCAAACCAACTTGATCAGAAACAAAAGTTCAGCTTTTAGCATCTGCTTTTCTTAATTTCTCTTTAAATAGAAAAGGTGTTTAAAACAGAATAAAAATTTGGGGCCTTCTGACATGTTAGACTGTGGTTCAGATGCGATGTCCTGAGACATAACTACATGTGAGAGCTCAACCTTAATGCTGAAGGATAACGGAGGAATTATTCCGGCGGACACTTCAGCTTTCTCTTCTCTCTCTGTCAGTCTGTCTATGTCTCCTCATTTCTCGTCACTCTTTCTCATCACATTTTCTCCTTTCTCTAAGCTAGACAACAAGCTCAAAGTATCTGTCACAGACAAGTTGTGCCAATGACAAAATGCCTCCTATCCAAATTGCATTTTCCAAAAGAGGAAAACACAAAGTCAGCTGTAGGTCAGATAGATTAGCGGTGGGATCATGAGAGCTCTAGGAAGGTAATTGAACACGGCTCTGTTTCTGTTGAGACAGAAAACAGCAGTTTGATGAAATTGGATTTCAAAAAAACAAATGGAACAGAAAATAAGATTTAAATAGCAAAACAAGTAAAGCGTTTATTTCTGGCATGTCATCCTTTCCATAGGCCCCTCAGAAATATCATACTGTGTGAAAGGGAAAGCGGTTTCTTCTCTCAAACCTAGTGCACATCCAGAAATAGCAGTCTGAAATGGCTCTCGAATTCATTGCACATCACGTGTATTTCAATCTCCTGAACTATCTTTATCCTGAGGAGAAAGTGCAGTATTGATTGGTGAGTGAAGAAAACAGAACAAAAGATCCCACAGGTGAAGAGTGTTGCTAAGTGCTCAGTGGTGTAACACTGCTGCTTTCCACAATAACCTAAAATCACTTTCTTAATCATTACTTTTCTCTTGTTTTCTGCTAAAAATATCACCATGTTGTTTTTCTTTCTGGTTAAGCATAAATCTAACAAAATGTGTGAGGTTTATGCTTAAAAAAGCCCAGTGGGGTAAGAAAATAAACTTATTTTAAGGTATATCCGATGAAATCATAATATCTTACACAAGTTTGCATCTCAAGCAAATATATCTTGTTTTGGGGATGTTTAAGTACTTTTAATGGAAAACAAGCCAAAAATACTGATTAAAAATGCTTTTTGCAGAGCAGTGCAGATAAACAAGTTCATGCATGCAAGGGATAAGTGTAGCAGAAAATCAAATGAAATATAAAAATATGATGTTTTTAAACTTCATCTCCTTTCTGAATGCATGTTATAGGTCTTATCGGTGTTGGGGTTAACACATTACAAGTAACGCAAGTTACATACTCAGATTACTTTTTTATGTAACTAGTAAAGTATCGCATTACTTTTTAATTTAGAAGGAAATATCTGAGTTACTTTTTCAAATAACTTCAGTTACTTTGTTTCCTGTCTTGACTGACAGCTCTCGTGATGCCATGTTGAGAGAAATCTGGAGTAAGTGCAGAGGCGTTGTGTGCGCTGTGTGAACATGATGTCTTTAATCATCTCACCTGCACATAAGCAGATTCAGTATTCCTCAAAATGAATAAAAACAGACAAATGCAAACTCTGAATATTACACAAACTTGCAATAATTAAATATGTTTAATAAGACAAATATCCTTTATGTATTTAATCCCATTTTATTAATCAATGTCTTTGCTACTGACCTTCGATGATCCAATTCAACCATGGCAAAAATGACACATTAGTGTTTCATCTGAATAGTGTTGAACTTTCTTCTCGTGTATCATATTCTTCATGCAGTTTGTTTGAGCTGCACCTCTACTGTACAGACAGGAATTTACATTCCCTTCAGCTTGAGGCGTATTCATTTAACTTTTGTTGTTAAAGGGCTTTTACATTTGTAAAATAATAACTTTTTTTTTAATTAAAAACAAACAAGCCGTGCCCAGATTTAAAAAGTAAGTCAAAATTAATGTAGCACATTACTTTCCATAAAAATTAAACTATGTAACGTAATTATTAACTTTTTTATGGAGTAATGCAATTTTGTAATGCATTGCTTTTAAAAGTAACTTTCCGCAACACTGGGTCTTATTATGAACAATTCTTCCATGTATATCAAGGGAATTTTCTCAGTGAAGAAAAAGTATCAATGCAACAATGCAAATGCTTTGAAATATGACATTTAAAAGTGTATAAACCACTAATTTTTCTAAAGTGATGCTGTCCGACGGCAACATCAGTGGTTAAAGTTACAGTGGAATACAGTGTCTCTCTTTTCTATCCCATTGAATTTTAATAGGCCTCATAAGACCATCGACTCTACCGTGCGACTCCACCGGGCAGGGACACCGGCAAGGGATTGTAGTAGCTTTTTATTAAATTTTTTCATTGATATGTTTATTATTGAAATGTTGTTGTTATATGCATGTGTTAATTTTATTTAATTTCTTTATTTTCTTAAATATGTGGGTAGATAGTATTTATAGAGTTGTAACTTTTTAGTTTTAGTTACTTTTTCTTATTTGTAAGTCGCTTTGGACAAAAGCGTCTGCTAAATGACAAAAGTAAAGTAAGTAATTAAGTAAAACATATAGTGGGTTTGGTGGTGGTTAATTGAGAATAAATGGGGAAACGTCAAATCAGTGGAGGCATTTTGTGCACATTCTGCATCAAATCAGTCTAAATTAAAAAATAATGGTGTTAACTGGAATACTAATTAAAAGTAAGTGTATAACTCACACTCTTAGATTTACATTTATTCATTTAGCTGACGCTTTTATCCAAAGCGACTTACAATTGCTATATATGTCAGAGGTCGCACGCCTCTGGAGCAACTAGGGGTTAAGTGTCTTGCTCAGGGACACATTGGTGTCTCACAGTGGATTCGAACCCGGGTCTCTCACACCAAAGGCATGTGTCTTATCCACTGCGCCATCACCACTAGATATCACTGCTTTTATGTCACATCAAAACCAAACTTGAAATGATTTGAAAACATGATTTGTGAGTTTTTTGTTTTAGTGAACAATGAGTTTGGTAAAATAAAAGATATTAGTTGTCCCTGCATGATCAACCTCATGCATCGCCTGCATCTCAAAATCCAAACAACAATTGATGAACATTGTGATGTTATTGAAACTAAAGAGACGATATGTGAAAATTACTTTCACAAACGTAGCCTACACACTCAGCAAAAAAGTACAAAAGCTGTAATTGGAGCAGTACCTTTTCAAAAGGTACAAATTTGTACCAGCAAGGTACTAATAAGGTACTAATTTTTAACTTTAAGGTAATTCCCTCTAGGGCTAAATATGGTGCAAGCAAGTTCCCATTGTGACAATTAACATACCCTCCTATTGGTTATCTGTATGTAAAAACAGCTGTATCTTTTTTCCTGGGTAACAATGGTGGAAATATTCAAACAGAATGTGTTTATATAAACATATATAGTTTATTTAGTGCATTGGTCAAAGTAAGGTGAATAGATGAGTACTTATGGGAATTAAATCTTATTGTGGGACATCATTACATAACTCCACTTTGATACATGCTGTGTGTCAGGTTTGTGTCTCTGTGATTCTGTACCACAAGGATACTTATGCAATACTCTGTAAACTGTATCAGAGCTTGGAGGGAATGAATCTTGTTGCTAGATGTTTTGAACATCACAAACCCTAATAGGAAGCCAGGTAGTATTTAATCTCATTTAAAACAAATGCATTTTTTGTGAAACAGATTCATGTGCAATATGCTTTTTTTTTTAACATTTTCCCCTGTTCAGACTTTTATCTCATGATGATTGTGCCCGGGCAAGTGCATTTCAAAAGGCATCATTACGGTCCAAAGTACTGTGGTTCTGCGGAAGCTGAACGATTAATTTCTCCTTCTCTTTCTGTCTTTGACAGAACGCACACTGTTCCACATGCTTCCCTGTGTTCGAACATCTTTGACGTCTCTGAATCTCTTCCCCTTGTGATGTAAGTTCTTAAATAATTTCTTCCGTCCTGATCCTGAAATAGTATCCATCAAAGAAACAAGTCATCTTAGATTCAGCTGCTAAGTTATGAATGAGTGGGATTGAAGCATGCAAGATGAGAACAACCTACCTTATGAAGATCCATTATATGCAAATCAGCAATATTCATCTCTGCTAATCACCCTTGAGCACAGGTGGTGCACAGAGGCATGGATTTATTTTCTTAGAAACACATAATCGTGATTGTAAGCACTTTCCCCCAGCTAATTTAATACTTTTTTGGTATCCTAACAAATCAGAAAAAATGCATAAATTAACAGCAGTTGAATAAAAAGAATCAACTCAGTTGTTTTAGTGAAGTCAGGTGCGATTATGGTGCTCTCGCTGAAGTGAAGATGAGAAGGGCAGAGCTTTCCGATTGATGAGGCAGCGGGACATCAAAGCAGACCCCCCTCTCCCCCATTACTCAGTGTGTAGTCCTCAGGCTGAGCCTTTTTAAGTTATGATGGAACTGGAGCGGTAACATGTGCTGAACATCTAAAATGAAGAGACAAATCCCCTCTCTGTGTTAGAGTTTTTTAAATCCGATATAGATTCATGTTCCATTTCTGTTTGACTTTTTACACAGTAACTTGATTTATGGCAGACTATTTTTGGGACTATGAGTAGCTAACACATAGTTTAACATTTATATTTATAGAGTATGCATCTTTAAACATTTTTCTTTAAAAGTACTAGCTATAAAAAATAAGTGATAATAATAAAATCATAATAATACATATAAAAAGGGTGCGATTTGTTGATGTGGTCTCTGATTTAATTTAGAGTTTTGCAGGCAGTCTTATAAAACTTACGGTACAACATGAATTAAGATGGAATGTAAACATACAAATTTGTCAGCACAGATGGATTGAAAAATGTTCAAAAATGTTTGACAGCTTATCTTAATACGGTAACACTTTAGAAAACTGTTCCATACTACACAAGAACACACGAGTAATGCAATATTAGCACTTTTAACTACTAGTATCTAACAAGAAGCTCTGATTAATGAATTAGTAAGTTATAGTGCTTAGTTGAATGTGGTAGTTCGCTATTAGCTAATCAGTAACTACTATTTTTTTCATACATTCCCCAGAACTACTCTACTCTACTCTACTCTACTCTACTCTACTCTACTCTACTATACAGGTTCATAATTAACCCTTAAATAGGCAAGAGTGGAAAATGATAAGCAAAAAATAATTTCATGTCATTTTTTTATATCATCTGGACTTTAGTAAAACATATCCAAAATCATTTTTGAAATATCTTATATATTTTTGATTTTATGTGTTGTATCTCCCAGTACACATTGCCTTCTTTGGGTATAAAAAAAGGACCAAGTTATAAACATGTATTTGCCACTGTATGTTTAAAACAATTATATCCTATACTTAACCTGATCTAATGTTGAGAAACTATATATCATTTGAAAGCTTACGAACTCAAGATTCAGCCTGTGGAATCAGCCTGTATTTTGAAATCGGACCTTGTGTTACCATAAAAATGGTATTTTAAATTCTTTTAGCTAGGCCTATAAGGCTCTTCCCTAAGGGCCCCTGGCCCTGGAATGCGATTTCTGCTGAGGGGGATATGCTCTCCTTGATGCGATTTATATCCTCCATCCACCCCCCACCCCACTTCTCTGAGATATATATATATATTTTTTTTTTTTATCAAGGCACTCCCCCTTGTATTTTATGTGATTTCTGTGACTTCTGTGTATTTTCTGTGTATTAATATATGCCTACTTTCTACATTTTCTGAATGTCCAGCCCCATGGGCGGACGTGTTGGCTTTACGTCAAACTAACAAAACGAGCACAGAAAATTTGAACCAAGTGATGTGACCCCTATAGTCCAAACAACCTCAACTACGATAATGATAACAGTATTGGATGATAAATTCTTCCCCATGCCTCCAAGAGAATAAAGCGTATGCATCTCGTGGTGCACGTTTTAGGGTTAATATGAATAATGCATAATGCATAATTAATTCTAAAGTGAAGGTCATGGTAATCCACTAGTAATGACTCGAGTGTTACCAAATTCTAAAGTGAATAATAATTCTGATAATTAATGATAATCCTCCAGTAATGACTGAAATCATTGTAAGCTTTTAAGGGTTTTGTAAAGTATTGGATAGTAATTATTCAGGTGTTACTACATCCTTCTGAAGGAATTACAATGTTTTTGGATCAGTATTCTAAAGTGAAGATCGTGATAACTCCCTAGTAATTACTGAAGTCATTGTAAACTTTTGAGGTTTTTGTAAGGTCCTGGTTAGTAATTCATTTTGCCAGATTTGGTAATACTTAAATCATTACTAGTGGGTTACCGTGATCTTCACTTTAGAATACTGCCAGTATTAGGGAGTTGCCATGCTTTTCACTTTAGAATACCGATCCAAGTTAGTAGTTCATTACTAGTGGGTTACCGTAATCTTCACTTTAGAATTAATTATACATTATGCATAATTCACATTAATTATGAACCTGTATACAGTAGTTCTTAGTAGTTCTCTAGGATATAAGAAAAAACAGTAGCTATTGATTAGCTAATTGTAAACTACTAGAAACTAATAGTTTCAACTGAGCGCTATTTCTTACTAAATCATTAATCAGAGTTTCTTGTTAGTTGATAGTAGTTCTTAAAATGTTAGTATTGCATTAGTCATTTGTTCCTGTGTTCATTAACTATTGAACAGTATTCTAAAGTGTTACCCTTACAGTTATTTCCAGTAGCTTTGGTGCATTTCTCAGAACATAAATGACATTTTCAAAATTTCTTGTTCAACCTCCACATCATCTAGTCACTTGTGAACATCATAAAAGTAGTTTCTCATTCTTTTGAACAAGTTGTGATTGCTTTGGTACATTCATGCAGCTGATTATGTACATTTGTCTGCTGTTTCCTACATTATCATGTTGCTCAAAATGTATTATATAGTTCTCTGTGCTATTGTCTTACCCCTCAAAACATCTAGTCATTAGTTCATCGTATAAGTCATTAAATGCAAAATGGTTGATCTAGTTGTCATAAACTGTCAAACATATTTTCTACACATCTCTATTAGACCTTTTGTAAATTTACCATGAATTGTGCAAGTGAATCTTGACTCTCACTAATGAAGAGAATATATATCAACCAATTATAAACCAATTCTCTGAAATAGCTCAAAGGTGCATTTCATGACCCTTCAATTGGAAAGCATATATAGACAGAGGACAACACAAAAGTTACAAATTCTGACGATGGATGAACATCCAGAAAACGATCAGGGACAACAGCCGAGAGGAAGAAGAGGAGTAAGGATGCATGGAAGTGTACAGATGCAAAACTGAGGAAGAGGAAGGGGAAGAAGAGGCCAAGGACAGAGGTGCATATCAGATGAAATAATGTTGTCAATCATGGCCTTACAATGGCTGAAGAGTGCAGCTAAAAATTAGGAGATCGACCATATCCTCAATAATTCAAACATTTTGAAACAGTCTCTTTCAATCAATATCCCACATACAGTAATGCGTAAATTTGTATATTTGTATCAGTACAGTAACTGTCATCCAAACTGTTGCCGTAGTTTACATCAGGTAATACTAACAGAGTGCACTGTTACACGTCACACTACTTTACATGTAATACATTCGTACAAAAATAAATGTACTGTATAAATACAAATGTTCATATACTTTTTTTCTATGTACTATTGACTCTTCTCAACAAATATCAGATTTTGTTTTATAAAACTTTAATTTCCATGGTTGACTGTCATGGTGAAAAAACAACTAAACATTTTGACCAGTGTGGCTCACATTATGACAAAAATACTTTATAATTTGGTGGCCTTGGCCAAATTACTGACACGATAACTAGGTTTTGAAGCATGAATGAAATGTTTTGGGTGAGTAACTACATTTTGCAGACATGCAATAAAGTTCTGAAGTTCCAGCAAACAGTTGTGACATTTACACGCACAGTTTAGAGAATGTTATGTTGTGAAAAATGTGCCAAAGCAATTGAGAAAAACTGTAATACCTCATGAGGCCTGTAATTTGTATAAATAAATATAAAGTCTAGTAAATTGTTAAAATGTATTTAATTTGGTTAATTAAATTTAAACTTTTTTTTTTGTATTTTACTGTTCATTTAATATGATTTATACAGTACTCTTACATTGTATACGTTTCTACATGAAAATTATATATATATATTATATATATGTTTTTCAAATCCCCTGCCTCCTCAGAAAAAAACACTCCTTGACAGGAGGATTCCCAATATTTTGTGTTGCCAAACAGGTTTCTGGATCTTTCTTGGTGCCTCAAACAGTATATCTTCACGATAGCTCAACCCCCCTGAAGACAGAACCGGAGAGGGAATCAAGAAGGTAAAAATAGCACAGAGCAGATGCTCCATTTTCTGAAAAGCCATTATCAGTCAGGAGAGAGGTGTTGCTCTGGGCTGCTGCAGAGGTATGCACAGCAACACTTTAGCACCCTCACACATCCCAGGTGAGGTGAGAAACAGACAGCAAGGCAAGAGGAACAACCAAGCAAAAGAATATTGTACTGCTTGTATAAAACATCTACTAAATAATGCATTGACTTGGTCATGTTTGCCGTTTATCAGCGCTTCTAAAGATAACCTTTAGCTCATTGCTTTCATAATGTAGGTGCTTCAGTCCCTCTTATTCCTCTAAAAATGTGAGATTATGTCACTTCTCTTGATACACAATGCAGGCACCCAGTGCAGTAAACATAAGTGTCTCTGAATCTTACCAAGTGTTAAAATGCTTTAATGTTAAATATTTTTTCCCAGTAGAGTGCTACAGGGATGATGTATTTCTGTAGGCCAAACCCCAGAAATGAGCATTTTAACACTTCTGGTTCCATCATCATCAAAGTCAATGGGTTTTTCAAATTTTTTAAATTAATTTATTTTTTAGTTAGATGCCTAAAATAAGCTCTGTGGTTAACACAAACTAAAGATATTTTAATTTAATATTCTAAAGTATAAAAAATACATCAGTAATACCCTCTTGTGATTTTTTTACTTGTTTTGAAAAAGGCAGTTGCTAACAAGTTAAATAAATCAGAATCAGAATCAGAAAGAGCTTTATTGCCAAGTATGCTTGTGCATACAAGGAATTTGTTTTAGTGTCACAAGCTTCCAGTACACAGAGACAACAACACACAGACAATACAAAATAGGATGAGAATAAAAATACACAAATATATGTAAATATAAATAGACAAAAATAGAAAAAAAATAATTGAGAAAATAAAATAAATTGTGCAGTTGTGCTATAGATAAAGCTATAGCAAAACGGGACTTCAGAGGTTGTCAGGGACATTAAACGTCATCACAGCAAACAGGAAAACGCATGTGCTCATATATAAACTCAAATGTTCAGGGAAAAAATCTTTTAAGTAAACACTGAAGCACTTTAAGGAAAAACCGAAGCATGACCGAGTTGTTGAAAGCTTAATGTTGGTGACATTGAAATCACGTGACCATGGTGTAGTTTGTTTATAGCCTATAACTCTTTATCTCTGCCAATTGTTTTTAGGCTACAAAATTCATAAAAGTTGTGTTCAGTTATCATGAAGAAAACATGTAATAATCAACGTTTGCTGGTCGCAGAGCTAATTCTCTGCAATAATCCAAAAGCCAATGGAAGAATACTATTGGGTTTGTCGAGGGAAACAAGATGATGCTAACTCACGGGTTGGCAAAAACACATCATCACTGCAGCTCTCTATATGGCAAGTGTAGGAATGGAAGTCCTACATTTCAGCAAGAGAGGCCGATCATCAATTGATTCTGTCAGCTATAGAAGGAACATATTTCTTAATTTGACTAAAAACAAGTGTTTTTCAGTGTGATTTGAGATCTGTCTTTTAAGTCTTTATTGGTTCAGGTCCATCTTTAAACACAGTATACTGTACACTCTACCACAATATTGGAAAAGTGCACTAGGGTTATTAATGTGTGATTATTACTTAGGCTTGGATAAATAGCTTAAGTAATATGAGTAAACCGTATTATATATATATAAAAGATCAAATAGAAAACACATTCCACTTCAGAGGCATTAGGAGCAAAGCAACATGGGATGTACTCTTTACAATGTGGTGCACACTTAAAAGCTATTCCCACTATAGGAAGACAACTGAGAGAGGAGAGCTGTTAGAGGAAGAAAGCCGATGCTGTAGCTAAAAAGATAAGTGCACATTTAGGATGTCCATAGGGACAAACCGAATCCTATTGGCCTCACGTCTCACATCCTGATGGACAGCACATCTGAACAGCTCACCAAATCTGAGACTATATAGCTTCTTCCCTGTTGAAAAAAACAAACAAAACAAAAAACAGTAGGTTATATGCTGATTAGGTATGTTTTGAAGCATGGAAGCTTTGAGCTGGTTTAAGCTGGTCCTGAGTTGGTTTAAACTGGTCACGTGCTGGTCCTCATTACCATCTCATAACCAGCTGCCATGCTTCAAAACATACATAACCAGCATATGTTTTTGTTTTTTTAAAGGCTGAAACTACAATTCGTAAACTATATAGCTTTTTGAGAATGGAAGGAGAATATTTTGAACTGATTTGAATTCAGAACAATAAAAAAGGCAATCTCATTATCAATTACCTTTAGTTTATCATTGAAATAAACTTTGATGTGACAATGTTACATTTCAAAATAAAATATAGATCTACAGTACTCTCTTTTTAATGCATATTAATGTATCTTTACTCAATGTATATACATAAGGATATATTATTCCAAAGTTAAAAAAAAAAAATTCTCCATAATCTTTCATTAAATCATAATAAATTGTTTTCCTTTTAATTCTGGCATCACTTACGGTAGGCGGTATAATGTCAACTAATAGCAAGATAGATAATGGACGGATGTCTTGCTGTGGTTGATACGGTCACTTGTCCACCATCTGTGCTCGTTAATTAAGTTATACTAGGGTCAAGTATAGAAATCAAAAGGTCATTACATAGCATGTAATGATTCAGTTCACATTAGGACTATTGCATTTATGCTGGTAAGAGTTGGCAAGCACATCAAGAAAGACAAGATAAAAAGGATCAGATTAAGTCTAAGATTAAGTGCACTTATTTTTGTGCTTGTAATAAGGGCTGAACTAAACCGGTCCTCAATACTGCCTGTTATTTCTGTTATTGTTATTTAAGGATGCATTTAACTTACTGTTTAATTAAATCTGAGCTGGTTAGGTTCAAGAAGGCCTGTAATATCTGTAGAGAGTGCATAAGCTACGGATACAGCAAGACATACTAAAACAAATGATCCAAAAGTACCCAACAACAAAATAAAAGCCCCAAACAAATTAATGTCTAAAACGTTCTATAACGTATTCAATCTATATGAAAATAAAAGGTTCTTACTGCAGGTTCCAACCTGAAATGTTGCTTGCAAAAACATCTTCATCAGAACGTACTAAATGTCAAATTTTGAATGGCCCTCAATGTAGAAAGATGATTTTGCAGCCAGATGGTGCCAGTCACGCCATCTAGCAGCAGGAGCTAACAAGGCCATGTTGCCCAGCCAAACCGCCTGTTAAAAAACTGCAATATGGCTCAATATGGTATTAAAGGAACAGTTCACCCAAAAATGAAAATTCTGTCATCATTTACGATTTCCTTTCTTCTGTGAACACAAAAGTAGATAATTTAGTCCAAAACAACACTGATTAAAAAGACGAGAATTTTCATTTTTGGGTGAACCATCTCTTGTCTGTTGCATCTGCAAGCGTTAGATATTTGATGTGAAATAATTACATTATAAACAATTATAAAGAATGAAGATGACTCTTGATCATCACGATGAGAACGCAACAGAGAAGCTCGATTATGTGGTGGCTCCATGGCACTGATGAGTTGAGGGGAATTAGACTAGCTGCTCTGATGGCTACCTTGAGATGAAAGAAGAAAGAAATGCCATTAAATCTAAGCACCTTTAGCGCTTGATGTCTTCCCTGAATAGCAGTTTGCCAGTGTCATGATGGCTTGAATTAAATGTGCTTTTGCTGAGCGCAGACAGACCAGACAATTCAATTTGACACTGCCTTTAGAGAAGAGCTGAGGGCTAATGAGTTGCTCTGTCTTTAGCACGTGTCCCACCGCTTCCGGATCAGCTCTTTCACTGCAGCCAAACAGATGAGGTCATCACTTTCTGCCCCCGTTGCCATGGAGAAAGAATATAGGCTGGTAATGATATCTACCTTTAGACTGGTCCTATTTTTTCCTTTTAGACTATTCAATCCCATTTGACATTTCCCTTGGCTCCGGAAGCTGGAGTCGGGTCATTATCTGCACAAAATCTTTTTCTATGCAGACAAATGAGGAGATTATTGTTTTCTATATTTATATAGAGCTATATTTTCTGATATACACATATGGCACATGATTTCATTTCCCTTAGGCAAGAAGTGTAAAATAAAGACTGGCTTTATTGATATGAATCACATTGCAAGTACAACACGGATGCAAGCGTAACAGTTTTAGATGATGCCATCTATTTCTTCTAACAGCTGACACATGGATCTGTCTTGAAATACAGTCAAAGAATAATGCCTTGTAAATACATTTTTTTCACATAGTCTTTTGATACCTTTTTTTGCTGACAAGTTATATCTATATATATATATATATATATACTCTTGACGTCTTTTTCTTACAATCCATCCTACTGTTTAAGAGTCACTTTATGAACACAAATTTAAAAAAGAACACAAAAAATACAGCAAAAATGAAACATGGCAAGAAGAATAGCAAACCCATCACTAATCTAATCTCTTTTTCACATACAAGGTTCATATTACTGCGAAAAAAATACATACAATCATGTGAATCGTAGTGCTAAAAATGTTCATGCAAATCTTTGTGAAAATCAGAAACTACATACAGTCACAACAACACACTGCAGTTCTTTAATAGGGTGCCTCCAACAGTCAGTGCCTTCGGTTTAGTTGATGTTAAATAGTTTTGATTGCTCTCGATACAAAGGACATAACTGGATGACTAAATGACATCTTTCTTGCGTCACACTTCTTTTCCCTCTGCTATGTAACTAAATCATGTCCGTAATAGCTGTACAAGTACTATGAACACAGTAAAAAATATATTAATTAATCAGTGTTTTTGTTTTGCAGTTAAAATATCTAAATATACCTAAAAAACAACATAAATTTACTTGAAGCAAAATTGGGTTTGTTTTCAGATAGTATACAGTATTTCGAATGTTCAAAGATATTATGTATCTTTTTCAACATATGACATAAATATTGAAAAATACACACACACACACACATACAGTGTTTTAAGTAAGAATTTTAGAAGAACAGAAGATTTCTAAGAACAGGTTTTTTTTATGCTTAACAACAAAAACATTATTTTATGCAATTTTGCTTCTCAAGTAAATTGATCTTTTTTTAAAGGGGACATCAGATGCCCATTTTCAACAAGTTGGTATGACTCTTAGGGTCTTCATGAAATGTCTGTAACATACTCCTGAAAGGTCATGTAAAACAACACCCTTTAACTTGTCAAAAAACAGCTCTGTTCACAGCGACCCATTTCGGTGCATGTCTCTTTAAATGATAATGAGCTACTGCTCACCCCACGCCTCGCTTCTGTTTTTTGTGTATTCTTACCATCAACAACACAACTACTAACTGTTTAGGTTTTTCTGGGATTAAGAAAAGGAATGAATGGATGAATTTTTACACAGCTATTTTTTTACACTCTATACATTTATATGCAAACACCATGTAAAAGTGTTTTTTTTTTTTTTTTCCATCCAATGTCCCCTTTAAGAATGTTTCAATATTTTTACTGGATGATAAAACAAAAATACTAATTAATACATTTTTTGCAGTGAAAATTGAAACAATTATCTAAGGAGAGCTTACAAAAGAAAAAAAAAAACCTTTTGGCAGCTGTTCATTATGTTGCCATTAACTATTACTTTTAATACATTTTTATGTCTTCTTTTATTGAACAATCATCAGGCATTACTCTTTTTTTCAGTAATAAACTCCATCAGTGCTACTGTATATCTCAAAGAGATGGAGAATGTCACTTTAGAGTTCTTCAGAGCGAATTACGTGGAACAAGGTGACATTATACAGCACCTGATGTCCATTGTTCCATGCGTAAAGAGCTCTGTCCCTAGGGTTATAATCCAGCATGGAGATATGGGAATACTTGTTCTGTAAGGGAATGTCGATATACTCATAAGTAGAGGAGTTGGTATGGAAAGCATAGTAGACCTTTGTCCCTCCTGAGTATCCGTTGGTGACATAAAGCGTCCCACAGATCATGAAGGCCTCACCTGCGCTCCTCTTTGGGTGGTTGGTGGTGTAGCTTTTGATGACCTGCAGGGTCAGTGGGTTGATCTTGCTGATGACAATGTTCCCTGCGTTTTGATTGGTGGCATAGATGGCCCAAAGCCCACCTTCGTCCACCATTAGGTCAATGTCGGAGTGACCACCCCAGGAATAGTGGTAACGGTTGTTGTAGCCGGCGTAATCCAGCTGACCGGACTTGCTGATGGTGGCTGTCTTGAAGTCGAATTTGATGATAGTGTTGCTTTGGAACTTATTGAAGTAGATGGAGCCGTTGTAGACCACCTGCCCTGTGCCCGACCAGGGGTGAGGAAGCCGGTGTGAGGTGAAGTTGTCTGAATACATGAAGTCGGTCATTGACTTGTATTCCCGGACAAAGCGGTTGTTGTGGTAACCGTCCATATACCACACCTGGTGGTGGAAAAATGAATGCACATCAGAGTTTATATACTGCATTTTACAGGGCTGCACTTTATTTTACAGTATTTGCACTAACGTGTACTTATCTAAGAAAACATAGGGTAATATCAGGTAACTACATGGGTTAAGGTTATGGCAGGTTCACCAGGGTTAAGGGTAGGATCATGATTAGTACCTAGTTATAGCCCATGTAGTATGTACAAATGGAACAGGACTGTGAAATAAAGTTCTACCAAAAATTGTCTGTTTTTTTCCCCAAAAAATACATTAAAAATGCCTTTGATATTTTTGGGGGCATACAGTTAAATAAAATACAAAAATGAAGAAAAAAGACCAAAAAAATAAATGATTAAATTCTTAAAGAATGCCTTATTAAGCAGTTTTGTATAGTTTCATTATTATTTTGCAGAATAAAATAATTAAAACTGCTTCACTGCTTTATAAAATTGTAAAAACTTCTGTCCACCAAATAAAAGTCAAGTAGTGTGAACAAAACAAAAAACAAAACTTGATTGTATCAAGATCAATAAACCTCTTAAAGTATCTGATAATTGTACCTTATTATGATGAGACAAAGTTAGTTCTGGTTGTAAAATGTAATGTGTTGTGACTCTCCAAAAAAAGTATAATATTTTTTCATTAATAAGTCATGATATTTGTTTACAAAAGTTTTACCTTAAAATTATATTTAAAATTAGTAAAAAATATATATTTTTAATGTGTGCAAACGTATTCAGCGAAATGAAAATATGCTACTGCTTTTTACTGCATGGTTACACCACATGACATTGACTTGACACATGTGATTTTTTTCCCTTTCCTTTATCATGGATGCTCTTTTATGTCACTGATTCTTTCACAGTCAAGGTCAGCATGCTATCGGAGTCTTTGGGACTGATGTTTTAAATTTGCTCTTTACTTGCCTATTATCCTATCCCTGCTCTGTACTGACTTCCTAAAATCCCATCTTAAAACAAGCATGTTTTTAAACTGACTGACCCTTTTAAGTGTGTATTCACTGTTAAAATAAATACTAAGGCTATCAGAGGACTCAGGCAAGGGCAACTCTCTGACCCCTCATCAATCATTTAAGGCTCAGACAGATCTGCAGGCCAGATGCCTTTCTGTTTCTGGGCTTTTCTACTGTATCGATCCATCTCAAAGGAGCTAAAAACTCCACCGCTTCACCTTCAGCCATCCTCTTTGAAGTTGTTGTATTAATATATGATGGGATCATGGATTAGTTGTCAAGCAACTTACTCACTACTAACATCTAACCAAGATGGATGTATTAAATTTGTTCAAGAAATTGGAGAAAGACAGAAAAGCTTGTACAAAGGCAGGAAAATAAAACAGTCGCACAAGATTTAGCTTTTTAGCTCAGAACACTAAAGTATGTCTGAAAACAAAGATATGAAACCAACAGTAATATACAAACATTTGTATGTGGGAAATGCTGGCACAGGTATTAACAGACATCATTCCGCTCTTACTGGGAATGACTTTGCTGCCACACTAATGAAATCTTGCAAGATTTACACCTATCATTTGCATCTTAATGTGTGCCGGTAATTTAATAAACCACACTCTTGGCATGTTTACAAGAAAATATACTGCAGGGACAAAAAGAGTGCTGATAAGACGAAGTCAAAGAAATTTTAGCTAAGAAGAAAAAAAAATCTAAACCAGTTGAGATTAAAGTGAGGGGTGTGAAGTAATTAAAGCCATTTTTCTTTTGCACAAAAACATCCAGAGGAATTCAGTTAAGACAGTAAAGATTTGATGAACTCACCCTCGTATCACCGTCAGGGGCAAGCGGATCAGTCATCCAGGATCCATATCTTGATCCAGATGTCTTTATGGTTATAGCATCACTTATGCCTGTCAGCTTCCCACAAGCTGATAACAGTAAAACACGGTAGCAAGTAAAAATCAACATTTTATTGTAATCATTTTGCATCATTTACTCAACCTCATGCTCGCCTTTCTTATTCCATAAAACATAAAAAGAGACATTCTGAACAATGTTTATGCTGCTCTTTTCCATACAATGAAAGTGAATGGTGACTAGGGGCTGTCATGTACAATGAAATCTGCCTAAAATTAGTAAGACTTGTGTGCTATAAAAGTTTCCCTGAGCCATATAATAGCTTTTTGTGAGAAAAAAAAACAAACAAAAAAAAGTTATTCACTCATGATGTATTACACCAGGTTTAGCTTCAATGATACCAAACATCATTTGTTCTCATGTGTTTGATAATTGTTTGTAATGTGCCACATGAATAACTTGGAATATAGAGTCATATTGACTGCTGTACTTGCAGTAGTCTGGTGACCATTCACTTTCATAGCATAGAAAATAGCAGTCTGACATCTCTTAGAAAAAAGGTAATATGGATTTATAATGATATGAGAGTGAGTAAATGATGACAATTTTAATTTCTGGTGAATTCTTCCATTTCCTTTAACACGCTGCTCGTTTGCTTTCTTATGAGTGAGTGATATGCTGTTCAATTTCAATGTTTTGCGCTGGTAAATGGGTTTGAGGTGTTGGAGTTCCTGTCATATTCTTGCTTGTGTTAGGCACGCAGGCATCAGTGAACCTCTCATACTCTCTGTTTTGACACAGTGTCAGACGGACGCACTGGAGCATAACTTGTGTAGACGTCTGCAGTGTTGTAAGAGTCCTCATACACAAGGAAGTGTGTTCTTCTCTCATTTATACTTCTTTCTGAACCGCATTTTCTCTCTTTTTCTGTCACTTTATGTCTTCCGGAGAACTGATGCGGTTTCTTTCGACTGTGCGGTTTTGACAGTCCACAGGGGCAAAGCAACTGCTTTTAAAAGATATGTACATTTGTAGATACTCCTCTGTTTCCCATTATATGTATCCGATATTCTGTTCTTGGCATTGAAATGCGTTCATCGTGCTGGTTTATGTAAAACAACACCAGAGCCAGTTCTGGAGAAAGAACTGTTTTGTATTTCACTGACCTAGCTATCTGGTGTCATTACACGGCTCTCCAGAATACTTTATTCTGATTGGTCAATCACAGAATTCTGTGGTCATAATGACATGAAACTGTATATTTGAGAGTTGTCCCTGGCAACCGGTCTCCATGTTGGTTTTAAGTCTCTTGTTTCCCTCTGCGCGCTCTTTCTTCTCACACAAAAAAAACTGAAATCATTTTCATGTATTTATTTATTTGGTGAGTCAGCCAGGCATTGTCACAAAATAAACCCTTTCAGGTTGAGATAAGAACTTTCTGCTTTACATCTTTACAGTTTACATCTTATTTTGTGATCATGACGAGCTGACTGCCAATGTCTCATATTTATTTTATATTTCAAATGACAAATCACTGAACTATATCTATTTTCAGACGCTTTGGCATAAAATTACTGCTATCAAATACTACTGATTTACCCTACATTAAAGTCACTTGCAAAGCCCTTGAACAGACTGACCTCTATACATGATTACTCATAATCTGCTAATATTGACCTGTGCAATTACATAATCCTTTTGGGATTGAATGAGTTGTAATTTATTCACCCAATTCTCTGTTCCAGACATGCTTCTGCAGACAAAACCTACATTCAAAAATATTCTGTGGCACATAATTACCAGCCTGATTATTGCCTCGGCACAGGTGGTCAGTCTTTACACCAGACACGATGGCCAAATGTTTGCTGAATAGTCTGTCACAGGCGATAAATTGCATTTTTATTAGTGTATTTACTAGCTGATAACATAGTGGAGAACATTTTCTAGGATTGCAAAGCAGTAGTACAACTGAATATACAGTGATTGAAGGCTAGGATCTTTAGTGCCTGACCCTGTCTGTTGATGCAATTATGTTGAAATATACAGCAAGCAACACTGAGTTCACAGCCATACATCGCTAATGTGTGAATGCTGCTGCTTTATGTAATTTTCTCAGATATTTACATAATGTCATGGCATTAAATTTTGCCAACCCATCCCAAGTTTTCTTTTGCTAAATCTACTGTGCTACTGTAATAGAATAATTAGCTAGAAAAGCTTTTTTCTTTACTTTGACTTGGTGATTTTTATCTTTAGCATATGAACCTTTCCAAGAAAATAAATAGAATTATAAATGGTTGTTGACTTTTTAAAATCAAGATTTTAGAATAAATTGAATGCATGTAAATATAATATACACAGTTGTTCAAAAAGTTTGAGGTCAGACATTTTTGTTGTTTTTAAAAATCCATGCAAATACTTTTATGCAGCAAGGATGCATTAAATTGATCCAAAGTGAGAGCAAAGACTTTTAAATTGCTTAAATCAAATAAATGTTGCATTTTGAACTTTCTATGCATCAAATAATCTTGGAAATGTATCACTGTTTTCACAAAAATATTAAACAAGAACAACTGTTTTCAACATTGATAATAGAAGAAATGTTACTTGAGCATTTGGCATATTAAAAGCCTATTAAAAGTTATTTTTGAAGGATTATGTGACACTGAAGCCTGGAGTAAATGTAGCTTTGCCATTACAGGAATAAATAATTTTCTAAAATATATTAACATAGAAAACATATTTGAAATTGTAATAATATTTCACAGTATTACTGTTTTGCTGTATTTATTTTGATCAAATAAATGCAGCCTTGGGGAACATAGGACAACTCTTTCATCAAAACATAAAAAAAAAAAATCGTATACCAAACCCAACTTTTGAACCTTAATATAATATAATATAATGGAAAGTGTACAACTGTTTACTGCATTTTCACCACCTAAAATAATCCTATGTTGTGTTTAAATTATGTTTAAGTGCAAATTTTACACAAAGCCTTTAAATGAAATATGGGCTCATATACATTGCAGGCATAATAATTATAGATTAACTGGACAAAAATTGTGGCACATCACAGGATACTGCTGAAACTGTTTGAAATTTTATGGGCAACAATCACAAAATAATTGGTTCAAGCTTCCTTCAAAACCCTATTAACTATGAATGTGATATTAACAATGAATGAAGTCCACGGTATTTATACTGATGAACAAATTATCTGTGTTTTTTCCCATCCAGTGATTTAACGCCCTTGCGAAACGCAGCATTAGAAATTCATGCATTACTGTACTGTGAGCAGTAATCTTTCAAAAGAATCTCATGATCATATTGAAATGTCTCTCTTTATCACTGCATGTAGCTCAGCTGAAAACTTAAAACTGCAGGTCTTTTTTGGTATTTATTGTTAAGCACCAAAACCCAGCATGGTGTCCTCCTTTAATCGGTCGAAGTAAGGCTGCATTTACATTATGCATGCGTACTAAATCTGTTATTCGTCTCAATCTAAAATAAATGTTCCAAAAAGAAGCAAGAGCAATTCTCTATTGTTACACAGAGCTTCTGACCCATATTCCAATGTATGAATGGTTATTAAGATTTCTGTGAAAATGTACATTTTGATTTTGGATAAAATCGTACGAGGATTAGTTTGTAAATCAGAGATGTGTCAGACACTGTGTCTTGTCATACTGACTTTTGATAATGTTATTTAATTAACCTGTAAACTCGCTATGAATTCATGTCATGGCTCAGGTGGACCCAAAGGCATTTGTTAGAGAGAACAGCACAGCAGCTTTGCATTAGTCATGTCTGTGTCTAACATCCATATGAGATCCATTCCTCACTTCAGAATAAGGCAACATCTGAATCTGCTGCTACTTTCTGTATCAGATTAGCTATGCTGAGATACAGCATTTCAAACAGGGAAAATGACAGGGATATGTTGTGTTGTTTAAATTCAGTATGCTAATGCCTCCAAGCAGCACAATAAATTACAGTGTTTTGTATTTTGCTCAATCATCATTCATTGAGTCGAGACTAATGTGTGTAATGCGAAACATCCTTGAATTTGCATTTTCAATAAGCACTGAGGCTACATGTGTGTTTTTTTAAAGGAATAGTTCACCAAAAAAATTGCATCTGTTAAAAATGTATGATTTAAGATGTAGTTTGTTTCTTCATTGGAAGAGATTTGGAGAAATTTAGCATTACATCACTTGCTCACAAATGGATCCTCTGGAGTGAATGGGTGCCGTCAAAATGAGAGTCTAAGCAGCTGGGAAAAACATCACAATAATTCACATTACTCCAGTCCATCAATTAGTGTCTTGTTAAGTGAAAAGCTGTGTGTTTTTAATAAACAAATAGTTCTAACGTCAAGTCCTTTAGCCATAATATTGCCTTCTCCAGTTCATCGGGTCCTCGGATGAGCATTTTCCACAAGTCGATATGATTCTTTAGGGTTTTAATGAAAAGTCTATAACATACTTTGGCTAAAATTTCTCAATGGTAGTGTAAAAAACACCCTTTTTACCCTGTCAAAATCAGCTCTGTTTTCAACAAGCTGTTTTTAGTCCATGTCGCTTTAAATGCTAATGAGCTCTGCTGACCCCGCCCCTCTCTTCTGTGGGGTGATGAGCAGACTGTAAACTTCAGCCACGAAACTGGCTAACTAGCACAATATTAGGAAAGGAAATATTAGGAACGAATGATTTGCGCGAACATATACGCATTTAGGCAGATCGTGATCGACGCATTCCCTTTAAAAATGAAAGTAACGTTAATCCTCTGCGTCTTCAGCAGCTCAGATATTGGGAGTAAATGACGACTGCTATGTTCATTATTACATCTAACAACAAAACACCTCAATCGCTAAATCGGAGACATCTTGTCTTCCCCTGCAGCGGAGTTGAGTCGACACAATGGCGGACAGCTCTCAGATCACTCAGGGTGGGTCTAAGGTAAGACGGTCTTGTCAATCAACTATCGTGGGAGCGGCCTGTGCAGAACTACGTCATTCTGACAGGAATCTCAGAACAGCCTGATTTGAGAAAGGAAATAGGGATTTAAAAAAAAACACTGGGTGGATTTTTATCATTATAGGATGGATGTGTACACACACTTCCAACACACATTTATGTTCAAACAACTTGTAAAGTGAATTTTGCATCTGATGACCCCTTTAAAAAAATTGTGTCAAGCATCATTTAAGGGAAAACAGTTCAAATAAACATGTTGGTGGATTTTGATGTCAGAGGACAATAGGATGGACTTTTTCACTAGAGGAAACATCTTTATGGATTACGGAGTCATATTTTGGCCAGAAGCAATGGTTTAAAGTGTAAACACCTTGATGATGGGTTTGTTTCTTATAAATATGCCGCTGGCCACTTCACAAAATATTAAATGATCGACTGGAGTCGTGTGGATTACTTGTGAATATATTGTTTTTTATCAGTTGTTTGGACTCTCCTTCTGACGGCACCCATTCACTGTAGAGGATCCTTTGGTGAACAAGTGAGATAATGCTAAATTTGATTAAGAAATAACCCCATCTACATCTTGGGTGGGCTGAGGGTATGTAAATTGTCAGTAAGTTTTTATTTTTGGCTAAATTATTCTTTTAATTAGAAATAAAATGTGAAGTGTACCTTTATTTGTGCAGTCTTTAATCCCCTAATATAACAGAATAAAAGTTACACCAATATATTTTCATAGTGGCTTTTTCTGGCCTTTTTTGTGATTCAAAATGTGAACTAAAAAATGATAGAATTTTCTTGCATACTAAAGTGTGTTATATCAGAAAAAGATCTTCTTTTGCACTGTTGTATATCATATTTTGAAATGAAATATAATGGTTGTTTGTGTTTGTGCTCAAACTTATCCTACCTAATTTTTGCATGCATGCACGAAGCCTCTCCTCAAGATTAGACACCCTGTTGTGAAGCTCCTCGTAGTCAAAGGCCCCGATCTCCTCCTGTAGTTCACTTAGCACTGATGTCAGATTCTTGACCTCCTCTTTAAACTGCATTACCAATTTTGCATCGGCCTTGTATTCCTCCAACACTGGTATCATTGGCCTAAGTTCCTCCATTTTCGCTTTTATGGCCTGAAAGGTTAAAATAGGCTTGGTTCAGTAGGCATGCGTGCAACGATTGCGTCCAAACACCTGTCTTGCCCTACACTTGCCCTCTCTGCCTACTCTATCATCATTTCTGAGTGTGCCTAGCAAACAGATGTAGAGTTCAACATGGCATAAAGCAAGTTCTCAGTACACCAGCAAAAATTTGAAAAAAAACTCTCTTTATTTTTCAATGTTTAAAATGCAAGGTGTCGAGGGTTACATGCTTCACATACAACAATAGTTTTCCTTGTTTCAAAATATTCAAATGTGCATAAACAAATCTGAATTATTGACATGGAGATGTCATAACATAAGAAAATGTATTCAAGGAAGGCTGCAATAGTGGCATGCACAAAAAGACTGTGAACAGAATTCAAAGGTGCTTTGTATTTAAAATAAACTGAATGATGCAATCAGTTGACCAGTTGAGGATTACAATGGGATTGAACTTGTTCTTCAGTCTCTGCAGCTTTGATTTAATTCATAAAGTTAGCCCTGCAAGCAAGAAAATGAAATTTGGTTGAATAACTAACTCGCTAGCCTTTCTAACACACACACATGTTCACAGATACAGCTGTTTGTACAGAAATGATGCAACATTTTATTTAAAAAATAATTTAATAGGATGAGCTACAGAATGACCACACAAAAACATGCAAAAGTGCAAATAATCATGATGGTGTCTGCACATAAATCTGGACATAGATGAATAAAGAACATAATACTAATAGCAAGTTATTAAAACTATACATGCACTCCCGTTTAAAAGTTTGGGGACAGTAAGATTCTTTTTTTTTTTTTTTTTGAAAGAAATCTATTATGTACGGAACTTGTACGGAACTATTATGCACATGACACGCAGACAAAAATATATTCATCATGGCCAAACATTAAGAATTTGTTCCCTCATTTTACTATCCCGTTCTCTCATTTTAGCTCAATTGTGGCCACAATATACTTATTTGTTCCCTCATTTTGATTTAATTAAACTAGTACAACATGGCCACGATGTGCTAATACAATTATTATAATTTGTTTTTGTTTTTTTATGTTGGCAAAGCTAAATTATTTCAGTCTTTAGTGTCACATGAGAAATCATCCTGTATGAAATCATTCTAATATACTGATTTGGTGCTCAAGAAACATTTATTTTTATTTTCAGTGTTGAAAACAGTGCAGCTTAATATTCCTGTGGAAACTGTGGGACATGTTTTTTTCAGAATTCTGAATAGAGGGTTCAAAAACAGCATTTATTGAAATAGAAATATTTTGTAACTTTTCATCAATTTAATGCATCTAAATAAAATGTAATGCTGAATAAAACTAGTAATAATCTTATTGACCCCAAACATTTGAAAGCTAATTTATATTATATTGCATTATAAATAAGTGCTTCTACAAACAAATATTCCATTTATCAAACTCTGTGTATTCTTGTCTCTGCTGAAATGCCATGTTTGTATATGCTCTGTGTATACCTGAACTTTTGAAAACGTGCACCATATGGACTCCCATGTGGGTATAAAGATCATATGATGGTGTATAAGATGACCTTTCCGGCGATTGCATCCAAATATTTGATGCCTTCATGTAATAAATGTTTAAAGGTCAAGCCATAAAATGTTTTGAGTAGTTTTCTTACTTGGTAAATTTGACTAGAACAAAATGTTCAATACACTATTTTGTTTAAAAGTCTTTAAAGGGCCAGATGATGCGGAAGGAACTAAGAGACTGTGCTAGACTGATCTATAAAATCTATGCTACTTTGGGAGCTCGATACACACACTACAAATTGCAACGTGCAACAAAATCACTATGCCTCCTGTAGAAAATTATACTGTGATCTGATTGGTTGACTGAGTCCTGATAAGATCACCTGTGGTCTTTTACTAATCAAGCCTCTGTTTGTGTGAGAAGCTGTCTCTCTACTTACATGGCCTGTGTGGAATTGTTGTGTTGATGACAATGTAAGTTTCTTTTGATTTACTTGATTTGTTCAAACTGATTTATGTATGATTTGTGTTAATGTTATATTGTTTCTATTTGTTTATGGGTTATCAGAAACCAACAATTACCAGCACTTGGTATCAGAGAAATGTCTACTCCTACATGTTGAGAAATAAACTGGAAACATGAGATTGATGACTGAATGAGTTTTAATGGATTCACCATTCCGGTAGCAATAGCCAAACCAGCCTAAAAATCCTTTCAATTTTGTACACCTCCATTTAGAAAACTAGCAACAGCCTCATTAGCATGCAGATGCAATTGATGTCAGACAGCTAACAATAGCTAAGATGGAAAAGATGCTATGTCGCCAAAATGAATCATATTTTGTAATTCACTTCTTGTGGGGAAAATGCCTGTGGCGTCAACTCAGGAGGACAAAATCATTCGTAACAAATATACTGAGCTCACTTGGCTTGAAAATGTACAGAAAATGAATATGCTGTTTTCTCACAAATTGATTTGTAATGTTTGTAATGTTAAAGGCCAGTATTGGGAGCTGAATTAAATAAACGAGTTAACCTTTTGGTAAATGAGACACACTGTATGCGGTCACAAATGAAAATGACATTGATAGTGGAATAACCACACTGATCTGGATGAGCATATGTATTTGTACACACCTTGTATTGCTTGGCGATATTCTGCTTGTGGCTTTCCTCCACCTGTTTGAACTTGGATTCCAGGCCTCTCAACTGCACCTCCATTCTTTGCACATACTGCAGATCTTTCTGGGTCCTCTGGTCAAGATTCTGGATGGACTGTGTCATATTCTGCACCTGAGAGAGAGAAAGAGAAGATAAGAGAAGAATAATAAGCCATGTGCTGGGTGAACGGAACTATGAAAGGCATTCAGTGAGCTGTGTATTCTGTCAGTAGGTCTTTGTGTGGATTAGTTTCAAAGGTTACTTTTTCCAGTAGCTGTCTCAGTTGTTTGGTCCTGGCATCCCGTGAACACATGGTCTGCTGAGGAGCCACAACAGTGCACACACACCTGCCCTCACTGTCTTGAGCCGAGCTGTACACCTGCCACGACTCCTCTGGGTTAGCAGGCAGCACCTGGGCAAAGGACAAAACGAAGAGGAAAAAAGGTCAGTGACTGCTTGCGATGTGCTTTATGGGAAACAGCTTTGTAACAGTTTTCTTCTTTCTCCCACTGCAGTCTTTGGGAAGGTTAATTACCTGAACCCTACACAAGGGTCAGAGCGATAGAGTTTCTGGCCAGCTGATGGAAACTGTCATGCCAGTGCAAGTTTTACGTTGTAGTAATCATACATTTATGGATTGTTTTTATTGTCCCGTGAACTTAAACGTTGCCTATGGTTTATGAAATGTTGTAAAGTAAACATGTCACTAAGGTAACACTATTTAGCTGGATGATATAGACAAGGGTTTTGTCATTTTAAGGATGACTTGTGATAATCTTGGCAGCATGAGTTTCATCAGAATAAAATGAAAATGAAAAACAAATCAGTAATGTGTTGCACCATACACAATTATTTTCAAGCAAAAGTGTTTATAAAGTTTATATATTATACATAATACATACATAATATTATTTTAGTTTTAAAACTACTTTACAACAAAATAATTACTTATATATATTATCATAATAATATATTTGTCATTATATATATATATATATATATAAATTTGTTATTTTATATACCGTATGCTGTATGTATTTATGTGTGTATGTGTGTGTATATATATATATATATATATATATATATATATATATACTTTTTTTATTTTATTAATTAAAGCCAAGCTACAGTATTTAATCTCTGTATTATTTTATTTCCATTTCTCACATTTTGTTTCTCCTTGAGAGCAGAGCAGTGTAGTAGTGGTCAAAATATACTGACAAAACAAAGTTTTTTTTAAGGATTTTCATAGTTGGCGTTTCCGTATGTCTAGTCCTAATCCTGAGTAATCTAATGAATAATCCATATTCATAACCAGTGCGGACAGAAAGCACTTTTTATTAAATCGAAGGAACATCTTTGCAAATCTGCTGCCATTGTGATGCTAAATTCAGATTATAATAAAATCTAATGTTTGAACTCTTTGAGGACAGAGCTTATCACAATACCAAAATAGTGGAGGCATATATTACATAAGAAAAAAAAAAGTACAATTCCCTTGCTCACAAACAACTGATTTAATCAGTATAGGTTTCAACACAGGATTTGCAAGATAGCAGGTGACTGATAAAAATGACTCAAGACTATAAACAGTCAATACTCTCCCCGCTGAGACACATTTTTACCTTATTGCACCATTTGAACCTGAGAAGACAAAGGTTTTTGCCCATTGGAAAATCTATACAATATTGGATATCTATTAAAATGAATTCACACTCTGTCACTGCTCGAGTCCAACCAGCTGGCCTCATCCCATAAACGAACACCTTCTGATAAATACAGGATGTCTTAAACAAGAAACACTGAACTAATGATAATGCATTTTTGCTTTCCTTTGCAAAAGTTCAATGTCAAAAAAAAATGAGTTGATATTATTTGCCACCTTTTGTGTTGCTACACTACATGAATCATGCAGAGACATAAAAGAGGAATAGGTCCACTTAAAGTCGTGCAGTCCCAATGCAAAATTGAGGTCTTACTTTTTTTTTCTTTCTTTTTTTTTCTGGCTATAGCAACAATTCCACCAACACTCAAAAGACAGGCAAACACTTAAAACCGTTTCACTGCCTCTGATACTATAATGGGACCTCAATCAATTATCATAATTATATACTATGATATTTCACGGTACTCCAAGGTACTTAAAAGAATACGATGGAACCAAAACGGCACAGAACATTAAAAAAACATAATATTAACATGGAACATTGTAACAATATCTAGCCTGGGCTATTTTCCGGAATGGAATATAGTCGGAATTGATGTTTTTAGAGTACTGTATGAACAACATAATTTTCCATTTTCTAACTTACATTATTTAAATAGTATAATTTATAAGGTATACATAATTCAGTGTTTTTCACAGCTTGTGAACAAAGAGAATAAGGAAACTCACGCCAGTGCTCCGGTCCGGCACACCCGGAGGTGCCACGCTTAATTTGGTGTTATTCAGACCTACTAGAGAGGGCAAGGTTTGCGACATCCAGTTGGTGATCATCGCCATCGTGCTGAGCACTACTCCAATTTTCAACAAAGGCACCGACATCTCTGCTGTCCTCTTTCCCAGTAACCTTCATTATACACATTCCAGGAGAAAACTGTAACCTGCGCTGCTGAGTCTGACAGAGGTGATGTGCTTCTGTAAAGCACCCGTAAATGAATTCATCTCGGACATTTCTACTCGCGCTATCCTATACTGAACTTTATAATTACTCGAGCTCTCTCGGTTTCTGAGAAGAGTGCTGTTCTTGTCTTCTCTCTTCACGCGAATAATGACGGAGGTTCAGCAGACCATCTCATCTCATTGGGTCCGTGCCTCCGCCCACCCGCTATACTGGTGAAATATTCATAAACATCACAACCTCCTCCAGGCGCTTGACGCACGGATATAGCACTAAACACATAGAAAGTTTTTTCGTTACTCGCACAATACCCACGCTGACAGCAATAGTTAAAAACAGGTTTTAATAGACAAACAGTGTAGCCTACTTTGCTCTCAACTGGCCTTTAAATCAGTGAGCGATGTTTCATTAAGTCATAAATAAAACAAGCTTTTCAGAATGTGCTAAAAAGGCGTTTGCGAACATAAATCGCGTTCTGCAGTTCGCTACTGTAGCGCATTGCCTATACCAGGTCAGTATTGAGGTTTTTTTTTTTAGATGAAAAAGTTTTTAATTCATTGCTTTATTGATTTAAATGGTTTATGTTACAGTATACGACTCAATAAAAAGTAGGCGGCATCGGCAAAACATTAGTAGCCTGTCTATCGCTTTTTATAGGCTACGCTTTAGACGGACGGTTAAAGGCTACTGGTGTTAGATACAATTTTTGCATTTTTGCGTTACGCGAGACGAAAATGATCTATTTGCTCTTCAAAGTCGACCCCATTGAATAATTCGCGCGCTGTGTTGCGGCTCATCGGTGTAATATTGCAGCCATCTACAGGCTCTCTCCACCGCGTGCAGTGCACAGTAGGCTACCCACCATTATTTATGTTCTCTAAAGTATGATTGTTAATGCTCTCTGAGCATTTCATTAAACTCTGAAATATCAACAGATGTTTGATTAAAAAAACAACTCACTTATGCACAGCCTAAAACGGAGTGCTTTATGAGTGCTATTTATGAGTCACTTCTGAGCAAAAGATTTTTAATAGGATATGAGCATTGGCACAGGTTATCTCTCAGCATGTCATGGTATTATTTAGCCAACAGAGGGCAGTACAGGTTTCCTTCTCAGTTTAACATTTTTCTCCTGGACAAAAGTTCCTATCAAACCTTCAACACCCCCTTCCCAAACATGCATCATATTATCATTATTAATGGCATATTTGTTTTATGCACAAATACACCATAGACACGTTCTAAATGAACTAGTGACAAATTAGCACTCACAGACAGACTCAACTCTTAAACAGATTTAATCTACATCCTTGTTCTCTTCTTCAGTTTCTGTCCTTGTTTTATTTTGTTTTTTGGTTAGCAACACTTGTTTTCACCTGCGTGAACATATGAAGACAAATATGTGATCACTGATTTATGAGAAGTTTTCTTCCTGTGCAGGTCAATCAGATTTACGAACAATTTGAAGTAATTTTATAAAATCGAATGTGAAAATACTTATGGTTGATTAAAGATGCTGTCTAAAATAATGTTTAACTTATGATATTGTTAGCATGCTATAATATGAAGTGTGTCTAATGCAATAGTTAACATAATAGGGAGGAAACAATATATATTTTTGTGTAAACCTGATTTTGTTATTAAATCAGACAGGATCTCTCTTTCTCTCTCTCTCTTTTCAGTGGTTCATAATTTGGGACAGATTACAAATTATGGCACAGGGCACTTAGTTTCAGATGACTGATTTTGATATATGAATCATCCAATAATTCCCAATTAGCCTACAGTATATAATGAATTAGAACATTTTAACCTGTTTTAAAACTTGTAGTAGCCTAAGGTAAAATAAAATGCCCCAAGAAAGACAAAAAAAATAAAATAAATAATAATCAAGTCTTGTTTCTTGCAAGGAGAATATAGAAAAGAGGCAGAATTAATTACATTTGCAATATTAATTTACTAATTACCTTGTCCATTCAGTATAGCTGTTACCATTTGATTAACTCACCAACAGGGATTTAAAGTAAAGGCGTAAGAAAAAACTAGTTACTGAAGAGCAGGCATCAATGTGGAGTGTGGAGAACGCAATTTACTCGCTATTTTTTGCCTTCGAAGTGAGATTGTAGCGTGTCAGAGACAATCACAGTGTGTGGATAGTGGGAATAGCTACACTGCACAAGCCCTGGAGTGTTTTATCTTCAATAGGAATAATCATACAAATGATAAAATGATACCGATGATCACTGTCTCACACACACTAACAGAGTCTTCACTGCTATCAAGATGCATTTATCTTCAAATACTAAAACTGTCAACTATTGCTCTGTAAAGACATCCATAATCACCTACAATAAAGCCTATATCCCATTACAAGTTACTATTTTTAAAACCCCCTCTAGCCATGTGGGATAAAAGCTCTAGAAAAGAGAATCCCCGCTGTGATTTTTTCTTCCAAATGATGTTTAATCATATTAGTCCACCCCGATCTCTGCTGCCCAATAGATTAATCTGCCTTTATGATAATACACGAAACCGGCTTATTTTGAGCATATCTGCCTAATTAGCCTGAAATGTGCGCTGAAAATGGCGTTTATAAACCTACTTGGGTGAGTTCAGTGCCCATCAGTACAAGGAGGGTGAGACTCAGGAGCTTGCTTGCAGGCTGCATCTTCTGCCGCCGATGCCACCTGATCCGAGGATATCACATGCAGAGCTGTTTTCTGTGCTGCTGTCCGGCTCTCTATCAGATGCTCCGCTTGAATGTACGAATATATTTTAATTCAGCGCCAAAATAATGGAAAAAATGAGACTGGAATGGTTTGCGGAGCCGCCTCTTTGCATATTTATCTCATCTCAGCTTCTCGACGCTTCCTCGTCCTCTATCCTGCTGGACCGGCGTTCCGACCGCGAATGTAGGGATGAGCAGGAAAGCGGCGAAAATATTACTTCATCACTAGACAAACTTGGCTGGTTAATACGAGAGAGTAGGTGTGGGCAGGAAATTTGAGAAGCGGGGACAAGCAGTGGTGCTGAACCGGATGTGACACGAACTGGCGTGGGAAATTCAAAAACCTAGAGGGGACCTGAGCAGCGCGAGACGAGCTGCTGGAGTGGAGAGCGCGCTCCTAATCTGCGATCACTGCTGGACACGAGCTCTCAGCGCGCGGCAAACAGCACAAGTGCCAGGACTTGACTAAGGATAATAATAAGGAGTGACGAGGTTGCCATGGAGGCTCCGTTCTCCTTGGGTACCACTAACTTTAATAATAACAATCAGGGCTCGAATTGCGGGGGGATGGCATCCCCCAGTTTGAAAACAAAATGACAAAAAGCATCCCCTCTGTAAAACCACCATCCCCCTGTGGATTAATAATGTGTATTATGTCAAACTTATCATGCAAATGAAATGTTAAAATACTCTGCTTATGATCAGGGGCGTAGCCATCATTTGGGGGGGGGGGGGGGGGGGACGGGACGGAATGTTTAGTGTTATACCTGTTTTCTTTTTTCAGTTAATCCTTGTCTAATTGACAGGTTTTATTTTTAATCATACCTTTTTGCTTAATATGCTTTATGATTATATTGTTATATATGATTATAAAACAGAAGGAAAGAAAGATAGAAAAAAGAAAAAGGAAGAAAGAAATACAACAGCTTGTCACTGGGACAGTACCCTTAAAAGCACATCTTTGTACCTTATTTACCCCAAAAAGTTTCATAGTTGTATATTACGGTACATATTGGTACTCTAATGTACTAATATGCAGCTTTTTGAGTATAAGTTACAAAGATGTCCTTATAAGGGTACTATTGTTTACATATTTCAGATTGTATTTTGTGAGTGTTGTATGTACAGTACATGGCACACAGTAATGGATACTTGCACATTCACATACTTCTTTATTCTGTTCTGTTCTATTATACATTAGTCTGATTAGTCTATGTTAAAAGGTATAAGAAATATCTTATCATAGACAATGCTGTAAATAATCTTACCTCTGAAGCCTCACTGAAACTTTCTGCCTCGTTCACTCTCAGCTGTGAATTCACTTCTGCCTGTCTACAGCAAATAAAGTAGTGTTTGAAACATGTACATACAGGGAATAGTGACATACAGAAGAAAATAACTCAATAAGTACACTGCTGGACAATAACCAATCATTTGTATCCTAAATTATTTTTTAACACTTTAGAATGATAAACACACATTCACTATTAACTATGACTTTTGCCTCAATAAACTCTTCATTTACTGCTTATTAACAGCTTGTAAGGTAGTCGTTGTAGTTGTTAAGTTTAGGATTATGGGATGCAGAATATGGTCATGAAGAATACAGAATTAATATGTGCTTAAGTGCTATAAACAACCAATATGCAAGCTAATAATTACATACTGTAGTTAAAAATGATAGCTGAGAAGTTGTTCATCATACTAATGTTATGTTTTATTTTTCTATATTTGACTAATTATGTGTTTTTTATGATTGGTCCATATATAATCCTACAAACGCTTGTGTATTATAGACGTTATACAATGTAAAAACAGCCAGGTGTTAAAAGCCACTCTATCAGTTCTTCTCAGCTGTGAAGTGTGTTTTTCTTGTGTGTCCTCCTGCTAACAAACCTAGGCTGACTGTTTCTTGTTCATTCTTGACAACAGATAAAAACGTCAAATTAGTGCAATAATGATAGAGCACCCCTAAATGAAGATCGGTCCTGTATCAGATCAGTGCTTGCATACTTGATTGAAATACATCATGTAGAATTGGCAGTTAAACACGTCACAATGCTGCAAACGCTGTAAAATCTCAGTTCAGGGGCGTAGATTACGCGAGGGACGTGTCCCCCCCACTTTTTATAAAAAGTAAATTCGTCCCCCGCACTTTTTCATTGGACAGTTGTGTTCTCGACATGTTGAGGTTTTAATGGAGCAATGTATATAAATGCAGAATGATTTAAAATTCAAAGAGACAAGATCATTTATACATGACGTTTTCGTTTCCATGGCAATCAGTCACTCAGTTTGTGACGTTACGACAATGCCCAGGTACGCGCCCGCGGTCCCGCGCTGTATCCATCATTCATTAGAGGTCGCGATGAGTTCAACTCTTCACTTCTCTTTTACGAAGAATATTTTCTCAATATTTTGGTGCATTGAGCTTTTCTTCTACTCTGACGAGTCCCTCGGTGCCTGCTGCTGAAAATCAGCCCCACAGCATGAGGCTGCTACCAGCACACTTTACTTTACTCTGCAGATGATGAGTAGAACTGAATTCCTTCAAGCATGATGCTTGGAATTGAGGTTCATCAGACCAGAGAATCTTGTTT
This sequence comes from Barbus barbus, assembly GCF_936440315.1. Lineage (NCBI taxonomy): Eukaryota > Metazoa > Chordata > Actinopteri > Cypriniformes > Cyprinidae > Barbus > Barbus barbus. Next base: position 18,568,393 of record NC_136733.1, on the reverse strand, counting down.
CTCAGAGTCTGAGGGTCCTTTAGGTGCTTTTATGCAAATTCCAAGTGTGTTTTCATGTGTCTTCACTGAAGAGAGGATGAGTCTTGCCTCACTGCCATAAAGCCCAGATCAGTGGAGTGTTGCAGTGATGGTTGTCTTTCTATCGATTTTTCCTATCTCCACATATGATCATGGAGCTCAACTAGAGTGATCATCAGGTTAGCAGTCTAGACAAGGCCTTTCTCCATCAATTGCTCAGTTTCATCAGGAGGCCAGCTCTAGGAAGAGTCCTGGTTGTTTCAAACTTCTTCCATTAAGAGTAACAGAGACCGTGAATCTTCAATTAAGCAGAATTTTTTTCTGAACTCTTCCCCAGATGCGTGGCTTGACGCAAACCTGTTTCTGAGCCCTACAGACTGTTCTTTTTACCTCAGGGCTTGGTTTTTGCTCTGATATGCATTATCAACTGTTAGACCTTCTATTAAGACGTGTGCCTTTCCACATCATACCCATTCAATTGAATTTGCCACAGGTTACCTTCACTCAAAGTTACCTTCAAAGTATAGTAAGATCTACAAGCAATATGAATGCTCCTGAGCAAACTTTCCAACTGTTCCAGATACAGGTATGATTACTTGTGCAATGGAATCATTTCAGTTTTTTTTTATTTTTAATAAATTTGCAAAGACGTTAAAAATATTTCTTTTACTTTACCATTATGGTGTATGGAGTGTAGATTGATGTGGGAAAAAAGTAATTTAAAGCAGTTTAACATAAGGCAGCAACATGTGAAACAAATAAATATATATATATATATACTTCAGTGGTTCAGCACCACTGCTTGGCCCCGCTTCTCAAATTTCTTGCCCACTCTCTCGTATTAACCAGCCAAGTTTGTCTAGTATATATACAGTATATACAATATAATCAAGCTACATTTCTACATAGACTCATAATATTACAAAATATTACTATTTAAAATAAGATACTGTTCTTATGAAAATTATATTCATTAAATACTCCTGAAAATAAGCATCATGTTTCCTTACAAATATTAAGCAACAAAAACTGTTTTCAACATTGATAGTAATAATAAACATTATTAATAAATGAGCACAAGCAGACTGACATAATGGCTCTTGAAAATCCGCAATGCTATTTATTTTTACTGTATTTTTATCAAATAAATACAGCCTTGGTGCATGAGCATAAAAGACTTCTTTCAAAAACATAAAAAAAAATCATAATTATTTCAAACTTTTGACGGTAGTGTATCATTTACATGTTTAAATTATACATAATGTGTATGTTTAAGTATGGAATAAAAATATAAATGGAAATATAATATATACAAATATAGATTTTAGCCCAGTTTTAGCCCAAACCAACTTGTACTGAACAAATTCAAGATATTAAAGTTTCAACATCCTCATTTAATCAATACGAACGAGCTTAAATGCCATCGTTAAGGTTTCTCCATTTACTGACAGTAATTGACTCACCCAAAAGAGCGATAGGCTAAATGTCATCACCACAGTGGCCTTAAGAAGCACAACAGTCTAGAGTAAACTCCTTGTATTAAAGGTCAAATTAACACCTGCTGTTGCAGTACTACAACAAACAGAATGTGCAAACAGTCTTTTTTTGAAGACTACTTTTTACATTTACATATGTAAATAATAAGAAAATAAATTAACAGGATAATTCAGGGGTCTTTTTTCATGCCAGATGAGCCACATAGTGCATATGGAGATGAGTGAGAGCAGAAACCTCGGGTTAGATATTATATAAAACTGCTGCCTTTTAATGTTGGCTCATAACACATATAATAACTTCAATTAGAGCCAAAGTTAACTTTATATTGTACTATTGTTTTGTTTAACTTTTCTTCATCACACAAATTACTTTGTGATCAAACAATAATTAGCAGAACTCTTGTGGTACTTCATTAAACTCCTTAGGGATCGCAGACCCATTTTTGAATGTCATTGTTAAATATTATATTTTGACTAAAAGATGCAAAAACAAGCAAGCAAATAGACTACCACCAACTAGACCAGGGGTTTTCAACTAGGGGCTAGGGCCCACTAAATGATTTTATTTCAGGTTATTTTAAGATGACTTAAAATGATTTAAAATAAGACAAGAATTAACATAACATTAATAACAAAATATTTCTTACTTTAATTCACCCTCTTACCTTCAACAAAAACAAACTTTGAAGAACCATGTTTCCCACCAACCTAATTTAAAAAATGTTGTTTAAAATATAAATTTCCATTTTTATACATTGAATATGAATATATATTTTTCTAATTTTGTCAATCTCTAAAATATTTTTAAAATCCTCATCTTTAATCTTTAATCACCGGGCAACAGAATATTGATGCGGCCTTGGAGTCAAAAAGGTGGAGAACCACAGGACTAGACAGATGGATAGATAGATGTGTGAATCCAGGGTTATACAGTACTGACGTTAGCCTTCTAGTTTACCACAGCGCAGAAATGTACACTCCAGCATGGAGATTTCTTTTATCTTGCAACACACGTTGAAAGACCTAAACCACTTCAGAAAATACTGCATAGCTTGACTTGAACATTCCATGAACAGTCCATGAATCCCTAGTTTGCCATTTGTGATGCAGTCTGCAGCAGATGGACTGTTATAAAGCTTAAGCAGGTAGTGTGAATAGTCATATATATAGGACATGTGTTGCGTGAAGTGTTAGGCTGAGGTGCTCCAGGGCTGCTCACTATCATTTCTGACACAGCTTCACAAACCATTGCCTGTCAGTATAAGACAGTCCATGATGCAGGAAGCCCACCGCCTGCATCGAATTGTGCTTGTTAGCATAGGTATAAGAACACAGATTTATTTGTGGATATATATTCTTTTCATCTAATATCATACTAATAGTAGACACTAAATTTATCCTATAAGATAAAGACTCTCACAACAGGGACTTATATCAGTGTCTCTAGCAAATAGTTTGTTTTCCACTGCAAATACTTGAAGCAGGCTTATAAATGAATGCATAAATAGACTCCCTGCTTAAGCAAAACAAAGCCCTTGAGAGGTTTTGAGACAATGTCCCACTTTTCAGTCTCTTTCTCTTTTTGATTTTGAGACTAGTGAAAATACACAAAGTGCTTTTGTTTCTTTTCAATACCTTTGCATCTGCTGCCACAATCTTTCTTTTCTTTTCAAAGAGAAAGTAGAATTAGGGGCAAATGAATGCGTGGAGTTACATAATGTTGGACTTGTAGATTAATCATAGCTCAGTGGAACACAGAGGAACATTCATTCATTTTCAGATTGGACATTGATTGAGTGAGGTTCAAGATCAGCCTCTTTCATTTACAGAATTTCAGGTCATGCTGCTTTAGCACACATCAATTTCCTGTATCATTTCACCCTGCCATGCTCATCATTTAAAATCTCGGTGAAGAGATATCAGTTTGCACAAGTGCCGTATTCCACAATTAAATATTTTTTTCTCAGTTTCCTGGTTACTTGTCATTTTTTCGAGTGCTTTAGATATTAACATTTCAAAGATGGCCTGACTGAACACCCTGTGGTCAAGTGTCTCGCTGATGCAACGGCCTCTGAGGATGATTCTAGTATGTCTTCAAATAATGGCATAAAATAGAGCAGTTATTTTTCCATAACAATAGCCAAATGACTGGTATCTGAAGAGATTGTTCAAAAATAGAAGTGTGAATTAAAATCACGCTGTGACATGCATCAAAAGGAGATCTTATTATCTCGCTTATCCTAATCAGCAGCATTCAGTCCTCAGCTTTACCAGTATTCAGTGGCACCATAGAGGAAGATTAAAACTCTTTAACAGTCTCATTAAAGGACAAACCCTCTCTGAAACAATTTCAATAGGATGCTGAGGACCAACCAAGCCTTTGATGTAGGATCTAAAACACAAAGGATAGGAGCATAATGTGCCTCAGTTTTTTTTTTGTGGTGGCAATCTTTGATTCACATGTGCACATTTTTCATTCTTATACATGATTGTATGAGGCCAGAAGTGGCTGTGATAGCTTGGTGATGCATCAGGTTTCCAAGTAAACATCCAGAGGGTTAAAACTCTGCTACTTGAACATTTACTATGACAATGTGATGTCTTCAGAGTAAAGTAGACTTTAACTGATAAGTTCTAAGATATCTTTGGTTCCATTGTGTGCTCCCAGTATCAATAACAACACACAATGACTAGCTGTTCTGTTTGTAGTATTGTGACAGAGAGATGGTCTCATTCTCTCATGCTTCCATCTAAAAGTTGAGGGTTTTTTTGTGATTATGATTTAGAATTGTTTTTCAAACGTAACAGAGATAATGCAAATATCGATTATAAACATATAGCAAACAGTGAAACAGTCTGATACATGCAGAGAAAGAGGGGAAAAAAGAAGGAAGAAGCAAACCATTTCCAGGCCTCAATAATAACAGGTGTAGCCCTTTTAAGCCCTGTGCTCTTGTACATTTGCAGTTTACATTTTCAGTAGGTTATGTAACAATATGTTTATATGTGGCGTAAACCAGTTTTTCATGTATGTATGTATTTATGAAAACGAAAAACCAGCAAACAACATTTTATTTTGTTTTAAACTTATACAAAAATGTGCATTGTTTTTTGAATGCTCACAGAATTTTAATTCTCTGGATTATTATTGTAATGCCAAGCCAGCAGAGGGAGCCCTCACCCGAGTACTGACTGCACGCTCCCTCTGCTGCTTCTACAGTCACTTCCTGTTTGGGATTATTTAAGATGAAACCATGTGCTTCCTCTTCGCGAAGTATTGCCAGTTACCTGTCTTACTGAGCGTTATTCTGATTTTTCTGATTGTTTTCAAGTGTATGATTCTGCCTCGTTTTCTGACCATCGATTTCACGGATTACCCTATTTGGATTGTTTGCTTGTGTGGACTGAATTCAAGGTTTGACATTATTGCCTGGCTTCTCACTTGATATTTACGGATTATCCCCTGGACTGTTGAACGATTGGACTGCTCTTTTGGTTTTGACCCACTGCCTGATTACACGTGTATGTTTGTTGCTGTTTGTAATAAACTTCCGCACATGGATTCTAACGCCGCCTCAGCGTCTACGTTACAGAATACTTCGCCTACCATGAATCCAGCAGAGGTTTCCAACTTGCAAGCAGCATTCGCTTACCAAAGTGAACTATTGAAGAGTTATCAAGAGCAGCTCACTAAACTACAATCCGTCAACGAACACCTGACGCACTACGTACGAGCCCTTCCACCTCCCATGCCATCAGTGGTAAGCTTCGCTCTTCCTAATAAGTTTGATGGAACTGCTGAGCAATGCAAGGGTTTTGTTCGTCAAGTGAGACTGTATTTTGATCATCAAGGGGATCGATTCGAGTCTGTGGAAAAGAGATGTGCTTTTCTAATGACTTTGCTCACGGGAAGAGCCCTCGACTGGGCTTCAGCTGTATGGGATACCGATCCTCTATTCAAGACATCTGTCGATTGTTTTTTACAACAAATTCATGAGGTGTTCGAATATCCCGCAGGGGGCAGGGATATTTCGACTCAAATTATTCATGCTAAGCAAGGTAACCGAACTGCAGCTGATTATGCTATTGAGTTTCGTACTCTGGCAGCCCAGAGCGGGTGGAATGATGTGGCGCTCAAAGCCATCTTTTACAACAGTCTCAATGTCGATCTGCAAACAGAGCTCGCCTGTCGTCGAGAGAACTCATCGTTTTCAGAACTCGTTAATCTCACCATTAAGATAGACAATCTCATGAGGCAGACACCAAGGCAACGTATTAAATCAAGTGGTCATCGCAATTCCCTGATCTGCATTCCAACAATGGAACAATCATCTGTTGAACCCATGCAACTTAATGCTTCACGACTGTCTGAGGAAGAACGAACAAGACGTCGACAAAATCATCTGTGTTTTTACTGCGGTGAACCAGGCCATCGTAGTGTGGGATGTCCACTCAAGGTCAAACCTTCATCAGGGGTAAATATCCACAACTTCTCTGTTCTAAAAAATAAATCACTTACCTTACCTGTTACCATAAGAACTGATACTCTGTCTCTTGATCTGACAGCGATGATTGATTCTGGAGCCACATTGAATCTCATCAATAAGGACATCATCAAGAAATATAACATCCCAACCCAACCATGCATTCCACCCATCCAGATCAAAGCTATCAACGACTCTCTCATCGATCATGGTATCCACTGCCAGACAAAAACATTAAAACTTCAAGTTGGTCTGTTTCACCAAGAAAATATCACCTTGTATGTGGTAGACTCACCCAAATACGAAGTCATCCTAGGATTTCCCTGGCTCTCCATCCACGATCCGTCCATTTCCTGGTTTCAAGGGGAACTAATTCACTGGTCACCATTCTGTGAGAAGAACTGTTTTTCCAGCCTGTTACAACCCTGTCTCACCACAAGCATTGAGAGCCCTGAGACACAGGTAAAAATAACCATACCCAGTCATTATCAAGATTTATCTGAAGTTTTTAGCAAAACCAAAGCCACGCAACTTCCTCCACATCGTCCTTGGGACTGTGCGATTGATCTGCTTCCCAACGCCATGCCTCCTAAAAGTAGAGTTTATCCTTTGTCCAGAACGGAGGATCAGGCTATGGAGGAATACATTGATGAAGCTCTAGACTCTGGTTTCATCCGTTCGTCCACATCCCCTGCCACAGCCGGATTCTTCTTCGTGAGCAAGAAGGATGGTGGTTTGAGACCCTGCATAGATTACCGTGGACTGAACAACGTCACAGTAAAGTTCCGATACCCCTTGCCGTTAGTACCCCCGGCTCTAGAGCAACTACGGGAAGCCAACATTTACACCAAGCTAGACCTGCGAAGTGCATACAACCTCATCAGGATCAAGGAGGGTGATGAGTGGAAGACTGCATTTCTCACCACCAGGGGGCACTATGAGTACCAGGTAATGCCGTATGGGTTAGCCAACGCTCCAGCTGTCTTCCAGTCCTTCATCAATGAAATTCTCAAAGACTTCATGAACAAATTTGTTATTGCCTACATCGACGATATTCTGATTTATTCCAAGACTGAAGCAGAACATATTACCCATGTCCGTGCAGTACTGTCCCGCCTGTTGGAGAACCAACTTTATGTCAAGGCTGAAAAATGTGAGTTCCACGTTCACCAAACCTCATTTCTCGGCTATCAAGTTAGCCATCATGGAGTTAAAATGGACTCAACCAAGGTTCAAGCAGTCACGGAATGGCCTCAACCCACTACCATCAAGGAGCTTCAAAGATTCCTGGGGTTTGCCAACTTCTACCGCCGCTTCATCAGAAATTACAGTACCATAGCTTCTCCACTTACCTCACTCCTCAAAAATAAACCTAAGAAACTCTGTTGGACAGAAGAGGCAAGTCATGCTTTCGTCACTCTCAAGTCAAGCTTCACCTCAGCCCCCATCCTTAAACACCCTGACCCCGATTTACCATTTATTGTGGAAGTGGATGCCTCAGATTGCGGGATAGGAGCTATTCTCTCCCAACGGCATGGTCAACCAGGCAAGCTTCATCCATGTGCCTTCTACTCCAGGAAACTCACTAGTGCAGAGAGGAATTACGACGTGGGAAATAAGGAATTGTTATCCATGAAAGCCGCCATCGAGGAGTGGCGACACTGGCTGGAGGGTGCTCGCCATCCTTTCCAAGTTATCACTGATCACAAGAACCTTGAATACATCAAAGGAGCCAAAAGACTTAACCCTCGTCAAGCTCGATAGGCCCTCTTTTTCACTCGTTTCAATTTCACAGTCACTTATAGACCAGGAAGCAAAAACAGCAAGGCAGACGCTCTCTCCCGCAAGCATGATCCTCCTATGGACAATCTCAAACCTGAACCCATCCTACCACCCACTGTCATTCTGGCTCCAGTCTCATGGGACATCATGGACGAAATTCATCGCCGGCACGAACAAGATCCACCACCACCACAATGTCCCCCAAACAAACATTATGTACCCCAAGAGATGCGTCGCCAAGTATTACAATGGGTTCATACCTCCCTCAGTGCTGGTCATCCAGGTATATCACGCACCCTACACCTGTTAAAAAATTCATTCTGGTGGCCATCTATGACCAAGGACACGACCGATTTCGTTAAATCATGCCAGGTCTGCGCCCAATCCAAGACCCCCAAGGAATTACCCTCAGGCCTACTCCAACCATTACCTATTCCACAACGACCCTGGTCTCATCTTTCCATTGACTTTGTCACTGACCTGCCACCTTCCAATGAATTCACAACCATTCTAGTAATCATTGACCGTTTCTCCAAGTCATGTCGTTTAATCCCTTTAAAAGGATTACCCACAGCCATGGAAACGGCCTTAACTCTCTTTAATCACGTCTTCCGTATCTATGGTTTACCTGAAGACATTGTCAGTGACAGAGGAACTCAATTCACCTCTCAAGTCTGGAAAGCCTTCTGCAAACAGCTGGACATTAACGTCAGCCTCACCTCAGGATATCATCCTCAGAGCAATGGTCAGGTGGAGAGACTAAATCAGGAGATCGGCCGATACCTACGTACTTATTGTAGTCGCGAACAACATAGGTGGTCAGAGTTTCTCCCCTGGGCCGAATATGCCCAAAACTCACTCACTCATGCATCTACAGGCCTCACCCCCTTCCAGTGCGTCCTGGGGTTTCAGCCCCCCATGTTCCCGTGGTCAGGTGAACCTTCCTCGGTTCCGGCTGTCGACGACTGGATTAAGCGTAGTGAGAGGGTGTGGGACAGTGCTCATGTGCGTCTCCAGCGGGCTGTACGGGATCAGGAGATCCAAGCCAACAGACGCCGCCGTCCACACCCTCCCTACCAACCTGGACAGCGAGTCTGGCTCTCTACGAGGGACATCAAGCTGCGGCTGCCCAGCAGGAAGCTCAGCCCAAGGTATGTAGGTCCTTTCAAGATTCTTAAAAGAATTAATGAAGTAACCTACCAGCTTGAGCTTCCTGCTAACTACCGTATCTCTCCCTCTTTCCATGTGTCCCTCCTCAAACCGGTCCACCCGGAGGCTGACCCCGGCCAGCTGGCCCCAGAACCACCGCCACCCCTGGATGTAGACGGCATGCCCGCCTATCAGGTAAAGGAGTTACTGGACTCTCGGCGTAGAGGGGGTCAGCTCCAATATTTGGTGGACTGGGCGGGCTATGGACCTGAGGAGAGGTCATGGGTGGCCGCCAACGACATTCTGGATCCATCTCTCACCGAGGAGTTCCATCGAGCCAGACCTGACCGTCCAGCACCACGACCACGGGGACGTCCTCGCCGAGCTCCAGGAGTTGCTCCTAGAGGGAGGGGTTCTGTAATGCCAAGCCAGCAGAGGGAGCCCTCACCCGAGTACTGACTGCACGCTCCCTCTGCTGCTTCTACAGTCACTTCCTGTTTGGGATTATTTAAACTGAAACCATGTGCTTCCTCTTCGCGAAGTATTGCCAGTTACCTGTCTTACTGAGCGTTATTCTGATTTTTCTGATTGTTTTCAAGTGTATGATTCTGCCTCGTTTTCTGACCATCGATTTCACGGATTACCCTATTTGGATTGTTTGCTTGTGTGGACTGAATTCAAGGTTTGACATTATTGCCTGGCTTCTCACTTGATATTTACGGATTATCCCCTGGACTGTTGAACGATTGGACTGCTCTTTTGGTTTTGACCCACTGCCTGATTACACGTGTATGTTTGTTGCTGTTTGTAATAAACTTCCGCACATGGATTCTAACGCCGCCTCAGCGTCTACGTTACAATTATCATCACTTTTTAATGTAACCTGGTCTTCCTAAATGGGTAGTTCATCAAAAAAAAAAATATATAATAAAAAAAATTCTGTCATTCTTTAACATTTGTCTTTTTAATACTGCCTTACTTTGGTGGAACACAAACGAGTATATTTTGAAAATATTTCAGTGTTTTTTGTCCATATATTAAAAGTCGGTCGGTCCCAATTGTCCTTCATGTCATTCAAGATTTTTCTGTGAAAGCCATTGGCATTCAAAACAACACTTGACTTTTACAAAAAGCAAGAAGTTTTTCAAGAAGTCTTGAAATGACATGAGTGTGAGTAAATGATGACAGAATTTCCTTTTGGGGCTGAACTATCCATTTAAATGAAGATCAGAGACTGCTACTTTCAATTCCTCAACTTATTCTCACTGAGCGTATTTCTGTTCTTCGTAGTAAAAAGGCTTCATAGTAATACTATAGCAATATTTTAAAAAGACCTTTGCCTCCATTATGCTGTTCTTCAGGGAAACAGATAGCACCTCCGTATGTTCAGACTTTAGCTTGCTGGAAATAACAAGAAGTGAACTTGTTATATTTAAGAATGACTAACAAGCCTCTTTAATATTTATAATGTCTTTCCACACTGACTGCTCATTCGCAGCATCTCCAATTTTAATTGCAAATCTAAATTAGTCATTGAAACCTTTCTCACTAACTCAACACATACACGCGGCTCCAAATGCGCCATGACTTGAGTCATAGGCTGTCATGTTTGCTGCCAAGAAGAGGAGGATGGCGGTCCAGATCTGACTGTGGGGACCATCTGCCTCTCTCTAATCCAGTAACCAAACAAGAACCTCGCTCTGGTTCTTTTCCTTACTCGCAGTGCATTGCTGCTGAGGACATGAAGGCACTGGCAACTTACTAAAGAGCAGATTAATGCGACTTCTCCCAGTGGATGAGGTGTTGGTTAGGTTGAGGGCTTGACTTTTTGAAATAGCCTCATAGCATCAGTTGGCTTATTAACCTTGTACTGTTGTTTTGAAATGGAGATGAATGAGTTTGACATAGTTAAATGTAAGGAGGATGAGTTTTGGGAGCACATCGAAGACATAAAGACAGGCATCATACACCTATTTTTACAGTGTTTTGAGTGGGAACTAGTGCCAGCCCTGGCTAAATTGGTACCTTAGGGGAAATAAAACGTTAACAAAGAAATAAAAAACATAATTTTGTGTAAGATGTATGAAAGCTTGTTTTCTCTCAAAAAAAAAATAATTTCAAGCTAAAAAAATCGCAATTGTGAGTTATAAACTCACACTGGGTGATACAAAGTTGCAATTACGAGAAACAAAGTAACAGATATGAAATATAAAGTCACACTGTGAGGTATAAAGTCACATTTGGGAGATATAAAGTGTCTTTTTTTTACTCCGTGGCAGAAAGGGGCTTCCATAAAGAAGTCTAGTGGTGCAGTTTTTGTTTTGAATCCATGGGACCCATGTTTAAATCTTTAGTAAACCAAACATAATTGCAGATGAAGTTGACGGTCAGTGATCATAATTTACATTTTTATTGTATGGAAATAGCAGATTTCAATTCAAATATAATTTGGGATTCGAGCAAAATAATGGTGGGCACAGCATTTTCAGTTTAATGCTAGCTTTTTTTTTATTTTAGTGAAACAAACTAAACAAAACAAAACAAAACAAAACAAAATATGTAATTTGGTGCAGTTGCTGATATTTATATAGCCAAAAAGGCAAATGAAAGTTTGAATGCTAATGTAATACAATGAAATCTTTAAAACAGTATAGCAGAATACATATATAAAATGCATATAATATTAGTTGTCACTCTTTTTCTCCCAATAATGTGTCTTAGTAAGATTTAAAGGCTTAGTTGTATTATCAATCTGTAGTTTTTAATGTCTGGGCCAAAACACAATGCAACGATGATTGGGATATGAACAAATAAACATTTTTCAAAAGCTTGTTGGCTTTATTTGATACATTTTAACTATTTGTTTTATTTTGTATTCCTAAAAATTATGTATGGATACGTAAACCTAAGCTGCTTTGGTCCATTTTGAAATATTATTAACAATATAAAATTTACATTTACTTTATAAAAATCAGTAAAGTTTTCACAGCAGAAAGACACAGGAAACACAACCATTTTTTACAGTTATACTAATAAGGTCATTTGCTTGCTAAAAAAATTAACTATCATGTTTATTTGTCATGTTATTTGATCATGTTGATAATTTAGAGATAATTGTTCCTATCAATATGATGCAGTATAGACTTAATAGGGTAAAACCCACACGGAAATAACCTATATAAACATATATGTTTTAATATAGTTTTTGATATATGTTTTTAATATATGTGACATATATAAAATTGACCGTTTTCCTATAATATATGTACATATATGTACATATATGCACATATATGTACACATATATGCATACATATATGTACACATATACATGCATACATGTACCTATATAGGTACATATATGCATGTATATATATGTGTGCATATATGCACCTATATGTTTACCTATATATTAGTAAAATTATTAAAATCCATAGATGCTAGACAACATAAATAAAAGCCCAAAATGTCGAAATTTACATTTTTTATTTACTTAAGAACAATCAAATAGTACAAGAACAAAAATAAGACAAAAAACTGAACAGAAAAAAAATAATTATCTTGATGATCTTCTCAGCTCCGTGAGCTTCGAATTGATAGACGTGCCTATCTGCCCTCGGGTGGCTGCTGGCCACTTCTTCAATGTAGCATCTAGAGAAGACAAAAATAATAAGACAGTATAATAATAATAATAATATAGTGCTTCATCAGGAACCTGAAGTGCTTACAGTACAGCTGCGATTGGACACATATTTTGGATAAAGGGCTGATCATAATAAAAAATGCATCATGTAAACACGTCAATTGGAAGATTCTGATTGGATTCTGCTAAATCTGAAAGAAATTCTGATTGGAAACATCACCCCCCCCTTATTTTTTAGCAGCATCGTTCTTTCATATGCACATGTCCGTCATGGGGACTGCATTGTTAACAGTCACACGGTCAATCATGTGCATCCAAAGCAGAGAAAATTCATGGATAGGAAAAATTTAGCCACTCCCGCGTTTTTTGGTTTGCTTAAAACACACCTTTCAGCCATATTCATCTAGAAACTGCATTAAGACAATACAGAAAACATTGCATTTTGCATTGCATTTGGTGGATGTAACGGTGAATGTGTGGATGTGTATGAGCTGTAATGTGAATCTGGAAGTGACTTGAAATTGGAAAAAAGGCTTGATTGACAAAATAAAAAAACGACAAACCATTTTGTTATACATTTCCTTCTTTTCCACTATCTTCATACAAGAAAGAATTGACCTTGTAGATTTTTCAGGAAAACGTGTAGACATCATAGCTTTCCATCTCCTCTCACTTATTTGCCATAGTTAAATTCCATAACATGCCAATTACATGTGATACCAATTTCACGTGTTCGCACATACGTTTTTTGCATTTTTTTTTTTTTAGTTAGTTCTTAGTTATTGCCTTGATAATAGAAAATATGAGCTAGGCATCATGTATGACAGTTGCCAAAGTGAGATATGAGCTACAAAATGACCAGATCCTGCCATGAGCTATATAGGAGACATATCTTGTATGTACATATAGGGCTTATATGTGGATATAAAGAAGCAATACAGGAGACCTATATGGCCTTTATATGCACATATATGCACCTCAATTTTGCCTATATGTGGCATATATACGCATATATGCAGCATATATGTTATCATATATGTGTATATATACTGCATATAGGTTTCATATATGCGCATATATCCTCATATAGGTTCTTTCCATGTGGGAAGCAAATGATCTGCAGAAGGTGCGACCTGACTGGACAGACCTTTAGACATGAGAATCAATAATTTCATTTTCTCTGATCTGCTAAATGCAACAGCATAAAATAATCAAAATATAATAAACAGTAACATCAAGATTTTCTGAAAAGCTCTTTCAAATAAATGTACACTGTAAGAAGCGCTATACAAATAAAATTAGAATATCTGCTACCATGTTTTGGATGAACACTTTTTTACCTGTGCCAATAACTGTGCAGCTTTATTATCAAAGTAACAAATACATAAAAAAAAAAAAAAAGGTTAACTTCTAAACTCTGCCAGACTATTGAACCATCTGTGGAGTCTGCTTCAGACTTTATCATTTTCCGCAGGCGGTTGATAGATTGTGTTTAATCTCAGGTAATGATTCTGCTCTGTTTTAGACTGACATTACTGTAGGGTGTGAACAAGCCTGTCAGTTGTTCATCTAAGAAACAGCTCACTGGAGCGCAGTATGCCTTGAAGCTATTAAACAAGTTAACCACAGCAGCCACAAGCGGATACCCCCCATCATTTCACAAGAGTTTAAAGAAGAAACGCTGAGAGACATAAAAAGAAGACAGCAATAATGTGTCAGCCTTTATGGACTCAAACATGGATCGAAGATGGGTTAAGGCATTAACAAAATTACATTTAGCTTTGATTTGACAACAGAGACTTTGTGTTGGTTACGACTGATCATAAAACACTCCATAAGTGAGTGCAACATGCCCCAGTGGGGTTGTTACTAAACGCCTGGGAGCTATCAACAAAGAAGGAAATGCGAATTCTAAGGAACAAGAGGAGCAACCAGTGTTTCTTTTTGTCTGAGCATGGAAATGTGCAAAATTAAACATCAGCCAACGTAACCAGCAAATTGCATTGTTTTGAAGAGTACATCATTTTTATATTGTGCATAGTCCAAGGTAGCTTGCGACGCAGCCAATTATCCCCGGTATTGGAGGTTTTGAACAGAAAGGTCACTAGCAGAATTGTGTTGTGTGAATAGCTTGGGTGGATGAAGGATGAGAAGCTTTCACTTACGATCCTCTCACAAGTCAAGTGTAAACCAGAAGTCTTGTTCAATACTCCCATTTCTCCTGAATACTTCAATTATCTTGCTGCTCGGTGAAAGCAATAAAAGTGGTAAGAAAAGCCTTAGACAGGTTGTTTGGCCCCGGGTGGGTGTCAGAGTGGTGTGGGTCAAACAGCCAGAGCTTTGTATATAATTGGCAGAGAAAGGCTCTTTTTTAGTGTACCTTACTTTTTCAGTATATAGTTAACAGGATATCATAAAGTATAATGGCAGAAAAGCTCTTGATGAGACAAATAATGGATACAGTGCAAAGCATTTCACATATTTATGTAACAGCAAGATAATCCTTGTGAAGCAGAACTGTGCTTAATTGTACTGCATGTGCACTTGGAGTGTACTTTAAATCTTAAAAATCCCTGCTTGCAGATAATACAATATTATTGACATAAAAGGCCACTTAAATGTATGTTCACACAACACTGTTTTCAGAAAATAACTCTTTGAAACTGAAATATTTTTCAAAACAATACTGTTACAGCACACCTGCCTGGAAGTTTCTAGTACGCCTAAGACCTTGATTCGCTTGTTCAGGTGTGTTAAACTGGGGTTGAATGAATGAATGAATGAATGATGCATTTATATAGCGCTTTTATTGTGTATTGCTGTACACCCAAAGCGCTTTACAGTCATGTGGGGGTCTCTCCTCAACCACCACCAGTGTGCAGCATCCACTTGGATGATGCGACGGCAGCCACAGTACAACGGCGCCAGTGCGCTCACCACACACCAGCTACAGGTGGAGAGGAGAGGAGAGAGAGTCATTGAGCCAATCAAGTGTATGGGGATTATTAGGAGGCCATGATAGACAAGGGCCAGTAGAGGGAATTTGGCCAGGACACCGGGGTTACACCCCTACTCTTTACGAGAAGTGCCATGGGATTTTTAATGACCACAGAGAGTCAGGACCTCGGTTTAACGTCTCATCCGAAAGACGGTGCTTTTTGACAGTATAGTGTCCCCGTCACTATACCGGGGCGTTAGGACCCACACAGACCGCAGGGTGAGCACCCCCTGCTGGCCTCACTAACACCTCTTCCAACAGCAACCTAGTTTTCACCGGAGGTCTCCCATCCAGGTACTGACCAGGCTCAACGCTGCTTAACTTCAGTGGGCAACCGGTCTTGGGCTGCAGGGTGGTATGGCTGTGGCATGTTGGCTGAGGGTTGTAGCTAAACTCTGCAGGACAGTGGCCCTCTAGGAACAGGACTGGACGCCCCTGTTTTTGTGGATCCGTGTGACAATGTTTTCGTCTGTACACAAAACACTTTTGCTTTTTAAACATGCTCTTTGTAGTAATGCCAAATTATATTTTACTTTGAAGTAGGGCTGTCAACTTTAGTCGTTTAGTCGACTAATCGGTCGATGCCGTCTTGGTCGACTGACATTCTCATTGGTCGACCAGTTGCATAATTTTTTTTATTTATTTTTTTCACCAATAAAGACATTTTCATTGATTTACTCCTTGGTATTCCTTTATTAGCAGTTATATATTACTGTATTCTAAATATAATTAGCCTATGTTTTATCCCCAACTTTAAATGCTTTAATTTAGGCTATTTTATAACAGCACCACAGTTTAGCGCACTGTTTTTATTTGTACACTTGACGCGTTTGAAAATAGCCTAAAATGTAACAAAACGAAAATAAATCTATAGGCCTTCCTACTATACAGCCTATTATTTAGGGTTGTTTTTTAGACTATTTGTTTTTTTTTTTTAAACGCCTAGATCGGCTGGACAAAAGTTAACCCATAGCTTTGAAAGTAAAGAAGAATATACAGCCTGTATAAACGAGAGCTTTTGTTAGGATTTTTCATTATTTGGCAGTTTTAGCAGTTATATTTTTTGTAGCGTGTGGTGTGGTCAGGTGCGCGATTGTGACTGTCACTATAGACCTAGGACAGAGCTCCTCACTTTGCAGTTAAAAAAAAATCACTTAATTTTCAAAGATTTGTATTATTATTATAGTTTTATGTATTGATGTTTTTTCGTTGTTGTTTTATAAATGCTCTATGAAAATTGTTTAATAAATGTTCAATCAAAATGCAAAACATCGCGTCTTTTTTTTTTTTTTTAGTCGACTGATCGTTGCGCAGGACAGGACTTTTGTCAACTAAGCATTTCTTTGGTTGACTACAGCCCTACTTTGAAGTACATTTTAAATCATTATTTTGTGATCTTTTTGTCATGCTTCATTGTGTTGTTGTTGTACACTTATGCTGCCTTCACGTGCTTTCGGAAATTTGCTATTTCCCACTTATGAAGTCGTGATTACGAGCTTGTCCTATTCAAGTGCTTTAATGTCATAAAGAATAAAATGTAGCATTCACCGTGCTACATGCGGTTTGCTGACAATTCTGGAATTTCGGTCAAATACATGCTTATTTCACTACTTATAAAACATACAATGTGCTTCGAATGATCGTTATCTAGCCTATGAATACATTACTTTAGCGACAAGACAAAGGGATGTAGTTGTTGTGAGTACAGCATTGACAGCAGCAATGGTTGTCCCATCCACCATGTTTAAAGTTTATGGCCCGCCCAACTCAGAAACTCTGGTATCAAAATTAGTTCAGAATTTCCCAGTAGTAAATATGACTTGAGAGGCCGTTCACGTCGCATTACTCTATGGAATTTTAGTTGGTCTGTTCTTGATTTTCCTGTATTTGTTCCTGTTTCTTATGTTCCTGCTAGCTACTCGTTAAAATTGTTACCTATTATGTTCACCTGTCCCTTGTTTAATCTTTGTTAGCTCTTTTGTATTTAAAGGGATAGTTCAACTAATAATTAAAAGTCTGTGATCATTTACTCACCCTCAAGTTATTCCAAACCTGTATGAATATATTTGTACTTATACACACAAAAAGATATTTTAGTGACCAAACAGTTGCTGGTCCCTATTCACTTCTTTGAAATACTTTTTTTATGTTCAGCAGAAGAAAGAAACTCATACAGGTTTGGAACAACTAGAAGGTGAGTAAATGATGACTCTTTTAAAAATTATTTATTTATTTTGGGTGAACCATTCTCTTCAGTCAAAACCAAAGCAGAAAGACAATGAAGTATTTTCAAAAACCTCTCATTTTTATTTGTCTCCATTCATTCCATTCATCCATTTTCAACCAAGAAACAACCATGAATTTCTGCTGAGCTCTGCTCCGAGGCCTGGTAAGCTCTGAGTTAAAGCCTGATCATTAATGTACATTTCTAGTTCAACACACTCTATTATGGATTGAGCTGTCATTGTTCCTAGTGTTAATGTGTTCCACTCATGTATAATGGAATACAGCCGAGTCTTGAGCCAGAACCAGCTGCCAGCTGCATTACATCAAAAGCAGATCGAAGCAGAGAGACTGCACCTCGGTGAATATAATGTGTGTCACCTGCATGGCCAAGGCTAAATGCATCACTTGCGAGGGTCTGTCTGGCTGCCACAATCATGACATCATAACGCGCTGACTTTCATAGGAGGTAACAATAGGGACTGATGAGAATAATGCAACGACTTGAATTTTGGATTACTGAGTGTATTGGTGTTTTTTTTCTCTCCTCTGAATTTTGGCATTTCATTTTCTTATATTTCCCATCAGCACAAATTAAATTATCCTGTAGCTTCCTGTTAAAACCGAGTCCTTGAGCCAAACTGAATAAATCACAAATTCAGTGTGAGTTGTCGAACCACTTTATCAAAGGTCTAATAGTATGGCTTCAGGGGAGCTTTTACAGATGAGCAGAACCAGACACGTCTGAAGAGAATCTATTGAGATTGTAATTTTTCTCCTGTCTGAAACCTGCTTTAAGGCTTATTCGATCACAGGTATAAGAGTAGGATTTGGCATGATTATGATGTTTCCATATCTGTGCAAGAAAAGCACTGTTACCTGGGCTGTGCGTGTTACATTAGTCCAGTCCCTCTCCACACTAGCAGATGGCTCCTGTATGGGTGGTGTAGAGTGGGTGTACTTTCCTGTACTCATATGATGAGCCTGCAGAATTGTTTGGCTAAGGTCCAGAGAGATCATATTAAAACTTCTTTGTCACTTCTGAGACAGCGATTGACTACTGAAGTTGCATTTGTAAGATGTTACATGGTTGGCTGATTGCAGATGAACTTGACAACCAGATCTATTTCATTCCCTCATAATGCACTCAAATGCATGTTCAACCCTTTGTTTGCAGAACTGGATGGATATTTATGCAAAAACATGAACAACCAATGAAATCTTCCATCTCCTGGGATGCTCATGTTAAACTGAATCATAAATATTCATAAAGTGCTATAGACGTAGCCTGGCAGATACTGCACACGAATGGATACTATTTTCATGTTATGGCAGATATTAAAATTATATTCTATGTTCTGAAAAACTAAAATCAATCATTTATAATGCTACAAGTGAATTTAGGCATCACATCGTATCATACAGTATGAAAAAATAAATAATAAAGAATTATTATAAAAAAATTATAATGATTATACATTATAATCATATAAATATATATATATATATATATATATTCATATTATGGCTGTTAAATAATAAATAGCAGACATTAAAATGCTTCACTGTTTTATCTATTTCTATCTATTTTCTATTTTTTATCTTCACTATTTTATTATTTTCAAACATGGGTTTGGTTTAACTGATTGAAATTACATATAATTTACTGTTGTCATTATAGTGAATACTGTAACATTTGTGACAAAAGACATATTAAAATTAAGTGTAACCTTATTGTTTTTCGATATTAACTTTAAGTGTGTTTTAGATAATGGCAAGGATAATGTAAATGTTAAAAAAAGGGGAAATAAACATGTACAATTAAATATCTATATACAGAGATACATTTAAAAATCTCTAATACTGACTTATATTAATAGCACTTATGCAGATGTCTCGTGTTTATATCCCGATTTCATCCCCCATTGTGTCTGCCTAATGTTTTCTGTCAACTCACTGATAAAAAGTGGCAAAATGATCCCCTTCCCCCACATAAACCATAAATAAAACACTAATCTGTTCTATAAACCTAGTAAATCAATCCACCAACGGACAATTTACAACATTATGCATGAAAAAAAAGAGCAGAAATGAATAGCAAGCATGTCCAATTTCAAGATGAATAGATTCCTGGTCATATTTGTGTTTTCGTTCCCCCATGTCTCCCCGTGTACATGGAGCATCTCTAAATGTGGCCCCGCACATCTCCTTAATCACCCTCACACCTGACACTCCCCCGTCGTCATAGCAACATGATCCAAGTGATCTTTCTGCATCCTCTTGAGCGTTGCTCTATTTTCTCTGAGCTAAAGTGAGATCTAATCAAAACTGTGTGTGAACAACTATTTATTCTGTTTAGCAATTCACCATAGGTGCAGCATGAATGTTTTGTTTAAGAGAACGGAAGAAATAGAGAAATATCCTTCATTACCAGCATTTATAAGAAACGTGCTATTTTTGGTTCAGTTTATGAACAGAAGATTTACTTTGTACTTTGTTTTGCATCCGAAATCCCCCTTGGAGCTACCCTTAAGCACCAAATTGCAGCCAATAAAAATGCATATTCAAAAATAAGGATCGTTATTGGTAATTATTTGTTCGAGCTCTCTCTTCCTTTCACACCGAACAGATTCGCTGGAGCCGACTGCAACAATTAGCATTTGAAAATGCTCTATGGCCATGGCTGTTGACTGAGCATGCATAATGAATAGCGTTTGAAAGAAAAACATCTCCGAGAGCACAGCTGAGACGTCTGTCGTGCCATGGCCTGATGATATGCATTGATTCTGCTGTACTAATTCACATTTGAATCACAGAATAGCATTTCACTGCAAGCTGTCGGCCCTGTTAGCCTGGTTCTGTGAAAGTATATTGCATTGAGAAAAATAAAGCAATATTTTGTGGGTGCGATACTGCAGCCGGCCAATAAAGCTTTCATCACTTGAGATTTATAGTTTCATTTGGGTGGCGCAGAAATCATAAACCATCTGATGTTTGGGATGAACTCAGGATTGACAGGATTTAGAGGTAGCTAATAGGACAACAGAGGCAGTAACTGTCACCCTCACTGATCTAGGCTCTGATAATGACATGAGTCGCTACGTTTGCCTTGTGAATCGGTCTTGAAATGTGATTGGGATGTCACTATTGTCACAGTGGTCTGGTTGGATATTGTAGTGATGGGACATCTGCGTTTATTCTTTAGGACAGCTCATGTGATGATTGCATTATTTGACTCCAGTCTTGCAGTCATCAGTAACAAGTTCACAAGACAGAAAGAGGCCCAAAACCATCAGATTTCAATTCTGCTCTCTGGGGGTGATCAAACTCTCCTTTTCAAATGCCTTTGTGTTTCCACTGCTCACAAGCTCCTCATGTTTTGCAGTTCAGAGGCTGTCTGACACAGTACTCAAAGATATTGATTTTCTCTTTTCAATGGTAGTCATTCAGGGTCATTTCCTAAATGAGGATTACAGCAGTAGTGTTTGAAGTCACGGGCGGTGAGCTCTCAGTCTTGTTCATTGAGCTTTTGAACTGCTCAGAATTTCTGAAGGTCCTAATTTTTTTTTCATTTAGAAGCATTTTGTCTTGCTTTCCATCAAATAAATATTTGGGCTTGCATAAAACAACATGCATTTAACTGGACAAGCAAAATACCTTAGTAATAATATTAATAATGCAAGAAAATCTAACCGCATTAAATATTAGAGCTTGTTTTTTTAGAAAATATCTTGTTCGTTTGCCATCGGCAAATTTTGTTTTGCTGTTAAACCTTATAAAAACTAATGAGGTTTCCACTTAAAGCAATTTTAAATTGATATGTTCTCACAAGTTGTACCAGCTAAACTTTAAATTTACTCAGTTTCTCAAGTTAATTCCTCTTGTTTCATTAAACACAAGTCTAATCAAATTTAATGAGGTTGTGGGTTAAAGTGTTCTCTGAAAACAACAACGTTGTACTTGTTTACAAGTACTGTAAATTTAACCTGTTTTATGGATTTTTACTAGAAAGCATGGAAGCCCATTTCTACCATTTTCACAGTTTTGAGAACAAAAAGACATAAACTCAGAATTGTGAGATATACACTTACAAAAGATATATTGATATATAAGAAAAGTCAGAATTGTGGCAAAGTCACAATTACCTTATTTATTTTTAATTCCATGGTAGAACAATAAAAAACAGAATTGCGAGATGTAAACTCAGAATTCTCAGACAAATAGAAAGAACTGAATATTAATTCAGAAATGTTATGGGAAAAATATCGCAATCACCTTTTTTTTTTTTTTTTAAATGTATTTATTTTTATTTTGTGCCAGAAAGCGGGCGCCGCAGCATAAATGGCTGCCCACTGCTCCGGGTGTGTGTTCACGGTGTGTGTGTGTTCACTGCTGTGTGTGTGCACTTTGGATGGGTTAAATGCAGAGCACGAATTCTGAGTATGGGTCACCATACTTGGCAGTATGTCACTTCACTTTTTTTTTCTTTAAAAAGGCTAGCATAGGAAAGTTAGATGAAAATCCAGATAAAAAAATAATTTGCAGTGTGGTCTCTGACCTTTTCAATGCAGGAGAGAGCTGATAGTAATGGGATTGTATTTTCCTACCTTGTTGAGTTTATCAGGTGAAGGTGACATGGTATAATTGAGCTAAGTGTGAAAAGACCCAACAGGTAATTCATTTGCAGGCTTTTTTTAACCTTATTCTTTAGCTCAACTAATTTCTCTCTATCTCCCTCTCTCTCACACATTTCTCTCTCTCTCTGGTGACTGATATTGATTTTCAGTGTTGCTACAAGGCCATAAGCGCCTGCAGCAATTAGCACCCTGAACTCTGAAGATAGTTTATATGCAATGTGCTGCAAAAAGAGCAATCGCTAAACTCTCACAACAAATCAAAATCAGTAAAGGTTTGCTCAGAGCTCTTCACAAAGAAATGGTTGTACTAAAAGTGAATATTTGAAAATGGTTTTCATTAGTGATGAATTAATAAACCACGCTTTCATCAGGTCGTCTTTGACTGGCTGAATGGGCAAACTTGCAAAAAATGTCATTTTAAATTCTAAGTTGTCAGAATGTGAGTGTAATTTGTTTTCTGACCTGTCAGAATGTAGTTTCGTCTGCTCTAAAATAGAACATATTGGACTTTAAAGCTTCTCATTCAGCAGTTGTTTTAGTCCACCACAAGAGATCAGCTGCTGTTCTCTATGCCGGGCTTGTACTTGCTATTGATTCCTTTAAATCAATACACGCTGCACAATCATATAAATAATACTGTTTGAGGCGTGGGGGTGATAGCTCATTTTTGGCCTTCACATGCATTTGCTAAAATGGCACAAACCACTGACCACCAGAGCTGAGATTTAGTCTAGCATGAATGAAACAGCAGAGCAGAAATGTATTCATTTCACTGCAGAGCTCAGCGGGAAAAAAATACATTTATTTAAGATTTTCTTGAACATCTATTATGTAGGGGAGACCAGGGAGTGTTGTAACACATTTTGTTTTAACGTCTGTAAGTCTGTGTTTTTTTGTTGTTGTTGTTTTTTTTTGTTTTTTTTTTTGATGTTGTTGTTTTTGTATTAACAAAAGCTTTGATATAATATTTCTCTACTACATATTAAAGTATGTAGCAGAGCACACCAGCCTCATAAAATCTGTAAATTACACTTAGGAAAAGAAAAGAAAAGAAAAGAAAAGAAAAGAAAAGAAAAGAAAAGAAAAGAAAAGAAAAGAAAAGAACATAGGACTGTACTACTGTGGTAATGGACAAAGTAGAAAACCATTTAAAATGATGCTGTACATGTGGGTACCCTGTAAATATCATGATGTAAAAATGTTTGGGGTCAGTACTTTTTAATGGCTACTTTTATTCAGCAAGGACACATTAAATTGATAAAATATAATACTAAAAATAAAGTGTCATAGTTTCCACTAAAATATTTAGCAGCACAACAATTTTAAACTATTTTTATTGAGCACGAAATCAACTGTTAGAATGATTTCTGAAGGATCATGCACTTAAAGGTGCTTCATGGTGCCTTAGAAGAACCTTTTTTGTATAAATGGTTCCAAAACGAACCTTAAACATCTGAAGAACCTTTCTGTTTCACAACAGGTTCTTTGTGGCAAAAAAAGGTTCTTCAGATTATAAAAACGTAAGAAAGAGATGGTTCTTTACAGAACCTTTGACTGAATGGTTCTTTGTGGAACCAAAAATGGTTCTTTTATGGCATCGCTTTGAAGAACCTTTTAAGCACCTTTATGTGTGACACTGAAGACTGGAGAAAGGGCTGCTGAAAATTCAGATTTGAAAATTCATTATAGTAAATTGCCCTACAATATGGCTTCAAAAAAGTATCAATGGTTTGTCCAAATTCAAAGTATTCATTAAACACTAGGGGAAAAGATCCCAAATTACTTACTGCTTCCAATGAGATTCTGAAATGTGCATTGAATGGACATGGGAGAAGAGTTGTGAATATGATGCATCTCTGTATGTCCAACGCTATCTCATGAACCATTCGTACGTATTTTACAAGGTGGCTAATTCGTACGAAGTCGTATGATTTCACTCGTACAATTTTGTACAAGTTGTCTAAACCCCAGTGACGGGTAGGTTTAGGGGCGAGGTTAGGTATAGGTCAATTGTACAAATTAATACGAATTGTGCAAAAATACGTACGATTTAGCAAAAATCGTTGTTATAGTGAGGTCGTACGAATTAGCCACCTCGTAAAATATATATGAATTACAACCAACATGGTCCATGTAGTATGTTCAGATTTCATTCATACTACAGTCATACTATATATAATGTATTTGTAATGGTCACAAAATTCATCCCTAAGAAATTAATTCCTGGAACTTCTTTGGTTTAAAAAAAAATCAAAGATTTTAAGTGTAAGTAACTCAAAATGATCAAGTAGAAAACTGGGGCAATGGGAAATAAGCTTATCCCATAAGCTATTGCAATTGAATAATTTATTATGTTTGCATAGTAAAAGCTTGGGAACTTATGCAAGCATTTAAGTAGCTGTTATTTAAAATATTAAAAGCTTTTAGCTCTTTTAAGGTTCGTAGAGTTTTAGCTTTTTTCCTTGTTTCATGATAAATTTATTTAATGACCTTCACTCTTAAAAATAAAGTTGCTAAAAAGGTTCCTCACAGCGATGCCATAGAAGCACCTTTTTTTTGTTTCCACAAAGAACCATTCATTCAAAGGTTCTTTAAAGAACCATCTCTTTCTTACCCTTTATAATCTGAAGAACCTTCTTTCGCCACAAAGAACCTTTTGTGAAACAGAAATGTTCTTTAGATGTTAAAGGTTTTTTTTATGGAACCATTTAGACAAAAAAAGGTTCTTCTATGGCATCGTGAAGCACCTTTATTTTTAAGAGTGCTGAAACTAATAGTTTTTTCTATATTGATGTCGCAGCATGAATATCTCTACTAAATTTGAACCAATTTAACTGAAATTAGTAAGTAGAAACAATGAGGTTCTCATCTGAGTTAGGTCTCCCAGATTTTCTTTTCTTCAGATTAACAGAAGCGGAGAGAAATTTCATGAAATTCTTGCAGTTTAATTTTAAATTTACGTTTAACACATTAGGTGAACTTGACATCTTTGAAAAGACATCTCTGAAATAATTATATTCACCTTTTATAGGAAACACATACAGTGAGGAATCATATGGTGAGATGTGACTAATTCTTGGAATAATTCTTGAAATAACTGAATAATTAATTATTTCATCACTGTTTTCATCTGTGCATCATAATATTTTTATGAGGGACACTGTCCATCTGCTGGTCAGCATCATGAACTGCACTTGGGGATATTGTCCAGAGTCTAGACTATGTCTAATAATAATATTTTATACAGAGCGCTGAGGGAGAGAATATTTACTGTGTCTGTCTGGCACTGGAAATTTAGACTTTATTTTTTTTCAGTGGGCCCTGAATGTGCAAGGAGAAAATATATTTACTAAACAGAAAATATACTGCTGCTGGAGAGATGCTTAATAAGACTTTATGCGGTAACACAATCGATTACTCACTATCATGTTGTTCCTGTTGAACACAAAATAAGATATTTTGAAGAATGTTGGTAAGCAGTCAGTTTTCTTGTTTTTTATACTATTTATTGCAATATGGAACTTAAGAGTGGTTAATTGATGACAGAATTTTCATTTTTGTCTCTTTAAACAAACAGCTAGTGCAAAATCAGAAGCTCAAACACTGAAAGGAAAATATATATTTGTTATGTCAAACCATTAGCCATGGTTTTGAAATCAACATACAAACCACTGACAAATAGGGTATGTTTAAACCCTTTCCAGCAGTACAAATGTATCCTACAGTACAATTTGAGCTTGGAGTAAATGCGTAACCTACTCTGCTCTCTAGTGAACATGTAATGCCATTGCACAGTGTGACTCTCAGCGCCTGATTCGACGGCGTGCCCTCAGCTGACTGTATTTATACCCTTTAGCTGCTTATTGGCACTTACTTGTTTGCACTTTACGGATTACTGTAAGCTTTTGACTCTTCAAGAGCACCAATGAAATGCTTTCTCAAATCTGATTATATCCACACAGCCCAACTCCATTAGCTAGTGTCATTATTACCTTTAAGAATTGAAAGCACCTGCTATTGTGGTCTCTCGGGCTGCTTTTATTCTCTTATAAGCATCACTGAACAATCTGTTACCTTAATCGTAACACGCCATGCTTTAAGAATTCTCAAGATTTTTAATTGTATGCTCAATTGCAAATTTGTGGTGAAATAATCGTTTTACACTGTTCACTGATAATGTTATTCTTTTTGGTTACACTTTATTTTTAAAGTGTCCCTGTTACAGTGTAACTATACATTTAAGTACTGAGTAATATTAATTAACTACATGTACTTACTATATGCTTAGGGTTAGGATTAGGGTTTGGCTTATAGTTTTACTTGCACGTAATTATGCATAATGTATTGTTATTATAATAGTAAGTACTTGTTTGCACTTTAACGTGTAACAAGGACACCTTAAAATAAAGTGTTACCTCTATTTTTTATTTAGTAACAATTGCAAAATAAATGTTTTAATGCTTTGTTTTAATTTTTAAATATATATATATATATATATATATATATATATATATATACACACAAACACACACACACATACATACACACATAGTGAGGAAAACTATTATTTGATCCCCTGCTGATTTTGTACGTTTGCCCATTGACAAAGAAATGATCAGTCTATAATTTTAATGGTAGGTTTATTTGAACAGTGAGAGACAGAATAACAACAAAAAAATGAAGAAAAATGCATTTAAAAAAAAGTTCTAAATTGATTTGCATTTTAATGAGTCAAATAAGTATTTGAATAATAGTATATTATTTTTCAAAACATGACTTAGTACTTGGTGGCAAAACTCTTGTTGACAATCTCAGAGGTCAGAGGTTTCTTGTAGTTGGCCTCCAGGTTTGCACACATCTCAGGAGGGATTTTGTCCCACTCCTCTTTGCAGATCCTCTCCAAGTCATTAAGGTTTCGAGGCTGACGTTTGGCAACTCGAACCTTCAGCTCCCTCCACAGATTTTCTATGGGATTAAGGTCTGGAGACTGGCTAAGCCACTCCAAGACCTCAATGTGCTTCTTCTTGAGCCACTCCTTTGTTGCCTTGGCTGTGTGTTTTGGGTCATTGTCACACTGGAATACCCATCCACGACCCATTTTCAATGCCCTCGCTGGCTTCAATGCCCTGGCCCTGACGGTACATGGCCCCGTCCATCGTCCCTTTGATGCGGTGCAGTTGTCCTGTCCCCTTAGCAGAAAAACATCCCCAAAGCGTAATCTTTCCACCTCCATGTTTGACGGTGGGGATGGTGTTCTTGGGGTCATAGGCAGCATTCCTGCTCCTCCAAACACGGCGAGTTGAGTTGATGCCAAAGAGCTCGATTTTGGTCTCATCTGACCACAACACTTTCACCCAGTTCTCCTCTGAATCATTGGCAAACTTCAGACGGGCCTGTACATGTGCTTTCTTGAGCAGGGGGACCTTGCGGGCGCTGCAGGACTTCAGTTCTTCACGGCGTAGTGTGTTACCAATTGTTTTCTTGGTGACTATGGTCCCAGCTGCCTTGAGATCATTGACAAGATCCTCCCGTGTAGTTCTGGGCTGATTCCTCACTGTTCTCATGATCATTGAAACTTCACGAGATGAGATCTTGCATGGAGCCCCAGTCCGAGGGAGATTGACAGTTATTTTGTTTCTTCCATTTGCGAATAATTGCACCAACTGTTGTCACCTTCTCACCAAGCTGATTTACTTACCTGTATAAAAGACACCTGGGAGCCAGAAATTTTGCTGATTGATAGGGGATCAAATACTTATTTGACTCATTAAAATGCAAATCAATTTATAACTTTTTTTAAAATGTGTTTTTCTGGATTTTTGTTGTTGTTGTTGTTGTTATTCTGTCTTTCAATTTTCAAATAAACCTACCATTAAAATGATAGACTGATCTTTTTTTTGTCAGTGGGTAAACATACAAAATCAGCAGGTGATCAAATATTTTTTTCCCCCACTGTTATATATACATGTATATGCTGTATATAAACACACACACACACACAAACTGACAAAACTATATTTTCAACCCCCTAACCTACCCCTTACAGAAAACCTGTTTACATTATTACACTTTCAGATAAACATCATTTACTATTTTTTATATTTTATTTTCCCTCTTGGGAATGTCAGAAAATTCAGGTTTTACTATCCTTGAGGGGACTTTTGATCCCTACAATGTATCATAAACAAGTACACACACATACACACACATATACAGTGGTAAATATGAGCAAAGGCAGCTGTGAAAATAAATCTGCATTGTTCATCCTTTTTATCTTTCATTCAAAACATTCACAAAATTCCAACCTATCATTGAAGTAAAACAATTGAACGTGTGTGTGTGTGTGGGGGGGGGGGGGGGTCTCATTGTGAAATAAATGCTTTCTCTAGTTCATAATGGCCACAATTATTGGCACCCAATTATTGCAAAGTCCTTTTCCCAGGGTAACAGCTCTGAGTTTTCTCCTATAATGCCTGAAGAGTTTGGAGAACACCTGATAAGAGATCAGAGACCATTTTCTTCATACAGAATCTCTTCAGATCCTTCAGATTCACAACTCCATGTTAGTACTTCTTCTCTTCAGTTCACCCCACTCATTTTCTGTAGGGTTCAGGTCAGAGGACGGGGACAGCCGAGGTAAAAGATTCATTTTGTGCTCTGTGACACATTTGTGTGTTTATTTTGATGTTTGTTGTGGATTATTGTCCTGGTGGGAGATCCAAACACGGCCCATTATTAGATTTCTAACAAAGGCAGTCAGGTTTTGATTTTCTATCTGTTGGTATTTGATAGAATACATGATGCCATGCATCTGAACAAGATATTAAGGACCTCCAGCAGAAAAACAGGCCCACAACATTAAAGATCCAGCAGTATATTTACCTGTGGACATGGGGTACTTTTCTTTTTATCCCTGTTTGTACTAAACTCATCTTGAGTGTTTGCTGCCAAAAAGCACTTTTTTTTTGTTTCATCTGACCATAGAATTAAAAAAATAAGTAAATATGAATGGGAATATACTATATATACGAGATATTTTACTCATAAGAATTTCTAGGGGTGCCAAAAATTGTGGCCAACATTAATTGGAGAAAAACATGTATTTCATCATGAGATTTTCTCCCCACTTTCAATTGTTTTACTTCAATGATGGTTAGAATTTTGTGAATTTTTTGAGTGAAAGATCAAAAGGATAAAGTATGAAGATTTATTTTCACAGCCGCCTTTGCTCATATTTATCAAGGGTGCCAATATTAGTGGAGGACACTGTATATATATATATATATATATATATATATATATATATATGACAAAATGAAAACAAATTATAAATAAAAAATTAAACAAAACATAAATTTTAATTACAAATTAATTTACAATTAAACATTACATTGTTGTAAATTCAGTTTTTATTAAAATAATATATAATTAATATTTATGTTTTATTTAATTTTAGCTTTATTTAAATGACAGAAAATAACTTTTTAACAGTTTTTTTTTAGTTAACAATAACAACACTGTCTAGGTTTGCTTCTTCTCAAGGTTTTTCTCCTCTTCAACATCTCCTCTTTTTCCAATTGCTGTTCCAGTTAAGGGCTGGTTTTCAGTAAAGCCACTTTAAAACTCTATGTATTGTGAAAAGCAGTATACAGACATTACACCTGACTTGAACTGACTTATTAGACTTGTATGTAATTATTGTATGTAACAACAACAACAATAATAATAATAATAATAATAATAATTCATATTTTATATAATTATTTTAAGAATGTCTCAGGTGTGACATTTATATCTCATTCTGGTAAAATACGCTACTGGGCCTTAGAAATCTGTGATGGCATCTCCTGTGGATAGTACTCCAAAAATCCTTGTTGACACATCACAACATGTCAAAATAAACTGCTAAACTAGTGAGTTGATTTTCAGAGTGAGTACTGTGAGTTGTCTCCAGTTTATTGTGATCTATATGAAAGTGAACAGGCAGGGCAGAACAGCAGGCTGAGTCACTGGAGTTCAGCCGTAGACTCGCCCTGCGGCAATCACTGCGTTAAGAACCACAATCTACTGTACAGAAATGGACAAAAAGAAGATGCTTGTCTGTTGCGTTTTGTTCTTCAGAGATTTTTCTAGACATCTTTGACGTCATCATTGTGGCAGTAACCAGCTTTTTTCCTGAGAAGTGCATGCGTAATATCTTGTACAATGCACTATAATTCATCTTTAGGCTGAAAATGCAAAAGTATTGAGACCTCCATGCCAACTGGACAGTTTTCCAAAAATATTGGCTGATTTGAGAACACATAATGCATAAGCTCAGCTGAATTCCTGCCACAGCCTAATATGAGACCATCAAGCTTAAATGAAATTACAGTAATCGGATACTCTCCAGAATCCATATATTCTTCTCACACAGGCACATTTCTAACAGGGATTACTGATTAATGTCACTATGAGGCCATCACACAACTGATGAACTGTGAGTACTGTAGTAAACAGCGAATCTTTCATCGTCGTTTGAAAGATGTGAGATATAGCAGAAGGCTTGTCTTTTGGATCCTCGGAGCGAGATGGAAATTTCATGCTTTTGTGTTCTCATGATTTTGCCAATATTGCTGGGCTGGTGCCTCAGCTGTCTTTGTCTTCGTGCCTGCACAGCATGGAGGATTCAGAATCCTGCATCGCATGCTTGTCACTCACTTCTTTGAGTCCTAAATAACAACTCATGCAGAGCTATTATGAGCAATTATGTGTAACCCAAAGCTAAGCCAGGAGCTACTTGGAAAGCTGCTCCTCATCTGCAGGGTTAATCTCTGCACTTCTGGATCATGCCAAACAGAGTAGGAGCGAAGACGCAGACCTTTTCAGTTTCCACTCATACTTTCGTTATGCTTCATCTCTGTGCTGCAGGCAGGAAAGAGTATTTTTTCCTTAATAAACTCCCAATTGCTGCTTATTCATAATAAGGTTATAGTAGTTACGTTTAGGGGTTAAGGATCTAGAATATTTAATTATGTAGAATATGGCATTAATAGATGCCTGATAAGTACTAATAAACAGCCTATATGCTAGTATGCATGTTAATAAGCAATTAGTTAATAGTAAATAGAGTTCCCTAATCTAAGGTGCAACTGAAAATACTATTTTCTGCCTGCAGTACAAAGATGAAGCATCAGAAAGAGTGTTAATTGCCTATGAAAATTTGCTGCCACTATAGGGTGGTGTCACTAATCAAGTTTCCATCCAGATTTTGCACTGTTTTGTTACCGTCAAAGAGATATGGGTTAAAAAAAAAAAAAAAAAAAACGTTGCGAAATTGGCTGTCTACAGCCTGTTTCTGGCCTTTTACCGATAAAATGGTGTGCGTCATGACGTCATCCTTAAAAAAACTAATTGTCGCATAAGTTTTGGTGTATCGCAAAAAATGTTGCCCTTGAGCTGTTGCCATACATAATTTATCATTTTGCGTAAATTATAGGCTAGGCTAGCTGTTCTTCATCCATTTGAAAAAAAAGGGGGAAAAAAGCCTATATTAAATTGTATAGGCCTACATAAAATCATTTTTATTAAGTGTCATGAGTTTTTTTTTTTTTTTTTTGTACTTTGTTATAGACTAGATAGATAGGCCACTGTTGATAATCAAGCAATGATCATAAACAGTTGCAGTTGTATTATTATAATTTTTCTGATTAACGTATAGGAAATAGGAATGCTCAATAGGAATGCGGTTATTTTATTTCTCCTAACCGACGGTCGTTAAGCCATATTAACCCTTAACCGACAAGATTATGTTAAATTACAATTAAATTAAATTTAAATTGATAGGTGGCTTGACCCATTACAAATACCTAAATTTGTTTTCCAGGGATTTATTTTATACACGCAAAAAGCAGAATAGACAACATGAACATGACCTGCATGAACTGAGAAAAATATAAGCTATTATACATAAAAGAAACAGGCCCATATGCAAAATATATTTTTCTAAATAATGAATAAATTAACAAAACGAAAGAAAAAAAAACCTGCAACAATTAGCAGCCTAGATGCAGAATTTCGGTTCATTTTTGTGATGCACTCTTGAGAAAGCAGCAGTTTTCCTTTATTTCACAAAAGTACGTTTTGTTTTTTATTGTGAATGTACACAAATAAAATAAATATTTTTAATAGTTTTGAATAATGTCTTACTCTTATATGACCACAAATGAAGGAGTAGGCTAGTGCAAGTTGTTTCCACTTTTACAAGGGGAAAAAAACAAAACAAAAACACACAAGCGATCGCGCCTGTGCCTCGCGCGCAGTTAAGCATAGCCTGTTCATGTCATAATAAAATACAGTCAGCCAAAAATATTGAAGAAACATGAAAAAAAAAAAATATTTCCCCTCACTCCATCAACAAATTTAACGGTAGAAAGAACTCAGAACAAAGCACGAATAAAAATATAAGAAGCTAACAAGCCAAAACGAATTCATTTAAACTTTTGTTCTTCACGTTCATGCAAAGCAAAATGTGCTTGGCATAATATCACGGGGGTATGGTTGTCAAGCTGAAAGGCACAGACTACAGGCTATTTAAACTGAACAGTGCACTGTAAAAATAATAATAATAATCATGTAAACTAGGCTAGCCTACTAACATCAAATTAAGATAAGTGTGTTTGAGAGGTAACTTGTCTTTTTCTTACCATGTATAAAATAATTTTAGATACAATTTAATAATATGAATATGATTTAATGCGCTTTTGAACTACAGGGAAACGCTGCTTTAACGTGAGCAACACCATGAACACGGACGCTGCCTATAGGCTAATTCTGTCATGTGACATCACATTTATTTGCGTTAAAGCCCCTTTTCTCAACAAAAATTGTTTCCAAACAAATTTTTGCGACATTTGAAGTATCGATATCGAATTTATGCGCTAAAGTTAAACGGAAAAAGATTTTGTCGACACATGAGAAATTTAATCGATAATTGGCATTTCCATCAGCTATATTGTAAATATTTTAAAGTGCTAAATATTTTTTCGCAAAAAAATCCTTGGATGGAAACCTGGTTACTGTCAGGCTATGTGGTTTGCTAGGATGTTTGAATGGTTTCTATATGTATATGGCCCGAGTGGGAGCTCAAAAAGTTACTTTTAAAATTTAAAGTAGCTACACCCTTCATCAACAAAGCCATGCAATATGAGTTATCATTCATGTACCACAAACGGTGCGGGATGAGTTTCCATGATCATTGTCACTAATTTGATCCAAAAAAAGTGTCTTAAAAAAACAGGTTAGGTTTTGAATCCCAGATTTTGAATGCATGTTGCTTAGAATGGAAATATTCTTTTATATCTTTTTTTTTTCCATGTTAATTATATTTTGATATTATTTAAAAACTAAAACTAAACCATATTTTAAAGCAAAAACTAAAAATGTTAGCGAGGCACTTTAGTAAGAAACTCTTAGTTAACAGTGAACGTGTGCTCCCTAATCTAAAGTGTTACTGTACATTTTTTTAATAAGGATTTATATAGTACTTATTATGGCTTTTAATAGTGTAAGATAATAATTAACATAAAAAAAAATTACTCAGTAAAATAATATTTTCATTCTAAGCAACAGCAGGATCCAGTTGTCTGAGAAATTTTTCTTTCATATTTCATCATATTTCATTTCATATTCATATTTTCTGCCTGGAAATTAACAGAAGGTTTTAGGATTAAAAAAAGAAACAAAGAAATGTTATTATACAAAGTGAACTGCTGAGAAGAGGTTAGCTTTAGCTTTTAAAAGTAATTGGATTTACAATTTCTGACTTCTGACAAAGCAAAACAGGCCAATAAATAACACTTGGGCCTTATATAGAGACCAGGGGCCTGTTTCATAAAACAAGTTTACCAAATAAGCCAGGTTTATTTCAGTTAGTCTGACTTATTGTCAATTGATTTGGTTCAAAATAAGTCAGACTAACTGAAATAAGCCAGGCTTGTTTGGTAAGCCCCCAGGATATAGAGATTTTTGAGTCTTTGACTTGGGCCAGTAAGTTTTGTTTAACTTTATACTATACCGACAGTCACCTAAAGAACACACTTTTACTGTAAAATTACATGAAATATCCTGTTAAATCTATTAGTTTTTCAGCCTGTAGAGTAAGGGAACTTACTATTAAACCAATTAAAATTACAGTCATCAGAATCAGAATCAGAATGAGCTTTATTGGCCAAGTATGTTTACACATACAAGGAATTTGTAGTAGTGACAGAAGCTCCACAGTGCAACAGAAAGACAGTAACAGGACAGGACACAGGTAATAAAAACAAAATAACAAGAAATAGCCAATAACCAATGTACAAAGCAGCAAAAAAAAAAAAAAAACACAATATATAATATAAACAACTATGTATATACAGGTCAAGTATGTGCAAATTAGAAATGAGAAAAATAAAAATAAAATAAGTGAGTGTGGTGAATGGATAATGTATTAGTTGTGTGTTCCACGTTTATTGTTGAGTGTTCATGAGATGTATTGCCTGAGGGAAGAAACTGTTTCTGTGTCTGGTCGTTCTGGTGCACAGGGCTCTAGAGCAGATCTGTAGCGTCGGCCAGACGGTAACAGTTCAAAGAGGTTGTGTGCTGGATGTGAGGGGTCTAGAGTGATTTTACCAGCCCTTTTTCTCACTCTGGATGAGTACAGTTCTTGGAGAGTGGGGAGGGTTGTACCAATGATTCGCTTAGCAGTCCAGACTACCCTCCGTTAAGCTCCAGGTTGTTGAGACTGCACCAGACAGCCAGCTCCTTAACCTCCTGTCTGTAAGCAGACTCATCACCGTCCTGGATGAGGCCGATCAGTGTGGTGTCATCTGTGAACTTCAGGAGCTTGACAGAGGGGTCTTTAGATGTGCAGTCGTTGGTGTAGAGGGAGAAGAGCAATGGGGAGAGAACGCAGCCCTGAGGAGCTCCAGTGCTGATCGTATGGGTGCTGGATGTGAATTTGCCAAGCTTTACTAACTGCTGCCTGTCTGTCAGGAAGCTGTTGATCCACTGGCAGACGGAGGTGGGGACGGAGAGCTGTTAGTTTATTTTGAAGGGTGTCCGTGATGATGGTGTTAAAAGCAGAGCTGAAGTCCACAAACAGGATCCTCACATAGTGGAGCGTTTGAAGCATGAGGGGACTTCGCACAGCTCCAGTGATCTGTTGAAGATCTGTGTGAAGATGGGGGCCAGCTGATCAGCACAGATTTTTAGACAGGCTGGTGACACACCGTCTGGACCAAGTGCTTTCCTTCTTTTGTTCTTCCTGAAGACCTGGCGCATATCATCTTCGCTGATTTGAATTGTAGGTGTGGGGGAGAGAGGGGTTGCTGGAGGTTGCTGGAGGTGTCATGGTGTCATGGTTTTTTAATAGAAAAAAAATGAATACTACATGAATGTGGGTTGGAAAAATGGATCTAATGCGCTCACATACATCTCCTTTAACCGCAATGTGTTAATTCATATGAATATTGATGACATCCTTACCACTTCCCCAGTTAGACCTGCTACACGTCACACATGCCAGACACCTCTTGATCTTGACAGCCAGTGTTACGAAGAGAAACTCTAGGAGAAAGATCAAGAAGCGTGGCAGAAGAAGAGAGAAAGAGAGAGAGAGAGAGAGAGAGAGAGAGAAAGCGAGAGAGAGAGAGAGAGAGAGAGAGAGAGAGATCCAGCATTAATGACTGCATATGAAAGCATTTCGGGTTACCATCTAATCACTTCTGAAACTGATTGGACCCTTCAAAGCACAGCAAGCGCTTTTGATTTGTGTCTGTGTTTGTTCCAAAAACCCACCCACTCCTTCATTAAACATCACTTCCCGAGTGAGGATTTGCTTCTTAAATTTTCATTAAATGCAATATGGCCTGAGGACTCAGACACACTAATAGCACACACATAAGAGCATCGAGACTGACTCTTCTGTCACAGTGAGAAGCTGGGCGTGAAAGTGTTTATCTGGGGCTTTGGGATTATCAATGAGCAAATTACCTCTGATCCAGCAGAGGGTCTCAGGCAGACTGTGCGCGTCTGCCAGGGACTCAAGACTCCCTCTCTAGGGCTTAGGAAGGATGGGAGAAATGAGGGACAAATGACTGTACTTTATTTTGATGTAACACATGTGGTCTATTCTTAATGGCTCATTATTGATACTTCTTTTTGATATGAGGCCCCTCCTCTTTTCCTTTGGAGTATCAGTGTGAGTGTGTTTTGTTTGAGAGTGGTGGCTCATGCTGAAAGAGGCAGAGAGCTCTTCTCCCAGGAGGATTACCAGCCCTTCATTGATCTGCCCGGGTGACTTTTCCTCCAGCTGCACCCATGACTCTCCAGAACTGCCTGCTGCACAAATTTGGACTGTATTACTTCTTGGCATTGCTGACACTTCTCATGTCACAAGGTAGGTGTGTGTATGTTTGTACTGAATTGAGTCAGTCTCATCGAAGAAAACAAAACAAAATACAGATTGAAAATTGTAATATAGTTGCAATATGTGTGTGTGTGTGTGTATACACAATCTTATAAACTAACATTTTGTCTTAAAACATTATTGCAATGAACTACATTACCTTGAGAAACTCGTGTTAAATTTACAAAAAATATATCTTGAATTAACTTTATTTATTTTTGCCCATTGATTTGTTAGACTTGGTTAAAGACAATGGGAAAATCTATTTAGCAAAAAAAAATTAAAATAAGCATAATTCAAGATATATTCTTTGAAAGCAAATCATAATATTTTATGCAATGTTGTTTTTCAAGAAAATGTATTCTATCATCAGGATATTTGGATAGTTTTACTAGGAAACAAGGCAGAATTATTGATTTTCTTTTCCTATTTTGCAGTGTAGACTTTGAACAGTGTTTGTATTTTCTCTATGTAATAACCTTTGCTCAAATTGTGTATTTACAAAGTTTTTGTTTTATATACCAAAGATTTGGATGCACTTGTTCTTGTCAACAATCCACAAATGAACTCCATGCAACATTCATCACTGTATTACAAAATTCAATTCTAACAAACACACTTTTTGTATTTGACAATTTGAGGTATAATTACCGGTGCCAAATGTATCTGAGCCATATGACAGTAATGCATTCAAATATCTTTGTTTGCTTGCAGTGTTGCCTCCTAAAGCTCACTAGCCTCATTTAGATCTAATCTTACATGCAAATACAACATTTCTGTCTGAACAGATTCCAGTGAGGGGGTTATGTAAAGCAAACCACTGCCACCAGATGAACTTTGCCATTTAAAAAGAACACTGAGATCACATTACCAGAAATGATAAATTACCATACATGAGAAAAAGCCAATAGCCTGTCAGAAACTGTACACACATCATGCAGATTTCTACTGGATAGTCTCAAAGCATGATGCCAGATACAGATCGCATGTCACTGCAAATCATTCAGAAGATTAGTGGGGCATCAATAATGCATGCAAGAAAACGCTTTTCCTTGTTGATGTAAATGATTTACACTTTTTTGAGGTGTTTCATTAATAATGTGTTATGTACTGGCCTTCACGCACAACATTAACCATAGAGGAGCAGTACATTAGCCTAACAACCACCTGCCATGGTGTAGCTAGAGGCACTGTGCTGCTAAACCCATGTGTATCAACAGCAGGGTTCTGCTCACATGGCTGAGTGACTTAAAACCTTGGGGCTAAATTCAATCTCAGTCACTATAACCTCATCCCTGCTTGATCTGGAGCCACAGAGGGTGAAATCATTGAGAAACTGATAGTGAAAGAAGATACTGTTCCAAATTTCTGAAAACAGTTGGCCGCTTTTGCCCTTGTTTTTTATTATTCTCTATAACTCGGTTGCAAACAAAGATCTGCTTTATGCTTTATAGCTGACGGGCTGCAATGCTACGCCTGTAACATCGTGCATAACCAGAGGTATGTGGACGTAGGCTGTTCCAGCCCTGAAGTCATCACCTGCTCCCACTCCCACAAGGGCTTCAAGCATCGCTTCTGCATCAGAACCCAAAGTGGTAAGAATGCCCTCGACTACAACCACCCACGAGCAACCACTAATATATCAACAATCAGAAATGCCTGCTTGGCTTCCTGTGGCTGAGATTGTCATTACATGAGCATTAATCACTGTGGAGAATAATGCATAATGATAGTTTTTGGTTCATCAAATTTATTTCAGAGGATTTCTGAAATCCTTTGAGCAACAGAGGTCCAGGGGCGACACCTTAATCCTCTTCATGAGACTCCCTGCGTGTAATTGTCATCACACTTTGGCAGCGTAAGGAGCATTAGAGGCAGATGATCGCTCCTGAGAAAAGACCGACTGAAGTTAGAGATTACAGTGTTCCCTGCCCCCCGCCTAATTAACCTGCTTTAACCTGTACTTCCAACACCTTCATCTCCTAATCAGCCTTAAAAACCAACACCTACTGCATAAGCTTGTCTGAAGGTAATGAATCACCAATTCCTAAAAATCCTACTTGGTTTTTGACTTTATGTAATACATTAATGGCAAATTTACACTCCAAAGGTGGCACAGAAACACTTCTGAAGTGGCATTTAGGTGTCTTGTATAATGCTTCTCAGAAATGGGATTTACACAGCAATTACAACTACATACTTTGTAGGGGTGTAACAGTTCTTGCTAAAAAGTAAAGTAAAGTCGTGACGTATTGTCAAGTATGGTGACCCATACTCGAAATTGGTGCTCTGCGTTTAACCCATCCAAGTGCACACACACAGCAGTGAGTAGTGAACAAAATGCACATACACACACACACACACACGCACACACGCACACACGCACACCCGGAGCAGTGGGCAGCCATGCTGCGGCGCCCGGGGAGCAGTTGGGGGTTCGGTGCCTTGCTCAAGGGCACCTCAGTCGTGGTATTGAGGGTGGAGAGAGCGCTGTACATTCACTCCCCCCACCTACAATCCCTGCCGGCCGGGGACTCGAACCCGCAACCTTTCGATTACGAGTCCGACTCTCTAACCATTAGGCCACGACTTCCGAAAAAAAATCGAACCATTCCGTTCTCCCCCCATGGTTCGGCATGCAGTCGCACCACTTAAACTTAAATCTGACAACATCTTTAACATAGTTTGTTAAAGCTGCAGTCCGTCACTTTTTTGGGTTAAAAATGATCCAAAATCAATATTTGAGCAAGTACATAGGCCTAACCAGCCAGTGTTCAAAACTATCACCTTACTTTAGGCCGATTCACAACGGTTAGTTTATAATAATGTTTTCTAATTTAAGTGGTACTGGTAGGTTTTCGCGGGAAATTCGAGCATGGCACTGCGTCATTATGTCACATCTGTAAACATAAAGAAGTTATCCCGGCTACTAGGCTATAGCATGTGAGGATCCTGCAGGTGGCGGATCATTTATAGCCTTTTCTCACAGCAGCTGGAATAACAAAATGTATCGTTTTGATGGTGGATTGTAATCCAGAACGGATTATGTGTTTATGAAACACACGTGAATGAAATTAAATTATATTCCAGTTTTAAATGTGCTTCTGATAACAGATAGCCTGGGATTACGCAAGATTTGTATTTTAAAGACAACCAGTTCGAAGGGAGCAAAGTTTGCTTTTTGGGTTAGAAGAATTTCTTAAAATGAATTTCGAATGGCATGATAATTAGATTAGACTGTACAGAAACTTAAATCTACACGCTAATACACACAATACTCATAGTCACGGAATGCTAATGTTGTTAACATTAATAATTTGAGAATAAAGCACAACAATAATAATAATTTGCACGGTTTGATGTGATATGAGCTAACCGATCATTAGATTTAATTACCATTGGTAGCGCGATTTAGTGTAATGATTTTTTCCTCAGTTGGTCAGAACAAACGTGACTTATTTGGGTCATATATTCCAAGACGTAGGCTAGAATCTGTGATTCCTAAGTACAGTATCCACAGGACCATATCTCCACACCGATGCGGTGACTGACAGACTGATACACATACTCCTCAAAACATTAGATTCATCTGCGCCAGAGCTGGGCCGGAGCACAACCCCACGCAAGGAAGATAATTCCGCTCAGAGCTGCAATTCCGGGTTTTCAAACAGAGATGGCGACGAAGAGGCAAAATTTACAGATTGCAGTTTTAAA
Source organism: Barbus barbus (assembly GCF_936440315.1). Classification (NCBI taxonomy): domain Eukaryota; kingdom Metazoa; phylum Chordata; class Actinopteri; order Cypriniformes; family Cyprinidae; genus Barbus; species Barbus barbus. Next base: position 18,527,821 of record NC_136733.1, on the reverse strand, counting down.
AATAACAAGTAAAACAGAGTTCGGCTAATGTTTGTTTCTGTCGATGGATATGCATTCTGGCTTCCCAATACATTACAACAGTGGGTCCCAAACCTGTCCTGGAGGACCCCCTGCCCTGCACATTTTGTATGTCTCCCTAATCAGACACATCCAATTTAGTTCTTGCAGTCTCTACCAACGAGCTGATGAGTGGAATCAGGTGTGTTTAGTTAAGGGAGACATTCAAAAGATGCAGGACAGGTTTGGGAACCACTACATTACAACTACAACGATGAACAAAAAAAAACGTGGACGAACCAGTCACTCTTTGTAGATTTTGTTCAATGCGAGTGACGTATGCTCAAGTATGACCAGTCATTTCACAGTAAAGCCCTTTTTTTCCTTAAAATAGAACATACCGAACTGTAATGAAACTGTGACTCTATAACCGTGATACAAACCAAACCGTGAATAATTTGAACCATTACACCCCTAATACTTTGACACTAAGGGCTGAGGTGGGTCTGAGCAGGCATAATTTGGTCTGGCCTTTTGAGCATGCACAGAGGAGCCTTAATTCAGCCGTGTAAAGACGGCGGTTCCCAATCAGCGCCAAACCCTTGGAATTTCAAAATCTTTCAAAAACATGATTCGGAACAATGTGATTAAGCCTCATTTTCTGAAATCAAGTTCAGAGCCACTGACTCGAAACAAACGATTCGTAAATGTTTTGAAGCTTTGTGAAGCAGTGGTGTGAAAGCTCTCATCACTAACACTGAGACTGTGAGTATGCTTGAGGCATCCAGCACAACTTTTCCCAGTATCACTGTATGAGCGAAATATTTTGTAACCTGAAATCCTGACTACATTTTTGACCTAAATAGCATTGACAGAAAAAAGCCAGACTCTCAAACAGACATTCCTCCAGATAGGTGGCAGACAGACACAGTCAAAATGATAAGGCTGATAAGAGCATTTAGACAGCGATCATCAGGGATTTCTCTTTCTCTCTCTGTTGGATCATCGGCCAGCCGTAATCCTCCAGAGTTATCCACTTTCACAAGTCGAGCCAGCTCTGCCTGCCTCCAGGGCTCAGCATGCATCACAGACCTGTCACATGACTCAACCCTGAGCAAGTGTTAGTGCCGCTTGTTTTACTGTAGTCTATGGCCAGACCTTCTCCTTTTAGTTGAAGGTGTATTGTGGGTTCAAAATAAGATAGACTATTAAAGTATTTGTGGCATGTTGTTGATTGTGACTGACAATAATTCTGATTCAAAGTTCTGATTCTGAACAAAATTGTGCGTTTACAGTAGTGCTCTGCGTGTGCTTGTATTTTTGCTGTAGCACTTTTACTGATTCCTCTATACAAAATTGTGTTATTCAGGCTATGAAGTCTTAATTATCCTTTTACCAGTGGGACTATAGATGTACTGTAGGTGGATGAACTTATGGTTATGTGTTACTGACATAATTGCTGTGGGTAGATTTGTTTCTATGTAAACAGTCCCTTAGTGGAATTAGTAACTGTATCATATGTGAAACTTGGCTGGAGTTACTAGAAGATAAAAAAAAAGGCAACCGTTGGTCTGATCGACTTGAAAATTGGTATGCAGTGTCTTCGTCCGAAGGGGCACAAGCGTCTATGAGGACATTTGTGTATCACAAAAAACATGGCTACCATTGGCCAAACAAATTTAAGCACCTATAAACAAGGTTAACGGAGGTCGATCGAAAAACAAAACTCGGTGGGCATGTTTGACTCATGGCCCTAAAGGTCTGTAAGAATTTTGAAAGAAATCGGACATTAGTTGGCGCTAAGTTTTTTGGCTCTGTAATCACGTGGTGTTTTACATATCCACACAATATGCATATCATTTGATAGATCTCCTCATAATGAGCAACTTTGCCTCTAGAACCATTGCTGTCAATCAAATCGTTCATTAATTATTCAGAAATAGGTTTAAAACCTACTTTTACAAACTAGTCCCTGGTTTTTCGCTCAATCTCGATCAAACTACTGCAGTAATAATCTCTGGACTATGTAGATCAATAATTATCAAAAAAAAAAGAAATTGTCCTTTTGTTAGCTATAATTAGCTCATTTTAAAAAGGGGGGTGTGGCCACATAACCATAAGCCCATAAAACCTAAACAAAAACTTTAAAATTTACGAAAGTTGGTGAAAACGTGTCAGATGACTGTTAACAAGCATGCAAATTTCAAAGTTAAAAAGGCCTCAAAAACACAGAATTTCTATAGTAAATGACCAAATCAGATCAAATCAAATCAGTGCAGTACTTTTCTCTAGATTCTCTAGGTCAATAATTATCAAAAGAATGTTGAACATTTGCATTTGGACAACCATAAAACGGTCATTTTATAATATGTTCTTTACATAGTGTACCCAAAGAACTAAAATCCTAAAACAAAGCCCTCAACTTCTCTCAATGATGCATAATTTCATTCTAAACAAGCATGCAAAATTTAAGAGATTGGGCAAAAAAAAAGATAACACTTTAATAGTTCTAAAGCTTAAAACACAGTGTTGTATGATAAATTCCCATTTATAGCCGCTAGATGGCAGCGGAAGACCACTAATAGGCTTATTAAACACTAAAACAGTACTTTTAATGGGTTTATGCAGATATTATAAAATCACTGTTATAACATTTAAAATCACTTTTAATTAAAGTTCAACACGTTGTTCATACAGATATGTCAGTTTTTACAATTTTGCCATATTATGATCACAGAGAAACCTGAAAATGACATATAAACTCTTAAAATCAGAAGACTTGCAATAAGTTTTGTGTCACCTATCACTTGTTTCAAATATCTATATCTGCAACAAAATGTGTATGCATGTATGTCTATGTATGTGTGTGTGTGTGTGTGTGTGTAAATATGCTTATTATTAATATACTAGTTTAATCATTTAATTTCAGTGTGTCTGTATGTGTGTGTGTGTCTGTGAGCCTATTCTTCATTTTGGATCAACACCACCTTAACTGCTTGAACCCCGGTAATTGTTGCTTGCAGCTATATTTTATTTATGTATTTGTTTGTTTTAAACTAATAATTATTATATTTTACAACACCATAATGACTCGCTCATTTTGACTGAGTGAAATACTGTCTGTGATTATCATTATTTGTATGTTTTGTTCTATAACAAATTACACGAGTCATGTGTCAAACATGAAAGTTACTGTGTTTAAAAAAAATATAAATTACTAATAAATTGCTATATAAGACTGGTTAACAAAAGGTTTATCAATCATGTGCACTCACTTTTGGCAGATGAAGTTCTTAGCCCCAGTAAATTACATTTCTCTCTCTCTCGTTTCATAATTCATGTTTGACTGTGGGTAAATTATGTTGTAGAAGAAAACATAAGTCTCTTCATGTTAACCACAGACATTAAATTCTACTCATAAATCCAAACCCGGCATTCTAAAAACCCACAGGAAATTCTTAACCCATGAACCCATCAGAAATGCTGCTTCTCCTCCAGGTTTTAGAACTATATACTAACTAAATAGTTCTGTTGCGACATGCATTAGTATCATGACTTCAAGTGAATTCCGTCTGAAGTTGATTCTATGTAACCCAGCATGTGGTTTCTCTAAAACACCGTTTTGTTTGTGTTGTTGCAGTTGCATTGGGAGTCATGCTGACTAGTGGCTGCGCAACAGCACGACACTGCCACACGGAGGAGCTGCCGGGAGTCAACATCCACTGCTGCGACTCTGATCTGTGCAACAGCGCCACCCGCTGGCGGACAACCACACTGCTGCCTATTTGCTCATTGACGTTTTCTCTATTGTTTCAAAGGTTGATACTGTGGATGGAATAACTTTGAATTTCACGACACAATCACGGCAGCTACGCTTCCGATGCATGACATACAGGATGGAACTTGCAAACAGGCTATAACTATGAAAGACGTGAAAGCAGACAGTGGAGTATTAGGCATATGTGTGGATAAACCACCTTCACTTAGAATCTTTGGATCATTAGCTAAAAAAAAACCTCACTGTAAACCTCACAAGGACTTTTATATGGCCAACAAGAAATTTTATTTAACCATTTGTTTCATTTTGAAGCATTTTGCTCAGCCAAAAATGAGAATTGATGCTCTTTACAATATGTGTGAAAATGTGTATTCAGGAATTGTATCCTATTTAAGGCCCAAATGTTCTAAAAAAAAAAAAAAAGTGGTAACGGAAATTATACAGACTTGTTTTATTTATTTATTTTTTAGATATTTTCTTACATATTTCTTTTAACCAACTGATCTCAAGCTGATTTTTAGTGGATGTGCTTACTGTATGAAGTCACTCAAGTTCACACGTCCTAGCAGAGTGATCAGGTTTAGATTAGCACATTATTTTTGAACATAATGCACTTCTGAATTCATATTCATACAAGACTTCTATATGGGCCGCACTGCAAGATTTTTGTTTAAAAATGTAAACAAGATTCCATTACTGGATGAGTACATTCAAATGTTGTTGTCGTCTTACCTCAATTTTTTGGAGCTGTCCGGTTGAATTTTTCAGTTAATTCTACTTAGGCTACATCATATCTGTACACACTAAAGGTCTGGGCCCGTATTCACAAAACATCTTAAGGATCAAAGTAGCTCTTAACTTGCCAATTTAGAAGTCTTAAAAATAATGGGCGTGTCAGTCCTAAATTAAATTTGACTGCCCTTGCTGTCCAAAATAAAAGAGAGCATCCCAATCAAGTGAAGGGATTTGTGGAAACTGTGTGATCCAAATTATTGTGATCCAACATTTGCCTCGCATTTCAGGATGAAAAGACAAACATTTCAGGTGAAGGATATAATCCACTTCTTACCTCAAGACTGTGTTATGATCTATTATGACCTTATTATTTTTATTGTGAGTATTAGGCTTATTGCTGATCACTGTTGTTGGGTTATGATATTGTTATATTTACCATTATATAATCAGAGGAGCATAGACAAGTTTATGAAAGTGTCACTCCACAATACAATAGCAATATGTATAGTATTTTTATGTTACATTAATCACATGGACCTATTGTGCGAGCTGTTACCACGTGGTTTATATACATGTTGCTGCTGAATGGGCTGATATTTTTGACACACCCACCAAACAAGAGAAAACGTATCAAAATTTGAACCCGGGACACCTGAAGTGCAACGGCGCTATATTTCAACAAGTGGTGCTTTAAACGTGTTGCTTGAAAAGTGTACCTTGCAAAAAGCGTGCAATCCTTCAACATACAATACATAAAATATATTTAGCCCTATAAATATCATCATGATATCTTTCTCATCTAATGCAGTGACATTCATGTATTTAAACTTAAGAATACAAAATTTGTGATGATTTATAAAAGATGCCCAAGATCATCATATTTAATTTAATACCAATTAGTTTTCAGTTAGATCATTTTGGTATTGTCCAATTTCAACTTTTTTCCTAATCATAAATACAAGGTTTCTTTCAGCTGTTTGTTTCAACTAGAGTTAGTTATTTCCATTTCACAATTTTGTAGCTAGTCCAGATGACAGTACTGTATAATTGCTGATCCATGGGAATTCTTGGCTGAGAAGTGAAAATCTATCTCTAAATGATGCCTAAATAGGTCTCAGAGCTACAGGAGATGGCAGTGTTTCACAATCTCTTGACACAGGCTTAAATGTTTAACCTGACAGAATCTCTGACACAGCAGTAGTGTGTATAATACACAGCAGTATTATAATCATGTTTATAATATGTAGCAATTCTTCATGTGGGTCCTTGAAGAGGTGACAGATTCAGAGAACATTTTAAGAGCAATGGCCTGTCGTATGGTGAAAGCTCTTATGAAAGAGAAGAGGAAGAAGTGTTTCGTCTTTTAACTCTCCTCATGATTCATCCAGAAATTGGCAGAGAGAGATTGCGGAGACAGGTTTGAGGGCTGGTGTATGAAATAAGGTAGTCATATACGCTCCTGCCAGACTCTCAAAACTGTGCGCTGTCTCTGAGCTAATGAGCGCTGAAGCACAAACTGTAGTCAAGTCAAATCAATATTATTTGTATAGCGCTTTTAACAATGCAAATTGTGTCAAAGCAGCTTTACATCGGCTTGATATAAAGCTGGGTGGCTTTATATCAGCTTTACAGTATTTAGATGGGGAAATAGTTTGTCGAAATAGTGTCATTCTCCTCTGGCCAGACAAAATCAGCAGTTTAAATCTAGGCTAAAACAGAATCAGATTATGCAAAGGACTCATCTGGTTCCTGTGGTCTTGTCCCGATGGCCGTCTTGGAGACAGGGTCTTCACTGGGGATCAGTCTCTGGGGCTCATGTAGGTGTCCTGGCTGTAGAGGTTAACCGGTTCCAGTTGACCTAATTAATGCAGCCTAACAATACAAATGCGATAGTGTATTATGTGTAAACCAGGTTAAAGAGATGACAGATTTAAACTAACAGAGTGTGTCTATATATAACAATATATATAGACACACTCTGTAAGATACATATATAACAAATATACATATATAACAAATATATGTGTCACAGTGACCTTTGGAACTGCACTGCATTTCCCAGCATCCCTCTGGCCACTCACCTGCACTCCGTCATTATCACTCACACCTGACCTCTATCAGGGAATCTTCCACACCTGGTACTACTCATCATGCTCCCTATAAAACATCACTCATTCCAGACACCCGGCCTCTGGTCTTGAGGTTATAAGCTCTTTGTTAGTGTATTCACTTACCTGCTGGGTCCCGTCTGTTTGGAAAGAGAGAAAGAGAAGGACTATTTATTCCTCAGTTTAATTGCGCTTAATAGAAGTTTGAGTTATTGCACTTACCTGTTGAGGTTTCCTTCAGTTTGTTGAATAAAGAAGCTCTATCTACCTCATCTTTCTCTGCCTCTCCATCCAATGTGTGACATATATTTGTGTATGTATGTGTATATTAGTCAATATACATATATATACTATATGTATATTAGTCAATATACATATATAACAAATAATGATAAATCAAAATTTAAACAATTAGGTCATTTCATTCAGTTACATTTGCATTTCATTTACATTTCTTCATTTAGCAGACGCTTTTATCCAAAGCGAATTACAAATGAGGACAAAGCAATCAAAATCAACAAAAGAGCAATGATATGCAAGTGCTATAACAAGTTTCAGTTAGCTTAACACAGTTGTGTTAAGGTTTTTTTGTTTTAATTGTATAATAAATAAAAATAAAACCGATAGAATAGAAAAAGAACAGAGCAAGCTAGTGTTGGAGGCCTTTTTTGCTTTTGTTAATTGTATAATAAATAAAAAGAAGTAGAATACAAAAAGATTAGAAAAGCTATTGTTTTTTTGTTTTTTAAGAATAGAATTAGAATAGAGAGAGCTAGAGTTAGAGGGTCAAATAAAGATGCAAGAGATGTGTTTTTAGTCTATTCTTGAAGACGACTAACAACTCAGCTGCTTGGATTGAGTTGGGCAGGTCATTCTACCAGGAGGAAACATTTAAATTAAAAGTCTGTGAAAGTGATTGTGTGCCTCTTTTTGGGATGGCACAATAAAGCGATGTTCACTTGCAGAACGTAAGCTTCTAGAGCGCACATTATCTGAAGTAATGAATTTAAAAGGGTGCAGAGCCAGTGGTGGTTTTGTAGGCAAACATTAATGCCTTGAATTTTATGCAAGCTGCTATTGGTAGCCAGTGCAAATTGATAAACAGAGGTGCGACGTGCATCCTTTTGGCTCATTAAAAATTAATCTTTCTGCCTCGTTCTGGATTAATTGTAAAATTTTGATAGAACTGTCTGGAGGACCTGCCAAGCAGTGTTGGGGAAAGGTACTTTTAAAAGTAATGCATTACAATATTGTGTTACTCCCTAAAAAGTTAATTACGTTACTTAGCTACTTTTTATGGAAAGTAATGTGTTACAAAAGTATGAGTAGGGCTTGATTGTTTTTAATACAAGAAATTCTAATTATAGCAAATGTAAAAGCCCTTTCACACCAAACAGTTTAATGAATAAACCTCAGGCTGAAGGAAAAGTAAATTCACGTCTGTAAAGTAGAACGCAGGAGAAGAGGGTTCAACACTTCAGCAATAAAAAAAAAAACAATGAAGCACAATTGTTAGTTTATCTAAAGTAGTTTATCAGCAGCAAAGACATTGGTTAATAAAATGGGATTAGATACATTTGTGTTGTTTAACATTTAATTATTGCAGGTTTGCGTCATATTCTGAGTTTGCATTTCACTGTTTTAATTAATTTTGATGAATACTAAATCAGTTTTTTTGCGAGTGGGATGAATTAATGCACATTCACGTTTAGTCTAGAACTACAGACAGTGCACTGTCAGTCAATAAATGGGAAAAAAGTAACTCAGATATTTTCTTGTAAATTAAAAAGTAATGCGTTACTTTACTAGTTACCTGAAAAAAGTAATATTATTACGTAACTCGCGTTACTTGTAATGCGTTACCCCCAGCACTGGCCAAGAGAGCATTGCAATAGTCCAGCCTGGACAGAACAAGAGCTTGAATAAGGAGTTGTGAAGCATGTTCCGAAAGAAAGGGCCTGATCTTCTTGATGTTTAATAAAGCAAATTATTCAGAGTATTCCAAACGAATTCTGAGTATGGGTCACCATACTTGGCAGTATGTCACTTCACTTCACTTCAAATCTGCAGGACGGGCAGTTTTAGCAATGTGGTCTGAGAAAGTCAGCTGATCATCAATCATATCTCCAAGGTTTCTAGCTGTTTTAAAGGAGTTATGGTTGATGTGCTTAACTGGATTGTGAAATTGTGATGAAACGATGGGTTTGCTGGAACCACAAGCAGTTCTGTCTTGGCAAGGCTGAGTTGGAAGGTGATGGTCCTTCATCCAGCAAGAAATGTCTGTTAGACATGCTGAGGATCTGGTGAACCATGTCAAAAGCAGCGGACAGATCCAGCAAGATAAGTATTGAAGATTTGGAATCCGCTTTTGCAAGTCTTAGGGCTTCAACAACTGAGAGCAAGGCAGTCTCAGTTGAATGTCCACTTCTGAAACCAGACTGGTTGCTGTCGAGGAGGTTGTTCTGTGTGAGAAAGGCAGAGACTTGGTTGAACACAGCTCGTTCAAAGTGTTTTAGCAATGAAAGGAAGAATGGAAAACGGTCTGTATAGTTTTCTAAAAGATATGGGTTAAGGGTCGGTTTCTTAAGTAGTGGGGTTATACGAGCCTGTTTAAATGCTGATGGAAAAACACCAGTGTGAAGGAATGTGTTAATTATGTGAGTGAGTGAGTGCAGGTACAACTCCAGGAGAAATGGCTTGAAGGAGATGAGATGGAATAGGATCAAGCGGACAAGTAGTAGGATGATTGATTAGAAAGGATGAGTTTTGACACTTCTGCCTCAGAGAGTGAAGAGAAGGATGTGAAAGAGTGTATGTTTGCTGGTAAGATGTGCTTGAAAGATTGTGGTGTGGAAAATTGTGCACTGATGGTTTTAATTTTATTCATGAAGAACGTGGCAACTTCTTCATTCAATGTAGAAATGCAAATGAAGATATGTTTAACAAAACCTGAAGCATTTCTTTTCCTGCAAAGAAAGTTCCAAAACGTTGATGCTTCAATATATTTCTAAAGATAAAAAAAAAAAAAAAAAAAAAAAAAAAAAAAAACACAAACCAAGTGTAACAACGTTCGTAGATTCGGGAAGAAGGAGGCGGGAACCGGCAAACATTCAATGATTTAATAACAAAATAAACAAACGTAAAAGTACAGCGGCAGCCCCTCACGGACGACTGCCGCACACAAAATAATATCCAGGCCTGGTCCTCTCTCGTCTTCCACTGTCGTCACTCCTCCTTTTATCCTTCCGGAGCTCCTCGATCCGTGGGACTCGAGACCGGTGAGTGTCGCAGGTGTCGCTCATTATCATTAACTCCACCGGCCTCGCTCCGTTCCCACGGCTCTCGGCCCCGCCCCACTCACCACACCAAGTTCATATAAAATTCATACATGATTGCTTTATGTGATAAACAGATTTAATTTCGGTTTTTATTCATATATAAACATTGATCAATGTACAAACGTAGAGCACATCAAATATGGTAAATGGAAACTAAAACAAAATGAACATGTCCCTTCAGAACTTGTTTTAAACTGCTCTATTCATATGGATTTCTGAAGTTTTGGCAGACTGAACTTCAAATAGAGAGACAGAAATCTCTCAGATTTCACTAAAATATCTTCAACTTTGTTTCTAAAATTAACAAAAGGCCAATAGGTTTGGAATGACATTAGGGTAAATAATAACAAAATTAAACTTGAGCTTTCAAATGCACCTACATGCAAAACTTATTCGCATCAGATAGTGCTTACAGTCTCCTGAATTCGTGTGAGTATGACTCTACTCTATGGTACTCTATGGAATGAGAAATCTAATGTGAACACCTTTTTAGTCACAAGAGTCCATAGAGTCCAGTCTATGCTGTTGCTTTGCATGAGTTTTGAGAGTCTCAGTCTCAGTTTATGATGAACAACAAGTATTTATGCTGTAAAGAATTATCCTGTCATTCTTAATGCATCGAGCTTTACCTCATTTGTTATTGCATATGAATCTCAGAGCTATCACAAACAGCAGCAGTAGGTGCTGGCAGAAAACAGACACTACAGATTAATGGGAAATTAGGGCAGATTGAAATTTTGTCACAACCTAGAGGAGGCAAACCCATGATGGCTTATATAAGATACATTTTAATTGATTTATTTTTCCAAGGATGCCTTTTTTAAGCTGACAAAGCAAACCATTGTATAGAGCAGCCAAGACTATACAAATTTGATTAATCTGTAGGTGAACTATTGGCAGTTCTGAGAGACATCATGGCTTTAATGTGGAGCAGGAGTACACGTTTTATGGAATAACGTGTCAACCCATAACACAATTCACCTCACACAATCTTATATTCTGCAGATTCAGTGTGTACCCTCATTACAACCACAATGTGTGACTAACCTGAGCTTTTTTAAAGTTGCGATGAAACTGAAGAAGCTAAAGATCAGTTGTTCTGCATTGTGATATACAGTGCCCTCCCTAAGTATTGGAACAATAAAGACAAAATTGCTCTGTTGGCTGTGGAGTCAAGACATTTGCAAATATGATTAAAAGATGAATATGAGACAAAACTACAGAATGTCACATTTTATTATTAGCCGTTTCAACACATACGTGTTTTACCAAATAGAAAGAACAGCACTTGTAGAGTTCATCCCACTCATTGATGTGAGCATAAGTATTGGGACAGTTGAACATAAGGCAGATATAAAAGATTAAAAGCTATTATTTATTTGCAGATCCCTTGCGCACAATCACAGCAGTGAGTCTGTGACCCATAGACATCACCAGACTCTTGGTCTCATCCTTTGAAATACTTTTTCCAGCCTTTAATGCAGCCAATTCCAATTGTTGCTTGTTTTGGGGAGTTTCTGCTTTTACTCTCCTCTCCAGCTGGTGAAATTCATGTTCAATCGGATTTAAATCTGGAGATTGACTTGGGCAATCTAAGACTTCCCATTTCTTTGCCCTTATAAATTCCTTGACTGAACTGGCAGGGTGTTTTGGGTCATTGTCCTGATGCAATATGAAGCACTTCCCAATGAATCTGGTGGCATTTTCTTGAATATTGGTAGGCAAGATGGTTTTGAACCCTGCTACTGTCATCATACATTAAGTCATCAGTAAAGTTGAGAGGGGCTGTTCCAGAGGCAGCCATGCATGCCCTGTCACGGTTCAAGGTGCCTTCTCGGGTCCTCGTGCTATCTGTGTTGTCCTGTCATGTTCGGCAGCTCGTGGTCTGGGCAATCAGGGCTGATCGTGCAGTGGGAGGGCACGGATCACGAGCTGACTCTCCCCCACCTGTCGCTCATTCCCCCACTCCCATATATGTCCCTGTTTTTCCGTTCCTCGTTGTGAGTAGATTGTTTTGTCCGTACTTGTGTTGTGTGTATGAGAATCTCACTTCTCAATTTCTGACTCTCTGTTCCCTTGTGCTACAGGACTCGTAGCACGGAGATCCAGCAGCTTGTGTGGTCCGCAGACGCTGTTGGCCAGCTCTGGTATCTCTGCTTCCTTAAGCCGCCGTTATATATTGTTTATGTTATTTTGTGTTTTGGTGGCGAAAATAAAAGTTTTCTCCTGCTCACTCTGCATCTGAGTCCTTCTTCACTCTCGCCGTGACATGCCCATGCCACGACACCACCTTCACCATGCTTTACAGATGAGGCTGCATGCTTGGGATCATTTGCAGTTCCCTTTTTTTCCTCCACATTTTTGCTTTCCCATCACTTAGATAAAGGTTCATCTTTGTCTCATCGGTCCATAAACACAGTTCCAAAACTCTTCTGGCTCACCTTTGTGCTCACCTTTGTGTCTCTAATCCTGCCTTGCCATTTTTGGTGCTGGTCAGAGGTTTGCATCTTGCTGTGTAGCATCTGTAATTCTGTGTCAAAGTCTTCTGAGGACAGTAAATTGTCAGAGCATCACCCCAGCTTTCTGGAAGTTGTTGGTGATTTTACAGACATGTCTTTTAGGGTTCATCTTCACAGCTTTTATGATTTGTCTGTCATCAACTACTGTTGTTTTCTCAGCCGATCAGGTCGTTGTTGGTTGCTGGTGTCGCTGGTGGTTTCCAAACTCTTGATTTCTTCATGCCCTTTGTTTTTGCTAGAGCTCTAATTGACTTCCTCTTTTCTTTTAGCATCCAAATTGCTTGCTTTTCTCTCAAAGTCAGCTCCCTCGTCTTCATCCTGGTTTGTGTGTGTCATCATTGAATGCAAGATTCAGAATACAGAAGTAATGGATATAACTGATATGACACATTCCCTGCTTTTAATATCTGAAGAATTAATGCAACAGGACACAGCTGATCACTTAGAAAGACCTGTGAGGCAACTGTTCCGGTACTTATGCTCACATCAGATAGAGGGATGAAACTCTAAAAGTGCTGAACTTCTTAGCTGGTAAAACATATATGTGTTGAATCACCCAATAATAAAATGTGACATTCTGTAGTTTTGTCTTATATTCATCTTTTAATCATATTTGTATAAGTCTTGACTCCACAGCCAACAGAGCAATTTTGTCTTTACTGTTCCAATACTTATGGAGGGCACTGTACATCCGAATCAAACTAGACTGCAGCAGTACACTAAACCAACAAACATCAATTGTATATACACAAATATTTGCATATGGTATATATGATATGATGTTTGTTGATTTGGTGTGCTGCTACAGCCTAGTTTGACTCGGATGTAGGCCACAATGCATCAGAATGTGAATATTCTAGTGATAACAAAACTCCAACCAGTTATTCCTCGCAGGGAGTATCATGGCGGATGTCCAAATCCACTATAATTTTATAATTTTTGTGTCACAAAATATGGTTTTAAGATTTTGTTTGGAGACTATTACTTTGCAATGTACTTTAATGTAGACTTTAAATATGCAGGTTAGTAATAAAGTTTATATTATATTTTATTTTATATTTCATACCTTCTCCATATGCCTTTTTTCTATCTTTCTGTTTGATCTTCCACTGTGTTGTTTTTTAATTTAAAATTAACATGCATTATTGACGAGACATGAATAATGTGTTAAAGTTCTAAATGAATTTGGGCAAAAGCATGAAAAGATGAGAGAACAGTAATTTCTTACCCTCTTCCTTTTTTCTTGCTCTCTACTTTCCTCCCTTAAATGATTCTTGCAATCACACAGCTTTTTTGATGGTCCAGTTAAAGCACTTTAAAAACACTGCATTCTTCAGGAAAATGGTCATGCGCATTCAGTAAACAAGGCTGTCAGAATAAATGGCATGGTTTATACCTTATATCACAAAAGAAATAGGAGTTGTTGTGGTGATTGAATGTTGAGCTTTAGAAAATATTGGTTAGCTCTAAACTGATGCAGAGGCATTTGGTTTTCTCTGAATGCATTATATGTTTAGGATCTTTCTATCAATAAACAAACACAAGAAAGTTACACTTCCTCACCACTGCTGTTAACAATTACATTGTCTTTTGAAACATATGTTAGGTACAACAATTGTTTCATTGTACATCATGACTTGGCTCAATCAAACATATTCAGAGCAGCGTTTCGACCATAATGGGTAATTTTCTCCATTCTTCCTCTCCTACTCGTCTACCACAAATCTGACAGTGCTTTAGTGTTCTCAACCGCTAATTGCTACATATGGTTTTATATAATGTGGAACAACAGAGCATTCAGATTTACATGAGAGCACAACATGGCCATCAACTGATTGCCTCCAGTTTTTCAGTTTGCAAAGACCCAAACAGCAGAGTTTAAACTGAGACTATTTAACATTGTTATTACTACATGAGTGCTCTGTTGTATGGTGAAGAGGCCATAGAAAACAAGATTGTTTGATGTTATTGGATGGGAGAAGTGTGGGAACAGTTGAAGAAGTGTTTCTGTATGTCTGGCACATTGTATGGGCATTGTCTCCAGGGCATCCGGATAATACTACACGACTGTAAGTACACCAGTGTAGAGTTCTGCTGCATTAAAGAGACTGTAAACATGAAGGATCATGACAAAGTCAGGCATCTGTGTATACATATACTGTATATATATATTTATTTATACAGCAGTTCGTTCTGGTTCTCGAATCTAATTGGCTGAGAGGAGTGTGATATTCAAGTGATATCGGAACTCCAACTGTTTTACCATTTGAATCACTTTTGCAGTAGTTTTCACAGCGAGTGTCATGGTGAACACCCAAATCCACTAAATTTTTATAAATAATACTATTTTTGTGTCACAGAGTGTAGTTTTAATGTTTTTTTAGTTGAGAATGTACTTGTTTGGACTTCAAATATGCGGTTTGCTAATAAAGATAATGGCTATTTGAAAATTTGCATCGATGTTTTCGGAGATGTGTGCTCCAGGGCATCATGAACCCGCTGAGAGCAGCCTCACCTCGGCCAGATCTTCTAGAATTTGCTACTGGCCGATGTCTCTATAGTGGTTAATCATGAGATATAATTAGTTATGGGCAATCTAATGGGCAGTCTTATGTCTCATTAATCAATTAAAAGTTCCAGAGTAAATAATTTTGACTGAGAGCAAAATCTCATCATGTTAGATTTTATGCAGCTTCAAATTAGAATGCTGCCTTTGTACTTTTGACTGAATTGCCTAGCAACTTTTATGATGGCTGTTGTTGTTTATTAAATATTATTATTCTATAAATAATAGTAGTATTTAATAGTAGTATTTAGTAGTGCGAAACAGACACAAATATGTACTTTTATATATTTTATTGAAGTATTAATTTGAAGTATTTCATTTTGATTAATCTAAGAGTAATACAACTGAATGATAACTCCAATAATTCGGAATTGGATGATAAATATTTGCGTTCATATTGAAATTTCCTTAGCAAATTGGAGCACAGTTTGAGTAATTAAACTAAGAATCCAAGTTGGAGACTTGAAGGTAATTACGTTGTAAATAATGTTCAGTTTCTTCCTTAGACCAATCATTTTGCTTTATAAGATCTCAATATATCGTCAAGAGCTAGGGGTATACATGTTCCTTGATATGATTTTTTATTTATTTTTTATTCTCAAAAACCGATAGGCGCTGACTTGCATTTTATGCATTTTTGCAGAATCTGTATTACAGAATTGCATAATTTGCATGTTGACTTGCATTTTTGGGTGAACTATATTGATAAAATCTTATTTGTGCTTTTTTTTTTCTTTCTAAACTGATCATAATCACAGACCTTTGAGGAAAACTCACGTGTCTTTCTTTTTCTCTGTTTCGTATTAGTTTGAGCCGAGCCTGAGGCTGTTGACACAGGACGTAATTAACAGAAGACCTCAGTAGGATCATTGGTAATGTCTAGTCTCTGTAATGGTCAGAATGATGTAAGGCCAATTGCATTTGAAAGAGCTGCAAACAATGTCGTGACAGTATGCCTTCAGCTCAGATGAGAAGACTTTTGGACTTCACCAAAACTGCTTTAGAAGGACTTGATAGCAAATTCTCAGAAAAAGAATATATGCTTTGAGTAAACAACTTATTTTGCATCTTTTGCAGCCTACCAGGATTACAGTAACTAAAACTGTAAAAAAAAACCTGTAAATTCTGCATCTATAACTCAATATCTTAATCTTTGTTATCTCTATATCTGTTCTATTTTTTAACACATGCAGTTTTCCAGTTCCTCTCTTTCAACTGTCCTCTAGGACTATCAAGACTGAGACGTACCCTTTGGGTCAGTAACATGAGCTGTGAAGAAACATCTTGCGGCTTTCTGTGCCAGAAATGGTAGAGGAGATTGTGAGGCTGTAGGTGCTGGCTAATGGCTTGTGTCAGTGTAATCTAGTGGATTGTGTGGCAGGGTGGAATTAAGATCAAATGACAATGTCTGGTCAGCACTTCAGCAGGAACACTTTCAAAACACAGTTTGTATTATTATTAATAAATATTAGTAATAATATTTATTAATAATATTTATAATACAATAAATATTATTATAAATATTATTTATTAATAATTAATTAATACTATTATTATAAATTATTTATTAATAATATTATTATAAATAGTATTTATTATAAATATTTAGAATATTTACTCATATTTATTTTCATAAAAGTGAAAATCAAGGTTACGGTCATTTACAATTTTGTTTAGGATTTTATAAAAGCGTTTACATTAATTCTTCTGATAAAACTTATTTGTATTATGTGAGCTGTAAAACTATTAATAATCTTCAGTTGTTGTAGTGTTTGTGATTTGTATTATATGGTCATGCCAAAAGGCTAGTTAGGTGATATTACAATAATTATTTTAACATATATTATTTTTTTTAAAGGGACAACTAATTAAAATGAACTCATTCATTCATTCATTCATTCATAATATAATATAAAATTTAGATGCCACAAATACTGTCAAATGAGCTTAACCTTTAATGAGCTCAGATAATTGTTTTAGCTCATTTTGATACACTCAAGAATTACTTAGGATTTGACAACTTGTACAACACATCACTTGTTATCTGATGTTGGTATAGATAATAGCCAATGTAACATATGTTTTTGCTGATTGTTTCGAAGCCCATGTGCTTCTCCTTTATAATATTGTGATGACATTTGATTCTTCTCATCAGGTTTCATTTTTCCAAAGCAAGTCCCAAATGCGAGATAGACACAAAAGTCATGTGATCAGATTGATGACGTCATGATGTGTGTTATTCTGAGCTGCTTTGACGTTGGGATCTGGGTGAGCGGTGATGTGTATGGGGTGTAAAAGGGAAGCAGAAGTGTCACCCTAAGCAACAGCAGCAGCGCTGCAGTGACAGTCACACTCGCATTATGACATCTGTGTCCCTCACATAAGGATGATCACTCTGTTACAAAGCACAATTTGTACAGACACACTTCCTCACATACTAGGGATGTGTGAGTCGACTATAGTCACACGGAGTCAAATTTGAGTTTCACACTGAGCATTTTTGCACTTCACAAATTTTAGAAATTGAAAAAAAAAAAGATCTATATTTGACTATTCTGCTTGGTTAATACAAGGACTGGCCTCTATTTATATTTTTGATCAGTCATATTTCAGAAAAAGTACATATCAAAATTGTGTGTGTGTGTGTGTGTGTGTGTGTGTGTGTGTGTGTGTGTGTGTGTGCGCGCGCGTTATTGTGTAAATGAGGACATAAATGACACAGGTATGACATAGGTATTACAAGGTGAAGGTGACTTATGAGGACATTGCCCCATGTCCCCACTTTTCAAAATGCTTATAAATCATACAGAGTGAGTTTTTTGGGGGGAAAGTAGAAATGCACAGTCTCCTATGAGGGCTAAGTTTAAGTGTAGGGCAATAGCACATACAGTTTGTACAGTATAAAAACCATTACGCCTATGGGATGCCCCCACTTTTCACAAAAACAAACGAGTGTGTGTGTGTGTGTGTGTGTGTGTGTGCGCGCATGTGTGTGTGTGCGTGCATGCAGTTTGCCAGAGGTGTGAGGCTGGTAAGGCTGAAAGACTGTGATTTCCAGGTTTTTGGTGGATGACTTTGAAATTGTGCATCTCCAGAGATATCTGGCAAAGTTATAGTCACAGCATCTGTGCCTCTGATCATTCATCATAGGGAATGTTATTTGGGCACACAGAAAGAGGACGTGTGAGAGAGAGAAGATGCTCTCATTGTACAGTTTATTGCCATCCCTGACAAATAAGATGGCATTTCTATATGTGGTTGTTGGATGAACAGCAGAATTTCCTCAAAAAATAAAACAATTCAAGTTCAATGCAACACCTAACATTAAAACTATATTACATATTGTTTATAAAGTATAATTATATTTACATAGGACAGCTATTAACATAAAAAAGCATTCAAATGTTCTATAAATAATTATTTTATCAGTGTGCCATCACAAATCTACCAAAAACTCGCTGAAATACTTCTTCCTGCTGAATTAAGTGTGCACAACATCATCCACAAGTCACAAAATCACTATTTTTCCCTTTGCTTTCCTTTTGTTTTGGGGCTCGAGGAATCTGAACACCTTTTTATATTTCACTCACAGCAGAAGTGATAGAAAAAAACACAACGGCAGTATTCTGGAAAAACAACAGAGGCAAGACAGAAGGCTATAGGCTTTCTTATCTTCATTAAATGTCCTTCATTAGAAAAAGCTGAGAAGAAATGTCCAATCTTTTTTTTTTTCAACATAGACTATATACTATACAGATGTTCTGGACACTTTAAAATGCATGAATGTCATTATATTTTACATACATTTTAGGGAATAGTTCATCAAAAAATGATAATTTCCTGGAAATATACTTAGATGAGGCTGTTTCTTCATCCAGGCTGTTTCTGTTTCTTCAGATTTGGAGAAATTTAGCATTACATCACTTAGCAATGGATCCTTTGCAGTGAATGGGTGCCGTTAGAATGAGATCATGACAGAATGACATCAAAATAAGTACAAATAATCCACATGAATCCAGTCTCCAGTCCATCAATTAATGTCAGATGTTTTGACTCTCATTCTGATGGCACCTATTCACAGCAGAGGAGTGATGTAATGCAAAATTTATCCAAATCTGTTCTGATGAAGAAACAAACTCATCTACATCTTAGATGGCCTGAGGGTAAGTAAATCTTCAGCAAATTTTCATTTTTGGATGACCTATTCCTTTAAAGCAAGTATTACAGAAAGAAATCAGGGAGATTAAGGAGCCATTTCAATAGCTCGGAAATGTCACAACATATTGATAGAGTGCATTATTGAAAAACAATAGCATCCATCACAACTAAATTTAAATATAATGTAACAAATTGCAATTCACATGCCTTCAGGTTCAGTCTGTATTAATCCAGACAGTTAAAAATAGCGCCAATTCACTGTCAGAATGAAGATTTTCTCTTCTGTATATAACAGAAAGAGAAAAACAGTCAAAACTGCACCCATCGCATATGAACTGTTCTTTTTATGTTTAAAATACAGATGTTCATACAACTGTACTTGGAGTAACACCATCACTTAAGCAGCAGACTACACCAATAGTCCACTGTTAAGATCCAAATGGCTCCAATTGAATCTAATGAGCATGTTCATTGGAGGGGGCATGTGAGGGTGAGGGGTTACACCAGACTCTTGGCCTGATGCTGGTAGAGTGCCTGTGAGTTGACCTGACTCTGACCCACTCTCTAGTGAAGTTTGCCTGACTGTGGCCTCTCCACAGTCCACACCATTACAAAATGGCAGAATCTCAGTGTGAGTGGCCGTCTAGGGGAGACTGTGATGGCCGACATACTGTAAGCAGCTGTAAATCAACCGTGGACTTGGGAAAGCTTTAAATTATAAATGTAAGACTGTGGTAAACAAGGACAATACATTTTTTTGTGTTTCTTTTTAATTCAAATTCTCTTCCATAAATTAAAAATTAAGAAAAAACAACTAAATATATGTAAGTAACAAAATACAGTATATTCAGGGGAACAAATGTTACAGTCGTAACCCGAGACATTCCCCCTCGAGGGAACTCACACTGCGTCGGTAACGACACTTGGGGAATGTATACCCACTATGTCACCCTGAAACATGCCTGTCCTAGTGTGAAGCTGAACCAGGCACAACTTAAGACGAGAGCACTCGTGCACCCGGCGTGGAGGGAAGGTCCAGGCTATAAAACCTGATGAAAGTATGTGGGGTGGACCACTCAGCCGCATCGCAGATCTCCTGCAATGGGACTCCTGAAAGGAGGGCCCTAGAGGATGCCATGCCTCTAGTAGAGTGGGCCCTCAAGGCCGCAGGTGAAGGCAAACCGCGCACCTGATAGGCCAAGGTAATAGCCTGAATAGTCCAATTACTAATCGTCTGCTTGGAAGCAGGAAGTCCCTTCTTGGGTCACACCAACAACTGTTCCGACCTCCTCCAATGAGAAGACTTCTGAATAAAGATATTCAAAGCTCTGACAGGGCAGAGAAGATGAAGCCTCTCTTCTTCCTCTGACACATAAGGACCACCAGCCGTGCCACATTAGATGGCACCTTGGGCACATAGCCGGGCCTAGGGTGTAAAATGGCCTGAACTCCTCCAGGAGCAAACTCCAGGCAGGTTGGCGAGATAGCCAAGGCCTGGAGATCCCCCACTCTCTTGAGCTCATCCTCCATGCACCACGGAGGAAACGCACGACCAGCTGGTGCCTCCCCAGAGGCCCAACATCTAAAGGCGCGTGGAAAGCCGCAATAGCTGCCACATACACCTTTAGTGTGGACGAGGCAAGACCAGCAGAGAAACGATCTTGGAGGAACTCCAGCACTGAAGCCACCGGGCAGTTAATTGGGTCCAACCCACGTTCTCTACACCACGTAGAACACACATTCCACTTTAGGCCGTACAATCTCCTTGTGGAGGGAGCCCTAGAACTGAGTATGATCTCGATCACTCCAACCGACAAGCCAGCCTCTAGGTACTGCGCCCCCTCAGGGGCCAGACCCACAGTTTCCACAGCTCTGGCCGAGGGTGAAATCGGGGGAAAAGTGTACAGGCGTAGCCTCGGCCACGTCTGTACCATGGCGTCCAACGCCAGGGGGGCTGGATGCCTGAGAGAAAACCACAGTGGACAGTGGGTCGTCTCTCGAGACGCGAACAAATCCACTTCCACTGGGTCGAACCTCTCGCATATCGACTTCACCACCTCGGGGTGAAGTCTCCATTCCCCGGGCCTCAACCCTTGCCTCGACAAGACGTCTGCTCCCCGATTCTGGTCCCCAGGGACATACATTGCTCTGAGAGACTATAGTTTCCCCTTGGACCACAGGAGGATCTGGTGCGCCAATCTGCGCAGAGGACGTGACCTCAGACCCCCCTAATGGTTCAAATACGAGACCATTGACATATTGTTTGCTCGTATTAGGACATAGTGACTGCTGAGATCTGGGAGAAAGCTCCTCAGACCCTTGTAGACCGCTAGCATTTCCAGACAATTTATGTGCCATGAGGAAACCTTCATGGCACATAAAGGTTTCCGTGCGTTCGCCGGAAATTGATGTGGCCCGAAGCGTACTGGACGGCGGGATAACAACATCAATTTCCTGAGGGTTTCGAGGTGGAAACGACCTCGATCGCTCCACCCCATGGGGGGCAACCCTCAGAAGCCCTGCGAGAGCTAGGACCTCTTTCCCGAAGCCTTTCTAGCCTGAAGGACAGTCCTCAAATCGACCTTTGGCTCGGCAAGCTTTGGACGAGAGCATCGCCTCTGTTGCCAAGATCCCTAAGAAGGGGCTCTTGAAGAGACACTCTCTTTTTGTACCTGCCGGTACGAGGAGCTTGATGACAGCTGGGGCCACCCACTCAGAGCAGCCTTCTTAGATTTAGAGCGGCGAGGGAGGTACTGCTTAAATGCTGCAGACTGCTTTTTCGCCTCCTGAAACCTGTCGACGACCATATTGACTGTGTCGCCGAACAGGCCAGAAGGCGATATCGGGGCATCTAGGAGAAAGGCCCTGTCCTTCTTTTTTATCCCTGACAAGTTTAGCCACAAATGTCTCTCCCTGGCAACCATAGCCGCCATGGAGCACGGGCCGTCTCCTTGGTAACACGGAGAAATAAATCTGCAGCTCTGCTAAATCACCCGGAGTTGGTCCCTCGCCCTAGTCTAAATCCTTTAAAAAAAATCAGCCTGGTATGCCTGCATCAGTGCCATTGTATGCAGGCATGCACCAGCCCAACCAGCCGCCATATAAGCCCTGCCCACCAATGATGATGTAACCCGACAAGGTTTGGTGGGCTTTAAGGGATGATGCAAAGTCAGGGGAGAGGTAGCTGGCTAAAGGCTCTTCCACTCGAGGCATCGTCCCAAAATGTTACTATAATCTAACACAAGAGGGTTAGAGAGTCGAGCGGAATACAGTTTATTCCGTGACTTACACAACTCATTGTGTAAGTCAGGAAAAAATGGTAAACCCCGGCGCTGAGGCTGAGACCTGTGCTGCAAGAAGCGCTCATCCAATTTACTTTTCTGAACTTGCACTTCCTGTTTTTCTTGTGGCCAGTTAATATTAAGTTTGGCCACAGCACGAGACAGCACATCAATGAGCTCCTCAAATGCGGTGAGCTCCTCAAATCCGCCTCGGTGCTGAGCATGTCTAATTCCTCGGAATCAGACAGCTCAAACATCGGGTCCTCAAACATCGGGAGTGAGAACATCGGAACTGTCAGACGAGTACTGAGAATCTGCAGTCTCAAGCCCTCCTGACAGATCCATCTGCGAGCCCCACGATCTAAGCTGCCGCGCTGCCTCCGCGGAGCGCGCAAGCCTGGCCAGCCTCATTAAACACAGCCAGGCGGGAGCGCAGCACTCTGATCGGCAGAGCTTCACAGTCCGCACAGGCAGCTCCCTCGAGAGCTGCCTGGGTGTGCTGCACTCCCAAACAATGAACACACAGCTGATGTGTGTCCCCACCCGTTAAAAACCTCAGGCAGGGATGCACACACTACTTGAACTGTCCACTCGCCATGACAATATACTGCTTGTGACAAACAACACCAAATAAGACACACAATGACACATAGCGCTTGCTGAAGAGCAAAAAGCTGACTCTGTTGTGTGCCGGCGTCCCTTTGTATCTTCCGAGTATGCGGTCACATGTTACGTCATGACGCAACACCAATCAGGATTGGAATAGTTTCATTCATGCTTCAGACGCGCTACGCTGAGGGGGTTCCCCAAAGTGTCGTTACCGACGCAGTGTTTCGTTCC
The DNA here is from genome assembly GCF_936440315.1 of Barbus barbus. Classification (NCBI taxonomy): domain Eukaryota; kingdom Metazoa; phylum Chordata; class Actinopteri; order Cypriniformes; family Cyprinidae; genus Barbus; species Barbus barbus. Next base: position 18,504,501 of record NC_136733.1, on the reverse strand, counting down.
CTCAAGGGGGAACAACTTTCGTCAATTTGACAACGCACACGCTGCAAATGCTCCCAACACAACCAAATAAAGAAACGCACTGCAAATGCTCACAACAACACAACCAAACAAAGAAACACGCTGCAAATAAAATTCTTTATGTGGTTGTGTTGTGAGCGTTTGCAGTGCATTTCTTCATTTGTTTGTGTTGTGAGCATTTGCACCACCTGCCGTCGAATTGATGAAGATATTTTCTTGATTTGCTGGTGCTTTTTCTGTTTGCATGTGTTCTATCTGAAGTTGCAGCGTGTTCTCGGCCACCGTAGTGGACACTTAAGATGCACATAAATTTTACTGCTTTAGATATAAAATATCATTGTTATTTTAGTGTCGCTGAGATACTAATTTATTTTTTCTATTTTTAGTTGAAGTTTTGTTAATTAAAAAAACTATGGTTTTAGTTTTAGTCAAAATATAATAACTCTCCTTCTAATACATTAAAACATCTGGTCTCATAATTTTTAGTGGATGGATAAAGATGTTGAAAGTTGATCTTGAAAGTTGTCTTCAAGTTCAAGCAGATGTAGTTCATCACATTAATTATAAACATGAGCCAAAAACGTTTGACAATCAGAAGTGTCACAATACATTTTATATCAATTTTGATCGTTTTACCATTTTAAATCTAAACTTATTTGATGGTGAAAAGCTTGAAAAGTGTTTGTGTTGTATTTCTGTAAAATAAATTCACTTGGTTTAGAATTTTTCATAATTTCAGTTCAGTTTGTCATAATTTTTAAAAATTTTCGAACATTTATTAACATTGTCGGCTTGTTACATTTGGTTAAGAGAGTTTAAGGTGAGCCTCACCCACTGGTCGCATCTGTACCTTAAGTATTTAAGGACAGGTCGTTCACAATACAGACTTGGCACTCATATCATAGAGCCAGGTGGTTTTCTAAGCACCCTCTCCATATGGTGCCCTTTTGTTTGCCTCTGTCCCTCTGTCTCTCTTTCTCTCACTCTCTCTCTGCCTTTTACATCTTGAGAAAGTCCTAACTGTTGACAGCTCTTTGAGCAACAGCAGGCTGTTGTTGTGAATGTATATAGAGCGAGCGAGTGAACAGGAGACAGAGAGCAAAGAAGAGTGTGTGCTGGATGCTAATGAAAAGCAGATGTTGGGATAGTGTCGGACTCGGAGCCTGTGGTTGTGTGTGTGTGGGTCCGCACTCATGCACGCTTGTCTGTGTGCATATGTGTGTGTGTTTGCATGTTTGTCCCCCTTCTTGTCTCCTAACCGCTGAGTCCTCTTGGTGTCCCAGCACCTGATAGGACAGCAGTTATTGATAAATAATATGCAGGCTGCATGGTGTATCTAGCCCAGGGAGTTCATAGTGAGTTGACCATCTGGATACACTGGTGGAGATGCAAACAGGGAGAGAGTGTGCCAAGTATCAAGGGCTATGGAGAAGTCAGCCACACTTCACTTACTAATTATTCACAGCAGTAAATTATTCGACTCATACTGAAGCTCACACAGCGGAATTGGGCCTCAACGCTTTAAACAATGTATTTCAGGACTATATATTTTCATTTCACTTTGTGTTGTGCTCTGCTGGCAAATACACACCCCTTGTCAATTTTGGATGTGAGTTTTGAATAAAACATGAATCTTATAGCATTTGTTGACGCAAGAAAAAGAGACCTGGTAAACTAGCTGAGAGATGGATTTGGTCAAACATAACTTTAAGCCCAAAGTTTAAGGAATACTTGAGCCAAAATATTTAAATAGTATACATAATGTAAATGCAATTAAAAATATATATTAGTACTATTATTCAGCAAGGATGCATTAAATTGGTCAAAACTTACAATTAAGACATTTGTAATGTGTAAAATTCCTATTTAAAAAAAGCTGTTCTTTTTCACATTCCATTCATCAAAGAATCCTGAAAACAATTATATCATAGTTCTCAGATTTTTTTTTTTTTTTTAGTATCATTGAGATAACATTATAGTTTTATATAATATAGTTTTTATTTTTAGTTTCTATGTTCATGTACTTTTTTAATAATATATTTTTAAGTTGTTTTAATTAGAAAGTTTTAATAACTTTGTTGTTTACACATACATCACACACATACTTTTGTTTAGTTATTTTAGTTCATCAAGATAAAGTAAAAGAAAATGAGAGTTTTTATAAAAATGGGACATTTCAAAAAATGTAAACACTTCTCCTTTCCATATAACACTGGCTGTGGAGCCTCCCCACAAAATAACATAAAAGTTTGATTCGTACACTCTATGATTTAAATTATATCCCAAGTCTTCTTGAAATGCTACTTTTGTGTGCAATTGGAAAACTAACTGCATATGGGTATGAAATGACATGAGGGTAAATCAACAATTACAGAATGTTTCTTTTTCCATGAGCTATTCCTTTAATAGCAGCCTTTTCTGTAATGCTTTCATATATTCAGCAGTCCAAACATTTTTATATTTAGTTCATGACACTTTTTTCCAGAACTCTCATGATGGATGCATCGAAGAGACACGAAATGACTGATTACTTGCTGCTGTGTTGGACTTCAGCGGATTGTCTAAGCGTGAGTGTGTGTGTGTGTGTGTGTGTGTGTGTCCGGGGGCAAACAGGTTTAATGGGCTGTGTACGAGGGGGTTGGGGGGTATTTCTCTTGAACTGGTGATGGTGGGAGGAAGTGTAGAGATTTATGACGAGGCTGATTGCCCCTCTCTTTCCTCCACAGTGGCTGACCAGCGGAGAGAGTGAGACTCACTAAATCACTCCTGCCACTGAGCCCCTGCACTTGGCGTTGATCCTTAAGAGATCAGTCAGTCAGACACATCTCAATTTGTCTCCCTGAGAAAGTCACACTGCACAAGGTTTTGGTTTTCTATCACTAACCCCTGATAATACCACTGTTTGATGGAGTTGCTCCTCTTTTGAGGGGTGTGGTGTGCTCATTTCAGTGGTGCTGTTTGTTGGCCTGCACATCACTGTTAGTAAGTCTCTACAGGAAAGCATAGTTCCTGAGAGTATAGACTTATTCTGACAGAGTAATTACAAAACCTGTAACAGCCAAGTGAAAAAGAGGCTAGAAAACAATCATTTATCTCTCTCCCTCTCTCTGTTTTATTTATTTATTTATTTTGAATAAATAATATAAATAATAAATTATTTTATTTATTTATTTATATTTTTCCTTTATTTTATTTTATTTATTATCCGTTATATTTTGTACATTTTATTATAATTTATAAGCCTTTCTGTCTCTCTCTTTTTTTTCCTGCATGAGTATTGAAGTTAATGAGACAGACTGACCTCAGGGCTGTTTCTAGCTCCTGGTCGATAGTGAGGAATGTGAACCTAAGACTTCCAATGACCAAACTACTGTCATACTGTTCTACTGTCATACACAAAGGAATAAGAAAACACGGTGCTTGCCTCATTTCTTTTCTTCTGAAACTAGTTGAAATTATAGCAGTTTAAACAAGCAATTTAAACTATTTAACATTCTTGTAGAAAAATAACAAGAATATAAAACATGTTTAGTTTAAATGTAAAAGAGCAGAACTGAATGAATTAAATTAGTATTTAAAGGGATAGTTCACCCAAAAGTGAAAATTCTGTCATCATTTACTCACCCTCAAGTAGTTCCAAACCTGCATGGGTTTCTTTCTTCTGTTGAGCACAAAAGAAGAATTGCTGTTGCAAACATTTGCATTCAACGTTGACTTAGTAGACATTGACTTCCACATTTTTTCCATACTATAGGCACCAGTGGCTACCATAAACTGTTTGGTTACCTATATTCATCAAAATATATTTTTGTGTTCAACGGAAGAAAGAAACTCATACAAGTTTGGAACAACATGAATGTGAGCAAATGCTGATAAAATGTTCTTTTTCGGTGAACTATCCCTTTAATTTCAGTGATTTATTCAAATGAAAAGGGATTGCATTATAAAACCGAACTTATCCTTATATTGCAATTTACTAGTAATACTGATATCATATTAAAAATGAACCGCAATTAGATTTATTAAGCTGTTTACATTCTCTCTATAAGGGTGCTTGAACTGAGGAACAATTGCAATCATTCTTGGAAAGCCATTTTGGTCTCAGACTAAGATGCTGTTTGAAAAGTGAGTATGCTCTTCCAATCTCACCAGCTGTTATTGTAACCTATGACTCTCTCCTCATCCGTTTTTACAGCTATGAGTTACAGTATAGCTAGAACTCAGAAGCTGAACTTTGCCATTTGCTTTGAAAAGCTATCTGACCTCTAAACTTCCAATTTAATTAGATCTGAGGCAGCATTTTCTTTGCTCAGACAAGCACTATTGGAGAGGTGTCAAGTTTGCATTGAAATAGTACAGTATAATGTGGACCAACAGAATAGAAATTTCAAGCCATTTAAACAAACATCAAATCTGATCAAACAGCTAATTACAGCTTCAAATAAAAATCTATAGAGCTCCAAACTATCAAAACCTACACCCCCCACCCCCCCTCGGTGTCAAACTTGTAAAAGCTCACTGACATTTTCACAAATGGAAACTTATGACATTGACCTGCATGAAGAGATTACATGAGTTTGAGCAACATGATAATCTGTTTCAAAGATCCCAGTTGCTCTGGTCAGGTCAAAAAAGGAATTACTGAACATAAAGTATTTACATGTGGATGCATTTATCCATGCATAGATTTATTCTTATCACAAAACCTTTAAAGATTAAAGTCTTTCACTTTGCAACCACACCTTCTTTATAATTATCTTGATGGCCAACTGTCCATGTATGTCAGGTTTTAATATACCCTGCCATGAAGATTATATTAATATTATATAGCTGTTAGAAAGCAATCTCCACCTCGCATTATAATTAATTCCCCTTTTGCACTGAGTAAACTAATCTCAATCTATATTAATCTATGCATATTCATTAAAAAATTTATTTCATAATGCTAATGAATAGTTTTGATCTTTAATGTGCCATGTATATTAATTAATGATGAAATTCCCTGGAGTACACAACATCAGTGACACATACACATTTAGATTTTTCTATAGAAAATCTCATTTCTGTTCTGTACAAACAAGAAAGAGAAAATAGTCCAGATAAATTTTACTCCGTGTAAAACAGGATTGCTTTAATTTCTCTCCAAAGATAAACTAAATAATAGTTGTCGAAAATGACATAATCTAGGACCTTTATCCACCTTATTTTGTAATGCAGAATGTGCAAGACTTTCGACTCATTAGCCATTAAAAAACTAAGAACAACAAAGTTCAGTAAATAGTCAAACTTTTTTTACTAAAAACCATTTTCTTTATGATAACGATAATAAATAAAAAGCATTTGATAAGAAATAGCCTACCAGTTTGCAATGTCAAGCATCAAAACGGACTGTTTTTGTACAGCTAAAATATCTGGAATTGAATGACAGCGGAAGCTTTGCACATGCAAATTACAAATGACCACCCGCTGTTATATTAAAAATAAGGTGTGTCATTGTAAACAAGTGTATCCCTCACAGCCTTTTCATTCAGTTGAATAAACGAATAGGGACTGTTGTCATACCAGCGGACCTATAAAAATCGCTAAATACATATTTTAATGGAATAATCTTATAGTCTGAAGGGGGTGTTTGCAAGAGTACCAGTACCACATTGAAAAAAGTAGAAGTGGTTTGTCGCTGCAAAAGTGCTGGTGGTCAGAGTCCCCCTCGGTAGGGTCCCTATGGTGAGGCAGTGCTTGATCGCTGAAGGAATACTGGGAGTGAGTGAGCGAGCGCTCTTGCGGAGTTACAAACTGGATGGAGCCGATTGAAGTAGGCTAGATACTTTAGTTATAATAAGTGGATCTTTACAGCGGATATCTGGCTTCAGTCTGACGACGTTTCCTACTGGATCTTATAGCGTGCCCACTTGGGAAAATAAATCATTATCTGCAAGAAACATAGCTGGCATGCGCTAATATGGAAACCAAACCATTCTTGTCTCTAGGTGAGTTGGACTCTAGGGAAATATGGTTTCTATTATGTTGACTATAATGTCATGCAGAGGTACGGACATCTACCAGTTTCTGCTCAGAAGTGCTGAAGGAAACGAAACTCTGCATGTTTGCGTTCATATGTGTATGAGTGCCTTAAACATGTTTTCCACAAAATAATAGCTTTTCTTCATTTTTCGTGGGCAGGTAATGGGAATGAAATAGAAGTAATAAGCAAGCGAGCCAGTAGAGTTAATAAAATGATGATGAGCAAGATTGTCATTATTACTGTAAGTTTATATCTGTGATGTATATGTTATCATCACTATACTAATAAGATAATATTAGGTCAATTAAGGTGTGTGGCTAATAATTCATGAAGTGCAGACTGGATGACTTCAGTTAATGTTAACAGTTGATTGAAGCGCGCTCATTGTTCAGTTGTGCGCTGTCACATTTATCACTCTTAAAGCTTATGGAAAGCTGTTTTATCAATTATTTCAGTAAACTAACGAGCATTTCTTTCAACGTCTGCAGTACATTATGTGCTCAATTATGTATTTGCTTGTAGTCTCTATATTAACAATGACAACTAGTAACTATTCCATTATTACTGGTAATAAGTAGGGCTGCACGATTAATCGGAAAAAAATCACGATCTCGATTCATATATAAATGCGATCTCATTTCTAAATGACGGCGATTCACTTCCGTGTATTTCCCTGCATTCAGATCATGCTGCATTCACGCGTTATTGGTCACACTCACACAATAACAAAACACTATTAATTCACCAATCAATCATAAATCTTGATCACTTTTCTCCTCTCCCTCAAGGCAACAGACCTAAACGGAGTCAATAGGCGCGTTCGCGGAATGATCACCATATGGCATCAAAGTACCACGAGAGCAATAAGAAAGCAGTCGGATCCTATGCATTCAAATCGCTCTTGCGGTACTTTGATGTCATACGGTGATCATTCTGCGCAGCGCTGCTTCAACGGGGCGTCAGCATCAAAGCTTGACGGAGGGCGTGTCTGAAGCTTGGCGCTGACCATGGTGCTGAAGCGCCGTCATAGTGATAACAGCCAATCACATAATTTTCTGGTGCTGCATGAACGGGATTGGCTAGCATCTGCGCTAGGCTATTTGCATAAGGTGATCTGATTGGCTGACGCCTGCGTTGGAGCTTGAAAAGTTGAAAAGTTTTCAACTTCTGCCGCGTGCAACGCCAGTGAAGCGACACGAGGGACCCACAATTCAGTTCGGCGACGCTTGCCGTCACTCCATTCAAAGTAAACGAGAGGCGTTGACACCGACGCCCCGTGTGAATGTGAATATTTTTATTTATTATTGTTAATGTTCTCTTATGTTCAACAACTTAAAGCTTTAAAATTATTTACTATAAGGGGTCTAAAATAAAGAAAAGAGACAATTTTTTGTTACTCCAGCACTTTATTATACTGAATGTCCTGTGTTTTTTTTTTTGTACTTGAGTGCAATGCATTTTGGTTGAAAAAATGAGAATCGTGTAAGAGAATCGTGATTCACATTTTAGCAAGAATCGTGCAGCCCTAGTAATAAGTAGAATTTTGTCATTTAATTCAATGGGAATCTGGGGTTCAAATTTAAACTACCAGTTGTTATTGGTTGACCTAGCTATTGCAGTTTTACTAGTAATTTATCTGATGCTATGAAACTACTTCTAACTATTGAAATGATTATTATTGTATTTTTCCATTCCAGTTTTCTTAGTACTAATTTAATAGACAATTCTAACTGTTTATTAACTGTACTTTGTATTCTTGTTGTTACAGGTAATATTTGAATCTTACTATAAAGTGACCACAAAGTAGCAATTCTGTCTAGTCTTCACATATAGCAAGTAGAAAAGCAACTTAGTGGGATAATTGCTATTGTAGCAAATGGGATAAATACTAGTGTCTTGTGAAATAAGTAAAGCTGAAATAGGTGCTATTTGAATATTTACAAATAATTATTATATATAATGGAATAAATATGGCTATTAGTCAGAAGTGAACAGTTGATATCTGAACTACAGATCCCATTAGAATTCAATGGCAAAATGGCAACAAAATAGTTACTTTGCACTACTGGAGTAGCGACTTGTAACAAAGGACTAGCAAAGGAAAAAGTACTGTTGACCTTAATTAAGTTAGATGTCATAGTGAATTAGATGCCATAGTGAAAACTAGCCTGTGAGGGATAAACTTAGAGTCTTTACAATGGCAAGAGTTATCATCATTAAAATTCCTGGCAAGCACTTTATTTACATTTATTTACTATAGTAATAACATTAAATGATGCACAAGCAACTAACCTTAAACCAAACCCTAACCATAATTCTATAATAAGTACAGGTTGTTAATTAATATTACTCAGTACTTATTTGTGTATTTTCACTATTAGTAATATAAGGCTTAAGTATTAGTAAAATGAAAGTAGTCCATTTAAATAATTAAATGTTAAAATGGCTTGCCATAAAAGCTCAACAAATCAATGGCAGCACACTTCAGTAGTTATCTCAACCTCTTGAAAGGCTGGTACACCAAGCTCTGAGTCCAGATGAGAATTGAAAATTTAACTAGATCTCTCAGATTTATCAAGATCTTTCTTTTCTTTGGTTTGCTTGGTAATTATGTGCTGCCTCATGATAGAGTGCATTAGTAGTCTGTTCTTACCTGAGCTTCTCCTATACCACATCAGCCTCTTTTAACTCTCTCTCTCAAATTAGATGACGTGTGCACGATTGGAAAATCTTAGTTTGACTGTAGCCATTGAGATTTAGAAAGTTATAACTCGTGACATATGTGATGGTACAGAGCTTGTTGTGTAAACTTGCACTGAAATTGTATTGCAACAATATTCATTTTCCAAGCCACCTATTTATACATTCCTTCTGCATGTTGGAGTCCCACTGTAAACAGTGGGTTTTGAGGCTTAATGTGCGCAACTTTACTGGCATTTGAAAAGTTTGCTCTCTATAGGTCTCTGGGGGCCACAAACTTTCCCTGGGGCGTCCCAAGTCCATGAGCGTTATTAAGAAATAGAGGGTCCCATTGTAAGAAAGCCCGTCTGTGGTAGTGAGGGGTTGTATACGGGATGCCGGACCACCCCAATAAAAGAGAACCAGTTTGGTTTATAGCAGAGCAGTTTTGTGTTTCTGAAGAGGTGATTGGTCCTTTGTGAATGTCTGCAGCTGTCAGTTTTATAAGAGCGGCTTTAAAGGGAAAGTTAATTGCTTAAAGTGACAGCGTCTCTCAGACACCCTCCAGCCACTGTCTGTGTCCAAATCAAAAGCAGTGTGGGCTGTTTCTAGACAGAATTACACAGAAGGCCAAACTGCACTTGAGAAAGTTTGTCTGAAGTGTCAGGTGATACACACACTTTAGAGGGGGAGCGTGTGTTTAGATCTCTTGTTTCACTGTTGTACAAACTGTTGCAATTTAAGCATCAGCTCTTAAAGCTTTTTGAAAGTGATGAGTGATGGCAGAGGGGGTATATTTGATCGGCTGCCCTGTTAATCATTTGCTCTATGCAATGTATGCATGATTCCTTGATAAAGGCAACTCTGCAGCTTGTAATGTGGACCTTGTTTGGTTGCATACATTTAGAGTAAGTTTACAGTGTAACAGTGGCCACCAAAAGTCACATTGAAAATCAGATTTATTATGAAGTTGAATAAATACTATGGAAGCCGTTTTTTGCCACAGGAAAAAAATAAATAAATAAGAAAGGTAATTGTGACTTTTTATCTCACAATTCAGATTTTTCTTATAATTCTAGTCCCATAATTCTGACTTTTTTGAGAAAAAGAATTTGCACGAGTTTGTATATCACAGTTCTGTTTCCAGCACAGAATGAAAAATTAAAAAGGTAAATGCAACTTTATATCTCACAATTCAGAGTTTTCTCTTCAGAATTGTAAGTTTATATCTTTCAATTCTGAGTTTATATCTTGGAATTCTGTAAACAACTACAAAAAAATACAAATCTGAATGGTGAGACTTTTTTGTGGCATTGAATATGTGAGTCCTTGTGCGGTTCAGCCTGGGTGCTTCTTTAATTAAAGCAAAAGAAGGACAAACCAATTACTAAAACAGTGATGAACATTTTTCCTTTTATGAGTTCAGCTTTTCACTTTGATTGATTCAGAAAATAAAATAAAAGTGTTGTCACTAGAGGACTCAAGACATTTGGACTCCACTGTATATGTGTGTGTGCGTGCGTGTGTGTGTGTGTGTGTGTGTGTGTGTGTGAGAGAGAGAGAGAGAGAGAGAGAGAGAGAGAGAGAGTGTATTTGATTTGTAAACGATTTATGAAGGTGGATTATGTCATCAGCACCAAACCTCAGTCAAACTGAAAATAGCAGGCATTAACAACTTCTTTAGGAGAGTGTTTTAGGCCAGTAAAGTTCCTTTTTCTCTGGTACAGCGTTAATGGGATTATGCTTGACCTTATACATGGCAATTCAGTTTAAGTTAACGGATTTGGAGAATCCATCCCCACTTTCCATCTTTATGGCAGCATAAGTACCAAGTCATTTAGAGTGTGAAGGATGTATGTATTTGTGTGTGTGTGTGTGTGTGTGTAGACTGTAGACTCATCTGAATTAAATGCTGCACATTGTCTAGAGGCAGGTCACCGCCAGTGTAATTTTCTAATATGTTTAAGTCTGTGTCTATCTTTGTTTTTACGTGCTGCAACAGACAAGTTAACGAGAGGTCCAGCTGTCTAATTACCAGGTGCAAACTGTTGAGGTCAACTTCTTCAGTGCACATGACACTGATATTTACAAACTGATCTCAGTCTGTGGCTGAGCTGAGTGTAGTGTAAGGCCTGTTTCAGGCTGCACACACAAGCAGTATGTAAGCAAAGCAGCAGTAACATGCCAAGCTTTCATGCTGTCCCCAAAAAAGTGATATGTATTCAGTCCATTTTTTTGCTTAATTATTACACAATACCAATGATAATAGAAATACTTTTATTCAGCAAGGACACATTACACTTCAAAGAGATATTATAAAAGACATGGTTACAAAATATTTCTACTTCAAATGAATGCTGTTCTTTCGAACTTTCTATTCATCAAAGGATTTTGAAAAAAATATCACAGATTCCTTACAAAGAACTGTTGTCAACACTGATAACCAAATCAGCATTTTAGAATGATTTCTGAAGGATTCTGTGACACTTAAGACTGAAAATGTAAAATATAGGAGTCAACATTTGAAGTGGATCAAAACCTTTCATCAAAGTTGTCCTAAAACCTAAAACCAAAATGTTTTTGTCTTAGCACAACTTTGAATTTTTTGATCCACTTCAAATGTTGACTACATGTATATTAAAATAGAGTTATTTTAAGTTGTAATTATATTTTATAATATTACTGTTTCTATTGTATTCATTAAATAAATGCAGCCTTGGTGAGAATAAGAGACTTTCAAAAACATTAAAATAACATCTCTAATTTTTTTCATCAGTTATGTTATGTTAAGCTCACCCTTGTGCATATGCTTTAATGCTTTCATCTGGTTTATGTGTTTTGCTCCAGACAGCACATTCTACAAAGTGCAAGTCAGAACATATCGTAACTTAAACCTCTACTGACTGTAAATACTGTCCAAAAAAAGCTACCATGTCTGCTTAAGGTATGCTTTCCTCCCTTTTTGCCTTTCACTGCTCTTTCCGTCTCCTCGTCCTGTACACACTCCAGCTCTTTTGAAGGATATGTTACAGGCCGAATGCAGAACAGTCAGTAATTCAGATAAGATCTGATGGAGATATGGATCTTGCATTTCTTCTCCCATGAGAGCAGCAAATTATAAACACCAAAAAAATCCATTAAACAGTAACGGGGCCCCCAAACTGCTGTTCATGTGATACTCAAACAGGTGCTATTTGCTGCACTTACACCCTACAGGACAGACGGATCCAATTTGCACCCTGGAGAAGACGGCAATTTGAAAGCAAGTCACTGGCTTGTATTAGAATCGCCTGTCGTGCGATTCTGTTTTATTTATCTTTGATAATTAGTTAAATCATTGCTACTTATTTTAGAAAAGAGATTTTATGACCTTTATGATGCAAAAGGGTTTTCTTGAATATACATTTGCTTTAATTTAAAGGGACAGTTTACCCAAAAAATAGAAATTCTGTAATTATTTACTCACCCTCATGTTGTTTTCAAACCTCTATGACTTTCTTTCATCTGTGGAACATAAGTTAAGATATTCTGAAGTATACTTCAGCTGTTGATGACAACTGAGGGCAGAATTTTCCATTTTTGGCGAACTGTCCCTTAAAATTACAGCAAAACTGCTTATCCACAGACTAAAGGTAAAGAATGAAGAGCAGATTAGTTATGGCAACTCAGATATCACACAAATTATTGTTCCTGCTGGGCATGTTGGGAGTATTTTTATGCTTAGATTGTTAGTGTCAGGGTTCTGTCACTTCGGTTTAATGTCATTCATGATTTTGTGGCCCTGACGCTCCTATCATGTCCTGTTTTTACATGAGTGCGCTCTCTCGTCTGCGTGCCTTGTTTCGTGTTGGAGCGTGGTGATTGGATCCCGGCACTCATGTCTTGAGTTTCGGTTTAGTGTCGGGGTTCGGACACTCGCGCTCCATGTTCTGTCTTGTTGTGTGAGTGTGCGGTCTCCAGTTCGCTCGGCCGCATGCTCTTCTGTCCACGTGTGTTGTTGCACGCAGCTTGTGTTTTTCATTGGCTGCTTGCTTTCATGTTTTCATGTCTTGTGTGAACACGCGGCTTATGAGTATTCTCATTAGTTGCGTGTTCGTGTCCTGTTTTGCACATGGCTGGTGATTTGTTTTGCTGGCCATGTACTTGTGTTTTTGTTTTGTGTGAGCACATGGCTTTTGTCTTAGTTTTCTGTGTGCCATGTGCTCTCATGTCAATTGTCTTGACCCCACTCATCTTGTTTCCTGATTATTGGTTAATTTGCCCCATCTGTGTTTGCCTCGTTACACTCCTCATTTGCTCCCTTTATAATCTCCTTGTGTTTGCAGTCCTGTGCCAGTTCGTCGTTGAATGTTGTCTGTTCCCGCCCTGCCAAGCCTGGTTTCCAGTTGTCTTGTTTTTCCCCTATGGGGTACTTTTAGTTTATTTTATTTATTACTAATAAAAGCCCATTCTCCTGCACCACTGAGTCCTTGCCTCATCCCTTCACCCCAATCTCTGACAGTTATGTCCATGCAAGCGTGAGCTTCTGTTCCCCTCCCCACATGAGCTCTGTTGACAGGAGACACACTTGCATTATGTGTCTTTAGTTCTATTACCATCATAGTAATGAGTGTCTGCCACCACATGTGCTTGCTAAATCACTTTTTCTGACATTAAAGAATGTTGAAGGCTGTTCAGACCACTTTGAAAGCTCAGTAGTGATGTGACACATGGATTTGAACATTTTGGTTGCCTTCCCTTCATGTCCATGCAAATACATCTACACTGTAAAAAAAAAAAAGTTGAGCCAACTTCAAATTTTAAGGCGACCAGCTTCAGCAGATTTTTGAGTTTTCTCAACAAAAAGTTGAGAATCTCCTACAAAAATCAATTGAGAGAACTCAAAAATCTGCTGAAGCTGGTTCCCTTAAAATTTGAAGTTGGCTTCAACTTTTTTTTTTTTTTTTTTTTTTTACAGTGTAATATAGACCCTTTTCAAGTTTTCATGTGAGGTTATAAACTTGATATATTTCATAACACAGGCTAGGAATAGCTTATATATTAAAGGACCTGCTAGGGGATGTAATGTAAATTGCATTAAATGGAGACCGGAGCTTTCAAGCTTCAAAAACAGCACACCATAAAAGTATCATAAAAGTTGTCCAGACGTCTTGATTATATTTAAAGTCTTTTAAAGCCATAGCAGTGTAATTTTAGTATACAGTATATACATTTTATTATAGTATTTATTAATATTTTTTAATTAACTTTTATTTTACAGTTTTCATTTAAATTATAGTTTGTCATTTTATTATATGCTTTTATATTTTTCATTTATTAGTTATTTTTGTTTATTTAGCTTTTATTTTTATTTCACTTTTAGTACTACAACTTAAACGTATGGTTTTTGAATGTTTTCGAACGTATATTGAGATTTTGAATAGGCCTAATTGTTGTTTCAGTTTTAGTTTAGCTTAGTTCCACTGAGCCATAGATAACTTTATGTGATAACCAGACGTCACAAAAAATATTGACATCTTCTCTAGCTCTGTATAGTGTGAGAGAAGCAGTTATGTCTGATTCACGAATGTTTAAAAAAAAGTGATATCGTTTGATTCGGTCTGAATGATTCATTTAGTAAAATATATGTACTGTTTTTTTTTTTAAAACAAACAGTGGTTTAAAATACTTGTAACATTTGCATGGGTAGCTAAGTGCTAAATTAAATAAATGTAATACCTTTTTGATGAAATTTGTCCTTCTAAAGCTGAAGTTTACATTAATGTTCACTTATAAAGGACATATTTTCATTATAAATGAAAAATATCAGACAAATCTGCAACTTTACCAAAGTGAGGATTTGCTTTTACATTTTCCTTTTTATATTCAGGAGCAAAATTTTCAGGAGTTTTCATTAAACTTTGCACTGTCAGAGAACATAAAAGACTGTCATTACAACAGTACTGAATAACGGTACTATTTCTCTCCTTTTCTGTGCTGCACTGGTAATTGCTCCAAATGCTGATTGTGTAAATGTGCCAGCACCATTTTGTACCTAATAACATAATTGAGTCATGACTCATGTGGCTAGATTGGTCCAATGGCTGTTGCATAACCATTTTAAAAGAGGAAAACAATGTGTTTTCACTTCATAGGGTTTTTACATTAAACACTTAAAAAATTACATAAAATGTAATGCTTTCATCTGGTTTAATGCTGGACCTTTTCAAAATAAGTCTTTATGTACTTAATATGAGTTTTTAATGAGAAATGGAATGGCACTTGCACTGTATTCTCAACAGTGGTAGCTGTAGGTGTCACTTCACTTTAAAATGATGTGCGGCTTTGACATATGACACCTTCTCATGTAAGTGTAAAGTGCATGTTCGTGTGTATGTACTATGTGTTCACCCCAAGGCTGACACTCTTTCTCTGGAAGAGAACTGGAGGTGCATAACTGACCGGATCTCATTCCAGCTCTAATACCTTGAGGCCTTGAGAACACCTCAAATTCACATTCAATCCAAACACTCTCTGGTTTGCCTAATTAATTAGCCTGCCCAAGTAAACTCATTAAAACAGATCCTGAAGGGCACTGCGATCTGTCCATCTTTTCTCCAGTAGGTCATTAAAGACATTTTTACATTATGCATTCAGTACAATCTGTTTTTAGAGTGTGATTAGGATGTGTGATTGCCAACATGGCTGTTACTTCTCGCCAAGTCCCTACAGCATTGCGTCTTTCAAATGAAATCATGTCATTGCTTTTTGATTTCATTTGAGATGATTGTGTTCACATAATGAGAGCTGCTTCGTCCTTGCTTTAGAACACAACTCATGTGTGGTTGGAGTGTGTTTTGTGTATGACATCATTGTAGATTGGATATAGGTTTTTGTTTTTCCTTGGGCGTGAAAGATAAGACTGAATTGTGCTATACATTTCTTTCGGCTCCTTTATGCTTGTACGTTTCCTTCCAGACTGATTTAGATGTCTCTGGGGTGAAGTTGCACTAGAGTTGCACTTTAAAGAATGTTTAGGAACCATTCACCTTTTGCCCTCTTCCGGTCAGATGATTTTCCAAGCCATCAGACCCATCCGATTTAATTGTTTTGTAACGTGATACAGTATCATGACATAATGTTTTATATGATATTCCATCATTCTTTTCTCTGTATTTTTCCTTTCAGAGCTTTTCCGAGTGATGCAACCGATGGCATGTTTTGCAAGACAGGACATGAAGCGTCTTCTTTTTTCACTTTTTTCACTCGCCGTTATTTTCTCTCAAAGTTGTTTACATTGGTGAGTGTGTGATTTGGTACAGCAGGAAGTCATAAGAGAACAATGAGGAGGCGAGGAACAGGATGTCAGAGCGATGCCTCTGTGTGTATGTGTGTGCCTGGAAGGGGGGGCTATTTACCTGCTGGAGACACGGCTCTAATCGGCTCCTGAGATGGGAACATGCATAAACGCACGCTAAATAATGCATAACAGTTGTCTGCTTTCATGTCAAATAGCCATTTGCTATAGAATAAATAGGGCTCTAGTGTGTGTGTGTTTATGAAGGAGTGTATTACAAGAGATTAGAGGTAATTGTAACTGAGACTAAATTGAAGCTGAAAACATTGTGATTAAAAGGAAGTAGCGAACAGATTTTCTTTTGTATTGTACAAGTGTATATAGGAATGTTGAAAAATAAATAAATGTAGGACATGGATTTGGTTCTTTGCATCAGTTGTTTATTGGATTTTCATATGTCGGCATCGTACTCAAAAATGGCTGGCAGCCAAACATCTGAAAACGCTTAAATCATATGCGGAATGCATTTATGTAAAATGTCAAAGAATCTCGCTGAGATGATACTGAGAGACCAGACTTAATATTATTCTTACACTATTCATCTGGTATCATCAATTTAGTCGAAACATATCCCACCACTCACTAGTGCATCTAGGTCACACTCAAAATTGTCATTCCATGTGGGGTCAAAAAAAACGCCTATGTCAACATGTTTTGTCACATGACAGCAAATGCAAGTAATTATAATGTAATAATCTTTGCATATTGTGTGAAGTAGCATTAGTCTATAGCAACATTGTGAAAATGATTAGCAACCATAGATATATGGGTACAATATGAGTCACATGAGTAAACATGAGCCATTGTTTTCAAGCACCTCTGTTTTCACAGTCCACACTACAATGCAAAAACAGCGTTTTCAAATTGATCCACTTGGTAGTCCATCTTCAAAAGCCACTGAGTGTGGACTAAAGGCCATATTTTTTTCATATTTATATTGTTTGTTGACGTAGTTATGACATTTTGATGAATAATTTTTTTGTAAAAATTGAATTACATACACAGATGAATCATTCATAGTAAGATCTATAACATAAATTTTAAAAAAAAATAGACAGTGTGAATTTCCATATCATGCCAAAAAGTCTCCTGTGCTTTGAAAGAGCAATCTCTCAGGATTTAAATTTCATGTGGAGGTTTAGAGAGAGATTGAGTTGAGCAGCTTCTTCACCACACTAACTTTCCTTCATTCTCCCTGTCAGATCTGCTCTGATGATCTATATAAAATACACCTCTATTTCTTGTAAATAATAATTATAACATCTTCTGAGGAACTCATCCGATTATTTCCAATCCGTGGTTTCCAAAACCTTTTTTCTCTCTTTCAATCCTCTGGATGCTTCCAGTATTCCAAATTGCTAAATTCCTAAATAATTCTTCCCCACTACATAATTAATGTTATGATTGCAAGTGAGCCAAATATTTCCTAAAATTTATTCTTGTTATAGCCAACATACTTTCCAAATGAACTCAACTCACAGGCCCTCATGTGTCTTACACCAGGGATATATGGACCTCATATTTTAAACATCGCTAGCGAAGCAAGCAGACTGAAAAAACAGGATGGCACATCCTGTAGCGAGCCAATCATATATCTAGACAAACTTGTGTGTGTGTGTGTTTACACTTGTGCATGCTGGTTATTTTGAGTATGAGCGGTCAGATGTTGATGTGTTGATGACTTCAATTATTAAAAGCCTCTCCACTGTATTTTTCCATATAATTTCATTGAACCATTGCTGTTGAGAGGCAGACTGGTGTATCTATGGATAGATTAATGGACAGGACGCTCCGACAGCCATAATCACTCCATGCTGTTCCTTCCAGGAAATAGAAAAAATATTGGAGTAGATTTCAAAAAGCGGGATGTTTTCTGCCACTGGCCTGAAAACTCTTCTCTCATTCAACTTATTTCACTTTCTCTCCCTATTTTTCCATTTCCTCTCACATAATTGGATCTGAATGATCAAGAAATCAGGAAATTTCTTACGACCAGTAATTCTGTTATCATGCTTTGATACAACACTCTTTGAACAGCCACCCCTTTCAGTAATGACCCTCTATGACTTACCCTCTTTGTGGAGGATGTCAATGATTGTCTTCTGGACCATTCCAAGTCAGCAGTCTTCCCCATTATTGTTGTTTCAAAGAACAAGAGATACCCAGAATGTATACTGTATGGATGGTCATTTATTAAAACTCAAATGTAAATATTCTAATATTTTGAGATACTGATTTTTGACTTTCATGAGCTGTAAGCTCTAATCATCAAAATTAAAACAAAAATAACTTTTGAAGTGTTTTACTTTACACATAATGAATCTAAAATATATGAAAGTTTCACTTTTTGAAATAAGTTACAAGAAAAAATGAACTTTTTCACCATATTCTAATTTTCTGAGATGCATCTGTGTGTATATATATATATATATATTGTGGTGGGAGGAGCAAACGACAGACACAGTGGGTGTGGCGTTAGGCCTCGGAGAGGTTTTTATTAAACAAAATAATAAAAGAAAGTGTCCAAAAGGGGGTAAAAGTGTCCAAAATAAACGGGGGATCTGGTGTCCTCGTCGTGCTGCGGGGTTCGTGAAGGGAGGCAGTGTTCGGAAGGGAAGGGTCCAGGGAAGGGAGTGGCGGTGAGCGGCTTCGTCCAACGTCCGTCCTCGGCACTTCCGGGGGATTCGACGGCCCGGCATCCTGGCCCGTCAGCCGTCTCACGGGTGCTCCGCTCTATCCGGACTGCGGGTCCAGCAGCTCGCGTCTTTGGCGGTGCGGGAATCCTCTCAACGCTCGCTTCCTGGACCCACGAGGACACTAGCGTGCATGCACGGGGAAGAGACCGGTCTCCCGAGGAGAGGCGCGCTCGGCATTTAAACAGCGGCGGTGATGAGGCTCTATTCACATCTGGTGCGCCTCATCACACGCTGCCAGCCCTGGCTGTTCCAGCGCCCCTCCTCTCTCACACACCCACTCCCGTCGGGAGCCTGGTGAAGGGCGGCGAATACGGGAAGGGGGGGTGATGATAATAAGGGGGGAGGCAGCCGACTCGTCACAATATATATATATATATATATATATATATATATATATATATATATACACTCACCGGCCACTTTCTTAGGTACACCTGTTCAATTGCTTGGTAACACAAATTGCTAATCAGCCAATCACATGGCAGCAACTCAATGCATTTAGGCATCTAGATGTGTTGAAGACGACTTGCTGAAGTTCGAACCGAGCATCAGAATGGGGAAGAAAGGGGATTTAAGTGACTTTGAACGTGGAGTGGTTGTTGGTGCCAAATGGGCTGGTCTGAGTATTTCAAAATCTGCTGATCTACTGGGATTTTCACGCACAACCATCTCTAGGGTTTACAGAGAATGGCCCGAAAAAGAGAAAATATCCAGTGAGCAGCAGTTGTGTGGACGAAAATGCCTTGATGTCAGAGGTCAGAGGAGAATGGGCAGACTGGGATGATAGAAAGTCAACAGTAACTCAAATAACCACTCGTTACAACCAAGGTATGCAGAATACCATCTCTGAACGCACAACACGTCGAACCCTGAAGCAGATGGGCTACAGCAGCAGAAGACCACACCGGGTGCCGCTCCTGTCAGCTAAGAACAGGAAACGGAGGCTACAATTCGCACAGGCTCACCAAAATTGGACAATAGAAGATTGGAAAAACGTTGCCTGGTCTGATGAGTCTCGATTTCTGCTGCGACATTCAGATGGTAGGGTCAGAATTTGGTGTAAAGAACATGAAAGCATGGATCCATCCTGCCTTGTCTCAACGGTTCAGGCTGGTGTTGGTGGTGTAATGTGTGGGGGATATTTTCTTAGCACACTTTGGGCCCCTTGGTACCAATTGAGCATTGTTTAAACGCCACAGCCTACCTGAGTATTGTTGCTGACCATGTCCATCCCTTTATGACTACAGTGTACCCATCTTCTGATGTCTACTTCCAGCAGGATAATGCACCATGTCACAAAGCTCAAATCATCTCAAACTGGTTTCTTGAACATGACGATGGCTACGTTTACATGCACAATTTTTGGTTCAATCGGACTGAATTCATTCCGATTGATAAATACATGAACGCTAAATAAAGTGATCGGGCTGATGTGCGCGTTTATATGTCACAAGCTTCAATCTCAATCCTATAGAGCACCTTGGGGATGTGGTGGAACGGGAGATTCGCATCATGGATATGCAGCCGACAAATCTGCAGCAACTGCGTGATGCTATCATGTCAATATGGACCAAAATATCTGAGGAATGTTTCCAACACCTTGTTGAATCTATGCCACGCAGAATTAAGGCAGTTCTGAAGGCAAAGGGGGGTCCAACCCGGTACTAGCAAGGTGTACCTAATAAAGATAGATAGATAGATAGATAGATAGATAGATAGATAGATAGATAGATAGATAGATAGATAGATAGATAGATAGATAGAATTTCTAAGAAGTTGGTACATGTGTTTCGTAGATGTTATTGTGTCATTGACCCATTTTGCTACAGCTATGCTTTTCCTGTCTGTGTCTCCTAAAGATTGTGTCTATGTTTATGTGTGCAGCTATAAGGAGAATGGTTGGAATTCTGCAGCTATTTTAAAAGCCTTTCTTAGTTTAGACTGCTTCTCTCTCCATCCATCGTAACATCTCAGTGTCTCTTCCTGGCAGCGTCTCATGAAAGGTTATGGATCAGACCTTTTGTTCCAGCATACTATCTTGACTATTTCAACCGCATTGCCAAAGAAGTTATTCTCATTCCCATTACTGACAGGATATGACACAGCACAACCTAAAAACAGCCTCAGGCAGTCATTACTACATCTTATCCCAGTGTTAGTGTCTTTTAAAAATATATTTTGGTTGCCTTATTGTGAATAATAGCACATATGTGGCAGATCTTCATTATTCTGACAAATGCAGCCATTGATCTTTAGCACAAGCATCTTAGTATCCAGAACTCATTGCAAATACTGTCGTCAAATCACACATTCTAATCAATCACAGAGAAGATAAGAAGGTGTTAAATTGAAACCCCTTGACCTCTATGCATCTCTAATGCAGCTTTCAAGGCTACCAAAAGGCAATTGAAAGTTGTCTAATGATCACATGGCTAAGGCAACAACTTCTGCCTATGCTGTGGTCCATCCCTCAATGCCCTTTCTAAGAAGCTAATCAAGAACCTTTGAAAGTGATTTTTATGATGTTCATGATGAATTGAATTGCCGGTTTGATCTTTGACCTTGAGCTTGATTGTCTTAGAGATGAGATGGAAACCTTGAAAAAAAGAATCTGCTTTTTGTGGCATGGCCTCTCATCAAGGTCTCGTAAATGAGGGCTTTGAAAGGAGCAAATTTCCCGGGTCTCATAAAGAGAGCCTGAATATTTTTCCTTTAGTCTATGTTTGTGTGTGTGTGTGTGTGTGTGTGTGTGTGTGTGTGTGTGTGTGTGTGTGTGTGTGTGTGTGTGACTAGGTGTCCTTTGTTGCTCAAGTTCATAGTGAGTCGGGAGTATTGGGTGGTCTGAAAGATATTCAGAGATGGATGAAAATGAGGCACTTGCAGTTTTACTAGCAAACAAATAAAACATCTTGAGGACAAGTTATTTCCATATCAATCAGAGTTATGTAGCACGGGCCACACACATTCAGTCACAAATACTCATGGGTCTTTCTCATAAAAATTATTTTACATGACACTACACAATTGTTGAAATGTTGAAAAGTTTTATTTAGGACACTCGTTAATTTTAGATGTTTCAAGTACAAGCATGGAAGCCCAGTTTCCCTCCATTGAAGTTCATTCCACCAAAACGTTGACAAAAGAAAATGGAATCCATAGGAATTAAGCGATTTAACCCAAGTTTTCTGAGGAGACACAATTACTTTATATGATGAACAGATGTAAAACATGCTTAATTGACACAAGAGACAAACCTAATTAAATATATAAATAATGGTAAAAAATAAAGTAATTGTGAACTTTAAGATAAGAAATTAAATTGCATTTGTTAGAAATAAAGTCACAAATTCTTTTTTTTCCTTGAGGCGAAAATAGGTTTCCATACTCAAGACACTCCAAGGAAAAAAATAATCCCATATCAGATCTCTTTATTATACCATTCTTTTTATCCTAGATAAAAACAAGATTAAATGGAGAGCAAATGGAAATCAGACTTTCCCTTTTAATCTCACATGTGTCATAAACCAAGGGTGTCCAAACTACGGCCCGCGGGCCATCTGCGGGCCGCTATCCCTCCTGTGGCGGCCCGTGAGGGATTTTTAAAAATAATACGAATCTGCAGAGGTGGGCAAACTACGGGCGTTTTCATCCAGCCCGTGAGGCAGTTGTTCCAATATAGCTAATTTGATGCAATATCAGTAATATCCAATAGATGGCCTGTGTTCCAGTATATAACCCCTGATTTACACTGTCCTGCCGCTTCGACGCAGCCACCGGAGCGGATCGCGGCCACTCCAGTCAATCCGCGGCACGTTTCAGAAGCGGCTCTCTGCACGGCTTCACTAAAGATAGGCGCCTAGTCTATTTTCCTTTACTTCCGTTTTCCTCCGGCATGTTATACTGGCGGCGTGTTGATCGTGTTGTAAAAGCTATTTGATGTGCGTCAAGCAATGTGCCTGTAGTAAACACAGTAACCTGTATAAATTTGGAATTCTTCTCTAACTCCGGGCGTGGGCCTGAGGGTGTTCAACTGCATCAACGCATTTCAGGTTTGATCCAGGCAGGATTGGTGGATCATTCACCACTCGCATTGAGAGCCAGTTAATTGTGCTGCAGAAATTTGTCCGTTGCTGTTTTGCTGCTGTGTGGCGGCTTGTAGTAGTAGCATAATAACAGTGTATCTAAAAGTATGAGACAACAACAAACAAAAAACATAGGCCTACCATTAAAAGCCGTGCTTGCACAGGTACTGCGCGATCGTCTTATAGGTACAGGTGCTAATATCCTCTGCGTCTCAATCGGGCTCAAATTGACAAGCAATATATACGACACCATTGTTTACAATACAACCGGAGCACATGCTTCAGAGCTGAGGGGCGGGACGTTTAGACAGGCACTAGTGGCGGTTTAGCCAATCACAACACACTGGGCCAGTTAACCAATCAGAGCCCATCGTGTATTTCTGAGGGAGGGGCTACATAAAAGCAGGAAATGATCAGTGCGTTTATCAGAGAAGGGACATAGAGGCGTGAAATAAAGGTAAATTATGTGAAAAATAATGCATTTTTTTAACAAAAGAAGCATTAACGTTAGATTGCACCCCATAAACACAATTAAGCCAAGAAAAAACCTGTCAACCACCCCTTATATTTCTTAAGAGAAACATCTGAGATGTTAACTGATATCTAAACTGTAAAAATGAATTTTTGATTATGGGAGTATGTTTTTTAAAAAAAGTACTATTTCAGTCTTTCTTCTTCAAAATTTCACATTTAATTCAATGTGTACCTGCCCATTTCTTTGTGATTATTTGTGAAATGTATTATCAATTTCTGAGTAAAATAGTTTCAAAGGGAAATTGTATTTTCTTTTGTATTGTCAAGTTAAAGCACTGCATATTGAAGACTCATCTGAGATCCATCCATAACAGTTTTGTGGAAAGTGTAGTGTGTTCTTTCACATATTGGTCTGAAATCCTCACCTGATTGCAGTGGAGGTGAGTGACTCTCACCCACTTCTCTTGTGTCACACACACAGGGCTCCTGAAAAACCCCTGCTCAGTAGCGCCGCCGTGTTTACGGAGCCGGCCAGGCGACGCTGGCAGTTCGCCCAATGGCTGCTCTGGCTTCACGGGTACATACCCGCTACAACAGCGCAGGATATGCACAGGTATAAAACACACATTCACATGCACAAACACATCAGAGCACCTGCGCTTGCCACATAGACGAATTCGATCAGTATTTTAATTCAGAGGAAAGCCATCTGGTTTCTGTTGAACTGACTTTGCCCTACAGTGCTGGATCATCCACGCTTAACGTCAGCGATTCAATGCTTTAGGGCAAAATCAGTCTTCATTCCAAGTGTAGGATGTCTTGTCCTGTCATTCCCAAACAGATCTCAAGATACAGTTTCACTCATGAGAAATAGTTTCTGGTTCAAACATGTTACAGCAAAGCCCATATAGAGAGCATCTCCCCTGGCCCCTGCGTTAATGGACGCGTTTCACTGGTCTCATTCCTGCATGTGATGTTTCAACATGATGTATTGTCATGCTGTAGGTCTCTTTGTTTTCAGTTGGTTTTCAGCTGTCATACAGCAAGTTAGTTTTTTCAGCAGGTTTGTTGATTCTTCAAAGTCAGTTGTCACTTTCAGAGATAATATATGAGGTTAACTGGCAACACTTTAAAATACAGTCACATTAGTTAATGTTAACATTAACAATGAGAATTACAGTTACGGTATTTATTTATCTTTGTTAACATTAGTTAATAAAAATACAACTTTTCATTGGCAGTTCGTGTCAGCTCAGGTCCATTAAAGGGTTAGCGTTACGAAAAAGAAGTTTATTCAAGTGTGCTATTAGTATACTTCTTTTAAACTAAAAAATTGGAAAGTATACTTTGCCTACTTTTTATGTACTTCTCAGAAATATACTTAAAATGACTTTTAAGTATACTTGACTTATACTTAGAAAAAGTGTAAATATATTTGAACTATACTTGTGCTCCTAGAATCCATGTTTTCATTGTTATGTGGTAAGCGCTAGTACACATCTTCTGTACAGAATTTCCAAAAAACACAAGCGAAGAAGAAACCAAAACAACAGATGCTGCCACATGTAATCTAACATGATCATCAGACATAAAACAGCATGAAAAGGAGTGTCTTTTTACACTAAGTGCAAATAGCCTTGTTGGCAAAGGCTATTTACACTAACTCCACCCACCAATGTGTGATTGGGATAGTCAAGACTGCAAAAAGACATCCATTAAGCATCGGATTCAGTGGTGTAGATGTGAAGGCGTGTGCTTTTTGATGCAATCGGCCTGAAACCACCTTTTTGCCGAACTTTTTTCTCCCTTTTCAAATCTCACATCGCATCGGAAAGGCATTTATTTTCAATAAAAATTAAGGAGATAATCAAAACGTTTAAAATAAAGTATCGGGTAGGGTTAGGGGTATAGGTGTAGGGAGAGCTTTATTGTTCCAATAAGATACCATCCATTTAGCCTAATTTGAATTAAAACTATAATTTACACTCAATATGTTATTATTGCATACTGTTTTATAATGTACTACAATACTGAGGTGCAGATAATTGCCACTATTTGCAATAAGTAGTATAAATAGCAGAAGCTGAGAGACAGGAAACTTAAAGGACTTAATGTTGCTGCTCGATTATTATTGCTACTTTATCAAAGCATTATTCTGCCAATTCTATTGTATTGTTCTTGTTTTTATAATATGCTTTCTGTTAAAAACCAGACCAAACTTACAAAGGTGTCCAATATTGCTGCAAAAGTTATAGGTCTTTCAACACCCAACCTCACAGAACTCAAAAACAGAGCTATTACACACATAGCGATTTCAGTCGAAGAGGACTCCACACACCCACTGCCCTCAAGGCGCAGGTATAGGGCTATGAGGTGTAGGAGGGCCCGATTTGGAAGAAGCCTGATTCCTTCAGACATATCTCAACAACAGACATCGCCGAAGTTATCTTAACCATGTTTTTTTTTTGTGTATACATAATATAATTGTATTATGTTTGTTATGCTGTGTGTGTCAAATAAGTGCAGTGCTGTGGAAAAGAATTTCCCTCTTGGGGGACAATAAAGTTAATCAATCAATCAATTGTCTTGAGACAGATCTGGGGAAGACTACAAAAAAAATTCTGCTGTGTTGAAGGTTCACAGGAGCATTTGGCCTCCATAGTCCTTAATGGATGAAGTTTGAAACAATCAGGACTCTTCCTAGATCTAGCCTCCTGGCCAAACTGAGCAATCGACTTTTGCAACCAATCAGACATCTTTGGAGAAACCTGGCTGTCCGATGGTCCCCAGCCAACCTGACAGAGCTTAAGATGATCTAAAGAGAAGAATGGCAAAAACAAAAACAAAAAAACAAATGCAGATTAAAAAAATAAAGAAATAAACAACATTTTGAACAAAAAGCTGAAAAAAGACTATGAATTGGATTCGGAATGATAATCAAAATGTACAGTGCCTATAGAAAGTATTCATACCCCTTCATATTCATATTTCTTTATTTTTTAAATTATGAAACTTCATTCAAGTGTTTAGAGAAAGAAAGCAAGAAGCTAAAATAAAATGTTTTTGTTTACAAGAAGATACCCTGTTCTTTCTTTTGATGTTTTGGAAGTTCAGATATTCATATAACAAAATATATACAAATTAATAAATAGGGACATAGTAGTATACCTAAAGTATGATGTAAAGTTCACTTAAAGACAAATTACGAGTATACTTTCAGTATAAAACTACTAAACTAGTAGTTTACTGAGACTATACTTCAAAGTGTACTAAAAATGCTACTACAAGTATTTAATTATTAATAACTGTCAGTATACCTATAAGTTCACTTTTAGTATAGTTGCAGTACATGATAAAAACTTTGATGGAAACTAGTTGTGTACTCAAAGTTCACTACTGTTGTACTTAAAGTATACTTAAAAGTATATTTTATATACTAGAAAGTGGGCCAATTTAGTCCCAAGGAGTATTAAAATAGTACACTTACAAGTATACTACTAGTACACTGATATTTGTATAATTACTACATAAAGTATACTTAAAAATACACTTGAACTTTACTTAAGTATACTTAATAAAATAAACTTGAAGTATACTACTTTTTGGTAAGGGTAGTTCACCCAAAAATGACATTTCTGTCATTAATTACCCTCATGTCGTTCCAAACCTGTAAGAATTTTGTTCATCTTCGGAACAGAAACTAAGATATTTTTGAAGAAATCCGAGAGCTTTCCGACCCTCCTTAAACACCAAGAGTCCTGCCAAGGTCAAGGCACAGAAAGGTAGTAAGGACATTGTTAAAATAGTCCATGTAACATCAGTGGTTCAACTGTAATTTTACAAAGCTACGAGAATACAGCTTGGACTACTTACTTTATTTTCACTTGTTATGTTTGAATAAATGTTTGAAACTGATTCCAAAGTAGAAGAGGAAAAGCAAATTATACAGGGTAGTCTGCACGTCAGTGGATTAGCTAATGCATTTTATGGATCACTCTCTACAACGTTAGACACACAACAGCAATTGATATCATTATGACTATGTTATTAAACAGCTAATAATGTGTTGCTAATGTTACACAAACCATGTTACACACCCGCTCACCATCTCAGACAGCTACCTTCAACATCCTGAGGTGGAAACAGTTTGCTAATGATATGAAAAGCCCCAAGCCATAAATTTACGGGATTGGTTACATATTTGTGACTTCAGTGGTGTTGACTGATGAATCTTTTTAAGCATATTTAAAACACTGGATAGACGTGTTAAAAAAAAATAACATAAAAAAAACTTATGACATTAAAAAATTTACATTAAGATTAATAAGTTATGTTTCATTGTTAGTTCATGTTACCATTTGTAGTTCACTAATGATAACAAATGGAATTTTACTGTAAAGTGTTACTGATTAATATGTAGCATATTAAAGAAAGCTAGTCTTCAGTGCAATCACTCATCCGCATGTTTAGGCGGGATTGTGTATCTCAGGAGTTTAACATGAGGACTTATGTAAATATTGTGGTTCAGAATGCATAAAATGTGTGGTTGCATCAAAATGACCATCCCAGAAGTTCACAGCAGCTGTCATTTCCACATCTGGCATAAATCTAAACAGGTTCCTGTAACTCCTAGCGAGCAGCCGCATTTGAAGTGTTAAAGAATGCTATAATATGGCTTTTTCTCTCTGGTTTGTGCCCGCCATAATTACAGCCTTTTGTTTCAAGTTCAGAGAGAGCCAGCAGAACAAAGAATGGGATGCTGAGAAAAGTAGGCGAAGCTCCAGAAGCAAACATAGCTCAGCTTCTCTCCAGAACTTTTGTGATGTGGTGATGGCCCTAATTCGGAGGCTTCATATTACTAGCTTGCTGTAGAAAATAACTTTACTGGAAGGTGCAGGGAGAGCTGGGAACGAAGGCCGATATGTATTTCAGCTCCATACGGTTCACTTAAAACACACTGACTGAGTCAGAAAGCGCTAGTGAAGAGGCTACACAAAGCCAGCCTTGTGCTGTAGTTGCTCTTTGAGGAAAACAGACTGAGTGTGAGAGGGAGAAAGACAAGAGAGTGGAGGGATGGAAAAGATTATCCATTGGAATGTCTGGGCTGACCTCAAATGGAGCGGACGGGCCCGGCAGCCAATAAGATCGTGCTGCTTAGTGCTTCGGCTAATTTCTTCCTGATGATCGAGGCAGTTGTCTCCATAAAGCAGACGGAGGTGCTGCAGCGGGCTGAGCTAACATCACATGTGTAATGTGTTGGATGATTCAAGTGACAGATGCTTATGAGGGAAACAAAATATTTGGCTGCATTTGAGATTTGCAAAAAAAAAAAGTTGTAGTCGATGATGAGCTGAGCGGCCTCTCAATGACATGAAAATGAAAATAGTTCAGCACAGCGTTGATCATTTATTATTGGGTGTTTCTTCAGCTAGGGGCACTTTTGTGCTTGGGAACAAGTCTCTTGAAACTTTTCACACTCACACCAGTTTTTTTTTTCTTTTTTTTTTCAATTTGTCTTCTCACAATAATAGACATAGATTATAAGACAATTCACTTTTGCCTTTTTCTTTTCTAAAAGTCATGGTTATTCATTTCCACCATACTGTTTTTTCCAGCATTTTATCATGTTTCAAATTATGTATTATGTTTAAAATGTGTAAAAAAAAATCTATAAAATAAAATAGCTGGCTTCTTTGTCTTGCTAAGTGTACATTCATAGCTATAATTTTATGTATGCTAAATACACACAACTAAATAATAATTTAACAATTTTTGAATAATTTGACAAAGATTACAGCTTGGAAATGATATGCAACATAAATATTCTTAATATTAACCTATCACATATCACATGTTTTATCTCAAACACATCATTGACATGGTTGTCACTTTTGTAAACAAGTACTCCAACATCTGGTAAAAATTTGATTTCATATTTTAAACAGTATATATATATATATATATATATATATATATATATATATATATATATATATATATATATATATATATATGTGTGTGTGTGTGTGTGTATACTCTACATACTGTATATAAATATATATATACACATATATCGACTGTTTAAAAAATAAAATCACATATATACATATATATATATATATATATATACTGTATATAGTTATTTAGTTTTTTATGAAGTTTTAATTTTTAGTTTTAGTTGATTTATTTTTGTTTATTTTTAGTACTTCAACACAAATAAATGAAAATCAAAAAATGTTGCCTTTATATTTCAAACAATGAAAAAGTTTTTTAGTTTTAGTTATTGATAATAACATTGCATGAGGCACAGTCATAATTTGCATTGAAATTATAGCCTATGTATTTGTATGAAATGATAAATTATGTTATGTTTATTTCATTCTCATTGTTGATTGTCATAGTTTAAAATATGTAATAATGTTTTCTGTTTAATGTTTGAAATTGATTGAAAAACAAGAATAAAACAATAACAATTCATACAAAAATTTGTAAAGTAGCAAAAATAAATTATGATAGAATAATAAAATAAGACAACAAAAA
Organism: Barbus barbus; assembly: GCF_936440315.1. Classification (NCBI taxonomy): domain Eukaryota; kingdom Metazoa; phylum Chordata; class Actinopteri; order Cypriniformes; family Cyprinidae; genus Barbus; species Barbus barbus. The sequence continues at coordinate 18,474,654 of NC_136733.1, read as the reverse complement.
TTAGTTTTAAAAAAAATCATAAAAATACGGCTAGTATACGGCTAGTTGGAAGAAATACATGAATCTACTCAAAATCAGCAGTTTCCATTTAGTGCAAATCTCAGTGAGTCAGAATTATGGAATTAGACTGAATATCCAATCTAATTTCATAATTCTGATTTGTGGATATGGTGCACACATGGTATTGAGAGGAGCGGCTAACGGCACAGAAGCTGGAGGGAAGCTATCAGTCCTGGAGCTGTATCAGCTGAGCTCTTTATCTCTCTGGCACAGTCACAATGAAATATTATCTCATTTCTGACATCCCACTGTTAAACTGCACCTATCACTTTTTTTTAAACTTCAGTCAAAAGGAAGATTGAGAAAATTAACATTATCGGCAATACAAATCACTCATCTGTATCAAAACAATAGAGTTTTTCATTGTGAATTCTTGCTCTTTTTGCTCTGAGAATCTGGGAATAGTTTCTCTTGATCTTTTAACAAGAGCAATGTGACAAAGGCTTTTTTTCAGAAGACTCTTTAGTGACTTATATTGGCCTTTTCACAGGACATTGATGGTTTGTGAGAATTTAATGCACATGCCTCCCCCCAAAACAGCTTATTGGGCTCAGATTGGCAGACACACAGTATAAACTCCAGTTCTCAGGGCACCAGGCCAGACATCCAGTCCCACCGGTGATTGTGCAATAGTGTGTGTGTGTGTGTGTGTGTGTGTGTGTGTGTGTGTGTGCGCGTTTGAAACCAAAAAGTGGGGCAGCCTGAAGTCTTACTGCAGGGATACACTGAGAGAGAATGACAGGATATCTACTGTCCCGATTTAAAGCAGAAAGAGAATAAAGAGATCTGTAGAGATGATGGTCTATTGTCAGGCATGGAAGGAGAAGCTTATAATCTACAGCACACTTCAAATCAGCAGACATGAATCTTTTATTTGTTGCTGATGGAAGTCATGCGTTATACTCAAACCTTAGGCTGTATGTGTTTATTTATTCTTCATTTGTTCCTCTTTTTATTGGTTAATTTGATATAATGCAAGAATTAAGAGTTAATTAAATTTCAGTCTTTTAGAGATAAAATATTATTGTAAATGTAGTGTAAAATTGTAATTCTTATTTCAATAATTTTTCACACATTATTGTTATTTTAGTATCACTCATATAATATGTCAGATTGAATTTTTATATTTACATTTTATGTTTTCGTTTTAGTTCAAGTTTTATTAATTTTGTTGTCATTTTTCCATCTTTTTTATATAGTTTTATTAGGTTTTAATTTTTAGTTTCTTAAGTTTTACACTTTGAAGAAAAACTATTTTTGACAGACTTTTCTGAGAGTGTAGTTATTTTCATATTTCAAGTCAACTAAATGAAAATGAGCAATGTTGTCATGGCATCTGTCTGAAATAAAATAAGTTTTAGGGTTTGCACACACACACATACTCACACACACACTTTAATTTATTAATTTAATTTATTTACAATTTTAATTTAATTTAATTTATTCATTTAAATACATTAATCATGATTGGACATTTTAATAGTATTTTTTTTATCTAATCTAATCTATTAATTTTTATTTAACAAAGCAAAATTTGTATATTCCAAAATATCCATTCTGGTACACGTACCCCAGTTTAAAAATCACCAGTTTAGTCTTATCTTATAAAAATCTTCAAACAGTCAAACCAGACCATATTGTGGTCTGTGATCTATTCAGACACATTGCCACTTGTATGTTTACTGTGTCATTTCGACTAATACAGTGCTCTCTCACTGGCCCCTGGACTCCTGCGAGCAGTTCTCTCCATACCGGCAGTTCATATCTGTCCATCTCTGTGCAAACACATGTAGCCGAGTGTGTCAGATAGCGCTGGCTCAATCTCACAGGTGGCTTATAGAGAGCGAGCTTTCTCCCTGCGCTACAGAGACGCTTATCTGATTGTCTCATTCACTCTAGTCTTGTAGTGGAAGCTGATAACATGAGTTTCAAGGACCAGCTTCCCATGCCCTGAAATCACACAGACATTGGAGCTATGCTGTTCCTGTAGCCTGTGCATTAGCATGGTTAGCATGAAGCATGCGTTTCTGCAAATAATATAAAGAAAATGTTTTGTTTAACATGCCAACACCATAAGGACAGCAGATGCTTGGCCTGATATCTGGCACAGTCAGCAAGAGCTTTAAACAGGTGCATCACCTTGGGCTCTGCTGCTTATATTAGCTCAACTAAAACAATCTGCTCTGACTTCAGAAATGTGCAGCAGCTTCCTGGATCAAGATCCTTGGTGGTACCAGGACAGTAATTATTTCAACCAATCAGATTTCAGGACTTGGGCAGAGTCATGAACACAGTTCCCACACAGTTTGTGCTATGAGCATTTTTGATGAAATCCAAGAGCTTTCTATCCCTCCATAGACAGCAAGGGTACTACCATGTTCAAGGTCTAGAAAGCTAGTAAGGACGTTATTAAAATAATCAATGGTTTGACAAACAAATTTAATGAATCTACGAGAATACTTTTTGTGTGCAAAAAATAAAATAAAAACACATTTCCTTGATAATTTGAAGGGATAGTTCACCCAAAAATGAAAATTCTGTCATTATTTACCATCATGTCATTCCAAACCTGTATGACTTTATCTCCTCTGATAAAGATACTTTAAAGGTTATTGGGAACCAAACAGTTTTGGTGGCCATTGACTTCCATTATATGTAAAAAAAAAATAAAAAAAAAACACTAAAATATTTATCAAAATATCTTATTTCATGTTTGACAAAAGAAAGAAAGTTATACAGGTTTGGAATTCCATGAGGGTGAGTAAATGATGACAGAATTTTCATTTTTGGGTGAACTATCCCTTTAAGTCATTGAAAAGAATGTATATGAAGTTTTTCTTAAACCATTTACATTTACATTTATTCATTTAGCTGACGCTTTTATCCAAAGCGACTTACAATTGCTATATATGTCAGAGGTCGCACGCCTCTGGAGCAACTAGGGGTTAAGTGTCTTGCTCAGGGACACATTGGTGTCTCACAGTGGATTCGAACCCAGGTCTCTCACACCAAAGGCATGTGTCTTATCCACTGCGCCATCACCACCCCAGTAGATATTTTAATATTTACTAACATGTACTGTTCAAAATAACAGTTCATGTCCAAAAAAAAAAAAAGAATGACATTGGTTAACGTTTAAGAAAGTTTATTTTTTTCTTTCTGCAAAGACTCCTTGTAAAACTTTTTATGTCTGCAGGCTTTGTGGATATCAAAAAAGTCCAAGTATAGTCTCAAGTATAGTAAACAATGAGTCTAATTCAAGTTTACAATGAATTTGTGGACTACCAGTCTTAAGTCACCATCTCTGCCAACAAAAGTTGTAAACTCTTGGGAATCACTGTGGGAAGTTGGCGTCTTTTAATATGTTGATTGCTATTAGTCATTCACATATGAAATTTCTCAGTGATACTGAATCAGATGAAAGCAGTAAGATTTATATCAAGCACCCAGTTGAACTTTTTCATGAAACATTTTTAGGCTGACCACCTTGTCATATACGTGATGTACTGCCTCTGTCTGTCAGTTCTAGATAAAAGCTTGTTTAAAATGAATTCTCTCTGGAACTGAGATTGAAACATTATGGCGATCGTTTCAAATGAAAACCCAGAGGGGGAAAGAGGATCATGAATATTTCAGATATCTCAGTGGCTGCCTGTGGTTTATACCACCAGACAAAAAAATGCAAATGCTGATGCATAGAGATCATCAGATCATTTTTCATTTTCTTCTCTGAACAGAATGAGAAGTGTTGTAAATCATGCGTCTTGTTTATCTGTTTAATTTCAGAGCAAGTCATCACATTTTTGGCATTCGTCATGAAATAATCCGTCAATAATAGTTTTGAATGAATTCAAAGGATTTTGTGTCTCAACCGGGATTAAACCTGTAGAGGAAATCCTGGATGTAAAGTTTCAAAATATTTATCCTGTCTTTGTTCAAGGTTTTCATTAAAAGTGACAGCCGGAGATGAATCATATAGATTAGTTACTATGCTTTCTGTTATTCACCAAACTGCTTATTTGGCATTATTCACCACCATGAGCAACTGCATATTTCCTTTCCTGATTATCTGGTGATTTTGAAATGGTTGGATGAATCTTTAGTCCAGACTTGTACAGTATGTCACCAAATTGGCAGTGTAATTAATTCTCAGTGGGTTGGATAGTCTGATAATTTGTCTGCAGCATATGTGTATGTGTGTGCGTATGAATATATGAAAGTGTATGTGAGCGTATATGTGTGTGGGAGTGAGAAATGGTGTGAGTGAGCATGTAGTATTACTGTATGTTGACTAAATGTCCTTCCTGGACCTGATGGCCACACGCACTGTTTGAGTAGATCTGTGAAGATCTGTGAAGGAAGACGAAACAGAGAGGAGAAATAAGGTGCTCAGGAAGCATCAGACTAAGCACATTAGCGAGGGTTTGATTTAAACACTCTGTGCTGATTGAATGTAGGAAGCCACGAAACCAATCTCTTCCTCTATATTCAAATGACTCTGCAGCACTGCCAAGCACAGAGTGAATTGAAAACAGACTCATCTGGGTTGTTTATGACTGATTCACCACGCTTTTAGCTCAAGTGTCTTGTTTTTTACCTGTTTAAAAAGATCAGTACGTAATCATCTTTGGAGTTACCGAGTGTTGACCTCATCAACAATACTGAGTCAATAATTACTCATCACCGTGCTTTTTTTTATTAATAAGTCTCATATGTAGGAATATGGATTTAAACAAACCCGTAGTATAACATTGGCAGATGACGAGCTGATGATAAAACAGGTGAATAAATACCATATGGGCTTGCGTTTAAGAAGGCACCAAGATGTCATAGAGAACATAGAGAAATACTCCAGAACAACCATCCATAACTGCATAGCAGCACATTAAAAAACACTCAGTACGCCTTAGCAACAACCTGGAAATAACCAACATTGCAGTGGTGAGTATACAAAAAACAAAACAAAAAAATACACAAAACATAACATTTTCTTAAAGGGATCCCTGGGTATTAAGACTTGTATGGCTTAATATAATGTAAATGGTGTCTCTTATTGAAATATGTTGTAGAAAACCCATTAAAGATTTATGTTATTTTAAAAAATCACATTGCTTACATATTTTGGACTATGGGGGATGCCATTATTCTGATGACGTAAAATGGTTGCACTCGGTGAGCTACTGCCGCTACCTGTTGCTATTTTTACCACAACACATCTCGGAATAGACAACTCGGAAAATAAAATACTGATATGATGACCACAGCTACTGAAAGAGCTTACAGGAAGCGATGGATATAAGTATAGGTTTAAACCAAATGCTGTACCATTGATTTTTCCGCACAAGGAGTCTAAACGCCCCAGATATGGAGGGAAATCCGCGCTGAGAAACTCCTCTAGCGGGCCGCGCTTCATGATTAGCATCGGCATGTTTTTACATCCTAACAGATGGCATCTAGCGTTTCTTGTCTCAGCCGTTTGTAAGCTCTTTCAGTAGCTGAGGTCTACTAAAAGACTCAAAGGCATCAGGGCTAAAGTGGAGAGAAAAAAGAAACGGGTCTTTAGGAAGTTTTATTCGTCCACAGGCATCTTCCCATTCTCATTGCTAGGAAAGCAGTGAAGGCTTACATTGCTTCTCTTGTTGCCCTTCGACTGAAAATTACAACCAAAAGCCACACAATGTGGTACCGTATCAGTATTTTATTTTCTGAGTTATGTATTCCGAGTTGTGTTGCAGTAAAAAGCCAAAGACTATAGAAATAAGTGCCAGCAGCTCACCGAGTGCAACCATTTGACATCATCGACGCAGAATGTACTGTGCACATAAAATAATGGCGCCCCCATAGTCCAAAAACGATATCGATTTTTTTTTTAAATAACATACATTTTAATAGGTTTTCTACTACATATTTAAATAAGAGACATAATTTACGTTATATTAAGCTATACATGTCTTAATACCCGGGGATCCCCTTAAGGAAATATCAAGAAATATATAATGCTAAAATACAACCCGAATTCCGGAAATGTTGGGATGTTTTTTTAAATTTGAATAAAATGAAAACTAAAAGGCTTTCAAATCACATGAGCCAATATTTTATTCACAATAGAACATAGAGCATGCTACACCATGGTAAACATGCCGCCGTCCCAACTATTTTGAGACCTGTAGCAGGCATCAAATTTGAAATGAGCCAATTTTGTGCATAGAATTGTAAAATTTAAACATTTATTATGTTATCTATGTTCTAGTGTGAATAAAATATTGGCTAAATAATAAATAATAAAAGGTTCATATGAAATAAAAATAACAGTGAAGTCAGTAAATACACAAATAACTGAGTTTTTAATCTGGATTTGTAGAATAAAATAAAATAAAAACAAATTAAGGTTAAAAAATTCTCACTCTTTCTGTGCTTCAAATTCAGTAGCATTGTGAATTGTGATCTTGTGATTTATGTCCATGCGGTTCAGCAGTATGTTGTGTTGTGATGAAGTCTGCCTTCACATCATCCCTCATCCTCTGACTAATCAGGCATGTGCTCCGCTTCTCGCTGCCTCATTAGCGAACTGTAACAATGTTTTGCTCAAATACATTTTGCTTAGGCTGGCGGTATATCCTTATCCCCTAGTCTGTTTATCTCCCACCCTTGATTTACATTTCGGTGAGTAGGTGTTTGTGGTGACTGAGTAAACATTTTGTGTAGCAGTATTTATACAGCGGTCGAGTCAAGATTGTTGTGTTTACGTGATAAGACCTGATCATTTTCTTAATTGACACAGATAGTCTGCTTGTCTATATTAAAATAAAACAGAGCCAAAACTCAGGGTTGAGATAGTAATGATGAGATTGTGTATTCCAAGGGTTTAGCTTTGAAACTGGACATATACTTGTCTGTGAGTTTTTCCGAAAATTATTAGTGTGTTTTACAAGAAATTACTATTTCAGTCTTTCAAATTTTCATGTTTAATTAAATGTTACTTGCCATTTCTTTCGTTGTTTGTACATTTAATAGCATGTTTCTGAGTGAAAATCATCTCTAAGTAAATCCTAGACCAGATTTTGTAGACCAATTTTTATAAGTCATACTTATGCTGCAGTTCTCAGAGAAAGAATTTGAGCTGCAAATCTTGCTGTCAGCATGTGGTCATCTAAGGGAGAAAACCACAATTTTCTGTTCCTCAGAATAGCACAGATTCTCATTCAGAATTAATTTTGTGGTGTGTAAGTGTGTGAGCATGTGTGTGTGTGGAGATACACTTTGAGCCATCTAATGACCTTCCTACACACCTTGTTTATGATCTGAAATGTTCTTCCAGTGATCTGGGTAAAGGTGTGTGTTGATGTTCTATGTGAATGTACTGTGCCCACAAGTTGTGTAAATCTGTGGGCTGTTATATGCTGTGTTTACGTGTGTGGTGTGTCATCAGAGATGCATATTGTTGGTCATAATTTGTTGCAGACTCTTACTCTGTCGCGTAGATGGGGATGGAAACCAGATCAAAACCCATTTAAACTGTCCATTGAGGGCTCTCAGCCAGATCTTTGAAAGGAAACATGAGTCTGCGTGAGGTTTCCGCTCAGTTTTTTGTACTATTCAACATGTCCATTCACCATTTTTGAGTCTTCTCATGGACAAATGCTGCTGACAGTCTGCAGGGCTGGTTTGGGTTGGCAGAAAGAATTCCTGGCGTAAATCCAGCCTGACAAATCTTAAACTTACTGTAGCTTCTCAGATCCTTCAGTGGTTTGGTTTCACATTGTTAAGTGCATCATTAAAGGGATATTTCAGCCAAAATTCATAATTTGCTCACCTTCATGTGTTCCTAAACTGTATGACTTTATTTTTTAAGTGAAACATAAAATAGGATATATCTCAATGGTTTTTTTCCCAGTGGTGACTGTTTGGCTACCAACATTCTTTAAAAAAAATAGCTTCTTTTGTGTAGAAAAGAAGGAGGTTTGGAATGACATGAGGAATGTACATGATGACAGAAATATCATTTTTAAGTATAAATCTTTTCTAGGAGGATTTTTATATCATGGTAACATAATCAGGCATTTTGATAATCTAGTGAATTAAATATTTAGCAAATTAAAGATTCTCATTTTCTCCTTTTATTAAGATTATTCAGAACAAATGAAGTCTGTCATAAATGCAAAAACAGCTTCATTATTTTACATTCGAGTGGAAAGCAAGAAATGAAACAGTCAAACTAATATTATTAAACAGATTGTACAGACTCTAATATTCAATGTATATATGCACATGTTCACACATTCTTGAATTCTGCATTAATACAGCAAGTTTTGACTTATCTGGGACACATCCCACTGTTTTGTTTTGTTTTTTTTCGCATTTTTACATGTCTTCGCCATTCTAACTTGTTAATAAATACAAGCTTTTAACAGGACACATATATTTATCCTAGTATTTATATAAAAATGTATATACGTAAATGTATAACGTATACATGTATACACACACACACACACACACACACATATATATATATATACACATATATATTCAGTCCTATATGCATATTCTATAAACTTAAACTCACTGTAAACTTGTTTTAAGGTAACATCTGTACACAGTAGTTTCCATTTCAGTGGACGTTTCTCTAGACTTGTTAGAACGTGATATAAAAGACCCCGGCTGATTTCTATAGAATAACTTGATTGTGTTCATGCTTTTTCAATAGACACGGATAAAAATCATATTACAGACTTTCTTTTTCCGGAGAAACACGCTGAGTGACTAATGGCCTTCAGAATGTTTCACAATAGACAGAGTGAGAAAATAAGCTGGTGTGAGGATAATGTTACAATATGATATTTGCTGTGACACTTGAACATTGACCTTTTCTTGAGATGTGCTGCTGCATGTATAGAAAGATTGATATTGTTTTCATTTCACTCAAGGTCTTGTAGCTGTGGGGGAAAAACAAGGATGAGTAATTAAGCCCTCTGTGTTTTCTCAGCATATGTTTACTGTCTCTGTAAAGGGAAGGCAAGTTGTGGCTGAAGTCCACTTTGTTATGAGAGGAAACAGTGTCAACAAAACAACTAACTGTACTGTATATAAGTGCATATGGATAAGCAAACACATACACACACACAAACAGATGTACAAAGAGCAAAAAGAGTGTGTAAGAGTCCTCACACATAATTAGCGTGATTATACTTCATACTTAAATAGTGCTGTCATTGTATATATTTATTTAGTATAGATAGATAGATAGATAGATAGATAGATAGATAGATAGATAGATAGATAGATAGATAGATAGATAGATAGATAGATAGATAGATAGATAGATAGATAGATAGATAGATTACCACATTACTCATCCATTCAGCGGTTCTGTAAAAAGACAGAACAAAAACGCAATGCCATTGTTTATCTCACAAAGCAAAATATTCCTGAAATTTCCTGTGTGGGTTAACTCTTTTTTCCTCTCGCCGTCCTGCAGACTCCTCTGGTCAGCTCTCGTCGTCTCCTCTGAGCTCCTCCACGGGTCACCGAGGCTTCAGTAACCATCCTCTCCACCCGCCCCTGCTCAGCCCGTCTGCCATGAACTCTACCCCGGGTCAGCTGCACTCACCCATCAGCACCCTCAGCTCACCCATCAACGGCCTGCCCTCTCCTTTCCCCGTCATCAGCTCGCCCATGGGCCACCCCTCCATGAGCGGCCCGTCCTCCACTAGCATGACCTTCAGACCCAGCCTGAGCCCACAGGTAAGACGTCACTGTGTTTACTGTGGACTTATTTAACAGCTTCAGCATAAATTGCAGTGAGCAACAGCACCGAGTCCTATTGCAGATTCCTTCAGAGGCTTGCAGCTGATCAATATTTTTTTCTTGGGTGTGCTCGGGCTGAACTTGAACTGAATTTTCCCGCTGAATTGGCTAAACTTGACCTGAACTCTGCTGGAAAATAAAGATCTCTTTTACAGAGTCTGATTGCACGAGTATGTGATGCACAAAATCACACAGAGGGACACAAACATTTATTTGAATCATTATCTGCATTATTTAATCAATCAGACAATTTAGTAGGGTTTTGAAAATTAGTTTTTAATGGGTTTTTCTTGCTACAATGAGACATGATCATCTTTTCGGTCATTGCAAATGTAATTGATTTGGCAGGAGTGGCGAAGGCTGTCTGCATAACTCAGAGCTCAAAAATATCTGCTAAACTTTCTCAGCGGTGAAAAATGCCAGCAATTATAAAGTTTGGACATTCAAGGTCTTAAGAAATGCATAAATAGTTTCACTGCATTTTCCATATGGCGTACACATGCATATACACACTGTTTACCTCATTAATTTTAACAATCAGAGTTAAGTGATGTTTTGAAAAATCACCTCAAATGAGCTTTTCTTGCACATTGCAGTCTTCTGCTTATTCACAGGAAATCTAATCCAGCATCAGTGCTGTTGGCTTTATGATTGGGTTTTATTTAATAACACATAGTTTAAAAGTCTCTGCTGAAGCAGCGTTTCATTTGTGGAAAATGCAGCTACTTGTAAAATTTTGTGGTGTTATTGGATTTCTGTTAAATCCCTCTCAATATGAGCTGATATATCATACAATAAATATTACAGTTTCCAAGTGATGTAATTCCACTTTTGTATTATTATTGTCTACATTTGGTTTCCAGGAAACTAGCTTGGTTTAATAGTTTTATTTATTTATTTATTTTACTTTTTAAGGGTTCATAGATAAGAAATAAACATAAACACTTAAAGTAGGAATTTGTGCTCAAGTGTTTATTTACATATTTTGTACAGTTGAGTAAAATTAAAAAATGATTAGAGTGAATGCAGGTGGAATTCTTTCTGATCGTGTTCTTTGTAACATTTAGCTTACAAGTAAACATAAAGATTATTAAATTTAAATGTTACATTTAAAATGACTTCTTAAGATTTGAATACCAACCCTTGTGGTTTTTTACTTTACAGAACTTTGCATACTCTCATTAACTACAGAAAAAAAAATTGAAAGTATGATTCAGATGTTATCTTTTGCGTTACGATACTATCTAATATTGACATTTAAACTTTTGATTGTAGAAGAATTATGGAAAGATAATTCTAATGTTTGATATTCTAATATTATGCTGCGGCGCCCGGGGAGCAGTTGGGGGTTCGGTGTCTTGCTCAAGGGCACCTCAGTCGTGGTATTGAGGGTGGAGAGAGCGCTGTATTCACTCCCCCCACCTACAATCCCTGCCGGCCCGAGACTCGAACCCGCAACCTTTGGATTACGAGTCCGACTCTCTAACCATTAGGCTACGACTTACCCAAATGACCAGTAACGTATAACTTTAAATCTGTAGAGATAAGCGAGATGGATTTGAGTCAAACTTTGGCACAGTGAAATCACTGAGTGCCTGCCAGAGTCATTGGAGAATCAGAAAAACCATTTAGTGTAACTCAAGTCATGTCAAATAACAGCCTTTTATAAATTAATTTGAAGACCGTGGGGTTTTATCAGACACCAGATGGTATATGAGAACTGAAATCCCTGCAATACAGTTTATGATAAACCACACGCTATACTCGTTATGAACATGTTATTGTGAAGGGTTTCGTCTGAACATTTTTTTCCTCATATCGCCTCTCTCCCACTAGTAGCAAAGCGTTCAGTCGTTACTGTTGTACCCTGAAATGGAAACAAGTTCCCATTAACAACAAGTTTGGGTTGGCATAAACACAATGGACTTCATTTTTTCTTCCTCCCACCTAAGTTTCATGTCAGACAGCTTTAATTTGGCTACTAAATGGAGAAGGGGGAGTTTCACATTAATGGTGTTGCCTTAAGTAATGGCGTATGGGCTTAAGGAGAGGCGTCTTGGAGGTGCCCTGGCCCCCATTCATCCTCATTAGCCCCGTCAGAGTGCTTGATCTCTGACCGCATGGTGTCAAACACGGCCTTAGTGTGCCACATGGGCTTTCTACTTTTTATTGGCATGCTAAATGGGTTCAGAAGAGGCCCGGTTGGGGCCTGGTCAGGGCCCAATCGCACGGGAAATGAGCTGGCTTGTTAAAAACTGCAGCTTAGCCATGTGGTGTGTGTCAGAATGAAACTCTTTTAACACCCAGCCTGTTCATTCTCTTCATACACACAAAGACAGATACACAAATGACCAGTTAGCTTCTACTTTTGTCCATGTACTCCAGTCTTCAGTGTCACATGATCATTCAGAAATCATTCTAAAATGCATATTTGCAGCTCAAGAAACATTTTTATTATTATCAATGTTGAAAACATTGCCTTGTATTTTAGTTGAAACTGTGATAAATTTTTTTCAGGATGAGAAAGAATAGAAAGTTGAAAAGTTTAAATTTATTTGAAATAAAAGTCTTTTGTAACATTATATATTTCTTTACTTACATTTTGGATAAATTCAGTACATTCTTGCTAAATAAAATTAAGAATTTCTTCTTCAAAAACAAACAAAAAAAAGCCAACAACATCCCAAACTTTTGAATGGCATTGTAGTAAAATAGAGGATTGGAATTTTGAGGAATTGTATACTTGAGGTTTGGGATTTCAACAAATAAGGCTCACATTCACATTTTCACTCACAATTTCTTTGGGAAATATACAACACTATCTCACAACCAATTCGTAAGTATTTTACGAGGTGGCTAATTCATACGACCTCACTCAAACGTTTTTGTACGTTTTCTGTTAGGGGGAGGTTTAGGGGCAGGGTTCGAGGAGGTCATTCGTACAAATTCCTACGAATTTGCCACCTCGTAAAATATGCATGGTTTTTCCCAAAATAACAAAATAAATATGATGTAAATATGATAAACAGAGTTTTAATAACATGCTGTGACAGCAGCTTTCTGTCCGTGTGCTTCGGATGTGTGCACTCAGAAAACTGTATATCAGAAGTTTAAACTAATATGATTTAGAACGCATGATTTCAGCGCGATAAACATGATAATCAGAACCAAAACAGATGTTTTTTAGCAGGTACTAGCTGTAATGGCGCAACTCTGTTCTGGAAAAGGGTCAGGGAGCAGAAGCTCATTTGCATTTAAAGAGACATGCACAAAAATAGCTTGTTTCTGCTTCCACTCATAATTTTCAAAATTATATAATAAATGATCTGTGGGGTATTTTGAGCTGAAACTTCACAGATACATTCTGGGGACACCTGACACCTATATTACATATTGTAAAAAGGGGCATAATATGTCTCCTTCAAGACAAATATTATCATATAAAGAAATGTTTGTAGCATGATTCAGAGCACAGATGATATTTTAGGGATGTTTATGGTCAGACTCTAATGTGCAAAGCATCTCATGACTGTGCAAAAAAGCAACACTAATTCATGGACAGATTTAACAATTCTAAAAGCTCTACACTCACAGCAGCAGGCATGAGATGATCACATGGCACATGTGATCTGTTTTGTAACAGCTCCAGTGGGCTCTACAGTGTAAGACACAATAATAAAACTTATTTTCTCCCTGTTCATTATGTCTGTCTCCACTCTCTGGACATGCTACTTATTTTCATTTGGACGTCAGAGATGGTTCTCATGGTTATGAAAATGTCAGTTATTCACTCTTTCCAAGAGACTATAAAAGAGAGTGTATTTTCCCAGCCTGATTTGGCATATGTTGTATTAAAAGTTGTGCCACTTCCAAATTATTTCTACCAGAAGCATCATGCCTACATTTTTTCACATAACAAAAAAGGGAGTTATTATTGAGATGTCAAAGCTGATGTTTTCCACACAATCTTTTCTGTGAAGTTCAGTTCACTGAAGAAGAAAAAAATTGTCTCAATTTGAAACTATATCATTTACAATATAAAATGTGGTTTTGTTTTATTTTGTTTGATTGTTTTTTGTAGGTTTTGTCTCATGTTTTTTTGTTTTCTGCTTCGTTTATTGGTCTTGCTTTTCCCCAGCCACCATGTGAGGAGTTCCACTGGTTTCACCTCAGTTTAAACATATTTATGTTGCACCTCCAATTCCTGAATTTACACATTTGACAGATGCTGTTATCCACTGTAATCAACCCCATACCCTTGGTGTTAGCCGTGTTCTACGTTTTAAGCTACTTTTGTGTATACTTTTCTTATTTTATCTGGCTGGTAGTTTTTTTATACATTTTTAGGGATGGTTCATGATTACTGATCCTGGAGTGCATGAATGAGGGGATCTGAGACTATATTTCAGGGCTTAAAGTTAAGACTGTTAATCTGCTCTCCGGTCTAAATCTAGAAGCTACCGTCCCATGGCACTGGCACACAGAGAATCCAGGAACATATTGAATTACAGTTTACCCAAAATAGTGGGGGGATGTATGTGTGTGTACGCTCACGTGCCCCACCAGGATTTGACAAGAGCCCCCTTAAGATAGATTATGCCACTGAACAGGACATGTCAAAAGAGCCATGCCTGCTTGCGAAACGAATCAGACGGCAGCAGGTAGATCTGTTTGTGTGTATGTGTGTGAGCAGGTGCATGTGACTGTAAATCTATGTGCAGGTGTGTGCATTTTGGTATGTATCTGGGTTCCTGCCATTCCTTTACTATCACAATTGCATCGGTAGCTCTTTTGTTTTCAGTATGTATATACATGGCACAGTTTGCAAAGTACTTTGGGCTGAATATGCATTTAGATTTATTGTAATGTTTTGTTGTAACATTTTAGATTAATTCTTGACTCAAAAAGTAAGTTGTCAGGATCTCATTAAACAAATTTAGGTCACATTCATATGTTATGCCAACCTGTAGGAGTAAGAATTTAGGATTAAAGCTTCATGTTAATGCATCACATTATGTAATGCTGTCAGCAGTCTGTATGCAGGGCATTGATGTAATTTAGTATCTACACCAATAGTACTGACCACAGGTGTGGGCATGTGTTGTAAACCAGAAACATTTATCATGAGTCAGATTTTCTTTGATAGTGCGACACAATTTAAGGTGTGGAGATGCCAGGAGAGGGTTTTTGTTCAAATGAACACAATAGTCTCTAATTCTCCATGAAGCAAATCGTCATGCTGTCTGACTGTCTCTGAATGTGTTGACATTTCAACACTACTGGATATTTGAACTCTTGACTCATACGTCATGCACTTTGCGGGGGGTGACAAAAACTATAATTATTGTTATGTTCCGTTAGTGTGAATCATTTGCACTTTATTTGGTGAATCATTTGTATGTTCTCCTCACTCCAGGAAGCTGTACAGTTTAATTTATCTGCCTCTCAAGAATTACCAAAGAAAAACATGGCAAACATTCTTTCATCATAATGTTTCCTGTAGGTGTGTCTGTTGTGTCTTTCACAGGTTCGCTCATCTGTCATCAGTTTTTGTGACTTCAGTTCTGGTTAATTAAGAATAAATGCCATGTGTAACTGATTCTGTTCCAACAGGCATGTTGAAGTGGAATTATACACTACCATTCAAGTGTGGGGTCAGAAAGTGTTTTGCTTTCTATTTCAAATAAATGCTGGCCTTTTGTAGTTTCTATTCATCAAAACATCCTGAGAAAAAAAAAAAAAAAAAAACTTTCACGGTTTCCACAAAAATACCAATGAGCTGTTTTCAACACTGATAATAAGAATTGTTTCTTGAGCAGCAAATCAACATATTAGAATGATTTCTGAAGGATCATGTGACACTGAAGACACTGAATGAAAGCTGAAAATTCAGCTTTATCATCACAAGTAAATTACGGTTTATCATATTAAAACAGAAAACAGTCATTTTAAATAGTAAAAATATTTCACAGTTTTATTATATTTTTGATCAAATAAATGCAGCCTTGATGAGCATTAGAGACTTGTTCTTTAAAATATATTTAAAAAAAAAATCAAACCAGCCCCAAACTTTTGAACAGTAGTGTATACAAAAAAATCTGGAATTTTTCTTTTTATGTCATATATAAATTATGAGAGTTACAAAATCACAGTATGTTTGTTTATAGGCAGTAATGATCTAAGGGAATGTGATACTCCCATTTCTAACAGTCCATTAATTCAGTTATTAACTTCATAATGGTTTGATATCTTTTTATTTATTTTTTTAGCTCAGTTCACCCATGAATGCAGTCAGTAGTTCAGAGGACATTAAACCCCCTCTGGGTCTGAACGGGGTGATGAAGGTCCCGGCGCAGCCCACAGGCACATCCCTCTCCCTCATTAAACACATCTGTGCCATTTGTGGAGACCGTTCATCAGGTGACACACACACACACACACACACACACACACACACACACATTGGAACACGCATACCTAGATGATTTAAAATAATAATAATACTCCATGTAATTTGTGTATGTTACTACAGAACAATATAGCTAAATTATCACAATAAACTATGAGCAGCATTATTTTATAGTAATAAATTCATTTATATTTCCCATCTACTTACCAAATGAAAAAAGCACATAAAATATTAATTTCATTGAAAACAGTAATTTGATTGAAAATAGTATAGTATTAGTTTATTATATGAGAAGAAAGATCCCACAGATTGATATAAGAGCAACAACCATATAAAGTTTAACAGGCATTATACAATACTGTATAACCACAGAATTCTCCAACTGACCAATCAGAAACAAGTATTCCAGAGAGCTGTTGAACTTGTTAAACTGCAGTCATGAAATTGGACTATATATTCTGTCTTTCAGAGTAGTGTGTGACAAAAACAGATGTGGTGCTGTTGAATTATTGATATTAAATGTCAATTAAAGATAACCCTGCTGGGAAGAACACTAAAGCATGTGTCTGCTGGCAGGTAAACACTACGGGGTGTACAGCTGTGAGGGCTGTAAGGGCTTCTTCAAGAGAACGGTGAGAAAGGATTTGACGTACACTTGCCGAGACAACAAGGACTGTCTAATTGACAAACGCCAACGCAACCGTTGCCAGTACTGCCGTTATCAGAAGTGCTTAGCCATGGGAATGAAGAGAGAAGGTGTGTTGTTTCTTTCTTTTAGTGATTGAGCACATTTACATGCACACACCAATACCAAATAATATCGGAATTTGATCTTATTCTGATTATGGATCGGTCATTAATTCATTAACATGATCAAACAGAGCAAATATTCCAGTGTTTTGGCATTATCTTATTCTTAATATCTAATGCTCATTTTTCTCTTAAAGGTGCTTCACGATGCCATAGAAGAACCTTTTTGTCTAAATGGTTCAATAAAGAACCTTTAAGATCTGAAGAACCTTTTTGTTTCACAACAGGTTCTTTGTGGGGAAAGAAGGTTCTTCAGGTTATAAAAAGGTAAGAAAGAAATGGTTCTTTAAAGAACCTTTGACTGAATGGTCCTTTGTGGAACCAAAAATGGTTCTTCTATGGCATCGATGTGAAGAACCTTTTGAAGCATGTTTATTTTTAAGAGTGTATGACCAAATTAAAAGTAATCATCAATTACTATGAGACACAGGCAGTTTTGAAAAGTAACACATATTTGGAGGCGACAGATTCTTTAAAAGAAAATAAACATTAATCAATTCACAGTACAGATGGTTGAAAGCACTAATGACCTACCATTTGCAGTTCATTGCACTCCTGTGTGCTGTTGTCAAGAAAATGAAGGAGACTGATTAATGTGTTGATTCAATTACACATTTTAAGTCTAGAATCATCTAAAAGTAATTACATTAAATTGCAAGAGAGTGTGTTTCCTCTATTTCCACCAGAGAATACGGGGAATAGAATGTAGGGTAAACGTACCCATTAAGCACACTTCCATTTTTCAGATCAGATTTTAAAAAGAAAAAAATAATGTATTATCCTACTTGATGCCTTAACAAATTGATATGTTTATTACTATATACCTCCTGTAATTTCAAGTCAATCAGATCATTGCACTCTGAGATATGGGTCTCCATGGCTGTGTCCAAATTCAGGGTCTGCATCCTTCGGAGTACTCATTTGAAGGATGTTACGTCACAGCGCCGCGACGAAGACTGTCCAAATTCGTAGGATCCTTCAAATGCGGCCCACAAATACGTCCTCCTTTTCCCCGAATTGGAAGGATGGGTGTGGTGGATCCTTTCCCGTCCTACCTATCCCATAATTCTTTTCGGCAGAGCGTAATGGCGGACGAAGCGAGCGGTAGCGGAGTGGGAGAGGAGTTTCTCTGACAAAACAAGATAAAGTTTATGCTTCGGCTCAATGAATTTGTAGGAGAAATTAGTAGAATACTTAAAAACAAATAAAAATAGGCTATAATGGCTTACCTGGATGTGACTGTCTTGTAGTCTGATATAAAAAAACTCTCCGACAACGAGCAAAGAAAGTATTTAATTTATTTAATTGCTTTATTTCTTCCAAAAGAATTAAAATGAGGAGAATAACTCTTTGTTTGTCCATTTTCCCGCTTCTTGCTTGGCGCTGTCACGGTTGCTAGGCGACAGGATATGAGCAACGGGTAAGGGAGGGAACTGAAAGAAGGGTAGGCTGTCCAAATTCACAAACACCGACTTCCGGGTTTTGCGGACGTCGGAGGATCCCTCCTCCTTCAACCGGGTAGGAAGGATCCTAAGGAGGATGCAGACCCTGAATTTGGACACAGCCCATGTGTTCACACTGCCTGGCGGCCATTTTGAAAGCTGTCTGAAAACTTTCACCAAAAGAGGAGCCCCTTAAATGTGCGTTTTTTTTAGATGTTTAAGCCTTTATTTTGGGTAAGTTTCACTACTTATTGTAAAATTAAGAGATTAATGTTTAGACTTTTGCATATTATAACCTGGAACTTGGATGTGGGAAATAGTTACTTTAGATCCAAAAGATAGTTTTAGCAACATAGCGCAGATGCTACAGAAAAGAGTCAGCTGACTAGCTGTATAAGATTGTGTGCTACGCTAATATATTGCATCACAGGCTTTACTGGCTTGTACTTTTACATCCATAATATTACAAATTGACAGTTTATTGCTGGTCTGTCATTTTACAGTGCTGTAATTTTAAAGATTTCATATTATTTTAAAGTCCGGGTGAACCGGAAGTTGCTGCCAACAGTATTTCAGTGTAGTGACGTATTTCCAGCAGAAACGGAATACTGAACAGAGGGCAGGGTTTTATTTTAGCGTTCCTCCTCTCTGTCTCTCAATCACAGAAACCTAACGGTCGGAGTGATGTGTTAGTATTTTAATAAATATTACATGAAATGTATTAAAAATTGTTGCTGCTCCCATTAAGCTCAGTGTGCTCTCTTTAAGCTTTTCCACAGTGAACGTCTATGTAAATACTTCATAAACAGACTTTACATATTAACTGATGGATGTCACTTTAAGTTAAGTTAATCGATTTTCTATGGATTCTGTCAACTCAAATCCGCAGACTGCTCTGATCTTTGGCAACTAGCATCAACTTTTCCAGACTGTAAATCTGTGGAAAATCAGGGCAAAAATCGTGTAGTGTATTCCAGCCTTAAGAGAATATAGATAAGTTGGTATCCATTTAACAAGAGGTTTCACAATGAGGCTAGTTTCTGTGTTCATCCACATGATGAAAATGTTTTATTGATTTGCTTTATCTGATTTTTTAATGTGTTACTTAGCTGAACGTGGACTAGTCTAGATGTTGCTTAAATGACACTTCACTATGAATATATAACTGATCGACTTGAATGCCTTGTTGCTTGATTTTAGTGTTCTGGTTTTTTTTTTTGTGATTGACTTTGTACCTTCAAAAAATATATATTATTACAATTATTCTTTAAACATTTTCCTTAAAATAAACAAGATTTTTTAATGAAACATGATGTGAGCTTAATGGGAACAGGCATGTGCTTAAAGGGTACAAAAATGTACCCATTAAGCACAGCTGGACTTTTTGAATTGAATTATGTATATCTTAATTGAAATGCTTTTGTCATTTAAAAAAAATAAAATATTTTTGTGTGAGAGATTTATATTTTACTTTAACATAACTTTTTGTACTGAAACCAATATCTTGTGCACTAAAAATGTCTAAATTTTAAGTCCAATTTTAAGGTACGTTTAACCTATATGTCTTCATTTATTCAGAATACTATATGTATTTCAATATTCCAGTAGCTGGGAAGAATGCATTTATTTATTTATTTCTAGAATACAATTTACACATATATTTAGCAGATACTTTTATGCAAAGCAACTTACAAATGATGAAAGCAATTTAGCATAAGGATGATAAAAAAGTTTTGATGTTCATAATACTATCCCTCATTTTCTGTTTTTAAAATTTGGATCCCAGTCAATGATGCATGTGTGAAATGGCAAAAATTTTAAAATATTAATTTTTAAAAACCTGTCCCTTCAAACTCTTTTTAATATGTTCTTCTGACCTAAAGAAAATATTAAAGCTTTATCCTTCTGTTTAACCACATTGTGGGCATGTGCATTTCAGAAATATGACTAATATTCATTCTAGTAATGTGGTTTCCATCAAGGCACCACAAAATAGCACACTGTAAAAATAGAAAACACAATACACAACCAGCAGCAGTATATACACCAGTAAAACAAGTTTAGCATGTGGAAATTGATATATTCATTGTTTATATCTAACACAACATAACATGTTGCATTAATGGAGGACAGTTGTTTCCAAGTTCTTTATGTTGTGCTCTCAGTTTAGTTTGTAATCTGTTCACAAAAGAGTAGAAACAAAGTCATGAAGAGTAAGCCTGATATGAATATGTTAGGTCTATTTTTCAAGCTATTAAAATAGTCTAGAGAACAAGGCTAGACCCCCTATACTGAGGCCTCTGAGAAAGAGGTAACCTGACACACTTCTCCCCCACAAGTCACTCTCTCTGTCTTTCTGTTTCTGAGGACAATAAAGCTAAAATAATTTCCTTATGCCTCTCTCCTCACCTCTCAGTGACTCCTGGAGTAAAGCTTTATCCTTCAGCTGACCTCCACGGCTCACACTCAAGAATTCCCCTCATGATCTGCTAGCGGTTTCTGTCGAACAGAAAGAGAGTCATAAAACAAGGCTTTTTACAGACAGAAGGGAAAGCTGAAATGTACCACAGCCTGACAGCAAGGCAGATGGGGCTCATTTCCACCAGGTCTAGACCAACTGTGTGGTTTAGACCTGGCTCCCCCTCTGAACCAGGCCAAACATGCACACAGTATATGCTGTGTACATAACTCACTAAAATTCAAATACACACATGCAGACCAATATACTGTCAACCTGAGTAACCAATCTTTTGACCGAGGGACGGTTTTATGGCCCGTGACTTTGTCTGTAGACTGAATAGAAGCACAGAATCATGTTTGCTAGATTGCACCCAAATAAAATATACATATTTTAAAGAGCCGAATACATATTACTAATAACGTCACTACAAACGTAGACTGACCTCCTCAACTTTCAGTCCTCTGAAGTCAGTGAATAATGGTCTGGATGCACATGCAGCTCGATGAAAAACAGCCTGAGCTGTTTTTGTGGAAACGTGTAGATAAAGAGCAAACCAAAAGCAGCTGCGTGTTATTTTGCGCAAGGTCACAGTTTTGTTTGTGTATGTAACTGTACGTATCGCACGTGAGCCGTTCTAATTTTGTTCCTGCACGTGTGCAGCCGTTCAGGAGGAGCGGCAGCGGGCGAAGGAGCGGAGCGAGGGTGAGTTTGCGAGCTGTGCCAACGAGGACATGCCCGTGGAGAAGATTCTGGAAGCCGAACTGGCAGTGGAACCAAAGACGGAGACCTACGTGGAAGCCAACCTGAGTGCGCCTGCCAATTCTGTAAGCCAATCTCTCCCTCTAAATCACACTCGGTGACATTCAACTTATGGAGAACATTTGGCTCATCTGAAATGTGCCGTTTCAGAGTTACACTTCACAATTGCTCCTCAGAGAGCGAGCCGGGCTTGATCATTTTCTGAATGTCAAGTCTGAAGAAAGGTTCCAACCTGCCTGCGGATGTACAAAAAGACAGTTTTAAGAGTTTTGCAGCTGTCCAAGAAAGAATCAGATGCAGATTCGAGTATTTCTGTTTGTGAATAAGAAGGGCTATTTTTACAGTCCCACTCCCGGTGGATGGATTCGGCTACATAGCATTGCACTTTGGCATTGAAGGCCTCTATACAGACCCCTGGAGAGGGGACATACTGCAGAAGAAGCACATTGTCATGTCACTAGATAAGAGCTTCAGCCATTAAG
The DNA here is from genome assembly GCF_936440315.1 of Barbus barbus. Lineage (NCBI taxonomy): Eukaryota > Metazoa > Chordata > Actinopteri > Cypriniformes > Cyprinidae > Barbus > Barbus barbus. Next base: position 18,452,424 of record NC_136733.1, on the reverse strand, counting down.
CATGTCAGTTAGACACACAGAGGCTAGCGCTGTGTATATATTTATGCCTTGTGCACATTTGTCCTCAGTTTTGTGCAGCTGTAAGCTCTAAATCATGTAGAGGTCAGGGAGAAAGAGGCATATGCTTTGTCTTCCCTACTTTGTATTTTCAGATTGTTTGTTTTCCCCACAGTTGTTTTTTAATGGCTGTTTGTGCAGTTGTCCTTGAGCCCTGGGGAAGGTCCTGGTACATGAATCGGGCTCTAATGTATTTGAGTTCCTCTTGGGCTGATTGGAGAACTGTTAAGACATGATGATCTGAACTGAAAGCTGTGTAGATTAAGAGACTTTCAAGACAGGTGTTTATCTTCTCATAATGATATTTCAGTCTGTGGGTGATATGAACTCATGGATACACTTGATAAAGAAGTGCGCTTAAAGGGATAGTTCACTTAATAATGAAAATTTTGTCATCATTTACACCCTCATGTCGTTTCAAATGTGTATGACTTGTATGACTTTTTCCTGATGAACACAAATAAAGATATTTTAAAGAATGTTAGGTTAGTTTATCTTAAAGGGGTCATCGGATGCAAAATTCACTTTTACATGTTGTTTGAACATAAATGTGTGGCAGTAAATTGGCAGTGTTTGTACACATCCACCCTATAATGATAAAAATCCACACAGTGGTTTTCTATAATTCACATAAATTTTGACCCCTTTCTCATATCAAGCCGATCTCAGATTCTTGGCAGAGTGACGTTGTTCTGCACAGGCCCCTCCCACGATTGTTGATTGACACTGGCATTTTTCCTTAGACCGCCCTGAGTGAGCTGTCATCAGTCCGCCATTGTTTCGACCCCGGAGCAGATGGAGACAAGAATGTTTCCTAAGCGATTGAGGTGTTTTGTTGTTGGATGTAATAATGAACATGTCAATTGTCATTTACTCCCAACATCTGAGCTGCTGAAGACGCAGTGGATTAGGTTTATTTTTTTGAAGGGAATGCACCCCCGATCTACCTAAATGCATCTATGTTCGCACATATCATTCGTGATCCAGCCTCACCTATAGAAGAAGTGAGTATAAGGTTTTTTATGAATCTTTGCAAATCGCCTTTCCTAATAATGTGCTTGTTATCAAGTTTCGCAGCTAAAGTAAACAGTATGGCTCATCACCCCAAGGAAGAGAGGGGCGGGGTGAGCAGAACTCATTAGCATTTAAAGAGACATATAACAAAACAAGTTGCTGTGAAAAGAGCTGTTTTGACAAGGTAAAAAGTGTGTTGTTTTACACTACCATTACATTTTTTTAAGCAAAGTTACCGACTTTTCATTAAGACCCTAAAGAATCATATCAACCTGTGGAAAATGGGCATCCGATGACCCCTTTAAGTTCTATCATGACAACTCTCAGAAGATTTTATCCTGGTAATGGAAATGACAATGTTAATGTATTTGATCTTAGTGGAATTAGTGCTTTCCTACGCTGTTGCTGCTGAATTGCTGCTGCTGTTGGTTATTGCTGTTGTTGTAGATTATTGCTGCTGCTGCAAAGCAAATACAGGCACTGGCTACTGCCAATACATATACGGCGATACAGTGCTGTGAGTATACTGTAAGACATACTGCTGCTACACAGCATAAAAAATAACCCGTAATAGATCTATACAGGTGGAGCTGGGGAAGGTGGAGGGTTTCAGAAGAACTCTGAAAGCATACTGCAAACTGCTCTAGTGAATGTTAGCCAGATATTTAAATGTAAAGCAGTAAGCCTATTGGCTGCGTATGCAACATGAACCAATCAGCTTGTGCCAAGTAGTTTAACGGTATGAATATCATCAGTTTGCATTAACGACCCATCAGACTACGCCATTTAGGGTTCTTGACAGAACTTGGCATATGTACTACATTATAACTTCATTTTTACGTATGTAAAATGGCAAACATATTTAAATACTTGACAAAAATGTTTCAATAGAAATGATCATTTTGAAATTACATGTAAATGAAACTCCTACTTAAGTGCGTTAAAAAGCACACAAAATTGCAGTGATTGTGTTAATATAATATATATATTATATTTATAATATAAATGTGAGCTATAATACATTTTCATTCAATTGCAATTAACAAGCACATATGTGACCAAAAACATTGCATTCATTTCACACTTAAAGGCCCATTGAAGTAGTTTTAAACGCAGTATTATTCTGTGTTGACACAATTTCAACTGAAACAGGAAGACAGGGTGGGACATATTGAGCAACCCCATCCTCTTTTTAAAATAGCCAATAGCATTTAAGACAGGGCGGGACATATTGAGCAACCCCAACCTCTTTTTAAAATAGCCAATAGCGCTTTGTTTATATCACAGCTTGGGATAGTGCTGTTGAGCTCTGTTAAGCCGCATTTGACAGTTTATGACAGTCTAATAGATTACCCCTTTAGATTCAAAATGAAACTGTTAAAAAGTAAAACAGTGATTATAATGATGCTGAGTATGTGTAATTTGTAAAGTGTGTGATATATTGGTGAATGGCACCGTTCTTATCTCTTCTACTCATCAGTGCCGTTTCTAATACTGAGACTGTCTAACTGTTTCTCCTCCTAATCTCATCCATATTGCTATAAAATATAGCATTCTGTGTAGAATTCAAATGGGCAGATACATTTTATGGTCTGCATGACTCGCGCACGTATAATAGTGCACTACGTGCCAATCACCATACCAAAAGTACTAATTCTGTGAACTAGTGACCAATTTCAGGTTCAGTGTGTATTTATAGTGTATGGGGCAGGATGCTTCACATACTAGACAGCATTTGATTGGACAGAAACTTTGATGAGAAGCTTATAGATTATAAAGTTTATAGATGACCTTAAGCCTAAAAGCCAAAAAACTTCCATTTTGATTTCATGAGGACTTTAAGTATAATGTGTTAAAGTATATTATTTCTGTTATATGTGCTGTTTGTAAAAGAGTGATAAAGTCTACTTTTCCACAAGGGTATGTTACCACTAAAATGAAAGCGCTTTTCGCTCTGGGTGGATGATGATGATGTTTCAGTGATGATGTGATTTCGGCATCCTACTGGGACAGAATTTGCTCCACGACAACAGCAGAACACGCACAGAGTGCTCTGACATGCCAGGCTGCTGGTTAATGAGTGCTTGTTCTGATTGATTCTGGGCTGGACACTTTGGGTTTCTCAAGCAGAAGGAAAGGCTTTTAGAGAGCAAGAGTTAAACCGAAAATAAAAATATTCCATTGGGGGCAAATGACAGGAAAGATTTCCACAAGATATCTGCTCATTTTCCATTCACATCCTCGCTGAGTTTGACAGCCGAGTTTCTCTTGGTGATATGAATGCAAATAACATAAAGTAACATGTCATTTTATTCTTATTCCAGGCAGCATTGTTTGTTATTGTGCTCTCATTAAAAGTTGTATATGTCCAAAAGCATATTTGTGTAGAAATACACCACTGCTCAAAAGTTTGGGGTTAAAAGATTGTTTAATGTTTTTGAAATAATTCTCTTATATGCTTACCAAGGCTGCATTTATTTGGTTAAAAATACAGTAAAAACAATAATATTATGGAATATTACTACAATTTAAAATAAATGTTTTGTATTCAAATATATTTTAAAGTTTAATTTGTTCATGTGATGGCAAAGCTGCCATTTTCAGCAGCCATTACTGCAGTCTACAGTGTCACATGATCCTTCAGAAATCATTCTAATCGATGTTAAAAACACTTTTTTTCAGGATTTTCTGATAAATGAAAAGTTGCAAAGAACAGCATTTATATAAAATAGAAATATTTACTAACATTATAAATGTATTTGCTGTCACTTTTGATCAGTTTAAAACATCCTTGCTGAATAAAAATATTAATTTCTTAAAATAAAATAAAAAACTTTTAAACACTAGTATCTAAGTGCTTAACCTGTTAACCCGCATCGGCCCGTGGGCGGGCCGGAAGGGCGTGGTCGGGCGTGGTCGGACTTTTTATTACCTTTGTTTTAGAACAATATTCAATCAATTATCATTAACTATATATCATTTGAAAGCTAAAACACTCAAGATTAACGATGTGAGCTTGTTTTTGAAATCAATACACCAGAGAGGAAAGGGTTAACAGAAATGCTGAAAGACCGGCCATTTAAAATGAACAAAGCGAACCGCAGTACTCACGTTTGATCGCCAATAGCGCTGGTCAGCTCAGACTATTCCAAGACACACCAGCATACATTTCAAGAGAAGGGTCCACTCTTCAAAATGCATCCACTTTTTAATCCAAAACAACGAAAAAATAGGGGAAAACACGATAGATCCTCCTTTGTTTACATAAGCGATTCGAGTTATAGTTATCGATAGCGTCCATTTTCCAATAAATATCGATTATAATTCGTATTCCAGCTTTGAAACGCCATCTATTTCCAGCAGAATCGTCTCTTCCGAGTAAGAATAGCCCTCCCTCGTCTCTCTCCTTCAATCGCAGGAGCTGTTATAACCCGGGACAGTAAGCGCGTCCGTGAATGGGTCAGCGAGGTGTCAATCCGGACACATCACAATAGGGGTGTTTGAAGCCAGCCAATGCCTCGCCAGCACAGTTTTGATGGATGGAAGTGTTAGCCAACCACAAGGACGTTTAAAGTGATTGACAGTTTGAATAGTTTACGTAAGATTGTTTAGAGAATAGCTCGGCGTATTGTCCGTGTGTTTTCGTGCGCTCTCGGGTTACGCATGAAGCGTACACATAATGGCGTCGCGGCGCTACACAGACTGGCTATCAGCGAACAGATGTTGTCCAAAGCTCACATCTGAATCTCTCCATCGTGGATCTTCGACTTGAGAAGTGTTTCTGTGGCGTTTGGTGGTGTTTTGGAGGACGTGGGGAGAAAAATGGCTAATTTAGTAGCCGAATACGCGCTGAGATCGCTGGGAAGCGTGGATAGCATTAGCACGTAAGTGTCTCCACCCTCCTCTTGAATGTTTATGTGTCTTTATCATGTATTTGCAGCTTTTGTTTCATGTTAGCTGTTTTAGATTCTAAAAATGACAACGGAGAGGGATAATATGAGGGGATTACATGAGTTTTGTTCGTGTGGGTGGGTGGGTGTGTTTGTTTGTGGGTATGTCCCGGTTATTGTGTGTGTGTGCGTGCGCGCGTGTGTGTGTGTGTGTACAAAATGTAAACAGTGTTGCAAGTTTGATTTGTTTTGCTTACACACTTTCTCACTCTTTTTCTCTCACTCTTCCCTGTCTTTTCAGAGGTCTGGTGAATCCAGATGGTCAGAAAAAAAACCATTTTAGTGGCTGCTAGAGCGTCTTCCTCCACTGTAAATACTGTAAATAGTTTTTTTTTTTTATTATTTAGTAATATTAGTAATAGTAATCTATTACTATATTAGTAAAATAGTAATATTCATAATATTCACCATATAAAATAAATAAAAAATACAAATGTTGTAAAAACAATGTATTTTGCATGTTTTGTGTTTTCACTAGTTCAAAAATGATCAAATCTGTTTTGGTTCACTGTTTTCATTATTGGAATTGTTCAGAATAAAGACTGTTTAGTTATGTTCAAATTCTGAAATAGTTTTGTGTTTTTTTGTGGTTTCATTGGTAGAGCAGTTCTGAATTGATATACATATGTAGTATGCAGTGTCTTATGGAGTCTCTAAATAGCATTTTTGAAAGGATTCCTAGACTTTTCTTGAAATAAAATATCCAAATGACTTTTCCAAAGCTTTTCTTGAAATGAAATACCATAAAGATGTACTTTCTGTAAGTCTTTACCTATAAAAAATTTATTATTTCATATTTTATTTCAGGAAATATTTAGGCGTTTTTTTTCAAAAATGCCATTTGTAGACTAACCAAATGACTAAATGAGTCAGCACTACAAATGCTGTTCAGAAATAGTTTTTTATTGTGTGTTTTGGTGGGCAGAGCAGTTCTGAATTGATATACATATATGTATTATGTAGTTTTGACTCATTTGGACATTTGTTTACAAAGTGTCTATTTGGGGTCTCCAAATGGCTTTTTTGAAAGGACGCCTAGATTTTTTTTAAATAAAAGCTTACAGAAACTACATTTTTGGGAGTATCATCCTCAAATTTGAATCAAAACATGGTCAGATGTTCAGCTTTATCTTTATGGTGTTTTCAGGCCTTTGGCATGAAAGTCTCATCCATTTTTCCCTTAGTGAGCTTCATTAAAACATATCGCGAGTCAATTTCATGTATATTTTACCTTGTTTTACTCTATTGCTATACTAATTTTGAGTTATTATGACTCTAGAGTAACAAAGGATCAAGTGTCTAGTTTCAAACAACACCAGATTTTTAAATATAGACCTTAGGGTTCAAGAGCTACAGACATTTTTATTTGGTTATATCGTTTTTTACAAAATGCTCAAAAATAGGGGCGCAGGGTAACAGGTTAAAGAGTATGTTAACCAATACAATATTTTCCCCATTCTCACAAAAGTTGTTACATTTTAATGTAAATTTACAACAACTAACTTTCTTATTTATTTACAATATTGTATACAATAAGACATTAAGTATCACATTTTTCTAAGAAATTACTCCTAAATGAAATGAAATTAATGCGGATAGCATCATTTAGTTTAATTTGAGAAATGTTTGTTTGTTCATATAGAGGCTTTCTGCATATGCTGGAACCTGTATGAGACATTGTTGAGATCTTTTCTGAAATTAGGAGATCACTTGTGTCTTTTTCCAAGGAGAAAATCTGAGAATAAGGAGACAAAAGCAAAAGTTTGACAACTGACTTTTTTTTTTCTTTTGTGTATATCTACATAAAAGCTATATAGCCAAAGAGTTCACCCCACTTTCTCTCTCTCTTTCTCTCCAGCCTAACGACCCTGTAACAAACATCTGCCAAGCAGCTGACAAGCAACTCTTTACCTTAGTGGAGTGGGCCAAGCGGATACCTCACTTTTCTGATCTCCCACTGGACGATCAAGTCATCCTCCTGAGAGCAGGTGCGTCACTAAAAAAAAACACAGACCACTTTTGTTTGAGTCCTGCAGACATCGACCTGATGTGACCTATGTGCTGTACATCTAGTCTTCCAGCGATGGAGTTACAGCTGAAAACAGCATCAACTAATGAAATGAGTATGTCTACGGTTATGTGACATTATAGTCTATTCCAGAAGCATTTATGGATTCAGAGATATATTTGATCCAGCCTCAGGCCACAGCATCGATTAAAGAAGGAATTCCATCTCATTATCTTGGATTGAGAGTCCTTATTCTGTTAAGGATGATGACTTCAACATATACAGAGGGAGAATAAGAGGCTGGATTGTTCTCGCGTTCACATGTTGCATTTATTTCATTAGGCTGTAGGTTGCCTGAGGACAATCAAACTCTATTCAGTGCGTTTTATTCAGAGCCTCTGAAATGGGATCGCAGCGTATGAAACTGTCACGATGTATTAAACGACTTGAAATGTCCTCATTAAAACTCAATATTGTTTAAGAAAATACAACTTACAGTAAGTTGATATTGAGCTAGAAGACTAAACAGACGCAAGCCACCACATGCACACAAACAGATACAGATACACATGTTGTGCTCATTCCAGTAACCTTTGTTTGTTTGTTTGGTTATGTGCTTTTGTGCTTCTGTCCTCTGTTGCTAGGGTGGAATGAACTCCTGATCGCCTCTTTTTCACATCGTTCTATAGCTGTGAAAGATGGGATATTATTAGCCACAGGCCTTCACGTCCATAGAAACAGTGCGCACACTGCCGGTGTGGGAGCCATCTTTGACAGGTTAGTAAATGTTAACAGTTTTCAGAGAAAAAGCCTGAGTCTGTGTGATTTTCTTTCTTCTGAGGAACACAAAAAGTGAATTTCTCAAGAATATCTTGGCTGTTATTTTTACTGTAATGAAAGTAAATGGAGAGAGGGACTGTCAATGTTACAAATTACAAAAATACCACAAAAAGTAAAAAAATCCATTCATTTTCTTCCTAGGGGAACTGATTTTAAACTATAACTTGTAAACCGTTGAAGACAGACTGAATGTGATCTACAAGGTTGTTAATCGATCGCATATGCTTTTCTTGATGCCATTAGTTGGTTTTTTTCAACATGTCTTTTAAATAATCGTGTTTAGCAGCTGAATTCCTGTTATAAAGCTATACATTAGCCATCATTTTGTTGAGAAACCTCCATAAATCAGAGAGCTGAAACAAGCAAATTACACCAAACACTCTGTAGTGTCATAAGAGTCCTATACTGTAGGAAATGTCAGTTTACATTTCCAAACATTCATTTTGCCATTAACTGTAATAACCCAGTGAGATTTCCATTTGCACAAGGATTTTATTTATCAGTTAACTTCTATTAACTCAATGAAATCAAGATTTTTGCGTTTAAAGCAGCTTTTGCCCTCGGTGCACTTACGCATAGTTTCTCAAGTAGCTTTTCAGGTAGGTTTCTTGAGGCATCTTGAAGACGTTGCCACAGTTCTTCTGGATTTAGTCTGTCTCAGTTTGTTCTGTTTCTTCCTGTCATTCCAGACAGACTGGATGATGATGAGATCAGATCTCTGTGTGGAGCACTGGCTGTTGTCAGACTCCTCATGCAAACAAAGATTTCACTGGATTATTACAATTAATGGCAACATGAATGTTTGGAAATGTAAACTAATATTACCTATTGCCACACTACAGCAAAAGATAGAAATAACTGACTTTAAACCATTTTTAGCTGGTGAAAATATTAGATTTTTGCAAAGTACTGTATATATTTTTATATTTATCTGCCTTTTTAATTTGATTGTCATTCGCAATGCTTTCCCACATTAAAGCCATTAAATACACAGTCTTGTACCTTTGTTCTTTTGTCAATGTTGTGATTCACCTTCTAGCTGGTTGGTTTGGATCTTTTAAAAATCAATATGGGAAAAATGAATGGGAAAAATACAGATGAAAAAGTGGGTGGGCACTGCTGCAGTCTATATTCCAAATCATCTGAAGCCGGAGGATAGTTTTGATTGAGGGACAGACCAAAATTTAAGCCATTATTCACTGAAAATCTCAAGTCAAATATGGTGTCATTTGACAATGCAACTTTCTGTCTTTATTTTTTTTTTTTTTTTTAAGGGCTTTATAAGATGTGGATTATGGATGACTTGAGTGAGTGTTATTAATAACTTTTATGATACTTACATGTCATTTTGTGGCTTGATAGCTCCAGACCCCCATTCACTTTAATTATATGGAAAAGAGCAGCCAAAACATACTCCTAAACATCTGCTTTTGTGTTCCACAGAAAAGAGAAGTCATACAGGTTTGGAACGACATAATTGATGATCGAATTTTCACTTTGGGTGAACTATCCTAACTAAATTCAATGTCAGTATTCAGTTTATGGAGGGTATGGTCTTGTGATCTTCTAGGAGACCCTTCAGTGTCCTCATGGTACACCGTGTGGAAGATTTGTGACAGCCGTAGGTCATGCACACATGAATTTTTGAAAATAACCTCCATAATGATATTAGACGCTGCATCATGAAAGTGTCCTCCACATCTTACTCTTGATTGATGTCATTTTTACATTAAGCCATATGGCAGTTTTATGTAGCGCTGTGATAATGTTTCACTGGCAGTGTGAGATATGCTGGTCCTCACTAATGAAATATATGCTGCCCGGTCCGTCGGCAGTAGAGATGAATGTGTCTTGTAAGACATAATGACTTTGATTTTCAAGGCGATAGGAAAACTAAATCTAAAGGTGGAGCGATGACTCACTGGGCATGTTTAATATGTTACAGAACATTTCCCCACATTTTTAGGGGTATATTGGAGAAAATGAATTTGCAATTAATCAGCTTGGTCGTGTTGCCTGTAAGCATAAAGATTTTTGCCCTTTTTGTTTTTACAGAGTGCTGACGGAGCTTGTGTCAAAGATGAGAGACATGCAAATGGACAAGACTGAACTTGGATGTCTGCGGGCCATTGTTCTGTTCAATCCAGGTACAATCATGTATACTTAGACAAACACATGTGCACACAGCACTCTTATGCAAGTGCGTTTAAAATGCCACTTCAGTTTGATTAACCTACCTCTCTATTTGTTTTGGCAAATTCCTAAAAAATGTGTTGTAATGAAGCCAGAAAGAGTAAATGAGATTCCTATGACTTTAAACTGCAGTATAGTGAGCTTATAGAAAGCAGTATACTGAGTACTGCATACTAAAAAAATCAAATAATAAATCAATGAAACGTTAGAACAACATTGTTGTCATGTGACCTCGATGTCAAAATAGTCATTTTGGTGTGTAAAAATGTTGGCAGTCCAGTCAGATAATGAGTATAGAAAGAGAGCAAGTTAAAAATCACAGTCGATTTTCCATTTGATCATACTGGAAACTAAACTGAAAGCTGAGTTCAAAGGCAGTGCATAGAGATACACTATATGGACAAAAGTATTGGGACACCCCCTTCTAATGAACAGGTTTGACTACTTTAGTCATTTCCATGAATACAAATCTTAATGTTAAAGCATACTGTATAATGATATTCTAGGGAATTGTGTGCTTCTAATTTTATAGCAACAGTTTGGACAGGACTACGGTGGCCGAGAGAGCTCAACGCGCTGCAAATAGAAAAACACCTGCAAATTAAGAAAACAACTTCATCAATTTGACAACTCACACGCTGCAAATGCTCACAATACAACCAAATGAAGAAACGCAGTGTAAATACTCACAACACAACCAAATAAAGAAATTTCTTTTTTTATTTGTGTTGTGAGCATTTGCACCACCTGCTGTCAAATTGATGAAGATGTTTTCTTGATTTGCTGGTACTTTTTCTTTTTGCATGTGTTTTCTGAAGTTGCAGCGCATTGAGCTCTCTCCAGCCACCATACAGGACCCTTTTCTATTCTAACAGACCTCTGGTGTGACTTTAAATGCAAACCTTGAGCCAAAAACTCGTAGTGAATATAGTAAACTTCTGAAGAGTTGTGTAGCATCTAATAAAGTGGCCCAGAATAAAACCTTAACATAAGCTTTTTCTTTTTTGTCATTGCTTATCTGTCTGTCCATGTTCATTCTTTAATCCATCCTTTTGTGTTTTTATCAATTTAGATTCAAAAGGACTGTCTAATCCATCAGAGGTGGAGGCATTAAGGGAAAGAGTGTATGCATCTCTAGAGGCCTACTGTAAACACAAATATCCCAATCAGCCTGGAAGGTACACACACACACACACACACTTTTCTTTCACCTCACATCTGTTTATGTATCCTTATTTCACTTGCATATGAAAATGAAAGTAATGGCACAAAACAAAACGAATGCTACAGAGATTTAACAGAGGTCTACCTGGATTCACAATGAACATGAGATATTTTTCAATTTCATTTGAAGTCAGCAACATTTACAACCCATTTTCGTAAAAGTCATATAGTAAAAGTCAGTTTTACCTACAGTAAATACATGTCTATTTTTTTACAATTCAGAGACTTTTATTTTTATTTTTTTTAAAAAGCTCATTAAAGCTGCATTTATTTGATTAAAACACAGAAAGAACAGTGATTAAGAAATATTATAATGATTTAAGATATTTGTTTTCTAATTTAATATATTTTAAAATATAATTTATTCTTGTGATTTCATTTTCAGCATCCATTACACCAGTCTATGCCAGCGTCACATGATCCTTTAGAAATCATTCTGATATGCTGATTTGCTGCTCAAAAAAACATTTTGTGGAAACTTTGATACATTTTTCCAGGATTCTTTGATTAGCAATAAAGTTCAAAAGAACAGTATTTATTTGAAACAGAAATCTTTTGTAACATTATAAATGTCTGTACTGTCACTTTTGATCAATATCATGTTTCCTTGCTGAATACAAGTATTCATTTCTTTTTAAAAAACTTACTGACCTCAAAACTTTATTATTACTAAAAAAACTGCTGAAGTATTACACTGTGCTCATCCAAACACTGACATCCATTGTTTCACGGACAGATTTGCCAAGCTGTTACTGCGTCTGCCTGCCCTGCGCTCCATCGGCCTGAAGTGTCTTGAACATCTCTTCTTTTTCAAGTTAATTGGAGACACACCCATCGACACTTTCCTAATGGAAATGCTCGAAGCGCCACACCAAATGACATAAGAGAATGATTTCTATTCATCTCCGCCCCTCTGACAGAGGGTGCACCTCATGTACAGAACACTACAGGAGGCCACAGGACACATCTCTGATCTCAACGGAGAGGACTGAACTCTACCTTAATAATTCTACCTTGGCGTTTCACCAGAAACATTGCGCAATCCACAAAATACTGTGTAACCATTCATTACGGATTAGCACGCAGGATGGATTAAGTGAGCTTTTTCCTGGTTTGCATGCACATTCGGGAAGTCTCACAGAGTTCTGGAGTTTTTGGTTTCTCATTTCTTCTGCCTTACAGAGGCCTACCTCTGCTTTTGTACACAGCCAAACCACCTCATCTCTGAACTCACAATCATTTTGCTGTGAATTTTCAGATTTCATGAGAGGAAACAAAATACCTCGGATGCACTTCTTCATGCAGCTGTCCATAAAAAAACACATTACTGTATCTACCATTGGAACAGTGAGCAGGACCACAGTAACCCCCCCCCCCCCCCCCCCCCCCACCCCCACGCACTTAGAAATTGCTTCTTTAAGCGGTATTGTCATACGTCAGGATTCTTAAAGTCCATCTCCATGAGGAAGAAACTGCATGCAGTTTGGCTTCAAGTCCTTTTCGTTTTGGAAGATATATGGGCCTATGAATAACAGAATGGTCTAAAAAGAATGAAAAGCAGGTGTACTCCTGGCTGAACTCGCGCTGAATGAAAATACAATGATTCATTGTTAGAATTGTGCAAAAAAGAAATATTGAAGATTTTTCATGATGTTTTGCCTCTATAATTCAGCATAAATATGTATTAAGTATTTCCAAAGATTTTCAATAATGTTTATATATATATGTATATATATAATCTGATAATTCCCAGCAAGTGGGTTTTTGTGATTTGAAAATATGCAAGGAGTTAAAGGACTCCAGATGATAGTCTGACCTCAGGGAATTGCGAGGTTTGGGAAGTGCCATGCCTGTCCCCTATTGGAAAAGTTGTGACATTGCAGCTGTACTCATTTGCGATTACATGAAGTTTAACAGTTGGGTTTTTACAGAATGCTTGGCAAACATTGCAAAATAACAATTTCTAAGCCTCAGGTTGATTCAAATGCAATTTTTTTTTTGGTTCTGTTTTGCAGTCTTATCTGTGTAATAAGAAACTGTAATAATGATAGATTTCGTAACATTTGTATTGACGCATCAAACCTCAATTGCAGATTGAGCCAATCTGAACCAGTGTTTTCATGATGACGATTCATTTTAATAACTATTAATGGAATTCGGGAGGTATTTGAGCTGTTGTCATTAGAAAACATAGTGCAAAACACCTACTGATTTAGACGACACATTCTCCCGAATGATAACTCCAGGCCTCACAGCAACATGAGTATTAAGTCTAATATATACATAAACGGCATATACTGTCTATGTGATTGTTATGCACAACCTGAAGTTCTATTGGTCATGTTTTTAAGCTTCGACCAGGGTGAAATTTGAATCGGGTGTCAGGGACATCTTTGGCCATCATTGGACATCTTTGGCCTTTCATTTCTCCAAAACCAGCACATTTAGAATGTGCAGACAATAACTAAAGACCCTTTTGCTGAGGTATAGACAAAACCCAGACACTGTAAGCACTCTTGGATTTGCACTGTGTCAAACAGGGTGTGTTAAACCATCAGGAGCCGGGCACATTTGATCTGATATCAGCTACAATCCTGATGTGCCACTATCAGACATCATCCATCACAGGACATGTCAGCAAAACACGAAAGAGATGCATTTCAAGAGAATGATCTATTTTTGTACAAAGTGTAATTTTTTCTCTCTATGTCATTATTTCGTCTGTTCTATATTGTACACATTGTTGGTGTAAATATTCATTTTTAAGTGGAGCCGTGCCCTCAAACCTGGACTGAGGGAAAGGTTTATGTGCAAAGGCTTCTCTGTTCCTCTGCCATTTGTTTTCATGGTACCCTCACCTGAGAGCTGAGGACGGCTCACTCACAAATGGAGGGTGTATTGTGGTTTGTCCTATTATATTATGTCTGTTCAAAGGACTATTAAATTTCTGATTATCTTCAGCAAACAAAATAACTATTTGAGATATCAGATACATATAAATATTAAATACGGTTAACATTTTCATAAAGCAGAATATTGCTGCAATAACATTTATATAGATTTTTATATTCCAAAAAAATATGTAAATGTACCTACTGCTCCAATGGATCGAAGCCATGAAGACAAATTCCAAGCTTAAATAGTGGAAAATAACACATTGGTAATTCACATATGGGGTGGTGATGGCGCAGTGGACAAGACACATGCCTTTGGTGTGAGAGACCCGGGTTCGAATCCACCAATGTGTCCCTGAGCAAGACACTTAACCCCTAGTTGCTCCAGAGGCGTGAGACCTCTGACATATATAGCAATTGTAAGTCGCTTTGGATAAAAAGCGTCAGCTAAATGAATAAATGTAAATATATATCAATATTAATGATAGCAAAATACTAAACAAAAGGCAATCATTTGATGGCAAAATTCTCTTGCTTAAAAACATTTATATATCCATTTTTGGTATGTCTACCATAAGTACATCCATATTTACCCAACCGGATCAATGAAACAACTGAATCCATGATTTGATAGAAAACATTTGTTCTTCAGTAATAAATTAAAATGAACTGAAAACATTACAGTAGATTATTAGAGTATATTAAGGGGAAAAAGGCTTGAGTGAGATTGTCCCTATTCTGAGCAGACAGGACCTGCCCATCTCTCAGATAATAACCCTGTGCTAAGAGCTATCAAACCATTGTAAAAGACAGACACTACTGGAAGTCGTCATTCTGAAGTTCCTACTAAAGCCTCTGAAGTGCAGTGCTTTAACTTAACAATCACTTTTCCACAGTTTGATGGTCTTGTCGTTCTCCAGGGCTGCAGAGGCAATGATGTTCTCTGTAGGGTGACAAGCTGTCGAGATCACTACATCTAAGGGCAAAAATACATCATACTTATGTTAACAAAATCAAAGAGGCTGCCGTGCATTTGAGTCTGGGAGGTGTAGCAAATGTCACATACCTGTGTGCCCTTGCAATTTCTGTACAATTTCTTTGGCCTGCAAGTTCCAGGTATACACCATGTTGTCTTCAGAGCCTGAGACGATCCACTGAATGAGAGCGAGACAGATTCAGGTTATTCAAAAACTGGTCTAAAATACTATATATCTTTGTATTAAAACAGATACTTTGACAAAGTCATACTGAACCTACCTTTCCTCCAGTCACAGAGAAATTGGCAAACACACAATACTTTACATTCTTATGTCCAGTATATGTCTTGAGACACTAAAAATAAATAAATAAAATAAAGCTAGGAAAGCTCAGTTAAAGCATGAATATAACCTACACACACATTAACTTAACAATATTCCATAGACTTGTATTATGTTTATATACAGCTAATTATAAATACTTAAACATAACCCTAACAACAACAACAACAAAGCTTTTACATTAAAAAA
The DNA here is from genome assembly GCF_936440315.1 of Barbus barbus. Taxonomy (NCBI): domain Eukaryota; kingdom Metazoa; phylum Chordata; class Actinopteri; order Cypriniformes; family Cyprinidae; genus Barbus; species Barbus barbus. The sequence goes on along the minus strand of NC_136733.1, from coordinate 18,436,736 downwards.
AACACTTTTTATACAGTTTTTACAAAGCAGGACATCCCCAAAATGAGGTTGTCGTCAGATTTATTTCACTTCTGGGTACAAATTCATCCACCAAAATAAGATTAAGTAGGTACACACAAATTTTTGGAATATATTGGTGACAACATCTAATGAACTTCCATTGTTAGTGATATTTTTTAATCACCTAACCTGAGCCCTAGTCCTATACATAACTGAAACCTGTGCAAAACACTACATTTAAATATAATAAACATGATTTGATTGATTTATAAGCCGTTTTAACAAGTGAGGTGTGGCAGACTAGTTGGTGTTCGTTTCACTAGGTTTCACTGTATTTGGGCGTTTTTGATTAGTGAAGACATTTGCGACTTGAAAAGTATGATCAAACCTGTATAATTCAACATATACTAGCATAACCAACATATCACAAATATGAGTTAACATATGTGTGTGATATATATATATATTTATCAAATATTTTTCTTAATGCATTACAATTAATAGTGTATGTGTATATATATATATATATATATATATATATATATATATACACATACACTATAATTGTAATGCATTAAGAAAAATATTTGATAAATATTATTAACAGTCAACATTTATGGTAGTTCAATGACATACCTTTCCCTTGCTGTAGTCCCAGAGCTTTAATGTACTGTGAGATACAAAAGCATTATTTTATTGTTTGCATTGTTGGCAGTTTTTCCTAAATTAATATTGTCTCAGAAACTGCACTGAATGGAAAAAATAAACAGTCACTAGGGGATGAGTTCACTTACTTGCCCAGTGTCGCAGCTAGAATGTATTTTCCATTTGGAGAAAACTTCACAAATGAGACAAGAGGGTTGTCATCATCTGGAAATAAAACAGATCAGTTTGCCATCAACAGACTCTCCTAATTTGCATTTCAATAGACTACATTTATCCAAATTATGCAGCACACACCATCCTGCCATCTGGCACCACAACAAAACTCAAGATTTAAGGATGAAAGTCCAAATATTTTAAGACAACTTGATATCATGCTTTCCAGCTTCTCTAGTACATGCAGTAAAGAGAAAACAGTCACATACCTATAAGAGTTTTCAGACATTGTCCTGACGCAGTGTCCCAAAGTCGGCTGAAATACAGATCATAGCATTAAGTAAAGGTCTTAAAGTCTCATAAGTGTGAATGGATGCTGACTTAAAGGTGCTGCAAGTAAACGTTTAGTAACAAAATACAAAAAAATTATCTTCTAACTGACAGATTTCACTGAAATAAATATCCAATCGCAGAACGCGCTATGCCACACTATTTTATGTTTTTGAGTTCGTCAATATTCAGCTAGCAAAAAGCTGAAATGACTTACAGCACTTTTAATAGATGGCACTACTCAACTTACCATAAACCATCAGAGCTACTGGATACTATTAGAGATCCGTCTCTGTTGAAGTGAACCTGGAAACATCACATTAAACCGACATCAACAAAATCTGCATGCAAACTAACAAAAATATTTTTTAGTATTTGATGTTTACCGCTGAGACAGGGTCCGAGTGAGCTGGCAGGGTCTTCAGACATTTCCCAGTTTTGACATTCCAAATCCGTACGCTCTCATCAAACTGTCAACGTGAACCCAATCACTTCAGAATCAGAATCAGAATGAGCTTTATTCGCCAAGAATCTGTTTTAGAGTGAGGAAGAGATACAGCATGACATGAGGAAATGTCATGCTGACATTTCCTTTGGGAGTACAGTGTGAGAACAGGAAAAACACCCCAGCAACAAAAAGCACATAGTCAGTCAACAACATAGCCACACGACTGCAACAGGGAAGGCAATCCAGTTCCGGCAAGCAGCCACCCGGTCCTGCAGCCATTCTCGGCGCCAGTCGGACCCGCTTGTCAGGCTGGCGGTACAAAGCGGCGAAGGCGATGGATCGGGGGTGGGGAGGTGAATGCATATCTTTATACTATATGTGCGTATGTGTCTGTGTATGTATTTATTTGTATGCCTGGAGAGTCGCCACGCTGGCATTCAAATCAAGTTGTCTCAGTCCGCAGAATCACTAAATGACTTATGAGTACAAACACTGTCTCATATTTATTTTTATTAATTTAAAAAAATTATAAATCTGTTTGTTTGCTTACAGATCCAGAAACAACAAGGTTCGACTGTGGGTTGAAGTCACAACAGAAGACATAGTTGCTATGGCCTTTCATTTTCCCTTCAAAAGCATGACAGAGAATTACGGTACAAAACTCAGTAACTGATATGGATGACACCTACAGCATCAGATACAATTATTTCAGAAGTTTTACTGAACTCATATCCCAGATCTTCAGTGATTTGTCACCTGATGCAGACACCAAAAGATTTGAATCTGAAGACCAGGCCACATCTGATATTCCCTGCAATTACATGGGTTGCCAAAGACATCACAGTATGAATAATTGCTGGGGCAAGATTATTAAGACTTTTTACACAATAGCATCTCTATGATACATCAATAATATATTTACAGATTGAGTCTTTAAAGGGTTAATTCACCCAAAAGTAAAATTCTGTCATCATTTACCATGATGTCTTGCCAAACCCATAAAACATTTATCTTCAAAACAAAAATAATCATTTTTTTTTAAATAAAACTGTCAATCCACAGAAAAATTATGTGCATGTAAAGTCCATTCCACCAAAACATTTACACTCATACAAGTTCATAAAGACACTGTAACAGTAATTAATAGAAAATAAACAATTGCTATTATATTTAATTTTGAGTGTTATTTACATAAACATTGATCAATAAACATACATAGAACTCATCAACTAGGGTCCATGGCAGCTCAAATGTATTATTGTCTTTATGAACTTTTTTAAGCATGAAAGTTGGTGGAATGCATTTTTAATGGAGGTACAGAAATGTCTCAAGCTTCCTAAGAAATATCTTGGTTTGTGTTTTGAAGATGAACCAATGTCTTGTAGGTTTGAAATATAGGCCTATTAATGACAGAATCTTCATTTGCCGGTAAATTGACCCTTTAAAGGAATAATTCACCCAAAAATGAAAATTTGTTAAGTAAATTTTCAGCAAATGTTAAATTTTGGATGAACTATTCCTTCAACTTAGATTAAAACTCACAAGTTTATGTCCTGCAAGACTCTTCTCAAATTTTCCATCAAAAGCACCCCATATTTTGATGAGCTTGTCTGCCGCTGAAAATGAGATTGTCATTTCAAAATCTTCAGACATTGGTTTGCTTTCTGTAGATTAAAACTGAACATTATAAAAAGCACTACTTACATGAACTGGCTAACCATTCACCACTAGAGCTAAATTTGACTGATGATATAGCTTTTGTGTGACCTGCAAGAGTGAACTTCAAGGAGTAGTTTGGCTTCACAGCAGCAGACTTCAGAAAAAGATGTAAACCACATCAACAGAGAAACAACTTAACTCTCTGCATTTAAAAAGGCTAAGTAACCATAAGGCAGGCTTTCTACCTTGGAGGATGATGATGCTGAATGTGTCTTTTGTGTTTCTATGTCTGGCTTCTTCTCTGATGCCATCACTGCACCTTATGTGGGTCAAATAAAGGGGCTCTTAAAAAGAGATCATAAAATTGTTAAAATGCCATTTATTTCAATTGTCCATTATCAAAACAAACTTGTGCACTTGACAGCACTGGAGTGTTACAAAATGCACATGGCCTAAAAGAAAAGTCTCACTAGAATAGCATGCCAGCCAGCCAAGCCCGTCATTTCCTCTTACTAAGGCAAATGCTTATCCAGAACTTTGAATGGTGTAGCGAATATTTTGACAGTCAGACACATGTAAATCAGTTACAACAGTAAACATGTCTGTAGTTGCCGCCCTGTCACACACTTAGCAAGGCTAACAACAGACCCGAGTACTTGCATTCAGCTCAGGTTTCTATATCACACAAACGAGTAGAAACTTACTGGACGGTTCTGAAGTAAACTTTTGGTTTCAAATGGTTCGCTCCAAACGACTGTGTTTACAAATTGGTAGGAGTTTAAATGCGCTTCGGGCCACTTGCTGTGCCATAAAGAAATGTATGTGCAGTGTGTGTGTGTGACTACTTCAGATTCTTACGATGGTGGCTGCTTTTTATTTTATTCGACAAGTATACATTTCTCACAGCTTTGGTTTCTCTGAATAAACTGTGAACAAAAGCATTTAAATATTTTGCGAGTCATTCTATTCAAAATATTTCCACTAATGGAAGAGAATAGCGTTCATGTCGCTCCACAGCTGAGCTGGGATCTTAACTTTGTATCGATTATGAGATGGTAAACTACTAACACGATTTATGCAATTGTTGTTTTTTTTACAAGACACTTAGAAATATTATGTTAATATAAATTATTTTCACCGGTTCGCAAGTATTGAATATAAACAACAGGATTTTGACAGATAGATAGTTACAGTGGGGCAAATAGTATAGTGTCGACAGTGTATCAAAAGTAGTTGATATACTGACGATTTTTTCAAGTTTTCCCACTTACAAAGAATGGAGAGATCTGTAATTTTCATCGTAGGTACACCTCAACTGTGAGAGACAGAATATATAAAAAAATTCCAGAAAATCACATTGTATGATTCTTGAATAATTCAATTTCCATTTTATTGCATGAAATAAGTATTTGATACAATAGAAAAATATAACTTTATATTTGGTACAGAAACCTTTGTTTACAATTACGGAGGTCAGCCGTTTCCTGTAGTTCTTGACCAGGTTTGCACACACTGCAGCAGGGATTTTGGCCCATTCCTCCATACAGGTCTTCTCCAGATCTTTCAAGTTTTGGGGCTGTCGCTGGGCAACACGGAGTTTCAGCTCCCTCCATAGATTTTCTATTGGGTTCAGGTCTGGAGACTGGCTAGGCCACTCCAGGACCTTGAAATGCTTCTTACGGAGCCACGCCTTAGTTGCCCTTGCTGTGTGTTTGGGGTCATTGTCATGCTGGAAGACCCAGCCACGACCCATCTTCAGTGCTCTTACTGAGGGAAGGTTGTTGCCCAAAATCTCACGATACATGTCCCCATCTATCCTCCCCTCAATACGGTGCAGTCGTCCTGTCCCCTTTGCAGAAAAGCACCCCCAAAGCATGATGTTTCCACCCCCATGCTTCATGTTTGGGATGGTGTTCTTGGGATTGTACTCATCCTCCTTCCTCCAAACACAGCGAGTGGAGTTTATACCAAAAAGTTATATTTTGGTCTCCTCTGACCACATGACCTTCTCCCATGCCTCCTCTGGATCATCCAGATGGTCTTTGGCAAACTTCAGACGGGCCTGGACATGTGCTGGCTTAAGCAGGGGGACCTTGCGCACGCTGCAGGATTGTAATCCATGACGGTGTAGTGTGTTACTAATGGTAACCGTTGAGACTGTGGTCCCAGCTCTCTTCAGGTCATTGACCAGGTCCTCCCGTGTAGTTCTAGGCTGATCCCTCACCTTTCTCAGGATCATTGATACTCCACGAGGTGAGATCTTGCATGGAGCCCCAGTCCGAGGGAGATTGACAGTCATCTTGAATTTCTTCCATTTTCTAATAATTGCGCCAACAGTTGTTGCTTTCTCACCAAGCTGTTTGCCTATTGTCCTGTAGCCCATCCCAGCCTTGTGCAGGTCTACAATTTTGTCCCTAGTGTCCTTAGACAGCTCTTTGGTCTTGCCCATAGTGAAGAGGTTGGAGTCTGATTGATTGAGTGTGTGAACAGGTGTCTTTTAGACAGGTAACGAGTTCAAACAGGTGCAATTAATACAGGTAATGAGTGGAAGATAGGAGGGCTTCTTAAAGACAAACTAACAGGTCTGTGAGAGCCAGAATTCTTGCTGGTTGATAGGTGATCAAATACTTATTTCATGCAATAAAATGGAAGTTAATTATTTAAAAATCATACAATGTGATTTTCTGGATTTTTTTTTTATATTCCGTCTCACACAGTTGAGGTGTACCTACGATGAAAATTACAGATCTCTCCATTCTTTGTAAGTGGGAAAACTTGAAAAATCGGCAGTGTATCAAATACTTATTTGCCCCACTATAGATAGATAGATAGATAGATAGATAGATATAAAACTGCTGAGCGGCGGAGAGAGCTACAGTTATCATTTACACAACAACAACCACAATACTGTGCGAGGCAGCGCGCATGCGCACAACACTACCCAACCAGTGTCGACCCCAGCTATCTATTATGCTTCTTCGCAATAAAAGCTACCCGAAAATCTGCAAGGAAAACGCTACCGGAGCTGCTTGGAGTGAAAGTAATAAAGTATAACATGCATATTTACGTTTAGCGCATTCCGATCGAAGTTTATATTCAGTTTAGGTGATGTGTATTGGTCTTTTGGGGGAAAAACACAGCTGAATGTGGCTAGCAGGATCTCCTCTGACAGAGTGGAGCTGATCAGCGGCGCTTTGCAACAATGTACAAAAAACCTTCTTTCACGCGCAGCTGTTTCGATCCGTGAACCCAGAGCTTGCTGTAATTGTTTGCACTGTTTTTTCTCGTTGTATCAAGCGGAAAAACCGGGCTGGAGGATGCATTGTGGGATGATTTCAAATTAGCCCGCTGAGTAGCTAGCTGGCTGAACGGCATGCACACACAATGGTTGTGTTAAAGACATGGTGGGGCTCGATCCTCGGCATTCCTCACTCGATGCCCTGTCTCTCCCGTGCCCGCCATCTTTTCAAGAACTTATACACACGCCTGATGCAGTGACTTTAACGCGTGATTGCAAATGCGTTTCCAGGCAAATTTACAGTTCGAGGGTCCGTTTAAGGGCGCGCAGGGGCGCAATTTGCAAGCTGATGTTTTGGTTTAATTCCGACTAAACCTGTAATTGTTCATGGCCTCTCAAAGGCAAGCTAATTTTTGTTCGCTTTGTTGGTTTTTAAAACTATTGAAAGTATTTCGAATGAAACGCACAAGTTTACAGAATTTTTCAGCTTTTTCCTGGTTTGTTTTTTAGTCATTCATTTGTGTGAAACCCCCGATATTGTAGTTCAGACTTTTAATAATTTAAGTTACTGGTGAAGATTCATGTAACTGGAAAATGTACAATAAATAACCTAAAAATTATTTACAATTGTTTTCAGTGTGTGAGTGATTATAAATAACGAATACAGCATGCACGTGAACTTTCACCATGATAGTGGTCTTGATAAAAGTTTAAATTATATTAAAATTTATATTATAGCAATATATTGCAAAATATTATAGCAGTATAATGTGTGGCTTTGTTAATTTACATGATTCTGAAGTTACATTTCGATTGATGCTGTGTGTGTTTGTGTTTGTGTATAGGCATAAACACACTCATAGATATCTATATATTTTTTATTTTTTGTATATTTAATAAGTTATTTCTCTACGTTTATTGGCAGCGTGCTGACACTCAGGTCCTGAGATGGGATGTGTGTGTCAAGGTGGGACTAAGGAGCAGCAAGAGGATCATTGTAACTGAGCTAAGAGACGTACAGACGTCATTCAAGCAACTTCTTCCCCTTAACCGAGCAGTATGTCGGTAGTCACATCCCCTGCCCAGGTGCCTCCAGCTATTGTGAACCCTCCCCCTCCTGAGTTCACGAACCCCAGTAAGCCTGGCCGAAAAACCAACCAGCTACAATATATGCAGAATGTGGTCGTGAAGACTCTATGGAAGCATCAGTTTGCGTGGCCCTTTTACACTCCTGTGGATGCCATCAAATTGAATCTGCCAGTGAGTAAAATGTTTTTGGGTTTAATTTCATAAATTACACACTTATGTACATGCATTCAGTTTAGAATAATATATATATATTTTTTTATGCAGGCAAAGTCTGCATGCATTTGATGAAATACAGTAAAACAGTAATGTTGTGAAATATTATTGCAATTTGAAATAACTGTTTTCTATTTTAATGTATTTTAAAATTAATTTATTCCTGTTATGGAAAAGCTGATTTTTCAGCAGTCATTACTCCAGTCTTCAGTGTCATATGATCTTTCAGAAATCATTCTGATATGCTGATTTGCTGCTCAAGAAACATTTATTATTATTATTACCAATTTTGAAAACAGTTGAGCTCAATATTTTTGTGGATTGATACACTAACTTTTTCAGCAAGGACACATTAATTGGTCTAAAGTGAGAGTAAACACATTTATAACATTACAAAATATTTATATTTCAAATAAATGCTGTTCTTTTGAACTTTAAATACACATTAAATAATCCTGAAAAAGATGTATCACAGTTTCCACAAAAATATTAAGCAGGAAAAACTTCCGCATTGATAATGATCAGCTTTGTCATCACAGGAATAAATTACATTTTAAAATAGAAAACAGTTATTTTAAGTTGTAATAATATTTCACAATATTGTTGTTTTTGACTTGAAGGTGGCCAGTGTAATTTCTGTGCCTCTAGTGTTACCAAATGGAATTGCAAAAATATTGACTGTTTTTAAAAGGTCCCCCATCTGCTATTGGTTGGACAAGCAAATAGTCCTATCCCAAATTCATGCAGCTAATTGAGTCAGTGTTTTTTTGAGTCAGAACTTTTTTGTTGTTGTTGTATTGGGATTTTCAAAAAAAAAAAGTGTATGTTGTAATTTCTGGAACTAAAATATGACTTACTAATAGATTTAGTATTTTGAACATCTAAAAAACATTATACATCGCCCATAAATGTTTGTTTTATTCCACCTAGTGCATTGCAGCTTGTCTATTTTATTATCTTTGCCATATAGGACTACCATAAAATTATCAAGAATCCAATGGACATGGGAACCATAAAGAAGCGCCTTGAGAATAACTATTATTGGACTGCTGGAGAATGCATGCAGGATTTTAACACTATGTTCACAAACTGTTATATCTATAACAAGGTAGATTAAAGTTCTTAATATTTATTTATATTCATATTGGTATAATTTCATTACCAATTTTTTTTATAATGTGTGATTTAAATTCAATTCCCTTGAAATATTATCCTAGCCCACAGATGACATTGTTCTCATGGCTCAAGCCTTGGAAAAGATTTTCCTCCAAAAGGTAGCTCAGATGCCCCAGGAGGAGGTGGAACTTTTACCCCCACCACCGAAGGGTAAAGCACGGAAACCTGGAGCACCCCCTGCTTCAGGTAACTGACTGGATGTCACGATTAATAAACCTTTGGAGTTACCAGTGACATGCTGCCTGAAGGAGAGATTGCAGCTGACCTTGTCATTATCACATCCAAACAGAAAACCAACAATCAATAGCACTGACTACTGGTTCGCCATCCTCGTCTTGTCCGAGCTCCCCTCCTCAGCTGGCTCAGACTCCTGTAATAGCTGCGACTCCAGTCTCGACCATCACCTCCAATGTCCAAGCTGTGCCCCCTGCCACGTCCATGATCCCAACTGCACAGCCTGTTGTCAAAGTAAGATCAGTTCAAATTATGTGGAAGCAGCAGGTTTTAGGGTTTGTTTTCTTCATTTTTTTTATTATTTATATTCTTTTCTTTTCTTTTCCTTCCTTTTTTTTTTAGCTTTAAATATTTTTAGCAGATTCAACTTCTTTGAAAGGTCTTTAGTTTTGTGACAGCATGCTGTGCTTTAGTGTGTTAACAGTCTAAAAGTAGCTGTAAGATTGTCAGCACACTAAAACCTTTTCTGAGATGTCACATCTCTAAATTCATCTCCTAAAGCACCTCCGTTTCAGCCATCAAAAGCTTTTGTAATGGATTCACTGCCTTCAGCAATATATTTCACATCGCCTACTGTGAGCAATGTTCCCATTATTATGCATAATCTGTTTTTTTTTGTGAGGTCTATGATAGTTTGTGCAATAAAATGATTTGTAAACTGTTTGTTTGTTTGTTCAATAACTGTCTTTTAGTCTCTGTAAATCTAAAAAAAAAAAAAAACATGTCTGATGGGTGTCTGATCAATTGACCCTAAACCAGATCACTTATAAAAGGCTTCCTTAAGTGTAGTCTGTCAGACACCCTACTGATCATCGTTGTGTTCTAACACACATGCCGATCTAATTTTCCTCAGAAGAAAGGGGTGAAGCGGAAAGCAGACACTACCACACCCACAACCTGCGTGATCACTGCCAGCAGAAGTGAGTCGCCCACTGCGATGTTGGAGTCCAAACACAGTAAAGTCATTTCCAGACGAGAGAGCACAGGTCGACCCATCAAACCTCCCAAAAAGGACCTGGAAGAGGGAGATGTCCAACAGCAAGGCAACAAGAAAAGCAAGCTCAACGATCATCTCAAATACTGTGACACTATCCTTAAAGAGATGCTTTCCAAGAAGCATGCGGCCTACGCCTGGCCCTTCTACAAGCCCGTAGATGCAGAGGCCCTCGAGCTGCATGACTATCATGAAATCATCAAGCAACCAATGGACCTCAGCACTGTCAAAGTATGGCACACAATTTCACCTTGTGAAGTCAGAAGTTATTTAAGTATATAATAGTAAATGTTCAAATGAATCTAATAGATTTATTTATATAAGCTTTATTACAAAAAAAAATAGTAAATATTCAAAATAAACTACTACACTATACAGGGGGGGTGGGGTGGGGATTATTTGATCCCCTGCTGATTTTGTACGTTTGCCCACTGACAAAGAAATGGTCAGTCTATAATTTTAATGGTAGGTTTATGTTAACAGTGAGAGAAAAACACATTTCAAAAAAGTTATAAATTGATTTTGCATTTTAATGAGTCAAATAAGTATTTGACCCCTCCAAGTCATTAAGGTTTCGAGGCTGACGTTTGGCAACTCGAACCTTCAGCTCCCTCCACAGATTTTCTATGGGATTAAGGTCTGGAGACTGGCTAAGGCACTCCAAGACCTCAATGTGCTTCTTCTGTGTGTTTTGGGTCATTGTCATGAAGGAATACCCATCCACGACCCATTTTCAATGCCCTGGCCCTGGCGGTACATAGCCCCGTCCATCATCCCTTTGATGCGGTGCAGTTGTCCTGTCCCCTTAGCAGAAAAACACCCCCAAAGTATAATGTGTCTACCTCCATGTTTGACGGTGGGGATGGATTTTGGTCTCATCTGACCACAACACTTTCACCCAGTTCTCCTCTGAATCATTGGCAAACTTCAGACGGGCCTGTACATGTGCTTTCTTGAGCAGGGGGACCTTGCGGGCGCTGCAGGACTTCAGTTCTTCACGGCGTAGTGTGTTACCAATTGTTTTCTTGGTGACTATGGTCCCAGCTGCCTTGAGATCATTGACAAGATCCTCCCGTGTAGTTCTGGGCTGATTCCTCACTGTTCTCATGATCATTGAAACTTCACGAGATGAGATCTTGCATGGAGCCCCAGTCCGAGGGAGATTGACAGGGATTTTGTTTCTTCCATTTGCGAATAATTGCACCAACTGTTGTCACCTTGTCACCAAGCTGCTTGGCGATGGTCTTGTCTTGTAGCTCATTCCAGCCTTGTGTAGGTCTACAATCTTGTCCCTGACATCCTTGGACAGCTCTTTGGTCTTGGCCATGGTGGAGAGTTTGGAATCTGATTGATTGATTGATTGATTGATTGATTGATTGATTGATTGCTTCTGTGGACAGGTGTCTTTTAAAAAGGTAACAAACTGAGATTAGGAGCACTCCATTTAAGAGAGTGCACCTAATCTCAGCTCCTTTCTTGTATAAAAGACACCTGGGAGCCAGAAATCTTGCTGATTGATAGGGGATCAAATACTTATTTGACTCATTAAAATGCAAATCAGTGTATAACTTTTTTGAAATGCGTTTTTCTGGATTTTTTTGTTGTTGTTATTCTGTCTCTCAATGTTCAAGTAAACCTACCATTAAAATTATAGACTGATCATTTCTTTGTCAGTGGGCAAACGTACAAAATCAGCAGGTGATCAAATAATTTATTTTCCCCACTGCAAATATTACAATAACGACAATATAAAAATTTGTGTATATAAGATAGTACTATTACATTTGTAGTTATTTTTTATATTTAACTTTTCTTTGAATTATTGTTTCTGCACACAATAGTTATATTTTATTATTTGAATTATAACATATGTGTATATATGTAGTAAATTTTCCAAAACAAATAACTCTTTTTATATAAATTATAAACTAATTGCAAAATTAGTTACTATAAATATTGCAATAACAACAATATAACAATTTTTGTATTTAAGATAGTACTATTACATTGCTGGTTATTTTTTATATTTATATAATAAACCTTTCTTTGAATTATTTCTGCACACAATAATTTATATTTTATTATTTTAATTATTACATATACATTTACATTTATGCATTTAGCAGACGCTTTTATCCAAAGCGACTTACATTGCATTCAAGTTACAGTTTTTACATTTTAATCAGCTCTTGCTTTCCCTGGGAATCGATCCCATGATCTTGGCGTTGCTAACGCCATACTCTACTATTTGAGCTACAGGAAAGCACATATATGTGTGTATATTAGGGGTGTAACGATACGCGTATTCTTATTGAACGATTCGTTGGACTAATCCTATTATGTTTGGAAAATAAAAGCTTAAAGTGTGTGAAATATCAGTGCCGCTGCACTCAACAACGCAGCCCAAACAACGTAACCGGCAACGTGCTGTCTGCCCCACGATAACCTCCCCTTGGGGTGTGTCAAAAGAGATTATCTTGTATCGACGATAGCCAGTGATATTGTCAAAAACTTCAATTATTGGCAATCTTAAAAGGATTTGGCATTTCCAATTAATGTAGGCCTGTTAAATTCTTATTTGTATTAGGCTAATTATTATTATGAAGTTACTTTTATTATTAAATTAAAAGCACAATTAATTTGCCCCGCAATAATTACCACATAACTGACGTGCTGCGAGGATAAGATTAGGCTATATTTACTCCTCAATTAAAATGTTTTTTTAAAAAAAGGTCTTTTAAAACAGGTCTATTAGACTATAGGCTACCTACAATGAATTATAGTCCTATAATTAAAATATTAACACTGCAGTCATCATTAAAAATCAATAAAATAAAAAGCTTTTATTTCAAGCACCTACTTTCAGAAACAACATGAAATAAAAAAAAATTTCAGTATGTATGGGCCACGAGAAATATAAAGTAAATAAATGAAAACAGCTATAGGCTATACCGTTATCAGCATATGTTGAATTAGATTCATCTTTCTTTGTCTCTAAGCGACGTCAGATGCCGAAATCTTCGTCATTTAGTTTTTACTTTCACTTTCTGCTTATAGTGAATTGACCTGAGATTAAGACGTTCACCGGCATAAACCTTGCGCAAAGTTTGCACATGTTCAAACCCTGGCGCAAACGCGTGCTTGTGTGATATCCATTGGCTCGCCTTCATGGTTTAAAACAGAAATATTTCCAACATTGCGACGTAACCAAGTGCCCCGATCCCCGTATCGGAAACGTACCGAACCGTGACACTACTGTGTCGTACCGAACCGTGAATTTTGTGAACCGTTACACCCCTAGTGAATATATTTAGTCAATTTTCCAAAACAAATCATTGTATTTATATAAATTATAAACTAATTGCAAAATTATTATATTTATAGATTAAACATTTTTTTGTATTTATCACACACACACAGTATACTGTATATATAAAGCTGAATTCACCTTATATATTTTTATATTTTATTTTCCCTTTTTAAAGCTAAACTGTCTCTCATACAATGTCTTTTTTTTTCAGAAAAAGATGGACAGTCGAGATTACCAAGACGCCCAAAGTTTCGCAGCAGATATTCGGTTAATGTTCTCAAATTGTTACAAATACAACCCACCCGATCACGAGGTCGTTGCCATGGCAAGAAAACTCCAGGTGCAACGCTTGACAGTGAGTCATTGTGTCTTATCTCTGTGTGCTTTCAGATCTCACCAATTATATTGTCCATGTCCTGCAGGATGTGTTTGAGATGAAATTCGCCAAGATGCCCGATGAACCCGCAGAGCCGTCCTCACCCAGTGCGGTGTCAGCCACAGCAGTGGTGAGCAAGAGCACCGGCAGCAGCGAGAGTAGCGCCGACTCTTCCAGCTCCAGCTCCGACTCGGAGGAGGAACGGGCCACTCGGCTGGCTGAGTTGCAGGAACAGGTGAGTGACAAACAGGTGGGTGTCTCCACTTGAGGACCAAGATCCAAACCAAGGGTGGAGAGACAGGCAGAGGCCACATCCACTCCCTCTCACATTCACCACCTGCTTGTGTCAAGAGTCATTTGGACTTTTTTTGTTTTTCCTTAATGTCTCTTGTTTTTTTGTAATGTTTTGGAAACGAGTGCCCATTTTCACCCTGGACTGAACGTTTAACCCTCTACCGCCTCTGCAGTTTGTGTTGGCATCTTGGTATACATTGGCTTGCATGCTGTCAAACTTCAGATGGCAATTTTTAATATCTCAGTGTCAAACATATTGGTGTTAATTGTAGTTACTCTGCTCTCATCATGACAGTCTGTTATTAAAATACATTTTTGAGAATGACTATTTTGTCCGTTGATTTCACTTTGGCTTTTTTACCAGCAATTCGTTGTGGAGCACCCCAATGGTAACAGGGCGGGGACAAAAAACGGGTGTGCCAAACATTTTCAGGTGAATGATATTTTTACTTCCCGGACCCCCACCCCACTAACTCCTTCATTTTTCGTAGCTGCTTCTTATGCGAGCGGTAGAGGGTTAAGGTGTGGTGCTTTATGGGGTGTATTTGAGCTGGGCATCTCCCTCAAGTGAGCTTGCTTTGTCACTCAGCTAGTCTTTCGGCTCTGTTTCCCTCTTTGCGCTGTGAATGACATTGATTGGCATGTTTGTCAGTGAGAATCGAAATTCTTTGCTGGGATCTGGTCTCCAGTGCTTCATGATAGAGTCTCTTTCATTCTGTAAAAGAGGTTTAATGTCGCAATGAAATGGATTAGAAATAGAATGGTTTTTGTTGAAGAAAAAAAAAGGCAAATTTGAATGTGAGCTTGCAGTTGATCATAAGAAAGTGTACAAAGTGATAGAAGTCGTCTGCCATGTGTCATCAGAAAGAAGTTTGAAACATACACGGATGACTCATTCAGATATATCATTTGCATTTGGAAATAATGGTGAATTAGGGCTGGGTGATATGGCCAAAAGCAGTATCACAATTTTTTTTTTTTCCATATCATACAAAATCATTATTTATCACAGTATTCAGGAAATGCTTTCCACATGTTTGTTAGACTTTGAATGAATATATACATAACTTCTTTGCTCACAAATAAACTCCACAGAGTAGCTACCTTTTAATTTAGGGCCCCATGAATTTTTTTTTTTTTTTTTTTTTACCAAAATTCCGTTTTCAGTTTTATTTTTTCTGGACTCTGTGTTTTATGATTTAATACAAATTTATCATCAGAAATGGTGACTTAATTAAATTAATTAATAAAACTTTAACAATGAATCAGTCTTTTAAAAATGTAATCAAATTAAAAATATAAAAATTTACAATAAACATGTTTTGTCAAATAAGATGCTGTATACCATAACTCTATAGATTAAAACATTGATTTTTTTTTTTTTTTGTATGATATTTGTATGATATTCCCTAAATAAATTCTTCAAGTTGAACCAAATTTTTGTTTGTCTGGAAGATCTTTAAATCTATGTATGTTTGACAGTTTGTTAGTTTTTTTTTTTTTTTTTTATGAAACCGTGAAAAGCTTGTAAAGTGACTCTCAGAACAGCACTGGATATTAAATTTGTGTGTTCATGTCCTTTTATATTGAGATGGAAAACACTAAAAAGACACATTAGCCACGTACACTGACTGCCGTTGTCACTTTCTAATGTGTGATAGACTGTTAGATTAATCCATATCAAGTAAAAAGGTCCAAAAATCTATTGTATATTGCTTATCATCCAGCTCTATGGTGAATTTTCATTTCATTTACTTTAAACTGCTTACATGTGGGTTTTTCAGAAATACTGGACTGCTAAATGGAGAAAGATATTGTCTTTGTAGAATTATTTGATTAATGTGCTGGCATTTTAAAGTAGTTACAAATTTTTATGACCATTTTGTTTGCAAAGAATTCAGAAGTTTTGCGAGGCTTGGCAAATGTTTCAAAATAAGAGCCCTCTTTTCTGGTAAAAATGGGAGATATGTAGGTGACAAATGTCATTCATTATCCTTCAAAATCTTCCCTTTATCACCGGTCCCATCATCTGTCCCCGCTCAGCTAAGATTCTAGTCTTCTATCGATGCAGCATGCCCCATCCTCCTGCTTGCTAACCATTCCCTCCACCTTCCTCCTCAGCTGAAGGCTGTTCATGAACAGCTAGCCGCTCTGTCACAGGGTCCAGTGAGCAAACCAAAGAAAAAGAAAGAGAAGAAAGAAAAAGAGAAGAAGAAAAAAGACAAAGAGAAGGACAAAGACAAAAACAAGGTCAAGGTGGAAGATGACAAAAAGGCCAAGTCCTCACAACCGAATAAGCAAACTCCGCAGAAGAAGACCTCTGCGCGGAAACCCAACAGCACATCCACCACGAGGTTAGCTTCTTTTCTATTGTTCGGATGTTTAAAGATAACTGTATGATACGTTTTTGATCCCATTTTTAGCGGTTATGGATTTTGTGTGATATCTAGAAAGAATGGCAAGAGATATAAATACAGTCAGGTCCATAAATATTGGGACATCGACACAATTCTAACATTTTTGGCTTTATACACCACCACAATGGATTTCAAATGAAATGAACAAGATGTGCTTTAACTGCAGACTGTCAGCTTTAATTTGAGGGTATTTACATCCAAATCAGGTGAACGATGTAGGAATTACAACAGTTTGCATATGTGCCTCCCACTTGTTAAGGAACCAAAAGTAATGGGACAGAATAATAATCATAAATCAAACTTTCACTTTTTAATATTTGGTTGCAAATACTTTGCAGTCAATTACAGCCTGAAGTCTGGAATGCATAGACATCACCAGACGCTGGGTTTCATCCCTGGTGATGCTCTGCCAGGCCTCTACTGCAACCGTCTTCAGTTCCTGCTTGTTCTTGGGGCATTTTCCCTTCTGTTTTGTCTTCAGCAAGTGAAATGCATGCTCAATCGGATTCAGGTAAGGTGATTGACTTGGCCATTGCATAACAGTCCACTTCTTTCCCTTCAAAAACTCTTTGGTTGCTTTTGCAGTATGCTTTGGGTCATTGTCCATCTGCACTGTGAAGCGCCGTCCAGTGAGTTCTGAAGCATTTGGCTGAATATGAGCAGATAATATTGCCCGAAACACTTCAGAATTCATCCTGCTGCTTTTGTCAGCAGTCACATCATCAATAAATACAAGAGAACCAGTTCCACCGGCAGCCATACATGCCCACGCCATGACACTACCACCACCATGCTTCACTGATGAGGTGGTATGCTTAGGATCATGATGAGCAGTTCCTTTCCTTCTCCATACTCTTCTCTTCCCATCACTCTGGTACAAGTTGATCTTGGTCTCATCTGTCCATAGGATGTTGTTCCAGCACTGTGAAGGCTTTTTTAGATGTCGTTTGGCAAACTCTAATCTGGCCTTCCTGTTTCTGAGGCTCACCAATGGTTTACATCTTGTGGTGAACCCTCTGTATTCA
Organism: Barbus barbus; assembly: GCF_936440315.1. Classification (NCBI taxonomy): domain Eukaryota; kingdom Metazoa; phylum Chordata; class Actinopteri; order Cypriniformes; family Cyprinidae; genus Barbus; species Barbus barbus. The sequence goes on along the minus strand of NC_136733.1, from coordinate 18,419,114 downwards.
CTCTGGTGAAGTCTTCTCTTGATTGTTGACTTTGACACACATACACCTACCTCCTGGAGAGTGTTCTTGATCTGGCCAACTGTTGTGAAGGGTGTTTTCTTCACCAGGGAAAGAATTCTTCGGTCATCCACCACAGTTGTTTTCCGTGGTCTTCCGGGTCTTTTGGTGTTGCTGAGCTCACCGGTGCGTTCCTTCTTTTTAAGAATGTTCCAAACAGTTGTTTTGGCCACGCCTAATGTTTTTGCTATCTCTCTGATGGGTTTGTTTTGTTTTTTCAGCCTAATGATGGCTTGCTTCACTGATAGTGACAGCTCTTTGGATCTCATCTTGACAGTTGACAGCAACAGATTCCAAATGCAAATAGCACACTTGAAATTAACTCTGGACCTTTTATCTGCTCATTGTAATTGGGATAATGAGGGAATAACACACCTGGCCATGGAACAGCTGAGAAACCAATTGTCCCATTACTTTTGGTCCCTTAACAAGTGGGAGGCACATATGCAAACTGTTGTAATTCCTACATCGTTCACCTGATTTGGATGTAAATACCCTCAAATTAAAGCTGACAGTCTGCAGTCAAAGCACATATTGTTTGTTTCATCATTGAAATCCATTGTGGTGGTGTATAGAGCCAAAAATGTTAGAATTGTGTCGATGTCCCAATATTTATGGACCTGACTGTATAATGCTTATGTACCTATATGTTATGATACCAAATAACTAGCCATTCATTGTAATACCAGGCAGTATTGTACATTCTATATTTTATTATAGAGGATTTAGGGAATGGGATGTGCAGAAATGCATTTTATTTGACACAATATTTATTCAGAATCCCTCTAAAATATGTGAAAACTGTTACCACCTCAGATTAAAAAGGTAACTTGTAATTTCTCATAATTGGGACTTCACACTACCATTCACTTTTTTGAAAGAAGTTTCTTATGATTATGCAAGGCTGCACTTATTTGATCAAAAATACAGTAAAAACAGTAATATTTTTAAATACTGTAGCAATTTAAAATACATTTTATATTTTAAAATGAAATTAATTCCTGTGATGGCAAAGCAAAGTTTTCATTACTCCAGTCTGCACATGGGCTGCGTGTCCCAAAAAGCAAGAAAAAGGCTAGAAAACAAAGCAAACACGTGCCGGTGGGCCAAGCATGCAAAAATTATTAACAGAAAATATAAGATGATTATTTGGCCTGCCTTGTGTATGTGGATCAATACCAGTTTTAAGTTATAATATTGAGATATGACATTAGTGTAAGTCAAAGCAATGCAATAACACTATGTACCATTTATTGGTGACGTAAGATAACTGTCCCGTCATTTTCTCAATCCCAACATGCCAGTTCAGTTTTATGTGTAGAGTTAAGGTTACAAAGCCTTCATGCAAACTACACTTCCAATCCACAGGCAACTGAAAAAAGGGGGCAAACCTAGCTCTGCAAACTACGAGTCTGACGAGGAGGAGTCTCTTCCCATGTCTTATGATGAGAAACGGCAGCTCAGCCTGGATATCAACCGTTTGCCAGGTGAGAAACTGGGCCGCGTGGTACACATCATCCAGTCGCGTGAGCCATCGCTGCGAGACTCCAACCCAGACGAGATCGAGATTGACTTCGAAACGCTCAAGCCTTCCACGTTGCGTGAGCTCGAACGATATGTCAAGTCCTGTTTACAGAAAAAGCAACGCAAACCTTTACGTAAGTGCCTTTCTTTTCCTTCTCCGCAGATGTTGTGGTGCTAGTTCAGGCTTATTTCAGTATTTCATAGACAAGCAGCTCTCTTTTCTTGCTTGGTCCGTCTGCTCTAAAAGCTGAAATGGGCTGTGCTGTTTCCTCCTTTGAGCTGGGAGCACTCACCTTCTCCAATGTGTTGCATGACTTTTGGTGGATTAGCTTATATGTGCTTTCCCTGGTATTAATACCTTCAAGTGAAGCTTCAAGGGTTTCAAGAGTACATCAGTATACAATCGAGAACATTTGATTAGACCATGAATTTCCAAATTTTACACAGTGTACATGTAATTAATGTGCACACTGCGCTATATACTTAATACTTCATAAAGGAATATTCCGGGTTCATTACAAGTTAAGCTCAGTCGAAAGCATTTTTGGCCTAATGTTGATTACCACAAAAAGCAATTTCCACGTATCCCTCCTTTTCCAAAAAAATTTAAATTAGAGGGTCAGTTTGTAAATGTTAAATACACACTGTTTTTTCAGTGGCATGCAACAGTGCCCGCACACCTTGGTTCCAGAAGTATTTTTCCCATTAGGGTTTAAAAAAGTGTTTGTTAAAGAGCTCTAATCCATGAGCCAAACCAACCAGCTATGAATCACAATATTACAAAAGTTGATGTGAAAAGTATTTGAAAATCAGACAAAAAGACAATGGTACAAGTCTGTGTACTTTTTTTTTAATGAGGGAAAGAACTACAGGTTACTCTTTATTTTAAGGTGTACTTGTTACAGTGTAATTATACAATTAAGTACTGAGTAATATTAATTAACCACATGACCTTACTATAGACCAGTTTCGGTCTATGGGTGGAGCCTATCTGAATACCTCAAGCGTGAGACAGAAATGTTACGCCCCTTACCGTATTGTAATGCCTTGTCCCAGCGCGACGACACAAAAACAATAAAACCCATTATAAACCAGGCATTTGTTGTATCCAGTGGGGACATAATTACTGATTATAATGACTTCTACTGTCTTTTTACGCGTCGCCATGCATCGTGCCACGTAAACATTACCATGTTTGCATTTGTGATCAGAGAAACGACAAACAAGCACTACTCTACACTGCTCAAAACTCGCGTTTGAATAGTCAGTAGCAGAAACATACTTACAGGCTGTGAGTCAGAAGCGTCAGACTGTCCTTGCAAAGTTGAAATTGCCCCACTTTATAGAAACAGCCTTTGTGCAAGTCAGCATTGTAGGCTACTCTTCCAGGTTCAGGAAATAGTCCTCCGTGAAATGCGGTGCACACACTCTAATATTTGGGTTGAACTGTTCTGGAACGGTGTTGTAAATACAACTTAACCACTGATTTCTAGTTGTGTCCTCTTTTGGAAGCTCAAACAAAGTACTTTCGCTTTCACAATGAAACACAGCTTCTCCAGGACATGTCGGCAGAAACAATACTATGGCGAGAATAATAGTTCCGCCTTCTTTCATTGCGTAAACATTTGGGCGGTGTTTTGCAAATCTTCCCACACAGTGACGTAGACATGTGGGGGTGTGTTTAAATGAGCCGTTTTAGGTGGCCATGGTATTAACTTTTATATAGACTACCTCTTTGGGTTTGAGACTTTAGTCTTTGCAACTTCAGGGATCTTATCTATGCACAAACAGCTTGTAACACTCCAAAGAGAAAGGAAAACTTGAAATCGCATCATATGACCCCTTTAAGTGTAAGTCAATACAATGCAATAACATTACAGACTGAAGCATTGTGAATGACATGATCAAATTAAAAACAGTGGGGAAATTGATTTAAAGATGTTGATTATGTATAAAAACAACACATTTCATGTTGAATGCAAAATTAGCTTGCATAACTTTGAGAAGATTGAGAGAATAGGGACATTGACTCTATTGCGTCCTTTCCAATGGATGGAAGATAAAGTGTTTTTTTTTTTTGACACAATTTGTTTATTGCAGTTCTCTGATTGGTGGAGATTACTTTGCAGAATCATGGGTAATGTAGTTTTTCAACAAGAATTCCACTGTTAAACATTATTACTAAAAAATAATAAGTTGCAATAATGCTGGCTGATGGCTTCAACAAAAGTATATGCCATCCTAATAGTTATTTTTAAAGGTTTATCATTTATCGTTAAAAATAATTTCCTCAATGGGGGAAAATGTAGATGTAAACAATGTGTTAGCATGGTTTTAGTGTGAAGAAAAGGCTTACTAACCTTTTTCTGTTTAAAGTTATATTAAATTTCACATGTATAACAATGTCATAAACCCTCAAATACACTATAAAAATTATGAGCACTTTCAACTTATTCTGTTAAAACTTTATGTAATTGTTTTATAAAATAATCCCACTTCTTTTAAATCCTGCAAAAAATGTCCCCATTCAGTTCCTTTATTAGTGCCTAAATGGACCTTGATTTTTGAGCGACGAAGCTAAATTAATTTTTATGGTAATAAACAAACGCTGCCATTTGGGCTTAACTTGCATTGAACCCGATAGATTCCTTTAACATAAATCTGTCGTCATGGAGTTAAAAACCAGTGTAGTAGAGTGCTTTTTGCTGCTTGTTGCCACGGCGGTGGGCTACGAGGGCAGCCCGTTACTCACCGGTCACCGCTGTGTGTCTCCTGCAGCGGGCACTGGGAAAAAGAGTGCCAAGTCTAAAGAGGAACTGGTTCAGGAAAAGAAGAAAGAGTTAGAAAAGAGGCTACAGGACGTGAGCGGACAACTGAACAACAACAAGAAACCACCCAAAAAAGGTACCTGTGTGGTAATGTGCAGATGTGAGCTGACAGGTGACCAAACTGGGTTAGCTAGATCTAGGAGGGTAGGATAAGAAAACTGAGATAAAGGGTAGGCTTTTTGCTTCACTAACTTGACTAACTTGATCGAAGGGCCTCTGTCAGACCTTCTTCATATGTAATGCTACTCACACAATGAAAAGGGTCTGCAGGGCTCAACAACAAGGACGGACCACTGGACCCAGTTTTGGACCAATTGATGGGACTCTCTCTTGCCCTATTGGGTCAGCGCTATATTTGGCTTTTTCTTGTTTAAAAATTTGTCAGCAAATTCTGCTTGTCAACTTTTTTAACATGTTAGCTAGATTAAATCTCTTGTTTAAATTGTAATAATATTTAATGCTTGACATTTAATAATATGTAAACTGACTTTTAATAGTCTTGGTAGATTCAGTAATAATGTATTTAAATTACAAAACTAAAATGTTTATGAATTTATAGTTGTCTTGGAGTTATATTATATTAGTTATTAGAATTATATTACCTGACTGTAAACTTTGTAACAGTAGTGTATGTAGGTTTTTTTTGTACTTTGAAATTCTCATTTTACATTTTTATTTAAGTTCTACAGGTAAATTTTAAATTATTAATTTAATATTTATCTTAACATGTCAAGGTTTTTTTTGTGTAGGGGCCAGTAAAAGTATTGACATAAATACTTTTAAGTCTAAACTACTGGTAGAAAAAAATCCTTGCTGTTGAGGCCTGCTTTGGACAAAGCACAAAATTTGGTTAAACCTGCTAGAGAGGCTAATAACTGATGAAAGTGGTTGTGTATGTGCTGTAACTAACTGTCTTCACTTGATATCAGTTGCTTTGGTGGGCACGTAATATTCTGTCCTTTCGAGATCAGTTCTTTTCTTTCTTTGTGCATGTCTCTGCTTTTATCGTAATACACAGCTGCAGGTGTGGGTAAAGCCCTTTAAGATAACAATATAGGAACAAAGGTCTTAACAGAAATTATATAAAATATGTACATTCAGTGTTTGTTTTCCTCACACATATTGAACCTTGCGATCACTTCTCTTCCCTGTTCCCAGCAGAGAAGGCGGGGTCAGCGCAGGGGGGCGGGCCATCTCGGCTGAGTGGCAGCAGCAGTTCTTCAGATTCGGGCAGCAGCAGCTCCAGCGGCTCCAGCTCCGAGAGCAGTGACTCAGACTGAACTCCAATCGGCGCGTCACATACTTCAACCTCCTCTATTTTCTAACGAGTAGTGTGTGTTGTCATGATAGTATCTCTCTGAAGGGCCATTTTATAAAGAGCTAGACGCATTGCAGATGGCAGAGGATATTTTTAAATAGTTTGTAGGATGCTCTTGGCTCAGACAAAGAGGAGAGTTGGAATAGTTCAAGCAGTTTTAAGGTTCTCGCTGGCCCTCAAAGGGAAACGCCTGGTATCACCAGAGGAAAAAAAAAGACAAAAAAAAAAAAGATATTTTTTTGAAAATACGTCAGTTGTGGAGGTGAAACGGTTTTGTGTGTCCGTTGTTTTTTCTTCTTTTTTATGTTGCTGCTCGTTAGATCCATACTGAAAACATGCATTAGTAGACAAACTGACAAATGCCTGGCTGCATTTTACTGATCGAGTAGCTACACAAAGTCTGAAGGAACAAACAATGAATTATCGGCTCTCTCACTCTGGTGTGGTTCTGCTCATTCCACATTTATTTTGCTGACTGATAATACTAGTCATTGTTACCATTTTTAAGAGAATCTATTTATTTTTTTTAATCCAAAAAGGCACAAAGTTATGTGTTTTCAACAGAAATGTTTTCAGTTGACCAGTTTAAATGTAAGGAATTTGGCTCAACATAACTCTCTCTTACTCTAGATCGCATCTGGGAACTATCAGTATCATTATTAAACGGTTTTCAGAGGCTCCGCGATCATTTTTGGCTATTTCAACACTGTACATTTTCTCTTCTGGTGCTGTCAGATCAGTATTTGATGTAGAATTATGTCAGAATGTTTGTTCGTTTTTAATCTGTATCATACGCTCATTTGTTTGTTTTCTATTTGGATTGGCGTCTTCCTACTTTTTTTTTTACTATTAATTTGTAGGCGCCCTAAGTATCGCATTTCCTACTTTCTATCTGTTATGCCTCATCTTTACTAAGTCCACTCATAGGACAATCAAAGTTGTGCTTTAAATTCAGTATATATGAAATGGGGGGGGGGGTATATATTTTTCAAAAATGATGGTAAAAATACATTCAGAAGTTTAAAAATGCCCATAAGGCTGCAGATTGGAACGAATCAGCCTCTATGTAACTCCTTCATGGGAAAACCAAGTGAATACTAGCTCTCTTGGACAAATAGCCACTTAGAGGAGATCTCCGTTAAGAAAAGGCAAAATTGGACAGTTCTCTTTGACAAGATTTCAAGCAGTTGTGCTAGATGTCATTTCAGAAGGATATGTGTTTGACTAGTTCTTTTTAGTTGAAAGTATTACAACTAATGTATGTCCTCAATTTTAATCACTTTATTTTACTTTAGTTTTTCTCAAATGGTGTATTGAATGCTTTCAATGGTACCTAGACACTTCTTGCCATGTATCCAGAATAGTTTGGAAATGGACCATGATGACTGATAATCTTTATAAAAAAACATGAATGTATTAGAGATTATTTTTTTCATTTTCTTATTGTGGCTGCAGTAATGCCACTTTTTCACTGGGTTTGTAGCATTGGCAAGGTTTTATGTTTTTTATTTAACAGCCTTGAATTCAACTTTGAACCCCTCAAAATAATTGGATGTGCTCTTGTTGCCTTAAGTTTAGTTAGCACATTAAAATAAAGTCAGATTAGTCAGGTATAACTGATCAAGTTGAAGCCAATGTGTATAGTTTTTGTTGTTTTGTTTTATAAATCGTGAAAACATCAAAAAAATCGTGATGTAAAGTGATTTCATTGGTTGTTTTCTTATATGTTGGATTCTTTTAATTATGGTTTGATTTTATTAATTTTACCACTGTATTGCATTACATGTTCCTTGTGACTATAACCCACCTTGTCTTGAAGATGATTTCTGTTACAGCTCCTCTTCCTCAATTCCTCCAGCAGAGCCCAGTCATGATGCAGACAGAGATATAAAGATGCATAGGATATATAATTACAGATATAAATGTATATTCACTACTTATTCGTCAACTCTGTCTTGGGTCTAAGTATTTTAGTTCTTTTTTATAAGAGAGAGAGGACATTTGTGTATTGCATGCCAATTTACAGTATATTTCTTAAACTTTTTGAGCAGTTTATAACATGTAAATGTCATTCTTGAGTAAAATTTTAAAATTGGTAGCGCTGTATATGTTAAGTTCAGCAAGTTGACAAGTATGTTTTGGCACAGATTTACATAATATCTGATGTATAAGCTAATCTGAGATTTGGACACTGAGCCCCTCGTTTTTCGTAAATAAATCACAAAAACCCATAGGAGTGTCTTTTTACTATCTAGATATATTTATTTGAGTGCACAATGTTATATATATATTTATTCCTTTTAGAAGTTAAAACTCGAGAATAAAATGAAAAATACTGTCTGAGCAGTATAAGTTCAAGTTGTCAAAAAGTACCAATTTAAGTTTGTAAACCTCATTTAAATCTTGATTTAACAAACATTTTTGGAGGCATCAAAGCTGCATAAAAGACACACGTAATACTTAAAGGGTCTATTAGTGCATTGCTCTGTCTATAAATCATAATACATCGAAACATGTTAGTGGACAACATTTTAAGTGAAAGAACTTGAGTAATTCACATTACAACATTGTGGATGGTTCTATATTAAATGAAACAAAGTATCAGTATTCCCCCACCCCACTGTAATGTATACGAGATATATTTAAAGTGAGGAATACATATTCGATATACATCTCGTTTATTACTCTGTGCCACTCGTATAATGCAGTGCGATAGATAGATATATATCCTTTGGATCTTTAGTAATAAAAATGTTTCTTTTGCAACGAGATAATATTGCTACCAGAGATGACATACTTTAGCTTGAAAAGAGTATATGGTTAAATATAATTAAATTGGGGGGGCATCCAACGATATAAATTTGGTGTTCACTTTTAATCTGGGTTAAAATTGACATTTTCTATTGGTTAAATTGAGTTTTGTTGTTCGTTAGTGTCTAACTATAATAAACAGGTAATACTCCTCCAAAGACTGCATAAATGTTAAAAATAGCGTTACTTTATATAAAGCAGCTCTGCAAACAAGCACGACTGTCTTGAGTTATATGTAGACAGATCACAAATACTTTAAACTTGACAGCATCGGTCACAACAAGAATACAGGGATCACATTACAGCACAAATCCGGGACTGTCCACTGCTATCGGAGTCTTTCGGTCTTGTTTTGTCTTGTATCACAACCGCCTGGTTGCCGTACTGGCTGTACCAGGAGCTCTGGCTGCGGCTCAGGTAGTTCGTGGGAGGCGCGCTCTCCAGCTGCTGCTGCTGCCAGATCAGCAGCGAGGTGTCCCTGAAGCGCAGCCGCGCGAAGCCCTCCGACAGCGCCTTCTCGGCTAAAGGACAGCGCTCCGTCATTGCGAGGAACGATGAAGGGGGGGCAGACGGCTTGCTAGATCTCTCATGAGGGTGGACATTTTAAATGTCGTCTCGGTTTTGATCACGCCGTTAGAAAAACGCCCCGAGGCAGCAGTTTTGATGAAGGGAGGACAGCGACTTCAAACGCTTGTCTTCACCAGTTGTGCGAAAGCAAAACGAGGCTTCAATGATGCTAATCCTCTCTGCATTTTGCTGGCTTTGTTTAATGCATTTAGCAATGAACGACCCCCTGATAGTTGAGATATCGAAATAAAGTAGTTTTATGTGAACCTGGTCTTCTGTTGAATTCAGATTTGATCAACCGTTCACGATTTCCTCGTGTAGCAATTCGAGAAAAAACAGCAGCTTATTAGAACAACGCCAGCGGCTGCCTGTGGCAACAACGTCCGCTTGAATAAGAGTCCGACTGCAACCATGATACGTTTAATGGTTCCGAGTGCAAGGTCACTTGCATAGCAGTACAACACTTTTGTTTTTTTTTAAGATTACAGTAAAGCGTTTAACAAAACGAGATTCCCAATACTTCAAATAATGAGTTATTGAAATAGTGCAGAATCATTTAGAAGACAACTTAATCAGACATAGAAATACATTTTTATTTCAAAGCAGTGAGCAAGCTAAAAAATAAAAGAAAATTAAAAATAAAAATATCAATCCAAGTCTTCATCATCTGACATAAAACGTTAGATAATAAGCCTTTTGTGTAGGTGGCAATAGGAGCGTGTCTGATCCACCATTGAATCGAGAAAATATGAATGCAGCAATTAATAAAGATTAACTGTTAAGATCATACAAGTACTGAAAGGTTTCAGTGAATGGTGGATCTTTCGAGGATTTTGTACTCATTTCTTCTTAAGGACAGGATCAAGAGGCAACCCAATCTCCTTTCCTCGCAACTTAAGGCCTAAAAATGAAACAAAAAAATATTTAAACAATGAGGAAAAACAAAAAGGAATGAAATTCCTTTCAATAAGAAAGAAAATAAATTGAATTAAAAAAAAAAAAAAAAAAAAAAAAGTTTGTTCTGCTCAAAGGAATGCAGTACTTTTATTTATAATACACCAAAGTAATACTAGTTTTTTTGACAGGAAGATCAGAATTTCACTGAATGACCGTCTAAAACTGACTTTTTGGATGTAGCCATTTGAAAATAAAGGCTTTTTAATTCACAAGAGTGCCATGGTCATTCCGAAGTATTCTTTGATGGACTGTGATAAACCCTAGACCAGAGAGCACCTTGACTCTTCAGCACCAGGACCCCGAGACGCACTCTCTATCATTGCATTTTGTTTGATCTATACTACCATTTAAAGTTTGTGGTCATTAAGATTTTTTTTTTTTTTTTTTTTTTTAAAGGTTGAATTTAATTTTAATTATTTAAAAAAAAAAAAAAAAAAACCAAATAAACTTTGTCCTTTTGAATGTTCTATTCATCAAAATAAATCTTGAAGAAAAAAAAAAAAAAAAAAAAGTTTCCAGAAAAATATTAGGCAGCGCAACTGCTTTCAACACGGACAATGAGAAATGTTTCATGAGCAGCAAATCACCATATTAAGAGTGTTTTCTGAAGGATCTCGTGACACTGTAGACTGGAACAACGGCTGCTGAAAATAGTTTCACCAGCACAGGAATAAATAACATTTTAAAATATTAACAAAAAGAAAACATTTGAAAACAATATAATACTCAAGTCATTTCAGTGTATTTTTCATGCAGCCCTAATGAATACAAGAGACTCATGTTTAAAAAAAATAAATAAAAAAAAAAATCTTACTGACCTCACTGATTTTATTCTACATAAATCTATTGGCGCTTTTCCACTGCATGGTACGGTTCACTTTTCGGGGGTTTTCCACTGGGTACAGTACCTGGTACTTTTTTCAGTACCACCTCGGTTAAGGTTCCAAGCTAACCGTACAGTTACCAAAACGTGATGTGTAAACTCTGATGATCACCGATTGGCTGGAGAGAATAGTCACTAACTGCACCATTGAACTTGCAACACAATAGACCCGCTAGATTTAAAGGGTCCTATTATGCTTTTTCACTTTTTCAATTTTAGTCACTTTTTCAATTTTATGTGTAGTGTGTATGTTTGGGCATAAAAAGGATCTACAAAGTTACAAATCTCAAAGTCCACTCCAAAGGGAGATATTTCATTTTTTTTTTAATCCTTTCAAGAACTACAAAGTTTGGACTACAAAGTTGTTTTCCTGTATTTGTGATATCACAAATATAAATCCCACCTCTACGGAAATTCGAATGGTTGTCGGGTGGGGAGAACATGCTTTCTGCACTGCACGGTTCAAAATCAAAACCCGGTGCAGATGTTTTTATATCACTGCATTTCTGATGGAAACTGACCGTTTTCAGAAAATTTTGGATGTCATTTTCATTTCATCTTGCATGTAATGTCTGATAAAGCAGCGTTTGTGAGCGGAGCTCTGCTTTGCGTACAGCGTTACCTCTCTCCCGCTCCAACAGCGCCTCCTGCTGGCAGATAATTAATTTGCATATATACGCCACCACAAATGGTGTAACTGTGAGACTATGGTATAAATAAATTCAACTATATAAGAGTTTCACTGCAATTCATGTTATGTTACATTTAAAGATCAATAAACATTATCGTTGCACTTATCTGTAGATAGTAAATGCAGTTATTTTTAAGCTGTTGTTGACATCCTATCTAAAACGTGATTTAACCAAAAAAAAAAAAAAAAAAACGTTACCACTTTAATATGTCTTGTAATATCTGTACGTGTAAAGGTTCCGCACGAACCTCTTGTTCAATATTCTCGAGGTCTGAATAGATATGGCAATATTGACGAACTTGCTGCTTTGGCAAGGGGCGGGGCAGTACTGAAACACCGTCTAAACTGTTTACCAATCACAACACATTTCTTTTTTCAGAAGGCGGGCCTTCATCAAACCTGGAACTATTCGAGGCGTTTGTGTCCGGCTGGGGAGGAAGGTATTGTAATAATCTAAATTGTGTGAAAAATAATGCGATTTTCGAACCACCAAGCATGTTCTAGTACACCCCCAAAACAAAATCAAGACTTTGTAAAAGAGCATAATAGGACCCCTTTAAAGCAGCACAGCCAGCGAAGGATCGAGCGCAACCGTTTTGAATGAGTGCACCTTTTTTTAACAACCAAAAAAAAAAATATTTCTGTTTCGTTCCTCTCATTGATAGCAGAGCTATCCAGCGAGAGCTTGATGAAGCGATGCGGAATGAAAAAGTTTCAGGAGTCACGGCAGTAGAAGTGGCGCAACTATAAAGACATGTAAACAATCCCGCCCAGCCTAAAGCGGTACTAAACTGCAGTGGAAACGCAAACAGAGCAGAACAGAGCTGTGCCGTGTCGTACCACGCAGTGGAAAAGCGCCATAAAGTGAATCCACACTTACATTTCACTGCTGGTTATACTCTGTATAATTGTGTATGTGACACATAAAAATCTTGAATAAAGCGATCACTACAGGCCGAACACCAAATCAGCTTTATCTTGGGATTCCCATCAACAGAAACTTGATTGCAGAATATATTTCAAAGTGACACTTAGGCCTACAAATAAGGCATTTCTACAATGACCCTCGCTGGTATTAAAAATATGAAAGACAGTCTATGAGATAGCGAAGTATGGTTCAGCAAAATCAAAATCCTACCAATGGCTCGCTCAATCTTCCCCATGACTTGGTTATTGGGAATGGCCTTCCCAGATTCATACTCTGCAATGATTTGTGGCTTCTCGTTGATTTGCTGCAAGAAACATGATTATATTTAAATAACTACACATACGGATGAAATTAGAGATGACAGTAAATCTGTAAAATACTCACAGTAGCCAGATCTTTCTGGGTGAGGCCTTTATTCTGCCGGCCCTGCTGGATCACCTTCCCTACTTCCAGAGGCACTCTATGATGGCTGAGCTCCTCTGTCTCTCGGTCCAGCTTGGCTGTGTTCTTGGTCACAACATGCTGCTTGTTTTGTCCAGCAGCCCCTTCGAAAAATAAATGATTCGTTTAATTCCAGTTGGAACATAAATGGAATATATACGTAAAGGTTTTAATGTTCTTACATTTCTTCGATGTTTCGACAGATTCTCCTTTCCTCTGAGCAGAAAGTATAGCCTGAAACAGAAGTATTGTTTGAGTTATGAAAAGCGAAACTCCATGAACATCCGTGAACTGCTTTTATTAGGCTTCCACCACGTTTCGTACCCTGCCTAATTCGACGATAATATTTCTGCTGTATTTATTCCCAGATAGATATTTTAAACTTTGTCAAACTAAAGCCATGTTGCACATTATTCGAGGCGAAACATTTGAAAGCTGGTCAAAGCAGACTATGTAACGTTAGCAGATGGCGGTGATATACGTTACCTGCTTAGACTTTGACTGTGCAGCCGAGCCCTTCTTCCTCAAAACAGTCACGGTATCCCAGTCACTCTCTGCCATGTTGTCGACGATTATTTGCAGAAGTGTTTGATTTTTAGGCAACAACGGGGCGTTCAACTCGTCGGGCACGTCCCTGCTCTTTATGCTAGTGAACTAAACCGGATATACGTCACGGTATGAGGCACGTCAACAAACCCCTGTAATGTGTATATTAACCTGTATCGTATTATGTGTATGTGTATTTAAAAAAAAAAAAAAGGATGCAGAGAAAGCAATTTTGTTTTAATCTGACTTAAGTTCAGTTGTTCAATAAACTGCGTTATGAATTGTCAAAGCTTTTAATTTGCCCTGCAGGCATCTGACGCAACAATTAATGCAATAACAAAGGTTTTTATTATTATTATTATTTACTTAAATTATATAAAATATATTTATATTTATGTTTGTTTGTCTGTTTTGTTTTTGTTTTGTTTTTTGAGAATGGTCCAAAGAGCATATTTTGCTACAATGGATCTATCTTTCTATCTATTTGGCCAAAAGGTCAGTGGTCACAACACATGGTCAATGTCAAAAAATAATTTTATGCTCTTTCTTTTCAGGTAACGTTCTTTGTGTCATGCTTAGTCAATATATCTTTGGAATGTAGGGATTCAATAATACAAACCCGATTCCAAAAAAGTTGGGACACTGTACAAATAACGACTAAAAAAGGAATGTAATAATTTACAAATCTCATAAACTTATATTTTATTTACAATAGAATATAGATAACATATCAAATGTTGAAAGTGAGACATTTTGAAATGTCATGCCAAATATTGGCTCATTTTGGATTTCATGAGAGCTACACATTCCAAAAAAGTTGGGACAGGTAGCAATAAGAGCCCGGAAAAATTAAATGTACATATAAGGAACAGCTGGAGGACCAATTTGCAACTTATTAGGTCAATTGGCAACATGATTGGGTATAAAAAGAGCCTCTCAGAGTGGCAGTGTCTCTCAGAAGTCAAGATGGCAAGAGGATCACCAATTCCCCCAATGCTGCGGCGAAAAATAGTGGAGCTACATCAGAAAGGAGTTTCTCAGAGAAAAATTGCAAAGAGTTTGAAGTTATCATCATCTACAGTGCATAATATCATCCAAAGATTCAGAGAATCTGGAACAATCTCTGTGCGTAAGGGTCAAGGCCGGAAAACCATACATCATAAAGAGGAAGATGCAACTAAGACAGTTGAGCAACTAGAAGCCTGTAATAGACAAGAATGGGACAACATTCCTATTCCTAAACTTGAGCAACTTGTCTCCTCAGTCCCCAGACGTTTGCAGACTGTTATAAAAAGAAGAGGGGATGCCACACAGTGGTAAACATGGCCTTGTCCCAACTTTTTGGGGATGTGTTGATGCCATGAAATTGAAAATAAACTTATTTTTCCCTTAAAATGATAAATTTTCTCAGTTTAAACATTTGATATGTCATCTATGTTGTATTCTGAATAAAATATTGAAATTTGAAACTTCCACATCATTGCATTCTGTTTTTATTCACAATTTGTACAGTGTCCCAACTTTTTTGGAATCGGGTTTGTATTAGTAAATTAGTTGATTCAGGCAAACATTACAATTAGATAAAGGTCCGATACATTTCATAATAATTATATTAATATTCAATTAATATGTAGAGTTTACACTTACTGTAGGCTAATCTTCAGTTGGAGGGTTTGATTTTGTGTCCTCTCTGTAAATAATAGGTGAAAATAAAATGTAGTAATAAAATAGGTAAAGGCATGTCTGCTGGAGTTGTATTTATTACTTCTGGTAATGTAAAATTAGCCTGAACCTACACATTTAGAGTTTAACTGAATCATTTTATTACATTCCAAAGATATATTATTGATTATGAAACTAGACAAAGAACATGCAAACAGATCAATATAGGCTATTCACTTAAACTCTTATTTGTTTATTATTATTTATTTGTTCGTTCGTTCATTCGTCAGTTTTTCATCATGTGGTAAGGTTGTGTAATTGTTCTTAAATAAGAATAGTGTTTTTGTTTGACCAAATTTGACTTTAAATCCTTTAAGTATTTTGCTCAATCTGCAATGGAATTTTTCTCAAAGAAACTCTATAAAATGACCAGGATCTTCATATGATTTTTCAGTAGTGTATGAAGCTTAAACAAAAATCAACTCTATGTCAATTGTGAGCAGTCTTTACATGTGTGTATGTAGGTCACAAGAGCATTGCTGGGTTTCTAATAGTTAGTAGCATGAACGTGGACTCAGAGACTGACCCCTGCTGGTATTTATAGACTGCTGAGTCAGGGTCAGGAACTGGCAGATCACTGCTATAAGCAAAAGAGGGTAGGGAGACTGACATCGACAGCTGCTGAGATATTTAAGCAACCATCTCAATAAAGCTTGATCTCTTCTGTTGAACATTTATATAAACATGCAGTAATTTTATCACATCAACTTTCAATAAAGTAATGATTTTCTTCATCTCTCTGTCTCTAATTTTCCATCTGCAGATCATTAAAACTTTTGAGATAAACTTTTGAGAATGTACAAAGTTGTCATCATGTTCCATAAAATGTATTTTATTCATATTGCATCCATTGTAAGTATTTATCTCTGCATTTTTAGGCATGAAGGATCCAAATACACACACACACACACACACACATGTTGGTTTTTGTGGTTTATGGGGACTCTCCATAGGCGTAATGGTTTTTATACTGAACAAACTGTGTGCTATTGCCCTACACCAACCCTACACCTAAACTTAGCCCTCACAGGAGACTTTGTACATTTTTAGATGAAAAAAAAACACCATTTAGTATGTTTTTTAAGCCTTTTGAATTACGGGGACATAGGCAGTGTCCTCATAAACCACCTTCATATTGTAATACCTCTGTCATACCCATGTCATTATACAAATTTGTGTCCTCATAAACCACATAAACATGCACACAATCACACACACTTGAATACATACATATTCACAGTATGTTTTAAGTTGACACAAAATGAATAAATTATCTTCATAAAAGATGTAGAGCTTTTTAGAGATTTATGTATCTTTTTTCCCCAATCTGTACAACACTATAAGATGTTTGGTTTACAATAATGATGTATAAAATTCATTGAAGGGATTCATTTATTTCATTCATTGAAGGGATTCCCATTCATTTAGGCCCATACCATACATAACACTGCTGTGGAACTCATATAAAATGGCACATCTGGGGCTTGCAGCGATTGGAATTAAACAACATACAATTATATAAACAACATTGCCAAACTATTTTTGGTAATAGTGAAAAATGTGCTTGAAATGTTCAGTTTGAATGCTTAAGTAGTTATATTCATATAAATGTGATGCAGTCAGAGTATCATGAAATATCAGTACAATCGTATTTAAACTCCAGATACCCAAAACAGTCCAAACAATCCCAAATTATCTGTGGTGGTTTCATTTACAAGTTTTTCTCAAATGCATTGTAAATAGTCTGAAAATTATATACAATTCCAAGAAAATAGAAATCTAAAATGACTCATTATGCTGCTTGATATAGTCCCTGAGCAAATGTTTCGCTCACTTCTGTGATCAATAAAATCCATACTGATTTGGCCTTCATCAATGCTAGCAATGAAAAGTACTTGCATCAACATCCTTTCTTTTAAAGCGAAAGGAAAAACTGTGCACCTTATGCTTTTCCAAAGCGTTTCTCCAAACTTTATATTGCTTTGGCAGAAATGGAACAAGAAATGGTCAGATCAAGCTTATGGGTGTTTTCTGCTTAGGTTAATGTTTTAGAAAAGTACATGTTTCTAGCATTCGCTTTTTAGAATAGATGTAGGGCACTTAACCTGAACTGGGAAAAAAACAAAACATACAGCAACTTTTGAAATCCTTCAAAAAACACGTCCTGATCAGTAGAGGGGGCTCCAGTTGAATGTTCCTATGGATATTAGAGTCTGGCAAGTGTTGGAAGGCAGCCACACCATCTCCACTAAACTGTAATGGAGGAATCCTAAGGCAAAGCCGCATCCGACATCTGTCAGATGGTGGCGACCCAGCAACACACGGGATATGCCAACTAGGACTGCCCATAACACAAGCAAAATACGCAGGGGAACTGCAAGCACCAAGTGTGCCAACAGGAATTTAGATACCATGACTGCTCGGCTTGCATGGGCTGCCGGGAAAGAATAGATGTCCATGGCCAGGTAGTCAAGGAAACTGGGCGCCATTTCCCATGGCCCTTTGCGCTTCACCAACTTCTGCATGCCTGCTACAGTCATCACATCCAGTAAGAGAGCTGTAAAGCAATGACATTTACATGTACGTTATTAAAGCAGTAGCAAACTCACACCAATGTTTACGGCTGTCATTTGGCCATAAGTCATCATACCTGTCAAGATATACAGCTATAAGAAGCTCTTGCGAGTGTTATATTGCTTTTACATAACAAATAAGTAAAAATAGGCTATCAAGGAATGTTCCAAAGTCCCTCTACTTTCTTATGTCACAGATTAAAATTTGTTGTTGCTAGTTGAAAAGTCCAATGTATCTCTATTACTAATTTGAATGAAAACCACTAACGAAACAATTTGAGCTGTTTGTGACAAGAAAAAATCAGAGCCACTTTAAGGTGAGCCTCCAAGGTTGGGCCAAAAAAAAAACGTAAAGGTGTGGTGTCAGTGAAATGTTTTGCAAAACTTTGCGGGCAAAAAATCTATATGAACAATGAATAACAATGAATAGCTCACATAAAATCACTTTCAAACCAAGATGCTTTCTGTTGATCAATGTGGCAAATTCATGAAAACTATGTCAAAATCTGCATGAGGAAATCTTTCGCCCTCACTTGAAATTCCTGATCACATGGATTCTTATTGAAATGAATAGATTTAGCTCATGAAAAATTGGCGACAAAAGTGAAAACACCTTAACGCTGTGGTCAACTGTGGAGGAGACAAAAGTACAGTGCCTATAAACCGCTTTTTTCAACATGAATCTACTCCCCACTCACCATAATGACAAAGCAAATACTGGATTTATCACAACTTTGCAAATTTATTAAAAAGGAAACACTGAAAAAATGACCCTTAATTCAAAACTTAGTTAAAGCACTTTGGCAACAATTACAGCCTCAGGTCTTTTTGGGTATGATGCAACAAGCTTTGCACATCTGCATTTGTTTTGTTGTTTTTGCCATTCTTCTCTTTAGATCGTCTCAAGCTCTGTCAGGTTGGCTGGGGACCATCGGTGGACAGCCATTTATAGGTTTCTCCAAAGATGTCTGATTGGTTCCAAGTCCCAGCTCTGACTGGGCCACTCGAGGATGTTCATAGAGTCGTCCCTAAGCCTCTCCTGCATTGTCTTGGCTGTGTGCGTAGGGTGATTCTCATGTTGGGAGGTGAACGTTCAGCCCAGTCTGAGGTTCTAAGCGCTCCGAACCAGGTTTTCATTAAAGATATGTCTGTATTTAGCTGCATTCAGCTTTCCGTCTTCTCTGATCATGTCCTCAGTCCCTGCCGCTGACAAACACCCCCACTGCATGATGTTGCCGCCACCATGCTTCACCGTTGGGATGGTATTATGCAGGTGATAAGCGGTAATGCTTGGTTTCCCTCAGACATGAATAAGGAATTGAGGTTCATTAGACCAAAGAATCTCTTTTTTTCATAGTCTGAGAGTTGTTTGGGTGTATTTTTGTCAATTCCAATCATGGTTTCATGTATCTTTACTGAGGAGAAGCTTGAGTTTGGTCACTTTGCCATCAAGCCCAGATTGGTGGAGTGTCGCAGTGATGTTTGTCCATCTGTAAGTTTCTCCCATCTCCATATAAGATCACGGAGCTCAACCAGAGTGACCAACAGTGTCTTGATCACCTCTCTAACCAAGACCCTTCTCCTTCGATTGCTCAGTTTGGCCAGGAGGCTAGATCTAGGAAGAGTCCTGATTGTTTCAAACTTCATCCATTAAGGACTATGGAGGCCAAATGCTCCTGTGAACCTTCAACACAGCAGAATTTTTTTTTTCTGTAGTCTTCCCCAGATCTGTCTCAACACAATCCTGTCTCTCAGCTCTGCAGGCCATTCCTTTGGCCTCATGGCTTAGATTTTTCTCTAACATCCATTTCAGCTGTTAAACATTATATAGACAGGCATGTGTGCCTTTCCAAATCATGTCCAATCAACTGAATTTGCCACAGGTTAACTCCAGTCGGAGTATAGAAACATGGTATCTGCAAACGGCGATTTACTGAATGCTTAATGATATCCAGGCTATAATGTGATTGTTATCATAGCACATAATCCAAGCTTACCTTTAAGCTTTCTCTGTGGTAGAGCTCAAGAGGTTGGTATCATAATAGGAACATCTGTGGCAAGACTGATATTTCAAGGTTTATATTTGACACATGCGCAGAGCACAAGACTGCACTAGTAAGTGTAATCAAGCTTAAAAATCGTGATCACCAAAGAGACTGCTATAAAATAAAGATGTACAGCACAAAACATACTCAATCACTTCAGAGAAATGGATTAAACCACTGGAATACTTTTACATTACAATTATGAGCTTTTTGGAGCTTCAAAGTTTTGGTCACCATTTACTTGCATTATGGACCTATGCTGAAATATTTTACTTCAGATGTGTTCTGAGAGCAAATAAAGTCATACATCTGGGATGGCATGAGGGTGAGTAAATGATGAGAGAATAATAATTTTGGGGTTTCAGTTTTAATTCAGTTCTGTTAAAAGAAAGTAAAATGAAAGGAGTAGTGAAAATTATAAATGCTAGAGTAGCTTTTCATGTTTGAGTGTAATGAAGTATTCACATGTGTCTGTCAGTCAGAACACATATCCTTGTATTCCCTCATCCACTGACCTACAAACCTAATAGCATCCTCATAAGCTGCAAAAAACCATGTGATTTCAAATTCATCAAAATCATCTGTGATTTTCCTAATTACAATTTTACGAAGTCATTCTCATATTTTTATTCTCAATTACGTAGCCTACATGATTGATTTGAATGTCATTTTAATCAAATAATTCATATGTAAACAGTGGTACAAAAAAATCTACATTGCATTTAAACCCTTGCCCACCTTTCAGATAGAGCTGTTCAAATAGAAATAAAGTCAACATTGCACGTAGGGTACCTAACACTGAAATTATCCTGAATTTATTTATTTACATTGTCCTAAAAATGATCCCAAAGTCAGTATATGAAACGAGAATATACTCTGCCTGTCACTACTCGGTCTATGGTGGTTTACATTTCTCAATCAGCCTATAGCCTATGTGTGCTGTGACTAAAATAGTGATGTTTATATAGCCACACACATTTTCAGAATAACATTCGGACGTTCTCCAGAGAGCCAGTCTTTCACTCCTTATCAGAAATGCGCTAAAACTCACCTAGCAGCAAATTGACCAAAACCTCTTGCCCGGCCAACGTGCTGCTTCTCGTGAGACACACAATTGTGCCGAAGATCCACGGGATGCCATGGCCAGTGAGAGCGAGGAGATTGACCATGGATCGCACGCTTCCCCACGACGATGTGCTGTGCGCGCACACGCCGAGCCGTTTAGACAAGCAGATATCAATGGCCAGAAGAGAGTTCATAGCGATGCCTTTGAATGAGGGGTTTAGCTGCATGCAGTCTTCTTCTGGTAATTCTTTCTTTTCCTTATTGTTCTCGGGCGACTCGTTCTGCGCGTTTGCGCTCTGCTGGGTTTGACTTTGCTGGTGTCTCTGCGACGGCCTCCGTGCAGCGCCGCGAGCTTCAGCGCTACTGCTCTTCAAAGGCTGATTTAGAGACAGAAACTCGGGTCTGTTCAGCACATTGCTTCGCTCCCTCGCCCTGGATCGAGTCTGGTTCGCAGGCATTTTGATTTTCTAAGGACCTTCCAGCCTAAATGTGTTTTACTGTCTTGTTCTTCACACAGAGAGACAGTGAACGGTCTACCATGTCCATTCCCAGATCATGTCTTGCTCTGTTCAAAGTGTTGCGACTTCTATTCCAGTTATACTAAAAATAGCCATTCCAGCCGCCTGGATACATGAGACGCATCCACATGCTGCCGGAAATCTAGATAAACAAATGGCACTCAGCTAAGATAATCATCTTGTCCTAGCTTTAAAAAAAATAAATAAAATAAAATAGAGAAATAAATAAATGGACTAAATGATTGTATTTATCTATCGGGTTTTTTTTTTTTTTTGCTTTTTTTTTGCATTGCGCTTTAAGATTATTCGCAAAAAAAAAAAAGAAAAAAGAAATAAAATAGCCTATTTACTCATTCATTCATTTTAAACAGTATAAGCTGGAAAAATAAACATCTTACAGTAAATGGTAAATATAATATAATATTTATTTGACTTTAAATTACTATTCCACTCGAGCAAGTGCCTTAACTGTGCCTAAACTATATTATGAGCATAAAAATTACATTTTCCAAAAAGGCCCTTTTTGATAACATTAAAAGCCTTTAAAACAAATATTCCATTAGGCTACTCCATATCTCACCCCATATATTTGCTGTTTTATTGTTGCTTTCTTGAGTGTTTTCGGAGAAGAGCGTCTGGAAAATTGTAAACATGAAAGTATTTGTAAAGCTACTGAATTTAATAGTTCCACTGAGTAGCCTACAATATATAGCCTATACAGTGTGCCCGATAAACGTTATAAATAACAGTCATCAAATGCAGTCTTTTATGCTTCCCATAAAATGGTTCATCATCTGTTCCATTTGCAAAAAAAAAAGGATGACTGTTGAATGTCTCTGACTCAAAACTACACTACCCAGGATGCAAAACGTTGCCAAGAAGGGAAGTCTAATTCTAAGCCGCTTGGATAAAAAAAGACCAACAGCTGAAGTATTGTATTACACCAGAGGAACCTGACTAGCCTATAATAGGACAAGGGCGACACAAAGTAACCCGACTGGTCACGCTCTAAATCTCAGATATGACGCGGAAATTAAGAGCACCGACATTTGATTTGATATTATAAATTTTAGTCTCAAGTTATGCCAAGACACAGAGTGGAGTTCGACCTGTAACGGGACTATGGATTTAAACTTCAAGTAATGTTTCTTGTTCTTCTTGGCATCCTGAAGGACCTTTTGAATTATGAAGCGACTGAACGGCATAAAACAGCGTAACAGGTCGTAATGCCGCACTATTGGACGGTACCTGTCAGGTGCTACTTAGATATTTCTGGTTTTAAATCAAAGGCACATATGAGCTGACATATATTTTAACCAGCCAACCCGATATAGCTATTTATTAATTTAAAATGTAAATTTGAATTGATTATAATAGCTATAAGATTGAATATGTAAGGTTTATATTATTATTTAACTTGACTGAAGGAAGGGGAAGACCTGGGATTTATTAATGCTGTATTAAGAGATTAAGACATGTGAAATGATTCATTATGCTAACATGCCAGGAATCATGCCATAGCATTGTGACCACAGACTTGGGCCCTTTTTCTCTCATCATGAATGTTACCGCTTCATCTGGATACTGATGGGTGTTTGTGCTGCCAGTCTAAAGAGGCTCCACCATGGGATGTGTACAGAGTGTAAAACTCAAGCCAAGTTTTCATGAGAACATCACAGTCCTGGAACTGCACGCCTCCATTGATCCCAGTCCGACTGTCATCGATGAGTCATCTAATGTGGTTCTGCGATACCACACGCCTTACTTCAGGGCATCAGCTCAGGTGCAGGTGCCACCCATGCTTTGCAAAGAGATCTGGACCGTTGGCTGGATCCAGGCTTGCAATCAAATGGATTTCTTCAATATATATGGGAATGAAGGAGTGTAAGTGTTCATTGTATGAAAAGATACACTTAGCAACTGAATACTTTATTGTTTTGGGCCCTAGTCTTTTAAAAAAATAAAATAAATGTGGAAATTTTGATTGGCCCTGGGAATCTAGAGGCTGATATTCAGATAACCTAAAACACTTTTAAAAATAAAGGTTTATTATTCGCATCTATGGTTCCAGGAAGAACCTTTAGCATCCATGGAACTTTTCCACTGCACAAACATTTCTATATAGTGAAAAGTGTTCTTTACATTATTATAATATTCTTCACAAGAATCACAGAAAGCTTCTTTGTGGAACCCAACATGGTCCTGCATTTCTACAGCCATCCCTTTGGGAACCTTTATTTTCAAGTGAACCCATAAATCGCATACATTATGGGTCTCTAAAGATTTGCACCCAACAATATTCATTGGTAAAATATGTTATTTAATGTACTGTTTGGATGATTACTCGTAACTGTTACTTTATAAATAATAACCACTCATTCTCAGGTGAAAAGGTGCACTTTAAAAATCAAAACAAAAATGACAATAAATTTACACCTATGTAAGTTGCAAAATTATTTTGCCTAAAAATAATAATAATATTAATAATAAGAATTTATGATGCATATTAAGCAGAAATAAAACAATAACAAAGTTCTGCATATCCGTATCAGAAACTATCATCATTTCATTTACAGGGCAGTAAAATACCATTGAAATTTTGTAAATATTAGCTGAACAAACTTCAGCTGCTTTTTTCTGTGTAGATTAGGTGGTATGATGCTGCTGAGGAAATATGTAAAAACGATTTTTCAGGATGTTAGTAATGTTTATGGTGCAATTTCCTGAGATTGTTTCCTCAAAAGCAGCAAAGCTGAACACACCCCTAACAGGACAAAAGGCTTGTCCTTTACCAGCGTCAGTCCTGAGAAAACTAGCTGAGGCTTTATTTCTACCAAAATTATTCACAACATTCACTCTCTAGGAAATTACGGGGTTGTTAATTAAGAAGATCTTATATAGTCCTTATAACTTTCTTGATTTGAAACTTAAACAAACAAATGCTCTTTACTGTTTTACTGTTAAAGGCTAGTTTACCCAAAAATGAATTTACTTACTCTTTGTCCATCCAAGATGTGAATGAGTTTGTTTCTTCATCAGAACAGATTTGGAGAAATTTAGCATTACATCACTTGCTCTCCAATGGATCCTCTGCAGTGAATGGGTGCCGTCAGGACACAGCTGATGAAAGCAATATTATAAATAGAGGTCTCAAAGGAACAGGCTGAATTAAAAACTCGTCTAATTAATGGTTATGAATTACTTGTGGATTATTTTGATGTTTTTATCAGCTGTTTGGACTCTCATTCTGATGGCACCCATTCACTGCAGACTAAATATTTAGGGAACATTGCTGATGCAAGAGTGTATTAACTCAATTCATTATAAGAACAACATCTGAGAAAGAACTTTCATCTTCCCTCTTTAGATCCAGCTGGGAGCTCCCAGAGTTGAAATGTGGGCAGATCCAGGCCATTAGTGATTCAGATGGTGTGAATTACCCCTGGTACGGCTGCACCACTGAGATGTACACAATAGTAGGTCCCACTAAGAAGAGCACCAAACTCACCGTCAGCATGAATGACAACTTCTGCCCAAGTGTGACGTGGAGTGTCCCAGTGGGCACAACCAGCAGTCCCCCTCTCCTGAGCGCCATCCAGAGGGACCAGCGCTTCACCACTTGGCTAGTGGCCATGAACGAAACCACAGCTGAGATGGTGCTACTCCGAACCATCCGCTGGAGGATGCAGCTCTGCATTAAAGTGGATCCACTGAAGCCTCTGGGTCAAAGAGCCACAGTTGTGGAGCCACTGATCCAAGAACAGCCTCAAGTCCTAGTTAAAAATGAACCCATCCCAACAAATGCCTTACTTAAGCCTAATGCCAATAATGCCCAGGTTCTAATGTGGCAGCCTAGAAATGGGGAGCCCATTGTGGTCATACCCCCAAAATATTGATCCCATGAAGGATATTTACTTCCAATTTGAACTGAAATTATTCAGTAATGCTCGGTTAAATGAAGAATGGCATGGAGTGAGTGAGAATAATCGTCAACAGGGTTACTGATTTAACGTTTTAAAGGAACAAATGTATTATTTGTGTATTTATTGATGGTTAATAGGCTGTTTGAAAGGATAGTCCACCTAAAAATGAAAATTCTCTCATCATTTCCTCAACCTCAAGTTATTCCAAACCTGCATGACTTTTCTTTTGTGCATACAAAAGAAGATATTTTGAAAAATGCTGGTAACCATGCAGTTTTGAGTCCCATTGACTTCCATTGTATTTTTTTATCCATGAAACCATTTTGTTACCAACATGATTCAAAATATCTTATTTTGCTTTCCACAGGAGAAAGACAATGCATACAGGTTCGGAACAACATGAGGAACATCATTTTTGGGTGGACTGTCCCTTTAAGGGCACACATTTATCATATTGTGTATTGTTTTGTTTTTAAATATTTTTAATTGGCCTATTTGTAATTTGTAAGACAAAACTGTGTGTGGCCTTTGCATACTTGGCTATGGACTGAAATTTGGCCTTATGAAACCTACTATAAACCAAACTGATATCGATCATCGATCATTAAATGTATAGTGGAGGTATATTTATTTTTAGTCTTGCGTGGCCAATGATTTACAAATGAATGTTGCCTTTTATTTTGTGCAATTACAGGAAACACATTTGCAAACGTCACTTGTGTCCATGGCATCTTACAGGATGTTCTGTGAACTAGAACTGTGAATAATTTAGTTGTCTTCTCATGTTTTAAGAGGCAGCTTTTCAGGTGCTCAAGCTGAGTTTCAGGTACTTCATCTCATTTTTAGACTTTGAGAACCTTAAGGTGGAAACTCTACAATAAAATCAGTGTGTAACAATAAATATACTTTACTGTGTTTTTTGTTTTGTTTTCACAACTTTGAAAATCAAAGCTTTACTAAAAAGATACATGGTCAGATATACTGACTTTGTCAGTTTAAATAAGATCTAAAATTATCGAACAAGTAAAATTTGCTTTAAAATAGCATGTGAACTTCAAAGCCCTGATTTATTTGATAACTATGACCAATAATGGTATCAGAATCATACAAACTTTGTTCTTTGTTTGAGAGCATCCTCTCAACAGGGACCATATGACCTGATTCTAAAATACTCCAAGTTGTCCTATTTTGTACTCTTATGAATTAATTTAAATCTCAAAAGTCTTGTATCTTCAGAAACTCTGTAGGCATCCTTATGTCACATTTAGTAATATTACTGTAAATATAAATGAATCAGTGACTAGAAAATCTGACTGTTTAATTTAGAATAGGTAGGGTGATTACAACTTCCAACATGTTCCCCCATGACTTAAAGGCATAAACTTCTTACAGGAACAGAATACAGTGCATTTGTGTATGTAGTAGTCAACATTTGAAGTGACTCAAAAAAAAAAATAGTTCTAAGACAAAAACACATTTTGGTTTTAGGGCAACTTTGAAAGGTTTTGACCCACTTCAAATGTTGACTAGTGTATATAAGTAATCAAGTTCTCATTTTGATGCAAATATCTGAATGAAATTGCTGCTTTTAAAATTAACATACATTTTCTTATAATAGCAGTGGTACATTAAGCTGTGTCCAAAGTCTAAAACCACCAGTGAAAGTGATTTTTAATAATTGAATTACAATTAAATGATACAAGCACGTTTTGCTTTTATAACAGCAGCACTGGAGTTGCATGAACTCCGTAAATGTTGAGGTTCCAAATTTACTGACAATCAAAGAGTATAACAGGTTGCCGGGGGAAGAAGCTCGAAGGAGGCAGATAGTCAAATAAACAGTCTTTAATAAATCTACATTGAAAAATTAAGAGAACGTAGGCAGGACCAAGAAACTGAGGAAAAGCAGGGCTACAAGTACTAAACCAAACGAGGGACTAATGAGTAAATTAACAAGGCACAGGTGCACAGAATGGCCTAATCAAGTAACACAGGAACATGACCAAAAAAGGAAAAACAGGAACCGAATGGGAACATAAACGTGACAGAGTCTTCGTCCTCATTTATTTATTTATTATTATTTTTTCTTTTTTCTTTTTCTTTTTTTTGGACTCCAGTGTTCTCCAAACATTTGTTTGGATTATTATTTTTGTGGATTGTTGATTGCTGTTTTTGTATTATATTATATATCTACAGCAATGAATCAATCAATCTATCAATAAATAAATGCATACATACATAAATATGTATGTTTCTTAAATGTTTTAACTGCTAAAGAGAGAAGATGCTTCAAATAAGAAAGCTCATGATATAGAGCTGTATGAGAAGTGTGTTTAAATGCTTAGTTGACCCACTGAATTATACATGAGTTTAGTGATTCTTTGTGCTCTTGCACTGTGACTGCCCCTCCCTCCACATCTCATACTTTCTATTGTTATGAGGCCCACAAACACACACACACACACACACAGACACACACACCTGAAGAAAACACTGGTGAGCAGGTAGTCCAAATGACATTTTCTGACCACCCAGCTTTACAAATGATTCCTGAATGGAAAAAGCAATATATGAACTATGAGGTGAGTTCGGGTTCTTGTTCCTGGATACATTCTTTATGTTTTAAACTTTCAGGCTTTTATAGACTTTAATTGTATTATTCGTAACTTAACATGAATACTTAACCAAATAAAGGACAGTAATATGTTGTTTTTCAGACCCTGAAATCTCTGTTAAACAAGGAAGATAGGCTTAACCCCATTTGTTATGGTAAGAGCATAAACATGTTGGGTCGTTTTCACTGCTGAATTCTAGTTATATGAGAGTATTCCACTAATAAAATAGTGTATCATAGTCATTTGCATATTTGCAAGATGTTTACACTGTTAAAAGAAGTTAACAAATTAGTTAAAAAAGAAATGCTGCCAAGACATCTTTATGACTGTCATATACAGCAGTATAAACTCATAAATTATTCCCTTTGAAATTAAATGCATGATAGATTTCAACTTTTTATGACAGGTATCCTCACAATATCAAAGGTGAAGCAGGTCAAATGAATCATTAATAACTTTGCAAAGCTGCATGCTTAATAAGGGAAAGGATTGAGATGGATTGAATGGCTGTATGCAGGGAGTAAGTCAGTAACATTATGACTCAATTTTCATTCATCCATCAGTAATAATGAAACACTTTATAGGAAACAGTCAAAGGTCTGTGACAAAAGAGTTCTTCAAAAGCTGCGAGGAAGAGCTGAACAAGGTGAACCTCTTCTTTTCAGGTAGACATCACTAAAGTGCTGTGTGCAGATCATTTTCAATACATGTGGATACATATTCACACTATTATTTATTTCTATTTTATAGAGAAGCTATCAGAAGGTCACAACAGATTGGCAACATTTGGGATTATAGCCCAGGAAATTTCTGGATCCAGAGCTCAAGGAGATAATTGTGACATCAGTGTTGTCCCACCTACCAAAAGAAGAAGAACCAATCTAAAAAAAATCAAAATAGCAGTTGGTGAACTATACCTGAGCTTGGCCTTTCTGCAAAAATACCAGGTGCTCTTTAAAAATCTTGAAAATCTATATTTATAGACATATAATCCTCTGCATTTATTTGATGACAAATTTCAAATGTACTATTTATATAATACAGTTACCAAGTACAATATTTTCTTTAAGAACTGAAATGGCATAAAATATGCCCTATTGGGCTGGGACTTTTTTCTAGGAATTTAACTACAAGTGTTTCTGCAAGATCACCACAATGTACGATTCAAAGTTTGGTTGTGAACATGGCCTAAAATGGAGAAATGAGAGGCTTAACACATCGCTGCTCAACACGGACAGAGGCCAATGTGAACATCTCATGTCTAAATTGGAGGTGAGTATGTAGCACTGCAACCGTTCACTTTAGTTCACTTTATTCATCACAAGACATCCAGCTCCTGGATAAAACATTGAATGTGATTCTACAGACATTCAGGATTCAGCTGGAAGGGGGTGACAAATTGAGAGCAATGAAAAGACTTGAGGTCCCACCAATGGACAAAACACCGGTAAGCGCAAAAAGCCTCACCTGTGAAATAAAAATATTGGCTCTCAATCAGCAAGTATACTAAATCATATTTACAAGTTAAATGGACTAATGGCCAGATTTACTAAACAGGGCAAATTAGCGTGAGACCACAATGCCATAAAAGCATGGGAGAGGAAAGTTCTGAGGGTGATCCACAGACAATGTGCGAATTAAAGAACCCGTGTCGGCGCCATAAGCAAGCCGGAGGGGGTCTGACCTGGCCGCTTCAGTCCCTGTAACCCCCACGACCGTAATAAGCAGAGCTGATGATAATCAAGTCTGAGTAATCTCCTTAGCAACACAGTTAAGACGTTCTTTTTTGGGTGTTAAATAATGGCACAGATACCATTGAACTGACTGGAAAACCTTCATAAATCAACTTGCATGATTTATTTAAATACTCCAATAAGGTCAGACGCAAAAATAAATCTGTCCATGCCTTTTCATCACTAATATTTCACCGCGTGTCTTTACTAAATCCTAACAGCAGTTTTTAATGCCAAAATAGTGTTTGCATGGCTGTTAGTAAATCTGCACCAACACACTTTTCTTTTTTTTTTTGAAAAGCAGACATTAAAAATAAAATAATTTGCTTTATAGGCCACAACATGGCTTTAATAAAAATTAATATCTTTTGTTTTTGTTGTACTGTAACACTCACACACATCAAATATGCTATAGTAAAACAAAATTAATTTACAGAGGAATGGAATAATCTACATGATCCTCCATCATTAAGTTAACGTCCTTTTTGACCAGTGAAGCCAATTTAGTCAGAATTTCATATAGAAAGATGAATTCATTCAAGACATAACTTTTGCATTACTTAAAGGCTCTTACACATTATAGTCTTTTTTCTTTTGTACAAAGAAAGTCGGAGTGTGGATAATATTTCGGATTGGCTTTGCTTGCGGCCTCATCATGGCTTTACTTACCGCTATAGCTTTCAGAGGTTAGTAAAGTCTTTCATTTCCCCCATTTATCCCTAGACAACTGTAAACAAACTATAACAATGGCATATAATATCTGATATTCTATTAGATAGATCTCTATTTCCTCTTAATAGCCTTATGCATGAAAAAATATAATTATGATATAATGGTATATTTTAAGTCATATCCCTCTGTATCTATTTGTTAGTTGTTATGTTCTAAGTAGGTAACATATCCAATTGTCTTGAAAGTGTTAAATGAAACAGACCTGGAGCTCCTGAAGCCTCAGCTGCAGCTTTACAAGGGAAGTTTCCTGCTGATCGAATTTCTGTTCCTGATTGGACTGAACCTGTACTGCTTTGATATATCAGCAATAAATCACACACTCATCTTTGGACTGGATCCCAGAGATCACCTCTCATACTACCATATTGTCGAGGTGAGTTATAGTCAAATCACATATTAGAGCATGTTTAGTAATATTGTGATTGCTGTGCAGAGGCCTCATATGTTTGCCTGTGTAATGCAGATGGCCGGGGGTCTGACTGTGTGCTGGTGCACGAGTGTACTGGCTAGTCTTCATCCTTCTGTCTTGTCAGTCCCACAGCAACTCCACCCACTACTTTTTCACAGCTTCCTACTATTTCTGCTACTAAACCCTTTCTCAATATTTCACACCCAGGCTCGTCGCTGGCTCATAGTCAAAATGGTAAGACATGGCAAATATAGGACCTGACTTTTGTTTTTGTTTTTTTATATTATGTTAGTCTGTGTATTAGTAGTGGGAATTATTTAGTGGCTCTATCTGAGTCACTAGAGTCATTGAATTATTCGCTCAACTGTTTTGCTGATTCATTTAGAAACTGTCCTAATGCCCACAGTTGTGTTCTTTGCACTAGATCACTTGTCTACTTACATGACATTTGTCTTGTATTTATCCCAATTGTTCAAATGGGTGCGAAGTCCGCAAGTACGCATGCAACTTTTAATTACTGATGGGACAGACTTCCATACATACAGTGTCCTCCACTAATATTGGCACCCTTGATAAATATGAGCAAAGGCGGCTTTGAAAATAAATCTGCATTATTTATCTTTTTATCTTTCATTCAAAAAATTCACAAAATTCCAACCTATCATTGAAGAAAAACAATTGAAAGTGTGTGGGGGGGGGGGGTCTCATTGTGAAATAAATGCTTTCTCTAGTTCATAATGGCCACAATTATTGGCACCCAATTATTGCAAAGTCCTTTTCCCAGGGTAACAGCTCTGAGTTTTCTCCTATAATGCCTGAAGAGTTTGGAGAACACCTGATAAGAGATCAGAGACCATTTTCTTCATACAGAATCTCTTCAGATCCTTCAGATTCACAACTCCATGTTAGTACTTCTTCTCTTCAGTTCACCCCACTCATTTTCTGTAGGGTTCAGGTCAGAGGACGGGGACAGCCGAGGTAAAAGATTCATTTTGTGCTCAGTGACACATTTGTGTGTTTATTTTGATGTTTGTTGTGGATTATTGTCCTGGTGGAAGATCCAAACACGGCCCATTATTAGATTTCTAACAAAGGCAGTCAGGTTTTGATTTTCTATCTGTTGGTATTTGATAGAATACATGATGCCATGCATCTGAACAAGATATTAAGGACCTCCAGCAGAAAAACAGGCCCACAACATTAAAGATCCAGCAGTATATTTACCTGTGGACATGGGGTACTTTTCTTTTTATCCCTGTGTGTACTAAACTCATCTGGTGGGTTTGCTGCCAAAAAGCTCTTTTTTCAGTTTCATCTGATCATAGAAGCCAGTGCCATTTGAAGTTCCAGTCGTGTCTGATAACTGAATATGCTGTGAGGAGAATTTTCTTTGAAACCCTTTCGAACAACATGTGGTGATGTAGGGGATGTTTGATATATATATTTATTTTTAGGTTTCTGACCCCAAGACTCAAATAATCGCTACAGTTCTCGAGCTGTGATCCTAGGAGAGTCTGTGGCCACTGGAAATGAGGATTTTCAATGCTTTAACTCTTTTCTTACAGCCACTTTCTATTTTGTGATGCTCAACAATCTTGTTCTGCACATCAGAACTACAGTGCCCTCCAAAAGTATTGGAACACTGAGGCCAATTCCTTTATTTTTGCTGTAGACTGAAAACATTTGGGTTTAACATCAAAAGATGAACATGAGATGTCTCCTTTGTTGTTTTGGCACTATGTTTTGGGTCATTATCTTGCTGCATGATGAAGGATCTCCCAATCAGTTTGGTTGCATCTTTCTGTAAATTGTCAGACAGAGTTAATTTTGCTGCTGCCATCATGTGTTACATCATTAACGAAGATTAATGAGCCTGTCCCAGAAGAAGCGATGAAAGCCCAAGCCATTACATTACTTGTGTAATGTGTACTATAATGTACACCTGTGTACACTGTGTTTCAGAGGAGCTTGTATGTTTGGGATCATGAGCAGATCCTTTCTTTCTCCAAACTTTAGCTTTTCCATCACTTTGGTCCATAAAATCAGTCCATAAAACCTTGTCCCAGAATTTTTGAGGCTCGTCTCCTATTCTTCTTGCTAATGAGTGGTTTGCATCTTCTGGTGTAGCCTCTGTACTTTTGTTCATGAAGTCTTCTGCGAACAGTAGATTGTGATACCTTCACTCCTGCCCTCTGGGGGTTGTTGCTGATGTCACTAACAGTTGTTTTAGAGTCTTTCTTTACAGCTGTGACAATGTTTCTGTTATCAACTGCAGATGTTTTCCTTGATCTACCCGTTTGAGGTGTGTTACTTAGTACACCAGTGGTTTCTTTCTTCCTCAGGAGATTCCAAATGGTTGTACTTGCTATTGCCAGTGTTTGTGCAATGGTTTGATTGATTCTTCTCTCAGCTTCACAATTGCTAGTTTTTCACCCATAGACACCTCTCTGGTTTTCATGCTGGTTACACGTCTAACTAACTATAAATGCAGTCTGCACGGATCTGAAACTGAGCGCAGACATTCAGTGCTATTTATTGTTTGAATAATCAATTAATAGGACACACCAGGGCAACAAAACACACCTGTCAGTCACATGTTCCAATACTTTTGGTAACATGAAAAATGGGTGGGTTCAAACAAAAGGTGCTATCTTCTAAGTTGTGTATCAGATCCAGATAAAAATAGCTGTAAATAAAAGATGAAATGTTAATCTCTCATCTCATATTCATCTTTTGATGTCAAACCCAAATGTTTACAGTCTACAGCAAAAATAAAGGAATTGGCCTTACTGTTCTAATACTTTTGGAGGGCACTGTATATTCTTAGGTTTTACTCCTTGTGATGGATTATTAAGGGAATTTTGCCTTTGTGTTCCTCACATTTATAATCCTGTGGAACAGGAAGTCATAGCTGGACAATTTCATGCTCCTAGTTTCCCTGGTGTACTAAACAATGTAAAAATGAATGGAAATATACTTCAGAGATATTTTACTCATAAGAATTTCTAGGGGTGCCAATAATTGTGGCCAACACTCATTGGAGAAAAACATTTATTCATCATGAGATTTTCTCCCCATTTTCTATTGTTTTGCTTCAATGATGGTTAGAATTCTGTGAATATTTTGAGTGAAAGATCAAAAGGATAAACTATGTAGATTTATTTTCACAGCCGCCTTTGCTCATATTTATCAAGGGTGCCAATATTAGTGGAGGACACTGTAGTGTTATAAAATTGCAAGTAAAAAAAGCTTTATGTACACATATTAACATTCAATACTTTGCTGTTTAAAATAAACTTATAAATGTATTTTCAGTTGTCCCTATGTAACAGACAACACAATTTAATTGTGCTACTTCTATAATTAAGTAATAAAAAGCCGTTGCAAGCATTTTACAAAATATACATGCTCATCTAAAATGTGCAAAACTTCACATTTTACTACAAAATTATATATATGTCTAAATAATTTAACCAACACTGTAAGGTTTCCTCAACATTGAGCCATTTCGGCGCACATGAGTTCCTGAACAAGATGAATAATGAGATGTACTTATCCTCATTGAATGATTCGTTCAATTGATTCATTCAAAAACACTAATTTATTCTTCATCAAAGCACCACTACTGTGTTTTGTGCAAAGACACCCTATGATTTATTCTCTTTTGGTTTCATTTGGACACTTTTTGTTGGCAGAGCAAAAGCAGACAAAAAATCTTCAATATTGCATCTAGAATGTAACTTTCCTAAAATATTAATATCTTCATTTCATACCTTGTTTATTAATATTCTTATGTAAAAGCAATATCACACTTGCAAGCGTGCTGCTCTGAATATGAGCAGGGCTGTGATTACTAACAATGGCGGCGACTATCACTGCTGTGTTGAATCCTGCTTACATTCGTGTGATATTTTTTAAATGAAGCATATATTTTTAAATACATATACAGTATTTGTATACATAAAATATATTTCAGAATGTTGTGGGTACAAACAGTCCTGTTTTACAGTTTCTTTTACTCCTCCTCTATAGCCGACCTTGGCAGACATGTTAATGTTCATGTTGAAATCTTGTCTGTATTAATAACCAGGGTATATGCATTTTCACCTAGAGCCTTGCTGTCTTTGCTGTACAAAGTTTTACCGATAGTACACATTTTACCAGTAGTGCTCTCAAGAGAATGCATCATCATA
Organism: Barbus barbus; assembly: GCF_936440315.1. NCBI lineage: Eukaryota > Metazoa > Chordata > Actinopteri > Cypriniformes > Cyprinidae > Barbus > Barbus barbus. The sequence goes on along the minus strand of NC_136733.1, from coordinate 18,384,035 downwards.
TGCAGCATCCTCATTTATGCGTTAAAATGTCTATATTACAGAGTAAGGTCTTAGCAGCCCCTTTTCAGCCTGTGGGCTTTGCAGAATGCTGGCTAGCAGATCAATTCAACAGCCTTAGCCCTCTGTTCCTTGGCTTGAGGGATCTGCTGTGCTTCTATACATATCAGATAAACTGGAGAGATATGTGGTCTGACATCCCTCTATCCACAGGTAACCATCTAATTGCTACTGTATTTGTGCCTCCAGTATTATAATATAATATAATATAATATAATGTAATGTAATGTAATGTAATGTAATGTAATATTATGTTAAATTATATTATATTATATTATATACTGAAAATGGGACACAGATCAAAGTAAAATTAAGTTTTGGGACAGAATTACTTATCAAAGTTTGTAGAAACCTCTTTATATTCCTGTCTTGTTTTAGTAGAGATTTTCTTCTGTTTGTTACAGTGAGTCTGGACTGTGGACTTTATAGTATGCCTGTAACTTGTCTGATTCAGTGCTTTCCACCATGGCTGAGATTTGCACAATGCCTGAGGTGCTTCTGGAACACTGGCCACACGCTACATCTCCTGAATGCAGGAAAATACTTCACTGTGTTTCTTATGGTCACATTCGCCAGCCTCTACAACATGGCCAGAGGTACACACCAAATAAATGGGTATACATATTTTCAGCAAATGTCTTCTGTGTCTATGAATTGGTAAATTTAACACGGCATTTAGGGACAGGAAATTCTAAGATTGTTGACTATATTAGCTGTTTGAGCACAATATTTTAAGCATTATTTACAGAGAAAGCTTTACATGTACTGCACTTACTGTAATCTGTGAACTACACTAATTGTAATGGTTGTTAAGGAAGACTAACAAGAGCATAAAATGACTGATTGCACCTTTAACTTCTCATATTTCAAACAAATAACTATTCTAAGCATATCTAGATGATTAATGGTTAATGTAAGACAAATATCAAGGAACTTGTAGTGTGATAATACTCAACACACACTAACAGTCTCTATGTGTGTGTGTGTGTGATAGAGAGATCTGCTCTGCTTGTGGAAGGGAGGATATACCTGTATATATGGGCCATGGTTACCTGTACAGGTGTTCTAGTTACAGTGAGCTGGGATTTAAGGATGGACTGGGGATTACTTCAGGGAAATGGCCTGCTAAAAGATGAGTTGATGTTCTCCCAACAGGTAAAAGTTTGAATCTTTTAATAGTTTTATAACAGTTTTGTTTTTTGTTTGTTTTTGATCTGGAGACAGTCTTTGTTAACATGATATCAAATATTTATTATATATAAAAGGAATGGCTCACCCCAAACGTTTGGTCTTATCTTCACACAAAGATATAATATATTAGGGGCATATAAAGACATATTTGGAGTTTTACTATTTAGGCTATTTTGATTGGCCAATGGGCTGGTTTTGTTACCCTGTTGACATCCCCGATCCCTATTGACTTTCATAATATAGTGACCAGGATATCATTTAAAAATACACCTTTTTTCATGAAGAGTTAGAGTTATGATGGTTAGTAAAATTTACATTTTACACATTTTGGGTGATCTGTTCCTATGCACATACCCATGTCTATGTGACCCACATGGTACAGAAATCGGATATTAGTTCTCAAAAGTTAAAATGTATTCATGTAGAAGGCATTATCAGCACACACACTGGGTTAAATAAGCTTTGGTAGTAGAGATACCATTCTGAAACCCTTCTATGCTGTCAACATTTCAGATCCAACATATAGGTATTATTCGGTCAAATTGACCATACATGGCAAACCACAGCTGAAAAATCACAATTTGATGTTTGTGATTTAGTCTATTTGGTGACAGTGAGAGTGCAAGCATTTAAAATTGGCATCTCAGGAAGTTTCAGGCTGAAAAGTTGGCATTAAATTAATTACTAGGGGTTTAACTGACCTGCAACAGCTCTGGTATAGTCTTTAATATTGAGAGATGTGCTCTTTCAGTGGTACTACTATGCAGCCATGCTGGCGGATGTGCTGTTGCGGGTCTCCTGGGCTATAAATATCCTCCTGGCTCAGATGAAGGATTCATCTGCAGCTGCCACAGCAAGTGCCCTGCTGGCACCACTGGAAGTCCTCAGGTTAGATTTCAGTCACATGCTCTAAGCAGCAAGACAGCAAGTATGTAAACTTGTCATTTGGGATGATCAGCGCAATTACATTTTGCTATAATTTAATTTTAAAGTGGCTGCTGACTCATTTATTCAGGATTACATTGTACCTTAAGAAATCCCTTTTAAACTGTAAAAAAAGATGTTTTTGAAGCTGTAAAAAAAGATTATTGGATTATACTTGACAAGAAAATATTATTTCAGTCTGTCTATTTCAAAGCGTCACATTTAATTCAATGTGTTAGTTGCTTTTTCATTGTAACCATTTATGAAATTCACTAGCAATTTCTGAGTGAAAAATGTTTTCGGTGTAGGAAACATATTTTTGGAGGTTATTTGACTATTTATCAGAATAATTATTATTTGGTGCATTCACTTGCACTTTTCTTTCTGTTCAACCAGACGTATTATTTGGAATCTCTTTCGGCTGGAAAATGAGCAACTGAAAAACTGTGAAAAATGTTGTGCTGTTCGAAATTTCTGCAACATCTGGAGACATCTGGAAAAGGATCAGGATGTGCTATCTAAAGACACACAAAATATCACAAAATCACCACACGTACCACAATATGCTGTTTACCTCGCCCAAAACGCAGGTTATATTCTGGACAGCTGCTGAATCTGTTCCATCTTAGTAGTTTTAAAAATAATTGTTTAATAATTCAAAGAACATAGTCAATGATATCTAAAAAATGAACAATGTTGTTCTTTTGCAGGGTAAAGGAGACAAAACTCCCTGTTGGGGGAACAGATGCAGAGATTCATCTATGCATTTAAGGAAGAAAATCTGTCTGTATGACTTCCCTTACCAAAAAGTAGTATACTTCAAGTTTATTTTATTAAGTATACTTAAGTAAAGTTCAAGTATATTTTTAAGTATACTTTATGTAGTAAGTATACAAATATCAGTGTACTAGTAGTATACTTGTAAGTGTACTATTTCAATACTCCTTGGGACTAAATTGGCTCACTTTCTAGTATATAAAAGTATACTTTTAAGTATACTTTAAGTACAACAGTAGTGAACTTTGAGTACACAACTAGTTTCCATCAAAGTTTTTATCATGTATTGCAACTATACTAAAAGTGAACTTATAGGTATACTGACAGTTTAATAATTAAATATTTGTAGTAGCATTTTAGTACACTTTGAAGTACAGTCTCAGTAAACTACTAGTTTAGTAGTTTTATACTGCAAGTATACTCATAATTATTTTTAAGTTAACTTTACGTGATACTTTAAGTATACTACTATGTCCCTATTAGATATTAATTTGTATATATTTTGTTATATGAGTATCTGCTTGTAAACAGAAACATTTTATTAGCTTCGTGCATTCTTTTTTTAAACACTTGAATGTGGGTAAGTTTCGATCAACACCCCAACGCTTGACAGTCATTATTACCTCTTCATTGGTGACATTTTATTCCACAACGTTACACAGTTTTGATGCTGTTTTATGTCTGATGATCATGTTAGATTACACGTGGAAGCATCTGTTGTTTTGGTTTCTTCTTCGCTTGTGTTTTTTTTGGAAATTCTGTACAGAAGATGTGTACTAGCGCCTACCACATAACAATGAAAACATGGATTCTAGGAGCACAAGTATAGCTCAAATATATTTCGATTTTTTATAAGTATGTCAAGTATACTTAAATGTCATTTTAAGTATATTTTTGAGACGTACATAAAGCCCATTTCTGAGAAGTACACAAAAAGTAGACAAAGTATACTTTCCTATTTTTAGTTTAAAAGAAGTATACTAATAGCACACTTGAATAAACTTCTTTTTCGTAAGGGTTGAACAAAATTTTGTTTGAAATATTTGATCATTTAGGTAGGCAAATGAGATGTTAGATAAGAAAATGATAATCCGATTAACAATAATGAATTCAGTAACTATCTCTGTTCATCTACACCTTATTGAGACATTTCACATGTATTGTATTTTCTGCATTAAAGGAAAACTATGCTAACGTTTTCATGTTTCATCCACGATAAATCAGTTTCAATGTAATCAAGCAAAAGTCATTTATCAGCAACAACAATAGGCATAACCTAATTATCCCTCAAAATAATCCTTTCCTTTATTTCACTTCCAAAAAACAATCGTACAATCACGTTTCAAATGTCCAGACCAGCTGATATGCAAAAAAACAGGCAAGCATTTACTATACAGCAGCTTGAGAACAAGAGTAAGATTAAAAAGCTTGAGAGGGAAAACTGAGAGTACAAGCTACTCTCTAGAGAACTGTTGTTCTCGGTTCAGCTTCCCTTACTGTACTGAACTCAGCAGTCCCACAGTCAGCTTTGTACATAGCAACCCCACTGTCCTGCTGGAGTCAAAGCAGTATAGTTGATTTCTGAAGCATGTAAGTCGTGTTATATTAAGGAGGGCCTTTGTCCTTCACTTGTTTTTTCCATGCAGAAGTCCATGATCCATTTGTTTCTGTAATTGGCAAGAGTATTTAGCCAGAAATGCCAGAGCGTACGCATCACATGCATTCATAAAAAACGCACTGCAGCTTGCCTTAATGTACTGGGCTTGTATATGTGCCGGTATTTACGTATGCTAAGTGGCTTCTTTAAAGATCCTTACAATTTTTTAGACAGTCGTGCTCAGATGTTTTCATACCCCTTGGGGAATCATTAAGAGATTTAGTTTTTTTTTTTTTTTTTTGTAATTTAGAATTGCCCTGAAGAAGCTGCATAACAGATATTTGTGTAAATTTCATAAGAAAAAAAAAACTACACAAAAATCCTAATCAGACGTTTACATACCTTTGATTCTTAATATTGTGAGTTGCCTCAAGCATCACAGTTTTGCATGAGTCCCTCAATTGTCCAGAGCAGCAAAACTGGATATCAGCATTATATAGCCACTGTAGGGAAGAACTCAAATGTGCAGAGCATGCTGGGAAACCAAATAACTTACTGGACCTGGAGGCTTTGTCAAGAACAGCTTAACTGCTCAGGACAAAACAAAAACTAATGCACAACTATCGCAAAAGACCTACAAACAGTCACTGATGCTTGAGGAGGCAATATATATTATTAAAATCCAAGGGTATGTAAACCTTCGAAAAGTATCAGATGTGAAAATGTAATTATTTTGTCTTGTGAAATAAATGTAAATATCTCTCAAACAGCTTCATAAGGTGAGTAATAAACTAAAATGCAATTGTTATGATCCCTTCTTATTTTAAAAAGAAACAAACATTTTGTAGATTCTTCAAGAGGTAGGTAAACTTGTAATCACAACTGTATTTAATGCAGACGTTTTTCAGTCTATCCTGGAAAAAATGTTGTATGTCCAGTTCCCACGATCATGCAGCGTTAGTGTAATGTTCAGTGGCATGGGAGATTGCCTTTACTGATAATGATCCTTTTTGGTGTGAGAAGCTGCAGACCAGTTTTTAATAGTATGAAGTTGACGAAGTCACTGATCGTCTTTTAGTGGTCTCTGTCTGTTCTGTTCCTCTCTCTGTGATCTGGGGCTGCTGGTTGCATGCTCTTTTTCACCTTTCTTACTGGCAGGGTTGAGGGCGAGCACACTGGCCGCTCTCTCTGGACTTTCCGGAAGCCTTTCAACTTCCTGCGGGTTGTCTGGCTCTTTGGCTCGGCTTGGCTCAGTCTTGGCTTCTTCACCTTTTTGGGACCTCTCTTCCATATTGAAGTGAGAGCCATTCCTCAGTGTCTCTCTACAGTCTCCATAGAGATGCTGCTCCAGAGTCAGATTTGACGCTGCCAGGTGTTTGAACTCCGACTCAAAGGGAAAGCCACCGCCTGGCTGGGTAGCTCCTTCCACCTGGCTCAGGACCGCAGTGCCCCTGTACACCTCGATAGCCTCTGGTAGCATGGACTTGATCTTGGGGAGCCAGCGTTTGCGAACTCTCCGGGCATTGGTGCACATGTCTGCGGCAATCACATTCATCTCGCTTTCTTTGAAGTTAGGGGCAAAGTTCTGACAGTAGACTAATGATAAAACAGAGAGAAAAAAAGGAATATCAATGCTTCAAGTCAAAATTGAACCTATTTCACTTCTATATTGTAACATATTTCTGAATGAAAAAATAATTAAATGTCCGTAAGGTGAAACTGATTGGATTACAAAAAGTGGAAATTGCAGGCAAGGAAAGTTTTGATGGAAGATTTTGAAGGCTTAAAAAAGAAAAAAGTTATATATATTAAGTAGAGTCCGTTTTGCTTACTGTAACAGCATAGCAAAGGGTCACTCACGTTTGACTGTGTTGAGTATGCGGCTGTCCAGCGGTTTGCGATTTGGATCACAGTTGGAGGAACGTATTCCAGTCCCACAGCTGTCGGCCAGTGTGTTCCTGCAGTCAAAATACCATAGTCAACCACTGGAGGGCACACACACACACAATATTTTTCCAAAACACTATGCAGTCCTTATAGTTACCAAACACAATATACTAAACATTTGAATGTGAGAAGATTGATTCCATTTCTGCTTGGCTATTTTTACTGCAGAACTGAGCTCTTGGTATTTCAGACAGATACACATTACACTTGTTACAGATCTGTAATGTTTTAGACCTGTCAAAAAAAGCAGCTAGAAGACGTCTCAGCAAGACTTTGTGTTTGACCCCAGCACAGAGGTGACAGTTCATCAGCTGCCCACGAGTCATGAAGACACCAGATCCTTCCACAGCACCAACAACAGAGAAACAAGGAGACCTTAGCTCTGAATCAGTGACTCAAATGACTCAGTCTGAACTGATAAATAATTCAGATGGACATGGAGTTTCAGACAGGCTGCTATTATTCAGGCCTCACCTGCAATCAGCTCCAGTCTCTCTCCAGGGTCGCCCTCTGTGTAGAGAGCAGGGTGGCAGCGGTAGCCGATCTGGCTGATGAGTCCGGCAGGCAGAGCCTCTCTGTCTCCTCCTAACAGCACACAGAAACGGTTCTCCAAGGACAGAGGCAGGGAGGAAACCTCCATCTTCTCTTGCACTGGGAAGAGACACAACAGATCACACTCACAGGGATAAATCCGTAGTGTTTTGCGCTGCAATGGAGCAATAGAGAAGTCCGTTAAAAGACATTTACTGCCGTAGATCCCGGACGAGCCCCCGAAGATCTTCCCATTTGTCAAGGTCTCGTACGAGTCGTCTTCAAAGTCCTCCTCCTCGTTTTGGTGTGAAGTTGGGCTGTCTGTGGTCGGGAGGCTAGAGGCACCGGGACTGGTATGATCTCGGGTTGAGTGCTCGTAAGCATGCATCACGGGTATGACCCCATTTGCGCCTCCACTTGTGTAAAAAAGAGTGCCATTCCTTAAAGATCTGCCCCTAGGTCCCCTGTCCTCTTCAGAGTGCTTTAGCTCCCCGTTCTGAGCACACACCGGGGTCTCCAGCTTCTCTTCCTTGATCTTGCAGACAGTTGTGGGCTGGTCGCCTAGCAACAGGGAGGAATTGTTGTTGTTTGGGCTCGGCGGATCGTCTGTGGCAGATGTTTGCGAGTCGCAGTATGGAGCGCTGGCCTTGAACATGAGGTCCATTCCTCGCTCTACGATGTTCTGGATCTGAAGGTAGCCTGCGGTGTACATGACCATCAGCTGATCACTGGCACTCACCGTCATCCGACCCGTGTAGCAGAACGACAGAATCTGCTGGAAGCAGGATGGGGCCACGGACGAGGGCAGCTCAAAGAGCGTCTGGGCACTTCCGCTGAACAGGTCACGGAAGTAGAGGCTGCTGGCCGCCAAAACGGCGCGGTGGGCCTTGAAGGCCTGTCCGTTGACCATGATGGCCACATCGCAGTGCTGGCCCAGCAGCCGCTGTTCGTTAAGGCTGTCCAGAACAGTGCTGCCGAAGTTTGGAATCTCCATGTGCAAGAGCTGAGACATAATGCCCGTTTCAGATCTCTGGAGAAGACAGGATGTTCTCACCAGACATCTAAGACAGCAGAAAGTCAAAATTAAGGTGGACCAGCTTGATGAGGTAACAAACAGAAAATGACTAGATTCAAAAGTCACACAATGTTTATCTGGTGCAGACACAGCAGAAAAATGCGACAGAAATGCTGCACAGCAACTCCCTTGGTAAACAGCTCTCTTCACCCCAACATTACTATAGTCTGCATGTTTGGCAACTCAGCATAAGCTCGCCTGGAGTATTTAAAAGAAGCTGAAAAGTGACCCACAAAACAATCCACCCGCCCACCCTCCCTCTCCACCCCGCCACTACCTGACCTCTATAGCAGAATCTTCCGAGATGAGAGAGAGAATGCGTCCAGGGTCCACACAGCAGCTCAGCATGAGGAAAGGTACCTTGAGAAGCAGAGAGATACGTCTCAATCCGTCCTCTGCCTCCACACACAGGACTGAGTCAGCGAGAGGGAAAGCAAGCGTCTGTGTGCAATCGATGCACCATCTACTGTATGTCACAGAAAGGGGGAGAGAGGCTATAGGCACAGACACAGAGACTAGGGAGAGAGGGGGAGGGAGTGAGACTGAAGGAAAGTCATTTAAGGACACAGAGTGAGAGAGAGAGAGAGAGAGAGAGAGAGAGAGAGAGAGAGAGAGAGAGAGAGAGAGAGAGATCGAGCGAGAGAGAGACAGAGAAAGAGAGAGAGCCTGATGCGGATAACTGCCCTGCAGAGAGTAAACGTGTTCATGTGCGATGGAGACAAAAGACAAGCAAGACAGAAAGAGAGAGAGGGAGCAATGGCTCACTTTTATTTGAGCGTCAACACACGAAGAAAAGACAAGAACAGGAGCGTGCAACCGCATGCACCAACCCGAAAGCGTGCAGACACAATCCATCAGAAGCCGTGATCGGCTGCATGCTCAGGATTATTTACATTAAGGGTAGACAAATGGTGTGTGCCAGGAGAGCAGCTCTGCATTGCAGTCCCTGTCACAGGCTGGCATGCTCAGTACAGATTCTGCATACCCAATCAGATGTGCCAACACAGCATCAGACAGATACTCAACCGATAAGAGAAAGAAAAGAGAGAGACTCAGCCTCAAAGCTGCCCTGAATGTCAGATCAGTACATCAAACCGAGAAGCATTTTAAGGCGGCATGTATTAGAAGGGATGGCTGAAAGACTGTAGTGTGCAAGTAAGAGTTGAGTACAGAGCAGTGGGGCAGTAAAGCAGCGTCTCTCAGCAAAGTGGGGAAGAAGGCGCTATGCTTCTGTCTCTGACTTTCTGCCTTTTAATGCTGAGACGCCGACGGGCTACAGCGTGAGTCAGCGCTATTAGAGATGAACTGCCATGTTCCAGTCTTGTCTATCAACAGCAAAAAATTATAATAAATCAATAAAGTGCAGCAGACACACACCCTGCAAATGCTGCAAAACTTGATTCCAGCTGTCTGTCTGGTCTCTTTAAAAGCTGTGAAACTGTCAGGCCGGGGGGAAAAGCAAAACTTGACACATTATCTCTTGAAGAAAGTGCCCTTAAACTTTGTTTCCAGTGCGAAATGCACACCATCATTGAGGAAAATGTCCTCTTCCAGTGTGAAGAGATGAACATAGCAAGTTATTTTACATTTGGAAACATAAGTGCCTGTGCAGACATCTGTTAAGTTGACAGCTGGAGCTCTAGTAATAGACAGCCTTAGTATGGTCACACGTATGATGTCCCTGGGGAGAACAGACTGCAGTCCGAGTTGGTGGGGAAAGGGATACTCCATACTGCCTCCTAGAGGGCAGACACAGATTTACAGCAATAGAAAACTTAAATGACCTCCTGGTGTGCTTAGACTTGAAGTTACACTGTGTTCTCGGGACGGTACATTCGACTGTTCTCCTCATAAAAGATCGTTTAAGAACCACTCTTCAGAAAAACGATCTCAAAATGAAACATTTATATTATACCAAAAGTAACAGTATATTATAGTGGTGCTATATAAACACCAAGTACATGAATGTATCTGCATTGTTGGTAGATATGAACTAGAAAATGATGGGAAATACATATTTTTATTTGAAAGATAACTTACAGTGTTCTTCATACAAAATGCAACAACTCCCCTGAAAGGACAAACTACATATATACAGAACAACTGCACCCAAAAATAGTCTTTAGATAAAAATATAATTTTTATATTTTTATCACAACACAGAAGCCGTATTTTATTAACAATGCTTTATAAATATTTAGCCTCAGGTCCACATTAACACTGCTCCATTAGATAGTGAAATACATATCACAAACTGAACACATTACAAATCAGTCCACAAACCAAATGCTGATAATGATATTTAGAGTTTTACGATATCAACATTTTAACTCTAAACTTACAACCAATTATGAAGCGTGTTGACGAGATTTAAAGGGTAAAAAAAGAAAAGAAAGAAATTAAGCTTAAAATTAACTGTAGCTCTTTTTGTGACTTCACATGCAAACATAACTGAGGCTTCTTTCACATCTGGTCACTGACAGGCAGTGTTTCGTGCCACTGGCTCGGCTAGTGACCTTGAGCGACACAATAAATTATATTCCCAAGTGTTTTTGGGCCATCAAACAGAAATATGGGGACAGAGTGACTTTCATAGAGAGCGATATATACCCTGTGAGAAACTTAGGATATATTATTTCAATAAAAATCTCTATAAATATTGTAGAATATTCATAAAAATATACTTTGACCTAGGTTGTTACTATAATAAAATAGCTTCTCCTGTTAAATCATCCTCTCTGTTTGTTTAGGGTTGAGAAATCCTAGCTAACAGGTGCTTGTTCACAAAACTAGGCCTGATACACGAGTTAAACTTTCACAAGTTCTTCATTACAAAACACTTCACGAAAACATCAACAACAACAAGATCAAAACAAAAGTAATTAAATAAATTAAAAGTCTCTTTCAACACTTGGCAGGGGTTTCATAATATTACATTCACCTTATCCACAGTTTTCCATCGCAGTACTCCGCTGCTATACGTAAGGCCGGTAGTTTCTGGTTTTCCATCTCTTTGAGCGAAAGCGGAAGAAGAAAAACATGAACATGAGGAAGACGCAGGAGATGGCATAGAGGAGCACGCAGAGACTCATGTCCACGCTGGAGAATCCCAGGCCCAGGAATGTCATCCCTGGCCGGGCTTCTATCTGGATGCCGGTGTGCTTCTCTCCTGCCTCATTGGTGTCACTCCTTTTCTGATATTTAGGGGCGCTGTCAGGAGATGGCTTTAGGTTGTGGTTGAGGTGAAGGTTGCTGTTAGGTTTGGTTATGGCTTTGGGTTTGTCGGGAGCAGGAGGGCCTGGCTCTGGTTGGCTGTTGCTGGAGTATTTTGGGGAGATGTTTGAGGCACCATAGTGTTGTCTGAGGAAAGAGAGCACCATCTGTTCGTTCCAGACATGAAGGCCTTCTTGCTCCTCATGGCATGTGGGACAGAGATCAGGAGTCGGCCACTGAGTCTTAGGAAACATGGGGTCCTCACTCATTGAACCTGCATAACGAGTGGAATCAGCTATTAGGGTAACGTCCGCTAGCATGTTTATGAGAACTTTACATTTATAGTTTGGACATGAAAATGTCATTGTAGTTCTTGAATTTCTTCTGGCATATTAATGAAGTCGTTATTTCATTCGTTCTTTCATTCCTTCTTTTATTCTTTCTACCCTTCCATCCATCCTTCTCACCTGTCCCTTCTCTTCTTTTGTTCTTTTCCTTCCTTCCCCTTTGTTCCTTCCTAACCCTTTTGCCTTTTCCTCCTTCACTTCTTGTTTCCTGCCCTTCTTGCTTTCTCCCGAATGTGTTTTCCCTTCCAGTCCTAATTCCATACTTACTTTCCTTCCTACTTCCCAATATTGCTCTCTTTTTCTTCTCTTTCCCTTCTTTTCCATCCTACTTTCTTTGTTACCATATTTACCCCTTTCTTTCACCCTTGCATTCTATCCTTCATGTCTTTCCTCCTTTCTTGCTTCCTGTCCTTCAAAAACCCTCCACATCCTTTCTTACAGCTTTTTTTCCTTTCATTTCTAATTAATTCTTTCTTCCATTCCCTTTTCTTTCCCTCTGGTGCTCTTTTTCATCCTTACTTCCTGTACTTTTATACGGCATCATGTTTTTAACCTTCTTTTAGTCCTAATTCTCTTTCTTTCTTTCATTCGTTCGTTCTTTCTTTCTACCTATTTATTCTTCTTTCTTGTCTCCTTTCATTATTCTCCTTCCAGTTTTCCTTTTTTTCCCTTTCTTCTTACACTACATTCAAAAAGTTTGGGGTTGGTAAGATTTCTCTATTGTTTTTGAAACAAGTCTCTTATGCTCATAAAAGCTACATTTATTTCATTAACATTTCACAAACATATTGTGAAATATTATTACAACTTAATATAACTGTTTTGTCTTTGAATATTTGACATTATTATGTATTCCTTTAATGGCAAAGCTGAATTTATCAGTAGTCACTACTTCAGTCTTTAGCACCACATGATTCAGCAGAAATCATTCTAATATGCCGATTTGCTCTAAAAAACATTTCTTATTGTTCTCAATGTTCTAAATGGATTTAATGTTAATGATCAATTTAATGCGTCTTCGCTGAAGGAAAAAAAAAAAAAACTGACTGACCCCAAACCTCACTAATGTATATATTTTGTCACTCACCTATACCTAAATGTACATTTGTGCAGTAATTCTTCTGTCTTACCTGTCAGTCTTACATTAACCTGGTTGTGTTTTCTCCATAGCCACAGAACTGCATCATCAACGGACTTGACCTGGTTCAGAGACTCCTGAGCCATTTCCTCAAAATGCTTCCCACACTCCTGGCAACCAAAGAAGGTCCCAATGTAGCGACGCATGGTTTGAAGCACTGCCAAGGGATCATCCTCAAACCCTGAGAGGAAGAAGGTGGGTTTAAATTAATTGCAGCAATGAATAACAGGAACTAATAGAAATCATCAACCAAATGAATGCTCTGCTTGCTACAGACCAAACAGCAACATTATGAAATTATTATATTACAGAATTATTTATACTGAACATTAGTCTCAATTTTCTAATCTACAATAACGAGAACAACGGATGAGATAATCTCAAACATATTTCAGAAGGGATTTCCCTGCTCATACCAGTGTTGGCTAGAGCATCGGGTCGGTTGGCAGCTTGCACAGTCAGAACGTGAAAGAGAGTCCAGAGGGAACAGGGATATCCTCTTAGTGCCACACTACTACCCTGGCATCCAACCCACTGCACTTGCTCACTCAGGTACAGCCCTGAGATCTGAGAATAACACAAACAGAGCACCGACATACTGATTTATGCTCCTGTCATATACACAAAAAAAACAACTAAAAGCTTACATGTCATCAGGCAAGAGACTTTATGAGCTGTATTATGTTGTTTAGTGGGTGACGGTCTTACCCTCATCTTGTTGTTAACTAAGTCCAGGATAGCATCGTAGGGGATCTTCTCCAGAGGTAAACTGACTAGCCATTCTAGCAATGTCTCGAGAAGTTTCACTACAGATTGACGACCTGGAAATAGCTACAATCAAATGGGCCAAGTAAGATATAACCTTGTCAATTTCAACAACGCAGTTCTAGTGCGAGAAGACAGCTCAAGTGCAAAGAAAAAGTTGTGTTTGGGTTACAATGCTACCTTGGCGACAACTGTTACAAAGTCCTTGAAAGTTTTTAGTTCTTCTCCTTCTAAGGTCTTGTGGGTGGCCAGTTCAACCCTCAGTAGATAATGCAAGCCAGATTCCAGATCTGCCATGTATACCTTAGACCTAAAGAAACATTGATATTGGTTACCTCATCTTAAAGTTAAATTAACAGCAAGCAAAAATGGGTGTTCATCTTCTAAACTTTTAAACTGCAGAAATTTTGACTACGTCAGTTTTTACAGTAAATTTACACTACTGTTCAAAAGCCTGGGGTTGGTAAGATATTTATTTAATTAGTATTATTATTTTTTACATTTTATTTTAAAAAGTCTCTTGTGCTAAGTAACACTGTGAAACACTATTACAATTTCATGATTTAAAATAACGGTAATAACCTATTTTAATATATATATATATAAAAAAATGAAATTTATTCTTGTGATAGCAAAGCTGTACTTTCAGCAGACATTCCTCCAGTCTTCAGTATCGCATGATGCTTCAGAAATCATGCTAATATGCTGATTTGCTGCTTAAGAAATGTTTCTTATTAACAGTTGCTGCTTAATATTTTTGTGGAAACCATGATACATTTTTATTTATTTATTTTTTAAACTGTCACTTTTGATCAATTTAATCGGTCCTTGCTGACTCTAAACTTTTGAACAGTAGTGTAAATATCAATAAAACTCACTTTTCAAACTCTTTCCACTCCACCTGGGTTCCCTGTCCATTATTCCCAGGCTGAGGACGCAGCAGGGACGAGGTGGACTGTTTCCTGTGTACTCCAGGGAGGAGTTTTAGGAAGGAGGAGAAGAAAAAGCGTAGCCTCTTCTGACTATTAACACAAACAAAAATGTATCAAATGCATATAAACACAACCTCTTTTTGATAGTCAGACTAAAATAAATTCAGCAGAGGCCGTAAACGTACACATTCATGACAGTGTGCGTGCCGTTGGGATAGAAGAGGTACGCTGAGGGAACTGAACTTATCCCTAGTTTTTCCATTAGAAGTTTGTCTGAGCTCAGAGCTCTCTTCACTGCCAAACCCTCATATGGCATTAGGTCCAAAATTACCTAGTTAAAAAGAGCACAAAACATTAAATTAGAGCATTACAATTCTAGCTACATCACTGATTATGCCCGGAGGGGTCATTTAGATCATCATCATCTCACCCACTTGTCATTTGAAACCTATGTTATTATCCTTTTTCCATGGAACACAGAAGGAGTTTGGTTTATTGGATTGTCTAAGTCAGTGGTTCTCAACCTTTTTGACTCAAAGGCAATATTCAAAAGCTATCCAATCTAAAACAAAATAAAATTAAAAATAAGTAAATAATATGCTCAAAAATATGAAGTCAGTATAATTTTTATTGTTTTAGCATTTTATTTTTTATTTTTTTATAATAACAAAAAGATTTAGTGAGGGCCACTGGTTTAAACTGCTTTCTTGTTCAGCAAAAGTAGCCTACAACCATCAGGAAAAAAAAAGTGCTATAAATGTGTTATGTAGGTTTTCTAAAACAATACAATAGGTTTATATAAAGAACAGATATATGTTTTTGTGATATACACTGAAAAAATGTTACTTTCCGCTAGTTCCGACAGTGTATACTTTTATAATAAAATATTTTTATTACATTTTTGGAGGTTTACAGTGTATCTATGTTTATGTTATGGTAAAAAGCAGCCTGGACATTAAGCAAAAATTCTCTTTATTTGTGGTTTTGTTGTCTTTTGTGTTCAATGGAAGAAAGTCATGCTAATTTGAAATAGTGCTGCACAGATCATGGAAACTGAGACCAATCGCCATATTTATTTTTCAAAAAGTCTCTTATTTTTTATTTTTTACATGCATTTGCAATTTTTTCCCTTCTAGCTGCACAGCGATTCAGCAGAATTATAGTTACTGTTGAATGGACACATTATATTTAATTTAATATCAATATAAGAAAATGGCATACATATCTGAATTTAGGTATGTCTCATCTAAAGTGAATGCTTACAACAACAAATTGCCCAAATTACAGCACTGAGAAAAAAAACTTGGTCATGCAGCAGAGCTGTAGTGTAAGTGTGAATTTGTGCCTGCTTTAATTATACATAAATGAACTGAAAATTGATCGGCTGATAAAAATAACAGTGACCAATAACAATCAGATAAATTTGGAAAGACATATGGGTGAGTAAATTATGACATCTAATCTTATACTGCTTTATGTCCTACAAAACCAGATTAATTGACAACCACTTTTCATACCTCTCTTCCAATATAAGAGTCTTCATCCTCAGCTATTACTGCAGTATAGAACTCCGTTTTCTTCCCCATTAAGGATCGAATCTCCTCAGACCTGCAACAGATGACAAACTCAGTGTCTCTAAATATGGAGACGAACTCCAATTATGTCTAGAAATTAAGCTCTAAACAAACATTCCCAATTTCCCTCTGAAAGCCGGAGACAGAAAATGTTAAATATTAAAAATGGCTTGAATTGAACATGTATGTGAAGAAGATTTAAAATGGGTGGTAATATTGTAGATTTGGGCACCTGGCAGGGTCAAGGGGAGGGCAGCCCACAGGCCAGTCATGTTTTGTGTGGTTTTGTAGGAAGTTCACCATCAACTGCCTCACTGTCTGAAGCTCTCTGTCAGCCCCTATTAGTGCACAAATAAAACAAAATCAGAAATTCAAGTTAGTGCCACAATAATTATAATCACTGCAACAATAATAATTGACAAAGCTTCAATTCTAATCAGAGCTAAAATAATTAAACCTACCACGATATGTCTTCCCATAATCATTTGTGGTGTCATGTGCCTTAAAATACTAAAAAGAAAAAAGAAGAAATTATTCCCAAATGAAATTTCTAAAACAATAAAATGTCCTATATGTCAGTTTTTACAGTGTCCTAGCCAGGCATGTTTCTGGCAACAAGAAATTTGATAAGGGTGTAATAATACATTTGTCTATTGTATAATTACGCTGGTTTCAGGTTTACATGACCTCGATAAGACAAAAACAGCTAGAAAGAAGCCCAGCAAAATAGAGCAGAAGGCAGGGGTCTTATTTTTGCCACAGTATAAACATTCAATAAATAGCATAGGAAACATGATGCATTTAATGCATGAATTCAAAGATGCAACATTTCCAAAAAGATGTCAGCATTATTAAGCTTATTAAATTTAAAGGTAAATAAATAAAAAATATATAATCTAAGTCAGCGTCTATAATTGGCTAGTCTGTTAATAGACACCTAGATGACTACTGTAAATCATCCTTAATATATATGAACATTTTTGATGTACAGCATTGTAGAGCATGAGTTTGGACCAATAAGATTTCTTATGGAAAAAACTAAACAAAAACATGCTTGGAATAAATGTTTTGCATGATGTAGTCTATTAAAATGCCATTAGAACGCCCCCATACTTAAAGATGCATGGGCTAAAAAGGCCAATTATGAGTTTTTGTCTTATATTTTACATTATATGCAATATCACACAAACAATAGTGCTGTTTTTGTGTGACTGAAAATGCAATGTTGATTTTATATTGACATTTTAGACAGTATTATCATTGTCTGTTTTTGCTGACAAAAATGGTTCCAAACAAATCTAGAGCTGAACCGTTGTGCATCTCCTGTAACTGGAGAGGTTACTGAATGTATCTGTATTTTTAAACACATCGAGTGAGTCAATGATTCAATGACCAATTCATAAAGAATCTCTTTTTTCATTCCTGAATGAATCAGTTGTTTTAATGGACTGACTGAGTGAATAACTCATTAAGACAAGCCAAAACTTAATGACAGTTTAAGTTTCATAATTAAAGTGTTATTTAAGTTTTTTAAAGGGCATGTAAGAATTTTTCAATATCGCACCCTTGTTATGATTTACTGTATAGGTTTAATCTGCTGAAAGAATCAATAAGATCATTTGTACAAACACACCCTGAAGGTGGGGTAGAAGTGGATTCCAAACTCCTTACAGATGTCGAAGTTCTTCTCATGAGCACAATCCAGAACTCCTATCTGAATGGCCTGTGCCCAGTCTATGGGAGTAGAGAGACATCGCACATTTCAAAAACAAAGCAAAATTAATCTAAAATTAAGAGAAATTCTGTCATCAAGTACTCGCACTAACATTGTTCCAAACCCATAAGACTTTATTCATCATTTAACGACAAATTAAAATATTTTTAATAAAAACCTGTATGATTTTTGACCCTCTATTGAAAGTCCATTCCACCAAAACTTCTCTAAACTTCAAAGCATATGAATCGAGTCATTTAAACCAAATCTTCTAAAGTCACAGAATTACTTTATATGATAAACAGATTTAATTAAGGATTTTATTCAAATATAAACATATAGCAACGCTGCAATCATATGGATTCATTTTACAATCTCTTTCTGAACTTGTTGAAGCGACTTAAAAAGTCATTAAAAATACGTTCATCAGTGTTTCAAAGATTAACAAATGTCTAATGGGTCTGGAAAGACATGAGGGTGAGCAAATAATGACATAATTTTCATTTTTGGGTGAAATAACCCCAAATTAAATCAAGTGATGTAGTACCAAATTATGTCAATACTTGTTTTCTGTTCAATAACGCTCTTTTTAGACATTTCACAACAGCCCTAAATTGAAGAGGTAGAAGAGCATTTGTAGAGACTTTGTAGAGTGATTTGTGTTGTAAAACACAAGCTTATGTCTTCACTGAATGTTTTATCCATACTGGCACCCAGAACAGATGCCAGATAGCCTAAGTGGAGAGGTAAAAGGACCTCTGGCAGGAAGCCTAAAATCATTTGATGCATTACATGCATTTGAGCTCTAACATCGGAAATGTAGATATTAATTCTCTCACATAAAACTTTGTGAGACGAAATATAGTCGTACTGCCTCAAAGCATGATTTCATACATTGTATACAGAGTTTCCACAGCCAGGTGGTTTGTTTTTAACGCAAACTCATAAACTGAACAGCTGTAAAATCTGTGTCAGAAAGATGAAGCAGATGGGGTGTGAAGAAGGCAGCTGATATAAAAATGTTTGGATGAGAGAGAGGAGGGACAGCCGGGGCACTTTAGTCCTCTATTCTTCACCTGGGGGTGGGACTCTGTGGGTTTTGGGATGTGTGGGGGAATGCACAGCGGGGTCGCATCCTCACAATAGGGCCATCTGACCCTCATTGTGAAGGTAACAGCTGGTAGGCGGCCACTCGCGAGCCACCCAGCCAACAGCTTGTGCCAACAAAGGCAGACTGAAAGCATTCAACAGAAGACTTGTCCTCGAGTCGCAACGTTAGTCATCCAAAGGCCATAATCACCCCTTCCTTCCCAGTCCAATGAAGAGGAAAAGCAAGGCATGGCATTCCAGAACATATATACTGCGCCCTGTGATATTATAATGGAACATGCATTTGTGAGCCAACCATATGCTGGTCTAATTACCAAAAAAAAACCACCACAAAAATACTTTAGCATAAGAACAGGGTAATCATTTAGTACCATAGTCCCAACATCTGCCTGCTCATTGAAACGCTGGGATTTAGGATCCCATTTAAGCCTAGAAAAAAAAATAGCTTTGGGAATTCGGGGGGAAAAAAAGAAGTTACGCCCAGAATTGAATTCTGTCATCATTTACTTGCCCACATACCATTACAAACTTTCTTTTTTCTGCGAAATATACATTAAAAGAATATATTTTGAGAAATGTCAGTGTTTTTTGGAAGTCAATGGTCACCAAAACTATTTGGTTACCAATATTCTTCTACATTCAGATATCTTCTTTTATGTTTCACAGAATAAAAGGTTTAAAACAGGTTTAAAACAACATAACTGATGACATAATATCCATTTTTGGGTGAACTATCCCTTTTAGATTACTATTTAAGCTTCCATTGAATCTAATTTGTAACACGAAAAATAGTTGTTGAAATAAAAACTGATTACAGATGTTGGACACAGTGAGAGAGAACTCTGAAACTGAGACACTGATAGTTTAAAAACTGACCCTACCTAATTTCACAGCTCTACCACTTTTAGAATCTTCGAGACAAGGTGTTAAATGCATTTGCCCTCATTTAGATTAAATGTGTCAGTCTACAGTGACCTTTTCATCGCCGTCACCCTTCACGGCACCCAACAAAAGTGGCTTCCTCCGGAATACCATCGGTCCTTTAGCTCAGAGAACGGCAGGCACGTAGCACTGCTGTCTAGGCATTTTTATTAGCAATTAGGCCGGTCTTGTAGCTCTAAGACGGTCTAAAGAGAGAGTGACTGTTAATCCCATTATTTATTCAGAGGAGCTTTAGGCGCCACAGCTTGACCAGAGGTGGGCTTTCCCCATCCAACCAGAGCTGCTAACAGAAAACACTCATCAAAAACAGCAAACAGAAAATGAAAGCAACAAGAGGAAATCTTTGAGTCTATCAGGTCTAAACCTCTAAAATCAAATTCATCAACACATACAGTACAGGAGAAGTTTGGTAGGATTACATATGTTGAGTTTCTATTTTCAGATCATAAAAAATAACTTAAAACTTATAAATTAAAATGCTATTTTTGTCTCAGTGTTGACATTTTAAGCTTGATGAAATGACATCATGACATAAAAAACTGGGTAAACCAAATACATTTGTTTTAAAGACAAGTTAGTGTTATATTATATAGACATTTTGGTGGTGCTTGTATACACAACTTGGTCATGTCTGGATTTAAAAAGGTAGACACATCTCTTTCCCACCACAGGATATATTTAAAATCATTTGTTTAGTCATTCAGGTAAACAAATAAACAAACAGTGGTTTGACAGACACATTTTGTACAATTATATTTAATTCTTGTATAATTATCATACATTCAGTTTTATGATCTCATACTAATTGAAAGTATTTTTTACTTTTAAAAATGCATGTGTTAGAGGATTTTTTTTAATGGATTAGTTCACTCAAAAGTTATAATTTTGTCATAACTTACTAACACGTAATAACAAACCTGCAAATACTTTGTCTTCCATCTAAGAAATACTGAATAAATATTGTAGCTGTTTTTTATGCAGTTAGAATGAATGAGCATCGGAGCATTCAAGCTTAAAATGGATGCAAAAAGCATCATTAAAATGATATATGGCTAATACACTATATTCCACATTTTCAAGTCGTATGATAGCTTTGTGTGACAAACATACCTATATTTAAATTGTTATTCTCTGAGACTATTAACTGCTGTGACAAATCAATTCAGTGACCTAAAGAACTGTATCAATTTATGAACAAATCATTGAATGTTTCAGACCAGTTTTGTGAACCCGATCTACTGCTTTATTAAAAAGACCTGACTCAAAAGAATGTCCAAACCACGAATGAATCAATCATTGCTACTTCTCTAAGAAACTTATGTCGAATAACAGCTTAAATTCTGGCCTTTTTTCAAACAAATCTATCATAGGAAAACACTATATTCCAAATCTTCTGCCACCATACAATAGCTCTGCGTAACAAACAGAGTTAATATATATTATCTGAGAACCTTGCTCTGATGTAGAACCTGCATTGGCTTGTTTACAAGCAGAGGAATGCACAAGCATGCATCGTGGTACTGTTGTGAATGCGCATTGAAGACTGACACGGAAGAGAAGAAATTATTTTATTTGATTATTTATTAATAAATAAATAATGAAAATTATATTATTATAAAATGATATGAATTATTATTTTTGTTTTCTTTGCACACAAAAAGTATTCTTGTCATAGGCGTAATTTACGGGTGGGACGGGTGGGACATGTCCCCACCACTTTTTACCAGGCTCGATATTGTCCCCACCACTTTTAAAAAGTAACTGAAAAATAGATTGCGTAAGGTATATATTAAAGGAAAAGCACCATCAACAAATCGACACTCTTCATAATCTAATTCATTCATTTAACACATTTTTCCGCCGATCAGAAGCTTTTCAACGTCCTCAAAGATGAATATTAAGTCTCGTTGTGAAACTATCGCGAGATACGCGATATGCGTCATGGGATATGTAGTTTCCTTTCCCTATAATTAGTCTGCAGATCCTGTACCTTTCTTTTTACGATGTTCGTATTGTTTGGATACTGTTTCAAGGTTTAAATATTTTATTTGAGAGTTTTGAGAAGATTCTATGTTATGACTGGGATTTTCACAATTAAAACAAAAAGTATACAAGTCTTTAGTTCATAGTCCTTTAATTCAGTTTTGTATTAAATCACAGCGCGCTCCAGTGGCCGCCAGAAAACATGATTAGCGACAGTATGTCTATATTCACGTAAGTTAAATATAATATGTTTTCGTGTTAAGCAAAGTAACTTACTGTGCGTGGCTGCTTCACTAAAAAGCTTCTTATATCACTTCCACACTTTCTTTTGGACATTTTGTTGATGTTTTAACATTTATGCTATAGGTAGCAACATTTACCGTTAACTAGCCTTTACATGCGGGTGGGGGAGGAAAAAATAGAGCTTTTATAAAAACGTCATAAAAAAAGATTCGTTAAAACAATTTCATTTATATAATTATTTAATTAATAAAGGTAGTTTAACCATTTTAAACACAAATTAACTCTCATTCATGTTTTACACAAGGTTTTGCGTAGTTCAGGATTGGTTAAATTATTTGATTGGATGAGGAAACATTTTGTGGGCTTGTCTTGACTCTTGACGTAATGTTGATTAGAAAATATGCAAGTAATTCAAAGTAGAATGAATCGTAATACACACACACACACACACACACACACACAATTGTGCAATTAATGAATATGCTGCAGCTGAGCTGACCATGAAATGGTAAGTTCACCATATTTATCTTGCGTATTTTGATTGATATTAGCTACCCTGGATGTGTTGTGATAAGCTAAACGTAACATTCACGTGAATGTTACGTTTTGCTTATTCGGACGTTTATAGACATATTTGTGAATGTGATGCATGTGTACAACAAAGTGAAAATTAAGTGCATTTCCAACTCTGAACTCAGTCCCCAAGTAAATTCGGTTATTAAATAAACAAATAGCTAAACGAGTTGTGCGGTGTCCCCACCACTTTTCAAAGCAAAATTACGCCGCTGATTCTTGTAGCTTCATAAAATTAAAGCTGAACCACTGATGTCACATGGACTAGGGATGCACCAAATATTCGGCAACCAAAATTCTTAATAATAATAAGCGGGAAAAAAAAAACGAATAAATTGTACCGAACAATGACGTGACATGATCAAACAAAGGCGCGCACTAATGCAGCAAACATGTCGGCAATGTGGAGGCATTCGTCTGAGAAAGAGGCAAAAATGACTATATAAGCACCGACAGCGAGAGACTGTTTAAAAAGTGCATCTCATGTCTTCGATGAGAAGAGGAAGGGTGGTTGTTGCTGGTTACTGTATGATGATTGAAATCGCGAAAGTCTGACCCCTGCGCTGAAACGGTGTTACTCGTCAGCTGCTCAGCAACATTTTTATGCATTTTTAAAATAAAATCAAAGACAATAATAATGATAATAATAATTACAACAGCTCTATTAATACATTTATTATAACACTCAGACATAGTGTTCAAATTGTGACCTGTAATATGTTCTAATGTTTTAAAAGAATTATCTTCTGCTCAGCAAAGCTGCATTTATTCGTACAGTTAAAAATACATAAATGATTCAAGAAGGGGGTCTCAAAAATGGCCAAACAATTTAATAAGTTAGTAAAATAATTTATGTTAAATTGTGCTTTGTTGGTATAGTGTCTGCTAGGATGTTAAAAAATGTTCAGTGTTAAGTAAATTTTTTTAAATTGTTGTTTTGTAATTGATTTTTGCTTTGAAAAGGCAGACAAAACCGTAAAAAGCACCTTTTGGCTATTTAATTTATGCAACGGTGAAAAAACTGGCAAAATATATGAGGGAAAAAATGCGAAAAACGGGTATTCGGCCTTCGGCCCAGTGTTTCATTTTGTTCGGCTTCAGCCAAGAATTTTCCTTTCGGTGCATCCCTAACAGGGACTATTTTAACGACGTCCTTACTACCTTTTTGGGCCTTGAACATGTCAGTTGCATTGCTGTCTATGCAGGGTCAGAAATATCTTGAATTTCATCAAACATATCATAATTTGTGTTCCGAAGATGAACGAAGGTCTTACGAGTTTGGAACGACATCATTAATGACAATTTTAATTTTTGGGTGAACTATCCCTTTAACCCTAAGAACTGGAACAACTGGAACATAAGATTTGTGTGACAAAAACTTAAAATTTAAGTCATTATTTAACACAAGTTCATGAGAGCAGGTGCGATGTCCAAACTGATTCCTTCTTTTGAATCAGATCTTTTCAGTGAATCAGTTGAGCTGGTTCACAAAACTGGTCTGAATGATGTGTTCATGAATCAGTTTTGTAAATAATGACAATTTTCAGTTTGGAGTGATCTATACATCTAAGCGTTACAAAAACTAAATATTAAAAGACAACTAAAACTGAATATACTGTACACTACCTGGAGACCTTTATCGGACAGTGTGTGTGTGTGTGTGTGTGTTGTGGGTGGACATAAAAGCCTTGAGCACAATGATAAATACAGAAAACTGTCAGCAACAACCGTGGATTTACAAGCAGGTGTATCAACAAACCAGAGATTATCGACTTCCCATGCATGTCCTCCTGTATACTTAAATCCAAATGCACAAAAACACAGTAAGCCTCATTTGGCAAAACCCATGTGATAATGTACAAGGAAATACATTTACACTATTTAAAATGAAAACGAAAATCAGCTATTGTAGAACAAGCCAAACAGAAAAAGCACTAACAAGTACTTATAAATCAAGGCAATACCATGATTAACTTGAACTACGGCAATATCATGATAGTACCATATGTATTCGTGGAGTGTATGGCTATGTTAATCACTCAGTGCCATGGAATATATCAGAGTATTAGTACTTTGATATAACATGACATTACCATCACTTTGCCATTACATAGTAAGAAAGATCATGCCTAAAGAACCTCTTTCCATGAAAAACTTGGGTGCCTGAAGAGAATGCCTTAACGTTTAGGGAAATGTTATTGTCTTTCCCCAAGAGAGTGAATAAACAGGAAGATGATCATATAACGTTAAATGCACATACCCTTCACGTCTCCGGCCAGCGCTTTCCATGTAGGCGAGTACTGGATACAGTGTCCGCACCACGACGAGTAGAACTGAAGCAGCCAGGCGCTGGAGGAGTTCAACACGGTCTGCTTTAGGCTGTCGCTGCTCAGTATAACCACTGGATCCTCCTCAGTGTATAACCGAGCTGACTGAGCCAGTCCAAACAACAGCCCCAACAGAACACCGAGCTTAGCACAAAACGCCACAGCCATTGGAAGTGATGGAAATGTATTCTCTACATTCAGACTGATTCTGCTCGCTCCTAGGGATGACTACATTTAGTAGGGACGTGAGTCTTCTAGGGCATCATCACTGCGCTACGAGGACGCAGGCGCATCCTATCTGCGTATGGGCGACGCAGTACGGATGGGCGGATCGTTCCTAAAGTATCGATACTGGTGTTGTATCGAAAGGATCGATCCTCACATAAAAATATCGATTCTAAAGTGCATTTTTTTAACCACTAATTTTATTTATTAAGAAACTCGGTGCATAAAATAAGCTTCTAAATGGAAAAATAGACTATATTAGCGAACAATAGTAGAGCTATTTCTCCTGCTCATTGGAACACATGCAACTGAAAGACAGAACCAATCAATCACAGACAGCGTTTAAAACGTTTGTTCAAATAGAGCTGCGTTTCCCAACAGCATCAGAAGCATAAGAAACCATTTCCACATTACATTACATATCATTATTACTATATATAAAAATAATTCTGAAAAATGCATCACGATTTCTACACAAATATGAAGCAGCAATAATAATCGTTTCCTGAGCAGCAAATGATATTAGATTTATTTCTGAAGGATTATGTGACACTGAAGACTGGGATGATGATGCTGAAAATTCAGCTTTGATCACAGATGCATTTTAAATTACATTTTTAAAATAGGCCTACATTAAAATAGAAAATAGTTATTTCAATATTTCACAATATTGCTGTTTTTACTGTATTTTTGTTCAAATAAGTGCAGCCTTAGTGAGCATGAGACTTATTTAAAAAATATTACAAAATCTTACTAACCCCAAACTTTTGTGTACATGTAATATTGATTTTAAATAGGCTAGTTTGTGTAAGTAAATTTAAACTGTTAGTAAATGTTCAAATGGATTCTGGTATGTTCTGTAATTGCTGTTAATAAATCTGTCAGAAAAACAAAATGCTAAAATTTCACTTTTAGGAGTACAGCATTCTGGCAGCCTTTTAAAAAAATAACCATGGTTTTATTACAGTAACCACAGTTTACCACAGTATTTGTAGTAAAACTGTAGTAACCACAAATTTACCATGATAATAATAATACATTTTTGTACTTAACATGTTTATTTTTGAAGGTGCACCTTTGTAATTTATATATACCCTTAAAGCATGCATACTTGTATGGTACTAATATGCCCCCTTTTAGGGGTACAGGTGCACCTTTGAGATTACTGCCCCAGTAAAGGGCTAAAATACAATTTTAGTATATTTCATTTCTGACAGTGTAAACAAACAAAAAAAAAGGCCTGTGAAATGTTTAAAAAAAACATGGCTTTAAAATCTAATATAAATTGAGTATAATTAATACACAAACACCACAAATGATGCTAAGAATGAAATATATTTCATCTTGGTAGTTTAATGTACAGAAACACATAATTGATTTTTAAAAATCATTAAAGTAATGATTGATATGATGAATGATTAAAGACGAAAGATTAAGTCTCACAAAAATAGGTTCATCAAAAGAAATATATTGCATACAGAAAATGAATAGAATTTGTTTGTTTGTAATTTGATGTGTTTGTTCACATTGTATAACCATAAGCACATTTTGTCATGAAATTCTCAGTAATATAATATATCAGTACATGTAGGTTTGAGGGTTTATGTCATTCTCATTATTCTCCATGATTATTTGCATTATATTCTCATTACTGTAATAAAGTAGCCTACTTTTAATTCATTAAACAAATGACTGTGATACATCACTTTTACAGCAGATATTAAAAGCAATACAAACAATACTAATATGACATATACGTACTTTAAAATGTAAATAATATCTAATATCTTTAGAATTTCAGTAATGAGAATAATATATTTTTTTCTTTACAGTAATTGCAAAAGTGGAAATTATGTGAAAATGCGTTTAGTTGTCATGAACATTTCATAATGCAAGAAAACTGCTCTAAATGGTCCTAAAAACTGTTTTATGGGTTTACGATCTTCAAGCAATGAGTGAAATATGACTTAGACATGCTCTTGACAGGATTTGAAAGATTCACCCAAGAAGAAAACAACAACATATCAAAGAACATCTCAGAGATGAAAGCATGAAAATGTTAAGATTCTGATTCTGAAACTTATCTTTTAAGTTGAAAAGTGCATACGATTTAGCGCTAATATTGTGTCATCCAAAAGAAGACTGAAAATCTCCTCAGTCAGATGCATTTTCACAGTGTACTGGTCAGCACTGTAGTCTAGCCAACTTCTCTCCTCGTTATGAAGTTCCTGAATCTAGAAATAGATAAAAAGCCAAAATCAGACATTTTCAGTTCTAACATTTACTGCAATCTTAAATAATATTTGAGCTAAAGTTACACCAAGAACACTAATTTCATAAGCGAGCATATTATTATAGGAGTGCCTTTACACACACACCAGTATAAAGTCCACTCTGTCTCTCTTGGCGTACCAGTATTTGCACAGTTTTTGGAGCATCTCTGTCATCTGTTGCTCGCTTCGCTCTAAATTCAGAATTTTCTGTATCTCTTTTCTCACGGCAACCTGCAAATAACATTAGATTAGCACACTGTAAATGTTCTTTAAAGTACTTTCATCAAAATGGTAGTTCAACAGAGAAAAAAAAACAAAAAACAAAAATAAAATAAAATAAAAACTTTGCATTAATATTATTTTAATGGTTCATACAGCTGATTGCAAATTTTTTTACCTTTAAAAATGGGACTGAAATTTGACTGGATTGCAGAGCTGAGATCACAGATTGATCATCTATATTCTGGGCAGATTGTTTTGTCCTTAACAGATCACCCCAAATCTCATGAAGTACATCAGATGTTAACTGAAAGATCACCTACAGTGTAAAATGAATAAGGTTTAGATTAGAGTTTTGTTTCTCTCATTCATTTAGCATTTTTATAGTCATTTGTTTTGTACACAATCCTAAAGACTAACCTGCCGATAACGTTTGCGACTATCGTCGTCTAATAAATAGCTTGGAGTTTCATAAAGGTCGAGAGTGTCTTCATTTGCTTGGCCACACAAAATCTCCACTGCAGCGTCCACTAATCTGTACACAATGCCATCTTCATGGGGTGGCACCTTTATCTTTGGTGGCGTGTCTGGTTGGGCCTGATGCCACTGATCCAAGACACATGGCATAAAATGACCATCCTCACCTTTTCTGACTTCCTAAATATCAAAGAGAAAAGTGCAGTAATAGTAAACAAAAATGGCATTTTTCAATTATTCAAATTTCATGCACAGATATTATTATTATTTTATTCTTCACTAAAGCAAATTCTGCAGTTGTTTTGACAACTTACAGTATCTGTAGAGTGATTGTCATGCAATGCTTTAATCCTTTGTCTCTTTCTATTATCCTGAGCACAGTGAACTCCATCTTTATCCAGCTCTTCTGACAGCTTAGCATCCTCATGATGCCTGTTTTGATGGAGCTCATTATGATGGAGCTCAAAGGCGGTCTGTAAAATACAGGTGCTTATTAATAGGTACAACTGCCATATGCTATGATAACGTTTGTGTAAACTGTAGTTCCCATTCAGTCGGTCACTCCGAGTCACGTCGGATGACCAACAAAATTGGGATCTCGCCAGAGAGACCAATCCACGTCGAGTGTAACTAAACGAGCCAATGGACATTGGCATGTGGTAATTCACATCCAGCTGCCGCTGATCACAGCGTGAGTATAAGAGGCAGCAGGTGCACCGCATTATTTCATCCTTTCGCTTCGGAGCCGAGCGGTAGTGGTGAAGCTACTGCTCTTCCCTTCAAAGAGAGTGTTCTGCGAGTGAGTGCGGGCGTTACGGCACAGCAGCGGTGGTCACGCCGTTCGGGAGAAAGATCTTCCTGCTGACAGTCGCACTAAGAGTGTGCGGTGGCCAACTCCTCTGCGTGCTTCAGCACTGAAAGAGCATTTCTCTAAAAGAGTAACACGGGTGATCGCGTCTTTTTGAAGATGTCTTATCACCCGTGTGTTTCTGGGTGTGGTTGTTTCATGGCACCTCAGGACGGTCACGATCGCTGCCTCACGTGTCTGGGCATTCAGCATGCTGAGGAGGCTTTCGTGGATGGCTCATGTTCTTCTTGTGGGGACATGACCATCTCGGAGTTGCGTAATAGACTCCATTATGTCAAACATAGCGGAGTCCCTCTGCCTCTGCCGCGATCCAGCGTTCGGGAACCCGGGGTGGCACTGCGTCCGGTGGAGTCAGAGGTGATTTGAGGATCACGGTGAGGGCTTCCCCAAGTGGAGCTCCTCACCCCTCAAGCACTCCGCAGCCGGTGGAGCTGTCGGTGTAGCTGCCGAAGGAACGCGCTGGGCCCTCTGCTGGATGGGGTGCACCAGGCGTTTCCTTCGGTGCCCCCTCTGACGACCAGATGTCGATCGCTGCATCGGAGGGCGAGCGCTCTCTCTCTCCGGGGATGACGACTCTGCTGCGTTGCTTCCTTCGGGTATGGTAGCGTTGTCCGAGCCAGACCCAGAGATGACGGCTATGCTTTCCCGGGCCGCCAAGAATGTCGGGCTCGTGTGGAATACTCCACCGCGTCCCGATCCTTCGAGGTTGGACGAGTGGTTTCTCGGGGGGGGTCGCGCTGGTTCTCAGCACCCCCTCCGGTGCCATTCTTTCCGGAAGTGCATGAGGAGCTTACAAGATTGTGGAAGGCACCTTTTACTGCCCGAAACAAATCTTGTGGCTCCTCCTCCCTCACCACCCTCGATGGTGGGGCCGCTTTGGGGTATGCGGGCATCCCCTCGGGGATGCAACTATGTCCAACAGCTGCTACAACCCTGCGGGGTGACCTGTGTCTCCCCTCACGGGCCTCTAAGTATTCGTCAGGTCTAACTGGCAGTGCTTATAGAGCCTGTGGGGAGGCGGCTTCTGCCCTCCACGCCATGGCGTTACTGCAGGTCCACCAGGCCAAAGCCCTGAAAGACCTGCACGAGGGTGGTTCTACATGAGCTGCGTGCAGCGACGGACCTCGCGCTTCGAGCGACGAAGGTGACCGCACCACGGTCTCTGGGTCGTGCGATGTCCACGCTAGTGAGCTGTCTCGAGCAGCACTTCCAGGGGAGTGGACTCCATCCCCAGGCGGTTCAGCTGGTTTGGGGACGGTTCGGAGTTGCTCAGGTGGACCTGTTTGCATCTCCAGAAACCACCCATTGCCAGTGGTTCTACTCCCTAACCGAGGCAACGCTCGGCACGGATGCACTGGCACACAGCTGGCCCCGGGGCCTGCGCAATATGTGTTCCCCCCAGTGAGCCTATTAGCACAGACACTGTGCAAGATCAGGAAGGATGAGGAGCAGGTCCTGTTAGTGGCTCCATATTGGCCCAACAGGACCTAAGAGCCCTACAAACTGCCCCCTTTGAGCCTTTGCGGTCAGTCGAGTTGAAGTTTCTTTCTATGAAAACTCAACTCCTGACTGCATTGGCCTCGATCAAGAGGGTGGGGGACCTGCAGGCTTTTTCGGTCGACGAATTGTGCCTTGAGTTTGGGCCGGCTGACTCCAGTGCAACACTGAGGCCCCAGCTATGTGCCCAAGGTTCCTACCACTCCCTTCAGGGACCAGGTAGTGAACCTGCAAGCGCTGCCCCTGGAGGAGGCAGACCCAGCCCTAGCTTTGCTCTGTCCTGTACGCGCACTGCGACAGTATGTGGATAGAACTCAGAGCTTCAGGACATCAGAACAGCTCTTTGTCTGTTACAGAGGACAGCAGAAGGGGAGGGCTGTCTCCAAGCAGAGGATGGCCCACTGGATAGTGGATGCCATCACATTGGCCTATGAAGCACAAGGTGTGCCCTGCCCGGTCAGGTTGCGTGCTCACTCCACTAGGGTCGCATCGTCCTGAGCGTTGGCTCGTGGTGCCTCGCTAGCAGACATCTGTAGAGCTGCGGGTTGGGCAACTCCCAACACGTTCGCTAGGTTTTATAGCCTATGTGTCGAACCGGTTTCCGCCTGTGTCACCGGCTTGGCTCCTCAGCGAAAGCATGAATTAATGCAGTGCACCTGCTGCCTCTTATACTCACGCTGTGATCAGCGGCAGCTGGATGCGAATTACTGCATGCCAATGTCCATTGGCTTGTTTAGTTACACTCGAAGTGGATTGGTCTCTCTGGTGAGATCCAAATTTCGGCTGTCATGCGGCGTGACGTCTCCGTTCCCTCCTTCAGGGAACGAGGGTTACATACGTAAGCGAGACGTTACCCAAAAAATTTAAATTCTGTCATTTAATCATTCTCATGTTTTTAACACCTGCCCGAGAAAAAGTAATATATTTAAAATACAATTATTTAATATAAGTATAGTTCAAATCTATTAACATATTTACGGACATATCGCTTGAGACTTACTGATATAAACATTAGGCTATAATTAAACTTTATTTGGAGTAGGCTATTACTTATGCACAATGCACATTTCTTAATATTAAGCATAAAATGTGTTTTAATGTTACTATTGATTGTTTAATCTTTGAACAATCAAGTCTTTAAATGCAAGATATTTAAAGTGTACCAAAAGTATATACAAATATACTTCAGTATATCTTTTGTTGGACTTCGCCACTACTTCCACACAATTAAAGTGCATTAAGTACAAAATTAGTTGTTCCAATTTAGCAGACTTTAAGTATACCAGTTTAGTATACTAAAAGTACAATTACAGGGTATTTTTTATAAAGGACATAAATATGTAAATACATTTGTAGTTTACTTAGCATGAAATAAATGTTTCAAATACATTTTAGTATATAATTTTTCACTATGGTGTATGACTCTGTTTGCAAGAATTGTTGATGCTGCTCTTTTCTAAACAATGAAATCATACATTGAACAGAGGCTGTTGAGATCCAGTAAGGACAAAAAGCACCTTAAAAACACTGTCAAATCAGTACATAAGTCTTACGCTATATTCCAAGTTTTCTTAAGCGTTATGTTGAATTGTGCATAGCTTTGTGTGAGGAACAGACATGTTGAGTTTAGTTTACTATCATTCCAGACCTATACAGTGTATACTGTAATGGAATAATAGAACGGAACAATAAAAAAGACTGTAAACAATAAACACTCAAAAAATTACAATTAAGACTGTGTGACCGATATATGAGTCATTTTAAAAGTATTTTTTTTCTTGTCATGGCAAAGCTGAATTTTTAGAAGCCATTACTTCAGTCTTCAGTGTCACATGATCCTTCAGATATCATTCTAATATGCTGATTTGCTGCAAGAAGAAACATTTCTTATTATTATCATTGTTGAAAACAGTTGTGCTGCTTAATATTTTTGGGAAACGTTGATACATGTTTTTCTCAAGATTCTTTGATGAATAGAAGCTTTTTAGAAATAGATTTTATGAACGTTTTACTGTCAAAAAAAATTGTACTAATCAAAAATTTTTGAATGGTAGTGTACATACTTTCACTATATGCAAAAGGGATACATTTATCTTAACATCTCATTTTGCGTTCCACAGAAGAAGGTCAAACCTGTTTGGAATGGCATGAGGGTGATTAAATGGTTCCAGAATTTTCATTTTTGAGTGAACTATTCCTTTAAGTTCTTGGTGTCACTTACTCTTGTTGAGGGCATTTCAAAGGCATGTGAAAGGTTTCTTGCTCCATCTGACATGTCTTCTTGAGGTTCTTTTTGTCGTGTGCATGTGGTGTTTGTAGGTATGGTCCCATCTGTAGGAGGACACTGACTAAGTTTATGCCCTCTTTGTCCATCTGCCGACGATATGTCCTTCTGTTGTTTATCTCTCTTTGCCCTAGGCTGCTCCTCATCTAAGAAGGAATCTTCATCCACCCCAGTCTCTACATCACTACTATGTTCTCTGTGTATGTGAGCGATGTCCTCGGCTCTGACCAGGACACCGTGGCTTTTGTCGCAGGTGAAGTACTTCACACCTCTAAAAGTTCCATTGTGGTTTCCATTAGGTGCGTCCAAAGCAACACCAGCCCAAAACCCATTGGCAAACGCCGTGAGGCCTTTATATTTCAGCACACCCGGTCTGGAGTTACACACAAGAACTCTGTCTCCAATTTGAAAGGAGGACAATGGATCCGAGATTTCATTTCTTGCATCTTCATGAAGTGAGCTAGTGTACTCCGAACAGTCATTTTCCTCTGTATCCTCACATAGAGCTCCATTAGTATCATCGTTTACCTCCTTTTCCCTCAGACTGTTAGAGTCTAGACTCTGAGACTCTTTTCTTTTCAGAGAGAAGTCCACAGGGAGAGGAGGGAGGTTCTCGCTGTTAATTGAGAGATCTTCTACAGAATCAGGTGGAGCTGGAAGTTCCTCCTCACTGGTCCATGTAATAATCTCAAAGGCAGGAGGAGGAGGAGGAGGACAACCATAGCTGTCAAGACCTGATGCGGCTCCTCCTTTAACGGATGGAGGGAGTTCTGCACTTCCGTAAGACAAAACCTCATCTACAGGAGAGAGAATTTCTGACAGCGTCGACTCTACAGTTGCTTGTCTTTCGTAACGTGGCGGTGTACAGCGCCCTTCCTGTTTATTGTTTAAATAAGGCTGAGAATTGTCTATGTATTTTTCTGCAAAAACTAAAGAGCAACTACTTGCTTGAGCTGCTTCAATCTTCTCCTCATCGAGACAGTCCCTTTCTTCTTCAGACCAAGCGAGTGCTTCACTATGAAATGAAATTGCCTCTGACTTCTCATCTATCTCAGATAGACTGACATCACAAGATGGATTATCCTGAGCCTTTCTTATTTCCACACTTACTGCTTCCAGAATTAAGTTTTCAATAAGTCGATTGTCTGTGACGGTCTCATTTGTACACGCCTGAGTTTTTTGTTCAGGAAACTCATTGGTTTTATCAGTTTTGGAGTATGAAAGAGATGATTTCCATTGCCCCTCGGCATCCTGGTCACAGATATTGTGGTTGTTGTTCAGCATCAGCATACTGTGAAGTCTCTGATTGTTCTGTACATTTAGAGCTGTGGTCTCTGCTGTTGTGCTGCCATGGACCACATTTGTCAACTTTATGTCTTCTTGCTCCTTGGGTTTAAGATGGCTCTTCTTAGAGTCCAATCGGAGATCATCTTTTTTGTCAGATGACAAACTGGACACTATTGGGGCTCGGAGTGAATCTGAATGAGGCTCACGGTTGAGTGTGAAATGCTGGATATTTAATACAGGCTTCATTGGCACTTCAGCTGGATGTTGTGGTCTTTCTCTCTTGAGTGTGCAGGTGTCCTCATAAAGCCCTTGTACCTTCTTCTGAGTGTCTTGTTCTGAAAATGTTATCAAATATTCACTGTTGTCAAAAATCCGAATGGAATGTTAATGGATAATTTGGAACCAATCCTAACTAATAATAAAAATAATTGCAGTTTTTGTAAGAAGTCTCTTCTGCTCACCAAGGCTGAATTTATTTGATCAAAAATACAGGGAAAACAGTAATATTGTAAAATATTATTACAATTTAAAACAACTGTTTTCTGTTTTAATATACTTTAAAATATGTATATTCCTGTGATTCAAAGCTGAGCCTTTACCCAGCCATTACTCCAACCTTTTCTTCAGTCTTCAGAAATCATTCTAATATGCTGATTTATTATCATTGTTGGAAACTGTTGTGCTGCCTAATTATTTTTTTTTTTTTCAAACCTGTGATACCTTTTTCAGGATTCTTTGATTAATTCAAAGTTCAAAATAGAAATCTTTTCTAACAATATAAGTCTTTACCATCAATTCTTTTTTAATCAATTTAGCATGTCCTTGCTGAATAAAAATATTTTTTTTTTCCAAAAAAAGAAAGATAAAAATTTACTAACCCCAAACTTTTGATTGCAGTATACATTGCTACAAAATATTTCTAATTAAAATAAATGCTGTTCCGTTTAACGTTTTATTCAGTCACCGTGATTTTGCCAAGTAAGACATGTTCCTGGATCAACATCTTTTTTTGATCTTGGATCAACATTATTGTCCAGAAATATAGAACTAACACTATCCCTACCCCTAAACCTAACTCTACCCATAATGTATCCCTTAAAGAGTATATGCACTTGAATAACAAGTGTGTAGAAGCACCCAACTCATTTCCTGTAAACTTATCCCTCAATTCTGATTGGTTGATTGGAATGTTGTTCCAGGATCAACATGAATGTTGTTCCAGGATCAACATGGATGTTGATCCAGGAACATGTTGCAAGCATATACGAATGATTTAAAGAATCAAATGATACTTAGGACTGGAGTAATGGTTGATGAAAATTCAGCTTTGCAATACAGTAATAAATTATATTTTTAAGTATATTAAAATAGAAAACTGCCATTTTTCTTCTAATTTTAGTTGATATAGTCTGATCTTATTTGATTCTAGAACCTCTCTTGGATTCTGATTTTTACTTTTTTGATATTGTAACAGTTTGGCATTGTTTATGTGCAGTCATATGCTATAAATGCCACAGTAAATCAGTATGGGCATTGAGTCATTTGCTCACAGCATGAGTCAGCAGAAACTAAACATACTGTAAATCAGCACTCACAATGAATTGCAGAACACTCAATAACAACAGAAAGACATCTATCAAAGAGAAAAGTGTGAAAAAGTAAAATCAGACTGTATGATGTCTGACTGCTTTCTTTTACTGTCTGAAATGAAGATGAAGCCTGACAACTAAGCGTTCTTTTAACAGACACAATGTGTTCATGGAAAGCTTCAAAACACAGAACCCTCTCTACCCACCATTAACTTCAGGTCCTGATT
Source organism: Barbus barbus (assembly GCF_936440315.1). NCBI lineage: Eukaryota > Metazoa > Chordata > Actinopteri > Cypriniformes > Cyprinidae > Barbus > Barbus barbus. Next base: position 18,348,129 of record NC_136733.1, on the reverse strand, counting down.
TCAAAGCCTGCACAGAGTCACGCTGACATGAAGTGCTTCCACCATCAGTCTTGCTGATTCTTTCTGGACTGATAAGGTGAACAGAAGCCTGGTTCTGTCGGCTGTACCTGTGAGAGGGACTAGCTGGAGGATTATTTGATTCTGCGACTTGCAAAATATCCTGCTTGGCCGGGACGAATTCCACTTGGTTCCTCTTCCTTCCTAAAGTCCACACTTCATCTGATGACAACAGCCTCCTCAAACCTGCCTTACCCAACAAGCTGAAGGAAAACAAGCAAAAATACATTTTACAAAAATATGATTTTTTTTTTTTTTTTTACATCATTTGTTAATCTAGGTTCATGTTAATAAAAAAAAAAAAAAAAAAAAAAAAAAAAATATATATATATATATATATATATATATATATATATATATATATATATGTATATTGTACTGTTCATTATTAAATCATTATTAAATGTTAATTTGTGCAACTTGAAATATTAAAAATGTATTAGTATATGCTTAGAATATACATTATAAAAATAGGCTCCAAAAGGTGGTTTTCATAGTGATACAATAGAAGAACCATTTCAGAAACCTTTCAATGAACATTTTTGATTAATCTTAGCAGGAAGAATATTTTTGTAACCTGAATACCCTTTTTCCACTCTGTCAAAAAAATATTATTTATTATCTAATTGCGATTATTAGATTATTAGGTTATAAGCATATAAGCAAATGCTATTCTAGTCTTTCTACTTAAAAATGTCATGTTTAATTCAGTGTGCTATTAATTTGTGTTTCTAATTATTTGTTAAATTTACTAACAATTTATGCCTGTAAAATTGTCCAAATGAAGTTCTTAGCAATGCATATTACTAATGAAAAATTAAGTTTTCATATATTTTTGGTAGGAACTTTACAAAATATCTTCATGGAACATTATCTTTACTTAATATCCTAATGATTTTTGGCATAAAAGAAAAATCAATAATTTTGACCCATACAATGTATGATTTTATGAACGTTAACGTAAATCTATTTCTACAAATATACTCACAATTCATGATACCTAAATGTACTAATGATACTAATGTTAACAAATTGAAGTCTTACCCTTATAATTATAACATCATTTTTTTACAAGATCATCTTTATCCCATATGAAAGAAAAGACATTTTCTGAAATATGAATCTTCTAATAAATTTAGCAATTTTGTGCAATTACATTAAGTGAGGACTGAGGCTTTCAGCTTCAAACAGAATCCTCATTCTCCATTCATTCTAATTCGGAAAAAGTAAATAATGAACTTAAGTAAGTACTTAGGATGTTCATTTTTGAATAAACTACTGCTTTAATTTTATATATTAAATTATATAACTGACACAGAACTAATGCCTACTCATAAAAATAGAGTGAGAGTGAAAAAGCGAGAATCAGAGAGAAGGAGAGAGAGAGAAATGCCGTCCACCTACCCTGACCTGTTCATGACTGGCATACTGCCATCACAAAGGGGCTGAGTCGCGAGCAAGCAGCCAGAGGAACAGTAGACTGTCCTCCTTCAGGTCCCCTGTGAGACACTGCTGCCACTCCCCAAATATCGTGTCAACTCGCAGTTGCAGTCGAGCCGGTGGCTGAGAGAGCAGTCATCCTGCATCTCTGTCTACAGCTATGCCCTCTTTTTATTCTCTTTAACTTCTTCCTGCTTGCTTCACTCTCTCTCTCTCTTTCTCTCTCTCTCTCTTTCATCCAGTAACTCCCTCCTCCCATCCAGCCTCCCCCTCCTCTCTCTCACTCACTCAATCTATCTATCTCCACTCTATCTCACGACTTCCTTCCATTTCTCTCTCTCTCCAAGGGTAATTACTCTGAGTGGTGCATCGTAACCAAGACAGACAGTAAATGCTGTAGATAACAAGCTCATGATAGGCACACACTTTTGCCATGTCTCCTCCTCTGCTGTGTGTCATGCAGGATTTGCCAGACAGTAAGTGGTGCACTGCAGTATTTCCTCCTGAGGTGTTACTCTACATAAATATGTTGGCACTGTCTCTGCTTACTGTATATGGGAACTAAGCATCCCACTACTCCTCTGTGTAAGAGTATGAAAATAAATGGTGGAATAATAGTGATAACACTTGCCTCCCTTCCTCTCTTGGTGCTTTATCTGTGCTTCTAGCATCTGGTTTAATCCCAGGCTGCATAACACCCTCTTCCTCCTGCAAAACATCAGCATAAAAATCAGTACTGCTATAAATGTGGCATCTGAGCATTATGGGAAATTATCACATGGTTTTGCACTCCTGTTCAGTTCGTCATATTATTGCAGTGACAACACTGGGAACTGTTGCATTTTGGACTTTGTTAAAGTCTTTGTTAAATTTAATAATTTAACGCCAACTGGGATAAAATATTAAAATTAGGGCTGTCAATCGATTTTTTTAATCGTGATTAATCACATGATCATCATGAGTTAACTCGTGATTAAGTTTTTAATACTCTAATCAACATGGGCATGGATAAATATGGATGCTTTATGCAAATGTATGTTTATTATTATTGAAACCACAGTCAACATAGAGCATGAAGACTAGACATGTTTCAAAGGGAGAAGGGTCTGGCTGAAGACTTGCACTTGCACTCTCAGACTTGCACGCTCAGACTTGCACGCTCAGACTTGCACTCTCAGACTTGCACTCTCAGACTTGCACTCTCAGTACTTGCATTCTCTCAGTACTTGCACGCTCAGTACTTGCACTCTCAGACTTGCACTCTCAGTACTTGCACTCTCAGTACTTGCACTCTCAGTACTTGCACTCTCAGTACTTGCACTCTCAGTACTTGCACGCTCAGACTTGCACTCTCAGTACTTGCACTCTCAGTACTTGCACTCTCAGTACTTGCACTCTCAGTACTTGCACTCTCAGACTTGCACTCGCAGTACTTGCACTCTCAGTACTTGCACGCTCAGTACTTGCACACTCAGACTTGCACTCTCAGTACTTGCACTCCTATGATCATTACAATATTGTTGAATATTGTTCTGTATTTGTAAATACTTCAAATTATGAAAGTAAATGGTTTACAGATGCTATTTCACATTGTCTTTAACCACAGTATCACTGAAGAAAAGAGCAGATTTCTGATTTGTGGAATACCATATAACTGGAAGTGTTCTCCGGCTTGGTGATTCCATTCTTATTTGGCAGAGTCTGTGTTTGCAGCGCTTGTCTTAAGCGAACAGCTGCCTGTTTGATATGAAGAATGTCTCTCTGATGGTGGAGAAGCAACCTTCTCTGCTGCCGGCCTGATCTGTACATGTTTCGCCAGTGGTGGATCTCTGTCTAACATAAATAAATCAGCATAAATAAAATACATCTACTGTTTGTAATGTCTGTTATGTCTCTAACCAAGGCTACATTTATTTAATCAAAAATACAGTAAAAATAATGATATTGTGATATATTATTACAGTTAAAATTGTTTCCTGTTTTATTATGTATTCAAATGCTGTTTATTTCTGTGATAGCAAAGCTGAATTTTCAGGAGTCTTTAGTGTCACATGAAGAAATGGTTCTTATATACAGATTTTGGTCCTCAAGAAATATTCCTTGTTATTATCAGTGTTGAAAACAACTGTCCTGCGTATATATTTTTTAGAAATCATGATATATTTTCAGTATTCTTTAATATAATGAAATAAATCAAAATGTCTTTACTTCTAAAAGTATTGATTTTATTGATTTATTTATGATGAAAGTGCTACCACTTTTAATCAGTTTAATGCATTCTTGCTAAATAAAAGTGTTAATGTATTTTTTTTTTTTAAAGTACTGACCCCAAACTTAAAAAGTCACCTGCTCTTGTTGGAATCTGTGAATTACTTCCTCCTGCTTCTGCTTGAGTTCCTTGAAAGCAAGTATATCATCTTGTACTGTTCCACGGCTGATGAAAAGATGTGTTATATGACAATATGGACAGGTTACAAAATGACTGCAACAATGACGGCAAATTTTCAAACACAAATATTTGCGGTAAAAAAAAAAACCTGCATAAACAAATTGCATCTGTTCTGAAATGATGAGGAATAACAGCTATGACAAATACGATACAGAGTAAAATGCGGTATTGCACTTCCTGTGTTGGGAGGGTTACTTAAAAAAATTATTCTCATACAAATATGAAAATATTTACTAAAATGTAATCAGTTAAGTTAATAAATCACCTCAAGGCTATATATGCAGATAAAATAAGAAAAAAAACCTATAATACATAGTGACTTACTTGTTTTCTGTACTACTGAATTTGAACATGCTTGACTCGAGACCAGAGTGGTGTTGTGAAAGGTGCAATTTGCGCATGTGATTATCACCAGCCTGATGTGATAATAAGGTTCTGCCATTGTTAACACAATGTTTCTTTTCTTATACACTCTGGGTATATTTATCCTTTCCTTACATCCTGCTAATAATCCAAATTTTTTCACTAAGTGCATCAGTAATCTGATTACATCCTTTTATAATGTAACTTTAACAGAATCTTTTTTTGTATTGTGATCATGTAACATCACTACAAGTCTTCTGCTACTCACTTTATGCAATGCTCCAACCAGTCAAGCTCAGCTTGGGTCTTCTCCCAGAGCACTTTCTCCCTGAGCCTGAAGAGTGCGCTGTACTGCCGTGCCCTCAGCTCCTCTTCCCTCAGGAACTGCTGGCTCTGGGCCAGGGAAAGGTGGCTGTGGAGGCGCTGGTTGTACAACTCGCTCAGCTCACTCCACTACAAATCGCATTAATAGAGGAGCCAGACATAAATGTGCGTTCAATACTTTGACATAAACTTGCCTTGCACGGCCTTTAGTGCACATTTGCAATTTGTAACTGTGCTACAGACAGTCTATCCTATAGAAAGTACAATGATACAGTGATGGTATATTGTATGGTATTGTATGCTAATTTAATAAACACCACACTACTAAATGATTATACTACATTCATTTTACATAGTATTCCAAGTTATTTTGAAGAAAACCATGGTACCATCACGATGCATGTTAAAAACTAAAACATCGTCATGGTAGGGTAAGAAGGGGGAAGAAGCTCCCCTTAAAATGTGCATTTACCTTTAAATTGTAACATATTTAGAGGGATGATGATGCTTATTAATGCAAGTAATTAGAAACACACACACATACATACAAGTTGTCAAAGTATTTCACAATATAGTGAGGAATTTAAGTGATTTGGTCCAACAAGCACACGCGCACACACACATTTTTCAATCATATAAAATACTAAATCAGCTGCTGTGTTTTGAAAAGTTTGTTGAATAAAATAATATTCTTACATATTCATACATTTACAGGCATATAGATATACATTTCATTGCCCATATTTTAATTTAAGATATATGCCTACCATAAAGACAAGACTGTGAATTCAAATGGAATGAATGGAATGATTTCACTTACGGTTTAATGAATAGGAAAAATGTGTCTAACACATGGAATTACTGAATAACCCCTTATTAAGTATTACATTTTGTGCCAATTCTGTTGCCCACAAATCCCTCATTATCAAATAGACATTAAAAACTTTAATATTCTACTTATTACAATGTCACAGATCACTGTTTCTACAGACAAAAATTATACCAATTAACCTCAAAACAGTTTTGACTGTTTAAATTTCACAAATGAAGTGAAAAAATTAAAATATTTTATATACTGTCTATATACAGTGCCCTCCAAAAGTATTGGAACAGTGAGGCCAATTCCTTTATTTTTGCTGTAGACTGAAAACATTTGGGTTTGACATCAAAAGATGAATATGAGATGAGAGATTAACATTTCAGCTTTTATTTACAGGTATTTTCATCTGGATCTGATACACAACTTAGAAGATAGCACCTTTTGTTTGAACCCACCCATTTTTCATGTCACCAAAAGTATTGGAACAGATAGAATTAACATAGATTAAAGTGAAAAAGACTTCATATTTAGTTGCAAATCCTTTGCTTTCAATAACATTGACATCACCAAACTTTTGCATTCTTCTTTTGTGATGCTTTTCCAGGCTTTCACCGCAGCCTCTTTCAGTTTTGGGGGGTTACTCCCTTCAGTCTCTTCTTTAGCAGGTAAAATGCATACTGTACAGGGTTTAAGTGTGGAGATTGACTTGGCCAGTCTAAAACCTTTCACTTCTTGCCCCTGATGAACTCCTTTGTTGTTTTGGCACTATGTTTTGGGTCATTATCTTGCTGCATGATGAAGGATCTCCCAATCAGTTTGGTTGCATCTTTCTGTAAATTGTCAGACAGAGTTCATTTTGCTGCTGCCATCATGTGTTACATCATTAATGAAGATTAATGAGCCTGTCCCAGAAGAAGCGATGAAAGCCCAAGCCATTACATTACTTGTGTAATGTGTACTATAATGTACACCTGTGTACACTTTGTTTCAGAGGAGCTTGTAGGTTTGGGATCACGAGCAGATCCTTTCTTTCTCCAAACTTTAGCCTTTCCATCACTTTGGTCCATAAAATCAGTCCATAAAACCTTGTCCCAGAATTTTTGAGGCTCGTCTCCTATTCTTCTTGCTAATGAGTGGTTTGCATCTTCTGGTGTAGCCTCTGTACTTTTGTTCATGAAGTCTTCTGCGAACAGTAGATTGTGATACCTTCACTCCTGCCCTCTGGAGGTTGTTGCTGATGTCACTAACAGTTGTTTTAGGGTCTTTCTTTACAGCTGTCACAATGTTTCTGTTATCAACTGCAGATGTTTTCCTTGATCTACCCGTTTGAGGTGTTACTTAGTACACCAGAGGTTTCTTTCTTCCTCAGGAGATTCCAAATGGTTGTACTTGCTATTGCCAGTGTTTGTGCAATGGTTTGATTGATTCTTCTCTCAGCTTCACAATTGCTAGTTTTTCACCCATAGACACCTCTCTGGTTTTCATGCTGGTTACACGTCTAACTAACTATAAATGCAGTCTGCACGGATCTGAAACTGAGCGCAGACATTCAGTGCTATTTATTGTTTGAATGATCAATTAATAGGACACACCAGGGCAACAAAACACCCCTGTCAGTCACATGTTCCAATACTTTTGGTAACATGAAAAATGGGTGGGTTCAAACAAAAGGTGTTATCTTCTAAGTTGTGTATCAAATCCAATCCAGATGAAAATACCTGTAAATAAAAGCTGAAATGTTAATCTCTCATTTTATATTCATCTTTTGATATCAAAACCAAATGTTTACAGTCTACAGCAAAAATAAAGGAATTGGCCTTACTGTTCCAATAATTTTGGAGGGCACTGTATATGTATGTGTGTGTGTATATATATATATATAATTGATATTTAATTGATCACCTTGCTTGTGGAGTCATTGCTCTCACTACTGTCACTTTGCTCCTCCTGTCCCTTTTCTGTCTGCTCAATCTGTGCTCTACAATCTGCAGCACACAGTCCCATATCTAAAATAATATATACATATATTAAAATAATAAATTCTTTCAAAGATTTTAAATACCTTTTTCATGTTGAGAGTAATAAACTCTGGAGCACATACCCACTCCATCTTTTTCACCTTTAATCTCTTTTTTAATTGACACTCTTTCTTGTCTGTGGTTTGTCTCTGTGTCAGACAAAGTTTCCCTTGATTTGGCTCCACAGATGCCCTGTCCAGCGGGTTGTGACTGTCTCAGAGCCCCTTTGCGGTCTGTGATTCGCAGCCAGGCGGCCTCATCGTCCATGTGTGTATCTAGAGCACTGATTGTCTTCCTAAGAGCCTCCTCTCTGTGTCTGTGAGTTGCCAGAGCGTTTTGAGCCCACTTTGCATCAGCTGCACTCACAGGACTGCCAGCTTCACCCGGTGTGCCTGAGCTCTGATCCACCTGCTCAGCTCTGCTGGTTCAAAGATGGCTAGCATGAGTGATGCTAGCATGCATAAAATCAAACATACAAATAGTTGCATAATGCATAACAGTGTTGTTATTGTTATAAAATTTAAATAAAGCTGAAATAAAGTAAAATAAAATTAAATTAAATATTACATGGAAAACCTAATCTGTCTAGCTACACTATCAAAGTAATTAAGAATATTAAATGTTTTTTAATTAAATCTCTTATGCGCAGTCGTGGCCTAATGGATAGAGAGTTGGACTTGTAAGGTCGTGGGTTCGAGTCTGAGTTTGGGTCTGAGTATGGGTCACCAGGCCACACACCACTTCCCTTTCCCTTTATGTGTATATATATATATATATATATATATATATATATATATATATATATATATATATATATATATATATATATATATAAGTGCTGTCAAACAATGAATCGCATCCAAAATAAAAGTTTTTCTTTCCATAGTATATGTGTGTGTACTGTGTATATTTATATGTATGCATGTATATATTTAAGAAAAATATGTTACGTTTATATATTAAATATATTTTTATATGATATAAATTATATGAATATAAGTAAATACATGTAAATATTTTCAAAATATATGCTGCATGTGTGTGTATTTATATATGCATAATATACACAATACACACACATACAGTATATTATGTAAACAAAAACCTTTATTTTGGAGGCGATTAATTGCGATTAATCATTTGACAGCACTAATCTATATGTATATATATATATATATATATAGATATATTTTATAATTCAATTTATTTCAGAGATTGCAAAGCTGAAAAGTTCTTATTGCTTTCAATGTGAAACTGTTTATTTTAATTAAATTAATTTAATAAAACATTATGTCTTTGCAGTCACATTTATTCAGTTGAATGCGTTGTTGCTGAATGAAAGTACTGCTTAATTCAGTTTTGTTTTTAAAAATCTTACTTACCCAAATGGTCACATTTTCCACAAAAATATTAATTCACCCACAATTTTTTACAATTTAGAATACTAAGAAATGTTCTTTGAGCACCAACACAGCATATTAGAATGATTTCTAGAGGATCAGTCAATCTATATCATCATCTCTATCTTTGTCAATAAATTTCAATTCTACTTGAATTGCAATTCTACACATTGTTTGCTGCCTAAAAATTAAGTGCAATTGAATTCACTAATAATGCTGTAGTTTTTAAATGAATTGCTCAACAAGCATAGTGTGGTGTTTCTTGTTCACATACTGTACATTTGGCCACGTCTATTTCTGTGATTTAAATACTTGCTAGCTCAATACTGCCCTCTTGAGGTTGAGAAAAGGTAGAGTGGGCTCTGCAGTGGACTCACACTGTCACACTTTGGTTCTCTCTAGGAAAGACAGACAATTGTTCTTCAGTTGTGACAGCTACACACATCTGAGCACATCTCTTCTTCTCCTCGGAACTGCCTCTGTTCTGTGTAAGTGCACATTTAGATCTCATTATTGCAGCAGCATGAAGGTGGTAATCCTTAAAATGTCTAGGTAAGAACATTTGCTTTTTCCAGACAACATTCATTTACATACCTTGTACTCCTGTTGCTGTTCTCTCTTGGCCCTGTGGAGCACTTGCCTTTGTTTCTTAATTACTTCATGCATATTCCTTTGCTTCCTCTCGTCCTCTCGCTGTGCTTCTTTCCTCATTTGCAGCACATTTCTCCTTCTCTCAACGGCCTGGTGATGCATATATTCCTGCAGCTCTTGGATATTATGTCTAAGTTGGCTGTTTGATTTCATTTGGCCGTCATTTTCTTTACCTGCAACTAGTGGTTTAGTTGTCTTTGTAATGTCGCAGTTTTTAACAAATACTTCTGAGGTGGAATTTTGAGATGGAACTGCTTTGACCGGGTATGAAGAAGCTGCGTGGCTTATGAATGTCTTTCCAGATGCTGGAGAATACAAGATTTGAGCTTGAGATCTCAAGGGGCTGGGATGCTTTTTAGATGAATTCTCATCCTTTTTCATTTGGTTTGAACTAAGGCCTCCATTTGTTTGAGCATTCAAAACAACTAATTGTTGAGAAACCTTGTTTGACCAGTCTTTCTGATCTGTAAAGAAAATGCATGCATGAGAAGTGTGCAAATTTAAAAGACTGCAAAGATGCTAAATATGATTTAAGCATGCATAAGATGCTGAGTTTGATTCTGTGTGCCCACTTATTGCAATTGAATTATGGCCTACCCTTAATGCTGGCTCTTTCAGCCTGTGAAAAAGCATTGCAAGGTGAGTTCAAAATTAGTTTCACAAGCCCTTGGGCATTCCTCCAGGCGGATATGTACGTATAATGCTCTGCTGTAGGGAAACGAAGGAAAAGAAGTGCAAAAATTTAACATTTTTAGGGGTACAGTAGCTTGGATGGCCTGACGGTAAGAACATTTTCAGCAAACTTTCATTTTTGGGTGAACTATTCCTGTAATTAAAGGGCCAACTTTGTACTTTATCTACCCCTAAAAGGAGCATATTAGTATCTTCCCTTGTGAAAAATACGTGTGCTTAATTGTATTGAATGTGCACTTGTAGTGTACTTCAAATCCCAACTAAATGCTTGTAATTTAAAATATATATTTTCGTTTAATTGTAAATAAAATGCAATTAAGCATCTGAAACATCTCAGTTCTTTACTCTTGTGCCTCTTGTTCTTTAAATATATTAGTTTTAAATCAAATACTCTTTTTAAAAATATGCTTAAGTGTAATTCTTTTCACAAGGGTTAGTTTAGTAATCTGTACTATTAAGGTGCTACTATGAACCTTTTAGGAGTAAAAAAGGTGCTTTAAGATTTCCTTTTCCTTTCAAGGGTTGCTGCCCCAGTGACAAGCTGTTGTATCCCTATAAGGTGACGTTTTTGTACTTTTTTTTCTGAGAGTGTAGTTTTAATGCTTAATTGAATTTTTCTATTCTCTTACGTAAGACATTTAGTAGGTCAAGGTGCCTCGAAAGCTCTGAGATATTTTTATTTTATATTCTGGGTCAGGAAGCATTATTTTAAATAGCTTCCTCACGGGTCTCACCTCGGAGATCAGATCTTTGGTAGTCGGCGTTGGGTGAAAAACAGCTTACAGTGTTTTTCCTCACAGCCAATCTAATTACTCCACCTGTACCCGGTGATGCTTTTGCTTCTAGCAGAGGAGATTACATGAAATTGCATAGTAACTTAATTTAACACAGACTTGCACATCATCTAATTGATATCTGTTACCCCTATATCTTTTTTTACACATGTCCAGGCTTTGTAATATAAAATAAAGTTCAGTGACAATGCAGACCTTTGTTTGTCACCCTGCACATTTTTCTGGTAAGATGTTGTCGATCTTTCTCCCCAGGTGCTGGAGTTTCTCTCCTCAGTTTCTGTTGCTGGATCTTCATTCGTAGACTGTGTAAGGCTTTGGATGTAGGTAAATTTTTCTTCAAAAGCTCTGAACATGATAGTGAGTCTAATTTTGGCGAAAGAGTGTCATCTTGTGGAAACTTTTGGCAATGACTCATAATCTGCAGAACCTGAGCTGTCTTTGATGCGCTCGTTTTGGATTTGTTTGATAAATGCTCTTTGCAAAATCCTTTTTGCACAGATTTATTTGGATCAACTATATTTAAAGAGTCCAGGAGGAAAGTACACCCTGAATGTAGCACAGCGGATGAGTCACACTCTGACATGATCCTAACTGGGCTGAAAATGAGATTTTAACACTTTTAACACATACAAAAACTCTTCAGGAATAGAAAAATTCTTTAAACGTTAATCAAAGTATAAAAATCAAATATTCACCTGTAACAGAATGTATCTAAAGAACTTGAAGCATTCATGTTTGTTTCAAGATGTTTTTGTGCTCATGTCTTTGCATGCGGTGTTTCTGAAAGGAAAGCAAATGATAAATTCACACAGATTAAATAAAGGCTATAATTTATTATAGAATCATAAAGTAACTATTACAGGCAAAAATATTCTATTAAGTATAATTCACTTTTAAGAATAAATGGTTATTATTTCATATGCTTGCAAGAATACTATGAGTTTTATATAATGTTTTCATAGCCTAATGGTTTTGCCTTTTTAATAGCCTATTTAGGAGAAAATTAGCTCCATACAGCCACGATATCAAGTATAACACTTTCTCTATGGCAATCAGAGTGTACACTGAAAACAACCCCATAGGATTTAGCCTGTCCATATAGCCTATTGTAACTGAGATAGCAAATCCTATGTAAACTATAATTTAGGCCTATTATTTATTTGTTCAAATCACTCACATTCAAATAGCAAGTATGCTATGTCTATAGACAACATAACATTGCCCAAATGGCTGATTTTATATCGTTGCCTACAAACTACGTAAATTATTAGACCGAGTTCAACCCAAAGCCCCGAAAACACCAGCAAGCATAAACACAAAAATTAGAATAACATGTTATTTCATCAAGTATATTTAATCAAATTAAGCCATCCTACCTTTAAATTCGCAGGATCACAGTCATTTCAGCGTTCAGAGCGGTCAGTAACTTTGTTTACATCAAAGCTCCTAGTAACAGACTCAACTCGATAAAGGCAGAGTTATGGACTGGCGCTAAATGGAGCGCCAGAATTACACAACAACTAAGAGCAGGTTTCTGCAAGACTCGTGTTATTTTTTTTCTAAATGGACAAAGTTCTCTAGCGTTTTCAAGGTCATTGTCAATCTCCCATTGTTACGACTTGAACACAGAATCAGGAAATGATGATTAGCATTTTGTAGTTTCTAACACAACTAATTAATTAAGGTTGAGATGATGTAATGCATTTTTCACCAAAATGCATGATTTGTCTGACAGAATGTAAAACAAAAATACAACATTACTTAAAAATTTTAAAATAAGGTTTCAACGCATTTAGTATTGATAATAATAGGCATCTGATTAGGGGGAACCCAGGTGCACAAGTGCAGGCATCCTGCTTGCAGTCATGCTGGGTGCTTCAACAATCGTGTGTTCTTGCCCTTACAGCCATTCAATATTAGCACAGAATCTATTTTCATATAATGTCAAGTAATTCTGCCTTTCTAATTTTGGATACACTAACATAGTATGCTCTCAGATAGATAGTGTGATGCACTTGTTTGCACAGTGTTATAACACATATGCTGTATCACATTGTCTGGGGAAACAGGAAAGTTTGAATCTATTTATGATGCTTTTGTGTATGATAGCTGAATGGACAGGTATGGCTCAATGGCTTTGTTCACAAAAGCTGATGGATTTTCCTATTTGGCAGAGCACTTACCTAATGGAGGGTTGAAAAGCTTCCTTCTGGCAGTGCATTTAAAAAGACGAGTGATGTTTGCTCTCACTCCAGCGGTGCGTCTAAAGAGCGTAAAAACCTTGTTGGCTTAATAGCGATATGAGGTTTCACAAATATATATTTTATGATAGGCCAAATCACAGGAAGTGTTACTTGGCCTATACAGAACATCTGTGAATTTTTTTAACATGTTAATGGATATGACAGTGACAGTGTATGTGATTTTTCAGGACATGTGGAGAGAAATAAATGTATACAAGTATTGATTTACATTAGTTGGAAACCCTATTTTGAGCTTTGGTAATCGTGACTGGCTCTGTGACTGGCACTCAATTTGCCCAGGTTCAAGTAATACAGTGTAATTTACTCTACAGGACCTATTGAGCATGCTAAATATAATGAACTGAGTAACAGGCTAGTAGGTAAAAATCATATTTCATACTAAAATTAAGTAGTGACTTACTTTCCTTAAATAGCAACTATAGTTCATGTTACTTTATTAGACTATGCAAACATTAAATGCATTTTACTGGATTCAGTGCATCTTGAACTTGTATTTTGTGTTGGATCTGGCAGCTTGATGTTCTTATTCAGTACATGTCTAGATGAAGTCCTGGCTGGTTTAGCTGTATTTAACAACTTTTGACCATTCAGTTGTTATCAGCAGGAAAAAAAAAAGAAAGAAAGAAAAAAAAAAAAAAAAACTCTATAATATTATTGTGTTGGTTAGCTATTTTCTGCACATTAGCTATAACATGATGTCTGTGCAAATGGATATTTAAACACCTGTCACATTTTTATCATCACATTTCTTATTGTGGCATTGTAATTTCAGAGAAGAAAAAAATAATACAGACATAACTGAAATGCTGGACACTGCTTATGTCTTGCAGGATGCAGGCTGCAGGACAATGCTCCCAATTTCAGGAATGTCCTACATTATGTCAAACTCAATCAGGTTTTAGACAAGGACACAGTATATAACTGCTGCAATGTCAGTCACTAATGATATCATCACTGCTTTGGATGATATATTTCTGCTCCTTTAATAGTGAAGAGGTGTTCCTCAAAGATCAATTTTGGAGCCAATTTTATTTTCTATCTATATAAATAAACTTGATAATAGAATTGAGTCACACTTTTATGCAGATGATAGTTTTATCTGCACTATGGCTACATTTATAGTGGCAATGGACTCTTTACAGAATGCTTTTAATTCATTTCAGACTTCTCTTGATAACTTAAAATTAGTGTTGAATGCTAAAAAAAAAAAAAACATGATTTTTACAGATTATCCAGATTATCATTAAGAAAAGTGGTTTTGGGAGTCCCCAAGAACAGATTCACATGCATGGAAGGTCAAAAAACACTTTCATTTTCTTATAATATGTATTTATGTTTACCCTATTTGCTCAACGACTCCCAAACGATTTGCTCAACAATTAATTTTTCCAAACCCCTCCTTTGCGTGATGCTAATCTGTAGTGATTGGTCCAATGCAGTGTTTGTGAGTGCAGTGCTGCTTTGTGTACATGTTGATGTCAACATGAAACTTGGGATTCGTTTTAAAAACGACTCGTTTCAATGATTCAGAGTCGACTCTTTCTTTTGGAGAGACAATAAATTTAGACATGATGTACTTTCAGATTTAAAACTTTACTTTTAAACGATAAAACTTGTGTTTCACACTGCATGAAAGGTCATTTAAAAAAATCCATAATAGGGGCACTTTAAATTATTTTAAGATTAAAACTTTAAATGGTATACAGCTTGAAAGGGTTGCATCTTATAAATATCTTGGTATCTGGCTCGATGATAAGATGATTTACAGCTGTCATATCGATAGCCTTTTTAAAAAACGTTTAGATGGCCTATTTTTCACACAGAGATAGGTAGATCTGCTTTTTCTAATTATGCTCATGTATAGAACGAGCTTCAAGGTACATTACATAAGGAATTTGTACCATCTCCCACTATATTTAAAAATATTTTAAAGTCTGTTTATATAGAACAGTGTACATGTTTTAATAACTGATTAGAATTTTTTTTTTTTTTTTTTTTTTTTATTGCATTTTGTGTTTGTTCATTGTGCGATGATATGTTTGTCTTTGTAACTTTGTCCTTTGCTTCCTATCCTGACCAGGACTCCCTGGTAGAAGAGATATTGTATCTCAACGGGACCTGCCTGGGTAAATAAGTAAATAAATCAAATTTTGCCAGGTGTATTTTAGTCTTGGTTGACTAGATGTGCTATGCACACTGTATGGACTTGCTACTGCCAATAGATAAACATACACTCTGTTGTGAACATGTAAGATATGCTGGTGATGCATAAATAGGCATATATAAATCCCAAAGCAGATCTTTCAGATTGTTCAGTTCTCTCAATTTATTTTTGTAGGAGATTATACATTTTTTTTTGTATAAACTTAAAACAACAAATTGAGAAAACTGAAAAATCTGCTGAAGCTGGTTGCCTTAAAATTTTAAGTTGGCTCAATTTTTTTCTTTTTTTACAGTGGACTATTTCAGACTCTCTCTCTCTCTCTCTCTCTCTCTAATATATATATATAATCTGTCAATGAACTGCCTGCTACTGCACATGTAATGTATGGAACTTTATTAGAAAGTAGTGGAGAGCACTGATGAACAGGACCTGTTCTCGTAGCTGCCTGCTGGCTAGCACATGGAGTTGGACTGGAGGGAATCCCAAGAAAGACTGCTCTATTCCCCCTGGGGAATTCTAAATGGAGTGGCATTCATCCATTCATTTCAGACGAAGGGCCCCAGGCAACATTATGTTGCTTTGGTTTATCCCAGAATCATTGGTTATTGCCTCCTCCTTATGGTAGCTTCCAAGCAACCCCCTCCTCCTCGCGCTCTGCTGACAGTAGCTCAGCATTCCTTGAAACAAAGACATGAAAATGACAGATACATCAGTAATCTTGGCCACTGTATCCTCGTATAATTGTGCTCTAGTTTTCCTGACTGTGGAAAGAGAGAGGCAACTGATCCCCCAGGAGGCAATGAATGGAACTCAACAATGCAGGAATGCAAGCCAGTGTGTGTGTATGTGTGTGCACCAGACAGTGTGTGTTTTTGTTGGTGTGTATATGTCTGTGTTGGAGTGAACAACGGGAGCGAGATTTGGAAGCCGATTTCCAGTTCCTATAGCAACCATGATGTAAGCGGAGAGGGGCAACTGCGCCCCATTTCTCTCTATCGCTCCCCCCTCACTCTCATTTCTCTCCCTCTCCCCCTCGAAAAACAGTCAGCCCAGCACACAGGAAACCTGGGTGTGGAAGATAGGGAAGTCATCCTCATTTTGCTGGAATATAAGTCATTTTTTCTTGTATTTATTTTCTTTTTTTAATGTTTTTAAAATTTGCTAGCCGTTCAGTAACATGTACGTTTCAATCTTGGTAGAGAAAGGTCTGCTTGTCATGTCTGCCAAGAAAATCATTTAGTGCCAGAGGCTGTGGCAATTAGTGTATGGCTGTTTTCAGATGAAGTCCCTATAGAGAGCGCCTTTGTGAATTTTATTGCTTTGGGATTTTTTTGAAAAGGATAAAACTGTAAGTCATTTTAAAACTTTGTCATATGTAAAATATGTCATTCTTAAATATTGCATATCTAGTAAAATATCTCAAATGTTTTATGTGATGTTACATTTTATATTTATTAAAAGCTGTTTTTCTTTATTAGAATAAAGATTATTTAATGTTATTTGTTTGTGCTACTTCTAACACCAAATTTGAACTTTAATTAAAAATTGTTAACTCATTCAAACTTTTCTGGTCTCCAGTTTATGCATCATGCTAACTCTAAAATAAGTTATTATCCCAGATATATTTCACACCTAACTTTTCAGACTCACAGAAGTAAGTCTTCTTTAATAAAAGTTGTCATGTTTAAACATGTTGTCATGTTTGATGATCTAAATGTAGTTTTTAGTTCATGTTTGTATCATTCTGGAAACAAAAAAACATTGTTAATGAAATTGTTATACTAACATTCAGTTTCAAGTTGTCATGCTTCAACGTGATTCAAAATCAAGGATTTCATAAATCATTGCAAGAGTGTTTAATCTTTTGCTCTTTATTCTTTTTAAGGGTAAGTCCCAGTCACCTCTAATGAGGTCTGCCCTTTCACTGTACTCAGAGACCCCAGAAGCAGCGGCATGGAGAACCGGCGCTGCCAGCACCCTCAACAGCCCAATGTCCAGGCCCAAGAGGCCTCGTCTGGGCCCCAGTCCTCCATGCCCCAGTCCCCTTTACTGTCTGGAGCCTCCTCCCTCATCTCCCTCACCCAGACAGAGGAGTTCTTTGACCTGATAGCCAGTTCCCAGAGCCGCAGACTGGACGACCAGAGAGCCAGTATAGGGGACCGTTTGGGCATCAGGATAGCACAGAACAATGTGGGACACTTGTGCGAGGCATGTAGTGCACCGGAACCTAGTGACGAGTTTTTCAACATGCTCATAAATTATCAGGTAACACAATAGCAATTGAAATTTGATATCAGATGTGAGATGTACAAATGTGATTTACACTTACGTTACTCAGACGTCCTCTGTTTGCATGTTGTGAACTTTCTCACTTCTCTCCCCCTCCAGTCCTCCAGAATCAATGATCAGAGGTGCTCTTTGCCACCAGCACCAGACCCAGATGAAGACTTCTTTAGCCTTATTCAGAGGGTGCAATCTAAACGCATGGATGAACAACGGGTTTCTTTTCCTTCTGATGAAAATGATGAAACAGACTTAAATTATAAGTCCAAAACCTCTGAGGGATCAAGCTAGAGATTGTGGCACTTCTGGTGTGACTTCCACAAAGTCTTCTGCAAACTCTGACTCTCTGGCTGCACATTTTAAGAGATCTTCCAATGCTGGGGTTAGGGGGGTGTAATATAGGTTTATTTTAATTAGCAGGATTATATCATGTTGAATTGTTTCATATTTTACAGTCACCCTGAGGTGAATCCAAAGCCAACAGATGTGATTCAGAGGGAATGGAAACACTCACTTGTTTGTATGTTCCAACAATTGTTCTTTCACAAAAGTGTTTGTGCAGATTTCAAGCAAAGCAACATCATGGAAAACGATTAACATAATGCTTTCCAAGGATAATATTACTAACTATTGTCACACAACACAATATAGATCGGTGTGACAAACAACGGCAGCACATAATCTCCAAACAGGTGCGTGTTCATTTAACTCAAGTGGAAAGTGTGTTTCAGCACACACTGAATAGGAATTAACTGATACTCAGCAGATGGGAGCAATTGTATTTGACATGCCACTGAAGTTGAATGGCTCATGGATCAGTTCATGTGGTTGTCTAATTCTGCTAAGTAATATAATTAATACTAATAGTAACAGACTTCTTTCAGAAGACGTAAGAAAGGCTAAATCCATCTTTAGCATTAAAAAGTGTATAATTGTTAGGCTGTGAAAAGTGGATAGACTCATTTCAAGGTGTACTGTTTAACATGGCTTTTTGTTTCGTTGGAATAAAAGTGATGTTTTAGTATGATTTTAGTTTCTCTTTAATATTATTTTTCAGTGAGGATGATAGAATTTCTTTTTTTTTTTCAAATTCAGATTTTATGAATATGGGATCTCCTTCAAAAAGTCTAAAAAAATAATAATAATAAAAACACTTAAAGGGACAGTTCACCCTAAAAATGAAAATTTTGTCGTCTTTTAGTCACTCTCAAGTTGTTTCAAACCTGTATGAATTACTGGTAACACTTTATTTTAAGGTGTCCTTGTTACACGTTACATGTAATTTCTATTATAATAACAATTAATTATTCATAATTGCATGCAAATAACCCTAAAACAAACCTAATCCTAACTCTAACTAGAGTAAGTACATGTAGTTAATTAATATTACTCAGTACTTAAATGTATAATTACACTGTAACAAGGACACCTTAAAATAAAGTGTAACCAAAATGATTTATTCTGCTGAACACAAAAGAAGACCATTTAAATGAGTAACCAAACAGTTTCTGGTTTCAGAATTCTTCGAAATATCCCATACAGGTTTGGTTTACCTTGAGGGTGAGCGATTTTTGTGTGAACTCTCCATTTAAGGTTGGCTTGAACTTGTCTTAAATCAAGGCTATATTTTCTTTTAGTATAAATATATACAGATTGAGGTTTAAATATTCTGTGACCACAAGTCAGATTTCAAAAGTTTGAGAGGGCATTTAATTTCACGCAAAAACCTGTTTGTTTGTGCAGACACAACAATATTGGCTCAATCAGTTTGAAGTGGGATTATTTTCATTTAAAACTTGTTTGAGAACAATCGTCATTTTTGTAAGGAGCCACATGACATGCAGAAAAAAAAATCATCTTAATAATTTGTTGGCCTCACAATTTATTCATTTGTGGCCACATTGTTCTGAACTAATTCATCTTAACTGTTTAATTTAGTATGTCTAAATTTTGGCAGTGATTTAACTAAAACAAGGAACAAAGCAGCCTAGGACAATTTGGCCCCAATTTACGTAAAAATGAAGGAATGAAGTCATGAATGATCAATACTGGGTAGTTACTAATTAGAGGTATGCGTCCTAATTCGTCTTCTTTTTTTTTCTAAATTTGTCTATTTTGAATTTACTTTTTATAAAAATCCTGCTGCTTATATACTTTTGGAAAGTCTTCAAGTTTTATGGAACTGCACAGGTGACTAATTGCATGGAAAATTGAGAGGCCACACAATTAGTTTAATTTGTAATGTTTATGATTTAATTCATTATTAGCTTTTTATCACCTCAGCAACCCCCTGCAGTTATTTAAGGAACCTCAGTTTGGGAAACCCTGGCATATAGGCTAATGTTTAATGCACTTCATGATGTTGATAACAAGAGAATGGAAACATTGGAAACATTTTCTTACAAGTGAGGTGAAATGTAATCTAAAAGCTATTAAAAAAACATTCAAAATACATGATCTCATCCATGTGTGTAAACCAACAGATTACGTTACTAGCTACAATGTAATTTGTAATCTTTAATGTACTACCATTTGTAAGTACTAATCTACCACTTTGAAACGTGGTGGGAACGGAGTATTTAATTATTTATGTATTTACTTATTCGTGCAAATATTAATTTATGTATAGTGACATTGAAAAACACCTCACTTTTGATGCTTTGTCAGTATCCTTATTTTTCACTTGATTAAATATTTACTTACAATTACATCACAAAACAGTATTTTGTTTACAAAAAAAATCAATATAAAATCGAGATAAAATAAATATACAAAACCGTATCTAATAAATCGCTTTTATGTCATGCATTGTATTGATACCAAGGATACTTAATAGGCTACTAGCAGATTGGCCTATTACTCGCGACTACAGGTTACTAAGGGTCACTTTGAGCTCAGCATTCATGCGCGTGACTGTAAGTGGTGAATAGAACCGTCGCCGGAGGTCACTGGCGTCAAAGCAGTAGAGTAGAGAACAAGCCAATGCGATGGTGCAAGACAGCACAGCTGCTCTGAGGGGGAAACGCAACAGATGAGCAGATAGACACAGCTGCTGCTTTACTGACTTACAAACGCTGCTCTGGATAACCGATAAGAATGAACACAAACGACGCGAAGGATTACCTCTCCAAACGACAGATCCCACACCTTTTTGAGGTAAGAATCACCTCCACGAGAAGCCTTTTCATACATTTTAATATTAATATAGCAACGTCAATTAGAGCACAATACATCTGGAAACATCTGCCACTCTGAAATCTGATTATGTAGTGTACTTTCAAGGTGAGCATATATATGCCTTCATATTATGCACCTTCCAGTTCTTCTTCTCAGAGTTGTTCAGGGTAAATGATGGCTGTTTCTACTGTCATCCATTTTTATATGAAGAATCTATGGGGGGCTACTAGAGCTGTACATCAGATGTGAGATGATAGCATGAATTAATCAAAAGCCTGTGTCTATTTAGCATGCACAATTACATGGTAAATGAGATACTTCAAGGTGTCTCTATGGTGATTTTTTTAAGTAGGTTGCTGTAATGGCAAAGCGGAGGGTCTTAAGCTTGTCAGCAAGAGGGAAGATTCTCCTCAGACTGTGTCAACAAGTGCTTGTGCTTGTGTGGGAGATATGTAGTTGCATACAAAATACTGTGTCCACAGAGGATCACAGAACACACTTCTGACAGGCTTTCCATCTCCAAATTGATCCTATATATGAGAAAGCTCGATATTGTAGGTCATCACCGTGTGCATGACATCTCCTCAGGCAGGACATAAATGGTGAAGGTTGTAAACACAAGTTTCAGCACATCAACACTTTGACTGTCACCAAGGCAACAAGCAATGCGCTTCGTATTTACTTTATGTGACTCATTGTTGGAAATGTGGGCACTGGAGTGCGAGAGGGAGAGAAGGACTGAAACAATAATATTCTCGCATGTGCCCGAACACGCAGTTCGCTGAGGAATGCAAACACGCAGGTTTAGGTTTGTGTGCATACCTCTAGACATCCAGAACATCTCTTAAACTCCTCCTACTGCACTGTAAGAAAAAAAATCTGTTAAATGTACGGTAAAATACCGGCAGCTGTGGTTGCCAGAATTTTACCATGAAAAATACAGTAGCAACATTTTAGGATTTAAAGAAGTGTTTCAATTTACAGTGAAAAACCGTATTTCATTAATTGATACAATGTTAATATACAAACTTTTCAGTTAACTCATTTTATTTGCAGAAACCAACTGCACTTAAATTGTCCAACTGCCATTTGTTTATAAACTAATATGCATAATGTTTAAGTAAAATGAGCATAACAATATTAAAAACTATTTTGCTTAAGTACATGAAGAAAAACCTACTGATTTACGCAGTCATTAAAAGCATCAGTTCAACTCAAATCTCTTGCAGATAACAGCAGCACACATACATGTGACTAAAACTAATGACGAGACTCTCACTGCATCAATAACTACACAGTTACTGTCTTTAAATAAAGCAACATGCGTCATAACATCAGCGTCTCTCTGTCCGTCCTTGACTTAAACACAGGCTCTGCTCTACAGCACAATGGTGACCCACAAAACACAACAGGAAGTTAACTGTTAGGTTTTACAGTATTTTGCTGTTTTCTTTTTATTTTATTTTACAGTGAAATACCAGCAGCTGTAGTTGCCAGTAATCTACTGTTTTTTTAATTCACGGTGTATTTCTGTTAAAATTACATTTGTGTATTATTTTTTTTAATCTCACACATTTAACCCCTTTAATCCCACAGCAAAATCCTCGGTTTTAAAGAGCACTTATATGTCCACACTACAGAGTGTTGAAGTAACACTGAAGTTAATGAGAGAATGAAGTGACTAATTAAATGAGGATTGAGCTTTAGTGATGAACACCTGCTGTTATCAAGTAGAATCACCGAAGGAACGAGAAACAAGAGCAGAGAAACAAAACTTACAGCCAAAGCCAAAGATTAAATCAACTGAAATAAAGCACATTAAATCTCTCAAGATCTCAGAAGAGAGTGATTAAACAACTCCACAAACAGCATCACCAGCTTCTTATTACAAAACACTTTGACTTTATTTCTGTCATATGTGTACAAAAGCTCTTTTAGTTGTTGTGCTTTCATTTGAAGTCACCATATTGGCGATCGGTGGTTGTTTTAGTTGGGCTCTTGAACCTTGCCTTTGTAGAGTTGGTTTTTATTAGCGTGCTTTAATTAACTGTGTTTATTAAGTTCAGTTTTTAAAGCATTTTCTTGCTTCGAAGACTGTGCTTAATAAACATAGGTAAGTCTAGACTCAGATGATGCTGATGTTGTGGGAACCATTGCGATCTAGTCTAGTTCACTGATCTTACTCAGTGTTTAATTTTTTATTTAAAATGTGATATGTTAATAGTCTTCAATTGCACCACACAGCAATCAAATGATGTGAAACATCTCTAAGCACAATATGCACAAATATATGTATTGAACTACAGCAGTACATAAACACACAGAGACATCAACAATCAGCGTATGAATCTCCAAACTGGTGACAATCAAAAATGATAAGCTAATTATAACAAATACAAAAATCGATTAAACTCTGAACATCACAAAACAGTTTACTGAAAAGTCACAACCAAAACAACACCAAAATAAAAGCAAATAAAGAAAATGGTAAGAACCGTCAGCTGCATAATTTATTCATGCTGCAATGCATGCTGGTAGTTTTGTACTGACACCCAGCATGCTTTGCGGCATGAATTGTTTTTTATTATTATTAATAGTCACCATTGTTGAGGTTCATGTGCTGATTCTAGATGTCTGTGTGTCTAAATGATGCTTTAGCTTTTAATATTTTGTGCATAAAATGTTCCGTCATAATAGTTCGTCATCTTTTCTTGTATAATAATACTACCATAAGTAACATGAAATTAATTACAAGCCACCCATATTATTTGACACTAAGATTACTGAATCAGGTCATTATCCAGTGATGACCATCAGCAGTTAATTAAAACTTCGTAATTATTTCTTTTGGCTTTTTTTGTCATAATAAATATACGTCATAAACACAGCTTTAACAGTTGAAGAGAAACTAACATTAAAGAGTCAAGGGTCCAGAGCATAACTAAAGCAAACACCAATCACCAAAATGGTGAGGTCAAACAAAACATTTGAAATAAAATATAAACCTCTGTTAATTTGTAGACATATGACAGAAATGAAGTCAGTCTGGTTAGTAATAAGTGGAGCTGGTGATGCTGTTTGTGGAGTTCTTTAAACATCCTCTGCTGTTTTATTTCAGTTGATTTCATTTAGGCTGTGGCTGTATGTCAGTTGTAGTCTTGTTTCTTGTTCTTTTCTTCAGTGATTGTGTTTGTTAACAGCAGGTGTTCATCAGTGTCTGAATTCACTCATATGTTCTCAATCACTCTGTCTAGTGGACTATACAGGTCCTTCTCAAAAAATTAGCATATTGTGATAAAGTTCATTATTTTCTGTAATGTACTGATAAACATTAGACTTTCATATATTTTAGATTCATTACAACACAACTGAAGTAGTTCAAGCCTTTTATTGTTTTAATATTGATGATTTTGGCATACAGCTCATGAAAACCCCAAATTCCTATCTCAAAAAATTAGCATATCATTAAAAGGTTCTCTAAACGAGCTATTAACCTAATCATCTGAATCAACTAATTAACTCTAAACACCTGCAAAAGATTCCTGAGGCTTTTAAAAACTCCCAGCCTGGTTCATTACTCAAAACCGCAATCATGGGTAAGACTGCCGACCTGACTGCTGTCCAGAAGGCCATCATTGACACCCTCAAGCAAGAGGGTAAGACACAGAAAGAAATTTCTGAACGAATAGGCTGTTCCCAGAGTGCTGTATCAAGGCACCTCAGTGGGAAGTCTGTGGGAAGGAAAAAGTGTGGCAGAAAACGCAGCACAACGAGAAGAGGTGACCGGACCCTGAGGAAGATTGTGGAGAAGGACCGATTCCAGACCTTGGGGGACCTGCGGAAGCAGTGGACTGAGTCTGGAGTAGAAACATCCAGAGCCACCGTGTACAGGCGTGTGCAGGAAATGGGCTACAGGTGCCGCATTCCCCAGGTCAAGCCACTTTTGAACCAGAAACAGCGGCAGAAGCGCCTGACCTGGGCTACAGAGAAGCAGCACTGGACTGTTGCTCAGTGGTCCAAAGTACTTTTTTCGGATGAAAGCAAATTTTGCATGTCATTCGGAAGTCAAGGTGCCAGAGTCTGGAGGAAGACTGGGGAGAGGGAAATGCCAAAATGCCTGAAGTCCAGTGTCAAGTACCCACAGTCAGTGATGCTGGTGTTGGTCCACTGTGTTTTATCAAGGGCAGGGTCAATGCAGCTAGCTATCAGGAGATTTTGGAGCACTTCATGCTTCCATCTGCTGAAAAGCTTTATGGAGATGAAGATTTCATTTTTCAGCACGACCTGGCACCTGCTCACAGTGCCAAAACCACTGGTAAATGGTTTACTGACCATGGTATTACTGTGCTCAACTGGCCTGCCAACTCTCCTGACCTGAACCCCATAGAGAATCTGTGGGATATTGTGAAGAGAAAGTTGAGAGACGCAAGACCCAACACTCTGGATGAGTTTAAGGCCGCTATCGAAGCATCCTGGGCCTCCATAACACCTCAGCAGTGCCACAGGCTGATTGCCTCCATGCCACGCCGCATTGAAGCAGTCATTTCTGCAAAAGGATTCCCGACCAAGTATTGAGTGCATAAATGAACATAATGGCCATTCTTTTATTGGTCGGATGGAATATGCTAATTTTTTTGAGATAGGAATTTTGGGTTTTCATGAGTTGTATGCCAAAATCATCAATATTAAAACAATAAAAGGCTTAAACTACTTCAGTTGTGTTGTAATGAATCTAAAATATATGAAAGTCTAATGTTTATCAGTACATTACAGAAAATAATTAACTTTATCACAATATGCTAATTTTTTGAGAAGGACCTGTATAGTGAACTAATGTAGGAACTAGTGAATGAGGGTGTAGGGTGTGGTTTCAGACACAGTCTATGAGTGTCGACTCTGAGGCTACTTTCTCGAAAACAATTATTTATTCACCGTATATAGTAAGAAAACTCACTGTTAATCATTTAACAGGTTTTTACTGTGGCATTTTTACAGTCTTTTACCGTTAAAATCACAATAATTTTTTACAGTGTGCGACCGCATGTAAGGAATATTGGGTGAACTACATTTCTGTGCATAACTATTATTTAAACTGTCATATAGCAAGTATATCAGCTATCCCATAGTAGGAGAAAATTGAGCTCTTTAGTGTCATTATAAAATGATATAATTATAAAAATCAGTTTATAGATTTCATAGCAAAAAGACATAGCATAGCAAAAACATTTTTTTTTTTTTTTTTTTGTTATACTAAAAGGCCTTTTACTTGCTGTCGCACTTGCCTTTTATAAAAAGGTATAAACTGTCAGTCAGATGACAGAAAGCATATAGAAAGTTTTGGAGACCTTGGAGTACTAAATATGACACAATTAATTAATTAAAGTAACTTTGAATTAATAGATTTTTATAACATCTAAAATGTTATTTACCATCTTCGAGTCAAGCTAAACACATTCACTTTCAGCAATAATAATAGCAGGTTACTACTTTTAACATTGTTTTTTGATGTTCTTTCCCTGGTTAGGTATGTTTTGAAGCATGGCAGCTGGTTTGAGCTGGTCCTTAGTTGGTCATGACTCATGAGCTGGTTTAAGCTGATCACGTGCTGGTCCTAAGCAACTTGCTCCTGTTCAGGACCAGGTCATAACCAGCTCAGGACCATCTTAAACCAGCTCATGCCCAACTAAGGACCAGCTTAAACCAGCTACCATGCTTCAAAACATACCTAACCAGCATATGCTGTTTTGTTTTTGTTTTTTTAACAGTGTTCTCCATATCGATACTGCATTAGTCCTTAAAAATGCTGTGGTCTGTTATTAAACTGATACCTCTAGCAAATTCAGCCTTTTGTTTTGTTTCTGTTCGGACACTGTTGCTTTATTCAGGGGCTGAATATGTCTTTAGCTCTTTGATACCCGTGAGGATTGAGATGTAAATTCTCAAGCAGTTTTATTTGCATCAAAAGAAGCAAACAGCTGATTATTTAGAGCTCGGATTTTCCATTCCATGTACCTCTGAATGGCCCGGAGTATGAACTGCTAACATGTGTGGGATGAATAGAACAACAATTTGCAATTATTATTTTCTCCCCTGGATGTTATTGATTTTTTTTATCTCCCTGTCTTACCATTCAGAAATTGTTTAGCTTTGTTTGGCTAATAAACAAAATATGTTCTTATATTCCTTGCTTTAAGGTAAGGAAGAAAAATCTTTTGTCACAATTGTCAGTGATGTACAAAATTTGGATGAACATATAGTGGTGAAAGAAGTTGTTTACACAAATAGATGCACTGTAACTCTACATCCTGAAATACAGAGTTGTATTTCAGAAACACTCAACTATAAGCATTTCATATAACAAAACTAAATGAATTCTGTATGTATCTCACAGAGCATGTTAACAGGGCTGATGTACCACAGGCCCGAGGACCCTTTGGTATTCTTGGAGAGTTGCCTGCAGAAAACACGAGACCTCGGGGGTCCTGAATGTGTGGCCTGGGACACTTTCATTACACCTGATCGAAAACCTCTACCACCAATCACCCCGGCACAGGGAAAGAAAGCCCCATGTAAACTCGGTAATTCAGCCAATTTGAAGGCACATTATCTTAGTAAGCAACAAAATGTATACTAGGGGAAAAAATTTTCTAGATAAAAAGCCAGCAGCGAAGGAACCATAATTTAGGGTGGGAAGGACAGCTGTGAAAATGAAAAATAAAGAGCATTGCAAAGAAATTTAGGAAGGTTAAACATAGTTCAAGTGTTTTAAATACCTAAATATCTCAATAATGAAAGTCTAACCACAGATTTGTGTGGGCTTCTATCAAATGAGTGAATTAAGAGTGCATCTGAGGTAATAAAACAGTGAATGTAATCCGTTTTCTTTCACAGACAGTGGTCCTGGTCCAGGCCCCGGACCTTACCGTCGATATGACAGGCTGCCACCAATCCAGGCCCAGTTCTCCATAGAAAGTGACTCAGACATGACGGAGTCCTCAGGACTCATACAGGAATATGATGTCTTTGACCCATCAAAACCACGACCACACATCATATTCATTATAGGTGAGTGGTCATCACTGTCAGCTTGTCATTTTCAGTCTATTTCAATCATCTGAATTCATCTAATTCTGAATTCCAACTCTTTGAGCTGGATGAAATGCAATTCAGTAGACCTTGACCTTAATTAATCTGAAGTTAGCATTTCTATTGTGTTATTGTGTAAAGTGGGATTTGCTGTAATATTTTCCAGGTGGACCGGGCAGTGGGAGGGGCACTCAGACAGCTAAACTTGCACATCACTATGATTACGAGCATGTGTCCGTGGGGGAAATTTTAAGGAACCAGTTGTTGCATCATGCCCCCAGTGACAGGAAATGGGAGCTGATTGCTCAGATTATTGCCAATGGAGAACTGGCACCTCAGGTTTGGCAGTTTGACCACCAAATGTGTGAATTTCACAGATATGGGCCTGGTTTCATAGACAGGGTTTAAACCAGGATTAGGCCATAGTTCAGTTAGGACATTGAAGTCATTTTTATAAACATGCCTTAGAAAAAACTGATGGTGCATTTTGAGACTAAATAAAGGCACTGATATATTTTAAGATCAGTCAGAGCAAATTTCTTTCAGTTGAAACAGCTCAGATTTAGTCTGGGATTAGGTTTAAATCTGGTCTGTGAAACCGGGGGATGGTGTATTTACAGCTGCTTAATTACTAAAATAACATAAAGGTTTTGCGTCAGTATGTTTTTTTTCTTAAATAATTGTTTTAAAATTAAACATATATTTTCTTATTATGTATAAAAATAAAATTAGTAGTTGAGTAGTCCATATATATATATATGGAGTAGTTCACCCAAAAATGTTGTTTGTTTCTTCATTGTAGCAGATTTTGAGAAATTTTTAATTGCATCACTTGCTGACCAATGGATCCTCTGCAGTGACTATATGTTATGGATAGAATTTTATTTTTATTTTTATTATATTTTAGCTGGAAGCAACGGTTGGAAGTTAAAACATTGATGATGGAAGATATCTTTATGATGAATTTGTTTATTACAAACATGCTGCTTTTCATTTCACACGGCATTAACTGATGGACTGGAGTCGTGTGGATTACTTGTGGATTATTGTGATGTTTTTATCAGCTGTTTGGACCCATTCACTGCAGAAGATCCACTGGTGAGCAATTGATGTAATGCTACAAAATCTCTCTCCAAATCTGTTCCCATAAAGAAACACACACATCTCGGATGGCCTGATGGTAAGTACATTCCCACTAAATTTTTGTGTGAACTCTTTAAGCAGCACAAATGTTTTCAACACATTGCGCACCAAATCTGCATATAAGGACTGTGTGACAGTGAAGTTTTTGTACTGTATTTTTGAACAAATAAATGCCCCAAACATCTAAGTAGTGTACTTTAGTCACCCTAGTGCTTTTCTGGCATGGGATTCTTCAGGAGACAACTATTGAAGAGCTGAAACATCAGTTTATCAAAAAGCAGGATGCTAAAGGATTCATTGTGGATGGATTCCCCAGAGAGATCTCACAGGTGTTCACCTTTGAGGAGCAGGTCAGATATTCAGCATTCTGATGGTCTATACAGTACAGAATCTACTGGGGGAAAAAAATATTTGTATGCTATGAATGACACTCATACAGTATTCCTTCAGATTGGCTCCCCAGACTTGGTGATCTTGCTTGCCTGCTCCAATCAGCAACTCCGGCAGCGTCTAGAGAAAAGAGCGTCCCAGCAGGGCCGTCCTGATGACAATACTCACGCTATTGAGAAGAGACTAGACACATTTAAACACAATATCACACTCATAGCCAAGTACTACCTGGAGAGAGCACTTATTGTAAGGGTAAGATGCTGTTCTTTGCTTATTTTTTATCTTAACTGTTGAATTCAGTTGGTTTTCACAGCATGGGCTGTTCTGTGGATGATTACAAATGCTGCTTTGTTTAAAAAAAAAAAAAGTTTTATGTTGTGAAACACAATTCTGTCTCACTGTGCTTGGTCAGGTTGATGCTGATCGAGAAGAAGATTACATTTTCACAGACATTTGTACCATTGTCAAGGAGAGACTGTTCCCTAGCGACACAAATGCAGTAGGTTTTTAAATAAAGTTACACTTTAAGCCACAATTTGGACTTACAAATCTGTTCTGTTCAATTTGTACTTAAAAATCTATCTGCTTCATATTTCATAAACATAATTTTTCTCCCTGCAGAGCAGTACACAAGATCTTTAGAGGGACGTCTAAACATCCAAAAAGCTGCTGCCATTAAATCCAAAATGTCAAAAGCAACCTGCCAAACATTTTATTTTACCATAATTTTTCATCAATAAACTTGTGGGTCTGAGTCGAGGATCAGGGAAAAGAGTAAAGGAAGAAATATAATATACTGTATATTTTACACTTGTTGTTGCCTCTATTTGTACTTCACTGTGAATCTTCTCTGTACAACTTTTGCAGTAATTTAATAAGAATGACTTTTTAGAGCAGAACATTTTTTCCAACATTTTCTGTTTTTGTTTTTGAATTTTAATGTTTTGACTTAATCGTATTATTTTATATTTGGAGCTCAAGCCAGAAATAACGTGAGCTTCTAAAAAAACCACCAAAGTATAAATTAATATCAAATACAATAACAATATGAAATGTTTTCAAACAACTTACCTCACCTATTGAAAAAAACCTTCACCTGAAAAAACATGAAATGGATTAAATAATTACTGATTAATAACTAATTTACTTATGAACACAGTGTTTCTTGTTTTATCTTATTCCACAATATGAGCACATTAAAAAGAGACAGAGAGAGAGAGGGGCACTACAGACGTGTCCTCTGGCTGTGTTCTCATAAATAAATGTTCATTCCAGCTGTGGCACTTTTTCACAGTAGGACATCAGTGAACAGACTCTCTGCCCTTGCTGACAGACCTTGACCAATAACGCAAGTGCCAAAATGCTGTTACTTTAAATACTGAGGAGTATTGAAAAATTAGTGGCAAATGTAGTAAAGTCTATTAAACATCAGTATCTGTTTCATGTAATCTCTACACTGACATTGCTTGTACATTTTCTGAACACAAATTCACAATTGAGCCACTAGATGGCAGGCTTTTATACCTTAAAAATGATTTGTTCTATAGCCTCCCTGGTTTGAAAGAGTTAATTATAGCCGTCCACAATCATACCCACTTCTGCCATTTTAAGAAATTAAAATGATGAATTTTTTACTTTTGAGTCTGTGAACTGATTAATGAAGAAAAAAATATTGGAAAAAATTGCTTGGAAAAAAAAAAAAAAACATTAGTTTGAGTTTGCTTTTAACTACAGTAGATAACCTTTACCATACAAAGACCATGGTATCTTTATTTTGTGCTAAGTGTGCTTAAAATACCTTAAAAGACTGTGTTATCAACAGCATCACTGTGACAGAGTGCTGGTATGTGCTGCTTCTCAGAATAGAGCCACCCTTATCACCTGCCTTGCAAATTACAAGCAGCTCTGAGTGGCACGAGTTGGAAACTCCTATTGGCTTGCATATAACTCTGCTTCAGGTTTTCAGAAGTACAATTTAATTTACTGCATCTACACATTACATAAATGCACAATGGTCTGAATGTTGTTCAGAACATCTTCTCTTTCATGTTTTGGACTGACATAGAGCTTGAACCAAAAAATATCACGTAACTAAAATCTTGGTGCATTTTTCACTTTTATTAACTCTGTTCTGCTGTATGTTCTTGAGCTTTTCCACTCTTAATAATTATTTTCTTTTTCATATTTTTTTTTTCTGATGAACATAAAAGAAGAAATGTTTTTGTTCATACAATGGACATCAATGGTCACCAAAAATATTACCAACATTCTTCAAAATATCTTCTTTTGTGTTCCATGGAAGAAAAAATGTCAAACAGGTTTTTAGAACAACATGAGTGTGAGAAAATTATAACAATTTCATTTTTGGATAAACATATATGTTAAAAGGACAGTTCACCAACAAATGAAAATTGTGTTATTTACTCACTCTCATGCCATTCAAAAAAATTTGGATAGCTTTTAAATTGGTATTGCCCAAAACACTTTACACACGGTGGCTGTGCTTGGCACAGTTATGAGGGAAATAGCATTGTCTGATTCAACAAATCATTCTTTTTAGATCTTTTCAGTTGATCCAGTTAACAAAACTGAACAGAATGATTCATTAATGAGTCAAACTGATCCGGTTCTCAACTTCAGTTCACTCAAATTGATCAATCATCTGGAAGTGAACAATCCCAGACAGCAAGCCGTGTCTGCCCAAATCCGGCCCACATCTCACACCAGATGTGGGCCAAAACTATGTTGCTGTCTGGGATATCATTGAATAATGACTTACATCTTGGTCTGTTTCTCACATAAAGATATGTGACTAAATAAATTTTTAGGTTACTCTGAGGTCTCTAAATGCTAATATAATTTTTCTGTTGATAAAAAGCCAAAAAAAACAAAAAGAAAACTACTTTGTAACTGGCTTCCCGATCCGAGATGGCGGCGCGGTCAGATGCAGCGGCTACTCCGGGTCCCAAAGACGGTGCTTTTATGTCTTTTAATGTCATCTGTTTGTCTCCAAATAGTGTCAATTTACCGCTAATTCATAAGGAAATCACTCCAAAACACATCTATGATCACCAAAGTCTTTTGGATATCGGCAAGGCATACGAACACCAACACTCGCCGGTGGCTACTGAGAAGCAAGGCCTTTGTTTACTGCTGAAGCCGGACCTCGAGACCGCGGGCTCGCCTACTGATGCTACCCGCACAAGTCAGCATCGCAAGCAGTGTGAGAGAGGACGGAAGCGCAGTAAGCGCGGAGGTATACAAGCTAGGCTAAGAGCTAACCCCACAAGACCGGCTCTTCCAACACTCATGCTCTCAAATGTTCGCTCTCTGGTAAACAAACTGGACCTAATTCAACTCAGTCGGTCTACTGAGCATCAACATCATGAGGCAAGGGATTGTTGTGTGTTTGTTTTCACTGAAACATGGCTAAACGACAACATCCCGGACTCCGCCATTCAGCTGCATGGGCTAAACTGCTACCGAGCGGATAGAGATTCATCACTGTCTGGCAAGACTCACGGGGGTGGCTTGTGTGTGTATATCAACAAAGAATGGTGTAACAATGCTGCGGTAATATCAAAACAATGTTCATCGCTGGTGGAGTTTATGGTTGTGACGTGACGACCGTTCTACCTGCCGCGGGAGTTCACGGCAATTGTTATTGTCGCGGTTTACATTCCCCCGTGTGCAAACGCTAAAGATGCGCTCCGTGAACTGTACAGCGCCATCAGCGAACAACAAACAAATAACCCTGACGGCTTTTTCATCATAGCCGGTGACATCAACCATGCAAACCTAAAGACAGTTTTACCAAAGTTCTACCAACATGTGAACTTTGCAACAAGGGGAAACAACACACTGGACTTCGTTTATACAACAGAGAAAAACGCATACAAAGCTGAACCCCGCCCCCACCTCGGGTACTCGGACCACATCTCTGTTATGCTAATACCAACATACAGACCACTTCTCAAACTCGCCAGACCGGTTCAAAAGCAGATCACAGTATGGCCAGACAATGCCACCTCAGCACTGCAGGACTGCTTCCAGGACACAGACTGGAACATGTCAACAACAACAACCAAACAGACCTGCAGGAGTACACTGAAACTGTGACTGCTTACATCAAAAAGTGCATAGATGATGTGACAGTCACCAAGACCATTACCACACGTGCCAACCAGAAGCCATGGATGACAGCAGAGGTTCATGGGCTGCTAAAGACCAGAGATGAAGCATTCAGATCAGGAGACAAAGCAGCCCTCAAAACAGCAAGAGCCAATCTGTCTCATGGCATCAAGAAGGCAAAACATCAATCCTCCCACCCCTCCTACAACCTCTTCCAGCTCCTACCATCAGGTAGAAGGTACCGGAGTATCAAAGCTCGCTCTGTCAGATTGCTCAACAGCTTTTTTCCCCAGGCTGTGAGAGCTCTTAACTCCAATCTCCCTGTCCCCTGTTTTGTTTTGTTTTGTTTGTTTTTTTCTTATACTTGCATTGTTGTATGTTTATCTTATGTTTAACTAGTATCTAGCACTGTGGTCCTGCGAGACACGACATTTCGTTCCACTATATGTCCACACATGTAGCAGAATGACAATAAAGCTAAACATTTATTGCATTTGTTCATTTCAATGAGGTAACAGGGTGGTCGGTCTAGTTTTATCTACTGGACAGGAGCATTTCAACATGGTATGAGCAGCACTCCAAGTCTGTTCTAGTTCATTTCCTTATATAGTATGTCACTATTCCAGTTCTGATAAGACTTATCAAATTCTCTGACACGTCGATATAAAAGCCCAACAGTGGCTTTTACAACACACTTCCCAGCGCTTCCCATCTCCACTCTTAGCTTCGGCATTATGGCACCTAAGAAAGTTGAACCCAAGAAACCAGAGCCTAAAAAACCAGAGCCTAAGAAAGAAGAAGCTGCAGCTCCTGCCCCAGTTCCAGAGACCCCCAAAGAGCCCGAGCTGGACCTGAAAAGTGTCCCACTGGAATTTACCGCTGACCAGATTGAAGAGTTCAGGGACGCCTTCACTCTCTTTGACGAGACGCCAACGGGCGAGATGAAGATAAGGTACACCCAGTGTGGAGACGTGATGAGGGCTCTGGGTTACAACCCTACCAACGCTGATGTCCTGACTGTGCTGGGGAAGCCCAAGGCTGAAGATATGAATACCAAATACCTGGACTTTGAGACGTTCCTGCCCATGCTGCAGCATATCTCGAGAGCCAAGGACCAGGGGACATTTGAGGACTTTGTTGAGGGTCTGAGAGTCTTTGACAAAGAAGGAAATGGAACAGTGATGGGTGCTGAGCTCCGTCATGTCTTGGCAACACTTGGGGAGAAAATGACAGAAGATGAGGTGGACCGTCTGATGACCGGACAAGAAGATGCCAACGGCTGCATTAACTATGCGTCCTTCATCAAGCACATCCTCTCTGGGTGAGCCGGAGCTGCAAAGATTACCGAATGAAATTGGAACTCTAAATGGCAACTGTCAAAACACTGGAAAGAAAATATGTCTTGTCTGTATGTCTTGGAAAGCATCAAATAAAAACCATCCAAATTTTGTTTCGTCTGAGATTTTTTGTGTTTTTTTTGTTCTGCTAATCTTGTTGTTGAGATGTCAAACTCAGATGTGTGTAAAGAAGGAAGGTATTGGAAAACATGATCTACAGTATGAACTCTTAAAAACCCCCAAAAAAGGAGTTTTGGCAGCAATGTCCTTTAAGTATTTTTTTCTTTGTGCCATAAACAACCTATGCAACCATTAGTTCTAATTCTCGGATTAGCTTGGCTGTGTGGCATATTGGCTGCATATGAAATTGCATACTATACAGTAGGCTAGGCAAAAAATAAATAATAATAATTGTCCAAATTCACAGTATTCACAAAACAGTGTGCAAAAAAGGGGAAGTGGTGTGTGGCCAAGTATGGTGACCCATACTCAGAATTTGTGGTCTGCATTTAACCCATCCAAGTGTACACACAGTAGTGAACATACACCCGGAGCAGTGGGCAGCCAATGCTGCAGCGCCCAGGGAGCAGTTGGGGGTTCGGTGCCTTGCTCAAGGGTCTCACCTCAGTCATGGTATTGAGGGTGAAGAGTGTTGGTTATTCACTCCCCCATCTATAATCCCTACCGGACCTGAGACTCGAACCCACAACCTTCAGGTTACAAGTCCAACTCTCTATCTATTAGCCCACAACTGCCCTAAAAAAGTACCAGAGTAAACTATTTCTGAGATTCTGAAGTGTTTGATGGACATTTTACTATCCCATGAGGCCACAGGAGAGCATTTTAAAGAGGTTTTGCTGATCTGCATCTGTCAGATATTAAATAATAGACATTTAGAAAATGCTGTTAAGATGTTAATGATTTATAATGTACGTAAAACGTTGTTTTAAAGACGTTTATCAGATGTTTGTATCCAGCAGGGTGAATATGATTTAACTAAGTGCATGTACGTTTTAAGTAGTTATTAATTCAAAAGAAGTACAGAGATTATGCAATTTCCAACGCAGCCATCATGTCCAACAGCACTACTTTTTACTGTTTGCATCACTGCGCTTGTCTATTTTTGTGCACTAAATATGATATTATGGCCACAAATTAACAATGTGTTCCCATGACTGGTCCACATTTGATTAATTAGTTCCCAATTTTATTTTAGTTATGTCGCGAAACAAATTCTTTATTCATAGTCACGATAGGCGACATATGCGATCTTTTCTCGCATGTCATCAGGGCTTCGTACATTAAAGGAGACATATTATGCCCCTTTTTACAATACGTAATATAAGTCTCAAGAGTCCCCAGAATGTATCTGTGAGGTTTCAGCTCAAAATACCCCATCATCACCCTAATCATTTATTATATCATTTTGAAAATGCCTATTTTGAGTAGAAGCAGAAACAAGGTGTTTTTCATGCCTGGTTCTTTAAATGCAAATGAGCTGCTGCTCCCGCCCTTTTTCCAGAAAAGAGCTGCGCCATTACAGCTCGTACCTGCTAAAAACACCTGTTTTGGTTCTGATTGTCATGTTTATCGCACTGAAACCATGCGATTTTAAACCATATAAACTTCTGATATACAGTTTTCTGAGTGCACACATCCGAAGCACACGTACAGAAAGCTGCTGTCACAGCATGTGAGTAACTTACTAAATTTAAGTTCTCTTTCACACATACATACACACACACACACACGTTTACATTAAACTTGTCTCCTCTGAGGCCGGGGCTCTAAATAGTGTTCTGTGCTCGTCCCTGCAGCCAAAGGCAGAACAGTTAGCATGTTTTGCTCAAACTTTCACCATGGCATTAGAGCTGGTACACCGTTGTTGCTTGAAATCAAAATTATGGTGCAGTGAGTGGAAACTTACAGATTAAAGGGCGGTAATATTATAATGAGATCCTTTTGCAAGGTCAGGGGAGCGAAATCAGATGCCTTGTTTGTTCAGAGGCTTGCAGAAAAAGGCTTAACATAACAAAGTTACGGGGTTAATCTTTTTTCACGTTTCCTTGGTTGGTAGATGCACCTGATTATAGCACCTAAAACCTGGAAAAGACCGATTTTCATGTTATGTCACCTTTAAAATAAACAGCGGAGTGATACAAACAGTTCTGGTGTTGCTACTTCATTAAACAATTAACTTAGGTGGAGACAAGTTTTCATGAGTCTCTAAATATAATAAAAAAAAATATCGATTCATTCAACAGTACTATATTGAACAAGTTTTTAGCCTGATTTGTATGGCAATTATTTCTTATGTGAACATCGGATTTTTAGTGGACAGTTATTTTTAGTACGGGTAGGGGTTAGTCGATTATTGTATTGCTGCCCAAATCCTAATGCCGGTGTTTTTCTTCCACCTCCCGCATAAAAATCCCTGGCCGAATGAATTGCCGTTCGAATCCACATCTCTGAGTTTACAAGAAGAAATTGATTCAAAATTCAATGTCTAAATCCTATTTGACCATTGTCAAGCACTGTATGGTATCTGCTGCACTTCGCTGTAATGCGCATGCTTATTACCGAAGTGGAAAAAATACTTCAATATTTACAAGAACAATATTTCATAATTGCTCCATCACAGCAAATAGGAGCTGTTAAGAATAATAAGGAAAAGGATAAGAAAAGCATGTAAACTGCTGAAATGTGTCATTATTATGGCAGCAACAGGTATGGAATTCATTTTAAAATATGTATTTTATAGGCCTACAATTACATATATAAAAATATAAACTGAGCAGCTTTATATTTCCCTTACAGCAGACAATCATGCGACATGGACACATGGGCAGTGCGTTCCCGGGTTCAGAGGATCACAGAACTCGCTTCTCCATTGTGAATAAATTGCCATCCAAATCCATGAGTTTTATCACAGAGGTGCCATGTAAATTTATTTTTACAGACGTCCACATGACAAACAATTACCGTCCGAACAGAGCTATTGAATCATTCGACCGGTTACTTAAAAAAACACATATTCATTCGTTGATGCTGTCTGTTTCTCGGAGTTGCGCAACTCTTCAGAGTTGTTTGTAAATGTCTCCATAGGTGGAGCAAAAAGGAAAAGGTAATGTGTGTTCAAGTTCCTTAATGTCAACATTTTTAAGTGTTGCTTAAAAACAAGATCACAGTCGCTTTAACTCAAGTATTATATAGCCTAACTTTGATTATCGCAGAGTAAATCACAACCGATATTAGAGTGCAAAGAATTTTTTTGCTGAAAAATGAAAACTGTCATTTTACACTACAAATAACCTTTTGTGCATTGCGAAAGTTTGAGTATACCAATTGCTTTTAAGTTTAAAACTATTATACGTGTGAATTTTGAAAAGGTAGTATCGGTACAATACTGGCTATTTCTGCTGTTGATTATTCTCCCGTGCATAATCACTATGGTCTATTTGAAGAGTAGCACTGTGTGATTAATTATTGCAATCTTATTTTCTTTCATATGATACATATCAAATTCATAAAATGCAGACCATCAGTACACATCCTCAAATAGACACCCTAGGCTGTTCTGGGCCCTGCATTCAATTTCACTGTAATTAAGGTTAGGACATAGTGACTATAACATTGATTGGCTAAGTAGGGTACAAGTTGTACTTGAATCTGCATAGATCAGTGTATAATACTCGTTGGGGGGCTGGTGGGTCATATTACTAACTTTATGAGAGTCGAGCGATAAAGAAGGCAGATTTTGCAGCTTTGAACCTCTGAAAAATACCTGAGCCCTTTTCCTTGTGGTTGTCACGCATCTTGTTCTTGTAATTTCACCTTTTCCTCATCATATCAATGCTGTGAAAATAAACAAAAGTCGTTCATAACATTATGTTTGGCGGGAATCCTCCACTGTCTTCCCATATCTGATATTTTTGTGATGTTCTCTGCATAACAACATTCTTTGTGATCTATAACTGTAGTACATGAGTAATTTAGGCGCTTAGAAGTTTCGCCAAGATTTAAATGCTTGTGAGTCCTTGAGATTCGCTTTTCGTGCGATTTATATCTGTTTGCAGTTATGATGGCAGCTCACCAACCCTCTTTTGCTTGCAGCTTTGGCAGCTTGAAGCTCACTGGATTTTCCCCATCTATGCTCAATCAGGAGAGCAAAAACAGAACCGCAGGCATGTCCAAGGAAGGATTTTATTTCATTGTTTATGAGAGGAGAGTTTGTTTATGGTGACAGGTAATGCCCTGGCAAGCCTGGTTGACACCACATCTGTACTTCCCCTCTGTTACATCCCAAACAAACCCAGGAAAAGCAACCACCCATCAATCAGATACTCATTCCTGTCACCACAAACATTATGTCTATCAGGCATGTGTCCTTTTCCATTTTCATATGCCACATCTCTCATGTTAAATATCCTGTGAGTCATTTAGTGTATTTCGCTACTAGGTGGCCAGTTTTCCAAAGTGTGAGATGAAACCGCAGAGTTTGATTCTTATTTGTTGAATAGTTCGGATGAAAATGTCGTTTTGACAGGCCTCTCGGATTTGAACATCAGAGATTGATTCTTTAGGTACGACTATAGGCCCAGAAGTGAATCTGTCCCACACAAAGGCTGTTTTCTTTGGCAGGACTGAGCTGTAACCATCTTTGTTTCTTTTCATCCCTAAAAGACAAAGTATGTTTTATTTTAGAGACGTGTATGGTTGTTTTTAGACATTCTTTCAGGACATAAAGACCACTGACAGAGATAACAGTTTTAGTTGAGTTCGGATCCAAAGACAACGTCTGCCCAGCTAATGACACTTTTTGTGCTTGCATGTGAATTATAGGTTCACATTGGGACGTACATATGGCAGTCGAGTTTAAGTTCACAAGAAACCAATGGACATGAAACTGTAGTCGATTCTGGAGGTAGTTGATCTCGAGAGAGCGTTTGGCACATGATCAAGGAAGCGTGGCCTTAAAGACTGAGCTCGAGCATCTTTATTATCTCAAACAACAGTTTATTATTCATTGATGTCCAGACGTATATTTTATTCTTTAAGTCTGGAGCGCACGGGTTCACTGAAAAATAACAAAAGGATCCTTATGTGGAGACCTCTCACAGGCGAGACTTTCTCCTCAGACGGTCCAAACAGAGACGTGAGGTGATAGGCTTAGTTTCAGCACAGTGCAAATATCCTAAATGTCAGAGAACTAAGAGTGCTAAGGAAGACTGATCTCTGAAGCTTATAGTGGGAGAGGGACATCAAAAGATATAAGGTATAAGATATTTCAAAAGAGTCTTCTTTTCAGCCTTTGTTGTAGTACACATTAAATGCTCATCATATAGCTAATATGAATGAGGCATGAGTCTCTCTCTCTCTCTCTGTCTCTTTGTAGTATTAGAGTTTTGATATTTATCATTAGATTTTAGTAATTTAACTTTTTGCTTTCACTTCAATTTGAAAGTTTTAGTAATTTTGTTATGTTTTTGTTATACTGTAACTAGTAAAATATAGCTTTTATTAATTTTTTTATTAGTTTTAATTTATTTTGTTATTTTAGCACTCCAAGTTAAACTAAATGAAAATGAGAAATGGTGACATGGCAACTTTTTAAATTATAATAATAATATGTTTAATGTATATAGTGCCTTTCCCAAGCTCTAAGACGCTATACAATGACAATAGCAATAAACAGTCATTCCATACATAGAAGGACAATAGACACTTGCCAAGTCCAAGACATGTGGGATTGCAGTTGCATATCACAGTAGTAGTACAAACTATCAAATACAGCAGAGAGCCACAACAGTTTAACTGGTTAATTGTGACTGGTTGAACAGTTTAGTTTAGACTTAAATTCATGCAGTGTGGTTATTGTCCGGGGCAATGAATTCCAAAGTTTAGGAGCCATAACAGAGAAAGATCTGCCTCCCATAGATGATCTCAGAATCTCAGAAATTAAATTACCATTTATTTTATTTCAAGTAGAAAAAATGTTTATGGTTTTAGTAGTGAATAATAAAGATTTTGTGGAGAGTTTCCACAAAATATTTAAGCAGCAGAATACTTTTTAACATTGATAATACTAACAATGTTTCTTTAGCACCAAATGAGCATATTACAATGATTTCAGAAGGATTGTCAGAAATGTGTGACACCGTAAACTGGAGTAATAGCTGCTGAAAATTCAGCTTTGCCATCACTGGAATAAATTACACTTTGGAATAAAATAGAAAACAGTTATTTTAAATTGTAATTATATATATTTTATTATGTACTGTATGTAATGTTTTTTTTTTGTTTTTAATTCAGCCATGGTGAGCATAAGATCATACTCTTTTGAACGTTAAAATATATACAATTCATATTGCTCCAAAGCTGGTTTAACTCTCGAAGATTGTTAGATAGAGAGAGAAAGCTTGGAAGAAATCAAAACCTCCTTTGTCTCTTTAGAATATGTAGATCTTATAAATGTCTTTTGACATTATATCTTAAATTTATATACAGTATATTTGACATGCATATTTATGACATTTACCATATTTGATATAATCTAAATATAATGTCAAAAGTCATTATAAGAGCTCTGTGTTTATAAACGTCTTAAATACCTCCTTAGTGTATTTAAAAGAAATGCCTTTTGGGCTCCTTTGACTGAGAAAATGAGGAGAGGATGTTCCCAGCATACCTTAATCAGTACCATTGAGGTATCTCAGTGCACAAGCCCTCAAATCTGCACCGAATCTTCCTCACTGATGGGGGATGGGTCAGTTAAAGATGACATCATCGGCTGGAGTTGTGTGCTGTGCTTGTGTGTTGCAGAGATTTTGCAGTCTTGTAAGAAGGACAAAGTCTCTCTCTGATGACTAACTTACAGCCACATTCGACAGTTATTATCATGATACAAACGAGAAAAAACAACCATTTGCACTTTGAAAATGCACATATTCGGTGTTAAAATTGTTGTGATGGCATTTGATATCACTAGAGGGCATTATTGCCCCAACACTTGCTGTATATATGGCTGCTCTTCTTTATAAAAGCAACATACAACGGAATACAGAAAGTGTGATTACAGCCTAAACCGGTAGCTAGGAAAGTACAGCACTAAGGTTGATCCTCAAAAAGATGCTAAAATGTTAATTGTTAGAACATCACT
Source organism: Barbus barbus (assembly GCF_936440315.1). Taxonomy (NCBI): domain Eukaryota; kingdom Metazoa; phylum Chordata; class Actinopteri; order Cypriniformes; family Cyprinidae; genus Barbus; species Barbus barbus. The sequence continues at coordinate 18,305,986 of NC_136733.1, read as the reverse complement.
AGGGGGCATCAATATCAAAATATTTATTTCTCTGTCTCTACATAGCATCTGGGATTGTGCAGGCAATATCCATTCTGTAACACATTTTCTGCAGTAGTTCAGGCATCTGGTCACCAGAATTAAAATGACTGAACCAAGATGTTTAGTCAGGCTGGACTATACCATGCCTTCATTGCCTTCCCATCAAGATTTACAGTTTCCTAGCAGACTGATCTGGTCATGACCTACATATATCCACTGTCATATATATATGGAACTCGCTAGGACTCATTGTATGATGATTGAGAAACTATATTCAAACCCTGAGGAAATTATGACCAGCCAATTGATAAAAGCCACACCGAGAGCAATGAATCAAGGGTATAAAGACAGCACAGAGCAATGGTTGAAGTCAGTCAGATTCGGAGGCTAGTGTTGCTCCTGTGGGGAGATGAGCGGTTCGGCAGGCTGACTTTATGCACAATGACATGGCCACAGGAACCTGCCAGAGTGCATTAAAATCTTCCCCAGTCAGTGTCTCCTCTGCTTCTCTACACACAGTCCTCCAGCTCACCGCCAATGCACTCTGCTCCTAGAACAATCAATATGTTAGGTTACAGTCCAGGATGGAACAGGTTGCTTCAGCCTGCTGTGCCATTTCAGCAGGTTTGGGTGGAGGTCAAAGTCAGATCTTAAACAGATATGATGGTGCAGCTGTTTCCTTGAGCTTCCTGCACTTGAGGGAATAAGGAATGATGGATAAACAAGCTTTGTTTTATAATAAAGTTTATGTTGAATCACTTTTGCGTAACATATATGGCAGCTTTAAGCACCTCCAATATGGACTTGGAGGCAATTTTAGTGTTTTTGTGAAGTAATTTGTCACTTTTTATTTGATCAAGGACCCCACCTACTGCAAATGCCAGCTGAATATGGTTATTTGGATATAGTTTAGTGAATTAATGTTCGTAGGGGATCGAGAACAGATCGTAGTGTTTATTTTACCCCTTAAACCAAACCATATGTGGACTTCCAGTTTAGTAGGTGTTGTATCCTCTATGACATAACATCCCACACAAGCAGCACCAGACTGATAACTTACTGTGATGTTGGTGGAAAACTCTCAGGCATTATTAAAAATATCTTCATTTATGGTTGGAAGATGAACAAAAGTCTTATGGGTTTGTAATGCCATAAGAGTGAGTAAATGATGACAGAATTTTCATTTAAGGGTAAGCTTAACTAAGTTAGGAAGTGCTCATTCCAGAAAGATGAGCCATATTTTCCAGCCGACAGCTCGCCAGAAAGTTTAGTATACTTAGAGCTTTTAGGGCTTTAATTAATATAGATGTCAGTCATCCTATCAGATGTGTTGGTTTTGTAATTTTTATATTTTTTACGTTCTGTCTTATAAGTTGTTATTCTATCCTAAGGTCTAATTCTTTGTCCTTCCTATTAATCATTACACGTAATTCTCTCAAGTTCTAACAGGGACTTGAAAATACAGCTTCTAAGAAATCTGTCTTCTCTCTGTCGTGTTTATTTAGTTTCATATATCAGCATCTGTCAGATTTCTTTTCCTTTTTGACAAGCAGGAAACCAATAACATGGTAGGTGTGGTAGCAACGTCAAAATTGGAAGGATGTTGATGGGATTAGAAAACTAAGAAGACTGGAAAAACAAACTATTTGCAGATATTACATTGGAAACAATTCATAAACAAAGACTTACACTGTAAAAATGATTTTTTTAGTGTTTTACAGGAAAATACTTTTTCATTCTTTCTACTTCTAAATTCCATTTTTATTTCAACGGGGTGCTTGCCGTTTCTTTGCAATTGTGAAATTTACTAGCAATTTCTGAGTGGAAATAGTTTTTACACTTTTTTTATTTTTTCAGTGTATGGATGTGATATTGCTCTTTTTTTTTCTTTTTTTTTCCTTACTAAATTTGCATGTAAGGCTCATGACATGCAGTGCTTTAGTGTGAAGCCAGGAGTTGAATGTTTGCTAAAGTTTCAGGCATCTGTTGGCATTTGGTCTGCAATACTTTGAAGTGCTTGTTTTGGTCAGTGGCTTCAGGGTGTGGGAGAGGGGACCCCTGGTTTGATGCATTTGTTTTTAACGTTCAAGGTGGGCAGGGCCGGAATGCATTGACTTGAAAATGAAACGTCCCATGTCAAGCCTCATGTCTGAGCGGAAGGTCATGGGGGTATGGAAAGAGCAGGGGCCAACATGGAGGAGCGGGGCACAGGGGTCAGTACTCTGGAGAAACACATGGGGTTGGGGGGTGTTTGAAGTGGGTGGTCTCATGAGAATGCCTGGCAAATTAGGATGTAATCTATGAGTAGCTATGGATACAACAACGCATGGCTGGAATACGCACTGGAGCGACATTGACAACAACAACACACATTCTTCACTCCACTGGCTCACTGGGTGTTGATAAATGAAAGATTTAATGGGAGCTAAATGGTCATTATAACATTTACTCAATCACATCTATACAGTATATGAGGAGGTGTATAGGATACCGAGTGCTATAATTTATAACCATCTATTGTAATAGATTTCAGGTTGAACTTAAGTAAACAGAACTATAGATAAATGTTTACAAGATGCATCCACTGTGATCATTGCAAGCAGTCCGTAGAATCTTTTTAAATCTGTGTTAAGTATTTGTATTTTTTGACATCATATATTCTTAGAATACAAAATCGGAATAGACAATATTATTTAGGATTTTATTCATTGAAGACGAGTAACGTTAGTAGTGAATCATGTTTGATTGCATTTGTTCATTATGAAGACATAATGTCAAAGAGTGTACTTTTGTTCTGGGATCAAGTACTTAAAAAAGTTTGAGAATCGTCGCTGTTGTCCACAAAAAATCATATTTAAAAATGGTTACTGCACAAAAAGACAAATGAAATGGTCAGCTTAGGATGTAGAGGTCATTGGAAGAGTGGAGGAGGGGATTTGGTGCATCTTGGGAGGTTGGAGGGAGGTTCATGTGGAGGTTTGGGGCTGTCACTACAAGATGAGTAACTTTTCAGACATTCATATCACATTTTAAAGGGATAGTTCTCTCTTAAGTTAAAATCTGTCATCATTTACTAATCGTTGACATGTAAGTGGGACACAAAAACAAGTTATTTTGAAGAATTTCTGTTTTTGTGCATACATAAAAGTCTATGGAGTCCAAAACAGTGCTGTAGAGGCCAAAATCTGAGGCAAGTCATACATTTTTTGGAATGACATGAGGGTCAGTAAATGACAGAATTGTCATTTTAAGTGAACTGTCCCTTTAACAATGGTCCCCAGATACCCTGAACATTAAATGTGATGAATACTGAAAAAGCTGAACAAAAGTAAAATTCAGAAAATGGGAAACACCTGACCTTACTCTGCAGATAATCACATAATGAATCAAAATATACAGCAAGAAAATGTCAGTGGCATTCGAACAAAGCATGACGTATCACAATTTGGCATGCAAACAACATAATGCAGGGATGCACAAGCACTCAGGAGGAGTAGAAGGGACCTTTTCAGGTTACATTAATTTGCGGTGAAATGAATTCATTTATTGATGTCAACCTCTACCCATTGGCTTTGCACAATACCTTCAGGAAGAGCGAAGGAGATCATTGATTGACCTCTGTCGGGGTGGATAAGCTATGATCTCTATCCTCTCACTCACATCTGTCAGACATTGTCTCCTGCTGTTTATACTGTAGTGGATTTAATTCTCCCCCAAGAATAATCTTGTGATTTTAATTGAAACGGATTTGAGTAGTTTCAATGAGATTTGTTTGTGAGAGCATACAGTTTATGGGGCATGTTTACAGAGCTTGTTTTTGAGGCAAGTAGATCACCAAAGGATAACTCTGATCAGGTCATTGTCCATTGAAATCTTTGTCTTTTTATGACAGTCTAAGAGTCGCTTGTAGCCTCTCATTCTGGATTTGGCCGAGGCCAGTAGTTGTGTGTTGCTTTAAAAGAGCAACCTGTCCCATGAGCTCATTCATCAATTGATCAGTTGGCAGACTGAGCTCTTTCATCAGTTTGAAAGACAGCTATATGAATCCTCTTTATATCTCTATTCACTCCCCCACTGCCTTGTAATGCAATACACAAATTAAAGATGAAGAACATCCCTTTATAAAAACCTCCATCTTCATCAGGACAATTATAGTTAGATGGGAAAACCAATATTGTATTCATTCTGTCCTTCTTACCTCAGTACATCAATAAATGAAGCATGGATTACTGTGACTCACTTCTAACTGGGTTTCCTACTAAATTGCTTCAAATAATACAATACGTACAAAACGTAGTCATTAAAAATTTAGGAAATCACTCCAGGCTGTTTATGTTCTGGTCTGGCTGGTGGACCAGCATAGCCATGCTATTTACCAACAAAATCTTCAACCAGTGTGATGATGGTCAACTTGCTGTTTAAGCTTTGTAACCACAGTATCTTATTCTGGAGTCCAAAATTCAAAACAGACTGGCCTTTTCAACAGAGATGCTCTGCCAGTTCCTCTGGCTTACCGTGTACAGTACAAAATTCTAATTACAGTTTTTAAAGCCTTTCATGGTGCTGCACCGCAGTATCTAGAAGATCTTATTCATCCTACTCTCCTGCTCAGACACTTAATTCCTCTGGAGCCAATTTATTAACGGGTCAAGATTGTCCTCCATGGGTGGTAGGTCTTTCAGTGGCCCCTAGACACTGGAATTCTCTCCTGCAGTATCTCTGTGAAATTTCATCTCTTCCCACCTTCAGAACTTAATTGAAAATGTGCTGTTTACTTAGTGTTGTTCAGATGTTTATGCGCTTTGCCTCTTTTTTGTGACTAAATGAATTGGTTGCACTTGTTTCTCCCCTTTTCTGTTTTCTATTTCTTTGTATCTTTGTTTGCTATGTTGATTAAGATATTCTTTCTAGTTCAATGTTTTCTGTCATGTGAAATAATTATAATAATATTTTTTTATCATTATCATCATCATATATGAAATGCACAATTATATTTTTCTATTTCTTTGTATTTTTCCCGTTTTTGTCTCTCTTTTTGATATTCCTACTTTTTCAGCTGTTTTCTGTCATATAAAGGGTTTTTGAAATGCACAATAAATAATAATTGAAAAAAATATTATTATTATTAGTGTCATCTTTACTATTATTATTATTTGCAAAAAATTATAATAGTAATAATAAACTAATATTTATTGTTATTTGATTTGTGAAATAATAATCATATTTATTATTATGTCTAATGCATACAGTAATAATAATAATAGCCTAAGTATTTTAAAGTATTCTAAATATTATTAATAATTATTATTAATGTACTACTGCATCTACTAACAACAATAATAATAATAATTGTTTTATTAATAGTTTTATCCATTTTTCATCTATATGCAACAATTAATGTACAATCTTGTAACCGTGAACATAGTCATAAACAGAAGAAGAGGTTGAAGCTGTGAGGACTAAGTAAAGGGAGCAGGGAAGGAGGAACGGAGGGGGTTTCAAGACGAAGTTAGTAGCAGGGCTAAGAGTGTAACAGTATCTCTTCCCTCAGCAGTCACAAATGTTTCCTCACATTGCCCTGTTTGGGCTGCAGAGCTGAGATCCGTCTGTCTGCAAAGGGGAAACTGTTTATTTGAATTAAATGTCATTCCTGGGGTTCCATATGGAACTGGTATATCCTTCATTTTTATGTGGTCTGTTTGATTTGCGAAATCAGGAGCTGTCCTGCACTGCACTCAGGCTGAAGGCTTAGGTTAAGGTCTTTACAGTTTCCTATAGGTACACTTTCCAGACCACAGGGGGGAACTAACTTTGTGTAAATTGGCTGAGGTCCATCATGCCGTCTTCTTAGGGTTGGAGAAACAGACAAAGTCTGTGCTGCTGTCTAAAAGGACCACTTGTTTGTTACGCTTGAGTATGACCCTCATTAATGCTGGCCACTTACGTTCTCATGGATTCTGTGTGAGCTACCTGGACCCCAACTTTAAAACAACATGGTTTCAGATTTTAAAAGTCTACTTTCCATTAATCAAATAAATACATAACTAAAGCACCAATGTTAGGGAGAGATACTAGTTTTCCTACTGTACGGCTCCAGTTTCCACCTCTTTGGTTCATTGTCTGAGAGGAAAGGCTTCAGATCTGGTAGAAAGATCAGATCCAGACTTCCGGGTAAAGAATCACTCTAAACTAGCTGTTATGTGAAATATTAATAGAATCAAAATACTTTCACTGACTGTAAAACATGATAAGTTAAGAATACTGAAAACAATTGAGGAAACTATTGCCTCAAAACATTTGAGTAAAGAAACTCAATTTTTTTAAGTTAAGCTTAAAATTTATATGACAAGTGGGGCAGGGCTGAGAGCAATGGGAGCCAAGCCAAGCCTCGTTTCCATGATCCCACCCCACTCATCACAATGATAATTATATACAACTTCCTTCCAACAACAACACATTCATTCAGATCTTTATAGTTATGTGCTAGTTAGCAACAGCACACTGGCACACGCTAATGTAGTTATCTAAAAGACTCACAACACTTGCATGAAAATAGTCAAACAACATGCAATATATATACTTTGCTGTCCATCCTCAACCTAACCACAGGCTCTCTTCGCCACAACGGTTAACACAACAAAAACCAACTTAACAGAAACCTTTGTAAATCCTAACATAACACAACATTTAAGTACTAACTTGCGTCTCTCTATACTAATCTTGTGCAAAATAACACACATAATAATAATAATAATTCCTACATTTATCCTTCCTTCTTGTCTGATGCAAAGCATGCTGGGAACTAGAAAACGCAAGCATTTTAAGTTCACCTTACTACAATGACATTTTGAGTTTACAGAACTTATTTCAATTAAGTCAAATGAACTTTCATTATTATTTGAGTGAAATTAACTCATTTTAATTAATTTCACTGTTCGGTTTTACAGTGCTCGTCTGAAAGTTTGTTTGTGTAACTACATCTTATTGGTTTATTCTTGGTTTTTGTGATGCTTCTCATTACTTCATGCTCACTCTGCTGTTAACCAGAATGATTGAGTAAATGCAGACCAATATTGTTAAACTCAATTTTCATGCCAATATAAAATCGCTTCTGAAGTGCATTAGATGCACAATTAGGTTGTATATGTGATGCCATTGCAAGGAACCAAGGCTTCAAGTGCCTAAGGATGGGAATTTTAATGATTCTGTTTCAGATTCAGTTCCTATTAATGATTACAATTCCTTAATGAGTTCAGATTAATTCAGTAACCATTTGGTTTGGACTACATCAGTTGTACTGTATGTATCATACACTACCAACATACATTTTTTTTATGTTTTTGAAAGAAGTCTCTTGTGCTTACCAAGGCTACAATAGACAACACTATTTTCCTGTTTAACACTGTAAAGCTGCTTTGACACAATTGTGTATTGTATAAAGCACTAAATAAAGGCGACTTGATATTTATTTGATACATAATTAACAATAATACAGTAAAACTGTAATATTGTGAAATATTACAATTTAAAAAAAACTGATTTCTATTTTAATATATTTTCAAATGTAATGTATTGTGATGGGAAAGCTGAATTCACCATGTCATTATGTTCAAAATTATTATAATATGCTGATTCTGTGCTCAATTATTATTGCCAATGAATTATCATTTATTATTGGTGTTCAATTAGTAATCATGACTCTTATTATCAGTGTGGAAAACCTTTTTTCTGTGGAAACTGATATTTGTTTTTTGGAAGAATATAAAGTTTAATGAAACAGCATTATTTGAAATAGACATTTGTAGCATTTTAAATGTCTGTACTGTTTTATCAGTTTAGTAGTTCCTTGCTAAATAAAAGTATTAATTTCTTCTTTATTTTTGAATGGTAATGGATCACGCAAAATTATTAAGCAGCACAACTGTTTTCACACATTGGTAATAATAAGAAATTGTACTTGAGCACCAAATCATTGATTTCTGAAGGATCATGTGACACTGAAGACTGGCGTAACGGCCTCTGAAAATTCAGCTTTGCCATCACAGGAATAAAATAGTTTTTAAAATATATATGTTCAAATATAAGTCTTAGGCCACTAGGATTTTTACCAGATAAAAAAATGGTTTAAAGTCAGTTATTTCTATCTTTTGCTGTAGTGTGTCAGTAGGAAATATCAGTTTACAATTCCAAGCATTCATTTTGCCATTAGTTGTAATAATCCAGTGAGATTTTTGTCTGACAACAGCCATCAGACATCTGATGTGGATCACTGGCTGTTGTCAGATAATGTTTCACAACATTACTGTTTATACTTCATTTCTGATCAAATAAATGTAACCGTGGTAAGAGACTTCTTTCAAAAAAACAAAACAAATTATATATATAAATATATATATATATATATATATATATATATATATATATATATATATATATATTTTAAATCATAGATATAACCAACTGAATATCATTCGATCAGTATCATTCATATCATCAATATCAATATCAGTATTTTTTTTCCTACCCATTCTCGCTTCCCAACCGTATACAACTATATGCAAAATGACAGCTGATTTTAAATCTAATTGCTGCCTTTACAGTTTTCTGCAAAACCAGTAAAGTGGCTTAAATTCTAGTGATTTTTAAATGTCCTATAAGTGTCACGAATCCGGTCCATGAACATCTGTTCACTCACCACCAGAGGTCACCCGCTCAGCGCATGGACTCTTGCACTGCACTACTGTTGCACTTCACCATCGGACTACAGTTCCCAGCATCCATTACACTGACGACACACACACAGCTGATTGCACTGATTACACATGCACCTTTCCTAGTTTCTTAGTCTTAGTCTTGCCTAGCCTGTTTACCCGTGTTTTGATTATTGCTTTTGTGTAATTGGATTACCCTTTCGTCTTGCCTTTTGGACTCTGTTTGCCCCTGTTTGGATTATTGCTCATGTACTCGGATTACCCCTATTGACAAGCCCTTTGAACATTGGTCGCCGATCGTCGACCCACGCATGCTCTCGGATTACTCTTGTGTCTTGCCCTCAATTTATCTGTTTACTGATGTTTGACCCTGCCTATGTTTGACTACGTTTCTAAATAAAGCTTGCACATGGATCCGTATGCCTCATGTGTCGTCAGCTCTGTTACAGAATACTCGGCCACACAAGGATCCAGCGGCTTATCAACTGGACAATAGCCAGGTATGTTATTAGCCCTCGAACAGGGCACACGATCGCTCAAGGACTATATTCAAGAGTATTTTAACGTTGCTCATTATTCTGATCTACCAGGCTGTGTTTTGATAGACTTTTTCTGTGAGGTCTAAGCTAATACACGAGGGTCCGCGTTTGTCACTCAGTCAGTTTTTGGACTATGCTTTGTTGATTGTTGGTTCTGTCAGTTCACTCTAGCCCTCCTGTTCCTGAACTGATTCCCCTGTCTGAAGTGCTTCCCATGATGGGGATCGCTTTTTGGTGTGTTTGGGCTGCATCCACCACTACAGAACTCCCAGAGGTTGCGGCGTCCACTGTGATGTCTCCAGAGGTGGCAGCTGATGCTGGAGAACCTCCCGAAGCTGCGGTGCTTGCTTCAGCTCCTTGCATGGTGGTGGCGCCCAGCAAGGCACTTTCAGCCTGTCATGTCACGGTCGAAGGAACCGTTCCTGAACTCTCCCTGTATCCTGATGGTACTACCGTAGAACCTCCAAAGGTGGCATTATCTGCTGCAGAACCTTCAGAGGTGTCAATGGCACTCAATTATGAACTCTCGCCCTGTCCTGTCACGGCTAAGGAGGCCGTCTGTGAATTTTCGCCCTGTCCTGTCACGGCTACGGAGGCCGCTCGTGAACCCTTGCCTTGTTCCGAACTGGCCACAGAGGACACTTATGAACTTTTGTCCTGCTTTGAACCGGCCGAGAAGGCCATTTCTGATCTCTCGTCGTGTTCTGAACCAACCATGGAGGCTGATTGTGAACTGTCTGATTGTCCGGTCACAACTAATGAGTCTGATTTTGAACTGTCTGATTGTCCGGTCACAACTAATGAGTCTGATTTTGAACCGTCTGACTGTGTGAATGCTGTCAAAGAATTTGATTATGAAATGTCAGTCTGTCCAGAACCAACACCGAAATCTGTTCTCCTCAAAGGGCTCAATGTTGAACCACCTGTCTGTCCAGTTCCTAACAAGAGACCTGTAATCTGCCCTATTAGTCCAGTTGTGAACCCAGAAATGGTAAATGCACTCCATGTCTGTCCCGTTACCCGTGTAATTTCCAAAGAGTCCATTAATGAACTGTCTATATATCCTATTTCAATCAAGAAGTCTAGTTTTGAGCCACTTGTCTGTCCCGTTTCGACCAATGAGTTTGAATGGTCTACCAGTCCAGTTTCAGTCAATGCATCTGATTTTGAACAGTCTGTCTGTAAAAATGTAGCTGTTGAATCTTCCTTTGAACTGTCTGCTTATCTGGTTTCTGTCAGAAATAAGTCTAATTTTGAACCATCTATCTGCCCCATGTTAATTAATGAGCCTGAGTATGATTTATCTTCCTGTCGAGTTTCTGTCACTGAACTGTCTGCTTCAGCTTCTGTCAATGCCCCTGATTTTGAGCTATCTGCCAGTTCTACTCCAGCCAATTCAGTTGATGTTGGACTGTCTGTCAGTCCAGTTTCTGTCAATGAGCCGGATTATGAACTGTCAGCCTGGGAAACTATCGATGAACTTTTTGTGTTCCCTGCCTTGGCTCTTGGGGCCACAAATGCTCTGTCTGTTTCGTGTGTCTCAGTGTTTCCTAGGTCCCAGTCCCGGCCTTGGTTTACAGTTCCTTCTGCTCCAGTCTGGTGGTCTTCTGCTCCGCCGTGGTGGTCTTCTGCTTCGTCTGCTCTAGTCTGGTGGTCATCTGCTGTGCCGTGCTGGTCTTCTGCTCTGGTCTGGTGGTCTTCTGCCCCGCCTGCCCTGCCCGTGGAGATCTTCTGCTCCGCCCTGGTGGGCTCCAGTCCCGTCTGTTCCGCCTTGGTGCTCTGGCCTGGTGGCTCTGCCTCAGTCCCCAGTCTCTCCACTTCCACATGGACCTGACCCTCCGTCCCTCCCCCTGTTCCGCCTTCGCACCACCGCCCTCCCGGATTATATTAAGATAAGATCGTCTGGATGCCACTCCTTGGGGGGGGGGCTCCGTCAGGAATCCGGTCCATGAACTTCCGTTCACTCACCACCAGAGGTCACCTGCTCCCCGCATGGACTCTTGCACTGCACTACTGTTGCACTTCACCATCGGACTACAGTTCCCAGCATCCATTGCACTGACGACACACACACACAGCTGATTGCACTGATTACACATGCTCTCAGAATACTCTTGTGTCTTGCCCTCAATTTATCTGTTTACTGATATTTGACCCTGCCTATATTTGACTACGTTTCTAAATTTAGCTTTCACATGTATCCGTACGCATCACGTTTCGTCGGCTCTGTTACAATAAAGTCCCTATGGAATAGGCATAGGCTGTTTTGAATTAATGTTGAATTAATTAAAGACCTCTTGCCAAATAAAAACACAAAACTGGTTTGATCGGCCTGTGCACTAACACACCGTTGCATGTGTTGCCATCTGACCATTGGGAAGCATTTCCTTGTCCTTGACCTAGTTATACAAGTATGCACCTCTTGCGTCAAGGAGCTTCTTTTTTGTCCACATTGTTTTATCATTCTCTGATGTTCTGTCATTCCAGGAGGGAGATGAAAAGACTGCGTGATTGATGAATGAGGGGTATTGACTGCTGTCCATGATGGCCAGATGTCAGCATCTTGACAGGCTAATGTATCGTAATGCACTTTAAAGGGATCAGTCATAACCAGTAAGAGGCTAAGAGTAAAAAGTTCATAGCCATATGAAAACAATGAAGAGCATTTTTTTTTTTTTTGTAGTTTCATGGTTCATGAAGAACAGTTCCCCAGGGTACTAGTTGGATGGAAGATGCATAAACCTGTGCATCAAGCATATGTGCACACCTGTTCTCCGCTACATCGTTGATCAAAACCAGGACAAATCTGGAACTAACAATTATAAATTATGCAAACTACAGGAATGCAGGTTATTTATGTGGATGAAAGTTCATAGTAAATGTTGTAGGTTGAATTAGTTTTACTAGCACATACTTAATATCACTAGCTCTCAACTGCTTTTAATTCACAACCCAGATTTTAGGGAAACCAGGAAAAAAAAACTGACTGGCTTCAGTAAACATTTAGCATTATTATTATTATTATTATTTATTATTATTACATACCTTTGTTTTTTTTCAGCAAGGATTCATTGAAAAGTTACAGTACATTAATAATGTTAGAAAATATTTATATTCAAATAAATGCTATTATTGTATACTTGCTATTAATCAAATAATCCTGAAAAGAAAACGGATCACGGATTTATAAAATTGATAACAATATTGATAATAATATACTAAATATTATATTTATAAATGTGATATAATATTTTTATATAATTTGTATTTTTAACACCAATTAAAGCTGAAATTCAGCCTTTTCATCACAGGATTTAATTATTTTTTTCAAAATATATTTAAATTTACAACAGTTCTTTTAAATTCTATTATTATTTCACAATTTTCCTTTTTTTCTGCTATATTTCTTATCAAATAAATGCAGCCTTGGTGAGCAAAAGAGACATTAAAAAATCTTACTGACCAAATTTTTCTCTTATTTCAAATGGTTTGAAACATTTCCTCTAGCTCTTTTTCTACGAGATACTTAGCTCACTTTTTCTTCAGGTGCACTTTTTTCAGTCAGAATCTGTGCTATGCTCTGTGCCGGAGCTGGCACTATACATCACAGGGATGCGCTCTTTACGGAAAGATAACCTGTCACCCGCACTGCAGGGTGACCTGAGGGAGTTGGGCTCTGAATGTTCCCACCACGCTGTACCCAAGCAGTATAACTGTCACACAAAGGAACATGTCCTGACTCGTGCGTTCCCTTACGTCTTCCAGAGCAAAGGACAGAGGTCTCTGAAGTGGGGACATCTAATGCCCTCAGAGGGATTGTCTTATGTAAAGAACTGAAATATTCATTTGTCCACATGAGGGGGCTTTTCTCTGCAAACACCTTAGTTGTGCACACACACAATCTAGGTCAGCCAGTGTATGTTCTACTGTTATGTCAAAAAAAGAAACAAACACAAAAACATTTATTAAGCCTAATGTCCATCATAGACCTGCCATTGTGGCCAGTGTAGTTATTGGTAATACAAATTTTAAAGCGTATCTAGAAAACTATACTTAAGGGTAAAAAAGATTTTCATGACTATCTGTAAATTTAATTTGAAGAGCACAAAGTATACTTGTAATAGTTCCACTTTAGCACAATCAAATATACTTAAGTATAACTTTAGTTGGACCTGAGCACTACTTCTCTGCAACTAAAGTGCATTACGTACAAAAGTAGTTGTTCCAGTTTAGCAGACTTTAAATATACCAGTTTATTATACTGAAAGTACAATTGTATGATATTTTAAGTAACATAACATAATATACTACTAATATATTTACATAAATATGTAAATATATTAGTAGTATACTTAGAAGAAAATAAATGTATTTCAAACACATTTTAGTATATAGCCATTTTTTTCACTAGGGTAATTGAACAAGACTAAATGTATATTGAAGAAATTAAATTGAGTAAATTTAGCAACTGGAAAACTACCTGTACAACACAAAGATTTTCTTGACTACAATTTAATTTAATTTAAATTAAATTAAAGACCACTAGTGTATTTATTATTTTGTTTTACAATGTAATTAATTTAACCAGACAAAATTAAAGTATTTTAAAACATAACTGGACAACCAAATTAACAATTAAATTAAATTAAGTTTTAAAATAAAAAAAATATACTTTAAATTTAAAATTAAAGGTTTTAAATCTTTAAAGTCTTTAGTATTTTAAAGTCAAATTAGGTTAAATTTTATCACACTTTTCAAGTGTATTATTGCAATCCAGAGTATCTTTGGGTCTTTTCAGCAGTTATTATCATGTCTGAAACTAACTGACGTTGGAAATAAACATACCTACTATAGTACAGTTTTAGAAAAATGGGAATAGTGCATTAGAGGCAGCAGAGGAAACAGGCCCTAAAGAGGAGGGATTTCCAGGAACTGTTCATAATCAGGGCTGATTGACTGGTCTGGTTGTGACATAAAGCAGAGTATAAAACAAACACATTCACATGCTGTACACCTGTGGTCACCAACCTTTTTAAAATCCCTGACCTCGGCTTTGATGAAAGACCAGATCTACCTACTGAAGAATTGATTGAAAAATTTACCTTCAGGAATACATTCATGGAGAAATTTATTTTTTGTACTTATTTTTGTGTTATTTTCAGGATGGCAATTGACGGGTTGTCGACCACTTGTGTACAGCCATGTCTATACCATGAAGCGTCACTGGGGAATTTAAAGGTTTTGTGTTGCTGCTCTATCAAAGTGTGCATTATCTCATTCTGGGAATCGGTGTTTATTGTGTTTTTAGATAGACCACATGGGTGTCCAGACTATGACACAGAGGTGAGCTCTTTTTGTCACTTTGAGAACTTTCCATCTGTCAACGCGCCATAGCTTAACTTGTTAATTGACCCTTCGCAAAGAGCTTGATTGACATGTGATCTGATCAGTCATAACGCCGAATCGCCCATTTTGTCTGACAAACAAATCAGACAGGAGAGTAAATATTAACTTCAGTGGACTTAAACTTGAAAAATGATGTGTATATTGACATCTTTTTACAGTGATCTGTCACAACAAAGAGCCACAAAATGGTATTAATTGTTTGAATGTCTTTAAAAATGACCAAATGTGAAAGCTGAGACTTTATTTCATAACAGAAGTAACCTTTTCTGTCTCGTCTGTCAGCGTGGTGTCAGTATCCTCTTTGCTCCGCAGTGTATTTTTTCACTGCGTGAGAACATGATGTGTGGTGCAAGAGAGGCATGGGTTGTCGAACATAGCAACAGTAACTAAGGAGGGCGGGTTTAACTACACTAAGTATCATATTATTACAGGGTCACTGTAACTACATTAAGTATTTATATAAATAAATATATATATATATATATATATATATATATATATATATATTGTCATGTTGGCTTTTATTTGGAAGTTTTTGTTCTCTGCATAGCCAAACTCTGATGTGTGTATAATAAAAAGCTGAAACCTTGAAAATTGTTTTTCTTTCATTAAATTGTCAACAAAGTATTATCTTAAACATAAATAAAAAATAATTAATACTAGTAAAATGGGTGATATGGTCTGGACGTTGTCATACTCTTTACTGTTGTGAATTAGTTCTTGTTTTGGGTTTATCAAATTCTCAATAAATTTTAGTACAGACACATACCTTAAAATCTCATTAACATCTCTACCATTATTGCTCAAAATAAGATCATGGAACACAAAAATTAACTATGGAAAACTATGCTAAACATTTCAGCAAACAGTACAACAATTATGAATCACAAAACCTTTAATGAAACAGCAAAAAATGTAAATGGTATAACAAATAATGTATATAAAAGTAAAATGTAAAAAAGTTCAACATATAAAGCCAATATGACACTAAAATACCCTTGTTTTTTTGTGTATAAAACAGATAAAAAACAGATATTACAACAATATGATAATATGATGATAAACCAACATACAAAACCAGTGCTAGAGTAAACACGCAGTTGTGTAATTGGACAACTCAAAAACTTCCTGGTGTGACATCTTGGCCCAGTCTATAAAAGGTGTTACTTCTGCTTGATCAATGTTCTAGAAACAAAATGATGTCATATGCTGTTCTCTCTTTTCCTTCCTCTCCTTCCCTATCTAGAGAGTAAATACAGATCAAACTTGCCAACTTGGCAAAAGGAAATGGGTGGAGCAGATGTTTGTCTCAGTGGTGAAATATTGATTCAGAAGTTGGGAGAAATTATTTTATTCATTAAAAGCTTTTGTTGCTTAGAAACACGGATCAATTACAGCAGTAATTAGAGACCCAAGCAAAGCCACAGTCCTCTGGGAAATTCAGTTTTTCTATCTCATACAGTCAGAATTTGATTATGAAATGTAAGCTGGCTCTGCTAAGCTTGTTTATGTCTCATCTACCCTTAAGTTGAGTAAGAATCGACACAGACTGATTTCAGCTCAACTTACAATGACAAAAAATTCTAGATTGATCATTGCTGATTTCATGCAAGCTTCATTCTCAACAGCATCAGTATGAGGTTATCGTTGCCCACTTTAACTGAGCTCTTACCTTGGGCTCTGTTGAATATTCATCTACATCAGATGCTTGAATTACAGGTGGCTGACTTTGTCCATCTCTGCTGAATTCAACTTGAAGTGAATGAAATTAGGTAGATTGCTGTGTGATGGGCTATGAATATGAAAACCAAATAATTTATCAGAAGATTCTGAGAGGACACAAATTGGGAACTTTATTTCAATACTTTGTTTTTCTTTCTCCACAGACAAGGATGCATTACATTTATTTGTTAAATGAACAGCAAAGCAATAGAATACAGATATTCAAATCACCATTCCACCAGCTGCTATTTCTCCACCATTAAGATCTTCCGTTCAGTTGATATGAACCAAGTTTGCCAACAAATATGTGGACTAATTGCAGAATGTTCGCTTTGGTTATTTTGGCAGCACCATCGTAATGACAACCGCTTCATGCAGCTGAGATTAAATTAATACGTTGTTCCATCACTCATTACAAAATGTTGCATTGGCCTTTTTGTTGCAGGGTTTTTCCAGAGTCTCCCTAACTACAAATTGATCTGTTCCGTTGGGGGAACACTTTGATCTCTGGAATGAATGAGAAATGCCCATTTTATTATTAGATCAGATACAATAGATGTCAGAACATGTATCCTTTCTCATTTTTGTGATGGTTATCTTTTTGAAAGATGGGTACAATAAACACCAGGTGGAATTTCCCCTATCACACACACACAAACGCTTGTTCACACATACACAGGTGTACATGTTTGACTTGCATAAGATTCAGTTGCAAGCTTGTTTTTAATTGTCATTAACGACAGACTTTTTCATATTCATGAATCAACACAATAATTTTGCATTACATTTGCTGTGATATTAGGAAAGTTGTTTGTTGGACAGGTTTCTGCATTTTCTCTCTGTACTCCCAAATTGCAATTCATCAGTAAATTCTGCTGATAAATCATAAAAAGGATTCATTTCACAATTGTCATGGGGGATCACTTGCATTTTGCTTTTATGCTGACAAACTGTTCTTTTACTGCCAATGAATATCATACCTCTTAAAGGCCCAATTACTGGGATGAGAGACTTAGTTGTTATTACACAATACTGTGTTAAAGCTTCTATCTGACCCAGCCCTGTGTGCAGGTGCTGGAAAATTCCACAAAGATTATTCATATGTATTTGCAGTTAAAGCAAAGGCAGTGTTGGTGTAAAATAGAAAATCACGGTCTTGTATAAAAGACTAAGTAAAAAATTCCAGTGTTGAGGGAGCATCAAATACGTCACGAAATCCTTAGGCCTCAGCATCAGCAGAAAGATTGAGTGTTTGGGTAATTGCTCTTAGACTTTTAGTTGTAGTAGGTCTTCAGGTAGGAGACAAGCCAGGATCAATTCAAATGAACTGACTTGCATTTCCTGATTGCAGATGAGGGAACAGGCAGAGAGTAAAAACCAGGATGTGTGCGTCATTGATGACATCTTCAGCTATACGCAACCCGCTATTAATCACAATACAGGACTAGTGCAGAGCTCTCTTAACATTATCTTTGAATGATTTGTAAAGTTTAATTTCTTTAATGCAGTGAGTACCCCACTAAAAATGCTGAATGTAAGGCAATGAGTCAGTGTTCTACAGTGCAATAGCAAAACCAGAGCAGATATATGATAAAATAATAATTGACTGCACAAATCCTGTCTCAAATACTGAAAAACCACCACAAACCTGCATGCCTTTTTTTTTAAACATAAATATTTCTTGCATTATATATTAACATTGAAAAATTGATGATCATAATGTTGAATTTAATACAAGAAGTCAAAGTTGCAATACTTCTATCTATATCTCACACAAGAGGGCAAAAAATAATAATATAATATAATTAATTAATAATAAAATACATTGACTAAAAGTATATTGACAATATATGACTAATCACAAATAAATAACCAGATATTTTAATGGAATATTTTTCTTCACATATTTTGTATATTTCAATAGGTTTACAATTAATTCATGTTAACTTTTTGCCAACAGCTCAGAGATAACATCAGAAAAATAATGATTTTTTTATTTCAATATCAGATGATTTTGCTGATCATGGTATGGAGTCAGATATGGAGAGAACTCTATTTAGAATATGCAAATAATATTTAATAATGTAGTGTAAAATGCTGCAAGTGTTTTTATCCAAAGCGCCAGGGCATTCATTGTGCACTTTTTTATGTTATATTTTTATGTGCATGTATCCTGAGCAAATATGAACACTCTTTCAACTTTAGATGTTTTGTTTGCTGCCCTTTATTTGTTGTTGTCTTTCATAATAAAAAAATGAAAAACGAATGCAGCTTTCTCTCTGCACAGTAAAACCAATCGGTTGCTTATGAGTTCATTAGCAGGGACAATCAACATTTTACTAAACTAGAAAATTACAAAACGGTTGAAATGAACTATTAAATTGGTTTGGACAAGTAACAAGTTATTCCATCATTTAGACAGGAAGTATTATGCTAAAGCGTATATGCACTCCAGAAATATGTTTGTAGTTCATTGCTTTGCTTCCTGAGTTTTATTAGGAAGCCTCATCTATTTTAAGTGATAAGAGATGAGGTACTTTGGAGTCTCACTGTAAAACCTTCCTGAGCAAAGGGCTTAAAGTGATTTGGACATCCTGCTGAATAAGAATGGTTGAAAGTAACTTTGAGGTAAGAACCTGCCGAATGAGGGGCTCTATAGTGGCTCACCCCAGGTTTCCCGCTGGTCCTTTAGCACCAGTGCCCATTGATATTCAGCAGTATTGACGTCACATGTTTGCAAGGAGTCCCTCTGCAGCTGTGAGAACCAGAACACTGAGATCAGGAGCAGACAATGTAGGAAGTGCATTCAGTCATTTTCCAGGCTCCCACTGCTGCTGGCATTCAATAAGGAAAAGCAATAAGAAGAGTATGGTTGGAAATGCGTTGATACTCTTGTTGTAGGTGTCACATGTGCAATCAGATCTGTCACTGCTGTGTATGCTTCCTATTATTCATCAGTGCTACAAAATATCCTCCCTAAATTCATCTGTGTTCTCATGTGAGGGTTATTTCACAAAATAAGTGCTTTAAGATTGTAAACCTAAATTTATTCCTAATCAAAGAATGTCTTCAAGTGTCAAGTGTTTTTTTTTTTTTGCAGTTTTTATGCAGTTTTACTGTTCATTTATTCATTATCTGTGTATTTAAGGTCACAACAAGGTGTTTATTAGAAAAAGAAAATATAACATTAAGTTGTAATAATAAAAAAGAAAAATGGACTTGTGCTTTAGAGTTCATCCTGAAAGGATGATGTCATTTATGAGTGTATTTATTTATTTATTTAGCCTATAGAATTGCAGATACAAAAAAATATGAAAAATAAATCGATTAACTGGAGATTGGTCACATAGGCATCCTCGTCGAGAAAGAAAACTAAAATACCTTATATATTTTATTATTTAGCCTATTATTATTTGAATTACTGTCGTTTTTGTTCCTTGGTGTCAGCTTTTCATCTTTAAAGTCGTTATTTACACATACATTATCATTAAGCATACAAAAGCATTATTTTCTTTAAGTCATATATTTTGTCTACTGTACCTTCTCGTTCTCGCCTTCAGCATGCGTTTGGCTTTCTGTCAATCTGCCTCCTCAGCCAGCGCTGCGCACGTTAATAGGTCGATGTGGACAAAGGAAAGAACAATAAAAATATTTAACGTGCCTGACCATATTTTGTTTTCTTCTTGTGGTTTTTACTGAGAGTTCGTGGTGTAGCCGCTAGAGGGTTCTCAACGCAGCGGTGCGTAAAATAAAAACACCGTCCCGGTTCAGACACGCACTGAGAAACAAAACAGCATGCAGGTTACCTGCGACTTCTGTCAGAATGAACCCGGCTATTCGCACTATATGCTTTCTTCTAGATAAAAACAATGTGACGTAACGAGCGAGAGTTGCCCGAAACATGTAGCATTTGGCAAATCCTGTCTTTTTCTTTCCAGTCGGACTGTTCGATTGAACCCGGGGATGTGAGGTGTTTTTTCAACTTTAATGTATGCGAATCCCTCGTAAGAATAGAAATGCACGCCGGTCTCGCCACTGACCCCCTTCAAACACTCATCCATGTACGACTATATGTTTGAGCAACGCGTTTTTGCCAAGTTTATTTGAAATGCGGATGAAGAAAAAGTGAAAGGGAGATGATTTTGACCTCTCCACATTGATTGATTACTCAGTCATCCCTGCAGTTTAATGGGATCCATTCAATTGGGAAGGTGGAGCACTTGGGTGAATTAACATATTCCTTTCCCCCCTCAATCTGTGTTGAAGTGTCTTTGAAAGGGGCAAGGAAAGGGGGTCGTGGCTTAACATTATAAAGGAAAAAATAAGACAGCATTGCCGTCTTGGTTGGTGTTGAATACGCGTCTTGACAGGCTTTTGTAAAAGCAAAAGACCGGGAGAGATCTCCAAAGACGAGCGCTAGTTAGTATTTTGAAATTATCAAATCCCCTATCCATTGACAAAAATCTCTTCTCTCCACTTGAAAATGAAACTTTTGCCCATTTGCACTTGGCTCCTATGCCTTTTGCTTTTTATCGTGTGCTTGGGATCTGAGTGTGGGACTCCACGGCGAATTGCAAGGTCTAAAAGAGACTTGGTACGCATCAGGGAAGCCAGAAGTACCTTCCCAGGACCTTGTGCCACACGCCTGCCTCGGGGCAAACGCTCACTTCCCGGGATAGATCGGCGCTCCCCACGCCTGTCACAGGAGGGGGAAAGCAGCCCAGGTCGGCAGAGGGCTGTTTACTTTACCGGTCGAGGAGACCAACTGCGTCTGAAACCCAATGCAGAGGTGCCAAGGGGTAATTTCACCCTGGAAATGTGGATAAAACCTGAGGGTGGGCAGCGCTCTCCAGCTGTTATCGGAGGTTTGATTTGCTTAATTATGACTTGCATTATATTCACTGCAGAAATCATTTCATAGTGTAACTGCAACATGCCCGCGCTTCATAAATCACCTCCAATGTGCGAATAGTTGCATAAACACGTGCCACTGGCATTTCTTTATATCACTTTCACTATTTATGAGCTAATGCGAGCATGTACCGAGAATAATTAACAAATAACCGATCTCTCTAGAGATGCGCCTTGGCTCTTATTGTTTACTAGCAAAAACTCTTGGGTTTTGCATGCGGTTGGCAGGTTATCGCCACCCAACTTTTGGTAGCATCTTGTAGTTTTAACGTTGCCGATTTAAACCGCCTTTCTAGTTATTCATCTTTGGACGGTTCGTGGAGGTGATGTAGAATAAAGCAACTGCAATACCCCAAATATCGTATTTGTTGGTGTGCTGGCGTTTAAAGAATTAGTTTTGTTTATTTACTATTAATTGACTTTTTTTATTTTTAAAACCTTTAAAACTGCATTTTAAAGTGCAAGAAAAAAAAACGATAGCGGTGTAATCTGTATATTTGTCTGTATGATGCTGTATGATTAAGTGTGTGTGTGTGTGTGTGTGTGTGTCAGAAATCGCTCAAACAAATACGTCATCCCTTTGATGCACAGGCTACAGTGTTCCTTGCTCTGCTCTGCACAAAATAGCCCACTACATATACACCCTATATACCAAACTGAACACTACAGCGGGTGATTATTTTTCTTTAGTCTTTATGTATGCCAGTTTATAATTATAGGCTATTTGATTTTAAAATGTGCTTTGAACGTGCACGTACCACTAACGAAGCGCTTGTAGTTTACAATCGAATAACAAAATCCGTAGGTTTTTTTTTCCTTGAAAAATCTCTGCTTACGCACATTACGCATTATTCCTATGGGGATGGAGTAGCATAGGTGGGCGTGTTAGTTGCTTGGTTGTATTCTCTTTTTTTTTTCTTCAAACAAATCTATATGATTTCTTTTCCCCCCATCCCTTTTCCAGCCAACAGAGAGCGTAATACCCGTGGAGTCGGTTTATGAATCCTGCGTGCACCCCGTGAACCCCTAAAGCACGCAGTTTTGTGCGAACATAAATGAAAATGTACTGTAATGATATACAAATCAAATCACTTTTATTTTCTCTCTAAAATGCGTGGGGGTCACTAAAAGGCTAAAATGCGAACCCACATGTAGTTTTTGAAAATAGCATATGTAAAGGGATAGTTTTGATAGCTTCAGCTAATTACCAAACTCCCTGCTAGCTTTTCTTACATGGATGTCATTAGAAATCTACAAAAGAACCACATGTTTAGTTCTTATTTTCTCAAATATTAGACAAAACGTCTTACATAGATTAAATGTAAAATGTTCCATTTATATCCAAGTTAAAATATTACAAGATAAAATACCAGTCACAAGTGTCAATTTTTCGAAATTGAGATTTATACATCATAAATAAGCTTTCCATTGATGTATGGTTTGTTAGGATTGGACAATATTTGGTCGAGATACAACTATTTGAAAATCTGGAATCTGTGGGTGCAAAAAAAATCAAAATATTAAGAAAATCACCCTTAAAGCTGTCCAAGTGAAGTCCTTAGCAATGCATATTACCAATCAAAAATGTAAGTTTTAATATATTTCCGGTAGGAAATTATATAAAAAAATACCTTCATGGAACATGATCTTTACTTAATATCCTAATGATTTTTGGCATAAAAGAAAAATCAATAATTTTGACCCATAATGTATTTTTGGCTATTGCTACAAATATACCTGTGTTACTTAAGACTGGTTTTGTGGTCCAGGGTCACACACACACACATATATATATATATATATATACTGTATATGTGTGTGTGTGTGTGTGTGTGTATATATATATGTCATAAAATAATTAGTGAGTCATGCACATGCAATTCAGTGATAGATTTCAAGATGCATGATTTAAATTGCAAATTGTAGACTCAGGACATTGCAAATTAATGTAATTATATACAGTTGGGTACGTCGTCTTTAAATAAGCTTTATATCTCCAGAGAGCTGCATGATAATGGATTGATTGAATACATCTTGTCAGTGAGTCATCTAAAATTAGTCCACTCCTCTGTCCTCAAAATGATCTCCTTAGTCACAGTAACGTTAAGAAGCAACGAGGGGGCGCTGGCAGAGTTTATATAGCTTCTCCAACTGCGCATCTAATAGTGTTGTTCAGCAAATTTCGTTTTAAACAAAGCATTAAATGTTTGCGGTCTGTCTGAGTTGTGGCCCTCATTTATCTGCTGTCGGGTTTTAACCCACAAATATGTGCTGTTTTGGAATCAGGAGTCTTCAGGTATAGGATTATGAGAAGCAAATGCTTTAAAAGTGTCAGTCCAGATGGAGGAAGCTATAAAATTAGTGCCTTGTCCATCCTTTCTTCAAGTGGTTTTGTTATTGCTTGTTCTTGTAAAGATATTACAGTCCTTGCCACAAAACATCATGGAACGAACTCCTGCTTTCAGTCAATCAGATCCTCAGACGCAACAGTGCGAACAGATGACATTTTTACTAGAGGTTTTACAGTGTGTCTGCTGATGTAAGGCGGCAACTGTTCATCCGAAGTTGTACGCAGTCTGATTTTAAATGTAAATTTGTACATTTTGCTTTTCATTGTTGTCATTGAGGTCTCTGTGCAGTACACAGTGGGATGGGATATTTTACGGCACAGTACAATAACTTAATAAGCACCTCATAAAACTGTCAATAGAACCACTTAGAGGTTTGTAATGATGGCCATAACAATTTAAATATTCAATTATCATGTTACTAAACAGGATGATTTATGTTTGGTTGTTAACAGATATTTCATGTTTCTACAATTGTAATAGATACTTTGTCATAAGATGTGATTTATTTTCAAATATGTTAATAAATATATTCATAGATATAGGCTAATTAAAATATAGCAATATTTAAAAGTTATATATAAATTGAAAATATATATGTATACGATATCAATTCATTGTTATTAACATTAGTTAATAAAAATACAACTGTTCCTTGTTAGTTCATGTGAGCTGAGGCTTTTGATTTTAGTAAAATGTTAGAATCAATATTAACTATGTTTAATAAATGTTTTAGAAATAGTTTCATTTTATGGTAGTCCATGTTAACTAACATTGGAACCTTATTGTAAAGTGTCACCTATTGTACTGATAAATAACATTTTGTCTTAATAATACTGAGTGGAAATATAATTTTAAAAATATATATGTTTGCATTTTAAACTTAAGAAAATTCTGTATATCCTTACAGATTTTTTAATAAAAGTATAGACAATACAGGTGTATATCAATTTTTCCAAACAGCAGCTGCACTTGTCTTTCATTTCGTTATGCTCACTTTGTAGTGCACTGTCCATGGTGCTGGATACTGAGATTGAATGAACTCAAAATGGATGCTTTCTTGAAATAATGGAAAGGATTAGACAGAACGCCATATTCGACACGAGGAGCCAGCTGCATTAATTTCCAAAATTACATTTTAACTTCAGCATGTACTTAGTTTAATGACTGGATTGATTTCATAAAGTAAGTTCATTTGCAAAGCAAGCAGCATTTGTATTTGCATGCAAGACTTTTTCTCGACGCTGTTGATCATACATTAGCATTTAATGCATTATCTCACTTAAAGCTGTGTACGGTATTTATTATGCACTGATGATTTTAATGAAATCTCAGTTGTGATCAGTATAAAATTAGCATTTTCTAGTGCATCCATCATTCATTGAAACCCATCCCTTTCCCTACTCTGAGCCCCTTGCATGTCTAAAGTTCGGTGCTGGCAAGAAATGTACCTGTTTGTTATTTCCCACTTAGTGGTCTCATTCCAGGATTTCACAGATTGTAATTTCCTCAGTTTTATGGTACAATTTATTTTTATAGATGCTGGCAGTGGTTCTGCTGGCAGCCTAGAAGTGAGAGGGAAGTACATGCTCCTGTCTGCTCTTTAGTAAGGTGCTCCCGAATGAATGATCTCTTTAAAGTGGTCAGTCCTAGCGGACAAAAGATCCTCATGCATGTGTTTCCCTGTTGCAGAAGCATGTGCAAATTTGGAGTTATTTTACATAGTTTAAGTAGTAATCTAGCATAGTAATATTTTCCTCTGTTACCGCTTATTCGCCCTAACTGAGTTTCACCAATTACCTCTAACAAACACATTTCTCTCCACTGTGGGAGACGAGAGACTTCCTCATGCAGAAGATAGAATGAGGGTCACAGATCCTCACTTTCTGTCTACGACTTCAAGTTTCATTGCTCAGCAGCTCGCTAGATTAAGCAGCACTGCTCGTTTGGATTTGTAGGACTTGTTCGATTAAATTTAAATGAAATGTAATACTTAAAAATTTTGAATATGCCCTATATCTGATTTCTGCAGTATTGAAATATAGTGATTCCTATGAAATCCACTTTTACACACTCGATTATGAAGGACGTGTACCCATTAAATGTTAGAATACGTTTCCTTCTGTAGCTCAGCGCATGGTTTCCAAACGAAACAGGAAGAAAGGGTTTTAGAGCCCCTATCATAATACGGACTGTGCTGAAAAATGACCATTTTTGATTTCAAACATCCCTACTGCTGAGGCACATTTCAAGAAAATAGACTGAAAATTCAAGTAACCTTTGCTCTGTTGATACAAGACCACACTGTCTGGGCCTGATTGCTAGCAGATGCTTTCTTGTAGGCCTGTAGTCCTTGGACTGGACTGTTGCAATGATTTGATCATGGGAACCACGTTGTGTTCCCCATTTTTCTGGACAAACACATACTGTTTTTCGTCACTCTCCACATCAGGCTGCGGTAACTTACATCTGTGGTGTTGCATCAGGCAGTTCGCTGAACTACTACTGTGCACCTTTCATTCTGGATAAATCAATATGTGTTATTTGTGTCTAGCATTTATTGAGCAGAAAATCTGATAAAAGATATAGGGAAGTGTAAAAGAACACAATGAAAATCTGCAGTTCAAAGTCAAATTTACTGAACAGAAAGGTTTAATACTTAGGGATATTCAAAAATATATATATTTTTCTATAGTTTTTTTTTTTTGAAGGAAATTGATACTTTTATTCAGCAAGGAGGATGCATTAAAGTGATCAAAAGTGACAGTAAAGATGAATTTTCTACTCATCAAAAGCCTAAAACAAATCACAATGTATTTTCAAAAAATATTAAGCAGTTGTTTTCAATATGATAATAATGAAAGATGTTTCTTGAGCACCAAATCAGTATATTAGAACAATTTCTGAAAAATCATCTGACACTAAAGACTGAAAATTTAGCTTTGCCATCATAGGAATAGATTACATTTGCAAGTGTGTTAAAAAAGAAAATAGTTATTTTAAATTGTAATAATATTTCACAATATTCACTGTTTACTTTATAAATAAATGCAGTCTTGGTGAGCATAAGAGACTTCTTTAAAAAAAAAAAAAAAAAAACATTTTAAAAAGTCTTTCTGACCACAAACTTTTGAATGGCAAACAAATAAAGTTAAATAAAATAAAGTTTTAAGATTTTGAAAAAATATAAAGTAACAATTTGATGAAAATGAATAAGAAATATATAAAATTCTGTACTATTTTTGTCACTAATTAGTCAGATGTTCTTGTTTCAATTGGATCTTTTTGGATCATCTCAAAACATGCTGAAGAACATGAACATAATTCTATTTATTCTCTGCTTGTTCTAGTATCTAATACCTGTCATCTTCCCGCAGGTCTCTATGATAAATGTTTCTATGCGTCCAGCGATAGAGGATGGTTACTTGGCCTCAAAGCAATCAGCGACCAAGCCAACCGTGACCCTCGTGTCTTCTTCTCCCTCAAGACAGACCGAGCCCACAAGCTCACCACAATAACCTCCAATGCACCCTACACTCCCAATCAATGGTCACACGTGGCCGTCACCTACAACGGTCTCTTTATGAAGCTGTATGTAAACGGGGCGCAGGTTGCTGTAAGTCGTGATCAATCAGGTGAGATTTTTAGCCCCCTTACCAAGAAGTGCAAGGTGCTCATGATCGGTGGCAATGCATTAAACCACAACTACAGGGGAACGATGGAACACTTGAGCTTGTGGCATCGGGCTCTGAGCCAACGTGAAATCATTAGATACATGAGTCACAGTTTGAGTCAGTTTGGTGACCTCTCTCAGCTGGTCATCCATGAGAACTTTGAGAACATGTCAAGACGGTGGCTGACGGTGAAAGATGGCAGTTTCCCCCGGTTGGAGGACTCAGACCGGAACCCGGCGGCAGTCCTCAGCGATGCTGCTCTGAAACCTCCACCTTGCGGACAGACTGTGTGTGACAATGTGGAGGTGATTACAAACTACTACCAGCTCTGGAGCTTCCGCAAACCCAAGACGGTGCGCTACCGAGTGATAAACGTTTACGACGATGACGGGCGGTGGCCGACGATTACAGACCACCAGATCAACCTTCAGCACCAGCACTTGAACAACGCTTTCCGCGTCTACAACATTTCCTGGGAGCGCACCGTTCACAACGTCTACAACTCGTCCTTACGTAACCGCCTAATACTGGCCAACTGTGATATCAGCAAAGTGGGCGATGAAGAGTGCGACCCAGAATGTAACCATACTCTTACTGGCTTTGACGCCGGATACTGTAAGAGGCAGAGCGCACGCTGCCCCGAATACAAGCAGGGGAACGGGGTTTGTGACCCAGAGTGTAACTGGGACAATTTCTATTACGACCATGGGGACTGCTGCAACCCCAACATCACTGATGTCACCAAGACGTGCTTTAATCCTGCATCACCCCACAGGTAACTCTCAACTGCTATTTCAGACTTATTCAGTGATGCACAGAATGTTGAAAACTGTTTAATTAGTTCAGTTATTCACTAATCAAAACAGACTATATCCAATACAGCTTAACTCTGTAAAGCCAGATGTACAAAGTAATAGTCAGAAAAATATATTTTTTAAAAGGAGCAGTTTATTTAAAACAACATCTAAGATTGTATGGCTCATATAGTATGATATAGGAGAAAATGGAGCTCATACTCAGTTTTATTCAGAGGCCCAAACTGAGCAACAATATGTAATTTGGTGCAGTTGCTGATATTTATATGGCCAGAATTTATTAGGAAATTGTGATAACTCACAATTCAGCCTTTGCAACAGTGTAGCTAACTACTTAGATAAAATTCACAATAATATAAATTGTTGCTTTATATCTCCCAATAATATGTCTTAAGATGCTGTTTAAATGCTTTATGCTGTAGTTTTAATTGTATTGCAATGATTATTGAAAGATAATATAAATATAAATAAAACAAATGCAAATATATTAAAATATAATAAACGTTCCTCAAAAACCTTTAGTATCATATTTGTCACTTAATTTTTGTCAATTAATTCACTTAATTGATGTATGGATAATCAAATAAATGTAAGTTGCTTCAGTCCAGCAAGTGCTCATCTTGAAATATTACTAACAATATAAAAGTTATTCTTATGTTAACTTCATGAAATTCATTAAAGA
This sequence comes from Barbus barbus, assembly GCF_936440315.1. Classification (NCBI taxonomy): domain Eukaryota; kingdom Metazoa; phylum Chordata; class Actinopteri; order Cypriniformes; family Cyprinidae; genus Barbus; species Barbus barbus. The sequence goes on along the minus strand of NC_136733.1, from coordinate 18,277,157 downwards.
TTTCACAGCAAAAAGACACGAACCATGACCTAAAGGGGGAATTTTTTTCCGAATTATACTAAATGATCTTTTACTTGCAAAAAAAAAGTAAAAACAATCAATCAGATGACAGAAGGCATGTAGTCTATTGTGTACTACAGGTTTTATAGCAAAGTTTTGATCATTGTCATAATTTAGAGACATAATTTGTGTACTAAATATGATACAGTAGGCTTTATCACTTTAATTACTTTTTATGGCAAGGCTAGATTATCTCAGGTTGTAAAATATAATGTGGTGTGACTCCCCAAAATCTGATGATGACATTTATGAACTAATCATTTATAAAAAAAACATTTCACATACCGTGTGTCCATGTAATTTAAGGTGTAAGCAAAATATACTTTTAAAAATAAAGGTTCTTAAAAGGTTCTTCACAGCGATGCCATAGAAGAACCAATTCTGGTTCCAAAAAGAACCATTCAGTCAGTTTCTTTAAAGAACCATCTCTTTCTTATCTTTTTATAACCTGAAGAACCTTCTTTCGCCACAAAGAACCTTTTGTGAAACAGAAAGGTTCTTCAGATCTTAACGGTTCTTTATGGAACCATTTAGACAAAAAGGTTCTTCCATGGCATCGTGAAGCACCTTTATTTTTAAGAGTGTATGTTATTTGATGATTACACCACATGAAATGTTTAGTTAAAACCATATGAATCCAACATGAATTATATAACCTGATTTAAAGAGATTTTTTTCTTTATCTTGGACATAAGATATTGTCTCTGTTACGTATGTAACCCTCGTTCCCTGAAGGAGGGAACGGAGACGTCATGTCGGGGGACCGACGAATTTGGATGTCGCTTAGAGAGACCAATCCACTTTGAGTGTAACTAAACGAGCCAATGCACATTGGCATGCGATTATTGCATCCAGCTGCCGCTGATCACAGCGTGAGTATAAGTAGGCAGCAGGTGCAGCGCATATTCAGGTTTTTGCTGAGGAGCCGAGCTGGTGACCCGGCCGCTCAGCGGTGGCACAGCAGCCGTGGCGACGGGACCCCTCCATTACCTCCTTCAGGGAACGAGGGTTGCATTCCCTTTCAGTCGGTCACTCCGAGTCACATCAGGTGACCGACGAATTGGGATCCCTAACAAAGGGCCACGGATACTGCCCCTTCCAGTGTCCTGTGGAAGCCTCCTGCGCCCCTACTTTTTGGTGCAGGTCAGGGCTTACCACAAGAAGACCAGTTACTGTTGCTATGGCACTACCCACTCAGTAAGACTGGATAACACTGGGAAAACGTACCCGTTCCACTTGGAACAGGAACGCTGCGGAACCCCATCCTTCTCGAAGGAGGTTCAGAAGCACTTACACATATTAACATCTGTTTAGGTGCATATGGAAGATTAGAGGTGATTGTAGCCTCTTGGACAATGGCAGAAAGTCTGCCGGGGAAACACAGGCTTTGAGACTATACCGTGGACTTTACACATATGGGATCCAATTAGTTCTCACATATGGAACCCAGCCCTCTACTGGTTCTCACGGATTCATCTAGTGAGGGCCTGGCACCAGACATGCCTGGAGACCTGTTCCAGGGGCACTCCTGCCCAGAGAAACAAGAGGTCTGACCACGGGGTGAAGGTTTGGCGGCAGGCCAGTGTGACTCTGACCCGATGAGTGCCGTGTTGCCACGCCCACCTCGGGACTCGGCCATGGAGCCAGTGTTGAAGCAGTTTCATATGAAGTAGCCCCAGTGGTGTGACTGCCGCTGCAGCTGCCATATGCCTCAGGAGCCTCTGAAATTGTTTCAGTGGGACCGCCGTCCTGCTCTTGAACATATCCAAGCAGTTCAACACCGACTAAGCACATTCCTACGTGAGGCGTGCTGTCTGATCGACCAAATCCAACTCCATACCGAGAAAAGAGATCCTCTGCTTCGGGGAGAGTTTGCTCTTTTCTCAGTTGACCCAAAGGCCCAACTGGCTGAGGTGCCAGAGCACCAGGTCCCTGTGTTCGCACAACTGGTCCTGAGACTGAGCCAGTATGAGCCAGTCGTCGAGGTAGTTGAGAATACGAACGCCCTGTTCTCTCAGGGGAACAAGGGCTGCCTCTGCAACTTTCGTGAAGACACGGGGCTACAGGGACAGCCCGAAGGGCAGGACCTTGTACTGATATGCCCGTCCTTTGAATGCAAACCGCAGGAATGGCCTGTGGCGCAGAAGGATCGACACATGGAAGTACCTGAAGATGCGTTTCTGCATGAGCATCTTGAACGGAAGCTTGTGAAGCTTGTGAACGGAAGCGTCTTGAAGGTTCAAGATGCGCAGATCCAAGATTGGTCTCAACCCACCACCTTTCTTGGGCACAATGAAGTAAGGGTTGTAAAACTCTGTCTTCATATTGGCTGGAGAGACCGGCTCCATCACGTCCTTCACCAGTAGGACATCGGTCGTCGGGAGGAGCACCAAGGATACTGCTGGTATGCCCCTTGTAGAGGGCCCAGCACGTTCCACTGGCAGCTCAACTGGTTTCGGAGCGCAAGAGGAGCGATGGTCCCTCGAGGGTTGGTTCCCTGGAGGGTTTGCCACCACTGTAATCCTCAGACCACCTGTGCCACCGCCTGAAGTAGTCCTTGTCTGTCTGCAGCCAGAACGAGAACCAGATCGATGCAACAGAGCTCCGCGCCTTTGTCGAGGTAACGGAGCCTGGCCCGCAACACAGAGATGATCATCTTCCCACAATGAGAAGACGACTCATCCATGAACGCTACCCCAGCATGCTTACTGCCCAGGCACGTGAGGCAGCGATCGTGACCATCCCCGGCACCAGGTAATGATCGCATCCAGAAATGCACGGGTGACAAGTTGTCTGTAGCAAGACCCAACTCGTCTTTACAAAGACATAACGTCGAGTTTGCCAGATGCAACATCGTCTTTAAAAACATGCACCCGTGAATGCTCTTTTAGGGAAAAAGCTCTTTTAGCATTCTGAAGCGCACAGGGGAGATGGTCGTCTGCAACACAAACGGGGTAGTGCAACCTGATGTGTGCAATCCACTCGACACGGGAAGAACCACAGCCGCTGTAGCACCGTACCACCAGCACGAGAGTCTTCCAAAGAGCGTGCTCAACTCGTTGAATTCACTCGTCAGCAGAAGTCAGGAGCAGAACGATGTAACCGCTCGGCTCCGAAGCGAAAAGCTGAATATGCACTGCACCTGCTGCCTACTTATACTCACGCTGTAATCAGCGGCAGCTGGATGCAATAATCACATGCCAATGTGCATTGGCTCGTTTAGTTACACTTGAAGTGGATTGGTCTCTAAGCGAGATCCCAATTCGTCGGTCATTCCGAGTCACGTCAGGTGACTGAAAGGGAACTTGGATGTACAACGTTTTTTTCTTCTTTTGAAGCTTAAGGTTAGAAGTTCATAGCTGTTTAAAGATTTTGCAAGTACCAGACACAAACTCTAGGGCACTATAATTTTCATTCCTATGTGTGAAGCTTTCAGCTATTTTAATTCTGTTCCATTAATGTATTATTATATGACGTCCTGAAAACATCTTAACTGCTGAACCGGAGTCAGAGTTCTGGAGCATGAATTAACGTATACAGGGATGGATGCAGTTTGAGGGACAATAAAACACAGTGAAGGATGAGTCTCGGCCCTATGGTATGGTGTATCTGTACTAGTGAGTTTCAGGCCTGTTCTTATGTGTTTCATGTGTCCCTGGAGTCCATTTTGGTACTGAATCAGAGCTCGGCAACCAATCACGTTTTACTCTGTGGGTGAAATGAACTACTCTCGTGGTGACCAGATGTGAAGACTGAGGGGATTCTAGACATAGTTCTCCATTTTTGTAAGCTTATAAAAGTGATTTGATAGAGAGTAAGTGGGAATGGAAACTATGTCCCCCTGGACAAACAGAGGAGCCAATCACAGCTTAGAGCAGAATCTCCAACACTATTACTTACAGCATTAGGGACTCTTCTGGGAGTCCTGCTCAGGAAAAAGAACCTTCCAGAAATATGTTGAGGTTGTGGGGGCACTGGATACTGTTGGGATAAAACTCTGTATTTGCTCTCTGGATGGTGGGACAAACCAAAGATCTCTTTTCCACTCTTCCACTCCTTTTTTTCTCAGCAAAAATTTCTGTAGCCATATGCACTCTGCAAGTTTTGTGACATACTGTGGCGTTCAAAACTTTGAGATTACACTGACAATCTTTGATTAAAAATTGAATTTAAATCTGGAAATAAAGATTTACAATTTGGTGGTGGTGGTGGTGGGGGGGGGGGGGGGGGGGGGGGCTAATCCAAAGAATGTTACAAAAAAAATTTATACGTTATAATAAATATTTATGATTCTTCATTTCTTTTGTTCACTTATAAAATAAGTACATTTGTGACATTGTGTTACAGTCATGTTCTATTAGTTTCATTATCATGGACTTATAGGTTGTTTCACATCACATTCCTGCTACCTTTGTTCTAGTTTCCCGCCACTCATCAGTATTATATACATTCATTAATCAGCACGCCTGTTTACCTTTTAGTTTATCTCTGTGTTTAAGTTCCTCTAGGTTCACTTCTCAGTTGTTCGGTATTGTTTGTGCTATGCACACTGCTTCGTAGCTAGGGGTTGAATTACCTTCTGTTGCTTTATTTAATAAACTTTGTTGTTGTATTTACTTTCGATTCATAGGACTCAATACGGGAGTACATGATTGTCAGATTTGACTCAATGTTATGCAGGTCAAGTGCTGCATGTTTCTGCCACGAGATAAAAAAAAATACAAAAGATAACTGCAACATTTTATCTTACAATTCAGACTTTTTTTCTAGCAATTCAAACTGAGAGATATAAATTCAGAATTGTGACATAAATTTGCAATTCAGAGAAATACCAGACAGAATTGTAAGATAAAAGTCGCAATTGCTTTTTTTTCATTTTTATTCCGTGTCAGAAAAAAACACAGAATTGCGAGATGTAAACTTAATTCAAAGAAGAAGAAAAAAGTCAGAGTTCCAAGATATGAACTCAGAATTGCAACTTTTTTCACTGTAAACTTCACTGTAAACAATTTGTTAACTTTATCTTGCAAACGTATTGCCTCAAGAAAAATCTATTTACAAGTTTTCATAAATTGGCTTCTGAGTAAATTTGAATATATTGTGCAACCTTAACTAGATTCTTCTGAAGACCGTAGGTTTGTAATATTTTTTCAAGTAACATTAACATATTGAAATTTCCAGTGTTCTCATAATTCCCAGTTTACATCAGAATTGTGGGAAAATTCGTAAGTAAAAAAGTCGCAATTAACTTTTTTTTTCGCAATTACCTTAAATCACATGGTGGAAACAAGCATCCATTCAAACGGTTATAAAGTTCATGTTAATTTTTCTAATACAGCGTATCACTTAAATTGCTGTGCTGATAATGTGTTTGTAATTAAAAAAAGGTTTTACATAAAGCATCTACACAGGTAGACTTTTGAAACCCACTGTATGTCTGCAGCAGATTCTTGAAAGCAAAACCGCTGATTATCGTTTAATGCAGTTTAGTGTATTTAATCAGAACAAAGAAGGGTTTTTAAGGACAACTAGGGATCTGTGCCAGAGAGAAAAAAAGAGAGACGTGTCAAGGTCCAAGATGAAAGTTTTATTCTCAGGAAACAGAAACTGAATATGGTTGAATGATTGCATATTCAATATCTGTAAATCTGAACAAATTATATATAAAAAGCATCACTAACCTTTGAGAGGTTCTGTCAATTAAAATATTGGTTCCAGGTTTGTAACCTCATTGCATTGTGGTGCTGCATACAAAATTGCACAATCATACTGCTTCCTGTCTGTCTGTGGTTACAGATACTCAGTTCACTGTATTTGTTTTTTAGTTGCCATAATTGCAGTTTGTCCTATTGACGTTTGTGTGTGTTCGTGTGTGAGATGAGACTAGAGCGTGTGGTCAAGCAGAGAGCACTCCAGCTTGTTGCTTGTTTTGATTTGATTATGGTATGTCTGGAGAGCTTTGCCGAAGGCTGCATAACGAAGTGATTTGACATTCCTTTTTGATTGTACAAGAATGCATGAACAAAGAGTTGTGCAAGAACAGAACAATGAAATCAAATGCTGTGGTGAATTTGTTTTTGCCTAAGACTCATGCAGATGTTGCAGTCAACTTTAAAATCTGCCATTTTCAACAGAACATCTGGGTTTTATTAACCTGTTTTTCATATCTGTATTCTTTCGGTAATGTATGTCATATGTTGAATTGGGTTTTAGCTAATAATAATTTAGTTGCCTTTATCTTAAAGCAAATAGCTCAGAGACAGGTTGCTATTATAAAGCAGTGTTAGTTCGCATTGCCAGACCTTCAGACTGAAGGCAGAAGGTTCAGACTCCATAGCCGCTTTAATTGGCTAAAAAACGACCAAGAGGACGTCTGACAGACATGTAAAACAACCAATCACAGTTTGCTTTATTTAGTGTCATATTTAGGGGCGTGAAACTGTAAAATGTAAAGTAGCATATTTAGCCTGAACGAAATATGTTTATTTTTCTCTAGGCACCACTTACCAAGACCTCACATTTTCTATATGCACTGTAAGCTGATGCATTTAAATAATACTTTTGGGTCAGCCCAAGACTGCAGAGCTGCTGAGAGAAACGATGGTAGAGCAAGACAGTATAAAAATGAGTCAAGTCTGTATAATTGCATGAGTCAAGACCCGTACATCTGGCTCATTTTCAAGCACTTCAGACAAGCTCTCAGTGTCAAAAAGCGAGTGACATCATCACTTCTTTAATCGGTTTTGGTTCAGACATTATGCAGATTTTATATAAACATAGTCGTCTCTACCTGAATTGACATGAATTTCAGGAATAAATTCAACTGAATTGCAGTATTTAGCTCAGGTGCAGTGCTTTCGCCGATCACTGAGGATTCAAAGGTCACAACACTGCAGGGGGAAAAGAAAATGCATTGCTTTCCTAACAGCATATCTCGAGTGCATACTTGTTTGTCTCAGAACAGTCAAAGGTATGTTGCTCCTGCTTTGCTCTCCTGCTTTGTCCAGGGCTCTCTTGAAGAGGAGATCCGACTCTAATAATAAGAGTATCTCAATTAGCCCTGTTTGAGACTTCACTCTGCAGCATAATCTAAGCCACGCGGCTTGTAAACTAAGCTGACTATTAGCTGGTTACCTTATCAAGGATTTAGACAGGAAAAGCCCACTCTTAGCACCTTTTTTCATTCTTCTGGAGGCTTGAGAAACCACCTGTCTACACAAGTGGCAACCTAAAAAAGCGATGGAGATCTGTCCCCCTCTTCACTGTATGCAACGTCAGGCACACAACCACAAGGCCCAACCCCTGATGTTCAGAAGTAGGTTTGGATAAAGAGTTAAGCCCGGGGGACAGAAGGATTTCCTCTTTTAAAACTGCAGCAATTAAATAGTCCTTTAACATGCCAATGTGAGGCCTGCTGATTCATTTGTGTGCAGAGCCCTTTTCATTGGGGACTTCCACTCCACCGCATTAACAGCACTGGACACACTTACTCGCAATTTAACTAGTTTCAGAGCTTTAACTGCATTTCAAACATATTTGCCTTCTGAAATAAAGGGAGCGATTTATGAGGACCAGATAATGCTGATGCTTTGTTGCAGTGTCAGTGTTTGTGTGTCTGGCTGTCCGCATCAAATGTGATGGTACACAGCTCATGTTGAGTCAGCATGAATGTAGGCCTGGGGATACAGCTTTCAATATTCAGTATATCTCTAGATTTATGTAATTGAAATAGCTCAAAGGGCTGATTTGTTTAAATCATTTTTTAAGGATAACATTTTTGAAACCGCCACTGTTGCCACATTTACAGATTTACAGTGTTTAATGCAGAACACTAAAATTGTTCAAACTGATCAAAGCGAGCTTTTTAGATTTTTCAGGAAAAAATTAATATAAATTCTTTTGAATGCATTCACTCACAAAAACAATTAAATATTATTTCCATTATAAAACTTTTGTGAGCTAACACAAAGTTTCTTGAGGGAAAGCGAAGATTTGCAAGAACGTGAAAGCAGTGAAATATAATTTTCTCTCCCAACTAATTTTTTATTTATTTATTTTTTACCCAACCATAACCATGTCCCTTTAGAGGCTCAATAGTTTTTCACAAAAAAACAAGGAGTAATTATATTTAATCATTTTTATATACACATATATACACATAACAGTGCAAGGGAATAAACTAAAATATTTATATCCATTTTTAAGTAAAATAAAAACTAATATACATTGATAATATACGTGATTCATTGAAGTGGACAGTTTTAACTGATGTTTGAATGTGTATTAAAGGCACAGCAGAAAAATATTTTATGCTATTATTTTTATTAAATGTTTTATACTATTATTTAACCATCAAAAGTTGGAAAAAAAAATGTTGTTTAAACCTAATGTGGATTTTTTTGTGCAATAAAATTACTAGCTTATAAGTAAACATCATGGGGGTAAAATAAAAAAAAAACATCTTTTGTTTGAACCATATTAGCCATATTTCTGAAAGGGTAGTATAACAGATGACAGAAGCTAGAAGTAATGGAGGACATAGGAATAGCCAGTTCAGAAATGAATGTTTTGAATGACTTTGGGCAGGTGTTTCCTGTGGAAAATAGTCTCAGATGTACATAGGAACATCCATATTAAAGCTGTACATTTTTCTGAGAGGCTACAGTGACAGTGATTGTTTACTGTATATTTCAGTACAATATTTCACATGTTTTATCTACTTCAGTTCTAGCTCTCTGTAGACCTTGCATAAATGTATCCTCCTCTCTTCTAGCCCCTTTTATGGTAACTGTCTGTGAATTATATTATTCCTGCAGAGGTCAGCTACAAATTATCCCACAAGCCTGTGAACTTCACGCCTGGTTGTGCATGATGCTAATTGTATAGATGATTGATCACTCCTCTTATGTACTTGGAGCTGATGAAAAGATCCATGAAAGGCTGAGAAAATTATAGCCCTCTCAGCCAACTGGAGAACACTGCCATGCCAACCCGCCCCGAGCAGCTCTGCACGAAACCACACTCGGTACATCTGGATGTAAGGCCGTCTTTACTGATTCAGATGAATAATACATGGGTGTAAATGGATGAAGCCATAATCACGCATTTAATAGACATTAAATATAAATGCATCAACACACTAGTTGGAGCACTCTGAGTGCAGCCAGGCGGAACTGATCAACAGTGTCGTCTGCGCTTTTTTTCCCCTTTTTTATTTTGCTTGTTTAATGGACAGCCTTCCCATGACACAAGCCTGTACACTACATGTGGAGATGTGAATGGACTGGCTTCTTTTAAGACATCCTGGAAGACTATTTTGGCATTCTTAAAGATGATCACCTCCGAATGTGAGCCTAGTGATTCATTATGTGGCTTCAAACGTTGTACTGCCAGTGCCACCCACTTCCCTACTCAGCAGAATCAGGAGAAAAAAGCCTCAAATGATCCTGAGCAGCATTGTGCAATACATGACCACTGATGCCTGCATACTTTGGCTGGACAGATGCATACTTTGGCCTGCTGTTTTTGTAGTAGGCCTACGTCCACATCTGATTTGTGTTGTGTTTTTGTAAGTGAGCCAGTGGATTAAACTTAATTGAACTCAGATTAGGTGGCTTTGACCTACAGTAGTTGAACTTTTATTAAAGCAGAGGCCTACGTTTTAAAAAACAAGTTATTTTTGCACTTACTCTATAGCTGACTGATTTATCTCGCCATGAAACTTCCTGACCCCTTTTTCCCCTTCTGTACAGCCAAAAAGCCAGCCAAATATTTTCATAGGAAATAATGAAATTCCTAAAATTATTAGGAGGGAAACCTTATATCATCTGTTCTCCTTAGATTTGTCCCCTGAGCTGGCTTCCACGGTTTCACAAGCGAACCTCTGCCGCCTTTTGATACTGCCTAACAGTTTCTTCTTTTTTCCATTTTTGACTTTTTTTAATAAAAAAATTATGTCATTTCAAGTATTCCACTATATAGGTTTACTACGGTGCATTCTCACTAGTCTGAGTCAAGATAAACCAGTACAATGCATGCTTATAAGTCAAAAAGTGAATGGTTCTTTACTGTGATCCTCACAGTAATGTTGCTTGTAAGAATATATATTCTGTTATGAGTTGTTTTCTGAATATGTGTGGAATGAATCAGGTAATTTGAGGTCTGTACCACACAAGATGTTTCCACGCTGTGCTGCATCTCATTGGCAGCTGTGTTGGCTTGTAGCGTCACCACCACAACTAATCATCAATGTTCTGCCTAGGGAACATCACACCCTCTGCCATGTTTTTTTTTTCCATATTTGTACAACATTATCACATCTCTGTCTTTCGCTTTCAGTCACAAAGGAGTGATAGATGGGTCAATAAAATTACAACTATTTTTTTTCAGAGTAATTTTTTCTAGTAATTTATTCAAAAATATGTAAATAAGTAAAATACATTGTTGAAAAATGCATTTCATACATATACTGACTTGAATACACCACTTCTATGATGAGAATGTAAAAAAAAAAAATGTAGTCCAGTAGTGAAATGCAAAAGTGTGTTTATTAGACACTCTCTTTCTTTTGAACTTTCATGAGGCTTCTGGTGTTTCTCTTTTATGACAGAGAGTGATGACTTTACAAGACGTAGTGCCACGGTATAAGGCTTACGAGAAAATAAATACCGGGAAATGGTCATCCTGTCTCCTTAACCCGCGTCTTCCTTAGAAGGTTAATACATCAAGAACAACTACAAAGTAATATATACATTTCCATTATGTCTCAGCTAACCCAGGGCTTAGCAGCATGACAACAGATACCGTGTTTGATTGGCCCTCATGGTGAACTAGCTAACAGATGTTGCTCTTAAGATGAGGAATGAGACCTGGCTGTTTTTTTTTCCTCAATGAATAGTGGAGGTGGGTATTTACTAAATTTGAAAGCATTGGAGTTAGGGACTCAGCACCGCTTGTGTTCATTTTTGTTCCAGCATTTTTCAAAAGAGAAATGTTTTGAGAGAATTAAGCAGGGCCTCCCATAAAGACAGAGGAGGTTAGCGGAGAGGCAATATGAAATACTATACATCTGCACCAATATGAATATATGCATGGTTACATGCTGTTGTACTTATGGAAATGTATGTCTCCAGCAAGCCAGCATTCATCACTCCAGAGAGGCTTGTCTTTGTTTGACTTGCATGACAGTTATCACTGCAGGGGAAAGGCTTGCATGGTAATAACATGCCCAGTGTGTTTGAGGTGAAATAATAAGCATTTTAAGGGGGCCGTGTTTGGAACTATCCAAATGACACAATGCATTCCTAACTAGACAGGGCCAATGACCTCTGACCTCAGCGCTGGCTGCAGAGTGGGGCTCAGGTTTCCTTCCAAATACAAACTCTGTGTGACAGCCTCACTAGAGCTGTTAAATTACAGAACACTGCTTCTCCACCGCTCCACCAATATTGAAATAAACATTTGTACACTAACACACGCTTTTTGTGTACTTTGTGTATGTACTTTCCCATCAATCCTGTAATAAAAATTACCTAAAAATTTGGTAATTACCCTAGTAAAAAAGTAATATATTTAAAATGCATTTATTTCATACTAAGTATAGTTTAAATCTATTAACATTTTTACTGATATATCGCTTGACTTACTGATATAAATACTATAATTAAACTTTATTTTTAGTACTACTTGTGTTCAATGCACATTTCTTAATATCAAGCCCAAATTGTGTTTTAATGTCACTATTGATGAGGACTGTATGGTCTTAATATTGGGCTTTAAAATGCAAGATATTTAAAGTGTACCTGAAGTATACTATATATATAGAGCATTTTTATCAGGCTTCTATATTTATGTTTAGTTATTTCACTTTAATTGCATAGAAAAGGACATATATATTGCCATTAGAATACATTTACTGAACCTAAACATAGGAGCCTGATAAAAATGCTCATTTTAGATGAAAATTTCAGATGGCACTTAGAGGCTTTTTCATCTGAACTCTTTATATACTGTATATATACAGTGGGTAAAATAAGTATTGAACACGTCACCATTTTTCTCATTAAATATATTTCTAAAGGTGCTGTTGACGTGAAATTTTCACCAGATGTCGGTAACAACCCAAGTGACCATACATACAAAGAAAACAATGCAAATAAGTTCAGAAATTAAGTTCTGTGTAATAAAATGGAATGACCTAGGGAAAACGTATTAAACACATTTACTGAAATTGATTTAATACTTTGTACAAAAAATATCAGTACCCTTGGTAAATATGATCAAAGAAGGCTGTGAAAATGAATCTGCATTGTTAATCCTTTTGATCTTTTATTTAAAAAAATCGCAAAAATCTAACCTTTCATTGGATAAGAAGAATTAAAAATGGGGGGAAATATCATTATGAAAAAAAAATGCTTTTCTCAAATACACGGTGGACACAATTATTGGCACCCCTAGAAATTCTTATGAGTAAAATATCTCTAAAGTATATTCCCATTCATATTCACAGTTTTGAGCACTCCAGGGTGATTATGAACATGAAATTATCCAGCCATGGCTTCTTGTTTCACAGAAATATAAATAGGAGGGAAAACAAAGAACAAATTCCCTTAATCATCCATCACATTGAGAAAAACCAAAGAATATATTTCTGATGTGCAGTAAAAAATAATTGAGCTTCACAAATTAGTGAAGTGGCTTTAAGAAAAGAGCTATAGCAGTGAAAATTCCCATTTCCACCAATTAAGAATTTCCAATCAACATAAAATGTTACGAAACTGCCTGGAAGAGGACGTGTGTCTATATCGTCCTAATGCACGGTGAGAAGGAGAGTTTGAGTGGCTAAAGAGTCTCCAAGGACCACAGCTGGAGAATTGCAGAAAATAGTTGAGTCTCGGGGTCGGAAAACCTTAAAAAAAAAAATTGTGAAATAGCACCTGCATCACCACATGTTGTTTGGGAGGGTTTCAAGAAAAATGATCCTAGCTCATCCAAAAACAAACTCCAGCATATTCAGTTATCAGACACGACTGGAACTTCAAATAGGACTGGCTTCTATGGTCAGATGAAACTAAAAAAAAAGAGCTTTTTAGCAGCAAACACTCAAGATGGATTTGGTGCACACAGGGATAAAAAGTACCCCATGTGTACGATTAAATATACTGCTGTATTTTTGATGTTGTGGGCCTATATTTCTGCTGGAGGTCCTGGACATCTTGTTTAGACACATGGCATCATGGATTCTATCAAATACCAACAGATAAAAAATCAGTAAATGACTGACTCTGTTACAAATCTTATAATGGACCATGTTTGGATCTTCCAACCGTACAATAATCCAAACACAAACCTCAAAAACAACACAAAAATGGGTCACTGGGCACAAAACCAAGCTTCTGCTATGGCCATTCCAGTCCTCTGCCCTGAACCCTATAGAAAATGAGTGAGGTGAACTGAAGAGAAGAAGCACCGTCATGGAGCTGTGAATCTGAAGGGTCTGGAGTGATTCTGGATGAAGGAATGGTCTCTGATCTCTTGTCAGGTGTTCTCTAACCTCATCAGGCATTATAGGAGAAAATTTAGAACTGTTAAACTGGCAAATGGAGGTTTCAAAAAGTATTGAATAAAAATATTGGTACCCTTGGTAAATATGATCAAAGAAGGCTGTGAAAATTAATCTGCATTTTTAATCCTTTTGCTCTTTTATTTAAAAAAAGAGAACACCTCTCCAAAGTGCCAGACGCCATCGAATGTGAGCATTTGCCCACTCAAGTCGGTTACGATGATGAACTGCAGTCCGGTCGAGACCCGATGGGGACGAGGAGCATGCAGATGAGCTTCCCTGAGACGGTTTCTGACAGCTTGTGCAGAAATTCTTTGGTTATGCAAACCGATTGTTGCAGCAGCTGTCCGGGTGGCTGGTCTCAGACGACCTTGGAGGTGAAGATGCTGGATGTGGAGGTCCTGGGCTGGTGTGGTTACACGTGGTCTGTGGTTGTGAGGCCGGTTGGATGTACTGCCAATTTCTATGAAATGCCTTTGGAGACGGCTTATGGTAGAGAAATTAACATTCAATTCACGGGCAACAGCTCTGGTGGACATTCCTGCAGTCAGCATGCCGGTTGCACGCTCCCTCAAAACTTGCGACATCTGTGGCATTGTGCTGTGTGATAAAACTGCACATTTTAGAGTGGCCTTTTATTGTGGCCAGCCTAAGGCATACCTGTGCAATAATCATGCTGTCTAATCAGCATCTTGATATACCACACCTGTGAGGTGGATGGATTATCTCGGCAAAGGAGAAGTGCTCACTAACACAGATTTAGACAGATTTGTGAACAATATTTGAGAGAAATAGGCCTTTTGTGTACATAGAAAAAGTCTTAGATCTTTGAGTTCAGCTCATGAAAAATGGGGGCAAAAACAAAAGTGTTGCGTTTATAATTTTGTTCAGTATAGATATAGATTTCCCTATCTGATTCAATTCTGACTCACAAGCTCTCAATTCGATTCCAAATCATTTGGGTATGTTTCAGTTATAATGCCCATTATAAGAGCTGGTTAATAAATGTGCATCCACAAACATTTTAGTGACATTTCGGTGAAATGTCACGGGCAAAAATGGTCCATTGTATATTGTCAATAGTATAGAGATGTATAAAGCACAGCTCATACAGAAGTTATTTACAAAACAAGTAGCTTTCTGTTGGTTAATGTAGCAATTCTGTAAAAAGTCTGTGAAATGTGTGTGGGCATATCTTTCATTCTCACGCGAAATTCCCAATTGTGTGAAGTTCTATTGAAACGACTGGATTTCATCCACCAAAAAAATTGCTGAACAGTGGTAAATGTGACCACATCTTTATGAGCAAGTTTTTTTTAATGACTTAAACACAAGTTGCGTGACCCAACAAATGACTTTAAAGATGTGGTCAGAGTCATTTGTTGGTGTATCAGCCAATACTGGTTAATTCTTGTTTGAATTTGGGTGCTCAAAAGAAAAACTTTTTTGCATCACATTCACAACCATAATTTCTTTTGCCATGACGCTTAAGATTCAACAGTGGAGGAGCAGTGAAAATGGATGAAGGAACCTCAGAAACAGGAAAACACTTACCTGGTACATTACAAACACTGTAAATGGGCATAAAAGATCAATATTGCCATTTTAATAATCAAGATGGGTGAATGTCAGATGGTTGGAAAGGAAGGACAAGCGACAGCTCAGTCAACTGGTCTGAAAATTATTCTATGTGTGATTGTAAGGTCCAGTTTACAGTATATTTGATTTTGAAAACAGTCTGTTTTGAATATTTAATGTGTTAAAAAGTCTTTCTTGTTCTATAGGGCTTACATGAATGTGAAAGAGCTGAAGGAGGTTTTGAATTTGGATGGATCCACACACTTGAACATCTTCTTTGCTAACTCATCTGATGAAGACGTGGCTGGTGTGGGCACTTGGCCCTGGGATAAAGAAGCTTTGACACATTTAGGTAAATACATAAATCCATCACTACAATACAGATAACAATAATTTATTTAGCATAGTATTTGAAGAGCATTGCATATCAACTTTCATTGTCATCAGGAAAGAAAGACATTAAACGGGTGCCATTAACGATGATATTTATAATTCCTGTTCTCGCTCTGTCTTTTTTGAGGTGGGATTGTATTAAACCCTTTATTTTATGGTACGTTTGGCCACACTCACACCATGATCCATGAGATTGGCCACAGCCTTGGACTGTATCATGTCTTCAGGGGAATCTCAGAGGTGGAGTCCTGTAACGATGCTTGCTTAGAGACTGAGCCGTCTCTTGAGACGGGTGATCTGTGTGTAGATACAAATCCTACACCCAAGTACAAGTACTGCAGAGATCCTGAGCCAGGCAACGACACCTGCGGCAGACGTCATTTCAGAAACACCCCCTTCAACAATTACATGAGCTATGCTGGTGAGACATACAGTATACAGTATCAACTCTAAATGTCTGCTGAGTAGAAGACTCCTCCAGATTCTTTCAGCATTTTCTGTGCTGATTTTGACAGGAAATCTGTGAAAGATATATAAAATGAGTGTAACATCTGAGATTTCTTTGTTCGTTTTTGTTCCCATAAAGATGATGACTGCACAGATTCCTTCACGTTGAACCAGGTGGCCCGGATGCACTGTTACCTGGATCTGATCTACCAGTCTTGGAGACCTGGCAGTAAACCAGCTCCTGTTCCTCTACCTCCTCGAGTAACAACGCAGGACCAAGACTCTATTACACTAGAGTGGTTCCCTGCCCTCACTGGCCATTACTTAGACAGGTGAAAAGAAATAGGAGCCAAGGCTGTTCCTAGATAGATCATTAATTCATTTTATTAATTAAGAAATTATTTAGTGAAATATGTATTAAAAACTAATAAAATAATAATAATAATAATATATAATATGTATTAAAATGTTAACCATAATGAAAAATGTAACATTCCTTAAAATTGTGAGAAGTATCATTATTTGTATTGTAAGTTATTGAAGAAAAACAAAAAAAATGAATTAAAAAGTATTAAGATAAAAGATATATTGCAAATAATTACAATTATTTAGCAAAACATTCTGAAATGTCGAAAACATTTGATTTAAATTTGAAAAACTGTTACCCAGTCTGGTGTAGTTTAAAAAATTTACTTTATTTTTAAATAGTTTTTTAATGTAACGGTTTATTTTTTTATTTTATTTAATGTTTTTAGAACATACAACATCAGGATTTTAAACTGCATGTATAAATTCTTTTTTAGACTTCACAGAAATAAAACATAGCCTTATCAAATTAAAGGGCAAGTTAAATGTTATATAAATTTATCTACATAATATGTGTAGTATTTTTTATATAAATCTAATATTTTGTTTTAATTTAATATTTAGATAACGTTTAGTTTGACTGATATGGACAGCCAGCATTTTTTTCTCCTTTCATGAAACATTTATTTTAAAGAAGAAAGTTGTTTTATGCTCTTTTTTGTACAAACTACAATGTTTTTTGTATATTGATGTTTTGATGGTTTGAATGTCTCGTTTCAGTAGTTAATTTTTATATGTTTAATTAGGTTTTATTAGTTAATTCCAGAAATTCTTATATCATGTAAGTACCCCAATAAAAATTAATGGTGAGATGCTAAACAAGTCAAGGTCAATCATGTCAATAAAGATTAAAGTTTATGTAGTGCAGTATTGCACATGGCGCCCACAGGTCGTATTGGGGCGAGGTTTGAGTCACCTGAATCCGAATTTCTTTCTCATCATCATAGAAAACGATTTATCCATTTTTAAAGGCTAGAGATTAAATTTTAGAGGTTATTGTGATGTTGCTGTGTCTTAAGTTGCTACCTTGGCTGTCTGTTGATTTCGTAGAGAAGTGGGATCAGTTTGTGACAGATGTACTGAAGTTGGGGTGCTCCTACAGTATGCCTCGAACTCCTCTTCTCCTAGACCCTGTGCTCCCTCCGGCCACTGGAGCCCTCGTGAAGCAGAAGGTAAGACTCAATAATCCTGCTGAATCCTTAGCCTTAAATATTATCCATAAACCCCACAAAAGATGCCTTCTTCGTTTGACTGATATGCATTTTGAAATCTGATTTTTTTTAAAGCAGACTGACCAGGGGAGCATTGTTAGCCAACTATAGTTGCAAGCCCATTGTTACCAAAATGGCAAGGAACAAAAAACAGTGAAGTAGTCTTTAGATGTCATGTTTGTGCTGATACCCTAGTAAAAAAAGTAAATAATAATAAAAAAATAAAAATAACCTTTGCCATAATTTAAATTGCATGTATTTCATACTAAGTATACTTCAAATCCATTCGCATAATTATTGACATATCTCTTAAATTACTGATTTAAAATTAAAATTTATTTGGAGTATTGCTTTAATGCACAATGCATATTTCTTAATGTTATGCCTAAAATGTGTTTTAATATCATAATAAATAAGGATTGTATGATCTCTGTATAATATCAGTCTTTAAATGCAAGATATTTAAAGTGTACCTGAAGTATACTTGCAGTAGTTCCACGTTAGCACAATAAAATATACTTATACTTACAATATATCTTTAGTTGGACCTCAGCACTACTTCCGCACAATTAAAGTGCATTAAGCACAAAATTATTTCCAATTTAACAGACTTTAAGTATACCAGTTTAGTATCCCAAGAGTACAATTGCAGTGTATTTTTATTGAGCACATAAATATGTAAATGTATTTGTAGTTTACTTATAACAAAATAAATGTATTTAAATTTTAGTTTTAGTTTCTTTCACTAGGAAATCTTGAATTGAACAATTGGTATAATTTATTATTCCTCCACCTGCGCATGATGTCATTAACAGCAGTCCTGTATCATTGAACCATTGTGGTTCAAACGTTAGAGGTTTGTGATACTGTATGGTTTTGTGAAAACAGTCATAGCTAGTTGGTTAGTTTCTCTAACGATGCATTGTACTGTGGTAGTTACATTGTATAGTAAACACACACCAGTCCAAAATCGAAGGTAGAACCTAATTTTAAAGGAACCGACGCTTTATTTATTTAACTTTGTCAGTTTTATTTTTTATTTTACTTCAGTGCTGTCCATGAAATGTTCTATACACAATAAATGCGCTATATAAATGCATCATTCATTCATTCATTCATTCATTGCGTATGATGAGACTTACAGGCCATTTAGTGGTTTTGTTAGTGGCCTACTTGAATCCTTTTAGGAGGTTTCCTGTTTGGATTTAAACTGGCTACTTAAATCCAAACTGGATTTAAGCTGGCAAACTGAAAGAGACCTGTTTCTGTTGACACTTGGAAATTGTATTCAATTGGTGAGTGCAGTTCAAAACCATTGTGCAGTTTTATTAAGTGGGATAAATGATTAAAGCATTGCACCCAATTCAGGTTGCCAAGTGAGGCCAATATTGGATGGAACAGCAAAGTAATCTATGAGGAGAAGAACTAAAAAGTGTGGAAAAAATTAGTCATAGGGGTTGTCGTAAATTTCGATTTTCTCATGTGTTTATTTTAAGGCAAGAAAAATGTGGACATATGGAAGAATTGGTCCATAGAGCTTTGTGCACATAAATGAATGTCTTTTACCACGGGGAATGAGTCATGTTTTCCTGTGCAGTATCAATGATCTTGCCCTTGTAGTTCAACCTTTGATCTGGTATCACAGAACGAAGCCAAACTGCCATGGTCAAGCTATTCTTATCGAAATTCCAAGGCATCCTTTTTTTTTTATTCAGTTATTTTATGAGTGCAAAGTATCTGTATAACCTACCCAAGCGCTGAAGAAGCACTAGGCCCTAATGGCCATGACATATGCCCACTATTTTAGCTCAAACTGCAAAAGCTCTTGAATAAGTGAATTGGACTTGACATTGAAATGTTGAAAACAACTTCAGAGACCTACATTCCAGAGGCTGGCTGTTTTTCTGTTTAATTACTTAATCACTTCATTTGGTTTGCTTTTAAAAATGGGTGAGTCAGACTTGTGGCGGGTAGAGCCGTAAGTGCATGCTTGTATCCCTCCAAGCAAAGTTGGCCCAGCAGTGGCTTCACTCAGTCAGCTGAGAAGGCATGCCCAGGCTTGCCATGGCCACAACGCTTTAACTATGCTTTGCACTTGGATGGCTTCCCTGATGTACTCCATTGCCCAGGCCATCTTTCCACTGTTTACCATCAGATACAAAACCTGACTTTGATGGCCTGCAGCTGGTTTGAACCTCTGCCCTTTACCGCTCTCAGAAAATCACCTGCCTGCAGTGCTCACCTCATCCAATGCATGCCCCCTGTCCTAAGTCATCTAGGTTAAAAAAGCAATTTTCCCTCTCATTCGAGTGTCCTTAGTTGATTTTTTGGAAACAATGCCCTTATCGTGTTGCTGGAATTCAATAAAATAACAACACCGGTACAACAAATAGATGGATGCGGGAGTGCTGTGCAAAGTCAACTCGATTTGCTATGCAAATTACTCTGTGGTTTCTTGTGCTCATGAGAAAGAGCCAACATTTGATTGAAAACATGAAGAAGATGAGAATGACTGTGAGACACAAAACCAGGAATGCTAGGAATGAACATCCCACTCTTACCTCAACGCTTCATTTGTCTGCCGTGCCCCCATTGCCCAGATCCTGATTGTGTCAGTGAGTCTTGCTGACTGGCAAGAGTTTCCAGTATGACTGTCAGTAATAATTTTTTTTATTATTATTATTTAGATCTGAACTTTTTGGTTTGTTTGATGTAAGTTTAGTACGTTTGATGAGAGGCTTATGATATAACTAATTGATTTATTTTGGAAAGTCCAGTTCTCGCACTATTTTTGGCTTTGTCCTTTTCCATCTAATATTTCTTCTAATATTCCCTTGATCAGCAGCTGAGGTACATGGGGGATCTATGTGGGAGACATTTAGCAAAAATTTGGGCATTTGATACTGAAAAAATGCATCTAGTTTCAGAACATCCCAGTTTGTTTTGGCCATCTAATTGAGCAACAAATACCCAACCTAGAACAACGGTGATATCTGAGTCAGACATACGAGGGAGGTTACCTAGATGCTTGGCTCAACCAAATAAACATTAACAAAACTTTTGCCCAATGCTTTTCCATTTGTCATTTAACTTGTAGTCAGACTACAAATGAAGCTTGACTGAGGTCAACCAAAATAAACGTGAAAGAAGCTTTTACCTCACCTTTTTTTCCATTCGTCATGCAGCCAGTCAGATCAAAAACCAGCATTTTAAAAGCAACAGTGGCTTCAAAAAGGGATGCTTAAGCCACACTTAAAATGTATAAAATGCCATCAAAGTAAATACAATTAAGGAAACGTTTTTGTTTAGATTTTTTTTTTTTGCTGTTGCTTTTATGCATTTTTCTCATCAAAAGATGAACAGTCATACAGAATACATACACTCACATTTTAGACAGGATCAGAAACAAAATAAAACCAAAGAAATAAATAACGGCAAAGCAGATGTAAAATACAAAGGGATACATTATGACAATCATTGGGCATCTTCAAGAAAGTCCCACATGGAAGTTTTTTCTAGTGCAAGAATATTAGCATGCTTTATCCATATTTTATTTTATTAGGGTTTTTTCAGACAAAAAAAGATATACTGTTCAAAATTGAGATAAAAAAGTAATAAGACACTTTCTGGTTGTGATTCATTAGCCTTAAGTTGGGCTCACACTACAGGAGTTTTAGGCTGATGTATATTTTCTTGTCGAGGACCTTGGTCGGTTCCAATGTTCAGCATGGCAAATGTGAGACATTTCTTCCATCTCCACCATCCAACCACCCGTAAAGCAGCTTGTTTTGTGGTTGCGCATTGGTTATTGTGAAAGTACTAATGTAATGTGATCACCCTGATTTAAAATCCTAAATATCAAACATGTTTGATATGATCGGGGAGGCCCCAGTTTGTGTGCGAGAAGGTTGGGAGGTGCAAAATTCAATCTGTAAATGCCTCATATTACCAGATAATCCACACCGGAGATCAGAACCGACCGAGGTCATCAACAAGATTTTTTTTTTCTGATTCTTGAGAGGAGAAAATTGGGGATAAATCGGCCTAAAACTCCTGTATAGTGTGAGCCTGGCTTTAGAGAAACATGTTCATAGTTAATGTGATGAGCTACACCCGTGATTACTCTGCTAGGAAACGTTTAAACTTGAGGAGAACTGACTTCATACATCCACTAAAATCACTTCAACACCAGTTGATTAAAGTCATTGCCAAAAAGGTTCAGGAAAATGAGGCTAGTTCTAAGAAAAATTTGAATATATTTTCAGGTGCCATATGGTATTTTCATAGCCAATGCAATCACACATATTTAAGTGAGTGTCCAAATTGTATTGTTTGCATCTTCTTAGTGGCATTTTAAATAATGTAAGATGGAAGCTTATTTAGAAAATTTTTTGGAAATATTTTAGAAATATTCATTTTGAAATATTTGAGCAATATATGCCAGCTCTATTCTGCAAGCCAACAAAGGTGGATGGAATTAAATCAATAATGCTCTACAGAAACTCATTATTGTAATATAAATTTAGAATTATGTTTACTTAGTATAGCTGCAAGCTTGTAGCTGTTGGCCACTGCTGTAGGTCTCATTTAAGCACATTTTCTTTCAAAGCTTCAGTGAGGCCTCCCTGTCAAGCTCACCCCCTCTCCGGGCCCCTCCCCCTTCAGCTGCCTTACAATGACCTCTTGACAGTTTCCAAAAAGGAAAACTGGGCCCAGGGCCAGAATTCTCCCCATGACCTCCTGCCATCTCACTGAAGAACATCATTTGGCCCTCTTAGAAACTGTTTGTTTGTTTTTGAAATGCCATTCATTAATCCAAGAACCCAATAATTAGATGTAATAGCAGAAGTCATTGCAATTGATATCGCTCAGGATAATTTTTTATCTGTAAATAATTAGCAGTGCTTGCTAAGGCAAACATGGTTATTACTACTGGTCATACTTAGGTTTAAGGATTTATCCACATTGTAACATCCTGGCAAGGACACTAGGATCCTGGTAGCATTAATGTACCCCTCTCATTTTCATAACTTCAAGGTGTTTAAGAGGAAGTAACATGACATTAGCTTGTGCTACCAAGTTTGAAACATGTTGACTAGACAATGCAGTCTTGCTTTTCATCCTTTGCTGTCCTCCTTAGGTCCACCAAAAATAGAAGGATTCTGTAGAAGGGTTGACTCATTTAGAGTAATGTGTGTGTGAATTGGGCTAAACAGCTTGCACTTTATGTCAAGTCAAGTCAGTATTATTTGTATAGCGCTTTTAACAATGCAAATTGTGTCAAAGCCGCTTTACATCGGCTTGATATAAAGCTGGGTGGCTTTATATCAGCTTTACTGTATTTAGACAGAGATATAGTTTGTCGAAATAGTGTCAGTTTCCTCTGGCCAGACAAAATCAGCAGTTTAAATCTAGGCTAAAGCAGAATCAGATTGTGCAAAGGACTCATCTGGTTCCTGTGGTCTTGTCCCGATGGCCGTCTTGGAGACAGGGTCTTCACTGGGGATCAGTCTCTGGGGCTCATGTAGGTGTCCTGGCTGTAGAGGTCATCTCTAGGTGCTGATCCACCATCTGATCTGGATACAGTCTGGATTTGGGTGGCTACGGTGACCTCGGAATAAGAAAGAAACAGACTAATATTAGCGTAGATGCCATTCTTCTAACAATGTAGCAAGTACACCAGGTGTTTTGGGAAGTTTTCCAGATTCCGGTTGACCTAATTAATGCAGCCTAACAATCCTTTAACGGATTTGAATTATAGAAATGCGATAGTGTATTATGTGTAAACTAGGTTAAAGAGATGGGTCTTTAATCTAGATTTAAACTGGCAGAGTGAGTCTGCTTCCCGAACAGTGTTAGGTAGATTGTTCCAGAGTTTGGGAATAGGAATAGGAATAGGAATAGGAATAGGAAATAGGAAAACAAAACAGGAAAACGATCTCCCGCCTGCAGTTGATTTTGGTATTCTAGGTATTATCAAATGGCCAGAGTTTTGAGATCGCAGCGGACGTGAAGGACTATAATGCGATAAGAGCTCACTCAAATACTGAGGTGCCAAACCATTCAGGGCTTTATAGGTAATTAGCAAGATCTTAAAATGTATACAATGTTTAACAGGGAGCCAGTGCAGTGTTGACAGAACCGGGCTAATGTGGTCATACTTCCTGGTTCTAGTAAGAATTCTAGCTGCTGCATGTTGAACCAGCTGGAGTTTGTTTATTAAACGTGAGCAACCACCCAATAAAGCATTACAATAATCTAGCCTCGAGGTCATGAATGCATGAATTAATGTTTCTGTATTTGACATTGAGAGCATAGGTCATAATTTATATATATATTTTTAAGATGGAAAAATGCAGTTTTACAAATGCTAGAAACATGTTTTTCAAAGGAAAGATTGCTATCAAAAAATATGCCTAGGTTCGTAACTGATGACAAAGAATTTACAGAGCAGCCATCAAGTATTAGACAGTGATCTAGGTTATTACCTGCAAAAGTTTTTGGTCCAATAATTAACACCTCTGTTTTTTCAGAATTTAGCAGTAAGAAATTGCTAGTCATCCAGTTTTTGATATTAACTATACATTCCGTTAGTTTTGCAAATTGGTAAGTTTCATCAGGTCGCGAAGAAATATAGAGCTGGGTATCATCAGCATAACAGTGAAAGCTAACACAATGTTTCCTAATGATATCTCCCAAGGGTAACATGTATATACACAAAACTAGATAAAGATCTGAGATAGTATCGCTCTGTTGCAATATTTCAACGCCACTGACATCAATTCCATATGACAGTATTAAATCTAGAGTACAATTTCGACAATGAGTAGGTTCTGAAACGTGTTGTTTAACACCAATGGAGTTTAGAATGTCTATAAATGCTGATCCCAACGAATCTCTTTCATTATCAACATATTATATATCAGCAGCAGGATATTAAAATCACCAGCAATTAGAACTGGCCAGCACTACCTCAGATAGAAAATCAGCAAATTCTTTAATAAAGTCTGTATGGTGCCCTGGTGGCCTGTATACAGTAGCCAGTACAAACATCACAGGGGATTTATCATTAACACTTGTTTCTTTGGATAGCGTTATATGAAGCACCATTACTTCGAACGAATTATACTTGAAACCCGACCTCTGAGAAATACAGAAAATATTGCTATAAATTGTGGCAACACCTCCCCCTTTACTTTTTGGATGCGGTTCATGTTTGTAACTGTAATCTTTGGGGGTAGACTTGTTTAAAGTAATGTAGTCATCTGGTTTTAGCCAGGTTTCTGTCAAACAAAGCACATCTAGTTTATGGTCTGTGATCATATTATTTACAAAAAGTGCTTTTGTAGAAAGGGATCTAATATTCAATAAGCCAAGCTTTATCATTTGTTTATCTGTATTATATCTGTTTTTTATTTGTTGAACATCAATTAAATTGTTACTCTTAATTTGGTTTGGATGTTTTCTGTATTTTCTACTTCGACACAGACACAGCATCTATAGTGTGATATCTAGGTGAAAGAGTCTCTATGTGCTGAGAATTAACTGACTTCTGTGACGTGAGGCAGCTAGCAGTCGGTCGGTTTAGCCAGTCTGTCTGCTTCCTGACCCGGGCCCCAGTTAGTCAAGTACAAACTCAAAGACTATGTGCCATATTTCTAGAGAGAAGAGTGGCACCACCCCAAGAGGGATGAAGACCATCTCTTTTCAGCAGGTCAGGTCTGCCCCAAAAATTCTTCCAATTGTCTCTGAAACCCATGTTATTTTGCGGGCACCACTTTGACATCCAACCATTGAGTGACGACTGTCTGCTATGTATCTCATCACCCCGGTAAGCAGGGAGCGGACCAGAGCATATTACAGTGTCTGACATCGTACTTGCAAGTTCACACACCTCTTTAACATTATATTTAGTGATCTCCGACTGGCGAAGTCGAACATCATTAGCGCCAATGTGAATAACAATCTTACTGAATTTACATTTAGCATTAGCCAGCACTTTTAAATTTGCCAAGATGTCAGGCGCTCTGGCTCCAACATTGGACTGTGGTGGCTGGTGTCTCTATTTTTACGTTCCGTACAATAGAATCGCCAATAACTAGAGCACTTTCATCAGGTTTCTCAGTGGGTGGATCACTAAGTGGGGAGAACCTGTTTGATGTTTTGATCGGAACGGAAGAGTGGTGTTTTGACCCGCGACTAGGCCGCCTCACAGTCACCCGGTTGCCTTGCTGCACGGGCTCAACCGGAACCGAACAATGTACAGGACTCCCTGAGCTATTCGTATCCAAAGCAGTATCTACAGCCCTCACATTCTTACTGTCCTCAACTAAAGTTTGGATGCGTGTCTCTAATTCTGAAATCTTCTCTGTCAGCCTAACTATTTCCCTGCATTTATCACATGTGAATCCCTCGTCGTCGACAGAGAGAGATAAACTGTACATGTGGCAAACAGTGCAAACAACAATAGCAGGAGAAGAAGCCATTACTCACCGTGATTGAAGAATGATTCGTTTACCACTGTTGTTTGATGAACTCGTGAAAAACGGAGCGAGAAAAAGAAAACAATAATAGAAACGCGAATGGAACTGCGAGTGACAAGCTAACCGGCTAACGAATGCTAACGCACTGCACGCACGGTTTTAAAAAGCGAACGATCAAATTAGTTTGATAGATAATACCAGAAATATGGTGGGAATTAAGTTATATATTATCACTTTAAACAACAGAGCTTGTAAGTAAGATAGCGATTCAACAGAAAAGCGAAGCTACACGGAGCTGCAATCGCAAACCTCTCAGCAGCACGACAGACAGGGACAGACAGTAGCAATCGATCAGCAATCGATCATCAGTTACTAAAGTTACTAAAAAATAATCAGTTCATAAGAGTCATTTGTGTGTGAATCAGAAAACACTTGTGAAACTTTATGTTGTGGGCCGTCTGAAAGGACATTTAGATGGAAAAACTTTTCTGATTAATCACCATTAAATTTGCTGTCCTTCTTAGGTCTGAATTATAGAAAGATTCAGTATAAGAATTGACTCATTTAGAGTCATTTGTTTGTGCATTTCACGGCTTAGGCTGTATTTTTCTGATTCACTAAAAATAATCAATTTATAAGTGTCATTTGTGTGTGAATGGGACACTGTAAAATCTACAAGTACATTTAGATGTAAAAACGTATAAGTAATCTTCAAAATTTCCTGTTTTCTTTCTCCAAACCCTAGTTGTGAACTTCTGCAATGAATTCAGGATAACTTCTTGAAATAACTAAACAATCATGAAACTTTAAGAAGTAGGATCCAATTTCAAAGGGCTTCTTACAATCTGTAAAATGGTGGGCCTATTGAACATCCATTATATATTTTTGGCAACATTACTATTGCTCATACTTTGGTTTTAAGGATTTTCAACCACATAGCAATACCCTGGCAAGCATGCTAACATCCTGGCAGCATTAATATACTCCTCTCATTTTCATAACCTCACAGTGTATAAGGGGAAATAATGGCATTAACTTGTGCTACCAAGTTGAAATATGTTGCCTAAAGAAAAGATTCTTGGTTTCATTCTTTGCTATCCTCTTTAGGTCCACCAGACGTAGAGCAGGCCTGTGAAGCGAGTGTCAGCACTTGGAGCCCCAACGCCGGCCTAGACTCAAGTAGTGTTGGCTCAGCGTCTTGCCCACCCCAGGGCTGTATGCTGCAGCTCGAGTTTGCCTATCCGCTTGTGCCTGACTCCCTCACTGTTTGGGTCACCTTCTTCTCTCCAGAGGAGACTGGACTGCCTGCAATCCACGACATTGTTCTGCTGACCCTCAGTGGTAACAACATCTCACTGGGTCCACAGTATGTGTTCTGTGACACACCGTTGACACTTAAGATAGATATGAAGGAGGAGGTGTATGGGGTGCAGTTCTTCACCATGGAGCAACACTTGGAAATCGACGCCACATTGCTTGCCTCAAAGCCAGAAAATCCTCTGTGCCGGTCGTGTCATCCTCTACGCTATAGACTGATTCGACAGCCACCGTTCACACATTCCCCATATGGGCTGATCCTTCAGGAACCCACTCTGAGATATGTGGACAGGTAAGGATTAGGGGTGGATATATTATTTATAACTACTATAGTGTTTATTAATATTTTCGAAAGAGCTATTTTTATACTTTCAGTTTTCATTTTCCTTTTAGCTAATTTTTTCTGTAATTTTATTGTGCTTTAGTTATTTTTATTAGTTTTATTTTTAATATTACTTTTAAGGTTTAATTTATTTGAGTTTCAGTTTGTTTGTTTTTTTATTTTACTTCCAGGGAGTATTTTAAATGCTTCAACTTAAACTAATTACAAATGAGAAACTTAAAGTTTATAAGATTAAGTGAAAATATTCATATTTTTAATTTATTTCAGCTTTATTTCACTTGTCAATTTTTTTTTATAGTTTTAGCTCTAGTTTTAATGATAATATCCCTGGATCTCAAGTCAAGTCAAGTCAAGTTGAGCTTTATTGTCATTCTACTACATGTGTGGACATATAGTGGAACGAAATGTCGTGTCTCGCAGGACCATGGTGCTACATACTAGTTAAACATAAGATAAACATACAACAATGCAAGTATAAAAAAAACAAAAAAAACAATAGAACATCTGACTATAGACAAAAATAGACCATCTGACCATACATATAATATAAATAATATAACTACTATACCTAGTTGCCTAGACATACACAAACTGAGACTGTACAAGAACCTTACATAAATACTTTACGTGAAATTATGCAAAAGAGATATTTGTACATGAAATTGTGAGAAAAACAAATTATATATATTTTGTACATTAAATTGTTGTGCAGATTAAAGAGAGATTTTGTGGGAAGCAGCGCATAGTGCAAAAAGATTTGTAGTGCAATGCTCAAGCAAGTCAGAATTGCACTTAGGAAAAGTTGTCAACAGTATGGGGGTGTGGGGGGTCAGAGGGGGCAGGGAGATTGGAGTTAAGAGCTCTCACAGCCTGGAAAAAAAAGCTGTTGAGCAATCTGATAGAGCAAGCTTTGATACTCCGGTACCTTCTACCTGATGGTAGGAGCTGGAAGAGGTTGTGGTAGGGGTGAGTGGGGTCTTTCACGATGCTGGAGGCCTTGCTGGAGCATCGTGCAAGGAAAATGTCCAGGATGGAGCGGAGAGGGGCACCGATGATCTTTGCGGCAGTGTTCACTGTCCGTTGTAGGGTCTTGCGGTCAGCAGCACTGCAGTTCCCATACCAAACAGTGATGCAGGTGATCAGCACACTCTCAATGGTGCCCCTGTAGAAAGTGGTGAGGATGGGTGGCGGGAGACTTGCCCTTTTCAGCCGGCGGAGAAAGTGGAGGCGTTGTTGTCTCTTCTTGTTGAGTGACGTGACGTTGGTGGTCCAGGTGAGATCCTCTGTGATGTGCACCCCCAGGAATTTAGTGCTGCCGACTCTCTCCACGGTTGAGCCGTCGATGGTCAGTGGGGGATGGTTAACAGAGTATCTCCTGAAGTCCATCACAACCTCTTTTGTCTTACTCACATTGAGGGACAGGTTGTTAGCACCACACCATTTCGCCAGCTGTGCCACTTCCTCTCTGTAGAGAGTTTCATCGTTGTTGCTGATGAGGCCTACCACAGTTGTGTCATCAGCAAATTTGATGATGTGGTTGGAGCGGGACTTGGCAGTGCAGTCGTGAGTCAGCAGCGTGAAGAGCAGCGGGCTTAGCACACAGCCTTGTGGGGGACATGTACTCAGTGTGGTAGTGCTGGAGGAGTTGCAGCCGACACGGACTGACTGAGGTCTTGCAGCTAAAAAGTCCAGGATCCAATTACAGAGGGGGGTGTTAAGGCCCAGCAAGTTTAGTTTGTGGATGAGCTGTTGTGGGATTATAGTGTTGAATGCTGAGCTGAAGTCGATGAACAGCATTCTTACATAAGAGTCTTTCTGTTCCAGGTGAGTAAGAGCTAAGTGGAGAGTGGTGGATATCGCATCGTCCATGGAACGGTTTGGACGGTATGCAAACTGGAATGGGTTTGGGAGACTGGATTTGATGTGATGCATGACTAACCTCTCAAAGCACTTCATCATGATTGGGGTCAGTGCTGTGGGACGATAGTCATTCAGGTAGGACACTGGTGACTTCTTTGGTACTGGAATTATGGAGGTGGATTTGAGACACGTGGGGAGTGCCTGACTCAGTGGGACTGCCTGACTCAGTGAGGTGTTGAAGATGTCTGTTAGGACATCCGTCAGCTGTGCAGCACAGTCTCTCAGTACACGTCCAGGTATGTTGTCAGGGCCCGCAGCCTTTCGTGGGTTAATCTGGGACAGGGTCTTACTTATATCGGCTGGAGAGAGACAGAGTACCTGGTCGTTTGGAGATGTGAGTAGTTTCTGTGCAGGCGTGTCGTTCTGTATCTCAAATCGTGAGTAGAAATGGTTGAGTGCATCTGGTAAGTATGTGTCATCGTCACCGCTTGTAGTCAGCGATGGTTTGAATGGCTTGCCACAGGTTCCGAGTTTCTTTACTGTCTGTGAAGTTGTTGTTGATTTTTTTAGCATATTGACGTTTTGCCTTCTTGATGCCATGAGACAGATTGGCTCTTGCTGTTTTGAGGGCTGCTTTGTCTCCTGATCTGAATGCTTCATCTCTGGTCTTTAGCTGCCCACGAACCTCTGCTGTCATCCATGGCTATCCATGGCTTCTGGTTGGCACGTGTGGTAATTGTCTTGGTGACTGTTATATAAGATATTTGACAATACATCAAACATGTCCTGATATGATTATGATACAGGGGCCTGTGAAAACAATATTAAAATTAGGGCTGCACGATAAATCGCATGTGATTGTCATGCACATCTCATCAGTAAAGTCGGTTCTGTGATTAGTAGTAAATCTCCATCACGTGCTTTCAGATGGAGCTTCATTTAATACACAGAGCCGTAGTTCGCTGAGAAGCTACGCAATATCGTGTTCATAATTGTAAATGAATCGCATTCGATTATGAGTGCGATATTGCATAGCTTGTCAGCGAACCACAGCTCTGTGTATTAAATGCCGCTTCATCTGAAAGCACGTTATGGAGATTTACTACTAATCACAGAACAGGCTTTACTGACGAGATGTGCATGATCATCGCATGATTATCTGCCTATTTTACACAACCAGTAAACATTTTATTAGCTAACAAATGCAACCAAAATATAAAATGAACATGTAATTTAACTCTTTTAGATTTTTTTGCATCCGATCTGAGTCACTTCCAAATGTGGATTTTAATCGGATACACAACCGATATCTGGACAACCAACCTACGTCTAAACACACATATCCGATTCTCCACAGAACTCCCAATGCGAGGGTGACACTTTTGCTCATAAAGATTTTTAATGGCGTTTTAATGTGTGCTGTATGTGCTTGTATTTTATTGAGATGGATACTTTACATACACTGTAAAAAGTGATAAGTTGACTTAACTTAAAAAAAAATAGGAAACCCGTTACCTTAAAATTATCAAGTAAATAATAATTTAAAAAATTAAGTTAAGTGAATTGTCATGTTCACTTAACTTATTTTTTTAAATTATTATTTACTTGATAATTTTAAGGCAATTAATTTTTTGAGTTGAGTCAACTTATCACTTTTTACAGTGTAGGAAGCCCATTGCCTTAAAATTATTAAGTAAATAATAATTCATTTCAATTTATTTCTCTAAAAAATTCTACCTCAGCTGTAGAGAAAATAGTCACAAATTAAAATTACCGTTATTTTCCGGTCTTTATCTGTTCAGTCAGATATTGTGCGGCAAAACATCCATGACAGTCATTGTCCATGCTGGCAAATAATAATGGCCATTCGACGTGAATTATTTAAATAATTTTAATAGCACGGCCATTATAAAACCCGAGGGTCTACCATGTGCATAGTAAAGTGATCACTGCAGACAATCCTTTTGGGCGGGAATTAATGTAAACACTATATCAGATACCAGTCATGTCTAAAATGAATGTAAACAGACGGGCAAAAAAATCGGATATTGTCAAAAGATCGAATCTGTGCATTATGACTTGCAGTGTAAATGCAGCCTGAGATAAGCAATGATAACAGTAAGGAAAGTCTTTTAGTCTTCTGTGCTTCCCATAACTTGAGTTTGACAGGAGAGAAAACACTGTCTGGGTTTTTTGGCTGCCAACAGCAATGCTAGGTTGCTGCATCAGGATCATCTGGCACTTGTACATTTTAAAAGAGAATGCACATCTTGGTGGAAATACGTAGAACAGTCACTGAACTATGTGGAAATATGGCTAACATCAAAAATAAAAGTTCAAAATTTAATCTTAAAAACATCTATTTTAGGCATCGCATTGATACATTGTATTGTTAGTCATTTGATTGATGTATAAGTCCATATCTATGTATCGTTACGGCTCCTAGTAAGGATGAAATATTTGTCCCTCTGAATCATTTGTACTGGACAACTTAGATGTATGAACTCTTAAAGAGGCTCTGAAAAGTTTTCAACATACCTGCCAACATAAACAAATAATGACTGAATGCGCTAACACTATTCAAGACATTTCTAGGAACACTGGCACATCACATTGCTTTTGCCATGTGTTGATGTGCTTTACCGTTGTATGAATGTCTCTTAGGTACTATGTGTGAGGTCTTCAAACATATCCTTTACTCCTGGGCTGGGGGTTCAGGTCAGCTCGAAGAATTTCACAGCCAGCTTGTTGTCATCTGAGAGATACATGCTGAAGTGTTCCCAGGCAGTTTAACTTCATGGGATACTCATAAATTCTGTGTGGCCACAAAACAGTTGAAGAGTGTTTGAAGAGCCTCTGCCTCTTTGATAACTGCAGAAACAGACAGACTGTCAGATTGAAAGGTAGATAGACTGTCAGATAGATAGATAGATAGATAGATAGATAGATAGATAGATAGATAGATAGATAGATAGATAGATAGATAGATAGATAGATAGATAGATAGATAGATAGATAGATAGATAGATAGATAGATAGATGTATATTTATTTGAACAATATAGTATTGTGAAGGTTTTGTTAGACAGATTTAAATGGTAAATCCTATGTTTGTGAGTCTTTTTAAATGATTGAATTAGAGGATTGACTCAATTAGAGTTTTTTTAATATACAAGTCGGACTATACAGCTCATGCTATATGTTTTTGATTCACTACAAATAATCAATTTATAAGAGTCAAATGTTTGTGAATCAGACTTGTGCTGTGTTTTTGATTCACTAAAAAGAATCAGTTCATCAGAGTCATTTTTGTGTGACAAAGAAAATTCTGTATATGGTGTGCAATCTGCAAGGACATTTATGTGTAAAGATATTTCAGATTAATTGCCAATATTTCCCTATTTATTTCTTTATTATTCTCCAAACATTAGTTGTGAACCTCCACAATGACTTTAGGATAATTTCTTGGAATAACTAAAGAAACAATCATGAAACTTGCAGAAGTGGTATCCAATTTCAAAGGACTTTTTAAAATCTGTAAAATGGTTTATTGTGCATCCTTTTTTTCTGTCAGGGAAATATGCCTCATTAATAGGACATTATGAAGACTTTAGTCATTTAGTTGGCAGGCATTGTGTCTGCTTCCTCTTGTGCATTTTTTGTGCTGGACTTTTTTTCTAGAGCTTCTGAATGCTGTGCCCTCCAACAGAACAAGACCACACCTCTGTTGGCAGGCTGCCAATAATGTGTACATTAGCTTTCACAAAACACAAAAAATCTACTCAATACAGTGCATATAAACAAGACCCAATGTGAACCCGCTGAACTTCACTGTCCTCACACTGGGCTGTTTTGGGCTGTTTTCTTGTTTCCAAAAAGTTGGCTGACAAGTGAATCTACAGTAAATACAGTGACAGCTGCAGCAGAAGTATGTTAGAAAAAGACATGCAGATCTTTTCATTTTAACAAATAATTATCTAGATTATTTAAATGTATATAATATTTAGAATTGAAAAAAGTCTTAACAAATCTTTGCAGAACTAAAGTAGTATTTATACTGACATATCCAAACATACATTAAAGCTGTGTTTAGTTTGTAGTAGCACAGTCCATGTTGTGTTAGCAAAGTATCCAGATCCAGCCAACAGCTTAATCTGCTCAGATAATGTGGTTTTTAATTGAAAAGGTTTGTTTTATGTATTAATGCTGCACAGCTGTATTCACCAGATGGTGAGAAAATGTATCAATGTATCAGCAGGCTTGTACTGCTCTGGGATCAGCCAAAAATGCATAAACGCAGAGCGAAAGTACTGTTGAGAAAGCTGTTGTGAGGAGTAATGCAGGATATTTCAGAAAGAGTTCCACTTCAGCTAAAAGCTAAATCCAGGAAATGCATTATTCAGTATCAGCACAAGCGATTCCTTGAGTTAGGCTTCCTTATGGGAATTTTACAGTAACTTTTTTGAGTACTGTTATTTTATTATTGCACTGAGGCTAGTCTAAAGGAATTTACTGCAGTAGTTGGATTCGGTATGAACAACAATAAGGCCTGGGGTCAGTCGAAGAGAATCAAAGAAACAGTGTTGTGTTGCTCCTAAATTATACGTTATTTGATCTTATACATGTTAAACTTGTCACCAAAGTGGTGTTATCTCCAGATGAGTTGTGGTTGTTGTGACACATCATTTTCCATACAATTTTATTGCTTTCATGGAGTTTTATTATAGCGGTATAATCTGTTATTGCAAAACTATATTTTGTATGTGTTTTGTATGGAAAAACTAAATATAAATATAAATTAATATATAAACCAGAATAAAAATCTGTACAAATCATAAACTACAATATAAATGTAATACTGTTAAATTGATTATTTTTTGGGAGTTTTTGAATGCTTTGATTTGATCAAAATATAGTAAAAATGATGTTGTGAAATATTATTACTATTCTTATTACTGAATCATTTAAATATTATTACAATTGAATATGTTTTAATGATATTACAATTTAGTTTCACATGATCCTTCAAAATTAATCGAATATGCTAATATCATTATAACGTGATATTTAAAATAGAAATATTCTTAGAAATATTTTTGGAACATTATAAATGGGAATTTCTATATATTATTTATTTATTTTTATTATTTATTTTTTTGTAGTGGATCGAGTGAAAATGATGACAGGGAGAGTAAAAGTTACTATGTAAAAATATATAAAAAGTTAAGCTATAAGCTGTAATTGAGTTATAGGTATGGAGTTGTTTCTCAAAGACTCCTAGGAAATGTTACTAAATTAACAGGAATCATTTGATGAGATTTACTTGATGACTAAATATTATTCATAGTCAGTTATTTTGTCCTATTGTTATTGTTATCTGTTTTTCTCACTTCCTCTCCCTTCCAGTCCTCAATGTGGGTGGCCTTTCCTGATCCTTCATCGCTTTGTGACAATTAGCTAGAGATCGTTTTCATATCGTCCAGGAAAACAAGGGCCATAAAATGTTTTGTCAGCTCCAGAGTGGCACAAAATTACATGGCCA
Source organism: Barbus barbus (assembly GCF_936440315.1). Lineage (NCBI taxonomy): Eukaryota > Metazoa > Chordata > Actinopteri > Cypriniformes > Cyprinidae > Barbus > Barbus barbus. The sequence continues at coordinate 18,241,997 of NC_136733.1, read as the reverse complement.
TTTTATCCTCCAGGTGCAAGCCTAGTTCGGCTCCAATAGAGGCAGGCAATCACTCATTGTGACCAGTGAAAGCAGCCCCAATCAAAGTGGTGTCTGGCTAAAAGAGGCAGGCTTCCTAATGAGAGCTCTTCAGTGTAGCAGGGGAATGTGCTATAATATCGGATCTCAGCCAAAGAACAGCCGCTATAGATCACTGTTGCAACAGTATGGAGAGTGATTAAGCAGCATGGCTTCTGAGAACCTCCATACTGCTTCACACACCCCTGTTTTCATTTGCAGATTTATCAATATGATTATGTCACAGGCCAACAACCCACAAATCAGTGCTGCGTGTTGTAAGCATGCACAGGATATGCAAATTTAGCTTCGTCTTGTGTATTTTAAGTTATGGTTTACCCAAAAGAAAAACATTTTGTTATTTATTACTAACCTACATGCTGTTTCAAACCCATATGCTGCCGTTTTTGTTTGTAAAATGGAAAATGTGAACTTTTTGAGCATTCTTTACCCAGATATTTTTGCAGAATCTTTCATTTTTCCATACAACAACAATTCGTAGTGACCTCAACTATTTAAAAAAAAAACATTTTTTATTGACATGAGAAAATGTACAGTATGTATGTGTGTATAATTCTTTGATAAATAATTGCTTTAAAGCTGTGAAAAACATGCATGATTCATGACTTCAGAATAGTATCCATTCACAAGCAAGACATTCTGGGTTAGACATCTGTGTTTGTGCAGTGTCTCTTTGTTTTCCTATAGTAATCTGAAGAGATTACGTATTACCTACTTGAAGGTCAACATTGCAAGAATTTCAGATTTTCCCCCAGAGCTGTCATGGATTCCAGCAGCATGTTTCTCTTTCATTCAAAGAGAATATAGTAAGCACCACTTGATGGATCTCTTGGGTTGAGTTGCGGTCTGACCAAACATCTGTGGTTCGGTAAATTATATGATTGAGGTTGTGTTGTTGTTTTATTTAGCCATATGAAATCTGATTTTGATTTTAAATGACAAATTATTTCCACTCCTTTGAAGTAATTAAGTTTTTAGATAATCATTCTCCTCCTAAACACTTCAAGCAGCGAGCAGCTGCACAGAGGGCTTGACATTATGAGATGCATCTCTTTGATTTCTTTTGAAGATATACAGCGACTACTATAATATGATTTTTCCAACATCTGGGCTGAAAGAGAGGAGTACCGTCAAAAAAAAACTGAGGATGAGTGTGCTCCTCTATAGAGCTCAATTGCAAGCAACAGAAAAGACAGACTTGTATATCTCACTCTTCTGATTGTTTCAAAGCTGCATTTAAGTGCAGACCACATTGCACAAAAAAACAAAAACAGGAAATTACATCATAAAGAGGACCCCTGCAGACCCTCATGACTGTGTGTCTAGGCTTTTAAAATATAAAAAGATTTGTGGTTATTTCAGATTGCAAGATGTAATGTGGGGTGACCTCCCCCAAAATTTGATATCTATTATTTAATCATTTATATTTGCAAAAAAAAAAAAAAAAAAGTATATATATATTGTTTGATTGATATAACTTGATTACACCACATTTTTAAAGTCATTAAAATTAATTCTTTAAATTTTTGTGTCTTTTGCGGAATCTTGTGTATGACATGGCATTCTAAAAACACAGCACTCATGTTAAAACAAGTTTAACTTATAAAAAAAAAAGTCATTTTTAATGCAAAAATACATTCTGTGTGAATGGCCCCTTATAAATCATTAACCCATATGGTAATTTGGGAAAGAAAAGAAACTCTGGAAAGATGAAAACCTACAAGTGTTGATAGAAACCAACCCATTATGGTTTCAGGAAGTGAAACCGGTCATATTTATACCCAAAGATTTTAGCTGCTTTAGTGTCTGGTTACCGTCTTGCTTAACTAACTGTGTGCTTCCTGAACATTGTCAGTGCTGCACACTCCCACCCTATTGACTTAAGCGCTGCAATGTTTTCCCACACTACTGCGGGGTATCCCGCACGGGAATACTGATGATGTCATGAGCTACCACAAATTCCAGCACAGAGGCTCGAAAAACGTTGTTATCATCCAAAAGCATGAAGACAGGAAGGTGCTGTGACAGATCGCGATGTTTGAGCTCCAGGGTTTCTCTGAATTATTACTCCTATGCGACTATGGAATTTCATTTGAACGTTGTCTTCTTGTACTGTCTTTGTATGCAGGCTGACTTATAAAAAGTTTTATATCTGCGGGTTTATTTTTAAGAATGATCTTCTCTGAATGTTTTTAGTATTGCACAAAAGCTCCAATAAATTATTATGATTTCACAAACAAACAGCCTCGCCGCAAATTCGTAATGTAGCCACAAGACATTGATGGCTAAATTGATACTTGGTCGATTCAACGGGCAAAATATTCTTTCCTCGTTGTGGAAGCCAAGCCAACGGTCTACCTCAGGAGTCACTGTGGCTGTTAAGGATAGCAGCAGTACTCTTTTAGCTTTGCTCTGCCTCTCCACAACAAACATGTCTTAGAAAAACACAGCCACAAGACCACATTGCGGGCCAAGATCTTACAGCTCTTGCCTTTGGGGGTTGGCTCAGACTCCGCGTGCAGTTCTAGCAAACTAAGTGTCCTCTGGCACTCGGCAGTTCTCACACCACTGAGGCTCTCTGACCCATATTTGACTGTTTGGGAAGTCTGCAGCTGGAGGAACTTGTGGGGTTTTAGAGCCTCACGGTGGAGCTGATTGAGTCAAGTATACCTGAACCAGCTGTGAGGCTTTCCGCACACTGCGCGATCCCTCCAAGTTTGTGTTCCTGCAGGCAGAAAGTTAAAGCGGTGTAAAGGATCTGAGAAGCATATGTGCAGACAGAGGTTTAAGGGTTGATCTGAGTCGCGATTAAAATGTTTTCGTTAACCTGAGCCCCATAAGCGGCTGGGTCGATAACAGGAAGATTTTATTTTTTATTTTAAGAAGGAAGGGGAGTTAAGGACTAGTAACGCAGACAGATGGGCGTATTGTCCGAGAGAAAAGCACCGTACCTCCCCCTCTGCCTCCCCGACTGATCCTGTCCTCCCTCCACCTCCATTCTCATTGTGAGTTGAAGATAAATAGAATGAGAGCGGAAATGCATTTTATGGGACGAGGGGGTCTTGGGTCATTTGGGTGGTCCATGCGACGGATCCTATGCTGAGCTTAGAGGCCTGATCCCGACACACATGATGACTAGCGCTTTACTTTGCTGAGTCTTGTGCTTCGTGTACCTGAAGGGGGTTGTATTACAGTCATGACAAGTGCTGAGAGCTCAGAGTGCGTACAGCACGCTTTGTACTCTACGTAGAGTCACATTACAATAGCCATCCTTTCTTAGCATCTAATTGTTGGTGCTTGAAGATGAAAGGGGACAGTTTGTTTTGCCCAAAATCCCTTAAATTAAATGCACTGAGTGGTTATCGCCTTATATAATGGCAAACACTACAACTGTCTCATAAACACTCATTCCAAAGTAATTTTCCATCTCTCGGTTGTAAATATTTAAAAAGTGTTAACGTAGGTAGAGGTAAGCAGATTGCTTTTAAAGGTATGAAGTCTTTTCTTTATACTAAAGGTTTTTGTGATACACGTTTGTGATATGGCTATAATATAGAAAAGTGCACATTCAACTCATGTTGGGAACAGGTGTAGATCTAAAGCAGTTCTATAATAAAGTGCTAATATATAATAAAGCGATAAATGATGACAGTTCTTGTCATGTTTTGTTGAAGTACTAATGGAAAGCATATGAGCAATATATCTGTTCACCATTGTCTGTTTGGCGGCAGTACTCTAACTTATTATCAAACTTTTATCTGTAATAAAACATTTGAAAACCCTATTGAAACATATGTACCCTAGTATTCCAAAGTTTTGGGGTTGGTAAGATTTTTATTTTTATTTATATTTTTTGTATTTTTTGGAAATAAGTCTCTTATGCTCACCAAGGCTGCATTTAAAAAAAAAAAAAAACTAAAAAAAATTTTTTTAGAATGTTTTATTAAATGTATTATTATTATCATGAAACATTTTTTCAGGATTCTTTGATTAATAGAAACTTCTAACCAACTTTTTTTTTTCTTTTTTTACATTATACATTTTTTACTGTCACTTTCGGTAATTTAATGTGTCCTTGCTGTGTAAATATTTACATTTATTCATTTAGCTGACGCTTTTATCCAAAGCGACTTACAATTGCTATATATATGTCAGAGGTCGCACGCCTCTGGAGCAACTAGGGGTTAAGTGTCTTGCTCAGGGACACATTGGTGTCTCACAGTGGATTCGAACCCTGGTCTCTCACACCAAAGGCATGTGTCTTATCCACTGCGCCATCACCACCCAATATAAAATAAATATGTTCTCATTGACCTCAAACTTTTGAATGGTAAAGACCCACAACCTTTTAATTGACTACAGTTTTAGGAGTGCAAGCATTGGGGAGTTGGGTTTCTCTAAACCACCCCATAACTTACATCCTGCATAAAAAACATACTAATAGCCCTTGTTTATGTGTTCCAGGGACTTAAAGCCTGATGAGACGTACACCTACCATGTGCTGACAGTGTCTAGAAGAGCGGAGAGTGAACCATCTCCTCCTCTCTCTCACCAGCTGGGCTCACCCTACTGTGGAGATGGACTCATCCAAAAGTGGGTTCACTCTCTAAACTTTCACTGCATTCACTATTATTCTAAAGGAAATAAAAAATGTACGTATCCTTGTGGTTTACTGCAACCACTGTGAGTGACAATGGTTATAGCCATGTTATGCAAATAGAAGGGATTTAATGGTTCACTCAATTTACAATGCGATGTGATTCAGAATACTGATTTCATGATATGATTTTCTCATGATTTTGTTTTCAACAAAATATATATAAAAAAATATAAATTAAAAGATGCCCTTTTATATTGCTTGGACAAAATGCTGCAAATTATAGCATAACTAAATGTAAATTTTAAAACAAACTCCAAATCAAATAAATAAATAATACAACTAAAATAAATCTCTTCATATAAACAAACTAAGGCTTTGCCTGTGCTTTTTCCATTTAAAATTAGCGGCAACCCCTGTATCTTAATCTTGATCCAAGCATGAGCAGTTTTTAATCTAAATTAGATTGTATATTTTCGAATGCAGAATATAAAAGCAGAATGGTCTGCTTTTAGGTTTGTGAAAATATACTAAGTAAAACTGAACGAAACAACAGCAGCAGACGGGTTGATTGAGATGCAAATTCAGTCTCTGACAGCAGGTGGTGCTTATGGAACAGCAGCGATACTGCATTTCCTTGGTTGCTACTGTAAACAAAGCAGCGCTGCTACTTTAATATGCATTATACAGAGAAGCAAAGAAAATACCATCTAAACTTTCCTAAAGACAGTCAGTTCCCCTCAGAGATACATTAATATAAACTGTGTCGCGATTCATTTAACATCTCAACCGATTTGAATCGTCACGTATTTGTGTCGATTTTCAACAGGCTCGAGATACATCGTTACATCCCTAGAAAATAAGTAATGTATTGTGAATAAAACAATCTGAAATAAACATAATTAACAGAATGGCTCATTGAATTGAGCTGTTTGTGTAAGATTGTTTACTGAGGCTGCATTTTTGTCTTCCATAAGCAGATTTCCATTAGCTGATGGGAAAGTATAAACCTTGCTTTATTGCTGCTTGTTTTGGTAACAGCTGTTTTGAACCATGACTGACTAAAGGTTCATTTTTTATTTATTTAAAACAGCTTTGTGGCAGTAAGGTTACTTGTGTGATTTAACTATTTTAATGACTTAAGTCTGTATGCCTTTCAGATATCTTGGAGAGCAATGCGATGACATGAACTTCGCTAATGGAGATGGCTGCTCAAACCAGTGCAAGAAAGAGCCATTGTTCAACTGTGTTGGTATGTGATCGTCATCTATAGTTAGAAATATTAAAAGAATAGTTCAAACATAAATTAAGTTTTCATAAATCCTCTTGTCATTCCAACTCATATATGTATTTTTTTTTCTAAAGGAAAGCAAAGGTCGAATTTGTGACAGTTCATAGTAACCAGTTTGAGCCTGCTTCTCACACAAAGCTATTGTATGACTTCAGACAACTTGAAATACAGTGCAGTAGTATTATGGTTCTTTAATTATTTTTTTATTTTGTTGACCTTTTTTTGCTTGGCAGACATGGTCAGGCATTATATAAAAACATAGACACTAAAGAATCATTGTGCAGCTCTTTTCCATACAATGACACACATTAAGGAAAAGAGCTGCACAGTGATTCTTCAAAATACCTCCTTTTGTGTAAGGCGAAAAAAATAATACAAGCTTATGTGTTTGGAATGACATGAGAGTGTATAAATAATGATAGAATTTTCATGTTGGGTTGAAAATATTATAAATACTTATTTTTTTAGCAATATTTTAACAAGAAAGTACAATAAACTAAAGGTAAATAAAGTGTAGCATCAGTTTGATTGATGTTTTGCTCCAGCAGCATTTAGCTGTATTGCTCATTACTTCTCAGTGCTCTATTGATGTCAGTTCTGCCCGGTTGCCCAGCCATCAATCTCATGGCTTCAGCCTGTCATCAGTGTCACACGGTGTCCTAAACTGACAATGTGTGAAAGACCAAGAAAGTTCTGTTGTACTATCCCTTTACAGAGCAAAACTTGTTAGCTGGTTGTGATGTTAATGGAGTGCTTTAAGTTGTGAGCTAATCAGTTCTGTCTAAACAACTGGCCGCATAATTTGAACCCTCTTACGGACATTTAAGTCCCCTCACAAAAGACTTTACTCTTTGCTGTAGAGCTCTAAGATCTGCCTAACGAGCGCTAGCAAACCTTTGTGGCGCTACTTCCTGTTAGCAGTAATGCAACCATCCCCTTTTCTTCTAAACGTGTGGACGGAAAGCTGGAGTATAGAGTAAAAAACACAGAGAGAAGAAAAGGAGGCAGCAAAGAAGAACAGATAAGAAGGGCTTTTTGAAGTTTGCTGTTGAATATAGCCAACATTCATTTAGCTGAAGTCTTGTCTGACCTCTAGAACACCTCTGTAAGTCTGAGGTTGCACTAGTACAGGACAGTGCTTAATTGGCAGTTCCGCCAATTTTCCTTTTTTTTCTTTTTTTTTCCTTTTTTTTTGGAGTTGGTTCAATGAGTTCAGCCTTCACTGCCTTAAAGGAACAGTTCACACAAAGTAGTAATTTACATCAAAAATGCTAAAAAAGAGTAAAAACAATAAATATCATAGAGAAATCATGAAAGAATCTTTTATTAGGTGTAGATTTTTCTAACAGTGCCTTGACAGTGCACACTTTAATTAAATGATGTAGTATCAAAAATCACGATATGTGGAAAAAATATCCTTGTATGAGTTTTTGTATTGTATTTAGTTTGTATGATATAATAAAGGATTCAAAAGGGGGTTTTCACAGCAGTACCATAGAGGAAGCATTTCGGAATAGTTGGAATAGTAACTACTCTTAAGTGAATAGTTATTTTTAAAAAACTTTTTTTTCTTGTGGAGAATATTTTAATAATCTAAAGAAACATTCTTCACTGCAAAGAACCTTTAATGCAATGGAAGGTTTCCATGGATGTGAAAGGTTCTTCATGGAGCCATCAATGCCAGTAAAAAACCTTTATTTTTAAGAGTGTAGTTAAGCAATATCGCACAAGCAGCTCAGCTGTTTTTATCAGCACAATTGAAAACGTCTCGGTTACGTACGTAACCCTCGTTCCCTGATGGAGGGAACGGAGACGTTATGTCGTGATGACATTAGGGGATTTACTTGGGAGCCCCGACTGCCTCTGATAAGAGAAAACGCCAATGAAATTTGGCTAGTGGATTTTGCATACCTGAGCCACTCCCCGTGCATACGGGTATAAAAGGGCGACAGGTGCATCCACTCATCAGGTTTTCCGCTGAGGAGCCGAGAACGTGTCCCTGGCAACCAGCGATGGTTCAAGATTGTGGCATGGGGACATAACGTCTCCGTTCCCTCCATCAGGGAACGAGGGTTACGTACGTAACCGAGACGTTCCCTATCTGTCGGTCACTACGAGTTATGTCGTGACGACATTAGGGGTCTATGGAAAGCGCCACAACCTGAACCCCATCACGACCTTATGGCATGCAGATGTTGACAAGCTAGCGCGTGACAGACAAATGCGACGCGAAGGTCGCAACCTTCCCGTTGCCCCAGCACAAATTCGCTAACCTTGGTGCCCGCAGGGACCACTGAGTACATTGCTGTTGGAGATAGCCAAGCCGCTATTCCTTTCCCCAGAAATCGGAAGAGATTTCGACCTTCTATGAAAGACTGCTTCAAGTCTTTCCTGTTTGTTGTTACAGCCCGGCAGTAACGACGGGGAAGGCCACGGAGGCCACACCCTGCCCGAAGGGAGGTAACGTGTGGAGGCACTGGTATGGACTGGCCCAAGCCTGGGGCAGTGCTACATACGCCTGGACCCTGGGGCAGATCCTACCTAGGAGAAGGGAGGAGGGCTGCCAGCAGAGTCTGACAGAGCTCTGTCAAAGGGAAGACACGGGTTTACCGTGAGGGAAACCGTACCGTGGATGGATACACGTGTGGGATCACCTGAAGGGAATCAGGCCACATGGGCACCTAGCCGAGTACAGGGGCTGACCGGAGACCCGGGCAAGCTAACACCGGTACTGGGCCTGGCGTCAGGCTGCTCCGCCCAGTCTGACTGCCGGGGGTGCTGGAGGAACTCTGCCAGTGTTCGCCATCCGGGGAACTAACTGGAGGAGAGAATAGGCGCTCATATCCCCGGGTAAGGGGGAATGGCGCAGCAAGCATGACACCGGCCAACTCTTCCCGCCACTTACCTGTTACCCAACACACGGGAAGAGACTGGCTCAACGCGGAGACTGTAAAATCTCACGAAGGTGTTCGGTGTCGCCCAGCTCTACAGATGTCTGCCAAAGAGGCGCCGTGCGCCAACGCATAGGAGGAGGCAACACTCCGTGTGGAGTGAGCCCTCACCCCGAGGGGGCACGGCTCGCCTTGGGATTGGTACGCCAAGGCGATGGCATCCACTATCCAGTGGGCCAACCTCTGCTTGGAGACAGCCTTCCCTTTCTGCTGACCTCCGTGGCAGACAAAGAGCTGCTCAGAGCTTCTGAAGCTCCGGGTGCGGTCCACGTATATGTGCAGCGCTCTCACGGGACACAGCAACGCCAAGGCTGGGTCTGCCTCCTCCGAGGGCAGTGCTTGCAGGTTCACCACCTGATCGCGGAAGGGCGTGGTGGGAACCTTAGGCACGTATCCAGGCCGGGGTCTCAGGACAACGTGAGAGTAGGCCGGCCCGAACACAAGGCACTCTTCGCTTACCGAAAATGCTTGGAGGTCCCTGACCCTCTTGATGGAAGTGAGCGCTGTCTTAGCCGACAGGAATTTCAGCTCGACTGAGTCCAGCGGCTCAAAGGGACCCCTCTGAAGTCCAGCCAGGACAACAGAGAGATCCCAGGAGGGCATCAGGGGTGGCCTAGGAGGATTTAACCTTCTGGCACCCCTCAGGAACCTCACGATGAGATCGTGCTTCCCCAGGGACCGGCCGTCCACTGCATCGTGATGGGCCGCAATAGCAGCCACGTACACTTTCAAGGTGGAGGGCGACAGCCTGCGCTCCAACCTCTCTTGCAGGAAAGAAAGCACCACTCCAATCGTGCATCTTCGGGGGTCCTCCCGACGAGAAGTACACCAGTCCGCGAACAGACTCCACTTCAGCCTGTGGCAGGCCACTCAAGTCTGCCGCGTCCCATCCAGGAGCCACACATGGAGGTTCCACAGATCTGGACGCGGGTGCCATATGGTGCCGAGCCCCTGGGAAAGAAGGTCCTTCCTCAGAGGGATGCGCCAGGGAGGGGCTGTCGCGAGGAGGGTGAGTTCCGGAAACCAGGTCCGGGTGGGCCAATATGGTGCAACCAACAAGACCTGCTCCTCGTCCTCCCTGACCTTGCACAGTGTCTGTGCGATCAGGCTCACTGGGGGAAACGCATACTTGCGCAGAGCCCGAAGCCAGCTGTGTGCCAGTGCGTCCGTGCCGAGGGGGGCCTCGGCCAGGGAGAAATACAGCTGGCAGTGGGAGGACTCGCGGGAAGCAAACAGGTCTACCTGGGCTTCCCCGAATCGACTCCAAATCAGCCGGATCGTCTCGGGATGGAGTCGCCATTCTCTGGGGAGCGTGAGCTGTCATGAGAGCGTGTCGGCTGCACGATTGAGCTCCCCCGGAATGTGGACGGCGCGCAGCGATTTGAGCTGTGACTGACTCCAGAGGAGGAGATGGCGGGCGAGCTGTGACATGCGGCGTGATCGTAGACCTCCCTGCCGGCTGATGTACGAAACAGCCGCAGTGTTGTCCGTGCGGACCAACACGTGCTGGCCTAGGAGCAGTGGCCGGAACTGCTTTAAGGCCAGATGCACTGCCAACAGCTCTAGGCAGTTGATGTGCCAAAGCAGTCCAAGCCCCGTCCAGAGCCCCGAGGCTGCCTGCCCGTTGCATGTAGCACCCCAGCCCATGCTGGAGGCATCTGTTGTGACAACAACATGTCGGGACACTTGTCCTAAGGGCACCCCGGCCCGTAGGAAGGCAAGGTCCGACCAGGGGCTGAAAGAGCGGCGACACGATTGCGTGATGGTCACACGACGTGTCCCGCGGCGCCATGCCCATCTCAGGACCCGTGAGTGTAACCAGTGCTGAAGTGGTCTCATATGAAGCAACCTGAGCGGCGTGACTGCGGCTACGGATGCCATATAACTCAGGAGCAGCTGAAACTGTTTCAGCGGAACCACTGTCCTGCCTCTGAAGGAACTCAGGCAGTTCAGCACTGATTGGGCACACTCGTCCGAGAGACGTGCCGTCATACTCACGGAGCCTAACTCCACACCGAGAAAAGAGATTCTCTGCACAGGGGAGAGCTTGCTCTTTTCCTAGTTGACCCGAAGCCCCAACTGGCTGAGGTGCCGGAGCACCAGGTCCCTGTGATCACACAACTGTTCTCGCGACCGGGCCAAGATGAGCCAATCGTCGAGATAGTTGAGGATCCTGACGCCCACTTCCCGTAAAAGGGCAAGGGCGCCCTTCGCCACCTTCGTGAAGGCACGGGGAGACAGGGAGAGCCCGAAGGGGAGGACCCTGTACTGCCATGCCCGCCCCTCGAACGCAAACCGTAGGAACGGCCTGTGTCGAGGGAGAATCGAGACATGAAAGTAAGCGTCCTTCAGGTCGATCGCTGCAAACCAATCCGTGGACTGAACGCATTTGATGATGCGCTTCTGCATCAACATCTTGAACGGGAGCTTGTGTAGGGCCCGATTCAAGACTCGCAGGTCCAGGATTGGCCGGAGGCCACCGCCTTTCTTGGGCACGAAACCCCTGCCTCATCTCGGCTGGAGGGAGCGGCTCGATTGCACCCTTTGCCAGAAGAACAGCAATCTCCTCGCGCAGGACAGGTGCATCTCGGACTGCCACCGAAGTCTCGAGGATGCCGCTGAACCTGGGCGGCCGCCTGGCGAACTGAATCGCATAGCCGAGTCGAACTGTGCGAATGAGCCAGCGAGATGGGCTGGGTAGCGCAAGCCACGCCCCCAGATACCGTGCAAGCGGCACCAAAGGCACAATCGACGTGCCCGCAGTGGTGCAGCGAGGGGGAGTAAGGTTGGATGGAACAGAAGGCAGTGCGTTCTGACTCATCCCCACAAAACTCCCTAAGTCCCTGGGGGGACTGGCTAGAGGTGCGCGGGGAGGCATCGCGTCCCCAGACCGCACTCTCTTGGCCACTGGCAATATGGGTCTCGGGTGAGAGTGAGGAGGCAGTGCGTCACATACTGTCAGCCCGCAGACCTGGGAACCCGGAGGAAAGGGAAATTGCTCTTTCTTTGACAATGTGGGTACCACTGGCCCTTGAGCCAGTGGCAGAACAGAAACAAAAGAAAACACAAGATTCTCCACCCGGCCCTCCTCCGGGGGAAGGAGCGACGCTAGCCTCGTCGTCTCCTGGGAAAGAGCAAATTTCCGAGGGAATTCCCTTCCCGAGGGACCGCGCCGGGACTTTCGTCGCCCGGAGAGCGAAGTCAGTCGCCGTGCGCAGCTCCTGCATCAACCCCGGGTCGGGACTACCCTCGTGCATTTGTTTCAGTGCCTTGGCCTGGTGAACTTGCAGGATGGCCATGGCATGTAGGGCAGAGGCGGCCTGGCCTGCAGCGCTGTAAGCCTTGGCGGCAAGTGTGGCCGTCAGCTTACAGGCTTTGGACGGGAGACGCGGACGATTCCTCCAGGTGGCGGCGTTTTGCGGGCACAGGTGCACCGCAACCGCTCTCTCCACCTGGGGAACATCCACGTACCCCCTGGCCGCCCCGCCATCGAGGGTAGTGAGGACGGAGGAGGGAGACGAGCGGCTTCTGGCTGAGAAAGGGGCCGTCCACGACTTCGACAGCTCCTCATGCACCTCCGGGAAGAAAAGCACCGGGGCAAAGTGCGGCCGCTGGTCGTGTTTTGCGCCGATGAACCAATCATCCAGCCGCGAAGGCTCGGGACTGGGCGGTCTGTTGACCTCCAGCCCGATACTCACGGCTGCCCGGGCAAGCATGGCCGTCAGCTCTGGGTCCGGATCGGCAGTGGCGACAACACCCGAGGGGGGCAGCCCCGCCGATCGTTCATCCTCAGAGGACGAAAGCCCATCCCCCGATGCCGCGATCGACATCTGATCCTCGGGCGGCGCACCGAATGAAATGCTGGCGGCCCCGTGTGGCGAACCAGCGAAATCACTCGGGAACCGGACGGAACAAGCGCTGCGAGAGGAGTAAGAGGTCCGCGGGGATGTGCCCGGCGGAGAAGCTCTTACTGTCACCCTCAGATCTCCCAGAGCGCCAGCCGGCGGTCCTCTGCTCGAGCCAGAGAGACCGGGATGGGTGGCGGCAGAGGGTGCCAATCCTTTCAGAAAGGAAAGGCGAGATCGCAGCGTTGCCATGTTCATACGCCCACAACAGGCGCATGACTCATCCACAAACGCATCTTCAGCGTGCTAGATGCCCAGACACTGAAGACAACGCTCGTGACCGTCATCCGAGGACAGGAAGCGACCGCAATCAAGAGAACACGGACGGAACGGCATCTTTAAAAAGACGCGAACCGCCCAGTGTTTTAGAAATTTGCTCTTTCAGGTGAAGTGCCCAGGGGAATCGCTGCTGCAGGGACACCGCTGTCTGCACCGTAACGCCACCCAGGAACAAACTTCGAGGCAGATGGCTTTGTGGAGATCTGATCTGTTTCAAGACTTCTCATCCACTCGGCTCCGAAGCAAAAATCTGATGAGTGGATGAACCTGTCGCCCTTTTATACCCGTATGCACGGGGAGTGGCTCAGGTATGCAAAATCCACTAGCCAAATTTCATTGCCGTTTTCTCTTATCAGAGGCAGTCGGGGCTCCCAAGTAAATCCCCTAATGTCGTCACGACATAACTCGTAGTGACCGACAGATAGGGAACAATATTTATTTATTTTTGCAACAGACAAGTTAATATTTTAAACAAAGCCACAGCAGAACAGTTGTGCATTTCTGAGCAACGTTACAGTGGTGTTTTATATGACATAATGACATTTTTATATGTCAATGACATAATGACACTTACACTGTTCCTGAGGGATTCAGTGGTTTGAACCAACCAACTAAATTAATGACTCAATGACTCTCTCGTTAAGACAGTGACTGCATCTGAAAACACATAATCTCTTAGAATATTAAATTACTTTATTTTCTACCGTTACAAAAGTACATTCAGTATGGTATAAATGTGTGCAGTATGGGTGTAATCCAGACATACTAAATTTGTCATGTTCTCATTGTCATGTGACCTATCTGTGTCTAATTCATCACTTCACTGCCGTTCACAGCTCCTCTCCAATGTTCTCCAAACTTTGGAAAACACTCAAAAATTCCAGAAAATATCAAGATCTCATTTCTTTTGCCAATATAGAACACCCCTAGTCTCTGTTCATTCATCCATGGTAACTGCATGGAAAAGAGCAACCAGTGCAGTGTTCAAAAATTCATCTTGTGCATTTCACTGAGAAATATAAAGTTAGATCTGGAACAACATGAGGGTGAGTAAATGACAGAATTTTTAGATTTTGTCAGAACTATTTAAATATTCCTTTAACTATCAGTCACAGACATTCAGCACATTCTACTTACTTTGCTACATTAGTTTTGTACATCTTTGTGTGGAAAGTTGGAGCTTTCTATGTCACTTTCAACTACGTCTCAATTTCCGGTTGGTTACTTTGTCCAAAACAGCATAATACTTTACAGAAATAAAATGTCCTATCTCAGCTTAGCGTTTTTTGTGCAACTTACATTTATGTTGAACGAACCCCAAGACAAACCTCTGAACAAGCAGAAGGGCAAAGATCTATGGTTACGTCAACCCTGCGCTTCTTGATATTTTCCAGCGCTCTGTTTTGAATGTGTCATGCGAACCATACACGGCAACACAGTATTAATAAAACACTTCCTGTGCTTTTTTAGCACAGGAAGTGATGTGACAAGGTGCAGCATGGATCCTGCTGCCCTTTATACATAGTAGCTTCCTCTGAATGATGTACTGCGGCTGTTGTGCGCCTGAGGATGCCTATAACTTTACATAGTCTGTCCGTGTTAATATTGTTTTGTAGCTTGCCAGGGAAAAAGTGTTTGATTTGATAAGTGCACATCTTGCAAACTTGTTTCCTGACTGCTGTTTGCAATGATTGACACCTCGTAGCTGTTGAATACCAGGATGGCTGGACTGAACAGGTGACAGAACGTTGCAATTCAAAGCGTGTTCCCTTAGTGTCAGCTATAAGCGTTCAGATTTTGCTGACACCTCAGGGCTTGGGCAAAGACAGGAATGGGACACATCGGGGCACAAAACAAAGAACAAACAACACAAATCAACATTTTAAAAGGCTAGACCTCTTATTAAAAGAAGCTTGAAGTCCCTCATCTGATAATGGTAGTGGAATTTTAATTGACTCTACATTTAATTGACATTAAATGATCAATTTGCTAGAAATGCGTCTGGGCTGCTGATACATGAAGTACAGTCATAAAAGATAATCAATCTGTCATCATGAATGTTGATTTATGACTGTCCTTGTTTGAAAGCCAGTTAAAAAAAGGCCATGTATTAACACTGTGAAGTAATGCCAAGTAAAACAAAGAGTGCTCTAAACAACATTTACTGTATGACAAACTAAACAGAATGTCCTGTACTCAGCTCAATTACATCAGCTTTTTACTAATAAGTAAAATGTCTGAATCCTGGTTTATTCTTATATTATTCCTATTGCTTAAGTGTAATTTATTTTACTTTCAGTCAAATTAGCTTTAAGTTTTTCTCTTTTTTATTTGTCGAAATGAACAGTAAGTGAGATCATTTAAAACTGCACAGACCTAAGATGTGTTGTTATAATTTTAAACTGTTGAAATGCCAACAAGTTATTACTTACCCACATAAACGTTATTTATTTCCATATCATTCAGACTGTATAAATGTAATTTATTTGGCTGATTGATGAAGTGTAATTTCTTTATCAAATATTAAAATTAGCTTTAAGTTCTTTTAGTTTTTTTTATGTAAACAATTACAGTAAGTGAGATAATTTAATCATTTACTTACCCACACAATTATTAATTTAACAGATTTTCCCCCCAAGCAAATTATAAATTATAGAAATACAATCATCCCTTAATCCAAGGCAGAAAACAATATGTATGTGTGTGTATATATATATATATGCTTTTAGGTCAATGGGTAGAGTGTTTTAGGTGGTCTGACACTATTGTTTCACTACTGAAATCGTCCGCCACCTGAAACTGTCTGAGAACCGCTGAAATAAAGTTAAGGACACGAATAATTGCTACCAGCTCAAACAGTCTGCTGATCTGAGGATTTGAAATGGGCTTTAGGTGCAGTAGTTCAGTACTGCTCTCGTACCGCTTCATCTCTACCTCTCTCCTCTGAAGATGAGCCCAGCTTGTGTTACTTCTATGACGGTGATGGTGTGTGTGAGGACTTTGAGCGGGAGGCGAGCGTAAGGGACTGTGGTCTCTATACTCCGAGCGGCTTCCTGGATCAGTGGGCCACTGCAGTGGAGGTGTCTAATGAGGAGAAGATACACTGTCCAGCGGAGGTGGCTGTTGGATATCCTGCGGTGACAAAGGTGAGCACTTTTACAAGCATACCAGCACATCTGCACATGCGTCATGTAGGATGTGTCGAAGACCCCATGAAAGGTTAATGACAACATGTAAGTGTTGTAGTTATAAGTGTTATATATATATATATATATTTTTTTTACTTTTCTTTTTTAGTTGGAGTGTAATTTGTTTTGTTTTTTCTATGTATAATACATTTCCATTTAGGTTTAATTTATATTTACTTCAGATTTAGTCATTTTAGTGCTATACCTTTTTTCAGTTGGTTACAGAAGGTAACATTTAGAATTTTCTAAGTACAAGTGGCTTTTTGACTAAAAACACAGAAAAATCTCAAATCTAAAATATGATGTTTATATTGACGATGAAGTCAGGCTGAACTGCAGTTTTTTCGCAATAAACGGCTGAGAAGCAGATTCTGTTAAGGAGAGATTTGAGACACTTCTCTAACCATTCACACATGGAAGTAGTAAAGAATTGGCTCTTTCTGAGGGACGTCTAAAAAAAAACTGTGTTGTTTTACTCCCTGGATATTTCAACATGATACATTTGTAATTTTACAGTTTTATTGGCCACTTCTCCTCCTCCTCTTCCAGCTCTCGTGATGTTTGTGGAGCGCGAGTCTCTTGCGCCCGAAATCGTGCAAGCTCCTGAATTAATCATGTCACAAAACTATTCCTATCACGCTGTGCGCAACCTAAGGATTTATGGCACTGAGAAATGGCCATTTTTCACAGTTGAGCTTGAACCTCATTGTTGCTAGAAAATGCGTATTGTGGCTCGTAATGGGAAATGGTGGCACATAGGTTACGATGACTTTGCCAATACACCTTTGTGTGGCGTTTCTCTTCACAGTCTCGCAAGTATTCTATATGAATGTAAATCAAGGTTTCGTTCAGGTTGGAAACAGCTTAAGCGATTCAGTTGGTGATCAATGTTAGCAGTGTATCGGCATGACTAATTGCTTCTTCTCTTATTGTGTGGCACAGCAGTCAACGGACATACAGGACAAGCTGCGTACAGTAGTGTACTTGACTCAATGGCGGGGAGGTGGTGGAGTGGGGAACAGTGTCACTTACTGTGGTATGCTGAGAGAGCACGATAAAGTACGCGAGAGAGAGGAATCTCATGAGACTTAGCCAGGAGTGCAGAAGCGAATATCCTCTCATTCTATTTTTTCACTCCATACTCCCTTTCTAAGTCTCTTTTAAGCATTACATCAGAATTCTCTAGTTGTACGGCTAATTTTGTAATGGTTTCATTCAAATTTTATAAGGCATTTAGAGATGAAAAAGATGTTATGAATCCCCCTTCTCCAGTCAGCTCTCTCCCTGCAGAGCTGTCTTAGAGTAGTGAATGAAGTGAATTGCCGGTCTCTTAGTTTAATTCATGTAATATTACATCACCTCCAGATCTGTGAACTGTAAGATGATTCCACTTCGAGAGACAAATTCATTTCTGTCCAGAAAGATTATGTACATGTGAAATGTAAGAACAACTGCTGAAATGTTTTCAATTCAAAAAAACATATATTACTGGCCAAGAATGAACTGTCATACTGCACTGCAAAACTCATTGTTTATGAGTATGTTGAATTTATTTCCATAAATAATATCCAAATGTGCAATTTACATTTTATTTAGTTTAACTTGAAATAACTAAAAGTAAAAACTGAAATAAAATAAATAAAATCTATAGGACATATTAATAAAAAAAACTAATAAAACTTACAAAAACACAACATAACTAAATCTTGATGAAATAACAAAAATTAAAACGAATAATAATAACAACAAATTCAAAACATTAAAAAAGCTATATCTTGATCAGTGATATTTTAGTATCATTTGCACCCACACACATACACACATGCTAATAAGGTACAAACAAATGTCATTGTGATAAACTCATAGTAACTAATTTTAATAAGTTGATTTGAGAAATATGAAAACAGAAAATATCTTATCTGCAGTACATTTCATTTTGCATTACATTTGTAGAAGTTAAAATTAATTTTAAAAAATCTTGAACTAGGTTTGAAGCACCTTGAAGCTCAAAGTGAATGGATGTTAAATGGAGAGATAAATGTTTGAAGGGGAAATGAGGTCAGCGTGAAGGCCAGACAGTTAGCGGCACACCTTTACTGCTGACCGAGCAGAAAATACACTCTGCATACCACCCCAAAAATCCTGGGGATGTCTATTGTGCAGGCAAGAGACAATCTAAGCGACAGCACTGCTGGCCTGATCTGCTCCCACTGCTGTTACACATACATAAACATTGAACACATAATTAGTGCCGTTCACTCTGTGAGGAAGCGTGCAGCTCTCCAGTGTCACCTAGCGTTGCAACACTGTCACCCCACAGTTGGGTTCAGGGGTTCAGTGAGGTTCTCTGTCACATTATTCTACATTGAAATGAAATACACTCAATGCAATTCACCGTGAAACAAGGGGCGAAGAGCAGAGGTAGAAAGTAACGAATTACATTTACTCGCGTTACTGTAATTGAGTAGCTTTTTTGTGTAGCTTACTTCTACTTTTAAAGTATTTTTTTAAATCTGTAATTTTACTTTTACTTAAGTATATTTTGTTTGAAGTATTGTACTTTGCTACATTTTAAAAAACATTAATTACTAAGTAAAAAAAAAAAAAAAATCGCTCCCTGTAAACTATTGCAGTAAATAATGGCCAGGGGGCGTATTACAGAAAGATCCTAACTTTAAAATCTTATCTTATCTGTTTGTGAACCATGGTAATTTCAGTTAGGACCACATTTAGGGCAAAAGCTACTACAGAACAGCATTTCCTAAGTGTGTTATCCTATCTTAACTATAGACAGGAAAGGGGTATTACAGAAACCTCCTAACTTGACAAAAAATCCTAAAAACTGTCTTAACTTTAGGACAACCCCACAGCTGTCCTAACTTCAAAATTATTTGAAAGCTAACGGAAAAACCACTTACAGTTGCACTGTCCAACAATGGCATTACATTTATTAATAATTACTATTCATTATTAAGAAGAACGGAGATGTTTAATGGTAGAAAGAGTATTGGAGGACCTTGAAGATGTGTACATTTTGATGACAAAACACTTATAAGTAATCACAGACTGCTGCGCATGATATTACAGTTAGCACAAGAACTGCAACCACCATTACAGAGACCAACAAAAGCATCATGGAGCATTACTGGTTGTAGTGCAAGTGACTAATGCCTTACGATTTTTTTTTTTTTTTGCAAAAGGCGATTTTCAAAGTGAAGTAGCTTCTATTATTTTGTTTACCTCATCAGCAGCTCGGGCAGTGTTGGTTGCTTGGTAACAGACCTGAGAGTGGATTGCCGA
Source organism: Barbus barbus (assembly GCF_936440315.1). Taxonomy (NCBI): domain Eukaryota; kingdom Metazoa; phylum Chordata; class Actinopteri; order Cypriniformes; family Cyprinidae; genus Barbus; species Barbus barbus. The sequence continues at coordinate 18,222,408 of NC_136733.1, read as the reverse complement.
GCTTGATTATGCCATTTAAGATTTTCTAAATAGAGATAAGATACTGTATCTTATACAAAATGTATATTTATATTAGGTGTGTCCCCGACTAAGGATTTTCATAGTTGAATCGGAATTTTCGATGTTTGGGGGCGGGGCCAAAATACATTACCAAGAATCAAGTCAGACATTGGACAGTCATAATTACTGATGTTAACACACTGGGAAAATGTGTAACGGATGCCTCGCAGATACAAAAATAATGTTATGTTTTGATTAAAAGATAGTTAACGTTAAACGTCAGTGAAAACCTAAGAATTCACAACGGCTGCGTCCGAAATCGCATACTACTTGTGTAGGTACTACATTTGAATTCAAACGTACTTCTCGACCGTTAAAAAAGTACGTTCTATATAGTATGAATGAGGGTAGTATGAATAGAATTTGGACGTACTACATCCGCCATGTTCATGAAGTCATCTCATCGATTTACAACGGTTAAACTTTAATAAGTCAGCCGTTTACTTTGATTATTTTAAACAAGTGCAATTTAACCACAATGACAACGTTTTCCCTTGAGGTACTTGCACTTGAAAACAGCCGCGTCGCCGCTTTCCGCCATTTTTCGAATATGACGCCTCCTCTCCCGTGGCCTCATGGGATAGTAAAGTGTCCATCGTATGCCTACTACAGAATTTGGGCGGAAGTAGTAGGTCATCCGGGTAATTCTCGCCTACTGTTTTTCGAATACTATGAATTCGGACATACTACTCGCCTCGCATACTGTTTTTCGCATACTATATAGTAGGGAAGTATGCGATTTCGGACGCAGCCAACATTTTTTACAATAGTGCTCTCATTATAACGTTATGTATATGACAGTAGTCAGAGGCGTCATGTCCATTAAAAGTGAGGGGGCACGTGTCCCCTCAGATTTTTGAGCCAAGTGGATTTTGAATGCAACTTCCAAAATACAAAAAATAACTGAATAATATTTTCTATATTTGATATAATATATGTGATTAAATTGTTCAGCGCGTCATCTCATGAGCTGCTAAATTCAAATCTGTGTTCACTGGCTGGCGCTGAGTCAGATACAGATGCGGTTTTACAGCACTGCGCATTATAACCAATCACACACGATGCTGTTGAGCTCATGAATGCACTGATCAATCAGAGACATTCAAATGAGGTATAGCTGAAATGCCGCTTTTTTCTTCACCCGATCGCTGACTGAAGACCTCTTCCTGGCGAATTCTCTCGGTAGAAACAATAAAGTGCAGATGTGTGTATGAATCTGTAAGTAATATTCATTTCACAGTGTAAACAGCTTCAGTGACTTTAAAGGTTTAAAGAGTTTTTGAGAGTGCTTAAACTCTAGACTGTCAGTGAAAGTGTTCTTTGCTCTCTTTCTGAACAATGAAATTGTTATGATAAGTAGCCTAGCCTAACTTACATTTTTTTATTCATATTAACTTTCTGTGTTAAATTCACATTATATATAAAGTCAGTCGTATTAAAACTATGTTATGGCATGACGCCCATATCTGTTACTTAAGTAAACAGACAGGTTTTTATGCATAGTTAATAGATTACATTATTAGGTTACTTTGACCATCGCCCACTGTAGATCAACTAACAATCTATAAAGATGAGAATCGAGATATTTCATGATATAGTTAATGCGTTTGGTAATGTTTAGAAAAAAAGTGCTATTGTGTTACATATCCATGAACCGTGACAGTACCCCTTCCCCTAAGAGCGCCTCCTGGTGCTTTCAGAGGAACTTACCTGACGATTGTAATCATCGATAAGAGAATGATCCAATATGTCCCTTGCAGGCACCCAACTCCTCTCCTCCAGACCGTAACCCTCCCAGTCCACCAAGTACTGGAATCCGAGTCCCCTCCGCTTAGAATCCAGAATATGATTCACCGAATAAACATGTTCCCCATCTACGAGTCGCGGCGGTGGGGGAACGGGGGTATGCGGATTAATAGTAGCATGAAAAACGGGCTTTAATTTGAAAACATGAAAAATGGGATGAATCCTCCTGTACGCCAGAGGAAGTTTAAGGCTGACTGCCACTGGATTAATGATCGTGGTAACAGTAAACAGGCCAGTGAATTTAGGGGTAAGTTTATTACAAACGTTACGGAGAGGAATGTTCTTAGATGAAAGCCACACTTTTTGACCGACGATATAGACAGGAGGCCTTGACCGGTGGCGATCAGCCTTGGCCTTGGTGTGCGCCCTCACCTGGAGGAGGGTCTGTCTGGCCCTGCTCCAGGTGCGACGACACCTCTGGACAAATGCGTGAGCAGAGGGAACCGCGATATCAGATTCCAGACTGGGAAAAATAGGTGGCTGGTACCCTAAACTACACTCAAACAGAGATAGGCCTGTGGCAGACACTGGTAATGAGTAATGTGTGTACTCAACCCATGAGAGCTGCTGACTCCAAGAGGACGGATTCTGAGAGCCCAAACACCGCAACATACGTTCTAAGTCTTGGTTGGCTCTCTCTGTCTGACCGTTACTCTGGGGATGAAACCCAGAAGAAAGACTAACAGTCACCCCCAACAAATGACAAAACTCACTCCAAAATTTGGAGACGAACTTAGGCCCCCTGTCAGAGACCACGTCCATCGGGAGGCCATGAATACGAAAAACGTGGTCAATGACAGCAACCGCCGTCTCTCTGGCAGAAGGTAATTTAGGTAGAGCAATAAAATTAGTAGCCTCCACCACGGTCAAAACCACCGTGTTCCCACTTGAGGGCGGGAGACCTGAGACAAAATCTAGCGAAATATGGGACCAGGGTCTCGAAGGAACTGACCGCGGCTGAAGGAGTCCAGTAGGGGGTCGATTGGAAGTCTTAGAAACGGCGCAAACACAAAACAAAACATTGTATGTCACGAGCCATAGACGGCCACCAGAACCGTTTTTTAATAAGAAACATAGTACGACTCACCCCAGGATGACAAGCCACCTTGGAACAATGACCTGGTGGGCATCCCAGCGGAGGCGTTACCCCTTGTGAGGCCGTGCGGACCTTCGATTCGAATTCCCATGTGACTACAGAAACAAAAATCTTCTGTGGCACAATGGGCTCAGAAAAAGACGGGTGCTCAGAATGGTCGAAAAGACGGGATAACGCATCGGGTTTGATATTCTTGGAACCCGGCCGATAAGGAATAGAAAAATCAAAACGGCCGAAAAATAAGGCCTGCCTAGAGTTCAATCTTTTAGCGGACTTGATGTACTCAAGATTCTTATGATCAGTCCAGACGATGAAAGGAACCCCCGTACCTTCTAACCAATAACGCCATTCCTCCAAGGCAAGTTTGACTTCCAGCAGCTCTCTATTACCAATATCATAGTTACGTTCAGCGGGAGACAAACGGTGAGAAAAATACACGCAAGGATGCATCTTGTCGTCCGAGGAAGAACGCTGGGATAGGATGGCACCAACCCCCACCTCTGACGCGTCAACCTCCACCACAAACTGCCGGGACGGATCAGGGGCAATAAGAATGGGAGCTGAAACAAAGCAGCCTTTGGCAAACGCAACCTCCGCTGCGCTGAACCACCTGAACGGAATCTTGGTGGAGGTTAAGGCAGTCAAAGGGGCAGCTAGCTGGCTGAAATTGCAAATAAAACGCCGGTAAAAATTGGCAAAGCCCAGAAACCTCTGCAGGGCTTTGCGGGAATCTGGAGTTGGCCAATCAACCACAGCCTGACTCTTGTCCGGATCCATGCGTATCCCCTCGACCGACACAATGTAACCCAAAAAGGGAACAGACTGTGCATGGAAAGCGCATTTCTCCACCTTGACATAAAGACCATTCTCTAACAGCCTCTGAAGCACCCGCCTGAAGGTACTGGTCTGCTCATCTCTAATAACTGGACATTTACTCCTTTACCATCTCTGAGTATCAACAGCTCTTTTGAATCACATTCGGTTACTATTACCTACCCTCTAAAAATCAATTTTGTAGTTGTTTATCGTCCTCCAGGATCACTAGGTAACTTTGTGGAAGAATTAGATTTATTGCTCTCAACCTTTCCCGAGGATGGTACTCCCTTAGTCTTACTTGGAGACTTCAACATCCACCTAGATAAACCTCAGGCTGCAGACTTCCACACTCTGCTTGCCTCTTTTGATCTCAAGAGAGTGCTAACTACGGCTACTCACAAATCAGGCAACCAACTGGGCCTTATTTACACTCGACACTGCTCCACTGATCATGTGCTGGTTATTCCACTGCACACCTCAGATCACTTCCTCCTCCCTCTTAACCTCAACATGATTCCTGACACATCACATAGGAATGTCAATGTGCCTCCACATGTCACTTTTCGATGTAACCTGCGCTCACTCTCACCCTCCCGGCTATCTGCTATGGTTTCATCTTCGCATCCTCCCCCTAAACAGTTATCCTCTCTTGATGCTAACAGTGCTACTGATACTTTCTGTTCCACTCTGACATCTTGTTGACATCTTTCTGCCCCTTATCTTCTAAGCCAGTCCGTACCACCCCTTCTGCCCCTTGGCTATCTGATGTTCTCCAAAAACATTGTTCTAAACTCAGGGCTGCAGAAAGGGTATGGCACAAATCACAAAATCCTACTGACCTTAATTTATATCGATCACTCCTCTCTGACTTCTCTGCTAATGTTTCCACTGCTAAAAAGACATACTATCATGACAAAATTAACAATTCGCCTAGCTCTCACATGCTCTTTAAAACATTTTTCTCCCTCCTTTGTCCTCCTCCTCCCCCTCCTTCATCATCTCTAACAGCTGACGACTTTGCCAAATTCTTCATTAATATAATTACAAACCTCACTGCACAATTTTCCACACCACAATCTATCAAACACATCTTACCAGCAAACATACACTCGTTCACATCCTTCTCTCCACTCTCTCAGGCAGTAATCTCAAAACTCATCCTTTCCAGTCATCCTACTACCTGTCCGCTTGATCCTATTCCATCTCATCTCCTTCAAGCCATTTCTCCTGCAGTTGTACCTGCACTCATTCACATCGTTAACACATCCCTTCACACTGGAATTTGTCCCTCAGCATTTAAACAGGCTCGTATAACTCCACTTCTTAAAAAACCCACTCTTAACCCAACTCTTTTAGGGAACTATAGACCGGTTTCCCTTTCATTGCCAAAACACTTGAACGAGTTGTGTTCAACCAAGTCTCTGTCTTTCTCACACAGAACAACCTCCTGGGCAGTAACCAATCTGGCTTCAGAAGTGGACATTCGACCGAAACTGCCTTTCTTTCTGTTGTTGAAGCCCTAAGACTTGTCAGGACATCTCAGGAACCGCACTCCAGTGGTTTGAGTCTTACCTCTCTGATAGGTCCTTCAAAGTATCTTGGAGAGGTGAGGTATCCAAGTCGCAACATCTAGCTACTGGGGTGCCTCAGGGCTCAGTTCATGGACGACTTCTCTTTTCTGTCTACATGGCATCACTAGGTTCTGTCATTCAGAAACATGGCTTTTCATATCACTGCTATGCTGATGTCACTCAACTCTACCTCTCATTCCATCCTGATGATCCGACGATAGCTGCTCGCATCTCAGCGTGTCTAACAGACATTTATTGCTGGATGATGGACCATCACCTTCAACTCAACATAGCTAAGACAGAACTGCTTGTAGTTTCAGCTAACCCATCGCTTCATCACAATCTCACCTTCCAGTTAGGCTCATCTACCATTACTCCTTCAAAAACAGCCAGAAACCTTGGAGTTGTGATTGATGATAAGCTGAATTTCTCAGACCACATTGCTAAAACTGCCCGGTCCTGCAGATTTGCATTATACAGTATTAAGAAGATCAGGCCCTTTCTCTCGGAACATGCAACACAGCTCCTTTTTCAGGCTCTTGTTCTGTCCAGACTTGACTATTACAATGCTTTCTTGGCAGGTCTTCCAGCCAATTATATTAAACAATTAATTCAACAATTAACAATTAAACAATTCTATTAATCAATCCTACAATTAATCCAAAATGCCGCTGCAAGATTAATCTTTAATGAGCCGAAAAGAGCGCACGTCACGCCTCTGTTCATCAATTTGCACTGGCTACCAATAGCTGCTCACATTAAATTCAAGGCGTTAATGTTTGCCTACAGAACCACCACTGGCTCTGCACCCCTTTACCTAAATTCATTACTTCAGACTTATGTGCCCTCTAGAAGCTTGCATTCTTCAAGAGAACGACGCATTATTGTGCCATCCCAAAGACACACAAAAACACTTTCACTGACTTTTTCATTAACTGTTCCCATCTGATGGAATGACTTGCCCAACTCAATCCAAGCAGCCGAATCCTTACCCATCTTCAAGAAACGGCTAAAAACTCTTCCATCTTTACTTGACCCTCTAACTCTAGCACTCTCTATTCTAATTTTATTTTATCTATATGTCTTTTTATTTAAAAAATTATAAATAAAAAATAATAATAATTATCTGTACTGCGTTAGGCTAACCAAGACTTGTAATAGCACTTGCACGTTGTTGCTCTTTTGCTGGTTTTGATTGCTTCTTATGTCCTCATTTGTAAGTCGCTTTGGATAAAAGCGTCTTCTAAATAAATAAATAAATGCAACAACGCACAGAAACACGGCAACTAAACTCTAAAAATTCACAGCGTTTTATTATAATAGTGTTCTCATTATAATGTTATGTCTATGACAGTCCCAATCATAGTTATTAATATTCTGCATTGTTGTTTGTACTGCTCGCGCTGCATGCTTGAAGAGATAATCACCGTTACTACAATGAAGCGCTTTACTGCAGCACAACTCAAATGTATCGTATATGAGATAAATAATATATACACGATATATATAAACCAGCTGAAATATTTTGAAATTATTTATACCCTACCTGATCGAAAAAATTCAGTCTTTCACTCTGCCTTGTTAAAGATTTAAATCCTTGCTGCCAAGATGTTTGATTAAGTGGGAGTAATGTAATGTGCTCATGAACCTAGAAGAGTATAGCTCCGTACGTTTGGCCCCTTTTTGCAGGTATTTTTTTTTGTTTGTTTTATTTTAAGTTTTATTCATTAATAATACTTTCACTGATGGCATACAATCGGAAACAGCAGGAGTTGTCTCCGTTGGCTTCTCTGATTAAGAAGAAATCCAAGTTACCGACCGCGAGCGATATGATGGACAAGATAGCAAACACTATTACACACTTTGAGGACTATAACTAATAATTAATGAAATTAAATTATATTAATATGACTCTGAGAACTGAGTTGATGGCGATGCGGAACGAATTCGCTTCTCACATGTCAGTTGTTCAGTCGCTATGCTCTAAACTGGATCTTCTTACAGGGGAGATGAGAGAACAAAAGAAAGACGTTGCAGATCACGATAGGCGAGTAGCTGCGCTCGAGCAACAGGTTGTGGACTTACAGGATCGCAATAGGCGCAGCAATCTGCGTCTGGTTGGATTGCCTGAAGGTTCCGAAAAGGACGACCCTATGGGCTTTTTGAAAAGATTGCTACCGACGTGGCTCCTGTCTCTGGTGGGCAAAGAGATTGAAGTGGAGCGAGCGCATCGCGTGTACACAAGGCTCTCCTCAGATTGCGCTAAACCACAGGTTTTCATATTTAAACTGTTGCGGTACACGGACAGGGAGCTCATTCTGCGTGCCGCCAGACTTCATGCCCCGGTGAAAACTTCCGACGGAGCAACGCTGTCTTTCAGAGCCGATCCTCTCTATACGCAGAATACGCAAGCTGCGTAGGGCCCCCGAAACAAATATATTTTAATTTTAGCTTCGTTTTTTAATTTGGCCAGTGGTTATGAAAACATGAATGGTCATTTCTTTTAATGTGGTGCGCTGTCACCCTCTCTACGTAAAAATCAGCCAAATCATGTAACGTGAATGTAGTACAGTCTCTTGCTCGAGTCTAAAAAAATTTGTTGAAAGCGTACCGAGCCGCGGAAGAGATACTGTTTCTCGAGCGCTTTCAGAGCACGATTCGAGACCGACAAATGCATTACATCCATTCTTTCATCTCAACCAATCCATATTATTCTAAATAACTGATTCCTTTAATTAAAAACAACTAGTTTGAGATTTATAGGGCTATCCCAGGGGTATCAAACTCAGTTCCTGGAGGGCCGCAGCCCTGCCGAGTTTAGTTCCAACCCTGCTCCAACACACATACCATGTAGTTTTCAAATAACCCTAAATGATTAGACTAGCTGGATCCGATGTGTTTAATTAGGGTTATATCGAAACTGTGCAGGGCTGTGGCCCTCCAGGAACTGAGTTTGACACCCTTGGCCTATCCCAGTTTTGCATCCCTCCCACTGTTAAAAAGTAACTAAGTAACTTTTACGCTGAGTAAATTTTAAATGAGCTACTTTTTACTTTTACATGAGTAGATTTTTAGACTGGTACTTGTACTTGTACTTAAGTAAAATTTCATTAATGTAATGGTACTTTTACGTGAGTAGAATATTTTCATACTCTTTCCACCTCTGGCGAAGAGTGTAGAAGACTTGGACTTGGAGTTAGCTGTTGCAGTTAAAATACCACTAAAAAAGGCATTTAGATCAGCATTTATTTAAAATGGTCTATAAGAAAGAGGCTTTTACATGAAAACTGGGTGAATTTTCCATCTAAATATGGACTTTTGGAAAAAAAAAAAAAAGTTAATGAATAAAAAATTTGCTTAGAAAAGCACTGTTTATTTACTTAAGTATTTTATTCACTCTGCTCTGAATTTTTTTTTTGATGATTAAAATGTCCTAAGCTGCCCTTAATGCCAGAAAACCAATTCTGTAACTCAGCAGTCGCTAGAGTTCAGGCCAGTTTTGGTCACATTGTGGTTTGCTCTCAGTTGTAAGAAGAGAGTAGTAGGTTAGTTCACCCTGTTCACCCGGATTTCACCTGGCCACTTGTAAGGCTAATTGTGAGCCTGCAGATGGTCTAAATTACATTTTCATAGTGGACTGCCGGTGTGTAGCCTCATCATTACTCTGTTTAAGTGCATTTGTGTTTATAGTCCAAAATATGCTGTAAAGTTTGAGGTTGGTAAGATTTCCTTGGTTTTGAGTCTCTTTCTCTACAATAAAAACAGTAATATTGTGAAATATTATTACAATTTGAAATTACTGTTTTGTATTTGGATGTATTTTAAATGTAATGTATTCCTGTGATGCAAAGTCAGTACTCAGTGTCACATGATCTTTCAGCAATCATTCTATTATGAGAATTTATTTGTTGCTCAAGAAAGTTCCTATATTTATCAATGTTGAAAACAGTTGTGCTACTTAATAACTGTTTTTTTTTTTTTTTTTGGAAACCATGATTTTTTTTTTTATAATTTTTTTAGGATCCTTTGATGAATGGACAAGAACAAAAGAACAACATTAATCTGAAGTAGAAATTCTGATCAGTTTTAATACATCCTTGCTAAATAAATGTAGAAGTTTCTTTAAGAAAAAAAAAATATATAATATATATATATGTGTGTGTGTGTGTGTGTGTGTGTGTGTGTGTGTGTGTGTGTGTGTGTGTGTGTGTGTGTGTGTACACAAAAAATTATACACACAATTTTATTGGCCATATTCCACGAGTTTAACTAAGGAAGAGGAAAAAGAATGAATATCTCTTATGTTTGTTTGTTCAGAGCTGTCAGTCGAAGGTGTTTGACCTGTCACATGGCGTGTCTCAGTACGCTTGGTTTCCCTGTGAGGAGTCTCAGCAGCACAGCTGGACTTCACAATATTGGTTGAAGGTAAGAGATGGCTAACGATGCTAATGTCTTTTTTTGGTTTTAGTTGAACAGATTATTGTCATGTAACATCAGGTGCATAAATATGATCATGTGACTTCACTAAGTAGTACATATTCCTGAAACAACATTCTTATAAACTACTTTAAACTGAAACAGCTTTATTATCAATTTATAGGTTTCCAATAGTCATGGGAAACCTATGAATTTTAGAGAATTTTCAAATTTCTATAATGAATAAACATTTTTCTTGTTGAATAGTCTTTGTAAGCACAATTTCTACAGTTATCAGTAATCACAAATAACTGGTTGAGTCATGTTAGGACAATAGGTATAGAACCCTGAATCTCATTTTCCCTCAAAATTTAAGAGTAGCTAACGGTTAGGACTAAGATTGGGGTAAATTTGTTGCTGTGTTTGATCAATACAAGATTTTGATCCAGGAGCACATGTTACTTGGTAAAGTCACAATTATCAATGATAGAACTGACTGTCAGTGAGCATTTTTATTTATTTTTTTGGTCTCTCAAAAGGCCTATTACGCACATCCTATGGTGGCTGCCGCAGTCATTATCCATCTGGCTGCTGACGGAACAGCCGACATCGACCAGAGACAACACAACATTACTGTTCAGCTGGTGGACACTAAGGAGCAAACCCACCCCCTCGGTAAGTCTCACCCCAATCTCAATAATATTTCAAACACACCTTTTACTCCAAGCTGTGTGTGAAAGGTGATTTTTGTGCTGTATATTTTGCGATGGCTGGATGGTTATAGGGGACTGGAGGCTGAGCTGCCGGAACAATCCACTGGTGATTCCTGTGAGTCACGACCTGAGCGTGGCTTTCTACCGAACAAAAGCCATTATAGTGAGCTTCAGCTCTCCTCTGGTGGCCATCTCAGGTGTTGGGCTGCGCTCCTTTCAATATTTTGACCCCATCACTATCAGCGGCTGCCAGAGCAATGAAATCTACAACCCCATGGGCCAAAGGTGAGGAAATAAATCTTGCATTGCTCTCTCTCATGTCAGTGTAGAGACTAAACGTTTTGCCAGTCCACTGCGCTTAGATGTGGTCTTACAGCTGTAATTATACTATATTTTGTGTGTGTGTATCATGTTAGGGTGTCTATTGCAGACGTGCAGAGAGTTTCTCAGGGGCAGGGGCTCAAATGTAAAAAAGGGGCAATATGAGGGGGAAAAAAAATATAGGTAAAAAAATTGGATACATTACTATTTTATATTTTTGCAAGAAGTCACTTAGTCATCAAGCCTGCATTTATTTGATCAAATCAAATTTTAATATACTTTATTAATTTACTTTATTTACTTTGCATTTTATGCAATAATGAATTATTAACAATGTTGAAAACCTGTGATACTTTTTTCAGGATTCTTTGATGAATAAAAAGTTAAATAAGAACAGCATTTATTTAAAATATAACTTTTGTAACAATATACACTACCGTTCAAAAGCTTGAGGTCAGTATTTTATTTTTATTTTTTTTTATTCAGCAAGGATTTGTTAAATTGATAGAAACAGTGATAGTAAAGATTGATATTGTTAGAAAACATCTCTACTTTGAATAAAAGCTGTTCTTTTAAACTTTTTATTTATCAGTGAACCCCAAAAAAGTATCACAGGTTCCAATAAAAAAAATAAAATGAATTATGTAATATTCTAAAATATGTAATATATGGATTTTTATATAAATCGACACACTAGCTTTGATTATTGATGAAAAATGTTTCAAATATTGTTTGGTTTATTTTTTCCTTCCGTCGGCCCATATGCACTCACTGAAAGAACCATATATGGCTCAAGAGCCTATGGTTTCTGAAAACGCACGCAACCCATAGCAACGTCTCAGATTGACAGATGTGTAAAAATAAACAGGAATTTTCTGACTTTTGAGCGAGTAGTTACTGTTTTGTACAAATTGTCATGCTAATTAGAATTCCAATGCATTTTGTTTTATTAACCACAATATCATTGCTATTTGTCCGAGAGGGGCACTTTTGAATAATTTTGAAAAAGAGCAGGGGCTCGAGCCCCCAAAGCTCCCCCTTCTGCACGTGCCTGATTGCAGTAGTGACAAGTTTTAAAGATATGTTGATAACACATTTATTTAATCCTATATTGCACAATGTTATTTAATAAATCATTTTACTTCACTTTACAAGCACATGATGCATAAAAGATAGCAATAAAATGATTAATGATAATAAAGGGCTGTCTTTTAACCAAAACCATTTAAAAGCCTTTTCTCGGTCACACTATATCCTCACAGTCAAAGCTTTTGTTTTTCACCCATTAAATACGATTCACAATTGTTAGTAAGAAAACTTGAATTTAAACACATTTACAGTGATATAAATTATTTGTTTGGGATTAGAGATTGCATTAATTAGTTTTCCTGTTAAATAACAAAATCATACAACAGCAGAAAAGATATGGATTGACTACTATAGAGTAAGTTCTGATGCTTATTATTTTTTATTTTTGTGTTGTTTTATTATCACCAATAATTAAAAACCTATTTAGTATTATCATTTAGGTGAAAATTAGGAATATAATTGTTCAATTCTGTCATGCTGCAGTTAGTAAAGCAGTCTTTAATTAATTGGATGAATTTGTTTCCATTGTTGCACAGATTTGCTTTCATAATGCAAGAGTGTTGAAGTAAGCTAACTGTAGAATTGATAAGGTCATTTGACATTGTCATAATGTAAGTTCTTTCTGTAATCCCTCAGTTGCGTTCATTACTCATGTGACGCCATTGAATGTCAGAAGCCAGTGGTCAGTAATGCAGAGATGAAGTGCAGTAGTCCTGGATACTTCAATGGAGCTCGCTGTACTATCACCTGCAATCGAGGATATACACTGAAGATACACCGAGATGACGATATCATTAAAACACAGGTAATACAGTTGTGCTTATTGCCTTTGAATGTGTATTTGTGGAGGCTACCCTGTATGTGTGTGTGCTGAACTCTCTCTGTCTTTTGCCACGTATTTTGCCAAGTATTTTGACCAGGTTTGATAGAGAAGCTCACAACACAAACATACACAGGCACACTCGCGTGCGCACAGCAGTTTATATTACATTGATTAAACAATAATCATTTGACTCATGCCCTGACACACATACAGAGAAAGTAGCAGTAAAGATGTATGGCTTACGTAGGGTTTGCTAACCAAACTGTGAGACGGTAAGTGAATGGTCACAATAGCTGGCGCTCAGGCCAGTGGACTTTCTGTTATTGGCTTGATGTTGTTTTTTATGTCTTTCTTTCTGCCTGGAACTGCTGGAATTGTCCATGTGGCTCAAATAAAAGAGAAGCTGTAGATTTTTCATAAACATTACTCTCACTCTCACCCTCCTTTCTGACTGGAAGGTTTTTGTTGTTGTTGTTCTTGTTATTATAATAATAGGCTAGAAAACAGTTTGACTGAACAGCAACCTCAAAAGTCATCTGTTAGTAATCGAAAGGAAGTTTCCCTCCAGAAATCACTGTCTGGCTAACACGAACAAGCTCTTTTTTTTTCCCCTCAGCAGATGGTTGCATCCTTTTGTGATTTAACATGCGTGGGGTTTGTCTTGCTTTTGGAAATTTCCAAACAAACTCGATCCTTATGTACAGTTATTAAAATTATTAATTTAAATAATTGTGGCATTTGTACTTTGTTGTTAGGAATACTAAAGTAGTACTAATAAATGCAATGTCATTCAAAAGTTTAAGTTTATTGCAATTCAAAATATCTATTTTAAATTTTAATGTGTTTTAAAATGTAATTTATCCCTGTGATGGCAAGGCTGAATTTTCAGCATCATTACGCCAGTCTTCATCGTCACATGATCCATCAGAAATCATTCTAATATGCTGATTTGGTGCTCAAGAAAAAAATAAAAAATTATATTTGAATCAATGTTGAAAACATTTGTGCTGCTTAATATTTTTGTGGAACGTGATACATTTTTTGTTAGGACATAAAAATTGTTATTTAGTGACTTATGGACAGTCACTTCAGTTTGAGTTCAGCCATTGACTCGTGTTTAATTAGGATGAATACAGATAAAGTATTGAGATAAATGACAAAAAGTGACTCACTTTACTTGTATTCAGCTTTCAGGTTCAGATTCAGGTAGAGTTTGCCAGACCTGATGCAGCTGAACAGTTCACTAGTTAAATGTTTTTTCCTCTATAATGTCATAAAAGTATCAAACAGTCTATTCCCAAGGCTCTGTCTGGTATCTGTGCCGGCATGCGTACGTGTTGACGAAGGTCTGCTTGTGTCTTGCGTGTGTGTGCCATGCACATCTGTTAATTGCGCTTGCATTTTCTGGTTCACTACTGCTTGAACGTGTGAAGAAAGTGTCAGAGTGTAGTCGGTCAGGATGCAATTTGTTCGAGTTTATTTGACTTCAAAACAGTGGAGCACCATGCTCAGCCGCCACTGCACTCCCTGAGGACTCAGTTTAAGGCACAGCCACGGATCAGCGGCACTGCAGATCTGCCGGCCCAGTACACCCTCGCTAAGCAACGAGCAGCAATTACTGCAACCCATTGACCCCGGTCTCCCACACAAATGGCCAGTGGTGGCAATGGCAATCCTTTTCCCCATTCCACCTGGTCAAGTGTTTGGCGCTGTACTAACTCCACAAGCCCTTGGCCATCCTTCACCCCACCCATTCACAAAGAACGTTTTGGGCCATTTGCAGCTCTGGTCTTTCAAAAACAACTCTGTTCTGTTTTCCAGCGCTTGTTCTCTTGTGATATTGACAGAAGGAGAACAAGGGAAAGAAAGTAAAGGGAAAATGCAAACGTAAAAACAGAAAAGACGAGAAAGTGCTGTGTGTTCTTTATAAGCACTTGGGCTCTACTGTATGTTGGGTGGGTTTCTGCCAGCAGCCGCAGTCGACTGAGAAGCTTGGCCTGTGAGTTATTACGCATTTGGAAGGAAGGAAAGGCAGCAGACAGTTTTTCTCTGCATTTGGGAGGGCTCGGCTTATTTAACAGCGGTGCACATTGGGGTCCGGGGTTGGGGGCTTTGGGGAGATGTCTAGTCCGGTTATGTAAGGTAAGAGGGGTGATATTTCATAAAGATGGCCATGACTGTTACCCAAACTGTAACTGTAATAGTGCTACATTTACAGCACAGCAATGTAAAATTGAAATAAAAATACTGAAATAACATCACCCTCCTATTACCATCACTTATCTGTTTAAAATGTGTCCACAGCTACACATTGTGCAGTGTTTAAACCTCAAGGCTTTTGTGATGTTTAGTATTTGATGTAGTCTTTAAAACAGGCCCATTTAATGCAATGTTATTTTAGTATTATGTACACTTATAATATTTATTAATATTTTAAATGAGCTTTTATTTTATATTTGCAGTTTTAATTAAAATTTTAGTTCAAGTATTAATAGCTTTGTTGTGTGCATTTGTCGTTTTTATTATTGTTTGAATGTATTTATTTAACTTTATTTTTATTTCAGTTTTAGCAGTTTTTTTAATCTAATATTTATATTTTACTCCAGCTTTATTTCAGTTAATGAAAATGTTTTTTAATAGTTGGTTTAGTTTTAATGATAACAACAGGTTTAGATGGATAGATATAAATATGTTGCACTAAAAATAAATATTGTACTAACATGCAGTACAAAAACACCACATTTGTTAATTAATTTATCCATATTTTTCATTAAAAATAATTGCAATAAAATTACATCATGCATATTGTTACGGGGCTGACAAGACGTGAGACGTGCGGATCCATATGCAAAGCTTTATTCTAAAACATGGTCAGTAAACAGGCAGGGTCAGATAGTGGCAAACAGGTATGGCAAGGGCAAGACAAAGCAGTCCGTGGAGCAAGCGTGGGTCGACGATCAACAAACAGTATCCAAAGGGGCAAGGCAGAGAGATAATCCAGAGACGAGAGCAATAAGTCCAAACGGGGAGCGGCAGAGCAAAGGGGTAAATCCAGGAAACAAAGGCAGGGTCAGACACGGCAGGAAAACAAGGCAAGACTAAGGCTAAGACTATACCAATGGCTCTGTAAAGTAGCTATCGCTGGGTGAGTGATAAACGCTAAACAATACTCGGCCCTGAGCAAGAGCAAGTCCCAGGCTTATATGGTGTGTGGTGGTGATTGGAAAATGGTGATCAGGTGTGTGTGATGTGTGAATGGTGACAGCTGTGATCTGTGCAATGGATTGTGGGAAATGGAGTCCAATGTGCTGTGAGTGTAAAAGTCACTGTGGTGAACGGGTGACCTCTAGTGGTGGTTGACAGGGAGAGCATGGACCAGATTCATGACATAGCCCCCCCCCCAAGGAGTGGCTTCCAGACGCTCCTACACAATCCAGGAGGGCGGTGGAGCGGAGGCGGAACAGGGGGAGGGACGGAGGGCCAGGTCCTTGAGGAAGTGGGAAGACCGGGGATTGGGGCAGAGCAAGACATCCAGTCGGAACCGGAGACCAGGACAGAGCAAGAGCCCACCAGGGCGGAGCAGACGGACCAGGAGCCCACCAGACCCGAGCAGAAGACCACCAAACCCGAGCAGAAGACCAGCACAGCGGAGCAGACGACCACCAGTCCAGAGTAGAAGACCACCACGGCGGGGCAGACGACCACCAGACCCGAGCAGAAGACCACCACGGCGGGGCAGACGACCACCAGACCCGAGCAGAAGACCACCACAGGGAGGCAGACAGGGCAGGAACCCATGACAGAGACTGGGATCTGGGGAGAACAAGGACAGACAACACAGAGAGAGCGCAGAGACAGACAACACTGGGAGAGTCTTCGTTGCAGGGCAGGACGGGCCCAGAGCCCACCTGGGCGGAGCAGGAGAGCCCCAGAGCCAGACAACTGACCACCACGGCAGAGTAGACGGAGCCGGAGCCCACCAGTGTGGCGTAGACAGGGCAGAGTATCTCCACGGCAGAGCGGACTGGTCAGGAAGCCATGACAGGATCAGGGATCTGGGGAGAACAGAGACAGACACCACAGAGAGAGTCCCCATGGTCACAGGAGCCGTGACCGAGCAGGTCGAGAGTTCATGGACGGTCTCTATGGCTGTGGCAGGACAGGGCGAGAGCTCACAGACGGCCTCTTTAGCCGTGACAGGACAGGGCAAGAGCTCACAGACGGCCTCTTTAGCCGTGACAGGACAGGGCGAGAGCTCACAGACGGCCTCTTTAGCCGTGACAGGACAGGGCGAGAGCTCACAGACGGCCTCTTTAGCCGTGACAGGACAGGGCGAGAGCTCACAGACGGCCTCTTTAGCCGTGACAGGACAGGGCGAGAGCTCACAGACGGCCTCTTTAGCCGTGACAGGACAGGGCGAGAGCTCACAGACGGCCTCTTTGGCTGTGACAGGACAGGGCGTGAGCTCACAGACGGCCTCTTCGGCCGTGACAGGACAGACAGTGAGTTCAGGGGCGGCCTTCATGACCGTGACAGGGCAGACAGTGAGTTCAGAAACGGTCTCCATGGCCGTGACAGGGCAGACAGTGAGTTCAGGAACGGCCTCCATGGCCGTGACGGGGCAGACAGTGAGTTCAGGAACGGCCTCCATGGCCGTGACGGGGCAGACAGTGAGTTCAAGAACGGCCTCCGTGGCCGTCACAGGGCAGACCGTAAGTTCAGGAACGGCCTCCATGGCCATGACAGGGCAGACCATGAGGTCAGGAACGGCCTCCGTGGCCGTGACAAGGCAGACCGTGAGTTCAGGAACAGCCTCCGTGGCCGTGACAGGGTAGACAGTGACGTCAGGAACGGCCTCCATGGCCGTGACAGGGCAGACCATGAGGTCAGGAACGGCCTCCGTGGCCGTGACAGGGCAGACAGTGAGTTCAGGGACGGGTGCCACCACTTCGGGAGGTTCTGCAACGGAAGCCGCCACCTCTGGAGGCACTGGAGCAGACTCGTGGACAGGAGAGGCCTCAGGAGCACAGTGTGCAGCCCACACACTCAAAATGGCAACCGCCATAACGGGAAGTACTGAGGTCAGGGGAACAGTCTCTGTAACAGACAGGGTTGAGGCCCTGGGAATGCCAGCTACTCGCACTGACATCAGTGGTGGGTCCATCACACTGGATATCAGACAGGGAACTTGAAGGACTGACCTTAAATCCTTGGGTGTGACAGACTCTGGCTGGAGCACTGTGACGTGGTGTGACTCTGGCTTGACAGCGGAGACGTGAGCCGACTCTGGCTTGACGTGAGCAGACTCTGGCTTGACGTGAGCAGACTCTGGCTTGACGTGAGCAGACTCTCAGGCTTGACGTGAGCAGACTCTCAGGCTTGACGTGAGCAGACTCTCAGGCTTGACGTGAGCAGACTCTCAGGCTTGACGTGAGCAGACTCTCAGGCTTGACGTGAGCAGACTCTCAGGCTTGACGTGAGCAGACTCTCAGGCTTGGCTTGACTCGTGACGATCAACTGTGGCTGCCATTTTGTAAATGGGCTCTGCTGCGGCCTCCATTTTAGTCACAGACGAGGTGTTGCATTCCTCTTCCACGATATCCACAGTGAACGAAGATTGAGCACACAGTAAAGCATAGTCCATGTAATCCTTCAGGCTGCAGTTAAATTTTCCCTCAGGTAGCCAAGACTTAATGGCCTCATTTATACCGAGGCGGAAAATGTCTTTTAAAATGGTCTCGTCAAACAGGCTCCCGTTTGATAACTCACAGAATTGTGAGACATATTCCTCGATGGGTGAATTCTCTTGTCGAAGGTTGAGCAGCTGGTCAAATAGATCCATACCTGGCCAGGGTTCTTTAGAAAAGCTGCTGGATCCTTGTTTGGCCGAGTATTCTGTTACGGGGCTGACAAGACGTGAGACGTGCGGATCCATATGCAAAGCTTTATTCTAAAACATGGTCAGTAAACAGGCAGGGTCAGATAGTGGCAAACAGGTATGGCAAGGGCAAGACAAAGCAGTCCGTGGAGCAAGCGTGGGTCGACGATCAACAAACAGTATCCAAAGGGGCAAGGCAGAGAGATAATCCAGAGACGAGAGCAATAAGTCCAAACGGGGAGCGAACAGAGTCCAAACGGCAGAGCAAAGGGGTAAATCCAGGAAACAAAGGCAGGGTCAGACACGGCAGGAAAACAAGGCAAGACTAAGGCTAAGACTATAACAATGGCTCTGTAAAGTAGCTATCGCTGGGTGAGTGATAAACGCTAAACAATACTCGGCCCTGAGCAAGAGCAAGTCCCAGGCTTATATGGTGTGTGGTGGTGATTGGAAAATGATGATCAGGTGTGTGTGATGTGTGAATGGTGACAGCTGTGATCTGTGCAATGGATTGTGGGAAATGGAGTCCAATGTGCTGTGAGTGTAAAAGTCACTGTGGTGAACGGGTGACCTCTAGTGGTGGTTGACAGGGAGAGCATGGACCAGATTCATGACACATATATTTAATTTTTTAGAGCATTAAACATTGCACCGTCTCCTTCAGTCAAATACCCTATATATACTATATTGTTTTATTTCCATTCTTTTTTAATTATTTACATTTAAAGGTATAATCCTTTGCATTTTAGATATTTTTTAAATTTTATATCATATATTTTATGTCTCATTCTGTTGTCGTTATGATGTAAAATCATTTGGTAAAACGTTCAAAACAATCATTAGAGTGTTGTTAAAGTAAAACTATTAGATTGATTTAATAATTGAGCAACAGTTGACCCTGGCTGCTTTGGCTTCTTTGAAACTACTTTGAGTTGGGGAAAAAACAAACAAAAAAATCTGGACATATTGTGTGAATGTGTACAGTAGATTAAATAATATCAAAACGTGTGCGTGACTGTAAATAGGCATTTGTTTAGAAATGATATTATGACAGCTCCAGAGTTTACCCTACAAAAATGTGACCATATAAAGGTTAAAAAGAAATTGGCGTGATGGATTTCCAAGTCTCGCTTGCGTGTGAGCAGGAGAGCTGATGACAGCAGTGCGAAGGAGCCCTCGTACCTTTACAAAGTGAAAGTGCTGATCCCAGCACAGTCATTACAGTTTATCAGCCATCTCCAGGGAGCTCATAATGTGTGTTCCTAAAGGCTTTAGTCAGAGACAAATTAGCCATTTCATCATTAACCTGTTACCGTAACATCATTGAGAGGGTGCCAATACGGTCTTTAAAAAAAAACAACATTAGTAGCTGTTACAGACAGAGATAAATGTGTGTTTATAAGGTTGAGGGGCAAGCCAAGCATCGAGGGTTATAATCTCGCAAGCCATCATGAACAGAGGACAGTTTTGGGAGCAGATAACTACAGCAACAGGCTCTACTACAGTGTCATGCCTTTGTGTCCGCAGCTTCCTGGCTGCCAGCGGCTTGTTTTTGCCAAGGTGTTATTGAAAGCAGAGCATGTCCTGAAATCACTGTTAGGCAAACAACATTTCAACAGAGCAGAGGGAAGCGGAGAGTTCGAGGTTTACTTTACCCCCTGTTTTTCCTCTTCTTTTTTTTTTTTTTTCTTCTAGCGCTTATGCGTGTGTGTGTGTGTGTGTGTGTGTGTGTGTGTGTCGAGCATGTTTGCTTACGTGTGTTACTATGTATCTGTGCGTGTGTGTGTGAGTGCGCAAAGAGAGAAACACAGGATGGTGCTGGGGTGTAGAAGAAAAGCCAACAGAGGCATCTGTGTTGAATTAGGCACAGTAGTCAGTGGTAGTTAAATACTCAGTGGAGGAGGAATCAGCAGCTGTAAAGTTTTAAAAGAAGGAAACTCCGCACGCAGACACCCCTCTTCCCCCCCACCCCCTCCTCAACTTGCCACCCCCCGATGTGACGGCAGTCCCCTTCCCCTGTGTTCGCCAGAAGGAAAGACCCGTCATGATATAACTTCCAAGCAGGAGCGGCGTGTGTTTATGTTTTCGTTTGTGTCTGCGACACGGATTACGTACCGTACAGGTGGGCATTTAAACAGCCCCCTGCATGTGTGTTTCTTCTGTTCAACCGCAACAGTTTATGTTTTCCTTTTCGTCCCACACAGCCCATGTGACTGTGGTCATTTCTTTTACTGCTCCTGTAATGCAGCCAGTGCCGGCTAATAAACCTTGTGTCTATGCTGCCATTGAGCTTTGAAATGGCTTTGAGAGAGCCAGAGATGTCTGGGCAGGGAAAGTTAGATGACACTTTTATGTACTTCTGTAGCCTCTCGCAAGTTTTATAAAGAAGCCAGGTATGTGGACTAACACGCTCTTTGGCATTGTTATGACACAGACGGCGACCTCTCTGACCCTAGGGGGAGATGTTGAGTAAATTGTGACTGCCGTTCTGTTTGGGATTTTATTGAGCCAGTGATATGAGGTCTTTTATTACATTGCTGCCCTCACATGAAGGAGTCAAATAGAGACTTTTTCAACTGTTGAGTTACTCTTCATTTTGTTTAGTTTACGTTTAGATTTTGCCTTACCTAATTTAGTTTGATCATTTTTGTCTTTTATCTTATGCTCAGTTTAGCTTTGCTTTGTTGTTGTTGTTGCTGCTGTTGTTGTTCTGTTTTGATTTGTTTTGCTTTTGCCTCATTTCTTTTTGTTTGCTATTTTTGTCTTATAGTTTTATGCTCATTTTAGCTTTTGCTTTACTTTTTTTGTCTGTTTTTTGTTTTTCTCTTTTTGTGCTTTTAATTTATTTTGTTATTTTTGTTTGTTTTTCTTGTTTTAGTTTTAGCTTTTGCTTCACTTAGTTTATTTTTGTTTTGCCTAATTTATTTTGCTTAGTTTGTTTTAACGTAGTTTTGTTTTTTTCTTTTCTTTTAGTTTTTACTTTTTTGCTCTGTTTTCGTTTTTTTCTGTTTTTCATTCTTTTGCTTTTTTTCTCATTGTTTTGTTTTGTTGTGTTTTTTCACATATTCACCTCAAATATTCAAGGCTCACACTTCCATGGTGAGCTGTTTTCAATAAGAGCTTCAGCGCAAGAAAAGGAAGAGGGAAAGAAGGGGGCAAAAAGTGTTTTGTAACTGTGTCTGGATTGCATTTCAAATGCTTCCCGCTGCTTGCTCAGTTTTAGGTGCTGGTACATTTCCTGAGAGGGTACAGAACATTAGATAAGCTCACCACATTCCAGCCCATTTAAAGCTGCAATTTCAAATAAAGAGAAAAGAGAAAAAAAAGATGGGCCTGGGTCACAGTAAAGCAGCGCAGCAACAAAAATGCTATTCGTACATCTTGATGTTTTGTTTTGTGGATGCAAGTTTAAGAACATTTGCCACAATAATCTGTGCCTTGCCAGCAAAAACTTTTGGCTTCACAAAAATTGTTTCAATAAACATAGCTGACATCTTTTTTTTTTCTCTTTTTTTTGGAACCAACCAGCTTTCATCACTTGTCATAAACAAAAGGAGAAATCTGTGGAGAAGTGCATGTTTTACTCTGTGCTTCATTAAAACAGTCTGGACTCTAAGCCCACCTACGGCCCGTGTCCAAGCCGCTGGGTATGGTTTATGTTAGATATCACTTTTTACTTCATGCTTAATACCACACTCAAAAATTACAACAGTCTCATAACCCACACCATGTTAGATCACAATAATTTTTTTGGCAAGAAAAGTCTTAAATTTGCTGTCGTGCAGTAAAGGCACAGACTTTCTACGTGGTTCACACATTTAAAGATTCATTGAGGAACTAGTAGAAGAATGCAGTGTTGTGCTGTTGGTGATAAATTCATGACTGTTATTCCTGCTTTGTACACAGTAAAGTTTGATTCGTTGGTTGTTTGCAAGCACAGTAAGGGATTTGTGTTAATAAAAGCAGTGATTTACTATGTATCGAGTCAATAAGATGTCAATAAATGTCCCTGCATATTACTCAAGAGACAAGGACAACTGAATAGTCCAAATCAACTGTAGTCTAGTCTTCATTGCTGGACTGGATTTTGACAGAGTGAGGAGAGACAGAGAAAGAGAGAGTAAGGACTCACACATGTTAGTACTTTTTTAGCATGTTCTCATGCATATTTTGAAATATGCAGTGTCTATTTTGGTTAGAGGAAGGATTCGTACTTTCTATGACCGGGATCATTCTCATGCTGGAATAAATTAATTTGTCCTTTTTGTAATAAATCGAGCAAAATTACCTATGGATGTATAACAGGAGCGGGAAATACTGCTATTACTGTCAGCATTACCTTAAAACCACCAGCTAGTTCGTTATAAATGTTAGTGTTCAGCACCAATGTTATTGTAATTTACTGTAAGTGTATGAACAATCATGAATTTGTGACTATTTGTAACTTTACTCTCATGTGAAAATGAGGATCTGCTTCATCAGTCTCATTTTCACGGAACTGGGCTTGGCGCACTTGGACTCGTTCAGGGTTTTCCAACAGAAAATCAGTTTCAAATCACTAATGAAACACAAGTCATGTTACGTCATGGCAGTGATTCGACAGAAAGTTTAATTGTTTTGTTCTTATGTGGGGTCGGGCATGTGTGTGGTTTGTGGCTCCGCTATTAGCACATTTGTCTTTGGAGACATCACACAGGTCAGACTTGACTTGTAAAACAGCAGAAATGACCTCTGACTCACTCTGCCTTCAGTTCTGACAGCTTTATATGCTGTACCCGAGCCCTTTATTATCACCCACTCAGACGGTTAGCTTCCCACTGCTTCCTTTCAC
Organism: Barbus barbus; assembly: GCF_936440315.1. Taxonomy (NCBI): domain Eukaryota; kingdom Metazoa; phylum Chordata; class Actinopteri; order Cypriniformes; family Cyprinidae; genus Barbus; species Barbus barbus. The sequence goes on along the minus strand of NC_136733.1, from coordinate 18,198,988 downwards.
CAAGAGATACATAAATATTTTTCATTGAATCTATATAGTGTTATTGAAACAGTGTATTATTTGATATGGTCTGGTCTGACGGATTGTTGTGGTTGCAGTGAATTGACCTAGAGAAAACAAAATGTTTTTTTCCCATGTTTTGAACTATTGCCTTTGTTTTTTCCTTCTCAACAGTCTGAATCCACGGTGACCCTCACCTGCGCGGATGGGAAATGGAACAAGCAGGTGACCTGTGAACCTGTGGACTGCGGGCGGCCTGACAAGTACCACGTGCACCCGGCAATCTTTGAGTTCTCTGAAGGAACCACCTACGGCAAGAAGTGCACTTTTCAGTGCCGGGAGCCAGCTCAGTTAATGGGTGGGTAGACTCTGACACATTCTAAAACTAAAGGCCCTTGGGATTGAGAGGTCAGCTCCATAAAATGCCAGATGTGGTTTTGACACCAACTACAAAAAACAATGCGCACTGAGAAAACAGTCCTGTGTTCTGCATCAAATTGAAGTAGGTTCACTTTAGATCTGAAGTCAGCTTGTCCTGTTTCTTTGTCCTTTTGTCTCTGCAGGAAGTAATAACGTGCTGACATGTATGGGGGATGGCATGTGGTCCTTCCCCGAGGCTCTGTGTGAGCTGCGCTGTCCGGTCCCTCCTCCTGTACCCAACGCTGTCCTGCAGACCAAACGCTGCAATGCCACAGGCCTCAAAGTTGGGTCTTTCTGCAAGTACAAATGCAAGCCTGGCTACCATGTGCCCCACATAGACAAGCCCAAGAGGTGAGACACCACTAAATGGACCTAAATGCATAATTATAACTAACATTAATTTACTTTAATGAGTTCCGTATTTGGACTGTATCGTCTTCTTGTTTACTGCATTGCAGATTTAGTTAATGATGTTGTGGAAATTGAATACTCAAGGCTGTATCAGTTGTTTGAAAGCTTGGATAATTTTGTAGACATTATTTGCCCTGTTGGTCGATTACTCACATAGCCACGTGTAGCCAGGCATTTGACTATAGTCATAAATCCGATCCTTTTAAACTGTCAAATTTAGATTATTCTGGCCAAAAACAACCCATTTATACAGGAAGCGACTGTGTTACCAACATGTAAAGAACCAACCACAGTTAGTTTGGTTTTTATATGCCATTTAACTCAAAATGAACGGAAATGGGACTTTGATCAGAATTTCTGTGCATTCAAATGTAATTCATACCAAATATTTCATGTAATTCAGAAAAGTGCAATATACAGTCTTTTTATATTCTATTTGGGATATTTACTTGGCCTGCGACCTATGTACAACAAGCAGTTTGGACAGTGGACAGATAATTTGACTCAATCTGACTCTCAGAAGCTGTGGAAAGGCAGCCAATCAGATTAGAGCTTGTCATTTTGGACTGTGCTTGCCAGTTTTGAGTGCAGTATTCATCAGATGGTCCATGAATTTACTATGGGTGGTCCTTGAACCTTTTATTCTGAGAACAGTCGATTATTAAAAGCTGTTTTTAGGCTGGAATATACTACACAACCTTTCAAATCTGGACAGATTTAAAAACACTAGGTATCATACGCTAAACGACTGAAGAGCACAAATACCAGACTTTGAAGTCATTCCAAACACAACAAACTCACAAACACACAGGATGGAATCATAGACTGAAGCTAATAAATCTGGCCTCTTCATACATTACATAATTTTCTGTGAAATCTGTCAACTCCGGCTACCCAAAATCTGCAGACTGTGACTCTTTCATACTGGAAATCAGTGCAAAAATCTGGGCAAAACTGGTGCAGTGTATTCCAGCCTTACATGTATTCGAATACTATGATAAAGAATTCTGCTCGATCTATCTCTCATTGTCTTAATGAACGTGTTGCAGGTCAGTGCCTGTGATGTATCACAGGCGTGCGTTTAAGCGGCAGTGCACGGAGGATGGAACCTGGCAGTCGGGTGAGTGTGTGGCAGTCACATGTGAGCCGCCTCCACCCATTTTCCATGGTACCTACAAGTGCACAAATGGCTTTCAGTTCAACAGCGACTGCTGGATCGACTGCAACAGGGCTAACCACACGGTGAGACAGCACAGCCGCTGCAAGCAGGTCTGTCATGTTCTCTCTCTCGTCTCCTTGTTTCCTTTTTTCCTCCATCAACATCTCGGTCCATCACCTTCCATTACTGTCTACAGTGCTTTCCATTCATCATGTGCACCCTATCACTCACTTTTAAGCATCACGATTGCTCTGCGTCGTCCCTCTGGCTATTCGTCAGCAGCATGGCTGGTAGACTGATCTTGCAATTTACATGTGCTTTGTTTCATTTGTCAGTTATACAGCTTCTAATGCGTAATATGGACAACTTAACCATAAGGTCATGCCCATCCTTGGCCTCCACCCTTACATTCAACCACATATGTTTTTTTGCCAAGTGGTGATGGTTAGTGAGCTTCCTTTATGATGATTAATAGAAATGTTGGCCTTTTCTTCAGGGTCCTTCCACCAACGTGATCCGATGCAGAAAGGACGGGAACTGGACCGGTTCTTTCCGTCTTTGCCCCAACCTGACAGGCCAGTGTTCCCTTCCGCAAAATCTCAGCCCAACTATCCATCTCAACTGCAAGGACGGACACAGCATAGGTCTCTGCCTATCTGCTTTTCACTTCTTAGGCCCAAAACACACTGCACACACAAGTATGCACTGCATTCTCAACATTGCCACAAGGGCCGGTGCAACTACAACAACATGTTATTAATTGGATTTCAAATTCTCTTTTAATCAGAGATTTTTTGAGTCAAACCCTTCTGTCACATTGTATTGAAGAGCTGATTTTTGGTAATAACTCAGTTGTGACTAAATATGTAGTTAATGTTTTGTTTTTGTGGGGCAGTATAGTAGCTATTAACACAACCATCTCGCTTTGTTTTATCTGTCAGGTTAATTACAGTCTTGGCGAAACAGTTTGTAGAGAATCTGTGCAAGTTATTTACACTGTCCTCATGTTTGTAGCTACACTATCATTTAAAAATTTAGGGTTAGTAGTATTATTTCTTTTTTTACATAAAAGGGATGCATTCATTTGATCAAAAATGAAAGTAAAGACATTTATAATGTTACAAAAGATTTCGTTTTCAAATGAAGGCTGTTTTTTTATCAAAGAATTCTGAAAAAAGGATAATTTTTTTTACAGAAATATTAACCAGCACAACTATTTTCAACATTCATAAGAAATGTTTCTTGAGCACCAAATCAGCATATTAGAATGATTTCTGAAGCATCCTGTGGCAGTGAAGACTGGAGTAATGTTATTTTAAACTGCAATAATCACATTAATTTCACAATATTATGTTTTTTACTGTATTTTTGATTTAAAAACTTTAAACTTAAAACAGTAGCGTACCTGAATCAAGTTCATTTAATGGTACATTTATTTTAGAAAACTTGATTTCCTTTCCATACTTAAAACTTATGTTAAGTATGTTTTATGCCTTACAATGTAAACTTCTTTATGTTTGATTAATGTACTTTGAATACATGTATTAATGAATACAATTTTGTATTCAAGTCATTTATTTTAGTTTTAAAATTAAAAATGTTTATTCATTCTTCATGATTATAAAGGTACATTTAATTTGCCCTGAAGCAGATGCCAATATACCATTGTTATGAATAACACCTGTCTGTGATGCCCAACAGGAAACGAGTGTGAGGTGGCGTGTAGAGATGCTAGCAGCAGTGTGGTCCTCCTGCCCAGCAACATGAGCATTGCAGCTGTGATGAAAGACCACTGGTGGAACCCACCCAAAGTTAAGGTGAGACCCCAAACATGGGAAGATATGGGTGGGCTCACTTTACTATCATAAATGGTTTGTCTTCTTAGTTTTATCTCAAATTCTAAACTTTTCCATATTACATCCATGTTACACTGGATTTGGTTGGTAAATGTTTGAGACCTGGTCATAGTACAAGCTGAACCTCCAAACATTGAGTACCTATATTTAACAACGCTTTTTAACACACGATTATGACATAACTTTTTAGAAATGATCTACACAGTCATTTTAATCTCATTACTGTGAACAATAATTAGATTGTCTGTTTAATGCTTATATATATATATATATATATATATATATATATATATATACAGTATATGGTGTATCTCAAAAAATTAGAATATCGGAAAAAAGTTCTTTTTTTGTAACTTATTTCAAAAAGTTAAACTTTCATATATTCTAGATTCATTACATATAAAGTAAGTCATTTCAATTTTTTTTTGTTTGTTTGTTTTAATTTTGATGATTAGAGCTTACAGCTCATGAAAGTCAAAAATCCAGTATCTCAAAATATAAAATTTTTACATTTGAGTTTCATTAAATGACCATCTCTACAGTATAAATTCTGGGTATCGCTTATTCTTTGAAACCACAATAATGGGGAAGACTGCTGACTTGGCAATGGTCCTGAAGACAAACATTGACACCCTCCACAAAGAGGGTAAGTCACAGAAGGTCATTACTGAAAGGGGTGGCTGTTCACAGAGTGCTGTATCAAAGCATATTAAATGCAAAGTTGACTGGAAGGAAGAAATTGGGTAGGAAAAGGTGCACAAGCAACAGGGATGACCGCAAGCTTCAGAATAAAGTCAAGCAAAGCTGATTCAAACACTTGGGAGAGTTTCACAAGGAGTGGACTGAAGCTGGAGTCAGTGTATCAAGAGTCAGCACGCTCAGACGTCTTCAGGAAAAGGGCTACCAAGCCACTTCTGAAACAGAAACAACGTCAGAAGCATCTTACCTGGGCTAAGGAGGAAAAAAAAACTGGACTGTTGCTCAGTGCCCCAAAGTGCTCTATTCAGATAAAAGTAAATTTTGCATTTCATTTGGAAATCAAGGTCTGTTCAACACTACAGTGACAGCAGAGGCCATTTTTATGAACCAATAATGATTCTTAAATCCCAATCAATGCTATTTTCAGTTGATTCAGTTAGTGCGCCTCCCATTCAGTAAATAGGCTAAACTTTGAGCGTTGTTATCTTTTATAAGAAATAAAGTCTCCAATTTCAAATTCTGTCCATTTTATTAGGAAATTCAAGCAATAAATACCGTTTTGGCGCTCTTTAATGTGGCGTGATAGATCGCTGTAGACACTTCAGATCAAGCGAAGCGGCAGCGCAGTGAACTGATCATCTCTTTCGCTTTACTAGTGGATACTCGCCTGTGCGTAATCAAAGCAGAGCAAAAAACTCTAGACAGTTTTATTTTTTGTTCTGGGGGCTGATGATCCCGCACTCTGCTGCCACACTGAAGCGCACTCACCACCAACTGGACTAATTTAATACATTATTATTAAATTAGTTTATAAATTACAATAGATCAATTACAATAGATCATCCTCAGTGTAATCTGTCAACGTGACGGACAGCCTTCAGATTTTTCCGTCACTGATAAGAAATGCCGTCAATGATGGAAAATGTTTGGTTAATGCGACCTCTGATAGACCTGGAGTACTTCAGAAACGATGAGTATGATGGACAGGCAAACCAAATGTTATTCTCCTCACCTCAATCTGTGGTCAGTGATGACCAAAGAATGCTAAACCTTTGTCATGACAACATGGTGACTGTTTAAACCATTGTCATATTCCAGATGGGTTGTAGCATTTGAATGGGTCTTTCCTCTCACCAACACTTACTTTCACAGTACTTTTAATCTGCAAGATGAGAAACAAGTGATTTTATCTTTTCTTTGCTTTGTGTCCTACTGACAGATGCCAACCACAAAACAGCCTGTGACTCTTTAAAACTCATGGAAAGAGACAAAAGTGTGGCTTATTCTTCTGTATCTTTTTGGAAACCAGTGATTTCATGCGACAGTATATCAATAGCTGCGGCTAGGGTCACAGAGGCCAGACAGGTCTCAAGGAATATCCATTTCCGCATTTACTATGTCATTCATTTATAAATGGACTACTCAATGACATTTTTGGGTGACGTCATGTCCGCCAGTGGTTATGAGGTTGTCTGGATTATGCATTCCATATTTGCATTACCTCCTCTGTACTATTGTGGACTTCCTTTGGTGTGGTGGTGCTTTTCATGCATTTTCGTTGTGGTCTGTGCCATGTGGTTCTTTGCTTGATTGTTTAAGCTGCAGTGGAGCTTTAGGAAGCACAAACAAATTTACCGCCCGCATCCGAGAGCACTGCTATAGTTTCTTCCTGGCCTAATTCTCCATATCATAGGATTTCTCCAGGATAAATCAGCCTCGCGAGGGGATTGACCCAACAAGGTCCTTGGAGTTTCTTCATGGAATTTGTTGGAGCGCCGTTTATTTCTGTCAATTTTATTGATAGCATACTAATGCCGAGACTTGGAAGAAAACATCCTGCTGTATGTATGCGTCTGGTTTTCCATAAATCAGCCAACGTACAAGCTTGGAAGCAAACAGGAAATGTCATGTCTTGACCGTATAGGACGGAAAATATGAAAGGCCTTAAAACAGTCTCTGATACAGATAGTATAAAAGTCTATTTAATAGAAGGCAGGTAGCACTCGTGCAGCTCAGGCCTGTGGAGGAACTATAAAAACAAGCACAAGTTCAGGAACAGACGGTTTAAATTAGGCCTTGAGTAAACAAGCCGCTTGGGTCCTTGGTGTGACACTGAATACTAAGCGTGTGTGTATGTGTGTATGTGTGTGGATGGCCACAGTTGGCCAGCAAGCCGAAGGCCTGCTTTCTTTGAAATGTCCTGTTTATGCTCAGCCTTTCCATTCCTCATTGCATCTGAAGTTCCCCCAGACCTCGTCCTTTCACCTCTCCAAACATCCTCTCTACCTGTGCTAACCCAGGAGGCCGGCCACCGAGGTCCACCACCCCCCTTTTGCTCTCCTCAGCAGGGGTGGGAGCTGGGTAGTACTCCTGGACTCCTAATGAGTCCCCTACTTAGCCAAGCTCTTAAGACTGTAATCCTTCAAGCCAAGCTCTTTCATTGATTCCTAGCTGATTTAAGCATCACCACCGGAACACTGGGCTCATAGAGGATTTTATTTGTTTGTGTTCTGTGTGTTAGGCAAAGAAATGTGTCAACAAACAGAGCAAAGGTTCTCCAGATTCAAACTGAAATCCCTGCCAGCCTGAAGGCTTATTAGCGATTCTTGCCAAGGATTTGAACAAACCCCTGACCCCGTGTGCTGAACCTAAGCGTGTAACTCGTCCTGCGCCGTGATACCTCAAATCATCAGTCTTTTTGAGGGGGGCTAGGCTGTTAGTTTGTTTGAGGTAAACAAACTCTAATAATAAAAGGGTCAAAAGAAATCTCTTAAATGTACTTGTAGGAATCAGAATATTACAGAGACTTTGAGGTCTGACATGTAAGCAACCACACAGAATGCCAGAGAAACATGCTAAAAATGCTCAGAACACCTCTAGAACTGTATAGCAACTAACCATTTATTAAGTTTTGTTTAGGCAAGCTTCACATACATTTTCTTGTCAATTTAACTGAAAGAAAATGGTGTAGAAACAATTTCCCTCAGAAATAAGTACATTTCACAATTAATTACAAATAAATGGCAAGTACCACATAGAATTAAACATTACATTTTGAAGTGGAAAGGCTGAAGTAGTATTTTCTTTCTTGTTCTTTCTCATCTTTTCTTGTTGAAAAACCCTCACCGTGGCTGCTATTTGTTTTGTTAATTCACTCTAATGGAACTGTATTGTCTGAAACCATTAAACGGTTAACTTTGAATGTTAACTTTATTCTGTCATTTTCTCTCACACAGAATATTGTGTGCACCATGGGACTAAAGTGGTATCCTAACCCAGAGGCCCTCCACTGTATTAAGGGATGTGAGGTAAGCCCTACCTCACGTGTTTCTACACATTTATATATTTATTTAGTGCTGTCAAATTATTAATCGCATCAAAAATAAAAGTTTTTGTTTACATAATATATGTATTTGTACTGTGTATATTTATTGTGTATATATAAATACACACACATGCATGTATATATTTCAGAAAAATATGTTATGTTTATATATTAAATATAATTATTTATAATATAAATTATATGAATACAAATATAGACCTGTAAATACATGTAAATATTTTCTAAATATGTACTGTATGTGTGTGTATTTATATATACATAATAAATATACACTGAACACACACATATATCATGCAAACAAAAACTTTTATTTTGGATGCAATTAGTTGCGATTAATCTTTTGACAGCACTAAATTATAAAATTATATATTTTTTATTTCTAAATACATTTTATTGTTCATTTACTTTACATTTTTTTGTAATTTATTTTTATTATAGTAATTTTTTATTCATTTATTTTTCTGCTATTTTTTTTAAATCATTTAATTTATTAATTTTTATTATTTCATTTGTATTTATCTATTATTTAACTACATTTGATTTATTTTTGGTTTTAAATTATTTAAAATGATTCAGTTAATTTTCTATTCACCATATCTAAACTCCCACTGTAAGTTTGCATGATAACAACATTATTACGCTGATAGTCGTTTCAAGGTAATCTCCCAGCCATAGCTTTAAGCTGTATGCAGTCATGGAGGTCTGTTCTCTGGAGCCTGACCTTGAACTGTTGTTTCTGCCATCTTCTCACGCTCTTTGAAATCTAATACATAAATAAACATGCTGTGCTTAGTGTCTTCCTCTCCTTTGCTCTTCGTGCCAGTCTAGCCTAATCTGAGTCAGGTTTAACAGGGCCAACAACAGCAGACAAGTGGGATTTGTTACCACCTTTGTTTGTTTTCTTTTTGCGTTTTAGATGAACCTGGAAACCTCATTTAGAGGGCATCATGTTCCCAACTTCCTCAAATCACAGAGTGAGAATAAAAAAAAAAAATAGCTACTGTGTCTTCTTGCAGAAAGAGCGGTTGAAAAATCAGTTGCCACTGCAAAGACTGAACTGACATTTTAACATATAATGTATATTGCTCTTTGAAGTAACGTAATTTCTTCAAAGCACATGTGACTCTTCTGCGCTGCTGTTCTGAAAGTGCGATTAATCTGCACCTCTCTCTCATTTATAACAAGGCTGTGGCAGAAAGATGACCAGTCTATTTTTTTTTTTTATTCGGGCCAGAGCTGCAGACTTTTGAACCCAGCTCATCCTGACCCAGTTTCAATGGGTGGTAATTATCAGCCCTCTGAAAGCTTTTGGGTCAGGCCAGAGAGATGATTTCAAACTGGAAAAGGTCACAGGTGTGTTGGGCAACCTTTTGTGCCTGTCAAGATGGAAATGTGTAGTAACTCCCAAGGGAGACACATATAAGTTTAATAGGGCTTTGGTTTCCCCATTAAAAGCGGCCTCCACCATCCACAAGCCCGGGAATACTAACTCAATTTTTCCAGGGCAACATAATTGCAACAGACTCAAGTCTGTGTGTCTATTTTTACACAGTTGTGGATGTATGCAAGTGTGAATGGCTGTCTCTTTATTTCTTGCTTTCTGGTTTTACGCGAATTTATTGAGTTTATAGGGGAACTCATTATTATTTGACAATGAACCGCAAGAAGAACCACAAGAAGAGTTCATTTCTATGGCATTTTATTGCTGATGGTGTTTGTGTGTTTATATATTCAGTAATTTCATATTACAGAGCCGTTTTATCTGTTTTTCACCAGCCGTTCATGGGTGATAATTACTGCGACGCCATCAACAACCGAGCTTTCTGCAACTACGATGGTGGAGACTGCTGCCATTCTACTGTTAAAACCAAAAAGGTATGTTTTTATTCTTTAGATGTTTAATTAGTCGAATTCCTTGTTTACGCTTCAATAACTGGTAAATAAGCGGAGTAAAAAGCTGTATAATCTGCGTTGTTCAGACAGGGTAATACGTCTTGCGTTGTAATAATTATCTCCTTGGAGAGGAAACTTTTAAGGACACCCACAGAAGCGGGGGAAACTCTCTGAACCCTACCCACAATGCATGCACGCACATATATGTTTGGGTGTTTTTCCAAAGCCATGGCAACAAACGGTTGCATATAGCATTTCCATATGGACGTTCACCTCACTTTCCAACAATGAGAAAGATCTGTGAGTTTAATCCAGAGAGTGGTAAATAGCCTTTTTCTGCACGCTTGTGTACTGTTCTTTTTCCAGTGGACTTGTCATCCTCTTTCACTTGATCCTCCCTTGCTTTTTCCTTGAGCAAGTTTTCCTGGCTGCCAGAGAAAGTGAACTTCTCTTTTGACAGACAAAGAATGAAGTAACTTCTCCAAAGTTACAACAGCGAACTCTGGAAGCACACTGGATCGCTCTACCCGTGTGTGTTGCCAAAACAAAAAAAGTTGGCATGTGTGATGACGCATTTCCCAGCAGAGTACACAACTTGTTGTGAAAGGTCTAGAAACGGCAGTTGGAGCTGGACACTTAACATTTAAATACGGCTGTAAATCATATAGAAACGTATAAACTCAGGGGGCCGTTTGCTTTGTCACACCAGAGGATTACCCAAGCAAATAATAAAACTAACTGCACATCCTCCTTCTCTCAGAAGCTGAGCTGCTGACCGATTCATTGACAGTCCTGAATTGTGCTAATAAGTGGCTGTAAACAAGGAGTTTAGAACAAAATAAATTTGACAGTATTCTTGTATGAATTCTGAAGGGTTGCTGCCAAAAGCAAATAATTGAGTAAATTGCTCCGCCATAGGGTAAGTGCGCGTCTGCCCAGTGTAATTTTTGTATTAAAAGAAGCCAATAAATGCTTAATTTTCATCTTTGTCGTGTCGTTTTAGGGAGTAATGATGTAAATGCCTTCATTATGTAATGGCTATCGTGTCCCCACAGTTAACCCTGTGCTGAGCTCCACCTCTCTTGGCTGCGTTCTCTACCTTAGAAAAGCTTTTTAGAGATTTCTGTGAAGAGCATGGTTTTCCATAAAATGTACTAATGAATTTGTGTGTACAGGAATGATTTGTGGCATTGCAAGCATTTTTTTCTTTTTTTAAGAAACTGTTAGACTATGCAATAACATGTTTAAACTGTAGCGATTTCAAATCAGAATTGAGGCAAACACTTCTCACAGTCAACTGCTAAGAGAAAGGACTCATTTGAAAGTGATTACTCGAAGACTGTTCCTAACATTTCTACAATACATTCAAAATGGCACTGTGAACTAATTACTGTCCACACTACAATTATCTGGAGCCTTACATAAACGAAAACATGTTGACGTTTCTCTTGAAAAAAATAAGTGTTCGCACTGATATTCTTAATTTGGCAATGAGGGTGAGACATAGTTAATTAATCAATTTAAGATTAAGATTTAAAAAGCAAAACAATAATGGTTTCATCTTCATTTGGTAAATTGGGTACTGTATTTTTGTATAGTTATTAAAATTGTGCTGAATGATGCTTTCACTTCAAATGAACCAGAAAAGGAATCATCTGCAAGTTACTCCAGTGCTTTAAGTGTTCATAATGTACAGTAAGAGATTAAAAAGGGAGGTGTTTTTATATTTATTGTTTTATTTGAATTTATTTCACTTTATTTTATTTCTTAATTTTTTTGGAGTGCTCAAATGAATTCGATTGAATTAGCGGGTAAAACTATCCCAACAACCATAAACTTACACGACTGTTCAAAGGTTTAGGATCAGTAAGATTTTAATACAGATATTAATGATTCAGCAACGATGCATTAAATTGATCAAAAGTGACAGTAAGACGTTTATAATATTACAAAGGATTTTTTTGTTTGTTTTTTACTCTGATTTCTGAAGGATCATGTGACACTGAAGACCGGAGAAAATGGCTGTTGAAAATTCAGCATTTCTATCATAGGAATAAATTATGTTTTAAAAAAATGTTAATGTATTTAAATTTCACAATATTACTATTCTTACAGTATTTTTGATCAAATAAATGCAGCCTTGGTGAACATGAGCCTTCTATCAAAAACATTTTTTTTAATTATAGTTGTGTACAGTAATTGTACAGTAAAACATACAGGAAACAGCCAAGTTAGGCTTGTCTGAGAAAATGGCAGACAGTTATAGTTGCCAAGGTATGGCTTGTCATTAGCATTTTTAGGGAGAATATTTTAACCATATTCTTATGACTTGTTCCTGCTTTGGCAGATGCCTGTATTTTGGTTTTATTTTGTGTGGGAGCCGCAAAGATATCATCTTCCACAATGACCTAAAAGTGGACACCTACTGTAGGTCGAGGTCTTATCAGGTCATAACAGACAGCATTGATATGATGTTTTGATTCCTCCCCCCATTTGGTTTGGTTGGTTTATTGGATTTAGTGAACACAGAATTAGTTGGCTTCCATTGGATCTCTGTGTCATTTTCGGTGGTCTTTGGGCTGTTTTCATTGTTTCTTTGGAAAGACTGTATGTTCTTCAATCCAGTGGTCCAATAACTCACAGTATACATTGCTTGTATTTGTCAGAGCTCTTGTCAGCCAAGGTCTTTTCCTCCCAAATGCACCATCAATAGCGGATAACTGCCCTCACAAGCCCCACAGAGCAATTAGGAAAAACTAACCGGGGCCTCTGACGTGCTACGAGCAGACAGAAAAGCAACATTGACACAAAGCATCCTATTAGTTTGTTGGTCTTGAGGATGACCAGGATTTGAATCCATGCCTTGTTATGATGAGGTCTTCCATTTTAGAGGTGAGGTCATGACGGGAGAACTAAATTTGCTTCCAGTTTATGTTTAGTGGTGCCGCTAAACAATTTTCTACCAAAGGCCTCCAGATTTCAGTTGAACGCAGATCTAAAATGTGCCCCAATATAAATCCTTTGCTTAAACGTGGAATTGCACCCTATATATGAAACTACATTACCTTACATTGTGTAGAGAGCACAGAGGAGTCATATGGAAATGGGATTTTGGGAAAATTGTTGTGGGTCAGTTTTAGGATCTCAACTGGTGCATCCAACCCAAATGCAGAGTACATTAAATCGCTAAAAATGGTTTGTTTGTGTATTGAATTATAGGCTATAGTCAAATTGCAAGAGACATTTACAAACCAAACAGTCCGATTATAAAGACAATGTGCAGCTGTATATGAGTATATTTTAGAGGACATTTTCTGTTTACTTTTGTGTCTCAAACTTTGTTGGTACTGTGTTGGGCTGGCACTTGATGTTCATTGTAAAATTTGAGTTTTGAAGCAAAACCAGTTGAAAACCACTAAACTTTATTTTTACGTGACAAAAACAAACAATATCAACTTATTTTTGAATGACCTTCATTACATTGTTGTAGGGCAGGCAATTGTTCAAATCTTCTTTTATTACTACTGAGGCTACTGGAAGAGTCTCAGTTCGTCTACCACTGTCCCAATGACATCAATACAGAAAAGGTCAGATGTTGTGAGAACATTCAGCGGTTGCAAGGTTTGCTGAAGGAAAAGTGCACTGACAGCTCAGCTTACTGTCAAAAGCTTCCTGCAGACTTCTCAACTTCACTTCTTTCAAGCTTATGTCAGAGTTCGTCTGACTCTCGTGAAATGCTGATATTTATACTATCCAGATGTCATGGTCTCAGGGGCATGAACTGAACATTAAAAGTAAGTTTGCTTGCATTGGCGTCACCTAACGTCAGTTTAGAAGTCATTTATTTGGAAGCAAACAGCATATAATGGTAGCTGGACAAATTCATACTCCAACACCTTGAGTATTAAACTTCATCCTGCACTGTTTGCTACAGATAGTTGGACTTAATATTATTCTTGCTTAATATTTCAATTTCAGCAGGAAAAAAATAGTGTAAAATCTAAAATGTGAAAACAGTGTAAAACAAATGTAAAGTAAAATTAAGTTAAAATTTCATAAAATGATAATGAATGTTTTTTTGTAATTTTAATCACTCCTTGTGGCTTTGGTACAATAACAATATGTAAGGTGTTTTTATTTTTTTATTTTTTGAAAATATATATATTTTCTCTGTAATATGCTGAATATTCATCACACATAGTATAATTATGCCTTTTAAATGAGCTCCTTTTTTTCTTTGCAGCATTTTTATTATCATTGATATACTATAATAGTTTTTTTATTAGTTTTAATTTTATATTTTTAATTTTCATATCTAATGAAATATTTTCTATTAATATGTCTGTATAGTTTTTATTAATTTTATTTTGGTTTTATTTCAGTTAAACTTAATGCTTAATGAAAATTAGAATTGTTGCCTTGGCAATTAGATTTTTAGAAATGTGTTTTTTATATTTAAATTCAGTTAATGTTTATTTTATTATTCTTTCTTTCTTTCTTTCTTTCTTTCTTTCTTTCTTTCTTTCTTTCTTTCTTTCTTTCTGTCTTTTCATGGCTTAATTTTTAGTTAACTATAATAACTCTAGGTTCAAAATTTTGAAAAGCCTGATTTAAGATACCTAATTTCTGGTACAACTCAGTTTTGATGAAATGTTCACTTTTGTCTTTGCACTGTACTGTTGTTGTTGAAACTTAAAGAAAAAATGAACAGTATTTTTTCACGAAAGATTTTTTTGTTTTGCAGTGTTTTGTTTGTTTTCCCTGGAAACAATTCAGGGATGGCTGAGGGCAACGAAAACATTTTGAAGACACAGATACACACGCACACTTAACAATTGGAGAAGTGTTGGTCGGTTGTAATGAGGAGTGTGGCAATGGAGGGAATGTTGTCAGCCAGAGTTTGTGGGCACTATGAATGGACTAGATTTACAGTTGGGAAAATCCCCTACAGTGGATGGGGACACCAAAAGGAAAGGCCTGTGTATTTCACAGGGCAAGGAGAGGGCATTCCTTCCCTCAACACTCCGAACACAAGACATCCCTTGTTCTTCTGTACACATATACGCTCTTGCGTTCTCTCGTTTTTCACTCTGCACTCACAGGGATCCAAGTGCGCTCGCACTGATCTGACAGTGCACACATACATAGCTCACAGGGACTGAAAAGATGCCGCTTTCGATTTGACATTAAAAGTAAAAACAAGCTGAGCTAAGCATACTGACACGTTCTTACTGGCTCATGTAAAACAGAAGGGCAGGTGTGGATCACATTCTCAAAAATGTATTCCATTGTGGAGACTTGTGGATATATGGAGTTGTTTTCACTGACAAACTGTGATTTGAAAACTTTTTTGTTTGTGTTCCAGCTCCAGTGTTCCGCATCCTCTTTTCCCCAAATGGTAGAACAGTTAGAACTAAATAAAAGGATAATAATGTTATTTATAAAATGAGAGCATGCTGTGATTTGGTCAGCAACATCATTAAACCCACACACGCATTCAGCTCTCACCGTATCTAATTTGACAAAAGTGTAAAAATAGTTTTAACTGATGTTTGATAGATAACATCTCACCACAGTATCAACCATGGTCAAGTGTAAGGACTTTTGTTACCATTTTCAATGATGTTCTTGAAAAAACTTGGTTTGTTTCCCTTTTTTTCATTCTTTGAACTGCTGACATTTGCATTTATTCATTTGCTTTATTAAATCAAATTGAGCTTGTAAATTTTCATTCTTTTAACTGCTGACATTTACATTTATTCATTTGAACTATTAAAAAAATTGAGCTTGTAAATTAAAAAAAAAAAGATTTTTGTTGTAACAGTTATTTTCTTTTAGTTTCATTACCAAGGACTTTTAGTTTGTTTCTCATCACTTTCCTGTCTCCTTTGTTCTAGTTTTCCCACCAACTATCAGTTACCTTGGTTAAGGCTAGAAGGGATACGTATGGCGCTACTGGGCATGCGCACATCAATACAGCGTAATTTTTGTCAAACTGAACAACAATAATTAAAAAAAATTATTCTTGTAAGGGGTAGGTTTAGGGTTGGGGTAGGTGTAGGTGTAGACGTTAATAAAACACAATCTAATAGGTAGAAAATTGATTTCATTGTTCATTTGAGGTCGGAGCTGTATCCCTTCTAGCCACAACCAGTTGCCTTGGAACACTCATCAATCAGCACACCTGTTCACCCTTTAGTTTGCTATCACTGTGTATTTAAGTTTCTCTTTTCCATTTGTCCGGTATTGTTTGTGCATCGCGCTCTGTTTCGTGTCTTTGGCTTATCTATATCATCTTTGCTTTTGGAATTTAATAAGAAAAAAACTGACTTTTTGCAAAAAGAAAGTCATACAAGCATGAGGTTGAGTAAATTATGGAAAATTTATAATTTTTGGGTGAACTATCCCTTGGATCAGAATCTCTGAAATATAATTAAAATTAAAAAACGTTAAAACCTTTTCATAACACTGCTGTATTATGGTGAATGTGATCATCACTTCAAGCTCATGGACTCAACCCCTTTTGATATTTTGTCTGTGCCAGGTGATTCCATTCCCTATGTCATGTGACATTCGAAAAGACTGTGCGTGTCGGGACCCCGACGCCCAGGAGAACAACAAAGGTGTCCGCCACCGGTCCATTGGCTGAGCTTGGTACCCCCTGTGGCACATAGGGGAAACCATTCTTCTCTACATGCTGCTTATAAGAGGGCCTTTCCACTCACACTGCACTACAACATGCCCTCGTTTCCTCATCAAACAGCAACAACTTAAGTGGGTATGACACTCAAAAACAAACAACCAATCAAACACATCAACAACAGGTTTCGCAAAGGACAAGAAGTGGAAGTTTTATGAATGAGCAACCATAGATGTCATCAAACTAAAGCTCAAACAAGCCTGGGCTGACAGTTTTGTTGTTTTATGTTTGCTTTCATTGATCATTGTTTGTAAAATGCAACCATGGCAATGTTGTTTTTATGTAAAGCCAGAGGAAGAAGGGGGGAAAGGGAAAAATGCAGCTGTTAATGTTTGCCTGTAGTCAGAAAATGGGATGATTCCAATCGAGTCAAATCAAGAGCTCCAAACTAAAGCAAATCAATGAATGAGAGGACCTCTGATGTTTTTGTAATGCCCCTTAACGCCTGACCTCCGAGACTGTCTCGATGACAGTTTAGCCATTCACTGTGTCCTCGCATATCAAATGTTCTCCGCGTTCTTATATTTATAATTTCAAATATCAAAGAGGAAATACCAAGAAATGGACCTTAATATCAAATCCAAATTTGTGTCACACGAATGGCTTGCGCTCCTCTGAATATTTGAGCTGCTCTTACTCACTACGAAAAACAAATCTGGCTGCTGACCTCAGAGCCTGTATGAAACACTGAGGGATGATGGGAACGTTTCACAGTGCATAGGAAGATGTATGAGTGCAGCTGCTGTGGCCCTAAATCACCAAATCCTGTATATCAGCAAGAAATGCACAAATCTGATGCCGAAAAATCATCTGAGGAGGTTTTGATCCAGTGAGAAAGAGAGCTTGTGAAAGAAGTTGTGTTAGCACAGCTGTTGCTGCTAGTTTTGCTGCTGTGGCCATGCAGCCAGTTCTGTCTATGGACAGTTTGTAGTTTAATGCAAGTGCAGTCTGCCATAGATGTTACCTCTGGTCAAAATGCAGTTATATCAGCTTTACATGAGAAATATATATACATGTATACAGCTTTATACATGTAGATCTACTAACAGATTCCCCTCCGCCTTCCCTAGGGCTGTCAAAGTTCACACACTAATTGCTGAACATTAGGAGCTCATTTAAATGCATCATGTACCCGTGTTTCTATCAGTAAATGAAAAAAGATTTTAAATGGATAATTTATTTATAACTAGTCTCTGATGGGATGTGTAACAAAAGTAATTTGCATGCTTGGTGAAATTTAATTCATCAAATTCATCTTTTAATGGATTTGAAAGATCAAATCTATTAAGTGCTATTCCATTCGTATTTCCTGTCCTGTTTAGTGCAGTTTGATCATTAATATTAACAATTAGATTGACTATAGAATGAATTAAGAGCACAGTTGCATAAATTTAGCTCTGTCTGGTGTCATTATATAGTCATACATCCACATAAATTGCCAAACTCAAATATACATTCTTTGGAACTGAATGCATTAAAGCTATGCATTATAATTATGAAACAGATTAGACTGATCATTTTAATAGATTGACAGCCTTATTAGAGACACAATGGCCACTGAGATGATTGACTAAAAGAGAAATACAATTACATAGACACTGATGCAGCATATACCAGGCATAATTAATAATTCAAATAAAATGGGCAGTCAGTCAGTATTTGCTTGTTGATGAAGACCAGCTAAAGGACCTTTGTCCATCAAGATAATAATTTTATTAGGAGCCAAGTGTTCATTCAAAAGTAATGCCAAATTACAAGAAAAGCGAGTAAAGTATTGACACAAAGAATGTAATATAGGCTTTATTGTGAATATAATAAGTATTTAGCATCAAAGTGTTTGTGCTAGCTCAGTCTAATGTAACATTATATTTGTAAAAGAGCAGTTAAACTATGTATAAAATAGATGAAATAATTTCAGGCTTACAGTCCACCTTTGCAGTCCATTTAATCAGACATTTTGTAACAAAAATATCTCATTGGCAGATATGCCATCGGTGCTCCCCTTTTTTGTGGTGCTCATTATTTTTGTGAAAAATAACTTCAATAACAATCGCGCATAACTGCAGTATATGTAACAACTGGCTTGAAGTTCAACACAATATCAAATGTGTTATTTTGTAGTTAGTGTAATAACAGGCATTGTTAAGATTTATATGTACTCCAGTGTAAAACTGGAGATTGTAGTCTATGGTGGTGTGACCCCATTATACACATTTTTAAATATGTACACATTGGTTTATAAACCACTTTTAGAAAGTACAGAAACATCAAAATGACTTACAGTAGAAGCATTTATCAGCCACCCTCACAATCTTCCTGAGCTCTTATAAATACATCTAAATGGCATCTTTCTCATTACATTAGCATTAGCATTAGCAATGTAGCACAGAAAGAAAACAAACAACAACAACAACTGTTGTGATAGCAGAAGTGAGGCTACTTATCAAACCGCAGGTTGTGTCAGCCCAGCCAATAATAAGAGGTTATTTCTATGGCATTAATGTCTAACGATAAATATTATGTTTTGCAGAAGTGAAGAGTAGGAAGAGCCTTGTGTGTATATTTATATCTGGTGGTTTTGTTCAACTGTATCTCTGTCAATTAATATTTTTTATCTTTGACCACAGTTGCTGCACTTGTCTTTGTACATGTATGGTATGTCTTTGTTTTGTTTTGTCGATGAAATAGAAAAAAAAAAAGAAAGAAAAGAAAAAAGTTTACCATAAAGAAAAAAAAAGCTGCTATGGTCAGACAGGTTATCATAATTGTTAAATTAAATAGTCGTGTAATGTATGACATCATTGAATAGTATTTTATACTGTGTGTTGTTGTTTTCTTCTCTTTTCACTACCTTGGAGTTCAAATTTTTCTCTACTTGGTTAAAACGGTGAATATTAAAGAGAGATGTGTGTAGTCTGATTACAAATACAGATGTTAAAAACACAGCTACCATCAAAGGATATCCAAAGGAAAAAAAATCTGACCTGCGAGAAACATGGCAACAGTGAGATGACAGAGTAGATCGATTTATTCATGTACACAAGCAGCTCTGTCGTCATTTCTTTCGATGTAAAGATCATGTCATATTTAGTCTCTATAGACGTCTTTGTTCCTAGTATTAAACTGTATGCTATTATTGCATAGTAAATGCTAAAATACTGCTGCTTTTATTCAATTATCACTTGGAAAGAGTACCTAGAACAAATACCAATATATGTGCAATCTTATGAACCAGTATCACGACCGGTTTCAGACATCACTGAAAATTGATTTTACTGAGCTTTACAATACATACAGTTCTTTACTGGGGTGTTGTACACAAACAGTGATCACCCTTTTCTGTCCTTTTTTTTCCTTGAAATGTTAAGAAAAGCTGAATGCATTCTAACGTAACGTTACTTTTTTCTTCCATGAAAGCCATGAAAACAAGATCAAATCAAATGAAGTTTGGTGAAACAGTCTACTGTAAACTTAACAGGATATTTTTTGCTGTACCTCATGCCTGTAATGTTTGCTGCTTACTTGTTCAGTATTTTAGTAATTTAATTTAAATCTCTTAGCAATATACAATGTTGTAAATAATACAATTATTTATTAAGAATGTTGTCTTTTTATTTATATTTACACAATTCATCTAAGTTATATTTATATGTCTCCAGTGTTACTTGGTGTGATCAAAAGTCTTTTTTTTTCCCTTACTGTTTATTTCTCTGTCAGTTCCTCTGTTCCGGTTAGAATGCTAAGGTCTGTTATAAGAAATTACCTGTTTTCCCAGCCACTCAATGTGTATGAGTAATAAATAAAAGTCTCTAATGCGCAAGGAAAATGTTATAGAAATGTCACCTTTGGAAAATCGTACAAAGCGTTCCTTTGCCGTATTGACTTCCACCCGTGTTTTAGATTCCATATGTTTGTGTATTCTGGGGAAATTGGTCAGAGAGGTTCCGTTTCCAATTGCTGAGTAGATACATTGAACCGGTCTGGAGCCATGGGGCTCGTGTGGTTGTGTGTAAATAGTAGAATAGGTGAGAGAAACTGAAAGACTGCTTGTGGTAGCTCAGCTGCTGATGTTTGGCCACATATAGAAAGCCTCATGTAAAGATTCCTTCTATAATCCAACGTGTGTCCCTACATTTTCATCCTCACCGCAGAAAGAGGCACGTCCTCATGACCGTACATCCAGACAAAGTTGTACCTCAGCAAATTAGTGTCCTATTTTGTACATCCAATTTTGTGATTTAAAGGTTTCAACCTATTTCAGATTTCCCTAGTGCTGTGTTTGCCTGAAGAATAGCCTAAAGGTCACTTTACATCATGGGATTTTTGCAGTAATTTCACTTTATACAGCTTCTGTATTTCCACACAGCTGTGTAGGTTTGGTACATTGCTACAAGTAACATGACTGCACATCAATATTAAGCCAGTTCAGCATGCTTTGCTCAAATCCCATACTCTGAAGATTACAGTTGCATGATCAAAACCATGTTCCCAAAGTCCGAGATGTAAAAATTTGATGGTGTGCTACTTTCTTCCGAGTAGTATAGCAAATTTAGATGTATTTATCAGACTTTTTTTGCAAGATAATTTACCCCATTATGTGTCATTTGAGTATTCATTTTGTGTGCTGTTTTTATTGTTCTTTTCAAAACCTTTATAACTAAATCAAATATGTTACATGTTATTTGATATATATTTTTCCTGAGTGTTTCTTTTCGATGCCCTGCTCCATTTTGTGTCATTGTTTGGTCTCCAAATTTGCTAATTCTTCTGCGACTGCACTGACATAAAATCAAGACCAGACATGACAAACCTGTTGTTCCTTCCTGGTGTATCTCCAAATACAACCCTAAAAGGCTTGACCTCTTACACTGACGGTCTCTGTAAGCACTGGTTAGTCTCAATAAACCCACTGTGCTCAGTATACATACTAAATGCACTGTTTTGGGCACTTACCACAATATTATTTTAATAACCAATTGATTTGTACCATTTTTCATGATTATCTCTGATGTGAGCAGTTTGCCACTGTTGTTTGTTCGTTTGTTTGTTTGTTTTTATATATAATATTGTGATATTATTTGTGTCAGAGCAGACTAGTGTACTGTATATTTTCATGAACTCCTCAAGCATTATTAACAGTAAGTACATCAATGTTATTTTTCCTGATATGTATTATTTAGAAAATAAACACTGGTTAATGAAATGTAATTGTTCCACTTGTGTTTAATTGCTTTGTGAAACCTGATGCTGGCATTTATCCATAAAGCTGCTCCTCCTGTAAGTATATTTCTGAAATGATCTCTAAATATTGTGATGGGAAGTATGGAAGAGCATTGTTACTGTAGCTCTACTACCTTTTGTGATTACCTCGAGCATCTTTATTCATTACAGTGTCAATTCAGTTTATACTGTTATACATTTGGATATACTACATGAAAGCCAATGTTACATTCAAAGCACTGCCGCATAATTGTATGGTATGTGATAAATGTAACAGTAAATGAAAAATATGTACACTATATTGTATAATGGGCGTAGTGCACTTAAACCTCAGTTTATTCCACTGCATGCAGTAAAAGTGATCTTGGCACTGGAATATAATACAGGACTAGATTGGTCAGATTGGTAAATATTCTGGCCTGTTTGTCACAGGGACTTTTATTTCCATTTATATATGTATATTTCGGACATATAATGAAACCTCACTAAAACATCGTTATCCCCTTTGTTGCCTGGTTCCTGTGCTTACATGTTAACTGTAGTTTTTAGATAAATTAATGAGCAGTAGCCTATTCTTAAGGCTTTTAGTTTCGTGAAGATGAAAACTGATGTGGCAACTTCAGCTTTGCATGCTTCTGGTTTTTCTACATCTTTACAAATTTAAAAAAGCATCATTACAAATGCAAACTATTCATTGCACATAGGTTTGTGGTTAATATCAACTGAAAAACCGTGCACACACACTACCGTTCACTTTTACATTGTAATAAACAAATAAATAGGTTGTTTTGAACTTTGTATTCATCACAGTATCCTGAAAAAAAATTATCACAAATATTAAAAAAAAAAAAAAAAAAAGGATGTTTTGAAAGGATGTTGGGATTTTTTTGTAATTGATTTGTTCATGCAAGTTTCAATAAAATAATAATAATTAAAATATCATGACTTAGTCTTCTGGAGAAATTCAGCTTTATATTGTAAAACATTTTAAAGTACAGTAATATTTATTGATCAAATTAATGAAGGTGATCACAAGAAACTTCTTTCAAAAACATATTTTTAAAAAACTTACTAAGCCCAAACATTAACATCAGTGTATATACTTCCAAAAGCTATCGAGCATATTGTTTTCACCCACATACACTGTAAAATATACAGTGCCCTCCAAAAGTATTGGAACAGTAAAGAATTGCAAAAAGTCAAATTGCTCTGTTGGCTGTGGAGTCAAGACATTTACAAATATGATTAAAAGATGAATATAAGACAAAACTACAGAATGTCATATTTTATTATTGGGTGATTCAATAAATAGATGTTTTACCAGCTAAGAAGTTCAGCACTTTTAGAGTTTCATCCCTCTATCTGATGTGAGCATAAGTATTGGAACAGTTGCTGCACAGGTCTTTCTAAGTGATCAGCTGTGTCCTGTTGCATTAATTCTTCAGATATTAAAAGCAGGGAATGTGTCGTATCAGTTATATCCATTACTTCTGCATTCTGAATCTTGCATTCGATGATGACATACACAAACCAGGATGAAGACAAGGGAGCTGACTTTGAGAGAAAAGCAAGCAATTTGGATGTTAAAAGAAAAGAGGAAGTCAATTAGGGCTATAGCAAAAACAAAGGGCATGAAGAAATCAAGAGTTTAGAAACCACCAGCGACACCAGCAACCAACAACGACCTGATTGGCTGAGAAAACAACAGTAGCTGATGACAGACAAATCATAAAAGCTGTGAAAATGAATCCTAAAAGACGTGTCTGTAAAATCACCAACAACTTCCAGAAAGCTGGGGTGATGCTCTGACAATTTACTGTCCTCAGGAGACTTTGACACAGAATTACAGATGCTACACAGCAAGATACAAACCTCTGACCAGCACCAAAAATGGAAAGGCAAGATTAGAGTTTGCAAAAAAGCACAAAGGTGAGCCAGAAGAGTTTTGGGGCTGTGTTTATGAACCGATGAGACAAAGATGAACCTTTATCTAAGTGACGGGAAAGCAAAAATGTTGAGAAAAAAGGGAACTGCAATGATCGCAAGCATACAGCCTCATCTGTAAAGCATGGTGGAGGTGGTGTCGTGGCATGGGCATGCATGGCTACCTCTGGAACAGGCACTCTCAACTTTACTGATGACTTAATGTATGATGACAGTAGCAGAATGAATTTGGAAGGGTACAAAACCATCTTGCCTACCAGTATTCAAGAAAATGCCACCAGATTCATTGGGAAGTGCTTCATATTGCATCAGGACAATGACCCAAAACACCCTGCCAGTTCAGTCAAGGAATTTATAAGGGCAAAGAAATGGAAAGTCTTAGATTGCCCAAGTCAATCTCAAGATTTAAAGCCGATTGAACACGAATTTCACCAGCTGGAGAGGAGAGTAAAGGCAGAAACTCCCCCCAAAAAGCAACAATTGGAATTGGCTGCATTAAAGGCTGGGAAAAGCATTTCAAAGAATGAGACCAAGAGTCTGGTGATGTCTATGGGTCACAGAATCACTGCTGTGCGCAAGGGATCTGCTACTAAATAATAGCTTTTAATCTTTTATATCTGCCTTATGTTCAACTGTCCCAATACTTATGCATTTACATCTATTCATTTAGCTGACGCTTTTATCCAAAGCGACTTACAATTGCTATATATGTCAGAGGTCGCACGCCTCTGGATCAACTACGGGGTTAAGTGTCTTGCTCAGGGACACACTGGTGTCTCACAGTGGATTCGAACCCAGGTCTCTCACACCAAAGGCATGTGTCTTATCCACTGTGCCATCACCACCCCAATTGTACTCGTATCAATGAGTGGGATGAACTCTAAAAGTGCTGTTCTTTTTATTTGGTAAAACATATGTGTTGAAACAGCTAATAATAAAATGTGACATTCTGTAGTTTTGTCTCATATTCATCTTTTAATCACATTTGTAAATGTCTTGACTCCGCAGCCAACAGAGCAATTTTGTCTTTACTGTTCCAATACTTATGGAGGGCAATGTATATACAGGTGTTTTACTTGTATTTTGAATATTGCACTTCATTGCGTTGTGTTTTTGGGTTAATGGAAATATCAGTCAAATTAATGGATAATGTCCGGCCAGAAAATGCGCCCTCTTCCTCTCATGCAGGTCCCATTCGAGAGAATTGGTATGGACCTCATCAGGCCATTGGAACGGTCAGCACGAGGGCATCGCTTTGCATTAGTCCTAGTGGATTATGCAGCGCGATACCCAGAGGCAGTGGCACTTCTCAACATTTCAGCAAAAAGTGTGGTGGATGCCCTGTTTTGTATAATCTCCCGAGTGGGTATCCCGAAAGAGATTCACTGATCAAGGCACGGTGTTTATGTTAAATCGGTTCACACTAACGTCTATCACCCCCAAACGGACAGATCACTGATGTAGCAAAATTGCAAGCTGAGTTTGCAGACGTGTTCTCGCCCCTGCCCGGTCGAACCAATCTCATGCAGCACCATATTTAGACGGAGCCAGGTGTGGTCGTGCGTAGCCGGCTGTATCGTTTGCCTGAACACAAAAAGAAAGGGATTCAGCTAGAATTGGAAGCAATGTTGGAACTGGGAGTAATAAAAGAATCCCACAGTGATTGGGTGAGCCCGATAGTTTTGGTGCCTAAAACGGACGGCTCCGTTCGTTTCTGTGTGGATTATCGCAAGGTGAATGTGGTGTCGAAATTCAACGCCTATCCAGTGCCGCGGGTTGACGAATTGCTTGATCGGCTGGGTACAGTTCATTTTTATTCAACACTGTACTTAATCAAAGGGTATTGGCAGATCCCCTTATCGCCCTTATCCAAAGAAAAGACAGCCTTCACAACACCGTTTAGATTACACCAATTTGTTACGCTTCCTTTCGGGTTATTCGGGGCTCCGGCCACTTTTCAGTGTCTCATGGACAGAATCCTCCATCCGCATACTGCCTATGCCGCTGCCTATCTGAATGATATCATCATCTACAGTCAGGATTGGCAGCGTCATACGGCGCATCTGCGGGCTGTCCTGTGAGCGCTGAGGGGGGCCGGACTAACGGCTAACCCGAAAAAGTATGCAGTTGGGCACGTGGAGGTCAGGTATCTGGGTTTCCACTTGGGTCATGGACAGGTGCATCCCCAAATTAATAAGACTGCGGTAATTGCGACGTGTCCGCGGCCTAAAACCAAAAAGGAGGTGAGGCAGTTCCTGGGGCTGGCGGGATATTACAGAAGGAATTAAAGGGGGCAGTCGTGGCCTAATGGATAGAGAGTTGGACTTGTAACCCGAAGGTCGTGGGTTCGAGTCTCAGGTCCGGCAGGGATTGTAGGTGGTTGGAGTGAATAACCAACACTCTCTCCACCCTCAATACCACGACTGAGGTGAGACCCTTGAGCAAGGCACCGAACCCCTCAACTGCTCCCCGGGCATTGATGGCTGCCCGCTGCTCCATGTGTACCTGGATGGGTTAAATGCAGAGAACGTCCCTTTCCCCCTTCCCCTTGGACGGAAGTCGTGGCCTAATGGTTAGAGAGTTGGACTCGTGATCCAAAGGTTGCGGGTTCGAGTCTCCGGCCGGCAGGAATTGTAGGTGGGGG
The DNA here is from genome assembly GCF_936440315.1 of Barbus barbus. Taxonomy (NCBI): domain Eukaryota; kingdom Metazoa; phylum Chordata; class Actinopteri; order Cypriniformes; family Cyprinidae; genus Barbus; species Barbus barbus. Next base: position 18,172,696 of record NC_136733.1, on the reverse strand, counting down.
GAGTGAATGTACAGCGCTCTCTCCACACTCGATACCACGACTGAGGTGCCCTTGAGCAAGGCACCGAACCCCCAACTGCTCCCCGGGCGCTGCAGCATAAAATGGCTGCCTACTGCTCCGGGTGTATGTTCACGGTGTGTGTGTGTTCACTGCTGTGTGTGTGCACGTTGGATGGGTTAAATGCAGAGCACGAATTCCGAGTATGGGTCACCATACTTGGCTGAATGTCACTTCACTAATTATTCAGACCTCACCAGTCTGCTGACTGACCTCACTAAAAAGGAAGCCCCAGATCCGGTCCAGTGGACGGAGCTGTGTCAGCAGGCGTTCACCCAGGTAAAGGCTGCTCTGTGTGGTGGGCTGCTATTACACTCTCCTGACTTTTCTCTTCCTTTCTTGCTGCAGATGGACGCGTCGGACTGGGCGCTTGGAGCCGTCCAATCCCAGGAGATAGAGGGAGAGGAGCAGCCGGTGCTGTACATCAGTCGGAAGCTCTCTAAGAGGGAGAGACGATGTACAGTACCATTGAAAAGGACTGCTTGGCAATCCGGTGGGCCGTTCTCACCCTCCACTATTATGTCCTGGGACGAGAATTCACTCCCTGTTTGGACCACGCGCCCCTGCAGTGGCTCCACCGTATGAAAGATACCAACGCGCGGATCACCCATTGGTATCTGGTATTACAGCCCTTGCAAATCAAGGTGATCCACAGGCCGGGGGCACAAATGGCTGTAGCCGACGGCCTGAGTCGGACGGTGTGGGTATGTGGCGTGGGGGGGCGTGGTTCAGCGGGATCTGCAGCAGGAGAGAGGCTTGGGAGACGAGCAGTGAGCAAGTGGGTCAAGTGCAAAGTGATAACACCTGTGTCTGATTGCAGTGATGAGCGTGGAGAGACCGGATAAAAGAGAGTGGCTGTATCCGAAATCGCCCCCTATGCCCTCAAATAGTGCACTATTTGAGGGGACGGCCATTTTAAGTGGTGTTCGAAACCTTAGTGGATGTTCTCGAGTGCACTCATTCAATCCCACAATGCACTGCAAAAACGAGTGTACAACCGATGTACACTCAACGGCTAGAGAATCCCCAGAATGCACTGTGAGAGTCGCGCGCCGAATGAATTCCCGCGTCTCGCCAGAAGATGGCGCTCGCAGCTGAATCATCCATTCATTGATTTCAGAAGCGCTCGCCCACTGCGTAATACAGTGGAATACAACAAAGGTACACAATTAATTGTAAATTGACTATTAGGGTTTATACATAATTTCCATGACAGAGTTCAAGATAAATCCTTCAATCTTACTATTGGAGCTGCCCGTTTCAAATGATTATTTAACAGGAAGCAAACTATGCAAAAGCGGCAGTTCTTCCGGTGCATTCAGTGTCCAAATTCACTCACTCGTTTTCATTCACTCCTTCAAGCATAGGCGTAATTTACGGGTGGGACGGGTGGGACATGTCCCCACCACTTTTTACCAGGCTCGATATTGTCCCCACCACTTTTAAAAAGTAACTGAAAAATAGATTGCGTACGGTATGTATTAAAGGAAAAGCACCATCTACAAATCAAGTCAAGTCAAGTCACCTTACTTATATAGCGCTTTTTACAATGCAAATTGTGTCAAAGCACTGCACAATATCAAAAAAAGGAAAATAAAGTGTCAATAAGTTTGAATAGTGTCTTTGCAATAAGGTCGGCGATATCGCTGGAAATGAAGCGTCCCCAACTAAGCAAGCCAGAGGCGACAGCGGCAAGGAACCAAAACTCCATCAGTGACAGAATAGAGAAAAAAACCTTGGGAGAAACCAGGCTCAGTCGGGGGGCCAATTCTCCTCTGGCCAAACAAACCAGCAGTTCAGTTCCAAACTGCAGCAAGTCAGGTTGAATGGGCTCAGCTGGTTCCAGTGGTCTTTTCCGATGGCTGTCTAAGTGGCGGGGTCCTCAATGGGGAGCTGTCTCTGGCGTTCATCCAGGTGTTTGGCCTCTGCCTACGATCAGGGACACATACGTCATCTCCCGGCGCTGATCCTCCATCTCAGGTGTTCGGTCATCTCAGATCATGTAATGGTTAGATCCAGACTGAAGTTCTGTAATTCCTGGCTACCACGGGATGTTAATCCCGTGGCAGAAACGTAGAGACAAGCAGAGACATGATTAGCGTAGCTGCTGTTCCATCTAAGCAAAAATAAATTGTTCAACCCAAGCTAAAGAATAATAATAATGTACATTTGATCAGATATAACTGCAGTACAAGATTATAAAATGCATTATGTGTATGCTTGGCTAAAGAGATGTGTCTTTAATCTAGATTTAAACAGAGAGAGTGTGTCTGAACCCCGAATGTTATCAGGAAGGCTATTCCAGAGTTTGGGAGCCAAATGTGAAAAAGCTCTACCTCCTTTAGTGGACTTTGCTATCCTAGGTACTACCAAAAGTCCAGAGATTTGCGACCTTAGAGAGCGGGTTGGATTATAGCGTGGTAGAAGACAAGTTAGATACCTAGGGCCTTTTAGGCAAGTAATAATAATTTGTAAATGATACGGAACTTAATAGGTAGCCAGTGCAGAGACTGTAAAATTGGACTAATATGATCATATTTTCTTGATCTGGTAAGAACTCTAGCCGCTGCATTTTGGACTATCTGTAGCTTGTTTATTGAAGATGCAGGACAACCAGCTAACAGTGCATTACAATAGTCCAGTCTAGAGGTCATGAATGCATGAACTAGCTTTTCTGCATCAGAAACAGGTAGCATGCTTCGAAGCTTGGCAATGTTTCTAAGATGGAAGAATGCTGTTTTTGTAACATGGGAAATATGATTTTCAAAGGACAAGTTGCTGTCTAAAATAACACCCAGATTTTTGACTTTAGAGGACGTAACAGTACATCCGTCTAGTTGCAAATTATAATCCACGAGATTCTGTGTACGTTTTTTTGGTCCAATAAGTAATATCTCTGTCTTATCTGAATTTAGTAGGAGGAAATTATTGGTCATCCAATCTTTTACACTTTTTACACAATCTATTAGCTTAGATAGTTGAGAAGTTTCATCTGGTCTTGTTGAGATATATAATTGAGTATCATCAGCATAGCAATGAAAACTTATCCCGTGTTTTCTAATAATATTTCCAAGGGGCAACATGTAAATTGAAAATAGCAGAGGACCTAGGACAGATCCTTGTGGTACTCCATACTTTACTGGTGATAATTGAGATGACTCCCCATTTAAATGAACAAAGTGGTAGCGATCGGACAGGTAGGATCTAAACCATCTTAAAGCCTGTCCTTGAATACCAATATATTTTTGTAATCGATCTATGAGTATATTATGGTCTATAGTGTCAAACGCAGCACTAAGATCAAGTAATACTAGCAATGAGGTGCAGCCTTGATCTGAAGCAAGTAGTAAGTCATTCGTAATTTTAACAAGTGCAGTTTCTGTACTATGATTGGGCCTGAAACCTGATTGAAATTCTTCATAGAGATCATTTTTTTGCAAAAAGGAGCATAATTGAGTAGACACAACTTTTTCTAAAATTTTTGACATAAACGGAAGATTTGAAATGGGTCTGTAATTTGCCAGTTCATTAGAATCTAGTTGTGGTTTCTTAATAAGAGGCTTAATAACCGCCAGCTTGAATGGTTTTGGGACGTGACCTAAAGATAACGATGAGTTAATAATATTGAGAAGCGGTTCTTCTGCTACAGGTAACAACTCTTTCAGTAGTTTAGTGGGTACAGGATCTAATAAACACGTTGTTGGTTTAGATGCACTGATAAGTTTATTTAGCTCTTCCTGTCCTATAGTTGTAAAGCACTGCAGTTTTTCTTTAGGTGCGATGAATGAAGCTGAAATACTAGACGCAGTAAAATCTACATTTGTTATTGTATTTCTGATGTTATCTATTTTATCAGTAAAGAAATTCATAAAGTCATTACTATTAAACTGTGAGGGAATGTTTAGATCGGGTGGCGTCTGTTTATTTGTTAATCTAGCCACTGTGCTAAATAAGAACCTTGGATTGTTTTGGTTATTATCTATGAGTTTGCGGATATGCTCTACCCTGGCAGCTTTTAGAGCCTGTCTATAGCTGGACATACTGTTTTCCCACGCAATTCTAGCAACTCAGTGGCTGGAACAATAGTTCTGCCCAGACGATAACGCGGAGCCATATAACTAATATCAGTAATAGGCAGCATGCACGATACAAGGAAATGATCAGTAACATCGTCACTTTGAGGTACTATATCTATATCAGTAAGATCAAGTCCATGCGATATAATTAAATCTAGCGTATGATTAAAACGATGAGTGGGCCCGGTGACGTTTTGCTTGACTCCAAAAGAGTTTATTAGGTCAGTAAACGCAAGTCCTAACGCATCATTTGTTTTATCAACGTGAATGTTAAAATCTCCGACAATTCGCAGTTTATCTACATTAACTAGTAGATCTGAGAGGAAATCTGCAAATTCTTTTAGGAAATCTGTATATGGCCCTGGCGGTCTATACACAGTAGCCAGAGCAAGAGATAGGAGAGATTTCTTTTGCATATCTAACAGTGTAACATTAAGCAGAAGTATTTCGAATGATTTAAACCTCCTGTATCCTGTTTTCTGAGTAACATTGAGAATATCACTATATATTGTTGCAACACCGCCGCCACGACCAGTCTGACGGGGCTCATGTTTATAACAGTAGCTTGGTGGAGTAGACTCATTTAGACCAAAATATTCATTTGGTTTAAGCCAGGTTTCAGTCAGGCAGAGTACATCAAAATGATTATCTGTGATCATTTCATTTACAATAACTGCTTTGGGTGCGAGTGATCTAATGTTTAAGAGCCCAAGTTTTAAAAATTGTTTTTGTTCATTTATTTTGCGTTTTTCTGGTTTAATCACGGTCAGATTTTTTCTAGATCCTGCATTGAATTTATATTTTGATCTCGCTATTCGGGGAACAGACACAGTCTGTATAGATTGGACAACGCAATTACTTCTATTTTTTAAGTGGGTAGAACAAAAGTCGTCATAGCAGTTATTTGAGAATTGGCTTACTAGTCAGATGGAGCGTAGCGTCCTGGAGATGTTGTCCGACAGGAGTTCCGCTCCGACTCTGCTGGGGTGCAGGCCATCAGCACGGAATAGCCTAGGACGCTCCCAGAAAAGATTCCAATTATCAACAAAGAGCAGTTTCTGTTCTTTACACCATGACGATAACCATTCGTTTAAAGCAAAAAGTCTACTGAACCTTTCGTTTCCTTGTCGATACGTGGGAAGCGGTCCTGACACGATGATCGTCGCCGCGGGCGATGTGCTGCGTACCGTCTCGATCAGGCTCTTGTAGTCCCTCTTCAGTGTCTCCGTCTGCCGCAGCTTGATGTCGTTGGCCCCCGCGTGCAGCACGACAGCACCGATGTTCTCGTTGCCCTTCAGGATCGCAGGTATCTGCGCAGAAACATCGAGAACACGTGCACCGGGGAAACAGTGAGTGTGCACTTTACCTTCAGCTGACGTAGCACGGACGTGCCGGACGATGGAGCTTCCCACGACCACAGCATCGCGTTCCGTCTCGCGGAGGGGGGCGAAGCGGTTCCGGGTGGAGATGAAGGACATCTGGGAAGATCGCGTTCTGGGTGCACAGGGTCTGTGCAAAGAAACACACGGAGTAGAGGTGGTGGGGATGTTAGAAGCGTGTACTTTACCTTCAGCTAGCGTAGCACGGACGTGCCGGACAATGGAGTCTCCAACTATCACAACGTCGCGTTCTGTCTCGCGGAGGGGGGCGAATTTGTTCCTTGTGGAGATCTCGAAGACAGGGGGGGGAGAAGTCGTCACCCGAGGCCTGGCTCGCATCCTCCGCTGCTGCAGCACCCAGGGTCCGTGGTGTCCCGGCGCCGGAGTGAAGGACATCTGGGAAGATCGAGTCCTGGGTGCACAGGGTCTGTGCAGAGAAACACACGGAGTAGAGGTGGTGGGAGTGTTAGCAGCGTGCTGTATACTTACCCCGGACTTGTGAGCGACAGCCCGGGATGTTTCCAGCGCAGCTCTTCGTTCCTTCAGCTGGGCCTTTTTCTCCAGCAGGTCGCGGATCTGTTTCTCCACGGCCTCCAGCTCCAGCTGCACCGAATGCAGCTCGAACGTGTCCTCACCTGCACTCAGAGGTAGACACAAATCCGCCATTTAAGCAAGTAACAGTGAAACGATAGTAATGTGTGTGAATAGAGGATTTGCAATGTAAACGAGATTAGCGGCTGCCGATGCTAACGGGCTATAAGCTAATAGCAGACTCGAGAATCAGAATAAAACTAGTGATAAAACTAGTGATAAACAGGCGCTCTGATCGGATTTGTTATAGAACACTATAGTGGATATATTCACACGTTATAGAAAAGCCGTTTGAATAAGGCAGTCGAAGCCCCACTGTCGTCGTTAAAGCAGGTTCAGTGGCAAACGGTTCAATATAGCGCACTAACTAACAACCCGACCAAACGCGCCAACCCGTTTGACTAAGGCTGTCAAAGCCCCACTGTCGTCGTTAAAGCAGGTTCAGTGGCAAACGAGATCACGGAGGAAAAAAAACAAAACGAAAAGGGCAAGGCCCTGTGTGTGTGTGTCTAAATCGTCACTCTTCATAATCTAATTCATTCATTTAACAAATTTTTCCGCCGGTCAGAAGCTTTTCAACGTCCTCAAAGATGAATATTAAGTCTCGTTGTGAAACTATCGCGAGATACGCGATATGCGTCATGGGATATGTAGTTTCCTTTCCCTATAATTAGTCTACAGATCCTGTACCTCTTTTAAAATGTATTTGTAGTCTACAATGTTAATACTGTATTTTAGTCTTACTCTTACCTCTACATTTTCTGCTCCCTGTTCTTGTTCTTTGTCAGTAGGCACATTTGTCTGATTCTGGGGAAAAAATTACTAGTTCAACCCAGGATCTAAATGTTTACATTTGCAATCATAAGCAATATTGGCATTTGTCCATCATTGAAGGCTGAATAATAGTTAAAGCACTTTTAGGCAACAGGACAATTCTATGTTATGACTTTAGTTCATAGTCCTTTAATTCAGTTTTGTATTAAATCACAGCGCGCTCCAGTGGCCGCCAAAAAACATGATTAGCGACAGTATGTCTATATTCACGTAAGTTAAATATAATATGTTTTCGTGTTAAGCAAAGTAACTTACTGTGCGTGGCTGCTTCACTAAAAAGCTTCTTATATCACTTCCACACTTTCTTTTGGACATTTTGTTGATGTTTTAACATTTATGCAATAGATAGCAACATTTACCGTTAACTAGCCTTTACATGTGGGGTGGGGGAGGAAAAAATAGAGCTTTTATAAAAACGTCATAAACAAAAGATTCGTCAAAACAATTTCATTTATTTAATTATTTAATTAATAGTTTAACCATTTTAAACACAAATTAACTCTCATTCATGTTTTACACAAGGTTTTGCGTAGTTCCGGATTTGTTAAATTATTTGATTGGATGAGGAAAATTTTGTGGGCTTGTCTTGACTCTTGACGTAATGTTGATTTTTCCATGTTCAGCGCGTGCATCGATCACACCTGCTTTTAGCAAGTTGTCCGGCTGGTATTAAGAGAACATATGCAAGTAATTCAAAGTAGAATGAATCGTAATACACACACACACACACACAATTGTGCAATTAATAATGCACTGCAACTGAGCTGACCATGAAATGGTAAGTTCACCATATTTATCTTGCATATTTTGATTGATATTAGCTACCCTGGATGTGTTGTGATAAGCAAAACGTAACATTCACATTGTGAATGTTACGTTTTGCTTATTTGGATGTTTATAGACGTATTTGTGAATGTGATGCATGTGTACATCAAAGTGAAAATTAAGTCCATTTCCAACTCTGAACTCAGTCCCCAAGTAAATTCGGTTATTAAATGGTTATTAAATAAACAAATAGCAAAACGAGTTGTGCGGTGTCCCCACCACTTTTCAAAGCAAAGTTACGCCACTGCCTTCAAGTGAACTATATGAGTGGACTAATGTAGGGAATAGTGAATGAGGATATTATGGGGGGTGATTTCGGATACAGCCAGTGTCTGGAGAAGGTGCAGGAGAGAGAGACGGGACAGAGAGCTCGTGCGTGGACAGTGGCTGAAAGCCAAAGAGAGCCAAGGAACTGAGTAATTGGGAGAGTGAAGACTGCTTGGAAGCACAGAGAGCGCAACGTTGTGTTATATGATTTTTTTGTTGTTGTTGAATAAAAAGCATGAGTCTCCGTAACCCGACCCTGCCCTCTTCATTCCTTCACACAAGCTTTGTCACAGCATGCTATTTACAATGGAACGTGTGTGAATTGGGATGTAGCAACAGATGATGATTTAGCCAGAAACATTGACTATTGCAAGGGTTACAGGCTCAGGAGAACATTTTGCTTAACATATTGACATGAGTATATTTCAGAATGGATGTGCTTGAACCCTGACATCCAATCTTGTTCTGTTTTTAGAGTGTTGTGTTGTGCTGTAATGTTCCCATTTATCAGTCAAGCTGCTGAGATCCTGAGATCTGCTGATGGCAGAGTTTATTTGTTTAGACATGAGATCAGCTAATGCTTTAGAGAGAGAGAGAGAGCTTTTACATTGCGCTGGAATTAACAGTTAAACTGCAACATCCTTTTTCCATTGGCCGTTGTAAGTCGGTTAAACACATTTGCCCCGGCCACATCAGCCAACCGTGTTTGTGTTTTCCTGCGATCGGAGGCCACTCTGAGTAGGCAGTAAAATTGGCTTGAGTGAGACAACTGTGGCTTTGTGGTTTTAAGAGCAGCCAGTTTAGTCCCAGCCTCACGAGGTCACCCAGAGGCCCGACTGCAGCTGAGAAGACGGCTGAAATCAGAGCGGGTGTCCCTCTTTCACTGAGGGATTTTCCCCCGGCTTCCACAAGAGAGGAAAAACTGAAAAGCAAATCAGTTTTGGAAATGCACTTGACCTCAGGCAATGGTGGTGAACAATTATACCGAGCAGTGGAGCTTGTTATTTTTCAGCTCTATTCTGGGATCGATTGGGGAAACTGGTGAAAGAAAACGTTTCTGCTAAAGACTAGTGGTTAGTGTGAAAATACAAGCGCTGTAAACAAGCCTACAGGAAATGAGAATAAATAGATGTTTCTTTATTTGTATCTGGTTGTTTATTTACTTGGAAACGTATGAAGATCATATGCACGTAGTCAACATTATGACTTCTGGCTACGGTGCCAATATTTCTTTTAACACTACCCAGAAATGCTTTTGATTTTTGTATTAAAGTAAATAATCTAAAAATTCTGAGTGAAACTTGTTTCTATACCAATTATTTGTCAGTATAGTTGAGAGATTAATTAAATATCCAACTAATCCATTATGAGATATGTCCAATAGTTCCAAAGATATTTTAGACACATTATTTGCTAGGGTTTATTTATTAAATATATATTTTTTTCAGTTTGTTATTGTTGTTGTTATATGAAGGTCTTTTTTGACTAGTGGCTTCATCATAATTTTTGCTACTTTTCAAATGCCTTTGAATGTACATTGTTTTACTCATGCCCCAGGCCTAATATTAAAATACGATATAAATAAAAATAAAACATACATTATCATATTTTTTTAAAACTAATGGACTAATAATTTAATCAGAGTGGAATAAATTACTTAAATATTGTGTAATTTCCATTTCCACCATATAGACATGTAAGATGCTGAGAGAAAGCGAGCTTTATGAACAGCATATTAGATGCTTCTGAAACTTATACTACATGTAAATAGTAATGACGAGGTTGTCTCTTAAATGAATGCACATTCCCTGATACAGATATAAACTCTAAATGTGTAATGGTTAGAGGTAATAAAGGCTTTAAAAATTTAAAGCAAGAAAAAAACACCCTATAGCACCAGTTCTGCCCCATTTTGTTTATGAGTGAAATGTGATATTTGTGGTACAAAATGTAGCCAGGACCTATATGTGATATTTTCATGGGCCTATGCTTACAGCCACAGAATTTGCTGCTGCTGAAAAATAGCCCAAATACAATGCAGGTCTGCTGCTGGGATTCCAGTGGATTGTGTTACTTTCCAGAATTCTCCTGGCACTAGATGAAGACACAGCATTATCCTCACATAGTTGCTTAAAAAGTTCTCCCTGCATAATTTCAGCATTAATGTTAAAGCAAAAATGAGCCCTACAAGCTCATATTTTTTCCAGCGTCATGACTATGGGATGATTTTAGAGTCAAAATGATTTATAGATGCACGCACAATTATCCATGCGCTACATAAATTTTATGCATGTATCTTACTAACCACAAACAAATGCCTTTCAATTTGAGTCTGGGGAATTCGGGATTAAATGATTGTGCAGCGATTTGTACAAATACAGACATGTTTGCGAATAAAAATTGTCTCTTCTGCATTAATATATCATAAATTGCTCATGCAAAAAGGAATCTGTGCATTTGTGGATCAGGTGACACGCGTTCATTTATTGACGTCTTGTTCGAGTCGATCTTGGTCGGTTCATTTGGATTTTGAGACTTCATTTTCGCAGTTTACAGCATTTCACGATACACACACACACACACACAACTACCTGCGAACAAGGCCCAGTGCAATTCGTTAATGTGTACACGATTTGAAAAATTCGCAAATGTGTGTTACTACACTGAAACAAATGCTTTTCAACTGGTGTCTGCAGAATTAATAATTGCATTAATGTGCACCGTTTAAAGTCATTTTGAGAGTATAAATGTTCTACTTTCTATTAAAGTGTCATAATTTGCGCGCGGCAAAAGGAATCCGTGCATTTATTGATTTCTTGTTCGAGTCGATCCTGTTCGGTTCATTTGGATACTGAGACTTTCTTTACGCGGTTTTTAGCATAGACGATCCACACGCAACTGGCTTTCACTGAAAGGCAAGGCTGGCAGCTACCACTAGATGGCAGTCGCAGTACAGAGCTGGCAGTCTTCTTTATAGTTGGGGAAAAAAAAATTAAAAAAATTAAAGTTGTATCAGGAGTATTTTTAATTTGGCTCGTTATGTATTACTATATGAATAATTTTTTTGTCTTTTTCAGTTACTTTATTTACATAGTAAATATTATAGAGTAGTCATGTCACGTGACTTTTTTCCCCCAACTATAAAGTTGAAGACTGCCAGCTCTGTACTGCGACTGCCATCTAGTGGTAGCTGCCAGCCTTGCCTTTCAGTGAAAGCCAGTTGCGTGTGGATCGTCTATGCTAAAAACCGCGTAAAGAAAGTCTCAGAATCCAAATGAACCGAACAGGATCGACTCGAACAAGAAATCAATAAATGCACGGATTCTTTTTGCCGCGCGCAAATTATGACACTTTAATAGAAAGTAGAACATTTATACTCACAAAATGACTTTAAACGGTGCACATTAATGCAATTCTTAATTCTGCAGACACCAGTTGAAAAGCATTTGTTTCAGTGTAGTAACACATTTGCGAATTTTTCAAATCGTGTACACATTAACTAATTGCACTGGGCCTTGTTCGCAGGTAGTTGTGTGTGTGTGTGTATCGTGAAATGCTGTAAACTGCGAAAATTAAGTCTCAAAATCCAAATGAACCGACCAAGATCGACTCGAACAAGACGTCAATAAATGATCGCGTGTCACCTGATCCACAAATGCACAGATTCCTTTTTGCATGAGCAATTTATGATATATTAATGCAGAACAGACTATTTTTATTCGCAAACATATCTGTATTTGTAAAAATCGCTGACCAATAATTTAATCCCAAATTCCCCAGGCTCAAATTGAAAGGCATTTGTTTGTGGTTAGTAAGATACATGCATAAAATTTATGTAGCACACGGATAATTGTGCGTGCATCTATAAATAATTTTGACTCTAAAATCATCCCATACATGACCACCTCATCACTCTGCTCTCTCTAATCCCCATAGACATGTTCAACCCTGTGAGACCCTCCAAAAAAAAGGCAAATAGTAGAAACCATCACACCCAAGCAGTCATGATTTTCAAATGTCATCTTTTTTCTTTTCTTTTTTTTAGGCAACAGCAGCAGCTACAAACGACATAGCCTGCTCCATCTATTTACGCTGAAAGATGTTGACAATTATGCTGTTACAAATTTTTATGACTGATCTTATTCCGTGGAACACACACATCCATGAAATGTTCCAGAGCTGATCTATATGGAGATCACTTACAGTAATTAGTTTTTCAAACATCCATTTGCCTTTTTTACACATCTTTAAAGTCACAAACATGGAACAATGGCAAAGTAACAGAAACAGCATACCTTAAATTAAGACTTTGCTTTAATTTATTAACGAGACAAGCTCTAGAATTTTGGTCATTATATTTTACAACACTATTTTGTTTCACATTATACTGTAAAAGTTATCGCTGTGTCTGGGACGGCTTTGATTGAAACAAAGACATCTGGATCTAGGTCCTTTTTCACTGCAAAGTAAAAATACTTTACTGCTTTTAATAATTTTTCTGAAATAATATATGTGTTGAAGGGTGTTTGGACATATTTGCACAACATATAGCCCTTATAGTAAACAGTGAGGGTTATTGACTAATTAAAGTCAATACAGACTTTTGTCCCTTTTATCATAACCTTTAAATGATGATAAGCATCTGACGCGAAGGGTGTGAATTTCTCAAAAAATTTTCCCCATCTATTTTGGGTTGATTTTCTTTTCTTTTTTCTCAATCTAAATGATTTGTTAGACGGGTTTAAAAAAGGTTATTATACCGCGGCAGTGGTCGCGGCAGCCCTCGTGTAAAGCCCTCCTAGTGTGAAGACTGAAGAGTGTAAAGACCATCGACTCCACCGTACGACTCCACCGGACAGGGACACCAGCAGAGGACATAAGTATCGACTTTCAATTATCCTATATTATTCCTACTACTTGTTTCACTTCTGTTTTAGTTTTTGTAACCAATTCATACTATGTGTTTCCAGATCAATACTATCACTACCACTCGCAAGCCACGCATCACACACTGTAGACAGCGCAATCCTATCAACCTGCGCACTTTGCCTATGTCTGCTAATACATTACTTTCTTTTTCTATTGGTCTCTGGAATTGTCAGTCTGCTGTCAACAAAGCTGATTTCATTACTTCCATTACTAGTCATTCAAGTTTAAACCTCATGGCCCTGACAGAGACCTGGATCAAACCAGAGGACAATGTTACACCTGCAGCACTCTCCAATAATTTCTCCTTTTCCCACACCCCCCGTTTGACTGGAAGAGGTGGAGGTACTGGTCTGCTCATCTCTAATAATTGGAAATTTACTCCTTTACCATCTCTGAGTAGCAACAGCTCTTTTGAATCACATTCGGTTACTATTACCTACCCTCTAAAAATTAATTTTGTAGTTGTTTATCGTCCTCCAGGATTACTAGGTAAGTTTGTGGATGAATTACATTTATTGCTCTCAACCTTTCCTGAGGATGGTACTCCCTTTGTCTTACTTGGAGACTTCAACATCCACCTAGATAAACCTCAGGCTGCAGACTTCCACACTCTGCTTGCGTCTTTTGATCTCAAGAGAGTGCTAACTACGGCTACTCACAAATCAGGCAACCAACTGGACCTTATTTACACACGACACTACTATCATGACAAAATTAACAATTCGCCTAACTCTCGCATGCTCTTTAAAAAATTTTCCTCCCTCCTTTGTCCTCCTCCTCCTCCTCCTTCATCATTTCTAACAGCTGACGACTTTGCCACATTCTTCATTAATAAAATTACAAACCTCACTGCACAATTTTCCACACCACAATCTATCAAACATATCTTACCAGCAAAAATACACCTGTTCACATCCTTCTCTCCACTCTCTGAGGTAGAGGTCTCTAAATTCATCCTTTCCAGTCATCCTACTACCTGTCCGCTTGATCCTATTCCATTTCATCTCCTTCAAGCCATTTCTCCTGCAGTTGTACCTGCACTCACTCACATCGTTAATACATCCCTTCACACTGGAATTTTTCCCTCAGCATTTAAACAGGCTCGTATAACTCCACTTCTTAAAAAAAACACTCTTAACCCAACTCTTTTAGGGAACTATAGACCGGTTTCCCTTCTTCCTTTCATTGCAAAAACACTTAAACGAGTTGTGTTCAACCAAGTTTCTGTCTTTCTCACACAGAACAACCTCCTGGACAGTAACCAATCTGGCTTCAGAAGTGGACATTCGACCGAAACTGCTAACATTCGACAAACTTTATGGTTTCCAGTCGTGTGTGCGTTATTCACAAACAACCTGTAACCTGGAAGGTTTGTAAAACATTTACTACTGATGAGTAGTTTACACTTTAGATTAGGGGATGCAGAACGCTTTGTAAATGATTTATAATGTTTATTGAGATAATAGTACAATGTTGACATTTCAATGATTTATAAGTGATTAATAATATATTAACTAGTAACTATTAACCATTAAGGATGTTTAATTATTTCATGATGCTATTTATAAAGATAACTTATGACAGATTTATAAATCGTTAGCATATTACTTAATCATTTGTGAATGTATAGTTATGTTTTGTAAATGATTAGTTCATCATTAGCTAATTACTTGTAAATGACTTTTAAATGAATTAACAAAACATACACAAATTGTTAGCATATCACTTATTAATCGCTTATGAATGTTTTGTAAATGATTAGTTAATCATTAACTAATCACTTATAAATGACTTATAACTGGACGTTATTATACTGGGTTCGGCTTGTTGGGTCTTTTCACTGGGTTATTTTTTATTTATTTATTTTTTGCCCAGGTGCTAAAGTTTTGCTGTAAGAAGTATGAAGTTTTTCATATTTTTTTAAATTGCTGGGTTATTTTTTTTCTGCCCAACCACTAGGTTGAGCCTGCTGGGTCATTTGCTGGGTAGGCTTTGTGTTAGTCAGCGGTTGGGTTAGTGGCTGGGTCAATTTCAATGATAGCTGAAACAATATTCACACCTGTCTTTTGGGCAGGTGTGAATACAGCAACTCTGGTGCAGACCAAACAACTGTACAGTGACCCAGCTGAAGAGGTGGTCTTGGTCCAGTTCCAAACAAACTCTGGTACAGTTGAATGGATGAACCAATGAATGGATGACCTTAAGCACACATGTGGTTTTGTTTACAATTTATGGTTCACTTGCAAAAAGGGCAGTGTGAAAGCGAATTGAATTTGAATTTGGTCCGGACCAAAGCAAGTGAACTAGTGGACTTTCCAGGTGTGAATTTAAGACTGTTGCCAGTCGTCCTCACAAAGATTGTTTTTTTTTGTTTGTTTGTTTTTGTGACTGACACCGGCAACTAACTGCACCTGTTTCCAAATATGTAAGTCTAATTTAAATAATGAATAAACAAATAAAAAAAAAAAAACTTAATTTCTGAATGAAATAATTTTATACACTTTAATTATATATAAAATATTTAGAGGAAATACAGTGCCTTGAATAGTCTATACATTTACTGTAGAATGATTAAATGAAAATAAAAATAGGCTACAAATAACATTTTAAATTAATTCTGGAATAAAGCTGTGTTTAATTTTCGTTCTAACTGCTATTCAGGTTTTGTATGTGGACGCTGTTGTAGGCTATGACTTTAATGACTAATAGGCTACAAGTTCGGATCTGTTTTGTATTTGTATTAGTAGAGCAGACGTGCATTAGTAACCTGGCATGAGAGATTTCTACAGTTTCACGGTTTCTTTTTTTAAAAGGATAGTTCACCCAAAAATTCTGTCATTAATTGCTCACCCTCATGTTGTTCCAAAACCGTAAGAACTCTGTTCACCTTTGGAACACAAATTAACATATTTCTGATTGAATCTGGGCTCTCAGACCCTACATACACAGCAACACAACTGAAATGTTCCTAGGTCCAGAAACGTAGCAAGGACATCAGTAAAAGAGTCCATGTGACATCAGGGGTTCAACCATAATTTTACGAAGTTACAAGAATACTTATTGAGTGCAAGAAACCAAAATAACGACTTTATTCAACAATTCTTCTCCTCCTCATCCCATCTGAAGCGCCACCATTCTAGAGAAAGTATCACAACGCATGCGCTTGTTTCCACTTCATGTAAACAACGTTTGGAACGACATGAGGGTGAGTAATTAAAGACAGAATTATAATTTTTGGGTGAAATAAACCCATTTTAACAGTACTTAGAGATTGGGGCTATTGTGAATGAAATTAGATTATGTTGACAATGTTTGTGTCGGCAATGGAGATGTGGTAGTTTTACCAAGCGTGTCTTTCACTCTATTCTACGGTTTATTTTTCAATAGGATCAAAGAAAAGGAGATTGAAATGAACTGAATATTGAGTCTGACTCCGTCCGTAAGTTATAAATAGTGCCCGCTCACTTTTAATTCTGCCTATGCCACTGAAGGTTTGTATATATTTTATTTCATTTATAAAGTTTTATGTGCTGTATTATATATAATAATTATATTAACCCCTCTGACAAAATACTATAGAAATGTATAGTAAATACTATAGTGTTTTTAAACCATACTATAGTATTACTTGTGGCAATTCTATAGTTGCTGTGGTAATGTAACTAATATAAACAAATTATTTTACCCAATACTGTACTAAGTTTTCTACAACTATAGGGTATATTATACTACAAAACACTAGTTTACTATAGTAACACTAAAGTATTTTAGGCTACAGTATTTATTACAGTTTATCAGTTCACTTGTTAATACAGTATGCTGTAGCTTTCATTAAAATCTATAATATATAGAGTATAATACACTTTACTATGGTTCAAAAACACTATAGTATACTATAAATTACTATAGTATTTTTTCATGTGGGATTTTACGCAACACAACCTACTAGGACGAGATGTTAATCAGCAGTTTCACCTTTGTCCTTGCATAACATAAACTGATTTTATTCGATATATTACTGAATATAATTTTAATTTAATGTTAAAATATGTTCTCTAATCTCAGCACTGTTTGTTTATGGGCAGGTTATGAAGTCAGTCACAGCATCTTTCAGCTACGAGTGAAACTCGAGGCCGCGGTCTGAAGTTCGCAGTTCCCCCGGCGAACAGCAGCCGATCACTGGCTCAGATTTTGGTAACACACCAGCAAAAGAATTAGCATTATTTCGGTGAAAAGGGATTAGAGAGAATGATTGAATACACTTAAATTATAATGCTTCTTTTAAATGTTACTTTTTTATTTGCATTTTTAGAGTGTAGCTATGAGTGAAATATTTTCATCTAATAAAAAATTAAAAAAACATTAAAAAAGGCAAGAAGTTTTCATGAGAAAACAGTATTTTTATTATTATTATTTTAATTTTTTTTAACACAAATGTATGTTTTTTTTATTTAATTGTTGTAAAAATAGTGATGTGCGATCTGAAAATGGCTAAGCCTGGCATATTTATGTATATTACATCAGTTTATGTATATTGTCCTTCATAAATAAATGAATATATATATATATATATACAGTATTTATTTTTTATTTTTTTTACAAATGCGCAGATTTTTTTTTAGCAAATGCACAGATATTTTCTTACTAATGCACAGATAATTTCTTACTAATGCACATATACAACTAGGCTAAGTATAGAAATATAAAAATGAAAATAAAATAAAAATTCAGTTGGGCCTTTTAGTCACTTTAAGCTCTTTGGTAAAGCCTCAATGGTCTTTGCCTCAGATGTGATGGTTGTGATTGAGGGGCATAAGCATTCTGCTGCCTCCACAAACGGGGCTGGGACCATGTATACACTCTTGGGTGAACCCTCTGAGCTCTTTGCCCTAGATGTGATGGTCTTGATTGATGGGCATGAGGGTTCTGCTGCCTCCAAAAATGGGGATGGGACCATGGATGTGTTCTTTGGTGAAGCCTCACAGCTCTTTGCCCCAGATACCATGGTGGTGATTGAGGGGCATAAGCATTCTGCTGGCTCCACAAACGGGGCTGGGACCATAGATGCACTCTTGGGTGATCCCTCTGAGCTCTTTGCCCTTGATGTGATGGTTGTGATTGAGGGGCATGAGGGTTCTGCTGCCTCCAAAAATGGGGATGGGACCATGGATGGGTTCTTTGGTGAAGCCTCACAGCTCTTTGCCCCAGATACCATGGTGGTGATTGAGGGGCATAAGCATTCTGCTGCCTCCACAAACGGGGCTGGGACCATAGATGCACTCTTGGGTGATCCCTCTGAGCTCTTTGCCCTTGATGTGATGGTTGTGATTGAGGGGCATTAGGGTTCTGCTGCCTCCAAAAATGGGGATGGAGCCATGGATATGTTCTTGGGTGAAGCCTCACAGCTCTTTTCCCTAGATTCCATGGTCGTGACTGAGGGGCATAAGCGTTCTGCTGCCTCCACAAACAGGGCTGAGACCATGGATGCACTCTTGGGTGAACCCTCTGAGCTCTTTGTCCTAGATGTGATTGATGGGCATGAGGGTTCTGCTGCCTCCAAAAATGGGGATAGGACCATGGATATGTTCTTGGGTGAAGCCTCATAGATCTTTGCCCCAGATGCCATGGTCGTGACTGAGGGGCATAAGTATAGAAACGGGGCTGGGACCATCGATGTGCTCTTGGGTTAACTCTCTGAGCTCTTTTCCCCAGATGCAACGGTCCTTTTCGAGGGGCAGGAGGGCTCTGCTGTCTCCACAAACTGGGCTGAGACCATGGACAGGCTCTGGGGTAAGGGTTCCAATGAACTCTTTGCATTTGGTCTGCCTTTGGCAGCTGACGGGCACAAAAGTTTTGCTGTCTCCATTGCTGACTTCTCAAATAAATATGGCTGCTTGCACATGCACTGAAGTGAAAGAAGCTTTGACATCTGTTGTTCGTATTTTTCCTGCTTCGAAGCTTATATACATCTAAGTTGCCCTGTTGAAAAAAACAGACATATTCATGTAATGCTTCAACCATTTCAACATGAGTGGTTTATGAATTAAAAGGGTATGATATTAGATGCAGATTAATGTTCATATTTAATTTAAAAGAGTTTTGCTATACTTTAAAATTAGGGAACACATATTCACTATTAACTAAAATGTTCCCCTTAATAAACTATTTTTTTATTTATTGATAGGAAGTAAGGTAGTTGTTGTAGTAGTTATGTTATGGGTTTAGGGATCTAGAATATGTTATGCAGAACAAGACATTAATATGTTTTAAGCCATTATTCTAAGATGGCGCCGCAGATGGCAGCTACTGTGCTTTGCTCTTTTGTGTTTGTACTGTTTTTGTTTGTTTTTCCTGTTTTTTGTTTCTCAAATACGATATTATATATTGTGTTTTTGCTGTTTTGTACATTTCCTATTTGGATATTTGTATATTATTCTTTATTATCTGTGTCCTGTCCTGTTGCTGTCTTTCTGTTGCTGTGGAGCTTCTGTCACTATAACAAATTCCTCGTATGTGTAAACATGCTTGGCCAATAAAGCTCATTCTGATTCATTCTGATTCTGATTCTGAAAAGTTAAAAATTAAACATAAGAGGGACAAACCAATTCTACTCTGCTGCATGGATAATTCCTTTTCAGATTAGGCTTGGAGCTTGGGCAAGGTCTTACCTGCTGCCTTCGGTTATTCTTTTCTCTCCTTCTTTGAGGCTTCTGCTGTATCTTTGGCTCAGGTGCTTTCTCTGAAAAATACACTACCATGGGTTCCTCCTCTAGAGAGCACAGTTCCATGGGTTCCTCCTCTGGAGAACACAGTAACACGGGTCCCTCCTCTGGGGAACATACTATCATGGGTTCCTTCTCTGGGGAACACACAAGCATGGGTTCTTCCTCTGGGGAACACACAATCATGGGTTCCTTCTCTGGGAAAGACTCAGGCATGGGTGCTTCTTTCAGAGACTCGGCAGGTTGGTATGCTCCCTGTGACATCTTTGCTTTACTAGATAAGGACCTGCAGGGTTCTGCTGCCTCCACCGTTTCTTTGTCAAGGGAGGCTGCAAGAAGAGACAGGCATTGTGGGATCCCGGTGGGCATGAATGCTTGAGGGGAACATTCAGGCATGGGCACTACTTGTGAGGAACACTCTGGCACAGGTGATTTCTCTGAGGATTTGTCAGGCAAGAGTGTTCTCTTTTTCAGGCTTGCTTGATACTTTTGCAGCTGGCACTTCTTTGTGGAAGAAACGGGTAGAGATATTCCCACACTGAATAGCCTGGGCATGGGAGCTCCATGTGGGAAGCCAGCAGGAGAGGGTGTTTGATGAGGGGAAGATGCTCCCTGAGGGGAACACTCAGGCATAGATGCTTCCTGTGGGAAAAACTCAGGCTCAGGTGCTTTCTCTGAAAAACACGCAAGCATGTGTTCTTCCTTTGAGAAACACTCAGGCATGAGTGCTTCTTGGGGGAAATATTCAGTCACAGATGTTCCCCGAGAGGAACACTCAAGCACAGGTGATTTCCGTGGGGTATTGACTAGCAATCGTGTTCTCTGTCTCAAGGAGGCTTGGTACTTATGCAGCTGGCGCTTCTTTGTGGAAGAGACGGGTATGAAAATTCCCAGGGTGAACAACTTGGGCATGGGTGCTCCATGTGGGGAGCTAGAGGCCATGGATGTTTGATCAAGGTTAGATGCTCCCTGAGAGGAACCTTCAGGAATGAGTGCTTCTGCTGGTGATAACTCAAACACAGTTGCTCCCTGTGAGGTCTCAGCTGGCATATATACTCCCTGCAGTGATCCTGTGGAAACTGGTGTTTCCTGAGAGGAACACTCAAGCACAGGTTCTTCCTCTGAGGAGCACTCAGACAAGGGTGCTTCCTGTGGGGAACACTCAGGCACAGGTGACCTCTGTGGGGGCTTAACAGGCTTGGGTGCTCTCTGTCTCAAAGAGGCTTGAGGCTTATACTCCCGGCGCTCCTGAAACAGACATGAACGCTCTGATCGCCCTTTCTGGACATGAAGGTTCCTTGTGGAAAAGGCAGGTACAGATAATCCCAGAGTGAACAATCTGGGCATGGGAGCTCCCTGTGGGGAACAGTCGTCAGTCGTGGGTGCTCCCTGAATGAAACAGCCTACTGTTGTTGCTCCTTGTCGGAAGTACTCTGACATGGTTGGCTGTTTTAAAAAAACGTCAAATGGTCAATCCAAAAAATCATGGAATTGTGCTAATCCACTTGTGTCTGCAACACTATCTGTGAAACACTGTGAGAGAAAGAGTAAAATGTTAAGTAAAAACACAAGATCATACATTTGCATTAGGAGACTTCTGTGAACTTGACATGGTATCTTAAAAATGTGTTATCATCTCTGTTAATAAATCATCAATTATAGGAAAAATTTTAACTATTTAAACTGAATTCAAAACAAATAACAACTGTTCTTTCAAAACAAATCTTTAGGCAGAAAATTTTTGCATGAAAAAACAGGTCCATTGTCAATAGCATATAAATGTGTAAAACAAAGCTTACACAGAAGTCAATTTTTAACCAAGCAGCTGTTGGATATTCAGTGCGGCGAATTCTTGTGACCAACTTTTTTTTGCCCTTAAAACTCCAGACTGCGTGTATATTGAAATTGAAATTTTGTTGAGCAACTGTAAATGTGATTACCCATTCTCAAACGTTTTCTCAAATTCAGTTTTTACAATGTATCTAAACTCAGCAAAAACGTCTCAAGGTTACGTATGTAACCCTAGTTCCTCGAGGGAACGAGACGCTGCATCGAAACGCTTTGGGAACCACGCTCTGAATCACGTGTGTAATCAGACCAATGGATGGGCGAGACGTCACGGGCAGGGTGACGTAGAGACCAGGAAGCATAAAAGCACGTGCGGTGGAACCGGCGTCAGCCTCTAGGAATGAAGCAAGCACTCACAGGGATGCTGGAAGTGTGGCCCCGAGACGCAATGTCTCATTCCCTCGAGGAACTAGGGTTACATACGTAACCTTGAGACGTTCCTCTTCAGGAACTCAAGCTGCGTCGAAACGCTTTGGGAACGAGATGCCCACTCCGCCAGACTTTCAAATCCCTGCCTAGAGTGGATGGAGCACAGCTAGGGCGAGAGAAAAAAGGGCCACGAGTGGCTGAAGTGGGCAGGGACTGCGTCCCGAAGGCCAACTTCTGAGGAGTGAGTCTTGATCCCCAAGAAAGGGGAGAGCAGAGGACTCGAGGCTATGGAATAGCATCCTGATCCACCACATAGCATAAGCTTCTCTGGCCGGAGGCCTCAGCCTCTGGAGAAAACATGTAACCAGGGGATGTCTACCCACTAACTGGCCACCAAGAGGGGCGCGGTAGGCCGGAAACCGCCACGTAGACCTCCAGGGTGGAGTGGGTTAACCCTGCGGAGAAACGGGCCTGCACTAACTCCAGAACTGTACCAATCGGGCAGTTGGCTGGGTCGAGCTGGCGACCTCCGCACCATGAAGTGAGACTTACACTTCAGGGCATACAGTTTTCTTTGTGCTCCGGCGAGCGGAGGCCTCTAAAACTCTCTGAGCGAGAGAAGGCCTGATGACACTCGCCGAAAGAGCTGAGCTCTTGGAGCGGAGGCCTCAGCATGACGACTCTCGAATTGAGAGGAGACCTACAACACTCCACACACTAGACGTCTTCTAAGGAGACTCAGTTAGAGCATACTACTCGCAGATGCTGTCCAGGCGGAGTTCTGGCGAGCGGAGGCCTCTAAAACTCTCTGATGTAAGTAAGCACGGTCTGATATGAAAGGATTCATATAATAAACGAGAATGATGTAATGCACGTGTTGCCTCGGGGGTACATTTTTTTTTTAGAGCTGACAACGCGAACTCCGTTTCTAAGCAGGAACTTCGCTGCTATAATGATATCTTAGTTCATAATATGCTTGTGCAAACACTTTTGCAATTTTACAAGCGCATCAATGTCCTTCACATCCACCTCGGAGGAGGAAGACAGGCGGAGCGTCGAGCCCTCTCTCCGGGGGGAAGAAACCGTGGTGCAGGCTTCCGATCCCAGAGAGCGGACGCTGGATCTGATGGGAGAGGAAGAAGATAGGGGCTCGCCCGTCTCCATTCCCTCCACATGATCCATCTGTGATTCCCAAAAGCGCAGCCCCCGCTTGCCTCGGCGAAAGCAGGGCCGGCACCGCGAGTAACGCTGGTGAAAGCTCCCTCCTCAAAGAGAGCTCTGTGAGAGCAAGCATATGCAGTGACAAAACGCTTACAAAGCGGGCACTCATCTCCCTCGAGAACTGACTCTGCGTGCTCTGCTCCCTGGACTGTGTGTATCCCCAGCAGTGAGGAACTCCCTGTAATGCGATCTGCTCTCGCCCAAGTGCAGTTTTCTCTGTGGAGCTTATTTCAAGTGATTGTGTAGGGACAAACAACACTAAATAAGACTCAGTACACAAATTGACAGACACACACAGAGTAGTGGTTGTTGAATGACAAAAAGCTGAGGCTGGTTCCACCGCACATGCTTTTATGCTTCCTGGTCTCTAAGTCACCCCACCCGTGACGTCTCGCTCATCCATTGGTCTGATTACACACGTGATTCAGAGCGTGGTCACGCTGAAGGCGTTCCCAAAGCATTTCGAAGCGTTTTGACGCAGCTCGAGTTCCTGAACAGGAACAGAAAGTTCCCTTCAATGCTGTATTTTCAAGATTGGCAAATTTTGTATTTGTAAAAACAATTGAGTTTGATTTAAAATTCATTTAAAATTAGCTGGTGTTTGTCAAATGTCTGAAATTTGTTCAGTTTGTTTCAGTTGTTAAACTTTTTATGTTTATAAAAATATTTACACATTAAGAAATTTGCTGCAAATAAAAGCAGTTGAAAAAACATTATTTCCCTGCTTAGGGAATTTTCTGTCAAAGTCATGAAAAGATTAGGAGGAAACTGTAGTCCTAGATGAAAAGCATACTCACAATCACTCGCTGATAACACGGTACAAATGCGCGATGTAAAACTGCACTCTTTATGTGAAACGAATATTCTAAGGAATTAATCACTGTGACGTCACAAAGGAGCGGAGTCCTGGGGGGGGGGGGGTCACTGATCTTGAAATACTCATGACGTCATCAAAGGTGAAGCACCGCACCCTATTCTCACTCATTCATTAAATTAATAGGAAATCATATGATTTTAAATAGAAAAGAGTCAGCGTTTTTAAATCTTTAGTCTCCCTGCATATTTTTTTTACAGCATAATCGTTCTAAGCATATAAATGGTTATTTGTTTAAGTTGAGAATTTCCCCTGCTTATTAAAAAGTTCATAGCCTATTGTTACTGTAGCGAAAATATGCCTTATGAAAGCCGAATGAAGATTTTTTTTGCCCATATCCTACCTTAATTGCCCTTGTACAGTTATTCACAGTTTAAGTATGTTGTTTTGTAATATTGTTTTGTTTTGTTTTTTTTTTGTACAGTAGGCTAACTGCTACAATGATCCACCGCAGCTTGCATTTTGAAATGATGTAGCTACCATTAATTCAACAACGTAGCATACATAACACTTAGGCTATACTTTCCCTAAGGAAACTATAATTCTAGTAAAACGCAATTTACGTGGTCCTGAGATGTTGCTCAAGGAAACATTATATTATTCAGGCAAAAGCCTGACTGTATGGACTTTATTAACATGATGTTTTATTTACGAGATGATGCAATAGTGCCACATTGTAAAAAAAAAAACAATTGAGCCAATTTTAAAATTTAAGGCAACCAGATTTTTGAGTTGTCTCAACTTATTTTTGTAGGAGATTCTCAACTTTTTGTTGTATAAACTTAAAACAACAAGTTGAGAAAACTCAAAAATCTGCTGAAGCTGGCTGCCTTAAAATTTTAAGTTGGCTCAGCTTCTTTTTTTTTTACAGTGAGGGGCATAGCCACGGGTGTGCCGGTGCCTCCCACAGTGGCAGCGGGCCCACCTAAAAATAGACACAGAATCATTTTTATAATCATAATAAACAAGCAACAGCAGGTGCTCCAGCACCCCTAAGAAAGACCAAAGCACCCCCATATCATCCCCACACATAAAAAAATTAATAAATTAAAAACATTTAACTCATTACGCATGCATAACTCGTGCATTGCAATATAACTTGACATGATTAGCAGGCACACTTTTCGAAATGTCACAGCATTTTATTTTAAAAACGGATCGGTTTGAAAACATTTTAATTATTTGTTAATAAACTAGTGCTTTCTTCTCAGTCAGTGTCGGCTGAAAAGATGAAGTTGCCTAATGCCGAATCTCCACATGAACGTGTCTTGAATAGAGAAATTCAATTATTTTCATTCCAGTTATGTAATTAGATTTTTTTTTCTTTGTTGGTTCGTTTAATAGACATTTCAGGCTTTCTATTGATTTCTTTGTGAGGCAAGTAGCCGGTTCATTGCTGTGACGCGCTCCTAAAGCACAACCTTTTGGTGTTATCGGGAGTGTAGCTACATAAATAAATCAGAAAAAGTTATTTCGCAGTAAAAAAATAAATAAAGGGGCGCCTCCATGTCATGCAGTAAGCGCGATATAGGCTTGTAATCAAGTTGATATGTGCACACACTGACATACAGTGCATATTCATCTAAAAGAGGCAGCTGTGGCAATGCCGGAAACAGCAGCAGTGTGGAACAATGGCAAATTCTCTCTCTTTATTTTTTATTTTTATTTTTATTCTTTCTTTCTTTCTTGTTTGATTGTTTACAAAAATACTAGCTTTTTTACTTCACATACATTTACTACACTTACAGATAGGCTAATAAATCATCAAAACTTATATTACATACGACGACATGTTTACAGGATAATTGCCTTTATTTTCTTTAAATACAGTTCTTAATACAACATATTTGACCGTTTAAACAACAAGCTTAGCTATGTAAACTTTTAAACTGCTTAATTTGTGTGTAAAATCTATGTGAAAAAGCTTATTCTGGCCAGTACAAAATGCAACATGCAATTTAAAATATTCTTTTTCTCTTTTCTTTTTTTCACCTGGCTATTTTTAATATCTTGCAGATTCTGCAAGTTGAATGTAGACTTATGACTTAAAAGCCTGTGTCACGAATAAAGTGAAAATTAAATGAAAAGTCAAGTCTATTGCAGCATTAAATTTAGATCTGTGCATGGTGCATTTCTTTTCAAGAGTTTTTACAGCGTTTCGCATTATAACCAATCACACGATTCTGTTGATTTTGGCAAGTCAGAGTCGTTCAGAAGAGTCATCTCATCGCTGGAAAGCTGTAGTGTTGGACATAGCGCGCGCTCACTGACTGAGTTCTGCACTCTGGCGAATTCAAAAACAAGAAAGTGTTTTACATTGCATACAGCATCACTGACTATAACTTGAGCTTTTTTAGAGTGCTTACACTCACGCTAGACTCTGTGATTATTATTTGATAATGTAAATGTTATTTTCTTGCTTGCTGTAAGCTATATTTTGTTCGTTGTTTGGTGCATGGCAGTGTTATAATTAGAAACAATGTCTTTTTTATTAAACCTGTGATAATCAGGTTAAATACAAATTCAGTCTTATTAAAATATATTGTATCATAAATGGTACTTGACTTAAAGGAGTTTATGACTTGTGTGTAGTTAATGATTATGCTAGCGCGTTTGACTAGAATATAGCAGTTAAAGAGCTTATATGTGATTGTCGGTGGCTGTCTTTAGGAGCTTGAAAGCTTCGGAAATGGCTCATAAAAAGGAAGAGGACCTGAATGCTTTTACAAGTTGGACTCTAAAAGGACGGTAATATGGCGAGAACATTTCACATAAAAATATGTCAGTGAGAGGGGAGTTGGGGCACGCAAGAAAAATACAACCAGAACTATCTCTGGTCATTGTAATATGCAACTAATTTAATGTTGAGAGTTTTTTAGATTGTGTGCAATCACAAAAAATAAGTATCCTGTCCTGTGGATGATCGAGGAGCACAAGAAGAATCTGGAGGGGCACGTAGGGAGCCTGGGTTATATCAGCAGTCTATTCTGTAACGTTATGTATAGAGTCTGATATTTTTGCACATTAATCTAGCAATAAACCCAGTTTTTCTGACGCACACTCAGAGTCCCGTTTCTGGCTACGCTGCTGAATAGTGCAATATGGCTTGTATTGTAATATTGTATTTGAATTGTGCTTTTTGTTGTTGTTGTTGTTGCTACGAACACCATTCACGTTTATTTCCCGCATAATTACATAGGCATACATTGTGTTAGGTCAGCTGTCTCCTCAGAAGCTGGTCAGGAGACATGCCTTGCGATTTCAATATAGCATTAGCTAGAAAAGACCATAAACATTGCAACAATACATTTTACATATCCTAAAAACTACTACTAGGCCTACAAATAATAATAATTATTACTACTACTACCATTATAATTATTAATGTCAAAATGATTAAGGTGGCCAATCAAAGAAGGTAGCCAGATGCCATGGGACAAATTCCGTGACCGTTTTTAAAGGTGAAAGAGCGCAAGGTAAGAAGCTAAACATTTAATATTTCATTCAGATGTTGCATGATCGAAATAATAAGTAGGCTAATGCAATCACTATTTTCTGTCAGATTTTGGCGCTTTGATTTTAAAATGTATGATTTACATCACTGATTCTCAAGTGTGGTACGTGCACCACTAGTGGTAGCCTACGCGGGCTCCCTCTAGTGGTAGGCAGAGGAATCACTGAATTAAATATAAATTCATGTTAAAACAAGTTTGCAAGCTGGCTAAATGATGCCTGTGTTCATTTTTGTTTTTTGATCAGGTACTGTACATTTTTTACGTTACATTTAAGTACTGTACAATTTTATTTAACTTTTAGTTACAGTACATTTTAATTTAATAATTTAAGTGTTTTATTTACCAGTATGTAAGCACAGTGCAGTGTTAATGTTCAAACTGTATTTACAACGTTTAAAGTGGCTGACTATAATAAATATTCTTATTAGGAATAAAACTGCCTCGTTTTATCTGTGCATAGCTGTAGCTGAATGATTAGGCCTACTACGCTACTGTATTTTAATGTTGGTCATTATATGGTGGTGCTTGGAGAGCCAAATGTTTTCTGAGGTGGTACTTGGTGTAAATAGCTTGAGAACCACTGATTTACGTGATTCATGTAAATCGTGGTTGAACATGAAAAAACAAGAAGGCAGGTGTATGCATGATTAAGAGTGAATGTTTGCATTTGTAACCCTTGGCTGAGAATATTAAAAAGAAACCCGACTACGCCACCTAGGTTAACACCCAGGAAAAGAATAAAATAAACAGTTACCCCAAAAATATGAAACCCAGAAGTTACAACAATATGAAGGACCCTGCTGGTTCGGGTTGGATCAAAGACAGAGACGTGACTTACCAAAAATAACACGTTTATTTCACACCAAGGGATGAAAATCACAAATCAAAAAGATTATTCAAATTTAAAAAAAAAAAGTCTCATCAACAGTTTACCATTTAAATACCCACAGTTAAAAAGAGACCATAACAGACCCTGCGGTCACAGAAGGGACAAACCCCACAGCAAAACGGTGTCTACAAATTCATAAAGCAAGTGACAAAGAAAACCACAACAAAAATACACACTCCCCTTCTGTTAAGCTTCAGTATTACGGCTCAACCGGCATTCACTGGTGGGTATTTATACGTATAATGTTTAAAAAGGCTAGCTAGCTAAACAGGATACACATAGATTACTTTAATAAACTTACATAAAGACAAACATATCCAGAATTTCCTCACATCACACAAATCACTTAAGCAAAATAATCTTATGGAACCTCGGTGGAGCACAATGCTTCACCGTGACGATCACGCAGTCAGCGGTGCACGCCAGGCCACGGAACAGAATGCCACAATATACAGCACAGCTATACGAAAATACGTAAAACACCAACTAAAAACCACATTAAATGAATCTGGTACGAACAGCGGTCATGAATACAGGGATAAGAAAACAACAGCTAGCGTTCTCAGGCCACACCTCCGAGAAGCAATTCATAAGCTACAGCAGACTCTACATGAACTGCGCTTGCCACACCACGCACCCACTCCAAGGACGGGATCGACCAAGACTATAATTGACCACAGAGTATGAAGACACGGTAGAGAAGTCACACACACACATAAGCTTTACCCAAGATCTTTTAAAACAACGTAGATCAATCAGCTTCAATCAATGAGCCACACGTGTGCTCAATGATACTATGCAACAGCACCAGTGGGAGTGTCTTACCATCGGGGATATACCCAAACATTACGAAAAGATTAAGAAACTAAACCCGCCACACATATTTACAAATCAAAATATAATTTTCATAGTTCAAATAGATTACTTTACAATAAAAAAACACATTGGTTGGCATTTTGCAGGTTACATAATTGAGCCATTAGGTGGCGACAAGTGATTTTAGTTTTGGGAGTAATTTAAGTATTCAGTACTTTGTATTACTTTGGAGATTTGTAATGTTTTGCCTGATTCTCCTTTGGCTTCATTTTAGTTGGAGGAGCATAAACAGACAATGTAACTGGCAACATTGTGTCTAATATGTAATTTAGTCCATTTTAACTTCTTAGAACTATTTTAGCCACAATATTTCTAATGAGCCTGCTCGTGTGTCTGTGTTTCCTACACATATCTGTCTACATCTCCTATACCACAGATAAAAGAGGGGTTAGGAATTGGCAGCTTTGTTTTGCAGGTTTGCTTTCCCAGTACTTGGGCTGAGTCCATTCCCCTGAGAGCACTCTGGAAGCATGTGCTGCCAAAAAAGCTCTTGAATGCTGCCTGACTGTCACTCTTATCTGCACCATGACATCACACAATAGAGGAAATATGACTGTGCGGATCTGAGGTCAGCTGGTTGAAGATTTAGCAGAGAAGTTAACTGCTGCTGCACCGATTCTGTTGCTCAAGAAGCAACGAAAGACAGGCTGGGTAATATTTGGATCAGGAGACCCACTCAAGTAGGGCATTGGGTCAAGGCCAGTGCAAAACATAGTTTTGTGTACTCACGCATGCTGTCAGTATCAGAGGTGCGATACACAGCTGTTTAGAATTATCATGGAATTTTGTTTGGGAGAGAAAAATATTCTGGAAAGCAGGAAATTCTTGTTTTGCTTCTCATTGGAAAGCTAATGGTTATCCTCTTATAAGAAAGCTAGAGGTGACCCGAGACTTAAAGTACGTCCAAACCGTAAGTGTTAATTCAAACACTGAGCATTATGATTTACTGTGTCTACTGGACACATGGGGGAAAAAAAAGAGTAAACTTTTGCTACTTTCACATAGTGTTTGACAACTGTATTTACTAACAGGTGTCATTCAAACTCAGTATACTGTACATATTTTAGCAGAACAATATATGTTTTAGTGGACAGGTATCTTAAGTCAATTCCCCTCTTTGTTCCCACCATAGCCTTGAATATTAACCCTTCTTGGGTTGGAGCCGTCATTATTCTGGTGCCCAGTCATGAGCTTTAATTACTACACAATCCCTCTCCTCTCAGATATGTTGTCAATAACTCTTTGATTCCATTTTAGGTATTCAGTACCATTCAATTAAGATAATTCTTAAGATATTTCTATATAACAACCTCTGGTCTAACAGATCAGTATGTAGTTGATGTTATACAGAATTTAATTAAATTAATGCCAAGTTCTGTGACGCAACTCAAGATGGCGATTAACTACTTGGCACAAGCTGATTGGTTCATGTTGCATACGCAGCCAATAGACTTGCTGCTTTACATTAAAATATCTGGCTAGCATTCACTAGAGCAGTTTGCAGTGCACTTTCATAGTTCCTTTGAAACCCTACACCTTCCCCAGCTCCACCTGTATAGATCTGCTATGGGTTATTTATATGCTATTTGTGCTATTTGTTTGTCTTAAATGCTCACAGCACCGTATCAGCATGTGTATTGTCAGTAGCAAGTTCCTGTTTTAGCAGCACAACTGTTTTAAATAATATTCAATGATATTTAAGAAAAAAATGTAATCACCAAATCAGCATATTAGAATGATTTCTGAAGAATGTGACACTTAAGACTGGAGTAATAGCTTCAAAAAATTCATCTTTGCCATAACAGAAATAAATTCTATTTTAAAATGGATTCAAATAGAAGATATTTATTTTGAATTCTAATAAAAGTTCACAATAATACTGTTTTAACTGCTACACATTAAAAAATGAGTGTGGACTGCGCAAAACATTACCATTACCTTGGCAGATAACACACGTAAGAAAACATAACATTAGACTTTTTGAAATTCTTACTAATAACATCATTAAAAATCACTGAGCAGGTAAAGGACATAAATATAAAAGCGTCCAATAACCACTGGCAACTAAATTGTTTTGTATTCTTAGCAAAGGATGTGTGTTTGTTAATCGTTTGTTGTTCTTGCTCTCTCTGCTCTCTCCTTACACCAAAAGCCCTGTAAATATTTAAATAAAAGGCTCATATTTGGAGCCTGCTGCCTTACCCTGGTCCCTTGCCCTTGAGTTAGCAAATCTGCAGTGGAGTCAGCCTAAAATGACCTTTGGAGGCACCAGGGATGTGCCAGCATGGTCGATGAGATTATGTTGGTATTTTTTGTGTGTGTGTTTTTTTGCCACATATGTTTTTTTGTATTTTTTTGCCACATATGTTCTTTGGAAGCTGCCCTTAAAGTTAAGAATATAAAACCCACACTGTGGAATACACCATTAACATTTATTTTCCTTGGCTCTTCTCTGGACTCAGGTTAGAGACTGAGGAAATACAAACCAGCCTCAGTTTTTTCAGAAAAGAGGTTAAGCTGTCTATAATTGTCCATATTTTTCTAATCAGTTCATGGCACTGTTTGAAGGAGACTGACTTAAGCATACTTTGGGGGTGAATGATGCAAAATGAAAACTTTGGAGTATTTCAAACATTGGCAGAGGCTTTTGAGAGTGGAGTATTTACAGCGGGAAAAATGAAAGACATAATAGGAAACATTTGAGGCAGTGAAAGAAGGCAGGCAAACATGGCAAAAAGGACAGAATGATTCTGCTGTACACAGAACCTGAAGGGCTGCCCATATGTTTAAATGATTAAGTGATAGTTTAGAATGCACCAGGTTGCTCCTCATATGATCTTCAGTGATATTACTGTGTCTATGACAGTGAATTAAATAACAAGCAAACAACTTTGGTTATACACGTTGTAAATTTTACACCGTTTCTCTGTGTGGGCTGTGAATGTACTCAGTGTCATCAGCAGCAGTAGATCACTGTCAAACATAATATGAGCCCTGACCCACCGATTTGGACAGCAGCCAAATGACCCCAAAATGATCTATTGATGGGCTTTTCTCTGGATGATAGAGTAATGAAATGATGGCACAAACCCTGTTCTCTTGGAGCTCAGCATTGGCACAAACAGTCTGCCTTATTATTGAAAGAGAGAAATGTTTGCTGTAATTCGTCTTCAGCCCAATCTTCAAATTCGATCTGCTGACATTTAGTTCAAAGACACCGGGATGACCTGAAAACCATTTTTCCCTGATAATATTTCAGTTTTCTATCAGCTGTGTCATCAGTATAGCGATTTCAGATCGAGAAATTAATCAATCTTTGGATCTTATCGATCAAACTGCTTTGTAAAGTTGATCTGAAATTGTTCACGATTCAGTTTGATTCATTCGATCGCACGCACTGAAAGAGGGAGAGAGAGAGCGACAAAAAGAACAAGGCTGGGTGCCTTTAAGAGATGAAGACTCCTGGCTCATCGCCCGTTCTCCAATCTGCTGATGATGAGGCCTGTAATGAGGAAGGAACCGGGATCCATTTTTAGCGATGAGTTCATTCTTTACGGCAGGAAAAAAAAAAAAAAAGAGAAAGAGTGCAGCCATAAAAAGTGCAGTAAGTGTGCTCCTGCCGGCACCTGACAGCACGTCGCATCTGCACTTATCTGAACTTAGCCATCAATCAAGAGTGAACACATACTGCGCAAGAAGACGTTCATTAAAATAACGACGGACCTTAATGGCGAGGAATGCTGAAAGTTTAATGCGTTTCTGAATGTGGACCTCTTCCAAGGGTTTACACGCATCCTGTTGCATTTCTGAATTAAAATAAATAAATAGCCTAAATAACACGATAAAGCTGCAAAAGAAGCAAATAGGCTATCAGGGTCCGAATACGGCTTAAGCCAAAAAGTTAAGTATTGTTTGTTCATATTCGAAAAGCTGTTGTCTTTTTTTTTATTTTTATTTTTTTACTGACACGCCCGGTTTCACAGACAGGGCGTAGACTAAACCAGGATTAGGCCATTGTTCAATTAGGACATTTAAGTAATTTTTATAAACGTGCCTTAGAAAAAAAAAAAAACATTACTGGTGTGCATCTAAAGACAAACAAAGGCACTGATATGTTTTAAGATCAGTCAGTAAGTTTCTTTCAGTTGAAACAGCTCAGGTTTACATTTTAGTCTAGGACTAGGCTTAAGCCTTGTTTGTGAAACCGGGGGTTAATGTTTAAACTAATTCATAAACATTAATGCAATCGAGTTATTTCTTGTTGTCCACTGTTATAGCCCGCCCCCGCCCTTCTGTTCAAATGAGAAGAAACTAAAAAAAATTCAGACTCTGTCCTTACATAAAACCCAAGTTTTGTTTTCGGTTGTCCTCATGTAGGCTACCTCTCTGGGATCTCGATAAATGATTGCATGCAAAATGTCAGGGTAATTGAACCAATAGTCCCAGTTACAGGCATTCTTTTTTTAGGCATTTGTTTAGGCCTATCATTATTTTGGCACTGCAAATGGACTTATAAATTGTACATAGCCTACATGCACCAGATTCCATTACAGTTGCTTTTTAATTATCCATTGTAACAAAATAAGCCACACCCAACATTATTTATTGGTGTTTGGCAGTCATGTTGAATTAAAAGTTCGGCATGTTTTCATGACTGTTTATACAGGCATTCCAGACTTAATGGATGCCAAATTCGGTGGAGATCTGGTAAAAAAAAAAAAAAAAAAAAACCTAGGACCAGTCTGCAAAAGTATGTTTTTCAAAAAAATCCAATATGGCAGAAAACTTTTCCAGGCAGAAATAAATGAAGGTATGCGGGATGTCTAGATCATGAGCCAAGGAATCTGTGCACATAAAAAAATATTTGGTCTGAATTTCACATTTCTGTGTACATACCGTTTTAAGGCATAACAAAATGTTTAATAATAATAATAATAAATCCAAACAAAAACAAAACACTCATGTTTGTGCTCCAAGTATATAAGTTTGTACATTTCTGCATGCTTCATTTGCAGTAAAAACAAATATTCCAGGTCAAAGAAAAAAATACTCTTCACACTGAAAATCTTTTTGTTGCCACAATTTTAGGAGGCATTTGCCTGTCTGCATCATTACAGGTGTAGTATGGCTCTTTTCTAAGAAATTCAAGACTTTATTGATGTTTGTGTATAAGCCACAGTTGAAGCAGGCCAGTTAAGTTATCAGAGGGTGATTCCTGTCCTCACTGTCCCTTCATACTGAGAGTGCTCTCCTACCCCTCAAACTCACAGAACTGCAGAAACACATCCCCATAATTTCCCTACCATCCCTCTATCTGTCCAAAGACTTTTGGGTCAGGCGGTACGACTCTTAAATAACAGCTCAATAGTATGATTGTAGCACCATCTATGGATGTGAAGGGAAGCATCCTGAAGATCTCAAATATCAGCAATTTAATACCCCCTTTAAGAAAAGCAGTTAGTAAATGAATAGAGTTGTTCAAGTCTAAAAGGGACAAGAGTTAGAGGATCAAATAAAGATGGAAGACGTGTTATAACAATACATGTATTTCTTTAACAGTTCACAGACTTTTAGAAAAAATTATTTATATAAAGTGACGAAGCATGAACCTGAAAGTCACAAAATATCTATTTAAAAATTTGAAAACGTAAATATTTTAACATACCATCTTTGTTGTCCTTTTTATTTGATAAGTAAACAGATTTTAACTGTTAATATGGAAATATATTCTAGCTATACATTTGATTTATTTGTTTAGATCGGGCGATGATGCAGATTTCAGGATTTAATTCACTTTAATTTAATTTGAGAAAAGATTTCAATTGACAATATGGAAAATGTCTATTTTTAACTTTACATTTATTTATTTAGGCTAGATATCACGTTTAGATATGATTTTGATACTAATTCAGAATATTGTTTTTTTTTATAATTTAACTTAATTTAATAAAACAGACAATATGGACAACATTAAATCTATACATTTTATATATTTATTTTTATATGACAATGTTTTGATACATATTTCAGGATTATTCTACATTCTATATAATTGTTAAAAGTTAATTAAAAGAAAAACAAGTTTTTTTTCATTAGACTGACAGTTATGGAATTATTTGGAAAATATCTGTAGCTATACGTTTTATTTACTGAGATATGAAAATGTTATAATGCATATTTCAGGATATTCATCTTCTTTAAATAGGCTTCATTTTACACGACAATCATCCTCATAGTAAAGACATCTGGATTGTGTGCGTCATCACCACCACCCACTTGACCTATTGGCTGTCTGCGTCTCAGACAGCATGTCCTAAGTCCTCTCCTTC
Source organism: Barbus barbus (assembly GCF_936440315.1). NCBI lineage: Eukaryota > Metazoa > Chordata > Actinopteri > Cypriniformes > Cyprinidae > Barbus > Barbus barbus. Next base: position 18,137,095 of record NC_136733.1, on the reverse strand, counting down.
ACCTACACAGTTATTAATGAAGCTGTATGACTCACCAGTGCAGATCATTTGTGTTCACTGATCATCTGCTTTTGGAACCTCATTGCACATATTAGAAGAACGTCGTTCTTATGAACTGACTTACTAATTGAGATGTACAGTAAATGTATTCATTTTTACATCTATGAAACACGAGGGTAGATAATGTACTGTGTAAATGTTTTGTGGTGTCTGTGTCATACCTGGGGAAATAACTCTTACAAGTAATTGTTGATGCATTACTGGGTAAACATGTTGTGGTGTAAACACACTGGTACACTGTGTCATAAAAGTATACAGTGAATAGTTGTTCTTGTGCTGACACAGCTGCATGGATCATAGAAACGTTTGGATCAGAGGCTGTGCAAAATCAAAAGCTTTCATTATATATTAGGCAAAACATGGTTTTCACTTTCCTCTAAATATGTTGCTGTTTTCTTACACACGGATAATTTCCTTTAATTTGTTTTCGTATATCAAGTTTAAAGGAGTATGTTCCACACCTTCAACAGCTGCACAAGGGGTCAAACCCAGCCAAAAGTAAGAGGAAGCACTGTGCTCCCTCACCCTAGTATTTGCCACCATCTCTGCTTTCATAGAACAGAGACAGTGAATAAACGGTCATTTAGTTACATTCATTTTTTTTTACACATTATATTATTAGTATTTTATGTCATTATATATACATTTCATACATAGCTTTTAACCCTATTTACATATTTATGTTCAACATTTAAAAAAAAATCAATTTAAATAAATGATCTCTAAATCGTGAAGGCTTTGCATTATTTGGATTATTCTAGAGCTTTGCTGCCCTCTGGGTATTTTTAGGTGCATAACCTTTTCATAAGGGCAATATATGAAAATCCTGTGACATTTCAAAACAATAAAATGATACAAATTAATTATAATTTTCTAAAATAAATAAATACCCAGTTGAACTCGCTTGAATGTAATTTTATTTGATGAGTATGTTACATATGAAGGCAGCAGTGAGTGAAATATGACCCCACAAATAAATACAAGAATTATAACAGAATGAAGGATATTGTTAGGATGAAGGCAGGAGGAAATTGACACTGTATTTGCCAAACATGATTCTCTCAAAGAGCTAACTGGTAAACGTGTAAATCAACACAGAACACAAACATCCATGTACAGCACATGCTCCTCTATGTTAAACCACTATTACACACAAACTCTGGCTTCTTTATGTTATTCTGGTTTATTTGACGTGTGATCAACTGACTAACAGCATATCTTCAGATTTAACATCACTATAACTGTTAGTCCGTATATCTCAGCCTCTGTTATTTACATCAGGAATCACATTTTCTTTCATTTGAATTTACTATGCCTGTATGATGCATTATGGGAGAACATTTGTACACTATGTATATATATATATATATATAAACTGTCTGACCCCTTTAATATACTGTTTTTGTTAAAGAAATATTAAGAATAACTAACTGTATATTGCACTTGTAAAAGATAAGGGATTAGAGCCACTACATGAAGAACAGATGTGGAAATGTTACCAAAGGCCTTGAAAGTAATACGAATTAGTGTTCTGTCAGTAGTATTGAGAGAACATAAACATGCTGTCAACTGCAACTAAAAACTATAACTAACTTAGTTTTGTCCAATATCATCTCACTAAGATCTTTGTAAAAGTGGAGTATGTTGAGGTCTGTGCAGAAAAGAAAAGTGAAAATGTATCTTGGTAAAGCTGAACAAAACAGTACCAAAATTTTTCTCCATGTACTGCCACTGGGTCAACAGGTGCAAAGGTGTTTTGGGCACTGGCAAATTGATTAGTCAACACTTCCAGCATGTTCATTACACATTTATCGTCATCTTATTGCCACGACCGTCCAACAGGGTGCAGCACAGAAGCGTCCAAAAACAGTCTGTCCATGCAATGATCCATCGGGCTGAGCTCTCCAAGGTGCTTAGCTGACTGGCATTTCAATATGAAGCTGTGCATCAGTGGATTATGTGATTGTAGACACGTCCTGTTCTACTACGTCTCCAGCAATACTGATCTAAAAAAGTTTCAATGTCTACCGTTTGTCGTCATAGCTTTAAGATGGATCTGAAGCAGAGCCGGGTCTCTTTTGGTTGGTTAATTTCATGTAAATGTCAGAGCGGAGAAATCGAGGGTACGGGTCTCTTTCCATTAGTCCAAAGATTCTGCTCTGAGCCAGGTCAAAGCAGTCTGCGCAGATGTTCTCCATGTTTTCCTTGATGTGCTCCCTGGTGTATGAGTCCAGATTAACCTTGGAAATAAAACAAGAGTCTGCTTAGGACGCTTTTCATATTCATTTTGGATTGGTTTTCTGGCACATCTGCTCTCAATTACAAATTGCAAGTCGAATAAAAATAAAAAAATCTCACACAAATGAATCCTGTCCAAGAAAAACGGCATGAGACTTCAGTTGAAATCGCATTGGACATGTTATTGCTGAAAACAAGTAAACTAAGAAATAGAATTTTGATTGTTCATTTTGTCAACTCAATGCATTATTTCTTCTATTTGCACAATTCTCCACTCACACACAACTATATGTACATTTCTGTATAATTCCTGTAGGATTTCTGTATATAAATTAGATTTTTTTTTTTTTGGACTAAACCATTTGCTTAGAACTGCATTTGTAAAGTTTTTGTTACTGGAATGTCATATTTCTGAATTAAAATTGGTCTACGTTCTTCTTTTAAGCATAGATTCAAAATGTCATGGTGACCTGAGATCATAAAGAAAAAGTTATTTCAAAGGCTGACATTCTTGTACAAAAACCCTTACGTATTTTGGCATAATCTTATATTGTTGTTTCTTTCAAGTACGTAGTAAGACTGTAGTAAGATGTTATTAATATGCAAACTTTTTCCTGTCAAATCAAACTTACTGTTCTATGACCAAAATGCAAGGAGCATTTTTGTGTCAAGAAAACTGAAAAAAATTAAAATAGATAAAAGAGAAACCCTCATAACTGCATGTCATTTACATTTACATTTATTCATTTAGCTGACGCTTTTATCCAAAGCGACTTACAATTGCTATATATGTCAGAGGTCGCACACCTCTGGAGCAACTAGGGGTTAAGTGTCTTGCTCAGGGACACATTGGTGTCTCACAGTGGATTCGAACCCGGGTCTCTCACACCAAAGGCATGTGTCTTATCCACTGCGCCATCACCACCCCAATGTCTTCACATGTCAAGCTCAGTAAGTCTCTTTAAACATTTACCTTTTATGAAATGCAACATTAGTTTAAGTGGTCATGGTATAAAACATTTAGAAAGTAAATAAAAAATTAATGATTAAGATTTTTGCATTTACATTTTCTCATAATATAAATAAAAACACATTTATAAGAACTTGAAACATGCATTATTAGATTTAGGTAAACTGGACTGAAATCTTTATATTTTCACCATTATGCCATTTTTTGTCTTAAATCTGTTGAAAAAAAATATCACTGCCAGAGATTCATTTATGTATGATTTGTTAAATTCTGCACAATTGTACAAAATTTAGAATGAAGAATTATCTTTACTGAATTAAAAATGCTTTATCTTTACTGATCATCTTTACCGAATTATTAATGCCACACAGTCTGCAAATTGACTGCACATTATTTTAGTGACCAAGAAACTTAAGCTTCTTAATATGAAAACCTGAAAAACATTTTTTCATCTTACCTCTTTACAAGACTGTATGGAGATGTACTCCGTGAATATCTTCTTTGCTCTGGATGCCATTTTGGACAGTGATTTGATCCTCTTGAAGTCCTCACAGGCCAGCCAGAAGTCCAGATTCTCCTCACTGAACTCAGTTTGCAGGAAAGAGCGGAAAACCACCAGGCCATCTGAAGAAGTGAAGAGAAAATTACTCTAACGCTTATTAGAAAACGCAGAATAAGTGCTAAAGAGAATCTGGGGTAAATCTGGATTTAGATCCAGGAGCAGAGGTTAATATGGATAAACAACATGGTTTAAAACAGCAGTAACAGCTGCTGCGGTGCAGAGATCAACACAGCTGTCATATGAATGAGACATATCTTACATTTGTGAGAAAGCAGCGCATCAAGCGACTCTGCCCATTTGAGAGCTTCCTCTGGAGTCGGTCTGTGGATGTGCAGACAGAACGGTCAACAAAGCCATGACTCACACTAATGACCCATTCACAGATAATTATAGCGCACAAAATAGGCCATCTACTCAATAACTCAAATACGTCACTTTTGTTTTGATTGCACACTCAACACTCATGCATCAAAGCTCAGCCTATGCACCCATTCAGTGCTCCTCAATGACTCTCTCAATACTTAAAAACGATGATACACATATGACATGCAGTACTGTGGGTCAGCTCGGGTGAATGAGGAAACAATCATGTGGACTCACTTGTCTGACTTAAGGACTTTCTCAAGCTTGCTGGCTGGATTGCTTCCATGTCTGTCGTTGGTCTTCTTCCGCAGAAAAGTCAGACGGTTTTTCATGTCTTTGGCCCTGTGTGACAAGATAAAAGGTGATTTCACATGAATCACATCAGGTGATTTATTAGCTAACTGTTCACTCAAGTGCTTCTGGCAGGAAATATATTCCGGTTATAGCCGTGAACTTTATTGTAGGAGGAACATAGATAGTAAAGGCATAAATAATGCTTTCCTCCAGTGAACCTGAGAATGGAAAGCATTACGTCCACATCTCTTAAACCAGAACACCTAAATATCTGATGGTTACATGGCTACATTTCTTATAACATATGTAGCATGAAGAAAATTAAAGGAATAGATTAAAAAAAAAGGAAATTTGCTGACATTTACTCGGCTTCAGGATGCAGGATCAGAACAGATATGGAGAAATTTAGCATTACGTCACGTGCTCACCAATGGAAACAAATCCATCTTTAAAGGGATAGTTCACCCCAAAATGAAATTTCTGTCATTAATTACTCGCCCTCATGTGGTTCCAAACCTGTAAGGCCTTCGTTCATCTTCGGAACACAAATTGCGATATTTTTTATGAAATCCAAGAAAGGTAGTACGGACTTCGTTAAAATAGTCCATGTGACATCAGTGGTTTAACCGTAATTTTATGAAGCTACAAGAATACTTCTAGTGCACAAAAAAACATTTACTTTCTTCCGTGTCAGTCTTCGACATGCATTCAAGGAAGTACCATGACGCATCTTAATTTGTGTTCTGAAGATGAACAAAGGGTTTGAAACAACACGACGGTGAGAATTTTCATTTTTGGGTAAACTAAGGAGAAAGCAATATTATGGATAGAAGACATATTTTAGCTGGAAGCAACTATTTGAAAATGTATTACAAACATGCAGCTTAGTTTACAAGATGTTAATTGATGGACTGGACTCATGTGGAATACTTGGGGATTATTGTGATGTTTTTATCAGCTGTTTGGACTCTCATTCTGACAGCACCCATTCACTAGCAGAGGATCTATTGGAGAGCAAGTGATATAATGCAAACTTTTTGCAGATTTGTTCCAATGAACAAACTCATCTACATCTTGGATGGCCTGAGGTTGAGTAAATTTTGGGGGGAACTATTCCTTTAAGCCTATTTGTAGGAATATTCTGATTTTGAAAAAAAGGAATACTGTATTTCAATGTAAATGAAAAACTTGATAGAGCAAATAATAAAAAGTCCAGATTAAACTAAAATCAAAAGAAAAACAAACAAACAAACAAACAAGACAGTATATTTTGTGTGAAGATAATTGAGCCTATTTGTAGGGCTATAAAAAATTTTATTGTTACATTATTTTCATGATAATGAGGCATTTTTATGATAATTCTTATTACTATAAAGCAAAATGACTTTTGTTGATATAACCTTATGGTGTCAAGACATATTGCCATATTGAATAATTCCTTTGATTTGTTTTTGTTGCTTTGAGCCAGTAAAATCTGATGCTACCACATGAATCCCCTGATAAATCATTTTTGAAAATGTAGTAATGATGACAATGAATTTTTCAGCTTCACTGTCATGAAAACAATTTTACAATGCAAAAATTGAATAGTGCTCCAAATAGGCTTTATTTTTCTTAATTGCAAAATAATAATAAAAAGATTATTGGTTTTGGGGTGAAATACATCCCTAACCTGTCATTGACGGTAATAAAATTCACTCCATTAAATTGCAAATGAAGTAGAAAAAAATGGTTTGACTCACAGATTCTTGGTTTTCTTCTTTTTGACACCTGTTTGTTCTGTGTCACATTTACAGTTTGGCTTGCCACAAACCTGAGGAAGATTTACAAAAGATGTATTATAAATTAATTAAACTAAATTCAGCTACCAATTCAATTATTTTCATTGAGGTTTTGACAACGGACATGTTTTACCATATTTAATTCTAGTGACATCAAATAAATTGTGGTATTTGTAATTTAATATAGATTAATTTTGTACGCACCCTCCTTCCAGTGAAGAGAAGACAGATCTGGTGGACGGATCCTCCATTCTTGGTGAGCTCTTTCCTCAGGGTCTGTGGCGAGGGAACCGCCCAGCGCTCCGAAGGTTCCCGCTTGGCCTCTATGCAGTCGATGGCCTGATCGGAGATGAAGCGAGGAGACCGAGGCTCCTGAAGCAAACTGCCCTCGCTGTGCGTCCGTCTGTGGAGGGACCTCTGCACACACAAGCTCTGCTGCCCACTGCTAGGAGATGACTCCACCATACTCCTCCGTTTCAGAAAGCCTTCATCGTTGTCCTCGTCATCTTCCTCCTCCTCCTCATCATCATCAGTGGACGGTGAGGTCAAAGCATCTGCGTTGAAGGAGCGATCCAGGCACAGCCTAGGAATGACTAGAGGTGAGGAAGATGAAGATAAAGATGTGGGTCTGGCACCAACGCTGATGGTCTCGGAAGCACTCTCGCCCTCCCCCTGCTCCCTTTTCTCAAGTTCTGACTCTTGGCCACCTCCTTTCACCTCCTTCTGTCTGTCCTTCCAGATCTCGGAGGTCTCCAGGTATGGAGGTTTGCAGGCTTCTCGAGAGGTCGGAGCGGTTTGGTTGGCATCACCAGTGCTGCAGTGCAGGTCTGGGTAGGAGAGCCGCTGAGCTGGAGAGCTGCAGTTGGTTCTTCTCATGATGGGCGATGCAGAGGGGCATGATGGGGAACAGGGCTCAGATACACTGTGAGGGCTGAAGCCGAGCAGACCCAGATCAGCAGCCTGTTCAGCTGCTTTTGGTTCCAGCATCTGTCAATAAACAATTGAAATCAACATTTTACAAATGGCTCTGGAGTTAACAATTACCAACTTCTGTATGGCTATAAAGATTGAAGAAAAGCTGTTGATGAAAAACATGAATGCCATTTTGCACAAACAATAGCATAAAAAGAAGATCTCAGCTCTTGACACTTGTGTATCCAATGTAACATCACTAAAGCACAGTCTTAAATGTATGTACATAAAAAATAATGTATTTTTAAGTAAATGAAAAACATGATACATTGCAAATAATAAATACATTTTATTAAAATTACAACCAATACAGTATCGGAACCAATACAGAATTGTGCATTATAAGAAAAAACATAAAATACTGTATTTAATGTAATGAAAAACACAAAAAATGTTTTGTAAAAAATTAAAAAATGTATTTTAAATACATTTTATTATACATTAAATACATATATATATATATATATATATATATATATATATACAGTTGAAGTCAAAACTTTACATACACCTTGCAGAATCTGCAAAATGTTAATTATTTTACCAAAATAAGAGGGATCATACAAAATGCATGTTATTTAGTACAGACCTGAATAAGATATTTCACATAAAAGATGTTTACATATAGTCTACAAGAGAAAATAATAGTTGAATTTATAAAAATGACCACGTTCAAAAGTTTACATACACTTGATTCTTAATACTGTTTTGTTACCTGAACGTTCAAAAGCTTTTTTTGTTTAGTGATAGTTGTTCACGAGTCCCTTGTTTGTCCTGAACACTGCCTGCTGTTCTTCAGAAAAATCCTTCAGGTCCCACAAATTCTTTGGTTTTGCAGCATTTTTGTGTATTTGAGCTCTTTCCAACAATGACTATGATTTTGAGATTCATCTTTCCACACTGAGGACAACTGAAGGACTCATATGCAACTATTACAGAAGGTTCAAACGCTCACTGATGCTCCAGAAGGAAAAACCATGCATTAAGAGCCGGGGCATGAACATTTTTTGAATTGGAAGATCAAGGTAAATTTAACTTAATTTGTCTTCTGGAAAACATGTAAGTATCTTCTGTAGCTTCTGAAGGGCAGTACTAAATGAAAAATATGATATTTAGGCAAAACAAGAAATATTTACTCATCTTCATTCTGTTCAAATGTTTTCACGCCATGAACTCAAACGCTGTTATAAGAATAGCTTAAAAAAATCTTGCAATATTATTATATAATTTATTATTTTAGACAAAATAGGTGAAAATAAGAATGTTTTGAAAATACTGTTATTATTTTTTCACATATATAACATCAACAGAATGTAAGAGCTAAAAGCTTAAGAAAAGTAGAAGCAGTATAAAACCAACTACCTAAATAAACTACATTAGAAATGAATGAATAAATGAAAAAAAAGAATACATAGAATCTGCAATACTCCATTATATTCATTACTGTTTTCTAATGTACCAGGGGTACAGGTAGAGAGGAAATGGAAAGGCAGAAAGAGAAAATGAAAGAAAAAAACCCTGAAAATTGTATTATATGTCTCCCTATCTTAGAGGAAAAGGTTAATGTATTCATGCACCCTACACATCCAATCAGTTCATAAAGTAGTTTGCTGGCAGCGCGATTCACAGCACTGCTGCTCTTTAAAGACACAGCACAGAAGATCTGAGACAAGGAGGCAAACAAAAATGACTGATGTGTGTAGATAGAATGCCAGAAGTACTATATGATGCTCACTCAAGTATATGGTAAACACTTTGTGCAATAACCAAGATCATTAGATAATAAGATTTTACTTGAACAACTTCACAGTATAGTCACGTTTTTTATCTTGTTAAGATACAATGCATTTTCAAACTTAAATATTTCAAAATAAATGTATAGATCCAACATTCACACACACACAAACCTTTATGCCAGTCATATCACACTGAAAGTGCTATAGATGAAAAACTCCTATTTTCCACCAGTCACACTGCGAAAGCACAAGGCACACAAAGAACATGCAGAAAGCAACAAGTAAAAAACCTCACCTTCGTAATGTTTTGTCCCTACAAGCACATAATGTAGTCCTCCATCATACTAGCATGCATTACAACAGCCCTGTTTTCTCTCTCTACACTCTCTTTCACGCCGTTACATGCGCGTGTCTGTTTGTGCTAGTCTGATGATGATGATGTCGCTGCTCTCCTGATGTCACTCGCCCACCGAGTGGAGAAAGTGAGAGAGAGCATGAATAAGAAACGGGGAATAAACATTATGCTTAACTCGTACGTGCACTGTATGGAGTGAAGCGAGCGTCTGTCACATAACAGTCTGCTGAAGTAGATCACAAAATCATAATTGGCCATATTTATGTTCTTAAAGACTCCATGAACTCAAAATAGGAATTTTGTGCTATTAGTCCTGGTCTTTTAGCTTAAAAACCATTTATATGCTCCTCTACGCCCAAATGTTGATGAAAATGACTTTGTTTTACTCATTTAAAATTTACAGTTTACAGGGAAAACACCAAAAAAATATTAATGTTGATGTTGCACTACACAGATTTATATGCAATCAGATTCTCTCTAGCATCTCTACCATCTAGCAAATCATGGTTCATGACTGACTTATTAAACTCACTTGCTTTTTGCAAATATCTGTCTACAGTATCTACTAATATAATATATATATATATATATTCAGACACCTTCGACATTTCTCACATTTTATATATATATATATATATATATATATATATATATATATATATATATATATATATATATATAAAATGTGAGAAATGTCGAAGGTGTCTGAATATATATATATATATATATATATATATATATATATATATATATTAGGGGTGGCACGGTACATGTATTCGTACCGAACCGTCATGGTACGGACATCACGGTCCGGTGCATGAGTTAGCAATGCTGGAGAGGATGTGTGTGTTTTTATTTTAATTTGTTTGTGTGTGTGTGTGTGTGTGTGTGTGTGTGCGCGCTCCGACGCGATCACTTCAACTGTTTCCTTATACCAGCAGAATCAACTTTAAACACTTATTGTCTTATTAATAATCACTGTATAAAGGTCTGCTTTTATTTGTGTACACTCACAATGAAAACAAAACAGATTTTATATATATATATATATATATATAAAACGTAATATTTAGTATTTTCTAGGGATGCACGATATTATCGGACTGCTATCGGAATCGGCTGATAATGGCTTTAAATGTAAATATCGGCATCGGCCTGATATGAAAAATTATGTTGATATGTCTTGCCGATAAGAGGAATGGGTTAACTCACATGTGCTCAGGGTGTGCTAGTGATTAGATCATGTCTGCAGTGAGGCTCATTCTTGAAGCAAAGTTTTGTCTGAATGACGATTAGATTGACTGTTTTGGATTGCTGCATTTAATCTGTGAAAGCACATACGCGTTTGGTGTGTGATAAACAGTGATCGCACGTGCAGCGACAGCAGTGATAGCCTCCCCCGGGTCCTAATGCCCGTTCAGTAAGGAGTTTTAATCTGTAGGGGGCGCTGTTGGCCTACTTCTAATTAAATTAAAATTAAAATAGCCTACACAAATAACATTTAGACTGTGTTTCTGATTAAAAGTAATTTATGTCATAAAATAATGAGTATGTTTTATTTTAAAGGTCAGAAGCTATAGCTTACATGAAAAAAAATCACTAACATGGCACTTGTAAATTAAATAATTTATATATATTGAATTATGCATTAATGTGTAACATGTTTTATTTTTTAAACAAATTATGAGCTCTAAAAGATTTTCTGAATTTTTACAGCTCTTTTGTTTTAGACCATCTACAAATGTTAAATTTTAAAATAAAATGTTAGGGTTAGCACTGAATCTTTCTGGGGGAAAGAAATGCAGCTATTTATATAGTTTATTTATAGTTATTTTCAAAGCTTGAATGTACTGTTAAAAAACCTTCATTAATTTTAATTTAATTCTAATAAATAAGACCAAAATTAAAAGCGTTTCTTATAATTTCTGCACAGGAGAGACTCGGTGTTGTTTCCAAACAAAAGGAAATATATCGGTATTGGCATCAGTATCGGCCAAAATGAGTTGGAAAATATCGGCATATCGGATATCGGCAAAAATCCAATATCGTGCATCCCTAGTATTTTCACATCTAGATGGAAAAAAATTGTAATTTGCACTACTGTCTGTTCAAAATAAATGAAAAGAAACTGAGCATAGTAGATTTCTTCTTTTTTTTTCCTGTTGTACCGAAATCGTATCGAACCGTGACATATGTGTACCTTGCCACCCCTAATATATATACAGGTCCTTTTCAAAAAATTAGCATATTGTGATAAAGTTCATTATTTTCTGTAATGTACTGATAAACATTAGACTTTCATATATTTTAGATTCATTACAACACAACTGAAGTAGTTCAAGCCTTTTATTGTTTTAATATTGATGATTTTGGCATACAGCTCATGAAAACCCAAAATGCCTATCTCAAAAAATTAGCATATCATGAAAAGGTTCTCTAAACGAGCTATTAACCTAATCATCTGAATCAACTAATTAACTCTAAACACCTGCAAAAGATTCCTGAGGCTTTTAAAAACTCCCAGCCTGGTTCATTACTCAAAACCGCAATCATGGGTAAGACTGCCGACCTGACTGCTGTCCAGAAGGCCATCATTGACACCCTCAAGCAAGAGGGTAAGACACAGAAAGACATTTCTGAACGAATAGGCTGTTCCCAGAGTGCTGTATCAAGGCACCTCAGTGGGAAGTCTGTGGGAAGGAAAAAGTGTGGCAGAAAACGCAGCACAACGAGAAGAGGTGACCGGACCCTGAGGAAGATTGTGGAGAAGGACCGATTCCAGACCTTGGGGGACCTGCGGAAGCAGTGGACTGAGTCTGGAGTAGAAACATCCAGAGCCACCGTGTACAGGCGTGTGCAGGAAATGGGCTACAGGTGCCGCATTCCCCAGGTCAAGCCACTTTTGAACCAGAAACAGCGGCAGAAGCGCCTGACCTGGGCTACAGAGAAGCAGCACTGGACTGTTGCTCAGTGGTCCAAAGTACTTTTTTCGGATGAAAGCAAATTTTGCATGTCATTCGGAAATCAAGGTGCCAGAGTCTGGAGGAAGACTGGGGAGAGGGAAATGCCAAAATGCCTGAAGTCCAGTGTCAAGTACCCACAGTCAGTGATGCTGGTGTTGGTCCACTGTGTTTTATCAAGGGCAGGGTCAATGCAGCTAGCTATCAGGAGATTTTGGAGCACTTCATGCTTCCATCTGCTGAAAAGCTTTATGGAGATGAAGATTTCATTTTTCAGCACGACCTGGCACCTGCTCACAGTGCCAAAACCACTGGTAAATGGTTTACTGACCATGGTATTACTGTGCTCAATTGGCCTGCCAACTCTCCTGACCTGAACCCCATAGAGAATCTGTGGGATATTGTGAAGAGAAAGTTGAGAGACGCAAGACCCAACACTCTGGATGAGCTTAAGGCTGCTATCGAAGCATCCTGGGCCTCCATAACACCTCAGCAGTGCCACAGGCTGATTGCCTCCATGCCACGCCGCATTGAAGCAGTCATTTCTGCAAAAGGATTCCCGACCAAGTATTGAGTGCATAACTGAACATAATTATTTGAAGGTTGACTTTTTTTGTATTAAAAACACTTTTCTTTTATTGGTCGGATGAAATATGCTAATTTTTTGAGATAGGAATTTTGGGTTTTCATGAGCTGTATGCCAAAATCATCAATATTAAAACAATAAAAGGCTTGAACTACTTCAGTTGTGTTGTAATGAATCTAAAATATATGAAAGTCTAATGTTTATCAGTACATTACAGAAAATAATGAACTTTATCACAATATGCTAATTTTTTGAAAAGGACCTGTATATATATATATGTCAAATCAAAATGTATTCAGACACCTTTGACATGTCTCACATTATCGCAGTTTATTCAATGCAGTTTAAAAAATGGTAATAAAATACGTCAAGAACTCAGTTAAACTGTGCCAGAACAAATTCATCTTGATAATGTCAGATAACTTTGATAGAAAGGTATGTAATGAATTACAATCAACCAAAAATTATTCATGTATTGAATTTAAGTACACAATTAGATATTACATATTTAGGTCAACCAATTACCAAGCAATGCTTAATTTTGTTCTGTCTGTGATGTACAAAGTTTCCATTAGCAATTAAAGAAAAAACACTTGAGCAAAACATGGTCAGGTCAAAGTGTCTGAGTAATTTTTGGCCCCAATTTCTTTTCAATTTTACTGGTAGTCCAGTGTATGACTAATTTTTGGGTATAATATGTCATAGTTCACTTTATTTTGTTATCCTCACTTACATAAATGAACTATAGTGTCCTGCACCCACTAGAAATTATTCAGACACTATATCTGGTGTCTGAATAATTTTTGGTTTGACTGCATTCTTCATATACACACACACACACACACACACACACACAATTTACATCCTGTAAAATAAAAAATAAAAAAATACATTTATATCATTTATATACATATTTCTGGTCTTGCGCATACTGTTCTGAAGGGAAATTATTGGTTGCACAATCTTTGATAAAACTGCAATAATTTGCTCCACCTCTGAAACGATTTTCCTTTTCAGCTGATGTCATCAAAACCTTTTATTTTCAGCTTCTGCCCTGCAACCACAGACCTTTCTCGAACCAATCAGTTCCTAATGGATAAAATGAAGTACCGTCCTACATTTTTTTTCATTGACTATCCCATTTTACTCAGGATACGTCACATTACAGAAGCATATGTTTCATGCTGACTTCATAGAAAAAGAGAGAGAAATTAAATACAGATAAAGCTCTTGAAATTCAAGGTAATTTTGCAGATGCGAGTCCTGTATATAAACCTCTACTTCTCCAGAGCGATAATACTCCATAACTGCTTAAGATATGCAGACATGCTGTAGTTAAAAGCGAGACCCAAGTGAGTGTTTTTGCGAGCGAGTGCACTTGTGTTTGATTTAATACCTGGTCAGGGCCTATTCTGTCCCTCAGGGCGAGCTGCTTGTCAATATTGTCTCTCAGACACTGAACGACCCTCCTCTTCTGCTCGGATGAAAAGGCTTCCAGGCTGAACAGACATTCGGTCCTCTGCAGAGACACACAAAGACAGTATGTAAGCAACATTGATGGAGTGATTATGAAATAATGTCTGTGTATGTGAGAGAAAGGACAGAATTACACATCACAGTCTTATTAATCTGAGGAACAAGAGGGACTCGAACATTTTTATAATGCAAGGATGTTCCACCTATACAAGACCATCTCTCTAAAGAAACCTCAGTGTCATGCGCTGTTATGCAGGAGAACAGCATATGAGAGATGCAATCATACTCACACATTCATGTCAGTGTGTGTGTGTGTGTGTGTGTGTGTATGTGTGAGGTGTTGTCAGGGAGATGGGCAGATGGCTGGGTCGATGAATGTGTTTGCTCGAGTGAGCAGGCTACGTCTTTCAGGCACGTTTACTCAGGAGAGAAAGAGCAGCTTTAAAGGCTCTAATATGTGACGTAAACCCCAGATGCAAGAGGCCCTCCATATAACAGCCGCACAGCATTTACATCCTGTAAACGTTTACCACAGGGCCATCCTGTCAGGTCAACGCTTCGATAGGAAACGCATTACATTGCGCGTGATTTGTAGTGCACAATGTTAAACATGATGTGTTGTGAGCAGAGATCTGCGCTGAACGAGTGGGTCGGTGGTTAGATGCAGGATCTCACCTCTATCCAGTAGGAGATGTACAGCCGCAGTTTGTCTGCAGGAACTGGAGAGAAGAAGACAGAAGTGTGAATTTCTTCATCTCGAGGCTGTCAGGGTTTTTTTTCTGTCCTGACTCTGGGGGATGTGAACACCCACATGTACTCCGATATATGTCACCAATATGTGGACTGCATAAAGAGAGTGCTATTCAAATTTACTAAAAACAAAGACTACAAGGCATTACAAGGATGTGTTCATATTTTTATATTTATAAAAACATATTTACATGAACATTGCTTTCATTAATAGAAATATAGCTGAAATAAAATAAATATAAATATTAGATGAAAAACAAACTGAACAAACTAAAAAAAAAAAAAAATGTTAAATAAGTTTAAGTTGAAACACTAAAGTTCTGAAAAACTGTTTTCATGTTTTTACGTTCCCAAACAAACATGTAAAAAGCATATACAATTACTAAAATTTTATAAATACTATAATAGTAAATAAATAATACTAAAATCTAATATCTAATCGAATCTAATATAATAAAATATTTATATTTATAAAAAAAATTAGGTAACACTTAAAGCCTTTATGTATAACGCATTATTATAATAGGCTTATTAAAGGGTATAATGCATTATAATTACTCATAGTGTAACAATGAATTGATAAGTGTTATAATGTATTAACTGTGTGGTTACAAGTATTCATGAGATTGTACAATGCACTATAAGGTGCATTACAAGCCATAATTAATGCATTACAACTATTTTAAAATGCATTATACAAAAAGGCTTTAAGTAAATTGTTACCAAAAATGATTTATTTTCTGGGAGGGGTAGGGTTAGCTAAAATCCTATTCCTGTTGGTCCTGTTCTGGTCAAGGGAAGCCAATATTGTGATATTTGGCAACTCTCTGCACGTTTAGGCCCGTTTTCTTTAACTGCACAGTCAAGAGCCTCGTCTATACAACTAACTTCATATCCGAAAGGACAAAGGTCAGCACAGTGATGGCTATTTCAGAAAAAGAGATGTCAAATAAAGGCTGAAGATAGAATTGCCCTATGTGCCACATGCTGCAGTATTTCTGTTCTCAGGAAGGTAAAGAATACACTGTCCCGCCCACCCTGCTTATAATGGGCCATACCGGAGACACGGCCATTGTTCCCAGCAGACACAGAGAGTGAAGAGAGCTACGCTCTCATGAAACACACATACTCATTCCCACAGTCCTGACGCCTCCTTCCTGACTATCGCTACTAACACACGGTCACAAATAACACAGGGTGGACCTCCTTAACATCCCCTCTACGCTAAACAATCAACTCAGAGAGATGACATACAGATAGACTGAATCATTAAGACAGACTGAAAAGTTGACAGATAGATAGATAGATAGATAGATAGATAGATAGATAGATAGATAGATAGATAGATAGATAGATAGATAGATAGATAGATAGATAGATAGATAGATAGATAGATAGATAGATAGATAGATTTCCTTATAGTCTAACATTTGAACTCATTACATGAAGAAATTTAGCTCACTTCAGGATGTTTACCTCAAGCAGATGTAAACAAGGCACTAGCACTGCTTTTGCTCTCACTCTAAAACGCAGCAACACATTGCAGGGCACAACAATAAGAATAACCGGATGGCCCAGGGCCAGTGTAAGAGTTTTGCGACAGCTGACAGAAATAAAACTCGTTCTATCAGACCAAAGCTGCATTGTCACTATGTTTGTTGATCATGCACATGTGCTTTTTGTTCCTTGCAAACTTATCTGTGATTTATTAAACATTATTTTTTTGAATACTGCTCATTTAAATAACCCATAGATGCCAATTTTTTTGGGATAAGCATCGAAAAAACAGTCATGATTTGCACATTATGCCATATGTTTTCAAGTGAAAGTGTATGTGCATGATTTTTTAAAATCTTGTATAGCTTTTATACAGCAACATTACAGTAATGGTATTATTAAGAGCATAATAAATAATATGCATTTTTTTAAAGACAACTATTTTTAAAGAAAATTATTCTTTTAAAGACACATATGTACCATATGAACTTCTGTGTGTGGAATGTAATTTACTTGTTTTTATAGATATACATTTATGCTGCGATTACATATGAAAAATAATGAAAGACACTGATTGAGCAGCTGCCGGATAAGTGCACAATCAAAAATTACATGCTTTATATATTAAGCTCTTCAAACTAAATAATAAGCTTGCATGTTTTTCCTCTGTTGTACTGAACAGTGATTTAAATATCATGCATATATATTTATATATGAAGAGTTTATTTGCAAAAACAGATAACTATCTGATAACTATCATATAACTAATTATCAATTTTGATGATAACATTAAAAACATGATTTTTGCATGATATATATATATATATATATATATATATATATATATATATATATATATATATATATATATATATATATATATATATATATATATATGTCTTATGTCATGTCATATATCATGCAAAAATCATGTTTTTAATGTTATCATCAAAATTGATAATATATATATAAAATGAAAAATGATGCTCAGAAGGTAAAAATCCCCACCTGAGCAGAAAAAAAACAACTGACTTTTGAACAAATAATATGTATGGACAAAAAGCTGGACAAAAAACATAACACAAAGTCTTCTTCACAGAGTTAGTGGAAAATAGTAGTACGTACCATCCTGCAGCTGTATCTCATGGAGGTAGAGTGGACTCTGTAGTACATTACAGCGGCCCGGTTCATCTTCCCTGGTCAACAGCATCAGATCTGTGTAGATGAACACTGTAGTCTATAGAGGGCGATACAGACAACAATCAGAGCCACACTGAAACATCTCGGTCTGACCTTCTTGTCACTCACTCAGCTTCTACCAAGTGAAGACAAACATAATTCTTTATAATGGAAAACATGAGCCTTGATCTTTGACTATTTGTAGCGTTCATTTAGACTGGAGAGCAGACGTAGAATGAACTGCACTTTTCTCGATGGTTTAAATAATATCACACACCTGTAACACCTGTTAAAGTTGCGTTGAATCAGGTAAAGTCAAGTTGAGGTCATTAGGAAAGGGAAAAGCTCTGATTCCCACACAGAAAGCAGCAGACAGGTTGCGCTGCTTTGCCTTTCATGGCGCCCATTGCTCAGGCTTGGAATTAGGCCAGCTTAATAAAAGCAGCTGATCTAAATCACAGGCAAACACACACACGCTCGTTCTAGGACACTGGAGGAATGCGTTTAGTGATGTACAGCTCATCCTTCTTAAACGCTCTGATCTTTAGAAACTCTTGACTGCATTACTCAAACAGGTCTCTCGGCAAAATTGAGGTCAGCTGGCATGCAGACGGGGGCCCTGCGAGAGAACACAAAGGATGTGACAGACTCTCAAAGGGAATCGCTATAGATACGAAGTCGGTTTTGGAGGCTATTGTGGCACTCAGAGATTTATCTTTGCACAATATTGCTCATGCTGAGGAAGCTGAGGTCATGTTATTCCCAAACTGCAGGTTTCCTTTAAAGCTGCAGCAGAAAGAAATCTCAGATCAAGGTATCTGCTTCCATGCTATGTGGAGCGCATATTTTGTGTCAGGCATTACTGTCAACGAGACAAATATTCCTGTAGTTCCCAAACAATCGTTCAGTGAAACAGATCTAATAGAAAAGGTAGTGTTTCGTCCATCTCGGGAAAACATCAGGGTCACCGGACTAGCAGGCTTTTAGAGGGGTATCATGACAACAAGCTCAAATCTGAGTGAGCAAAATAGTCAATTCTCCTGAAAGGGGACACCAGCTCTAGGTCACCTTCAGAGCCCACAAACAAAACATTACAAGAATCGCTTCTGCATATTTTATCCAAGACGAGATGTTGTCTCTTAAGCTAGATTCCTGGAACCAGATCAAGGACTTGCTTAAAAGGATCTAAACGTCATCAATAGTTAAACTAAATGTAAAAACGTTGCATGTTTTGGACATGGCAATGCAATCTGCAATGAATGTTGACAGATTTATCTGATATAAAATACAGGTCCATCTCAAAAAAATTTCATATCGTGAAAAACTTCATTTTTTTGTAACTTATTTCAAAAAGTGAAACTTTCATATATATTTTACATTCATAACATGTAAAGCAAGACATTTGAAAAGTGTTTTTGTTTTAATTTTGATGATTAGTGCTTACAGCTCATGAAAGTCAAAAATCCAGTATCTCAATATATTAGAATATTTATATTTGAGTTTCATTAAACGACCATCTCTACGGTATAAATTCAGGGTATCTCTTGTTCTTTGAAACCACAATAATGTGGAAGACTGCTGACTTGGCAATGGTCCAGAAGACAATCATTGACACCCTCCACAAAGAGGGTAAGTCACAGAAGGTCATTACTGAAAGGTGTGGCTGTTTACAGAGTGCTGTATCAAAGCATATTAAATGCAAAGTTGACTGGAAGGAAGAAATTGGGTAGGAAAAGGTGCACAAGCAACAGGGATGACCGCAAGCTTGAGAATACTAGCAAGCAAAGCTGATTCAAACACCTGGGAGAGCTTCACAAGGAGTGGACTGAAGCTGGAGTCAGTGCATCAAGAGTCACCACGCTCAGACATCTTCAGGAAAAGGGCTACCAAGCCACTTCTGAAACAGAAACAACGTCAGAAGCATCTTACCTGGGCTAAGGAGAAAAAGAACTGGACTGTTGCTCAGTGGTC
This sequence comes from Barbus barbus, assembly GCF_936440315.1. Lineage (NCBI taxonomy): Eukaryota > Metazoa > Chordata > Actinopteri > Cypriniformes > Cyprinidae > Barbus > Barbus barbus. The sequence goes on along the minus strand of NC_136733.1, from coordinate 18,117,345 downwards.
CAAAGTCCTCTTTTCAGATAAAAGTTAATTTTGCATTTCATTTGGAAATCAATGTCTGGAGTCTGGAGAGGCACAGAACCCAAGCTGCTTGAAGTCCAGTGTGAAGTTTCTGAAGTCAGTGATAATTTGGGGTGCCGTGACGTCTGCTGGTGTTGGTCCATTGTGTTTTATCAAGTCCAGAGTCAATGCAGCCGTACACCACAAGATTTTGGAGCACTTTATGCTTCCATCTGCTGACAAGCTTTATGGAGATGCTGATTTGCTTTTCCAGCAGGTCTTTAGCACCTGCCCACACTGCCAAAACCACTTCCAAGTGCTTTGCTGACCATGATATTACTGATGATATTACTGTGATATTACCAACATGCCTGACCTGAACCCCATATGGAATCTATGGTATATTTTCAAGAGAAAGATGAGAAACAGTCGATCCAACAATACAGACGAGCTGAAGTCTCAATAGTGCCTCAGCAGAACCACAGGCTGATCGCTTCCATGCCATTCCTCACTGATGCTGGAGTTTGTGCTAAAGGAGTCCTGACACAGTATTGAGTGCATAATTGAACACACTTTAAAGAACTTGAACTTTTCAATGCTTTTATTTTTGGATAAACTAGCCAAGTCTCTAATATCTCAACTGTTTCTCCAACAGAGCAATGACAATAAAAGGAAAGCAAATGAAGACTCGTGCTTGCTTTAGATGTTTCTACTGAGAAGCAGATTAGTTTCTATCTCAGAAGAGTTTTCATCAATCTTACAAATTGTGCTCAGAATTTACCAGTCTGCAATCAAAGGTCACGAATCACAATATGAACCTAAACATTTCTCATCAAAAAATTATTTGGGATATGCCATCCATATTATTTGTATGGCTGTATAGTCTTATTATATGCTAACATTTGTCTCAGTTATAAATACATTTGTTAAAATGTAAAAGAAAATTGATCATTAAATACAAAAGAAAACTAAAAAAAACAACAACCACCTTCTGAGCAACACATTTTTCTCTGGGGAGAGTGTGAGATAGTGGCGTTACCTTAAGAGCTATGTGTTTACTGTCATGAAGGATCATTTCCTCTGACAACATCAGGACTCTCTCTGGGCTGCACAGGTCCAGTGGCTGCAATGCAATTAAAGACTCATTACAGCTACACTTTGTGCATCATGTCAATCATGTTATTTGCAGAAAGGTGTATCAGTATAAAACACATTCTAGATTAACATGAAATGCCAAGCAATGACAGTAGTATGCTGTGGTGTGGCATATTATACTCCCAACTATTTTAAGCAACATATTTGTTATTTGTATAATTATTATATGTATAATTCTTATACATATGTATTTGTTATTGATAACACTTGTATAATACACTTAACACAAACCACTGATCTTTTACCTCTAGCATAATAAACCTGGAAGATAAACAGATCCTGAACATACCTGAACAAAAACTGGGAAGATGAGAATCTTGGGGGCCAGACTGACGTATGTGCCATAGTTGGAGTGAGGCAGGTGGGACTGGACGATGGTGCAGTTCTGGTAGTTGGCAAAGCTCTGTCTGTAGGATGAAGGAGGCATGGTGGTGGTCTTACTGTTTATAGACCTGCACAAGGTGGCTTGTGCTTGCAGCCCCCCATTCTGCAGGTAGTCTGGGCTCTGCTGCACTCCTCTGCTAGTCTGATAGATTCTTCCTATGAATCGACATAAAATAGCATCAAAAAAAATTGTAAAAACATACCACGCTATTATGATCATTTTTGGACATGGACCATGTTATTATTTGAAGTACCCTCAAAGGCCTCAAAAGTGTAGGGCTGGTTCTATTTTTTCCTTTTTAAAGAAGACTTATGCTAACAAAGGCAACATTTATTTGCTCAAAATTACAGTAAAAATGCTAATACTGTGATATATTATTACAAGTTACATTTTCGTTATGGCAAAGCTGAATTTTCAGAGAAGCAATTACTTCAGTCTTCAATAGATGAATAGGAAGTTCAAAAGAACAGCATAATTTAAAACAGAATTTCTCTCTAACGTTATGCATTTACTACCACTTTTGATCAATTTAATGCATTCTTTAAAAATAAAACAAAACAAATCAATCAATCAATCAATCTTTGAAAAAGAAATCATTTCTTAAAAAACATCTTATTGACACCAAACTATGTGCACATTAATCATTCACTATGGTTATGAGCTTCTTGAAACAGCCATCAGTCATTTCATTGCAACACTTGGGGATCACAATCACCCTACTTGCACATTTTTAAGCTTTTTTCCTAAAAAGCATGAGCAGAAATTTTACATTTCAAACTGAGACAAGTCAACATCAGATCTTTGCCTAAACATGTGGAACAGAAGCATAAAACCTTCTCATAGGCTGTCTTACCTAGAGTTCCCAGTGTGCCATTGGAGTCAGAATACACTGGCTGCAATATCTGCAACATTAAACATTCAGTAAGCAACATGTCACCCCACTCAAATTGAGCATGAATACAATTGCTTTCAGATTCCCACCTGGTTTCCAGGGCTGACAGGAGAGAGGATGATGTAGTTGTCACCGTTTGATGATGTCACACGGGTACCTTTGAGGGTCTGTGTGCGTGTTTTATAGTCATTTTCTTCTCGTTTGCCAGTCCAAGACCACAATGACTCCCCTACTCCGTTTCCTGTGTTATCAGGGCCACTTCCTTTTTTACGGCGACCCTGTTTGTGATTGGTTGGTCGAGAGAGTAAAGGTGGGGTTTTGTTTTGTGTCTTTGCAGTTGAAGAGAAAGAATCAAACCCGGAGGGTTTGTAGGAAGGTCTGTGGATAAGCCCCTCATAGTAAGGCTTCATAATAGGCACTGTCCTCCACACCACCACTGTGATCTCATTACGACAATTCCTGCAGGAAGGAGGATGATTTTAACAAGAAGCCATAAATGTATTTCAAAAGAGGGCAACTATTATCTAAAATCCACTTTTACATGGTGTTTGGACATAAATGTGTGTTGGCAGTGTGTGAAACCTACAATAATAAAAATCCACCCACTCCTAATTTTTTAATCCCCTTTAAACCAAGTCAGTCTCACTAGGCCTGCCGTTTTGACTCTCACCACAGTGTGACGTCACATTTCGGAGGGCCAGGCCACGGGGGTTGATTGACAGCCCTGCATTGCCAAAGTTTCGCCCTGAGTGGTTGTAACCTGTCCATTAATTTTCTCCACGCTCGAGCAGCTGTAACGTCAACAATGTCTCACAAGCAATCCCGGTGCTCTGTGTTTGGATGCAAGACTGAACATAAGAGTCTTCATTTTTTCCTAACATCTGAGCTGCTGAGGATGCTGTGGATTACTTTGATTTTTCAAGGTAATGCGCCTCAAAATCTACCTAAATACGTGTATCCCTCCAGACTCCTTTGTGAATTTCAAGTCGTTATAGTGTTTAGCGTTTTAACCGTATTTGTGTGCTTACATTAAGTATTATTTAACTGATCAGCGCCATGCTTGTGAGATTAGTTCGTGCTGTTCGTAGCGCGAGATTCGTTCGGTAGCACAATTGTGTGGCTCGGTCCATTGATCCACGCCGATGACAGGTCAGCGCGACACGAGCTCTGTAACATTGCGCTGTTTCATTCCACTTTCAGTGCATTTGACTTTCCATATGTACGGCTGAACACCGGTTCTCTTGGTCTCAGTTATATTGCTTATACCGGCTGTTTATTGCTGTAGATATGCAATGCAGAGAGACGTATAGGCGACGCCCTGGAGAAGGGGGCAGGAATATGCAGCTCATTTGCATTTTAAAGCCATAGACTCCAAATCAGCTCTGTTTTTAGACACACCCCAAAAATGACATTTTCCAGCTGTTATAATAAATTATCTGTGGGGTATTTTAGGCTGAAACTTCAGACACATTCTGGAGACACCCAATACCAATATTACATCTTGTAAAAAGGGGCATAATAGGTGCCCTTTAAAAAAATGAGAGGTGATTATTAACTTCTTGTGAAACCTGTGGTTACAAAATAATAATACAAAAACATCCCTACACACCTGATGGCATGAGCCAGGTCTACACACTTCCAGTGTTCAACCGGCTGACCGTTTAGCTGCAATAATGTGTCCAGCTGCTGTAAACCTGCATGGTGAGCTGGACCACCTAAACAAAATAAACAAAGACACTCAAGATCATAAACCATAGTTAAAAGAAGAATTCCTATTGAAATGAAAAAGACAATGACACCTCTTTGATTTGACTTGGTTACACTTTATTTTACAGTGTAATTGTGTACACTGAAGTACTGAGTAATATTAATCAATGACATGTACTTACTATAAGGTTAACGTTAGGATTAGGGTTACTGCATGTATTTATGTTAGGGCTGTCAATCGATTAAAATATTTAAACTCACGATTAATCGCAAATTAATCACATTTTTATTTGTTCTAAATGTACCTTAAATTCGTTTTAATACTCTAATCAACATGGGCATGGACAAATATGGATGCTTTATGCAAATGTATGTTTATTATTATTTTAACCATAGTCAGCATATAGAGCATGAAGACTAGACATGTTTCAAAGGTCATAGATGTTTTTCAAAAGAACTTGTTCATGTCTATTAGACACATGAAAAAAGAAATACCAGGTTCCCATTACTTCTCTTTCTTTGCACGGAGCAATTTACTTATTTTACAGCTCACTTCTTCTGAACATGCAAAATGTACATTTATTTTTAGATTTGTTTGCCTCTCTCTCTGTGCCCACATACTGTATTTTGATGCAGCTAAATTCTCAATAAAACTGTTTTCGTTTATATATTTTACTGTTTCTGTTGTCAGACAACGGAATGAATATGAAATAGTGATTGAAACGCGACCCATTAAGACTATAACCAGCTCTCCCTTCCAAGATGTTAATCTGCACAAAAAATCCTGATTTATAATCGTGCCTTCGACTGATAAAATCAAATACACAAGATAATGACAATAGCTGTGCTGTGATTTCGGCTATACTTGCATGTAAAATTAGAGAAGCAACAAAATATCTGTGTTTAACTGAAAGCGCTGCTCCTCTCCTTCGCGCGCTGAACAGAACAGACACACAGAGAGAGAGAAAGAGAGAGAGAGAGAGAGAGAGCTGTGTGCGTGCGTTGGGAAGACAAGAACTCTCGCTCGCGCGGCAGTTCCAGCGAGTCTCAGTTACTAAATAAGATTTGGGCAAACACTAAATATTTGTCGCTATGCGCTTTTTTGAAGACGGGGAAAAAAAGTCGCTAAAGGGGCCTACAAAGTCGCTAAGTTGGCAACACTGTGCATCTCCATTTCTCCCACTACGGGCTTTGCCGTGGGTTAAACAGAAAATATGTGCTGCGTTAATATAATTAGTGCCATTAAAATTAATTTGACAAGCTTTTGCCTCAATAAACTCCTAATTTGCTGCTTATTAATAGTTAGCAAGGTAGTTAAGTTTAGGTATTGGGTAGGATTAGGGATGTAGAATATGGTCATGCAGAATATGTGCTTTATTAGTACTAATAAACAGCCAATGTGTTAATAACAGGCATGCTAATGAGCAACTGTTAATAGTGAGAATTGGGCCCTATACTAAAGTGTTATCTTTTTTTGTACCTTTATGTTTTGGAAATGTCCAAAAATTACAGTGTAACTGGGGCAACACCATTTAAATGGACAACTTTTTACCTTATCTACCCCTAAAAGGTGCACATTAATAACTATTATGTACCCTTAAGGTACTAATATGCACCTTTTTGAGAGTGTGGCAATACCACGGTATTTGAGTACATTGGAGCGCCATGTAAATACTATAATAGACATGTTTTTTTTTTTTACTTCTCAGAAATATTTTAAAGAGAAACATCTGAGTCAAAGTTGTCAATCAAATGAAACATGACTAAGATTTACTCTTGTGCTATGAAGGAGCAACTTCTTGGCAATACAATTTTATGAGGACAATATGAATAATGATAGTTATTGAGTGTTTAAAATTACCTGGATCGACAGCTTGGACCCGCACAGGGGAGTCAGAGCAGATGGTGAAGCCAAAACCATCTTTTCCTCTCAAAATGGTCACCTGTAAAAGAGCACATTCATTTCATATATTTTTTTAAGATGTCAATACTTTTATTCAGCAAGGATGCATTAAATTTATCAAAAGTGACAATAAAGACATTAATAAAATGTTTTTTGATATTTTTTTACTTTATATTAATCAAAGAATCATGAAAAAAATTAATAAGTACTGTAATTTTTTTTTTCCAAATAGACAATAATAAATGTTTCTTGAACAACAAATCATCATATTAGAATGATTTCTGACGGATCATGTGACACTGAAGACTGGAGTAATTGCTGCTGAAAATTCAGCTTTGCCATACCAGGAATAAACTACATTTTAATATACCTGTTTTTACACTATTAAATAAATGCCACCTTGATGAGCATTGAAGAGACTTATTTCAAAAACATTTAAAAATTTTTATTAAAACTTTAAAAACCAAAAACAAATTGGGGTTTTCTCCTAATAAAAATCAAACTACATTCAATGAAAATCATTAATATATAGCATTCTTTAAAAAAAATAATATTTTTTTTTAATGAACTGAAATGAAAGTGACCTCAGGAAAATTCAGGAAGATGGACCATCCACAGTCAGAGTACAGTGTAAGACCCCACCGTAACCGGGTCAGAGAGTGTGTCTGTGTGTGTGCCAGAAACAAACATCCCCCCTAGAGCGCCACTGTACCCCAGCAGCACGAAGACTGAAATGCCACAGCACCAAAGAGTAAGGGATATTAAAAACTACAAGCTGAGAAATTAGTCAGGGTTGCTGGGTGATCAGGGGGCTTTTCTTTTTCCCTGGCAAGAAAAGGAAATGATTGGGGGGGGGGGGGGGGGGGGGGGTGACTGCCATGGCACTGACAAACAGCAGACACAGAATATTTGGACAGTAGAAGTTCAAAATGTCAACAGAACCTGGAGCCAAACTAAATAGGAAATGTTGAAGGGGAGGGGGGCCGTCTCACATTTAACATGACATTGACCACACAACAACAAAGAGCCTTGTTTGGGGAGGGAGAGAGAATAAAAAGAGAAAAAGTGATGACAGCTTTAGGACTTTCACTGCCATTCCTCTTTTCTCCTCTGGGTCGATGTGGTCGCCCTCGTTACAAGCTCCATTAATTGCTGTGATGAAATAATTATCCACATCAAACTGCACTGTTTCCCTTTTCCACTGCTCCTGGTTGTTGTTCAAGTTCAAGTGCAAACATGGACAGTCACCTGTGTGTTCAGTGAAGTCAAAGTAATAGCATTACTGAATGAGGACTAGCTCTTGTTATGACAATATTCATTCATAATGCCATAATCCAGTTTAAGATGATGAGCAGAAAGGTCTTGTTCATCATTAAATGGAGTTTCACACAGAAGAGGGGGGATCAGACGACCTGATTTCATGAGGTGTTGTCCCAGTTTTCTAACAATTCACAAAAAATGTAAATATGTCCTGCTTTTGGCGACTAAGTATCCTCAATGCTCTAGCTACCATGTTTGGGACCGTCTGTGGTTCTCAATGAGGAAAGCTGTTTCTTTGTCCATGCAACTTGATTTGCTTAGATTTTCATCTTCATTAAGTCTTCAGAAAATCTGTCCATTTATTTGGTTGCCATTCTATTCTATTCTATTGTTTTAATTTTATGGTTTTATGAAGTTTTATTATTCTATTTTATGGTAATTTCTGTTAAAACTGATGAATATACCTGTAAATTTACAAATACATTTGTTATTATTTATTTAAAAAAAAAAAAAATCAATCACATGATTTTTACATTATATTATATTATTTGAAACACATTTGTAACATTATTCATTTTATGTTCTTTGCATTTGGTTCATTCAAATATAAAACTGAATAAAACAGGCTAAGAAGGCGGATCAAACACATCAATGGTAATGTAATGCACCAACCAAACTATCAGACATTTTCTCTTGCTTTATTAAATAAACTATTTATCTTATATCTTTTGTAACTATTGTTATTCCTATCATTACAAACAAGCCTGGATAGGCACCTCCAACGAAATCACACCCTCCACCCCTCAATTTAAAAATCTGGTCACCCTTTCCTGTCAATCACAGCACAAGGATATATAAGCGGCTGCTTATCACACTCATGTGACTAGTTATCCGGCATCCCTCCTTGACCCCAGCCCCAGTTTTCTTTCTAATATTTCTTCCATATATTGACCAACTTTCATTATTGAAGTCATCCATCCCTAGGGACCTGGAGATGCTCCAGTGCTTGAGCCTTTCCATTAGGCACAACAACTCAAATCTGTATTCCCTCATCGTTCTAAACTCTAAAGGACAAACCTTTATAATCTAACGGAAAGGTCTGAACTCTTACTACTACTTCAGCTGACATATTTTTATCCAAATCCACTTACAGTGCCAATCTGGAGCAACCTATAGGGTTAAGTCCCTTGCTTAAAAATATCTTTAAACATTCAGCTACACTGCTGCACTCTAATCTCAAAAAAGAAATTTTACACAACACATTTCATGAGGACTATCCCAGACCGAACACACCCTAACTCTTATAACACTTTCAATAACACTACAACCACAGCCAAAAAATAAATAAAATAAAAAAGCAGAGGGACAAACCTGTGGCAAGTTTCGTTCAATGCAGAGCCGACACAGACCGTGGATCGTATGCATCGCTCAGCGCATATACATCCACCTACATCTACGGCGCTCTCTTCAGTGTCTTAAATAAAAGTAAAGTCACACAGGTGATGCTGCTTCCCTTCACGCTCGCTCTAGTGCAGCTATGCATACCCACTCATGGGAACTGCTCTGAGCAGAAGAATGACAGGAAACCACCTTCCACCCCCCCAGCCAGTGGCCAGGCAGTATGTCTGCTCTCGATAAGCCAACACGTTTCCTGAGTAGCTCTCAACAGTAGTGGCTGAACTCACTCTCGCTGCAGAGTGAGATGGAGCTCACTCTGATAGGCTTGATTTAGTGTAAACACAAACATTCATTATGAGCCAGAGACATTAAAATACGTTCAATGTTTGTATAATGAGAAGCTGGACAAGCATAGGCTGACAGACATGGAGGCCGTCCAGCCCTTGCACAACACCTCAATTCACGAAAACAGTGTTGAAATTTCCGAAATCCATTATTATACTCGAGCAGGATCTGTGTAAAACCAACACAGTCATTTCATTCTACCATAATCTATAGTTTGTTTATCTCTTACATCACCCTATCACTGATGTTCCAGTTAAAACCACCAGTCATCACCAATCAGAAATCCCTGGAAAGTCAAGTGCGAAATCTGAAAAATGGATTTTCGGGAAGAGAGGAAGGAAATGGAAGAATGATTAGCAGAGTATTTGACTGGCCTCCATATAAAAATGCAAGGAACCAGCAAGAGTGTCAGTGGAGCGGGAATCAAACAGGGATAAATCATAAACACTGCGCGGGATTGGGCTTCCTATTGCAGCCACTTTGTTGGCTTTTCCCGTTTCCCAGCTTTGTCTGAGGAGAACAGAGCAGGCGGAGATCAGTCCTGGGAAAAGTTGCTCGCTAAAGTGGATGGGAGGGTTTAATGAGCGAGTATGTGTGTGTGTGTGTGTGTGTGTGTGTTTGTGTCACACATATCCAAAAACACATCCACACATCTCCTCATATTTCTACTGTCCGTCACACCACAGAGCTACTTGTATTCCCAAGCTGATGTAGTCACATCTCTGATGGCTGGAAAGCTCTTTTGACTACATGCACCATCATTAGCTGTCACTGTTGTAAGCTTAGCATAAGTCTGCAATAATAGTTTCCAACACTACAACCAAAGCAATTTACTCCCAACAAGCCAACAAAAGAGGAGGATCGTGTTTTGCACTGTACTTTTTCCAAACCAGTGTTATCATTAACTAAAAACTAAAACTACTTAAAATCGACAACTGAAATTAAGCTGGATTAATAAAATTGACACTAAAGTCCAACAATTACTATAGTTAAAACTGAAAATCTAAATCAAAGTATATAAAACGAAGAACTAATGATTAAAACTAAAATTAAAATGAAACCTGAAAATATAAAAATGAAAGCCAATTCAAAATATTAATAAATACTATAATATAATTTAAATATAAAAATTAAAATAATACAGTTTGAAACACATTTTAAGGCCCGTCTAAATCTAAACTCATAAACTGGTTGGTTTTGATAATTCCTGATAATTCAATTATGAATGACAAGAAAACTGTAATATTTTATAAATAACATTGCATACTTCCCTGTGTCTACTAAAAAAATATTACTAAGCATTATCAGCTGGAATCTAGAATTTTTTTCAAATATTTTAAAATCTTTTTTTTCATACAAACTACACATTTAAAATTCTGACGAAATATCAAATTACACAAAATTTTAAATTTAAGTATTTATTTATATTAAACATGTTTTACCATTAAAAATGTATTCATTTAGATGTTCCATCACATAAAGCACATTTTAGGTTACAAAATATCATACAAAAATAAACATTTCAAACTCAAAAAAATCTAAATGATATTTTATAAATTACACTTACTGTAAATGACTGCATGTTCTCTGGACTTGTGGTCTCGGGTCCAGCTTCATAGTTGGATGTAGCAGCTTCTGAAAGATACACAAGAGAGTCCCACGAGTCCCAGGCCGACAGATTGCTCTTTGAGTACATCTTAGCCCTGGGTAGAAATCTCTCGACTCCAGCACTCTTTTAGAGAGAGGACAGCAGAGTCCGGTCAATGCTGTCTGCAGGCTTCAGCTGAAAGTGAGTGTGTCTGCACCATGAGAGATGAACTCAACCTGAATCGCTGTGACACAGAGCTGACTGCCCCACAACAGAGAGAGAGAAAGAAATCTACTCCCCTAAAAGCGTCACCCCCACCCCGACAACCTGCGACAGGCTCCCCCACTTTGTAACCATAGAGATTACGCTCCCAGGAAGCAATGTCTTTTTAAGCATTCTTCATGGAAACAGCATTCAAGAGGGATACAATACAGCTGGCTCTCTCTATTAAAGTCAGCCCAGTGCCTTGACTCAAGCCCCCTCTCTCTCTCTCTGATCTCCTACACCTCTCTCTCTCTCTCTCCAATCAAACTTAATCTCAGTTGAATTTCTCTGACGGGACACGTGTCATTTCGGCCACACCCCAGGAGCAAATTTGTTCATTTTGTGAGCAATAATTAAGATGATCTCTTACACACAGCGAACAAAAAAAAAAAATGACTGCATTTTTCATTGCAAAGGTCATTATGAAACGACAGAGGGAGGGAGACAAGATCTCTAAAGTGGATTTAAACTGACTTAAACACATCATGACGCTTCAACCTTTTAATTCTCATCTTATTCCCGTGGCTCCTCACAGCGCACACTGTGTCGGCCCCCTGGCCCCCGGCTCTTTGTTACAGCTCTCCGCAGGGATGCTGTACGTTTCAACACCGAGCCCTCTATATCCCTCCAAGAAGTACAAGGCAATGCTTGTTAATTCAACATAGCATTTGGTGAGAAGTAAAACATTCAAATTCCATTCAGACTCAAAAGTAACTTCCGCTGCAAAGAGCTTGTTTGGTTTCAGTAATATCTATTATCATCTGATCTACTGTTGCTGAGGAAAAACTGTCATGTGGAATGTGTCTGTCTTCACTGCTAAAGGCTATCAGAGAGTGGCTACGATCCAACTGCGAAAGAGAGAGAAACTGCGTTTAATCTCACCAGCGGTCTGTCTGATGCGACGTGAGGCCACTTTCAGATGTTTGCTCCTGCCCAGCTCCTCTCCCAGGAGATAATACCAACCTCTGATCTCCTGTCAGCAGAAAATGTGAAAAACACAATTAGACACAGACAGCTCTTTCTTCTTTCTGAGAAGAAGATGCTCTTTCCTTTACAAGGTTTTGCAATTCCAATATCTGTTGACTTGTTAATGCGTCCCTCATAGGGAGAGTATTAAAATCAGGCCCTGTGGCCATCGGCAGCTCTGTCGCGTATCCATGTGTGTGTGTTTTTGAGACCTTTGCAGCTGTAAACAGCTGATGCCCATTTTACTCTCCCGCTCAGCCAGATGGCATCGTGTTATATAAAACATCCATCGGATTTGATCTAATTTTTCTCAAAATATCACCCTCCGAGAAAGGATTTACTGTCTTAACACATGAGTATAAAACTCTTGAATTTGACAACGGGACATAATGTAAAGGAACAGGGATCTCAGATGGGATATTTGTCGTTCGTCTGTGCAGCCGGGCATGCAGAATAAAGCCACGATGCCAGAGTGTATGCAGTGTGCTGCTCTTGGTAATTGTAGGTCATTTTTCAAGCCTCAATGATCAGTCCCGTCGCCACTTCCCCCACTGTGTAATTAGACGATGGTGTGGAGGAAATGCTTTGACAAGAAGAGAATATAATTAAGAGGAACGTCCTTTTTGATAAATATGAAATGCTATCTTTCTTAAAGCAAGCTGAGTTGTGTAACAACGAAAGAAGATTTTAGGTAAATAATGGATGATGTATCGTGGCAGTACATCTACGAAAGTAAAGTCTGTTTACTAATATATCACTTTTTGCTTTCTATTTCAGTCACATTTTACAATAGCATTCCTGTTGCATATTTACTGAACCGCTCTAATTCAGCACATGTACATAAATATATACTATATATTCTATCATTCAAAAGTTTGGGGTCAGTTCAGTTTAGTAAGAAATTAGCAAGGATGCATTCATTTGATGAAGAGTGACATTTGAGACATTCATTTTATTTCAAATAAAGTCTCTTATTTGCCGTTATATTTCTTTCTAGTAATCAAGGAATCCTGAAAAAATATATAACAGTTCCAACAATGTTTTCAACATTGATAATAATAAGAAATGTTTCTTGAGTACCAAATCAGCATATTATAAAAATTTCTAAAGGATCATGAAAAATTCAGGTTTGCTCTCAAAGAAATAAATGACTTTTTAAAATGTATTCAAATAAAATTATTACTTCAAAATGTAATAACATTTCACAATATTATTTGTTTTTACTATATTTTTTGATCAAACTATTGCAGCCTTGGTGAGTAAAAGAGATTTTCAAAAACACTTATAAAATAACATGATAATAAATTAATATAAAATATGGTTATGTATATATGCACTTTTTTTGTTTAGTAATTTTAGTTTAATTTTTAATGAATGTATGGGTGTTGGGAGAAAGTATAAAAACACTGACCACTGTTCTACAACTACTGTAAATTGTTCTACATTTTTCTGATAAAAATACAAATCCAAATGATTTTCAAAGCATTGCAGGGAAAAAACGCTATGGGCAAATGTTAACAACAGGATATTTACCTTAGATGAGGTGATGAGGGAGTGGACACCAAAACTCATACAGCCCAGGAAGTCGCTGCGCCTGTGGGCAAAATCAAACACTCTAAAACACAACAACAGGCGGGAATTTTTTGAACTCCTTATAAAGTCAGGTCACATTCATATCGGTTAACCCCACTTAGATCATGTTCACTGTCCAGTGACGCTGCTGATATAAAAAAAAAACACAGCCGAAACATATTGATTTTGTACTGAGTGATTGTGGCACTGCTGAGTGTCTTTTGCAGCAGGAAAACAAAATACATACTAGAAAAATTGTACTTATGGTACACATATAAATAGCCTCTATCTATAGCTGTAAATGAAAAAAGATGATAAAATCCTACCTGGCAGTTCGACTGCGATTCCACACGGTTAACAACAGCCTCTTCTTCTGATCGTCTTCATCCACATCTCTGCAACATAAATGCAACACTTCAAAAGCTCATCCATCAATGTCCAGCTTCATCCAAAAACACAATGGCCTTCCCCTCCAAAGACTTCAAAAAGAGCTAACAAAAGAGAGACAGCAGACTCAGCTCTAAAGTCTCTTTCAGAAAGACTGATTGAGATATAGAGGCTGTCAGACGAGAGGTTAGAGAGCACATGATGTTTAACATAAATTATTCAACTATAAGATAACGCAAAACTCTTCACTTCCTCTTTTTGAACACTGTCATACAAGTGCTCTGTCTATAGCGAACAATAAGAATCACTCACAACATAAATGTCTCGTTGAAAACAGGACTCTTGCAGTCTAGAACGGTCCTGGTCTTCCATTGCTTGATGTGGTCAACATCTGGAGCAATACTTATCTGGAATAAATAAACACGTGTTGGTGGTTGCTATTAGTCCAGTAGTTTAACATTGCTAGAGGATATATTCATCATACTCAGAGGGAAAATCAATCAACACTTGAATTTGGAATCGAGCGGACAGCTGCCAACACAACTGATGCTTTCTCATGCCTGAAACCTGCTCAGGCTGACATGAAAACGGGTTCATTTCAAGGGCAGACGTCCACAGAGGATTAAGCGACAAATAATGACAAAAATAATTGCACATCATCACCAACAGTGACCGAGAAAGTTTCTGCTGTCTCTCTGCTAAGAGAAATAGGTTTGAGTTGTTTTATGAGGCTTGCAGTCACGTGACCTCACGTGTCGTCTAAATATTGTCTGCACTAGACCTTATCAAAATATGTGAAAATGCCCACCTTTACATATGAGTCACATGGTTTGTACTCTCGTCCCATGAGTCCTCTGGCCTCCAAAACTGTGAATAAAAACATGCCAGCATGAGTAATGAAGCTTTCATTTAATCAATTATGAATGTAAGCCATCCTCTATGAATTAAGTGCAAGTATAACCAGGTTATTAAAATTTGATTTTAACATGAGAAGCAGTCTTATTTGAAAAACTAATTCTTAAAACTCTGAAATTATAAAGTACAAAATCTGTTCACAAACATGCTTACTTTGAACATAGAGCCACCCGCTGCCTGGAGTAACTGTCAGTTTGAGTTGACCTGTAGTCAGTGGGGAAAAAAAATCCAAATTATACACAGGGTTCCCACATGCCAAATTAATTTCCATGACTTGACTTTTCTAGTCAATTTAATATCCAGTCAAGTAATATAAATAATAAATAACTGGTCAAAAGTTAGTATATTATTATTTTTTTTTTTAAAGATTTATTTTTGGCTTTTTGCAGTATTCAGACAGGAAGTCAAGTGGGAGAGAGAGAGGGGGACTCGAACATGCTCACAAGGCTATTGGCACCAACTACTATAATATTTTATTGTTTTAGAGAGAAGTCTCTTACGCTCACCAAGGCTGCATTTATTTGATCAGTACAGTACTATTGTGAAATATTATTAGAAAATATTGTAAATTGTATTTCAAAGCATGTTAAAAATGTCATTTTTAATTTGCCAAAAATGTTATTTTTAAAATAATGATGGCACAGCTGAATTCTCATCACCCATTACTCCAGTATTCGGTGCCACATGATCCTTCAAAATCATTCTAATATGCTGATTTTGTCTATTTATATTTATGGAAACATCCACACAGGAATCTGCAAACCTGTCATGGACTCACAGGTGTAATGAGGAGTTTAAATTATTAGAGCATAACAGATAAGTCCAATACCCTGACTCAGCAGCTGGTGTTACACCAATATGTTCATAGACACATAAATTTGACAATTCTGTGACAAGTGCAGTCAAACAAATAAAAGCTCATCTTTTCATCTAAATCAGTGGTTCTCAAACTGTGATTGGTAGGTTACAGGGGGTCTGTGATGAACTTAAAGCAGTCCACAAACTGACTGAATGATATAAATAAACTAAGACAAAAAGCAACAACAAATAATTAAATGGCTGATTAAGTTACTCATAACAATGAATGATTGTGTGACTAATTTGAGTGCCTATACTGTCATATAAGTTATACACTACCATTCAAAAAATCTGAGACTGCTTTTTAAAAACATTAATCTTACTTTCTCCAAACTTTAAAATGCTAGCATATATCAGTCTACACACTGGTTAGGATCGAAATGGTTATCTAGCTGACATTTTGATGATTCCATTTCATTAGCTAAAACTAGCATGTAGCTAATTTCAATAAAAAGAATCAGGCTGGAATTATGGACCGGTAAAAGTGAAGTTATTTCAAATTAAAACAATTTAAAACTGTAGGTAATTGTTTAAAGATTTTTGTTGATTAATGCTATTGAAGCATCATTTGTGAACACATACAGTAGCTCAATAAAGACTCACCATGAGTTTGTAAAAGAAAAGATGATCTCTGCCATTGCCTGAAACAGCTCAGTGTTACTTTCTGTACCTTCTGACAGTCCATGTTACAGTAAAACCACAGCTTGACTGATTTTAAAAGCATCCCAAATTGCACGCATCACACATGAATTCTCAGAAATGTAATAAATTATTTCAGATGTGATGCCTCTTAGCTATTCAAAAGCTTAACTGCCACTGTGCATATTGCCACTGGAGGATAAAGGACAGCAGGAGAAAACAAGCATAAATTTCAACCGCCTTGCATTTTGAATATCTGATAAGACAGGAGGAGCTGTGATTGGTCAGAGAGCAGCACTGAACGAGTGAAAGGGGGTGTGTGAAGGGAGAGAGGAAGGAAGGGAAAGTCCACCTGCTGTATTCATAATAAACAAAACCTTTGATTGAGGTCGCCCTCTGTGCTGATCTGAGATCAGTTACATTATTTCTCTTAATAAATATATATAATTGGATCAACAACAACAAAACTTGAAAGCAGCTTACAAACACTTCTGATTTCTTTATAGCAAAGAGTTTGTCATGGACTCGAAAAACAGAGACAACATTAAATGATCCAATGTAAAAATCGCATTTATGATCATTATGTAATATGTGTATAAATCCTCAAAAGACCCAATGCCCTTTTTATAACTCCAGCTATAAAAATAAAAATGTGCTATCCCTGGCTTTTTTGTTTCTTTTTGATGACAGAAAACCACTTTCTAAGAATATATTCTGAAAATACATTTGATTGTTCTTGAAAAAAAAAAGACATTGAAAGCAGTCTTGAGGGCAATCCTTTGTTTCTGTCCGTTAAAGGACTTTAATCTGAGTGAGTCATTCATTGACACAAACAATCACAGCCTCTTTAATTCCAGGATGAAGCCACCCCTCTGCAGAGGCTACATCTTTACTCCACAGATCTCACTGATGAACATAAGGAAAATGAGAACAGTGATTTGGTGCTGCTATATAATCATGCTAACTCCATGTCCATGATGAATCCATCATATGGCAGTGAATAGTAAGCAATGCATCCCTCTGCAAGAGCAAAACCATGTTGAGTGCATAAAGCATTGTGTTAAGCTCTGTTTCCTGGTCTCCTTTGGGAGAGCCATGGAAAATGCATGCAACACACAGATAAAAATAACAATAAACAACTTGTGCAGAGCAAGCAGGATTTCAGTTGAATTAATTCAGCCATTATCTCTACTTTCTTCCCAACAGACAGTTTAAAAAAAACAAAAAAAACATTTTTATTTGTAAAATGGGATTATTGAATTCCAGATGTTTGTTTTTCTGTGTGTGATATATAAATTCTGTAATTTTAAGAGGGCATTTCTTGATGTACTACCAGCAGACATTATTGATAGTGACTGGAGACATTACTGATAGTCCGAATAAAGTCAGAGTCGAATTTATACAGTATTCTGCAGTATTTATGTAAAAAAATAATAATAGAAATAAAAATAATAATTTTTGGTACCCAATTTTAATTAATTAATTAAATTTTTTAATAATAATAACTTTTAAGAATTGTAATGCACTCTAGCTGAATAAACCTTATATTTTGAACCATATTGTACATTTATATGTATGTATTTATTTAATAACTTTTAATCAACTTAATACATACTTTCTGAATAAAAGTATTTCAAACCTTACTGACTTTTTTTATTATTAATTAGTTGATTGATTTATTTTAACCATGGTAATAGTCTGTGGTCTTATAGGATATGATTCAAAAATATGCAAATATTTTAGTACATTGATAATCTATCACTATCAAGGTTTTTTTAAGCCCTTATTTAAAGTTCTAAAATTTTACAGTCTGAACGTGAGTTTGAAGAAGTTTGAAAACTCCATGAATGAATTCCTTGTGCTGAGGAACACTACTTTACGGACAGATTCGTTTGGTCTGAGCATTGCAACAGTGCCATCTAGTGGCACACAGTGCACAATATCAGTAAACGTTTAATTATCCGTGCATCTCCATCAGAATGGAGCTTAATTCTAATGCGCAATCAGAAGAACAATCATTCACCTTTTCCTTTGAAACCAGACGGGTGAATTTTCCTCCTCTTTTTGGGTGCAGATTCTGTACTGTTCTTTATTGCAGTTTTGACCACTGGGGCCACTTTAACTTGAGCAGATGAACTTTGGCTGACAGCTTTCCCCCAGTTCCTGTCAGCAGGTCTACCAGCACTGAGACTGCAGGAATCACAGGATGAAACAAAAATATGAAGAAACTGAGAAAAATGCATGTCTACATAAGCAGTTCTAAACCAATTTAACTTCAGCACTCTGGTCTACATGATATAAATAAGCAACACATTTAATTTGAATAGACGCATAAGTTCACATATTTTCATATGAAATGTGTAACTATGCAAACAATGCAGTCATAAAAGTTAATGAATTTGATTTCAGCTTTATGTAAAACCATATGATTATGAAAGAAAAATTAAGTGTTTCAGTATTAAAAGAAAAAAAATTTAGTGCCGTTTTTGTCTTCGTTTGTACATATTTTTTAAACATATCAATATATACATGGTCCATGCATATATGAAAAATATAATATAGCTAGTTAGAAATGTATTATCAAATATATTGCATTATATTTTGAAGTATATTGCCATGTATTTTTGTTTCGTGAGGGATTCTATTATTCTTATTTGTTTGATATTACTTTGTGACTGTTATATTATGTGAGTCGTTAATTATGGTTGACATAAATTATAATACATGCATCATGCATTGTTCTAGTTAATCAGTAGACAGTGGGTAATGTTGTGTGGTTTGTTTTGATATGGTCATGCAGCATTAAACAGAAGCATTCCATTCATGTGCATTTTATGTGTTTACGTTCTTTACTTTGCCTGCTGGCTTACGGCCAATGGCCTTTTGTCCCTGACAGATCTGATGTGTGCCACTGAAGATCTCCTCTCTCTGCTGTCTGTAGGCCTGGATCTTTCTCTACACGGCTTCTTTGTTGACGGCCCCTTGGGGAGGAATGGATCCTGTAGCCAAAGAGATTCCCTGTGAAGTCTGTTCCTATGGGCACAGCCGGAGGTGTTACATGGTTAGACATTCATGTGACATGAATTCTGATGACAGAGTGATAGACAAGCGAACCCTGCAGGAAGCTCTCAAATGATCTTAATTCACTAAAAAAAAGCTGATTAACTCCAACAATGAAAAAGTCGTGTCAGGAGTTGCCAGAGCTAATCTGACATAAACGTCACACTACTTTAACATGAATTTAATGTATGAAGCTGGTGTTCTTCTTTGACTTCTTGTTAATTTATTAATGATTTAATATTTCAGAAATTTAAACAAAGAGTGTCAATGATTAGGTTTAATTAAGGTCTTCTGAATATGCTGAAGAAAATCACTTCTGACAGCCCAGCAGGACATCAGGTGCTTGCAGCAGTGGGGAGGTCAGAGGTTACAGTTCAGCACACAAAACTGCATCTTACCAATTTGAATTCTAATACATTTTATACATCTGCTTCTAATAATTGGAATGTCAAACTGATTTAAAAATGAATTGATGTCACTGCACTAGATTTAAAAAAAGATCAAAGCAAGCATATTTGCATTTACGTTTATTCATTTAGCAGAAGCTTTAATCCAAAATGATTTACAATTGAGGAATACAACAAGCGTATTTGAATCAAAGATTGCAAATGCTCGATTTTCATGCAATACATTTCACAAACGGAGGTTTGTTAGGTTTTAAATTATAAAATATGCATATTGTTACACATTGATATGGATAAACGTTGGTTACTATGCAAAGACACGTGAATGAACTTCATACATCCGCTAAAAATCACTACATGTCAGTTTGTAATGTAAATAGATTATTATTATTTATTATTACCAGTAAAAATGGTTCAGAAAAGTTAAGCATCGTCTGTTTACAGATTTCTCTTCAAGATTCAATTTGGTTTGATATCTTTACTAGACTATAATAGGCCTGGTGGAAATTGTTGTAGACAGAGGTTTAGTACATAAAGACATACAAAAGACAATTTGTGAATATGCAAGTATGCATTACTGCATGCAATGTACAACACAATACTACATTATATGATAGATGGACAGATACTGTAAGTTAAACTATTCCTAATATGCTATGAATGATTGCTAATGTTAATAAATGTTAATAATACGATTTATTTTTTTCTTGTGCCACTGTATATTGTTTTGTTCATAAACAGCATCCAGCTTTCCAAATAGTGTGTATTGATTGTAGTGTTGTTTCTGTCAGCAGAGGTAAACTTCATGTAATCATGAACTTGTGGCTTGAGCGCTTCGGTGATCATACACTCAACACCCCTTCAGTTCCTCACAATGGGCTGGGGTTAAAGAACCATTACAAGCTGTTTTCAGCCTGAAAACTGCAGCAGGAAATACAATTACCAATTACGATTTCTTCCATGTTCGGTCATAGCTTAAACCGCCATAACTTTACACTGGCGCCAGCTTATATCAAACTGCATATTTATAGGAATATGTGAGCTTAGTGAACTGTCTGTATTTAGGGGTTTCTCAGCAGGCGTTTCCAAACGTACCCGAACATATTCCACAGCTGAATGTCATTTACACTTACCTTTCTCTGATGTCCATATTTTGCGAGTGTTTTCTGCTATAATCCATCTTCTTAACAAACACAAATTCCCAGCTATTATGTTAATATTTATCAGGTCTGCGTGGGACATTCAAACTGCAGTAACTCCGCCGCCCCGCTCTGCAGAGGAAGTGTGTAGCGCTGCTGCAGACGCGCTGATGGATCTCTCCACCAATCGGAGAGCTGCATTTGAAACCCACGGTGCATTTTCACTAAATGTCTAAAACTCAAGGGGACTGCAAAAGTATTTGCCCCAAGGGAGTAACTGTTCTTTGCACAGTAGTTATATTCCTCCTTTTACAATATTTGTGCTGAATCCAGTCATCCAAAAATATTTTTGTCTACTTTTTTATTATTATTTAAACGTTTCTCCACGTTTTTTGTTGTTGTTGTTTTTTGTTTTTTAACAGTATTACAAGTGTTTCTTGGTTTCCTTCACTAACAGAGGTTATGTTTTTCAAGTAGTGCCCACCACTGAAGACATTATAGTTGCCAGGTGTCCAGAAAGTATTTAACTTTTTCTCATCCTCCCTCTGGACTGTTAGCCAAGTACACAGTATGCCAATTGAAGTCGCAGTAGTTTATTTCCCTTGCAAAACAGTTTTCTTTGTTTGTCTGGCACATTTTGTTGTTCTTTTTGTTTAGTTTCTAATTTTTACTCTCTATCTTTTTCTATTTTCTCTATCTTTTAATCTTACAGTATGATTTTATATGTCACAATTTGACTTTATTTCCTTTTTAAACTCTTTCTTATTTAGCTATACTCTGAGGTGGAAAAGCCTTCCATAAAGAGACAATTAAACAGTCAAATGTTTTCAGTTACCTAAAAATGGTCTTATATATTAGGATACACTGGAGACAAGTCATAATACTGCCACTGTCTTTTTGCATTATAGTTCTTGTTCAGCTAACAGGTCACAATTAAGTGAAACCTCAAAAAAAGCAAAACAAAAGAAGGGCTTGTTGCTGAACACATGGGATGAGGCCCGTTATAATGTGAAAGCACTCATTTGTGTTAAACGGTTTGAATACCTTTGACCATCAGCACAACAGTAACTAGAGAGCTGTTCACTTGGGAATGATTTCTTTACTGTAAAAGAATACATTTCTTAAAATGTTTTAGTGGAAAAATGTAATGTCTACTTTAATATGGAAAATTTAATAGCGATTATGACATTGTAATACAAAACAAGGTGAGGTTTTCCATTGCTAAAACTAATTTAAGAGGTATAATTGGAGAACAAGTTATTGTATGTACTGATAAATATTTTTGTATTGTAAATACATTTTTCACTATGCTGTATTAAAAGATCATATATTTGTGTGTTACAACAGGAGAAACAATTGTTAAAAACGAAACAAAAAGAACAACAAAGTGTGCCAGGCAAACAAAGAACACAGTTTTGCGATGAAAAAACAACAACAATGACTTCCATTGACATTCCCTGTGCTTGGCTAACTTGGCTGGTATTATTCTGGACTGTCCCTCTTTTAATATATGCACAAAACTCTTTCATGAAGTGCACTTTAAATAGTTATTTAGTATAATTTTGCCAGAAAACGTTTTAGAATTTTTATCATATGTTAATGTAAAAAAAATATTGTGTTTGTTTGTTTGCTGGTTTTTATTGTATTTGTTATACTTGTATTTTTAAAATAGTTTTGTCATGAAAATAGCCTAAGATGCTGACATGGCATTAAATAAAAATATACTGCTACTACTAGTATTAGCCTATATATAATAACAGGGAAAAACAAGTTTTTACTGTCATGCACACCTTCTCTCATGCCAAAGCACTCTTGCTGTATTTCTATTGATTAAACAACTAGGCCTACATTATGTTATTGCTGATCCACTTAACATAAACAAAGCCACACACTGCGAGTCAAGCACAACAGCAATATACACTTTGACCCTACAAACATCTGACTCCAGCAGAGACTGGAGGTGAATTGATGTCCAGTGTGGCAGCAGTTTCCCTGATGAGCAATTCATATCAGTGCAGCTAAATGCTGATCAAAATTGAGTGCTGTAAAGAGTATTGTGAATCAGCCAAAAAGGGGTTGAAAATAACTAAGAAAAACTCCACATTTGTTTGCTCACACATTTATCCTCCCTATTATGTGAGGTATTTTCAAAGGCCATCTGGTCTTTTAAAAACAGCCAGGAAATGTGTGGTTTACAAAGTTATCTGTAGTCTACATCAACTGCACAGAGCATTCATTGGTAATTGGGCAATTCCCATCAACAACTAATTTCCTCAGCTAACTGGTTTTGATCCTCTAAGAGGGTCAGTTGTGCTCAGCAGATATCCATTCATTAAGCAGATTCATATTTGCATTGCAACTATTTCAAATAATCCTGAAAAGAATCTATCAGGTTTTTCACAATAATAATAAGCAGCTGTTTTCAATACTGAAATCTTTCTTGAGCACAAATAGCATATTAAAATGATTTCTAAAAACATTAAAATATTATATACTGTGTTTTTTTATTAAAAACAAAAATATTTCTAATCCCTCATTTTGAATGGTATATTTTATTTATTGAGAATTTAATGTGTATTAATAACTGTCTAGTCGAAGTGTATTTTATCATCAATATTTAATTTCAAATATATACATTTTATGGGTGAGACATTACAAATGCTATTCTGTGGAACATAGATCAATGGTACTTAGTCCTATAAGTGACCCTGGACCACAAAACCAGTCATAAGTAGCATGAGTATATTTGTAGAAATAGCCAACAATACATTATACAGGTCAAAATTATCCATTTTACTTTAATTAGGTAAGAATCATGTTCCATGAAAATATTTTGTAAATTCCCTACCATAAATGTATCCAAACTTAATTTTTGATTAGTAATATGCATTGCTAAGGACTTCATTTGGACAGCTTTAAAGGCGTTTTTCTCAATATTTAGATTTATTTATTTTTTTGCACCCTCCGATTCCAGATTTTCAAATAGTTGTATCTCAGCCAAATATTGTCCTAACAAACCATACATCAATGGAGAGCTTATTTATTCAGCTTTCAGATGATGTAAAAATCTCAATAAAAAAAAAAAAGACCCTTATGACTGGTTTTGTGGTCCAGGGTCACATATATAAATGACAAAGTATGACTAGCAGTTACACTTTTCACTCCCGTGAATATTTCTCAGGCTGGGTTCATTTTTGAAAGTCAGTTGCAAACCTCAAATCTTTCCCTGGATATCCAATCTGCTGCAGAGATTAGTTCCAACCCTGATCAAACTCACAAGCCTGTGATTTTCTAATGATCTTGAAGACTCTGATTATCATGCTCAGGTGTGTTTGATTCGGGCTAGAGCTAAACTCTCCAGAGTGGGATAGATTTGAGGATGCCTGCCTTAAAGTCTTGAATGTAAAGTAAAAATCACAAAACAAAACAAACCTCACTGTTATCTTCCACACAAAGACACTTTAATTTCATCACAAAGCATTGGCCAGTTTATGACACCAGACCACAATAAGATACACATGGCAGCAGTAAGATTCACACACACACACCCGTTCCACTACAGAGTGGAGATTTTGGTGTTGCCCGCAGACCCCTCCATATACAGTATATACACACACATACTAACCATAAACTTGTATTTTACAATCAGTGCATTTTCAATACAATGACTTCATTATCAATACTTAGTAAATGTACATGTCGACACAAGGCAACAGAAGCACAACTCCCAGAGATGCACAACAAATACACATCAACACAGTAACAGAATCTGTTCACCATATAATCAGTCAGAACAGATGCTAAATTCATTTAAACTCATGTCAGGGTATGAAGGATTCTTGAATTTATTTATCAATAACATTTCAACCGCAGACAGATTGAATCAACAACCATTCGCTTTGGTCGGACATTTTCCACTACTGCATTAACAGACAAATAAATCGCACCAACTTGAAAGTAACACATAAACATAATTCTGAGACTTTTTTCATACCAGACACTTCATAATATATATATATATATATATATATATATATATATATATACATATATTATAATATATGTACATTTCAATCAGACAGGACTTTTGCTATAGGGAATATACAAGAGACATTGTAGCCAAAACAAACACTGTGGGATCAAATAACATTCAAACTTTCAGGAAGAATACATTCACACACACTACCACATAACAAGTGCAAAAATCGTGAAGTTTATATTTGTGTATCCGCTATCCTGTATACTGGCGTGCGGACAGGAATGTAAGCTTACACCTTTAGCTCGTGTAACACCTCTATATAGATCAAGTCGACATTGACTAGTGTGTAAACACAAACACCACACAGCATCTTCAGTATAATTAACACTGCAGTGACTTCGTATGTTGACACAAGTCTACACTGGGTGTATTAGTCAGATGCCCATTACAATGTGATTAGTGTATATAGTACAGACAGAGGGAATGTGCTCTCCCGCATTCTTCATTTATCTTTCTGACTTTTCTTTCAGCCACTTCATCCATACTCGCTGCTGCAGTGACGCTCGGCATTCAGCAATCCCAGGATGCACTTGGTCAGAGAGAAAGCGCAGAGAAAGAGAGACGGTAGAGAGACAGAAAGAGGGGAGGAGGAAGAAGAATGATTGGCTCTAAGAGTCAAATGAAGGATGTGGATTCTCACTGTGAGAAGGGCTTCCTTTGTTTGGACGGCTAAAAGACAAAAAAGAACAACAAATAAAACCAAAAAAAAAGGAAAAAAGCTTGGGAAATGACAGCATGGATCGTAAGGAGAATGGGTTTGTCAATGTCAAGTGGGTATAATGGCTTGTTTTTGTTCACTTAAGTTAATATTAGCACTTGTGAATGTGATGGTGATGACAAATGTCAATATATGTTTTTTTCTCCTTTCAGATATATAGAATTTAACAGCTCCAGCAGTGATTCCTCAATATGATTCTGATTCCGTAACAATTCCATTAGCAATTCTTTTAGTTTTTTTGGGGTGGAAAAAGATGCAATTTTTACTGCCAAATAATAATTTAGTTTAATGAAAATGGTCAAAACATTGAATTTATTCATTTTTTTATAGCAAATTCTCCAGACAAATCTTATAAAATGTACTTTATTTTTAACTACACGTCTTATGAACTTTTAAAAAAAAATTGAAACCAGTTCTGAATATGAACCAATTCTCGCTTACATTTTTT
Organism: Barbus barbus; assembly: GCF_936440315.1. NCBI lineage: Eukaryota > Metazoa > Chordata > Actinopteri > Cypriniformes > Cyprinidae > Barbus > Barbus barbus. The sequence goes on along the minus strand of NC_136733.1, from coordinate 18,091,306 downwards.
TGTATGATTTACTGTTAACGCTTTTCATGTAAATCAGTCTCAGAGAGGTGCAATATAACATTCAGACATCAATATGGACTATATTAAATCAGAGAATCATAAAACTTGTTAAAAAATAAAATAATCCCAACCATTAATATAAGGCAATATAAAAATCAAGAAGAGTTAGATGAAACTTGTTCATTTGTTAAGAAAGAAAATATGACTGCAACATAGAATTTAACATGGTAAACACATGTAACATGGTATTTTTTTAAGAAAAGCATGCAGGTCATGTTTATTCAGGGGTTAAGAACTAGTCAGATGCTGGTTAAGGCTTAGTTGTTGCTAATAAAGGCAAAAACATGTCAAGTGTCATCTAGCATCCATGTGCATAAATGTTGAAGCAAACAGTGAAATAGGCTGGTACATGGACAATCCCTGTGCATTTTATAACTAGTGTTCTTCATTCCTAAATACAGGATATATGCTGGTAATGGAATATAATGGCACCACATCTGCGCTCATGTGAATGTGATCGGTGTACAATTATTAGATACATTTTTAATATTCCTGGTATCTATTTGTGGAAGAGTAAATACTCTTTCAAGTAAACATGTGATATGTATGCGGACTGTGCTTGTGTGCCTGAATGTGGCAGAGGGGTCAGTGGTTTTCCTCTGTCTGCTGATCACCAGTGTTAATACTCAGTGAGCGAGTCTCGGTTGGATCTGGTGGGGGAGGCTGGCGCTCTCCGACTTCAAAGATGACAACAGACAGATTGATGGACGCAGATGTATAAACAGGAGGACAGACAGACAACAGGGGAAAAGACACACAATTAGGAACAACACAAAAGAACATGAAGACAAAGGCAGTAACAATGAACTCTGAAAATGCACATATACTGTATGACACACAAGGTGGATTTATCAGACATTCATGAACTACTAATGTCATGTTATTAAACACCTACAGGAATAATAAATCAGACTATAATTTATTATTTAGTTTAAAAAAAAAGATAATAAAACTTGGATTAAAACTGTTTAATCCAATTCACTTGGGCTTGATGTTTCACAAGTAAACTATATGCAAGTTAGCAGAGCCATTACTGAACATTTGCCATGTTAAGTCTCACAAACAAATACTTTCTGTAAAAAAAAAAAAAAAAAAAAAAAAAAAAAACTAAATAATAATAATAAAAAAGTATCAGGAACACACATAAACAGCATGTCATATGCCAAAACCTATATGTGTTAAAATAGGTCTATATGCCCCACATTAAATAAAAAAATTAAATTAAATTAAAAGACTGGCAAAGAAAAAAAAAAAAAAAAAAAAAAATTGCATTTTGTAATATAACCTAATTTAAAAAAGCCAAATAATATAACTTTTTAAATTAATGTTTATTTATGGTGACTTAAACACAACTATTTCTCAATTAAATTAAATTAAATTAACTGACATTAAATTACAACTGCTAAATTAAATATAAAAATAAAACAAAATAATTACAAATTACAAAAATAAAAAAAAATTCATGTTAATTTATAGTATATTTAAATACAAATGTTGCTAAATTAAATTAAATTAAATATTATTAAATTATTATTATTTTTTTTTTAAACCATGTTATAAATTTATGGTACCTTAAATACAACTATTGCTAGAAACTAAATCTATAACATGCATTTAAGAGTTGTTCAACCAGGTATCTCTTCCTACACAATTAAATGGCAGTTCTAAGCATAGTTTTAATTAGGATTTTGGAAAAATAAAATACTCTGAACAAATGAATTGACAGTAATAGACAGCCTGGTATACTCATATCTAGTGAATGACAGGTGTTAGGGAACAGCAGATGTTAACACATTTAAAGATGGAACCATGCAAGGACAGTGTGATGTCACATATAGACAATATGGCGGACATACCATTTGTGTAACTCCTCATTGGTCACTGATAGAAATTCTGAAACAATAACCGGAATCATTGTGGAAGGGATTTAGTGGGATTTAGTTTGAGGGGAACATGGGTCGACAGAAAAGAGGCAATGGAAGGAAGCAAAAACTTATCATCTCCATGGTTTGTCCCGTTTAACTGGTCAGTTTCCCTTACATTTTCCTCCCAAACATGTATATCAAGAGAGAATGATCTCACAAAGCTGATGCACTGATGTTACTACACAGTGCAAACAATTCATGAACTGAATGATTTAAAACAATGTTTGAATGAATATGCACATGGCAAGGAGTTGGAGAAAGAAAACCAGCATAGTTGAAAAAATGTGTGAGTGGTTTGTTAGTGCAGGTCTCTGAGTTGGACTGTGTGTAGGAGTGTGTGAGCTGAGAAAAAGTAATGGATTGTGACAGGCGAGAGAATTAGAAATAGCAGGAAGAGTGTTACTGATCTGTCTTTCTTGTGTTAAAGACCAGGGATCAGGTCAGGGCAGAAGGGCTGTAAAGGGTGTAAATGGAGGGTAGTTTGTAGATCATTGCTCTCAACACCATTAACACTTGTATTACTCCCCACAGTACTCAAAACACATTCTATGGTCTCTAGGCTATATTTAATTCAATAAAACATTTCAAAGGCCCCCTTTCATTTGCATGTGCACCATCTGAACAATTACACTGAAACATTATTACTTTAATTTATGTATATATATATATACAGTATATATATATATATATATATATATATATATATATATATATATATATATATATATACAGTATATATATATATATATATATATATATATATATATATATATATACGTCTTCTTTGGATATATCTTCTCTTATAAATATTTCTTCTCTGACTCACCTTGGGACACCTGGTGGGGCGCGGTTGGGACGAGAGGGGACTTGGGGTGGGGGGGTGCTGAAGGGGTCAGGAGAGGCTCCAGGTCTGGATGGCACAGGAGGTGCTCCAGCGGCAGGGGGTCCTGGGGCAGTGCGTCCACCTGGACGAGGGGGCCCAGGTGGGGCCCGACGCTGTGGAGTGGGACTAGACATGGGAGATCTGTTGAGAAAATAAAAAAGATGATTATTTTGGCTTGAGAAAGATGATTCTATCTATCTATCTATCTATCTATCTATCTATCTATCTATCTATCTATCTATCTATCTTTTGTCTTGTACATCATTTTTTTCTTTCTTTCTTTCTTTCTTTCTTTCTTTCTTTCTTTCTTTCTTTCTTTCTTTCTTTCTTTGTCTATCTGTCTGCCCATCTTCCAGCCTGTATGTCTGATAATAATGCTAATAATGCCTAGTAACAAGTTAGCTTCATGCTTGATGCATAGTAGCAAGTTAGCTTTAGCTTCATGCTAAATTATGTTAGCAATGCTTTTCAAAAGGTGTGTCTCATTTCACGGGCTTATGTACAATTCTATGCTGTTTTTTAGTATAAAATTCCAAAAAAACAAAAGTACACTTCAAAGGTCTGGATTGAGCACTTAATTAACCATAAAAAACAAGGGTAGGGGCTTTAAAACAACCAAACACACAACTAAAACATTAACAGGGCAGTCGTGGCCTAATGGATAGAGAGTTGGATTTGTAACCCGAAGGTTGTGGGTTCGAGTCTCAGGTCCGGCAGGGATTGTAGGTGGGGGAGTGAATAACCAACACTCTCCACCCTCAATACCACAACTGAGGTGAGACTTTTGAGCAAGGCACCGAACCTCCAACTGCTCCCCGGGCGCTGCCCACTGCTCTGGGTGTATGTTCACTACTGTGTGTACACTTGGATGGGTTAAATTCTGAATATGGATCACCAGACTTGGCCACACACCACCTCCCCTTCCCTTTCCCTTAACACTGGAACACAACTAAAATGTTAAAACTTGTTAAAAAATGTTATAGAAACTTCTAAAACATGCTAAATCATCTATCTGACAGATTGCATGGTCTTGCAAAGGTTTAGTTCACACCAGAATCAAAATTTCCTGATAATTTACTCACCCCCATGTCATCCAAGATGTTCATGTCTTTCTTTCTTCAGTTGAAGAGAAATTAAGGTTTTTGAGAAGAACATTCCAGGATTTTTCTCCATATAGTGGACTTCAAAGGGGACCAGCTTGAAGGTCCAAATTGCAGTTTCAACGCAGCTTCAAAGGGCTCTACATGATCCCAGCTGAAGAATAAGGGTCTTATCTAACGAAACAATCTGTCATTTTCTAAAAAAAAAAATTTAATCTATATACTTTTCAACCACAAATCTTTTCCAACATGACTACGTAATGCATGAAGTCATGGAAATGCATCGCAGAGCTAGTGAAAGATGAGCATTTGTGGTTAAAAAGTATATATTTTTTTATTTAATTTTTTTTTCAGAAAATGACCAATCGTTTAGCTAGATAAGACCCTTATTCCTTGGCTGGGATCCTGTAGAGCCCTTTGAAGCTGCACTGAAACTGAAATGTGAACCTTCAACCAGTTGAGTCCCACTGAAGTCCACTAAATGGAGAAAAAGATTCCACTTTATATTAGGTGGCCTTAACTACCATGCACTTACATTTAAATTCATAATTTGATACAATGCACTTATTGTGTACATACATGTTTTTACATTGTACTTATATTTTTAAAAATACCTATATGTAATAAAATCTGTAATCACTTTCACAGACTTTTAAATGAAATGTTCCCTCCCAACTCAATCCGAGCAGCTGAGTAAAAAAAAAAAAAAACTACCACTAGCTTTTCTAATCTTTTTGTATTTTATATATCTGTTTTCTTTTTATTTATTATACAATTAACAAAAGCAAAAAAAGCCTCTAACACTAGCTTGCTCTATTCTTTTTCTAAAAAAACAAACAAACCTTGCTATGTGTACTGCGTTAAGCTAACTGAAACTTGTTATAGCACTTGCATATCATTGCTCTTTTGTTGATTTTGATTGCTTCCATTGTACTCCATTTGTACGTCGCTTTGGATAAAAGCGTCAGCTAAATGACTAAATGTAAATGTAATTAATTTCTGTAATCACATTTATAATTACACTGTTGACCCATTCCTTACACCTTAACCTACCCTTAAACCTACACACACCACCCAACCTGTCTCTAACCTTATCCCACCTCAATAGCAGCAGAAATGTTTTGCCATACAATATGACCACAATAAGTACGTTGTACTTATTTTTTGATGTAAGTACATAGTTAAGGCCACCTAATATAAAGTGTGACCGAGAAAAATGGTGTAAAGTTTTCCTCAAAAACCTTAATTTCTTGTCGACTGAAGAAAGAAAGACATGAACATCTTGGATGACACGGGGGTGTGTACAATATCAGGAAATTTTAATTCTGAAGTAAACCAATTCTTTAAAACATCCAAATTTCCAGCTTTTAAAATGATTACAATCTATCTTAAAACTACATAAAACTTTTTTATGTTTTTTAAAACTAGGCAAGGTAAGGCAAGGCAAGTTTATTTATATAGCACATTTCATACACAGTGGTAATTCAAAGTGCTTTACATAAAATAAAGTGAAATAGTCAATAAAAATAATAATCAGAGCAATAAAAACAAGGAATTAAAAATAATAATAAAAACAAGGAATTTTAAAATGATATAGAAATTGATTTAAAATAAATTTAAAGAAAATTATTATACTTAAAATTCATTGCAGTCAGTTCGGACATATAGCACAGTGCTCATTCAACAAATGCACAGCTAAACAGATGAGTTTTGAGTCTGGATTTAAATGTGGCTAATGTTTCAGCACATCTGATCTCTTCTGGAAGCTGGTTCCAACTGCGGGCCGCATAATAGCTAAAAGCAGACTCCCCTTGTTTTGTGTGAACCCTTGGTGTTTCTAACTGACTCGATCCTAATGATCTGAGTGGTCTGTTAGGTTTATATTCAGTGAGCATATCTGCAATGTATTTAAGTCCTAGGCCATTGAGTGATTTATAAACGTGTAAAAGTACTTTAAAATCACTCCTAAATGTAACTGGAAGCCAGTGTAAGGACCTGAGGACTGGTGTGATATGCTCAGATTTTCTGGTTCTAGTCAGAATCCTGGCAGCAGCGTTCTGGATGAGCTGCAGTTGTCTAATGGTCTTCTTGGGAAGGCTGGTGAGGAGACCATTACAATAATCCACTCTGCTGGTGATAAAGGCATGAACAAGTTTCTCCAAGTCTTGACTGGAAACAAAACATCTAATTCTTGCAATGTTTTTGAGATGAAAGTATGCTGATTTAGTTACTGCTTTGACATGACTACTGAAACTAAGGTCTGTCTCCAGATTCACCCCAAGATTTTTGACTTGATTTTTAGTTGTTTGACCCCTAGAGTCAAGGTATGCATTCATCTTGAAAACTTCATCTTTGTTTCCAAATGCAATGATTTCAGTTTTCTCCTTGTTTAACTGAAGGAAGTTCTGGCACATCCAACTGTTAATTTCATCAATGCATTGGCAGAGGGAGTCAATGGGGCTACAGTCGTTTGGAGATAAGGCTAGGTAAATCTGGGTATCTTTAGCATAGCTGTGATAGGCAATTTGGTTCTTCCTCATTATCTGACTTAGTGGGAGCATATACAAGCTAAACAAGAGCGGTGCAAGAATTGAGCCTTGTGGGACTCTGCATGTCATGGCCGTCCACTTAGACTTATGCTCTCCTATACTCGCATAATAACCTCTCCCTTCTAAGTAGGGCTGTCGCGATTCGTCGATTTTAGTCGATTTTTAAAAATCGTCACTTCATTTAGCTCGCGTCGACTAACCGCCAAAATACCGGAAGTGGCGCATTTCACGGACCAGAATCCATAAAACACATTTTTAGACTATTTTCCAAGGCTGCATGATATATTAAACCCATTTAAAAATCATAATTCAGCATAATTGTGAATAATTCACAAATGCTATGATTTAATTAAATAATTATATGCGATGCAGTTCACACAGTATATGCGCTTTAATTATTTATATGCGTGTAGCTTAAGCACGTGCGTCTCACAGCGGCTCTGTTCACAGTAGCTCCACAGAAACTTATCATTTACATGCGTTGAGTGTCTTAAGCTCCATCTCTGCATGTTGTTGTGAGTTTGTGTTTATTATAAAGTTAATATGGAAACGCAACGCGCGCCATTTCATCAGATTTGTAAAGTAAATCATTTATAAATCGACACAAACACAGGAGAACACATCGAGATTTCAAAATAAAAGCTCAAACCTTCACTCTGAGTTTACATGGTTTGATGTCCACATATTCATTTAATTACAGTGGCTATAGCATTTCTGTCCTAAAGAAATGGCCCAATATTAAAGATTAAGTGTACGTTTGAAATAAATGGTGCTTGGTCAATATTAAACATTAATGTGCCGTCGGCGCCCCTGCAGGCCTTTGTTGTTATGCGTAATCTACATTAGCTCTATTGTTTATAATACATTATGTATTTTAACAGTTTTGTTCAATAAAACCATATGATATTTTGCTTTTGATACTTTGTTTGAACTAATTATTATTGCATCATTGCTATTATATATGAACTTTAAGTCATTTTAAAAGCTATTGTTCACTTAAATCCATTTTTATTACCACAAAAAAGAAAAAAACATAATAATTATAGGGCCCTATGAAATCCGTTTTATTTCCAAATTCAGTTTTTTAAATTTTATTAATCAAAAAGCCTGTCTAATTAATTGATTTTTACAGTTTTATCTTTACCAAATTCAGTTTTCCATTATTTTCTGGATTCCATTTTAATTGTTCCATTAAATTTTAATAATAAAAAGCATCTCCAATTAATTAATTTTATATTTTCAAAAAAAATATTTTTTCAGAAATACTGCATATTTACATTTTTCACCTAAATAAATTCTGGTAAATAATATTTCTGGTAAATACTCCTTTTAAAAAAGTGTTTTTTACACATAGATATGTTGTCATTCTTACACTATAATACTGAACTTTGATTTCAGTGATTTGGACTATGAGTTGGACACTTGCTTCTTGCACTCTATGTTGCACTTCACTTTTGCTTTAAAAAAGGATTTCATAGAAATTTTGATTTCATTTAGTTTAATAAAATATTTTCAAGTAAAATTGTAGATTTTTTTGCGGGAAATTAATTGTTTAATCGATTAATCGAAAAATTAGTCGATAGATTAATCGAAATAAAAATAGTCGTTAGTGGCAGCCCTACTTCTAAGTATGACCTGAACCATTTGAGTGCCATCCCAGAAAGCCCGACCCAGTTTTCCAGTCTCTCTAGAAGTATGTTATGATCGACAGTGTCAAACGCAGCACTAAGATCTAATAGTACCAGCACTGATATTTTGCCGGAATCAGAATTAAAGTGAATATCATTTATTATCTTAATGAGTGCAGTGTCTGTGCTGTTATGCGCTCAGAAACCAGATTGAAAACTGGTATCCATTTGAGTTTAAGTAGTTGTTCAGCTGATTAAAAACTACCTTTTCAATAATCTTACCTATGAAAGGAATATTGGTCTATCAGTGGCTTCAAAACCAGACATAGTCACTTCTTTTTGAAATTGCGGTCGAATCTGTGTGACCTCTGCATAACTTGAGAATGTGCCAATCTCCTTTCTGATATTATTGATCTTCTCAGAAAAGAAGGAAGCAAACGCATTGCATTTGCTGTCAGAGAGCATTTCACTGGGAATCTGACTTGGGGGGTTTGTCAGTCTCTCAACAGTCACAAAAAGAGTGCGAGTCTTGTTTAAGTTACTATTTATAAGGTTTGAGAAGGTCTGTCTAGCTGTGGCTAGTTCCACATTGAAAGCACGAAGGCTGTCTTTATAGATGCTATAGTGAATTTCGAGTTTCGTCTTCCGCCACATCCGCTCAGCTTTTCTGCATTGTCTTTTCATGCTCTGAACTGCTGTTGATTTTCTCCAAAAATGATTTTTGTCTGCCAGTCTTATTGCTGACCTTTATCGGAGCAATAGCATCGATAACATTCTTAACTTTTGAGTTAAATGAATCCAGGAGAAGATCAACAGAGTCTGCAGAAATGCTTGGTGTTAATGATATTGCCTTCATAAATAGCGCACTAGTGTTCTCATTAATGCATCTCTTTCTGACAGAGACAGATCTAGATTCAGTGGTGACAGAAATCAATATATCAAAGAAAATACAGAAGTGATCAGATAGTACTACATCCTTAATAACAATGGATGAAATGTTTAGACCTCTACTGATGAGTAAATCTAGAGTGTGTCGACGATTGTGTGTGGGTCCATGCACATGCTGACTCAGGTCAAAAGTATTTAAAACAGTTATAATTTATTTTGTAGTTTTGATTTCTGCATTATCTATGTGAATATTAAAACTACTTCGATCTTAAAACTACTTTAAACTATAAAAACTTAAACAGGCTTATTAAGACAATAACAAATAATACAGTAACAAACAAATATTACAGACCCCATGAAATCAAAATCTGGGTTTTATGGAAATATCAAGTACAAATGATGGTTTAACTGGGCTAGGATGAAGTAAAGGCAATTGGCTATTCAAAAATTATCTTTGATATATTTCACCTCAATTTCCTGTTTCAGTATGAAATACTAAACAAATGAAAAGCCACATCATTCAAATTCTTAATTAAAATATAAGTGTACACTGAAACTCTTGATAAAATTGCTGATTTAATAAAAATGTTGGCACAGTACCTGCGCCCTGAAGGTCCTCCTTGTACCTGCAGCCAGGAATCATCCACCGGCGGGGGCATGGCAGTGGTGACGGTGCTGGTGCTGATGTCCCCGATGATGTTGAGGGCCTCTTTCAGAGCGTGGTACATGCGCAGCATCTCCTCCCTGTGCTGAGCCTGTTCTGCTGACTCCTCCATCAGAGAGTTTTGGTCTCCACATGAGTACAAGTTAGCCAGCAACTCAGCATGGATGAATTCCTTAGTCTATGGGAAGAGGAAGCAAGGAAGTAGACTAAGAAAAAGTGCCATGCCAGCTGTATTTGCCTGGAACTGCAAGTCTAAGAAACATCCAGTAAGAAACTAACTTACATGATTCTTATTTGATAACAAACATCATGGTAAACACAGCTTACGTTGTTGATCATGAGATGCATGATGGTCTTGGGCATGAGGTCCCGCACAGTCTTGTTGACAATGGCCATGTAGGAATCCACAAGGTTCCTGATGGTCTCCACCTGCCTCTCAAGCTGAGGATCCATGGAGTGCATAAAGCCATCTGAGCCGTTCTCCTCACTAGCATCACTCTGCTGAGGAGCAGCAACACATATTGATATTCACATATTACTAGCACTAATACAATTAGGGACACATTGAGGAACAAAGAGTGGAACACTGAAGCAAATTAAATCCTATCACTAGATCACAGTTTATTTGATCTCCATCCTCAACCAGTGGTGGAGTTTACACCATCATTTTGTTAAATACAACACATAACTGATATTCAGAGAGGAATATGTTTGCATATGACAGATTTGGAAGAGAGAAAAAATAGTCAGAGAAAAAAACTTACCTTCTCTTTATCCTGCAGATGTAGCAAAGAAAGCACAATAAGTTAATTATGTTAGTAAGCTATCAATGTTTGTTAGAATTGCATTGGCGACTGGTTATACATGTGGTAGCTGTTGCAGCACAGTAATGAGTTAATAAGCTAATATGACTGAGAGATGATTAGTGGAAGCATTCACGTACAGTGATGCGCTCCGGGTAAACTCCAGCTCGTAGGAAGGACGCCTTCCAGCTGTCCACCTCCTCCTGAGTGTCACAAGCCAGCTCAAGCTGCCTGTAGTCTTTATACACGTTCCTGAGACAACAGTCCAACAACATGCAATGAGTCATCTTGTGCTTACGAAATAAAAAATCACCAGACAAGTGTCATTTGCGATGTAAATTGTATAAATCAGTATTAAATTATTAAGTATTTTTATTATAAATAATGTTTATTATACATGCACCTAATCAGCATATTACAAGAATTTCTGAAGGATCATAGGACACTGGATTAATGAAGCTGAAAATTCAGCTTTGCCATCATAAGAATGCATTAGATTATAAAATGTATTCAAATAGAAAACAGCTATTTTAAATTGAGTTAACTTAAGAGAATTGTAGCGCTCCAAACAGGAAAAAAGAAATCCTTTTACTGCAGGTGCGTAGAGCCAATGGAATACTTGAAAATGAACAAGAATGTGGCTAGCCGCACACTGAATCCAGCTCAGACTGGAAAAGTCTACAAAAACAAACTTTTTATTTTTATAAATTACATCATGCAAATAGTGCAGAGTGCATGTGAGTTAAAAACAAATGGACATGACGAGCAAGCAGACGTTTCAGCACATTGCTATTGTTTTTAACTCACATGCGCTCTGCACTTTTTGCACAATGCAATTTATAAAATTAAAAAAAAAAACGTTTTTGTAGACTTTCCCAGTCTGCATTGGATTCAGCGTGTGGCTACCCTTATGAAATAAAACTACATGGGAATATACTGCAAAATATAATAAAAGTCGTAAAAGTAAAGTCATGACGTATTGTCAAGTATGGTGACCCGTACTCGAAATTGGTGCTCTGCGTTTAACCCATCCAAGTGCACACACACAGCAGTGAGTAGTGAACAAATGCACACACACCGTGAACACACACCCGGAGCAGTGGGCAGCCATGCTGCAGCGCCCGGGGAGCAGACGTGGTATTGAGGGTGGAGAGAGCGCTGTACATTCCCTCCCCCCACCTACAATCCCTGCCGGCCGGGGACTCGAACCCGCAACCTTTCGATTATGAGTCCGACTCTCTAACCATTAGGCCACGACTTCCCCTGCCATTATTGCAATGCAATATACTGACACTCAAACAATATATTACATAATGCAATATATTACATAATACATTTCCATATATTGGAAACTAGTGCTTATATTTTTCAATATACAGCAATATATACATTGATATGGCTATATACTGTATCAATACATACAAATATATTTAGAAATGAAGACAGATGAATATAATATTCATAATGTTTGAGTCTTTATTGTGTATATATTGCACATAGATGCTCCCATATGAATGTGAATATATGTAAACACATATATACGCACATTCGTGCAATGAGTTAAATCAGATCTCTAGTTCCCAGCATGCTTTGCTTCTGACTATTAAAGGAGAGTAAAAATTTTAAAATTAAGTGTTATGTCTTGTTTTTACTCAATATTAATATAGGGGAGACCTTTTAGTGTTTAATGTTGTATTATTTTGACATGTAAAAGTGTTAGGCTGTGGTTAGGAAGACGATTGGCCAAACACTGTTAAATTATATAAAAAATAATGGCTGTGCAATTTTCAGCACAGTTATAGTCTGTTCACTAAGCACTTCATTATGAGCAGGTGTACTTATGCTATTGTAAACTAGCAATATTTTAAAATATATCTTAAATGATTATTAAATATAAGAAAAATATATGTGTGTATATGTACTGCATGAGTAAATATATGTTCAATATATTTTTACACATGCAGTAACATATCTTATCACATCTACATCTATATATTATAAAGTGTATTACTGAATATAAAATTACATATATTGTTATATATAAGTAAAAATATTGTCACATATTTTTCGATATATGAAAGCGGCAATTCCTTATGTATTATTCAATATTGTTATATATTTACACAATATATTATTCTGTATAATTTCTAATATACCGTTATGTTATTTAATATATTGATCATTCATATATTAGGAAATATGTTTTCTTTGCGTAAGGGTAGCCACCTTCTTGTTCAGTTTATATTCAGATTAATTATGCATTAAGTATATTAATGTATTTCTTTATTTTGGAAAGCTCTACAGTGAGTAAAATATTTTCTCTAACCTTTGTTCGGTGTTAAAGAGAGCAAACACGTGCTTGCTGGACATGAAACTCTTCTCTATATCTCTGAGCTTCAGGTTGTCTAATGGCAGCATGTACTTCTTCTCTTTCTCCTGCAGAGGGCAATAAGCACAATCAAAAAGTTACAGTTTTTTTCAACTGCTTACACACATTTTCAAAACTTTACACACAAATCCAAGAACTGCACACACAAAATGCCTCACATCTCTTGCAAAATGAAGCACTGCATTCAAAATATCACAAACATATATCAAAAGCAAACATTTGCAAACACCTTTGCTATAATATTCATTCCTGTTAGATTTTTGTGTTTTGCAAAAAGTGTTTTATGAAATTGAAAACTGAGTCAAAGGCTGAGAATTAGTGTATGGTTTTGCAGATTTGGTGTGTGGTTCTGGTGTTTGAGTGTCGGGTTTCAGAAATTGTGTGACAAGTTAAGATTTTGTGTGTGAGCAGTTGAAAAATACTGCAATAAAGCAAAGCCACAGAAGACACTACCAGATCAGGGACTGCCTACTGAAGAGTTATATTTGCTGAACCTGTATTTGCTTTAACTATATGGCAAAAGTAGAATACTATACTTAAACTGCTAGCTTAGCACTCTTTTATGATTGCATAAATCTGTATGAAGACATTTAGAAATTTAGAGGAATTGAACAACAGTTAGTGCTTACATGTCGGCCCCATCAGCTATAACACTAAAGGGTTAACAAATACTTGTGATGTGAATATTGATTCCACACTGGAAGCCTGCAATGGCACACTAAGTATCATGATTTATGACTCACACACTTAATCAGCAACACACCAACTGAAGACGGAAATCCTGTAAACTGAATTAAACTCTGCTTTTAAAGATTAAAGTATGGACTTTTCTCATATACCTAAAGGGTACAGAAAAAGGCTGATTTGTCATTCTGATTGATGCTTATCCCTTTTTGAATACAAAAGTGAGAGCATAGAGATGACACAGTGAAGCGTGTAGGAGGAGGAGAGGGAGTGAAGATGAAAACACTTGCATGTTAACAGTGTGAAGCAACCACATATTAGAAGAGTAACCTACATACAAACCACCAGAGGAATGCATTTCAGCATCAACACAAAATGATCTATATATCAGCTATACTTAACAACACTTGATGTCAGTGCTCTATTACAAAGATATGATATACAGTAAATAGAACAAAGTACAAAGTAGCAGCAATATTGTTGTGGCATACAAAAGTGTGATGTGCCTCTTTAATTAACATTTATTTCAATTTAAGTACTGTCTCAATATGGTGTAAAAGCATGAAAACGTAAAGAATATTTTTCATGGATAGTCCATCTTAACTATGTAGCAGCTGCTGTAAATATAGTGTATTGTTATATTGTTTTATAATATATTATATTTATTTGACTCTGATAGGTAATAAAAGACCTAAGGTAATAATCAAACACGTAAATACACAGAGTGAATTGCTTTGGGGTTTTTTTATTGTTCCTTTAAATAGCTTTGTTGTTGTAATTGTAGAAAATGTATCTTTGTCACTTGATACAAATCACTTTCTTTTAAAAAGGAAGCTGTACTGTAGTTTAACTACTTTCAATTATCTGTAACTTTTAGGAAGAAGTTACAGTTTCATCCCATCTCATCCCATTCTTTATCTCTTGTTTCTTCATGCAGTCTTCTCTCAACTATCCACTAAAAAACGAAAAAATCAAAAGAAGGCAGTGCCTCTCTTAGACCAGCATTCATAGTCTATGGTTCAATAATTTACCCTGACATTTATGATCATTTTCACCATATCCAGAAATAACAGATTTTAGAGAGACTCCCAAGTCTTGGGAAACAAAAACGTTGAATCACATGCACAGTCTCATAAAATCACAGAAGATGCTTGTGTATGTAAAATTCAGGAACAGAGCTTATGTATTTGTTTTTTAGTGAAATTAGACATGTTTGGCACATGGGCAACAAACTTTAAATGATAAAGATGACTGTGCCAAGGCTATGATTCTTTTAAAGAGTAAACATTTTGTATTTGTTTTATCATAAATATTATGAATCAAAATAAATCAATTTGGCAAAAAAAAAAAAAATTTCAGTTGTGAAAAGATGTACATTTCAATTGGAACCTCTTGTTTCTTTGATCAAAAATGTAAATACTACAAAAACTGTATATACAAATATAAAACACTTTTATTAACTAAAGTATTTTTGCTGTAATTATGACAAAGCCGCTAGTATTTCCCATTTTCTTATGAACTGGGAGTGTTAATATATAAATTAACCACAATTTATTTTGTGATTCTTGCCATTTCAAGAATTGCATGTTTCCAAAAAAAAGTTTAAATATTTCTCATATTGCATTTTAAACTAGAATATTTTAATATATTAATAATTATTTTAATATATAACACTTTAGAAAAAGGTACTATTAGTTAATGCTAGTTAACGGATAAAGTAATATTAAAGGTGCCATAGAATGAAAAACTGTCTTTACCCTGGCATATTTAAATAATAACAGTTCTGTACATGGAAATGACATACAGTGAGCCTCAAACACCATAGTTTCCTCCTTCATATGTAAATCTCGTGATTAAAAAAGACCACTGAAAAACAGGCGAATCAGAACATAACACCGACTGTGACGCAACATTCGGGATCACTACGCCCCCAACATTTGCATAAACCCGCACTTGTTCTAAGCCGGCAGAACCATCAGAAGCTCTGCAGGTATTGTAAATAAACAAGCGCGGACAACAGCGAAAATAACTAAATAAATGTTATGTTCCAGGCCGTGCAGGGGGTGTGAAGTGCAGGGATGGGTTGGTGTCTGTATTCAGAAAGGCACAGAAAGCAAATAACGTGAGCCACTAAAGGGACATGGTTAGCTCCTTGCTAGCGGTAGCCTGTTACAGTACATAAGATTTCACTCTCAGTAAGGAGAGATGAGGATGATGGCGAATGACTTACAGATCCTGAGCACCACTGACAAGCATCTGATCTTGTGAAATGTGTGGTAAGTACTGTTGCTCCATAATGTAAACATAGTTTGTGTGATCGCGTCTCTTGAAAGTGAAACTATAACGCGACCGATGGATCGTTCAAAAGCAGTTTCAATGCCTCGCATATTAATAACGGCTCCCTGATGCCCGCGTTTTATATACAGTATAATTACCCGACGATATAACTGCGAGAGAAAGTATTTAAATATATATTTTCCTCCCTGTGCTTCCTTCTTGCTGATGAGCCGTACTGTGAAACAGCCAATCAGAGCAGGGCTCAACATTGAGCAGCACTGTGAAACAGCCAATCAGAGCAGAGCTCATTATTATTCATGACCCTGCCAAATAAGCCAATAACAGACCGTTTCATTCTAGGGAGAAATCCTAGGGTTGTAAATGGACATGTAAAATCATTTCTGGAGATTTTTTGCCCAACAGATACAACTTTTTATTTTATTAATGTGTTAGTAAATGTTGCAATTACAGTTTCTCTCGATTGCTAAAACACTATAACCAGGCTTTTGAACTAAAATTTCAAAATCATAATGCCGTTTTTCAAAAAGCACACCCATTTTGCTGAACTATAAACACTATTCCCTGCTTTGACACATGAGTCAGATTTGGTGAACTGTTACTGCAAAACTCTACACACAAATCCCTACATTTCTCAGTGCTTACACCATGTGGTCATTTAGAAAGCACTAGCATTCAATATTGTTCACTCAAGTCAGCACAGTTTGAGCTCAATTAGCACACAATTACCCAAGTGGAAACACTAGGAGTCTAAATTTATCACACACCAATCAGAACCTTCCATGGATAAAGGGCCAAAGTCAGCTCACAGTGTTTCTCAGAGGCTTTGATGCATTCAAGCAACTGATTACTGTATGTACATTTGTCTGTGGTTTCCTACATTATTTGCTAATGTCATGTTGCTCAAAATGTATAGTTCTCTGTGCTATAGACTTACCCCTCAAAACCTCAAGTCATTAGTTCATCCTATAAATCATTACGGTAAATGCAAAATGGTTGATCTAGTTGTCAAACTGTCAAGCATATTTTCTACACATTTCTATTAGACTTTTTATAAATTTGCCATAAATTGTTCAAGTGAATCTTGACTTTCACTAATGAAGAGAATATAGATCAACCAATGACAAACCAGTTCTCTGAAATAGCTCAAAGGTGCATCTCATGAACCTTCAGTTGGAAAGCATATATAGAAAGAGGACAACATAAATTCTTACAAATTCTGATAGTGGACTTTCTAATTTTTATTTTCGCCTTTGTGCACATATTTCTTTTTCTATTCTATTCACAATGACGTTGTAATGTGTTTTTTTGTGTGTTTTTTTTTTGGTCAGACCACTAGTAAAAGTGTAACTGTGAATCATATCCAGTCTTTTTCAATCAATATACCACATACAGTAATGTTTACATTTGTACATTTGAAATAGATATATGGCATACATAAGAAGTGCAGTCTTCTGTATTTCAGCACAGTAACTGTCATCCAAACTGCTGCCATAGTTTACATCAGGTAATACTAACAGAGTGCACTGTTATACTGACAACATGACTAAGCATTTTGCCTTGTTTGTGAACAATGACACAAGGACATCAGGCATGCGAGAGGATTTTTCCCCCGCTGCCTGGCCAGGGCCAGTATAGCCTGTGATGTTGAAGAGGTTCTTTGGCCTGTCCCAGACCAAAGACGGGATACTGGGGCAGAATAATTATTTTTGTTGTTTTCTGTATTGTACTGTACTCTACAGTACATTAAATTGAGGAATAAAACATTTGGGGAGTACCACAATCAACACTTATTACCATTTTTTGTAGTATTGTTTTGAATTTATCTGATCAGTGTGTAAAACTGTGTTGTAGTGTGTGTGTTTTTGACTGTTTGTGTGTCATGTCTGAGAGCAAAGTTTGTTTTTTCAGCAAGATTGAGTTGTTTTGAGAGGATAGCTTCATTTTGACCTGAATATAGGAAGTTTGGGGAATTGAGTTAGAAATTATGGGTTCGTGTTTACTGTTTTGAGAATACGAGGCATAGTTTCAAGAAATGTGTTTAAGCAATCGAGAAAAACTGTAATTAATGTTCAAAAACACACACACTACAACACAATACTACAAATTCAAAACAATACTACAAAAAATGGTAATAAGTGTTGATTGTGGTACTCCCCAAATGTTTTATTCCTCAATTTAATGTACAGTACAATACAGAAAACAACAAAAATAATTATTCTGCCCCAGTATCCCGGCTTTGGTCTGGGACAGGCCAAAGAACCTCTTCAACATCACAGGCTATACTGGCCCTGGCCAGGCAGCGGGGGAAAATCCTCTCGCATGTCTGTTGTCCTTGTGTCATTGTTCACAAACAAGGCAAAATGCTTAGTCATGTTGTCAGTATAACAGTGCACTCTGTTAGTATTACCTGCTGTAAACTATGGCAGCAGTTTGGATGACAGTTACTGTGCTGAAATACAGAAGACTGCACTTCTTATGTATGCCATATATCTATTTCAAATGTACAAATGTAAACATTACTGTATGTGGTATATTGATTGAAAAAGACTGGATATGATTCATAGTTGCACTTTTACTAGTGGTCTGACCAAAAAAACAAAACAAAACAAAAAACACATTACAACGTCATTGTGAAATAGAAAAGAAAAAGAAATATGTGCACAAATGGAAAAATTAAAATTAGAAAGTCCACTATCAGAATTTGTAACTCTTGTGTTGTCCTCTGTCTATACAGTATATGCTTTCCAGTTGAAGGGTGATGAGATGTACCTTTGAGCTATTTCAGAGAACTACATTATGTTTTATCATTGGTTGATCTATATTCTCTTCATTAGTGAAAGTCAAGATTCACTTGAACAATTTATGGCAAATTTATAAAAAGTCTAATAGAAATGTGTAGAACATATGCTTGACAATTTATGACAACTAGATCAATCATTTTCCATTTACCGTAATGATTTATAGGATGAACTAATGACTTGATGTTTTGAGGGGTAAGTCTATTGCACAGAGAACTATACATTTTGAGCAACATGACATTAGCAACTGATAATAACCACAGATAAATGCACATAATCAGATGCATGAATGTACCAAAACAATCGCAACTTGTTCAAAAGAATGAGAAACTTTTTATGATGTGCACAAGTGACTAGATGATGTGGAGGTTGAACAAGTAGTTTTGAAAATGTCATTTATGATCTGAGAAATGGACCAAAGCCACTGAGAAAAACTGTAAGCTGACTTTAGCCCTTTTATCTCCATCGAAGTTTCTGATTGGTGTGTGATAAATTTTGACTCTTAGTGTTTCCACTTGGGTAATTGTGTGCCAACTGGGCTCAAACTGTGCTGACTTGAGTGAACAATATTGAATGCTAGTGCTTTCTAAATGAGCACATAGTGTATAAGCACTGAGAAATGTAGGGATTTGTGTGTAGAGTTTTGCAGTAACAGTTCACCAAATTGGACTCATGTGTCAAAGCAGGGAATAGTGTTTATAGTTTAGGGAAATGGGTGTGCTTTTTGAAAAATGGCGTTATGGTTTTGAAATTTTAGTTCAAAAGCCTGGTTATAGTGTTTTAGCAATCGAGAAAAACTGTAAGATTATTAATTAGTAGTTCACTTTAGCTAATGTAGCGAATGTTAACAAATGGTACCTTATTGTAAAGTATTACTACATTTTATTAATAATAAGATATAAATCCGAATTTCATCTTGCGGCCCCAATGAAAGTTTGTGAGGCCCTCTAGTGAGTCCCAGCACCTTAAACCATTTTTATTCTGTACATTATAATGTTTTGACACCTTAATGGACTTACAATAATTTCCAGAATTTAATATATATATAAAAAAAACAATTTTAAATGGTCAAAACCGAAGAATGTACGAATGTAATCTACAAACAGCCTTCCACTGTAACTGCATTTTTTTGTAACACATTTTTGCTTGTTTTTACAAACTAATGAACAAGTCTAAATTATTGTCTGTGGTAATCGCCAGCAAGCCAAAGATGCTGTCGATAGAACTGGCCTTATCTTGAACCCAGAACATTCCTTTAACAACCTCAGAAATTCAGATCAATTTTCAAACACAGGGCTTCAGAACCGCTGACCGAGCAGACGGTGTCGTCTTGTGACAATAAACTTTCCATCAAAACTGCCAGTTTCAGAGATTAATGTCCACAAAAACCAATGTAAAGGGAGCCCCCGACCCCAAGGACGGATCAAACGACGTGAGGATGATTAATGCCTCTTGTTTATAGGTCACCACCATGTCACCATCTCCACATTTAATAAGAACCTTCCTTCATTTCAGAGGAACGTTCTGCGGTGCCCCTAAATTTCAGCCCTAACTTCCGAAGCACCTCATCTACAGGCGTGTTTTAAAACACGAAAATGCATCTGTGTAATCGTTAGGGGGGTTGTAAGCCAGTATAAAGAGCCCTTTATCCAGTACGAGCAGAGGAAGTGAGGTTCAGAATAAATAGCAGCATGAAGAGAGGTACAGACCACAGGACTACACATCTGGAGATATTACAATTCCATCTCCATGCCAAGAAACTCAGTCAGCAACACCACCCACACCTTCACACACACATAAGCACACACAGATGTCAGAAATACATCTCAAAGCAAATGTTGACTCTGACAAGTCTTCATCAGTACCAGCTTTCCTCGTCTTACTCTTTTGTGACCTCTGACCTCGCACTTCCTGTTTAACGAGAAAAGAAACATAAAATTAAGGCAGGGGGAAAATGGAAAAAAGCTCCACCTCTTTCTCTCCCTCCTTTCAGCTCTTCCAGGAGTCAAAAGTATGCCACGTCGATTCTGAAAAATCCACATTTGAACGTACGAAAGACGCTGTGTGTTACAAACTAAATTTTGTGATGCAAATGCTGCATATCTTATCATTTTGTATATCTGTTTTCAACGACTCTGCTCCTAATCTAAGATGGATTTAATGAGTCGACGGGGGTGAAAGGGCCAGGAAACCCAACACTTCTTGCCACCCACATTCTTCGCCTTCTCGTACCACCATCAAACACTCAGAGGTTTTAAAGGACCCTCCTCTCTTCCTCCTCCCCCACTCACCTACCACTCTTTTGGCATCTCACACACTCGGACGTCCAGCCGAATGGAGCCAGAGAAAAAGAGAGACAGAGACGGAGAAAAAGAAGGATGATGGTTTTCGGAGGACAATCGTAACATCTAATGCCAAATCTGATTGGCACAGATGCACGAACTTTGAGGTATTTCTTGTCCCTTTGAAGAATTTATCATTTGCGTATGGTAGAAACAGGTCTGAAAGTCAAGGAGGGACAATGGGCTGGACAGATAGTTTCACACAGCTAGGCAAACTGAAATGGATATTTGAACTAAAATATATCAATAATAGATGTGATATTACCACAACAGCATTTGAGAGCGAATTCGAAATCAGTGGTCAGTAATAAACATTAACCTTCTCATCTTCTTTTTTCCACACTCACTTCCAAACAACTTCTGGAAAATGGAATATTTGCTTGTGTGAAAGGGTGTGGTGATACTCACAAAAAGTTATGTTCATTAACACAATTTAATATGTGCATGTACATGGTGTACGTTATGATGTTTAATGTTTTGTACACATTCATTCCTTAGTGCTGTTGGACTCATCTCATCTCCCCGCGAAGCGTCATGCCCGCCCCGCTTTCCCAGTGTTCAGACTACCTGTTCAGGGCGTAGAGATTGTACAGTAGTCTGCACATTGGTTAGGCTGTGTGGGGGGTGCACATACATCAACTAGTTCTGTTCATCAACAGTCTTGTCATCATGTCTCTGTACGTCTTCCTATGGAAATGTGCATGCCTTCATGTGCTAAGTAATGTCTGTGTATTTAAGCGTCTTTGGGGAAGTGGATTACACAGCGAATTTAGTTAAATCTGACAAAAATTTCCCTGGAGACATTTAGAAACATGTATCTTTCTATATATCTATATACATATCTATATATATATATATACATATATAGTACATGTGTGTCTTTCATTCTAAATAATAAAAGTAATAAATATTTTATTTATTTAAGAGTAAACGTAGAAAGAAAGAAAGAAAGAAAGAAAGAAAGAAAGAAAGAAAGAAAGAAAGAAAGAAAGAAAGAAAGAAAGAAAGAAAGAAAGAAAGAAAGAATGTACTTGATGGAAAGTGAAATGATGATTTGATGATGGAAAATAAAAGTCTTTTCTCTGTATATAATTGTCATTGTTTGGACTCTTATTTCATCCACTTGGACCACAAGGAAATAGTTTTGGCATAAGCAGGACATAACTGTGGTTTTTAAAAATGAGGAGATTAAATGAAAAACAATTATATACAAAATGGATTTTTTGTTTCTAAACAGTAAATCATTTTGGACCAGGAACTCCTTTGTTTTAAAAGGATTTTCTCTGCATGCTTAAACTAACTAGAGCGAGGGCTTTTGGGAAGTGTTGGACCAAAATCTGGTATGTATGGTAATGAAAACCATATGCCACCTTCCCAACCCCCCAGAGCAGCCCTCCCACCAGCTTCGGTCTGCTTCTCCTCATGCCTCCAGTCTGGGCTGACAGTGGGGGTAGGGCGGGGGTCACGACGGTACCGTAACACCTGTGCTTGATCAGACCGTCAAGATGGCAAAATGCCTGGCCATTACGGAAATAAGAAACAGAACTAATGCGCTCATTTATACTGTATGACCTCATTCGTCTCAATTCTCTTTTCTTGGATCCAGTGTTGCGGTGCATTTACAGCATGGGTTACTGGTAGGATAAGATGCTTTCATTGTGAAATAAGACTAAATATAGCCTTACTTCTGGTGGAAATAATACTAAAATACAGAGCCCAGAGTATATGAAAAGAAAACAAGGCCCCTCCAGAGCGACCGGCCCTGTAGAGATTATACTGTGAGTTGCTTCTGATAAAAGCATTGCAAGAAGAAACGGAGGGCACTCACCTCATCATCTTTGTACCAGGACAGATTCTCAGCAGTCAGGACAAACCAGTATTCCTTCGCTCCTCCTTTCATGATGCCAATATTATTGATGGTCAGCCAACCCTTTCTGATCACCTAGACAAAGGCAAACAAATGGGATGTAGAGGATAATGTACTGTTAGACTTTGTTATACTTATCAAATATATCAATAAATGGACAAGAAATCAATAATAAAGATACGAGAGACATGAACTTGTACTTCTATGTAGGAAGTCAGTTGGACCAATTGTGCAGCTTAGCGGTCATACAAAAATATCTGAATGCAGAATGCTGTCATTGACCAATCAGAATCAAGTGTTCCACAACCCATTGTAATAAATTTGAAAATGATGTGTCTGCGATTGTGGGATTTCACAGAAGAACAAATAAAAAGATCATTGCAAATATAGTAGGGTCGTTAGTCAAAAACCTACTATGAAGTTAAAAAAACTTGGGAAGAGTAAGATCTTTTAAAATAAATTAATATATTTATTCAGAATTGATCTCAATCAAAATTATATCAAACAAATACTGTTCTTTTCAAGGAATCATGAAAAAAAAATGTATCATGATTTCCACAAAATAAGTAGTCTTCTTTTTACCCGAAGTAACCTAGAGTGCATTCAAGGTGTACTATATGTTACAACTCTGCCCGGGAGCACGAAGACACGGAGACCAGGAGACGAGGAATTCACAAACACGAGAATCTTTAATCCAACTAGGAGCATGGGAGGCACAGGAAACACATCACGGACAGGGATGACAATTCAACGACCGACAAAACTAACTGAAAGGACTGGGGCTTATAAACACAGGATAACGAGGGACCTAAGGAGACACACCTGGGATCAAATTAACAATTAACATGAGGGAGAAACTGGGTCACAGAACACATGGGGAGCAAAACACAACAAAAACAGGTCCAAGATCCTGACATATCGCCCCCCTCCCGGAAGGTGCGTCCTCGCACCATAGAAACATCCAAAGGGGAGGGGCGGGTGGGAACTTGGGAGGCGGTTCAGGAGGAGGACGGATACCCGGGAGGGGGCCGGCAGACAGAGGCCAAGGCGGTGACGAAGGAGGGAGGAGCCAGGGAAGAGACAGGAGGGACCCGGAGCAGGAGGCGCTCAGCTGGACCCAGACCACAGCCGTGAAAATGGCCCAAGGTGGAGCCGACGGAGGGAGGAGCCATGGAGGAGGGATGGCCGCCGACTCCAGGGGGCCGACCAACGGCGGCGGAGCAGGTGGTAGAGGAGCCCGAGGCGGAGACGGAGAGCCAACGAGCCAGGGTGATGCCGAGGATCCGGGGGGACAGGGTGGAGCCGAGGGCTCTGGTGACCGAGGTGGAGGCGGAGACCTGGAGATCCGCGGCGGAGCCGGAGCGACTGAGGACCAAGGTGGAGCTGGAGGGAGGAAGGAGCCCAACGGAGCCGGTGGGACGGAGCGACGAGGCGCAGCCAGAGGAGAGGAGTCCAGAGGCGAAGGCGGGTCGACGCCCGACCAAGGCGGAGCCGGAGGGACGAGGGAGCCCGGTGGAGCTGGTGGATCGAGGAGTGACGGTGGAGGCGAGGGAGCTAGGAGCCGAGGTGGAGCCACTGGGTCTACGGACCGAGGCAGAGTCCGGGCCTCGGAGGCTGAGGTAAGGGATACTCCAGCCCCGGCAACGCTGGAGGATGGCAGACCCACGGGGCTCGCACCGTACCGATAGAGGGCTGAGGGCGAGCGGGGGGGCTGCCAGACGACAGCGGTGGAGGAGGCAGGAGTGGGTGGGAGGGTGGGGATCTTCGAGGAGCAGGCACTGGAGGGCACGTGCGTGGAGCCGGCACTGGAGGGCACGTGCGTGGAGCCGGCACTGGAGGGCACGTGCGTGGAGCCGGCACTGGAGGGCGCTCGGGAAGCGCGGACACTTGGGGGCGCTCTTACAGCGCGGGGCTGGACGGGACCAGCGGGAACTCAGGAGGGCTGGACGGGACCAGCGGGAACTCAGGAGGGCTGGACGGGACCAGCGGGAACTCAGGAGGGCTGGACGGGACCAGCGGGAACTCAGGAGGGCTGGACGGGACCAGCGGGAACTCAGGAGGGCACGTGCGTGGAGCCGGCACGTGGGGGCGCTCGGGAAGCGCGGACACTTGGGGGCGCTCTTGCAGCGCGGGGCTGGACGGAACCAGCGGGAACTCAGGAGGGCTGGACGGAACCAGCGGGGACTCAGGAGGGCTGGACGGAACCAGCGGGGACTCAGGAGGGCTGGACGGAACCAGCGGGACTTCAGGACGGCTGGGCGGAACCAGCGGGACTTCAGGACGGCTGGGCGGAACCAGCGGGACTTCAGGACGGCTGGGCGGAACCAGCGGGACTTCAGGACGGCTGGGCGGAACCAGCGGGACTTCAGGACGGCTGGGCGGAACCAGCGGGACTTCAGGACGGCTGGGCGGAACCAGCGGGAACTCAGGAGGGCTGGAGGGAGCCGGCACGGGAAAGTCGGACGCCCCCTCTCTGTCCAGCAGTCCCAGATTTCTCCTCAGCTCACCCTCAGCCGCGGTGCAGGGGGCGGAGCTCCACTCCGCGCTCACACCGTCCACGGCTTGCTCCCTCGTGATGAACACTGACGCCGGCTCTCGCACCTGGTCTGACGGGTTGGGCTCTACTTCCGGGACGATCATCCGCTCAGTCGCTCGGCTTTGCGCTGGCTCGCAGATCGCGGCGGGAAATGGCTCTCCGTCATCGGTGGGCTCGGGCTGGTGCTCCGCACCGTGGGGAGATGGTGGGCTGGGCTCTGGGTCTGGAGTGGTTCTGGCGAGATCATCCTCTGAGGAGACTGTGAGAGGCGATCCGTTTCTCACCAGAATCCACTCCACAAAAGCGGCGAAATCCTCTCGAGGACCATCTTCGGACGACAGCGCTCTGCACGCGGTGTTCAGGCTTCCATAATAGAAAGAGCAGAGCACGTCGTCCGGGTAGCTGGTGGCGTTAGCTAACATGAGGAACAGTCTTGTATGGTCCTCGAGAGATCGGTCCCCCTGCTCCAGCAGGAGGAGGAGGAATTCGGGCCAGACATAGGGATCCATGGGTCACAACGGAAAGAAAAACACTGGGTAAGACGGAAAACAAAACGGAAGGTAAAAGTAGAGGTATCTGTTTTAGGTCGGTCGTTCTGTTACAACTCTGCCCGGGAGCACGAAGACACGGAGACCAGGAGACGAGGAATTCACAAACACGAGAATCTTTAATCCAACTAGGAGCATGGGAGGCACAGGAAACACATCACGGACAGGGATGACAATTCAACGACCGACAAAACTAACTGAAAGGACTGGGGCTTATAAACACAGGATAACGAGGGACCTAAGGAGACACACCTGGGATCAAATTAACAATTAACATGAGGGAGAAACTGGGTCACAGAACACATGGGGAGCAAAACACAACAAAAACAGGTCCAAGATCCTGACACTATATTTGCTTAGTACATTTGTTCTCTGAGAAAAAACCCCATGAACGTCACGTCTCTAGCAGGTGAGCTACAGCTCTCAGGAGTGCAATGGCTCTCCACTGGAAACCTTATTTAGTTGCACAGCAGCCTCTCCAGTGCAGTGGCATGGTGCAAAAGCACTCAACTTTATCGGAAAAGGTCAGGATTCATTAATGAACATAAAAAGCTATTTGTGTTTTTGTTTTAAACAAATACACCATAATTCGGACCATAATAATCAACATGTATTGCTATTTTTCAAATCCATTTTATATTAAAAGGCTAATGTGCACTGGCAGACACAAAAACACACAATCGCACACACAAACACACCAAAGAGGTCGCAGTCAATGCACACTTACCATTATCTCATCCTGAGGCGTGTTGGTATAGCAACAGTAGCAAAGCAAAGACAGGGTTTAAGATAGGTAATTATAAACTGGAAAAGGCAGCAGTGAGAATAGACAAGATGTACAGAATACAAAAGTAGCAGAAAGATGCTAAGATAGTTCAGTAACTAGTTCATAGCCCTAACACAAGACATACAAAAAAACTAAATAGAACATGCTGTAAGATAATTTATGATGAATAACAACAGATATATACATACACACCCATACATGTATATATTTAAGAAAAATATGTTACGTTTATATATTAAACCTATTTATATATAAATAATATGAATATAAATATATACATGTAAATATTTTCAAAATATATACTGTATGTGTGTGTATTTATATATACATAATAAATATAGAGTACACACAGATATATTATGTAAATAAAAACTTTTATTTTGGATGCGATTAATCACAACTAATCGTTGGACAGCACTAATTTATTTTATAAATGTAATATTTTTTTTCTGCTTTGCATAGTTTTAAATGCTAAACAAAAAATGGGGCTTCTCTCTTTTTACAAGATGATTTGATTTTGACAGAAACCTGTCTATCATACATTTCTTCACATTTTGGATGTAGCCATCCTTGGTATACTAGAGGATAAATGTATCAGATATAACTGCATGGTCAATATAGATGTTATTTAATAACTGATTAGGTATTCTCTAATTCAGTTGCTTCTTTCTTCATGTTTGCCAATGGCTAATGAAGCATTTTTTTCAACCAAGCTCTTCCTAATTATTTCTTTCTTTTAAAGAGCATTTTACAAAACAACACCCACCACTGTTCTCAATAATTAAAATCTCATAAAATGACAGAGACTGAGTGACGCAGTGTCCAATTATAAACCTGCGCCTGCTGTTCCTACATAAGTAATGTTTGAGTGAGGCAGCAAACATCTGTCCAGGCTGATGTTCATTCTGGCTTGTGCTTACCTGATTGCCAGCAGCCTTCTTCTTATTCATCTGACTGCTTCTCTGCTGGGCACTGAAGTAATAAACAGAAAAAAACAAAAAAGAAATATCTATAAAGAGCACAAAACGATTGGAACTTATGGATATCTAATAGCCACAAGACATAAGATACTGATGTCACCATCTGACTTCTTAACAAGACCATCTAAGGGCTGGAATACACTACAGATTTTTAAAAAACTAAACATTATGCACTTGCCAACTTTGGTCATCATGCACTAAATGACTGAGAATCACACACTATGGCTTTTAAGCCATTCCCAACACAATAAACTCACACAAAAACTTGACTCACTTCTAAGAGATGAATGATAAATAAAAACTAAAATCGGCTCAAATTATCAAACATTTCTAACATCATCCGATCGGATGGAATCAGTCTAAAGCTAAAAAACTGGAGTTTGTGTCCATCAAACACTGGCCGATTTTCTTTGAACGTGGTCAGCTCTGACTGCTGACTGACTCTGGCTGATTTGACTTTGACTCTCAAATTGTCCAGACTGCAAATCCAGGCAAATACCTGTACAAGAGTAGTGTAGTGTATTCCAACCTTTAGTTAACTACCTTCACCAGTTAAATTACAAAAGCTGGAAAACAGAATGGCATATGCTGGTCCACATACTAGACTATCACCAAACTCACGATAGGACAAACCAGCCTGGCTAGGCTTCATTCAATAGTGGTGATCAGATTCAATAATAAATTCCATGGATTTGATTCTGCCAAAGGATTTATAAAGGTCGAAACTGATTAGAATATTAACTAAAATGTATGTCGAACAGACACTTTTAAACTGCAAAATTACTGTACAGTCACATTTAGGATGTCTATATGAATCAGTCTGTAGGTCTACTGTGCATACGTATCTAGGGATCACAGAGGACACTGTCTCCTACTTTCATCACTGTGCCTTTGAAAAAGGCTCTCAGCCTTAGCTCATTTAATGATGGTTCTTTAGTCTTCTGAATTGCTATTCATAAAGCATTCAGTGAATGACATGTTCAGTATTAGTTTCTATGAACCTGATGATCTCCTCACAGTTATGTTGGAGTGTTCTAGCTGTTTGCGTTTTTAAGTGTTAAACAATAATGCTAGTAAATGGTTAACAATGTTCTTACTTTGCAAAACCGATGAAATCCTCATGATTGGTGTTCATGTATGCTAACTCGATGTCAATTAGCAACATGACCTAACGGCAGGAAAAGAATACACGTCACAACTTATTTTTCAGTAGAATCTCTAGCTTGGTTTTACCACATGAGTTTGTACATGTGAGGGTTAGCAGGTACCTGATTCTTGGTGCGACTCTCTCGATCTCGAATGTGCTGGGTGACAATCCTCTCCATTTCCTCTCTAAGCATGGGGTACTGAGCCAGCTGTCCCCAAAAAAACCCCCCAAAAAACATACTGGATCAACTACAACGGCTGAGACAATAAGCAGGGCTTATTGTTCAAACAAATCTTATTACTGCAGACGAATGGACAAGGGATCTCAGTGATTATCAGTTCATGAATGGAGCTCATGGAAAAACATGCCTGAATGATATTCACCCCCAATTAAAATAATTAATTCTTATATGCACAAGACAATGAAGCCTAATGTAAAAGTAATTGTTAAAAATTTTAATTTAATTTAATTTAATTTGTTAAAATAATCATTTAATCGCTGGAAAATAGTTTTGCATTACTTAGCTGAAAATTAACCAAATCCCCCATCCCCATTCTCATTACTACAGTGTATCTCGATGTTTTATTTATTTTTTATAAATTAAATGTATTCTGGGATTTTACTATTTAAACTATGTATATTTTTGAGAACTTTTTGTGTGAATCAAAATAATGCCAAAATTAAAAAAAAAAAATTTTTTAATTAATTAAATTTAATTATTTTCTTAAATTAATTATTAAAAAAAAAAAAAGAATTATTCAGGGGTTAAATATGACCTGTACATGTTCTTGACACAGGCTAAAATTCAGGATATATTTATGGAAAATTGAAACATGAATTTGGTGTCAGTAAGATTATTTAATGTTTTTGAAAGAAGTCGCTTAACCAAGGCTGCATTTATTTGATCAGAAATAAAGTGAAACACTAATAATGTGATTACAATTTAAAACCACAATTTAACCTTTTTTCCCAACTTGCATACATTTTAAAATGTAATATAATCCTGTGATGGCAAAGCTCCAGTCTTCGGTGTCATATGATCCTTCAGAAATCATTCTAATATGCTGATTTGGTTCTCAAGAAACATTTCTTATTATTATTACTGTCAAAAAAAGTTGTGCTGCTGAATACTTTTGTGGAAAACGGTATATCCAAAATTCTTTGATGAATAGAAAGTTCTAAAGAACAGCATTTATTAAAAATAGATGTATTTTGTGACATTCTGATCAAAATAATATTTTCTTTCAGAATAGAAGAATAAATTTAAAAATAAATCTACTGACCCCAAACCTTTGAATTGTAGTGTATGTGAAGCTGTGGAGTTTTACCTTCTTGGTGCACTGCCTGACTGTATTGACCAGCTCAGTGATGACAAGGTCCACACATTTCTGACATGGCTCTTTGATCTTTGCAATCAGCCGTTTGACTATAGTCTCGAAGGCCATGTCTGGAGTAAACAGACCGGTTCTGACAAGTGAAAGGGATGAACAGAGCAGTCAGAGATCTAAATCATGTGCTTTACAGTTGTTTGTCATTGCAATTCATATTTCATGACATGGTTCTCATAGTACAGTACTTTAAATCTAGCACGCAGTAGCTCAGCATGTCACAGTAACATCAAAGCGAGTTTGATCTCAGAGTAGGGGAGCTGTTGAATGTGTGTGACTGTGTGTGTTTGAGGTAGAGGCAGATGCACACCTGATACCGTGGATGTTCTTGATGGCGTAACTGATCTCCTTACGCAGCTCTTTCTCATCAAACTCCATCTAGTCATCATTTACAGACAAAGAAACCCCTACTTGATCAAATTTGAGAGGATATACTTTAATTTTGCTCTTAGAGTACAACAGTATGATGAAATCACCTTAACCAGCTCGAAGGGGAAGCGCTCATGAAAGATGCGATTGATCCTCGCACCTCCAGACAGCTCCACTGTGTCCACCTGATCTCCCGAACCCTCAATGCACTTCTCAAAATCCACCGCAAACTGCTGCACCATCCTTTAAACCAGAGAACAGTGTTTTATGTGCAATCACAGATACATACTGTACCTTCACACAGAAAAACACACACACACACATATAATGATAAACTACTGTTCACAAGTTTGGGGTCAGTAAGATTTTTTATGTTTTTGAAAGAAGCCTCTTATTCTCAGAAATATTATGAAATAGAGTATTATTACAATATTATTATCATTTAAAATAACAGTTTGCTAAGGCTCTAGCCCACCGTGACCCTGCAAAGGGTTTTTAATATACTTTAAAATGCAATTTATTCCTCTGAAGGCAATTCTGAATTTTGCTCATTTTCAGGGTTGAAGAATTCTTTTAGAATTTTTTTCAGGATTCTTTGATGAAAAGAACATAATTTATTTTAAATAGAATTCTTTTGTAACATCATAAATGTCTTAAGTGTCACTGTGATCTATTTAATGAATCCTTGCTGAATAAAAAAAATAATTATTTATTTTGACACCACCAACAACAAATCTTTAAAAACCTGACTCCAAACTTTTGAACGGTAGTTTACAGTATGTGCATGGGCTGTAAATGTTCAAATGTGCAATACATTTCAGACTCACTGTAGCAGAGCCTTGGTCTTGCGAGAAGGATCGTCGGGGCGGAAGTGCTTGTACTCCTCCACCTCTTTCTCAATGGACAGTAGCTGGCTCTGAAGTTTGTTCCTCAGTCCTGGCAGAGTGTCTCGGATGTGGTTAGTTAATTGCTAAATGAGAACAGAAACCCTTGGTTACTAGTCAAAATCTCACTTACTCAGATTTATAAATCTGAGAGATAACATTCTTTATCAAAATGGCAGTGGGGTATATAAAAAACATGCAGAAAAACAATTGCATGAGTGACTCTCGCTGTCATTCAACCTGGTTAAGAATTTTCTGCAGGTACGGAGTCCCCATGCGATCGGCCAGGTGTCGGTAGGCTGGATGGGTGAGAAAGAACTTCCTCTCCGCTGCTATTGCAGCAGTGATGTCCTTCTTGCCATCAATGTCCTTCTGACTGCGGTTCACAACCCCAATGTAGCCTACAGTGAGCATTCAGTTTGATATTGTTACAGGCAATCAGCATGACCAAATGTAGTACACTGGACATAGTCAACAAATAACTTAGAACCCATTATCTTTCAGAAAATGTAGAACTATAGCTGTTAAATTACTTTCACAAGGTGAACTATAAGCTATTACATGTAAAGTTATGAGGAAATAAATGGGACCATGTATTAGAAACTGCATTAGGAGAGTAAATGGTGAAATTAAGTGTAATTTTATGTTTTTCAGTGAAGAGAAAGGGGTATTTAATATTCATTTATGATGGAGTTCGGTTATTATGGATGGTTACATGATGATGAGCATGATGTGTGTTGTGTCAGCTAATAAGCAATAACAGCATTAATGCCAGTACTGAGACCAATTTATTCCTACCTGCTCATCTGATGTTGCATATAGTAACAATAAATGTAATTGTCTTTAGCATGCAATTGCTTGTTATCGTCTAAAATAATAGCATAACTTGAATCCAGCAAGTCATTTGTTTAAAAGAACTTGTGTTAGTCTTGTTGTATAGAAATGTCTTCCTTAAT
Organism: Barbus barbus; assembly: GCF_936440315.1. Classification (NCBI taxonomy): domain Eukaryota; kingdom Metazoa; phylum Chordata; class Actinopteri; order Cypriniformes; family Cyprinidae; genus Barbus; species Barbus barbus. The sequence goes on along the minus strand of NC_136733.1, from coordinate 18,058,833 downwards.
TTAAATACGTTCATTGAATAAACTAGTCTAATTTGAAAAGGAAGTGTGTTATCTAGTAATGAACCAGGTAAAAAGAATATTCTATGTGACAAGTAATCAATAATATTATAATATTCTCTGCTGGTGGAATGACTTGCCCAACTCAATCCAAGCAGCTGAGTCTTTAAGAAATATCTAAAGACAAATCTCTTCCATCTACACTTGACCCTCTACACTAGCACTTTCTATTCTGTTTACATGTTTTCTATTACTTATTATAAAAAACTTGACCCACTAACACTTGTATTTTCTATTCTATCTACTTTTTTATTGTTATTATATTTAAAAAAAAACCTTGCTAAGTGTACTGCATTAGATTAATCGGGATTGTCACAGCACTTGTATATTGTTTCTCTTTTGTTGGTTTGATGGCTTCTTTTGTCCTCATTTGTAAACTGCTTTGGATGAAAGCAGCTGCTAAAATGCACAAGCAGACTTAGACTTAATAGTGCATCAAAGGCTTCAAAAGCACAAATGTCCTCTACAGAATATTTCTCCCTGAAGTCTGTTGCAGGTATAATAGACTTTTTTTGCTCTCCTGGATCTTTTGGAGTGTTTTTATGTCTGAGTGCCCTTATAGACAAATAAATATATAAATAAATGCGTAACCTCCTTATACATTTTTTTCCCTGACCTATATTTTGCTTTCAAGAGACCAGACACATATTTATTTAATATTCAGTGGTGAATAAATCTGATTTATCATCAGTAATCAGAATTGGTCAAACTGTCCCCCCAAATATTTGATATGCTTGATGCTGCTCTGCTGTACTTCATTACACACGAAGCTGTATGTTATTAGGATGGTGCATGGTAAGCTTTAAGTAGTTACACATTAAATATTTATCAACGATTTTATAACAGAAATGTTAAATGATTGACAGTAACACCCAACATTACTACTTTTGTCAAATTTTGCCCTTTTAAATGTAAAATAAATCATTTGTGTGATTCAAGTAATTCACTTTGTAATTGAATGTGACAAGGCAAGGCAAGGCAAGGCAAGTTTATTTATATAGCACATTTCATACACAATGGTAATTCAAAGTGCTTTACATAAAAGGAAGTAAAATAATCATAAAAAAAATAATCACAACAATAAAAACAGGGAAATTGAAAATTTTTCAAATGATTTAGAAATTGATAAGAAACATTAACCGAGTCATTTTCATTGACTTTACCTCTACGTAAAGGAAGAAGCTTGTTCTCCAGAATGTCACGTCCATCGGTTCCTTCATCCATTAGATCCAATTTAGTGATCACACCTATAGTTCTCATACCTACTCAAACACACACACACATCGATGCATGATCAAATACAATTTTTCAATGAGAAGAGCTTTAGTAATATCACATAATTATGCCTGCAAGTATGCAAATATTTTAGAACATGTTTTTAGTCATTGCTGGATGATAACTCACCCTGAGGGTCCACCTCCTTGGCAATCTTAAGGGCATCTGAGTTGGCCAGGTCAGAGTTGGCCGGAGACACAGCCAGCAACAAGCAGTTCTCCTTAGTCACAAACTGCATTAGCATATCCCTGATCTGAAACTCAATGTCATTCGGCTGGTCCCCTACCGGCACTTTGGTCATCCCAGGCAAGTCCACAAGGGTGAGATTCAAAACTGGCGATAAAAACAAGGGGGGACAGGATTATATCTGATATTTTACAATGCATGGTTATATGTAACAGAATATTTAGATATGATCACGGTTAAATCTATGTGCATGAATGTAAGTACCATGAGGCGAACAGACGCGCAGATTGATAGGGACCGGTGAAATGCCTTTGTTTTGGCCAGTGATGCGATCTGTCTCTGCCTCAATTTCCTGACGAACCTCATCAAAATCTGTAAACTTCTTCCCTTTGCAATGCAGAAACTCAGCATATTCTGGAAATAAGCAATCAGAAAAGACATTTTAACAAAACTGCTTTTTAGTTTTGCCCTGAAGGAACACTTCACCCAAAAATACAAATTTGCTGAAAATGTATCACCTTGTTTATTCATCACATTATATCACTTGCTCACCAATTAATCCTCTGCAGTGAATGGGTGCCATCAGAATTAGAGTCCAAGCAGCTGATAAAAACATCACAATAATCCACAAGACTCCAGTCAATTAATTTACATCTTGTGAAGTGAACAGCTTCGAGTTTGTAAGAAACAAATCCATAATTAAGGTTTTATTTATATTGATTTTATTTATATATATTTTGGTTAGAAGTGATGGTTTTAATGTTAAAAATGCCTTAATGATGGATTTGTTTATTACTAACAGGCAGCTTTTCACTTCACAAGACATTAATTGAAGAACTGGAGTCGTGTGGATTACTTGTGGAAAATTGTGATGTTTTTATCAGACGGCACCCATTCATTGCAGAGGATCCAATGGTGAGCAAGAGATGTAATGCTAAATTTCTCCAAAACTTTTCTGGTGAAGAAACAAACTCATCTATTTGGATGGCCTGAGTACATTTTCAGCAAATTTTAATTTCTGGGTAACCTATTCTTTAAAAACATGCATTTAAAAACTACAGAGCTTCTTGGCTTCCTTCTAATGCAAGCGAGATATTTACCAGTAGGGCAGTTGATGAGCTGCAGCACTAGGGGGCGCCGAGTGACAATACCAGAGCCACGAGGCAGAAAATCTCTAAAAGGAAAAAGGCAGCATTCATTGAGTAACTTTGTTTACATAAAGAGATGTACATTTTCCTTTTAGACAATCTGAAGAATAAATCAGTGCAAAGCAATGCAAAAAAATAAAAATACTTCTATGTTTAAAACTGCTTTTACAAGTCAATGAAAGGTAATACATTTAATTACCGTGAATAAAAACTCTTCTCTCTTAATCTAATGATGACTCTCAGTGTATGTTCAGACTAAAACAGCTCATCCTGAAAAACAGATGTACTGACTTAATTAAAGACATGTCAGTACAAGTGCTGCTCTGGCAATTTACTGCATAACTCAGCTTTGTACTTGTTCTAGATATTAGTAGCACTAGATCAATTTTTCATACATGTCTGTTGCTAGTATATTCGTAACTAGGCCTCTCTTAATTATGAGATTTGGAGATAGGGTTGAAGAAAGAGCTCTCTAAGGAGTGTGAGAGAGCGCTGTCAGTTCTGGCCATTAGGCAGAAGTGCTTTCAACATTAGTGGATATGTTTAGAAAAAACATGTAATTGCATTTCACCACTGACCACCTTTATGGATTTCAAAGACTGGATGTTTAAAATAGCCTCTACACAATCTAATCTCTCTTTTCTAGGTAGCTAAAGTAATTTACGTTGTTTTTACAGTGCAATTATGTAATTCATATTGCCTGTGTTAACATAATAAAGTAATTATGATGGTTATATACAGGTATCTTATCATAATAGGTTCTCAAATAATCTCTTATCACCCTCATTGTGTTACATGTCTGTGTCTTCCCTTGTGACCTAGTTTTCCCCGTGTTGTGTAATTAGTCATTGTGTGCACCTGTCGGTCCTCATTATCTGCCCCTTTATAAGTTCCTGCGTGTGAATGTTAGTTTGTCGGTTATTATTTGAAGTTCTTGTGTATGTGCTGTTAACTGCTCCTCGTCGTGCGCTCCCTGTCCTGCACTACACGTAACAGAATAACCGACCGAAACAGTAAGATTGCGGCGTGTTTTTTCCCCGTTTTGTTTCCCGTTTTTTGCCAGTTTTTTTTATTTTTCGTTATGCTTGATCCTGCTGTCCTCCTGCTGGAGCAGGGGGACCGCTCTCTCGAGGACCACACCGAGGATTTCGTGTTCCTGGCGAATTATACGAGCTACCCGGACAGCTGCCTCTGCTCGTTTTATCAAACTGGACTGAACACCTCCACACGAGCGCAGTTGTCCGGGGACGGTCCTCGAGAGAGCCTCGCCGCATTCATCGAGTTGGTGCTGGTGTCTTGCAAATCGAAGCTCACCGTGGACATCGCAGATAATGACACCAGCCCCACTCGGGACCCAGTGCCCAGTCCTCTACCACCCCGCAGCGCGGAGCTGCCCGAGCCCACCGCAGACGGAGAGCCAGAGCCTGCCGCGGTCGTTGAGCCATCGCCATCAGGAGCGACAGAGCTGCTGATCGCCCTGGAGCCCAAGCCCCAAGTGTCTGACCAGGTGCGAGAGCCGGCAGTTCAAGCGATGGTGGATTCAGCTGTGGAGATCGCGGGGGCTATGGAACGCCTCGCCCACGGCACCACCGCTGGGGGTGAGCACGAACTGGACCTGGGAGACCTCATTGGCTTTCACCCTGACACACTCATCCTTAAGCCATCTCCCGAGTTATATTCCTGGGAATTTATCCCACCCAACCTCCCTCTCCCACCTCCTCTCATTGATCTGGTCCCCACTCCAACACCTTCATCGCCGGAGTTCGTCAGCCCCTCTTCTCACCATCTGTGGCGTGGGCTCGCCGCTGGTCTACCGATCTCCAGCTCCATTGGCGTTGAGTCTGGAGGATCCCTCATCTCCGCCCTCAGCCTCCGAGACCCAGACTCCGCCTCGGTCCTGCGATCCAGCTCCCTTGTCTCCACCAGAGCCCGTCAGTCCACCAGCTCCCTCGTCCCTCCGGCTCCGCCTTGGTCAGTCTTCCCCCTACCTCCACCTCAGGACTACAGTCCTCCGGCTATGCCTTGTCCCTTCGTCTCTCTGGCTCCATTGGGTTCCTCCTTCCCTCCAGCTCCACCTCAGTCCTCTGTCGCTCCGGCTCCGCCGCGGCCTTCCGGAACTCCGCCTTCACCAAGGTCGCCGAAGCCTCAGGTTCCGCCTTGGCCCTCCGGATCCTCGGCCTCACCCTGGCTCTTCGGCTCTCTGTCGCCACCTCGGGCTCCACCACCACCTGCTCTGCCGCCGTTGGTCGACCCCATGGAGTCGGCGGTCACTCCTCCACCATAGCTCCTCCCTCCATCGGCTCCTCCGTGGGCCACCATCGTGACTGCTCCTGGCTTCCCATTGGCTCCCTTTCTCCAGTCCCCCATGGACTTGTTATGCTCTGTGTGTGGCTTGTCTGCTCTCCTGCTCCACTTCCTCCTCCAGAGTGCCCACCCTCCCTCCTCAATTGGATTACGGCGCGAGGATGCGCCTTTCCAGGAGGGGGCGAAATGTTACATGTTTGTGTCTTCCCTTGTGACCTAGTTTTCCCCGTGTTGTGTAATTAGTAATTGTGTTCACCTGTCGGTCCTCGTTATCTGCCTCTTTATAAGTTCCTGCATGTGAATGTTAGTTTGTCGGTTATTATTTAAAGTTCTTGTGTATGTGCTGTTATCTCCTTGTATCTGTTCCTGGATTATATATATTAAAAGACTGTTTAACTGTTCCTGCTCCTCGTCGTGCACACTCCCTGTCCTGCACTACACGTTCCTTTTAGTTTTATGGCGCGCTACAGACCAACATTAACGGTGCAAACCACCACCTACAATATTGGAGTGTGTCAAATCTTGGCTTCATTGATCTTATCTTAAATTCTTCTAATAAGACCAGTTTTGTGCAAAAAATTCATTAATGCCTTAACATTTTTTGATGCACTGCTTAAGTTTTCTCCTTTCTTCAGTTTAACAGAACAAGCTCTACACTTTCTTTGCATTTACAAACCTCACATTTATCTGTGTTCACTTTGTTCATAAGAAATAATTTATTATTAAGTTTTGTGTGTCCTAACCGCAGTATTGTATAACTGATTTCTTATCTTGTATTTACTATTAATTATTTGAACTTTAATTACTTTTTGAGTATTCCCTTTGTTTATTTGTCTGAGTGAAACAGGCATTACATGTGTTTAACGCTTAGTAATGCTCAATAATTCAGGTAAAAATAACAAAAATAACATTTCTATTTAACGAAATTTGAAGTAAACATATGATAATCCACGTTTTTTCATTGTACACTTTTTTTCCCCACAGTGGATGCATAAAAGGCTCATATTCCATATTAAAGACCTAGACTTTGATTTGGTTGATTTTACAAACCTCCTGATAAAAAAAATGACAGTCAAATATTTTTATAATAACAGTATTATATGATGTAAAGTTATAAGCTGCCTGCATGTTAACAAGCAAACAATAGTTTTTATTATAAATCGTTTTTTAATGACTTTGTAAAAACCTTTTAAGACAGATCTTCTGTGAGCTCTGAGGTTATTAAATTATGTCACATGCTTCTGTTAAAACTGTCAGTCAACATAATTTCAACTTTAATAGCCACATTTCAGGTGAAGAATGACACTTCACATTATTCCTGAAGAGAAAGATCCACCTTGAGAGATTCACAGCAAATCAACCAGGAAGAAAGCAGCAGTTCAGCATCAGCCACCCACTCCAATGAAGCACTGTGAATAATGTAATCAAGCTGGTAATTGAATAAACAAGTCACTCTCTCATACTATTATATGTAAATATGTGTTTTTGAAAGCAGTCTCTTATTTGATCAAAAATACAGCAAAACACTGTGAAATAATATTTATTACAATTTACAATAACTGTTTAATTTTAATATATTTTAAAATGTAATTTATTCCTGTTATGAGTTGAAAATAAAATTTCAGACATATTAAGCGAATGGAAATAAAACTGTTGTCATAATACAATCACAGTGCCTAAAATTTTCTACATTCAGAATAGGTAAGTACTGGCATTGCAGAGTTTGGGGGTTGGTAATTTTTTCAAGGGACAGAACTCTTTATATATTTATATAATTATTTATTTAAATCTCTATTGAAAAAGTGTAAATATTTCAGGAACCATGACCACTGCAAAAAAACAAAAAAAAGGTGGCCACTGTTGCGCTCTATTCAAAAACAAAGCAGCATAAAACCAAACTTTCACAAGCATCCATGACCAGCTTAATGCTGCACTTATTGACAATTATTGCATTTATTGACACATAAACACAGTGTCTTATCTGCTCTTGCAGGCTGTTTAATGACATTCATACAGCAGCTGTGATATCCTGCTGCTTTCCGCTGGACTGCACCAGCACGTAATTAATTGTCACGTCATCATGGTGATAGGCCACATCAGCATGTGCCGCCGTTTTAAAGGCCATGTCTCATTCATAATGGCATCTGTCTGGTAAATTACACCATAAGTGTCAGTGTGGATGAGCTCATGTTCGTTCAACTCATTCATAAGTCCAAAGAACAGTTGTAACTATGTGGAAATGAATCAAGCATGAAAGAAACATCAGCTAAGATATTTCAAAGAATGTTTTTGTCCATACAGTGAGTTCCAAAACAAAACTGGACCTAAATAAATAAATAAAAATAAGGCCATTTTCTTTATTAAAGGGATAATTCACTCAAAAATGAAAATTCTGTCATCATATACTCACCCTAAGTTTTTGCAAACCTGTATAGATGAACACAAAAGAAGATATTTTAAAGAATGTTGGTAACTAAATAGTTTCTGGTCCCCATCGATTTCCATAGTATTTGTTTTCCCCTTACTATGGAACTCAGTGTGGGGACCAATTGACTGGTTACCCACATTCCTCAAAATATCTTCTATGTTTAACAGAAGAAAGAACTCGGAGGTTTGAAACAACTTGATGGTGTGTAAATGATGACAGAAGTTTCATTTTTGTGAGAACTATGGCTTTAAATCATTTACCAATCCTCGTGTTGCGCTAAACCTTCAAAATATCTTCCAAAAAATAATTTGGAACTAATTATTAAATGACAATTCTGTGATCAATCAAATGATTTTCCGATGAACGGTCCCTTTAAGGGCCACATATACAGTATACAGTTGTGAAAACTGTAAATCTAGCCAGGCAACACACCGCATTTCAAGCCAAACAGCTGTTCTTGTACAGCATTGTGAAGTCTGTCCTTGTAACAGCTGTGAGCATAGTACTGCCAGTCAATGGATCTGTTTGTGGCTGACAAGCTTGACAGACACTTTAGTGTCCACAGAGCTCACAGTGTAGCGTGACCAATAACACTGAGTGAAGGCCTTGCTGAATAACAATGCAGGTCTACGAGGCAGCGAAGAACGTCACAACGTTACGAGCTAGACTTAATAGCAACCTGCAAATGATGGGGATCTATGCATATTTTGACTCAAACACCCCTCTGTGTTGCAAATCCTTTTGACACATAAAACAAACATCCCTGATGGAAATACAAGCTTAAACAAACCTAAAGTGGTTTGCTGGTTTATCTAGTCTCTCCACAAGTGTTCAGCTGGTATAGCTGATCGGCCAGCTGGTCTACTAGCCTGAGCAATTGCCTAGAGCTATCAAACCACACCAGACTGAAGAGTTTGATGGCCAGCTAAGATTAGCAAAACATATTAGGCTGGTTTTCTTAACCCAGAGATCTTAACAGAGATCTAATGAGATAATTAGATTTGAATTTCCTTATACAAATAACAGCACTTGCACAAAGGGCAAGTGTTAAGCACCAGAGACGCTTTGTTGTTGTCATGACACTTAGAGTACGTTATTTTCTATCAGCTGTGCAATTCACCGTGAAATAAATCCAAGAAAATATGAATACAATGACATAATCACTCGTATTATGAAATGTGAACATTCTAACAATGCCAAGTCAATGATTGATTTTCTAACTTTAATTTGAAATTTCTTTTAAGTGGGAAACTTTAGAACTATCTACATAATGAAGTTTAAATGAAGCTGAATTAATTGCTTACTGTGTCTCTTACAATTAACACCTTCACAGATTTTGAAAGAACTGTCCTTGGTCCTGAACACAAGCAAAGCTCAACTGGCTGTGAGCCAAACACAAAATATTGATGCTGTTGAAGATGAAGGATGTTAATTAGTAAACCTGGGGCAGGTATAGGTCTATATTGGATAAAATATGTGCAATAAAATAGCAAACTCACTGAGGACTGAAGTAATGGCTACTGAAAATTCAGCTTTACCATTACAGAAATAAATTAATTAAAAAGAATAGTTATTTTGAATTGTAATAATATTACACAGTATTGCTGTTTTTAACGCATTTCGGATCAAATAAATTTAATCTTAGTTAACATAAGACACATCTTTCAAAAACATTTAGAAATCTTAACTACCTCAAACTTTTGAACGGTAGTGCACACATCCACACAGAATTTACCACCAACATTACCCCTAGTTATAAAACAATGGAATGGAATTAAATTTTAGTTTAAGCAACAGCAAGAGATGATCTGTCTCAGAGAGTCATATAAATGAGCAGATATAACACATACAATATACATTTTGTCATCATTTATTGAGCCGAATGTTGTTCCAAACCTGTATGACTTCCTTCCATGGATCACAAAAGGCAAAATGACAGCTCAGTCAACATTCACTTTCATTGCATGGACAAAAGATGCAATCAAATACTAGTTTGGAGCAACATGATGGTGAGTAAATGATTACAAAATTTTCATTTTGGGTGACCTAATCATTTAAAGGATCAAATCGTCCCAAGAATATTGCCTTCAACTTATTCACAAAATTCCATTAGCATTCCTTCAGGATTTTGACTAGAGTGAACAGAAACTAACAGCAGGAAAGTGTCATGAGTCCGGCCCTGCAGTTCTTCATTTCTCCACCAGAGGTCACCATCTCCCATACTCCCGGACTCCATTCCCCTAACTCCACACACCTGTTGCATATCACACACACCTGTCACAAATAGGCCTGTCACGATAACAAATTTTGCTGGACGATAAATTGTCCAAGAAATTATCGCGATAAACGATAATATTGTCGATCTGAGACCATTTTTATCTAGAATAATGATAATGGCATAATAATGCACATACACCTTTCAAAATTCAATAAACGTTTATTTCCAAAGACTATTTAACACTGAAAATGGAAAACATTTTAAATATCCACAATAACAATGAACAAAACAACCAAAAACAATAAAAGCAATGGACTCTCAGTCTCTGTTAACAAAAAATGCACTTGAATAAATACCAAAAACAATAAATAAAATGGATGTAAACAAAATTGCACTTCAAAAAATATTAAACAATAGGCGCAACATGCATTCCATAACAGGCAAAACTGCCTGTTAGGACCTTTGTAAACAAACAAACAAAAAAGCCTCAAGCCATATGCAAAAAACTGTAGCTTTTTTATTTCCCATCTGGGAAAACTGCAACGGATGATGATTTTTTTTATTTATTTATTTTTTATTTACTGCAACGGATGATTGTGTTTTAGGTGCATGTGCATGTTTGTTGTGTTACCGGTTTTAGTCGATACTGTTTTAAAACAAATGCGACATACCGGCTCGCTCAGGTTAAGTGGTTCACCACGGTCATTCGGTTTGAATCCGAAGTGCTCCCACACTGAAGCTGTCGCGTTTGGCTTTGAAACCAATTCCATGTCACAACTTGCGTCTCGTCTTTTCGCTCTTCTCTGCAGTCGCCTCAAGCACTCCCGCCTTCCCACACAAAGTCCATGTGACTGACAAGCGCCGCCTCCCCACACAAAAGACAATGCAACTGACAAGAGGGTTCACTTCTCCTACGCTAAGGAAACGAGAGTTGTCATTCAGTCGCGGATAACAAACAAGTATGCAAATTAAATTATCGCGGCCGGAAAATTATCGAGGTCATTTTTTTTTATCGTGCGATTAATCGATTTATCGACTATCGCGACAGGCCTAGTCACAAATTACACTCCCAGCTGTTCCCCATTCTCATGGGCTGTATCCGAAATCGCCCCTATACCCTCAAATAGTGCACTATTTGAGGGGACAGCCATTTTAAGTGGTGTTCGAAACCATAGTGGATGTTCTCGAGTGCACTCATTCAATCCCACAATGCACCGCAAAAACGAGTGTACAAGCCATGTACACTCAACGGCTAGAGAATCCCCAGAATGCACTGAGAGAGTCGCGCACCGAGTGAATTCCCGCGTCTCACCAGAAGATGGCGCCCACAGCTGAATCATCCATTCATTGATTTTAGAAGCGCTCGTCCACGGCGTAATACAACACAGGTACAAAACACTATTAGGGTTTATACATAATTTCCGTGACTGAGTTCTAGATAAATCCTTCAATCTTACTATTGGAGCTGCCCGTACCAAATTATTATTTAACAGGAAGCAAACTATGCAAAAGCGGCAGTCCTTCCGGTGCACTTAGTGTCCGAATTCACTCACTCGTTTTCATTCACTCCTTCAAGTGAACTATATGAGTGGACTAATGTAGGGAATAGTGAATGAGGGTATAGGGGGCGATTTCGGATACAGCCATGGACTATTTATACAACACACTCCCACTGCTCTGTCTGGGTGAATTAGTTGTAATTTATTGTAATTGTTTGTAGTGTTTGTTCATCACTGCAGATACATGCACTGTGTTGCCGACTTGTATCCCATTCTTTATACTGCTTTGTTTTTTGCCTTGTTGGCATTTTGGTTTATTAAATATATCCTTACCTGCACTTGGACCCAGTCTTTTCCACAGTGCTCTCTCAGTGTTCCGTGACAGAAAGACAATAGGCCTGTGGCTCAAATATGACCCTCTGACACCCGATACAAGCAACCACTGAACATTAAATCCTTGACTTAGATCATTTTTATATCAGCAGCCTCTAAATGTCTTTATACCTTTTATATACAAAACCCTGAAAACAGTCGAATGGAAACATAACATCATTATCTGAAGCATACGTGATTAGCTGTTATTCTAGCTTGTAAATTAAAAATATGACACAATATTTCATACAAAAATATTTTTCGTCCTAATAAAGCTCGCTCGCGCATATGATGCCCAAAAATCTTGGTGGGTTGGCAGCTCGCTAGTATGACGGCTTCGCAAGGACACACACACACACACACACACATCAGCCATGAGCATCATTCTCTGTCACTCTTCTTTACAAGGCTGCTGTCTAAAACAAATGTACTGCATGTCGAGAGACCGAGGCAAGGTTCGTGGGCTGCTTGTCTCGCATTAAGTAAATCATGGTAAAATAGCTTTATTTTGTCAGTTAAAGGACAATGCATACCAAATGCAGCTGATTTATAAGCGTATGTTATGATACCTCACAGCCTTGAATAACTAACTCGATATTATGATAAATAAACTTTGGTTTTGGTACGCATGCATTATAAGTATAACGTTAATTACTGAATATGCTTGTGTCCAGTGCAGAAAGGCAAATTAATGACACATGAATACTGGATACACGATGCAAGTAACGTTAGAGTGATGCAGCACATCAATTTGTCATCAGTCACTTACTTCCCAACAAAGTTCTCCAGAACCGAGCTTTTCCCAGCACTTTGGCCGCCGACCACTGCGATCTGAGGAAGGTCCAGGGTGGCATTTTGTCCGATGGCAGAGAAGGCGTCCTGCAGTCTGTTTACCAGAGGAATCAAGTCCTCCATTCCCCGATTGCCCATCTTGTGAGATAAATAACAGGCTCTATTTCACAGTGAATGAAAAACCGATGTAATCGTTCCTGAATGGAGCCCTAATTGGTAGGCCCCGAAATATCTAAAAGCTGTCCCCTGCAGCGTGTCCTTCAATTTTCCAGGCACCTTGGCGTATCGACATACGTCCTCCTCCCTATGCGCTGCTCCCTGTCTGTTCACCACCGCTATGAGATCGGCGGCTGCTGCTACTGCTGGAGCTGGAGCGATGCAGCGCTGAAGCGCTGGATGCTGCATTACCTTCACCAGCCACTGGGGGCGCACGACATAATCAGCATAAGGCATGAAGATGTTTAGTTCATATTCCTAAAACTTGGAGGAAAATTTGCATTTTCAATCCATAATATGGGTTTTGCTTACAAAAGAGTTTTTGGATTTTAAGACTAAAATAATGTTTATAGCTAGTTAACATTAATAGCTAACATGAGCCTACTTAAAGAGTGCGTTTTCATACCTCAAACATGAATTTGACGAACCGTAACATTAAAAACTTTGATCAATGTTCTTGTTAGGGTCTCTCAAAGTTCTGAACCAGCATTATTCTAGAACGTTCATTCAAACTGTTATCTGGTCTTTAACAACGTTCTCAAGACGCTAGCACAAAAACATTGTTTCTACATAATTAGAAAAAACAAAACATAATTTCTAAAAAATTTATGAAGAAAAAAATTTAGTTGCACGTTTGTCTGGTTTAGAGAACATTTCAAGGTAACATTCCTAAAATTTTAACAAAAAATGAAATTGAACTTTCCATTTAATGTCATCTTCGACATTTATATAACCAAGAAAACTCCCCTTTTTGAAGCATTTAAAACCTTTTTGAATGTTCAGAGAAAATGCAGAAATAATGTTATCATGATTTACATGTAATGGGATTTTTAGCAAAACGTGCTTAGTGTATGGCAAGCCGTCTTAACATTTAATCTATTAGCACTAGTATCTAATTTAATGCTACTAGTACTTATTTTTTTTAGATACTAGTATCTTTTCCATTAAGTACTAGTACTTATTCATGAGCTACTAGTGCTTATTCTTTAGCTACTAGTGTTTATTCTTTAGGTACTAGTGCCTTTTCAAATTCAAATTCAAATTTTATTTGTCACATACACAGTCATACACAGTACGATATGCAGTGATATGCTTGTACGGCAGCCAGTGACCTTAAAAAATATTAATAAGAAGAAATACAAAAGAAAATAAATTTAACTAGTAAATAAACTCTACAAATAAGGGCATATATATATATATAAAAATTTTAAAGTGGCAATGCAAAAGTGACTTATGAAACGTTAAAGTGACTTATGAAGTGTCATGTGCAATGGTTCAGATATATAAATATGTATTGCATGAATGTGTCTATGATTGTCCAGTCAATGTCAATGTTTCAAAGATATTACTCCTGTGTGATGGTGTGATTGAGAGACCTTATCGCCTGCGGGAAGAAGCTCCTCCTCAGTCTCTCTGTGTTGGTCTTCAGGGAGCGGAATCGCTTCCCAGACCGCAACAGAGAGAACAGTCCATTGTTGGGATGGCTGAGGTCCTTTACGATCTTCCTGGCCTTGGTCCAGCACCGCTTGCTGTAGATTGAGTGCAGGTCAGGGAGTTCGGTGCGGATGATGCGCTCAGCTGATCGCACCACCCTCTGTAGAGCTCGTCTGTCCTGCATGGTGCTGTTTCCAAACCAGGTCGTGATGTTTCCCGTCAGGATTCTCTCTATGGTACAGGAGTAGACATTCCTGAGCACTTTAGAGGGCAGTCTGAAGTCTCTCAAGCGTCTGAGGTGGTAGAGACGTTGCCGGGTCTTTTTCACCACGGTGTTGATGTGACAGGACCATGACAGGTCCTGCGTGATGTGAACACCGAGGTATCGGAAGCTGTCCACTCTCTCCACTGGGCTCCTGTTGATGATGGGGGTCTGGTAGTTCCTCTCCTGCTTTGTACTAAAGTCCACTATCAGCTCCTTTGTCTTGCTGACGTTCAGGAAGAGATTGTTCCTCTGGCACCAGTTCTCCAGATTTACAATCTCCTCTAGGTAGGCCGACTCATCATTGTTGGTGATCAGGCCCATCACGACAGTGTCGTCAGCAAACTTGATGATGACGGTGGAGTTGGTAGTGGCCACGCAGTCGTGGGTGTACAAAGAGTACAGCAGGGGGCTCAGAACACAACCCTGGGGGGCTCCAGTGCTGAGAGTGAGTGAGGCTGAGACATGTCCGCCCATCCTTACTGCCTGTGGTCTGCCAGTCAGAAAATTGGAGATCCACTGACACATTGATGAGCTGAGTCCCAGGTGCTCCAGCTTGGTGGTGAGTGTGGAGGGAATTATGGTATTAAATGCAGAGCTGTAGTCGATGAAGAGCATTTTAACATAATTCCCTTTCCTAGTGTCCAGGTGAGTAAGTGATGTGTGGAGGAGATGTGAGATTGCATCGTCTGTGGAACGGTTCTGGCGGTATGCAAACTGTAGTGGGTCGAGTGTGTCCGGTAGTGAAGAAATGATGAAGTCTCTGACCAGGCGTTCAAAGCACTTCATCACTACTGAGGTGAGGGCTACAGGGCGATAGTCATTGAGAGAAGCAGGATGAGGTTTCTTCGGGACAGGAACAATGATGGACTCTTTGAAGCATGTGGGGATCACCGACTGAGATAAAGAGATGTTGAATATCTCTGTGAACACAGGTGCTAGCTGGTCTGCGCAGGCTCTGAGAATACGACCTGAGATGCCGTCTGGTCCTGCTGCTTTCCTGGTGTTCACTCTCTTGAAGGCTCTCCTCACGTCATGCTCGGAGATGATGAACGCGTTTCCGGTACTGGCAGAGTCTTCCTGTCTGTAGCCATTAGCGTCGTTAGCATTAGCATTGCTAGCGGCTTTAGCTGCAGCCTCGAAGCGAGCATAGAAGGTGTTCAGCTCGTCTGCCAGAGTCGCGTCCACGTTCGTCATACCGGTTGTTGGTGTTTTATAGTCCGTAATTGTCCTTAATCCCTGCCACAGGCTCCTAGAGTCACTCTGTTGGAGCTGTGACTCTAGTTTTCTCCCGTAGCGCTGCTTCGCCTCTTTCACCGCCTTCCGGACGTTGTATGATGCAGCCTTGTATGGTTCCATGTCCCCCGACGCAAGTCCCGTGTTGTAGGCAGCGGTGCGAGATCTCAGAGCGTCGCGGATGGTTTTATCCACCCACGGCTTCTGGTTGGGAAACGTTCTAATAGTCTTTTTTTCCACGGTATCATCCGCTAGTTTCCCGATGAATCCCACAACCGCTTCCGTAAACACGCTGACATCATCATCGGAGCTGTTTCAGAACATGTCCCAGTCTGCGTCATCAAGTGCGTCCTGTAACGCGGCCACCGATTGGTCCGTCCAGCGCGCGACCTCCCTCTGAACCGGGACTCCCTGTTTCAGCCTTTGTTTGTATTTTGGCATGAGGAAGATGGCGGCGTGGTCGGATTTGCCAAACAGAGGGTGAGATTGTGCCTTATAGCCGTCCTTGACTGTAGTGTAACAGTGGTCCAGTGTCCTTTCACCCCTGGTGGGGCAGGAGATATGTTGATGAAAGTTTGGCGCTGCGCGTTTGAGGTTGGCCCTGTTAAAGTCCCCCGCCACAATAAGCGCAGCGTCCCGGTGTTGTGTTTGATGCTGTGTGAGTGCCTCATGCAGCTCGCATAAGGCAGTGTCCGTGTCCGCTTGTGATGGAATATAAACGGCGCTGATTATGACCGATGTAAACTCCCGAGGTAGATAAAAAGGACGACACATGACGGACAGTAGTTCCAGATTTGGTGTGCAGGAGCGTGTGAGAGGAACAACGCTCGCGCTGTTGCACCATCTGCTGTTCACCATTAAACACACGCCGCCTCCCCTTGACTTCCCCGAGTCTCGCGTCCTGTCCATGCGGTGAACCGAGAAGGACTCGGCCGGCTGGATGGCGTGGTCCGGCACCGCTGGGTACAGCCATGTCTCGGTGAAGCAGAGGAGATTGCAGTCCTGAATGTCTCTCTGAAACTTTATCCTGGCCCTGAGGTCATCGAGCTTGTTCTCCAGTGACTGGACGTTGGCGAGAAGGATGCTAGGCAGAGGCGTGCGGTGTGCACGGGCTCTCAGCCTGTTCCTGACGCCGGCTCGTTTCCCTCGAGGCCGCCGCTTCGCGTCGCGTCCATTGTTCTCCCTCAGGATCTCACTCGGCCAGCTCGGATCCGGAGTTAAAAATGTCGAATTGTGAGTACATTGTACACCAATAGAAACAAGAGTGTCTCTGTCATACCTAATGTACGCAATGGTGATAATTTTGCCGATTTTAAAACACTGAAAACTAACTTAAAAGACAAAAACAAAGAAAAGGTGGTCGGAGCAGTCGTGACGGCAGCCGACCTCACCGGCGCCATCTTCATCCTTCATATGTAAAGTTTTTTTGTAAAGTAACTTTTGTAAAGTTACTAGTACTTATTGATTAAATACTAGTACTTATTTTTTAGATACTAGTACTTATTTATTAGATACTAGTATTTTATTCATTAGATACTAGTACTTATTCATTAGATACTAGTACTTATTTCAATAGTGACTAATAACTATTATATTATTACTAGTAACACATTTTAATTTTTTGGCCATTGACTTCTATGGGGATCCGTCATTGAGATATCAACTATTTAGTTTTGACTAGTAAGTATTCCACTAGTGACTAGTACTTCATTTTTATGCACTAGTAGTTATTCATTAGGTACTAGTATGTATTTTTTAGATACTAGTACTCATTCATTAGATACTAGTACTTATTCGAAATGTTACTAGTAAGATTTTTTATTTTACTAGTAAATTATTTAATTGAACTCTACTGTAGCCATTTGGACTAGTCATAACATAAGACTAGTAAAAAAGCAGATCTGACTAGTAAGATAAGAATTGTTACTAGTAGTAATTACAAAAGATACTAGTGTCTAATAAATAAGTACTAGTACCTAATAAATAACTACTAGTATCTATTAAATAGGAATTAGTATCTAATGAATAAGTACCATTATCTAAAAACACAAGTACTAGTATCTAATGAATGCTTACTAGTAATATTTAAATAGATACTAGTCACTATTGCAATAATTACTTGTCAGAAATTAAAAGATGATATCACAAACAGAATAACTACCACTACCTGTTCATTTGGAGATATCTTCAACTTCATAAAGAACTAGTGAGAATGCATTTGGAGATATATTAATTCAAACAAATCATTAAATAAACATGAGTACCTCTCAACTGTCCAATCAGAGTCCACATGGTAATAAAATACATTAATATGCTGAATTAACTTAAGTATTGTTATTGTTAAGTAGGGCTAACTGGCTTTGTATGTTAGCCTACCTTGCTAATTGGTTACCATAAAAACACAAAGAAAAGATTACAAACCTGTTGTCCAACAAAAGTATATTGATATTGATGTTTTTACTCCAAATTCGCATCATAACATCAGTTGAGCGTTTGAAATAAGTTCCTTTTGGGATCTGACATGGTTTCAGTAAACAGAATGAGGCAGAAATCATGCCACTTTATATTATTCTATACAGTGATAAAGGCTATGTCGATTAGGATTGCATTTTAAACATACTTTATTCTTATAAAAATACCCTGGCTTGAAGAACACAGATAAAGCCATATATTGTCGCAATCATTGTTTATTTTCTTGATGTTTCATCAGTAAAATGTCTATCTGCATGTTAGCTACTAGGCTACATAAACAGTGAAAGCTGAATGTCTTTGTCCATATGGGGGATTTCCTGGAAGTGAGTCTCACTAGTGGAGTTTCTGCGCGAGGGTGCCCTCCGGCGAAGAGTATGAATGAAAAGAAATTACATGAATTGAGTATTCATTATTATCAAAATAACGAGTAAAAATAGCAAAAATAATATAAAACTTTGAGGTAAACATTTGCAAATCCTTACATTTTTCTTCAGTGTAGAGAAGTGTAATTTTTTTTTTTCTTGCAGCTATATTTATTATTATATTTATTCTTAAATACTAAGTTTTGTATATTATAGTGAAATAGTGTTATTACAAAAGTAATATTCCTTATTTTGTTTAATGTTTTTATTTAGAAATAATAACCATAATCATTATTAGTTATATTGGTTTTATTAATGATAATATACAACATTTTTGACCAAATCGTGCAGCACTACACGTACAGCAAACCTGTTTTTTAATTTTTTATTAATAATGTTTGGCCTTTTTTCCAAATAAAGAAAATGTTTGTCTGAAAACCATAAGGTTCGGATTTTGTGTGCCCTGTACAGAACATTAATGTAAAAACATTCAGTGTCTGTAGCACCAGTGCTATATGCAAAAACATTAATGTACAGCCCTGATATGATATTTATTGTTTTTACTGGAGGAAAAAGAGGAAAATAACAGATAATAAAATTGGTGTCTTATCTCCATCCTGCCACTAGAGATCCCTCGATGACCAACACACACATTAGGCTACTATGTTTACGTAATTACAGTGTTAACGAAACTGACAAAATAGGTTTTCTATGTGCTTATGTTCAAATGATTGTTTCTTTTCTATGTGGTTTCCACAAAATAAGTACATTCATCTCCTTTCCGTTTCTTGTCTAATCTCTCTCCTGCTGCTGGTTGATTAATATTCAACATACGATTAGCATACTGGGCAGAAATGCAAATTTAAAAAGTACTAGTATCTATTAAGTTCCGGATATCTCTGGTCTAAAACGTTACTAGTAACTAAAAAGAACTAGTTCTATTTTATCTTAACAAGAAGAGTATAATTAAATACTAGTCACTATTGGAATAAGTACTAGTATCTAATAAATAAGAACTAGTATCTAATGAATATACTAGTAACTTTACAAAAGACACTAGTAGCTAAAGAATAAGCACTAGTAGCTAATGAATAAGCACTAGTACTTAATGGGAAAGATACTAATATCTAAAAAAATAAATACTAGTAGCATTAAATTAGATACTAGTACGGTTTGTAGAGTAAATGTTAATACGGCTTGCCATACTTAGTGAGCGGCTTAGCGAGCCTACTAGTGTTTAATAAATAAGATCTATCCAATGAATAAGTGGTATTTAAAAAAATAATAATAATTAGTACCGAATTGGACAACTGTTTTAGTCCTTATGTAGCTTTTAACTTGTTACAAAACCTTAGCAAGTTTTAAGGAAATAAATGTTAAAACTACTTACCTTACATGTTGGAGTTTATTGTGATAGTGACCTGCTGAGTGTCTATTATCCCTGATTTAATTGTCTGTGTTGAATTTTAATGCGCAGGCATACTGAAAGTACACAATGAATGTGTACTTTCAGTACACATTCAATCATTTGTAATAATTTTTGCAAAAAGCTATTTTCCTGAAAATTGAATTCTTCTTCCGAGCCGAGTGAGGGCGCACAAGTGTTAAATGCCGTAACCTACACACCACACCACAGCACCAGAGGAAGAGGATTGAGGCTTGTTTTTATGTCAAATGGTAAGCTGTTTCGTACATTTCAATAATGTTGTTTTAAACAAGTATCAGGTGTGCAATATATGCTGTACGTTGCAGGTTTTTGCCACTTGCTGTCCATAAAGCTTTGTCATAATATCCTGCGCTCTCTGCTATCAGTGCACTCATAACACCGCTCTTTTCACGTGTAACACCTTTGAGCTCTATAACGTTAAATTCATATAATTTAACGGAGTATTTCTGTTTCCAAGCTCAACCATTTAAACGTTATTATTGCTTATTCATTTACGCAGTGGTAAGATTAACATAATATATCACTGTTATATATAAATCTGTTAATATGTCCAACAAATATATATAGTCGTGGTCAGAATTGTTGGTACCCTTGGTTAATATGAACAAAAAAGGCTGTGAAAATAAATCTGCGTCGTTTATCCATTTGATCTTTTATCTTAAAAATGTACAAAAATCTAACCTTTCATTGTGAATAAGAATTGAAAAGGGGGAGGGGGTCTCATTATGAAATAAATGTTTTCCTCTAATACACATTGGCAAAATGAATGGTACCCTTTTATTACCCAAGATAACAGCTCTGAGTTTTCTCCTATAATGCCTGAAGAGTTTGGAGAACACCTGATAAGACATCAGAGACCATTTGTTCATACAGAATCTCTCCAGATCCTTCAAATTCACAACTCCATGTTGGTGGTGCTTCTTTTCAGTTCACCTCACTCATTTTCTACAGGGTTCAGGTCAGAGAACGGGAATGGCCCATTATAGATTTCTAGCATGGACCGTCAGTTATACATTTTTTAGCTGTTGGTATTTAATTGAATCCACGGTGCCATGCATGTCCAGGACCTCCTTTTTTTTTAATGAAACATCAATTGAATAAACTATGCAGATTTATTTTCACAGCCTTGATCATATTTACCAAGGGTACCAGCAATTCTGACCACGACTGTATACATATAAATGAGGCAAGATGTCACAGTTTGGTGTCTATTCAAATAAATTTATAAAATTTATTTTATATACATAGAAAGCATATTAAATGCCAGTAAAGTGTCTGCTTTAATGTTGATTTTAAAATGTCAAATGTCATTTAAAAAAATAAAATGTCAAAATATAGGTGAAATAATGTTCAATCATCATTCAGTGTAACAGTTATATTTATTATATTAGGCTATATTGTATTATATATCAAAGTGAGGTGAAGGAGCATTGTGCATGTTTCACATTTCTTTTAAATTTTTCAATTTTTTTTTTATTTAAAAAGAGTTCAGTACGCCTAAACCGAAAGAGGAAGAATGTGATAAACATAGCTGGGAAGAGTGATTGACAGACGAGAAAAACAAATACAGAGACATGGGAAAAATAGGTGAGTACACTCTAAACACTTGAGGAGATGCCTCTACTTACACTACACTATTACCAGTGGTAAAATTCATTAGAAAATATGTTGTCAAATTCTATGAAAAGATCCTCAGTGCACAAATTGTGTGTTCCTTCTCTAAGACTAAATACACTAAATCCCAAAGGTACTGTTGGACTAATTCATTCTTCAGTCCCAGAACAAGGAGAGCCTCCTTTGAAAACACAGAGCTCAGAGGTAATCTTCAATAAATGTAATATTAAAGCAGACAGACTGAAATAAATCAGTGTTTGTGTTTCATGTGAAACAAAAATCCACTGCCTCTTTTGGACAGACCAAACAAACTAGAGGAAGAGTCTGCAAATGGAGATAAGATGCAGCAGCCACCAAAAGCAAACTCCGCAAGCATATCAGACCATGAAGGTATTTGACTGTACAGCACTCTGTGTTTGTCTCTTTAGCCTCAGGCAAACTACACATCTACTGAGAAAATGTTGCACTCTTTGTTTACTTTTTGAATTACTGAACTACAGTGCTCAACTCTAGATCTACAAACTTTAACTTAGTGTACCCTTGTGTTGAAAAGTGTTTTTTATTTCCCCTCTAAATGATGCAGAGGATGATAACGGCACTGCACAGCTTGAAGAAGACAGTGTGGATCAGAACAGAGCAGCAGAGGTGTAGTATACCAGCATCAGTAACATATTTTGTACAGTAACATATTTTTTACCTATGGACTTTCCCAGTAACATCAGTGCATCAGTTTTAAATAATAAGTGGACACTTAATACATTCCAGTGACCCTCAGAAAAATGTAACGAACATTAATACATGTTTAGTTGTGCTGTTCAAGCTTTTGGGGGTCAGTAAGATTTTTTTCATGTTTTTGAGAGAAGTATTTTATCCTAACCAAGGTTGCATTTATTTGATTAAAATATGGTAAAAAAAAAAAAAAAGGTTTTCTGTTATGCCAAAGCTGAATTTTCAGCAGACATTACTCTAGTCTTAAAGGGGTCATGAACTGAGAAACCAAAATTACCTTGATCTTTTGACATATAAGAGGTCATTGTGCTATAAAATCATCAAAAGTTTCAGAACTCAACATTTTCTTCTTAGTCTAAAAACAGTTTAGATTGAAGCTAATCTGCCAAAACGACATCTTGTGGAATGTGCCACTCTATGATGTAATAGTGTGGATAAACACCGCCTCCGCAGAGGAAGATCAATGCCTATTTCTACATCGTTGCCTGTTAGGCACCGCCCACCATTTCACGCATGTAGTGAAAGGCAAACTCAGGTCTATGCAGAAACCAAACAAGAAAGATGCTCCGAACCAAACACAACAAGATGCTACGCAGTGCCAAGTTGTGGAAAAACAGTCTTTGCATCACCTTCCTTCTGATCCCAGTGTTAGGAAAAATATGGATGAACTTTATTTTTAATGAAGTTCCAGACCTCGTCAGTAAGAACTTTGTATTTTGTTCACTTCATTTTACCACGAATTCGATTACAAACAAGGCACAGGATTTTCAGAAAGATTGAAACTGAAAGATGATGCTGTGCCGACTATATTGCTACAGTAATGTCGCAGCACAGAAGTGTGAGTAACTGTTCATGACCCCTTTAATTGTCACAGGATCCTTCAGAAATCATTCTTATTTGCTGATTTGCTGCTCAAGAAACATATCTTAGTATTATCAATATTGAAAACAGTTGTGCTGCTTAACATTTATGTGAAAACTGTGGTATATTTTGTTTTTCTAGGAAGTTCAAAAGAACAGCATTTATTTTAAATTAATTTCTTTAATGTATCCTTGCTGAATAAAATAATTAATTTGACCACAGACTTTTAAATGGTAGTGTTATAGAATTGTTTACCATCCTTGTCTGTGTAGCTGTATCCAGTCTTTCAGCTTCTGATGTAACTGTATCTGTAAAACACTATTTCCACGGAGCCCCTCCCATAGGAGTTACATCATAAGACATTATCCGCTTTGAAAAGTACTCCACCTCAATTCAATCAATAAGAGCTTATATTGTATTGAACCTGGAATAATAATAGCTGTCGTTCAGGTACAGGGTGTTGGTACCTCTCTGAAGGTGACCATCCAGCGTAGCAGTGAGAGTCGAGCCTTCAGCACCTCACCTGAAGAGACGGCAGCAGGTGCAGGCCATGAGGGCGAGAAAGAGAGACACAAACACACAGTTAAATTCACTTGCTACATTTGCAACGTCACCTGTACTGACCAGCAAGTAAGACTTGACTGTACATTAATGAGGAGAGGAGTCGGTTGATCATTGTGTTTAGTGAGGTGTTTGACCTCTGCAGGGCTTCCAGACTCACATGACGAGTTTAGATCATCAGCAGCGTATTATGGAAATCCAGCGTCTGAGCAACACCTGTCTAGCCACACTATTACCCCACACCCAGGAGTCCCTGCAGGCCACAAACAGGTAAGTGATGCTCTCTGGACTTTAGAGGTGTAGTGTGTACATTTAGCTTAGTTGTAAGTATAAACAAACAATTTAACACTATCAGAGTTTTGAGTCTGTGACAGTCTGAGATACCCAACATAAGGAAGGAAACGTTTTTTTTTTTTTAATCTACTTTAAAACACTTCTCTAATCTTTGTTTATATGTTGTTTTCATACATTTCTGGAAAAAACAATTATACTATTTCTTAAAAAAAAGTTTGATTTAATGACTCTAAACATAGAATGGAAGCCTGTTTCTGCCACTGAATAAAAAAATTAATTTAAATTCACAATTCTGAGAAACAAAGTCACAATTCTGAAAAATATAATCAGAATTGCTGACTGACTTCTCAGAATTGCCAGTTTATGTCGCAATTTTAACTTTCTCAGAATTGCCCGTTTAAAGCACACAATTGCAAGTTATTAAGATAGAATTGTGAGAAATCCCATTTCTGAGGATTGCCCCAATTGAGATATAAACCCAATTGCAAGTTTATATCTCATAATTCTGACTTTTTAAAGTCAGAATTGAGAGGAAAAAGTCAGAATTGTGAGATACAAACTCGGATTTGCGAGGAAAAAAAACTCAGAATTGCAAGTTTGTATTAAAGTCAGAATTGTAAAACAAAAACTTGCAATTACCTTTTTTATTTTTTATTATTCAGTGGTGGAAGTAACAATGTATCAAGTAAAAAGTGGTAAAATAATTTCCTTGCACTTTTATTTTCTTGTTGTTTTATAATTTAAAAAATAATTATACTACCATTGTTTATTTTTTGGTTAATCACAAGCAAATTTAGATTTTAATGCATCCTTACTGAATAAAACTTTCTTTTTAAAAAATCGTAACGACCTCAAATTTACAGTAATTTGTTAGTGTATGTAACTCACATTAAAAAATATAACTATTAAGTATTCTATCATTGCCTATTGTTAAACAAATCGAGTAAACAACACTATTTAGAACACAATTGTTTTTTGCTCTGTAATAGAGAGAGACGGGTGGGTCATCAGCGCTGGTGTCCAACCTGCCAGTCTCATTTTTCTGGCGACCTCATCGAGCACAGACGAACTAAGAAACACAAGGTGACCTTAACATTAATAAAACAAATACCACCAAATCTAATCTCTACAGAAATAGCCACATATACTTGAGGAGCAGAGTTTGATTGTATGAAAATGCTATGTCTTGTCTATTCATTAGTTGGCAAAAGTGTCCTCGAGACCTTTCTGTACCCTGTGTGAGCGTCACTTTAGGACTCCTCGCAAATTTGTTGAGCATATGAAGTCTCCTGAGCACAAACAGAGGGTTGAGGAGGTTTGTGTGGGTATTTTGTTGGTATTTTAATCTAAAATGTATTAAATGAAATTGAATAAAACTTAGTTATTTCAACATTTGTTGCAGTTAAGAAACGAGGGTGACCCAGAGGTTATGGAGGAGCTCATAACAGTGGATGCTATTGGCTGCTTTGAAGGGGAAGATGATTATGAGGAGGATAGAAATGAAGAAGAGATTGCAGTGTTTGAGAAGGTTAGTTGCATTACATCATGTGCTTTTCTAATTTAGAGTCCCTTTTGTAGTTTTCTTTTTTTATTATTTGAATTTTGTTCATAGCATCCTGGTCATAGGGATATGGCTCTGGAAGAAACAACTGATTATGAGGCATATGATCCAGACACACAGTATGGTGAGTGCTGGACTTTAACCACTTCTCTAGAGTAGACTGTCAAAGAAGAGTTTGTGAGCAAGTTCATCTGATGGACCTGACTGCTTTCTGACCCTTAGGCACTAGTTTTGTGGTCCCTGTCGCTGGTTTCCTCTGTAAGCTGTGTCATAAATTCTACCACTATGAGTCTTCTGCACGGGAAACTCACTGCAGGTCTCTTATGCACTTCCAGAACTTACAGGTGAGAAAAATGATGGAATTTAGTGAATTTAGTGCTATATATGTGTGCTATTTAAGGCAAATCTCAACTCAGTGATACTACAATAATAGCCTGGTGTATAAGTGGTAGATCTTTCAAATAATGTAATGGCCAGTCAGATTGTGATTAATTACACAGTCAAAACTCAAATGTGAATTATGGTGTTGTAATTTTTATAAACTTCTCTTCTGCTCAACAGGCCTGTTTTTTTAATGAAATACAGTAGAAAACATAATATTGTGAAATCTTCTACTATTTAAAATACCTGTTTTCTATTTTAATATATTTTAATTTAAAATGTAATTTATTCCATTACTCCAGTCTTCAGTGTCACGTGATCCTTGAGAAATCCTTCAAATATGATTATTTGGTTTCTATTAAAACAGTTTTTGCTGCACAAGTGGAAATTGTGATACACTACCATTCAAAAGTTTAAGATTAGAGATAATGAAAAAGAAATTAATTCTTTTATTCAGAAATATGCATTAAATTGATCAAAAGTGACCAAAAAAACATTTAAAATGTTAATAAATGGTTTCTATTGTAAATACTGTTCTTGAAGTATTCTTAAAATCTATCACTGTTTCCACAAACATAAATCAGCAAAAATTTCTGTTTTTAATTCAATAACAACCATTATTAATAATTAAGCACCGATAATAATTGAGGATCTAATAAGCATATTAGAATTTTTAAAGGATCACTGTGACACTGAAGACTGGCGATAATTAATTACATTTAAGAAAAACATATTGATATTGAATTTATTATTTGTAAGTTATATTGTAAATAATAATTATTAATAAAACAGTATCTCACAGAAGTGAGTACACCCCTCACATTTTTGTAAATATTTTATATCTTTTCATGTGACAACACTGAAGAAATGACACTTTGCTACAATGTAAAGTAGTGAGTGTACAGCTTGTATAACAGTGTAAATTTGCTGTCCCCTCAAAATAACTCAACACACAGCCATTAATGTCTAAACCGCTGGCCACAAAAGTGAGTACACCCCTAAGTGAAAATGTCCAAATTGGGCACCAAAGTGTCAATATTTTTGTGGCCACCATTATTTTCCAGCACTGCCTTAACCCTCTTGGGCATGGAGTTCATCAGAGCTTCACAGGTTGCCACTGGAGTCCTCTTCCACTCAGACATCACGGAGCTGGTGGATGTTAGAGACCTTGCGCTCCGCCACCTTCCGTTTGAGGATGCCCCACAGATGCTCAATAGGGTTTAGGTCTGGAGACATGCTTGGCCAGTCCATCACCTTTACCCTCAGCTTCTTTAGCAAGGCAGTGGTCGTCTTGGAGGTGTGTTTGGGGTCGTTATCCTGTTGGAATACTGCCCTGCGGCCCAGTCTCTGCTTCAGTATGTCACAGTACATGTTTGCATTCATGGTTCCCTCATTCCTCCCAAGTGCCGGCAGCACTCATGCAGCCCCAGACCATGACACTCCCACCACCATGCTTGACTGTAGGCAAGACACACTTGTCTTTGTACTCCTCACCTGGTTGCCTCCACACACGCTTGACGCTATCTGAACCAAATAAGTTTATCTTGGTCTCATCAGACCACAGGACATGGTTCCAGTAATCCATGTCCTTAGTCTGCTTGCGGGCTTTCTTGTGCATCATCTTTAGAAGAGGCTTCCTTCTGGGATGACAGCCATGCAGACCAAATTGATGCAGTGTGCAACGTATGGTCTGAGCACTGACAGGCTGACCCCCTACCCCTTCAACCTCTGCAGCAATGCTGGCAGCACTCATACGTCTATTTCCCAAACACAACCTCTGGATATGACGCTGAGCATGTCCACTCAACTTCTTTGGTCGACCATGGTGAAGCCTGTTCTGAGTGGAACCGGTCCTGTTAAACCGCTGTATGGTCTTGGTCACCGTGCTGCAGCTCATTTTCAGGGTCTTGGCAATTTTCTTATAGCCTACGCCATCTTTATGTAGAGCAACAATAATTTTTTTTCAGATCCTCAGAGAGTTCTTTGTCATGAGGTGCCATGTTGAACTTCCAGTGACCAGTATGAGAGAGTGAGAGCGATAACACCAAATTGAACACACCTGCTCCCCATTCACACCTGAGACCTTGTAACACTGAGTCACATGACACCGGGGCGAGAATATGGCTAATTGAGCCCAATTTGGACATTTTCACTTGTGTACTCCCTTTTGTGGCCAGCGGTTTAGACATTAATGGCTGTGTGTTGAGTTATTTTGAGGGGACAGCAAATTTACACTGTTATACAAACTGTACACATTACATTGTAGCAAAGTGTAATTTCTTCAGTGTTGTCACATGAAAATATATAAAATATTTACAAAAATGTGAGGGGTGAACTCACTTCTGTGAGATACTGTATATCACAGTACTACTGTTTTATTGTACATTTGATAATAATAAATAAATGCCTTGGTGAGCATAAGACTTTTTTTTTTTTTTTAACTGACGGATGGTAGTGAATATTTTGACATTATGTATGTCTGAACAGCTCTGTAGGATGGTCTGATCAGATGGTCTTTTGAACGTAATGCAGCTAAGAATGCTGAGAAATATATCTGTGTAAATAATGTAGAAGGAATTTAAAATAAAAAAAGAATTCAGTGCCAAATACTCAGATTTGTATTTGATTTTCAGAAGCACAATGCCCTGAAAATGCAGAAGAAGCTGCCTCAGGATGACTGTGAGAGTGATGTGTCATGTAGCAGCCTGATGAGCGACCCTCGGTGCCTGGAGCTCACTGCTTCCTGTGCCAATGACAGCAGCCAAGCAGATCTCAATATACCACACATCAATTTCTCAAGAGAGCGCTTACACTTGAGGAAGCTTAAGCCATCTAAGAGACCTCACAAATCTAAGTCTCCACGCTCAAAGAACTCTGGAGCTCCACAGAAGCCTGCCGTGGTCATGAAGCACTTAATGTGTACTCCACACTGTAGCTCAGGGTCAAGCCAAGAGTCACACTGCCAAGAACTACAGCACACAGATTCTGTGTCCAGTGAAAGAGAAAAGACATCCCATGACCCTGTGCATTACTCAGAAGAGCAAGAAAATATGTGCTCAACACCCACACACAGTTTGTGTCATGCATCACAGTTGAACTCGAAGGAGAACACAATCAATTGAGGTTAAAGAGACAGTTGTCAAAGACCAAACAAAAATAATCTTCATGTTCATAGGAGTTCATCAAGTGTTTCTGTGAAATTTGTGAAGAAAACCTGAGAGAAAATAATACTACTTTCAAAAAAATAAAGAAACAAAGAACGAATATGTTCATTTAAATTCATAAATATTGTAAATCTCATTTCCTTTCATTAAATTGTATTTTTTATATAATTCTAAATAATAATTGTTGAACAACGGTTTATTAATCTAGGTTGGTGTTGTTACTTGAACTGCAATTATGTGTTAATTCTTATTCATCATAATTATTGTTTATATATATATATTAACTTAAGGTATTTTTCAGCACCTCCATTTAACATGAATTGGGAAAAGGAAGTGAAAACATTCATGTCTACAATTAATGTTCAAATGTAGAACTGATTTCTTAATTAAAAATGCACACAAAGCTTGTCCATTGCCCATTTTTATTTTATCCTTTTCTTTCTTTCTTTCCTTCCTTCCATCCAGAGAGCCCTCGAGTGTTATAGATCAGTAATAGTAATAAAATTATAGGACTAATGTTTCCATATGATTTGGACAAAGTTGTGGATATTATTGATTGTGGGGACAGTCGTGGCCTAATGGTTAAAGAGTTGGACTTGAGTCTCAGGTCTGGCAGGGATTGTAGGTGGGGGAAGTGAATGTCCAGTGCTCTCTCTACCCTCAATGCCATGACTGAGGTGAGACCCTTGAGCATGGCACCGAACCCCCAACTGCTCCCTCAACTGTGTGTGTGTTTATGTGGTTTATGAGGACACAAATTTGTATAATGACATGGGTATGACAGAGGTATTACAATATGAAGGTGGTTTATGAGGACACTGCCTATGTCCACGTAATTCAAAAGGCTTAAAAAACATACTAAATGGTGTTTTTTTTGAAAATCTAAAAATGCACAAAGTCTCCTGTGAGGGCTAAGTTTAGGTGTAGGGTTGGTGTAGGGCAATAGCACACACAGTTTGTTCAGTATAAAAACCATTACGCCTATGGAGAGTCCCCATAAACCACAAAAACCAACATGTGTGTGTGTGTGTGTTCACTCCTGTGTGTGCACTTGGATGGGTTAAATGCAGAGCACAAATTCAAATTATGGGACACCATACTTGGCCACATGTCCTTTCCTTTATGAATCTGGGTATAATCTCCCTCATGACCCCCATCTTGAATATTTGGTGACATGACATCCATTGTGGTTGCATTTTTTTCCCCTAAATTTATTTGCAAACCTATTAGCAATTGGATAAAAAAGGCCATCAGTCCCTGCGTCCCACATGTGCATACTATCCACCCTATCTGCCCTAAATATTATTGAAAATTACTAATATCACATAGAGTTTAGGCATGCACATTGAGACGCAGGCTATTAAAATGTATGTCAATAGAGACTGAGAGTAGACTGTAAAAGGACCTCACAGCTTGAGCTCTGTTCTGGCTGCATCAGTACACGTGGCATGCAGGTACATGTGTGTCCTACAGGCGGCGACAGAACGAGCTGCAGGGCATTATGGGGCGGAGATGGCATTCTAGTACACACACGGACGACGGCAAAGCAAGGCTAGTACGAGAGCTGTAACACATCTGCGAGCGGACATAGATATCGATTAAAAGCACACAAACAAGCAAAGGTGTCCTGCAGACGGAAATCGGCTCTCGGATTTTGGTGTCATGGCCCAGAATGATTTGATGAGCAATGCGGAGGACGTGGCGGATCAGGTAACGTTAAGAGAACAGAAGGCCCTGCCAGACAACTTACACAGAAAATCACGGAGATCACTCTTCTTTACTAAACAAATGCTTTCGAAGTTCAGGAAAGTCCATGTCTGCGTGTGTAGTTTCGTCTTGTTTTCTTGGCTGCAAATGAGGTTTGTTTATTGACTAAATGCTAGTCTTGTGACTAGGAGGACTGAAGTATTAGCAAAAAGGTTACTGTTCAGAAAAACTGGGCTTTGGCTGCTTTCGTGTACTAATATTTGACATTTATTGCTATTAAAGATATATAAGTACATATACTTTATTTCTGTGAACCCAAAATGTTTGAATGGCATACAAACTTTATCCTCGAATCGTTTTCATCAGTTTCTTCAAACATCTGTTCATATGGCGAAGCAAGAGTGTATGTTACTCACATAATGCCCAACATAAAAGATGACTGATTAGAAAAAGATGTCCATATGCAATAGGAAATTAACAGCAAGACATTAATCTGATGCCTTTATGTTGTTTACGTTTCAGGATATGCATAATTTGCAGGATGTGTTTGGGGCCCTTTTTTCATGCTGTGCTGTTTCTTCTTGTTTTGTGCTTCGTAATAGAAATCAACTTTATAAATATGTTATTATTATGTGGGCGTTTTATCAAGGCCATCACTGTCAGCAGCATTTCAGCTTATTTATGGCCTAATTTTCAAAGTCATTTTAGTAAGTTGATTAAACCCCAGCCAATGACAGCTATCTTCAATTATTAAGTGTAGTTTTATCACAGCGCAACAGGAACAATATTAAAATTCCCTTTCTTTTTGGTTCATGCAACTCCCATTCAGCAATCCTGTCTTTTGAAACGTGTAACAGAAGGCAAAAACTGCACTCTTCGATATTCCTGTGCTGCTTGGAAACAAGTCAAATACCCTCCAGGCACACAGACAGCGAGTAAAGTATTGACACACAAGCAGACATTGGCCCTGAGATCTCTTCCCATTCATTTGGTCTTACTTGGTACTTGTTGAATGCTGATTGGCCCGTTTTCTTCTTAGTGCTGATGTGGATCGTCTGGGGGCGGGGCTTAGCAGAGGCCGGTGTCAAAGCTCACATAAGAGTGAGTTAATCACCAGCTGGTTTAGAGCGTGTTATTATGAAACCCTGCCATGTATTGCCAATCTATACAGTTTAGTATTCCTGCAATCTGCTTATTTTCATTCACAAATAACAGAATTCTATCATGTACCATTGGCAGATTATTAATTCTTTCATTTAACAAGCTAGCTCATGTTACAGATTAAGTAATGAGAATATAATATCCTGTATTCTTCCTGGAAGAGTAAATTGCATAATCCTTTACCCTTCCCATTCGACACCTGTTGCATGAGGAAGTGGAAAAGATTCATTGCTAGTACACCACAGTGATATTTAAATCCTGGAGATGTGCTCATGAGTCATCAGTTGCAAATGGATCTGCTTTTGGCCACCTGTGCTCTGATATTGACTGAAAATGTGGGGAAAATGGTATTTGGAGCTCAGAGGTTGAACATTAAGCAGCATTCATTTGAAGAGCTGCTTCAGCGCTTCTGTGAAGTAATATGACGCTTGTGTAAATCTAAACTATTCACACTAGGACGGCTTTATATATCTTTTTAGTTTTTTGCTGTTCATTCCTTTCTGTTAAATTTGTTTGAGATCTGTAAGTAGATATTAAAATAGCTTTCTAATTGCACAAATCTATGCTAAGCTATAATAAATATCCTCCTTTTTTACGTTGACTTGAATTACTGATCAAAAGATTATTTTTAAATGTTTTTGAAAGTTTCTAATGCTCATCAGGTCTCCATTTATTTGAACAAAAATACAGTAAACCAGTAATGTAGTAAACTTTTTATTACAATTTGAAATAGCAGTTTTCTATTTTAACGTATTTTAAAATATAATTTATTCCTGTGATGAATCTTCAGCATCATTACTCAGGTCTTCAGTGTCGCATGATCCTTCAGAACTCAATCCAATATGTTGATTTGCTGCTCTAGAAACATTTCTTAATATTAACAATGTTGAAAGCAGTTGTGCTGCTTAATATTTTTGTGAACCCAAAATGTTTGAAATGGCTGTATTTAAAATATAAGTCATTTGTAACAGTATAAATGTCTATACAGTCACTTGAGAATAGGGCTGCACGATGTATCGTTTCAGCATCGATAGTCACATCGCAGGATATGCCATTTTTAGTATAGGCTACTGATTGTTATATTTATACTGCTCGTTTTCACGACCGCTCTCGCGCCGCGCGGTCTCTGCAAATTTTTACTTTGTGTCAGTATGTCATAAAAAGAACGAGGGTTTTACTCTCGGGGATTTGTCGTGTCACATCCAGGGTAGACTGCGTCACTGATTATAATGAGTTCTGTTGTATTTTGTGGCTTTGCGCCGCTCGTGCCCGTTGTAGACACGGTGAGAGCCACTCAGATGCACGTGAACACTGAATTCCGTTCACCTCCGTGTCTATTTGTGTCTGAAATGACGCATACGCACGAAATTGTCCAAATGCATGTCTCTGCAAGTATCTTTGTAAACGTTGAAGGTAAACAATTGATAAATAAAATGGATAGTATATTGGTTCACAGCAGTTTAATGTTCGTATGACTTTGTCATAATTGTTGATCAAACAACAAAACGCATAGAGAAAAATCACTTTTGTTGCTTTTACACAGATTTATTTTATTTAATTTATACAGTGAAGACTATGCAGTGTTATTTTACATTTGATTATTTAACCAGTATACCTGAATACTGTTAGACTTGGCAGAAAAATATAAACCGCTGTTTATTTAATGCAGAGCCTGATTTTACCAAGTTCCTGGATCAACATCTTTGTTGACCCTGGAACAACATTGTGATTAACCAATCAGATTTGAAGAACCAGTTTTTGTGAAGTTTAGGCTTAAAATCAGTGTTTGGTGCTTGTACATCAGTGTCATTCATCTATCACTTCCTCTGATTTTAGGGATTACTCATGGTTAAGGTTAGGTTTAGGTGTAGGGATATGGTTAAGACAAAATTTTTGGATTAATATGTTGACCTAGGAACACATCTAACTCAGCAAAATCAGGGCGTGCTTATTTAATTTATCTTTGTTCTATTATATTTATCTATGTTTGTAATTTGTTTTTTGTTTTTTTCTTCCATATCGCAATATATATCGCAGAAATACAAACTATCGCAATGTGAGGTTTTTTCCAATATCGTGCAGCCCTACTTGTGAACAATTTAACGCATCCTTGCTGAATAAAATAATTAATTTCTTTTAAAAAGTTGATCCCA
Source organism: Barbus barbus (assembly GCF_936440315.1). NCBI lineage: Eukaryota > Metazoa > Chordata > Actinopteri > Cypriniformes > Cyprinidae > Barbus > Barbus barbus. The sequence continues at coordinate 18,024,939 of NC_136733.1, read as the reverse complement.
AACCTTTTGAATGGTAATATATCACAACACGGTCCTTTATGCTGACCTTGGATTTGTTCTCTAATTGAAGTCTATGCACATGCTCATAAAGCTGTGCCTTATTCATCAGTAATTATTGTCCTAAAATATAGACATGTTCAGAATGACATTACATGTTTATTATTTGTGTTTGCACAAATATACAGACATTTTGGGATTTTCATATCTTTGTCTTTTTGTTCATCTCTAGTTCCTTCGAGTGACAAAGCAGTACCTGCCCCACATAGCGCGTCTGTGTCTGATTAGCACATTCTTGGAGGATGGCATTCGCATGTGGTTCCAGTGGAGTGACCAGAAAGAATATATTGAGACTACGTGGGGATGTGGCTTCTTCCTGGCCACACTATTTGTGTTAATCAACTTACTCGGACAGCTGGGTAAGAAGTTTGTTCGGTAGAAATATCTCTGGTGATTTGGAACATCGTCGTATTTTTAAATGGGATTTTTCATTTTCTGTTTTACAGGTGGCTGTATACTGATCCTGAGCAGGAATTTTGTTCAGTATGCCTGCTTTGGATTATTTGGAATCATCGCCTTACAGGTGTGAGCATTCGGTTTGTGTTCTTTAAGATTGTAATTGGATGTTATCTTTGGTTAGGACTATAATTAAGTTAAACTGTTTAATTACAGTGCTGATCTTTTATCTATTCCAGACTGTTGCCTATAGCATTCTCTGGGACCCAAAGTTTTTGATGAGGTAAGTTCTTTGCAGGATAAGCTAGGAATGAGTATATCATCCTGTGTTTTATGCTCTGATCTCATCGTGTTTCAGGAATTTGGCTCTTGGGGGAGGGCTGCTGCTGCTGCTTGCGGAGTCACGCTCTGAGGGCAGGAGTATGTTTGCTGGGGTTCCCACTATGAGAGAGAGCTCTCCTAAACAGTACATGCAGCTGGGTGGCAGAGTCCTGCTGGTGCTTATGTTTATGACGCTGCTGCACTTTGATACAAGCTTCCTCTCGGTGAGCAAATATTCTCAGCATGATAAATGGGTGAATCACAAAGAAATCTCTAGGTTAAATTTCACAAATCAAAAGGAAAAAAATTAACTGTAATGAAATGGCAATTATATATTGTTTTGAAATGTTCATATTAATTATTTAATTATATTTTACATAATTTAATTGTCCTCTATAATAAAATCTGTAAATAATAAAAAAACTATTTTAAAGTTTGTAAATGTTTTGTAATATTATATTATAACATTGTAATATCTTTATGCATCAATTTATTTAGCAGTCACTTTTGATCAATTTAATGCATCATTGCTAAACGAATTTTATTCAGCATTCAGTTTTATTTTAATATGATATTTCTTTAAAAAAAAAAAAAAAAATCTTGCTGACCCCATACTTTTCAATGATAGTACTGATTCTGCACTGATGCCTTCATCAGGACGTCATTCTTAGGATCGCAAACTAATCAAGGTCTTAATGTTAACATCGGCAGTTGCTTGTAAAAAAATATTGACCGAAATCACAGAAAATGGCATTTACAATATTACAACAATTTCTCAAAAACACCTTTTTACACATGTTTTGCTTATCTTTCCAACACTTTTTAGATTCAAGCTTAGAACTGGAGTTAAGACTTCAATCAGCCCTGTTTACATATGACTGAATGTGGAATGTGGCATTTTCTGGCTTTATAAATATGCTCGTAAACCACATCTTATGACTTGGCAGAAAGTCTAAAAGTTTATTGCACCGGGTTAAGCTGTTTCTGCAGATAAGTGTTTCAGGCTCAGATGATGATGTGATTGTGGTGCTCAGGATGTGGGTTGGTGGTAAAGTTTTTGTCAATTCCATCGTAATGCAGCCTGACACACACAGTTTGTTCACTTTATCTATATAAATGCTCATGGTTTGCAAACACAAGCTATAAAGGCAAGACAATTACCAGCGCTGATGTCAAACACTGTTACAATAAAGCAGTTGTTGTGAGTCACAATCTGTTCTGATGCAGTCATGGATAGCAAGGACAGAATGTTAAAATTATTTCATTGTACATCGTTAGGACAGGAAAATACATACTCAACCTATAAAAGAGAGGAAAGAAATGCTTTGCATATCTTGTTGTTTTTGACATTATAGGCCAGATGTCAGTATTTTTCCATTAATTCATCTGACATCCATATTAGGCATATATACATGATTGCATAATGCAGGACCTGAACCATGAACAAAACTACACAAGAAAAAATAAATTACAGACTACATTAAGGCTGCAATGAAGATTTCAAAATGCATACTGTTCAGAAGTTTGGGTCAGCAAGAAGTATCTTATGCTCACAAATACTGTACTTATTTGGTCAAAAATACTGTAAAACAACAATATTGTAATATTACAAATTAAAGTAGCTATTTGAATATATTTTCAAATGCAATTTAGTCCTGTGATGCAGAGCTGAATTTTCAACATCATTTCTCCAGTCTTCAGTGTCACGTGATCTTTCAGAAATCATTCTAATATGCTGATTTGATGCTGATGCTATTTTTTTCAGGATTCTCTGATTAATAGAAAGTTCAAAAGAACAGCATTTATTGAAATGGTAGTATTTTGTAATAATACAAAATGTATTTACTTTTTTTTTTAAAAATATCAATTCAATGCATCCTTGCTGAATAAAAGTATACATTTAAAAAAAAAAAAAAGCACTAATTCCAAACTTTTGAATGAAGTATATTTGGAAACTAAACATTGATAATGTGCCATATTGTAATAACTGTATTGTAATTATCAATTTCACCACTAGAGGTCAGACGTGACCAGGTTTTCTTTAGCCTACATGATTTCTTTAGTGTTAAATTGTACTTCCTGTGTCACAGTTTCACATTTGTCTGGTGTCTCACTGACTTCCTTTTTCTAATGTGTCTGCGTTTGGTTTTAGATCTTGCAGAACCTGGTGGGCACAGCACTTATTGTTCTGGTAGCAATCGGTTTCAAGACTAAACTAGCTGCCCTAACCCTGGTCATCTGGCTGCTGGCTATCAACGTGTACTTCAATGCTTTCTGGACCATACCAGGCTACAAGCCCATGCACGACTTCCTCAAGTACGACTTCTTCCAGACCACGTCGGTAATCGGAGGCCTTCTGCTGATAGTAGCACTAGGTCCAGGTGGAGTGTCCATGGATGAGAAGAAGAAAGACTGGTGAGACAGGACTGAACTCAAACGGCTTACTTGCTCACTCAGTAGTTTGCCCTTTGGCAACAGCTTTGAGACAAAGCAGGTACACTACTTAGGGAGGAAAGAGCCAATTGAGACGTGGCCTCACAACCACCCCAGGACCAACAGAACGACCCGCTCTCCACATCTCATGCACTGTCTGTGTTTTCATTTTGCGTGCTTACTGAATTATTTTCACCAGCACTTTTAGACATATTAGTTTATCATATTTATTTTCTAAGGTTCGGGTCAGATTCTGGCATTTGAGAACCCCATTGAAAATCTGAAGCATCTGTGTTATAAAAGCTGCGACCATGTTGAAAAAATAACAAATTTATCTCCTTTGCCATCTTTCTCTGTCTTTTTATTTCGGTGCCAATTGCAAGTCAGCAAACCAAAGACATATCCTTCAGATATATACAGCATTCTGCTTTTAAGTTTAAGCCATTTAGTTGATCGCAAAATTTATTTGAAGTAAAATTGAAAGTCGTTTTTGTTTTTTCATTTGGTCAGTCAATCATGTTCCATGTGCTGTCTCTGGGCTGGATTTCAACTGATATTGTTGCGGTGTTAAACTTTTGCACACTGGTTTTCTTAAATGTGTCGATCACTCCCCATCAAAATGCTAAACAAGTTCAAGAAGATTTCGCAGAGAGAGATTCTTATTCGTGAATATTTTCTACCATTTCAAAGTTGTTAAATGTAAGGATAAAAAAGTTTAATGGCCATTATTACGAGCGTTCCATTCGATTCTGAAGATTCATTGGCTTCTCATGTCTGTGTAAGAAGCTGTTTGTTTATTAGCATGTTCGCTGTCTATCGCCAGGTCACTTTGAAGTTTACAAAAAGTGAATTATAGTGTTTCTCGAAAAACAAGCAGAGAGTGAGATGACGATATTGAAACCCTGTGGTTTGTCAAGAATCCGTGTTTATCCTCTTTGTACAAAAAAAGAAATTACAGAAAAATATTGGTTTTCTAAGTGTTTTAAATGTTTTGACATATAAAGGGAAAAGAAAAAATCTGGTTGATTGGTTAATTTTGTTTTGTTTTTTATCTTTTATTTTTTAGTAATCAACAATAAAACTAGTGATATTCAAAAACCAATGTTTTGGTCTACATGACATGACAACAGATGAATGGTCATTGAAGGCGGTTGTCTAAATATAAAAAGAAATGTTTGAGCTTTCATATTCAGTGGTAATCATGTTAATATCTCCCAAACCTGCACAACAAGCAGGAAGTCAAAAGACAATTTCCCCAAACATTCAACAAAATGTGAAAAAGGTTTTTTGTAGGCCTAATCTTTACAGATTCATTAGCCAACATTGCTTGCTACAAGAAAGCTTGATATATTTATGTACTACAATATATATTTTGAAATATATAGACTTTTTTTTTTAAGAAAATCATTTTGTATTTTGTGTTCTCATATGTGCATTATATTGACTTGTACCTTTTGTTAACCAAGAGAACACATGACATGACAAATCAGCTGTCCTACATAGACGACGTTTTGTTGTTAGACAGTGTTTGAATTGTAGTGTTTGAGATAAAGCCTGGCAGGAAAACCCTACAGGATCACCACAGAACTTCGATTCAGGTCATGAACGCTTTGTGATCGGCTGCAACGCGTAAAGGTGATTTCCAATACTACTTTTGTGTCCTTTTCAGTACAAGATTGTTTTATAGACTTTACATAAATATTTAAGATTTTACTGTAGCAATAATGCGATAACTGCAGTTATCAGCCCAAGCTTTGAAGCAAGATCTCACGTTCGTGACCAGCAGAGGACGCTAAAGCAGTTTCTAATGGTTTATTATGAGACTTAATGGCGACCAGTTGCGTCAAGCTGTTTTCTTAAATCTGATATTTTAGTCGCATCAAGTAGGCGTAATGATAGATTCAGTTACTTACCCACTCAAGTATTCAAATAAGCTATTGATAATCTATTATACTTGTTGTTGTTTCTTTACTGTTTCTGTTAACTACATATAACATAGACGTGCAAACATTAATCAATATTCATACTGAAATGGAAAGTTAATTCAATCCAACAATATCTGATATATCTCGTATTTAAGTAATATTTAGAAAAACTGCTACTAACTATATCAACATGTTCCTAGCACTCTGCTCCAGTGAATATAAGTCTTATTTTAGGCTTATGTTTAATGTCAGTCTGTGTTAAGATACTACTAGCATTTTTAATGTCAATTTTTAGCTTAATGTTTTGACTGCCAAACAACTATTTAACATTTTCACTGTTATAGCCAAGACAAAATGGGACGTTTTAAAAAAAAAAAAAAAAACACAGTAACGCTACCTTGTTAATAACCAAACAATTACAAAAAATGTCCAACAGTTGGTTTATTATTCATCAAATACGGTGATTATTACATTGTTTAATATTTTAGATACGTGACAACTTTCGCTGCTGTGACATTTATGAGAAAAACAGTCTGCACTTTTATTGTGTTCACATGTTATTACCATACTGGAACTTTAGTTTACTGGAATCCTAATTAAAACTTGAATTATTCTAATATAAAAGAGGGCTTTGAAACGACAACAAAACAACTGCTATAGAGAAAACACACTTAAAAATCTTAGTTAATGAGTAACCTCTTCAACAACTTGCCCTGCTTCCCCTTTAATGATTATTCACTACCACTGCAGTACTTCTTTGCAAGAGTGCTATTACAGTTGGCAAAATTTGTTTTCCTTGATAAATAGTGAGAAATTTAGCAATTTAGGTTTCATATTAAGACCAGGCCCTCTGGCTACACAAATGGCAGTCACTGTTTTCCCTTTATCTTTTTGTTTTCCTCCTCCTTGAGCTCAACTCACTTCCTCTGCCTTTAGCCGAGCAGCAACTGCTCTGTGAAGGAAACGTTATTTATAAACAAATACTGCCTCCTTTTTTGGTCGCAGTAGCATGAGTTTGAAAAGATGCTGTTGGTACAGCAAAGTTCAGCTGCAGGTCAACGGAGATACCTCAAGTTTACCATACAAACCCCATTCACAAGCCTAGTTAAAGGTATAGACGAGGAAAAGGAAGAATCCAGCGTTCCCGTTGGCATATTGAAGGTCTCAATGCCTCTGCAGGAAATGTGGGAACAGTTAAAGATCAATGTAGCACTTTAAGAGAGTCAACCTCAGGCCACACTTTGAGTCCATCTCTGTGGGGTCAGCATTTTGAAGGATAAGGGTGACGAGGTCAGCCTTCAAGTCCCATCAAAAAGAGTTTCTTCTCTCCTTGGGTCTGTTCTCCTCCTCGGAAAGTGGCAGGAACACACAGACAATGATTTGTCACCAGAAACGGTCCTGATAATTTCCAATTTCATGGGAGCCAGAGAAGAGGCCAGGATGGTCAGCCACAGCTGGAAGTGTGTGTGTCCACTGTGGGCCGGGCCATTGTTAGAGCCCCAGCCGCAGGCCACTGTGTGTGCGGGACAGCTTTACTCAGAGCGCCCTGACAGCCAAATGTCACCATTAACCATGCGCTGCAATATAAGCCATAAAAGGGGTCATCGGTGAGGGTGGCTCAAGTTCAGCAAGACAGATTCAATGGTGTCATGCTTGTTCTGCTCTTTGATGTGAAGTGTGTGGAAATGTGGCTTCTTTCTCACACTTGTTAGCGCTGTCAATCATCTGACAGATCGTCTAGTTAAACAGTTGTCTGTTCTCAGTGCTGGCACTTTGAAATCAGGGATATTGGGATCAGGGATATCCTTCATGTGACAAGATGGCGGCGCGAACACATCGCGAGGCTCAGCGTCTTACCAGATTTTGGAAAATAGTGTTAATTTACCTGGTTATTTCACTCGTGTTCGCGCGATCCAGTTATGCGAACTACAGCTATAGTAAACAATCACTTTTGGACATCAACAAACAGTGTTCCAACATAGTTTTAGATCATCCTTTCGACTTCAGCGAACTCCCGCCGGAGCTACTGAGATCACCGCGGACAAGCGGATCACTCGTACCGACCGGAAGTGCTCGGCGTCGGCGTCGAGACCGTAAACAAAGACGGGGAAAGCGTGGAGGGCTGCGTGCTAAGCTAAGGCTAAACCCACATCGACCAGCTCTGCCCAGCATCTTCCTTGCCAATGTACGGTCTCTGATGAACAAGATGGACGAACTAAAGATCTGGACCCTCACACAGAAATGGCTTATGGACTGTAATGTTATGTTCTTCACTGAAACATGGCTCTGCAACGATGTCCCAAACAGCGTGGTGCATATGGATGGACGTGCTCTCTTCAGGGCTGACAGAGTAGCAGCAACCTCTGGTAAAAACAAGGGTGGTGGAGTATGCATTTATGTAAATAAATCATGGTGCAAAGACTCTGTCATTGTTGATACCTACTGCTCTGCTGAGCTGGAGTTCCTGATTATCAAGTGCAGGCCATTCTATCTACCACGTGAGTTTACTTGCATTGTTGCTGCTGCAGTTTATGTACCTCCGGACGCTAATGCTAACGTGGCTATGAAAGAACTCTGTGCTGCTATTAGCAAACTACAAACCCTGCACCCGGATGGAGCCTTTATTGTTGCTGGGGACTTCAATCACTGCACTCTTAGATCTGTTCTCCCTAAATTTAATCAAAATGTCTCCTGCACTACAAGAGGACATAAAACATTGGACCACGTTTATACTAATGTGAGTGATGCCTACAAAGTCACACCCCTCCCCCACCTGGGTCAGTCTGATCACCTCTCTTTGTTCCTGCTCCCCAAGTATACCCCGGTCATCAAACGTGTGAAACCTACAACAAGGACTGTTAAAATCTGGCTGGAAGGTGCTGACTCCACTCTTCAACATCAATTCCAGCTCACAGAATGGAGTGAGTTTGCTGCCCAGGCCACCACAAACTCTCAGATTAACATTGACACTTACACCAACTCTGTCATGGAGCACATCAACAGCTGTGTGAGCAGAGTGACTACACACAAAAAAATAAAAATCTTCCCCAATCAGAAGCCCTGGATGAACAGAGAGGTTCGCCTCCTGCTCAAAGCAAGAGATGCAGCCTTCAGGTCTGGAGACCAGGAGGCTTACAGCTCAGCCAGAGCCAACCTGAGGAAGGGTATCTGCCAGGCCAAACTCACACACAAACAGAAGATTGAAGAACACTTCAATTCTTCAGACCCCCGGCGTATGTGGCAAGGCATACAATCTATCACGGATTACAAACCACCTAACTCTGTGCCCCCCTCCAGCTCTGCCTCCCTCCCAAACGAGCTCAACCACTTTTATGCTCGTTTTGATCAAAATAATAAGGAGATCTCACTCAAAGCTGAGCATCAACCCAGTGAACTGCCTCTCACTCTCTCCACATCAGACGTTTACTCCACTTTGCGTAAGGTGAATGCACGGAAGGCAGCTGGCCCTGACGGAATACCTGGTCGTGTGCTTAAAGCCTGTGCGGAGCAGCTAGCTGAGGTCTTCACGGACATTTTCAATCTGTCCCTGGCCCAAACAACTGTCCCCACTATCTTCAAAACCTCCACCATCGTACCAGTACCGAAACATTCCACTGCCTCGGTCCCTAACGACTTCCGTCCTGTTGCACTCACCCCCATCATTGCCAAGTGTTTTGAGAAACTGGTTGCATCCCACCTAAAATCCTGTCTCCCTGCTACACTGGACCCATTCCAATTTGCCTATCGCCACAATAGGTCAACAGAGGACGCCATCTCAACAGCGCTTCACTCTGCCCTCACCCACCTGGACAGTCAAAACACACATGTGAGAATGCTGTTCATGGACTTCAGTTCTGCATTTAATACAGTAATCCCCTCCAAGCTGATCTCCAAGCTCAGCCAGCTTGGAATCAGCACACCCATCTGCAATTGGATTCTAGATTTTCTGACTAACAGACCTCAGTCCGTCAAGTTAGATAACCTCTCCTCCTCCATCATCACCCTGAACACCGGCGTGCCACAGGGCTGCGTACTGAGCCCTCTCCTGTACTCCCTCTTCACCCATGACTGTGTTCCTGTTTATGGCTCCAACACCATAATCAAATTTGCAGATGACACCACGGTGGTAGGTCTGATCAAGGATGACGATGAATCAGCCTACAGGGATGAGGTGCAGCACCTGGCTGTATGGTGTGCCACCAATAATCTACAGCTAAACACCCAGAAGACAAAGGAGATCATTGTGGACTTCAGGCGGACTAGGAGTCATGCACACACACCCATCTACATCAACGGAGCTGAAGTGGAGCGTGTGTCGAGTTTCAAGTTCCTTGGCATCCACATCTCTGATGACCTCACCTGGTCCCATAACACCTCTACTCTGGTCAAAAAGGCACAGCAGCGCCTTTACTTCTTAAGGAGCCTTAAGAAAGTTCACCTGAATCCCAGGATCCTTGTGGAATTCTACCGCTGTACCATTGAGAGCATACTCACGAACTGCATCTCAGTATGGTACAGCAATTGCTCCGCATCTGACCGCAAAGCACTCCAGCGGGTGGTGAAAACTGCTCAACGGATCACCGGCACCCAGTTAACTTCCATTGAGAACATTTATTATAAGCGCTGTCTGGGCAGGGCAAGAAACATCATCAAGGATGCCTCTCACCCTAACCATGGACTTTTCACCCTCCTTCCATCCGGCAGGCGTTACAGGTGCCTACGCTCTCGCACCAGTAGGCTCAGGAAGAGCTTCTTCCCCGAGGCTGTGACACTTCTGAACGCCACACCACCAATCTAACCTGCACCTGCTTATTACTGCACTGGTCACAGTACTTTAAACACATGCATTTGCACTACTCATATTTTGCACAGACTGCACATCGTTCAAGTCATTACACTATAAACTGTTTAAAGTTGTTACTGTACAAGCACAGTAAACTATTTCTATAAAATATTGCACTACTGCTATTTTGCATAGAATACATTGTTCTATCAATACTTTGCACACTCATCCAGCTGTATTTATTTATTACCACTGTTCTCACGTTCCTGCTGTTCATAATGTGTATATATAATCTGTAATCTATATAATCTACATTGCTCTGTTCATAATGTACATACAATCCCTACATTGCATTCCTATTTTATATTCTGTATATACTCTGCTCAATACTGTATATAGCAATTCCACTGTATATTCTGTAAATCATATCTTCACTTACTCTGCACTTATATGTATATAAAACACTATATTCTTGCACTTCTGGTTAGATGCTAACTGCATTTCATTAGCTCTGTACTTGTACTCTGCATAAATGACAATAAAGTTGAATCTAATCTAATCTAATCTAATATTGTTGACAGATCATCAGATAATTTGATCAGTAGTTTATTTGTGATTGCGATCTGGTCTGATGTTAGAATGTTCTTTCTGTTTTCTCATAGATGTTTTTATCTCCTCTCTCCAAGACACAAAACGGCTCCCATTCTGGATGCTGATTGGTCAGTACAAAGTTACATCTACAAATCATCACAGTGTAATACATAGAGACCAACTATTTACCTTAGGTAGGTTGACAAGTCTGACGGTAGTGGAAGGATGACATTAATGATAATCTGGAGTATTATGACTTTTAGTCCATTATAGTGAGCTTTGAGGTCGACTTTTTGGTAGTGAACTCTTAAATTTGAGATATCATGCATTAACAATTATAAGAATCATAGTTCATGCCTGTGCTTAAAACTAAAGAAATAGGAAATATGTCAAAATTGGGAAAAGGAAAAAAAAACATTGTGTGTCAAACCTTTTAGCCTTATCTTATAAGAATTCATAACTATTTATATGTAACATACATTTATATGCTAAAACTAAAGGAAGAATTCACCCAAAAATGAATTGTGATTATGAAATCCTGTCATCATTTGCTCACCCTCAAGCTGTTCCAAACTTCTATGAGTTTCTTTCTTCTGTAAAACATAGAATGTGGGTAACCAGACAATTGATGGACCCCATTGACGTCTGGTAATCCACTTTTTTAACTATCATCTTATGTTTTCAGCAGAAAAAAGATACTCTTACAGGTTTAGAACAACTTGAGGGTGAGTAAATGATGACAGAATTTTTATTTCTGGGTGAACTATCCCTTCAGAGGAATTTATTTATAATACACCTTTGCTAATGTAAAAATATTTACATATTTAATTGTACTCTAAACCCTACCGATTTAAAAAACATAATGGGCAGTTAAATGTACAGTGTAAATTCAGTTACGATATACTTTTTTTTTTTTTTTTTTTTGACAAGTTTAATACAGATGGGGAAATTGCACAGAACAGAATAAAACTTTCAGTGTAAATGTGGGTAAGTGCATTAAATTAAAAGTGAGCACACTGAACGTGTTGTAATTGATTAAATACAACAAAACAGTGGTTCCAGTATCGCTGATCAAATACACAAAGTATGCAGTTTGCTTAGGACACAAACTCCTGCACTGCAAAAAATGGCTTATCTTAGTATTTTTGTCTTATTTCTAGTCAAAATATCAAAAAATTCTTAAATCAAGAAACTTTTACTAGATAAGCAAAATGACTTAAGCTATTTAGTCTTGCTTCCACGGGGGAAAAAAACTAACTAAATGAAGTGCATTTTGCTTAAAACAAGTAAAATTATCTGCCAGTGGGATAAGCAAAATTCTCTTGTTTTAACAATATTTTACTCACACCACTATTTTGGGAAATATTCAGTATTTTTGTAGTTGTTGATGCTAGTGGTACAGAAATGACACACTTCATCTTTAATGAAAATATGAATGAAATTTGAATCGTTAATAGTAAAAGATTTCTAAAAGCATGTGGGATGTGTTATATTGTGCTTGTAGTAACAGCTACAAGGGTTGCAGCCCCTTCATGCTTAATTCAGACCTAACAGTAACAGTGATCTGAAATGTCCAACTCTGCAAACCACAAAGATCCACCTGTTGCCTCGACCCTCACGCAGCGCTCTGGTGATCAGGTGCTCTTCCAGTCTCGGGGGATCTGTCAGCATCAAGCTCTCCTAGCAGCTCTCGACACACTTCCTACAGCCCTTTATCCCTGACACAAAATCTAACATTTGCTCTTATTGTCAATGTTGGATAAACACAAGAGCCTCTTTGATCATGGCAAGAGCAACCTGTTGATGTTGTGGTGGAGGAGAGGAAAGAGCAGGAGGGGTGGATTATGCCTCACAGTGCTACAGGAAGTGTGACCAATCTGCCGGTGATTTTCATTGTCTTCTGTTGTCTGATTGACACAACGGCAAGAGCCCGAGGGATGGTCATTGGTTCTGTCCTCGGATTTCTCAGCAGGTCATGGGTTAAATCAAGGCATATTTTGGAATAGATCAAAAAGCAAGGATTTTATGATAACTGTCATTAGTACGGACAGAATACGAGAGTCATCATTTGAAAGTGCAGGAGTGTGGAGATGGAAATGGTTGCTCAATTTATTCCGGTTCTTTTCTATTCCTACTTTTCTTTTTCTCATCCTCTGCCTATGTGGCTAACTTTTCACTCCATTCTCTCCCTCTTTCCACTGCCACCAGTTTCTTTTCTCTAGGCTCTTAGGGACTCCATTGAAGGGCAATGAGGCAGCTAATGCGCAGAAAGATAGAAATTTACTTGCTTTAAGTTCATGCTGCAGACCTCTCTGAAAGAGAGCATTCAGCTGCCCGCCGCTCCACAATAAGAAGCGATTGAATAAAGCCTGCAAGCAGGTTCTTAGCGGCTACATGATGGTTCAGTTCACGGCCCATTTACCTCCAATGCTCTCCTCTTTCTCCCCCGCATATTTTTTATCTTTTCCTCTCTCACAGAATGACATCTTTCGGCCGGACCCCCCCTTGCTGAGGAGGTTTAAATGAAATGCATTGATACGGGCACAAGAAGCAATTTGTCTCTTGAACTGTTCCAAGGATTTAAAGAGAGTCAGGGAGAGAGAAAGCAAGAGAACGATTGAGAAGGCTGTCAGAGAGAACGGTGTTACACTGCCACGTCTGATATCTGGATAACCAGGATGTAGAGTTTCTGCAAAAGACGTTCATATTCTGATTTTTTTATGTTTTTAGAATGGCTGACAGAGTATTTTTTTTTTCTTCTTCTTTTTCTTTATAAGTGGCAGGTGCATGTGCTTGTGAAGACCATATCTCTTCACATTCAAATAGATTCCTCTCTTTTAAGCAGAAACATTCTATAGAAGCTCCAGGGACGAGTATGTTCAAACAGAAATGAAATTTTCTTTTCAGCACTCACGTTCATGCTGAATGCAGCTGGAATTTAATTTAATGATCAGTGGTATTCCTCACTTTTCTTCCCGTTACTGTTACATGTTCTCATCAGATCAAGTATATGTGACCTCACAAACTAAGCGGTATTTAACCTCTATAGACCGCCTCTGTCTACATGTCAAGCACTCTTTCGCTCTCATTTACCCTTTCTTACCTTGAGTCTCTCGCTCTCTCAAGCCTCCAGCTGTGAATGTTTGTTCAGATGGAGTGAAACCATCAAGATGAGAAAATATCATTGCGCTCTTTTCCTTCTATTCTCCTTGGATTCTCTGCCTGCCCCCCATTTCATTTTCTGTGACTCTATTTATTTATTTCTGATCTGCTTCTCCTTCAATGTTACAGCATAACACTGGAGTCTGGAGGCCAAAAGTCTGAATCTACAAAGACTCATGACTTGTCTATTAAACAGAAACACTGACATAAAATGACATGGACAAAAATTAAGAAATAGTTCAAATTATGCACTTTTAGGTCACATTAATTTCGTGACATTGATCATGTGATTGTTTATAGATGCGGTCAGATGTTTTTTCTTCTATTGAAACTCAAAATGCTTTTTGGCTCATCTCAAATCATGCTGGTGAACGTGATCATCATGTTTTGTTCTTGTAGCTTGAGTTCATTAAACCATTAGTGAAACAATAGTGAATTTGTACAATTATGTTTTCAAAGAAAAACACTGTTCACTATAAACTAGTTGCTTATTAGCATACATATTTCTAGCATATGGGCTGATTATTAATAACAACATTATGCCTTATACTGCGTGACCCTACCTAAACATAACTGCTACTGTACAAACAACCACCTTAAGCAGTATACTAGGAGTTTATTGAGGAAAAACTGAGTGAATATGTGTTTCTTAAATCTAAAGTGTTACCAGAAAAATCATGAAGGTCCACCTCTAAATATAACCTCAATAAGCAGATTGTATGAATTCATATTAATCAACCACCAATTCGCCAAAATAGTTACAAATTGTCATGAGAGTTTGTTGATTTTTCACTCAAATTTTGGATTATTTAATTTGTAATTCCATTTTTATCATTTTTTTTTAAAGCCTTTTCACTAGACATCTCAGGCTTTTGGGCTTGACTTGAATTTATTACAGTTTCTAAAGGTGACATTTAGATACTTTTATTCCATCTAAAGTTTGAAGGTTGTCCTTAGTAAACACTTCATAATAAGTAGAAAACTAATCAATGCACGCATAAATGGCAGTATAATGCCGCAAAATATAAAAACACAAATAGGTTTTAAATGTAAATATCAGCCTTCTGAAATAAAACCCAGGAAGAGATGTACTTATATACTTTTTATAAAGCTGTTTTACATTCTCTCTCAGCATTTTTGTTCTTCATTCTTTGCTTTTGACCTCAACGTTGATCACAACTGTAATCAAAGTAAGATGCATGTGAAAATGAATGAAATGAATAGTAAGTAAAATGAATGCGAATAGCTATTCGAACCTAACCACAAACACATTTAAATGGCTACGTCTTTGCCTCTGCCGCCGCCTCTCTCGCAAAGGCCATGAATTCCTCGTGTTGCAAAGAAAGGACACATGGCTATAATATTTTCTTCACGGCTGCATCTGCGGCGGCATTGTGCGTGCATTCTGAAAGAGAGAGATCCCGGCAATCCATATTGATAGACTGCGAGACAGATTGCGTGAAGGGAGACTACGCCTGGCTCATTCACAGTACCACTTCATTTATTTGAAGTTTTAATCTAATTATTAACTATTTTGGGGGATAATAAGCTTTGCGGCTGTAATAGGCGAATTGTATGCCTGAGCTCTTGTGCTGTTGAGAGCGCTGGTACAGAGGCCAATCCTTAGGGGGGGTGAGGCTGCTGACAAAAGCACTTGTCCAAAAATATTTTGTCAAGTCTTTTACACGCCATTCTAACAGGGCTTACATTGGAGGCCTGAAAGAGGATGAGAAAGGCGCCTTTAAGGCTTGATTGGCAACTGCAAACACACTAAATGCTAATGAACCCCAGATGGATTGAAGATTAGCACCATAGTGTTTTCTGCTCTCTTTCTCCCCGTCCACAAAAGTTTCTCTCTGTCTCCGCAAATCCCCCCCTCCTGTCCCCCCGCCGGATCACCTCTGCAGTCTGCCACCCCTGTTCCCACTCCTAAGCCCTTTTATTGCTCATTTCATACTATTAATAACCCGGAGGCAGAGAGGCGGACAGTAATTAATTCATGGGATCCAGCCCCTTGATCTGGCCAGAGGAGGGGCCTTTGTGGTGGGGTCGAGACAGGGGCCGGAGTGTGTGCAGGTGGGGGAATCGCTCCTGCATCCGTATCCTGACAGAAGCTCTCCGCATGTTCCTTCCGTCTCCGTTACTGCACTTTGAATCTCGGATCTTTTTCTTTTTTGTTTCTTTTTTTTAAAGAGTGCGCACACTTTTCGGGCAAAGCGAATGCCACATACACCCGTGTTAATCTCTCGGTCCCATGCGCGCAGTCTCTCCCTCCTTTTCGGACCCTGCTGCTGTATAGAGCTGGTGGGACAGAAGCTGCAGTGGCACATGACAAAAGCAAGGCATGAAATTCAATTAGGAAAGGGTCTGCTCAAGATTTCACAGCCTTCACTGAAGAGAATAGCTTTTGATATATTGGTACTCCTATTTACAGCCCATCTAGGCATTGCTCTCATTAGTAAGCACCCCACCTCCGGCCCTCCCTGTCCCTTTCTCTGTCCTTCCCTCTTTATATCTCTCTCCATTTTTCTCTTTCTCCCTCTCTTAGAGATCTGGCTCAGTTAGCTGTGATATAAATCTATTTCTGTCTTATTGTTTTGTTGGTTTAATACATTTTTTTTCTCCAACTTTCTACATTTGTCACTCTGTGGAAGTGAGCTTTTAAATTGTATCTGTGTACATTTTAACTTGTCTTTTTTTTTGTAATGGCAAGGACAACATTATGTTTATATCATAGTATTATAGTGTTTAAAAGGTCCCTCAGCAACAAATACACAAGCTGTTGTCTAGTAATTCCGAACCTGTTTCTGTCATCTATAAGGATAAATGATTTGTTTTGGCCAACAAATATTTGCTTAATAAATATTATAATATGTGTAAAAGGTTTTAACCCTCATGTAGTGTTCTGGTAACTTTGGCCTGGAGAGGATTTTCTTTTTCCTGAAAATGATGGTTAATACTACCTACATTTCACTGCTGGTTATACTCTGTATAATTGTGTATGTGACAAATAAAACTCTTGAATCCTAATGTGTTATCACATTGGACTAACACTTGGTCAGTGTTAACACAGTGTATGACAACTTTGTACAATTTTTGTACTTGGGATTTGTTCCCCACCTTCTTACACTTGTGGTGTTTAAAAATGACCGGTCTACAAAAGATATTTTTTGTTATGCTATATTATTATCAATTCAATCTATTAATCAACTTGTTTTCTTTCAACGAGCACAGGTTTTTTATTTATTTTTATAGCTGGTTGTTTGTAAGTCTAACATTACTAATGAATAATAACTTTTTAAATAAAGAATTGTAACATTTTTAAAATAATTTTAATAAGATTATTTTAATAAATTAATTTAAGACTTTTTTAAAATAATTATAATAATAATTTAAGAATTTTTTTTAACTAGATGGTTGAAACCAACATGCACAACGTGGCTAGTACACTTTGACTTAAAACCTTATAGGTACTAAAATACACTTAATTGAATTCCTTATTTCCTTATATAATAACTAGCCCTAGGCCCTCTTGCACTTAATTTTCTTTAAAGCTAAATATGTCCTATGTCATAATTTGTCCTACATTCATGCACTTTAATATGGCCAACTGCCCCTGATCATATTAAAATCATGTTCTTTATTCAGTTGCCTCCATAATTGAGCCTTCTTGAACAAATCATCCATCTTTTTGTTTCCTTTTTGCATTGCTTATGCTTATGCATTCATGTCATGACCAGTCAAAATATCCACCATGGATCAATATTTTTCATTCACAAAAAGTATATCCTTCAGCATTTATGTGCTATTTACATTTTATTAAAACATATAGAGAGTATAGCTAATCATTTGTAATATTGTGCTCTCATAACATTGGCGCTTGATGGTGAAACCTTTTTGAAGATGCGGGTGTAGAGACCATCACTGTAGCTCGGCTTGTTAGTCCAGATAAATGATCCTTTCTTATGAAGCCCTGTGAAGTTATGATCCCCTACCCCTCTGCTTTTGTTGTTCAGGGCCCATTGGGTAACTGATGACTGTGAAGTAATTAGTCCATGCTTGAAAGTTGGCAGGTACGGGCAGCTGTCCTTTGTATGGACGTCAGTGTGTGCTGTGTGTGGACGGTAAAGGGAGAGAGTTTGTATACATGCGTATGTGGGAGGGACTCGTAAAGGGCGGAGGGCAGTCTGGGCCCATCTGTTTGACTGAACCCCCCACAGCTGCGCCAGTGCAGGACAGACCAGAAGGGTGACATGGGGACCCACCTCACGCTTGACATGCAAATAGTGACATGTAATTGTTACAAATAGAAATCGAATGATCAGGGGCTGCAGTCCTTATTCGTCATACCGTGTAAAGACCTAAATATTAGGAATATGGCTTAATCATCTTTCCTATTACAGGCTACACTTGTTTATATATTTCTGGAAATATGTTTGATCAGGCATATGACTAGACTTTGGATATTACTCTATATAGAGTGAACAGAGGGTCATTGATGAATAAGGGCTTCCACAATGATAAAAAGGAAATCTTAAAAAAAAATAAAAAAAAATAAATGCAGAACACATTTGCCAATTTCTTAGTAATGTGTTTATGTTAATGGTTCATACAAAACTTTGTCAGTATTTAAAGACAAAAAAATTCAAGTGGTTATATGGTTTAGTAAAATATTTTTTTTAATCACTTTTTTTTTATTATTTAAACATGCCACGTCATAAATACATAAATATACCACATATTTCATATTTTCTGTCTGTATATGTCACTGTATATGGTCATGTGGGTTTTCTTGTCACGTATACTGGATTTGGCAAACAATACTTTAGAACAAAAACTGCATATTCTTTATAATAAAAAATAATAATAATAGATTATGGCATATAACAAGTTGCAAAAGTTTTTATTATTATATTTTAATGCAACCTTTTAATGAGACCCTTGGTTTCATTACAGTAATGAATAAATGAATGAATGATTACTTATATTTAAGACAATAAATCCAATAATGAAGTGATTCAGGTTGGTATGAATGGAATTTGTAATTTTTGAATAAATGAATAGAGCCAAACAAAACAATTATCTCACCCACTCATAAATGTTTGAAATGAGAAATGCATTTCTGGTGGACAGTCAGAGCTAGACTTAATTAAAGCTTTAGGACATGTAAAGGTCTTTGCACATGCTTTGCAACATGACAAGTGATTGATGCTTGACAAATATCTCATTCCAGGCCCTCTTACTGTCTTTATCCCAGTAGAGCTGTTTGACCTGCAGTAAATGGGTTTGTACAGGTAATCAGCCTTTAGAGCTCAACTCATTTCAAAAGCCTCTTTTACTTGATGACTTGAAGGCAGAGTAATATTTTGCATCCCTCATTAGCTCTATTTAACCACCATCACATATCAATAAATATTTCATCCAATCTCTGCATTATTCACTTAATTAGATTTTAAAAAATCATACAGCTACAGATCATTTACAATTTCCAGTATACATTTACTTACTTTACAGAAAACATGGTCATATTAAATGACAATAAATTTCATCCATTAGTTGACAAATGAATTCTTTTCATCCCTTTGTGTGCACTGCATGTGTGTGTGTTCATGTGTGGAGGGGGGCTGTTCACTGGAGGACCACTCTGAGATAAAAGGGGTATGTCTAACTGCCAATTAAACATTTGCCCGTTAATAGCAGTTAAACCCAATTAGATGATGTTTTTTCAATATCGTTTAGATTTGGGCACTAGATTAGTCATAATCGATATAAATGCAACACTTAGCACAATGCTGTCAGGTTCTGGCTGCCCCTCTTATATGCCGTGATGCATATATTACTGCGGATATTGCACATGCTATAGCCTCATTTATGATCACACTCTCAGAAAAAAGGTACAAAGCTGTCATTGGGTCATTACCCTATAAGATACAAATCTAAAAGGTACATTTTTTTAGTCTAAA
Source organism: Barbus barbus (assembly GCF_936440315.1). Taxonomy (NCBI): domain Eukaryota; kingdom Metazoa; phylum Chordata; class Actinopteri; order Cypriniformes; family Cyprinidae; genus Barbus; species Barbus barbus. The sequence continues at coordinate 18,005,308 of NC_136733.1, read as the reverse complement.
TTATTAACCCCTAATATTTTTGTATCGTATAATGACAGCTTAAATTGTCATCTAACTCTGTGGCCTCTTTTTTTCTCAAATGATTTCAACTCACATGCATACTCCATACTAATTACATTTTATTAAATTTTTTAGGTTAGTAGCTGCATAGTGAGAGGGATAATGCACAGTCAGCTGGTCATTATTTCAAAATAAGCACCCTAATGACTTTGATTGTACATTATTACTTATTAAATGATAAAGGTTTACTTGTTACTTGTTTTTGGGTGCCCTTTGGTTAACACAGTGAAGAAATGGAGCCCTTTCCCCTACCCAGATGAGCTGAACCTAATTACTGGTTTAAGTTTCCCTCTCAAGTTCCTCTGTCCCTCCTCTTCTGACAGGGTCTCTCTGTCAGAGCCACCCCAGATGACTGAGCATGTGACAGACGAGGTGCTATTAAGAGAGATGCAACCTGCAGATAATCAGCTCTGACTAGGAGCACTTTTTTTCAGACACACACACCTGTGGAGGAATTCGGACCCTCCCTCTCCCCTCTTCCTCTGTCCCTCACTCCCTAGTAGTGTCTGAAAACTGGAGAATGCTGCCTACACAGTTCACAGGCACTTAATGGAGGTACATCCAAATGCACTGTTTGCATTACATCTTTACTGACATGCTTTCATCTGGTTTGGTTTTAAAGGTAGCATTGATGTAACCCTCCATGCACAAAAAATCCTACAATCCTTAGCATGCAGTTCTGATAGAGCAGTGATTGATAAATGTTAGTTTTTCAATGTTTAATTCCATTTATATTGATAAATAATTATTGTAATCATATTTGCTTGGATATGTCTCAGTTTAACTTGAATTTGTTGAAGAACATTACATAAATTGGAAGCTGGTCTGAAAGGTACACTAAGGTATGCTAACATTCAAATGTTTTGGGTCAGTGATTTTTATTTATTTATTCATTTAATTAATTAAATTATTATTATTATTTTTTTTGAAAATATCTCCTATGCTCAACAAGGCATCATTTGTTTAATAAAAAATATTGTATAGCATTGTGAAATACTGTGCAATTTAAGACAACTGTTTTTATTTTAATATATTTAAAAAATGTATTTATTCCTATCTATAGATCTATCTATCGATACATACATACATACATCTATTGCCAGTAGTGACATTCATAAGGCAACCTAACCAAAACTAGGAATGACTACTATCGACAACAGTATGAGACAGTTGCCGGTGGTGTGACACCGCCCCTTCTCTCCTTTTTTTAGCCCTTTGCCCTTTTTCCTTCATGTTTGGACTTCCACAAAGCCCCTGTGTGGCCTGATGCTTCTCCAATCTCTGGTCCTGGGGTGGGGGGTCAAAGGTGACCTTGAGAGCCCTGTGCCTCAAGGTTTAGATGTGCCGTCCTATCCTAAAGCTTTAGCTTTATGGCCCTGAGGTTATTAAGGCTTTTCTGAAAGGCCATAAGGCTGCACTGTGCATGAAAGGAGACATGTATGAAGTGGATAATGGACGTGAATTGTGCTGGACAAAGTTACGCATTATGACCCTGAGAGTTGATCCTCGCCGCTATGCCACATAAATTAAAAGCATGTTAGTGCACTTAGGTAAGTGCAGGTAAAATGTTAGATCAGAGGTCCAAATATATTGCTCACTAGTGGATGGAAATAGATTTATTAGTTTTGAGGGACTTTAAAGGTGCACTCAGTAATTTTTTCCTCAATAAAAAGTTTTATCCCAATACTATTTTTGATTAAATCATGCAAAATGACTTGAGATGAAGACTCCAGTCTTATAAGTGGCATTTTTATTTTATATGTGGGTCCTTCATTGGGGTGCCATATTATGATCTCATGACCAGCCCTTTACTATAGAGTGCTGCATGGATGATGTGTGTTTGTAGGCCAAAATCTGGAAATGAGTTAGCATTTTGGAACTTTCAATTCCATTGTCCTGAAGTCAATGGTTTTTTGAATTGATTTTTGATTAAACTCCTGAAATAAAGTCTGTGGTTAACACAAACTCAAGATATTTTCACATATTTTTATTAGCATAAAATACACAGTATCACTCCCTTGTGATTCCTAAAATTCCTTTAAAAAGCTGTTGCTACCAAGTGGACATCTGGAACTTAAAATGTAATCACGCTAAACAGGTTTATTCATTAGTCTACTTTCACAGCCTTGATGTTTGTAATTGCGCTCTTGTAAACTACTCTAACTCAAACTTACAGGGAAAACTTGTTGAAGTAATGCCACCACTCTGTAGTTCATATCCTACTTTTAGCTTTTTACTTATGGCGACTGCCAAATTAATACAAGTTTTGTGAAGATTATCATGAACAAAACATGTAAGAATCTTTTGTTTTTGTAATAATCCCAACACAACAGAAAAATCCTGTTGGGGTTTTTGTCAAGGGAACCAGGGTGATGTAAACTTCTGGGTTGGCCTACGAGAATATGTCATCACTGCAGCATTTGTTTTTCCTCAATAATCCCAAATTTTTGGAAACTTTCAGTAATGGAATAAATCATGATTGCAAATAGCACATTCACAGTTACATTACAATGGCATCAGTAGCTGAAAATGCTGTTTTGTGTCATGCTGCATTCACACCAATAGGTGTCTGTATAAAGTCCAAACCTATCACAGTGCTGAGAACAACATAAATCAAAATTTACTGTGTGCAGCTTTAAGCTTTCTTTAGTTTATAGCCAATCTCTCTCTTCCATTTCACTTTTTCTAATGTAATACAAAAAAATGCAAAGTCCGAACACGTGTGCTCCTGGTGCAAATGAAAATTGTCATTCAGGTTTGCTGCTCTTTTTCTATTCATAAACAAACACATCAAGGCTCTTCACTGATTGTTCTTGTATTGATAACCGCATAACAATCACATTAACGAGAGCGCATGCTTTCATCAGTCAGTACATTAACATCTTAATATGGCCGCCTTTATTTTGGCAATCAGCTGCGGATCGTTATACGGACACACATTGTTGTGTCCACCTTGAAACAAATGCAAAGAATCTTCCCCTTTATTTTTTGTCTCCCTCTATTTGTCTAGAAAATAATCATCCCGGTGTCTCTCTGATAAAAGAAAGTAAAATTTGTGGTTTGCATATTGCATGTGGTGTAATCAAATCAAAACAAGAGGTACAATGTGCCATCAGTAAAACAGAATTTAGATAAGCACAAAGACATTAACGCATCAAGGTAACAGAAAGCAGAGAATTGTTCGGCGCTCTAACAAAAACATTAATTACAATTTTTTTCCACCACTCCTCCTTGCACAGCCCCCTTCAATGAATTGGCCTTAGAAATGTCTCTCTTTTCAGGCCCATATGTGTGCCTAACAAATGAAGCGACGCCAATTTGAAAGAATTGTCATTTTAATGAGAGCGATTAATTATGGCGGCAAAGGGGAGCATTTGCTTCACAAACAGCAACTCTGTAGGAAAGGGTGAGTAGGCTTCTCTCTGCTAGACTCCATAGAATATCAAATACATTCATATTCCTTATTCAGTGCCACAATACGCCTTATACAGTCTGACACCATACCACGTCTGGCGGAGTGCTCTGAATGGCGGAGTTGGTGACCTTGGGTAGATTGATAGAAAAAGACTTTTTTTAATAATTTGTGTATGGCTCATTCATTACCTTAGAATTCACAGGTCTAAGTGTATTATGGGGTAATGTGGCTGGAAGAAATGTAAGGATCAGAATGATTTACATTAAAATATGCAGCAAAAGGCAAAAAAGAGAATGTCAATGGGTGCAGAAGCAAACAGGAGACATGTCATATAAGGTGAAGAGCCTTAATCGACGCAGGCTGCTTCATGAACACCTGAAGGATATCAAGATAACATCAGTCTGTAAAATCTTTAATATTGAGTCGATTAGAAAGGATAGTTCTCCTAAAAGTACAAATTCTGTCATCATTTACTCGCCCTCATATCGTTTCAAACCTAAACGTCTTTCATCCTTTTGTGGAACCCAAAAGATGATATTATGATATAATATGTTTTGTCCATACAATGAAAACTGCAATTGGATGAAAAATAAGTACTTTTAAGAATATGCTTTTAAAAACATTCCCCCAGATTCACAAACAAGGCTTAAGCCTAGTCCTAGACTAAAATGTCAATCTGAGCTGTTTCAACTGAAAGAAACTTGCACTAACTGATCTTAAAACATGTTAGTGCCTTTTTATATCTTAAAATGCACACCAGTAATCCTTTTTTCTAAGGCATGTTTTTAAAAATTATTTAAATGTCCTAATTAAACTATGGCCTAATCCTGGCTTAGTCTAAACCCTGTCTATGAAACCAGGCCATTATGTATTAAAGAAAAAAATATATACTTATGCTTAAGTTTGAACTGAATAATGTTTTCAGACACTTAGAAGTATGAACTACAATTCATATTTATGACTATAATATTTGTGAACTTAGAGGTCTTTTTTGACCCACTTAAGTGCATCTTTGTGTAATTCCATAATTCTTTATAGTTTTATAGTTTGAAATGACAATTTATGATAAACTAATATATACAAATTTGTATGTAATAATTTTGTAATTTATTTTGAAACTTATTTTGGAATCACACATTTGTAATGATGTTTAGTATAAATATGAATTATGTAATATTGAATAACACTACAGTTAAAATTATAATCTAGAATTGTACATGTTATTTAGTATGTTACTCAACACATCCAAATTAGTGTACTTCTTTAAACCACAACCAAATAGGATTTAAAATGTACTTTAAAGTAAAACTTTTAATTTGACATTATCACAAAGTGTACTTAAGTGTTTTAAGAAACAGCCATGGAAGTACTCTTTAGTAGCCTTTTATTTCAAAATTATTATCAAATATATCATTTTAACATTTGAAGTACTACAAGTGCACATTCAATAGAGTTAAGCACAATTCTTGTTCACCAAAACCCAGATATTTTACAAAAGTCATGCCGGTTTGCAACAACATGAGGGTGAGTAAATGATGAGAATTTTGGGTGAACTGTTATGAAAAAGAATGGAGACTGTTACACTTTCTAGAAATGTCTGACTTTACAGCTTCATCAGTCTCTTCTCCTGTGGTTCTCTTCAGCAAAGCCCCCCTCTTCCTTATTAAATGATCCTGTAACTCTCAGGAGGAGGGCCAATTAGGAGGCTGAATCTCAGAGGCATGCAATCTGTGAATAAACATGATCGCAAGCGAGTGTATTTATATATATATCTGCACTCTTGCGGATGCATGTCTATCCCCTCTGAAATGAGCTTGAGAAAATCACCTGATTGACATCTCTATTATGTCAAAAATGTATAATATTCCATCATGTAAACTTAAATCAAGACGCATTATTCCTGTTTACTAGACATATCTGTTTTATCTTCTAGCTGGTGCTACGTAACTTCAAATTAAGCTGATGTGTGTGTGTGTGTGTGTGTGTGTGTGTGTGTGTGATCAGACGTGGTTGTTTGGTGGTGTGTGTGTGACTCACAGAAGCATGACAGACTCCCCCTGTGCAACACAACACACTGATTGGCAAATTGCCAAGCATATCCGCTGCAGCCTGAGTTGCGAGTGGCAGGTAGAAATTGAAAAATGTGAAGCGCACTTTTCCGCTGATTGCTCAAAAGATTACGGGCGCTTTCCTTCTCTTTCTCAGCATCAGGTTATTTTCTGCTCCTTCCTTTTCATATAAATGCGGTAAATACATAACTAGCGGTAACTAGCGAGCGCAGTGACAAGTAGTCTATTGAGCGTGAAGGTGGGAACTGGGACTGGAAAGAGGCTCAGGGGGAGAGTGTGTGTCATATTTGTCACCTTGTTTTCATGCTGGCTGGAAAGAATAGAGCTGTGGCAGCTGTTGTCATCTGCTGTGTCACTATCTGAATCCAGGCGTCCATGTCGACCTGACAGACGATCCATCCTTCCATTGATCGTGTCACTCAAGTGTTGCTTTATTTGCCTCGCCATAGCGTTTAAGCACCTAACGGATTGAAAATCACCCCGGCGGTGTCGAGAAGTCTTCATCCGACTCTGGATCTTCACTATTGTGTGGATGACTGTCAGCTGCTAAGCCCGCAGAGCCCTCGGTGGACATTGGCAGCCTCTAATTTACCAAGATAGGCCTGCGAGAGTGGCGGCTTTCTCCCCAGCAGGTCTACCTTTTTTCAGTCTATTAAAATTCTCCTCCTAATAAAAGCAAATTTGATAAACGCCTTTTCTACCTGTTCCATTACAGAGCCCCTGCTGTGCAGTCACACAAGAGTCTGAAAAGAGCCCTCTCCCAGTGACTCGAGCCACCAAGAGAGCAATTAAATGAGGTACACTTACCTTACTCGCCCCTCTCTCTTTATGACTGCCTTTAAACGTTCATTTCAAAGCCCATGCTGCTCTTTCTTAGTTACAGGGAGGGAAAGAAAATGTGTGCAACTTCATTTGGTGTGAGTCCAATCTATGTTTATTGAAAGCCTTATGTAATCGTACAAAGCACAAATGCTGTTGTGTCAGAATGATTGTATTTATGAGCTGAGCATTAATGAACGGCACCATACAGACGTAATTACTAGTAGGATCCTCAATATTGTGTTTAGGCCTCTACTTTGAATTTCCGAGTTCAGTGGCGGAAACCAATTGGGGCTGATAAGAAGTAATTGTGGATGTTGTGTACTGCAGGGTTGTTAGTTTTGAGTTTCTGCTTCCATTTAATTTTCAGTGTATATTTGAAAATTAGTTTTTAGTTTTGGTTTTAATATTTTAGGATATATTAGGCCAAAGTTAATGCACTAACTGGTATCTTTAAAGCTGGCATGAAAAATGTTGATTGCTTGTTATTGCCTATTGTGATGAAAACTGAGTTAAATTACTTCTTGAATTAGAAAAAATTGTAGTCCAGGACTTGATTTTGTCCATAAATTGATTTAATTGATGGATCATTGCCATTTGCTAACTGCTGCTATCTTTGACAGGTTGCTTGAGGAAAGGGATTGAAACTCCATTGGATGACCTGCACATACTGTACAATAAATATTAAAATATGGTCATTTCCAGTCATTTCATGGTGCCTAAAAAAATTCTCACACAGTCTATTGTTATTGCAGGTTTAATGTAGTAAACATTTCACAGTTTAGAATCAAACTAAAATCAGAATTATTTGTGGCGGACTTTTAATTTAATCAATTTTAAGTAATAAAAAATTGTTTAGTTCCAGGTTTTTCTTTTTTGTATTTTTAGTTCACTTAATAAAATGTTTTCATTTTAGTTATTAATAATAATAGCACTTGTGTGCTAAAGATTTGGTGCTATCCATTAGTTTTTGATTGGATGGAGGCCGTTCTGAATGCAAGCTTGCAGTCAATTGTGAGAAAGAGGTGGGGTTTAATCTGACTAAATGATTGGAAAAGTCTGATCCCACCAGATAGAAATAAGATGAAGTTATGAACGTTTGCTTCTAAGGTCAAATAGGTAAAAAGAAAAGAAAAGAAACTTATGCACGGATGAATCATTTACAGTAAGATAATTAAGATGCATTTAGAAAACAAATAGAGTGAATTTCATACTGACTTTAAAATGCTTCCTGGTCAGAAGAAAAAAAATTAACATGTCAAATCATAATTGTTATTTCCATAAGAACTTCCCTGCAATTGTGAAGAGAAAAAAGACCTAAAAGCGGCATTCTTTCTTTCTCTTGCCCTTATTCACATCTTGGAATATGAAGCCTCTTTTGGACTCTTCCACACTCTCTTCATTTTTGCACTTAAATGTTCATTTGATTTACTTTCTCTTTGTGTTGTCCTCCTCCTTTAACACTGCCCCCTCCCATTTCTGCAGGAGAGGTTTAATTGCAGGGTTACGGGAGCTCAGTGCCCCTGGATGCCACGCGGCCGAACGGGGCCCTACCCTGTCATTTACTCGCGTCAAGCTCGGCTCAGCCATGGGGAAGCTGGAGATTTTCACGGCGGGTCCCGAGAGTAGAGTGGACTTGTCTGCCCCTCAGTGGGGCCATAATGACAGATGCCTTTTAACGACTGCATGGGTAGAAAAGGAAGGGGGGCAAACTGCGGGGGCTCCTGTCTATGTGAAGGGGGATCATTTTTGTCACCAAGATGTGACGTTTTAATCTTTTTTCCCTGATTTGCTCCTTTTTGATGCCTTTATGAGTTTGTGAGTGCAATGAGAGAGTTCATTTGTGTCTTATTGCTCGTGACTCATGGCGGCTTCTCAGTGTAATAGATGAAGATGAACACAGTTCGTTGTCATGCAATAAAGCCAAATTATTATTAACTTATCACTGCCGGAGAAATCTATGTATAAAGTATTGTAAAAAAAAAAAAAAAATTCAAAAGTATTAAGAAAATATAATTTTCATTTACATTTATTAAATATAAAATAACGAAAGCAACAAAAATGATAGCTATACTATTTGTTGTTGTTGTAGTTTTATATTTAATAAACATTATTTTATATATTATAATATATTTAATATAATATTATTATTTGTTGTTGTCTTACAGATATGTAGTTTATTATAAAATATATTATGAATACAATTTTTTTATAATTATAAAATATAAATAATAGAACTGTAAATAATTCTATTAATTATACATCGTTATAAATTTAATGGTAAATATGAATTGCATTATTGTTATTACTAATAAATATTATTACTTTTTAATGAAATAACAATTCTTTCATACAAGTTTTCATGTCGTCCAGATGATGTGGGTGCTGAAGTTGAAGAGCTGTGCTCTGTTATCCTCAGGCAGTGTGTTTGAGAGGTGCAGAACAGAAGGGGACAGATGGGCCCAGTGAAAGTCTCCATTGAGAGAGGCTGTCCTCAGGCTCCAGCCCAGCTGTCAGAGAGCACTGTGACAGAGGGAAAGGTGAGGTTCACCTATTTGGAAGGCAGACAAGTAGCATATGTGTCAGAATTACTAATCTTACACAGAGGTGACTTAGTATTTGGTAGCTGGCAGACCTGCCCCTGTGTAAATGATAGGCAGATTAAAGAAATCAATGGCCATTTGAAGGGATTATCTGATGGTCATCTCTTGAACAGGGAGGTGATTCCCAACCAGGGGTATGCGTACTTGAAAGGCTTTGATTTTGCATATTTATGACTGACCCTCAATCGTTTGTGATACTAATGTCATTAAAATAGCCAAATATATGTGCATTTAACCCTCATGTACTGTTCAAAAACAGGTGACTTCCTGTATGGTCCGGGTCAAATTGACCCGTATTGGATTCAATGTAATTCCACAAACATTACGACATATAAAAACACATACAATCAGGTTCAATCAATAAACTTTTAATGTCAGTACTTTTCACACATTTCAAAGAATGAATATCTGAATTTATGATTTATATGTTTTTAACCAATATTTTTGACTGCCACTCCCCCAGACCTGTGAGATGTTTGTGATTATACATTTTTTTACGATAATATCTTGGTCTAAACCTAAAGTAATCTTGACAAATTATATATCATTTGAAAGGTTTCAGACTCTAGCTTTCATATTTGGTGACTGTTTTTCAAAGAAATGACAGACCAATAGATAAATAGCAATAGATTCTCCATTTGTGATATGGTGTCAAACACACTCTTATTCTATACGTATGTTTTTATGTGTTTTAGATAGAATTCAAATCAAATATTAAAGTTACTGCCCAAACTATTTCTGAATAGGATGTCTACTTCATAAATATTTTTTCAATTATGGAAATATATAGTTCCGAACACTCAAACAATAAATGGAAATCAAGAGTCCCTGTATATCATCTAGTGGAAATGTTTGGTACTGCATCCACAAAATCGTACTTAAAAGTTCATTTTTTGAGATATCAACCTAAAATTTGGCACAAAATTTGATCAGATGATTGGCTTTGATTTTCTTGAAGATTTGGTGGTAAACATGTTTTGTAAAATTGCTATTTTATATAAAAAATAAAAATATATATTTTTATATTTCACATTTTCATACATTTAAACTTCTATTACTTTTTATAAATTTACTTTTATAACCATTTTTTTACTTCTACAATAACCTGTGATGTTTCACCTTTAAAAAATACCAATCTTAAGTCTGTGCTCTGAAGTATTCAAGTTTTATAACAATTTTAGCCGGAAAAGTCATGTTTATGTCTATGCTCAAAAACTGTGACTTACAGTTAAAAGGCTAAACAGTTTTGTTTGCACAAACTTTGAAATTAAAAAGCTGTTAAACTCATCAAGGCACTGACACTATAGGAGGCACTTCAGGACTAGAGTTGAGGAGCTCTGAAATACAACAAAGGAATTTGTTGTTATTTTGTGTGTATTTCAGTTGCTTTTGAATGGATGCCTATGCGGGTCAAATTGACCCACGAACATCACAAATGAATAATAATTTCTGTATGTACATTTCACAACACATTAGTGTTTTGAAACTGTGTATGCATGTTCATGACCCTAAAAGAGAAAAAGTAACAAAACTTCAAGAAAAACAACACGAGTTAAATAGTTTTTCAGATGGATTGAAAAAAAGAAATGATAGCTCATTTTTACCATCTTTGGCTGACAAAATATATTTCTGTATTGAAATGAGTGGGGAAAAGCTACTTTTTTTGCTTTATAGGATAATGAAAAACTAAAATAACAAAATATAACCAAGAAATGTTATTATTTTGGGTCTGTAGAGTTGCCGTAGAGCGTTAAAATTGGCGGGTCAAATTGACCCGGGAACAGTACGAACGTAACAAATTTATTTTTGGACATGTCAAAGCACATCAGCGTGTTGACACTTTGCATACATGTTCATGACCCTAAATAAGAAAACGTCACAAAATTTCAAGAAAAACAACATAGGTTTAATAGTATTTCCGATAGATTAAAAAAGAAATGATAGCTCATTTTTATCACTTTGGCTGACAAAATATTTTTTCTGTATTAAAATGAGTGGGGAAAAGCTACTTTTTATTGCTTCATAGGATTGTAAAAAATTAAAATAACAAAATATAATCAAGAAATATAATCAAGATATTATTAAATAGGCGGTTAAATTGACCCGGGAACAGTACGAACGTAACAATTTTTTTTTGGACATGTCAAAACACATCAGCGTGTTGAAATTGTGCATGCATGTTCATGACCCTAAATGAGGAAAAGACACAAAATGTCAAGAAAAAAACCTAAGTTAACTGATATTTCTGACAACTCAAAAATCAAAATGGGTCAAATTGACCAGGAACAGTACATGAGGGTTAAAGCCACCAAACAGAGCTTTGGCTCTTTACTCATTTCTATTCTTTCCCCCACAGTACTAAGACTTTCTGTCCTATTCTTGTCCAAACCCATCTAAAAACATATCAAACAACATCAAATTATAAAATAACAAACAAAGAATCAATATTTATCAAACACACAGACACTGTTGCAAAAAAAATGTGCCTCTATCTGCATTTGGAGTGCAAAACTCCAAAACCTATACAGTTTACTGCAGTTTACAGCTGAAATGACCACTAGTGTCAGTAAAACATATATAACTTGTATTCAGTTTCAGGACAGATTATCAGTAAATAAAGACTTGTTTTCATGCAGCTCCTTGCACAATGCTATGTTATGACCTCAAAACACTTTTACTATATTTGTAAACTAATACAATTTGATGTATGCATTACATAACCAGCTCCATATCTGTGGCTTTTCTTATGTAGTAAACTTGCTCAGCAGCTCACCTGGTACAGTATTGTTCAGTGTTGCAAAGTGCTCAGGGTCGAGTCCCCATGAAACATGAGTCATGATAAAAGAGCTCAAAGACTTGAAGTAAGCTAAAATGTCTTGGTTGCCTCAGCAAATTAGTTTTTATTTTGCGTTTGATTTTGTTAACACTATCAGTTGGTTTAGGGAGGGTTTATATACATTAGGTGACACATTATTTTCACACGCAGAAGAATATTAACGTTTTAGCACCGCTAAATTACTACATTTAATTTCTGAACTGCTGAGATACATACAACAGTGTAAAACATTGCCAGATTCATATTCATCTGTTTTGGGTAAAACTGGACTTGCTTTTAGTGCCGCTCACTGGATATTTCACTTGTAGTGTCTCAAAATGTGCAAAAAACAACGTAACCTTCAGGTCCTCCTTGGAAGTTCATATATCAAAGTTGGGAAGTCGTAAAAGTTCATCATGTTTTTTCACTGACACCAAACTTGGAAACTCTGGGCTCAAAAACAAATCCTACTCATTATTATTGCTTTGTGGTGATGTTCATGTGCGCATAACTCATAATTACAATCTTTCCGACATGATTTGAATGCATTATAATAGAGTTTTGCAGAAATGTTGCAACAGGCACAGGCATTTTCCAACAGCAGTAATTAAATATAACAATTTTCTCCACACTTTACGGACTAAATATTACAAACGTAACTGAGATATTCATGTCGCAGGATGGTCTTCTCATTAATGTAAATGACAGGTATCAGCCAAAACATGTTGTGATGTTGAGGAAAAACTAGCTACACTTCAGCTGAAAAGTTTTGCATTTAAAAAAAACTCCATTCAGCATGCATGAGTAAATAGAAATTACTAACTGTATCAAAGTGTGTGTTTTTTTTCTTTCTCAAACTAACTTCCTATCTCTTCAGTCTTTTACTTGATGACACAAAATAACAGGTTGGACTTTGGCAGGAGTCACACGGATTGCTTTCCTTCAGTTCATTTAGAGAAATCACTCTCGGATGAATACAGCGATGCAAACACTCCCTACACCTTGAAAAGCAGCAGGAACCAGGTTTTGTGCGCAGAGGGCCCTTGTCAGGTAACGCGCAGGTTCTCTCTGTGTTTATCACATCCACTGTCTTCTTTGTCCCTCACACTTCATCCCTGTCTTTTGATTTCTGCTTGGTTGCTCTCCAAAGGCTTTGACTGACGGTGTCACATTAAGCATGGGGAGACACGGACGCTCGGGGAGGGGAGGAAGAGGGGTGGGCGCTCTTTGGCGCAGTAGGTAGAAACTACCGTAATTATAGAGCACAGACACACTGAGGAAGAGAAAAAGAGGCAGAACACGCAGCTCACATTAAAAAAAGAAAAGCGCAAAAATAAAAGCAAGTGTGTTTTCATGCTGAAAGAAAAGAAAAAAGGTTAATAAGTGGAGAGAGAGGAAAGTAGGGGTTTGTAATGGAAGGAAAGAGCTTAAACCAAACCAGAATTGTCTGTTTTTGGTGGATGCATGCAACTCTTTGTATGGGCTGTGTTGTCTAGGATGCGTGCAGATGTGCGTGTGTTGATACGTTTCAGTTCAAATTTCAATACCTTACTTTTTGTAGCTGAATATTTCACTCATGTTTCTGGTCCCTTAACAGCAGTAATAATTGTTTTTATATTTGTATATTCATATATATATATATATATATATATATATATATATATATATATATACACTTTGTTTTATTTTGTCATTTAATATATATACTATTTTATACAGTACTGTATAAGATATTAGTGTCCTCAGAATAAGCAGAAATATTTGTTGCTGCGTATTAATGTCTATTAAAGTGGCTGTTCAATAGTGTAACTGGTTTTTATGTGTGACTAGATTAATAAATGAAACGTCCTTTTGTAACCGCTCAGCTTTGAATGACTGAACCTGGATGAGCAGTCGTGAATTCAGTCTGTAATATCTTACTATTGGATGCCCTACTTCTACTGTATATCAACATCGCGTTACTAAACCGATGGATGCATAAGTGTCCAAAAAACTATAATCTTCTCAATAATGATTTAGAAAATTGAGTGGATTGCTGCTACAAAAGAAAGATTTCCTTTAAATGGGCATAAAAACATTCCAAGTCAAGACAACAGTGGGTGTCTTTACTAGCCTTAAAAGCCCCTTTTTCCACTGAAGACTTGAGAAGTTGAAGTGAATGTGAAGGACGCTGCTGAATTCACAAATTTTATCAACTGGTCTGTGGCTTTTATAGATTTTCTTTTATTTCAAATGTAAAGTTCTGGCTGTTCTGACCTTTTAATGTACAATGTTTATAATTAACAGAGTGTTCAAGCTATTATATTTAACAGGTAATAAAATATAAAAAGCTTTCCACCTCAATCTGAATTTGACGCCTTTTGTTAGTGTTGTGCTTTTGTTAAAGCCTGTGAATTCAACAGCATCTTGGGTCAAAAAGATGAAATGATGACATTTCATCGAGGCTGCGCTTTTGTCATGCCATTCTGCACTGTATTGTGATCTCTGGGCGGTATTTTATCTTTCCATTTCGCACAGGTCCAGGTCATGTTTAAAATATCATCAATTACCACTTGAGTCAAGACTAAGGTCCACCTCACATAAAAATTAAGTGCTTTGAAACCCGCTACTTTTTCCTCGCACAATTATTGAAATTTTGCTTTCAGCCGTAAATAATAACCGTCTCACTTTAGTCATTCACAGCAGAGAGGCCGGCTCTCTTCTCTCAAGGGCAGGCAGGTGCGATAGTGGGCAGGAAAAAGAATCGTGTTGCATATATCTTTATGTATAAAGATGTGAGGTCAAGTCTGGTCGATAGGCAATCTCTCAGCTCTAGCGGAAGTGATGGGACTATTTGAGGCTGGAATGGCTCTGTTGTAGTGGAAGGAAAGGCTAATCTGTTGCAGATGGGTTTGGACCCAGCAGGTGTGCTGGTCAGCTGGTCGTGAGACCTGTGTGGACATGAGCATTCAGAGAGGGGCTACGGGGGCAGGACAAGGTCTGGATGGCATGTCAGTTATTGTGACACCCTCTCACATAGTGTTTAAGACTGCAGGGAACTCTTGTATGGCGTGGACTATTGTTGAAGTGTATTGTAACATGACTGACATTTTCTTCTCAGATGCATGAGGTTTTTTTTTTTTTGTATGGTCCTATATTGTCTGTTCTTATGTTCAGGTTCATATACGTTATATGGTTTCTCTTTAGTCCTAAATTTGTATTTCTGTTCTACTTGCTATATTACCTACTTGTCCCATCAAAAAGTGTTAAGCTTTGTATATACACTGCTGTTTAAATGTTTGAGCTTGACAAGTGTTTTTGAGAAATCTCTTGCGCTGAAAAAAATTTGGTGTAGAAACTTTCTCTCATTTTCATTTAACTTTTATGTTTTATAGCACTGAAATAGAATTGTTTAGAAAAGAACTCTAGAATTGTTTTTGAAAAGTAATTTTTTTGTATTCTCACTATGCATTTATTTGATCAAAAACACAGTGGAAAAAAAGAGTGAAATATTATTACATTTAAAATGACTGTTTTCTATTTTTATATATTTTAGAATGTAATTTATTTCTATGATGCGAAACTGAAATTTCAGTTTCATTACTCCAGTCTTCAGTCTTCATTCTAATATGCTGATTTCCTGCTTATTTATTATTATTATTAATGTTGAAAGCAGTTGTGCTGCTTAGTATTTTTGTGGAATCCGTTATACATATTTTGTCAGAATTCTTCGCTGAAATTCAAAAGAACAGCATTTAATTGAAATAGAAATCTTTTGTGACATTATACATGTCTTTTCTGTCACTTTAAATGATTTTAAAATGGCATTGCTTTCTAATTTCTTTAGAAAACATGCTGACCCCAAACTTTTGATCTGTGGTGCACAATTGTTTCATATAAATCCATTATATAAATATAATAAAATAGCTTAAAATTGTTTATATTAAAAAAAGTTGATTAGTTGATTACTAAAACTGAACACAATGTGATCAAAAATGTCAGTGAATGTTGTCGTACGAAAGCTAATGATCCACCAGTTGTGAATTTTTCCTGAATTGGCCAGTTATTTGATAAAGTCAGCTCAGTAGTTCAAAGCAGAGGTGAAGCCTTCATTCCCTGAGGTCCCCATCTGGCTAATTAAGCTATAATTAGCTGTCTTCTTCAATCACTTTTAAAGCGTATCCCTCCAATTTACCAATCTCTCAGTTGCATTAGTAGTATGTTGTCATCAAAATCAGTTAAGCCACAGCCCTCTCAATTACTCTGCCATGATAACTAATTAAAGAAAATGATCTTAAAATGAAGTCAGTTTATTAATCACCATAGTGGTTAGGCTATATGAAAAGTTTAAGTGCATGTTTGCGTTACAGTTATCCAGTGGTTTTGCATTTATTTGTGCTAATAGTTAATACATGTATAATTCTGTTAAAATGATGGACTCTGGCACAAAGGTCTGGCCCTGAGTTTCCGTAAGAGCTTCAGTTCACTTCCACTCACAGGTTTCATGTTCCTGAAATGCCAGGGGCTGTAAGAGGTACCTGTCACTGGCGGGAGGTGAAATTAATGATGCTTGACTTGCGTCCATTATATCCCATTAATAACAGTACAAGACCCTCTCGGCCTCCTTTAGACACTTATTAAGATATTAGCTATTGTTTCAGGGGGAAGAACATTTAAGGTGATATACCTACCCCATCTAATTTATAAAGAAAATCTCGCTCTCACTGCACAATAAGCCACAAGACATGATTTACTTTCTGCTTGCTATTTCCTTTTTTTGGTTGTTTTTGTGCCGCATATCATATTTTCTTCACTCATAAATGACTTTTCTATATCAAGTCTCAAAGTTCTTATGTTCTTACGCATTTATTTGATCTAAATATTGTGTTGTGAAATACAAGAAGCAATTTTCAACAAAAGTTTAAGCTTAATTATTGTCAAATTTTCCTCGCATCCATATCATTCTCTTCTGTTATTTTTCTATCTCTTCCTCTCTATTTCCTTTAATTTGCCTCCATCTTCTAGATCAGCATATCTGAGGGTCCTTCAATTTCTGACACTCAGGTATCCAGGCCCGCTGTGAAGCAGATTCCACGAAACCTGCGTAACAATGCGTGCAGGCGCTCAATTACTAAATGAGGGCAGTAAAATGTTTGGCCGGTGTAACCTTAGACCTGGACCTGTGTTGTTCATCCTGTTAAAGAGCAGGAGATGACTGTGACACAGAGTTCGGACATTAGTCACAGTCTCTGCTCTTGTGGAACCAAAGCTGGGGTTACAAAACAGGGGAAATACTATGGCAAGGCTAATTATAGATTTTAGTCTTTGTTGTAAGGTTTTTTTTAGACAGGCTACAGCAGTCTTTACTGTTCATGTAAAAACATAAAAAATGCTTGTATTTATTTTGTACATATAAAGTGATAATCAACCAAATGTCTTAGGTAAGATTTATTTATTTGAATTTTTTTAATAGTTTTTTAATGTTTGAATTAATTATTTAATTAATTAACCAACCTTTTGCAATAAATTGCTTCATCTGTGTTTGTCTTTCTGTATTGTCATGCTGAATACATCAGTATGGCTGTTTCTAAACAGAGTGGTGAATTGTGTTTGGTTACGCAAGAGAATCAGTGTCAGTGCTCTGGTTGGAGGACCACCACACACCCCTGGTTGTCTGAGGTCTTCACTCACGGGAACTGATCCCAGATTTGCTCTGCTCTTGCTCTTTAGCAGCAAATATTGGAATTGGTGAAGCTGATAAAAGGCAGTCAGTCCCTGTTGGAGGAGCATTATGATGCTCCAGCAGTTCAATATCATTTCTGATGATATTCAAAGGGTGACGTGTGTATTTTTGTTTTTAATTAGAATGCTTTCTGTCATCACATTTTCTTTTTAACCTATAAATATATGTTTGAATCAAGAAAAATAAATGAGCAACACTTTATTTTAAGATGTACTACTTACTATTTTTTTGTAAACAACTGTTTATTGAGTTTTCTTCTGGGAACGGTAGTATAAAACAAAAGCAGCTGTACAAATTTAGAACCCATCCCACCCCCTGGTAGACTTATATATATATATAATAAATAAATAAATAATAATTAATTAATTAAGACAACATTAAAAGCTGAATGCCATGAATTTACAGTTTTCCCATTAGATCCATGTATACGAGAAGTTGAGAGTTCCATCGAGATAATGTCCAACAAATACAAAGTCCAGGTTCGTCTGTCCATTGTGTGAGGAGGATTCCAACAGTTGACTAGTAATTTTATTTTGCTGCTGTGAGAGCAGTGAACAGTAAATATCTTTGTTGGACAGAGAAGTCCCAAAAGTCATTCGTGAAAAAATGGCACAGAGTCAAGTACAGTACCCAACAAATATGATAGGTCCTGTGAGAGCTGAGTCTAAAAGGGTGAGAGAGAGGGGCACTCCCCAAAAAATGCAAAAGCGTGCCTAAAACTCCTTGGGAACAGGGATTACACTTAGGAGAAGACGACAGATTCATATAAAAACGTTTCATTAGAGTCAAGTAAACCCTATGCAGCAATTTCCAATGAATCATTTGGTGATTAGGGTTTTTAGAAGACAATTTAAACATACCCCATACATGATCCGAAAATAAAACATGCACATCCTCATTAAGATCCTTAGCCCAAACAGTTGTAGTAGATAAAGGTTTGTATGAATGCTCAAGAAGAAAGAGATAGATAACTGAAGCAGAGGAGAGAAGGAAGGATTAGTTTGTGCAAAAGGTGTACAGGCAGTTGAGAGTTCCAACTTCCAAGGCACCCCATATGCCCGTGGGGCCGATCTAATACGCAAATACATAAAAAAGGAGGTGCCAACATGTACTTACTATTATAATAAAAATAAATTATGCATAATTACATGTAAGTAACCCTAAGCCAAACCCTAAACCTAACCCTAACCATATAGTCAGTACATGTAGTTAATTGATATTACTTAAATGTATAATTACTGTAACAATGACACCTTAAAATAAAGTGTAACCAAAAAATGCACTTATAGTGCATTCACCCCAAAATTTAAATTTGCTAAAAAATTGACACCATCAGATCATCCAGGATAGTTTTTTCATCAGAACAGATCTGGAGAAATGTAGCATTACATCACCTATTCACCTATGGATCCTGGATGAATGGATGCCGTCAGAATGAGAGTCCAAACAGAGGAAACAGTCGTTTAAAGTCAGTTTAAAGCCTTAATGATGGATTTGTTTATTATAAACAAACAGCTTTTCGCTTCATAAAATGAAGATCGTATGGATTATTTGTGGATTATTATGATGTTTTTATCAGCTGTCTGGATTCTCATTCTGACGGCACCCATTCACTGCAGAGGAAAATTCTTCAAATCTGCTCTGATGAAGAAACAAACTCATTTGCATCTTGAGAGTGAGTACATTTTCAACAAATGTTCATGTTTTTGAAGAGCTATAGTTTCAGGCCTTTTTTATATGAAAAGCAGTGCATTATTATTATTTAATATGATAAATACAAACCAAGTCTGTTTAATGGCACTTTCAGTTCCTAAAACATTGATAACTACACTACTTTGTCTTCAAGAAAATGTAAGAAATATAAAAGTGTTTTTTTTTTCTTTTGTTATTGTTTGTCATTGTCCCATCTCCAAAGCAAGTTCTTTAACAGTTGATTAATTTCACACTTGATTTTACTCTATCCATTCAGAGCTGCAGCTCCCCGTCTGCCTCTCTCAGATTCCACAGTGATGATATTCTTATCAATCATGTGGGAGATGTTACAGCTTTAGTCCTCACTCTCCCTCCTGCTGAGACTTAATCTCAGCCTAGACGCAGTCCCAGAGTCCTCTTATGAACACCAGAGTGTAAGTCTAGTGTCAAGTATTGACTAGACTGTGAATAGAGGTGAGTGCGTGAGGGGTGTCTAACCTCTCACCAGCTGCTTGGCTGTTCATTCGGTTTGGTCTCCATAACACCCCGGGGTAGCAATAATGCAACAGCAGCTTATCCCAATCAATACCTTCATCTCACTTTTGGGGGCTTTACTGCTGAGTCCCCAGAGTGCAGTCGTCTGTTTGCAAGCACAATTATGGCAAGTTTGATCTGTTTTTGATGTTTTTCTTTTTCCTTGGGGGTTGCTGGGAAAACATTTGCAAAACAAAACTGTGCTCTCATAGGGTTATGTATTGAACTGTTTGACTTCTGTAGAGAACATTTAAAAAAAATTAGATCAAGTAAATAAATCTGAAATTTTTTATTATTTTAGGTTTTTGGTTTGCTTGCTATTCCAAACCTACAGTTTCTGTAACACTTTCTAATAAGTGTGTTATATGTTTTATGAATTGTGTATGATTAACCACTTTTTTACAGCTTTTAATAATGTTAATTTATAATGTTCACTATTTGTTTGTGATGCATAAAATAAACACACTTAAAACACTTTTTATGCTAAAATTTTGAAATTATAATTTAATCAAGAATGAATTCTGTTAAATATTATACATTGTTAATTCGTGTTAACTATTGTGTCAACCAACTATAACATATGCAATATTATGCAAGTAATGCAGCTTTCCTTCATTCATATATTTATCTATCAGGTGCAGTTTTGTTTTTATTAATGCATTTTTTTGAGTTTATGCTGCTAAAAAGGTTTTGTGCATTAGTCCCATTCACCCTCCTACCAGCATGCACTGGGGCATGAATAATTAATATGGTTTCATTGTTTGACTGTTTGCCAGCTTTATTTATATTGTAGTTGTTGATTTGTTTTGTCACATTTAGTAACATTGTTTTTTTTTTGTCTCATATGATATTATATGATAAATTCTATAACAACACATTCAAATTTTTTATCATTTAAATTATTCAGTTTATCATTAATATTGATAAAAAATGATTTTGTAGGTTTTCATAAATAATTTGTAATTTCAAAGAATTTCTCAGTTTTTAAATTAA
Organism: Barbus barbus; assembly: GCF_936440315.1. Lineage (NCBI taxonomy): Eukaryota > Metazoa > Chordata > Actinopteri > Cypriniformes > Cyprinidae > Barbus > Barbus barbus. The sequence continues at coordinate 17,984,586 of NC_136733.1, read as the reverse complement.
TCAAAGATGTTGTAAATGTAGTAATAACATGGTAATAACATGCAAAAAGTAGTGAAATGTACATTTCTTATGGAAAATGTGAGATGGTGTAAATAAAGGCAAAAATTCTGAGTAGAACTATTTTAAATCTGATACTTAAGGAACATTCGTAGATTCTCTTAATCCAAGCAGATTATTGTTACAGTAATGCCAGATTTTAACAGCAGCTTGGTATTTATAGTCTAGTTGCAACATTTACTTAAAAAATTTAAAAAAAATTATGAATTCAACTCAAAAAAGCCATGCAAGCAGTTTTTAAGGTCTGCAAGGATGTTTGTAGAAGCATGTTCATGTTTCGCAGTGTAGCAAACACACAATATGTTGTGAGATGTGCAAGCGTTCAGCGTTTATGCGCACATGCTGTTGTTCACTTCAATTGTCTAAGCGTGTGAATGCTCCAGCGTGACATATTTGTGTACGGGACAGGCTGTTGACTCAATCAACACAGCCTACGCTCGGCTCCTGATTGTGTTGGGCTGTGTAAAGAGGCCTCACCAAGTGGAAAATCATGGACGCTCAAGAGCTCTTCACACAAAAGCAGACAAAACACAACCCTAAGAGTGCCTTAGAGCCCCGTGCAGGTCGCATGTGACATCAGCCCACTAACAGTGCGTCTGCATAACCTCTTTTCCCTCCTCGCAGTGGGATAAAACAATCATAACCAATAAGAAATGCAAGTGTGTCCTTAATGGCTAAAGGCTCTTAAGGATTCAGGCATTTCCAGATGGGACTCAGCAGAGGATGGTCTACTGCGGTCGGTTGATGGTGTCTGACAAAGTCAAATGTGTTGCTGCATGTGTGTTGTAAATACTGGAGATTTCAATGACACAATGGTAAGCCAATTACGGCAAATAAACTCCTAATGCTAAGATGTAACATAGGACTCCACTAAAAAGCCATTTCTCTCGAAAATGGTCCGACTCTTGTAAAACTGCTTCAGTTCAAGGATGAAAAGCCTTCCATTAATAGAGACAGATGGGAAAACTAATGGTGCTAATCGTCTGAGAAGAACTGGTTGAGTGTTCAGAATAAGAGATAAAGATCTAAAGCATTTAAGAAAGTAAAGTCCACTTTTATTTAATTGGCAAACATCAAAACAAACAAAGCCAATCGTGAACACGTGACATTCTGATTTTCAGAAAGTTTAAGAGCGGTTTGATGGGATAGGAACTATTATCATGATATGACGTCAATATATTATATTCTAAAAGCTGGCAAAAAATCTTTCCAGGTGCTTTTTTTTTTTACTCACAGTGGACTTGCACTGCACGATATTTGTGCATTTTGCAACAGATGGAGGAAGAGAATAGAGCTATGAAGAAAGGCGATCCAGAAAGAGTGAACGGGGGAGGGGTTTGGGCACACCGAGATCTCCTGTGCCCCAGCCCCAAAAAGGAAACATGGGGGAAACATATGTAATTTTCACCACAGGGTCCTGGGTAATTGAGTCATTTAAAATACAGATACATAGATGAATAAAAGCTAAGGGGGAAGGTAATAAGACAGAAGAGTACCCTCCGGATATCCAATTGAAGATTTCTTACAAGAAAGGAAACTGTTTTCTTTCTTTTCTTCCATAGAGCTTTTATGTGTTGTCATTTCAGCCAGATACCTACCTCAAGTAATTTTGTTTTCATTTGGCTCCTTTTGTAATGCTTTCCTTTAGTAAGAATGAAGGCAATTTGTCTCCGATGGCCTCTTGCCTTTTGAAGACAGATTTCACTTAGTGAATGCAAGTGAGATGTGGGTTTTTGTTCTGAAAGGAAATATCGCTTTTGGGACGTTTCTTTCCTCGAGAGGATTTGATCATTTACCAAATGACTCTGTAGCGCAGCATTGCCATTCATCTTTCATCTTTGAATGGTACTTCTGTTTGGCTCTCTTCTGAATTTTAGGTTTACAAAACTAACTTCTAATTCTAGTGTAAAGCAATACAAGTTATCTGAGAATCGTTTTGTTAAAAAGGTTCATTCTCACTTCGGAGAGGTCACTGTCACAGACTGTTAAGGTTGCCTCTGACGACATAATGCTGAAGTTGCTTGCCTGTTTTGTTTAATTCGTCTTACATAGTATTTAGTATGTGTCTGATATTCTTTTCCGTCTGAGTGTTGCTGAGATTAGCATTTTTGGCAGAGCAACTCAAAAGCTAGCATCGACCTGGTTCCCTTAAACCCAGTAGGATTTTTCCACTGCCTTTTGGATTATTGCAGAAAATAAACAAAAGGTTATGATTCTTTTTTTTGTTCATAATTCTAATCTTTACAAATGAACAAAACTTTTGCCAGCTTGTTAGCATCCATCATTTCAGGTTCGTTTTAGGCTTTAGATATAGCTTGAACAAAAATATCTTGACCATATTTCAGGCATTTAACCAAAAAAACAACGAAACCGGAAGTGCTAAAATGCTTACTCGTTTCCAGGTTTGGGCCTACAAAAATGCATCATACCTGCAGCACTTTATTATATAAAATATAACGGTGTATTGCACACATTGTAATAACATTAAAATAAATGTCAATAACATTGTGATATAGTATCAACAATATAATATTTAGGGTCATTATCATTTTGCCTAGTCATCGGACCAAGGGGAGATGAGGCCCACCCATAAAAATTTTATCTTGGGGCTTGTGAATTTTAAATGTGAGCCTGATAATGATATGATATCCCCTAAAGTACTTGTCTGACATTGTAATTAGCAGAGCAGCCCTACCATGAAAACATTTAGAGCGTCGTTTTCGCCAGTAGGTGAAGGTGCTCCTGGGCAGCTGAGACATCAGAGGGTTTTTCTCTCTTGTATTCCATCTTACTTGATGATATATGTGATGACAGTTGTATGTTTTCTGTGTTAAATTGAGGTTATGATGTTCTGAACCTGTATGAGTTTCTTTCTTCTGTGGAAGATATTTTGAAGAATGTTGGTAATCAACCAGTTGCCAGCCACTGGCTTTCATAGTGGGGAAAAAATACTATATAAGTTAATGGCTACCGGCAACTGTTTGGGGAGTAAAATAATTGGGTGAATTATTCTTTTAATTTGTTTTCCTTCATTAGTCCAGTAGATGTGTGCTTGGGGAATATATTTACATTCATGCATTTGACAGACTTGCGTTGCATTCATATTATATCTCAGCTGAAGCCTGCAAAAGTGTGTCTAGAAAGTGAGATAAAATTCATAATAACGTTAGCAATTAGTGCTGGCATAACAAAAAGTAGCATACTACTAAATTACGCTTAATTTTGTACGATATTCGTACGGCTAAGTCATCAAGTCATTTTTTGACTTTGACTCAATTCAAACTACTACTACTTTAACTACTACTCACTCTCACTATGTAGATAAATCATCACCATGCAAGAACAGGTAATGCGATATTCCCTTCACCCTCACATTTGCACACACATCCAAGGGGTTAACACAGGCCAAGCAGGAACAAACATGTAGCACAACATTTGAAGTAAGACACCGCACGAGGAAACCAGGAACAGAACACTCTTTAAATACACAACTAAACGAGGGGATAATGAAACACACCTGAGACAAAAGAAACACACTAAGAGCAGGAACAGGAAGAACCAAATATGGGCACAATGAAACAGAGGGAGAAACTAGGACATGGAGACCACATGGGGAGCAAAACAACAACAAAACAGGTCCATAACCCTGACAATATTACTTTAATTACATTTAATTTACAGTAAAATCCTGTTGAAATTGTTCTTTGGAAGTCAAAATGAACAAGTCATTGTATAATTTACAGTAAAAACAAAAAAACATAAACTGACATTGCCAAAATTCCCTGTATGACACGTCACATTTTATGAAGTTGTGTATCAGTTGTGTACAAAGTAGGGTTTTATCTAGCATCTAATGTTGTTAAATGAATGTTTGTTGCATTATTTCAATATCAAGTGTGTTACCATGATGATGTTTAGTGTTTGTGTGATGACACCGTGCACCTTCTATATATTAGTATTTACCTTCTCAACTTGTGGAAAAGCTGCTTGTGATGAGCTTTGATTCATTGTGATTTTGACCTGATTTTGGTGGTTATCAGTTTATTATAATGGTACAAAACAGATATTAGATGTTAGATAACAGATATTTAAAACCTAAAATGTTGCTACCTTTTAAGGTATTAAGTCATCTTGATACCCCCTATAGTTGTGAACCACATTTGCTACTGGATTATTTTTTGACAGATATGAGAAGATATTTTCTTGTGTAAGTTTTGAGAAAATGCATATGAGTCTTTTATCCATATTAGTTGATATTTTTAGCTAGTGATAGTAATACATTTAAAATGGAGGTTGTAACTTTTAGCTGAGCCTATAGAGGCACCTTTTTCCAGTCATATATGTGACCTTGGACCACAAAATGAGTCATAAGTGTTAATTTTTCAAAATTGAGATTTATGCATCACATGAAGGCTGAGTAAATAAGCTCCCCATTGATGTATGGTTTGTTAGGATAGGACAATATTTGGCTGAGATACAACTATTTGAAAATCTGGAATCTGAGGGTGCAAAAAATTCTAAATATAGAGAAAATCGCCTTTACAGTTGTCCAAATTAAGTTCTTAGCAATGCATATTACTAATCAAAAATTAAGTTTTGATATATTTACAGTAGGAAATTTACAATATATCTTCATAGCATGATCAAGATTTTGGCATAAAAGAAAAATCAATAATTTGGACCCATACAACATATTTTTGCCTATTGCTACAAATATACCCCAGCGACTTAAGACTGGTTTTGTGCTCCAGGGTCACATATGTTGAGAGAAATGTCACAAGCCTTAATTGTAAAAGCAGAGCATTTGAAAAGGAAAGGATTGCCACGTTAGCTGGAGTAATGACTCACCTGGAGGGTTTGAATGCTGGCATTCTCTGGCTAATTAAACCTGTAAGACATTGATATGGACAGGTGGAAAGCAGTGTTTTCAACTGCTCAGGGATGTCAGAGAATTATACTTTCTTTGAATATGACTCATTAAGCTTGACAATATACAGCTACAGCTTCTCGACAATGGATGCCGGTATTCACAAGTTTTGACTAGTTCGATTGATTTAGAATTATTCACTTATTTATTGAAGTCATTCATTTCATTTATTAAATTCCTGCAAATTCATACATCTTGTGCCTTGCCTTAATTGATCTACAGACAAAAGTATATCGAGTAAAGCATGAAATGGATGTATGCAGGCATAAAAAAGCCCTCCACTGGAGTACTTACCAGTGTTTTAAATGTATTTAAATCCTTTTAAAAAATATTTTATGCAATGTGCATTCAGCAATCAAAGACTAACAGTAAAAAATAAAAAGTGACAGTTGGTATGCAGAGAGTTTTATTTGTCGGCCCATCCATTAAGTCCCAGCCACACAGGGGTCCTTTCAGCTGAAATGCAAAAAGGACCTTGAAATGGCAAACAGTTGGAGAATGGAGCGTCTGGCTGATACAGGAGTTTGCCAACTCTCGCACTGCTTGTCCTGTTGAGAGAAACAGAGAAAGAGATCTTAATCATCTAAAGAGAAATGGAAAGAGGCTTTAAGTTAGCCATGAGTGACATACGCTATTGTGTGATATGATGGCACTGTCCACTGGCACTGATCTTTTCATCTATGATCCCCAAGCTCTTAGTTATTTCCTATTGTAGGTAAATAGTCTCCATGGGCCGGAGGGGGGGTGGGGGACGAGGAACCATGCCATAATGTCTATGAAGGTTCAGTGAAGTAGCCACTGGATTAATTTAAGACTGAGCTCAGTTTGAGGACAAAAATGTTCAAGACGTGACGAGGGAAACACGGCAGGCTTCAAAGGCGAGATTATACACACAGCCAAAATCCTTTCGGAGAGTCTACTGTAGGCATTCCTGAACAGCAAGCGTCTTCGCTCAAAGCTCTCCTAAAGTCCTATTTACATATTTTTGCAAGCTTTGTTCAGATTTATTCTCTCACATAGTCAAAATTGTAAAATGAGCAGTTTAAATAGATGCTCTGGGTTAAATAGGCCACTACTCTATTATCTGCCAATTAACATTTCACTTACAATGAGGCCAGTGTTCTCAGTATGGTGTCAAATGTTTTTGTCTATATTTTTTTGCTTGTTTTCCAAACTGTGATTCATTTCAGAGATAATCAGCTGCACTTCTTTCTGACACATTCTTTTAACATAATGTTTTATCATTCAATTACCTGCATCTCCATGTTGAGGTTCAATAACAAGCCTGGATTTTTTTACGCTACTCAGATATGCTGTGCCAATTCCTTTATGGGATGATTGTTTTGCTGACACCTGGAAGCGTTTGAATTTGTTTTTAGGCTGAAGAATTTTGTTTTGGCACATTGCATCTTTGGCACGTTCATTCGTTTATTGTTCTGTTGTTCATTTGAAAGTGAAAGACGAGGAGGGCTAAGATATTATCAGCTAGCTCTGCAGTCTATGAGTAAGGTGTTGAAGGGCCTATCTTGCATTCTGAACCCACTGTTGCACTGAGCGCCCAACTGAGAGTCTGTTATAGAAAATATTGACATAGCCATTTCATTCCATTTTCATCAGATCTGTCCTGGATCATTACACTTTCAATTTGGTGTTTTGGCCCAAACAGCTAAGGAATTTGTTTTTGTATTAAGTTTTTTAAGAGACATGAAAAGTTAGATTAACTTACAATATTGTCCAATCATTTTTTAAATTGGTCTCTCTTATCATCTTTTTCTCTCATTCTGTTCTCACAGTGGGTAACCAGCTTGACTAGACAGTACAAGCTACTTAATTTACCCAATGTATTGACAAGCTGATATCGATAAAGATGTCTTATGAATTCCTATCACTCGTCAAAACACAAATTGGAGAATTTCACTGTTCAACCTGCTATACAATTCTGACTAGATGTTTCACCATTGCTTATAATTACTCTCTATGCGGCTATATATATGTGTGTGTGTGTTGTATTGCATATTTTTGCTTTTTAATATGAGGTCAGGATCTTGTTTTTCTAAGTAACATTTTATTAAATTGACTTTTCTAGCATAAAGCGTGAGAGGACTGAAAAGGTTTTATGATGTTAATTCTTCCTGTAGAGTTTCAATATTTTCCCAGTTCATCTCTTGGAAAGGAATTCATTTTAAGTTTCATAATGAGGACTATACACCTGGGTGGCCAGTATGTGTGTGTGTGTGTATCTATGTCTCTTTCTCTCTCTCTCTCTCTCTCTCTCTCTCTCAGACTTTCATTCTCTTTCTTTCCGCTCATGTATATGGCTTTTAAAAGTACCATTTGCTCCCTACGTAAAGTGCTTAATGAAGGGGATAATGCATGTAAAGTAATGTGACATTAATTGTTCGAGGTTGATAATAACAGCCCTCAATCATCTGGAAGATTGCTTCAGGCTTTAAATGAAAGCCGTTTTCAAGGCGATGGACTCGAATGAGGGAATGACAGAGTCAAATTAGCTGATTTGCCATTCACGTACACTCTATTGCCTGCTATTTAAAAGTCATTGACCATTTAGGGACGGGCCGTTGGTCGCAATGAGTGTGCAATGAGCAGTGGTGGCCGTGTTTGTGTTGGAGGGCAGGGATGGATGGATGGGCAGCAGCTCCAACTATGATAGTTAAGAAAAAAAGGCAAGCAATAGAAATGTCAAGTGCCTTCTGTGAGGAAGTGAATGGGACAAATAGACCTGGTTTTAGAGGGCCCCATCCTTGCATTAACATAAGAAACAGGCCAATATGGCTGGAAGTCAGCCGGTCTGGGTGCTGTCAGTGGATCTTTTCGCTGAGGTGATTAATGTCCTTACGATACCGCACACAGCCAGTGCTGTGCTGGACCCACCCTCGTCAGACTGCCATGCCGTTTGGATGTTGTAGTTTCGCGCGGAAATCCTCTAATTGGAGTCTGGTATATGTAATTTGCAGCGCACATCCAAAGCATTCGCGTTCCTGTAAATCATTTTCATTGTTGTTATAGTAATGCAAGCCTATAAGTTTTCTTTTGCTCCTGTAGCTCAATTGGTTGCGCATTGCGCTAACAACGCCATGGTTGTGGGTTCGATTCCCAGGAAAGTCATGAACTGCTAAAATACACTTTTGCATAAAATGCACCTCTGCCAAATCCTCGAAACGCATCACTTTCGCACATAGCCGAATCCTCGTGAACGGGCCGATTTTGCGACTTAGCCATTTGACATTCCTTCACGCAGCTGTCCGCCCAGCCTCCCTTCTCTTGTGGCACCCCTAACCTGCTTCATTGAGAGTCTCTTATTATGTCCTCTTGCCAAGGCCCACTCTATGAATTGAATAGTCGGTGTCTTTATTTCTCTCATTCTCTGACTGTAGACCTCATAATGGCTTCATTAATGCAGAAGTTGCATTTGGTTGACAATGGGTTAATGGCCCGAGGGTAGTCTATTGGCACTGGGAGAAGGCCAACAGGAGGAGGAGCCTTTTTTTACAGCCCTTTCAGTGTAAGTTCACCCCGGGTCAGCTGTGTGTCACCCAAAAGTGAACAAACATGTAATTGATGTTCGGACATCTCTGGCCAACTCTTTTCGAGCCTGGCCCGTTGAAGAGGGTGCTGTCTGGTCTTTGAGGGACTTTTCACAGAAAAGGGAAACCGGTTCATGAATGCGCACAATCTTCCAAGCTGAAAAAGGGGTGTGTGTGGGGGGCATTCCTGGATTTTTCCCTTTATAGCCCCTGCTGAGTCGGTTCTGTTTTGCTTGTTGTTGAAATGCAACCCCCGCACATAGGTCGTGATGGGGGTGGTATACGCTGCTGGTGTTCCTGAAATGCTGTTTCTCCTCCAGGCTGGGACCATTGTCTGTTTTTGTCTCTGATTTTCATGGATGTTAGTGGAAAATGTCGAGAGGAGTCACTGGCCTTTAATCAGGCCGTGTTGGAACAGGAACACTCAACGCTCTTTTTATATTCACCTTTGCATAACAACCGGCAGCAATTTGTAGAATGAAGCAATGCATGTCAATGAATGCCAAGAGGATGCGCTAGTGACTCTTTTTTTAAAAATGAACATAGGTAAAAAAAGTTATGTTCCAAATTAATTTGGATTTGGTAATTAGCATTTTTTAAACATTTGGACAAGTGTCATTTTTCAAACGAAATTGTGAAAAAGTAATTATTATTTCAGACAGGTTTCTCAAACGCTCCCCTGTGCATTTCCAATGCAATGACGCACGCATGTCTATTTCTCCAAATGACAACTACGTCAGTAATAATGCAAAAGTGACTGACTGACTAAGTACATAGAATGCACTGTATGGTCCATTTACCATAATTGTTTTGACAAATTGGTTACACTTTATTTTACAGTATAGTACATATACTTACAGTGTACCTACAGTGTACTTACCCAAGAAAGTAATGTAGTATAAGGTAACTACATGGGTTAAGGTTAGGTTTAGGGGTAGGTTCAGGGTTAGTACCTAGTTATTACCCAGTTGTTTTAATTTCTATAATAAGTACATAGTACGTCCATGCGAACAGGTCTGTAAAATAAAGTGCCACAGACACATTTATTATAATATAGATAAATAAAACTCACTTTTATGTCAGATTGGTTTTTAAAAATACCAATAGGAATTAGCATAGAATATTAGCTGTTAGATGTTGTGGCATGATTACTTAATGCATGTGCCTATGAACTATGGGAACAACATGTGATTCAAATCTGGAAGAAATTTTTTCAAAACTACTTTTGGAGCAGTATTTTTGTGTGTGCTTTATTATTCTCTGCATTATTTAAAAATAATGTTTGGCTGGGTTCAGTGATGGAATTTTATTTGATATTATATTATATTATATTATATTATATTATATTATATTATATTATATTATATTATATTATATTATGTTATATTATATTATATTATATTATATTATATTATATTATATTATATTATATTATATTATTAGTACTTTTACTATGATTTCTACTCCTATATTATTATTTATCCAGCCTATATATTTCTGCATGTATAGAGGACAGGACACTGGAAACTAACAAGTAACTAGATTACAACTTCATAACTTTTTGATGCTGTTTCTAAATGTTTATTGAAACTACTGTCATCATAAAATATTGGTAAAGATGCTTTTGGAAAATCCACCCCGGGTTAGGATGCCTAATAAACAGAGCAGGGATTTGACAGTGTTTTTTTCTTTTACTTTTTATGGAAATTAATCTTTGAATGGCTTATAGTTGTTTCTGCATATAAAATTTTTACTTAACATTTATTATGATCTAAGATGTTTTGATATGTGAAAATAAAGTAAATCAAAAGCAAAAAGTATGGTTTAAAGAATTCATTGACTACTTATAAAAGACAGTTTTGAAATAAAAGCATCGATGGTTCCATGAAAAACCTTTAACATCCATGAAATCTTTTCATTATACAAAAGTTTGTTTGTACACTCTTAAAAATTGGCAAAAGGAGGTTTTCACAGTGATGCCACTGAAGAACCATTTTAGGTTCCCCAGTATCCCTTTAGTGAAAAGAACCTTAAAAGAACCGTGTTTTTCTTACTGTGAAGAGCATTTTAATAATCTAAAGAACGTTTTTGTATAATGGACAGGTTCTATGGATGGTAAATGTTCTTCATGTAGACATGAATGTCAATTAAGAACCATTTTTAAGAATATAGTGGAAAAATGTTCTGTGAATTATGAAATCACACTAATAAAAAAGGGCTGTTTTAAGAACTACTCACTGAAATGTTCTATGTGGAACCCAAATGGTTCTTCTACGGTATCACCGCCTTTTTCTGAGAGTGTACACACTGTATAAGCAAGCATGTACCCTATCAAACCTATCTTAGTGCCCAGCATCTCCTTCTCCCACATCTGCGGTCAGACGGATGATGATGTCAGCCATCAAGTCTTTACCAGTAATTACACATCAGATGACAACAACTTAAAATTGATGTCCTATGCATGAGCGCTAAGTGGCCATTTTAAAAGTTTGAGACAGGAAGCTGAGAGAAAGGCTGTGTTATGAGGGTGTCAGCATGGGAATTGCCAGGGCAGCTGTCCTGTACAAGCTCTGCAGTAATAGACACACAGAGCCCATTGCCAAAAGCACATTTGGCATCAGTAGCAAATGAGTAATTATTGGGTAATGACCCAGAAGGTGTCCCTTAATTGAATAGTGAAAGTAGGGAGAGTGGTGCCACACTGTAATAAAAGCAGATGGATTATTTCATGAAATATCTTCTTAAGTGGACGGGTAAATACTGATGAGCCTGCATTTATTTCTCTGAACTTTAGATAGATAACCACTGATTAAAAATTTAGGCTCTAGTGGGAGAAGAGGTTTTTGCTTTTACTTTTTGCTTTTTTTTTTCTGACCATAATAGACCTCTATCCACCACATTCAGTCTTAATTCTTAAATGCATTAGTCACAAAATTGAGGTGTGCATGGAGAAAAAAACAACTTTAGGAAAAGCCGTAAGTGGACTATTGTGTGGACTAAGAGGTCTTTTGTTTTGAGATCATTTGATGCAGCGACATTTTCCCCAGCGAAATGTCAAGATCACTCTTATAACTACAATGCCCGAGTGGGGTATGCCTTTTTCTCCCTTTTTGCAAAATGATAGGTGAATTATGTAAATGCCGGCATCGGTTAAAGCCATAATTCCTTTTTTACAAGCATTTACCTTTTCTTTTAATGCACTTATCTCTCAAAGGAAATTGCCTGGTTTTGCCAACACTTATCTGCAAGAATGATGCGGGTCGTGTTTTATTGCCATCACATCTTCACGTTTCGGAAATGTCCGGTCTTTACTGCTGCTTATCCTTGTGCTCTCACCTTGAGTTTTGTAAGTGTAACAGGTTGCTGTACAATGTATCAAATGGGTCTCTGTGAATTGAGAACAATAAGTGGGTGCTTTATGTCTATTAATAATGTTTGGGGCCCCTTTCTTACCCAATATATTATTATGTATGTGGATATTTCTTAAAGGGATAGTTCACCCAAAAATTCAAAGTATGTCATCATTTTGTCATTTCATAAATATATGATTTTCTTTCTTCTGTGGAACATAATTTTTTTTTTTTAAATCACTCAATAAAATGGTTCCAAAATTCTTCAAAATATCTTCTTTGTGTTCCACAGAAGAAACAAAGTGATACAGGTTTGGAGTGAGTAAATAATAACAGAATTGTCATTATTTGAGTAATCTAAACCTTAATTCTGTTCAAATTAACATAAAAAGGTTTTGCTCTATTAACAACTACATATTAATTCATTAGAACCTAATTAATAATTGGCAGTAAAAACAGGAAGGAAACAGTTAATCGTAATTTTTCAGTGATAAATCTGATCACAAACGCACTGTTGTGCTGCTTGTTAGACTGTTACAAATCCAAGCTTTTTTAAAGAAAAACAAGTGTGAGAATGTTGTTCTTGAGTCTCATAAGTCTATTTAAAATGCCTTATTATTCAGACCTTAAAAAATCAGCAGAGGTACAGGTGTAATTAATTAAATGATGGATAATCAAATTAATCACGATAAAAGTCATACTTAATGGTAAAAAATCAAACAGTAAGCTGATTGTCAACAACTCTTCTGGCATTTTCAACAGGTTTATTGCTCTTATAACAAAAAAGAAAAGGCTTTGCTGGTTGCTACTGGGATCCTTCTCACTAAACTGTGTCACACTGATTTGCCAAATCCGCTGCTGGTGCATATTGTGGTCTCCACCCACCGGGAGACCCGTCTCTATCTCCCACTGACTCTATCAGCAGCTGTTTTCAAATTCTGGTCCTTTTCAGATCATTCCGTTCTTTATTCCCATTACCGATAAGCTTTTAAAATCTACTCGGAAGAATCCACACTTCATTGATTGTTTACATTTTTTTATTTACTTTAGAGAAAAGATAATGCTCCCATACAACACTTCATTCTGCAGTTCACAGACACTTTATAGAATAATCAATCTGTATTGAACTCGCAGAGATGAGTCAACAAATAATACAATTACTAAAGCTGAAAGAAACTGCCATCATTAACGGCAAATCACTGTCTGTGAGCATTCGGAGCATGCTGATTGGCTGATCAATGGAGCTATACAGGTACACTGTATCATGAATAAAAAAATCAAAGGGATTTTTGGTTGGTGCCTATAGGCTTTCAGTATTAATTAGTGAAAAACCATTACATCAGGTTTTCAATTGGCATCTGTCTCTGTGAAAGATGTAAGAATTTATTTCACCTGGATCTGTCTTAAATATAGGCTATTCTCTGTAAAAGAATAAAATTAGTCATCCATGTACAGTATATACATACAGCATGTGCTTGCAACTAGTAATCTTTAGATCAAGAAACAAAGAAAAGCTTCAAGTTTCTTCTGCTCGCCTGACAATGCACTGTAATAATTAATAATAAGAGTAATATTGTAATTTCACTAATAAATAATAATAATATAGCATTTCTGCCACCTGTCTGTCACCTGTGGAACTCTTCTAATCAGCATGATTTCTTTTCCTCTCTCCCAGTTTATTTGCCTATGTGTGTGTGGGGTGGGGGGGTAAACTTTTTAAACAAACTGTATTCATATTTAGTTTTTAATGTTTATTCATTTAAAACATATGTAATTTAAATTATGTCGTGTTAGTTTAATGTTGTCATTAAAGTAATGTGTGTCTAGTTAATTCCAAATTATATAACCACCAAACGATTAACTGGGTGATAATAAAACCTGACGCAAGTTTCACGCTAGCTCATAACATAATGTCAACTCAAACTCTCTCTCTCTCTCTATTCCTAAATGCAGTTTGAGGAGACGCGTTAAAACACGTCTTCTTTGGATTCCAGTGCTTGTGCAATCACACAGACATTTGTCGATACTTTATTTATGGGACTATGAAACAGGTAGTGATTGTAATTTCTTTCTACATGAATTAGTTTTAGTAGCCTACCAAATGAAATCATTGTCAGATTCAGATTCAGATTCATTCTTTATTGTCCCCAAGAAAGAGGAAACTTGTTTCCACAGACTGTACCTGAGCTATAGTACACATAATACACACATGAGTGATACACACATATTTCCACCAAATACAAATATACAGAGTCAATGCACATGATACAGGTATACTGCACCAGATGTGCGTCAGCAGTCCTACACGTATATTACCCAGAAGGTAGTAACACCAACAAAACAATATAACTTTAAAAATGACACACTCCCCGGTTTCTGTGAACTTAACATTCTAATAGCAGAGGGTACAAAACTTTTCCCCAAACGTGCTTTCTTTTGGGGTAAATTTTTTAATCTACGACCTGATGGAAGAAGAGTAAAACATAAATTTAGAGGATGACTAGGGTTACTTATTATAGTTTTTGCCCTGCGAATGATGGCAGTATCAATAAGAACTGACAAATTAGGGGTAGAAAGACCAATTATTTTTGAAGAGGTATTAGTGATTCTATAAAGCTTATTTCTGTTTGTGCAAGAGAGCATGGTAAAATAGCAAGTGGCACAATACAGGATTGTATTGTCGCAATTTGAAATATTAAGCAATTTCGATGACCAAAAAGCCAGCAGCATAATTAGTAGCCTACGCCACAGTTCTGGACTCAAAACAGGCGTTTAATGTTTCTCATGAAACACATACATTTTCCTCTTCACCCAAGTGTCAATCCAAATTAGCGGCAGCGAACCAGATGCTTTGCTCCCTTAAATCTCTCCATGGAAATTGCGCACGTGCTCCTGCAATATCCATAGCTCAATAAGAGCTTTGGTTTGCACTGTACGAACACAGACGATGAATATACATAATACTCGCGTGATATCTGCTCTTGGCCACGGTTTTCTTCCACCGTTTGGGCACATTCCCATAAGCACTTGTGTGATGTGACTCGGCTTGTTCGCGTTTTCTGTTTGCTTTCCAGTCCCCCCTGGTCTCTGTGCTCTATTCACTCCCTAGTCTCAGCTGGTCTAAGTGGGCCAAACCTGAAGAAACCTCTATTTTTGTTTTGTCTTCTCTCTCTTTCAAATAATCAGCCGTGTGCCAAAAGTGTCCCTCTTGTTTTTACGCGTGCCAGTCACCTGCCGTCTGCCTCGCTCCTTTCCTTTCTCAAAGCTTGCTTTTCTCTCTCCAATTCTTTTGACTTTCTCCGGTCTGGATCCCCAATGAGATTCAGATTGGGTACATATTGAGTCCTCTATTGTCCTTCAAGGGCTGTACTACGCTAATTAAATTTTATCCAGCCATATAAAAACCATTTCTCTCCTCCACGCTCCCAATTCAGCTTTCCAGCCCAAGTCCTCTCTTATTCCTTGCCCTAAAAATCCAGTGTTCATTGAGTCAAATCAATAGAAAAACATTTGCAAATCTCCATTATTGTGGGATTTTTGTCTCCTTTCTGTTGTGATAAAAGCACCGCGGAACAGCTTGCAGCTTTGTGTAACCGAGACGCGCGGGACAGACGAAGGCCATGAATGCAAAAGGCATTACGCGCAGCAGCAAGTTTATTATCACCCTGTTATTGAACTCACAATTATTTCCACGCCGTCCTTTGCATCTGATTATTTCATAGAATATTGATTTGCCGTCGGTTAATTATCATCACATGCTTTGTCGCCAGTTGGTACTCAGCTTTTACATTAGTCAGTTACACAAGATTTTTCTACCACACTAACGAATTTTTTTCTTTACTTCATAAGTTTAAAATCACTTAGAAGAAACTGTCCTTATCGACTGTCCTTTAGGACTGCATGTTGATCTCATGTCCTCCAAATCAATATACATGCGTAGGAAAGTTCGAGTCGCATGCCAATGTCACTGCACGTTATACCAAACGATGATAATATTAATTTAAAAATGCTTGACATATGATCTGTCAGTTCCATCACGATATTAATTGCAAAAGCCCACAGTCTTTCTATAATGAGAAAAACATGACTGCATCTCTCACCCCATGCTGGCTAAGTATGCCATTATTGATGAAACCAATAATAGTGCAATAAAAACAGATCAATCTGGACTTGTGCAAATCCAATTCAGCAGGGAGGGTGAAACCCCTGAAGAATAAGAAAAACCGGGGGGTGGGGGGCTGTTGTGTCCTAATCTTTTTTCTTGCCCTATCACTCACCTACATTCTCCTCAGCGCTCTCCTCGCATCTCCCTTTGGAAGTTCCCCACTCGCCAGACCCCATCCTTGTCCAGATTTTTTTTCGGGCCATCCCCTTGTACTTATCTCAAAGAAAAGAAGAGTGCATGGATGTCAAATTGCCCTCAAAAACACCATGAAAGATTGATTTGCAGCACTTTTCATTCAGCCGGCATTATTTTGAAGAGAGCTGAATAGGAAACCCGCAAGCCGGGGAAGGAATAAAGATGTCCTCCCTGTTGGAAAGGGGGGAAACTGCCCATTTTGTCTCAGTCCATCAACCCTGGCGAAAGAGGGGGAAAGGCAAGGGGCTATTCATAAAAAAAGCCCATATACACCTCACACAATACTAAAAGACTTTAAATTAACATCCATGAATATTAAATTACTTCGGCCTGAAGTAGATTGAATAAAAGATATACTTGACCCAGACGGCTTTGCATATTTTCGTACTCCAAAGCACATCATTATAACCTATTCAGATTGTTTATGCGAATTTAATTCCGATATGATTAGTATATTGAACATTAATGAAAAAAGAACAGAAATTTAGTGTTTGTGCTTGTACTAGTTCAGCCACATGTTGCATTAGATGGAAAATTACGCAACAATTTCATATAATTAATTGTCCACTATTTTTAATAAATGAATAATGAATGAATATAATTATTGATCTAATGATGAATGCTGTGGCTCAAAATGAAGAAAACACTTGGACATTTTTTAACTCGGTTCCTCTCAGGAAGAAAATATATCGCTCAAAATTTAAGACACAATTTCTACATTACAATAGCTATAGGCCTATTCCTTATTTTTGTTTTCTTATTTCAAACGTTAAGTCACACTTACAAAAAGACTGATAGACTAGATATTGTCAGTTTCTCGTAGACAAACGAGATAAATCAGCTAACAAATTTGAACCTGAGTCTAGTAAAGAGTCTTCACGCTGAGAGTCAAGTTTGCTTTTAGGTTTTCCATGCCAGAATTGTTCCTGTTCGTCTCCCAGGAGCATACAGCTGGAGCGGAGCTCACGGTGCTGAGATGGGCTTGTTATTTTAGCCAAAACGCGGTTGTTGGATCCTGAACATCAACGCACACACATCGCTCCCCCTTCTTCCTCCACCCCCTCAGGAGTAGCTACTCAATAAAGAGTGTGGCGTTTTTTCGCCTCTGGTTGAACAAGTCTAAAGAACACAAGGGGAGGGTCATTAATAACTAATTACCGTGGGTCAGACCTGACGCATATAAAGCCCACCGGGACCTTGGAAAGGCGAAACATTCTCTCGACACTTAGCAAGAAGAGAGCATATTGGCATCGCATTGGCCTCAGACTGATTCATCTGTTATATTCGCCTTTCACAACATAGATATTTGGTTTAAATTTAACAGCAAGGGAGATACTGTCGGGTTTTATCGCAGGGATATTAGTTAAGGGTTTCATCATGGGTTCAGTGTTGCCTGCAGATGCTCTGGTTCTGAAGGCTGGATTTAAGCAGCAGACTCTGGCCCTGTCCGACATCATCACATCAGACATCCTGCACAGTTTCCTGTACGGCCGCTGGAGGAACGTCCTGGGCGAACACCTGTTCGAGGAGAAGACCAGCACTGTCAGCCCCAAAACCGCCTTCACCGCCGAGGTCCTGGCGCAGTCGTTCTCCGGAGGTGAGTCCGCAAGGTTTCACGTCATTCGTTGATTATGGATTGAAGGGAACGTTTTATGTATGTTTGCTATAGTATTTTTAAAGCAGTTTTCACAATTTATTCTTACTGCAAATTAGATCTGATGTGAAATTGCTTACTGTATAGAGGCAAGTTTTGTGTGTATTGGATAGGTATTTAAAATACAATTAATATAGCCTAATTAAAGTTGCTTAAAATAGGCACATTAAAGAGAAAAAAAGTCAAATATAGCCTATGTAAAGTCTATTTTAAAATAATGCAAAAGACAGTTTCTTAATTTAGTTTAAAAATTAAAGGGGGGGGGGGGGGTGATTAAAATAATGGAGTGCAAGAAGTTTATTCAGAGACTGTACAGGTAATGAAGTCTGGCACATGCAGGATGCGAATTGGGGGTCTTAAAAGTATTATTATTATTATTGTTGTTGTTGTTTTACAGTATAGCCTACATCTCAACGGCATTTTTAAACATTTTAATAACCACAAAAGTTAGATAAAAGTCAGATTGCGTGAATAGGCGTTTGCGCCTTCACCTGAGGAAATGGCAACAGTTGCTCAAGTTCCGGGGGTCGTATAAACATAAGTAGCCTACTGTCGTTTGTATTTCCAATAAATTATATATTGCAAGCTAATAATGATTTTACTGTTGACAGTTAATGCTTAATGTCTTAGTGGGGCAGAAAGACCATTTGGGTTGCGCGAGACGGACTTCAGCAGAAAGATTAGTAGCAGAGATTACTTAAAAAAATAAAAATAATAATTAGCCTAAACCCTTTAAAATTAGCCTAATTAAATAATTCGCACATGGTTTTCGCACATGGCGAATAAAACATAATTATTCTGAATGCATTAGGCTGTATAATAAAATCAGGATTTAAGCTTTGCAAAGCATATAGTCACTAAAGGGAAACCTATTTAAATAAGGCTATTAAAATCATGAGGTAACGTTGTGCTTGACATGAGAAAGTTGCCAGTGAAGCCAGGACGTTAGACAGAGAAAAGCCCGTCATTCATCAGCTCGGGACAGTCTCCACACCCCCGCATTGACACTTTTCTCTCTCTCAGGCGCATTTAAAGTTTTCCGTCCCGCTGTTAATATGCCGTGAAAGCTGATTCTATCGCTATTCATACCATGTCAAGCAGCTAATCTCCTTTTGTGAGTTTTGTCCGAAATTCCAGGGCCGTTTAAAGAAAGTTCTCGTTTCTTTCAGCGCACGTTTAGTGCTACAAAGTTTCTGAAAGGATAATGAATACGGAATAAGCTATTTCTTGCCTATGAATATATAGCCTCTTCACATTTAAAGCGTAGAAAATTGCTGAATTCTTAAAGGTAAAGAGGTTTGACATTTATTTGTGTCTCGCCTGAAAGCCGCATTTAAATTCGTACTGATGGACACATTGCGCGTTGCTTTATATTGGCCTAGAATCAAATATAATAGTTTTACAATATAAAAGATTTTATGCACTTTGTTCTAAGTTTACACTGTAACGAATATTTTTCTTTTGCTTTAAATGCGCTTGCAAACAGGTTGCGTCATTTCAATTCAAGTGTTTTTGTTTAAATGTAGCCTATTTGTTTCCTGGTTTTTATTAGATATTCAAACTAAATGTTACAAATTAACTTTATACTTTATTTTCTGCTTTCTATCTGCAGAGGTCCAGAAACTCTCCAGTTTAGTGCTGCCAAGTGAAGTCATCATTGCGCAGAGCTCAATCCCTGGAGAAGGACTTGGCATCTTCTCCAAGACCTGGATAAAAGCTGGCACCGAAATGGGTCCCTTCACAGGCAGGGTCATTTCACCCGAGCATGTGGATCTCTTCAAGAACAACAATCTCATGTGGGAGGTAAGTAACGTTCAACAGGTGTCGCATGCACAGGCTCATTTTTTGGAGTTTATCCTCGCAAATTATCACGCCAAGCCAGAGATTCATGGCAAGCGTTTTTGTTGTTCTCAGGTTTTCAATGAAGATGGCACGGTGCGCTATTTCATCGATGCCAGCCAAGAGGATCATCGCAGCTGGATGACTTACATCAAATGCGCGCGCAACGAGCAAGAACAGAACCTGGAGGTCGTGCAGATCGGAAGCAGTATATTTTACAAAGCAGTAGAGGTTCGTTTCATATTTCATAATTTGATATTAATATATTTTTATGTTTAGAATTGTCATACGTCGAAGTACTTGCACTTTAAAATATTATTCCATCATTATTCATTCAACTAAAATTACATTTTTATTTATTTCTATCTGATTTAATTAGTTTTTAGAGATTCAACTAGATTTTCTCTAGAAATAAACACTTTGATTTTGGTTCAAATTGTAAGGCAGCATTAAAGTAAATTGAAATATTAAAAAATACATAGATAGATAGATAGATAGATAGATAGATAGATAGATAGATAGATAGATAGATAGATAGATAGATAGATAGATAGATAGATAGATAGATATATAGATACACTCAAAAAAATGATACATTGGCATTACTTAACTTTTTTATGTCAACAGGTTCCACGTAACTGAGTTAAGTTGCCTTTAATAAAGAATATTTATTTCAGTGAACTTAAGTTAATTACATAAAGTTAATGTAATTTTGTTTAGTTCAATCAATGTAACATTTGTTATTTTGTATTAATCTGTTTAGTTAATTAAGTTCAATTACTCTAAAATTAATATTGTTATGTTAAAAATGAGATAGGAATAAGGTTTCAGATTCATTGTTTATTAAATAACATTTTTACAATGTTTTACAATTAACACTTTCTATTGTTTTTCCAACAATAAAATGTTTTTCAAAATCTACATGCTGTCTTAAAATACTATTATAATACTAATAAAAGTATAAAGTAAAATAAAAGCATGCAGCCTTTAAACGAAAGGATTGACAAAAATGCTTTTTATACTTGGAAAAAATTATCAGCCTTCTTTAATGGTATAAAGTACACCTTCTTGAGAAATCAGCTAAAAACACCTGTTATTCAAAGGATGATTGACATTTGAAAGCAAAATAATATTTTTTACAATGTTTTACATTTTTTCAGACAAGAACGTTTACAAAATCTAAATACTGTCTTCACTTTTCAAAAAAAAAAAATCTTTACTCATTACAAGATGTAACAAAAATAATATCACCAATAAAAAGTAAAATACAAGAATACTGTCTTTAAATTAAATGATTTTCAAAAATATACTTGGGGAAAAAATAGTCTTCTTTAGTAAACTATACCTTCTTGAAACTTGGAAAAAAAAAGCAGTAAACAACATTGCAGTTAATCAATTGAAGATTAACATCTGAAATCAAAAGTAAAGATGAAATAAATATTATTAAAGATATCACCTGGTTAGCAGTGAAAAAAAGGTGCTACAACAGCCAGTGCAACATTATGGACAAAACAGGTCCTGCCTCTTAACCCTCGTTTCAAGTTACAGTGCCTATGAAAGGAGTTTATTTTTTAAGACCTGGACTTTGTTTGACAGCTTGGTGGCATCGAGTTCCATGAAAATCTTTTGAAACATTTCAAAAGTATATCTCAGATCCTGGGGGTAAGCCAAGTTTAATGCATAGATTAGACCAACCATCATGGAACAAGCATTAGCTACATTGTCCAAGTTTTCAAGTACTTGGATGCCTTCGATGATGACACCAACATCTTCGTATGGGTCTGCAACATCTGCCCCTTCATGTTTGATGGCATAGACTCCGAGAGTGGTTTTGCTCATCAAAATTTGGGCTTCATCATGTTCAGTGTCCTAAAAAGACAAGTACAAATATTAAGTACAAAATAAAACAATTACCAATAAAAATAGGTAAAAATAGGAACTGGTTTTAGAGAAAAATATGAAAAGTTTCTTTAAAAAAAAAAAAAAAAAAAAAAAAAACAACTGTAAATAGCTTACCATGTACTCCTTCACTAGGTTTGAAGGATCTTCATTTAGGTAGACCACTAAGGCTTTCAGGATGCATTCACGCTTTTTTTCAATGGTGATGCTCTAATCAAAATGAAATGAGAATTAGTACTTTTTGCTGTACATCTTAAATATAAGTAGCACTACACAAATTATCCCACTGCTTTATTTTACGAACGTCAAGTGGTCCCAAATCAGAAGCACTGCATGGGATACACAATTATCTTGAACATCTGAGCTGTTCTAATTGTAGTTGCAAAAATAACTATTAATGTATAACAGAGGCAGAAAGTGATGCTTCAAAAGGAAAAAAATCATGATATTTGGAGCTTCAGGAATGAAAATTCACCTTTAACTTTTAATCCATAATTTTAGTATAAAAAAAGATTGAATGATGAGTTAAAAATAACAAAATATTTATATTTGGATAAAATATTAGTTTGGCCTATCATGAATTAGGAGAATTGATGATGAATTTATAGAACATACCTGTTCCAAAACTGAGAGGATGTCTGTGATCTTCTGTGCAGCTACTCCTTTCTTTTTGAAATTTTTGAGGAGCTGAGAGGAGAAATGATCAAGCTGACCCATGAATTTGGACACCAAGGGAATTGTTGTAATCCTGCTGAATTCCGCAGATACCTGGTACAATTTTCAAACAAAACAAAAGAGAGAGAGAGACAAATCAGGGCGCTGATCAACTTTTGACAGGACATCATTATACACTTCCTTTACCAGCACTCACAGATAATATACATTTACTATAAATGAACAAACCTGAATTACATCTAAAGTACTTCAAATCATAGTTTAGAATTATAATAACATCCAAGCAATTAATCAGCTGACATGACATTAAAGACATACCTCTCGCTCAGTAAAGAGTGCTGGCCATCTGTTCTTGAATTCAGCAATGAAAGGGGAGTGTTCTACCACCTCGTGCCTCCGTAGAGCAAATGTTCTGTCCATCAGCCCCTTGATAACCTGCTCGTTGTTTCTTTTAGTCACCTCCGATAGTAGTGTAATCCTTTGATTTTCAAGAGTTTCTTTTGTTTCACCCATTGGGTAATCTGGACAGTAATTTACCTCAGCTTTTCTCGGTTTCTTCACTTGGTTAGGACTTCCAATGGATCCTTTTCGCTTATGGGAATTGATGTTTAGCTCAGAGCATGATTCTGTGAGACAAAGAGAGAGAAGCATCACTCAGCAAATAATGCAAGTCCCCACACAACTCCTCTACAGCTGAGCCTGGAACATGGTAGTGATTTTCCAGTTTTAACAGCAAGGAAGCAAATTTAAGCTCTACCAACTTTGGCAGGTTCTCTGAAATCTCTTCTGTATCAGTAGAAGAGGAATCGTCTTCTAACAAAGATGTTTCAGTTTCTTCATTTGAAGTAGGGTCATTAGATGTTTCACTAACCTCTTGTGTTTTCACGATTCCTTCTTTAAAATCTGTTACTGAAAACTGATAATGCTTTCGGCTCTTGTGTGATTTGAATGTACCATACACGTTTGTTTTAAATGAGCAGCCCTTAAACATACAACTAACTGTCTCATGACTGCGCAAGTGATTATTTATATGGAGAAAATAATCATTTACTGAAGGAATGTCAGTAACAGCACAAACATGACAATTTATCAGTGTAGTTTAACTAGAATTTTGAGGTAGCTGCTCACTGCCATGTGATCTGGATAAGTGGGACCGCAGTGCATTCCAGGTTTTAAAAGTGCATGGACAGTTAGAATATGCACATGGATATTTGTGTTTACGGCCATAATGTCCATGTACCAACCTGAAGTGCTTTAAAAGCTTTGATCTGGAGGCCTGAGACGATCCACAATCTCTGCACAGCCACATACAGGACTCTACAGGCCTTCAAGTTTCAAAACTCTGTAAGGGAGAAAAAGAATGGGAGTCACCAAAGAATAATAACAAAATATGAACAGCTGCAAACTACTAAACTTAAGTTAAAATGTGTTATGCGAGATATTAAATAACAATGTGCCAACAACACCACCTTTTAAGATTATTAATTATTATTATTAATTATTAAAACTGACATTAGAAGGGGATAACTGCTGTACAAGCACAAAACAATTGATTAAAATGGAGTAACCATTCCTTACTAGCAATTTAATGTCATTTACATTTATTTTGGGTGATGTAATGTATATAAAAGTTCAACAAGTATAAAATTTCACATAAATGCATAAAACAAAAATGTATCTAACTATAATGTGAAAGAAAACACGAGGCATATGGCAACTTCGTGACAATACTATACACAACACAGTATTACAAGTGAGTAATGATTCAAATGTTGTCATAGTCTCAATATAAATGCATAAAAAGTGAAAATCTCACCTGTCTGTTCACATAGAGGAAAACACGTTGACGTTTTGAAGTGTAATTCTCCGTGTTTGATTCTCATAAAATGGCGCCGATCTAAATGAGCTGAAGAGTGATCGTTATGTGCTTCGTTCCTTCTTGTGGTATTTTCCAACTGCGCATGTGCAGATTTTACTCCACCTACTGACCGATATGCGGTACTGCAGAAGCAACACAACTCTGTTGCATTCATTTTAATTAACTGAGCTGTGTAAATTTGAAGAATTACTTCTTTTAATTCTCTCAACACAACTCTTTTAATTTTAATGCACAAACGAAATTGAATTAATTAAATTAAACATAATTACATTCTTTGGACCAACAAATGCCGTGTTTCATTTTTTTGAGTGTAGATAGACATTTATAATTTAGGTAGTTAATTTATCTATTATTTCTAGTAAATATCTGGTATTACATATCTATTATTTATTCATAATCGATTTACTTGAGTAGGCTACATAATCTTTGATTTTAGTTTAAAATGTAAACATTTTGAAATATTAAAGTATTTAATTTTTTTTTTTTTTTTTCATTAACAGACAATACCTCCAGATCAAGAACTGCTTGTGTGGTATGGAAATTCCCACAACACTTTCCTGGGTATCCCAGGAGTCCCTGGCATAGAGGATGAACAGCAGAAGACTAAAAAAAGTGGTGAGTAATTTAGTCACTTCAGGGCTTTGGGTGGGCTTCAGGCTGATCTTTATCACAGTGCTAAAATAGCCTCAGTCAAAACTCCATTAGCATGTGTTTGAAGGCCGCTGACCGAGCGCTCTCCTCTCTCCACAGATGATTTCAACCTGTGTGACACCTCCTCCACTGCCTCGCTTTCCACCGCCAGCCGCATGCGCTGCGTCATCTGCCACCGCGGCTTCAACTCCCGCAGTAACCTGCGCTCCCACATGCGCATACACACTCTGGACAAGCCCTTCGTCTGCCGTTTCTGCAACCGCCGCTTCAGCCAGTCCTCCACCCTCCGTAACCACGTGCGCCTCCACACGGGTGAGCGCCCCTACAAGTGCCATGTCTGCCAAAGTGCGTACTCCCAGTTGGCAGGGTTGCGGGCGCACCAGAAGAGCGCCAGGCACCGGCCGGCCAATACAGGGTCTGTAGTGGGGCTGCAGGCCCACTCGCCCCCTCCTCCACCTCCTCAACTGACACAGGTTCCTCACCCAGCCTCGCTGGTGCATCACATACCCACCATGGTGCTATGAGAGGGCATGAGGCGTCTTAGATGTTTGCAATCTCACAGGCTGTTCTTCAGTGCTGCTGGCTCATGTGTTGAAGTCCGTCTATGCCAAGCCGGCCCTGCTCTCACCTTTAGCGGAAGCTTCGCAGTTCCTTAAAGGTGAAGAAGTGGTCAAATATGATGAACGATGCCTGCAGAACTCGATACTTATAACAGCACTGAAGTGAAAAGGATGGCCATGGAAGGGCTGTTTTGTATGTTCATGTTGAATTCATTGCCAGAACTACTGTTCACGCACTGATGGCTCTTTGTTCTGGCGGATATCTGCCACATTATATCTGATCAAACACGATCATTTAAGTTAAACAGTAGTCAGTGTATCTTTTATTCATATTTGCATGCAAAAGTATTGTTTTGTCCCATTCCATTAAGGATAAAGCCACATCACCTCATTCGATTTAGCCACTATGAAGGATCCATTGGGATCAAGCACCACTTAGTGACTGATTTGTGTCACTGCGGCCCAATCAGAGTAGTGGGTCTCAAAGCATGTTTGTTGTGAATGAACAATATGAAGTATGTAAAGGAATGTACATATGATTTAAAAATGTACTTCCAAAAACATGGAATAGTCACTTTATCTGTGTATGTATGTAAAGCTTAAAGTATTATTGCAAAACTTGGTTCTATTATATTATGTATGTTTGCTTATAAAAATGATTTGGGTATTCACTTGTATGCTCAATAAATAATTAACAAATAATCTCAGATTTTGTCACTTTATTAATTATTCATTTCGTTATGATAATACAGAACTAAAAATGTTAATGGCTGTAAGAAAATATCCACCTAATTCAACTGTACGAGTCATTTCAACTCACTTTTAAAAATGTTGTAAAAATTAAAGTTGAAATTGGTTAAATTATTTGATGAGTTTAATAATAGAAAAACATATCACTTATTGGTCATATTTTGTACAGTTTATCCAGTTTTGTACAAATTATCCATGATGCCTTTTTCTTCATTATTTTTCTCTGAGAACCCTCTTCAACATCTTGTCATATTAGTGGGTTTCTGTGTACATTTTACTCAAATTCAGTAAATCAATGATCATGTCAATAGTTGTAATGTTGTCCAATGTTACTAGAATTGCACAATAATATAACAACCCACGGAAAGAAAACATCTCCACGAAATCCCCTTTTAGTTGTAAACAGAACTTTGCTTTACTTTCATTGTGACTTGCACAATGACCGAGCAAACTGCACAGTGTAAATATGAGCATTTCATAATCGCAGTGTAAATATGAGCATTTCATAATCACAGTGTAAATATGAGCATTTCGTAATCAAACGGTAAACTTTTACACCAGAACAGTTCAACTAATCATTATGACTGTAGCTATAGACTATAGCTATCCTTACTAAACCTAAACCTCAAGAAACATTTTGGGATCTATTTCAAGGCAGTTGAGCTAATAAGTAATTCAAAGCAAGATATTGAAACTGAGCAAATGCCTGGCCTGTTTTTTTAAGGAGCAAACAGTTCATGATGGCACGTTTATTTTTGCTCTGGATACTTCATGGCTTCTTCTGTATTACTGCCCAGGAAAGTGTGTAAGTTGCAATTTTCATTATTTAAAAACTTGTACAGAGCATAAATACTGGTCTGTATTATCAAAAAGCAGAAATGCAAAATAACAATGTCTAAAATATTTTGTACAATTTATTTTGTATTTCGCATCTGCCATGCTCTGATAGCGACTCAGAGTGCACAGACACAACAAAATGTTTTGTTTTGCAGATACTTAATCACTGCACCTAAACTGCTGCGACTCGATGCTTCGGAAAATGTGGTGGTGCAGTTGTTTGGCTATGACCAGGAAATTACAGTACATCTTTACCTGAAGAACACACTAGCACCAGTTTATAAACAATATGCATCTCAGTCCCTGAAGCTCAACGCTGCGAATAACTATCAAGCTTCCGCTACTTTACGGGTAGGACTGCATATTGAAGATCCCAGAAGATATTTTTGTATGACTTTTGGCTTAAATGTGTTGTTATTTACGGTTACAAAACATTTTTTGGTAACACTTTAGAATACTGTTCCGTCGTTAATGAATAACTACACAGGAACAAATGACTAATGCACTATTAACATTGTAGTAGCCTAATTATTATCTAACAAGAAACTGATTAACGATTTAGTAAGTAATAGCGCTCAGTTGAAACTAGTTCACTATTAGCTAATCACTATATATTATATTATATATATATATATATATATATATATATATATATCCTGGTGAACTACTAAGAACTACTGTATACAGGGTCATAATTAATGTGAATTATGCATAATGAATAATTCATTCTAAAATGAAGATCATGGTAACCCACTAGTAATGACTCAAGTATTACCAAATCCTTCTAAAGGAACTACTAATTACTTGGTTCAGTTTTCTAAAGTGAAAAGCATCATAGCTTCCTAATATTGACTTGAGATATATGTAGCCTAATGTTTTGGATAGTAATGATTCAAGTGTTACTAAATCCTTCTGAAGAAACTACTAATTATTTGGATCAGTATTCTAAAGTGAAGATCACAGTAACCCACTAGTAATGATTTAAGTATTACCAAATCTGGCTAAATGAATTACTAACCAGGACCTTGCAAAAACCTCAAAAGTTTACAATGACTTCAGTAATTACTAGGGAGTTATCACGATCTTCACTTTAGAATACTGATCCAAAAACATTGTAATTCCTTCAGAAGGATGTAGTAACACCTGAATAATTACTATCCAATACTTTACAAAACCCTTAAAAGTTTACAATGACTTCAGTAATTACTAGGGAGTTATCACGATCTTCACTTTAGAATACTGATCCAAAAACATTGTAATTCCTTCAGAAGTAACAAGTAACACCTGAATAATTACTATCCAATACTTTACAAAACCCTTAAAAGCTTACAATGATTTCAGTAATTACTGGGGAGTTGTTATGATCTTCACTTTAGAATACTGATCCAAATAATTAGCAATTCCTTCTGAAGAATTTGGTAATACTTGAGTCATTACTAGTGGGTTACCATGACCTTTATAATTAATTATACATTATGTAGTATTCATATTAATTATGAACATGTATACAGTAGTTCTTAGTAGTTCTTAGGGAGGTATGAAAATACTGATTAGCTAATAGTGAACTACCACTTTTGACTAAGCACTATTACTTACTAATTCATTAATCAGAGTTTCTTGTTAGATACTAATAGTTACTAGAGTGCTAATATTGCTTTACTCATGTTCTTAGTTATTCATTAATGATGGAACAGTATTCTAAAGTTTTACCCATTTTGTTTCACTGATTTTATGTTATTAATGAATATTATTTTCATATATGAATATTTTTTCTGTTTCACAGATAATGCCCACAGATTTCCCGAAGGAGGACACATCTGTTTACCTTCAGGCGATCTCCTCTGCTTTCTCTGTACATGAAAAAATCCCAGTCACTACTGTGAACGGTTTTCTCTTTATCCAGACTGACAAGCCGCTTTACACACCCGAACAAGAGGGTCAGTTTTATAAGAATCTATCATGTGTGTAAGTGCGCAAGTTTATGTGTAAAGAGAAAGATGGAGTGCGTAAATGAAAGAATCTATCCTTTGATTTGTTTTCTTAGTACAAGTGCGTGTTTACTCCCTCAACGAGGAGCTGAGGAAATCTAGCCGACCTGTCACCCTTTCATTCGTGGTGAGTGTCTCTCTTCACAGCCTCATACTTCACTTGAATTATGATTTTTATATGTGAACCTTGTTTATGTTTCAACTTCATTTAGGACCCTAACGGTATCAAAGTAGAGATGATTGAAATGGCAGACATCATTGGAGCAAAACCACTTCTTCCACCATTCAAAATACCTTTAAAGCCAACGTAAGACACACAGACTATTATATTTGAGTTGATCTGATGTTTAAATGCTTATTTATGAATAATAGTGACACTATTGAAAAGCAGCTTGCTTGTGAATTTCTGTGGTGGTTCAATCGGTTAGTCCTTGTCAACCAGTTGAAGTTTGCTGAGAATAGAAAGCTAGTTAAGAAGCCTGGTGGTCTATTCAACAGGATAGTGTTTTCATTAGTTATTACTTTTTTGTCTCTGCATCATTTTATTCACAATGTAAATCTCATTAGTTATGGAATCTGGAAGATTGTGGCTACTTATGCAAACACTTTTGAAACAACTGCCAGTGCTGAGTTTGAGGTCAAAGAATATGGTAAGACCCTTGTTGTTGTTTTTTAAAGAAAAAGTGTTATTAGACATTTAGTTCCCATTATATCTAAATTCAAGCTATGTTTCTCAGTGCTGCCCAGTATTTTACTCCATATTCAGCCAGAAGCCAACTACATCAGTGAGACGAACTTTGAGTCTTTCACGTTGAAGATTTCAGCCAAGTAAGTTTTTCAGAATCAGAATCAGAAAGAGCTTTATTGCCAAGTATGTTTGCACATACAAGGAATTTGTTTTAGTGTCGCAGCTTCCAGTACATAGAGATAACAACAACAACACACAGATAAAAAATAAAATAAAATAAAAATTAAGTAATAATAATATATATATTTTTTTTTATGATTTTCCTGTTTTATTTCACATAAACACAGTAGGCTACCGTTCGAATATTTGTGGTCAGTATTATATTTAATTTAATTTAGAATTTAATGCTCTTATTCACCAAGTAAGCATTTAGTTGATCAAAAGGGGCAGTAAAAACTTTGTTACGTTACAATAAATTATTGTTTAAAATAAATGCCTTTCTTTTGAACTTTCTGTTCATCAAAGAATAGTGAAAAAAAATGAGTTTCCACAAAAAAAATATTAAGCAGTACAACTGTTTTAACATTGATGATAATAAGAAAAGTTTCTTGAGCATCAAATCAGCATATTAGAATCATTTCTGAAGCATCATGTGACACTGAAGACTGGTGTAATGATGCTTACAATTCCGCTTTGCAACACAAGAATAAATTACATTTGAAAATATGTTAAACTGTTAAAAGACTTGAATTTAGAACATTTTAAGTTTGAAAACAATTTTAAATTATAATAATATTTTATAATATTTTTTATCTTTCAAAAACATAAAAAAATCTTCTCAACTCCAAATCTGAACTGTAGAGTATATTAATTTCAGTTGCTGTTGCAAATGGTTTAAATTCGTGTATGTGTGTGCTGACAGGTATGCTCATGGAACACCAGTTAGTTCTGCAGAAATTTTCTTGACGTTCGGATACAGTACACCAGAAGAAACTGTCATGATACCAGAGACATTTGCAAGATACACGGTCAGTGTGCACTCAACAAAACATTTTTAATGTTTGAGTTCTGAGAATACATTTGTTTTTGGCTTTTGTTTCAGCTGAAAAATGGAAATGAAGAAGTCCACTTAGACATCAAGACAGCTTTATCATCCATGCCTGATGGGCCTCAAAGTCTGGGTGCCATGAAAGAAAACAGCTTTCTTCGAGTGAGAGTTTTGCTGCAAGAGTCAACTGGTAGGTCTAGTTAGTTCCACAGACACAGGAGTGCATTGTCATGATTTAAAGCAAATAAATTTGACAACAACCATTTGACAACGTTGGAAACCCCTCTTCATTGTCAGGTGGTATCTCCCAGGAGGCAGTGCTCTCAAATGTGAGATTTGTGGACAGTCCATTCACACTGAGTCTGATCTCAACCCCTCCTTTCATCAAACCAGGTCTACCTTACGCTATGAGAGTAAGAAACCTGTCTTAAGTAGTTTTATTATATTTGAACAAACATGTTTCATCCAACTGAACAGTTTGGTGACATTTTGGACCCATAGGTCTTGGTGAAGGATCCTTTGGGTAAACCAATGCAAGGTGTGTCAGTCAAGACAAGGGCAACAATAACCACAGCTGACAATAGACCAGACACCTTCAAATTCTTAGGGCACCAGGATACATTGACAAGTACAAGTCGGAAGGATGGAATTGCGTACTTCACCTGTAATATACCTGCTAATGTGAAACAAGCTGAATTCACCGTGAGTAAAAACAAATTTGTAGCTTTTTTTTTCCCTGATCGGCTCCATCAGCGAGTATTTCAGTAAGTCATAAGAGCTGAGTGATATAAACAAGAGTAGGTTAAATACAGCGACAATCGTTTAATCAGGTAATTATTTATCAAGCAAAATAATATGACATAAATGCTAAAAGTTCATTTATATTATATTCATTTCAGTTTGAGACAGAAGATCCTTCTTGGAGTCAGGCTCCACTGAAACTAAAGGCTGAATCATATGAGTCTGTCAACCATCGTTACCTGTACATCGATTTACCTGAATCCTCAGCATTTGAAGTTGGACAGTACATTTATGTCAACATTTACTTTGATTTTCATGACTATCTTTCTCTGAAGACCTTCAGCTACCAGGTAAAATATGTTTATGCATTTAGCAGACTCTTTATCCAAATCGGCTTACAAAAGAGGAAGAAGATAATAAAAAATGCATTATTACAATCTGAATGATACTCTATAGTCACTACAGATTTCAAGTTATTTAATTAAGCTTAGTTATTTAGCTCTTTTCAGTTTCTCTTATGTGACAACATATTCTAGGTATCATTTTGAGGCTCACTTTATATATTTCTCTAAAACTGATTTAATTTTTTTGTCATCATAGTCATTATAATTGTCACTTTGTACTGTCAATGTTATTTAAAGCCACTACCAATCAAAAGTTGGTCGGATTTTTAATGCTTTTAAAAGAAGTCGCACCAAGGCAAGACAATATTGTGAACTGTTTTTAAAATAATTAGCCTATCATATTTGTTTTATTGTCATTTATTCCTGTGATAGCAAAGCTGAATTTTCAGCATCATTACTCCAGTCTTCCGTGTCACACAGATCTTTTAGAAATCATTCTAATATGCTGATTTGCTGCTCAGTAAACATTTTGTATTATTATCAGTGTTAAAAACAGTTGAATTCAGCTGAATTCTTTTGTGGAAAGCATGATACATTTTGTTCGGGAATCTTCAGTGAGTGGAAACTTCAAAAGAACAGCATTTATTTGAATCTTCTCTAACATTATAAATGTTTTTACTGTCACTTTTTATCAATTTAATGCATCCTTAAGATTTTTCAATTAAGTAATAATTTAAAAGAATAATAATTGTACTAATTCCAAACTTTTAATCCGCATCTGCTCTGATACAGTCCGTGTGATTGCCAAATATGTTACGTTATATATATATTGGGGCTACACTGAATTCATCTTTATTTGTTTAAGTGAATCATCTGCTATAATGCAATCATTTTTTCTCAGATCCTTTCCAGAGGAAAAGTTGTGCACTTTGACACAGTTAAGTGGAGCGGTGGAAAGAGTCAGAACCACAACTTTAAGATCACCCCTGACATGGTGCCGTCTGCTCGGCTAGTGGTGTACTACGTCCTGTACGGGGAGGAAAAAGCAGAGTTGGTAGCAGACTCCACGTGGATTGATGTGAAGGCTAAATGTGTTAACAATTTAAATGTAATGCCTTTTTCTCTGCCATCAGATGTGTTTCATGTTATTAATACATTGAGAAGTCCTGGCTCATCTAAATATATATTTCAGGTGGACATATCAGTTCCCAACTCAGCGTATGTCTACAAACCAAAAGATAAACTCGAATTAAGAGTGTCAACTAAAAGCAAAGACGAGTCACTGGTGGCTTTTTCTGCCATAGATACGGCCCTGTATAACCTGAAATCTAATGACAAGGACCCACTAAAAAAGGTGAAATAGAAAATTCATTGGAAATGACAATAACATCATGTGGATTATGCTTTTAAAGACAAAAACTACAAACGAATATCATGATAAAAAATGTTTTTCATTGTCGCAGGTGCTACAACATGTTGAGCGAAGTGACTTGGGTTGTGGAAGAGGAGGAGGCAAAAATAATGTTGATGTGTTTGACCGTGTTGGACTTATGTTCATCACCAATGCAAATGCAAAAACCTCTAGCGCAGGTACATGCTCGTTTGTAAAGTTACAGTGTGTGAGTTGTTACATTAAAATATCTCACTAGAGAACAGGATCATTTTCTGAAACACTGGCAAATGTATTGTCTCTCTTTTTTGTGTAGGGGGGGCTTGTTCTGACTTGGTTAGGCCAAAGCGTTCAGTTGACCTGGCACAAAAGTTTGAACAAAAGAGTATGTTTGCAAGCATTTCATGGCTGAAAAATAGTATAATCTAATACTCTTTTGATCATAGCAACATCATCAAAATACATTTATGCCCACATGTTTGTTCTACAGCCAAAATGTATGGAATGTACAAGGGTTGCTGCTCATCTGGGATCGTGAGTAACCCGACGCTTGAAACCTGTGGACAACGTTCAGAGAGACTGACTTATCCTGCGTAAGAAGTTATTAAGTCCTATTAATTTTACTCTTAAATGAAATCATATTTTAGGGATCTTTTCTGAGTTTAATATTACATATCACTCTAAAGCATTTTAGGCATTAGTGCTATTTGTTTTGTAGTGACATTGTTACATAAACACCTTACGTATTACTCATAATAAATACGATTTCCATTATAAAGTGCATGTGCAAAGTAAATGTTGCTACTGTAATTAATGTCATGTATAATGTTACATAAATGTGTTTTTAGTTTTTTAATACAGCTTTTTTTGTATTTAAGACATAAACTACACTCTTAAAAATAAAGGTGCTTCACGATGCCATAGAAGAATCTTTTTGTCTAAATGGTTCCATAAAGAACCTTTAACATCTGAAGAACCTTTCTGTTTCACAAAAGGTTCTTTGTGGTGAAAGAAGGTTCTTCAGATTATAAAAAGGAAGAGATGGTTCTTTAAAGAACCTTTGAATGAATGGTCTTTTCTGGAACCAAAAATGGTTCTTCTATAGCACCGCTTGAAGAACCTTTTGAAGCACCTTTATTTTCAAGAGTGTATATATACGTTAACATGGGCCTGTATCTTCACACTGTGTGTTCACGTGAATCATTCATATAACATTTAATTTAATTTATCTGAAAAATCTGTAGAGGTTTTGATTTGCATAAGAAGAACAGGTGTAAGCGTGCTTTCTTGGAATGCTGTAACTTTGCTATGAAGCTTCGCCAAGAGAATATGGATCAAATCATTCTAAGTCGCACAGGTATGGGTGTTTCTTTCATACATCATTATCATATTGAACTTCTATAGTAACTTAGATGACTAAACACATAGAAAGGCATGATCTAAAATTCTCCATTACGCAATGTAGCAATCGACTTTCTGCTGGATGCGATGCCATCTCAGATTAGGAGCTACTTCCCTGAGAGCTGGTTATGGGAGGAACACACCAGCAAGTAAGAAAACTTTCTGAACCATACTCCCTTCTGTCTAATTGATAATCCTAATCTTTATAAGAGAATTATGAAAAGTATTCTTTACAAAATTAACATTATGATTTTATTGCTTTATTTCACAGATAAAAACAAAAACAAAACAACATAAAATGGCCTAAAAATATATAAACGACAATTTTTTTAATTATGCAGTTGCACCTTTCATTTTAATCTGTTTAAGGTCTGGGTTAGTAAGCATTACCAAAAATCTTCCAGACTCACTAACTACATGGGAGCTGAAAGCAGTTGGGGTATTCAGTGAGGGTGAGTTAACAAGCTGGATGGAAATGATTTGTTTCAGCATCACCTGGTGGCTGAAAAGGGAATTATATGTATCTAAATTGCTATCAGATAGGCTGAATAGGTGACTGATCTACTTTTGTCAGTTACCTACTAATTAGCCACAAATTACAGTAGAACATCAACCTGTAAAAGGATAGTCCATCTGAAAATGAAAATTCTGTCATAATTTACTCACCCTCATGATGTTGCAAGTCTGTATGACTTTTTTTCTTCAGTGGAACACAAAAGAAGAAATTTCTTATATTTTGTCCATATAATAAGAGTCAAATTCTGGTTATCAACATTCTTCAAAATATCTCCTTTTGTATTCCACTGAAGAAAGAAAGGCATACAGGTTTGGAATGACATGACAGTAAATGATGACAGAATTTTCATTTTATGCGTTGACTATCCCTTTAAGGCTATATAGAAGATGTCTAGTAAGTTTATAGTAAGTACACTAGTCAACATTCTAATTGGATCAAAACTTTTCATCAAAGTTGTCCTAAAACCTAAAACCAAAATGCGGTCTTGTCATAGGACAACTTGATGAACTTTTGGATTCTCTTCAAATGTTGACTACTGTACTGTATATAGTAAGTGTCTCTGACAGAACAGAATACTGTATCCCAGAATGCAGTGTGCTCAAATCCTTTTGGTGATTGAAGAACCAAAAGTAATTACAGCCACTTTTTAAAAAAAACATTTCTATGTTTACTCATTATTCAACTGGACTGACAAAAGGTAAGATGCTTTAAACTATATTGAATTAATATGCAAATTGACTGAATCTGTTTCCAAGATGATAACAGGATGCAACTCACATGCCACATAACTAGGTCACATGACAACAAAATACTGTTTCAAAAAATAGCATTCCAACATATGCTTAAGCTTCACAAAAACAGTATTCATTACCAATAATGCCATGTATTGTGCATGCAGACAAAGCTTGTTCAGGGTGTTTTTGGTTAAACTCTCATACTCTCCTGTTACTTTGGTCAGGGATCTGTATGTCAGAGGAAAAGATTCAGGTGTCCCAGGACATTAGTGTGGATGTGCCCTTGCCTTATTCCATGGTTCGTGGAGAGCAGATTGAGCTCCGGGGTTCAGTCTACAATCAGCGTTTTTCAACCACTCGGGTATAAGCTTTAGTTCTTAATCAGGAGGATGATTTTTAATAGAAATTTTACATTATAACCTACACTACCATTCAAAAGTTTGGGGTCAGTATTAAGAAATTATTAATTTTATTTAGCAAGGACACATTTAATTGATCAAAATGGACAATAAAGTCTTTTACTTTGTTACAAAAGTTTTTGAATTTTAAATAAATGCTATTCTTTCGAACCTTCTCTTTATCAGTGATCCTGAAAAAGCAGCACAACAATAAAGAAAATAATATGTTTCTTGAGCAGCAAATCAGCATATTAGAATGATTTCTGAAGGATCATGTGAAACTGAAGACTGGAGTAAATTCACTGCTGAAAATTCACAGGAATAAATGACATTTTAAAATATATTGACATAGAAATCAGAAATTTAAATTTTTATTTTTTATATATTTTTTTGTTTTTATTGTATTTTTGATCAAATAAATGCAGCCTGGGTGAGCATAAGAGAATAACTTAATTCAAAAACATTTTAAAAAAATCATTCTATCCCCTAAACTATACAATATATGTATCTATTTATTTATGTGACTACCATATGATCAACTAATTACAGTTCTCATTCTCTCTTTATCTTCCTATATCTCACACATACACACATAGTTCAGTGTGACCCTGATGGCAACAGAGGGAGTGTGTGTGTTTCGTGGAGCTCAACAGGGAAAACATGGAAAGCCACATGAAAACAAAGGGCTAATAGAAGGTCGTTCAGTGGCCTTGGTCACGTTCTACATCATGGCCTTGGAAGCAGGCACTCATACGCTCACTTTTACTTTAACAACTGAATGGGGCACTGAGAGTGTGGTCAAGAAATTGAAAGTGGTGGTAAGAGGCATTATACAGTCAGTGCTAGATGACTTTAGTATATAAGACAAACCTTTTGAGCTGATCATACACAAAATGTCTCATTCTGAAAGTCTAATATAGAGTCTTGAATTCAAGGTGTTTTCACTGTACACTGAACTCTATGATTTCTCATGATATTTCTGCTTTGAAATGATGATTATTGTGAACTAAACCACTCATAAATCAGTTTAGTATGACCGAGATTATGATCTAATGTTCTGGTATTCACAGCCAGAGGGAATTAGAAAGGAAATACAAAGTGGTGGAAGAATAGATCCAAATGGAGTGTTTGGTAAGGACATCTGAAAAGTAACATCATGCTCTTTGCTCATGTCCTGTTGGAGTTTCACACCATTTCTTTTTCCTAGGCACATCCATACGGAAGCTTGAGTTTAAAAATGTAATTCCTCCAAACATTGTGCCCAAGTCAACTGTGGATCGTATTCTGACAGTTCATGGTATGCTGCCTGTGAAACTTTAGCACATTTGTGCAGATGATAAATGATACTTGTATATCAGATATTGCCCTATAATGTTACTTTTATAAACTGCGTAGATTAAAATTATTTTAATGAAGTTCCAAAAGTAACCCCTTCTTCATGTTCAGGTGAAGTACTGGGAGAGCTTCTGTCAATAATAAACAACCCAGAAGGTTTAAAACAGTTGACTAACCTGCCACGGGGAAGTGCCGAGGTGGAGCTCATGGGTCTCCTGCCAATCTACTACGTCTACCACTTCCTAGAAAAAACGGAGAAATGGGGCATTCTGGGGAAAGAGGCTGCTGCGAGTGAAAAGGAATTAAAGAGGAAGATGCAAGCTGGTGAGATGTTTATTTCAGTAAAGCAGAATAAGAATTGTAAAATCATTTAAGTCATTTTTCAAAATCTTTTTTTTTTTTTTCACATAATGTATATCAGGGGTTTTAATTTTTTTTTATTTTGTATCTGCATTTTATTTTGTATCTGTACAAGTTTCCATAGAACAGTAAAAATAATTTAATGATATTTTTATCTAATAACCCTGTTGAAAAAAACAGCATATGCTGGTTAGGTATGTTTTGAAGCATAGCAGCTGGTTTAAGCTGGTCTTGTGGTTATGTGCTGGTCTTAAACTGGTTAGCTCCGGCTTAAGACCAGCTCATAACCAGCACATGACCAGTTTAACCAGCTCACGACTAACTAAAGACCAGCTCAAACCAACTGCCATGCTTCAAAACATACTTAACCAGCATATGCTGGGGTTTTTTGCAACAGGGAATAATTACATTTTTTAATTGCTTGTCTTATGAATTACTTTTCGTTTTATAAATTACTTAAAAATAATTCATTTTCCTAACTGCAAAAAAATGATTTTCTTACTCAGTAATTTTGTCTTGTTTTCCAGTACACATATCTAAACATTCTTAAATCAAGATATATTTACTTAAGAAGCATAATGACTTAAGATATTAAGTCATTGTTTTCTGAGAAATCCATCAGAAAAAAAAAAAATCTTTTTATTTAAAATAGCTTTTTTTCTGGCCCAACTGGCAGATATTTGCTCTTATTTTGATCTTAAACTCACTTAACACTGAAATAAAACTCAATTCCATTTTTTTAGAAAACAAGGCTAATGTCTTAAGTCATTTTGCTTCTTAAGGTCCTTGTCTGTTCCTTTCTAGGCATCACCAGCATCATGTCATTTAAGCTGAAGTATGAACATGCCTTTAGCATGTGGTCGAACAAGGACAAATCAGCCAGCACCTGGTAATCAACTGCTCAGTTTCTTAGTTTTCCTCACTGGTAGCTGGAGTGATTTTACGTATTTTTACGCATTTCAGAGTACAATTCACATGCTACTTTGCACTTGTGTGCAAAACCTTTTTAGGGTGACGGCTCTCATGGTAAAGACTCTTGCTGACATTCATGAATACGTCCCTTTGGAGTCTCAAGAGCTGACCAACACCATCAACTGGCTGATTAAAAATTGTCAGAATGATGATGGCTCCTTCTCTGAGAAATCACAAACTATTCCATTTAAACTCATGGTACGTAAAAAAAGAGTGTTTATGATATAATACTGTATTTTGCAGTGTTTTGCTCAAGATTGTCTTGTTTCTCTAAGGGTGCTGGAGCTGATGTCACTGAAAAGACAGTTTTCCTCACATCTTTTGTCATGATTGGAATTAAAAATGCTATGAAGGTCCCAGACGTTAACTTACAGGTACGATCTAACCAATCAGAAACCTAAATGTCAGATATTTCAGGCAAATCATTCAGACTTGTTTGTCTTGTCTCTCCAGGCCTTTAAAATCGCTATAGACCGTGCTGCGCAGTACATCACCTCTAAATCAAAGAAGATTGAAAGTTTATACGCTAGAGCAATTGCATCTTATGCTCTGATGCTTGCAGACATCCATAGTATGTCTGCAGTCAGTCTTTATGAAAAAATCAAAAAGCAGGCTCAAGTTAATGGTAAAATCTTATTTTTGACCAAAAAATCTGCACAGATTAGACCCTCTCATATTTTTAACACAATATGACCCATTTGTTCGCACATTTCACATTTTCAGGGAACCCAGCCACAGTTCGTTTCTGGCAGGAGTCCAAACCAGACAGGGATTTATTAAAACCCACTGATGTGACAGCAAAGACTGTGGAAACTACTGTTTACGTGCTGCTTAACACTTTAACCAGAGGTGATTCCACCTATGCAAAACCCATCCTGAACTGGTTAACACAAGACCAGAGATACGGAGGGGGCATCCATTCAACACAGGTGCTCCAATGCAAGTCATATATATATATTTTTTTGGTACGATTTTAATTTTGTATTTATCAGATGTGATCTGTCTTTCCTCAAATTTTCAGGACAGCATTCTCACTTTGGAGGCGCTTACCAAGTACAGCATCTTAGCCAGTCAAGCCACCTTAGACATGATCGTTGACATTGAATACAAGACTAAAGGTGACATCAGCAGAATCAGACTAACTCAACAGAAGCCTGTGCATAAACCAATAGAGGTAAGATTTCCAATTGTTTATCATTTTATCTAAATCTATAATTAAATCTAAAATTATTCATTAATTGTTTATGAATTAAATGCCCCTCTTCTATTTTATTTTTAAAAGGTGACCAAAAATGATGATATTATCATCAAAACTGCAATGAGCTCTGGTGTGTCGTTCGCCAGTGTAAGTGAGCTTTTTATTAGGAATATACAACATATTGGTATGATGCTGGCTGATATTACATATATATTGACTGATATTTCAGAATTGCTGATCTAAATCATATCATTTTATTTTTTGTGGTTTTAATTGGGCTTTTCTGAATGTTTTTTATCATACCACAAATATTTTTTTATACAGTAGATGGTCCTTTTCAGTGTATATAATAAACACTTCAACAATCCAGATTTTTCTTGTTTTTAAAAATGCTATGCATGGAACCAAATTCATTAATTGATTAACTTATTTTTACAGCTGAGAACAGTGTACTATGAGATGACGGAAAACGATGAGAATTGCCATTTTGATTTATCAATTGACATTCGTGAGCGTGTCCCAAATTCAGATGGTAAGTTTGGTACTTTGGTCTAATTTTCTACTCATCGTTTTCTTTTAAAATGAACTTGCTTCAGCTAATTAGATTTTCTTGGTGAGCAGATCCTATGCTTTTGTCACAGCGGATTGTGGCCTGTGCAAAGTAAGTCTGTAGGAACTCCCTATAAGAAATGACATGTTTTAAGCTTGTCTGTAAAATTCTGATTTGTAAAAGCCATTAAAACGAAAATGCCATTATATGTGAAGATACAAGCCATCTGAAAATTCAATTGAAATGGAGTCAGGAATGACTGTGATGGAAATTCATTTACCGACTGGTGTGACCCCGGTCCAGGAAGATCTAGATATGGTAATACATTTTCATACAAACCATCCATTGTTTTAGAAAATTGTAGTGACATGTTTCTATATTTTGCAGTACCAGAATGGACTTGAGTCTCGAATTTCAAACTATGAAATCACAGGTGACCAAGTCATCCTTCAGATAGATTCGGTGAGCATCACTGAGCAAAACAAACTTTTGGCTTTTGACTTTTTCTGATAAAATATGTTGTGTATTTGATCTTGTACAATATTTCTACCTTACAATACTTCTACCATGCAGATACCATCAGAAGACTTATACTGTGTGGGTTTCCGTATTCAAGAGGAATTTGAAGTTGGCATGACCAGAGCCTCAGTATTCAGAGTTTATGAATTTTATGCTCCAGGTATAGCATTACAAATGTTTGTATTAAGTCTGGCTGAACTTATTTTAGCTACATAAACCAGCTTTCTCATCTGATTTTTAATAGAAAAAAAGTGTATGAAGTTGTACCACAAACAAAGCCGCAGACTGTTACGACTCTGTGAGGGAGACCAATGCCATTGCATGGCAGGTAAGCCATTTAAAGGACAGAAATAAAACTATTGACAACAAAAATCATGAATCATTTTGTTGTGTCTCACTTCTATGGGCCCCAGGGCAATTCTGTCAATCCTGACCTGTAACATTGCATTTACTATACCACTGCCACTCATCATTTACATGTGTTAGTTTAATGTGTCTGTGTTAGTTTTATAACAGTTTGTTGGTATTTTCATGTCCTTTTTAAAATTAGCCGAATGCTGCAACTTTAAATCCACCATTGATCCCACAATCACTGCTGAACGGCTTAAAAATGACATGTGCAAAGAAAGCATGAAATATGGTAAATACTGATCTTCATGAAGCTTCAAGTCACAAGACATTGTAACACACACACACACATATACAGTAGTCAGCATTTGAAGTGGATCAAAAAAGTGAATCAAAGTTGTCCTAAGATAAGAAAGCATTTTGGATTTAGGTTTTAGGACAACTTTGATGAAAGGTTTTGATCCACTTCAAATGTTGACTACTGTAAATATATATATACAGTGGAGTGAAAAAGTGTTGGCCCCCTTCCTGATTTTTTTATTTTTTTGCATGTTTGTCACACTTTAATGTTTCAGATCATCAAACAAATTTAAATATTAATCAAAGATAACACTAAGTAAACACAACATACAGTTTTTTTTTTTTTAAATGAAGTTTTTTATTATGAAGGGAAAACAAAAGTCAAGGGAAGTCGTGGCCTAATGGTTAGAGAGTCGGACTTGTAATCCGAAGGTTGCGGGTTCGAGTCTCCGGCCGGCAGGGATTGTAGGTGGGGGGAGTGAATGTCCAGCGCTCTCTCCACCCTCAATACCACGACTGAGGTGCCCTTGAGCAAGGCACTGAACCCCCAACTGCTCTCCGGGCGCTGCAGCATAAAATGGCTACCCACTGCTCCGGGTGTGTGTTCACGGTGTGTGTGTGTTCACAGCTGTGTGTGTGTTCACTGCTGTGTGTGTGCACTATGGATGGGTTAAATGCAGAGCACGAATTCCGAGTATGGGTCACCATACTTGGCTGAATGTCACTTCACTTCACTCACAAAATCCAAACCCACATGGCCCTGTGTGAAAAAGTGCTTGCCCCCTAAACCTAATAACTGGTTTGGCCACCCTTAGCAGCAACAACTGCAATCAAGCGTTTGCGATAACTTGCAATGAGTCTGTTACAACGCTGTGAAGGAATTTTGGCCCACTCATCTTGGCAGAATTATTGTAATTCAGCCACATTGGAGGGTTTTCGAGCATGAACCGCTTTTTTAAGGTCATGCCACAGCATCTCAATAGGATTCAGGTCAGGACTTTGACTAGGCCACTCCAAAGTCTTCATTTTGTTTTTCTTCAGCCATTCCGAGGTGGATTTGCTGGTGTGTTTTGGATCATTGTCCTGCTGCAGAACCCAAGTTCGCTTCAGCTTGAGATGGCCTGACATTGTCCTTCAGGATTTTTTGGTAGACAGCTGAATTCATGGTTCCATTTATCACAGCAAGTCTTCCAGGTCCTGAAGCAGCAAAACAGCCCCAGACCATCACACTACCACCACCATATTTTACTGTTGGTATGATGTTCTTTTTCTGAAATGCTGTGTTACTTTTACGCCAGATGTAATGGGACACACACCTTCCAAAATGTTCAACTTTTGTCTCGTCAGTCCACAGAGTATTTTCCCAAAAGTCTTGGGGATCATCAAGATGTTTTCTGGCAAAACTGAGACGAGCCTTTATGTTCTTTTTGCTCAGCAGCGGTTTTCGTCTTGGAACTCTGCCATGCAGGCCATTTTTGCCCAGTCTCTTTCTTATGGTGGAGTCATGAACACTGACCTTAACTGAGGCAAGTGAGGCCTGCAGTTCTTTAGATGTTGTTGTGGGGTCTTTTGTGACCTCTTGGATGAGTCTTTGCTGCGCTCTTGGGGTAATTTTGGTCGGCCGGCCACTCCTGGGAAGGTTCACCACTGTTCCATGTTTTCGCCATTTGTGGATAATGGCTCTCACTGTGGTTCGCTGGAGTCCCAAAGCTTTAGAAATGGCTTTATAACCTTTTCCAGACTGATAGATCTCAATTACTTTCTTTCTCATTTGTTCCTGAATTTCTTTGGATCTCAACATGATGTGTAGCTTTTGAGGATCTTTTGGTCTACTTCACTTTGTCAGGCAGGTCCTATTTAAGTGATTTCTTGATTACGAACAGGTGTGGCAGTAATCAGGCCTGGGTGTGGCTAGAGAAACTGAACTCAGGTAAACCACAGTTATGTTTTAACAGAGGGGGTATGTGGGTTTGGATTTTGTTTTCCCTTTATAAAAAAATTTAAATTTAAACTAAGTAAAATTTGTGTTTACTTAGTGTTATCTTTGATTAATATTTTAATTTGTTTGATGATCTGAAACATTAAAGTGTGACAAACATGCAAAAAAATAAAAAATCAGGAAGGGGCCAACACTTTTTCACACCACTTTATATATATATATATATATATATATATATATATATATATACCTTTGCACAATGTAACAAGTCCTTTATTATGTGTGTTTTTTCCAGCATTTAAAGTGTTAATTGAATCATCTGAGGCAGGAGGAGATTTCGTGACCTACAAAACAAAAGTTAAAGCAGTGCTCAAAAAAGGCAAGAGTATATTGAATATGATTGGTTAGCAAGTCAAGTTGTAAATTATTTTAATGGTTTAAAACAAAATGACTTGAATAAGCAATTTCAAGAAACAAGTTTCATAACAGCTTCAATCCAACCTCTTAAATTCTCTTCTGCAGAACAAACAGATGACCTAAAAACAGATTCAGAAATTGATTTGGTGAAAAAGGCAACTTGCAGTTCAACAAATTTCGAAGTTGGCAAGCAGTATCTGATCATGACTGCTGAAAGTATTAAGATGAAAGTGAATCATGGTTATAAGTAAGTCCTCGTTTGTTTGTTTGGTTGGTTGATTTTCTTTTGATCATTTTTTTAAAAGCCACAAATTAATAAAAAATGTGTTTAATTCCTTAATTGGTTGCATTGTAGGGTTAATTAGTATGACATATTATA
The DNA here is from genome assembly GCF_936440315.1 of Barbus barbus. Classification (NCBI taxonomy): domain Eukaryota; kingdom Metazoa; phylum Chordata; class Actinopteri; order Cypriniformes; family Cyprinidae; genus Barbus; species Barbus barbus. Next base: position 17,940,037 of record NC_136733.1, on the reverse strand, counting down.
AAGTGTTTCTCATTTACTGTACAGAAGCCTCAACACTGATCTTTCTTTATACCATGTTTTAGGTATAAGTTTCCTTTGGACTCACATGCTTGGGTCATCTGGTGGCCACTTGACTACGATTGCAGAGATGCTGCCTGTAAACAATACACCAGTGCTTTGGAGGACTTTGAATTTGAGTTCTTATTATCTGGCTGTGAAATTTAAGTGATAATGCATGTCACTGGAAGAGCGAATTCATATGCTCCTCTATTCTTATAATCTAAAAAAAAAAAGGCATTTGAGAATTTGAGAATAAACAGAAGCTTTTAAATAAAACTTTTTTTAAAGTACCTCAAAAATATGTGATTATGTTTGCCATTCTTATCAACCACATCCATATGCAACATTAAACAAAAAAGCATTACATGCGATTTACCTCAAAAATTGCGTTGCAAACAGATGCTAATGAAAGTGTTAGTTGTTATTCATGTATGCACATGCAGTTATGATATGTTGTTTTGCTTAACACTACTGTGAAAACACTTTGAGGTGGTTTATGTAAAAGTCTGATTTGAGGGGACACGACCATAGACATACGCACAGGACTCTTATTTTGAAATAACTGCAGCCGCATCACATGATCCAAACATCACCGCGAATCCTCTGAGTTCATGCTGGAGAATGATAGCTCAGTTTAAAACCTTTAGAAACCCATGGACTAAATAATGAGACCTGCAACACGAGATAAACATAGCAGGCTTGTATGCGCTTTGACTGTAATAATTCATAATAATCTGACGGTGGCTGGATGATCTCTAGGTTACGTTATCCTAATCGGTCGCTATGGAAACTGGGCTAACAAAAGTTGTCCAGTCTTTGTGAAACACTGAATGGACATGTACTTAAATGCAAAACTGCTTTTTAATATATATTAAAATATTTTAGTTATTAGATGACTATAGTTCTTTGCATTTTGTCAGATTTGGTCTGCATTGCAATTTTAACAAAGCAAAATAAACTACTATGTTAGCAGTAAGTTAACGTTTTAGAAGTCGAGATGGTTTAGGAGGAGCATCGTATTCGCTGGCATCAGATAATATTAATACCCCATGAGAATAAAATGAAAAGAGTGGCTCAGATGCTCAAACGATCACCATCAGAGGGATCCAAATGTCCCAAGAACCTCCAGAGCAAAGCTGTCCCCCCAAACGCCATCTCTGAGGATGGAGCTCTTCGAGAAGATCCCAGTGATGATGGTAAATCAGCTTTTATTGCTTAGATATGTCATACAGTACAGGAGCCTTTTTAGGTCCTTCTGAAGTATTAAAGTCGTTTTTACAAACTCATTCAACAAGTGGATGTTTCTTCAACTTTGGGTACTTCTGCATCCTAGGGGTTGATTTTGATCAAAACTTACTGATTTCACTATGCCTTCATTATTTCTGTTTTTGTTTTGTTTTTCGGATTACTTTTATGTAATAGATTTTCTTGTTTTACTCTTATCTCAGACCTTTTACTCTAAAACTATGGAACTCCATCAGTAAAATGTTAATTATTTCTTATTTAAAAGAAGAGTAAAAGTGAAATAAGCATTAATCATTTTAATATTTATTGTGTGAAAATATCCTCTTTGTTCAATTATAATGATTTTCACCAGTATTTTTCAATGTCTGCAGTTTGTATTGTGTCACTCATTTACACAAACATCTACTCATAGAAAAAAGGCCATATACGGGGGCAAGATATATCACAGAAGACCTGATCAGGAGATTGGCTAAATGTGAAAATTTAGGCCTTGTGCGGACTCTGGATTTGTCTACATCTACAGGAAGTGACAAACAGTTTAGGGTAAGATTTGGACATTATCTGGTTAATGCTCCGTGTGAGAGGTAACATTAGAGGTAATATTTCTGTGTGTGTTTTTATTTTTTTAGTATATTGAAAAGTGTGAGCGCTTACACGTTCTCAACCTCAGTAACAACAGAATCGAGAAAATCGAGAAACTAGAGAAACTATGTCAATTACGGGAACTCCACCTTTCGAGTAACAGGATACGGTAAGAATGTGACATTTGTCTTTTCAGTCTTGTCACAGATTGAAATACAATGTTCTAAAGGCCAATGCAAGCTTTGACGTTTATATTTGATTTATCTACAGAAAAATTGAAGGTCTAGAGCACATGACAAATCTTCAGGTTCTGAATTTGTCCTTCAACAACATTGAACATCTTCCAGTTTGGATGGCAAAGAAGCTCAGATCTCTTCATACTATACATCTACAGAGAAACAAGATATTCTCAGTAGGTACAATTATGTGTTTAAAACAGCCAATCAACAAAAAAAGTCCTCGAAACAGATTTTTTTTAACAAAACTAAACAAAATTGCATTGTTTTTCCTCACCCTCATGTCATTCCAAACCTGTATAACTTTCTTTCTTCTGTGGAACATAAAAAAGATATCACAATGTTTTTCATTGAATGTTTTTGTCAGTACACTGAAAGTCAAAGGGCACCAAACTGTTTGGTTACCAACTTTCTTCAAAATATCTCCTTTTGTGTTCGGCAGAATAATAAAAAAAGTCATATAGATTTGGAAGTAAGGGTAAGTAATGACAGAATTTTCAGTTTTGGCTGAACTGTTCCTTTAATGTCATATATTTCACATTAAAAGTAAATCACTGATATTTAATTTTTGTTCATGCACATTTATGTTACTAGCAACATTCTCTACATTTGTGACCTAGCTTAATGAGATAACTAAACTGAAGCCCCTGAAGAACCTGACGAGTCTGACATTAGCAGAAAACCCCATCTCCAGCCTGCCCCATTATCACCTCTTCCTAATCTTCCATCTGAGGTCACTGGAAATGTTGGATGGACAACCAATCAGTCCACAGGAAAGAGAGCAAGCACATCAGCGCTTTCACATGGGTACACCATCTCATCTTCATATTTGATCTTCTTTTGTGCTTTTATAATCTGTATAGTGCTGTTCTTACAGAGGAAGTGGAGCGCTTTGAGCAAGAGCTAGAGATGAGAGCTGAAGAGATTGCACAGCTTCAGAGAGAGCGGACCACAGCACTGGAAGAACTAGAGCGGCAGGAAACGCTCAACCAAAACCTGAGGCAACAGCATCAGGAACAACAGCGGAGCCGTGAGGAACTCCGGAGAGAACTTGACACCAAATCTGAACTGGTGGGTGATGGAGTCTTCACTGTCATCAACCACAGTGTGAATAGGGTTGACCATTTTGTCCTCTCATACAACTGTAATATCACATGGTAACAATATTTTAATTTCAGGGGCAGGGCATTCCTTAGGCAGGAACACCTAAAGAAAAACGTCTTTTTAAAGTCAAATGAAATATTATGCTTTTTACATGCACTGGTCAATTTGGAGATTTTGGGCAATTTTGCCTCCATAACATGACTAGTGGAAAGAAAAGTAACAATTACAATATCTTTCTATATAGGCTGTTTCTATTAAAAAAAATGTATCATGCACTGAGCTGAACATTGCCACTTCGGTAGCACTTTTATACACCAGACTTTCCATTTTTTACAGAGATGCCAATCCCATTTATTTAAATTACACAACATTTTTTTATGGGTTGTTACAGCATTTTCTGATTTATGATAAAAAGTGAAAGGAGGTGTCCAAAACCTTCTCTGTGAAACCTTCAGCGCTTATATTATTATTATTATCATTTAGCAGACGCTTTTATCCAAAGCGACTTACAAATGAGGACAACAGAAGCAATCAATTGTAGTATTAAAACAACTAAAAACAGATCCAAAACTAAAAGCTGAAACTTTATAAATACCACCTATACACATTTTAAAAATAAAGAAATGAAATAAAAATGACAAATGCATACAACAAAATTTCAAAACTTAACATTTAAATGAAAAACAAAAAAAATAAAGCTAAAAACAATTAAAAATATTAAAGAACAAAAGGTATAAGAGTATAATAATGATTCTAACATAACACTAAACACCAAAAAAACAACAACTATATATATGTATGTACAACCATACACATACACACACATACATACATACATATATATACATACACATTTATAAATTCAATATATATATATATATAATTTTATTTCCATTTAGTTTGTTGAAGTATTAAAATAACTCTTAATAAACTTAAAAAACTTAATAAAAGACCTATACAGACATAATAAATTCAGACATTATTTAACTAAAATTAAAATAGATAACAAATACAAATCATGACAGTATAGTTTATCAGTAATCCTAAGAAATAACACTGCCAAACACACATGCTAAAAACAACAACTTATACATAGTAAGAAATGGTTATAAAAACTGAAACAGAAGTGAAACAAGTAGTAGAAAAGAGGAGAAATAAAAGTGATACTTATATCCTTTGCCGGTGTCCCAGCCCGGTGGAGTCTCACGGTAGAGTCGATGGTCTTTACACTCTTCGGTCATCACATGAGGAGGCCTTCACACAACAAGCTTTTTTTTATACCCATCTAACAAAATACGTATTAATATATATATTTATTATTATATATATTTATTCTTTTGTCATCATTTGTAAGTCACTAAATGACTAAATGTAAGTGTAAATATGTCAACAACATGAAACAGGAATTTTGAGCCAGGCTTTATCAAATGTTTAGATTTCTGTTCTGGAAATGTTTGCAAATTAATGCATTAGATAATGTACATATTTAATTAGATAATGCCTCATTTGCATATTCTCATAACATTCCAGAAAAAGTCTAAAAAAAACAGTTGTCTTTATGTACTGCGATTAATCAACTGGGGAGGTGTTGTGATATCTGTTAGTTAAAATATTTGCCCTATTTACCTGTGGTGTCTTGCCTTAAAGGGATAGTTCCCCCAAAAATGAAAATTCTGTTATTAATTACTCACCCTCATGTCGTTCCAAACCCTTGAGTAATTAATGACAGAATTTTCATTTGGGTGAACTAATCCTTTAATATACTGTCCTGGTGCTATTATGCACAGTTCATCACTGCATATTGATCCAAAGAACCAAAGAAAAAATTATATTCTCTTTTTCCTTCATCAGAATTGAATAACTTGCTCTATATCTGAAACATCTTGACTAATTATGGAAATAATGTTAGCGAAAATAATTTAATGTTGACTTTAATCTTTATCTTCCTTGTGTCTGTTTTCAGATTATTTTCCAAATCTCTGTGCTCACAAACTCACAGTGAGCCCAGAGATTCACTTTCCAAAATTTCCCTTTCCTGTCTTTTCTAGACAATTTCCTGTTCAGCACTCTCTTCTCACTTCATTCTTTTGTCACCTGCTCTAAAGGTACTTTGTGAATGGTGTTGAAAATTATTTTGTGTGCGTGTGTGTGTGCGTGTGTGTGTGCGTGCGTGTGTGTGTGTGCGTGCGTGTGTGTGTGTGTGTGTGTGTGTGTGTGTGCTGTTGCTTCATTAACCATCTGTTTAAACAGAACTTCTCTGAGAGCCTGCATTCGGAAAAAAAGAACAGAAGCTGTTCAATCTATTAGAACAGCAAATTCATTCTAATTGCTTCACTGCACTGTACAGTATTCATTAATTCATTAATTTATTTATTGTTAACAATAAAATTTAATTACAGGAATATAATCTACCAGTCAAATGTTTTGAATAATTAAGTTTTTTCTCTTGTGCTTACCAAGGCAGCATTTATTTGATCAAAAATATAGTAAAAAGTAATGTGAAATATAAATACAATTTAAAAGAATGGTTTTCTATATGAATATGTTGTAAAATGTCATTGATTCCTATGTTGGCAAAGCTATTTTTTCTATATCCTTCAAACTTTTCCTTTCCCTGCTGATTTATTTTAATTTTTTTGTATATTTCACTCCTGTGAATTTACATAAACTGTTTGCATGCCTTCTACTGTCTCTTCTCTTCATTCCTTCCACATCATACTCCTCTGCTGGATTCTCTCTGTCAGGTATTCACATGTGCCCCACCAATCACTGTATGATGTCAACATTGTGTTCTCCTGTCCTCTCAGGTGTTCACTTTAGAGAGCGATGTTGATGGTATGGCATTGTTATGTTCTTTAGCATGTTTCTGTGGTTTTTGCACGTATGCATTCTAAATGAATGAAAATCTTAAAATATCATTCATTGTTTTGTGTATTTCCATGAGTATAACGGTTTTGTATTACACGTATCCTTAAGATGCAATCTCATTCTGAGCTGAGAGGTTTGCAGTGAAGTGTGGCTGATGTGTTTTATGGTGATATGTAAAGTGTTGTGTTTAAATAAGCTCTTTCTTATTACACAGCTGAAGCAGAAAACAGTGGAGTTGACCCGGGCCTGTCAGAAACACTATGAGCTTGAGCAGGATTTGGCTTTTCACAAAATAGATGCCAAGTTTGAACCGCTTCCGTTTTATCCAGATCCTGTAAGTATTTGCTTTGATTTAATAATAACTAGAGCTTTGGATAGATAAAAATTGACAACTCATTATGATTTTCTTTTTTGTGTTAGAGGGATTAATTATAGTTTTTTTTAATTGGTCTATAAATTTATACTACTGTTCAAAAGTTTAGGGTTGAAGTCTCTTATGCTTACCAAGGCTACATTTATTTGATCAAAAATACTGTAAAAACAATAATATTGTGAAATATTATTACAATTTTAAATATAATGTAATAGTGTAACTATATATACGTTTTCTATTTTAATATATTTTATATGCAATTCAAGTCTTCAGTGTCACATGATCCTTCAGAAATCATTCTAATGATGATTTAGTGCTCAAAAACATTTCTTCTTATCATCATACATAAATCTTAATGACCTTAAACTTTTAACTGGTGGTGCATCATTCAAAATGTAGTATATGAAGTTTTAATTGATTCATTTCCACTTTTAAAACAAAATATGTTATAATAATATCGGATTATTGTCATCGCAAGGCTTTAACTGTGTTACATTCTGATTCGTTCATAGGTGACATTTCATACATTTGATCTTTGATGATTAAATTCTGAAATACAGAAGCTTCAAATTATTTTAATTTAGTCCTAATAACAACAATAGCGGATTTCTTTATTGGCATTTCTCCAAGAATGTCCATTTAACTATATCATACAATGCTGATTTGTGTATGGCAGGATTATATTGAATTTTAGAGAGATTATTCTCTTTGTTGTTCAGGAGGTGGAGGTAGAGAACCTTTCTAGCGAGAGTCCATACATAGGAAAGTCTCGTCAGAAAAGGAACATCACATTTCCATCAGAGACGGATAGCATGGGTGCACAAAACCAGCAGCAGCCTGCCTCTGCGGACCTGAATGAGACAGACAGCCCAGGAGAACATGACATGTCCAGACATGCTCATCTTAAAGGTACAAAGGTTCAAGGGCACTGTGCCCTCATATTATATTAAAGGCTCTAAATAGATTCATAAAATAATAATATTTGTATATTACACATGCTATTGCATTTTTTACCCTCTTTACTTAGAACAATCTGTAGTTGTTTGCTCTTATTACCAGTGCTACCAACAAATAATGAAGGAAATTTTCCCTTCCTTTTTGGTGGCCGCTGTAATATCCACATCTCTGCACTTTTGCTAATGCATCGGTGTTCTTTTTTGTTTTGGCTTTTGATTTTTGATGTTTTGTGTATTCATTTTAGCTGTGGAGCAATTACAGCAGTTGCATAAAAAAATTGAGGTAAAAGAGCAACAGATCCTTAAAGCCAGTGAAGAGCTCCGGCAGCTAGAGGAGACAGTTTCTCAGAGACGGGTGAGATGTTCCCCCTTAAACAACTTCTGTGCATGGCTTTAAAAAAAAAAAAAAAAAAAATGCCTCTAGCAGAGCTGTACTTGAGAGTCTGTACGATTTCCTCTGATCTAAGTAAAAATTGATGGCAGAGTCCACATTCAGATTCATTTTTAATTATTTAATTTATCTATGTTGATTTGCTCATAGATCTGTGAGGCTGAGAAGGATCAGCTCAGACAGGAGCTTCAGAGGAGGATACAGAGGCTGGGAGAGATGAGAGGAGAGATGGAGGCTATGGAGAGGCAGCTGGAAGGGCTGAATGCTGAGAGGAACCAAGCCCAGGAGGAAATGGACCAGCTGCAGAATCTACTGCACAGCCTGGATCCCAGTGACCCCAGACATGTCAGTAACACTCATGCCTGAACAGCCTCATGAAAACAGTTCTCATGAGGATTATAATTTCCATAACATAGTGTAACATAAGAGTTCAATAAATAAATGGTTTTATAACAATAATTGCTAAAACAATTATTAGTAATGCAATTTATTAGCCTTCGCTGAACATTGTAAACATCCTTTTAAATTTACAGTATAAAAAGCAGTGGTCACTAGAAATTTGCTGTAAAAATGTTTTATTATAGAGCTCATCAAAGTATGTATCATTATTTATGAACTGATGTAATGATAATATACTAACATACTTAAACTATATACATCTTCTTTGTACTGTATACAGATTCAACAATACAGATGGCCACATTATTAAGAATTAAGGTTAATTTTATTGGACATTTTTAAAATAATGGCTAATTAATCTACACAAAGTCAAATAGCACCAGTGTGTAAATGCAAGTACATGCCACTAAAATAATGCAACGAATATTAATTAAACAAAATAAAATGTATTCAGACATTAATACTTTTATTAAACAAGGACATATTAAATTGATCAAAAGTGATGGTACAGACAAAAAAACACACAAAAAAAACATTTCTTTTTATATGCATTTTACAATATTATTGTTTTTACTGTATTTTTGATTTAAATAAATGCAGTTTTGGTGAGCATAAGAGAGTACTTTCAAAAACATTCAAAAATCTTAATCTTACAGACCCCAAACGTTTGAACGGTAGTGTACATGTAAAGACAGTATAATATCAAATGTTTAATGTCATTTATACTTTTTGCATGCAAATTAAAAAAAAAAATGCATACATTGGTGAGGAAGTTTAAGCATTTTTTATATTTCACATTATACATCTATATTTCTGTCAAAATTGCTAATATTTTCGTAGGCTGTTGCTAGACAACTAAAATAGAATTTGGCTAATGTACATTGCAAGCTTGTCTGTATTTGCTATTTTACCATAGTTGAAATGTGAAATCTTGTTGATAAATATGCTTAAAAGCAAATATCGCATTGTACAGTTAATGGCATATTTATACATTTTGAAATGTTAATAGATATGGGCAAGAACCTGTTTTCTGCAGGAATAATAGTTACACATTTCTGCAATAGATGTTTCTGGTTACGTCACAAAATTATTTGCATGACTGTAAAGTGTTTTATTGTCTATGTATGTTGTGTTTATACCATAAGCCTCTGAGCTATTCAGATGTTTTATTCATATGTGAGACCTTTAGTTTATTTGTTATATAACAACAAAAAATGCACGTCTTCCTGTTTTCTGTTTAAGAAAATGTTTGGCATGCAAACAGTGTAGAACAAAATGAGGGTAAAATAACTGATGTGTTGTGGAAACTCCCAAACAACAAAGGTGTATAACAAGATTAGGTTCTCTATGGAATTAATCATCACTAACCCATGATGCTCAGCAACGAGTAGCAGGCATATAAAATGAGGCTCTTGTCTCTTTAAGAAAGAAGAGAGTACTTCTGTCCTGGGAAATCTGTTGATGCTGTGGGTGGAGACAGAGAGGTTACTTACTCCCACCCGGCCACAGACACAGTCACTGATTGGCTGAGGCCGCCGAAAGTTTCCTGTGTTGATTCAAAGAGAGTTGAGAGGAGGGTGGAAAGAGTGCAGGCATAGAGGAGGAGGGGGCTTCTTTTAGTGATAGTTGGAGTCCATGGAAGTTAAGAGCAAAAGCTAAAAGAGACAGGAAATGTTCTCTTCCTGCACAAGGAGCCCCTGTTACTCCTCGTGGGGCAGCAACATGAGAAAAATGGATATATAGAGACAGAAAGCTATAGTAAGTACCCCACTGGGGTCAAGGAGGGGCTCATGGGAGGCTGCTGTCATACTGTTGCAATTTGGGGCTTGTAATGTTGTTTGTAGAAGTGATTATTGGTATCTAGCATCATTGAACATGACTTAATTTTTAAAGTTGATCATTACAGTATGATGTTTCATGATTGTTGTATATTTTCATTGTTTAGAACCGGAAATTGCAAAGGCATTATGTCATCAGAGTTTGCTGGCTTTCATATTTTATGACAGCAGTGGACAAAAACAATGCACAGTATTAAATTAGTAAACCACTAGATAAATCTGTATACTTTTGTAATCTTTATTTATGAATAGTGGTGCTTTAAAGTTTTAAAGCAAACTTGCTAATGAACAAGGCGTCGTTTAAAATAATGTTTAATGAAAGTGTTACATTTTCACTTTGAGATCATTTTTCGTTGGGAGGGAAGAGGAAGTGATTGGGTTGAGAAGTAACAAATGCAGAAGTCCAAGACTGTCCCTGCGTTCCAATTTACGTCCAGTTCACATACTGTTTGGATTGCTATTTTAGGTGGATATACTGGCAGTACACTGCAAAAAAATCATATTTTTCATAAATTGTAAGTTAAATAACAAAAAAAAAACTTAATACTTAAAATTTTCTATTTAAATTCAATTTGTTTGTAATTAATTGTAATATTAACTAGCAATTTCTCACTGAAGATTGTTTACATCAATATTTTCAGTGTAGATGAATTGGGAAACAGGGTATCTGACGTTTTCTTTTTTGACTTCTGTGATTTGTATCAGAGTGATTTGAAGAGACTGAGGATCAGTGATCAGTCTAGATCAGTTTTAAATATGTTAATAATTAATTAAACCTAGTAGTTTTTAGATTTTCTACAAGAAATGTGAGGGTCTTTGCAAATGATAGTCACATCCAGGATGCTAGGATGTTGCTATGTTGTTGAAGTTGTGGACTAATGTAAAAGATTTAAAAGATTATTAAAACTTTTTTGTTATCATTACGTGTTATAGTTATAATCCTTGGTATAAATGGGCCTTAAAGGGATAGTTCACCTAAACATGAAAATTCTGTTATCATTTACTCACCCTCAAGTTGTTTCAAACAGGTATGACTTTCTTTCAGCTGTTGAACACAGAAGCAGATATTTTGAAGAATGTTGGTAACCAAACAGTTGACAGTAGCCATTGAAAAATACTGAAAAATAGTTAAAACATATATGAAAGCCAGTGGTTACTCTCGTCTGTTTGGTTACCACCACTATTCAAAATATCTGATTTTGTGTCTCAAATCAATCAATCTTAAAATTATTTACATTTAGTTATATTAACATAATGTTAATAAAACTAAAAAACCCAGTAACATTATAGATGTACAAAATTAAACTGATATTTTAATAAACCCATATTTTTGAGTACTTATTTTTATTACAAAAGAAGTACCAAAGATACATATCAGCTTAGTTTTGAGAGTTATTGAGTTAGACATCTTGGACAAAGAGGGGCCTCAGAGTCAAAAACCAGCAGAATTGATCATGTAATAGCACCCTATCCCAACTCTCTCTGCTATCGCTCCTGCAGGCCCATGTGAAGGCTCAGTTGTCCAAGAAGACACAGCTGCTGGCCATCATGAGCAGAAAGCACCAGGAACTGGAGAGCAGGCTGGATGACATGATCACACGCATCCACAAGGAGACACAGGAGATCAAAGAACTAGAGCAACAACTTACTGACGGTCAGCAACTTTTTTTAAATATTGTTTTTTAACCTTAATAAGATAAAGATAGCCTTTGAACCAATATAAACTAATAAATACGATATTTTAAAATAATCAAATAAGCAGAAGAAACCACTCAACTCTTTCAGGTCAGATCGCTGCTAATGAAGCACTCAAGAGTGACCTGGAGGGCATCATCGCAGGTCTTCAGGAGTATCTGCAGGGGGTGAAGGACCAAGCTCGAAGAGCCCAGTTAGATTGCAGGCGTCTGCAGAGGGAGAAAGACGCTCTGCAATGCCTCCTATGTGAGAAGGAGCAGCAATGCACACAGCTGCAGAAAGAAGCTCTGAGTGCTAAAAGCGCACAGGAGGTTGGAGGCTGTTTCTGACATAACAGTTTGCCACTCTGTAATAAGTCAAATCAACGTGATCACACTGTTTGATTTGTTCTAGGAGCTGCAGCATCAGCAGCAGGAATTGGAGGATCTGAGGAAGGAGAATGAAGAGCTGAAGCAGGCTCAGGGGCAGGTCAGTGAATATGAGGCAGAGCTGGAGACTCAACTGCAGGAGAGAGATACTGAGGCCACACAACTGAAGGAGGAGCTGGGCAGACTGCATCGACTAAGTCAAGTAGGATATATCTTCATTGATTTTTTCATATTCATGCATAACATATTATTATTTTTGTAATGGCATAGTTCACCTAGAAATAACAAAAAAAAATTCTGCATCAAACCTTTTTTTAAAGGGGACCTATTATGTCCCTTTTTACAAGATGTAAAATAAGTCTCTGATGTCAGTGTGTATGTGAAGTTTTAGCTCAAAATACCCCACAGAAAATTTTCATAGCTTGTTAAAATTGCAACTTTTTGGGTATGAGCCAAAACGTGCCATTTTTTGTGTGTGTCCCTTTAAATGCAAAAGAGCTGGTGCTCCGGCCCCTTTTCAGAATAGAGCGGAGCTTCAAGAGCGAATTTCAATTCAAAAAATGTGGAAGAGTGAATGAGATTTTCGGTGAATAAGTAAAGTTTTAGTCTGTTCCTCACACATATGGCATTAGACAACTAGCGACATAATACACTAGTAGTATTTTAGTGAACTATCCTTTTAACATTTGCATTTTATTGGCATTTACATCCGCAGATGGAGCACTCTGCACTGCAGGTAGAGTTGCAGAAAGAAAGACAGGCAAAAGAAAATGCTTTGGCACAGATGCAGTTGGCTGCCGACAGAGAGCTTGAGAAAACAGAGCTTCTTCAACAGGTCAACACTCTCCAGGTGTGTTACTGCACAACAGACTTCATACCAGAATAATAAAGCTCTGTCAGACTTTTTCCTCTATTGCAAAGAGAGGATTCTTGGAAAGACCAAAGGTTGCTCCACAGAAATACAGACACCCTTCACTCATTCCCACAACTCTTCTCACAGCCTGTAAAAAATGTGTGCTGTACATTCTGCTGTTGTTGATGTATGAGAATCATTCAGCCTCCAGTAAGACTCACATCTTTGATTCCCTGGCTGAAAATGTCTTTCACAGGAGCAAAGAGACAGTCTTAAGGAGAAGGTGGATGCTCTTCAGTGTGATTTGGAGCAGGTTAGGGAGGAGCTGCTTTGCCCGGAAAGTGTGGCTAAATATTTAGGAGAGCTGAGAAGAGGCATAGCTACAGGACAAGAGATACTAAGGTATTATAGATTCTTAATGTATATTTTAGCAAATTAAAATAAGTGGACTGTGTGGCTACAGATGTGTCTATCAGATGGTGATATGTCTTTGTTTATCTGTCCTGTTTCAGCTTTGAAGAACTTGAAGAACCAGTGAATAAGAAATTCATGGAGCTACAACAGGAGGTGCATTATGTGGTATCTGCTGCTCAGAGAGATAGAGACGAGGCCCAGCGCTGTCATGAGAGACTTGCTGGAGAGATGAGTTCGCTCAGAGAGAGACTCAGGAAGTACCAAGAAAGATACCAGGGTCAGGTGAGTAGATGTTGAGGAATTCAAGTAATCATTATTTGAAATAGATTTTTCAGTTACATTGCCATTTCTAAAGCTCACATATTCCAGTATAATAACTAAATATTCCATTATAATGTCTTAGTATAAAGTGATGCTGATCTCCCTGTGTTTGATTCCAGCAGGCAGCAGAGAGACGGGGTGAGGAGGTGGAGCTCCATAGATTGAGGAAGGAGCTGGAAGATGCTCATGAACAGCAGTACTTGATGCTGCAGCGTTTAGAGGAGACAGAAATGGACAGGGACCATCTTCTTGCTGAATTAGAAGAACAAGATAAAGAGGTGCCAGAATGAGAGTGATATATATTTTTTATTTATTTTTCTTTCTACCTCTTTGATTTTCTTCTATTTTTGATCAGTTTCTGAAAATTCTTTGGCTTATCGGTTCTTCCAGTCTGGCGGCACAGCCAGTCAATCTCTTTTTCCTGTCTACGCAACCTATTTATTTCTGTCCCAACCTGGTCCAGCTCAGTACTGTGAGCCATGAGAATTTTCTTTAGCCCTCCTCCTCCCCAGCACCACCTGTCTAGATGTACTACAGGGTTCTCCCTGCTTTACTTTGAAGCAGGGGTATGCATACTAATCCCTGGAATTCTGAGTATTTTTTCTGTTGCCAGTAGCAGTAGCATAGCAGATCCATTCCTTTCAATAAGTGTTCAATATATTTAAATAATGAGTTTTCATTTTTTCATATAATTTCAAAGATTTAATCAAATGCAATGTTTAGGGAACTTTAGCAAGGAACAATTTTTTTTTTTACTCTTGGAACCTATGGAAACTGCATGAGTTACCAGTGCCATTATAGAAATGCCATGATTAATTTATTCCACAATAGAGTGTATTAACATGTATTTTACTTTGGATATTGCTTTAAGCAGCTATGTATTTAAAAGCTTGTTGTTTTTCTAGGTGAAAGCTGAAGAGAGCCAGACTCAGGAGCAGCTAGAATCTCTCAGTCTGGAGTTGCAGGCGCTCAGGAGCTCTTTTTCCTCTGCTGACAGAATGGCTGCCCAACAGCTGACTGCAGCAAAGGACAAACTTCACTCTCTTCATAGCACCATAGAGAAAATACATCAGGAGAGAGCAGTGGTAAGACAGGGCAGACTGCTTGAGGTCTTTAGGGGCCAATATCAATGTGAGAGAAGTTCACTGATGATGATCTGCTTATATGTGTGTAGAATGCAGAGGAGTTACAAAGCACCAGGATTCAGGCTGCCCAGGCCATTCAGGACTTGGCTAATGCTGAAGCAGAAATCGAGGTTCTCCAGAAGCTTTTGAGAGACAGGGTAATGTGTCTGCTCAGAATCTGCTCAGACTTCAGTCTTATCTGCATTTCCACATTCTGAGGATGACTGTCCCTGGTGGAGGTCACTCTGAACTTTCCAACTGGTTGTGATGTAGATAGGAGATAGTGTTGGATATAGTGAAACGGTGGCTTTAGTTTATTAATGTACTGTTTCCATCTCTATATGTTAATGCATGGTTTCTTGTTTCTATAGGTTCACGAGACAGATGGGAATCTCCAGAGTGTCCCAAACTCTAGTATTCTACAGCAAGAATTGGACAGATTAAACCAAACCTTGAAAAGACAACAGGCCCAAACCAAACATCTCAGAGATCAACTAGCACAAGCCAAAGAAGGTTTGTTTACCATCTTTTCACAATAACTCCTCAAACCACCCTAGCATCATGGTGGCATGTTTTGTGGGCAAAAACCATGCACATTTCCTTCAAGGCTAAAATGGGTCTTGTTATATATTGTGGTTTGTTTAGCTAACAACATAAATCTAGATGAGCTTCTGGAAGAGATTGGAGCACTGAGGGAGACTCTTCTACAGCAGAATAACTTCCTGTCCAGTTTAGGAGATCCCCTGCCAAACACGGGATGTTGGTACTATGTCCCGTCAAACCAAAATGTAAGAAACATGTTTTTTAGCATGAGAAAAAGAATGCACTTGTAAATGCCAGTTTTTTATTGCAATCAGCATGCTTTTTTGTCCTCAGGCCCCTAGTTTTGGATCTCAGGGCACACAAGATTCAGGACTGGACTCTGTGCACCCACAGTCCCCTGAGAGAGGCCGGCGGTCCAAGCACAGAGCACACAGGGAAAGAAGACCTGTTAATGGCGGATACTGGATCTATTCCCCCCATCCGCACAATCATGGAAAGAGAGGCAAGTGCCATGGAACCCCAGTTCAGAGTCTTTCTCTCCAACGTCTTCAATATCATGTCAGTGCTATAATATCTGTCCTTGTGTCTCTTCAGATGCACAGATGGGCAGAGACAGTGGAAGAGAGAGCGATATAGAGAGGGTGTCTGGGACACGCTTCATGCCTCCATCAGTCTCTGCTGGATTTACTCTACCTGATGGTACTTCTTTTCCTCCTGGTTCATTTATCTACAATCACCCTACGCCTGGACTTCCCATTGGCTCAAGTACAGTCCTCTATGGGCCGCCCCCTGATGGAGCCAGGCTGATGTACGGACCTCCACCTAGCAATGTAACTATTCCTCTGGTGCCCAGTGGGACGCTGCACTGTAATGTGCCCGGACATCAGGACTTGGTATGAGATATGTAGATTTCAATTGTTGAGTTGCGCTACAATGTTACACTGCATTACATAATTTTAATGTACTGTATAAATGTTACAAATTATATTCTAATATTAATCAGATTTTGGTCATATTGCAATTATGTGTGCTATACTTCAAAAGTTTGGGATCAGTAAGTCTTTTTTTTCCAGCAAGGCCGAATTAAATTTATGAAAAGTTACATTAAAGACATTAATTATGTTGCAAAATATTTATATTTTTAATGCTGTTGAACGTCTGTTCATCAATGATAATAATATGAAATGCACCAAATCAGCATATTAGTGTATTTTCTCTGGATATTTTCTTGTCAACTTCCATAGATTTATTTCAAAAACAATTAAAAATCTTACTAACCCCAAACTTTTGGTAGTGTGCATTTAAATGTCCATTATTTTCAAGATAAGTAGTGTTGGTTTGTGTTTCAGGAGCGCGATCTGAAGAAGGCAGAGCATAGGCTGAAACAGGAGTGCACTGATAGAGCTCACAGTGATAAAGAACAGCAAGCACTTCAAGAAAAAACAGCAGACCTACAGAAGGAAATTAAACGCCTGCGCAGGACTGTCCACAGACTGCAGCGCCACATGTTAGTCAACACCAGTATATCTTAATCAATACTTAATGTAACACACTACTCCACTGAAATGCACACAACATATGTATAAAAGTATCCCATACCTTTCTGTATTTGTTTCTTTAGGAGTGGGCTGGAAGGCTCCTTATCACATGCAGAGGAGGAGCAGTGTGTTCTGGGAGAGGTGGTGTGTGTGGAGAAGACCCTGCTGAAGCGCAGAGCAGAGCTCAGAGAGGCTGACAGGCTGCTGCTAGAGGCTGAGACAGAGCTCAAAGACACTCGAGCCAAGGTCTGACAATAGGTTCTTCAGTGTTGGGGAGTCACACTACTAACTTCACTACATTTTTCAGTACCAAGACAAAAGCGCAATATAGCTTGTCTTCTCTCTCTTCCTTCACATTTCTGTCAGTTCTCCAGTATCATATATAATAATATATTCAATATATTTTTGAATTAGTATCCACCTTATTTTTCAACGTGGAAGTAAGCCGTTTTCTGTGAATTTGCAAGACTTCTGGTTCATTAGCCACTGCAGGGAAATAATGAGAAGAATAACAATGTGTAGTAAATGGTAAAGCTGTTTGCACTACATATCATTGTGTTCATAATTAAGATAATTCATTATAATAATATGGTAAGACACACAAGTTTGCAATATCAAGCAGCAAGACAAGCTGTTCTGTACAGCTAAAAATAGTTGGAAGCAAATGACACAGGAAGCCAGACACTTTGAATTTATAAATGGCCACACCCGCTCTTACGGGAAAAATAAAGTGGATATAAATTATTTAAATTAAAGCTTTTAATTTTTTAGTCTATATATTTGTCTATATTTATATTAGTTTATGCACTACCATTCAAAAGTTGAAGTAGTAAGGGTTAGTAAGGATGTATAATAAATGTGTGTGTGTGTATATATATATATATATATATATATATACAAATACAATTACAATTGTTTTCTACATTGATAATGAGATCATGTGACTCTAAAGGATCATGTGTCACCAAAGACTGCTGACAGGTAGTGGCTGCTGAAAATTCAGCTTTGCCATCACAGAACTAAATGACTTAAAGTATGTTAAAATAGAAATTAGTTAAATAGAATATTAGTTAATAGAATAAATTGTAATAATATTTCACAATATTACAGCTACATTATAATACTTCATTGTAATTATCTTCTCTTTGTTACTAGCTTGTAGTGTAAACAACTATTTATTTAAAAGAGTAGCTTGAGTACTGTTAGCTTTCCCAACACTGGTTTTCCTAAATATATACATCATCTATAAGAAGATGCTAATGATGCAATGCATGTGTGTTTGCAGACTAAAGAGAGCTTGCAACGCTACAATGAGGCCAGGAGGCGAGTGGAAGAGACAGAACGAGAGCTGGTGGAGATGGAACAGAGAGCTCAAGAAGGTGCCACACAGCTGGTGCAAACCAGACAACAGCTCAGGTTAATACAACAACAGAAAATTTCTCAATCTGAATCCTTAAAGCTGCGTGTAATTTTACGTATATGTTGTTTTTGGCACCAAACAGAATTGTGAAAATAATGACTGATTCGAAAAGGTTTACCAAACAATTTTTCCATCTGCCATTGTTCAGAATAAAAGGTAGCGCAGTGGCAGTGTTGAAGGGACCACATTTTGGGAAAATCAACCTACAAATTGTCTACTTTTAAATGAAGCTTGGCAGCAGCTTTTTAGGCTGTTCTGTGAGAGTTTTGTTTGAGTTAGAGAATTACTACGAAAATTGAGACTTGTAAATGTACTTCTGCAGGAATCTTCAAGAGGAGGTAAAGGAGCTGCAGAAAAGAAAACAGGACCAAGAACACACTCTACACGAAGTAGATAAGGTCCTCGCATGTCAAGATTCAAAGTTTCAAGAAGTCAACAGAAAGCTGGAGAGAGCGACTGACAGGTGTGACAATTATCATTTTTGTAAGTCTCTAAATGCAGGAAATGTCTCTCCACTGAACTGTCTGTCTCTTCTATATAGACTGGAAACTGCTGAGAAAGAGTTCAGAGAGACCCAGAGCCTGGAGGTGAAACTCTTGCAGAGCTGCAGAGAGACAGAAGACTGTCTAGCACAACGCAAAACAGAGCTGGACCAAGCCAGCGCTCAGGTAACAATTAAGAAATTGATACTTTTATTCAGCAAAGACTGATTAAATAGATTACAAATACATATATAATGCAACAAATTACTTTGGTGGAAAAAATCTTTAAAAAGTCTATGACAGTTTAAGCAGCACAACTGTTTACAGTGTTGGGGAATTGACAGTTAAAACCCATGGACCAGGTATGATGAACAAAGAAAAAAAAATGATTTCTAAAGGATCACGTGACACTGAAGACTGGAGTAATGGCTGTTAAAAATCAGCTTTGACGCCACAGGAATAAATTAAATTTGAAAATATACTGAAATAGAAAAAATATTTATTAATATATTAAATTATATTCATTATTATATGAATAAATAATATTTATTCATATAAATAATTTTATATAAAATAATATTATTTCACAATATTGCTGTTTTATGTGTGATCAAATAAATGCAGCCATTGTGAGCATAAAAATGATTTAAAAAAGGGTTTGTGGGTTTCTTGTGTTGGGTACAGGTGCTGTTGCAGCAGGAGGAGCTCTCTTTGCTGGACAGAAAGCTGGAGCAGTGGAGAAAGGAAGAGGAAGTGTTGCGAATTAGTGTGGAGAAAAACAGGCAGGGCCTGTTGGATGTGCTCAGACAGGGAGAAGAGGATGCTCAACACTTACACCAGCGCATTCAGGTTTTTCACATGCACAAAATATTAGTGCATTGTTTAAATATCTAGGAAGTACTTTTGATGAACAGTCTGGATATGTGTAGGAGCTCCGTGTGGATGTGCATTCTCTGGCCGTGCAGAAGGGGGAGCTGGACTCTCAGCTGACCGATAAGAAAACCAGACTGGCACATTATAAGAAAGAGCAGCAGAAGGAGGAGGAAACCCTGCAGAACCTCCATTCAGCCATCAAAAAACATAAAGCAGGTCAGTTACAACAGAGTGGCCAGTTCCACATTTGGTTCAACCAATGGTGTGAGTGGAAGACGAAAGGTAGAAAGGAAGTGGGGCTGTTTGGAAACCTCTTTACTGTTGCGGTTCCATTACAGGGCTCAAAAATTAGCAGTGGCCCTCATGAGAGGGTTTCTGGTCAGTTGACGGAATAGTCACTTCCCCTGAGGGCCAATCCTTTGTTTCTACTAAAGGTTTGACATTTATTGATCGTGCTCATTTTGGTCTAGTTTTTTGTGGTATATTCACATTGTTGACAATGCAAGCAGACTTGCAACAATGAAGTAAATGTTGTGTAGCTAGATAACAAAAATGAGCTTATATATACAGGTCCTTCTCAAAAAATTAGCATATTGTGATAAAGTTCATTATTTTCTGTAATGTACTGATAAACATTAGACTTTCATATATTTTAGATTCATTACAACACAACTGAAGTAGTTCAAGCCTTTTATTGTTTTAATATTGATGATTTTGGCATACAGCTCATGAAAACCCAAAATTCCTATCTCAAAAAATTAGCATATCATGAAAAGGTTCTCTAAACGAGCTATTAACCTAATCATCTGAATCAACTAATTAACTCTAAACACCTGCAAAAGATTCCTGAGGCTTTTAAAAACTCCCAGCCTGGTTCATTACTCAAAACCGCAATCATGGGTAAGACTGCCGACCTGACTGCTGTCCAGAAGGCCATCATTGACACCCTCAAGCAAGAGGGTAAGACACAGAAAGAAATTTCTGAACGAATAGGCTGTTCCCAGAGTGCTGTATCAAGGCACCTCAGTGGGAAGTCTGTGGGAAGGAAAAAGTGTGGCAGAAAACGCAGCACAACGAGAAGAGGTGACCGGACCCTGAGGAAGATTGTGGAGAAGGACCGATTCCAGACCTTGGGGGACCTGCGGAAGCAGTGGACTGAGTCTGGATTAGAAACATCCAGAGCCACCGTGTACAGGCGTGTGCAGGAAATGGGCTACAGGTGCCGCATTCCCCAGGTCAAGCCACTTTTGAACCAGAAACAGCGGCAGAAGCGCCTGACCTGGGCTACAGAGAAGCAGCACTGGACTGTTGCTCAGTGGTCCAAAGTACTTTTTTCAGATGAAAGCAAATTTTGCATGTCATTCGGAAGTCAAGGTGCCAGAGTCTGGAGGAAGACTGGGGAGAGGGAAATGCCAAAATGCCTGAAGTCCAGTGTCAAGTACCCACAGTCAGTGATGCTGGTGTTGGTCCACTGTGTTTTATCAAGGGCAGGGTCAATGCAGCTAGCTATCAGGAGATTTTGGAGCACTTCATGCTTCCATCTGCTGAAAAGCTTTATGGAGATGAAGATTTCATTTTTCAGCACGACCTGGCACCTGCTCACAGTGCCAAAACCACTGGTAAATGGTTTACTGACCATGGTATTACTGTGCTCAATTGGCCTGCCAACTCTCCTGACCTGAACCCCATAGAGAATCTGTGGGATATTGTGAAGAGAAAGTTGAGAGACGCAAGACCCAACACTCTGGATGAGCTTAAGGCCGCTATCGAAGCATCCTGGGCCTCCATAACACCTCAGCAGTGCCACAGGCTGATTGCCTCCATGCCACGCCGCATTGAAGCAGTCATTTCTGCAAAAGGATTCCCGACCAAGTATTGAGTGCATAACTGAACATAATTATTTGAAGGTTGACTTTTTTTGTATTAAAAACACTTTTCTTTTATTGGTCGGATGAAATATGCTAATTTTTTGAGATAGGAATTTTGTGTTTTCATGAGCTGTATGCCAAAATCATCAATATTAAAACAATAAAAGGCTTGAACTACTTCAGTTGTGTTGTAATGAATCTAAAATATATGAAAGTCTAATGTTTATCAGTACATTACAGAAAATAATGAACTTTATCACAATATGCTAATTTTTTGAGAAGGACCTGTAAACAGTTTACAGTTTTAAAAGTACCAGTAAGATGTGTCAAAACTATGAACCAAGTAATTTTTTACCACCAGCAAAAGTGTTTATGAATTTATAGTTACACTTTAACTGTACATTATGTAATTTTCATCTTTATTTTTAAATAACCTTTTCTTTTTGGAAAGAAAAAATGTGAATACAACTATAAATATTTCTATCAAATCTAAAATGTATTGTAAATATAAAACAAATCATCTTTTGTGGTGGGTCCAGTGAAAATGTTGTCAGACCAAGTACAAATTAAAAACTACTCCAGGAAAAAGTGTTAAACAGATTACTTTTTGAACAGACTGTTCAAACTTCATTTTGTTAAATTGACAGTGGAAAAATCCATTTTTGGAAATATTGCGGTTCTTCTAATTTATGTTCTGGTGTGTGGAATTTGTGTGTGTTTAGAGTTGAAGCATGTGTTGGAAATGGTCCAGTTGGAGACAGGGGAATTAGAGGGTGTGAAGCTTCAGCATAACCAGAAACTGGACCAGCTAGAGAGGAGCCAGGAAACTCTGCTACAGGTCAGTTCTAAACATTTTACCTTCACCTGTACGGTCTGTGCTGATGATTGAAGTTAATGTTCGAGCGTCTGCTGCTCAGGTGCGTGTAGAACTGCAGCGTGTGCAGGAGGAGCTACAGGAACAGCGTGGGGAGGCTGAGAGACAGATGAACCTGCTGGAGAAAGAGAGCGCAGAGCTGCACACCCTCCAACAGAAGAGCCTTCACCTGCAACAGCAAACAGACACCGCAGTCCAAGAGAGGAGCAGCCTGCAGGAACAGTGCAGAAACCTGGAGGCCAGACGGACACATGCTCATAGGTAACGTATGGGAAATTTCTAATATTTTCTCACATTTCTTTGGCATTGTCTGAACAATCTTTCGAGATGTTTGAGTCATAATGAAAAGACTGCTGCTCAATATTTGATAGAGCTGCCACTTCATTGTTGGTTCTTTTATTATTATGTTAGTTATGATTTCAGATTTATCTTCTCCTATATGAAATATTAATCAAAATTGAACTGTGGTTGGTTTATTTAAATGTCGCTCAGTAGTTTAAGTGATCAGTTCTTGGCCAGAATCAGCAATAGCTGTTTTCATTCAACTTAACCCAGAGACCCCAGACAATAACATTGAATTTTGTAACAAGATAATAGTTTTTTTTTTTTTTACAAATGTAATTTTACTCTGTTTGTTAATGTTTTTACTCAACATTTGTGCAGTTTTTGGAGGATTTATGATATCTTTTAAATTTCTATAAATAAATAAATAAATATTTATTTCAATTACAAATTTACAAAAAAACTGCATTTTATGTAAAATTCACTTTATAAAAGGCCCAGATTTCTAACTTTCATTTATGGGGATAACATGGATCATTTTAAATGATTTAATGTATCATTTATACCCATTTTTTGGAAAATGCAGTTTTAAAATAAAAAAATATCACTTTAACCACTAGATGGCCATAGAGCTCCACTATATGCTATTTGCTATTTGAGAGACCTGAAAGATATCTTTTCACAAGTTGGATTCAGTTGGATTCATATCTAAATATTATAAAATCATAATTATAACAAAAATAAAATATTTTTTGTCAAAGTTTAGTATTTTTTGTACTGAAAAACCCCCAGTTTTTCAATAATGTTACATTATGATTAGAATCAAACCTGAACAAAATGTTACAAAGAGAAATGTTGGAGTCTTAAGATTTTATAATTTATTTCAATTATCTATTTTTAATATAATTCTACAATTTTAATCAATATTTCAGTTACTAACTGTGTGTTCATCTTCAAAAATGAACAGAAATGAACAGTTATATTACATATGAACACATGAACTGAACAGCAATAACAAGTGAGCAAATAAAGCAGTAAAAAGATAAAATTTAGTAAAAGAAATCAAATAACGAGGAACAAAAAGTGTGTGTGTGTGTGTGTGTGAGAGAGTGTGTGAGTACACATTGTCGGTGTCAGTGTCACCACTTTATATTTGTGTTGGTTCTGCATTTTGGATGATTTTATTTGACAAATTATAGCCTTACAAATGTGTGTGTGTGTGTGTGTGTGTGTGTGTGTGTGTGTGCATGTTTATGTGGTTTATGAGGACACAAATTTGTATAATGACATGGGTATGACAGAGGTATTACAATATGAAGGTGGTTTATGAGGACACTGCCTATGTCCCCGTAATTCAAAAGGCTTAAAAAACATACTAAATGGTGTTTTTTTGAAAATCTAAAAATGCACAAAGTCTCCTATGAGGGCTAAGTTTAGGTGTAGGGTTGGTGTAGGGCAATAGCACACACAGTTTGTTCAGTATAAAATCCATTACGCCTATGGAGAGTCCCAATAAACCACAAAAACCAACATGTGTGTGTGTGTGTGTGTGTGTGTGTGTGTGTGTGTGTGTGTGTGTGTGTGTGTGTGTGTGTGTGAGTGAGTTTATCAATGTGTCAGTGTCACCAATTTATTTTTGTGGTGGTACTGCATTTTGGATGATTTTATTTTACAAATGATAAGAGAACAGTTTTTATAGTCTCAAAAATGTGTTCCTCTATGTGTGTGTGTGTGTGTGTGTGTGTTGTGAGCAATATAATTTAGCATTGTGGATGTTTTTTGCATTGGTGGAAGTGTGCCACTTTATTTGTGCCATTTCTGTCGATGTGTTCTGCGTTGTTTCTGATTTTGATGATGAATTTTGTCTATTTTGCCACGAGTGTCACAAATTTTGTCACGCTAACATAAAAACAGATATCATTCCAATTTTTTTTTTTTTTTGTAGATCTAGAAAGTGTTGAGAGCCGTAGAAGGTTTCATACCATTTGGACAAAGGGAACATTTTTTAAAAATTGAGCAAAAGTCATTTGGGGTCAAAAAGACCCCGTAAACCATCAGAGAGTTAAACAAAATGAATAAAAGTTTAATTTACCAAAAAATCATTCATCCATGCCACCAGCATATTATTATTATTATTATTATTATGTCTCAGCCTAGAGGAGAGAAACATCCTGGATGAGCAAAAATGTGCTAATAAAGCATCAAGAAAACAAAGTTGACACTTCCAAGTGTTTTTTTCTCTTCATAAATATACATAAAAATACAGATGGAAATCTGGACTAGACATGTTGAAATACACTTTTTGAGGGGACACCCATTTTGTAGTGGTGTCCGAAACCAAAGTAGCCATTGAGTGTATGACCAATGTACACTAAATGGCTACAGAATACCCATAATACACTGTGAGGGCCATGCAAAATGAATTCCTGGGTATTAATTATTCAATTGTTTAATTAAGTTTTATACAAGCTATTTATAAGTTTGAGGGCATTTCATAATAGGGGCAAAATGGACAACGTTTCTGGTGGTGTGTCCAAATTTGATCATTCTTTTTCATTCAGTCCTTCTTAGTGCACTATATTTTTGGTCTGACGTAGGGACTAGTGAATGAGCGCATATGGAGTGATTTTGTACACAACCTCTGACCCTTTGAGGCTAATGCTAGCACTACTTCAGTCCAACTGTACTTAAAATTAACTGTTTAAAATTTCTAAAATGATCTAAACTTGATGGATTTCATGTTTATGGTGTAGCTTAAATAGACTGTATGGTTTTAGGTGTTTGGAAGCAACAGAGACGAGGGTAAGGACTGCAGAAACAGAGCTGCTTAGACTACAGACTGAGCTGGACAAACTACAACAGGACCAGAAACTCGCACACGATAAGCATCGGGAGATCAGCAGGGACACAGCTGCCCTGCAGCAGCAGCATGAGGGTATCCGCTCAACAGCCTTATTTTAACGTCAGATCTTATGTGATTATTTTAATAAACACACTGAAATGTTGGTTTTACCCACAGAGGAGTTGAGCAGATTGAAGAAACAGCTGGTGGAATCTCAAACTCAGTTAGATGAGATCAAAGAGGTGAGTTTACAGCAAACCACTGCATATCAAGGGGGTATTACTGCACCATAGCATGAAAAGTGTTTCTCTTGTTCATGTTTAGGAGGTAAAGGCTGCGAGAAGGCAGTGGGAAGAGCTAGTGAAGCAACAGAAGGAGCAAAATGCTGAACTCCTGGAGAAAGAAGAGAAGATCAGGAGGAGACAACAGAAGCTGGACAGACTGGGTCAACAGCTGCAGGAGCTCAAGGCAGAAGTAGTCATGAAACAGACTCAGCTTCAAGAACATGAAAAGGTGAAGTGACACACTGTCGTGTTTTTCATATCCTTTACATTTGAAACTGGAGGATAAATGATCTTAAATTTAAATCTTAAATTTTAAATCTTAATCTCAATTTTCATTCTTAAAGTACTTTATTGGAATGATTGTGTTTATTGCTAAAGCATTATACATAAAACAAGTATTGACCAGTAAAAGAAATATACATAATATAACAGTAAATATATCTAT
The DNA here is from genome assembly GCF_936440315.1 of Barbus barbus. Taxonomy (NCBI): domain Eukaryota; kingdom Metazoa; phylum Chordata; class Actinopteri; order Cypriniformes; family Cyprinidae; genus Barbus; species Barbus barbus. The sequence continues at coordinate 17,913,780 of NC_136733.1, read as the reverse complement.
GTCTATTTAAATATAACTAACAAATAACAATAGAAAACAGTATCAAAGTTGCTAAGTGATTAAAAAAGCTAATAAATAATAATAAACACAGGTAACACTTTAGTTTACGGACCTATTCTCACCATTAACTAGTTGCTTATCAGAATGCAAATGACTAGCATATTAGCTGTTTATTAGTACTTATAAAGCACATATTCTGCACAGCCATATTCTACATCCCTTAATCTCACCTAGTAAATACACTTAACAAGTACTTTACAAACTATTAATATGCAGCAAATTAGTAGACAAAATTAGTAGTTAATAGTTAATTAGTAGTTAATAGTGAGGATTTGTCCCTAAACTAAAGTGTGACCTAAATAAATATATAATATAAAATAGACATTTATTAAATGGTTGCTGTTCCTCAGTAAAGTGGTGACTTCTATCTCGCATTATCTTTTTTTAATCCTCAGTGTATGGGCCTTATTTGCAACTTTTTACCAACTACATGATAAAAATAAACTGTAATGTACAATGATAGTCTTTGATTGTATTGATCAAGGCAGTAGATGGTCTTTTGAGGGTGTACAGCAAAAAATAAACAATTTTACTTTAGTTCAACTGTCTTACCCTTAGTAACAAATGCATTGTATCCATTTCTGAAGAACTGAAAAACTGTTGCACGAGTTTTTCAAAGCATTCAAAGCTTTATGAACTTTTTAAAGAGTCAAAGTTAAGGCGGAATGGACTTTGAAAGGAATGGCAAAAATCAAAAAAAGGTTTCATTAAAAATATTTCTGTGTTCCTTAGATGGACAAAAGCCTTAAGGTCACATTAGCAAAATTTTTGCAAAATATTGTGGGCGAGAAAAGAAAAAAAAGTCGGTTTTCTGTTGTTAGTGTAGTTGTATCAAGCACCTCTCACACAGGAGTCACTTTCAAACCAAGCAGCTTCTGTTAACCTGCACTGCAAATTTGTGTGACCATCTGAACCCACTGCAAAATTTGCACTGAAAATTCTTTCACACTCACACAAAAAATTCCCAGTATTGTATAGTTTGCCAATGAAAAATTGTCAAGCAATGGTAAATGAAACTGCCCCTTTATGGATTTAGAATAACATAACTGTGAGTAAATGATGACAGAATTTCATTTTTGGGTAGGGTGGCCATATGTGTCATTTATATGGGACACGTCCTGGCCAGGATTTTTATATTGCCTAAAACATCCAAAGTAGTTTGACCAATAACATGCAGGTATTGTACTTAATTGCCCAATCGTGGTGCATCGCGCGTGAGAAGGAGAGGATGATCAAAGCAATGTTTGTTCGTTCGTTCAACTTGAGGCTGCGTTCCAATCATTGTATGACACCAAAGTACCGCGAGAGCGATTTGTAAGCACAAGGAGCCGTCTGCTCTGCTCTCTATAGCTCTCGTGAAATAATGTCATGCAACGATCAATCTGCACAGTGCAAACAGACAAAACTTGCGTATTTTAGGCAATATAGAAATCCTGGCAAGGGTGTGTCCTTTAAAAATGGCCTGAATGGTCACCCTATTTTGGGGTGAACTATAACCTTTTAAACTCTTTTTAAAACATGATGTGGGCGACCTGAGCTCGAGTCATTTTCTGGGGGTCCTAATGAAGACATGGTATTTATGTTCTTTGTGTAGCTGATGAGAGTGCAGCAGCAGCAGAGCACTGATCTGGAGCAGCAGCGCAGGCTGAAGCAGCAGAAGCTGCAGGCAGTAGGGAGCACTCTAGGCCTCAGGCTGGACCGGATGGAGCAGGTCGCAGCCGCAGAAATGGACCTGCAGAGGGAGTGCAAACAGTGCACTGCACTACAAGAGCAGGTGGAGGATCTAGGTGAGTTGCATGAGCAACATTACCATGTTTTCCCTTACACTTAGCCTGATAAATGCAGATCGGCTTGCCTTTGTCGCACTGAAGCGTGAGTGTGTGTTCAGAGCAGGAGCTATGTGAGCGGGACTCCAGACTCCTGCATGCTGTTGAGGAGACCCATAGCCTGCAGGAGGCTCTGCTGTCTGACAGGACCAGCGCTGAGGGACGTCAGGAGGCCCAGAGGAACCATAGCCGAACAAACAGGCAAAAACTGCAGGGATTGGAAAAGGTGATTTATAAGTAGTACACTGGCCCCAATAGTTAATGGACCATGGAACCGCTGCATAGGCACTACTGTATATCGTTAAGGGCATTTAAGTGTTGTTCCAAACCCGACTGACTTTGTTCTTTGTAGCATAAAAGAAGATATTTTAAAGAATTTCTCATTTTTTTGGGTTCATACAATAAAAGTCAATTAAAGTTGTTTTAGATCTCATGTTCTTTCATTATATGCACAAAAACATTCTGCAAAATATCTTTTAATATATTTTCATGCTGTTTAGTTTAGTTCAGTGTTACTTTAGTATTGCTTATATTCTGTTATAGTATTTATTGATATTTTTAATTAGCTTTTTAAAAATATATTTTAGGTTTTAGTTTTAGTAAATTTGGTGTGTGATATTTTTTTTTAATTTGTATAATAATTGTATATTTCTATTTAGTTTGTATTTGTTTAATTTTATTTAAATTTAATTAAATATCATTTTAATGTCATTTTAATACTTCAATGTAAATATTTTAGTAATTTGGTTATGTGCTTTTGTCATTTGCATTAGTTTGAATTGCAAAACATTGAATAATTATATCTCATTTTATATTATATTTTCATTTTATATTTCATTTCTATTTCGCTTTATTTCTATTCTTATTCTATTTGTTTTTAATTCATTTTAATTTAATTTTAGTACTTAAACATATAAACTTGTTTTATTTCAGTTAATTGCCAGTGCAACATTTCATATTTTTTCAAGTTAATTGTTTTTCATGTAATATTTATTTTATTTTAGTTATATAATTTTACTTAATAACAACACTAATCTCAACAATTTTGATATTATCAGTATTGGACTGTTTGGCCAGTTTAAACAAGTGATTGTAAAATATTTGAAAGACTAGGAGAAATGAAGGAGTAATCCAATAGAATGAGATTGTAAGCATGATGCAGTCATGGTTGGGTATACTGTGCTAACTTTATTATTTCAAACTTCCTTTATTTATACAAAGTCTTTTGCAGCCTCTGGCTGTGTGCTTTGTTATAGTTTATAGCCAACAGACTAACTTGAGGTTGTTTCAAGAGCTCCAAAGGGACCTGCTGACTGTGGAAAAACTACTCAAGAGAACCATAAACAAGCCAGAACTCTGCAGGAACAGCTCAGAACCATTTCTCAAGAGCTGCTCTGCCTCAAAGACAAAGTACAAACAGGAAATAGCACTGTAACACACCACATCTGTTTGCTGTAATAGTTTTGTTGCAGATAAACATATTTGTTCTGCTTGTTCTACTTGTTTGGGCTGGAACCATTTCTGAAGCACATGTGGTTATCAGTGAATACAAGGAAGATAAATGACTGTCATGTGCCTCTCTCAGCTGCAGAGCCAAGAAGAGGACAACATTCAGCTACTTGAGATGAAGGACAGCGTGTACTCTCTGAGATCCCAGGTGAAAGCAGAGCTGGACAATGGGCTGAGAGAGCTGGAGTCACCCTCTAGTGCCTCCTCAGATACAGACAGCCTGAAAGAGAATCATCCCGGTGTTACACTATCCATGGGGAACCCAGCATACAACACTAAGGTGAGCCTTTTCCTATGCACCTCTTAAACAAGTGTTGTAGTATGGGAGATATGGGTGTAAAAATGCACAGATTACTCTAAAGCAGTGGTTCTCACTAGGGGGCCTCAAGAAAATTATTTAAAAAAATACAAAAATGCTGTCGTAATTTATTCACCCTCATGTCGTTTCAAACCAGTGACTTTCTTCCGCAGAAAATGTAAAAAATAATATTTTGAAGAATGATGATAACCAAACCATTCTGGTTGTCACTGACTTCAGTTGTATGGACAAAAAATACAATGGAAGCCAGCTGGAACTGAAACTGTGTGGTTATCAACATACTTCAAAATATCAGCTTCTTTTTCCACAGAAGAAATAAAGTCAAACAGGTTTGGAATGACATGACGGTGAGTAAATTATGACAGAATTTTTATATTTGGGTGAACTATCACTTCCATTTCATTTTTCTTTGCAGAACAAGGGATTCCACTGTTTTGGAAAACTTTGATATACTGTATGAGGTAGCCTAATTTCAAAAGTGTGATTTCTAGACCTGGAAAAGTCAGGTAAATTAATAAGATCTTAAAATGCAATGGGCATTTTCTTATAATGAATACACATTTTAGTCGTTAAGGCAATAGTTAAAATATATTAGCAGGTGACAGTTGAGTAAAAATATATTTTTAAACCCTTATTCTAATTCCTTATCCAGTGTATCATTAATGATTATAATTGAAATTAAATAATATTTATATGAACAAGGACTGGCCATAGATTATAGTAAATTTTGAAAACAAAAATAGGAGCATTTTGAACATATTTTTGAACTGCAGTGGCCTTGGACATTTGGCAACCACTGCTGTAAAGTAACATTTACTCAGCTTCACATCACTGAAAAGTCTGATTATTCTATCCGTGCTACAAAGAGCAAAACATCTTATTTATGCTTGTGTATTTTCAAACCTAACACATTTGCAAACCATGTATCATTAATGCATCAGGAGTGGAGCTGCAGTCAATAGTGCTAATGTTGATTATTTGCTACAAACAGGATGAACAGTGGCGAGGCGAAGCGCTGAGGGAGAGACTGAGGCAGCAGGAGGACCACTTGAAGGTACAGTCAAATCTTGATCATTTTATAAGGTAAAAAAAACTTTGAGACATTGATTTATATTTTTTCTCTCCATGGTATCCAGGTTCAGCTGCGCAGACGCATGTTCTCCCAACAGGAATCTCTGAGTCAGCGCAGACTGCAGACTGAAGGCAGCATTCAGGGTCTGCGCAGACATGTCGACAAACTGGATCAGCTCCTCAGCAACTCCTCCAAAGACTCCTATTATTTCAATGACCAGGAAGCTCTGGCAAAACATGTAAAAGTAACAATGTTCCACTGACCATTTTGTATTGACATGAGAAAATATTTGCATATGCAGTAATGTAACATAGCAGCATATATAAAGAAGTAATTATTTTCCATAATTTTTGTCAGATTATAAAAGCAGGTGGTTACAGAGGAGCACAGATCTTATCAGAGGAGCAGCTCGATTAAACCCGCTTCTACCAGAAACAACTGAGCCAAATCCATGAGACTGTCTCAATGACTTCCTGCTTCAGTTAGAGCAGGGGCTGGATGTTTCAGTCTTCTAAAGGCCAAAAAAAAAAAAAGCCTGGCATCAGCACTTTTCATATACAAATAAGGGAACTGAAACTTGAGGTTAAAATATGATGGTGAAAGTTTATTCTCTACCTCTGATTTGTTCTTGGTGCTTTATGAAATTATTTTGAACTCAAACTGATATGTGCCTTCTCAAGGTTTGCTCATGTTAAAGTAGACAATGTCTTGTGTGCTTACAGGTTAAACAGATGCAGGCAGGAAGGTTTCATGTTTCATCATGTGATCTCATTGATACAGGCTGTGCTCTAGAATGAACGAGTTCATTTCTAATGACTGTTGTCAAAAATGACCTTGTATTCAAAGCCAAGATATGCAGAGTATTTATTACAGCACTTTTCTTTATATACAGTTGGTCTCAAATCAAATACAACTTAAATTGTGAAAAACAATTAGTATTTTTCATTTTCTTGTCCAGTTTCTCGCCCAAGATGTCTCAGCATTATTACTTATATACAGTGTGATCAATCGTGTATGTGGACAAAAACACAGTCTACAGTATTGTCTTTATTAACATAATTACAAACAAAAGTCACTTACAGAAGACAGAATTGAGCAGAAGATTAATTTTTGCAGATGTCATTAAGATTAAAAAGCAAGACAGTAGGAGCAAATTAAAAATGGATTTTCAGTTTACAAAACAACACATCTAAAATCTACCATAATACACAAATTTAATAGAAAATTATATTTGGAGTGCTTGTATTTGCCTTTTTTGCTGTTCGTTGCAAATGTGCATCAATGGAAAAAGAAACAACTGCTGGTTGTACAAATCAGATCTGGGCCGAGTCTCCCCTCAATGTTTCTCATGCTGTGGTGGCCTATTTGTTATTTATATATTTCAAGATATCATTTACTCCGTTTGAATTGGGGGAAACCACAATGTCTGTAAAAAGCAGCTGTCTCATGCATCATGCTTAAGGAACTTTTAAGAAACTCAGCTCAGCTCAAAAACATGATCAGTGTTTGGAAATCAATTTAATGGAATGCTTTTGAAAAGGCATAATCCCTATTACAAGTGAATCGCTGGAATTCTTTCAATAAAAGCTATACGAGGATTATGAATAAAACGGGCAGCACATCAGAATCAACAAAAGCATATCATAAGGCAACTGAAATGATGTCAAAACAATATGAATATCTTGATATGGTAAGGGTTTGCAGGGCCTGAACGTTTGGTACACGATGCTCGTCGATCTGTTTTTCTTAAGCTACTGTGATGTTGAAATATTTACAGATGCTCAAGCACAGATCGAAGGGGATCTGAAACCCCATAGTGCGACAGACTGTAGACCTCAGTAACACAAAACAAGCTCCAGGCCCAAAAAAACTAATTGAAACTGCAAAGTGCGGAAAACATTCTTCAGGACCTAAAATGCGTCCCGTCCTCTTCAATATATTACTATAACAGTTGCTAAGTTAAAATAACTGTCTGAATCGACTTTTTTTTTTATTATTACAATGGACCTTCCATTGAGATTCTTCTCAAAACAATACTAATCTTGTATAGTACATGTATATTATTTCCCGAATAGGTACAAACAGGGATAATTATTTGGTGATTGGATGTGAAACTGCAAAACCTCTAATTTAAAACAGAATACAATATTTCGGTTTTAGATTTTTTAACAAAACAGTGTTACAATGTTGATGCATATCCTCCTGATCACTTGACATCATGTCAACACAAATAACGTTTGCCAATATTTCCATATCATTTACATTATGCTAGTATTCAGACAGCTCCTGTACATGAGATGTTTAGTTTATAGTTATGCACATCACGTCTGTAAAGGATAAACCCAGCATTTCTTCAGTTTATCGACAATCATCTTCTCTCTTCAGGATTAGTGTTCAGCGGAGGAGCCGTCCTCCCTCGAGTGCTTGCTGGGAGCACTGGGATGTGTGCGTATGAGAAACAAGCAAAACAAGAGAGGGAAGACAGCAGAAAAGGGGAGGAGGGGAAGAAGAGGGCAGTAAGGAGGGAAAGAATTATGTTACACCTCCATCATCACGCAGAGCCATCTGGCCCCAGACTCCATGAGCAATCATACCGGAAGGGGAGAGGCTTTTAGATACAGAGGGAGGCAGAGGTGGGATGTGGGACAGGAAGGAACAGAGAAAGAGAGAGAGTGAAGTCTTCATGGTCATTAACAGCTGCAGCCCTCCTTCTGGGGCTGTGCGTCGCTGTTGAGCCGCCCACCCTGGGGAGCGGTAGGCTTGTGCTGGACCCCTGATTCAGCCGCGTTCAGGTCCAGGCTGCCGTCCTGAATGTTTTGGTAGATCTTCTTCGCAGCTTCAAGGAATGCATCCTCCACATTCTCGCCTCTGTTGGATGGACATATGCGGAGATGCTAAAGAGGACTGAAATACGAAGCACGTTTTACAGACAAAGAGCGTATGCTGTGCCAGCAGACACAGGTCTAAAGGCCACTTACGTTTTTGCACTTGCCTCCAGGAATAACAAACCTGTTTAAAAAGATTAAAGATGTGAAAGCGAGCGTGGCATGCCCTACAATGTATTAGCATTACAGTCAATTCAACAGTGAACCAGCTTTACCATTTTTATCTAAAAATGGTTCAGTTAAAAGCAGTAGTTAGCCCAAAAGTTACTCAAGATATAGATAATTTTGTTACATCATTGAAACAGATTTGGACAAATTTAGCATTATATCACTTGCTGCCACCAATGAATCCCCTTAAGTGAATGGGTGCCGTCAGAATGAGAGTCCAAACAGCTGATAAAAACACCACAATAATCCTCAAGTAACCCACACAACTCCAATCCATTAGTAAATGTGTTGTGAAGTGAAAAGCTGCGTGTTTGTAATAGGGCAACTTTAAAGGAGACATATTATGCCCCTTTTTACAATATGTAACATACGTCTCAGGTGTCCCCAGAATGTGTCTGTGAAGTTTCAGCTCAAAATACCCCACAGATCATTTATTATATCATTCTGAAAATGCCTATTTTTTTAGTGGAAGAAGAAACGCACTGTTTTCCATGCCTGTCTTTTTAAATGCAAATGAGCTGCTGCTCCCCGCCCCCTTTTCCAGAATAGAGCTGCGCCATTACAGCTCGTACCTACTAAAAAACATCTGTTTTGGTTCTGATTATCATGTTTATCGCGCTGAAATCATGCGTTTTAAACCATATTCGTTTAAACTTCTGATATACGGTTTTCTGAGTGCACACATCCGACGCACACGGACAGAAAGCTGCTGTCACAGCATGTGAGTACTAAACTAAGTTCTCATTCACACACAAGTTTAGGTTAAAAACACAAGTTACAAAAACAGTCGGTTACGTCTGTGAAGGTTTTAGATCTGTGTGGCAGCAGCAATATGGAATAAATAAATCAATAAAGCTACTGCTCTCTTGTCTCCTCTGAGGCTGGGACTCTATCATGTTCTGTGATCGTCCGTGCAGCCAAAAGCAGAACAGTTAGCATGTTTTGCTCAAACTTTCACCATGGCATTAGAGCTGGTACACCGTTGTTGCTTGCTAAATCAAAATGATGGAGCAGCGGGTGGAAACTTGCAGATTAAGGGGCGGTAAGATTATAATGAGATACGTCCCTTTGCAACATCACTAGGGGAGCCAAATCAGACACGCTCATTTTTTCAGAAGCTTGCAAAAAAAGGCGTACTAAAACAGTTACTGGGTTAATCTTTTTCACGTTTCCTTGGTTGGTAGATGCACCAGGGACCTGATTATAGCACTTAAAACCTGGAAAAGTCAGATTTTCATGATATGTCACCTTTAAACCGTTGCTTCCTGCTAAAATATGAGTTCTCTATTATATTGCTTTCTCCAGTAAAAGGTGACTCGTCTGAATCGGGAGAGATCTAGGCATAGATCAATCACTGTTTACAAGCGAAAAGAGTTGAAAATCTGAATTGAATTTTGATGTGAGGACAACAGGGATGGTTATGGACTAGTATTCTGGGCAGAAGTGACATTTTAATGTTAAAATGCCTTGATGGATTTGTTTCTTCCGAGCACATAGCTTACTGCATCACAGGATGTTAATTGATACACTGTTGTGTAGATTACTTGTGGATTATTGTGATGTTTTTATCAGCTGTTTGGGCTCTCGTTTTGAAGGCACCCATTCACTGCAGAAGATCCTTTGGTGAGAAAGTGATGTAATGCTAAATTTCTCCAGATCTGCTCCAATGAAGAAACAAACTCATCTACATCTTGTATGGCCTGAGGGTAAATCTTATCACGTTTTCATTTTTGGTTGAACTATTTCTTTAACAAAAAACACTTAATATAAAATATTAACCACCTAAATAAAATACCTCATATTTTAACTTGCACCTTACCGTTTTCTTCAGCAAACTGCTTGGCCTCTTCATATGTAACATCACGCTGGGCTTCTAGATCTGCTTTGTTACCAATTAGTATGATCACCTGAGGAAAGATTCAGATTGCCTTACAACAGGCTCAAGTTTGGTCTTTGTGCACACCACATCCAACACCATTTACTAGAATGGAAATGTAAAGACATCATTTACAAAGTTTGGACTGTTGCTGAAGCTAATGAACTTACAGTATTGGGGTTAGTGAGATTCCTAGCATCAGTCAACCAGCTGCTGAGGTGGTTGTATGTGCTTCGCCTGCAAATTACATGAACTGCATATGTTCCTTGCGACTTTTAAAAAGTAATCTGATAACAGGCACAAATCAAAAGGTAATAGCAAATATGTAACTTCAATGCGATCTGAACAGAATATTGGTCTACCTGGTGATGTCATAGACCATGAGGGCCCCGGCGGCTCCTCTGTAGTAGCTGCGTGTGACGGCGCGGAATCTCTCCTGCCCTGCAGTGTCCCAAATCTGAAGCTTCACCTTCTGCCCACTCACTTCAATTATCCGTGTGCCAAACTCAACGCCAATTGTATGAGGACAGTCAGCCATAACTACAATGAGACAAAGTTAAGTATGCTAGATTAAATAAAAAGACTTTATTTAAAATGACAAAAGGTTTGGAATCAATAATCAATCTAAAAAAAAAACATATATGGTGTGTTGTAAAAAAATACAGATTTTTTTTTTTTAACTTATGTACTTGAAACTGTTTCAATAATCTTTTTCCACAGCAGCCAATGAGGTCATTTTAGAGCAACTCGATTCACAGTAAATGCTGCAAACTTCATCTCTGCATTTGCTGTCTAATGTGCATTTGAAAATGCAACATACACCATTTTTAAAGACAGATCATTACAGCTTTTCACAAGATTTGCAATTTGTAATTATTTGATCATTTTCTGTTGTCACAGAACATTTAAATGTTCCAATGCAGTTTTCCACCAAAATAAAAGCTTGAGGCTTTAACTCTTACAAGATATAAAAAGCACTATCATTTTACTACTGCAGTGTAAAGTAAAATAATTATTCTTAAATACACATTTTTTACATTTCAGTTACAATAGCAATATATTTCTGTCTTGAAATAATAATATTTCACAAGTGTGTGTGTGTCCATATAATCTTAGCATTAGTGGTAAACGGATTTGGCTTGATGTCTGCAATGGAGGGCTCAGAGAGACTACTCTACTCTAGCTCCGATAGCCCTCCTATAGACAGAAGGATAAATGAAATAAATATGCATAAAGGAGGAGATGGGGAGGTGGAGGGATGCCGGAAGAACTAACAAAAGAAGAGGCTGTTTTTATGCTCAGATATTAATTGGAAGATTAGATGGTCATACTTCTCCCGAAATTACGTTAATAACTTCACTAATTTTATTATTACTATTACACCTACATGAGCCCCAGAGACTGATCCCCAGTGAAGACCCTGTCTCCAAGACGGCCATCGGGACAAGACCACAGGAACCAGATGAGTCCTTTGCATAATCTGATTCTGGTTTAGCCTAGATTTAAACTGCTGATTGTGTCTGGCCAGAGGAGAATGACACTATTTCGACAAACTATTTCCCCATCTAAATACTGTAAAGCTGATGTAAAGCCACCCAGCTTTATATCAAGCCGATGTAAAGCTGCTTTGACACAATTTGCATTGTTAAAAGCGCTATACAAATAATATTGACTTGACTATTAAATAATAGCTAATGAGCCTAGGGAATCTCATACAACAGTACATAAGAAAATAAGTAAAAAGAATATACTTATTTTTTATGAATATGGTCAAAAGTAATTTAACTTAGATACTTAGTTCAAATTGTATGCCCTTATTGTTGTTGCAGTTTATCCCCTGTGGCATCAAAAATGGTATCATATCAAATATTGATGATTTTGAAGACAGTATCAAAATTATTAATTCTGGTATTGTGATAAAACTAGCATTTGGTATATTTTAAAAAGCACTGTTCCATTGTTTTAGTGTAATTCATACTATTCTTAGCACTTACATTTCTTTTCTGTGAACTGGTGGAGTAAACATGACTTTCCAACCCCCATGTCACCTATAAAGACACCAAATATTCATAAGCATGACACAAATACAACACAAACAGACAATACAATATCCAAGAATTTAAATTCATTAAACATTATAAAATGTTTCTATAATATATTGTACGTTTTATAAAACTGCACATGTAGTGGAAAACCGGCTGCTCACTTACCAATAATTATATATTTGAAAATATAGGAATAGTTATATGGTGCAGTCGTCATTTTTGCTCTGGAAAGCAGAAAGAAATATGATTCAACGCTTAAAATGACACAATAACCCATAAACAGTCGAAGCAAACCAAATGTAGAGCATTCACGGCAATAAAATGAAACCACTCTGACAGCAATCCAGCAGACCTCAGCTGACCGACTAACGTTATTGTCTCTCAAGACACATTTCCCTTTTCCACCACAAGTTTGCCTAACCGCGGTGGTGAGCGTTCAGGACAAATTCAGGATAATAACAATTTAGAAATGACAAGCAAACACGACAGTAATGTAAACTGAAAAGCATACAGGCACAGAGTAACGTGACACTGAGCTAAAGCAGCATAAACACTGACTGCAGCGCCATGACTGACTAATCAGCTAATCACACACTCCTGTCAAAGGTTTCGCAGCTATATGATAGACCACACCTAATAAAAATTACTCCAAAGTATTATTTTAACGCGTAAGCCAGCGGCGCTTGCGTTTACGTGTCGCATTTCAGACGATAAATGTGTTAACGTTGAGCATTAAAGGACTAGTTAGCGTTAGCTGACCTCGCGCTGAACCAAACCCAGAAATGCTAAAGCTAAAAGCTACTCCCAAAATTAGACCCGTAAAGCTTTCAAAACAGTGTCAGTCGTTAGTATCCAACGATTTTGAAATGCAGTATTGAGAAATGTATCTTGTCATGTGTGTATCCTTTACCTAAAATATAAATTGAAGTGGTTTTTGGAGGTTCGGGTTGGTCTCGGCGTGTGTGAGCCGTCTGGCCGCTTTCTTCCTCTAAAAGTGCTGCTGCGATGAAAACAGTGAGAGCAGCGACCTCTACTGGACCAACAGTGCTTCCTCAAAAAAATAAAAATAATCAGAATCAAAATAGATCAACTGATTTTTTCTAAAGCGAAATCAAAATATGCCTAACTGGTTCAGAAGAAAGAAGATTTTCTCTGTGCATTATTCAAAAATGTCAGATCGAGGCAAGCTGCCACACGTTTTAAAATACAAAGCCTGCATATTTATCATTTTAGTTGCAATATTTGTTGGCCAAGGCAATGGTTTATATTATATTGAGCAAATAGTTTTTGCCTCCCCTTTACTGTTATACGAATGGACAGAATAATATACACACGCTCTTTTAAAGCAAATCCTTTATAGACAAATAATAGCACACTGTAGCAACAACTGAGTGTAAACATTTACTGTGCATTTTTATATAATATATGTATAACACAATATTAAACTGCAGACTCTGCATTATATATAGCTATACGTATTCACTTTTTCCGGAAGAAAATACATGTTCTGACTAAAGAGGAGGGGTTTCATATGCAAATGAGCCAAACCTGTTGAAGATTACACCCATTGCCTGCGGAAGCTCAGTGCTCAAACCTACCTACAGCTGTTGTGTCTGACTCTTCTGCTGATAATACCTTTAAAAAAAGCTTTAACCAACAGGTAGGCCTATTTTGAAACCATTTTATTTGATGGTGTTTTAGTATTGAAAAGCATTATTTTGTTTCCTGATGCATAGTCACCATCTGATGTTGCTATTAATTATTTACCTTTCTCAAGCATAACTCATTTAGGGTAGGTAAAGTTTTATTTGTTGTATTTATTAATGCATTATTCTAACTGAAAAACTAAACTGATCTGGTGTAGACCAGTGGTATTTAAAAATGCTTTTCTCTATAAATATTGAAAATTAAGGTATTATCACGATAGTAACCAATAAACTGAATTTTGTCAGATTACGTAAACACGGTTTTTTGCTGTTGTCTATTCCTGAATGACATACAGTGGTTGAGAACAGGTAAGTGTATTGTTGTGCATTGCACCTCTGCATAGAGACCCACCCTTTGTAACTCTTCCTTTTTCCATTGGGGGTGGAGATCTGTACCTGAGAGCATGACAAGACTCCTCCACCTCATCGCCCACCTCATACCAGGCCAGCAGTTTGATTTTGCAAAAGCATTAGAACAATTTTTTTAAATGTTCTAGACCGAGAGACAGAAATTGCCATTGTTTTCTTTTGATGAACAAAGTACATCACACTTCCTCTATTTAATCTTATTCTCAACTATAAACTATGTGTAACACAAGAGCATGCAAAATACAGCTATTGTGTATGGCTGTTACAATAGTTATTGTTTTCAAACAGTACCATGGTGAACCACCCTGAATTTGAGAAGGCAGGAAAGCAGCCAGGCCTGCAGGTGTGGAGGATTGAGAACATGGATTTGGTGCCTGTCCCTAAGAATCTTCATGGTGGCTTCTACACAGGCGATACTTACCTAATCCTCAATACCATAAAGCAAAACTCTGGAAATCTACAATATGACCTTCACTTCTGGATAGGTGAGACTATTGTTAGTGTAAATGCAACTTCTGTGCACTTAGTAAATGATGTGCATGTGTTCAATGAAAACCTGTTTATGAACATTGTTAAATGGCATCTCCAGGTGATGCATGCTCAATTGATGAGAGTGGGGCAGCTGCTATCTTCACCGTCCAAATGGATGATTTCCTTGGAGGAAAACCCATCCAGTACAGAGAAGTACAGGGATACGAGTCAAAAACCTTTGTAGGCTACTTCAAATCAGGCCTTAAATACATGGTGGGTAGAGTTAATACGTTTACCATGCTTTGATGAATAATATGCAAAAATGGAATCTAATGCAAAATGTATTTGGGTATTTGGTCAGTTCATAATAGCAAAACGCTAAATCGTTTTGCTTATCAAACTACTTTTCATTTCTTCAGCAAGGTGGAGTTGCCTCTGGATTCAAACACGTAGCTACCGGTGAAGTGAATGTGAAGCGAGTTCTCCATGTGAGTGGTAGACGTGTGGTCCGGGCCATTGAGGTACCTGTGAGTTGGGACAGCTTCAACCAGGGTGATTGCTTCATCCTAGACTTTGGACAGGTGAAAGATGATATGAATAAATGAATGTTTTGCCTTTTCTCGTGCATTTATTATAAGGTATCCAATGTATTCATGACATTTCTTTTATACTTGCATCAGGAGATATACCAGTGGTGTGGGTCCAAGTGTAACCAGTTTGAGAGACTGAAGGCCACCAGTGTTTCCAAAGATATTCGTGATAATGAACGTTGTGGGAGAGCAAAACTTTTAGTATGTGAAGAAGGATCAGAAAATGAGAAGATACTAACGGTTAGTATAATAAAAAATGTTTCATTCAGTCATTTTCAATATAGACTAGTGCTAGAATACACCACACAACATTTAAAAAAATGCATCAAACACTTGTATTACACAAGATCACACACTACCAGACCATCAAGTCATTCTGGACAAAATAAACTCACAGAGACATTTGCCTCATTGCTAGAAGTAAAAGTTTGTAAAATATCAAACACATTAACATTTGACTGAACTGAACTGGCTCTGACTACCTTAACTAGAAGTGCTGACTCTTCCAGACTGCAAATCAGTCAAAAATCAGGGCAAACATTGTGTAGTGTATTTTAATTTTTCGTAAGGATTCAATATTATTTTCTGAATGCAAATGCGTCACTATATTTTGTCAGATTCTTGGACCAAAGCCTGATCTTCCTGATGCACAGACTGAAGACACCAAGACTGATGCATCCAACAGGAAATCTGCAAAATTGTACAAGGTACAATAATCTACACTCTCTAGGTTTTCCGTGAGAAATACTGAAAACTTAACAAAATGGTTTATTCTGGTGGTCATTATTACCTAGGTGTCAAATGCCAGTGGCAGTTTGTCTGTGACTTTGGTGGCTGAAGAAAACCCCTTTTCCCAGAGTGCACTGCAGTCCACCGACTGCTTCATCTTGGACCATGGTTCCAATGGCAAGATATTTGTCTGGAAAGGTCAGCGCAGCACATCATTCAAATTAATTCAAAATTTGCATTTGGGACATGCCTGTCTGTAAATCTTGACCTTTTATTTCTTTAATATAACAGGTAAAGAGGCTAATAAAGAAGAGAGGAGTGCAGGCATGAAAGCTGCTGAGGACTTCATCAGTAAGATGGGCTATCCCAAACACACTGAGGTCCAGATCATCCCTGAGAATGGAGAGACTCCTCTCTTCAAACAGTTCTTCAAGTTTTGGCATGAAACAGACCAGACAAAGGGTATGGGACAAGCCTATGTGCCTAACAAAATTGCCAAGATCAAGAAAGTACCCTTTGATGCATCATCTTTGCACAAATCGGAGGCAATGGCTGCTCAGCATGGAATGGTAGATGATGGGAAGGGAGAGAAAAAGGTAAATGTGTTCTGTACTATTGTACAAGAGATTGCAACGATCAAGTGTATTTTTTTTTTTTTTTTTATGTAGACAAAATAATGACAATTTGTCTTGTTTTGATGCTTTGGAAAGATCTGGCGCATTGAGGGATCAGACAAGGTACAAGTTGACCCGTCCATTCTTGGGCAGTTCTTTGGAGGAGATAGTTATATCATCCTGTACAGCTACAAGCATGGGGGACGTCAGGGGCAGATAATATATATATGGTAAGAGCTGTAGACCTACTTTTGGAATCCATTCAGTCCTTTATGAATGCTGAACCTGGAAAATAAACACAATGCCTAAGAATTTGGTCCTAAGCCAAGTGCTTTGACTGCTCATGTTACACAAAAACACTTGGGTAACAGAACACGGACTTTAGGTAGTATCTCTTAGCCCCACCAGGCCAGGCTTCTGTTAGTCAATAGGATGAGTCATTACTGCAAAGGTTTATTAAATGTGGTTGTTTATGTCCGCAGGCAGGGGGAAGAGTCCAGTCAAGATGAGAAAGGAGCTTCTGCCATTCTGGCTGCCCAGCTTGATTCAGAGCTCGGTGGGAGTCCTGTGCAGGTGACATTTGCTTGGTGCATCGATTGCAGTATTCACCTACTGGAATCTGGAATATAGACCAGGGGTATCCACTCCTGCTCTTGTAGGGCAAATGTCCTGCAGAGTTTAGCTCCAACCTGCCCTAACACACTTGTCTGAAGGTTTCTAGTAATCCTGAAGACCTTGATTAGCAGGTTTGGGTGTGTTTCATCAGGATTGGACCTCTGCAGTACAGTAGCCCTTCAAGAGCAGAATTGGACGTCCTTGACATATAACAGCAAAACAAACTAGTAACACCAGTTTGAATGTTTATGAAGGTGCGAGTAATTGAAGGCAAAGAGCCCCCTCATCTCATGAGTATCTTTGGCGGGCAACCAATGGTTGTGCACAAGGGTGGGACTTCACGAGAGGGTGGCCAATCAAAAGCTTCTGCAGTCCGCCTTTTCCAAGTTCGTGCCAATCCTGCTGGGCACACACGAGCTGTTGAGGTGAGTCAAAATGTCCATTCGTGCTTTGAATGCACCCATTGTATGATGCAGTTTCATTTTGCCATATGTTCTTCATTTGAAAATGTATGCAAAATTGGTTCTCTATTGACAGTTGTTGTTCACTTTGCCTGAAACAGGTTGATCCTGTAGCCTCCAGCCTCAATTCCAACGATGCCTTTGTTTTGGTGACTGCTTCAGGCTCTATGCTGTGGCTGGGTCATGGTGCAAGTAATGCAGAAAAGAATGGAGCCAAAAAGCTTGGTAGCATTTTAGGAGTGAACCTTTCGGAGATATCAGAAGGAGCAGAGGAAGGTGGGTGTCCTTGTCATTGGTAAAGGAGTGTTTTATTGTACTTATTTAAATGTTGCATTCAGAGTATTAATGAACTTGTACTGAACAACTCTTGTTCTTTCTCAAATTTCTATGTAGATGGCTTCTGGAGTGCTCTTGGAGGAAAAGCAGAGTATCGCACCTCTGAAAGGCTCAAGAGCAAAATGGACACCCATCCTCCTAGGCTTTTTGCATGCTCTAACAAGACAGGACAATTCCTCGTGAGTTTCCATGTTGAATGGTTCAACTTGTAGTCCACTTAAAACAGAAAAGAATCTTGCATTTTTCACAATTTATGTTTGTTCTGTGCCAATCTAGATTGAAGAGGTGCCAGGAGAGATGACCCAAGAGGACTTGGCTCCAGATGATGTCATGATTCTGGACACATGGGATCAGGTAAAACATGTCTGTGTGTGTGCGCAACACTTGAAAATGCACTTGAGAAAGTTAAATTAACAATGTAATACTTGGAAACCATTGTATCCAAGGTCTTTCTTTGGATCGGAAATGAAGCTAGTGAAGATGAAAAAAGAGAAGCTGTGACTTCAGGTGAGAAGTTTCCCATTTTTAACTGCAATATTTTGCTACAGTTTTCATTAGCTAACAATTTATCTTTATCCTTGTCTTTTCTAATATAGCTGCCAAATATATTGAATCAGATCCTGCCAGCAGGGACAAGAGAACTCCCATTGTTACAGTGAAGCAGGGCTTTGAACCCCCCACCTTTACAGGGTGGTTCCTGGGTTGGGACCACGACTTCTGGAGTTCTAACCCACTGGAACGGGCCATGGCTGGTTTGAAAATGTAATCTGATGACTCGTAGGGCTGAAGGGACAGAGTTGTTTATGTTTGTTTGATCGAATGTTTCAAATGGACTATAAACACTTAACATTACCTAACATTTCTCAACTGATTTACCAACTATTGTTTACCTCACTCATTCTTGGTTTACCTTTCATATGGGAAAGAGAAAAATGTCCTTGTTTACAAGACATTATTAAAAAGCATAATACAAATGGTTTATTCAATTCTTCATCAAAATAAATGGATGAATACATCATTACATTTACATCTTGAAAATGTCTCTCTCTTTACTTATGGAATATTACTCAATCACTAGTGTGACTGATCTGTACGTAGTTCAGGAGGATTTGTCATCCTCTTTCTGGCCACTCTCCTCATCACTGTCACTGCAATGATCCTCATTAATGTCCTGAAAAATGTCCGATAGAAGGAAGCTCTGCTTCTGGTCAACCTTCAGCTCATTGTCATCAAGGTCTTCACAATCTTTCACCAGGCCTGGCAAGACCCTCTCATAAAGGAAGTCAACAATGTCTGGAAGGAACAACATCATAGACATACAATATATGAAAAGACATTCAGTAGGTAACTAATAATCCAGTCCTAACATGCCCTACTATATAGGTTTTTACAACTGATTATTATTTTTTTTTTAAATGTACAACAAACATCCATTATTTTCCATTTGGGGCATTATCAAGTCCCTGAAGTTCTATTAGACAAAGTCAATTGATTACAAGGCTCAAGAAACCATTTGATTCCATCTCTGGAGTACACTATGGAAAATAGAAGAAAACAATGCTGGATCTACAACTACAATCTAATGTTAAATAAATGAACACACTAACCTCCAAAACACTTAGTCTTCCAATCAGGCACATAGCAAACTTTAAGATGGTGCCACTTTGCTTGCATATATGCAGGAGGAACATCCCTATGAGACAAAGAGGACAAAGATGTGACACCAAGCTTGTTTACACCACCAGCAGCATCATCATGCCTGAACAAGCAGGACCATTACTCTAGTTACTTACTGGGAAACTGAATTATGTAACCTGTGTAATTGTGCTCAGATGCCATTTGCACTACTTAATTAACTCCTTAGAGGATTTTCTTTATTCTGGATCTAGCAATATCACCATGGTAATCTACAGAGATTATGAAATTCTCTTATCGTTGGAAAAGGTTCTAATGCTCAACAAATATACTTTCAACAACACCAAGGTTTCAATTGATCTGGGTTTGCAATGGATATAATATCATAGTTATATACATAAAAAGACAAGCTGAATGTTGCCAAGTCATTATTTACCGACAAACTTCAGAAATAATTGTGAAAATCCATTCAAAGATAAAAGACCTTGTAAATTTAATCAATTGTTTGGTTACCAACATTTTTCTAAATATCTTGAAGAAAGAAAATTCTCTAAATGTTTGGACCAACTTGAGGGTGATTAAAATAATTTTTGAGTGAAGTATACTTTTAATATATATTTTTAAATGTTTTGCTACCTTGTAGGGCTATATTTTTTTATATGGAGAAATTTTTCAAAACCAAGATAAATCAAAAGAATCGTGATAACCAAAAGAATCATAAAATAAGATCATAAATTGTGATTCTGATGAAAGAAATGTAACTCATTTGCCAAACTGCATATAATCCTCACCCGAAAACAGCTGTGAGATCATCCCAGTTGACATCCGTAACATCCTCCACTTGCAACTGATGCATTCTGTGTGAATACATGACATAGAAGCCAGATAAAGAAAAATATGTCAGGATAACAAAACTAAGCATGCAAAAACAAGATATCTTACGCTTTAATGAGTCTGATTTTGGCCTCCTGAGCTTTCCTTCCCCTACAAGTCCCTGAAGACATCCGCACAGCGAGGATGGACATCCTTAGGGGTGAAGCAGAAAATTCAGGGACAATGTTGATTATACAAATAGATAATCACTTGACATGTATTAAACGTGCCGCCATTTAATATAAGAGTTTTCAATTCTCTCTCACCATTTCTCTCTGCATTTGCTCCAACATCGAGTTTTAACCTTCAGAGAAATATTGAACCAGGGCAATTTTTGGTATAGCATTTCTCTACTGACTCTTTTTGGTGTTGTTTTATTAGGGGACTCAGATTTCAGCACTGTTACAATATGGTCTCGCACAGCCCTCAAAAGTCTCTGATTCTCCTTCGCAGACCACGGCCCACTTTTTCTAGCTGTGTGATGCAAATTGATGAGATACAAAATGACCAACCATCACTAAACCAAGAATTTACAATGTTGGAAATATTGAAAAGCAGCTTGATTTACCCGTATTAATTATTAATTAGATTTACCAGTTTTAAGTTGGGTAAAGCGTTTCTCAAGAGAGTAAGAACTTCGACCCATCAGCTCAGAGATCTTTTGCCAGTTACTGCCATGCAGTGAATGATAACGAAGCAATGATTTGAGTTCTTCTTCAGAAAATCTTTTAAGAAAAGGAACAACTGGGGTTTATTACAGAACAAAAATAAAAAGCAGAGCAGATCAATTTAAGACCAAATACCTTGTAAAGCTGAAATTTAATTTACCTTCCCTTGTAGTTTTCACCATCAAAAGCCTTCCTTCCACGGCTAAAAACATCATGGCAAGGCCTGGGAATTCCTTCCGCTGTTCAAATTTGATTTGAAAAAAAGATGAGAACAGATTAAGCAATGAAAATTGTACATTTTCAATATAGCTTATCACAATGTTCAATATGTATTCAAATATAACAAGTCTTTATATTCCAAGAAATAGTCCACTCAAAAATGAAAATTCTCTCACCATTTACGGCGAGTCATGCCATCCCAGATGTATATGTACACTGGACGACATGAGGGTGAGTAAATGATGAGAGAATTTTCATTTGGGTAAACTATTCCTGCAAATAACATGTGTAAAGGCATATCTGGGACGCAAAGACTAGCGTGTCTCATAATGTCTCTCTCTCTACAGAAAAAAAGTTTAAGTAGTGCAGGAGGAGGGTGAGGAGGATGACCTTAGACCTTTCAAACACAAAGTGAGTGAATCCAATGTGATTGTTGAAACTCACCTATCCTTTCAAAAAACTTGTAGACCTTTTTCATCTTTGTCAATTCCTGTCTCTCTTCTGGAGAACGTTTTGGATGAAAGAGCATGGTAGGATTTTTCACTCCTGTGAGAGCGATAAAATCTCTAACGTTCTGTCTTAACCTCTCATTTTCTGCATTAGAGAATCTTCCATGCCTCAACTTGATGCCTGTGGACACAAGTGTGAAGAGTCAAAGAAAAAGTTTTAGCCTACTTTTACATGGACACTATGCATTTATGACATTAATCTTCACATATAAATAAATTATATAGGCTGATCTGAATAATGTTCATGTTCAAGATTGACAAATCAAAAATATTAATAGATTAGATATAATCAGCCTACCTTGCTTTCTGAATTCCTTGAACCTTGGAAGATCATACATGATCATTTTATTGATTTCATGTGAGCTTCTGGACTCAATTTTAGGAAAAAATTCTTTCAGTTCATTCAGTAGATTGGGATCAATTTCTGGTTCATCCAACAGCGTTCGCCTTCTTTTGCGCTTTCTAGTACCAATTAGTAAGGCAGGTTCTTCCTCATGTTCTGTGATCATGACAGGCTGTTCTTCTTGTGCCGTGTCATCACAGTTTGCTTGTGTCACATTTGCTCTCTTTTTCTTTTTCTTAGCAGGCTTCTGTGTCTCTTCTGTGGGGGCTTTCTTATCTTTTACTTTATGCAGGCTTGTGACAACCTCCACTTCGTTCAATTTTCTTTTTTTCTTTTTGTCTGTAGGTGTCTGCAGGCTTACATTCTCCGATTCCTTCTTTTTGTTTTTCTTCTTATGCATCTTTTCATGGTGCTTCTCAGTCTGCACCTGTGGACTTTCAGTGAGTTCATGCTGGTCTGCAGTTTCACTTTTCTTGCTCTTCTTCTTCACCTTTTTATCATTAACACGGTCCGACTGCATTTCCTTAAAACGTAAAAATCACGACGATACAGAAAACATAGCACAACGTGCTTTTCACAACAAACACAAAATTCAGCTTGATTCTTGAACGTGTGTCGTTAGGATAGCAGGTCATCCGCACATACTGTGTTTTCTGAATCACATCAAAAGCATTAAGAAGGGAAGGAATTGAAATTTCGTTTAGCAATACATATGTATAAAGCGAAGTGTGTAATACCTGGCAAACTTTTACCGGATTGTTTTCCACGCGGGTTCTTCCTATCCTGACCCCTGCTTCTTCATCACCGATAACAAGCTGCACTCTCAGTTACTCTACAACATACTGCCACCTCTCAGACAGGAGAGTCATTACAAATACATTACAAATATTGGATATATTAGCACACATTAGCTGAAATGTAATACCATTCTTACTATATCTGTCATTTAAAAATACGACACAAATAAATAAATAAGAACAAATTCAAGCAGTATCTGCTTCTGGCTTTAGGTTTTAAGATGATACCACCACTATAAAAATGTAATAAGTTATTTATAACACATATGCATAGATATTATATGAAAAACAAGCACTTGGTGCTAATAAAATAATTAACAATTGCAATAAACAAACATATTTCCCCAAATCAATGCAGAATAATAAAGACATTATATTAAAATGTAAACCATTTGACTTGTCATAGGCTAATACGTTATTGTAGATTGTATTAGTTGTCAGAGTTGAGATGCAACTTTCTTTTTTGTAGGTAATTTTAATTTTCAGTTAATTTTAGAGTATTTTGTTGTTGTTTGTACACTGAAAACAAAAATGCAAACAGCGTTCTTGTTCTTTACACACCAACATTTGTGAATGTAATATTCATATAGACCAATATTTATTCAGATAAATAAGGGTTTTTCTCGTAAAAGAGTAAAACGAAATGGACACTAGCACGCCTAATTTCGTGCATAATAAATATTTTCATGTCGTTTAACAAGATGTGATGCTGCCACCCTCTGTACTGGAGCAGCAGGCAGGAAGTAACTACAGCAGAGCTTCGTGTTCAAAACACTGTCAACGGATCAACAACAAAACAAGCAGAGCGATTTACTGAACCTTGTCACTGGTAAGCGTAACGTTACCAAACTACTCAAGTCAAATACCACACATATATTTCGCCTTTTATTTATCGAGCCTGTAACGTTAGATGAGGAGTCATTCGACTACATTGTATACTTTAATTGTTTTCCAAACATCCATCATCGTAAATATTCTCCCTTTTGACATCGTGTGATATTTGCATTTTTATCTGTACGTCGCATTTATAAACGTTTTATTTTATATAAACCCTTAAACTACGTTTCGGTACAGCCTAATGTTGTTTTGGTGAAAGATAAATAAATAAATAAAATCCACGCGCTTATTGGCTGCTGTCGTCACCTTTGTGTATGCCTACTTTAGAGTACATTACGCCTGTTTGACTCTATATTTAGTCATACAGCGAGTTTAAACGGACATGTACTCTCTATTATACGTTATCGTTTAAAAACACTAAAACTCATGAAAGTATAAAACAAAAGCGTTGAGCGTGTAAATACTGGAAAAGTGGAACCAGCGCTAATCCCAAACAAACGCGTTGTCATGGCAGCCGTCCGTTTGAAATTCAACTTGTCTCTCGGCGCACCGCGCAGCTGTTGACTGCGATGATGACCCGAGGCTTATTTTAGGACAAGTCGAGTCTGCTTTCGTGCAATTTGATCTTGAAACATTTTTATTTGAAACATCTGTTGTTTTGAGAGATGTAATAGTCGGTTTCATTAGGGTTTTTGATATTCACACTTTTCTGTAAGTTTGATTGGTTCTTCAATATTAGGTCTAACGATGACGGAAAAGTAGTTTATTTTCTTATTTTAAATATAAAATTCGCCGTATTTGCTAGCATTCATTATAGTCTTGTAGTGAACAATTAAGATTAATTATGAATTATCAAGTTAATCCACAGGGGAAAATATGAAAATCTTTAGTCAAAGATTTAAGGTATTCTGATGAGGTCAGTCCTTTAGCCCCTCGCCTCCAACCACCAATCTGCTGCAAGAGAGAGATGCTGGAGGTGTGTGAAATCAAGCTCCACCTTCTATTTTTAACATTTAATACAGCATTTGACTCTACAGAGGACAAGTGGTTTGTAATATACTGTTTCACTGGAAATATGTAACAATGGTGAAGTAAAGTATGTGGCAGGTTTGACTTTAATGCAACAAACATTCATTCTCAAATGAGAAACAGTTGTAGTCCTGCCTTACTGTTAAAGGAGCCAACCCGCCTTTCATCTTTCAGAGCCAAACACCTATTTGTTTGTCAGATTTTATTTTATTCCTTATTTAAAATGTTTTTGAAACATCATTTTGACAGTTGCGAAGAAACCTTTCACAGCAATTAGCAAACAACAACGATCCAATCAATTCCTGAAAGACAAAATCAAGTTCAACAACCTACGCTTTTTCTTATTCAAGAAGCGGTTTCAGTCAGATATTCACAACAATAGAAAAGTAAAGCCATTTCCATTTCATGCCGACTTTAATATTTTGTGGATTTTATCATGATTAAAATGCTGTAGCCAAGTCCAGAAATGTCCAACATTTTTGTAACACTTTACAGTAACGTTCCAACTACATTAGTTACCATGAACTAACAATGAAAAATACTATTAATCTTCTTTATGTAAATTGTTTAACATTTACTTATACATTATTAAAATCAAAAGTTGTGTCTGGAAATATTAATAAATGGACCTAATATTCATCAACAATGAACAATTTAAGTTTTCTTAACAAAACAAACATTAAAAAAAATATGAATGTATTTCTCCTTATTAATGTTATTTAATGCATTTTATTTAATATCTAACGGGAGCTTATCATAAATAACTGTTTAATTTTTTTTAAATAAAATGGTAATTACAAATTGGTTCTGTATATCACTCATATATTAGTTATAAACAAAAATGTTTGGTCTCTAATAGGAATGCAGCCACGGGTGGTTTTTTTTCTCTCTCTCAAAAGAAAAAAAAACTTTGTCTGGTCTGGACTGACAAGGTTTTGGAGCTAGATTAATCTTGCTTTGAAGTGTAGTTTGTGAGATGTACTCTGAGTGGACTTCACAGAAGATTGTGACAGGTATCTGTCTGTGCTGGATTAGATTTAGATCACTCTTCTGCTCACAGACAGAATACATCAGCAGGCCAATCTTTTAGCAACAAGGATCTCTTTACACTTACAGATTCATCTGTCTAGAACAGGCTCATACATTTGCTCAGAGCGCAACATCCGTTTGCACCACTGGAGTTTTCCCATATGCTTCTGTGTAAGACAGCAGCATATGGGAGTCGGACAAAGCGTCATTGGATCCAATTTCAAGGACAGACCTTTCCATACCTCTGCTAGTGTTACTTCATTTGTCTAGGCATCATAAAGGGATAGAAGAACGATTGTTCTGTGACCACAAGCTTTCCATGTGACACATATGCATCATCTCATTTGTCCATTTCTGTCTATTCTTCCACTCTTGCTAATGTTGATTCAGGGGCTGTGGGACACCCCTGGCCCTGGCCCACAAGGCCACAGGTTAAGAGATCCATTCCTGGATGCTGTTTGGCAGGAAGCCCGCGATCAATGTGCTCCTATTTGACCTCCAGATCAAATGTGAGTCAACAGGTTTCACTATTTTGGCTTTAACCTTGTAACATTGTTTCTTAATATAGAAATCAGTTGCTTTTTAGCATGGAGTGTTAGTGTTTTGATTATTTGAACACTGGTGCATGTGACAAAAGGGTCAGTGACGTGACAGTCCTTTTTTGTCTTATCAGTTTATTCAAATACATTAAAATGCAAGTCCTTTATTATTAATCCTTTATTATTATTTCTTAGAAAAATATATTGAGAAAGTGCTTTCACTTTTTAGTAGTGTTAAAACACCTTTGTCCACAAAATTTAAATCATCTGGTGTTAACAAGCAGGAGGAAAAAAAATATTTTAAAGATTTTTTTTTCACCCCCAAAACATATGTTAAAAACATCACATTTGATGATTAAGGTGTGTACAGCATATGTATTCAAGGTGTAAGGAGTGTTTTTTCTTACTTTTTACCTTCACTACATTTTTAGAGTCATTGAATTTAAACTGTTTATGTGAATAGTAATAACGTTTTTCAAAACTTTATAAAACCAACATGAATACAAATAGCACATTTCTATAACTCTGCATGTTTTTAAACTAGTTTTTTTTTTTAGATGATTTGTCCTTTTTTTTTTTTTACATGGATACTGTTAAATATTATTGACCTAAATGTCAGCTCTTTGAAACTTGTACTAATCTTTGCCCTGGTTGAAAATAGACAAGCTAGACAAGACAAGCCTCTTCGCAAATCGTTTCTGTCAAGCACATGCCTGTCCACTTGGTCGACATAACTGATAAACCTATTTGTTTCACTGGAACTGATGCTACATTCACCTACACACGCTAGTCCTCTGTGTTTGCTCAGCTGAAGGTGTGAGAGTGGGAGGAGAGGTGAGATGGAGTCAGAGGAGACAGAAGGACGCACTTTAGTGCAGGTGATCAGTGAGAAGTACAGCCCGGAAAACTTCCCATACTGCCGTGGGCCAGGAGTTGGAGTGGTGATCCGGTCGAGTCCCCAGGGTTCACCTGTCAAAGGTCGGTTTTATTTTTGGCCGTAGGTGAAATGCTGCGCCTGCTAGTTAAAGAGGGTGTGTTTGAAACAGTAGAGTCTGGATCCTGAGACAGTGGTTATTGCCATTTAACATTGTTTTGTTGCATTTGTTGAAGAGCACATTGTTATCATTATAGTAATGTATTCTAGGGCCAAAATCTAAGAATTTTGTGAAGATATTAAGTGAAATGCTGTAAATAAATAAAAAAAAATTTAAACCCTATACGGGTGGTTGTAACTTCTTCAAATTCTAATGAATTTTCATCTATACAATAATTGGTTATTTAAAGGCAGTTTATATCTCCCTCTGTGTATATAAGATCGTCTGAATCTGCCCAGCATTCTGGTTCTGGATGGTTGTGGAATCACGGAGGCTGGAGATGAGGAGGAGGTGGCCACTTTCTGTGCTCACGTGGTTGAGCTAGACCTCTCTCACAACCAGTTAAAAGACTGGGGAGAGGTGAGAAAAATGTGTTTGAATCACAGGTTTTGTCTAACTGTATTGTTAGGTAAGGTAACACTTACTGTACAATTCAATAAAATACAGTTTACTATCAGTGATTAATGCATTAGGTATTGTACACTTATAATGAAAAACACTTTTAATGTTAATTTATGGAACTTAAAAAAAAAAACCTGCTATTATATGCAGAAATTAACATTACCCAAGGATAATAAATGCTGTAAAATAAATTGCTGCATTAAATCATTGTTAATATATAGAGCCGTATTAAGTTTTATCAGATTTCAATACTCTGATGTTGTTAGAATAATTTGTATTGCTAATGCTAATTTTCATTTTTTGGTGAACTATTCCTTAAAGGTGCGGTCACGTACTATTTTTTGACAACATTTCACAGATGAGGAATCCGTGTGATATTCAAAATTCCATAAGAGATTGATTTTGCATCTGGCTCATCTCTTTTCACACAAATTTGCTGTTGACAAACATAATGCTGTTTAATTTGAAAGTGATGTCTGCTTTTTTCACAGCAATATTTAGCTAATTCTATGCATTTTTGTTCATGAAACTAATTTATAAATATACCTTTACTTCATTAAAAAAAAAAAAAAATTACCTTTACTAAAGCTTAATTTTATGCATATGTTAGACTGTAACATTCAAAAATACTGTGAAATCGAGGTCTGCTACCTGACACAGGCTTGACAAGACAAACTGCTTGGGTTCGGTCTCTTTTCTCTTTTTTTCTCTCCTCTCTGTAGATAAGTAAGATCCTGTGTAACATCCCTAACCTAGATTTTCTCAATCTGAGTATGAATCCACTGAGAGGATCGAGTCTAGAGCCTGGAGCTGCTGAAGCGTTCTCAGGCCTCCGCCGCCTCGTGCTCAATAACACACATGTCACCTGGGACATGGTGCATGCACTTACACGAGAGATCCCAGAGTAAGTGTGTGTGTGTTTAACATTGAAGTAGCCTCGGTCTGAACCATCTAATGTGTTTGTGAATGTGTTTTTATACATTATTTATGATTTAGGTGTGCAGTTTCTCATTAGTGCTGTCAAACAATTAATCACGATTAATCGCATCCAAAAAAGTTTGTTTACATAATATATGTGCGTGTACTGTGTATATTTATTATGTACACTTAAATACACACACATACAGTATATATTTTGAAAATATTTACATGTGTATCATTTATTTTATATAAATATATTTAATATATTAACATAACATAATATATCTTAAATATATACATGCATGTGTGTGTATTTATATATATAAATAATAAATATACACAGTACACACATACAGTATATTACGTAAACAAAAACTTTTATTTTGGATGCAATTAATCATGATTAATCGTTTAACATCACTACTCGGCATTGCGAAGGTTAAAGGAAAATATAAATAGAGACAATGTTTTGCCATGACTGACTTTAGTGATTTTAAACAAAATTACTTTTAAATTACACCAAACAGTGAAGCAGTTTTGTTAAAATATTTTATTAAGAAATTAAATCATATTAACAAATCAAATATTATGCCAAACTAACTGTTTTTATGTATTTTTTTTAATCTATTTTAATGCATTTTCTATTAAAATGGAGATATTGTTTTAGCACTGTGCTGTGGCATCAAATGGGAAAATGGGTAATTTTGTCATGCACTAAAACTTTTCTTATTTTTCTTGTGGTTGTATGTATGTAGGTTGGAGGAATTGTTTTTGTGTCTGAACGAGTATGAGAGGGTGAGTGTGTCATCTACACTGTGCCCGTCCCTGAGCCTGCTGCATATCACAGATAACCAGCTGCAGGATTGGGCGGAGGTGCGCAAGCTGGGCCTCATGTATACAGGCCTGGTGTCTCTTATCCTGGCAAACAACTTCCTCTCGTCTATCCACGAGCCTGAGGACTCCCTACAGAGACTCTTTCCCAACCTGCGCAGCATCAACCTACACAATTCAGGTGCTGGATTGCATGAACATAATCTCTGTAGAAAGAATATCATCACAGACACACACACACTTCTAGGTAGTTGCAGCATTAAACCTTTACTATCTAGGTTCATTTATAATTTAAACAAAACTGAGAAAATCACCAGCCAAAACTTTAGTGGTCCACATGGTTCATGCACTGTACTCGAAGTCTTCTTAAGTAACACAGTAGATTTATATGAAGAAAATACCAAAATGGAAGCCGTTATTCATTAAAAATCTTTGCTTCCACTGTAGCTTTCTGATATTCGTCTTCTGTTATTCAGTAGGTCATCTAATTTATGTTTTGGGTAGTAAATATTTTTAAGTACCTATTCTGAATAATCGTGTAGTATCAAAGGGTTAGTTCATCCAAAAATGAATTACTTTCCCTCATATTGTTCCAAACCATAAGATAATTGTTCATATTGGAAACACAAATGATATTTTCAATGAAACCTGAGAGATTTCTGTCCCTCCATTTAAAGTACATTCCACTAAAACTATGAGGCTTCAACTGTCAGAGTTTTGGTTGCATGGAGTGTTGCATAGAGGGACAGAAGTTTCATTAATATGTATTAATTTGTGTTTTGAAGATGAACCCAAGTCTAATGTGTTTGGAACAATGTGGGTGAGTAATTAAAACTGAATTTTTATTTTTGGATTTTATTTTTATCCACTTATTGGATTATTAACAGAAATGTAGGTGTTGTGTCATTTAGGTTTAAGTCGCTGGGAGGACATTGAGAAATTGAATTTCTTCCCAAAGCTTCAAGAAGTCAGACTGATGGGTATTCCTTTACTGCAGCCCTACACTGATCAGGAGAGACGTTGTCTTATGGTAGCACAGTAAGTAACCGTACACAAAAGTAGCAACTTTTGGAATTTGCAAATTGTAAGTATTGTTGGAAATGATTGCACAAATCAACGTGGCCACCAATATGGAATTGTCCACATCCGTGCATTCCATGTCTCTTTCTGTTTCTCTCCCTCACACACTTGCCCTTCTTCTGTGTTTTGTAAGTTTGCCTCACGTGACTGTATTGAACGGCAGTGTTGTCACTGATGGAGAAAGAGAGGATGCAGAACGCTTTTTCATCCGTTACCACCTGGACTGTCCTGAGGATGAGCTACCCCAAAGGTGACCCACCCGCACCCCTCACAACACCACACTCCATATACACAACTCTCTCAGTCTCTTTTTTTGTTTCTTTAGAGAACTATGTACAGTACATCCCAGTGATGTACTGTACATAGTTGTCCCAAATGTCTGGTGTCTATGTATTAAAATATCCTATTTAATCAACCTATCATATAAATCTAAAAAATGTGCTTCTTTTTATTCCCTCATAACTGCAGAACTCAGGTATTATCTGTTGCCCATAACCAATATTATCCTTATTCCCAAAGTTACTAAAAGGCTGTCTTTTAATTATTTATAGTATATAAACATCCTTTAAGAAAGTTAATTTATTTATTTTTTTTTGGTTATCTTTTTGATAAACATAAAATAGGTCTATATAGAAACATATAGAGGGACCTTCAAATGGACCGTTTAACAAAGGTTCAAAAGTCACAATAAATCAGAAGTAGCGACAAATCTTTTATTTTGTGTTGTGAAATACATTGAGGGAAACGGATCATCAAAAAAAAAAGCAGGAGCGGGAGCTTGGTTCTGTGCATTGGCTGTTGATTGGATGGAGGCAGATCTGAATGCAAGCTTGCATGTCATTGTAACAAAGGGGTGGGATTTAATCGGACAAAATTATTAGAGTCCAGCAAATGTCAGCAGACAGAATTCTGTTGTTTCAGTGGAAGATCAAGGTAGAATATTTGGATTAAAAATTATGAGGTATAAAAGATGTAACAACATGCCAAAATAAGATCCATAATAGGTATTCAGAAAACATAGATGAATTTTAATTTCATAATGACTATAATGAGCACTAGTTTCTTGTTCATACACTCTAAAAAATGCTGGGTTAAATAAAACCCAGCGCTGGGTAAAATATGAACAAACCCAGCGATTGGATTGTTTTGACCCAGCGGTTGGGTTACTGGCCAGAAGGTTGGGTTATTTACCCAGCGCTGGGTTTTATTTAACCCAGCATTTTTAGAGTGTATACAATAAAATATGATCTATTAATTTTTACAAAGCTCATCGTTCTGAGAAGCGAGGTGTGCTCTGATTGGCCAGCTATACAGTGCGTTGTGATTGGCCGAATACCTCAAGTGTGAGACGGAATGTTACCCCCCTTCCCATGTTGTGATGCCATGTCCTGGTGCAATGAGACAAAAACAATAAAACCCTTTATAAATTAGGCATTTGTTGCATCCAGTGGGGACATAATTACTGATTATTATGATTTATACTGTCTTTTTACGCATCACGTTGCATCGCGCCACCTAAACACTACCATGTATGCATTTGTGATCGGAAAAACGAGAAACATCAAGCGCTACTCTACACTGCTTAAAACTCGTGTTTGCATAGTCAGTGGCAAATTCTTTAAATAAGAAAACATACTTACAGGCTGTGAGTCAGAAGCACCAGACTGTCCTTGCAAAGTTGGAATTGCCCCACTTTATTGTGTTCACATCACAGCCATTCATAGTGTTCACATTGTAGGCTACTCTCTCCCAGGTTAAAGAAATAGTCCTCCATAAAATATTTTCTATAGAACATTGTTAAGTTTAGTTGAAACTAAATTTTGCAGCTATGTAATAAAATCGTAACATTTCGAGAGCCCAACCACCTTTTTCCGGTTTAGCACAAAAAGCCTCTCTCTCTTTGGCCATGCTTTAAGTTTCATGGTGGCCAACCACACATTCCAACCTATTTTCCTTTCACTTCCTCTTCTTTAGTTTGGCGTCTCCAGTTATCCAGGTGACGTTTAACTCTCCCATCCATCCCTCATGTCTTCTGGCTTTCCCCCTTCCCTCATTGCTTCTGTTTTTTGTAGGGACTTTCAGGGATATTTTGGTGGGCTTTTTGGTGGATGTTTTGGAGGGTCTTTGCAGGTCAAAGAAAAAGGATCACCCACGTTCTTAGGACACCCCATTCCACTTAACCTGGGAGAATGTGCGGAGGACTTTTTCAGTGACTGCGGCAAGCCCCAGCTTCAAGCAGGGGACTCTAACCTTTGGGAGACAATGTGTCCACTCTCTCCCTCCTCAAAGACTCCTTTGTACTGGAATACTCCAATCAGAAAATCGATACACAATGTGGCAGCTTTATTCGTTCTTCCCCTCCTTATATCCCCCTCTCTCCCTCCCTGTTCTTCTCTCCTGCCCCTTTTCATTTACTTTGGGGGGGGGGGGGGGGGTTGAGTTAGCTGGAGGATTTTTTCAAAAGGGGATGGAATGACGTCCCTGACTCAGTCTTTCCTGTTTTTTCCGTTAAGCAATGGAGATGCTGTTGCCTTTGTTCTGGAATGGCTCTCAGACCTAGTGAATTGATTAAGTTGTCTAAACAGTTATGACACAGTTCCTGCTCCAGCTATAGAAGGTCAGAAACTAGAGATGAGATGGAAATGGGCCTTTCTCAGAAATACTGGCCTTTTATCATCAGTCTAAAGAGAGGTTTTTAACAACTGTTAAAAATAACCCTCTCTTAAACAGATGTGCCCATGATAACACTGACATTCATCCCACTTGCAATTTTGTACAACTAAAGTAAGGAGCCCCACACATAACGTGTAGGAAAAACTAAAAACGAAATACCATAGCATAAATACATAAAAACCACAAATTAAGAATTCATTACACAGCAATCATTTGTTCCCCGGTTTAGTTAAATTATGGAAATGATTGAACTCAATTAAAAGAAGGGAACAAATTAGCACAATGTGGCCACAAGTTAATAGGTTGCAGGAACAAATTCTTAAAGGGGTCATATGATGTTGATAAAAAGAACATTATTTTGTGTATTTGGTGTAATGCAATGTGTTTATGCGGTTTAAGGTTAAAAAACTGATTATTTTCCACATACTGTACATAATTGTTGCTCCTCTATGCTCCGCCTTTCTTAAACGCGTCGATTTTGACAAAGCTCATCGTTCTGAGAAGCGAGGTGTGCTCTGATTGGCCAGCTATTCAGTGCATTGTGATTGGCCGAATACCTCAAGCGTGAGACGGAAATGTTACGCCCCTTACCATGTTGTGATGCCGTGTCCCGGCACGATGACACAAAAACAATAAAACCCATTATAAACGAGTCATTTGTTGCATCCAATGGGGACATGATTACTGATTATAATGACTTATACTGTCTTTTTACACGTCGCCTTGCATCGTGCCGCAGAAACATTACCATGTCTGCATTTGTGATCAGAGAAACGACAAACAACAAGCACTACTCTACACTGCTCAAAACTCGCGTTTGAATAGTCAGTGTCAAATTCTTCAAATATGAAAACATACTTACAGGCTATGAGTCAGAAGCGCCAGACTGTCTTTGCTAAGTTGGAATGCTCCACTTTATAGAAACAGCCTTTGTGCAAGCCAGCATTTTAGGCTACTCTTCCAGGTTCAGGAAATAGTCCTCCGTAAAATGCGCTGCACACACTCTAATATTTGGGTTGATATTATGATCTGGAACAGAGTTGTAAATACAACTTAACCACTAATTTCTAGTTGTGTCCTCTTTTGGAAGCCCAAACAAAGTACTTTCGATTTCACAATGAAAGACAGCGTCATGAAATAATACTATGGTGAGAATAATAGTTCCGCCTTCTTTCATTGCGTAAACATTTGGGTGGTGTTTTGCAAATCTTCCCATATCGTGACGTAGGCATGTGGGGGCGTGTTTGAATGAGCCGTTTTAGGTGGCCATGGTATTAACTTTTATAAAGAATATCTCTTTGGTTTTGAGACTTTAGTCTTTGCAACTTCAGGGATCTCATCTATGCACAAACAGCTTGTAACACTCCAAAGAGAAAGGAAAACTTGAAATCGCATCATATGACCCCTTTAATTCGTGGCTACGGCATCTTTTTTGTGTGTGTGTGTTTCATTTTTTATGTCTTGTGCCAGGCACATACAGTAGTTTAGGAGTTGTTCATACAAATAGTTCACTATATTCCAAGTCTTCTGAAGCCGTGCAATAGTGAAGAACACACTGAAATGTATGCAGTTACTTATTGCACATCTGAATAAAATTTTGATTGACAGCTTTGGTCACCATTCACTTTCACTGTTTGATAAAAGAACGAAAATCGAATGCGTTTCAAAAGACATGAGAAAGTTTTCAAGACTGAG
This sequence comes from Barbus barbus, assembly GCF_936440315.1. Lineage (NCBI taxonomy): Eukaryota > Metazoa > Chordata > Actinopteri > Cypriniformes > Cyprinidae > Barbus > Barbus barbus. Next base: position 17,878,955 of record NC_136733.1, on the reverse strand, counting down.
TGAACCATTCCTTAACAACTCGATTTTTCATTTATTTTTTCCTGTGCCCACCAGGACCACTTCTTCAGAGACTTTCTTTTCAACACCTAGGTAAATTAAAGCCAGGGAACAATCACCCTCATTTCTGACCTCCTCACTCCATCCCCATCCTCTGTTTCTTTCTCTCTGTTCCTTCCTGTCTGTTTCTCTGGAGGGAAAGCCATTTTCCCTGAGGGATGAGGTTGAGATTAGAGTTGGCACTGGAGGGTGAAAGGGCAGGTGCAGAAGTAGATGGTAAACTCTAGATATGGGTTAAGGTTGCCCCCTCTTTGAACCCAGCTTGCTCTTTCCCCCACCCTTTTGGGCGCAGATCAGAGCTTAGGCTATGTTACTGACTCATTGATAAAACTCTGAAAGACGACAAAGCTCTGAGAAACAGAGGAAGACATGGGCAAAAATAAATTATGCCTCCCTGACCTCAAACACACCTTTGGACCGGGCCCTCATTGAATGCATGAGATGTAACTGGTGTAGAGATCCATTCAGCCTAATATATGAGACTCAAACTGTGGTAGCATGGTTAGAACCATCTGAGAGATTTTCAAAGTGATTTCACAGTAACCTTAGTCGCATTTACGGTTGCTTAGACATAAACTTTAAGTATAAGTATGCATGAGACTGTTATCTTTATAAAGCTGAGATGATGTTGAGATTTGAGTGCTGGCTAGTGTAATTCAAACCTTTCACTGCTTGATTGCTCACAACGATTTCCTAGATCAGGCCTATATATGTTGTTTAGCATATACCTAGGAATATCCTTCCAAAACTACTTTATGTGCACTAAAATAGCTTTTGTACTGTCCTATAAACAAAAAGTGTTAAATACTTCAGCTTTAGTTTAATTGTACCAAGGCTGTGAGGTACACTTGTTATAGTGTATGTAGGAAAGAGGGAGGCTGCTAAATAGATGAAGGAGCTCTATATATTTAACAGCCTTTGAGTAAGTAAAACCTGAGCCGTGGCCATGGACATGTTGATCCTCCCTTGGAGGAATGGGAAACACAGGAATGATAGCAGAGGGAGGGATGCAAAGACAGGGATGACAGAAGGAAAGTGTGAAGAAAATGAAAGAGACAATTGGTCTTACTGTCTTTGAGTAACCATAGCCTGGGACCCTTTTGACAGTGAAAGACAACATGGGGCCTACAAGGATGTAAGAAGGCCAATGTATAGGGAAAATCTAAGTGTGTCACTCTTTACGGACAATGAGAAATTTAAGAAGATAAGTGGATTGCGTAACCAGGCTCATGGTGGATGTCGATGCTAAAGATGTCAAGATAGAAGGATTCATAGACAACATGTAGACAAGTACCCATTAAACATTTAATGCATTTGCTGCAGTTTTAATTCATTTAATGGTATAGTGGTGAGTGGTGACTACACTGAGGTTGACTGGACTTGATAACTTGCAGAACCTGAGTTAATAACATTTTCTTCAAACAGGCAGCAAATTTATTTATTTATTTATTAGTCAACAAATTATATATTTTTTTAACAGGACTGAAAAATTAATGAAATCAGACTGTATTTCAGTCTGGGCAATCAGTTCAAATTCCAAGTACTTTTTATTGTCACTCAGGACACCTAGCGTCATAAAGAATGCAAGGTAGTGTCTACAGCTATGTCTGAATTAATTTTAATTCTCTCTTTCCATAGCATTAGGGCTGTTGTTAGGGGGGACAACCGATAACATTGTCCCGGGCCTGCTAATGTCCTCAATAGCATTGGGTCCCACCCATAAAATATAAGGTGAATATTTTAGACACTAACATATGCATAAAATACAGAAATATCACTTTTTTTGACTGGTATTTTGTCTTGTGTGACAGTTGTTGGAAAAGAAAACTATGCTCTTGGTCTCATGTAACCACCTACATCATTACTATAGCAACCCATGTAGATATACTAGTTATTGCCTACACTGTCTTAAAAACAGATTTGATTCCAACTGATGCAAAATGACTGTCAGTCCTAAAAATGGGAAAGCACAAATGGCAGTTGTGTGGAGTGTGAATAAAGGCTAAGGTTCTGTATCTCTGCTGCACCTTTCAAATAGACAGGTTCCCCACTCCAAGTTCACCCAGGGTGACTGCCACTGTAATGTGTGTACTAAAGTTTCTTTGGATAAAAAGCCAAATTGCTAACAGGTAAATCACAAGTGAATTATCTTGGGTCTTAAGGGGATATTTCTCATGTCAAGTTGTAGATATCTAAATTTTGAGCTAATTGTTATTGTGTGCATGTTATCTACCTGACAACAGATCATATTGTTTTTGAGGGCATCAACAACGGCAGTATCTACAGTAGACTCACTGTATGGCTCTACTATGAACCTGGTGCACTGCATGGTGGCGACTGTTCGGTCCCATCTCCGAGACTGATCTAAGCACTGTTCAAGGAATCTAAGGCAGCTATGTTATCACAGCGAACACCCATTCGCCTTCATTTAAGGAGCTTAGCCACACTAAATGAGACCCTTGAGTGAGACTGTTCTTTCTCTCAGACAGAGTGGTACTTTGTATAGAGGGGGAAGTATTCCCATGGCGAAGGCAGGGAGCCACAGGCACCTACCCAGGCTCAGGCTCTGCTTTGTGGGGAGACTTTTCTGGACAGGCTGGGGAAATTACTTTGATTGGCTGTGTCGGTTACTGTAGCCCTCTAAAGCTAAAAGACTTTTTTGTGGAGATTTTATTTAATTGTTCCTGCCGATCTCCTCTTATCTTTCCCACAATCCTTCAGCAAGACGGGAAAGAAGGGAGGGTAAACGGGGTGGTAGTGAGAACTTTCTCACGGTTTAAAAACTCACTGTGTTTCACAAACAGGTACACAAATACACAACCGCATCTTCTCAAAAACACACACAGATCTCTGGTCACTTCCATGGTGCACTGACATTATTTTTGTTCAGAGGTGTTGTCTTTTTTAAACAGTTGAGGGTAATTTACACTTTTGATGAAAACGGACATATGCAGACGTCCCACCCTGCAAAAACTAATTTCTGGCAGATGACACAATAAGTTCCTGACCACGTGGCTGACCACTTCACCAAAAACACATCTTAAAGGATTAGTTCACTTCCAGAATAAAAACTTAATAATTTACTCACCCCCTTGTTCAGTTGAAAAGAAATTAAGGTTTTAGGAGGAACACATTCCAGGATTTTTCTCCATATGGTGGACTTCAGTGGGAGCCGACAGGTTGAAGGTCTAAATTGCAGTTTCAGTGCAGCTTCAAAGGATTCTACGTGATCCCAGCCGAGGAATAAGGGTCTTATCTAGCGAAATAACCTGTCATTTTCTAAAAATAAATAAATAAAATGTTTACACTTTTTAACCACAAATGCTCATCTTGCACTAGCTCGACCTCATGCTTTACGTAGTCAGACACACGTGACCAAAGTGCAAGTACCAACACAGTGTTTACAAAGCGAACATGAAAAAAAAAGGCAAATGCCCTTTACAAAAAATAAGTAAAAACAATGATGTCAGACGATTTTGAAGTTGGAGGAGAAAATGATGGAGATGGAGTTTTTCGCCCTACCCTACTTTTTTGAACCGAAGTACACCGACAAAGAACTAACCACGCATGACCTTTCCAACGTGATTATGTAGGACACGCATTGCAGAGCTAGTGCAAGATGAGTATTTGTGGTTAAAATGTATATACATTTTTTTTTTTTTAGAAAATGACCAATCGTTTCACTAGAGAAGACACTTATTCCTTGGCTGGTATCGTGTAGAACCCTTTGAAGCTGCATTAAAACTGAAATTTTACCTTCAGCCTGTTGGCTCCCATTCAAGTCCATTAAATTGAGAAAAATCCTGGAATGTTTTACTCAAAAACCTTAATTTCTTCTCGACTGAACATCTTGGATAACAAAGGGGTAAGTAAATTGTCAGGAAATTTATATTCTAGAAGTGAACTAATCCTTTAACAGCAGGAGGAAATAGATTTTCTCTGTCTTTCTCTTGATTTCTGTAATGCATACAATTTGTGGATGTCTGCTATCAATATGCAGGAGACTGTCGTACCTTTCCGGGAGTCTGCATATGTACACATACCATGTTTTGAAAGCATTTATCAAGTAGAAGTGTACTTTACCTGTGCTGTCGTAGATCATTAGCTCTGTTCTAAATCCTGGTTGACTTAGTCTACATAAGCAGTTGACTTCTAAAGACATGAAACCTCACTTTTGACTGAACTGGAACAATTGGAACAATTCACATAAGTCGCAAGTCTGCACAAAGATTGACAGATGTAAAAGTATGACCGATAATTGATTCCAATAGGGTTAGCATATTGCTAAGCTAACTGAAGCATGCTGTAAAACGGACTTATAAAACCCAGGAATGAGTTAGCATTTTTGAACTCCTGGTCAAGTTTTTGTCGAGAGAACTAGGGCGACGCTAGTCTCAGCCTCAGACGTCACGCCCACGGAACGTTGGCTAAGCGTCTGATATGGCACACTTATCTGGAAACACTTCAGGAGTGTCGACGTCGGATTGGTTGAATTATTCAGGATTTCCGGGAGACGTGTGTGTCGCGTTCTTTAACGTTCCGCCTGGAAACAAAGATGCCATGGTGCCAAACCCCCTTGCAAAAAAAGAAAGCTGTCGTGTTTACAACTGTGACGACGAGCGCTTATCAGGATCAACTAAACGCTGGATTTTCAAAAGTATGTGAAATATTTAAAGTTTGAGGCATAGAATCTTTAAAATACATCTGAGAGTTTCACACTGTTATTGTGGCGACATTTCCACACCCCGAAATGTGATGCTGAACAAAACGAACTGTGATTGGTTGTTTGACATGTCGGCCATCGGCCTTGGCCAATGAAAGCTACCAGACCTTCAGCCGTCATTCTGAAGGTCTGGCTACGCAAGACTAGGGTGATGCTAACTTTCTGTTGGCCTACAAACACACCATCCATGGAGCACTCTATTAAATACTCAAGCATAAATAATAATAAAAAAAATCTATATAATTCTTAAAATCAGTATCAGTTACAAGTTATCTTGGAAGCAAAATATTGCTGTCTACTGTCTGGAATAATGGCCTTTCTGTCTGTATAATTTTGCTGATTGTAAATACTTTCTAGGTAGGCAGTTCACTTTAGAACAGAGCTTTTGTATATTCTCTCTATTCCTGGTTTCTTAACAGTCTTTCTGTCTTAACTAAAATCCACTCCAACAGTTTCTTTTAACAAAAATGGGTCACTGAGTGTAGTAGAGAAAAAAGCATATACATGGGCTAAATTCAGATGGTTCTCTTTTTCTCACTGCTGTCCACTCTTTTCAGGTACCACACTTTGGTAGCACGCTATGGCCGCCTAGCCCCACTTGCAGAGGTGGATTTGCGCCCTCTCTGCCATGTCCAGGTAGAGGTGCATTTTGGAGACCAGACAGAGCCCCTAGAGCTCAGATTGGATCAGACAGTGGCAGACCTAAAGAAGCAGTTGAGGGCCGTGGTCCAGCTACCTCCAAACAAGATACGTGTGTACTATATCGACCGGCAGCTTGGCTACGCACTAGAGCCTCAGGAGATGAAATATGGAGCACGAGCACTTCATTCCTACAGTATACGAGATGGAGATGAAATCTTGGTGGTGCCCAAGACACAGAGCAACAACTGAGCACTGTTTGGAAAAAATGACTAGTTTCCAGAGTTAATGGAATACCATCTTCCAATTAAGGCAATGGGAATTCTGTGCACAGAGCACAAATGAGAATGCCTTATGTTTAGGACAAAGAAAAACTGTCAGTCTGGTTTTCCAGAATCTTCAGTCTTTTTTAAAAATGGTCCCTAAAAAGAAACATTGGATCAGGATTAAAAATACCTTTTTAACTTCCACTGCTCTGCGGATGTATGTATACAAATCAAAAATAATGTGTGCACTTTTCTTGTTTTGTGTGTGTGAGACTGCTTCTCAGGAATTACCCAAAACCACATACATGCCTCTACTCTAAAGAGTATTTTACCATTTAGTAAAGGTGCAGTATGGAATATTTGGCCCTCTAGTAGCTGAGGATAAATATGATGGTTTGAGGCGTACCGGTGTACCCGTGTGCAATCATTTTATAAGAGCAAATGTCATTATCAATATCAAAACTCGCCCCCTCCTAAGAGAATGAAGGAATTTAAAAAGACAGATATCCATGTCTTTTCAATGTCTTTTGAGCAGGTAACTGTCTTCACCTGTTGTGGAAGACGATTCCTTATTTGGTTTAATTTTTGAATGATTCATTGTATTTATTATGTTGCTCATTAGTTTTGGCTGGACGTCATATATCCACGCAAAGACAAATTATGTGAAAGTGACATTTCCTGTCAAATCGGAAAGTGCATAAATCATTCTTTTCAACTTACCATTGTGAATCGGAGTAACATCTTCTGACAGCTTGGCTAGGATTAAAAGAAATCAAAATGACTGAATACTAGGTAAAAATATGCAGATGCAGACTGTGAATACTTAGAGAAGGAGAGACAGGCGCCTTAGGTCTTTTGGCTGCCCGTGCCCTTAACATAGCGTTAAGGCCGTGAGATGGGATGGCAGGATGGTGGTCTGGCGGGGGGTGGGGGCATATAGAAAGTGAACCCTATACTCCAGCTGTAACACCAGCCACTTCTTTTCTGCTTGAATTACAACGGAGTCACCTACAACCCTGAAGCCCTCTAAAGTTTACACACTTTACATTCACAAACACAGCTCCCCCTATTATGACCTCAGACCGACTGCAATAGTCACCTAGTCTCCTAGTCACCTCTGGTGGAAAGAGTCTTTGGATTATGTAGGTGCCATACTCTCACTGATGTTTAAAACAGATCATGTGCTGTTGGATTATAAATCTGCATTTGATTATTATCATGCCTATGTTACAGAGCTGGAAAACCCAAGGGGACCAATAATAATGAAAATTTAAGTTAATTTAATTTTTATTGAGTAGATATGCTTTTTGTTGGCTTATTATTTAAAAAAATGGAAATGTGGAACACTGATATATTGAATTTTGACTTTGACTTTTATTTAGATTTTTTTCTTTTAAATCTTGACATATTACAGGTTTAAAGGAAGTTGAAGATATTATTTTGCCATTTGTTAAGCATGAAACGTTAAGGGAAGCCATACACAAATAACCTAATTTTGTCTATTTTATAGCTTGCAAATAACTGTCAGTGTATTCTTTAAGTACCTGTTCCCTTCCCAAAGAGAACAGTTTGTTGAACTTAACCATGCCCTTTCTCAATATTTAATTTCTCAATTAAAACTAAATGGGAAATATAAATGTATTGCACAGATACATACTAATTTTAACATTCAGTCTTTGTGGACTTGTTTTTATAACCACAGTCAGCACATACCAGTCTATACATTTAAGGAATTGTATTACCAGGTCTTGTCCTATTCATTCCCATACCATTTCCCTGCAGAATGGCTCTAATGTTGGAGTGACTGATATAGTATAGACTCCCTCTCTAGTTACCAAGCTGTCCCTATGCAACACTATCCCAGCGGAAGGTGTTAACAGGGAACTCAGAATCCATTAGGGGTTCAGATTAGCTAAAGAGGTTATATATATTAGTGCTATTGACGGGGAGAAGAGCAAGGATATTGTTGTCAGATATTTAGACAGCTTTGTTTCAGTGTAACTGCATATTTCACACTGATGATCTGTTAGTTTCTTATCACAGAGAAGTCCAGCTTCTGTTTGCACTCTAATCTGACTCTGTTATGATTAAAAGTTCCATCGCTGGTTCAGTTGTGTCCTATTACTGGAAATTGAGCTTGAGTGTCATATTTTTGTCCAAATCCTATGATTACACCATATTGTTGCCACATTTATTTACTCACTCCCTGCGTAATTTTACTCTTCACTGATAATCGCAAAACCCCATAATGCCCCATTTGGATAATAATCCTGCACTATGCCAATGTCTCACTAGAACTGCATGTTTGCTTTTATACTTATCTACAAACTGTAGTGTGTTCACTTCCAGCATCCCCTTTATCCCATCTTTCAGCAGTGCCTGTGTGTCTACAAGTTTCTCATTGCTCATATTTTGTTCTTATTGTGTTCTGGTTGTGGTGATGACACTTGATCCTCTCTGTTCTGCTCCCTAAGGACATCTGGCCTCTAACGCCAAAATGTTGTTAACAGAGCAGGTGCTGACATCTTTACTTATTGATGGGTCTGTATAATGGTGTTTTTCAGAGTTTAAAGAGGGCCATTGGCTCGTGCCATGGATACTAATTCAATGTTAATGATTATATGAACAATGACATGGAATATCATTGTAAAAGTGTGTGATATGTGTTACGAATAATGGTATTTACCATTATGTGAAATTCTGCTAAATGCCATACTGAAAAATGTTACAAATAAATAGCAGGCAAGGCTTTGCATGAAATTGTTTTAGTCTTAATGTCCCCCAAGCTGCCAAGGTAATGGAAGTTTCTCTTTTTAATTACATTGTTTTATTGTTAGTGGACATAATATTACACGGTTCATCTGACATTAACCATGTTTGACTGTATGATCATGTTAATGATGTTAACAGCAGAGGTCCCCCATGTTAGCTCCTCAATTTGTTTTAATCCAAAGTCCAGTTATTTTGGCCCAGCGCATGAACTTGCAAAACTTGAGTGGTACAGCATAACAACCTGCATGGTCTTTCTGATAAAGCTAACCTTGCAACTTGTTTACCGGTTTACCTTTGCCTATTGCCTTTTCTGTTTTTTGCTGTGCTTTCTTCTAACTATTCCTCTTTTGTTGCCGTAGTTGTAGTAGTGTATTTTACCCAGCTCACACTAGGGACTAGCCACTGCAGAGACCTCACCAAGAGGCTAGGCAAATGCTAGCATCCAACTGGAGTCTATCCAGCCAGATCACCCCAACAGTTTGGCTGATAAAAAGCATCATGCCTAATTGGTTTCACCACATTCAGAAGTGCTGGCCTATCCCTGTCACGCCTACAGGTGAAAGCTACACGTGCCAAACCTGGCATCGCTGTCACACTCACAGACTCACGCACAGCTTTGTCCAACCAAGGCTTAAAACGTCCATCTCCTTAGCGGCCTTCTACTGGGCAGCATAACCTCCCAGAGTGCAGCAGTAGACAGAGTTCACTGGTGGATCGGCAACACAGAGAGTTGTGCCAATCTGAGGGAAGAGGGACAAGGGGTTACCAGGGCATGAAAGCAGGGGTGGGCTACAAAGACAAGGTCACATTGGGAGCAGCTAAGGGATTTGGTGTGTTTTGGATAGGTGGGGGTTTTAAGAAAGTTTTTTTTATCCCCTCACTCTGTAGCTAGAGCAAAAAGAACTGGCTGGGCAGCTGGTAGCCTGATCTACCCTGTGCATCACAGAGCAAGGAACGCTGAAGGAGGCTCATTGTGTGGCCAGGAGGGGGAGATGTTTTCTGAGAAGGTTTGAGTTACCTTAAGGGGGCTTGACATTGTTAAGGAAAGGAAAGAATATGAGGGCAAGGCAAATGTTTGGCACTGGATGCATCAAGGGGGTTTGGATGAAAATTAAGATATTGGATGACCCAGCGAGGGTCTAATCCAGGGCCTTTTCCAGCTTCCAGGGTCAGGTCTGGTGGACCTACCGGCAAGCAACTACAGTGTTAGTGCGTCCAACTATGCTTGAGTCCTTTCCCACGGAAATGGTTCGATGACTCCAAAGGTCCTTGTTGTACCCGATGACATTATGATAATTCGGTCAGCCTGATTTGGATCTGCCAGGTTTGGTTGGCAGGTGGTTGATGGGGCTGACAGTTTGCGATTAAATTTTATCAGATACTTGACTCCAATACCCAGACAGTGTAGTTAACGCTTATCGCCAAGCTCATAGCCATCTCTTGTTCTTGGTGGGACTGAAACTGGTTGTAAAGATGCAGGATTATCTCAGCGTGGTTGACCTATTCCACAAACACAACATTTCTGTCAACATGGTGAACATGAAAAACAATGAGGGACAAATATGAAGACATTGCATGATAAACCCTATTAGTAAGCTCATTACAACGGCAGAGGGAGACTATGATGAGAAGATACGGATTGCTGTCTCCTCCTTGTCCTTTCTCACTCTTTCTTTTTTCTGTGTCTGGTCATTCCAGCACAACTGTCCAACAGTCAGCCTGGGACCACATTGCACTCTTTGTCAAATTCTCTGTTCTTGTTGTGCACTAGTTTAGTTAAGAGTATGGGCTGCATTTGCACAACAAAGCAACAAGGTGTAAAGGAACCCTCCACTGGGACCCCCACGTTGGTCACAGGGAATCTGGGGTCTGCGTCCGTCCAGTCGGCTTTCACACATCCTGCCCTCCTCCAGTATCTAGTTACGTCCACTGTCCTCCTAGAAACAATGCTGAGTCTGACTCAGATCTCGCTCCCATCTCCTTCCCAGACCCTATCGCCGTGGATGCACCAATGATTTCCCCCCTTTTTGTCGTTATCTCGCCACCGTATCTATAGAAATGAGCCCCATTTGGAGACCAACTCAGGGTTGAGTGAGTTGTTGCAAATGAGGCTATACTTAATTGCTACAGGGAGCCCAGTAAGACAGGAGGGGGAGCACTGATTTACTCGCACACGCACATACTTAAGAGAGTCCAAGTTGATTCATGTTAATTCAGTAACCTAAGCTCTTCTCCCTTTTTTCAGTCAAATAAAGCAATGTTTTTCTGCTGTGATTCCTTTTGTAAATAAATGCCCCTAGAGTGGGCCGTAGAGCCCCTGAAGTGATGCAGTGGACTGTGCACTAGTTACGGAGAGGGCTGCTATATAGGGAATTGGGGTTCAGTCCAAAGGCCTGACATTTTCTTCAGAAATCCTCTTTGTGCTTACAGCTCTAGTTTCAATATTTCCCTTTAGTTACTTACCAAACGCCACCCTTCACTGGTCCACAGCTCTACCCCCTTCTCTTATCAACTCTCTCTTTACCATTCTGCTCTTGTTCTTTGTTTTTCCCTCTTTCGAAAGTCTCAACCCCTCTCTCCATCCCCACCCTCTCTCTTTCCCTCTCCTATCCTCCCCCTTCCCCAAAAACTGATCTCAGATTAACTTTAACGCTATCCCTGGTGCAAAAGGTAGCACCTGCCTCTGATGCGTCTCCCTCCAGTAGAGCCATACAGGGAACCCACACACTCACTCCTCCTCTGTCCTCTCATTCTTGGATCACTTTCTCCAGACTTCTGCTCTTTGAAATCAAGCGTACCCTGAGGCACGGATTGGGCTGTGTTTGCCATTCTTGTTCTTGGCGGTTGTCCGGTGGAATTGGACCAGCACAGCGCTCAGTGTGAGTGGAGGGTTTAGGAGGGTTTTTCTGGGCAGTCTCCCCCTCCCTTTTCTGCATCCAAGAGCAGAGCCCCTCCGCTCTTGAGACTGCGTTGATGGTACCTACTTGGATGTGACTTAGAGGCTGATGCACAGGTGACGTGCTGAACTTCCGTCCTATGAAGGCAGGTTAGTGCTGAATTCTTAGTTGTGGTCTCTGAACTGGAGCTCTTGTGTTTTGTTCTTGTTTTGTTTTGTTTTCTTATGACAAATTCACTGTCTTTCACTCCTTGTCACTTTCTCACAAGTGATGTTCAGGTGCTCTCTACCTCTTTTACACCTCCCTTCCTTCTCTTTGTTTTGGAAACGCACTTTGTGCGTGAAAATGTAAATGATAGGCTTTAACTTCCAAACTGTAACTAAGTAATTTTGATAACATCTATCATTGGTATTAATGCCAGTCGTCAGACAGGCAGCTTGTTTGAGATCGGTTTCTGAGAGGTTAGCCAAATGAACTCTGCCAGTCTATGTAATGTGATGTGGAGAGCAATGGATTTGCCTGTTGGCATCTCACACAGTATCTCATGGTTCACTTGGGAATCCCATCAAATGTCAGTTTTGTCTGTACTGTGGTTTCATGACGGAAGATGTTATACAGGACATTGTCCAAAACACAGGCTCTCTTCAGGAGACTGGATTTCAGTTATGTTGGAAGGTGGATATTCTTTCTCATTTGGCAATATGAAGAAATGGTACACTTAAGGCTATGACTTAAGGATTCATTCCTAATTCAAGCAGCTTGAATTAAAATGTACGGTTGTTTCCATGCCAATTTTAGAATGTTATAATTAATCGCATCCTGATATTGTTTGCATTGAAATGTAATGTCATATTTCCTTGGTTTTCTACAAAAAAACCTAGTAGTAATTTTTTTTCTTCTTGCTAATTTCTTGCATTTTTTATTAATTTCATTTAAGACTAATTTTTTAAGTAATGAAACTGTCTTTACTGTATGATAGTTTTATGCAACAGCACAATGCTAAATTTAATTTGCTAACACTGGATAATTATCTTACTAGGCAAAGGCACAGATCATCTGATTCCTTTTCTAGGATTTAAACATTGTATGAAATATGAAAAATTTAATTAGACTTACATTTGATAGCATGTTCTGATTAATTGAGCTATGATGACGTGAGCTTTGGTTTGTTTTGTTGAGTGAAATCTCTCAACATAATTCTGGATTTGTGATACTATGAAGAGCTTACATAATTAACAATAGGTAAGGCAATGTAATTGTGTTTTTTTTCCAAATACAACTAAATTATATTACATTATACATTTTCTTGCTATGACATATAAGTTAAATACTGTTTATTTAATAACACACTAGACCTTTTGGGTTTGCATTCGAGTATTAGGTAGTTTATGTTAAGACTGTGGAGTTACCCTTAAGACTGAATTATACCGGATGAATCAGTTTAATCGAGTTTTGCTTGCTATTGCTTACTTTTGTCATTGCACTTTCTAAAAGGCACTTAGTCCTCCTCATGAAAATATAGGTCAACCTAAAACATTTCCAATTGAAAGTCAGAATAATTTTATATCCTTATCATTTCCATCATCTGATATTTGAGAGGTTGTCCATTTATTTTGGCATACTAAGGCTAGGTGAATCTAAAGGGAGTGAAACCCAAACTTCAGCCTCTCAGGGTTGCCGTAAAGACCTTGGCAACTCAAGCCTGTTAAATTAAACCCATTAGCCTCACTGTTCACAGCCTTTTCTCTGATGCCAACAAGTCATAACACATAAACACTTGGTAATGGACCCTTCAGACGATGGAGAGGAGCAAGGCAAGTTCTCCCAGCCGCGGGCTCTTTGGCACTGTGGAGGCCTAGAACTGCATCACCATAGCCCACTCACACGGTAGTGCTGGAGAATGTGATCCCAACACATTGTTCCCCATCACATAATAGAACCTTTTCAGCTCAGGGCGAACAGGCCCACCATGGAGAGGGAGAAAGGGACAGAATGCCCTCATGGGAAACCTGGGAGACTGCTCTTTAAACCAGGGAAGATTGGAGACAAATGTGTCTTGGCCTAGTGTTTATTTCTTTAAATAGGTTTATTATCATGCTATTATTTTATATATTGTAATGTTAATGTTTTTTAAATCTTAAAATAACTTATGTCTGGAGAGCTGGTGGCACTACAACATATGTTTTGTGATGAATATTTAAATGTTTCTCAGGTGTTTAGGATGGTCAGAACAGGCGCTTTAGTCTCTCTTCTCCAGCTCTTCAGCACCCTTGCTCCCAGAGGAGGTAAGTGATGTCCACTCTGTACTACCTGTAAACTCTCTCCTGCCTCCACAACACCTCACGAGAATTAGATGTAACAGTGATTAATGGACAAAAAGAGCCAAGGCACTGGATAAAGAGTCAAACAATAAGTAATGATGTCAAAAAGACTTCAGTCTTTTGATGCAAGAACCCAAAACCTTTTCCAAGTCTGTAAATGACTTCATCAGTCTGAAAAGAATTTTCAGATTTCAATAGGCGTACAGCTTATGATGTACCACATCTATGCAAAAAGACACATCACTGAATTTACATATTTTAAATCCATTTTGTTTTCTTCTGCTTAGCTTTTTCTCAGGATACCCTCTACCCCTTTGGACCAGCTCACAGGGATTTAGAAACCCCTAAGATGGATGATGGCAGTTCTCCAGAGATTCCACTACTAATTCCGTTCATATTCTTCAGTGTGCCCCATAGGTCCCTTTATGTAAGTGTCAAAAATATGGAGGAGAACTGTGAGAAAAGTCAGCCAAAATATCAATGCAACATCTTAGGTGTTCAATTCAGCAGTAAATTGTGTAACAGCACACCATCTTACATTTTCCAATAGGTCAACAACAATGGAGTGATCTCCTTCAACATTCAGGTGAGTCAATTCACTCCAGAGGTTTTTCCCCTCAGTGACAGCCGTTCCTTCATTGCCCCTTTATGGGCTGACGTGCATAATGGTATCCGTGGGGATGTGTACTACCGTGAGACAACAGACCCAGAGACCCTGGAGAGGGCCACTCAGGATGTCAGAAAGTATTTCAAGAAAATGGTGTCCTTCACTGCCACCTGGGTCTTCATAGCTACCTGGCATCAGGTCACCTTTTATGGAGGCAGCCAGACAACGCCGGTAAGTGTGTCAAAATGTCAAACTTTGCTAATGAGCAGCATGCACCGTGTGATCACCACAATAATCACCACCACCACAACAAAATAATTATTATTTTTCTTTTCAGGTAAATACATTTCAGGCAGTTTTGATCTCCGATGGCCAAGCTTATTTTGCTATGTTTAACTATGGAGAGATCAACTGGAGCACAGGCACGGCTAGTGGAGGAGACCCTCTTACGGGCCTGGGAGGAACCACAGCACAGGTAGGCTAATCTTGAAAATCTCATTTGTGATATAACAGTTGTTACAGAGGTTGCTGTACTGTAGTTGTTACAGGGGTTCCGGTTTTTTGCATCAGATGAATAGTTTTCACCCTCTGAAAACTCACAACATAATTGATCTCTTTATCATTCTCTGCTATGATTACTCTCTCTAGGCAGGTTTTAATGGTGGAGATGTCAGCTATTTCTTCAACCTTCCCGGATCACGCTCGAATGAAGTGGTTAACATTGAACAGACCACTAATGTTAATGTGCCAGGACGGTGGTTCTTCCGCATTGATGCTGACCAGATAGACCCAGCAAATGGCTGCAGCTACATTGGTACAACAAAAACTATATAGTTATAGTTTTATAATGTTTTCATGGTATTTGATACATTAAATTTATATTTTACTCCTATGTTAATTGTGTGCTCCTTGTTTATTTGCCATGTACATTTTTTTATTCAACATGTTCCGCTCATGCCCTATCTTACACTCTCTTCTTTTTATGTGTCTCCACAATCTTTTTTTTTTTCAGGGCGGTTTTTCCGGCGTGGGGAGATTTTCTGGTTATCAGACCAATGCACTCAGAGATGTAGGTGTCTTGATCTGGATAATGAGGTCATCTGTCAAGAAACTCCATGTGGTCAGTTAGAAACCTGTGAACAGGTGGAGGGGGCTTACTACTGCCAGCCTACCCGTACCAGCACCTGTGTGGTGTTTGGAGACCCCCACTACCACACTTTCGATGGATTTCTTTATCATTTCCAGGTGCAGTATAGAGTTAAAATCCTATTTCCATAAAATGGTCAGTAATAGTTAACTCTACAATACTGGGTGAATAGGTGACTTTTTCTCCCCTGAATGTTGCATTCAAAGTACACTTGGCTCACCGATGCTTCTGGACATAGTTAAGTATGAATTTTCCAAAGATTTCCAGGATCATCATATTTCACACTGAGTTTATAAGATATCCATTATCAGAGGTTATGCTAGATGCCAAAGTTTATGCTATCACAAAGCTGAATATCATGCTGATCACCTGTGTTTTTTTTTTGCTTTAGAACAGTATGCTAAAACTATGTGATTTCCTTGATCTCCCATCCAGGGTACTTGCTCATACCTGTTGGCTCGTCCATGCTGGGAAATGCCTGGTCTGCCCTTCTTCAGTGTGGAGGCTAAGAACGAAAACCGTGGTGTGACCACAGTGTCCTGGCTACGGGATGTGACAGTAGAGGTGTACAACCACCGAGTCACACTACCCAAAGGGACACTGGGAACTGTGCAGGTCAGCTTTCTTCATGTTTCAGTCCTTTAAATTTGAAGCTGTTACTCCAACTAAACTGACCAACTGTGCAATCAGTATGAATACAAGCCTAGTAGATTAAATTGTTCTTGCAGGACACAGGCAATATAGCCTTTCTCAATGTCTTTCACTTTGTGTTTCTGTTGTTACAGGTGGATGGCTTGATAAAGACTCTCCCTGTTCAACTTCAACTAGGTGCAGTCAAGGTTTACCAATCTGGCGTTGCTGTCGCTTTGGAAACAGACTTTGGTCTATTGGTGACCTATGACGGATTGCACTATGCCTCCATCTCCCTCCCCAGTTCTTATTTCAACAACACTTGTGGTCTATGTGGTAACTACAACGATGACCCCGCGGATGACCCTGTGTTGCCAGATGGCTCTTTGGCAGAGAGCGTAGTGGAACTGGGTGGTAGCTGGCGAGCTGAGGACACAGATTTTCGTTGTACAGATGGCTGTGCCCAGAACTGTAGCATGTGTGAACCAGCAGCCGAAGCATTCTACTTTCGCTCAGACTACTGTGGGCTGATCAATAAGACTGATGGGCCTTTCAGAGACTGCAGAGCTGTGGTAGATCCCACAGCATTTGTGTACAGCTGTGTTTATGATATGTGCAGCAATCGTGACAACATCACCACCCTGTGCCAGGCTATACAGGCATATGCACTTGCATGCCAGGCCTTGGGAGTCACTATACGACCCTGGAGATCACGCTCGTTTTGTGGTGAGTGATATCAGGTGTGCCCTTAAGGTTAATTCTATATCAATAAAGTCCAGACATCATAGAGAGTTCTTTTAGGGGTTAATTCAATTATACATTATTAAATCCTTTTCTCACTTTCTATCATAAATATATTCTTTCTATGTTCTCTTTTCCACTGACCTTACATTTTTCCATTTACCATTGGCTCTTAGCATTGACATGCCCTGAGAACAGCCACTACCAAGTCTGCACGAGTGCATGTCCTGCGTCCTGCTCCGACCTGACATCTCACCTCTACTGTACCCATCCATGCACTGAGGGCTGTCTGTGTGACCAGGGATATGTGCTGAGTGGCAGCCGCTGCGTCCGTCGCTCTGAGTGTGGATGTGAACGTGACGGTCTGTACTATGCCCTAAATGAGACCTTCTGGGCAGGGGAAAGGGGTGAGGTGGGTGAAGAATGCTCCCAGCGTTGTGTGTGTGGCCCAGCAGGTGAAGTAACATGCTTCAATGACTCTTGTGGTGAAGGCGAGGTGTGTGTAGCAGAAGCTGGGTTGTTGGGATGTTACCCTCGTCGTGAAGCAGTATGTTTGCTGTCTCAGACTCAAATACTGGCTATGTTTGATGGGTCCACAATGCCGTTCCCTGATGAGAGCTCATTCTACCTGGTGAAGACTTTGGGACGCTTGCCTGCAAATGTTACATCAGTGGAGGTGAAGATTGGCAGGAAGCTGGTGAATAAGGGCCCCACATGGCTACGGCCAGTAGTCGTTAGGGTGGGATATTTGGAAGCCCAGATAGGTGGCTCGGATTTTGACTTGATAAAGGTATGTGGTGACTTTCATATCCTCTAATCTACAAAAAAAGTGTCAGTTCCCATCTGTGAAAGATGAAAGTTGTGAAGATACTTACTTGGGACACTTCACTATAGCAATATCATTACTTGTACAGTAGCATTGATTGTTCCTCAATATATTCTCACATATTGTTCAGACCAAGTTATCTGATTGTATGACATGCTGATGATGTTGTAACTCTCCTCTCCACCCAGGTCAACAGTGAACCAGCGATTCTTCCTTATGTTCATCCAGTGGAGCCTTTAATGATATACCGGTCCTCTGGTAATACCACGGTGATTGAGTGGAGTGGTTTAGTCCGCACCCGATACTCACGTCAGGGCCTGCTAAACATCACTCTCTCCACCCTCTTTTACAACACCACCTGTGGTCTTTGTGGGTTCTTCAATGGAGATCCAATTGATGACCTCCGTCTACCTAGTGGAAGGCAGGCTGATACACCCGAACAGTTTATTGAAGGCTGGAGAGCCATTGCGGATGATCTGACATGCAATGGTGACTGTGAGGACTTGTATCGTATGTGTACAGATTTAAGGCTGTACCAGAGTCCGTGGCTGTGTGGAAACATCAATGACCCAGGAAACAGCTCGTTCCTGGTTTGCCACACAGCTGTTAATCCCTCTCCTTTCTTCAGAAACTGCCTCTACAACATGTGTGTGAGGGAAGGAAACCGTTCTGCCCTGTGTAACGCCCTCCAGGCATATGCTTCAGCTTGCCAGGATGCGCAGATCAACTTGGGAGCCTGGAGGAGTGCTACCAACTGCCGTAAGAGAGTTGGTTGTTTTTATCTTTTATAATTTTCAGCACCTTCTATCCCTTTCACAGTTTCCTTTTTCTTTCTTTCTTTAGCTCTTCCCTGCCCAGAAAACAGTCATTTCGATGAGTGTACATCTGCATGCCCTCTCACTTGCTCTAACTTGGACGATCCTGAGGAGCCATGCCCTCTACCCTGCTCAGAGGGCTGCCAGTGTGAAGAGGGATTTGCCCTCCGCGATGGCATCTGTGTGGCACGTAGCGACTGCGGCTGCTTCTACCTGAGCCGCCAGCTAGCCACCAATGATACATTCTGGACAGACTGGGAGTGCCAGGAGCGCTGCTACTGCAACGGCACAGACAACAGTGTCTACTGCACCTTCTCACCCTGTCACCCAGAGGAGTACTGCCAGGAGAATGAAGGCCTGTTTTTCTGTCAGCCAAGGACAGAGGCCATGTGTGTTGTTGCTGGTTATGGACACTTTTTGCCATTTGGAGGTGTACCATTTGACCTCCAGAGCAGCTGTACTCTTCGTCTGGCCACTACTGACTGTGGCGAGGGAGACGAAGAAGGCTTTGGGGGACTAGACAGTGCAGAGACAGTTCTGGGAGGACTGCCCAGGTTCCAGTTTTCAGGTCGGAGTGAAGAGAGAGACACAGGCCAGGCTATATGGGTGCGAGGATTTGTTCTGGAGGTCTATGGATATGAAATTGAGGTGTCACGAAGTTTCAAACACACAGTCACGGTAAGATTGTCCTGAGCTATGTATTGAGATTATGAATAATATGAATCTTATGCTTTTGTTTGCTTTGTTTTAAACAGGTCCATGTCCTAGAATTGTAATTGGCATAAAACTCAATATCAGTTTGAGTGACACAAATAGCATGTACATATTTGTGTGTACAGATGTGATCCAGCAGGCAAAGCTGATTTGGATCAGTACAAAATTCTACACCTGCACCTGAAACAGACAGCTACTGATACAATTTTTTAACATTTGCATGAGTGGCAGACATTTTATAATCACAAGAATTCATCTGTAATTATAGAACACCACCTTTTGAAGGTCAAACGCCTAATTTTTATGACACAAAGTTATTTTAATCAACCAGACAGAAAAGCTAAACAAAGCAGTAATTTTTTTCAGGTGAGGGGTATAATATTTCAGCCAGCATCTGTTAGCACACTGGAGCAGATACAGAGGGAAATTTATAACTGAGTGACGTCTGGAATGAGTTCACAACAGCACTGAAAGATCTGAGGAACTTTAGATCAAATAAAGATTGAGGGGAGAAGAAAACCAAGTTTGAAAATGAGAGACATCATGAAACTGGCTTTTGAACTCTGTTAAATAATATAGATAGACGATGAACAACAAATGGATAAAATGACATTATATAAGAAGATGAGATTGAAAGTGATGTATTATGAACTAAACAGTTTTGATTGCTATTATTGAAACAAATGTCAATGTTTTACAGTATTTATCTCTTTTAGGTGAATAAAGAGCGCCTGTATCTGCCTATAAAACTTGGTCCAGGGAAAGTTAACATCTACACCCTTGGTCTGCAGTTACTTGTGGAGACAGACTTTGGTCTGAAGGTGGAGTGCAAATCAAAATACATATTGCAAACACATACTGTACAACTTTACAACATTATCCACTATGGAAGCTAATGCACAGTTATCTCTACAGGTGGCTTTTGATTGGAATACTCTACTGCTTCTGACTCTTCCTCGCAGTCTCTTTAACGCCACCTGTGGGCTCTGCCAAGGAATGCCCTTTACTGGTCCCGCACTAAGTGTCACAGAATGGGGCATGGCATGGGCAGAACGTGACACCTTCTGCCAAGTGGGTTGCGGGGACTCTTGTCCTCGCTGTGGATTGGCTGAGAGGGGCCTAGCTGCTGAGGTCCCCGCCCAAGTAACAGATGCTGCTGGTAACATTGACATGGATAACGGTAACCCAGGAAACCGTTTCCACTTTGCTGAAGGGTTGTATGTGTACGTTGAACCTGAGGCGGTGAGATTATGTGGACTTATAATAGACCGTGGAGGTGTGTTTGCACGCTGTCACAGCAAAGTGGCACCAGCATACTTCTACCAGAGCTGCCTGCAGGATACATGTGTAGATCAAGGTGCGAGAGAGACTATCTGTAATTGGCTACAGATTTACGCCAGTACCTGTCAGACACAAGGAGTGTCTGTCATTGGCTGGAGAAGTTCCACACCCTGTGGTGAGACATATTTATATGACATATTATGTTTTTTTACTCATGTCACAATCTTGTTATGCAAAAAAATGAATGGTTCTTTCTAAGGCAAGCATCACAACTATTATTTCTCATACTTGAGGTTAGGGGTTTGTTCTACTGTAAATTGTGTGGATTATTAAGAGAGAGATGTGCTGTTAATTTTCTAAGTGATCAGAGAATAAAAAAAACAGACTTACAATGAAGGAGGAACTGGACTCAAGTCTAAAAACTAGAATATCATAGTAATATGAGGGTGGCCTCTTGACCAGTAAACAGACACTTAACCAGCCAAAATGTCCTAGCAATTTTGGGTAAGCACCATGCATATTTTCTTCAGGAAATAAAGAATTTAAATTTTAGAAAGATTTATGAGGCTGCTAAGAAAAGTATTGTCATTTTCATGCATTTAGATGCAAATATTGCTTGCACTTCTGGGCCTGGCATGTAAACGCTATTATAAAACCTCTTAATCCTTGGTGTTATGCTGGCTAACCACAAACCATGGCTTAATTTACAAATGTTCTGTTTAGCCAACATAAAAATTACAAAAAAAAATAATTTTTTTACATTTTTTTTTAAAGACATTTTTTTAAAAGACATTTTATCACAGTCAAAGCCCCGTCAATGCCACACATTCACATAAGCCCTTCATAGAGAAATACAATACATCCTCCCCTTTACTTCTGGAGAAGCTCACCCGTTCAACAAACTCTGTGTGTGCCCAGTGCTGTCATGCCCCGTGAACAGCCACTATTCCAGCTGTATGATGGTGTGCCAGCCGCAATGTGCCCCTGCACGTGGACAGAGAGACTGTAACCAGTACTGTGTTGAGGGGTGCCAGTGTGACCAAGGCTATGTGCTCAACGGCAAGAGCTGTATCCTCAATCAGAACTGTGGATGCTACACGGATGGTAAATACTATGAGGTAAGACAGCATGTCACAAAACTAGACAAAGCCAATACATCTAATAAAATAAACCAATACAATAAACCTACCTTAAAAGCATGCAGGACCAAAATACAATACCAATTTTTTTTTAATTAACTGCCACACTTTTCTCTGTATCTAATCAGTTTACCAAGAAACCAAATTTTAAAAGACCTGTTTTGTGTATATATTGTCTTGTTGCATTGACATTGTTTTTAATTTAAGATAAAAAATAAAGTAAAACTTTTATTTATATAGCACCTTTTAAAACAGTGTTTACAAAGTTATTTACAGGATAGACAATATACACAAGAACAAACATAATAAGCAATGAAATCACATAATAGAAATAAAATAATAAAATACAAAAATGAGTCAAGGAAAAGCCCTAGTGAACTATGTGTTTTGAGATACTTTTTAAAAGTGCACAGTGAGTTGGTGGCTCGTAGGTTGTCAGGAAGAGAGTTCCATAGCTTGGGACCGAAATAACTAAAGGCTGACTCCCCAATTTTTATCCGAGTCTTGGGCACAACCAACAAATTTCTGTTTGATGTTCGGAATGATCTTAGTGGAGTATATTTATTTAACAAATTAGAAAGGTATATAGGGGCAGTCCCATGAAGACATTTAAAAACTAATAAGAAGATCTTGAATTCAATTCTGAATGATACAGGCAGCCAGTGAAGGGATCTGAGTGTTGGAGTAATTTGATTTCTAATTTTACAGCGAGTTAGCATTCGTGCAGCACTGCAGCTGCATTCTGAACTCTTTGTAAGTGTTTAAAAGAGCTCTTTGGTAACCCAGCAAAAACACTGTTGCAGTAGTCGAGTCTAGACATAAATGCATGAACAAGTTTCTCACTGTCAGAAGGGGAGAGAATGTCACATACTTTGGAGATATTTCTGAGGTGATAATATGCTGTTTTAGTAACAATGCTAATATGTTTTTTTAAAACTGAGGTCACTATCAAATATAATTCCTAAGTTCTTAGCCTGATTACTGGTTTTTAGTGATAGAGAGTCAAGATGTCAAGCAATAGATCCTCTCCGCACATCATTACCGATAACAAGTATCTCTGTCTTATCTTTGTTTAGCTGTAAAAAGTTCTGGGACATCCACAAATTTATGCTCTCTATGCAGTCAAGTAGTGTGGAAATTGAATTATGGGCATCTGGTGCAAGTGAAAGATAAAGTTACGTGTCATCTGCATAAAAAATTAAATATTGTACTGGTTAATTACACCAGCTAAAGGAAGCATGTATAAGTTAAATAACAGAGGACCCAAAATCGAGCCTTGAGGAACACCACAAGAAATGGCATAACGCCTGGAGGTGTAGGTACCCAGTGTAACACAATATTCCCTGTTACTTAAATAGGATCTGAACCAGTCTAAGACAGGACCTGATAGACCGACCCAAGTCTGAAGTCGGTCGAGTAGAATCTCATGGTCAACGGTGTCAAACGCAGCACTTCAGATCTAAAAGAACAAGGATAGCCAAGTTTCCTAAGTCCTGAATAACTTGCAAATAAAGTCACAAATTGCACCATTATATATTAAAAATAATAAATAATAAGACTTAATTCATTATTAAGCGTTTGTGCTCCATAAAAGGACACGCTGGACACCCTAGAAGCCAAAAATTAACACACTTTTGTATGGGTAAATGTTTTCACAAAAATTTTCTCTGTCTCTAAGCCTAAGCAGTTGTTCTGGAACAGTGACTGCACTAAACGCTGTCAGTGTATTGGACGGAATCTGATTCAGTGTGACCCACGGCGATGTAAAACAGAGGAGGAATGCGTTCTACGTCATGGTGTGCGAGGATGCTTTGCCAAACGTAATCAACACTGTGTGGCATCAGGCGGTGGCGTCTTCCGTACTTTTGATGGTGCCTCCCTTCGTTTACCTGCCTCATGCTCCTTTGTTCTTTCAACGATCTGTCATAAGCTGCCTGAGTTATCTTTTCAACTCATTGCCAATTTTGACAAGTGGAGTACACCCAACCTAACCACCATCTCCCATGCTTACCTCTACATAAACGAGGAGAACATTCTCATCTCCGGAAACACAGTTAAGGTAGGAACACCGAAATTGTACAGCAAATGATGAATGGGACAGGACATCACTCAGGTGAAGCGGCCTAGAATTTCCTAGGAGAATTTAAAGGAGAAATCTGGTATTTGAGAATGAAAATTTCTCAAATTTGGCCCTTAAAGTCCACTCTCCTGCAGAGTTGAGCTCCAGCCCTAATCAAACACACCTGGACAAGCTAATAAAGGTCTTCATGATTACTAAAATGTTATAAGCAGTTGAGCTTGATCAGGGTTCGAGCTACACTCTACAGCAGTGCTGGGCAACTTCGGTCCTGGAGGGCCACTGTCCTGCCGAGTTTACCTCCAACCCTAATCAAACACACCTGTCTGTAGCTTTCTAGTGATCTTGAAGACATTAGCTTGTTCTGGTGTGTTTGATTGGGGTTGGAACTAAACTGCAGGACAGCGGCCTTCCAGGACAGAAGTTACCCAGCCCTGCTCTACAGAAAAGTGGAGCTTGGAGCTAGCATTAGAGGATGGATTTAGACATTTCTTTTATGTTGGCTATGAAATTATTATATAATGATTAAGACATGAAATATCTCCTAGCTAAATGCTAAGTGTTTTCCTCTTTTACCTCAGGTAAATGGTACGGCCGTGTCTGTACCTTTTGTCACAGGTCTAATGACAAGAGTATCCACATCGGAGGGATTCCTGGTGATCGACACTCCCCAGGACATCCAGGTGCGTTATAACCGATTCAACACCCTCAGCATTACAATGGGTCCACGGCTGCAGAACAAGGTGTGTGGACTGTGTGGGAACTTCAATGGGGACCCCACTGATGATTACATCACCTCTCGTGGAAAACCTGCTGTCAGTGCACTGGAGCTTGCTCAGAGCTGGAAAACCAACGGCATGCAGAACAGGTTTATATTTATCACTCATCTCGTTAGTTTCACCCTGTCATCTTTGCCTTGCCACTCATTTTCTATCCTCCTTTGCCTGACTCTTGCTTGTAGTTGTGATGAGACGCAGTATGTGGCCCTGGCTCAGTCCTGTGATAATACAGCAGTATCAGAGCTCCTGGGAGAAGACAACTGTCTGAAGCTCACAGATTTGAAAGGTTTCTTCCAGCCCTGCCATGGCCTGCTGGACCCTCACCCCTTCTACCAGTCTTGTTACATGGACGGCTGCTACAACCACCGTAAGGCCCAGGTGTGCGGCTCCATGGCAGCCTACGCTGAGGCCTGCCGCTCTTTCGGCACACTTACCACCAAGTGGATCGCCCAGGAGAACTGCTGTAAGAGGACGCTGCCACCTACTGGAAAAGATGGAGCGACTCAGCTCAATTGTCGTTTTTAGAAGTTCATTTTATATGTATCTGGAAAATAAAATGTATATTTATTTTATTACATTTATTATTATTATATATTTTATTATGATTTGTTCCAGGTTCCAAGACTATCACAAGTCATTTTCATAATTTTGACAATAATAACAGATATTTTATTAGAAACTTTCTGTGCTAACTTTGTAACTGGACCTGTCTTTAGCAGAATGGATCTATGACCCCTGTGCAGGAGAGATTTGCTCGAACAACACATGTGAACAGGAAAATGGAGGAGATCTGTGTGGCTGCCCTGAGCTACCCAGCACTGAAATTAGTGCGTAAAAAATGACATATTGTGCCAGAAATAAATATAATTCCTTTGTGGCATCTCTTTTACAGGTACAGAATATCGTGAAAAATGTAAATATTTTTGTCACTCATTTCAGAGAGTGAAACCCATATATTATATAGATTCATTACACATAGAGTGAAATATTTTAAGCCTTTATTTCTTGAAATTTTGATGATTATGGCTTACAGATAATAAAAACCCAAAATTCAGTGTCTCAGAGAATTAGAATATTACATAAGATCAATAAAAAAGGATATTTTAAACAGAAATGTCAGTCTTCTGAAAAGTATGTTCATTTCTATGCACTCAATACTTGGTTGGTCCTCATTTTGCATGAATTACTGCATCAATGCGGCGTGCCATGGAGGCAATAAGCCTGTGGTACTGCTCAGGTGTAATGGAAGCCCAGGTTGCTTTGATAGCGGCCTTCAAGTCATCTGCATTGTTGGGTCTGGTGTCTCATCATCCTCTTGACAATACCCCATAGATTCTCTATGGGGTTCAGGTCAAGCGAGTTTGCTGGCCAATCAAGCACAGTAACACCATGTTCATTGAACCAGCTTTTGGTACCTTTGGCAGTGTGGGCAGGTGCCAAGTCCTGCTGGGAAATGAAATCAGCATCTCCATAAAGCTTGTCAGCAGAAGGAAGCATGAAGTGCTCTAAAAGTTCCTGGTAGATGGCTGCGTTGACTGTGGACTTCAGAAAACACAGTGGACCAACACCAGCAGATGACATGGAAGCCCAAATCATCACTGACTGTGGAAACTTCACACTGGACTTCAAGCAACATGGATTCTGTGCCTCTCCACTCTTCCTCCAGACTCTGGGACCTTGATTTCCAAATGAAATGCAAAATTTACTTTCATCTGAAAAGAGGATTTTGGACCACTGAGCAACAGTCCAGTTCTTTTTCTCCACAGCCCAGGTAAGACGCTTCTGACGTTGTCTCTGGTTCAGAAGTGGCTTGGTAGCCCTTTTCCTGAAGATGTCTGAGCGTGGTGACTCTTGATGCACTGACTCCAGCTTCAGTCCACTCCTTCTGAAGCTCTCCCAAGTGTTTGAATCAGCTTTGCTTGACAGTATTCTCAAGCTTGTGGTCATCCCTGTGCTCACCTTTTCCTACCCAAATTCTTCCTTCCAGTCAACTTTGCATTTAATATGCTTTGATACAGCACTCTGTAAACAGCCACACCTTTCAGTAATGACCCTCTGTGACTTACCCTCTTTGTGGAGGGCGTCAATGTCCGTCTTCTGGACCATTGCCAAGTCAGCAGTCTTCCCCATTATTGTCGTTTCAAAGAGCAAGAGATACCCGGAATTTATACTGTAGGGATGTTCATTAATTGAAACTCAAATATAAATATTCTAATATTTTGAGATACTGATTTTTGACTTTCATGAGCTATAAGCTCTAATCATCAAAATTAAAACAAAAAAACTTTTGAAATGTTTTACTTTACATGTAATGAATCTAAAATATATGAAAGTTTCACTTTTTTAAATAAGTTACAAAAAAATGCACGATATTCAGATTTTTTGAGATATAACTGTAAGTTCTTCTTATTATTAATTATCAAACCCATTCACATTATCCTGCACTAGTTACATTTTATGTTATAGTGGGAGGCTAACTGCTAAATTAAAAGGTCATATTATGAACTGGGATGAAATATTGAGAAAAGACCTTATATCTTGTACCTTTTGGCGTAGGTGAGGATGACATCATCCAGGCAGAGGTGACCTGTAAACACGCTCAGATGGAGGTTTCTATCTCCAAGTGCCGTCTGTTCCAGCTGGGCTTTGAGAGGGAAGATGTACGAATTAACGACCAGCACTGTGCTGGCATCGAGGGAGAGGATTTCATCTCCTTCCATATCAACAATACCAAGGGACATTGTGGCTCTATTGTGCAGGTGAGCAAATACTTCCTTTCCCTCATTAACAATTGGTCAAGATCAGACCGTCTCAGTTTAGACAGTATGAGCTTCTTGAGAGAGTGGAAAGTACTGGTTCTTGGTAAAGAAAATATACTGTTCCATTTACATACATTTCCATTCAAGCGAACACAGGGCAAGGAAGTTTAGGTTTGGTGCACATCTGTTCAGTGCAAACTGCAAAGACATTTGAGCAATAACTTAGACCAGCTAGGACCAGCTTTAGCAGGTTTACCTAATATGTATTTGTTTCACTATTGTCTGTGCCTCACAACCTAGTCATCCTCTAACATCCTTAAAAGTTTTTTGCCATTACACATTCATAATGTAAATTTTTTTTTAAGGGGAATCATTTTACCTTCTGAGAAACCTCCGCCGAAATCTGAGGCATTTTCTTTCAGATCCCGCTGCCTTGTGATAAGTTCAATGAAGAGCATTCCAATATGGCGGATGGAACAGATGAAAATAATATTAAGAATTTTATTTTTGGAGTAAAAATGGAAATGGTTCCATATGATTGCAATGCATTACTTAACAGTGTGCAACGTTTATGCTTATTTGAGCATTAAATCATCAGTTTGAACCGTTTATATTAACGTGTGGGTATTAAGAGTACTGTTTGCATTGTGCGCAAGCGACCACATATATGAAGTGCGTCCCAAAAACCATTTTAAAAGCAAGAGTGCTTGCTTTTGCTTGAAAATGCTGTATAGTCGGCAAGTTGGAGTTAAGCACTGTTTTTAATCATTAAACCATCCACAAGTCTCATTGGTGCTCACTAGTCTGCTGTATAAGATTATTAAATGTTTCCTAATTTAGTTTTAAATTACTCAGATTGGTACACAATAAATGTTGAAATTGCTTTCAAAATATGTTTTCAAGAAAGATCTTTTGCAACTAATCATTTAGACTTTCAGATTTACAGCAGAAGAATATCTTAATTAAATTTTCATTGTATGCTTACTTGATATGCTGTCTGCTTGGCTGAATATGTTATTCTCTGTGGAAAGGTAATTCAATTTACAGTAACGTTATGTGTGTTTGTGTGTGTGTGTATTTGTGAGTCCAGTCAAATGGAACACACATTATGTACAAGAACACGGTGTGGATCGAGAGTATGAACAACACAGGGAATGTAGTGACACGTGATAAAACCATCAACGTGGAGTTTTCTTGTGCTTATGAACTGGACATCAAGATCTCACTGGAGACTGTATTGAAGCCAATACTCAGGTCAGCTACCACAGTATTATACTGATAATATTATGGTATTCTTTGAAGTACTATATAAATAAGCATAATATTCAATGGTTATATATACCTTACCCTGATATTGATATTTTTTTTTATCTTTGTCAACATCTACATTTATTATAATAAATAACAAGCACAGCAGATAACATAATCTCATATTATATGCACATTGCACAGTTGGATACACTTGAAATGCAACAAATGATAAAGATAATAACCTCTCTTTTTTCTGCTGTCCACAGTGTAATAAACCTCACACTGCCAACCCAAGAGGGCAACTTCATCACAAAAATGGCCTTGTATAAGAACGCCTCGTACCGGCATCCGTACCGCGAGGGAGAAGTGGTGCTAAGTACCAGGGACGTTCTGTTTGTGGGGGTGTTTGTGGAAGGAGCAGATGATAAACAGCTTATTCTCATTGTTAACATGTGCTGGGCTACACCATCTCGTTACAGCAGCGATCGCCTTCGTTACATTATCATAGAGAGAGGGTAAGAAAATAGCGTATAAAAAACAACCATTTCAGTCCATATTTAACATAACATATTAAAAATACTGTTCAGAAGAGGACTACACACCCATATACATACCAATGAGTTTACAGCTCTCACATAGCATAATTGTAATTTCAGGTGTCCTAACATCAAGGATAACACGATAGGCATGGCTGAGAATGGCATGTCCCTCACCTGCCGCTTCCACGTCACTGTCTTTAAGTTCATTGGTGATTACGATGAGGTGCATTTGCACTGTGACGTCTCTCTGTGTGACTCAGAGACCAACGCTTGCAAAGTGGTGAGAGCTTGTACACACACACACACACACACACACATGCATCAACATACACCTTTTTATTTATTTTTGTAGAACAATAATGACAGGGGGTTGGTTCATAATGTGAATTCAAATTCAATCATGATTTAGTTTAGATATGGTTCACTTATGGTTCTCTCCATCAGTCATCTTGAAGAACTGCTTCTTTTGGATTTGTAATGACCTTTTGCTTTTACAGAATTGCCCTCATAACAAACGAAGTTATATGGATTACAGTCAGCATAAAGAACAGATCCTGTCAGTGGGACCAATCAGAAAAAGAGGTATGGTGTATATTTTAGATTTGTGCATGAGTGCATGTCCTGAGAGAGAGTGTGTGTGTGTGTGAGGAATGTGTGTGTAGTTTAATAGTGGAGGCAATAGGATATGGGTGTATAATTGGGTGTTTTGTGTATGTGCATATTAGCAGGTGATTACAGCTATAACAGTGTGTGTGTGTATGTGTGTTTTAGATTCAAACTGGTGTGAAGAGGATAATGGTGGCTGTGAGCAGATCTGCACTAGTCAAGTAACAGGCGCTGTATGCAGCTGTGTGACAGGAATGCTGCAAAGAGATGGGAAGAGCTGCCGAGGTAAAATACAAATACACACATGTGCTGTTTTAAAATTGACATTGCCGAAAGTGGTGTGCTACAAACAGTAAAACATCCCAGTGCTGTAATACTAATTATTAGCACTCTTGGAAACACAGCACCACTGCATGTGTGACATTGCTTTTATGCAACAGTTCAAAAAAGCATTCACTTAATTAAACCTACATTTTAGACACAATATTGCCAGTTACGTTTTGTATTTGTGGTCCACTAAAGAAAATAGTTTCTAACAAATCACAGCAATGCTGTGCTTATGTATTTTTGAGAGCCGACCCGAAAGTTAGTATCACACTGGTTCTGTTAACAAAAACCCAATGAGATTTTTCCATTGGCTTTTGCATTATTTTAGAAAAGCAGCACTGTGACACATTTTGTTCATTATGATCATCTTCACAAATGAACATAACTTTTATGAATTTGAAGCCTAAATACAATCTCCAAAATTTAAAGCTGAAGAAGCTTTAAACAAACCACATGGTTATGGCTTCAACATCACCCTCACTAATCTTCCGACAACTTATTCAGTCTTTATTTAATACACATTTTTCCCTGACAGTCTGAGTTAGAATAGCTTGCAAGAATGTGAGTAGCTATAAACACAACAAGGCTGTAAAAGCGAATAAGTGAGTAGATGAGTTTACCTGTTCTGTGTGATGCCATTGCCAATGCCCCTGTGTAGTCCGATTTAGCAACTGCAAGAAAAAGCTTTTAAAAATCAAACTGGGAATTATTTTTGTATTTTATGTTGTAGAAGAAAAAAATTATAATTAAAAACCCATTGAATTTGGGACAATTAAACCAGAAGTGCTAAAATGCTAACTCATTTGCAGGTTTTGGCCTTTAAAAATACATCTTCCCTGCAGCGCTTTTTTAATCAAGGGTATCTGACTGTGGCCCGCAGTACTACGAGTTACATCAACGACAATAAGTTACACCCACTACAAAAAACAGCCAACTAGGGAATGTCATCAGAGCCCCTCCCCAGGAATCACTGGCTATATTGGAAATACCCTGTTATCTACATAACTCCACTAATATACTCCACTAAATGAGTCAATGAAAACAAGTTAGCAAATTTGGACATTGACTGCACCGGAAGTTCTGCAGATGCCATCTTCTGGTGAGACACAGGAATTAATTTAACGTGACGCTCACAGAACCTAGATATCCTTAAGTGGCTAGCCATTCATCGTACATTGACTGTACGCTTTATTGAGGTGCATTGTGGGATTAAGTGAATGGATTCGATAATGTCCACTATGGTTTCGGGCAGCACTACAAATGGCTGTTCCTTCAAATAGTGCACTATATAAGATGATTTCAGATACAACCACTGATTTTGTCAATAGTACTGCTCTTCTCCAACTTTACTTTTCTTGGATTTATTCTATATATTTTAAGAAAAGCAATACAATTCTGCCTAAAAAACATTTCACATATAAAAACTAAAATTATTGTCCTTGAAAATATGTAACATGAAGTAGTAGATGTAACTTGTAGATCCACTCAGAACCAACTTTTGTATGTTTATTCATGTTTCTTTACAAGAGGTTTGTCATTTTACTGCTGTATGTCCATTTATAAATTTGTTTTCACATTTTCCATTTATAATAAATTTCAGTGTTGTCATCAGACAGTGGACACACTCACACAAATATATGCTCGGCATATTAAATGTCAGCAGCAGCATCCGTTGACGTCCTGTTTCTCTGTAACTATGAAACAAAGTGAAGCTTGTGCATTCTTCATGGCTTCACACAAACAGTAAACTCCTTGACCCTCTGTTCTCATGAATCTCTCCTCTCATTTTCTCTTTCTTAACAGTCACCAGTATGAGTACTGACCTTCAACCCCTGCTTCTTCTGGCAGCTGTTGTTGTAAGCGTCAACATCTTACTGCAAACACAGACCTCAGTTTTTTTCTCTTAACACCCACCAAGCAAGGTCATGGTAGACAGAGGCGTATACAGACAAAAGGGAGGAGAAAAGAAAAGCAAAAAGGAGCCAGTGAGGGGATATGCATGTGATGCATCAGCAGTCCTGCAGTGAGGACCACCTCTGAGCAGTTCCCTTCATCGAAGTGAAAACTGTGATCAAATGCAACCAAGTGATCCTTCACCAGCTGGATATCTCAGACATAAACAACGTGCCTCGGTCCAATATAATAACCTGACACCCTTCAGACCCTGAAAAATCCCAAATCTTTTCTTTGGCACAACATCTAAATGCCAGAAACCAAAAAAAAAAGCAAACTGTCACTTTGAAACGTAGTAATAGAAAGACAACTACTGAATATTTCACAGCCACTAATTACAGATTAGCAAGCATTACTTATTAGATGATGAATTTTCCTGAAAAATCACTGAAACGTGAAAGCACGTGTTGCAAGAATGGATGATAATTCTCAACACCTGTTATGTTGTTGTAATGTTTTTGATTTAGTTGATTTGATGAAATACATACCCTCTACTGCTCTAATTCTCAATATGCCATTTTGTTTCTTATTTAAACCCCATTTTTGCCATACTAAAGTATTGCCGAGATCAAAATGCTAATCAGCATTTGTATTGCTTTGTATTCCTGCGAATACAAATGAGTGAATAGTGTTTGGTACCAACACAAAATGTTCTTGAGTAGCCAACTTTTCAAGCATCACTTATTTAAGCTGTATATAGTAGGCCATGTTTGATGGATGTGAACACTTTTGCCCTGTTCTCTAAATACTCAATGTACTGTATGAATCACTCACATAAAGTGAACCGTTAGAGTCATCAACTCCATTTGCAATTTAATCTGGCAATATCACTCATACTTCATGGTGATGATGATGATGATGAAAGTTTCTAATCACTTTGCTCATGACACCACACAACTGAAATATACTGCATTTCCTGTAGGTTTGGGACTGCCATAAACCATTGGTAATATATGTAGTCAGCTGATTGGTGACCAAACCCTTGATGTCCATTGTTACAATGTTTTCTTATTCTAGGGGTTGTTTGTTTTGTTTTGTTTTTAATCTGATATGATTTATTTGAGAATAAAGTGAGCAATTCACATTGATTCTGCTTCTATTCATAGTGCATTAGTCATGGCTTCTGCAGCAAGCCAAAGATAGAGAACGGGCGCGCGCGCGCTAGAGAGAGAACGAATGATCCGCGTTGCTATGGCGACCGCTTGGGAGGCGGTTCCTTAAATCCTGACTTGAGAAAAGCGCAAATATCCGAGCAGGACTCTGTGCTGGTGTGCTGCCACTCCAACCAACTGATCGAGTGCGTAATGCTGAGCCAGTGTCGTACGATTTTCTGCTGAATCTTGAAGTAGCGGGTGGTATTTAGGAAAATTCAGGAATATTTTGCTGGATGAACTGGAATTCCGCTGGTAAGCATCTTAAGGGTAATGGGGGCGGCTCTTGCGCAGGATTAAACATGTGACATAACTCTCATCAGCTAAACTTCTATTACCAACCCTGTCTATTCCCGATTATAGCGTTCATGCAATTTAATGAGACCACCAGCCGTTTTCTATTGCAGTTTTCCACAGTCAGCGTTAATGAGTGGGCAGTGAACGCAGTGTTTATAGTAACTGCTGTATCCTACAGTAACACTGTTTGACTCATGGTCAGATTGCGTCCGCTGCTTTACTTAATTACTCAGACTTTAGCCAATGCGCATTCCTCTTGATTCAGTCAGTTCTTGACATCACTACAAACACTCTCTTCGTCATCATCATCATCATCATATTCTACTTCAGCTTCATTTTTACCCTCATCTTCATTCTCATTATTGTCATCTTCATTAAACAGCATCATGTTCTTTTTCATAGTTTCTCCTACATCGTTATATTAATTGTCTTCATAATTTTCATAAAAAAAAGCAATACTAAAAAAATTTTAGACACCATGGTAATTCTTTTTTTTATCTTTTATTTTATGGTATTTATCCAGTACCAAAGTATCAATCTGATATCATCATTACCATCTGATACTATTTTTTTTTTTAGATCATAGACTATGGAACTCATTCTGTTTGTTTTCCAGTTTTTAAAGTAGCCTATTATTATATTTATAATAATGAAACTCTACAGTAATTTTTAATATTATGGAAGATTAGGGTTAACCAACATACTATAGGTTTGCATTTGATTGTACAATTTATTGTATGTCGCTGCTTTTATTTCATACTTCATCAGCTGTTAAAGCAATGTAATTTTGCTTTACAAACTTTTCATACAAAAAATAAAATAAATGTACTTCAAATGATTATCCACCTAGCCATGTTTTTCTTTGCAGGAGATGTAACAAAGAGTAGTAGGTAGACAACTGCATGATGTAGATCCCTTCTCAAATTTTTGCTTGTGAAACAATTTATTTTTAAGTTTATTTATAGGAAGTGCCTTTGTTCATGGTTTAGTTAAGTTCTCACAGAGAAGTTGTGACTTCAGCCATTTCTTGAAGGCTGTGGTGGTCTTTGAAAGGTCCTCTTCTTCTTCTGCATTGCTCATTTTGTCCAACAAAACTCCAAAATTATAATACTTTTCAATTATAACACTCATCGTCAACATTTTGAGTGTCCGTGTACATTGCCTGCTAGTAATTCTAGTTGACTGTTGTCCTACTTCCACACAACTGATACTGTAAGATGAGACAAGTCACGTTTATTGCGTTGTCTTTGTGTTTGCATGAGCAAGAGTTCCATATGTTATATCCTAATACAGATTATTTGCTGAGACTGAAAATGTTGCACACAATCTCTGATAAGCATTTAGTCTCATTAGTGTAGTCTTCTTCAGCTTTGTTTCTAGCAGACTGTATTTGTTTTTTGTGACAGTTTGGCTCTCTCCACCTTGGGGCTGATTTCTCTTCACATCTTGATCATGTCTCCAGTCTACTCACCCCCCAAGTACACTACTGGCTCCACCCTCTTAAGTCCATACAGTTCCTATGACCCCTGCAATCCCACCCTGGGATATATTGTCCGAGGGCAACCTCAGCTTTCCAGGTATGCCCCTTCTACCTCCCGCTACCTGAACCCCAGCCCTTGCCTCGCCAGAGGCGTCCTGTTCTTTCCCCAGGAGCATGAACGTGGGCGAGCTGCACCCTATTCAGAGCCCCACATCGGCCGCCGGAGTGAAAGCTACAGTAGGATGCAAGTTAAAGGTCAGATTCCCCGAATTAATGGGCCGAGGGGCCGTTCACCTTCAAGGACTGGATATAGCTGTATGTCACCCCTGTCAAGGCAGCGCAGGTCAGTCAGTCAGTCAGACCTGATGCGGGAGCTGGCCACACTGGAGATCTGTGACCAAGGAGCAGTGGAGAGAGGAGTGTACACAGTCAAAGAGAGCACGATCAGGGGACGAACAGATTACTCAGGGCCTCTCTACTGGAGCTCAGAGGTGAGTTTGATAATAAAGGTATTTAGAGGTACTTTGACAATAAATGTGTTTAAAATGTATTCTGAGAATCAGAATCTATCTGTATTCTTTGTTAAGATGAGCCAAATGTTTTTTTTCTGCTTCTGTGGCCATGAGACTGTTTGGAAGTATTGTCAAAATTATAATATAAAAGTCTTTGACCCAAAAAAAAGGTCTTTGACAAATATCAAGGTTACGGAGAGGTGCTTACAATGGAAGTAAATTGAGCCAATTTTTGAATGATTTAAATGCTGGAATGTCAAGCTTATCATTTTATAAAAGCACTTACATGAACTCTTTCAGTAAAACAAATGCGTTATCTGAACTGTAGAGCTGTTTTACACTTTACAGTCATTTCATTGCAGAGTTTCTCTCCATCTCAAATCAAACACATCTACATGTAATTTATACATAATCCTGAGGTCTGTAGTTAGATTTTTCAAACATTTTTTTAGATATGGAGCTAAACTCTAATTTATGGATTATCATTGTCTTGGCGACAAAATTGTAAGATTATACAGAACTTTATACAGATAAGGTTAGTAAGCCATTTCTTACAGTAAAATCATGTTTTTATGATTTTTATCATGCATGTTCTGTGGCTATACTATTGAAACTTGTGAATGTTTTAACATTTATGGATTGTCCCCAATTGATCCCATTGTAACTGCCTTACTGTAACCTATATTTATACTTTTTTACGAAAACAAAATGAGAGAGTGAGACATTTTATAAGCATTATGATTAATCTTAACTTGTATTGATATTCCTTTAATCATTTTATCAGCCAGCATATTTCTTATTGTTATTCACAGTATTGTAATAAGGACTAGAAAACGACTATTAGGCCTGTAATACTCAGATTTACTCACTAGAGTGTGCTGCCTTCCTCTTTTAATTAAAACTGCTTCATTTAGAGGGCCACAGATCTTTGGTAATAGGTTAAGATGAGAAATATGGTACACAAATATTATCCAAAAAAACAACAACAAAATAATCTATGCCTGCATTATAGTACATAGATTTGAAAGGACCAATGAAAAGTATATGAATGATTGGTTCAGTTTTTATCAAGAAAAGTAAAAAAAATTAAATCTTGTAAACTTGATTAATTACTCTCTTAAGGAACAACACGTGCAAAAGTGTTTTTGCTTTATGTTTTTATTCCATTTATAAAGGTGCTGTAAATATAATCATTACAGATTATATCATACAGTATACTAACTTTTTCTAAGCTACTAATGTGATTAGAGTATACACAAAGGCGTACATGTGTAAATGACTTTAAATATCTCACAAATATTGAAATTTTTATACATAAGTATAGGCCAGTATTGAAGTATTAGTCTGGACTTGTCCGGGCCGTACAACAACCGCATGCAATAACTGTTCGTTGATTGGGTCTCACAAAATCTGGCCTTCCATAAACATCTTCAGATTACAACTGGTTATATGCAGTTGGCTGAGATCATTCATTTATGAGCTGACATTGTGCCACATTGATTGCTAGTCGATTGCGCTGATAGTGGGCCAGAGGTCTGTACAGTGCTGAATATAATTACTTGTTCACAGTAGCAACCCTGTATATCAGCACAATTTCATGTTGTTAGCTTGGACTTTGTCATTGTCAGGCCTATAGCGTATGGTCAGCCAAAATCAGGGTGTTATAAAAATGTGAAGTACCAGGTGCAGTTCTGCTTAGAACTCTGATTTAAGCTTATTTGTGTTCCCGTTCTCGTCCTGTCCTAACAGTGTGACATAACTAGATGCTTTGAAATTTAATCTCACCATTTTTTATGCATTATTCAAACATCAGTAGAGATCACTGTGCCAGAATGTATGTTTTTGTTTTCCTTTCACTTCTCCTTCATTCCACTCCCATGGTCTTGTGGTGTTGGGAGAGGCCATGAAAGAGATGAAGTGGTGTCTTATGATCTGCCTAAATTCTAAAGGTTTTTTGCCTGGTGTGTGTGTTTAGGTTACATAAGTCTCTACAATCAGGTTTAAAGTTATTGTAAGGATAAGCAGAGTGCTGGAGTACTTGGACAGAGAGATAAGGTTCAGTGTTTCTTTTTTCTTATCATCTTAAGTCCATTATGAAGATAGAACATTTTTCATCTTTATTTCATCATAGTTTACAAACTTTTGCACTTTTTGATTGTAAATTAATTTATGAATTATTCTAAGATCACAGATGCAGTTCTGCATGCTCTCTCTCTTACTCGGTATATTGCAGATTTCACTGGAATATGGAACCACAGTGTAAAAAGTGGAAATGTGTAGTTGACACAGCAGTCATACATTTACTTGAGTGAAGCCAGTTAATAAACCATACTGGTGCCTTTACATTTTGCAGCTTAGAACTTTGTGAGATATATATATAGAAGGCAAGTTTATTTATATAGCACATTTCATACACAGTGGTAATTCAAAGTGCTTTACATAAAAATAGTCATTAAAAATAATAATAATCAACAATAAAAAAATTGATATAAAAAGAATTTAAAACAGTTATGAATAGAAAAATTATACATCAGTTCGGACACAGAACAGTGCTCATTCAACAAATGCACAGCTAAACAGGTGAGTTTTGTGTCTGGATTTAAATGTGGCTAATGTTTCAGCACATCTGATCTCTTCTGGAAGCTGATTCCAACTGTGGGCGGCATAATAGCTAAAAGCGGACTCTCCTTGAACTCAAAATGCTACCTTAAAATGTGATAACCACCATGAAAATAAAGGCGGTGCAATAAAAAGCCATATGATAAGTTCATTCTAAGTGACCTCTCCATAAAACATGGTCAGTACTTACTTGTTCATAGGCGGTGCACATGATCATACAAACAAAACACCATCAGGGTAACACACTAAAATAATATCATAAAAATGAACTGAATGATATCAAATGAAATACAAAACCCCCTAATGTAGATTACTGGTCAAAGAAATAAGAAAAAGTGTTTTTATCAGAATCAGAATCAGAATCAGAATGAGCTTTATTGGCCAAGTATGTTTACACATACAAGGAATTTGTTGTAGGGACAGAAGCTCCACAGTGCAACAGAAAGACAGTAACAGGACAGGACACAGGTAATAAAACAAAATAACAAGAAATAGCCAATAACCAATGTACAAAGCAGCAAAAAAAAAAAAAATACACAATATATAATATATAATATAGGCGACTATGTATGTACAGGTCAAATTTTATTATATACTATTTGGTAATTCATACTTTATATTTGCTAAAACTATAAATCTGAAAGTATTTTACAGTAAAATTACATATAATGTGATATTAAACCATTTCCAAATATAATATTTTTTACATATATAATATATATGACTTACATTAAACCAATTGAAAGGTTTTTACTGTAGCCTTTACTGATTTTTTTTTTTTTTAAAAGTACAGTACAGTGTAGATCAGGTGGCCTGCGGGCCAAAAGTTCCTATACAAACTAAGAAACACTCAAAAATACATCTGTGGTGTGTGATTGAAATTGCATGAGAACATATCTTCTGTCCTTCATTCCATATCACTCTGTCACATACAAATCACCTCCTGGGATCTGGGCCTATCTCTCACCATGACAACCAAACATGTCTGCACAAGTCACCAGAATGAGTCAACCCTTCTTGTGAGCTTAATAAAAGCTGTTAGTAGTATACCAGGGAATATTAAGTTGCCGGGGCATTGCTATGTGAATGAAGTTGGCAGCTTCTTGCGTGGCAGAAACAATGATCTTTGTCCTGTCTAACATCATCTAGTTGATCTCTTGATGGAAACCTATCAAGAACAGATCATACCTGGGTTAGGTTTCAATGCAAAATCAAAAGAAAAACATGGGAATTATATTACACAAAAAGTAAATCAGTGAATTTTTTAAAGGTTTTAAAAATATATTTATTCAGCAAGAACGCATTAAATTGATCAAAAGCGACAGTAAACACTTTTATGTTGATACAAAAAAAATATTTCTAATAAATGCTGTTCTTTTGAATTGATATATATATATATATATATAAAAATCATGATAATAATAATGCTTTCCACAAAACATATTAAGCAGCAGAACCATTTTTAACAATGATAATAAGAAGAACAGTTTCTTGAACAGCAAATCAGCAGATTAGAATGATTTCTGAAGAATCTTGTGACATTGAAGACTGGAGTAATGGCTGCTGAAAATTCAGCTTTACCATAACAGGACTAAATTACTTTACTTTACTTTTACTTTTGTCATTTACATTTCAAAATATATTAAAATAGACATTTTGATTTAAATAGATTAAATTAGATTAAATAGAATGTTTTATATAAATGCAGGCTTGGTGTGCATAAGAGATTTAATTCATAGACATTTTTAAAAAAATCTTACCATCTGAGCTAAAATTCTGAGATTTCAATATGAACTCAAACATTTTGATTAAATCCCAATTTTAATATTTATTTTATTGCTGCAGCTCAGTATGTGAACAAATGTCTTGTTTGTGTCTATTTCTGTTTTTTCCATTTTAGGAGGAACATTTGAGACAGATTTGATACTTAAAATATTACTGAGAGTTCCATTAATGTATGACTCCCGTGCTCTGTGGAAAGCTATTACATTTTCCTTTGGGTATTTCTGCTATTAATGAACGGCTCTAGACTAGACTGTTTTACTGCCTTTGATGTTTAATGGACATGTCCTGAATTTTGCAGAAAGCGTGTTGCGCAGAAGTCATGTTGAACAAAAGTAAGTGAAAGTCACTGACCCATTACTTCCTCTACATTTGTTTTAACCTACAGAAATGTACTATACTTATAAGTCTTATTTTCCAAAATGTGACTACTGGAAGCTTATTACAACATAATTTGCTTGACTCAGCTCCCTGTGGCATTGAGTTGGCTCTATTATTAGCAGTGCAGAGGTCATAATATAAGTAATGGCTTTTTCAGAAGGATTTTAGTAATAAATGACTAAAATGTTGTACATTTACAATTTGAAGGACTGTAAAGCAATATAGATCATGCTTATTACTCATGGCCCAGATATGATGCTTTATTGCCAGACCGATCAACCTTGTACTTTCATCTAAATTAGTGTCAAGGCCATTTGGCTTATTTTGGCCCACAGTAAGAGCAGGTCTGGGTCCACCTGTGTACTTAGCCGGGTATGAGCCATTTGAAGTGACAGTATGAGACTTCCCCTGATCAATTCCAGAGACAATATGACTTCATATAAGCTGCACAAGCTGAGGGAAGCCATGGCTTTAATCACGTAGGCTTCCTACAAATTAATTAAGCCCCTCTTACAGTTCTACAAAATGCAGCAGTAAATGCCTAGATTTGATGATCATGTGCATCTCCATGCTTGACAATTCTTCACCACATGACTTTAGGCATATAATTAGGCTTCAAATTCAGTATAAAATGTAAACCGATTACCATTTGGGTTAAACCTTAGCAGGATGCTTTCAGGAGAATCAGAACAGTCAGTGCTGTCAGATTCATGTCATTTTACGATCACACAAATGCAATGCAAAATTGTGTTTCCTGTCTAAGCTTTGATTGGCTCAGCCGAAGGGATGTGATAAGGAGTTCATACTCACTCACCCACATTCCACACAATGTAATAGCTCTCTGTACTCTCTGGCTTGCGCTATAGAACATACATGCCAGATTCCTGACACGCCATGTCTCTGGATGATGTTAGTTAAGAGCATGTGTGCATCCAGTTCTGCATTTTTGTTGATTTGCTCATCTGGTTGCTTGTGTTGTTGAGCAACAAGTCAGTTCCATTTGTTGACCAGTCATACCTGAAAATATATGTAAAGGCCTGATTAGAACTGCACCCTTATACGATTCAAAGTAAAATGCTATAAAGAGAGTCACTGTCATTTCTATAAACGAAAAAAAATCAATGTTCACTGGGCCACATTTCTAAGGATACACCAAATATTGGTATTATATATGTTATCTGCCAATATTAGCGATTTTTTTAATATGGGCTATACTGTATATCAGATATATTGGATTTTTAAAGAGGTCATTACATACCTTTATTATTTCAATATGTTCCTTGAGGTTCACTCATAACGTTAGTAAAAAATGTAGCACATCAAACAAAAATATATTTTTGGAAAAAAATTATGATTTTCAACCCAAATTTTGACTCTCTGTCTGAAAGGTTTTAGTATTGCGTAACCTTCATGACTTGTCAGCAAACGCCAGTGCTATGTTATGATTGCTAACGCCACTGCAAATAGCATCAACACCCCCTCTATTGCACAAGAGTTGATGTTTTGAAATAATAATCTATAAATATCAAATGGCAGACAAATCATTATGGAATTGCTTACTTACGGTTTGTGATATGGCTGCTATCAGATCCAATACAGCCTGCACTACTTCATCAGTAAACATTTTAGTAACACTTTATTTTAGGGTCTCTTAACTAGTTGCTTATTAGCATGCATATTATTAGAATATTATCCATTAATTAGTAGTAATTAAGCACATATTAATGCCTTATTCTACATGACCTTATTCTACATCCCTAATCCTACCCCATACCTAAATTTAACAACTACCTTACTAACTATTAATAAACAGCAAATTAGAAATTTATTGAGGGAAAAGTCGTAGTTAATAGTGAATAAGTTTTACCAAAGTTTCTTTGCAATTGATTATGTTTAGAACAAACATAATCCTCCAGTGGTATCCAGGGCATCATATAGTGTATTCCAGATTTTAGGTGATTAAATAATCACCTAAAGATCACCCAGAACACCCTAGCATCTTGACAATGATTAAGCATGTTTCAAGAAAACATAAACTCACCCAACCAAAGCTCATTATGGCACTCTACCGGGTGAGCTATCAAGCAAGTTTACTATGTCAGAAAAGCCATATATATGAAGTTGGATTTGTGATGCAGCTGTCAAAATTGTATAAGATTCACAAATCATGTATTTGAGGTCATAACAGTATTGTGGACAAAACCGCACAAAAATTAGTCTATTCATTAATTCATAAAATGCCCTGTAATCATAATGAAAAGGTGAAATGTGTGAAAAGGAAGTTGGTGTTTTACTGCCACTAGTGTTTATTTCAGCTTGAAACTGCAGTGAATTGTATGTATAGGTACGTTTTTGGAGTTCATTACAAACAGTTGATTACAAAACAGCCTGCAGTGAATTGCCCCACACATATAATCCCTTCTGATGTGATTTGGGACGGCATGTATTGTTTTCCAGCTTTTAGGCTAGCAAGGAACGACCAGAACAGCCTAACAACTACCTTGCAAAGCCAGAACAATTTAGCGTCTTGGTGATTACCGTTCCATGATGAAGCACATTTAATTAATATATATATACTGTATATATAGTCATGGCCAGAAATATCGGCACCCTTGGTAAATATGATCAAAGAAGGCTGGGGAAATTAATCTGTGTTGTTAATCCTTTTGATCTTTTATTTTAAAAATTCACAAAAATCTAACCTTTCTGTTACGGGGCTGATGAGACGTGAGATGTGCGGATCCATGTGCAAAGCTTTATTATAAAACATGGTGAGACAGGCAGGGTCAAACAGTGGCAAACAGGTATGGCAAGGGCAAGACAAAGCAATCCGTGGAGCAAGCGTGGGTCGACGATCAGCGAACAGTATCCAAAGGGGCAAGGCAGAGAGATAATCCAGAGTCGAGAGCAATAATACAAACGGGGAGCGAACAGAGTCCAAACGGCAAGGCAAAGGGGTAAATCCAGGAAACAAAGGCAGGTATCAAAAACACAGGAAAACAGGCTAGGCAAGACTACGGCTCCGTAAAGTTGCTATCGCTAGAAGAGTGATAAACGCTAACAATACTCGGCCGTGAGCAAGAGTAAATCCCAGGCTTAAATAGTGAGTGGTGGTGATTGTGAAATGATGATCAGGTGTGGGCGAGATAGTGAACAGCTGTGTATGTCGTCAGTGCAATGGATTGTGGGAAATGGAGTCCAATGTGTAGTGTAGTGTGAAAAGTCCATGTGGTGAACGGGTGACCTCTGGTGGTGAATGAGTGGAAGTGCATGGCCAGGATTCGTGACATAGCCCCCCCCCCAAGGAGCGGCTTCCAGACGCTCCTCTGTAGTCCAGGAGGGCGGTGGAGCGGAGGCGGAACAGGGGGAGGGATGGAGGGCCAGGTCCGTGAGGAAGTGGGAAGACCGGGGACTGAGGCAGAACCGGCAGAGCAGGACACCCCGGCGGAACCGGAGACCAGGACAGAGCAAGAGCCCACCAGGGCGGAGCAGACGGACCAGGAGCCCACCACGGCGGGGCAGACGACCACCAGACCCGAGCAGAAGACCACCACGGCGGGGCAGACGACCACCAGACCCGAGCAGACCACCACGGCGGGGCAGACGACCACCATACCCGAGCAGAAGACCACCACGGCGGGGCAGAGGACCACCAGACCTGAGCAGAAAACCCTAGCCAGGAAGCAGACTGGGCAGGAAACCATGGCAGAGTCTGAGATCTGGGGGAAACAGAGACAGACAACACAGGGAGAGCAGAGACAGACAATACAGGGAGAGCATTCATGATCACAGAGGGCGTGGCAGGGCAGGACGAGGATTCATAGACTGCCTCTTTAGCCGTGACAGGACAGGGCGAGGGTTCACAGACGGCCTCTTTAGCCGTGACAGGACAGGGCGAGAGCTCACAGATGGCCTCTTTAGCCGTGACAGGACAGACAGTGAGTTCAGGGACGGCCTCCATGGCCGTGACAGGGTAAACAGTGAGTTCAGGAACGGCCTCCGTGGCCGTGACAGGGTAGACAGTGAGTTCGGGAACGGCCTCCTTGACCGTGACAGGGCAGACAGTGAGTTCGGGAACGGCCTCCATGGCCGTGACGGGGCAGACAGTGAGTTCAGGAACGGCCTCCGTGGCCGTG
Source organism: Barbus barbus (assembly GCF_936440315.1). Classification (NCBI taxonomy): domain Eukaryota; kingdom Metazoa; phylum Chordata; class Actinopteri; order Cypriniformes; family Cyprinidae; genus Barbus; species Barbus barbus. The sequence goes on along the minus strand of NC_136733.1, from coordinate 17,834,731 downwards.
ACAGGGCAGACCATGAGGTCAGGAACGGCCTCCGTGGCCGTGACAAGGCAGACAGTGAGTACAGGAACGGCCTCCGTGGCCGTGACAGGGCAGACCATGAGGTCAGGAACGGCCTCCGTGGCCGTGACAAGGCAGACAGTGAGTACAGGAACGGCCTCCGTGGCCGTGACAAGGCAGACAGTGAGTTCATGAGTGGGCGCCACCACCTCGGGAGGTTCTGCAGCGGAAGCTGCCACCTCTGGTGGTTGTGCAGTGGACTCCGCCTCCTCTGGAGGTTCTTTGGCAGACTCGTGGACTGAAGAGGCCTCAGGAGCAGACTCGTGGACAGGAGAGGCCTCAGGAGCACAGTGTGCAGCCCACACACTCAAAATGGCGACCGCCATAACGGGAAGCACTGAGGTCAGGGGAACAGTCTCTGTAACAGCCAGGGTTGAGGCCCTGGGAATGCCAGCTACTCGCACCGACATCAGTGGTGGGTCCATCATACTGGATATCAGAACTCGAAGGACTGACCTTGAATCTGTGGTAACAGCCTCTGGCAGTTCGGCGGAGGCGTGAAGAGACTCTGGCTGAGGAGCCGGGGCGTGAAGTGACTCTGGCTGGAGCGCGGAGACGTGGCGTGACTCTGGCTGGAGCGCGGAGACGTGGGCGGACTCTGGCTGGAGCGCGGAGACGTGGGCGGAGTCTGGCTTGACAGCGGCGACGTGAGCGGACTCTGGCTTGACGTGAGCAGACTCTGGCTTGACGTGAGCAGACTCTGGCTTGACGTGAGCAGACTCTGGCTTGACGTGAGCAGACTCTGGCTTGGCAGCAATGACCTGAAGGGGTGTTGTTGTTGCCGCCATTTTGCGAGTGAGTGCGGTGTTGCGTTCCTCCGCGACACCCACAGTGAATGAAGAGTCCACACACCGCAAAGCATAGTCCATATACTGAGCGAGTGACGTACGGGGACCCTCACGGATTAAACGTGACTTGAGAGGCTGATTAATGCCCTCACAGAAGAAGTCTATGAGTGCACAGTCCGGCAGATCAGAAAAATAGGCGAGGTCTAAGTACTCTTGTACATATACCTCGAGCGGTCGCGAGCCCTGCTCGAGGGTTAATAGCATCCGTGCAATGTCCTTACCTGGCCAATATCCACAAGTAAAGCCGCTGGATCCTTTGTTGGCCGAGTATTCTGTTACGGGGCTGATGAGACGTGAGACGTGCGGATCCATGTGCAAAGCTTTATTATAAAACATGGTGAGACAGGCAGGGTCAAACAGTGGCAAACAGGTATGGCAAGGGCAAGACAAAGCAATCCGTGGAGCAAGCGTGGGTCGACGATCAGCGAACAGTATCCAAAGGGGCAAGGCAGAGAGATAATCCAGAGTCGAGAGCAATAATCCAAACGGGGAGCGAACAGAGTCCAAACGGCAAGGCAAAGGGGTAAATCCAGGAAACAAAGGCAGGTATCAAAAACACAGGAAAACAGGCTAGGCAAGACTACGGCTCCGTAAAGTTGCTATCGCTAGAAGAGTGATAAACGCTAACAATACTCGGCCGTGAGCAAGAGTAAATCCCAGGCTTAAATAGTGAGTGGTGGTGATTGTGAAATGATGATCAGGTGTGGGCGAGATAGTGAACAGCTGTTTATGTCGTCAGTGCAATGGATTGTGGGAAATGGAGTCCAATGTGTAGTGTAGTGTGAAAAGTCCATGTGGTGAACGGGTGACCTCTGGTGGTGAATGAGTGGAAGTGCATGGCCAGGATTCGTGACACTTTCATTGGAGAATAAGAATTTTAAATGGGGGGAAATATCATTATGAAATAAATGTTTTTCTCTAATACACAATGGCCACAATTAACGGCACCCTTTTATTCAATATGTTTTGACACCTCCATTTGCCAGTTTAACAGCTCTAAATTTTCTGACACCTGACAAGAGATCAGAGACCATTCCTTCATCCAGAATCTCTCCAGATCCTTCAGATTCACAGCTCCATGACAGTGCTTCTTCTCTTCAGTTCACCTCACTCATTTTCTACAGGGTTCAGGTCAGAGGACTGGAATGGCCATAGCAGAAGCTCGGTTTTGTGCTCAGTGACCCATTTTTGTGTTGTTTTTGAGGTTTGTGTTTGGATTATTGCACAGTTGGAAGATCCTTACTTTTTATCCCTGTGTTCACCAAACCCATCTTGAGTGTTTTCTGCTAAAAAGCTCATTTTTTAGTTTCATCTGACCATAGAAGCCAGTCCCATTTGAAGTTCCAGTCGTGTCTGATAACTGAATATGCTGGAGTTTATTTTTGGATGAGCTAGGAGAATTTTTCTTGAAACCCTCCCAAACAACATGTGGTGATGTAGGTGCTGTTTGACAATTTTTGTTTAAGGTTTTCTGACCCGAGACTCAACTATTTTCTGCAATTCTCCAGCTGTGGTCCTTGGAGAGTCTTTAGCCACTCAAACTCTCCTCCTCACCGTGCATTAGGACGATATAGACACACGTCCTCTTCCAGGCAGTTTCATAACATTTTATGTTGATTGGAAATTCTTAATTATTGCCCTGATGGTGGAAATCGGAAATGGGAATCTTTTCTTAAAGCCACTTCACTAATTTGTGAAGCTCAATTATCTTTTGTTGCACATCAGAAATATATTCTTTGGTTTTTCTCATTGTGATGGATGATTAAGGGAATTTGGGCTTTGTTTTCCCTCCTATTTATATTTCTGTGAAACAGGAAGCCATGGCTGGATAATTTCATGTTCATAATCACCCTGGAGTGCTCAAAATTGTGAATATGAATGGTGAGATATTTTACTCATAAGAATTTATAGGGGTGCCAACAATTGTGTCCAACGTGTATTTGAGAAAAACATTTATTTCATAATGATATTTCCCTCCATTTTAATTTCTTATTCTCCAATGAAAGGTTACATTTTGTGATTTTTTAAAATAAAATATCAAAAGGATTAACAATGCAGATTAATTTTCACAGCCTTCTTTGATCATATTTACCAAGGGTGCCAATATTTTTGGCCATGACTGTATATATATATATATTTATTTATTTATATGAAAAGTTCATTTGCAAAAACCGATAAACGCCACTTTAAAAAAAAATTAGTTGAGTGCCGTACATTATTCTCCACATATAGTGCGATCTGAACCCTAAACACGTTTTGTCAGAAAAGCCGGTATTGTCCACTTTCAAGGCATCGCAAGTTCACGTTTTACTGCAGAAGCTGACAAGCGCCTTTGTTGTTTTTGAACAGAAGCCGATAAGTCCATTTTAGCGAATCAGTGCGCTGTATTCAGGTCAGGTGACAAGGCTACTTTTACTTTGAAAAGATGTGCTAGCTGAGAGGAGTTTCATCAAAGCTGACTAAAGTTATCGTTTTTTGCAAATGAACTCTTCATACATATATATATATATATATATATATATATATATATACAGTGCCCTCCATAAGTATTGGAAGACAAAATTGCTCTGTTGGCTGTGGAGTCAAGGCATTTGCAAATATGATTAAAAGATGAATATGAGACAAAACTACAGAATGTCACATTTTATTATTAGCCGTTTCAACACATACATGGTTTACCAAATAAAAAGAACAGCACTTTTAGAGTTCATCCCACTCATTGATGTGAACATAAGTATTGGGGCAGTTGAACATAAGGCAGATATAAAAGATTAAAAGCTATTATTTAGTTGCAGATCCCTTGCACACAGCAGTGATTCTGTGACCCATAGACATCACCAGACTCTTGGTCTCATTATTTGAAATACTTTTCTCAGCCTTTAATGCAGCCAATTCCAATTGTTGCTTGTTTTGGGTAGTTTCTGCCTTTACTCTCCTCTCCAGCTGGTGAAATTCATGTTCAGTCGGATTTAAATCTGGAGATTTACTTGGGCAATCTAAGACTTTCCATTTCTTTGCCTTTATAAATTCCTTGACTGAACTGGCAGGGTGTTTTGGGTCATTGTCCTGATGCAATATGAAGCACTTCCCAATTAATCTGGTATATCTTGAATATTGGTAGGCAAGATGGTTTTGTACCCTTCCAAGTTCATTCTGCTACTGTCATCATACATTAAGTCATCGGTAAAGTTGAGAGGGCCTGTTCCAGAGGCAGCCATGTATGCCCATGCCACAACACCACCTCCACCATGCTTTACAGATGAGGCTGTATGCTTACGATCATTGCAGTTCCCTTTTTTCTCCACATTTTTGCTTTCCCATCACTTAGATAAAGGTTCATCTTTGTCTCATCGGTCCATAAACACAGTTCCAAAACTCTTCTGGCTCACCTTTGTGCTTCTTTGCAAACTCTAATCTTGCCTTTCCATTTTTGGTGCTGATCAGAGGTTTGCATCTTGCTGTGTAGCATCTGTAATTCTGTGTCAAAGTCTCCTGAGGACAGTAAATTGTCAGAGCATCACCCCAGCTTTCTGGAAGTTGTTGGTGATTTTACAGACACGTCTAGGATTCATTTTCACAGCTTTTATGATTTGTCTGTCATCAACTACTGTTGTTTTCTCAGCCGATCAAGTCGTTGTTGGTGGCAGGTGTTGCTGGTGGTTTCCAAACTCTTGATTTCTCCATGCCCTTTGTTTTTGCTAGAGCTCTAACTGACTTCCTCTTTTCTTTTAGCATCCAAATTGCTTGCTTTTCTCTCAAAGTCAGCTCCCTTGTCTTCATCCTGGTTTGTGTGTGTCATCATCGAATGCAAGATTCAGAATACAGAAGTAATGGATATAACTGATACGACACATTCCCTGCTTTTAATATCTGAAGAATTAATGCAACAGGACACAGCTGATCACTTAGAAAGACCTGTGAGGCAACTGTTCCGGTACTTATGCTCACATCAGATAGAGGGATGAAACTCTAAAAGTGCTGAACTTCTTAGCTGGTAAAACATCTATGTGTTGAATCACCCAATAATAAAATGTGACATTCTGTAGTTTTGTCTCATATTCATCTTTTAATCATATTTGTAAATATATTGACTCCACAGCCAACAGAGCAATTTTGTCTTTACTGTTCCAATACTTTTGGAGGGCACTGTATATATATATATATATATATATATATATATATATATATATATATAAAATCAACACATTTTACAATGCAGATTTTAAATCTGTTCCAAAGAATTCTGCACTTTTTCTCTCACAGTCCTTGCAAAAATGTAAAGAGTGCAGATTCTGAACTGTGAACTTTGTAATAGATTAGGCAATACAACTTTGGTGATTCTTTACATACTATCTGCCCTTAAGTCACCTGTTATATTTTGACGTCTATCATATCATATCATTTCATGGGAGAAACACCCTTGAAATATGACTCTCAAAACTGATGATATGTGAAAGATAGGTATGCAAGTATCCACCTCCAGGTCACACTTAGTGCACAGTCCCCAGAGGTAACAAACACCTAATGGCACAGGATTAATTAGCCCCCTTGAGTACACACTTCCGTTGAGTCAGCACACAAGTGGCTTAAGGATTTAGGGAGTATTTTGTATGTCAGTATGTATTTTTAGGAAAAAAACAGCTGAAATGTATACAAATATCTTTGTAATAATGATTGACTTGCATGATGGCTTTTTTATTATTAAGGAACATTTTGATTGCCTCCTTTATTTGTAATGAATATATACAGACCTGGTTTTTCGAGGAACCTCAGACTTGGTTATGGAACAAACCTGCCAACTAAGCCATCTCAGATTGCTCTGATAACATCAACATTTGACCTGTTACCAACCTCTTGTCTCTGCCACAAACAGCTGTGTCTCTGTTATAATTTCAGGTTAATGATGTGACTAATTTGCCTATTTTCAGGCTGCACAGGTAACATTGCTCATGGCTATAGGGCAGATCCAGGAAAAGTCACTGATTAGAAATCATGATTTAACTAAAATTACATGGGTGGGATATGGATGGACTGTGTTTTTACTTACACTCTCAGCACACACTATGGTTGACATGGCGATGATATAATGTCCAGAGGGAACTAGAGGAAACATCAGAGACATGGGACAGAAAAGCAGCAACAACAGCTGTTGCCAGAGTTACCTAAGAACACAGTTGTGCACTCATGTGCTTCTTTTGCTTGTAAGCCTTTGAGTCTTTTTAAGTTTTTGTGCTTTAAGTCTATTTGCATTCCCATAGCAAATACAAGAGTCCACAATGTCTCTGGCTGTCTCAGTGTCCACTGTCCCACATATACTCACCGTTCTCTGTAATCCCTCTTATAACTCCAGCTGTCACTGAAAAACCTTTGATCCTCATGAAAACAGTGTTTGAATACAATGTGAAAAGTCATCTGCACAGTCATATCTCAGTTAAAGGGGAAGTATGCCTTTTCTACATATAAAAATATACAGTACATAAATATAGTTTTAAAATGTTAACCAGCCAGTTGAAATGATTTTCTGGGAAAACAGACAAAGCTTGTTAACAGACCCAAACAAATCAATTTGAAAAAAACCTATGCAGAGTTCCACAAAATTGTGTTGTCTGTCGATCAGCAGTCATACACATCTCCAGCCCTTTCTATATTTATTTATCACATGCTTTGGCTTTTTTAATAAATACAAGTACACCATTTAATTCCAGCTCCATTCACACATTTGACCACTTTTTTGTAATCAATTCTGGAAAATTCAGCAGATTTTGTTCTGAAAATCAACAGAGAAAATTCCTCGCTGTAGTCCACAGATTCTGCCCAGGCATGTGTCACGCCCTTTTTAACTAATAACGATCAGCTTTCTGGCTAAATATAACAAAGAAGGCATAAACTTTCTGTTTAAAGCTCAAAACTAGTCTTGTAAATTCTCTGACTGACTATTACACACTTCTCACATGATACTGTTTATATTTTACAAGATATTAGAACCTGCACATTCATTTTAAAACACACTGAACCTGTTTAAATGCAAACATATACTATATTAATGGGAATTTAGTGGTGATTCTTTGAATTCCTGATAAATGCAGTACATTACCCGATCTCAGTACCTCAGTATTGCACATATTTGTTGCAGAGAAGGCAGTTCTCGAAAGCGTTGTGATGGGCTTGTGAAAACAAATTTAAGATTGTTGATAAGACAAGTGTAATGATTATAAATAAACAATCAAAGATATTTCATTCCACACTTAAAATTATACTTATAAATACTTCAGTGTAATTAAAATTGTCTTATTTTGCGTAATATTAGTAATATAGTATACTGATTGGAGGATCACACAGATGGCTTAGCAGCATGCTAACGTCAAACTTGAAACATATTGTGACTCAAATCTCCCATGCTTTGCACTATTTGCATTAGGTATTTGCAAATATTTGTACATTTGGAATATTTCAAATATAGAAATCTGTGGCTTTTATAGATAAGATTGTACCTTGAAGTCAACAGGAAATACAGCATTTATTGCTGTTCTTAGACTTCCACGTGGTCTACTTGGATCAAGCCCCCCCTCAGTTTTTCCACTCATGACTGTGAACATTTCATTAGTACTAAGTAAACACTCTCTGCCAAACCTGCTCTGTTTTCATGCATTTATTCATTGGTCAATTCAACATTAGCAGTTACTCATTTGCCCAGCACATGTCCCTGCAATTGCTTGCCTTAGGCTGACAGTAAAAGACCTTAATATTATGTAATTAAGGCTGAAACAGCCTAGGATTTCCTTTCTAAACCCAGTTGCATTTGAGCACCGGTTTGGAACACAGCCGGCTGTATAACTCTTCACTGCCTAACAGCTGTGAATGTCATAATTTTCTGTGTGCAGTGGTTTTAGGGTGGTGTTTTAAATTACTGTTACATGTATCATATGACTCGAATATTTTTGGCCTTTTTGGTCATATCTTGCTATTCCATTCATAAAGGTGCCGTGTCAAATTAAAAGTAGTTCAACTTTGAAAGAGGTCTTTCAACACCACTGCATTATATTGTTCATCCTAGCTGTGTCCGAATGTAACATGTTGTTGTAAGTCTAAAAGCTATTCTGGCTGGCTGTGGCATAGCAGTTTAATGGCCTTACCCACTGTTGTTTTCATGCCACTGAAAGAATGTTGCCCTGCTAGGTGACTCAGGCTTTGTTTCGTGGAACTCAAACAGGCTCTAATGGCCTTGTTAATGCTGCTTGCTAAGGCTGAACTGAACAAACACACAAGTATTGCACTTCAGCATGTTCCTCGTCCCTCACCATTTGTGCTGTGCACATGATTGACACCTCAAATCACATGGTTGGCTGAGGAGAGGTGTACCAGTACTTTTCAGACTTGCATTTTCACCTAGCATATGATAAAAAAATCCCACAGACTTACACTGAAGCCATATCAGACTCAGAGATAGAGAGGAAAAAAACACTTATATGGTGGACTGCTTATGTATAGTGGCTTATAGAAACAGCTGCTAATAAGGAATCTACATATACATATCTTTCTGTTCAAAACACAAAGCATCCACAACACACTAGCAAAGCATATACAACATCTGTTGAAAATGAAAATATTTAGCAGTTTCCTGTCTGTCTGCACTTCTGTCTCTATTCTGTAGGTTTGCATTGACTGTGGAGCAAAAAGTATTGCTGTAAATAAAAGCATAGAGGCAGTCAGGCCACAGATGAGAAAAATGTTTGAAATGCAACACACCTTGCCTCACCTCACCTGACCTCTAATGACCTTTTTTATAGCTGAGAATTGTATTAATATAATTATTGTTTAAGTTATATAAATTAATTCAAAATTTTACTTTTTATTTGTCCTAGATGAATGCATTTTGGAATAAAGCACTAAGTGTAAACTAGACCATGCACATGAAGTCTATAATGGAATATAAAGAGTTAATGCAATAGTTTTCCATCAACCATTTGAGTTTATAACCCATCATGTTTTACAGCGCAATATTCATGCATGAGTTGGACTCAAGAGAGGATTTCAGTAGAAACATGCTGGCCATGATCCTATACTGTTGGCCAAGAGCCGTTTGCAAAACATGCAGATGGAAAATGAGAATGCTTTAAGGGTTACATGCATTCTGAGAACGGGAGAAGGGTCAGTTCTGGCTTGGCTTTCCTGGATGCCACAAATGTGTTACATCGTACTATGAATTCATTAACCAGCAGCAGCACCAGTGTGCATGTTGCTCATTACACAGAAGCTGCAGTGATTGTTGTTTAACTGTGTGGTTATATATGTAGAGGTTCTGAGAAGTCAGATTTCCATTATAAATGGGAACCATTTCTAATGAAGAAGAAGCTAAGAATGAGAGTTTGTGCATTGCTGAAGAGAGTCTTATGATAGTGATATCTGATGTGCCCCGTTGTCGAACTGCATCGACACGCATACCAGGGGTTACTTGTAGTCATTGCCATCTGATGTGCACACACATGTGCATATTTTGCATACTGTACATTTCAAAATCCATGATACACAAAATGCTTATTGAACACAGCTATGTAAGTATGGCTTGCTGTACAGAAATCACAGCAATGTTGCTCACCCTAAATGACACTGAGGTGTTTTTTGGTGAAAATGATCTCATAGCTTTGGTGTTATTACAAAACCAGAAGTTCAAAGCACTGTTGAACTATGCAAAGTATAGTATATAGAAGGAAGTCATTAAAACATAAGAAGATTATTCTAAAGTATAAGGAAGTCATTAAAGTACAGATTTGTAGGTCATAATGTTCAACAGCAAAATTGATGCTGAAGATTGCAATTGCAAATTAGGTTGTAAATGTTCTCAAGATAATGTAGGTGGTGTATGCAGGTGCTAAAACCACAGCTGCAAAGCAAGGGAGTTGTGGGTGGTAACCAGTGCATTGCTCGGGTAGGAGAATTGGTGGTTGAGAACTAGCTTAGTTAAAAAAAGTCAGTCACATTTTATTTTAAGGTCTGATTCTCACCATCAACAAACCATTAACTACGACTTTTGACTCAGTAAACTCCTAATTTGCTGCTTATTAATTCTTAGTAAGTAGTTAGTAAGTTAAAGGGTTAGTTCACCCAAAAATGAAAATTCTGTCAGTAATTATTCACCCTCATGTCGTTTCAAACCTGTAAGACCTTCGTTCATCTTCGGAACACAAATTAAGATATTTTTGATGGAATCTGAGAGCTGTCTGGCCCTGCATAGACATCAATACAACTGAAATGTTCTGAAAAGTCCAGAAACGTTGCAAGGAGATCGGTAAAATAATCCATGTGACATCAGGGGTTCAACCGTAATTTTACGAAGCTGTGAGAATACTTTTTTTGCGCTAAAGAAAAAAAAAAGACTTTATTCAACAATTCGTCTCCTCTGCGCCACCCTAGAGCCATTTTGGAGAGCATTTGAAGTGTATCCGCTGGACGTATGCTGTTCTGTGTCAGCTGCATCATGCAGGATAAATTGTTTTCATTCTGATCAAATCACAGCAATGTAGGAAACGTATCTGGTGTGATGCAGCTGACATAGAACAGCATACGTTGTTTACGTCCAGGGGATACACTTCAAATACTCTCCAAAATGGCTCTAGGGTGGCGCAGAGGAGACGAATTGTGGAATAAATCCATCAAAAATATCTTAATTTGTTTTCCGAAGATTAACAAAGGTCTTACAGGTTTGAAACGACATGAGGGTGAGTAATTAATGACAGAATTTTCAGTTTTGGGTGAACTAACCCTTTAAGTTTAGGTATTAGGGATGTAGAATATGGTCGTGCAGGATATGTGCTTTATAAGCACTAATAAATAGCCAATATATAAATAATAAGCATGCTAATAAACAGCTAGTTAATAGAGAGAATTGGTCCCTATACTAAAGTGTTACCAAAAAGTCCACCCCTAAATCTATTAAAATGAGTCTCGTCAATAATGTGCCACTCATCTATTATTTTATTTAGAATAAACATACAAAAGTGAATTTTTTTCCATACAGTGGCTTGAATACATATTTTTTTATATGTTTTTATTTTATAATTATTATTATTATTATTATATTATTGTATTTTTTGGCATGAAGTCAAAAATGGTCAACAAAATGGTGATACAATTACAGTATGCTGACTTCTGATGTCATTATTAAAAGCAAACCTTAATAATTAGTTTGCCATAATTTTTTCTTACATAGAAAAAAAACTACTACTAAAAGTACTAATAAAGTGTTTTAGTCATGTGGACTAACCCAAATGTAAAAACATAAAGGAAAAGCAAAATGAATCAGGAAATGATATCAGAGAGAGGACCTCTGCAGACTCTGATGATAATGGCTGCATCCAAAATCGCATGCTTCTATACAGTCGGTGAAAAACAGTACGGTATGAAAACAGAGTTGTATTCAAATACACAGTATCCATAAAACTACTTCCATTGAGATTCGGAAATCAGATTCGGAAATCAGAATGGCAGTGAAGTGATGCAACTGACACTTGCAGGTCACGTGACAATGACAACATATAGAACATCTGGATTACATGCATAATAAACGCATTCATACTATACAGAACATACTTGTTTAACGGTAAGTAAGTACTTATTCAAAATATGTTTTTGTACCTTTTTTTCTGAGAGTAAACCATATCTTGCTTTTTTTCTCTGTTAAAATATATAAAAAATTTATAATATTATATAATATATTAAAATAATTGTTAATATGCGTAAATGATTAATGTGTGTCTCAAAGTATGAATTCATGCTATTACTTTTTACTTCATTAAATTTCAGCTTTTCCTGAAAATGATATAAAAGTATTTCAAAACCATAATGAAATTAAGAACTCGTCACATGTGTTTTAATCCATATTTGTAATTTTTTTACCATTTTTCAAGCCATACGCGTGTGTTGCGTTTGCATTTGGAATTAGTGTTATAATATTCAAGTCTGTTAAGTGATGAGTTCTGCTGCTCTGCCTGTTGTGTGTCGTGGAGTGCATTGTTTGAATAATTTAGAGGTCACTGTGATGTTTTTGCATGTTGTGATGTGTCTGTGTGTGTTGTGGGTGTGTATTGGAAGCGTTTAGAGGTCAGTGTGATGTTTTGGTCTATTTTTGACTGGCGGGTTTAGAATGAGTCACTGCAGTGGTTCTGGTGACATCACTCCGTCTGCGTCGAGGACTGCTGCTTATTATAGACTCAAACACATGCGGACTTTCTATTTTTCTCTTCTTCTGTCATCCACCTGTGTGCATAAGATGCTTTGTGAACAGTGGCAGAATTGAGAGAATATGCTTCTCTCTCCCTCTCTCTCTCTTTTTCACAGTCCTCTGGTATCTTTCCACCAACACTAGCACTCTTCTGTGCTAACTTGACACTTTATCTACTAACTTGCTTAAAGTGTCTTCAGGACCTCTGACAGTTAATAATTAAATTAGAGGCCATTTACCAAGAATATACTGCTGTTAAACAAGGGCTCACTCCCAATTATTCTCCCTTCTATTTGGGCTTAAATCCTCCAGCATGCCAGGCTCCACTGGTTGGTTCCCTGAGAGCAGTGACCTCTGTGCCAGTCTGGCTGTGGAGGCCTGTTGTGAAACAGCCCTGCATGCTGATTAGCTCAGTTATGTAAACACCAGTCATTCATGGCTTGTGTACTGCTTTTGTAGTAAATACTCGTGCAAGGCATTTAATTCCACTCCAAATAGGTGTTTTTTGCTCTTTTGCTGCCCTATTAATGTTTTAATAAGGAATCACAGGAAGCATTACTTGTTTAGATTCTGTGGACCATTGAAGAATGTGTTATATGTCTCAGAAAGAGTGAAAGAAAGAGAAAGAGTGAAAGAAATTCCCAAAAAATAAAATTGGGGCTAAACCCAAATGAAGATAATTCAAAGACATTTAATTTATTATTGTGACAAATTTAATTTAATTTATGGATACATAATATTATATTGTATTTCAGAATATGGTTGGTTTGTTTCCATGTCTTCACAAATAAAGCTTATCACTGGCTTAAAGTCCACAGCAATATGTTGTCAGTCTTTCTGCATTAATCTAGGAAAGTGACTTCATATACTTTTATTGTGTAAGAAAGAAAATAAACACTACTTAAAAAATAAAATGTGAAACGTACTGTTGTAATGTGAATTTTAGAGTGAAACACACACACACACACACACACAGACAGTTTTGGGAAGGTTACTTTGGAAATGTTACAGATTACATGTTACACTATTTAAAATGTAATAAGTAGTGTAATTACTTCATTCACGTAATGTAACTGATTACATTTGACTACTTTTTATTACTTTTCTAAATTTCTAAAGAATGTTTTCAACTGTTAATCATTTTCAAACATTTAAACCAGGCAGGATTAACCTTTTAGTAGTACTCAATACTGATTACTGTCAGACTTTCAAAATCCTTCATCACTTAACTTAAGATTCTAGTAATTAAATTTTAAAGCACTGCCACCACAAAATCAGACTTTAGCACCTATTTTTACTTTGAGATCGTTCTGAGGTTAAATACAGATTTACAGAATACATAACGAGAAATAGTGTAACATTTATGATACTATTTTTTAAATCAAATCTTTGTGTAGTTATGACAGGAAACACTGGCATCTAGCAATTTATAATGTTTGTTTATGTATATATATATAACTGCATGCCTTCGCCAACTACATATATGTCATGCCCATGGACTGTCAGTGTGTTTGTTTTCCTCCCCATGTGCTCCCATTTACCTAGTTTCTCGCCTATCTAATGAGTTATTCCGTTCACCTGTGTTTCCCCAATTACCTCATTTAGTCCCTTGTTACTTATGCCCAGTGTTTCCTGTGTCCAATGTCCGGTGACTTACGTCATTTGGTGCTATGTGTGTCTCCCGCCTGCCCTGTTTCTCTGTGATTTGGATTATCTCGTTTTTTGTGAATGCCTACGTCTCCTCGCTCCTCACAGTAGCTGTCTTGACAGTATGAAATGAGCCCAAGATCATCGAGATTAGACCTTGGATGATTAGAAGAAAGTGGCCTGGTCTGAGATTCCAAGTGCATCACGTCGACAACTGAGTGCGGATACGCCGATTACCAGCAGAGGCTATGGCACTTGTATGCACTGTGGGGCGGACACAGGCCAGTTATGCTGTGGACGACGTTTTCTTGGGACACTTTAGGCCCCATTATCCCAATAGCACAATTTCTGACAGCTTTCAGGTAACTGAACATCGTTGCAGACCAAGTGCACCCATTCATGGAGACTGTGTTCCCTGCTATTGTTGGCTATTACCAACAGGATATTGCGCCATGCCACACTGCCAAAATTGTCAATGAGTGGTTTGAGGAACATGATGAATTTCTGTTAATGCTTTGGCCTCCAATTTCACCCTTTTGATCATTTATGGTTAGACTTGGAAAAGTGGGTTCGCGTTACATTACCACCACCACCCCACAGTTTACAGGAACTGGTTGTTGACATTATGATACAAGATACCCCAGGAGACCAGATATTGCCACCTTGCCACTGTTTTGTTGGCTAAAGGAGGTCCTACAGGTTATTAGATAGGTGGTCATAATGATATAAATATACATTATGCATATACATAACAATACTGTTTGTAATCTTAATGCTTCTAAAAAATATATTTTTTATCAGTATATTTTTAACCTTTTTTTTTTTTTGCTTTTGATTTTTGGGGTGCAATTGGACATGGAGGTGTTTTCATGAGATTGACCCACAGAATAAATCTGAATCTGTAATAGTCAGAGGGAGTTACTGTATGTGTAGATGCCCTCTGCTGTGATTATGTGAGCTCTCTGAGGGCACACTCTCCTTTTGTGCTCATGACGTCACTCTGGTTTGTTTATATAGAGGCCTGTTATTCAGATTTCTTCCAAGCAGACAGCCCCTCTAATTCGTTTTGAGTGTGTCTCTCACACATAAGCACATCTGTTAGTTGTGGCAGCGAAATGGCGACGCTTTGGCATGTGCATCACTGATGTGGATTGTGGCTGGCAAGAATATAAGGCTCAGCACACAGCTTCAAACAGCTCTTATATAAGCTTGATTCAGAGTGTGTTTCATAAGATGAATGCCATTATTTGCACAGAATAGGCCAGCTCTGCCATGCTTTAGATAGTGCTTACATAATAGGCTGGTGAAAAGACACAGGAGAGCTTTAGAGAAACACCACTAGGGCTTTTGCCGTTGTTCCCACACAGATTTCCCTGCAGCTGCATCTGGGTCACTGGTCTGCTGGGCCTTTTAGTGTGGAGCAATGTAGGGTGAGGTAATAGGGTCACTGGAGGATAGATTTAGTGTAATGTTAGTAACCGTATTGAGTCATGATGCTGCACCAACCACGTCATATAAAACTTTCTATTACATCATATTAAGTAGAAAAGAGAATTCTATGGTTTTTCCTATTTGTATACAAGAAAATATTAAAATGCTTAATCTGATAAATACAATGTATAGTATAATAGGTTACACTTTATTTTGATAGTCCACTTTAGACATTCTACTAACTATAAGTAACTTTGTAACTACATGTCAGCTAATTCACATTAATTTGCAACTACATGTCTACTAACTAGTAAACTGTTTGGGTAGGTTTAGGGTTAGTAGAATAAGTTGACATATACTTGTAAAATTTGTCATTGTATGTTGTAGACCCATCAAATAAAATGTTAGAAGTTAAGCAGACAGTCTACTAATACTCTAATGACTGCTAGTTGACATGTAGTTGCAAAGTTGCTTACTTTTAGTAAAATGCCTAAAGTGGACTAAAAAAATTAAGTGTTACCATATAGTATAATATCAACCTAGATATTTCCACAGAAGCAAATGAGAATAAATACCTTGAAAAGAAGATAGAATTTGGGAGCTTTTTGTGTAAGGAACTGTACATTTAATTCAGAAATTCTTGTTGGCTAGGGACAGTGAATGACTCCTTCTTCAACATCTGACTGTAAGCTTTGTAATCCTTTGACTATCTAAAGAATAACTTGAACAGGGAAGCTTTATAAATGTACAAAGGAATGGCTTACAGTGCAAAGCCCTGTAATTAGTCTCATTTCAGCCTATGACAGTGGTTCTCAAAGTGTGGGGCGCGCCCGCCAGGGGGGCGCACGAGTACTGCAGGGGGGTCGTGGGCCATCAGCAGAAAAAGAAAAGAAATAAAACAGTAAACAGCCAAAGGACGTAACTTAGAATGGGAGATGGATCGGTTTGTGAAAGGGAAAAGAAAAGCCATAGATGAAGACGCACAGACCCAGGCAGGTGCTGGTCATTCAAAAGCTAAATGCAGAAAATATGACGAGGCATATCTTGCTCTCGGCTTCACTCACCGTGTCTACACCGGACGCTATAGTTGTCGCATTGCGCCACAACAGTGTACACTGGACGCGACAAAGCGACCGTTGAAATTCATTTTAATTTTGTGTCAGTACGTCATAAATAGAACAAGGCATCAGTTTACTGTCGGGATTTGTCTGGGATTTGTCGTGTCGTGCCGCGCCGCATCCAGTGTAAACAGTGTCCCTGATAAATGGGTTCTACTGTATTTGCTGCTTGCGTCCGGTGTAGATACGGTGTTAATTTCGTTGGTGAGAGGAAAGGCCTGTGTGTGTCCTATGCCTTAGCGGACAGCATGAAACCCACACACAAAAAAAATGCTTGATAAATAAGTAAAAATGAATAAAAAAATGACGGAGAGAATAATAATAATATTTTTCAATGTTTCAAGTGTTTTTTTTCCCGCTCTAGACTTTTTAAATTAAAAAAGCATTAATTTTTCATAAAGTTTATTGAAATTATTTGGTAGTCTGAGATTTTTTTTATAGGTTTAAAGGGGGGGGGGCGCGACCAAAAAAGTTTGAGAACCACTGGCCTATGAGCTGGTAATACACTGAGGCAAGTATCTGACAAACTGGTAAAAAAAATATATGAGAAATTATACAAAAACAGAACATGTTTTTAGAAAAAGAGCCAATGTGATTTTTCTTTATAGCTGTAACATCTGCTTATGATCCGTCATGGTCATTGGGACTTCATGTCTTAAGAGACCCTTTAGCCTTTTGACATTTTCATATAATTCACAGCCTGGCCCCACATTCTACCTTTATATGGGTGCTAAATTGCCAATGGTTGCCCCCCACTGTCAAAAAGACGTTAGACAGACTACTATCTGTTCTCTCCATCTGACTTCAAACACATTCCAGAGAACTAAATGACCCTCGGTACCAGGCCTGGCTGACCAGTGGACTACCCCTCCACTATTACAAGATACATAACACCCACATAAGCCTCTTTCACACAGAGATTCCAGAAAATACACGGGTAATGTGTTCCGGGAATCATCCCAGGATTGTTTGTTTTTGGTTCATTCACACTGCCAGTGATTTTCCGGAATCTGTGCGTGCGTTCACACACAACCCGTAAAGACACGTGACATTTCATGTGATGTGTATAATGCGCCGCGCACCATTTCACTAAACTGGTGAACGATTTCAGCTTCAGCGCGGATAGTGAGGAGCTCCGATCGCTGCTTCATTCCAGTTTACACATTTTTCGTTGTGTGAATGTTGATCTGCCTTCAAAACACCCGGTAAAAGAGTTGCATGATAACGCGCATCATCAGCCTTTACAGCATTGGTTCTGGCTTTTGTTCACACAGCACTCGTTCCGGGACTGAACCCGGCAATGTCATTAGGTCCCCAACCCGGGATCGATCCCGGAATCAGATGTGTTTGCGTTCACACAGAAGGCAGAAGGGCTATAGAGACATTGGGTCTCATTCACTAATAAGTGCGTATGTTTTTCGTATTTATAAGCACATTTGAACTTCTCACGAAAACTTTCTGCCTAATTCACAACACGTGCGTACGCACATGAGCTTGTTCTTAAACTCGTTCTTCTGTTAGTGAATCTGGAGTCTTCTAAAAGAGCGCCCGCGTGCACGAGGTTAGTGATTAGCATAATACACGCCCAAACCAGCTCCATATAAGGGCTTTCCGCAAAGCGGCACTCGTCTAGAGAAAGACAATTATGGCATCGAAACAAAAGACAAAGAAAAATAACTTTAACGATAATGAACGTGAGGTTTTGCTGTCGGAGGTGGAAGCCAGAAAAAAATGTGTTATTTAAAAGCAACTGAACAGCCATTCGTCACTCTCAGCAAACATATCTGTGCGCCAGAGCCGGTGCCAGGGCACCTCCATCGGGGGGCATTTAAATTTCTAGGCGGGGGGCACAAATCACGTTTTGTGTGTGTATGTGGGGGGGGGGGTGTATTCGTGAAGAGCGTGCAATCTGTGATCGCGTGCAGTTGCTGACGCTCGCTAAAGCGTTCAATTGCTTTCTTATGTGTGCTGTTTTATCGGTACTTTCGCTTTCAAAATCGATCGCGTTCAGCAAGGAGGGGAGAGGATGGAAATTGGGGAGGCACAGTAACTCGTTTGGGGGGCCACGGCCCACAAGTGCCCCCCTTGGCTCTCTAAAGACGCACTCTCTCCTTAGAGCACGCGCCGCAATGTCTTCAAGCAGTAGGCTACCAAGTGTGCCATGCCTCCAAACACAAGGTGAGAAACAATAATCACCGTTTATATAAGGATAGATCAGGTGATTTGTTGTTTGGACCTCTAATTTTATATATATATATATATATATATATATATATATATATATATATATATATATATATATATATATATATACATACCTTTTAAAAAAATTAGCATATTGTGATAAAGTTCATTATTTTCTGTAATGTACTGATAAACATTAGACTTTCATATATTTTAGATTCATTACAACACAACTGAAGTAGTTCAAGCCTTTTATTGTTTTAATATTGATGATTTTGGCATACAGCTCGTGAAAACCCAAAATTCCTATCTCAAAAAATTAGCATATCATGAAAAGGTTCTCTAAACGAGCTATTAACCTAATCATCTGAATCAACTAATTAACTCTAAACACCTGCAAAAGATTCCTGAGGCTTTTAAAAACTCCCAGCCTGGTTCATTACTCAAAACCGCAATCATGGGTAAGACTGCCGACCTGACTGCTGTCCAGAAGGCCATCATTGACACCCTCAAGCAAGAGGGTAAGACACAGAAAGAAATTTCTGAACGAATAGGCTGTTCCCAGAGTGCTGTATCAAGGCACCTCAGTGGGAAGTCTGTGGGAAGGAAAAAGTGTGGCAGAAAACGCAGCACAACGAGCAGAGGTGACCGGACCCTGAGGAAGATTGTGGAGAAGGACCGATTCCAGACCTTGGGGGACCTGCGGAAGCAGTGGACTGAGTCTGGAGTAGAAACATCCAGAGCCACCGTGTACAGGCGTGTGCAGGAAATGGGCTACAGGTGCCGCATTCCCCAGGTCAAGCCACTTTTGAACCAGAAACAGCGGCAGAAGCGCCTGACCTGGGCTACAGAGAAGCAGCACTGGACTGTTGCTCAGTGGTCCAAGTACTTTTTTCGGATGAAAGCTAATTTTGCATGTCATTCGGAAATCAAGGTGCCAGAGTCTGGAGGAAGACTGGGGAGAGGGAAATGCCAAAATGCCTGAAGTCCAGTGTCAAGTACCCACAGTCAGTGATGCTGGTGTTGGTCCACTGTGTTTTATCAAGGGCAGGGTCAATGCAGCTAGCTATCAGGAGATTTTGGAGCACTTCATGCTTCCATCTGCTGAAAAGCTTTATGGAGATGAAGATTTCATTTTTCAGCCCGACCTGGCACCTGCTCACAGTGCCAAAACCACTGGTAAATGGTTTACTGACTATGGTATTACTGTGCTCAATTGGCCTGCCAACTCTCCTGACCTGAACCCCATAGAGAATCTGTGGGATATTGTGAAGAGAAAGTTGAGAGACGCAAGACCCAACACTCTGGATGAGCTTAAGGCCGCTATCGAAGCATCCTGGGCCTCCATAACACCTCAGCAGTGCCACAGGCTGATTGCCTCCATGCCACGCCGCATTGAAGCAGTCATTTCTGCAAAAGGATTCCCGACCAAGTATTGAGTGCATAACTGAACATAATTATTTGAAGGTTGACTTTTTTTTGTATTAAAAACACTTTTCTTTTATTGGTCGGATGAAATATGCTAATTTTTTGAGATGGGAATTTTGGGTTTTCATGAGCTGTATGCCAAAATCATCAATATTAAAACAATAAAAGGCTTGAACTACTTCAGTTGTGTTGTAATGAATCTAAAATATATGAAAGTCTAATGTTTATCAGTACATTACAGAAAATAATGAACTTTATCACAATATGCTAATTTTTTGAAAAGGACCTGTATATATATATATTTATATAATTGGACCTCTAATTATACTGTATTATCAATTTTAACGTCTAGTTACTTTTCACCCACCCTGTACATAACATATCTAATTATATGTGGGGTTCTTTATACATGCTTATAAGGCCCTGGGCGTACATGATTATTACGTACGTGTGGTATAAGTTGTTCTTGAATTTTGTCGTACATTTAGAATACATTTTAGTACGAAAGTTTTTGATGAATCATGATTTATTTGTGAAAACGTCCGTACGCACATTTCACGCAAAAATTTGTGCGTACGCATGTTTAGTGAATGAAACCCATTGTCTTTATTTAGACCATTATTAATCAATTACAAATGTATCTGGTATATGCATGTGTTGTTTGTATGTTTCCTTATTATATTAGCCTAGTTACCACTCGTTATTTGTATTAGTAAGTTGTAAACACAAATTTTCAAGTGTATGAATGGATCTCTGGTTTAATATATGTTTGATGTCTCTTTCTTGATATCAAAATGATCTGCTCTTTATTTCTCAAACAATGATGTATACTATGTGAACGTGAAATACATCATACGATTTTTACTGTACTGTGGGAAGAATTACACCGATTGAGCAGAACAGTCATAAAACATGCAAATGAGATGTCAAGTGGAACAAAGAAACACTTTCCCGCTGAAACTATGTGCCTTGTTATTGGTCAAACTAACCAAAATGGATGTTACAGGGAAACCAGATAAAACTTCTCCCACTCCCAAAAGGCGACTTCTCTTCTGTGACCTGGAGACACACATCACCGTGGAAACCTCTCGGCTCCCCTTTCAGAGGGAGTCCGAGCTTCTGGCAGTTTTGAGTTTAGTAACTTTGGCGATTTAACTTCGGACCAATCAGCCCATGGCTGGGATGACGAAGCTTTCACTCCTAAAGGAATTCATCAAGGATCTACGCATTATACATGCAGCAGGACACTTTACTCAGCACCAACAAAACCAATATGCAAGTAACCTCTTGTTAACTATTTAGATGCGCTTCTAGGCTTCGACCCCTTTTGATTAAGGTGATGTAATTCTTTGATGGTTCTAACAGGTTGTGTTTAGCTGATGTGCAAATCCTGCCATTATGCGCTCTCTCTCTCTCTCTCTCTCTCTCTCTCTCTCTCTGCGCATGCGTGGGCGTCTGCTGAGTGAGTGTGAGGAGCGTGTAGGTGAGAGTTCTTCGGTGTGTGTGAGTGAGTTTCTTTTTTCCTTTTTTCAAGCTACTTTTTGCTTCTGTCTGTCAAAGTTTAACTTAGTTTTGCGTGAGGTGTTTAGGAAGCGCAGTCTTCCAGCGCGTGCTGGTTGATGGTGTCTTCAGAGCGCATGAGCTATGAGCGGCTTTCTCGCCGGCATGGTATCAAGATCGCGCCTGTAATGAATTGCTCAGTTGAAGACTGCAGTTTAGCGGTCGGACAGATTGTTGGACACGACAGTATAATGTCAGCCCCTCGAATGAATAGCGCTGTGGTGATCTTTTTAGATAACGTTGAGAAAGTAAACAGGGTGGTGGAAAATGGAGTTATTATTCAGGAGACGTTTACTCCAGTAATTCCCTTAGTCCAACCGGCAAAAAAGATCATTTTGTCCAATGTTCCCCCGTTTATAAAAGATGAATTGTTGACAACGGAATTGTCTAGACATGGAAAAATTGTTTCACAAATGAGGAAAGTTCCGCTAGGCTGTAAATCCCCTTTACTTAAACACGTAGTCTCCTTTAGACGACAAGTCTTTATGGTCCTTAAAAGTGAAGTAGAGGATCTAAGTGTGGCACTTAAATTCAAAATTGATGGCTTTGATTATGTTGTGTATGCAAGTTCTGAGACTATGAAATGTTTTGAGTGTGTGGAGCAGAGGGGCACATTTGAAGTTCGTGTCGGGTACAGACCTCGGATAACAGCGCTCATGTAGCGGCTGATGAAGAGGTTGTAGATGCTGTTGTCACTGTTTCGGCTGAATGTGATCAGGTTGAAGGTGCGTCTATTGCGCCAGAGGCAGGAACGAGTTATGCTGGGGGGGGAGAACCCGAGGTGACAAAGGGGGAAACAGTAATAGATTCTGTCAAAGCAGCTAAACGGTTGACTGAAGAAGAAATTAATGTAGCTTCCAGCCGTGCCATACGCATCTTGATTGAAACTCATAAACTGTGTGATATATGGAGACATTTAAACAGAAATGATAAACAATATACATGGCTGCATACTCGAGAGAATTTTATTTCTTTGGCCAAATTAGATAGACTCTATTGTTTTAAACATCATTTCAATATTGTGAAAAGCTGTGTAATTAGTCCTTCTGGGTTTTCTGATCATGCTATTGTTATTTGTAAAGTGTTTATATCAAATATAAGGTCAAAGAGTGCCTATTGGCATTTCAATGTCTCTTTGTTGAGTGATGCAAAGTTTAAAGAGGTTTTTAACTTTTTTTGGAAGGAATTTAAATTAAAGAAAAGGTGTTTTATGAATTTAAAACAATGGTGGGATGTTGGAAAAGTTGAAACTAAGTTATTATGTCAACAGTATACTTTCAATGTCTCTAAAAATATTACACAAAAAATGAAAGAACTTGAAGAGGAAATTGCAGAGGTGCAAACAAAATTGGAGTCTACTGGAGAACAAAATAGTGTTGATGTTCTTAAGTCCAAAAGGATGTTTCTTGCAGACCTGCTAGGCGTGAAGGCAAAAGGTGCATTGGTCAGGTCACGCTACCATAATTTAACACAAATGGATGCCCCATCCAAATTAATTTTTCATTTGGAAAGAAAGAATGGCCAGAGTAGATACATTCACTCCTTGCGATCAGAGAACGGGCGAGAGCTTACAGTGCTGTCTGAAATTAAACAAAGGGCTGTAAGGTTCTATAATGATCTGTATGGGAGTGAATATAAAGATGGTGAGGAAATGTCTGCCAGTTTTTATCAAGGTTTACCGAAGCTTCCAAAAAAGTCAAAGGAAGCATTAGAGAAACCTTTGTGTGCACAAGAGCTATGGAAATCATTGCAGATTATGGAGAGTGGAAAAGCTCCAGGAATTGATGGGCTCCCAGTTGAGTTTTATAAAGTCTTTTGGGAGGCGTTGGGTGAGGATCTGTTGGATGTTTTCAATGAGAGCATAGCTGAAGGTTTTTTACCAGTGAGCTGTAGGAGAGCTGTGATTACTCTCCTACCCAAGAAAGGTGACCTTCAGGAAATTAAGAACTGGAGACCAGTGAGCCTGTTGTGCTCCGATCTGAAACTTTTTTCTAAAACTCTGGCGAATAGATTAAGAGAAGTGATGGGGGACATTATACATCCTGACCAGACGTATTGTGTGCCTGGTAGGTCTATTTCTGATAGCATCTTTCTTGTTCGAGATGTAATAGAGGTTGCTGGTCTTTTGGGCATTAATTTAGGGCTCATCTCCATTGATCAGGAAAAAGCTTTTGATAGGGTTGAGCACCAATATCTTTGGAACACCCTTGATGTTTTTGGTTTTGGCCCAGGTTTTACTGGAGCAATTAAAGTGTTGTACAAAGACATTGAAAGTATGCTAAAAATTAATGGTGGTTTGTCTGCCCCTTTTAGTGTTAACAGGGGCATTAGACAAGGTTGTGCACTCTCTGGAATGCTTTACTCCTTAGCAATTGAACCACTATTAAACAAATTACGGTCTAAGATAGAAGGCTTACTGCTACCTCATGTTAATCTGCAACATCAGATATCAGCTTATGCTGATGATGTAATGATAATGGTCAAAGGGCAGAATGATATAAATACTCTGGTAAAAATCATTCAAGAGTTTGGGAATGTATCTGCTGCTAAAATAAATTGGAGTAAGAGTGATGCCTTAATTGTTGGAAAATGGGAGAAGGGGCCACCGTTATTACCTGGTGGGTTAACTTGGAAAAAGGGAGGTCTTAAATATCTAGGAGTGTTTATTGGAGATGCTGTCACACAAGAAAATAATTGGTTTGGGGTGGTTGAAAAAATAGAGGGTAGGTTAAAAAAATGGAAGTGGATCCGTCCACAACTTTCTTTTAGAGGACGTGTGTTAATAATTAACAACTTGGCTGCTTCAACATTGTGGCACAGATTGGTATGTGTAGATCCTCCTTCTGGTCTGCTTTCCAGATTACAAACAATGCTGGTTCATTTTTTTTGGGATCGGCTTCACTGGGTCCCTCAAAGCGTACTTTTCTTGCCTGTGGAAGAAGGAGGTCAAGGTCTGGTGCATCTGTTCAGTAGACTTGGAGCTTTTCGCCTGCAGTTTTTCCAGAGACCGCTAACTGGGCCTGAAGATCTGGTTTGGAGGAAAGTGGCTCAGAGCATATTACAGAGGATCGATGGACTTGGAATTGACAGTACTCTGGTATTTACGGATCGCAAACAATTTAATTTCAAAGGACTTCCTTCTTTTTATCATGGATTATTTAAAATGTGGGGACTTTTCAGTCTTAGCAGGGTTTGTAAAACAGAGTCATTGTTTTAGTTGCTTGAGGCGACATTCAGCCAAGTATGGTGACCCATACTCGGAATTCGTGCTCTGCATTTAACCCATCCAACGTGCACACACACAGCAGTGAACACACACACACCGTGAACACACACCCGGAGCAGTGGGCAGCCATTTTATGCTGCAGCGCCCGGGGAGCAGTTGGGGGTTCGGTGCCTTGCTCAAGGGCACCTCAGTCGTGGTATTGAGGGTGGAGAGAGCGCTGGACATTCACTCCCCCCACCTACAATTCCTGCCGGCCGGAGACTCGAACCCGCAACCTTTGGATTACAAGTCCGACTCTCTAACCATTAGGCCACGACTTCCCACATACTCGGTTAAAGGATCTCGCTTTGACTTCTCAAATGAGTGTTTGCCAGGTCTTTCATTAAGACTTTGTGGCTCTGGTATGGTAAAGTTAAGGAACTTAATTGATGTGGCTGGACCTCATTTAAGCGATGCTCTTGCACTGGCCGCCATTTTAGGTCAGAGGTCCTCACGCCAAACTGAATTTATTTTAAAACTCTGGAAAAAAAGATTAACAGAGGAAGAATTAATTATGTTACAAAACTTTGCTGATGGACGTTTGATTCCAGATATAAAAGATCCTTTTCCCAAAATTGCCATTTCTCCTGATTTGAGAGGTATGTCTAGCATACTGCTGGATATAGAAGGTCTAAAAGATATGGATCTGAGTCTAGTGGAAGGAAAAGAGCTGTATAAGTGTTTTGTTAAGATTTTAAACAAAGGGGCATTAAACCAGAAGAAAGATACTGTTTGGCGAGAAAAATTTGGTTTACAAGAGGAAGACAAGCCAGTTTGGAGGGTGCTATACAAACCACCATTGAATAAGCAGACTGGTGACCTGCAGTGGCGGATTTTACATGGGGCTATAGCTGTGAATGCCTTTGTCTCTGTTATTAATTCAGATGTTGTTGATAAATGTGTGTTTTGTGGGACAAGAGAGACTGTTTTTCATTGCTTTACAGAATGTTTCAGATTGGGACCAATTTTTGCCTTGTTGAAGGGCTTATTTTTAAGATTTCAGGAAAACTTCTCTCCTAATGCTTTTATTTTAGGATTGAGATATTGCCAAAAGCAGAGAATAAAGTGGCAGTTGATTAACTTTATTGTTGGACAAGCAAAATTTGCAATATGTCACAAGGAGAAATAGAATTGAAAATAGACCAAATCAAGATGTTGTAACTCTTTTTAAAGCTTTTTTAAAAGCTAGAGTGAGTGTTGAATTTAAATATTATCAACTAATGAATGATTTGGAGTCTTTTGAATTACAGTGGTGTTTTAATAACATTATTTGTGTTGTAATTGACGGAGAATTAATTTTTGATATGTTGTTAATCTGAGTTTTGGGTATATGTTTTGATTTTCTTTGTTTGATTTGTTTTGATTTAAGTTGGTTACTTTGTACTGTTCTTTATGTTAATGTATAATAAAGGTGTATGAAATCTCTCTCTCCATGCCTTCCTTCCGTTGGCATCTTTGTTTAATGTGTGTATGTTTGTGTCTAGTTCAATGTTCCCCTGTAGTGTAGTTTAATAAACATCCATATGTATTCACACTTGGTTGTCTATGTCTGCGGCTCACAGAAGGTCACTTCAACGTTCCGGTTTTGCTACATGCTCTATGAGCGATGTATTAGTGAGGAAATTCATTTTTCATGGCCAGAGAAATAACTTTCCTTAGAGTCAGTAGACGATTAAAACTGTCCGTACTGCGGATGAACAAATCATTTTATTGTACTATTAATGCTACAGTTAATTCCTGAAGATGAATATATAATTGATAACCCGTTATGATTATGTTCATCTCACTTTGAGCTAATTTGCTACATAGCTGTGTTTAGAGGCATCGATAGAACCTTTACACTGCTGTACCCTAATAAAATATTACTGAGAAATCTGTGTCGGTGGAGATCAACTTGAGAATCATTTTTCAAAAATTGCGGCTGTTTTCTATCAGCTGTTTAAAATCAGAACCAGTGATGCTAGATTTCCCGAATTAATCAATCTTTTGAGCTAATCATTCAAACAGGTTTGCAAAAACTATGAAATTCTTTACGATTCAGTTTGATTCATTTGGACAGTTCACTTTTTTCACACCATAATAGTAACAGTATATTTTATGAAACGGAAAACAAAAAGAATGTTGGAGGTGGATATTTACCTACAGTTCTTGCAAATATCCTCTATCGTTTTCAATGATGAAGCAGCTCTTTATTGCAATGTGCATCTTGTGAAAATTAATTTGAGAAAATTTAAATGTGGGCACACGTTTGAGTACTGATAAAAGGCCTCTGGTTGTCTTCATATGCAGCTAATTTTATCGATTGTTAAAGAGATCAAGATTTTTTTTATTATTATTTCATCTTGGTGCTCTGTCCAAGTATTATGATAATCTTTTTTTGCATTTTATAAAGCATTGGTGTCTGTGATTAATGTTTTAGCAGCTCTTTCATTTATGTTGACTTTGTAAATTTCTCTGTGGTCATTTTTTTAGAAACAGGGACTTCAAGGTGAATATTGCTGCAGTACTTCTGTGTGGTTTAGACACAGTCCTTCATACGTTCGACAGTCCCTATCATTGACTTTCAGTTTTCAACCATTATTCATCTCTGAAGAAGTCTTGCCATGCTTGGTGTACACAGTAATAATTGTAAAGACTTAAACACCAATCTATTAGGCTGCTAAGGTTACAGATGCTTCTGGTAAACAGGCTCCCATGATTTGCCCTTTTTGGAGGCCTGAGAAGTTACCAATTTCACCCACGGTTTCTACTAAACACAACTGTATTACGCTGATATAAATAGAATATAGACAATGAAAAGATTAATAAAACATAATTGTGAAATATTTTTCTCCCTCTAGCTAAATGAGATTAAGCCCTGTGTGTCTTTACATTATTTTGTCCAACTCCTGTGAATGGCTGTGTATGAATGCGTAAACATAATAATACATCAATATAGGTTTCAAGTGAAATGTTACATAAATATAAATGGAAGAATGTAACACACAGTCGTTCCATGGACATGCTCTGATGGTGTGTCCAGTGTTGATGGCACAGATGAATGGGAAGGTCTTGTCCTCTGCTGGGTGACGTCAGGAGAGCATGAAACGTTTGGTGACGTATCTCTCGTGCCGAGGGGGCGTGCGCTCGCGCGAGTAAAAGCAAACAGCACACGGACTTTTCCATTATTCCACTGCTGATATCTGACGCCCAGCACTGTAGGGAGCATTTAGTGCTGTTCTCTGTCTTTTTATCTATTGCTTTATTTATTGTATGCAACCTTGCGTGCTTCGTCCGCATTCGTGAATGTAAAGCTCTCGTGAGCATAGTGTATGACAAGAATATCACCTGAGGAATACAATAAGGGACCCTCAGAGAGACTGCATTAAAAGAGGATCTTTACTGATACGCAGGAATATAGTGGCTTTGGTGCTGTCAAGTCACATTTAGACATTGCGCCGTTTATTCCGCTAGTTTTCTCCAGTCATAATGCCGAGTATACGACAGTCGTACACGGTCACTGTCCCAGAGGAGCCGCCGGCGTCAGCTTTCCCCTTCATCAAGCATGATATGCGCAGAAAAAGTCCGACGATGTCTCGCTCTATGCTGGTGTCCACATTTGTGGGGCTTCTCATTAACCAGGCTAAGGTAAGCCTAATTTACAGCAAATAAATTAACTCAAAATTATGTGCATACCGCGTTTAAAACAGGTGAAACCTGTTTCCAAGAGAGGAAATATTTGAAAATATGAACGCTCAATATAGTGTAACTATAGCACACTCGCGCGCCTCATTGCTTTGTAGTCATGCAGAATATTGCTTAACCCGTCGACTGTTTTCTCAATCAATTAGTAGACCATAGTTTGGAATCAGATTAACAGCAAATCACGGCGATTCAGGTCCAGCTCTGATTTGCTTCTATTCTGACCCATGCATGAAATAGAATTCGACACCACATAAATATTGCTGGGTCTTGTTGAACTCGCGTCCTCCCAATAATTTGTCTTTGTTATTGTTTAGCTAGGAAATGGTTAGGTAGTAGGAGATTCAAACAGCTGTTTCGTAATTTAAAAGCTCGATTAATGATATTATAATTTTATTGAGTTGAGTTAAGAAAGAAAGACATCTCAAATGTGCAGTGCTGAGAAACATGTTTTAGTCCCGCTGGTGGAGATGTGAGATGAATTAAGACGTAGTTATCTGAACAATAAGCAACATGGAACAACTGGAATAAATAAAGCGAGAGTATTTTCTTCTAAAAATAAAAGTTATGTTCATTATTTCAGTCCCTTACAGTTTTAGACACTGTGGAATTTCTACTTTATTGATATAGGCTACAGTAGCCTATACAGTATTTGTTTTTAAGGTTTAGACCACCTTTTAGGGATCAATACTCACGCACTTTTGACAAATTTAGCATTTGAAGTGGCAAACCTGTTCCCCGAAAGCGTCCAGACCTCCAAACAGAGGCAGATGTAGTCTACTGATGCTGGTGTCTCTGACCTTGCCAAGTGACCAGTTTTCTCGCGTCGGATTTTACTTCAGCGGGTTTTCAAACTCGTAGTGCTGTTTCATAACGGGAGACGTTTGTCGCATCGGTATTAAGGCTTGAAATATATATATATATAATATAATAAAGGTACGTTCGACTGTTACGTAACGCAGGACGCCTAGTTGCGTTTAAAGCCGCTGGCTTTACATTGAGCGATTGACGCAGCTGTTGCGTCGCGCTGAGTAGGCAGCGCCTTACTCACTGAGAAGCCAGGGTAGCTATCATCAAGCAGTGCTAATTAAAGTGTAAATTAAAACGATACTGAATCATCTATGATGTAGTTCAGGCTACATAATGATAACTAGAGGCATGTCACCACCTCTTTGTGCAGTGTTCGCTGGTTTATCTTTCTACATTAAACCTTTGGGCCATATTTAGCCTAGAAAGGCAAATTGTTGTGATGACATCCCACATTCATAGTAAGATGACCCTTGATACTGAACTAGATTTAATACATTAAACAAATGTTGTAATGAATGCCAAGGACTCCCCACATGCTGATCCTCTTTTTAAATTCGAATGAAAGCTATATATTTTAATGAATAAAAATGTCATTACTTATTATATATTTACATTTTATTTAGCTTGTATATGAATAGCAATTATTTTATTTATTTATATATGATTTCAATGGCTGCAAACAAATTAATAACGATGGATCTCACAATATCTGAGCAGTCTTTGGTAAAATATGGAATGCCAGAAAAGAAAGTTAATGCTAGCTATTTGCACAACAAGAAAAACAATTACTCTAAGAATCCCTCTAAAATGGTTATGTGGCTTTTAATGGGAATACTGGCCTTATTTACAGTAGTTTACACAGTTCACAGTTAAAGGGGCATGCCATCAATTATCGGAGTGTTTGACAACCACATTTCCCAGTGTCACCAGTGTTTGTTATGCAACAAAAAAAACAAAACAATCAGAGCGTAATGTTCAGGGACAAATGGACTCCCAAGAAGTGCATTTCTGTAGTAATGCATCTTATCGGTGTATCTAGGTGATTACATTCCAAGAATCGCTAAAGGTCCTGTTCTTCACATGCTTGTGACCTTGCACAAACTCTCTATATCCTGCCCATCGAGATTGTCAATCATTGCCAAGATACCAGTGTAATGAAATCTCGAGGCTTATCATCAACATTGATGGTTGAGTTAGTGCTACGCCGACCAGATGTCCCATTTCTGATCAGACAGTTGTCCAAACTTGTCCTGAATGTGTCCTTTATTTTAGAACAGTAGATGTATAAATAAACTGTTTACAAATGTGTCTAAAATAATCAAGGACACAAATGAAGGAGAGTGAATAGATACATAATTGCACGTCAAAGTATAAAAGAGCCGAGCCTTCTTGAATAAAATTCTTGTATCTCATGTGACCAGTCTTTTGGCAGCAGAGCACATAGAGTTCTTATGCTGGTGACAGCCGTGGCTTCCAGAAACTAAGGTCAGGACACAGTGTTCTTACTCGCTCGCTTTCAACTCGCACCAGCCAATTAGCTCACGGCTCTCTGAAGATCTTTGAAGAGACAGCCAGTGTGAGATCCTGCTGTCCTCTGGTTACCCAATCGCTTTTGAGGCAGAACTCCCTACGCTTGCCGTACCCATGGCTGCTGCTGGGTGCTGGCTGTTGTCATACCAGTCTGTTTGGTTTAAGTGCTGGGTGTGAAAGCCAGGGACCGGCTCCGCAGCGGTAGCAGCAGAGTGAAGGCCTTGGACCATCTGTTCCCACTCTCTCATCTTCTTTGGGGAAGAAAAATCTCATCAGATGTTTGGATGAATATATGAATAACAGAAAAACTCCCGGGATAACTCGCAGCTGAACATGTTTGAACCGTCTACTCTCAGAGGTGCTAATAGAAGGTGTTTGATTAGTGCACTTCATTACTTTTAATTGAAGTGTATTCTGATTGTTTCCATAAAAAAACACACCCTGTCACTGATGGTATACCACAGTGTTCCTCAAATCTTTCCCTGGATGTCCAATCTGCTGCAGAGTTTAGCTCCAACCCTGATCAAACTCACCTACCTGTGATTTTCTAATGATCTTGAAGACTCTGATTAGCATGCTCAGGTGTGTTTGATTCGGGTTAGAGCTAAACTCTGCAGGAGTGGGCCAGATTTGAGGATGCCTGGTATACCATATACTGAATGATTGTGATTGCATTTACAGGTTTCTTTAAGATTCTTCAAAGAATACCATGGTATGACCATGATATGTCCAGATAACAACATGGCTCAAATAGTACTAAAAATAATATGGTGTATATATATATATATATATAATAACTTATTCCATGAAATAATATAAAAAATATCAAATCTGTTTGGCAGATGTATGGCACCCCCTGCATGTGTTGTGTGTGAATGTGTGTATGAATTGTTATTGACCTTTTAGATATGACACAACCATAAATAGTGTCATTAGAGTACAATTTGTGACACACTCAACATGCTGTATCTCTAACATCACATGCTGTCCTGTGACTCATCTGTAGAGAACAATTCTTAGTTTTATATTTCAAGCAGAGTTATTTTAGTATTTGATTTAATTTTTTGGTCATTTTATTTACTATTATATTATTTATTCATATTTTGAATTGAATTTATATATTTATTTTAATTAAGTTAGCTGCCAAGGCAACATTTTTAAAGTTTTTAAGTGTAGGTTTTTCATCTAGCATTTACGACATTGTATTATATTATTAGTGTATTTCAGATTTAATGTAATTTAAAAATAGTTTAACAATACGAACACTGATTTCAAAGCTGCTTAACCCACCAGCAACTTGTTTTCAGTTTCACACCTGCCGTCTCAAACACTCAGACATTAAAATCACCTGTCCGAGGGGATGTTTGAAACTTCCTTGAGTTCTTTCAAGCATCACAGACACCATTGTAAAATCACATAGTTAACACTGCAATCAGTGAATGACGCACATGAAAATGAGCGCTGCTTTTCCAGGCCTGGATATCACTGATTCTGAGTGTGTTAGTTTCATTCGTGAGATTCATACTGAGAAACCTCTGACGCATTGTCCATGTTCTCTGGAGCGATCCGTGTTATGTCATGGTCAACAGGCTGAGCACTTATGTCGAGAATATCAAACGTGTGAAATCATCATCATCAATCCAAGCTGTCTGAATTTGTTGAATGCAAGATATTAATATATCACTTACAATAATAATTGACCTATCAGTGATGGTTCATCCCTAGTTGATTAAATCGCTTAGTTGTTTTTGTTGTTGTGTGGCAGATGGGCATCATTTGTTTGCGTCAAGTCTTCAACAGCAGGGGTCTCTGTCTAAATCTGTTTAACATGCTATTTAATAGCCCAGAGAGAATGTTTTGGTCAGCTCACACACACATTGTCCTCTAAACATAATACTGAACACACTCACTAATACAGTACAGACATGTACAGTATGCTTTTATGTAATTTTATATAATTAGAAACATTTTTTTGTGCCATGCATGCAATTAAAATCCCTTTCTAGTAACTCCCTTCTTAAACATGCACTTTCACTTCACTGTCAGTATCGTGACAAACAAATTATGTGGCCTAAGTGAGTCATGTGCTTCTTAATTTGAATTTATTAAAACATTTTTTGATATGACTCTCAAGTGTCATTGGATTCAAAGATCACTCTATTTCTTCCCTGTCTTTTACAGAACTCAAAGAATGCTCAGGGTCTGGTGGGCCTCAGGAATCTTGGAAAT
Organism: Barbus barbus; assembly: GCF_936440315.1. NCBI lineage: Eukaryota > Metazoa > Chordata > Actinopteri > Cypriniformes > Cyprinidae > Barbus > Barbus barbus. The sequence goes on along the minus strand of NC_136733.1, from coordinate 17,801,725 downwards.
ACTGTAAGTATTTCTAAGCAAATCATTTATTGATTTTGTTATAGTATTCATACAGAAATGAAAATTCTGTCAAGGGTCACTCACCCTTATGTCGATGCAAACTTGTTTCAAAAAGACTCTTTCAAAAGGACTGCAGACTATGTATGCTGAGTAATCATCTCATTCTCCCTTTTTTCAAATGTTTCTCTGCAGTGTTTCATGAACTCCATTCTGCAGTGTCTGAGCAACACTCATGACCTGAGGGACTACTGTCTGCGTAACACGCACCGCACTGACCTCAACAACAACTGCAGGGCCAAAGCTGTGCTGATGGAGGGTAAGAGACACGTTTACCAGTTCATAGAGTAGCGCATTCGTTTTATCTCTACTTGTCCGACAGCCTTTGGGTCCTGTGTCTTAGTCATATGCCTCCAAATGTGTGTTTTTTTATTTCAGAGTTTGCCAAGCTCACTCAGACTCTTTGGACATCAGCTAGCAGTGAGGCCATCAGCCCCTCTGACTTCAAAATGCAGATTCAGAAATATGCCCCTCGATTTGTTGGTTACAAGTAAGTTATAGTTACTGTAAAAGCTTTTGTATCATGCAGATTACTTGTATTCTTTAATATGTTTTGAACCAGCCGAAACTCCCCCTTAAAATTGCGTTCTCTGTTCGGTCTTGTAGTCAGCAGGATGCTCAGGAGTTCTTGCGGTTTCTGCTGGACGGGCTTCATAATGAAGTAAACAGAGTAACAGTGAAACCCAGATCCTTCATGGAGGACTTTGATCACCTCTCGTAAGTAAATACACCGCTTTGTTCTAAAAACCTACTAAGATGTTCAAAAGTTTGGAGTCAGTAGTATTTTTAAAATGAAATTATTACTGTCATTCAGCAAGGATGCATTAAACAGATCAAAAGTGACAGTAAAGACATTTACAATGTTATGCAAGATTTCTTTTTCAAATAAATACTGTTCTTTTGAACTTCTAAAGCAGGGGTTCTCAAAGTCTACATTCAAAGGTCCAAATCTGAATTTTCATCAGTGTCAAAGGTCCGGAACAATTGGTTATTACAAAACGTGTTTTTAATAAACATACATAACATATAACAAATAAACACTAATTTAAAAAAAAAAAAAGGTTCCCTTTGCATTCAAAATACTTTAATAACAAGTGCAAAAGTGGCAAAACAATTAATTTAAGTGTCAGCAGTAGAAGTCGACCTATAATGTTTTTTCTCTGGCCAATGCCGATACTTAGAAATCAGGGCAGCCTATGGCAGATATATGATGCAGAATTTTTGAGCCGATTTTCTCTTTTTTTCCCTTTATATCAAAAGAGAGTTTGCGTAAATGGTTATTGCAGGGCACAAGATAGTAATAGTAGTAGTAGTAGTAGCCTAATTCATAGTAATAATACATGGCTCAAACTTAAGCACCTTCTCAAAACAGTTCTGAAGCATGCTTTTTTGTTTATGTTTGCTGACAGACACCAGTGTTTCCCGCAGACTAGCAAATGCAAGTTGATTCTCTGCCAGCAGGAGGCGCTATTGGAGCGGGATATATAGCTGTTTCCCCGGTAACGACTGTAATCAAATAAGCGCTACTTTATCAGCCATTACAGGAAAGACCAAATGAAAATTGACATCAAAGCTTTTCTGAAGAAAACGGACGGTTCTTTTAAAAGATACATTCATATAAAAACACCCGCGCAGCATTTTATTTTTGAAACGCGCAGTAGTTTATTCAACGAAGTATAAGCCTTTTGGAAAATCTATTTGTAGCGGTCAGTTTTGATATTGTGACAAGCCGCCACAAATAAATGTATACACTGGGCACTGCTATAAGACAAATTGCCATAATATAAGTGATAGCAAAACAAAACAAAAAAATTAAAATATTAGCGGTGAAATGTCGCCCGATTATGTCAAACGTCATACGCTCACTGGATGTCATGATGACAACAAATGTCATGAAGGAAAAGTTTCAATATCTCGCCTGCAATTTCGGACCTTCTCCAAAAGACATAAAAAAATAAGAATAAATAAACAAATGATTTACAAGTTTAACGTGCGTTTATCAAAGTAGGAAATATAATTAGTGTTCTTGAAATATGAAATAGAAGCGGGTCCGGATTGAATTCCCTCCGGGTCCGGATCCGGACCGGAGTCCGGACTTTGAGAAGCACTGTTATAAAGAATCCTGAAAAAGTATCATGGTTTCACAAAAATATTAAGCAGAACAACTGTTTTCAAACCCGATAATAATAAGAAATGTTTCTTGTGCACCAAATCAGCAAATTAGAATGATTTCTTTGCCATCACAGGAATAAATTACATATTAAAACGTATTACAAAAGAAAACCCTTATTTTAAATTGTAATAATATTTGACAGTATTACTGTTTTTACTGATTTTTAAATCAAAAATTCAAGTGAGCATAAGATACTTTTTTCAAAAAAATTACAAAATCCTACTGAACCTAAGGTTGTGCGTATTTCATACAGTACCAAAAATATGATGTGCTGATTGATGTAACAGATGAATCACCTGTAGTGTGTGGTTGAACTGTTGCAATCTGACAGCAATAGTAAGCAGTCTGTCTGGGGTCTTAAATTAAGTGTTTTATCTACAGGGACGACGAAAAAGGCAAGAGAATGTGGAACAAGTACCTGGAGAGTGAGGACAGCAAAGTAGTCGGTGAGTTGACCTGCTATATTAACACCAACTACAGCCTCACTCTGTGTGTGTGTGTGTTTGTCTGTCTCCAATTATAAAGTGCTAATAATTTTTTTTCACAGATCTGTTTGTTGGTCAGTTGAAAAGCTCTCTGACGTGCAGTGAGTGTGGCTTCTGCTCAACTGTGTTTGATCCGTTCTGGGATCTGTCCCTGCCCATCGCTAAGGTTAATATGAAGACTGATACATTCAAATACACGGGTAACACTTTACAATAAGGTGTCATTTGTTAACATTAGTTAATGTATTAACTAATATGAACAATGAACAATACATTTATTACACTATTTATTAGTCTTTGTTAATGTTAGTTAATAAAAAGAGTTGTTCATTGTTAGTTCACAGTGCATTAACTAATGTTAACAAGCACAACTTGTAATTTTAATAATGCATTAGTAAATGCTGAAATTAACATTAACTAAGATTCATAAATGCTGTAGAGGTATTGTTCAATCTTAGTTCATGTTAACTAATGTAGTTAACTAATGTGAACTAATGAACCTTATTGTAAAGTTTGACCAATACACGCTTACTGACGTGACAGCATGTTTGTGTTATTGTGCATGTTTCATTTTGTTGTTGATTTTCCCTCAGACTTCAGGAGAAGTAAGTTTAATAGATTGCCTTCGACTCTTCACCAAGGAAGATGTATTAGATGGGAATGAGAGACCAGTAAGTATAAAGTATAATCAGCATGTAATCTATCTATCTATCTATCTATCTATCTATCTATCTATCTATCTATCTATCTGTCTGTCTGTCTGTCTGTCTATCTATCTATCTATCTATCTATCTATCTATCTATCTATCTATCTATCTATCTATCTATCTATCTATCTATCTATCTATCTATCTATCTATCTATCTATCTATCTATCTATCTATCTGTCTATCTATCTATCTGTCTATCTGTCTATCTGTCTATCTATCTATCTATATGTTTAGACATATCCTAATGGTCTCTCTTTTTCATGCAGACATGCCACAGATGTAAAACAAGACGGAAATGTACAAAAAAATTCACCATCCAGAAATTTCCAAAAATCTTGGTGCTTCGTATCCTTTTTAAGCAAATTTTGCATCAAAAGAATTGCATTTTTAATTCAAGATAAATCAAATTTACCAATGTGTATTGATCGATTAAATATGTAACATTGGTAAAATGCTGTTTGTATTTGTTTGCCCTTGACTTTCTAACTATCTCAGATCTGAAGCGTTTCTCTGAGTGTCGAGTCAGAACCAGCAAACTCTCCACCTTTGTAAACTTCCCCCTCAAAGAACTGGATCTCAGGGAATTTGCCTCTGATAACAGCGGTAGGTTCTGCACCATCATTCATTACATCTGTATTCTGTCCAGTAGTTTGAGCAATGCGGCTTTTACTGTAGCTCCAGGATAATTGTGTTTAATTGCTGTTGTTTCTCCTCTCTCTTCACAGTAAATGCAGTCTATAATCTGTATGCTGTGTCCAATCACACTGGTACGTCTTTGGGTGGCCATTACACAGCATATTGCCGCAATCACTGCACAGGAGAATGGTACACGTACAACGACTCCAGGTAAAAAACATTTGACATAAAAAATTAGAATTAAAAAAACGTTTGTGGAGTAATATTATAATTAAGTGTTTGCATTACTTTTTAAATCTTATTTTTCAACATTATAGGCTATGATATAGTTAGTATGTACTGTGGCTCCAAAAAGTAGTTGGACATTTAAGTCATTTTATAAGTCTTTAGAATGGGGTCTTCAGCTTTTGGGTTGATGATCCGTTTCGTTTCATTTCTATTCTATTCATATATACAGTATATATATATATATATATATATATATATATATATATATATATATATATATGAAGAGTTCGGATGCAAAAGCCTCTGTTTCTTTTGGAATTTTCTTCTAAAATGAGCAGTTTTCTCAAGCTCCTATGTTTAAGTTCAGTTATTTAACTTTAATGGCAGTGAAAAGAACCTATTTACTTTACTTACTTACTTTTGTCATTTAGCAGACGCTTTTGTCCAAAGCGACTTACAAATAAGAAAAAGTAACTAAAACTAAAAGTTACAACTCTATAAATATTATATACCCAATATATTTATTGCCATTAAAGTGAAATTACTGAACCCACACATAGGTGTCAGTCCTTGTCTTGTGTTTCCCTTCCTCTCGTGTCCCTTTGGCCATCCTCGTCCCTTTAATTAGTAGTTAATGTGTCCCCAGCCCTGCATGTGATTGCCCCACACCTGTTTCTGTTCTTCCTTGATAATTTCCCAGTGTTTATAATCCCTGTGTTTCCTAGCCCCTGTGTCCGGTCTTAATCGTCATTGATGTTCGTCTCTCCCCAAGCTCCTCGTCTCTTTGTGTGCGTCTCACCAAATAAAAGGATTTTTGGTACTCCTACGTCTCCTCGCTCCTTGTGTCCCGAGAGGGAACGTGACAGAAGACCGGACCCACAAAGTAAGCGGCGCTCCTTTTCCCGTTTTGTTTTCCGTTTTTGAAAGTTTTTTTGTTTGCTCCTTTTTTCCCGCTCCCTCCATGGCGATGGAGTTCGCCGCCCGCCTCCGCGCCCTGATACTCCGCGAGCTTCCCTTCGTGGAGTACGCAGAGGAGTTCTGCGGGCTCGCGCAGAGTTCGGATCTGCACGACGCGGCCATCCTCCATCTGTTCCGGCTCGGAGCCTGTTACAACTACCCCATGGACCTCCCAGACACCACAGGATTGACCTGGAGGGTAGGAATATACCGGTGTCTGGGAGACTTCCGGGTCCGAGTCGGAGCTAGCCCGCCGTCGTCCGCGGCTCTCCCGAGCCCGCCGCCGCTCGCGCTTCCAGAGCGCCCCCGCGAACTCGCGCTTCCAGAGCGCCCTCCAGTGCCGGCTCCACGCACGTGCCCTCCCGTGCCGGTTCCTCCCAGCCGTCCTGAAGTCCCGCTGGTTCCGCCCAGCCGTCCTGAGTTCCCGCTGGTTCCGCCCAGCCGTCCTGAGTTCCCGCTGGTTCCGCCCAGCCGTCCTGAGTTCCCGCTGGTTCCGCCCAGCCGTCCTGAGTTCCCGCTGGTTCCGCCCAGCCGTCCTGAGTTCCCGCTGGTTCCGCCCAGCCGTCCTGAGTTCCCGCTGGTTCCGCCCAGCCGTCCTGAGTTCCCGCTGGTTCCGCCCAGCCCTCCTGAGTTCCCGCTGGTTCCGTCCAGCCCCGCGCTGCAAGAGCGCCCCCAAGTGTCCGCGCTTCCCGAGCGCCCCCACGTGCCGGCTCCACGCACGTGCCCTCCTGAGTTCCCGCTGGTCCCGTCCAGCCCTCCGGAGTTCCCGCTGGTCCCGTCCAGCCCTCCGGAGTTCCCGCTGGTCCCGTCCAGCCCTCCGGAGTTCCCGCTGGTCCCGTCCAGCCCTCCTGAGATCCCGCTGGTCCCGTCCAGCCCTCCTGAGATCCCGCTGGTCCCGTCCAGCCCTCCTGAGATCCCGCTGGTCCCGTCCAGCCCTCCTGAGATCCCGCTGGTTCCGTCCAGCCCTCCTGAGTTCCCGCTGGTTCCGTCCAGCCCCGCGCTTCCAGAGCGCCCCCAAGTGTCCGCGCTTCCAGAGCGCCCCCAAGTGTCCGCGCTTCCAGAGCGCCCCCAAGTGTCCGCGCTTCCAGAGCGCCCCCAAGTGTCCGCGCTTCCAGAGCGCCCCCAAGTGTCCGCGCTTCCCGAGCGCCCCCCAGTGCCGGCTCCACGCACGTGCCCTCCCGTGCCGGCTCCACGCACGTGCCCTCCTGCGTTTCCGCTGGTTCCATCCAGCCCCGCGCTGCAAGAGCGCCCGACAGAGTCCGCGCTGCAAGAGCGCCCGACAGAGTCCGCGCTGCAAGAGCGCCCGACAGAGTCCGCGCTGCAAGAGCGCCCGACAGAGTCCGCGCTGCAAGAGCGCCCGACAGAGTCCGCGCTGCAAGAGCGCCCGACAGAGTCCGCGCTGCAAGAGCGCCCGACAGAGTCCGCGCTGCAAGAGCGCCCGACAGAGTCCGCGCTGCAAGAGCGCCCGACAGAGTCCGCGCTGCAAGAGCGCCCGACAGAGTCCGCGCTGCAAGAGCGCCCGACAGAGTCCGCGCTGCAAGAGCGCCCGACAGAGTCCGCGCTGCAAGAGCGCCCGACAGAGTCCGCGCTGCAAGAGCGCCCGACAGAGTCCGCTCCTCTGTGGCTCCCAGGGGGGAGCTTCCCCAAGAAAATTTTGGGGGGGGGTAAGAGGGTCACAGCCTGTGTGGCCGGGCCAAGGACCAAGGCCACACGACCCGAAAAAAATAGGCCGTGGCTTCCCGAGTCTCCAGATCCGCCATGGCCTCCCGAGTCCCCTGACCCGCCCTGGCCTCCCGAGTCTCCTGACCCGCCCTGGCCTCCCGAGTGTCCTGACCCGCCCTGGCCTCCCGAGTGTCCTGACCCGCCCTGGCCTCCCGAGTCTCCTGACCCGCCCTGGCCTCCCGAGTCTCCTGACCCGCCCTGGCCTCCCGAGTCTCCTGACCCGCCATGGCCTCCCGAGTCTCCTGACCCGCCATGGCCCCTGGAACGGGCACCGCCCTGGAGGCCTCCAGAGCGCCCACCCCCCCTCCCCATTGGATGGTGTTAGGCGTGAGGACACGCCTTCCGGAGGGGGGCGTAATGTCAGTCCTTGTCTTGTGTTTCCCTTCCTCTCGTGTCCCTTTGGCCATCCTCGTCCCTTTAATTAGTAGTTAATGTGTCCCCAGCCCTGCATGTGATTGCCCCACACCTGTTTCTGTTCTTCCTTGATAATTTCCCAGTGTTTATAATCCCTGTGTTTCCTAGCCCCTGTGTCCGGTCTTAATCGTCATTGATGTTCGTCTCTCCCCAAGCTCCTCGTCTCTTTGTGTGCGTCTCACCAAATAAAAGGATTTTTGGTACTCCTACGTCTCCTCGCTCCTTGTCTCCCGAGAGGGAACGTGACAATAGGCGCCTGATAAAACTGCTCATTTTAGAAGAGAATTTCAAATAGCACTTTTGCATTTTTGTTTAACATATTTTGTTATTAACATATATTTGATCACAATTACAGTAAAAACTACTATAGTGAAATTATTACAATTTAAATAACTTTTTCAATTTTAGTGTATTTTGAAATGTAACTTATTCTTGTGATGCAATGCTGAATTTTCAGCATCTATTTCTCCAGTCTTCAGTGTCACATGACATGAGCCTTCAGAAATCATTCTAATATGCTGATTTGAAGCTGAAGAAACATTTCTTATTTCATGTTGAAAACAGTTGTGCTGCTAAATATTTTTGTGGAAACCATAATACATTTTTGTCAAAATTATTTAATGGGTAGAAAGTTCAAAAGAACATTATTTATTTGAAATATATAAATTTATATAAAACTATAAAAATGTAAATATATACGTTTCTATACTGCCTCTAATTAATTTAATGTATCTTGAATAAGATGTATTAATAGTGTTAATTTACTTACTGAACAAACAGTAGTGTACATTTACAGTGTTGTAGGATTGGATAACATTGTTTAGTAGTCTGCTATTTTCCCTTACGTGTTAATGTACGTGTTTGTAGATGCTGATGCTGAGCCATTGTTTAGCTTATGTCTCATTTCTGTCTGTACTTCAGGGTGAGCCCCATGTCATCCAGCCAGGTGCGCAGCAGGGATGCATATGTGCTGTTCTACGAATCTGCGACCTCTTCACGCATGTAATTACGCCTGAAACGGACAAGCCTTGGATAAAATAAACCCTTGGGCTGCTGTTGAACTAAATCATGGGCAGGGTCTACATGCTTGCAGGACCATGGGACTTTACCCCAGGCCTTTCAACCAAGGCCAAACACATACTGGAACTGAGTTATGGTCGTGGCCTATGAAGTGAAATGAAGCCTGGGATGAAAGTTTAATCCAAGCCCAGATTGAGCTTCACAGTAAGGGCTCCTCCATCACTCGCCCTTGAAAGAGGCTGCTGCACCGGGGATGGATTTAACAAATTGAAATGGACAAAGACAGAGGAACATGAACTACTACCTCTCTTGAATGAGCAGGACTGTCTGTGTGTGTGTGTGTGTGTGTGTGTGTGTACAAGTCAGTCTCAAGACTGATACTGTAGGACTCTATGCACTGTGTAACTGGAGCCGTCCAACTCTACAGACAGTCACCACGACTCAAACAATCCCCATCCCTTATTTAATTTATTAACATGAGTTCAGTGTTTTACTTAATTTCAAGCTAATTGCTACTAATTTAAATTAGAGGTCATGTTGCTGAGGGACCATGTAGGTCAACTGTGTAAATGATGCTTGGATTGCTCAATGGATTGTTTACTATTTCGAACAGATATGTTCCTTCAAGATAAGTCTCCGATTTGCTTGATTTGCTGATTTTCAACAGAATATGCACATGGAAAGGGCTTAGTTTTATGCTAATGCATGACTGTGCCCCTTCCAAAAACCCTCACCATTACAGAGAAGATTGTATGACTGCCCCCTGGTGGCTGGAAGTTGTAAAACCCAAAAGAAAAACTATGGACCTTTTTCACAGACTAGAATGATACGTTTCCACCATTTTTTTTACATCATGAATCTAGCAGAGGATGATTCTAATATAACGGCTGAGCAAGTGACCGCAAATTTGACATCTTTCTCTTTTCTGTCCAACATAATCAATCTCTCAAAATGTTTTTCTTATTTTCGAAAGTCATAGAAATTATATCATGGATTGTTTCTTTGCTGTTGGAGCAAATAGTAAAAACAAAAAAATACGCTTATTGCATTTTATACCAAACTTTGGCTTCTGACATGTGAAAGGGTCCATCTTCAGGAGAATATAAAGTATTCCCTCTTTAGGTTTTTGTGGAATTAATATTTTCCTCCAGGGGCAGTATATTTGAAAGAGGCCTTATGTTTTTCTCATTCTGTCAGGGACTACAATATTCAGATTAATTTGGGGATGAGTCTTTATCAAATAAGAAGCCACCAGGAGGGTTATGTATGTATGTGTATGTGTGTGAGCGCCTTTATGTATTATTTCTCTATTTATGATATGAATGTTGTGAATGTAGCTTATCGTTGTGCTTGAACCAGGCAATGTTTTTTCTACAGAGAGATTTTAAGTGAGTGGTTATTATTTTGTGTCTAAAATGTGACTGTACTGTACCGCATATCAAGAGCTCTTGGCTTTTTAAAAGAAGTAAATATGAATAAAAGCAAATGTCTACAGAAGTAATTGTGAATTGTCTGCATTAAGTCAAGTCAAGTCACCTTTATTTATATAGCACTTTTAACAATGTAAATTGTGTCAAAGCAACTGCACAATATCAAAAAAGGAAAATAGTGTGTCAATAATGTAAAATGAAAAGATAAAAAAAAAGATTTTCAGTTAAAGGCATTTCATTATTGAATTCAGTGATGTCATCATCCAGCTCAGTTCAGTTTAAATAGTGTCTTTGCAATCAGGTCGACGATATCGCTGGAAATGAAGTGTCCCCAACTAAGCAAGCCAGAGGCGACAGCGGCAAGGAACCAAAACTCCATCGGTGACAGAATTCAGAAAAAAACCTTGGGAGAAACCAGGCTCAGTCAGGGGGCCAGTTCTCCTCTGGCCAAACGAACCAGCAGTTCAATTCCAACTGCAGCAAAGTCAGATTGTAAGGGCTCAACTGATTCCAGTGGTCTTTCCCGATGGCTATTTAAGTGGCGGGGTCCTCACTAGGGATCTGTCTCTGGCGCTCATCTTGGTGTCCTGGTCTCCGCTGACGTTCAGGTCTGTAGAGGTCGTCTCTGGGTGCTGATCCACCATCTGATCTGGATACAGACTGGATCTGGTGACTGCAGTGACCATCTGGGCTGGATACGGACCGGATCGGGTGGCTACGGTGACTGGGGATATGTCCCCGGGGCTCATCCAGGTGTCCGGCCTCCGCCGACGATCAGGGCCACATACATCATCTCCATCTGATCCGGACACGGACTGAGAAACAGCATAGAAACAGACAAATATTAGCGTAGATGCCATTGTTCTTATGATGTAACGAGTACATCATGTGTTATAGGGAGTGTTCCCAGTTCCGGTTGATCTAATTAATGCAGCCTAACAATCCTAAAAATAACGGATTTGAATAATAGAAGTGTATTAGTGTGTTATGTGTAAGCCAGGTTAAAGAAATGTGTCTTTAATCTAGATTTAAACTGACAGAGTGTGTCTGCCTCCCGAACAGTATTAGGTAGATTGTTCCAGAGTTTGCTAAATAGGAAAAGGATCTGCCGCCCGCAGTCGATTTTGATATTCTAGGTATTATCAAATGGCCAGAGTTTTGAGAACGCAGCAGACGTGGAGGACTATAATGTGATAAGAGCTCGCTCAAGTATTGAGGAGCTAAGCCATTCAGGGCTTTATAAGTAATTAACAAGATTTTAAAATCTATACGATGTTTGATGGGGAGCCAATGCAGTGTTGACAGAACCGGGCTAATATGGTCGTACTTCCTGGTTCTAGTAAGGACTCTAGCTGGTGCATTTTGGACCAACTGTAATTTGTTGATCAAGCGTGCAGAACAACCACCCAATAAAGCATTACAATAGTCTAACCTTGAGGTCATAAACGCATGAATTAGTATTTCTGCATTTGACGTTGAGAGCATAGGTCGCAATTTAGATATGTTTTTGAGATGGAAAAACGCAGTTTTACAGATGCTAGAAACATGGCTTTCAAATGAAAGATTGCTATCAAACAGCACACCTAGGTTCCTAACTGATGAAGAAAAATTGACAGAGCAGCCGTCAAGTGTTAAATAGTGTTCTAGGTTATTACATGTGGGGTTTTTAGGTCTGATAATTAACACCTCTGTTTTTTCAGAATTTATCAGTAAGAAATTACTCGTCATCCAGTTTTTTATATCGACTACGCATTTCGTTAGTTTCTCAATTTGGTGTGTTTCACTGGGCCGCGAGGAAATATAGAGCTGAGTATCATCAGCATAACAGTGAAAGCTAACACAATGTCTCCTGATAATATCTACCAAGGGTAACATGTAAAGCGTGAAAAGTAACGGCCCTAGTACTGAGCCTTGAGGTACTCCGTACTGCACTTGTGATCGATATGATACCTCTTCATTCACTGCTATGAACTGATGGCGTTCAGATAAGTTCGATTTCAACCATGCTAATGCACTTCCACTAATGCCAACAAAGTGTTCTAGTCTATTTAAAAGAATGTTGTGGTCGATAGTGTCGAACTAAGATCCAGTAGAACTAATAAAGAGATACAACCACGATCAGATGATAGAACCAGGTCATTTGTAACTCTAATGAGAGCAGGCTCAGTACTATGATACGGTCTAAATCCTGACTGGAATTCCTTACAAATACTATTTTTCTCTAAGAAGGAATATAATTGCTAGGATACTACCTTTTCTAGTATCGTTGACAGAAAAGGGAGATTTGAGATCGGTCTGTAATTAACTAAATCTTTGGGGTCAAGTTGTGGTTTTTTAATGAGAGGCTTAATAACAGCCAATTTGAAGGTTTTGGGGACATATCCTAATGACAGTTATGACAGTTAATAATAGCCAAAAGAGGATCTATGACTTCTGGGAGCAGCTCTTTTAGTAGTTTAGATGGAATAGGGTCTAACATACATGTTGTTGGTTTAGATGATTTAACAAATTTATACAATTCTTCCTCTCCTATAGTAGAGAATGAGTGAAATTGTTCCTCAGGGGATCTATAGTGGACTATTTGATGCGATATTGTAGCTGACGACTGCATGGTTACAATTTTATCTCTGATAGAATCGATCTTGGAAGTAAAGTAGTTCATAAAGTCATTACTGCTGTGCTTTTGGGAAATGCCATCACCTGTTGATGCTTTATTTTTCGTTAATTTAGTGACTGTATTGAATAAATACCGGGGGTTATGTTTGTTTTCTTCTAGATGAGACGAAAAGTAATCAGATCTAGCAGTTTTTAATGCTTTTCTGTAGGATAGGGTACTTTCCCGCCAGGCTATACGAAATACCTCTAGTTTTGTTTTCCTCCATCTGCGCTCCATTTTCCTGGGCTGCTCTCTTTAAGGTGCGAGTGTGCTCATTATACCACGGAGTCGGACTGTTTTCTTTGATCTTCCTTAAGCGTAAAGGAGCAACTGTATCTAAAGTGCTAGAAAAGAGAGAGTCCATAGTTTATGTTACATCATCAAGTTATTCTTTGCTGTTGGGTATGCTGAGGAATTTAGATAAATCAGGAAGATTACTTACAAAGCAGTCTTTTGTGGTAGAGGTGATGGTTCTACCATACTTGTAACAAGGTGTAGAATTTACAGTTTTAGCTATATGGAGTTTACACAAGACTAGATAATAATCTGAGATATCATCGCTTTGCTGCAGAATTTCAACACCACTAACATCAATTCCATATGACACTATTAAATGTAGAGTATGATTTCGACAATGAGTAGGTCTGGAAACGTGTTGTCTAACCCCAATAGAGTTCAGAATGTCTATGAATGCTGATCCTAATGCATCTTTTTAATTATCGACATGGATATTAAAATCGCCAATAATTAAGACTTTATCTGCAGCCAGTACTAACTCAGAGAGAAAATCAGCAAATTCTTTAATAAAGTCTGTATGGTGCTCTGGGGGCCTGTATACAGTAGCCAGTACAAACATCACAGGGGATTTATCACTAATACGTGTTTCTCTAGATAATGTTATACCCAGCACAATAACTTCAAACGAGTTATACTTAAAACCTGCTCTCCGATTACAACATTAGAGTGTATGTGTATGTAGTGATCATGAACTCTCTATAAATATACACCTGTACTGTACACCTATTTCTTTCACATAGATGTAAAGAATTCTCACAGATTCCACAAAAATATTAAGCAGCACAACTATTTTCAACATTGATAAAAACATAAAAGTAATGTTTATTGAGCACCAAATCAGCATATTAGAATGATTTCTGAAGGATCATGTGACACTAAAGACTGGAGCAAATGACTGTAGAATGAGCTGAATGAAAATTCAGCTGTAACATCACAGTAATAAATTAGATTTTTATTATTATTATTATTATTATATGTATATTAAATGGCTAAATAAAGTCAAATAAATTTGGCATAGCTCATTTCTATGCTCTGTACCAGTTTACGGTCACTAGAGGGTGACATTAGTCCTCTCTTCTCTCTTCCCTGTTCAATGACGTGTGTGTGTGTGTGTGTGTGTGTGTGTGTGTGTGTGTGTGTGTGTGTGTGTGTGTGTGTGTGTGTGTGTGTGTGTGTGTGTGTGTGTGTGAGAGAGAGAGAGAGAGAGAGAGATTCTTGAAGCAGTCAGAGAAACTCTCAGTAGAAGCAATTAATAGGCTAGATCTTTATTAGAATATACCTATATATAAAGCAGGACCTCAAATCCCTGTATATACACTGTCCATGCAAGTATATGTTTTTCAGTCAGACTTAAACTGTAATGTCCTTAGACAGTACCTTTGTGTGTGTGTGTGTGTGTGTGTGTGTGCTCTTAGTGCCTTTGCAGATTCGGTTTCCAGGCTAAAACAGATGATCTGTTTGAGAAGAACTCAATTTGTGAGAAGGAGAGAATTATCTCACTTCCACTGGCTGACTGTGCCACTAGTAACTCGAGCCTCCTTTCAGCGGTAGTAACAAACTGCTCTTACCCAACTGCCCTTTCTGATCTTGACACCGTCAGTTCAGACTAACGATTACACATCAATCATAGAGGTCTTGTAACACTGACTAGAGCAAATGCCATACCGGGCGGTGTTGATTAATTATGCCCTTAGAATTATGCCATAGAGTCATATACAGTGGCCACGCAGGTCTATGAATGTTATTGTATTAAACATTTCAAACCAATTGGTATTTATTTTAATACTACAGGAACAAGCACATTTTTCTAGTTAAACATTTCACAGAAAATGATAAAATAGTACACACCCATTTCTTAGTATTTGGACACATTCTGGCTACCAAATGTTAGTGAATCATGTTCATACTTAATGTGATGATCTACACCTGTGGTTACTCTGATAGGACACATGTATGAAATTGAGGAGAACTTCATACATATCACTTGGTTAATCCTCACATTGTGTTCCTGGAGAGGGTTTTCTTCTTCTTCTTTTTCTTTCTTTTGTAACACCTTCTAAATGTTTACCTTTTTGTCCCCACATTGATACACTTGTTTGGTGTTGCAGTTCATAGCCAATTGAGGACTATCTCTGTCTGTATCTTCCTGTTCATTCAGAACAGCATGTGGGATTAAACTGGATAGTGTTTATAAAGCAATTGCTGGAGGGAGGGATAAATATTTGATGTGCTGTTCTGTTTGGATGGCGCGAGAGATAGAGAACTCTTTCACCTGCTGTCTCTGCCTTCTATCTGCTGTTTCTATCAGTTCGTTCTAAGATTAACTCATAAATTTTGTGGTTACATACACAAACACACATATTACAACCAGTGCATTTGTGGTTTCCCAGAATACAGTATTACTTATGTTTACATAAAGAAAATACAGGCATATCATAAATGTACACCACAGGATGTGCGTGCTAACTTATGGTTGCTCATGGCCATGTCATAAAATAATAACTTTGCAAATATGGAGACAATATGTAGATTATTATTAATGAGAAATACAGTAGTTCAAAGTGAAGACAAGGTGTTGTTTTTTTGAAATAGCACAAATATAACAAAAACAAAATCACAACAACTCGAAATGAAAAAACTGTTCAAGAGAAGTATTGTGACCCTTTGCGGGTGTCAAACTTTAGTGGATCTTGTTCATAGTTAATATGATGATCTACACCTGTGAACTAGAGGAGAAATGACTTCATTCATGTCAAAAATGGCTCAGAAAAGTTACTTCTGAGAGAGTTACCTCAGAAAAATTCCCATTGTTGTTCAACATGTTCATGTCAGAGCTATTATAATGATTTTTGTATACCATTTTGTCAGTTGACACAGAGCTACATAAAAAAAGCAAATGTTGCAAAAAATTAGCAAATTGTGTATTTAAAAAAAATCATATGATTATGGTATGATGAAATACAGGGGGTTCAGCTAGAGTCAAATTAGCCACCCAGTTTGCCAGTGTACTTCAGTCCAGCATATATCCCTCCACCTAGACAGAGCAAGAAATATGATTACGTTTACAGTTTGAACATTTATCATTTAAATGTTGGCAATGAAATAAATTGATTTGATTACAGGTATTTTATTAGTTTGTAGTTATTAATAGATTTGGCATATCAGCTTGCCATCTGCTGTATATTTGCTATTATATAATATTGGCGTTACATAATATAAAGTAAATGATATGTCATGTATGTGTAAATATTAATCCTGAAATATTAAGCTACTTGTTTTTCCCCTCCCAAACAGTAATCATGAGACAAAACAAACCAAACAGAAGGTACTGGTTCCCTATTTGACTTTGTTTAGTAGTTCAGCAACACAGTTTTACTGAAACATTTTTAAACAACTTTTCTGTTTGTAATGTTTAGAATTAATTAATTAAAGTTTATTCTGATGTAAAAAGTTTATTTATTTTTGCTGCTGTGTATTACAGTGATTGATCTAAACTCACTCATTATGTTTTTGCATATATAAAAACTTTACTAGTCTTAAATCTTACTCAAAATTTGAATAAAGTATAATGCACTACTGTGATTTCTGGAGGTATTCATGAAATTTTAGATAAGAACACATCACACATGCATACATAGTATGAATATTAATTCTCTCAATATAGCAATGATTCACATGCAGTATGCGCTTAAACTGAGAATAACGTTCTCTAATGGGTTTAAAAAGGACAGTCTCTCATGTTAAATACCAAATCTATTGTTGCATTTAGGAGAATGGATTTAAAATCTTACACAGACATAGTGTATAAATAAATGATCAAATGTAATGTGCAAATGCAAACATTCATTAACCACGTACCCAGAGCTGCCACCCCAGCGATGGATCCTACAGCTATACCTGCGATCTGGCCTGATGTTAAACCCTGCGGTTCTTCAGAGGGTTCACTGACAGTGCTGTTGGACTGATCCTGTGTGGTGGCCAGATCCATGGATGTGGATGAAGAAGACAGGCTTGTGTGTGTGGAGTCAGACTCAGTGTTCACAGACGTCTTTTCAGTTGTTTCAGACAACTGCTCAACAGCAGTAGTGTCTGTGTTTGTACTGAAGACCACTAAAAAAAAATCAAAGAACAACCAAGAGTTCTACTGTATATAGTACATACTATCAGCTGACTGTGTTGCTCAGTTTAGTGTCTCACTAAATAATACACTTACTATTCACAAAATTTATACATAAATGACAAACCATACCTAAATCCAGCAGGATCAGAAAGATAAGGGTGTTTCTATACATGGCTCAGATATTAATCACCAAACATCAAGTCAGAGAGTGACTGGAATAATCAATCTTCTAAACAAAATAAAAACATATTTTTAGAAAAATGGTGTTATTCAAACTAAATAAGGTTTTGAACAGTGGAGGAAGACAACTGTAACAAAACTTTAACAACAACAACAAAAAATTATACATTAATACAATTCTTACCAATTAAAAAATAGGAAAATTAAATAAAAATAAGATAAAATTTCTTGTTAATGTACAGGAAAACTAAATTTACAAAACAAAATGAATGTATTCAAGTAAATTGCAGATATACTGTAAACATATATAGTTTGAGACAAAAGGACATTACTGACCTGTTCAGAATGGCTGGATATCTTGGCACTCTGACTAGTCACTCTTCACTTATCTGTCTGTTTTATACCATCTTTCATGCCGGTTTTCCTATATATCACTATAACAACCCACCAGATCTGTATACTGAAATTACTCTGACGCACACTTTTATGAGGGTGAAGTGATAAAAACCTCCATCTCCATGGATTTATTGCTTGCAAATTACCCGTGTGGATCTAATAGGTCATTCTCACAGGTCTGAATATGTCACCATTCATGTCTTGGCATCTTCTGTAATGTCAAAATAATCAGATGATCTCTACATTAAGTTAATGATAATGTTTGTCTGTCCATCTAAAAGCATTAGGCCACAGAAATGCAAAAATAAAGGTTTATGTAACAAGGAATTATTTATTATACTTAAAATACTGTTTACTAAAATATTGTTTTTTTAATTGTGGAATTGTGTGGAGTTATATTCTATATTGTTTCATATGTATTTTAATCTTTGTAAAATATTACTATTGTCTGAGTACAAGTGATTAGGGGTAGTGATGATGTAATGATTTTAATACAGAGAAAAATTAACTGAAATTGTCTTGATATGTAGTAAGAGAACTTCTGTATAAAGTAAATGAATAAATACATAAATAAATACAATTGAAAATATGCCAAAAGCAGCAGGTGAAATTGTGTCACATAATCTCATGTGACTCAAAACAAAACATAATAATATTCCAGAAAATACACGCTTACAATATATACAATTAAAGGAAGCTATTAAAAGTAAACTTAATATTAATACTTTTTTGAGCCATAACTCTTTGAAAAATTTAATTCTATACCTCAAATCAAATTGTTATCACAAATTTATAATATCTTAGCCTCCAATGAACCCATAAGTTCAACAAATGGAATAATGATCTTCACTGTGAATATACAGACTTAGACCTCTTAAAACTTTGCAAAGATATTTTTGTCTTTTCCAGTAATACCAGAATACAGCTGATATAATACAAAATACTATATCGTGTACAATACAAAGTACAACGTAAACTGTCTCTCGTGGGCTTTGTCAATATTAATAAAATCTTAACACATGTACATACTGCCTAAATAGTTCAGATAATTATATCCATTCCTTCTGGAGTTGTAAAGAAATTCTGGTCAAATGCAAACTTGAAGTGATTCTAGATATTAAAGGTCCGCTATCACCCTCAATGTTTCTGTTGGGAGATTTTTCTTCCATTAACTCTTCACAAGAAACAAAAACATTTATCTTTACCTCATCCATACTAGCATAAAAACTGGAAGGATAGAACTAAAATATCCACCCATTGGTTCAACCTATTAATAGACACTTGAGAAAATTACTGCCTCACTTTAAAAATAAAATATGGAGTCCTCTTTTAAAGTTCCTGGACAGTTGAGTTTGTCTATCTCACATTATTTGTATTGCATGTATTGTACCCGTCAGCTAAATAATAATAAAAAAAGCAAAAATCATTAAATGAGACATAACTTCAGCTCTGGAGATGTTCCAGCATAGTTCAGTAGAAAACATTCTGTTATGGGGTTTTGATTAACTTAAGTGGCTTCAAGTCTGAGGAAATTTGTTGAGTTCACATGATTAAGTTATTATATGACTTGGTTTGCAAGGAATGGTTTATGTTATTTCCTAGATCATAGTTACTGGATTGGGGAAACTGTGGAGCAGTGACGTGGAAAGGTACAAGGAGCATTTGTAATTGGTCCCTGTGAGAGGAAACTATGTCCTGGGGACTGAAGGGTTGAAGTCACACTCTCCTCTTTCCTATAGATCAGCATGAATGGGCAGCTAAGGAGTGGGGGTTGGTGGGACAGATGGATTAGGATTGTGTAGGCTGTTTGGGAACAAAGGCTCTCCTGTATGTGTACTCAGCACAGGGTGATCACTTGCCCCCACAATTCATTAAGTTAGTAATCCTAAAGCCTTTATGCATGCTTTCCTGTGTCCACGAATACATAGACAACAAACATAGCCTACATATTCACACGTTTTAAAAAGCACATTAATCCACGCTTTCGACTAGACCATTTTAAATTCAAGACATTATATATATTAAAAACAAGCTGAAGGACTCTTGAGCAAAGACTGTCAGTGACATTTTAAGCGTGAATTATTTAGAAACAGAATCGATTTGAGGTTGTTCAGAGAGAAGCGCCTAGATGCCGCTGTTGTGCGGCTGGAGAGAGAGCGAGGCTCTCCATTTGGGAAGATTGATTCGTTTCCGCGTTTTTTTCAAACAGTTCGTTCATAAAAAGATTCAGTCTTTACGTCTTTATCACGTGGTCCTCAGCATATCAGCATGGCACGTTTCAATAAAGCCATTTTAATGTTTGAGTCATCAAGCTTGCAGATTTGAACTGAAACAAGAGTAGCCTAGCCTATTATATCTCCGTATTTTAAATAGAAGCAATTATAGCCTATTATTCTGTAAAATTACTTGTTAAACCAATCAGGTAAAGTATTGTAGCCTATGTTGATTCTTGGTCAATTCTTTATCAGTTTTTGAAGGCAAAATCTTATTTCTCTATTTACACAGATTTTGTTTGTAACTATTTATTGTAAGATGGAAGAAAATAACCCAATTTGTTAATTTGTTAATGGTGAGACCTGCCTTATTAATCGAATTATTCATTTGTATCAATAAATGCCGTGATGATAAACGTATTTTGTCCATCATGTTCAATAAAAAGAAAACCGTTCAGTCCGGTTCGTGAATGAATCAGTTTGTTAAACCGGTTCAAACGACTCATTTAAAAGATTCGACTCAAACGAACGATTCGTTCACGATTCGGACATACTGTTCTCTCCAGCTCTAAACCCGCTCAGGAATGAGCAACGCTCGCCGAGCAGCGGATATGCGCCCGGTCTCAACAGCTATTTTAATCGTTCCTGCGGACGTCATGCATGCAACTACGCGTTACTGAGTTGATAACGCATGCTAAAGCGGCTCGTCAGTTCACGAAGCGTAACATGTAACAGAATACGCGCTTGAGAGGCAAGAGTGAAGAGCAATCAATCACCGGACACCTCCACCGTTATTCGGTGTGTGTACAGGACAGTGAGCGCTGCTGAGGCAGGAGAACCGCTGCTCTAATGCTACCCTGACCACTCCGACTCAGCGCTGCTATTTTAACGCGGTAGCCTATCGTGTTTTCGACCAAACACCGGATCAGGTTTTACAGCGGGACAAGATGTTGCAAGTGTTGGTTTGCGGCGTTGTGGTCTTCCCCGGTCTCTTCTTCACTTTTAGAAAAGTGCTCCCGTCCATTTTCAAGCAGTGGACAGATGCCGACGTCGTGCTGGTCAGCGAGAGGTGAGTGTGCTGGCAGCTGAGGCCAGTCAGCTCTTGTCGTATCATATGCTAGTTTACTGCCGTTTAGCAGCAAAACGAGTTTCATTCTGTCTGGTTGAAACATCAGAATATAGTGTACACATTTAATATCATTCACATAAAATCTGTGGTAAATTTTAACCACCTTGACAGAAACAGTTATACCAGCTGTTAAAATCCCACTGCAGTGTTTGCATCTTAGGGCATCACTGTCCCAGGGACCCCCAAACAGACGGTCGGTCAACCAACCAGAGACCTCAATATATATATAAAAAACATATTTTCCCACTATATTAACTTTTTATACCATATTTACAAACATTATTATCATTCCCTTGTACAATTTATCTGTCCGGGACCTTCTTGGACCCTCTGCACGTACCTGGTTAAAAACCTTGGCCTTGTAACACTTAGTAGGCTGATTGATTTAGTTAAATGTTGTGGCTTGTGTGTTTAGGGGCTCAGTTATGTTTCTAATCGGTTCTGTTCATGTTATCCTATATTCAGCTGATCTCATGACCTTAATCACTCCCTCATTAATTCAGCCATGGACAGTTCATGTAGAATGACCATTCATTGACTAGCGTTGTACTGACCTCTTCTGTATTTTCATTATGGTTATGCAAACATGCCTGGGTGAAATATGTGTTTAATGATCTGAATTGAACTTGAAATCCAATAGATCCAAACAAATCTGGGTAATAAACCCAGTACACAAAGTCAACCCAAAGTCAACCATTAGTGAGAGATGTTCTCAAACTCAGCATTTGCATTTTTGAAACTAACTAACTATTATTTAAACTCGCGAAGGAACCTTTATCTGTGGTCATCCATGCATGCACGTTTTTGCAGATAAGCAGTTTCAGATCAATTCTGGGTGGGTTCAACATAAATTTTGGTGCAGAATATTATGCGTTTTATCTCTTTTTGAAGCTGCTATTGATGTGGTTTGGTAACCTATGAAACAAATTTCACATCCATAGATAAATCCACAATTTTATTGTCTGAGATAATGTTGCAATTGGAAAATTTTGTTGAACGTAATCCCTCAATTCTTAGTTTGTTTCTGCTTTGCTAAGGGCAATTGTTTGCGATTTTTATTTTTAATTTTTTAAATTTATTTAGCAGTGTCCATAATCCCAACTGTTAGCTTTGGTTTGCTTCAGATCTCTTTGCTTTTTATATGCAACCGTTCTTTTTGCAGTGTTTTGTGTTTTATGAGATAGAGTTCTATCAGTGTTTGTGTTTTCTGACTGGTGTTTCTATGGAGGTCAGTTGATATTATGGCTAAACGTAATATTTTGTTAATTTTTTTTCAATCTTCCATTAAGTTCCTGTTGTGCTAGATTCTCCCAAACCAATGCTGCTATGCCAATCACCAAAAGTCAAACACCAAAAAAGATGCTGTATCAGCATAACATTGTTACAGCAGAGTCCTGTTCTCTTGATTCAGTTCTTCACATTCCCTCTCTTCCAAAAAAAAAACAACATATGGACTCAGCACAAAGGTTACAGAAAGAGGCTATTTTTTTGGATTCAATATTTTCACAGACAGTTTGAGGAAGCTATAAGATAAAAAAGCTATGAAAATCGATACCCAATCCATGACATAAAAAGAACAGCTGCTTCAACGAAGAGAATTTGTTCTCTGTCCTTGTGTATCATAAGATAATAGATTACATAAAATTGAGTGTTGGTCCAAACTCTAGACTTAGCCTGGAGTGTCATGTTTCTTGAGATGTTGTTCTCTTAATAAGAGTTATTGATTGACCAACATGATCAAGTGGACGGTGAATAGTTGGTGATCAGCAGCAACAAGGCGCTTCTAGTTAACACAAGATACATGGACATGTGGATTGATGGATGGGTAGCTGATCTGTGATCTTTTTGGTAGTTAGAAGATGTGCTGAACGCCTCCACTCAGTGAAGAGGATGAAGGCTGTTAGAGGAGTGATAATGAAGTAACACAGACTCTGGACTTTTACATTGAAGCATTGGTTCAATCAGTATTCTGAGTGTGTACATGTTAGAATGAGCAACCAGTCTGAATCACCGAATCACTAATGGTTTTTATCACTCTCTTTGGCAATCCAGACTGTAATGAAGTCCGCTTGTTGGTTTCCATAATTTTACGTGTCAGAACAGATTTTCTGTCACAGCATTGGGTAAGAATATGAAAAAAGAGCACAATTCATGAGCGTATTACTTTTAACAGAACCTTGTAAAAGCAGACAAAATGTCCATTATCTCATAATGTAACCAATATCTTGATGGTAGCTTATATGACATACAATGATTACAACACTGCTACAAGAAAGCCCCTGTCAATTTTTTTGACTAGTGCCATTTTATGACACATAACATTGAAAAGTTTGAGGTAAGAGTTTAAAAAAAATTCTAATTTAATACTTTTTCTTCATCAAGGGTGCATTAAATGATAAAAACTAAATTATAAAATGTTTGAACAGTATATAAGTTTATCTATTCAATTTTAATTTAAAACTGGAAGTCTAGACAGGAGATATTGAAGGTTGTAACTGTAAATGTGTGTGCTAACTGAAACTTTCTCTTGCAAGACTTGATTTGATTAACAATGCAAACATGTTTTTTTTTTAGATATTTAACAACAGGGGTGTCCTGCATCTGCATCTGCATCTGCCCCTGCTTTTGGAGTTTCTTTTTTGTTTCAACTCTAATCAAACACAGCTGAACCACAGCTGGTTTTGGGGCAGCTGACAGACAGGCATATTGTTGTAGCAGGCTTGAAATCAAAGATTGCACAAAGAATAGGAGGCAGACCAGTAGAAAAATTGGTGGGAGGAATTGCAATGTTCAAGGCCACTGCATTGCTGCCAAATCAGTCAGTGGCTTAACAGTGGTTTTGTATGAAAGTAAACCAGGTTTGACTGGTTGGCATGGCCTGTATATTCCAAATATATCCATAACAGTAGGGTTCATATATATTAGGGGTGGCATGGTACACAATATTTCCTGTTATTCACTAAGAGGTAGCATTTTTGTGATGCCACAAGCTAATTTGTGATATTTTACTGTACCGGCTGTCAATAAGCAAATATGGCAGATTTCAAATGGCTTACCCGTTGGGGTCCTGTAGTAAAACAAGAGTCTCTGAATGCTAATGCTAACGGAAAGCTATATATAGGAGATCTATTTAGGTATTATAGATCTCCTTGTTCCTACCTATGGATACTGACTGATAAGGTAGCATTTTATGGTTTCACACACAGCTTAAGCTATATGGTGGCTATATGAACGGAATCCTGCATTCATTAGGGTTGTGATGGTGAGGAAATTTTCCCACCAGTTAATCAACTTGTGACAACACGCGTAATGCTGGTATCACTGTGATGGGGGTTCGTTTGAGTTTTCCCGCTTTTCCTCGTTATCCTTTGCTTTTAAATAGCTTGTAAAAGCGGCATGCACATTTTGCATACATTTTCAAATTAGCGGAAATTCAGTGTCAATTGCTTGAATTCAATTCAAGCAACAACAAAATAAAACGTCAAAGAACTTTTATTAACAAAGCAAATGAATATACACCATGCTAAATGCCTAAAATAAAATCACAAATAACTTACACAAAGTTTAAGTAGGTAGACAAAACTGAAAATCAGTAAACTTTGTGAAACCAAATAAATAAGAAACAGAACGTTTATTACAAAAACGAATAAGAAAGTTTGGAGGCATGGCACAGGCTATCTTTGATGTGAAATGAAATAAATAAATTTAAAGTTTAAATAAAGTAAAAATCTGCAAACACCAAATAAAAAAGAAACTAATGTTTAAAAAAACCTTCCAAAATCACCTTAGATAAACGGCAAAAGTCAACAGGCTTGTAAAATCCAAAATATTGCCAAACAGGCACTTTTGCATTTCATTTCAAAACGAAATCTTTCGCTGTCATCTTGTCTTTCTTACTTCATTCTTCTTGTCAGTCAGCTGGACTCGCTCTCCTCACGTGATAAATGAAATCCGTGATACGACTCTTGTTCGGCACGCTGCATTGAGCAGCTGTGTTCAGTTTTTAATTGTAGTGTCTGTTCTCTAACTGAACTAAATTATTTTTATTGCTATAAAAAAACGTTAGTGGGCGGTGCCACGGTGGGCAAGTGATGTAACTTTGCAACACCGACTATCGCAGCAAGACTAGCATCCATCTATTGTGAACGGCACTGCCTTAACTAACACTAAAACCATAAATATTTTCATTACTTGAAATGAAATAAATATTAACTGAAATAATATAAAATAAATTATAAACATATATAATTTCGGCTAGAATTGCCAGAGCAACATTTCTCCAGCTATGGAGTTTTGTCCTCTGTAGAGGACATTATTTTTTTTAGCGATTTCTCTGGGAGAGACATGTCACATGTTTAATTCTGGATGTCCTGTACAGAGCATATTCAGGGCTTTTCAGAGACACTAAATGACTGGAGGTTTGACTATGACCATGCCCTCTTCTTGGTATTTAAAATTGGCTGATGTTAATTTAGTGATGAAATTTAACACCCTTATGGAAATATGATAATATTTTGTAATGAGTATATCAGTCTGACAGATTTTCAAATTTTTTGTCATAAATCAACATCTCAGGAAAATGTTATGGGGTTTCAAATCAAAATATGACTTTCTGTTACAAAACAGGACATCGATTTCATACATGTCCATTGAGGGACACCAGGTCTTAAAGCATGTTTATTAGGCATTTTGGGAGACATAACAGATGAATAGGGAAAGATATTATATATCAATATTCCAATTAAAAAAAAAAAAAAAAAAAAAATATATATATATATATATATATATATATATATATATATATATATATATATCAGTGCTAAAAATCTTTTCTACAGATAACCAAATGACAAGCAATAGCAGAAAATAAATACAATAGAACAAAGACACAAGTTCAATAAACAGTGCTTTTCAGGTTTTTCAGTTTAAAAGAATTTGTCAGGTACGCTACAGAAATGTAATAATTAAATGTAAAATAACTGCATAGCCTTCACTGTATAAATTAAATATAGATTAATAATTTTTTATGTTACAAAGGTTATTTAGTCATTTTTAGTCATATTTAGGTTATTTAGGAGCAGTGAGCACTTCGATTTCGACACCACAGAATTCGATTTATTCAAGTTCAAGTCGAGCTTTATTGTCATTGCGCTACATGTGGGGACATAAAGTGGAACGAAATGTCGTGCCTCGCAGGACCACAGTGCTACATAAATACAGACATACAACAATGAAGTAAAAAACACTATAAACCTATACACAACTAACCTACTGACAGACTTAACTATAAGTATACTATATATAAATATTTACCCTATACAAACTAAAAAATAAAAGAAAATACAAACTATACGAATGCTTCACATTAATACTGTACATGTGCAAAGAGAAGCATTGTGAGTCAAGCAGCTGGCTGGGGAACAGTGCAGGATGATTTGTAGTGCCTGAGCATGTAAACATACATATATTGCGGAGTCTTTTGTGGGATTGTGTACACGCAGCAGTGTGTGTAAAGTGTCTAGTGCTCATAGAAGAGAGTGTGTTACTACAGGTGGTTTGTACAGGCCCACTCACCTGTGTGTAGCACACTTCGAATTGCACAAAAAAGTTCCATACAGTTTTTTTCTTTGGTGTGGTAAGGTTGGGGGGGGTGGTCCATGTTTCAGGAGGTAGGGGTTTGCATGGGGTTTCAGAGGGGGGCGGGGTGGTTTGAGTTCAGGGCTCTCACAGCCTGGGGAAAAAGCTGTTGAGCAGTCTGGCGGAGCGGGCTCTGATGCTCCGGTACCGTCTTCCTGATGGTAGGAGCTGGAAGAGACTGTGGGAGGGATGGGTGGAGTCCTTCACGATGCTGTTGGTTTTGCTGGAGTATCGTGTAAGGAAAATGTCCAGGATGGAGGGGAGAGGGGCACCGATGATCTTTGCAGCTGTGTTCACTGTCTGCTGGAGGGTCTTGCGGTCAGCAGCACTGCAGTTCCCGTACCAGACAGTGATGCAGCTGGTCAGCACACTCTCAATGGTGCCCCTGTAGAATGTGGTGAGGATGGGTGGAGGGAGACTTGCTCTTTTCAGCCGACAGAGAAAGTGTAGGCGCTGTTGTGCCTTTTTGGAGAGTGACATGGTGTTGGTGGTCCAGGTGAGATCCTCTGTGATGTGCACCCCCAGGAATTTAGTGCTGCTGACTCTCTCCACAGTCGAGCTGTCGATGGTCAGTGGGGGGTGGGCAACGGTTATATTATTATTATTATTATTAGTTTGCTTTCACTTTGAGAACGAAAGCGCGGATTTAATATAGCCTACTGATACACACACGTTTTCTTTCTCAACTGTTTATGTTAAGACATGTGACTAACCGACTGTGTTTACTAGGATATTCGCCAAAGCGCTAATTTTGATGTAATGTTGTCTGTATTTATTCATCCATGCACAAAAAAGCGGAAGAGAGCTCAATTTAGTATTCGCGTGGTGTAGACACTGCTGTCTGTGTGGGTGCGCAGAAAACTTCTCACACAGCGCTCAACTGTTCCACCAACAATCCCGAGCGTCTTTATGCTCGCCTTGTGCCTTCGGGCGGTCCTTATATCGAGTCCCGATACGTGAGTTTGAACGAGAACGCACGCGTTGGCGGTAATGCATAGACGGACATTATGTGAAAATGTGGACGTTTCCAAAATAAAGGTGCCTATTTGTAATACAGATATCGATATTTTACACGTGGCATCGATGCATCGTATCGTCAAACATCGTAAGTGACATTGAAGTGTGAGCTGTTTTAGTGGAAACAAAAACAAATAAATAAACCTTATGAGGGAGCATTATGCGGGAATCATGCTCCCTCATAAGGTTTATTTATTTGTTTGTTTGTTTATATATGTATTTCTGTAAAAAGGTCTTTTGTGCTATTATCCACACATGCAAAGTTGGTTAATACCATAACTTCAATAATAGCAGTTAACAATTAGCCTACTTGTTTACATATAGCCTATATAAAGTATTTTACATTACTTAAGCACTTATAGGCTGTAGTTTGACAGAATTTTCTAATTCATCATGCCATGGGAAGTCAATTTAACATTTTCTTATATTGATGTTTATTTCTTACCCCAGCTGATCAGGTTCTTAATGATTTAATCTATGCTATCTCTTGGAATATGTGAAGGCCAGGTTACACATGGCTCTCGATTCTGATTTAAATGCTCTGATACAAAATGTACCTAGTTCTTAATTGTAGCATTTGTTATGGCATTACCAGGACAATAATTCCTTTTTTTTTTTCTTTCTTTTATTTATTTTTTAAAATAATATATATAGCATTTGTTATGAAAAAACAACAGCCTGCACATTTAGCAACAATAGTTACAACATAGCACCGTTATAATACTGTATAAATCTATAGGGAAAATCTATTCCCAACAGATTATCTATTATAAATTCTACAACAATTTACACAAAATATACCACAATAAACAAGGCTACAATAAAACATTATGAATTCTAGTAAAGGCTGTCATTAGTATATTTTAATATAGGCCTATGTGTTGGTGCAAGATTGTTTTGTCCTCTTTTCATCAGTCTCTTTAGTGTATTTGCCTTTTTTTAGATAATGTTCGAATTTCTCTATAGTATTTTAAAGTGGGATAAGAGGATAAGCTGATTCGCACGGCGCTCATGCACAATTAAAACAACTGCGCTTCAATCAGTTCGTTCGGTTCGTACGTCAAGCTAGCGCTTATATTAGTTAATTAATAGCTGTTTAATAGTCTGTGCAAACAACTGTTAACCTCCCTGGAAATCAGGAGGTTAATAATAAATTAACTACAACTAAATAAACTAAAACTAAAGACTAAAATTTTATTATATATGTGTATATATATGACCAAAACTAATAAAACTTTAACTAAAATTAAATAAAACAAAAAAATAAAATACTATTTTAGTTAAAAAAAAATCTATTTAATTCAGTGTGCTAATTCAATGTAATTCAGTTTGTTAAATTTACTAACACTTTCTAAATGAAATGACAATTTTGTTTCACCACTTTAAAGGTGCATGTGCTTTAGTCGGACCAAAATGCAGATTTTTAGCCTGGTCTGTGCAAAAACCGAATATTAGAATATGGTTGTGAGATTTTGTTGGTGTTTTTGTATGTTTCTGAAAAGCTTGGCAAACAGTTTTAAAGATTTTGGTCATACAGGTAGACTAGAAAATACATGCTCATGGGCTTTACAAAGAAAACCACTGAGTAAATCAATTTGCTTCAAGTTAGACCTTGATCGCAAGGAGCAGAATTAAGTATGCGTTCACTACTTTTTATATATGTATGATATTTGGACACACATACAGTTAGGTCCATATATATTTGGACACAGGTGTATATATATATATTTTTTTATTATTTTAGCTATTGACCAAAACATTTTCATGTGGGCTTAAAGTGCAATTTGAGGGTATTCTCATCACAATTGGGGGAAAGGTTAAGGAATTACAGCTCTTTAATATGTACCTCCCCCCCTTTTTTAAGGGACCATGAGTAATTGGACAGTTGACTCAAAAGCCATTTCATGGACAGATGTGGGCTATTCCTTCGTTATTTCTTTTAGGACAACAGTGGTGGATGATCGGAGGATCCTCTCCATGGTAAAGAAAAACCCTTAAACAACATCCAGCCAAGAGAAGAACATTCTGACAGTGACACGTTTTCCTCCTGGAAAGTCTACAATCAAGAGAAGGCTTCATGAGAGCAAATACAGAGGATTCACCTCAAGGTGCAAACAACGCCAGATTGGACTTTGCCAAAAAACATCTAAAAAAGACAGACCACTTCTGGAAAAGCATTCTTTGGGCAACTGAAATTAAGATCAACCTGTCCTGTACCAGAATGACAGGGAGAAAAAAGTATGGAGAAGGCTTGGAACAGCTCATGATCCAGAGCATACAACAACGTCATCTGTGAAACATGGTGGAGCAGTGTGATGGCATGAGCATGCATGGCTTCCAGTGGCACTGGGTTACTGGTGTTTATTGATGATGTGACAGAGGACAGAAGCAGCCGGAAGAATTCTGAAGTGTATAGGGATATATTCTCTGCCCAGATTCAATCAAATGGAGCAAAGCTGATTAGGCGGCGCTTCATAGTAAAAATGGTAAATGGAATTTAAAATGGAAAGAGTGGAATATTCTGCAATGGCAAAGTCAATCTCCTGATCTCAATCCGATTGAGCATGCATTTCACTTGCTGAAGATAAAACAAAAGGCAGAAAGACCCACAAAAAAACAACACCTGAAGTCAGCTGCAGTAAAAGCCTGGCAAAGCATTACAAAGGAGGAAACACAGTCTTTGGTGATGTTCATGAGTTCCAGACACCTGCAAAGGATTCGCAACTAAATATAAAAAAAAAAATTTGAGGGGGGGGGGGGTGTGCTGTGTATAAAAATGGTTGTAATTCCTAAGAAGTTTTATATTTTTGTTCAACCCCTTGAATTAATGCTTAAAGTATGCACTTCAATTTCATCTTGATTGTTTGATTAGTTTTTAATTCAATTCTGGTGACATACAGAGCCAAAATTATTAAAATTGTGTCCGTTTCCAAATATACATGGACCATGTCATGCCAGCCACCCCAAAGCTACACAAAAGAAGTATTTTATTCTCCTCCCTTTTTGCTTTCTTTCTGAGCTCGTTGTAAGCGAAAAACAGAGAGAGAGGGGGATACAAAGAGTGGATTGTGTGAAATGGGTCTTGTGACAGTATTCAGGCAGCAAGGCTCCAAGGATGGAGGGATGTGGGGAGCAAAGTGCTGTGCGTGTGTGTTTGTGGTGGGAAGTGCTTATCTAGTGGCCAACTCAGGCGTAAGCTGTAAGGCCGAGGTCACATGACTGCTGTTGTCATGACGAGCAAGCGTCACCCCTTGTACAATGTTCAGCCGTGCAGTTCACCAGACAGTCAGAGGCTTAGACTGCTCTACACTAAACGTACACTTCATTTCATTCTGCTTTCACAGCCCTAATATGACTCTAATATATTGTGCTTTATAATGACTGCAATATACTTCCAAATATTTTTCATTATAACTCATATATAAATGCTTAGTTGACAAATAACTTTCTAAAAGTAATATGTTACTTTTTTATAAACATCAAGGTGTTGTATTATATTATATTTACATTACATGAGAAAAAATGTCAATAAAATAAAACTTTCATTTAAATTATACAGCATATTAATAAATCAATTTAGTGTCATGATTAGCCGTCAGATCTTATTTATATAGTCTTTATTTCCATTTCTATTTGTAATCAGCAAATGATATGTTTAAGCCACACAAAAGTTTGGAAGAAAAAAAAAAGCTAGTTTTATTCAAAATGAGACAGAAAAATATTTTGCAGTTTTGCTTCTCAGACAGGTAGTTTTCATTTTTTAGTTTATTTAAACAGGACGCACACAAAAACAAGGAACTGGTGAAGAGTAGGATACCATATAGGACCGTAGTATCAGATCACTCATATTTAACCAGCTTATTAATTCCTGTTCACCAGTATAATTTGAGCATCTTCAGAGTATAGACCCAAGAGAAAATATTAACACACCATCAGTCAGCATGGAAAGAGATATCACGTGACCTCTGACTATTATTAATGAATCAAGCTCAAATATTTGCTAGGGTTACTGTCTGTTCAAATGTGCATGTTCGCATAACTACATCAATGAATGGTGACCATTTGGTAAATGAATAGGGATAGTGTCATGTGATGGTAACCC
The DNA here is from genome assembly GCF_936440315.1 of Barbus barbus. Taxonomy (NCBI): domain Eukaryota; kingdom Metazoa; phylum Chordata; class Actinopteri; order Cypriniformes; family Cyprinidae; genus Barbus; species Barbus barbus. The sequence goes on along the minus strand of NC_136733.1, from coordinate 17,770,146 downwards.
CTTTATGGTTCCTGGGTCATTTTTGTTTTTTTGCATCTGTTTTTTTGTTGTGTGTGGAAAAAAATGTGTAAAGGTTCAGCAGAAAGGAGTTTGGCGTTATCTCAGTTTAGGGTTTGATTGTGGTGGATGTCTTTCAGGCTTGGCTGACTCTAATATTTAGGGTGTATTCACACCAGGAAAGTCCGCTAGTTCACTTGCTTTGGTCCGGACCAAATATAATGCTGATTTGTTTTGTTTGGTGCCGTTCACTTTCACACTGCCCTTTTTGCAAGTGAACCATAAATTGTAAACAAAAGCACACGTGTGTTTAAGGTCATCCATTCATTGGTTCATCCATTAAACCGTACCAGAGTTCGTTTGAAACCGGAACGAGACCACCTCTTCAGCTGGGTCTCTGTACGGTTGTTTGGTCTGCACCTGAGTGTGATTTCCAGTATTCACACCTGCCCAAAAGATCCGATCCAAGGGGGGAAACGAACTTGAGTTCAATTCAGTCAAACCATACAAGACAGGTGTGAATACACCCTTAACCTTATAAAGACGGTAGCTACTCAGAGCACTTGTCGCTTAACTCAGGCACGAATGTCAGATCACAAATGTGACCCTTTCTCTGATGAACAGTCCACGCACACGTCTGTCCACGCACACATTAATATAATTAAAGTACCGTGGCTGTCAGGCTCCAAAATTATAAAAAGTGGTCCATATGATTTGTACAAGTGTGTTGTCATATGATAGGTTTGAGTGAAGTACAGACTTTCATACAACTTTCAGAATCTGCAAAATGTTAATTATTTTACCAAAATAAAAGGAATCATACAAAATGCATGTTATTTAGTACTGACCTGAATAAGATATTTTACATAAAATATTTTTACATATAGTCCACAAGAGAAAATAATAGTTTAATTTATAAAAAATGATTCTGTTCAAAAGTTTACATACACTTGATTCTTAATACTGTGTTGTTACCTGAATGATCCACAGCTGTGTTTTTTTTTGTTTAGTGATAGTTGTTCACGAGTCCCTTGTTTGTCCTGAACAGTTAAATTGCCTGCTGTTCTTCAGAAAAATCCTTCAGGTCCCACAAATTCTTTGGTTTTCCAGCATTTTTGTGTACTTGAACCCTTTCCAACAATGATTTTGAGATCCATCTTTCCACACTGAGGACAACTGAGGGACTCATATGCAACTATTACAGAAGGTTCAAACGCTCACTGATGCACTTTTTGAATTTGAAGATCAGGGTAAATTTAACTTATATGTTTTCCAGAAGACAAATTAAGTATCTTTTGTAGCTTCTGAAGGGAAGTACTAAATGGAGAAAAAAAAAGAAGATGGGCAAAATAAGAAAAATGTACACATTTTCTGTAATAGTTGCATATGAGTCACTCAGTATTAACAACCAAGTGTATATAAACTTTTGAACGGGGTCATTTTTATAAATTCAACTATTATTTTCTCTTGTGGACTACAAGTAAACATCTTTTATGTGAAATATCTTATTCAGGTCAGACATGCATTTTGTATGATCCCTCTTATTTTGGTCAAATAATTGACATTTTGCAGATTCTGCAAGGTGTATGTAAACTTGACTTCAACTGTATACACTGAAATTGTTGAATCTCCACTAACTCTCCTTGACGTGGCATTTAGTTACAGTTTCAAATTATTGTCCAAGTGAATGATATATGCATGAAAGGAACCTTATAAAGGTTATTTTTTAATGGTAAATGTTCTTTTTTACCATTACATGAAAATAAATGATCTCTTATGTTGTTTATAGTTTCTAGGGTGAAAATATGTAAAATAATAAGGTAGGTGGTAACCTGCATTAATTTGTCTTCTCTTTCTCTTGAAGGCTGGTGTCATCCATTCACGCTGTTATGGCCACCACGGCTGGCATCATTGTGGTGTCCTCGTGCAAAGGCAATGTGATTATGGACCGGTAAGTTGGCCAACCCTTGACACACCTTTCACAGTGCACCAATGAGAAGCTTTTCTGCAGCAAAGGATCATATTCTGCATATTTGCAAATAGCCTAGGTATAGAGGTAATGATAATACAGATCCAGATCCATCACAGCTTGGATACTGACTGGCCAACATAGAGTTCCAGTCATGCTAAAAATCGCAGTATAGTGATGAGAAAACACCCGTACATATACACACATATATATATATATATATATATATATATATTAGTGTGTATGATTGTGCCTATAATAGAAATAAGGTGCCTGTCAAACATTAGTATTTATTTCAGCAACCAATTACAATTAAATTCTACACTAACGTTCAAAAGTTTAGGGTTTATAAGATTAATTAACAGTTTTACGCAGCAAGGATGAATTAAATTTATGCAAAAGTGAGTTTTATAATGCTACAAAAGTTTAATTCATCAAAGAATCCTGAAGAAATGTGTCATGGTTTCCACAAAAATATTAGGCAGCACAACTAGTTTCAACACTGATGATAAAAAGAAATGTATAGTGCTGGGCAATCATTAATTATGATTAATCGCATCCAAAATAAAAGTTTTTGTTTATATAATATATATGTGTGCGCTGTGTATATTTATTATGTCTATATAAACACACACAATATATATATTTTGAAAATATTTACATGTGTATATTTATATTAATATAATTTATATTATATAAAAATATTAGGACTGTCAGTTGATTTAAATTTTTAATCTAATTAATTACAGGGTGTTGTGATTAATTAATCTAATTAATCGCAAACTAATTTGGCTGTGAAAATACTCCCAAAAGATAATTTAAAGCTATTATCATGTTAAATGTTTAGCTACAATGGCCTAACCTAGCCTAAAGTATGGAACATAAAAGAAGATAATTTGAGAAACATCTCAGTATTTTTTCTTCATGCACTAGTGACCAAAACAGCTTAGTGTCCAACTGTAGGCTATTCAAATACCTTCTTTTATGTTGTGCAAAAGAAAGTGAGTCATTCAGGTTTGAAACGGCATGAGGGCGAGTAAGTGATGACAAAACATGTTTATTTATTTTTGGTGAACCATCCCTTTAATGTTTTTATTTATTTATTTATTAATAAACTAAGTAATAGGCCTACTCTAAAGAAGAAACTAAAACTACCAGCAGGTGGTGGTAAATGTCTTTTTGAGTCAATTCATTCAAATGGCCGATTCATTCAGGAATTCAGTAAACGGCTCTCTCTTTGAATCATTGGTTCACATGATTCATTCAAAACGTGGATTCATTTAGGAACTACCAAAGTCCCTTTAAAGCAGGCTTTCTCAACCCTGGTCCTCGAGGGCCACTGTCCTGCAAATTTTAGCTCCAACCCCAATCAAACACACCTGAACCAGCTGTTCAGGATTACTAGTAAGCTGGTGAGTTTGATCAAGGTTGGAGCAAAACTCTGCAGGACAGTGGCCCTCTAGGACCAGGGTTGAGAACCCCTGCTTTAAGGCAAGTCATGTCACTCGGCGGCCATCTTTGAAACGCCTCTCAGGCATGCAAGTGCAGCTCCTATCTCTTTGAATGGGGAAACATCAAATTCTCTAAAACTGTTCACCAAGCTTACGATTAAATTTCATATTTGAAAACACCAAGGAAATATGACAACAACTGTATCATAAATAAGTTTATTTTTCAGGCTAGATCAGCAAGTGCGCATGCACAGTCCTAGGTGGGCGTCTCAGAACGCTGACTGTTTCGATAGCAACCCGGGACTTCTTACGGCAGCTGCAGTGACGCACTGACTTTACCGATTAGGGATTGGCTCTTTTCCTCAGAAGGCGGGGCTTCGTTCAATAGTGCGGCCATATTGAGCGTTGCATTTTCCCCATTTAAAACTATACGAGTGACACTTCTTGGGTATTCTTCAGGCTTTGAAACTACTAAACACTGCTGTGTTGCTCGGAGACACAGAACAGTTCTGCTGTGGCTTTTTAGGTAATATTTTCTTTGGAAAAATTGAACAAAACGTGTTTAAAATATAGCACAATAATAACTTCTTATTTACTGAAATGTTGTATAAAATCACATATGCACTCTGTGTGTTCTTCGTGACAAAAACAGCACTCGTGTGATATTGCTCTCCCTGCTCGTATGATATCGCTTATCATATGATATAAATAGGAGACAAAAATTCACCCAGGGGCATTTTTTTGCCCCGATATCTTGAATATTAGGGCATAACTGCATTAATGGAGTTGTTGCCCTGCATCTTATTTGTCAACAGTCAACTGTATGTTAGATGATGTAAGATCTGGGGGCGGGGCCAGTGCGTTAACTGCGTTAAAATATTATAATCGCGTTATTTTTTCATAACTAATTAAGTTAACGCGTTAAACTGACTGCGCTAATAAATATTATGTACACAAAAACTTTTATTTTGGATAATCGTTGCCCAGCACTAATATATAAATATATCTGAAAAATATTAAAATACAATCTTAAATGGTAATAATATTTCCCAGTATTACTGTTTTTACTGTATCAAATAAAAGCAGCCTTGGTGAACGTAAGAGACTTCTCAAAAAAATAAAAAAATCTCACCAATCCCAATTCTGTTCTCATAAATTACGAAAATACAGCATACATTACAAAATAAGAAATCCTCTTGCTCTTAAGCACCACTACAGTACGTCAACAATTTGATCTTCACAATGGTGCAATGCCACTTTAAGAAGACCCATTAGACCTTACCTGCCCATGCCTTTCGTCATCTCAGTGGCCAATCACAACAGCCTTGGGGGTGACAGTGCTTACCTCTGTTTCTATGCCACATCTGCTGACCCCTTTGGCTCCGCCCCCACCTCAAGGACGCCGAGAGGAGGAGATTAGGTACACCGAGTCCCAGGGCAACAGCTGTTATCTTCCTCTCTCTGCCCTTCCCTGGCACTAGAATGACACCTGCAATTTCAGCCTCTGCCACCTGTTCATGTGGGGTGGGGGAAATGTGTGTGTGTGTGTTTGTGGCGTAACAGGGTAATCCACAGAAGGCACTTGCCAGGCAGGCCTAGAGAAAACTCCCAACCTCCCTCTTAATCCCCCAGAGGCTTAATACTTGGCTTGAGCACACGCACAGCCGTGATCCTGAGTGACAAGGAGCATCCAATGACACTGTGAGTGTTAAAGGCATAGTTCACTCAAAAATTACAATTATGTCATCATTTACTCGCTCACATATTTCACAGGATGCCCTAGCTTCTGTTTTTCACACAATGGAAGGTTTAGGGGAATTAGGGGATTTTTGCTATTACCTTTCACTTTAGTTTTATAGAAAAGATCAGTTTGTACATTTTTGCTAGATATCTCTTTATTTTCCTTGCATGAAGTCATATAACAACAAAACAAGATTTTTTTTAATGTTTTTGAATGAAGTGCCTTATGCTCATCAAGGCTGATGAAAAATACAGTAAAAATAGAAATATTGTGAAATATTATTACAAGTTAAAATAATGATTTTCTATTTGAATATCTTTTCAAATGTAATTTATTCCTCCTTCAGCTGATTTTTCAGCTGTCATTACTCCAGTCTTAATCACATGATCCTTCAGAAATCATTCTGATATGCTGATTTGACATTTCTTCTTATTATCAATGTTGAAAATAGTTGTGCTGCTTAATATTTTAGTAGAAACCATGATACATTTTTTTCAGTATTTCATTTGATAAAGTTCAAATAAACTACATGTATTTGAAAAGAGAAATAGAAATCTTTTGCATTTTTTTTTTGATCAGCATCCTTGTTTAATAAAAGTACTAATTTCTTTAAAAACAAAACAAAACCAAAAAAACACAATTGTATTAACCCCAAACTTTTGAATAGTAGTATACATAGGAGAGACATGGGATTAAGATGTGGTGTTAGGCAGAAAGGAAAAGAATACACAAAGTTTCCATAAAAATATAATTTGACTATATTGTGCTGTATATTTTAAGTCTTCTGAAGCTTTAATGCATACTGTTACTTGACAAGTATGTTCACTGATAATAATTGCTCATGGCCAGGGCTTCATGTACTTAGGTTTGTTTGTTTTTTTGCATACGTGAATCTTACATTTACCATATAATTGATGTTTATCCTGTGTGTGGTGTGTATGAACAGTATAGAGATGTTTCAGGTCAGTGTAGCCATAAGCTGTCTTTGTAATTAAACAATTCAGCACTAGTCACAAATGCAAAATCTGTGGATCAGTGTGACTTTGTATTACAAAGTATTATTTTAATATTTTATCAATTTATTGATAGATGTTTAAATATTTTTGCATAATATATCATGCCGTATAGTAAATATGATATAAAATGTAGTATAGACTACTTCTGTAGCCTAGACATTTAAAATTGCTGCTAGCGCATGACATAATGCCAGGTGGTAAGCAAACATTTTTAGCTACACCCTATAAAATACATGTCTGTTAAAGTTGTTTGTTTGTCTACTGCAACCCACACCCAGAAGACTCTTCTAGCTGTAAAATCTATTATAATTATTTTATGTTGCAGTTCTATTTTAATAAAGGACTTTTAATGTAATGTCAAGTCCCACATGAGTTCTTTAGATTTCTTGTTTTTCAGTGGTGTGCTTTACCAAGCTATTAGTCTTTTTGTGCAAATTAAAGAAGGGACCTGAATCATATGAAAGGACCATAATAAACCATATAGAAACACGCTTACAGCTACAACCACTCAGAATATGTCCGTGAACCACAAAGCAATGTGCAACAATATGGCAGAAAATTTAGCACAAAACACTTTTTTTTTTTTTTTTTTTTTTTTTTTTTTAAGAAAATCTAGTTAGCTTACTACTGTTCAAAAGTTTGGGTTCAGTGAGATTTTTAAAATGTTTTTGAAAAGTTTCTTATGTTATCCAAGGCTGCATTTATTTGTTTAGAAATACTGTTAAAAACAAAATATTATGAAATACTATTTCAATTTAAAATAAAGTTTTCTATTTTAATATGTTTTAATTAAATGTATTCCTGTGATGGCATAGCTGAATTAGGTATTTTTGTTAAAAGCAAAATTTTAAGCAGCACAACTGATGAATAGAAAGTCCAAAACAACAGCTTTTCTTTGAAATAGAAATCTTTTGTATCAGTGTAAATGTCACAATCAGTACTAACTCAGTTTAATCCATCCTTGCTGAATAAAAGAGACAAAATTCTGACCCTAAACGTTTGAATTGTTAACTTCTATTTTTTTAAATATAAAAGGTTGTTTTTTTACAAGATAAAAAAAACTGTCTGAAATCACTCCACACATGATTTGTTCACCTGTTCTGTTCGTCTTCTGTTCCAGACACTGGCTGGCCACCTATTTTGTCATTTGGTATGGCGCTGCCTACATGTCATATGACATCTTCGCCATGTACCTCAGCCATTACTATCGCTTCCGGGTCAAAGGTCACAAGGACTATAAAAGCCACTCTCTACGAACCGTCAACTCATTTGTGAGGAAAGAGTTCCTGCTGGTCCTCCATCACATTGCACTACTCACCATCCTACTGCCTGTGACTCTGGTGAGAGAGAGAAAAATAGAGAGGACAGATATATAGGATGAGTGATATGACAGCCAATAATATGATTGGAGAGAGTAATGGGTCTTCTCAAATAACCACCTCCACCTATAGCAAGTGATAGGGAATGTAAAAAGGGGGATGCAGTGCTTTTGTGTCTGTTAAGTACCTGATACGTGAGAAACAATTACCTTAATAGCAGCTGTTACACTGCCAGAGAACATGCAGTGAGACACACACACACACACTGGTGGAAACCTGGTCTTTTGTTTGGTGTCTGTGGGCTGTCAGTGGTGATAGGAGATCACTTTACCCACGCTTCCATTATTCACACACAGCTACTACTCCGATACCACCTCACACACACGCTGCTTTGTACTCCTGTTCCATAAAATGACCCATGAAACATAAAGTCACAAACACAGACAAACAGATTTTGATATGTGTGGTAATAACACAAAGAAAGACGAAGCCCCAGACCACCACAACAAAACATCTGGCTGTCCTGCGAGTTATACAAGATATATAACATTTCACACATTTTTGAAATGTACATTAGTGAATACATTACACTACAGTTATGTTTAATAGGGTATTTTACATGGGAAAAGAGTATAAATAGAGAAATAAAGTATAGATAAATATTAAAGAAGCTATAGACTCAGTTTGCAAATCCCCCCAAACAGTGTGGTTTAGATTACACTGCAGGTTAGCTGGAAGGGTTCAGATGGCTGTTCTGACTGGTCGTTCTTATCTTGTGTTACATTTATACACACCTTCGATCCACCATATCCACCGCTGTGTATCATATCACATATATGTGGATCATTCACAAAACTAGTAATTCCTATACATCACCTGGGTCTGTAAGAACACCATTCAGTACATCTTGTCTAGTGTAATTTTCTTTGTTTGCTCACGAGGGTCTGTTTCACTTGTTTGTCTTTTAATTTAGTATTGCCTATACTTTGCAACTTTATTGTAGCCTGATTTGAACTGTTTGAATGACTTCAACCTAAGATGATTAGAAGAACTCTGACAAGGAGGTGTGAGTTGTGATGTATAGTGGCAGGTTTTCACTTGGACTGTAAATATTTTCATTGACAATGATTCATTTAGATTACAATTCTTTATTATTAAGTGTAATGGTTTTTTGATTAAATCTAAAATATGATAATTTATTTAGATTTGCATATATATAGGTGAAAAAAAATTGGGTTTATTGTTGTAATTCTCAGTTTTTCAATTCCATAATCTGTTTATTCCATATGGATTGCATATTTACATCCTTGTTGTTCACACTGGTGGAATGCGTGCGCGCATGTTTGAGCTGACTGTGACTTTTTTTGCTCTCTTTGTGTACATCAGTTCTTCAGGAAGGACCAGGGTGATTACTTCATTGGCTGTCTCTTCCTCACAGAGCTCAGCACTCCTTTTGTTTCACTGGGCAAAATCCTCATTCAGGTAACACATGAGTGTTTATTTTTCTCAGCAGTCCTTCATAGTGCTGTTCCTGCCAGCTTGACAGAGGAGCTGCTAGTCAACACTTTTCGTGTTTCCTTCAGTCAAGATAAATGCGTGTTAAGTACAGAGATGGAGAAGTACCGTCAGAGTACCAAACAGTACAAGCATTCACTCAGTGTTCCTGCTTTAAAATGAAAATCTATTGCTAATACTTGCTTAAGTTTCTGCTGTTGTTTTTCCACCAAAAATGGTCACATCTTGGATAACAATCCTGGAACATTTTGTTTGGAGAAAGTGTTAATAATAATTAATAATTTGACATTTTTTTCTTATATAGCAACCTGGAACATTGAAAAATGTAAATGTAAAATGTTTTTTTCAGGACTGTACAACAATTTTTAATAGAAAACCTTTGTAAGATTGTAATTTATTTACTGTCACTCGCTGAATAAAAAAAAAAATACCCCAATGGCAGATAGATGGATAAAAATGTCCCTGCTAGATGGAGCATTCTCTTTGCACATGTATTTTCCATTCTCTGTAGTTTTCCAAATAACACTTTTTGTGCTGATTCTTGGTTTCTGCTTATTGGGAGTGATTAAGTAAAATTGCTTTCAGACATCTTACATTCTTTCACATGCCCCCCTTTGGTAGTCATGGGTATTGCATATTAAAGCAGTCCCAGCATCTCTAGTTGTGACAAAATATCTGCATGAAGTCTGGTCCACTTTGCAGTTGTTGTTTTTTTCTGACAAAGAACTGCTAAGCAGGATGAGACTGACATGTGAAGGAATCAATCACAATTTTAATCACATTTTTATTTGTTGAGAAATGCTTTGAAGGCCTTGAACACAAAATTGAAAATTTTATCATCATTTACTCACCCTTTGTTGTTCCAAACCTGTATGACTTTGGGTGATCCTTGAAACACAAATCAAAATATTTTTTAATGACCCCTGAGAGGTTTCTCTCCCTCCATAAAACTGAGTAACCAAAACTGAGAAGATCCAAAAAGGTTATAAAGGCGTCGTAAAATGAAACCATGTGTTTTGAGTAGTCTTGTGAAGAGATATGATTGCTTTATATGATGAACAGATTTAATTTAGTCTTTTATTCACATTTAAACATTGATCAATGCACACACATTCACATAGCACATTTGCATATGCAATTACATACGTGATGCACTCCCTGTATATTAAAATTTAAATAAAAGCCTAAAGTGATTTTCATATAGAGCGATTGTATGTCTTCACGAGACTTGCATTAAACTGCTTGATTCATATGGATTTGTTTTATGATGCCTTTATGACTTTTGGATCTTCATTCATTCGGTTAGCTGGACTTTGAATGGAGGAACAGAAAGATATCCTAATTTGTGTTTCAACCAATGTCTTATGGATTTGGAACAAAATGGCTATGGGAAACCTCTTTAATATTACCCCCGTTTTGCCCCCATTTTCTAATCTTCCTTTCCTCTTCCTCTCATTCTTCTGTGTTGACTGTCTCTTCCTGTAGCTGGGGATGCAGGACTGCTGGCTGCACAAGGTTAATGGTGGCATGGTGCTGCTGAGTTTCTTCATGTGCCGCATTGCACTCTTCCCCTACATGTACTGGGCCTACGGCTCCCACTATGGCATCCCGCTCTACAGTGTTCCCTTTCATCTCCCGCTCTCTACCAACCTGGGCAACCTCTGCATCCTGTCACCACAGGTCTACTGGTTCATCCTCCTCTGCCGTAAAGGCTACCGACTCTACAAGCGGCAGCAGGATGTGCAAAACCAGGCCTCTCCGCTGTCCTCGCCCGAGCCGGTCTCAGATATCTCCAAGGCTGATTAGTGAAGGTCTGTCTTTATCTAGAACAAACAATCAACAGACATCACAGCTGAAGGCTACGGCACTGCATCTGCTACTGTTACAGTACAATCAAGATTTCATATTAGAAATACCCTTATTACTCCTCTTCACTTTACTCCATTCCACGTGCACACTCACATTTACACACTCGCCCGTTAAAACGGCACTTCACTGGATTTACTACAGTGACTTCTAAGGAGCATCTTCTAGGTCAGTTATTTTCCTTCTCTGATTGGAGTATCAGTTACAGTTTGGACTGGTGTCTTTGAATGTCATTGGAATTATCAGTTACTTTTTTGTTATTTTTGGTTTTGTCCCATATGAAATGCTGACATATAAAAATACACTGGTTTAAACTAGGGAATTTATTATGCGAGTGGTACGACCGTCATGATAAATTCATTGAATTAAACCCTCAGCATTTCAGATCACATCCCACTCGGCGCAAAGCTCCCATCACGTGGTAAGCATTTCCATGGCTGCAGTGCTGCTGTTCTTGTTTACAGCTCATTAGAGTTCTGTGAATGTGTTTGCACACACACTGCCCTGCTGTGACTGTTTACACTTCTCTACCACACACCGCCCTTTACGCTCTGGAGGCTGCTAATGAATACTGCTTCACTTCTGTGGGCCTTTTGAGCATCTGAAGTCCTCCCATTCACATGGGGGCAGTAGAGAGTCGGTCCTTATGTTTACATGGCATAGACAAGACTCGAGTCTATAGGGGGATGAGGTCTTTGCAGAATACAAAGAACAAGCACATAACGCTTGGCATATCTTTTAGGCCACATAATGCCCGAGGGCATCTCCAGGCAGTAGTCAAAGCAATAACATGGGACTTCAAGGCAAGGGATTGTGGGTAGTTGAAGAGCCCATGTGAACACATGGGTAAGGATAGAAAAGCTGCATGACAGCCTACTCTGAAAACTGATCTAATGGATGTAATACTGAGTTTCTATAGTCTTGAGAAGAAGGAAAATATCAGGCAATTTTACATCTGAGATTTTCATTTGTGGAAAAGTCAACAGAAGTCTTTACAATTCATAATTTATGTAGTCAGTATCATTTCCGTTGCTCTTCGGCTGAATATTTTTTGGCTAGACACCACTTTTCATGATTGGTGTCTACTTAATTTCTAGAAAATGTTATCTAGAAAAGTCGCTTTGAAAGATTTGGGAACCCTGGTAATTGTGTTTTTGAGTGTGAAGTGTGAATTGAATTTTTATCTTCCTATTAACTGAGCCTACAGTTTGAGTTGTAAATAAATTATATTTAATTCTACATTGATGAATATTGCAGTATAAAGGGGTGATTTGCTGTTGCCTAGGGTCATTTTAGGGATAATCTGGTTTATAAGCGCTTGTGTAAGTGTAGGCTTAGCAAGGAACTCAGAAGCCTTTGTTTCAGGGCTTTTAACACAACCTGCATCATCTTTCATAATACATTTAGTGAATCCTGGATGCCATATGAATGCATCTTAGGAGGGTTTTTTTTTATCAGCGACTTCTAGATTCCATTAAGCTTTCAGAAGTGCAGAACTGTGAGATTAAAATGTTGCCCAGTACGTACCCATGCACTCTTATTTAGTGTTTCCAAGACAAACTGGACCTAAAGGTTGCCTTTAGCAAGTGTGTGTGTGTGAGAGACAGACAGCGAGAAGACTTATATAAGAGTGTGTAAAAGCTTCCAGCTCACTCTCTAGGAGGTTGAACAGGGTCTTTACTGGACTGAAAGAGAGAGGATGTGTTTTGCTCTCCCTTTCCAAAGCTTTAGTACTTTTCAAAACTAACTATGCAGTCTTTCAAGCTGCTGCTTCTTGGCAACACTATGCTTTCCTTAGTTTTGTTGATGCATTTGGCAGATGAGTTGGCCATATTAATCATGATGCATGTTTTTCTTTTGTAGTGTATTGTGTTGATGCTTTTCATTGCTTACTGATGTCTGTTACAGTACATTTTTCTAGAACCAACATTCTTTTCTTTTGCTCTCTAATTTTTCACTCTATGATTTAGAGGTTTGGCTGCTTATCATGATCATAATCTAATAAATACACTGTATGGCCGAAAGCATGTAGACACCCAAAAGGGGTTTGCCATTCCTTTGCTGCTATAACATCTTACATTCTTACCAAACTGTCGCACAAAGTTGGATTCGTTTAAATGTGAATTGAATTAAGGGGTCTACCATTAATATTATACATTGAGGTTCACAAACTTTTGGCCGTGTAGTGTAAATCCATTATGTATGAACGGGTTTATAACCAGAAATGACATAACCATAAATCATTCAATTTAGGCTTATTTATGCCATGCTTGAACTTGTAGTATAGTCTGTTATGCTGATAATCCATATTTTTTTGGAAAAAATAATAGAAGTTTAGTGTCTTCAAGGCCTCCTCTCTCAGCTCAGGGTTTGATAAAGATGTTATCATTTATCAATTGTTATTTAGAGGTGAAAGATGAGACTGTGATTAACAAAAAGACACAATATTTCTAATTGAAAATACCTACAACACTTTTAGGTTTGGTAGACCAAAGATTATTTTAGGCACTTTTTACAGACAAGTAACGTAGTGAAACTGTCATTGCCTTTCCCTTGCTTGCCATCCACAGAGGCTCAGATCTCTACTGGACTGGAATTTTTCTCACTGGAATATTTGGCTTAGTTTATTTAGTTATTTTACTGAAAATTACAAACTGGGTGTATCTGATGAAAACATGTCTAGATCATATTTCACCCACAAAAACAGTAACAAATAGAGTCATTAAGCCAGTTTTCTTTCAAAAGTCAGCTTTAAGAAAGTGTGAGATTTTCTTCAGTGGTAATAAGAAATGAATGCTTAATTGCCATAAAAATAGTCTCAAGCTAAAAAGGCTTAATGGTCATGAAATGGAGTTCATTCTCTTAAATATTAAGTACATGACCGGCATGTTTTTATCAGATTTTGTGAGGACAGAAGTGGAGGAATAAGAGGTGTAGATGTTCAGAATTTGTATCAGCTTGCTCTGATTTTTAATACATATCAGAACTAGACTAGGCTGGTTTGATGGGTGCTTTGTTTGGAGCTATATAGTTTACTGTAAATGGTTGCAACAGCAATGGATGAAGGCAAATATATGCAGATAACTGGAAAAGTCTGTGGATAGAAAATCAAGCTATAATAAATATTATTAAATATATAAAAGCTGTTTTACTCCAAATGATGTGTTGTCTGGAATATCGTAAATACAGTGCCTTGTATTAAAGTTGTGTGATATTGATACAAGCTCAATGCATAGGAGCCCTGGGCAGGTGGTGTTTTAGGTTGTGACCATCTCTGCTCACTTTTTTTTTTTTTTTTGTTATTTTAATTTTCAAAGTTCATTACTCAACTAAGAAAAACACCTGTATCACACTGTAATGTACACTTTAATTCTTTGTTAGTAGGTTTGATTTCTATGTATAATTTGAATAAATTGTTACAGCTAACTTTGTCTGTTAAACATGCTTCTAAGTCTTAAAATAATTTTTAAATTAAGTTCTGTTTGCTTGCTATATTGTCTTTCTGTTTGCATTCGTTAAACTACTTTAAAGGAAATCCAAACTCTAAAGGTCTATAATGTTACCCAGTTTTCTGAACGGCATCCATTCCTCATGAAATTAGACAATGTGGGCTTCATTATAAGGCCAGTTCAAATCCAAGTTACACATCTGCTGTTTAATTTTTTGCATGGATTTAAAAGCATTTCATCAGTGAATTCCAACTAATTCCTTGGTTGCATCTCCAAACTCAGTTCAGCATTATTTACTCTTGTTCAGAGGCCAGTGGGAAAGGAAACTTTTCAGAGAACTGGGAAGTAGCCAGGAGCGTGTTTGCATTATCTGTTTCCTGGTGAGGAAAACACACTTCCTTGCTATGTCAGCTTGACCTCAAAGCATGATTTCATTCTGATTTCCTAATGCACAACCTTTAGCACTCCCTGCCTCTTATTTTTGATAACATTTTTGATTTTCACATATATATATTGTATCAGATGTCATAAATATTTAGGTTTCTGTTTGTTTGTAGGATGACATTTTAAGAACTCTCCTTTTAGAAAGGGGTTACAGAGTGAAACTAATATAAACACTTGATTGAGCTTATTTTCTGGAAACTTGTAAATCCAAACCCCACTTTGAAAGAAAATAAATCTGATTTGGTGAATTATTTTAAACTGAGCAGCCTTTGTTTACTAAGAAGCTGTGTGTTAGTATTTCATTTGAACACTACTCGGCTACATAACATAATATAGGCAACAAGTGTGTACAAATAATGAAGATTTCATACCCCTATCCTACTTGATACCACTCTTTATTATTTCTTTCACAGACAAGGTATACCACTGTACATTTTATCTTATTTTGCTCAGTGCAACAACCAGCACAAAGCATATCATTTTAGGTCCAATTATGTACAAATATCATCCCAGGAGGTTTTTAGGTGATGTGCATCATCAGATGGTCTGACAGAGAACAATCAAGACATCCCTCAGCGAAAATAAAAAAGAACAAAAAAAAAAAACAATGCTTGAGTTTATTGTCCTATTTGTCCACTCCACTCTCTTCTGGGGGGCTGGAACGCCTCTTGATTGCTGGGACAGTAGAAGATTGCAGAATGTTCCCTGTGATAATGTCTTCCATTATACTGTTAGGAACTCACAACAGAACACGGTCACAGTCCTGAAACTGCTGTTCATCTGAGATAGTATTCAATGGCAGCCGAGAACGCAGCAAAACCTCCACAGCCCAGAACTCCAGCTTTAAGACCAGCTAATGAAGACAGAAACAGCTTATTCATATAGTCCAGATAATAATATAACATTACCACACATCTAAATCCTTTCTGGTCTTTAAACTCAAGTTGAAAAATGACTTGCCTCTGAATCCAATAGCACCTCCTGTAACACAGCCACTATACACTGCATTTTTCCAGTCAGATTTCCCACGATGCTAGAAAAGAGAAATAAAACCATTCTTCAGATGGAGGATCAGAACTGAAAAATTTGCCACAGAAAAATCTTTGCAAAACATCCTATAAAGAATGGATGAGTAGAAAGACTGTGCAAATGCAGAACCACTAGATGGAGCCATTAAACCATATTAAACTCAATGACACTGGCAAAAGATGAGTAGTAAATTTAATTGTTTTAATTTTAATAAGTCGAACATTGTGCTTTAAACAGTTATACTATAGTATTTCATTCAGTCTACGTCCGTATATAAAATATGACTAGACTAAACACTGTGGCTGCTTCTCAATCAAATCAATGTTTCCTCGCTCCTCCATTCTCCAGCTCATGACCCAGGTATTTAAAAAAATCTAAATTCTCTAATTGCACTGTGAGGAACAAGGATTGAGGAAGCTTCCAGAGGAACTATAAATCAGCATATACAGGTAGAGATGTTTCCCATCAAAACACCTGATGTGCATATAAACTGTCTTTCATATAAACTTCCCTTCTATCATTGACACAATAATTATATTTGAACTCTGCAGTTTAAATAAACCATACAGCTCACATATTTCAAAAGGGCATCCATATTTGTAATGAATTTCACTTGAGTGCAGCTGATGAAGCTTTGAAGTGATGCTTGAGTGATCAAGAATATTCCAATATACAAATTCCATCCTAAGATGAAAGGAAATGAGGATACACAAATAAGAAATGAGAGGCATCCTGTAAAACAATAATCAATGGTAATTTAAATATGCATTGCGCTGTGGGAAGTAAAGTTTGATCAGCTATCCTCTACATACATAAAATAATTACACACAACATAGATTTACATTTACGAAAACAATTTGTGCTTATTTGACAAGAGGAAAAATTGGTGACAGGTGATCAACAGACAAAATAAGACAAAAGGCACTTACTGATTCTATGAGACACTCGGTGCATGAAAACATTGCACCCACAATAGCAAAGTTTTTAGCATATGACATTCCTCTCTGCCCCATGTCTCTGAGCACTTCTCTTGCTGTGGGGGTCCTTAGGGGGTCTTTGGGATCAAGCCCAACGTTGGAGTCAATACCGGCTGTGAAGACACCAAAAGCACCTCCCAACACAATCCCTGCAGGAGAGAGAAATACTGCATTAGAGCTGATGGTTATGAATTATATACACATTGATCATGGTAATATCTCCTCGTTACAAAACCAGCCCACACATGAATTATTAACAAATATTGTTGTGTATTATATGGTTTTGCATTACTCAATATTTTAGTATTAACTAGGATGTCTAATACTTGAATCTACTGTGTTCACTGATGAACTGTCAGACATGACAACACAGATTTGATCTGGTAACTTTACAACGAGTGTAGACTGTTTTAATGCATATGGCATGTAAACATATTAAATGACTGCTTGTCAGTGAATTACCTCCGACACATGCAATGAGTGATTTAAACGCGCAGCTCTCCATTCCCCTCTCGATCATCTTCTGCTCCTCTGTTTTCTGAGGACTCGGTAAAACACCCATAACAGTCGGATTCAGGTCTTTAATTGGCCTTTTGTCACCGATAAGGTGATCCAGAATAAGACTATACTGTAGTGGAACATTTTCCATAGCTGAAACAGTTGCCGACTGACCCGTAGTAACTGATATTGAAGCATCCGTGCTCTTTGCGGGCGCAGCCATGTTGAAAGCGTGTGGTTTAATGTCACACAGACGTTAAACAAGAACACATTCGTCAATTTCGTCAAAAGAAAAACGATTAAATTACAGAAATTGTCTTGGTTAGTTATTAAGTCCCGTAAATACTTATAATTGTATCGCATATAAAACTAAATTATAAGTATTTACAGGACTTCACGCCGCATTTATGTTGTACACATTTCTTATAATAATAATTGGTTCTGCAGATTCGACAGAAAGGGAGGTGACCTTTGCAGTGTCACTGCAGTTCACCTCATAGATATTATATATATATATATATATATATATATATATATAGTTTTTGTGTGTGTTCTGAATCTTAAAATTATTTACTTCTCTTACGATTATTAAAGACATTGAATATATTAACAGTATAATTATTTTCCTCTATCTTGAATAAACAAAGACAATAAAAACACTCTCTCAAACAGTTTAAATACAAATACAAAAACTATAAAATTGAATATAAAATGTTTTTTTTTATTATTATTTTTCTTGGTAAATAATAGAACTGCACCCACTACAATTCCCAGCGTGCCCCTCGTTCACTGCACCAAAGTGTCGCGCGCTGCCTCTAGCGGAGGACTGTGTTGGGCGCTCGAGCATCTTCAGCGGCGATCCTCGGGAACAGGTGAGTCGCGACCTCAATGTTTTTCTTGTTTTGGAGATTATATCGTCATGGTAGTGATTCCGTTTAATACATTTTATCACTTCAAGGAATCATTAATAGTCGTCGTTGGGACAAACACTGTACTTACCCGCACTTTTATCAGCGGATGTTGTCGTGTTGCGCGCGAGAGTGCGAGCTGCTGTTTTTAACGGTGACCGCTGACTGATGAGCTTTCGCACCGGCCCTTTTCTGTGATGAGGATAATGATTCAAAGATCACATATTCCTTTCATTTTATATTCATTATTCCGCGTGATGTCTTCGGTCAGCGGTGAGAGCCTGCAGTGCTTCTGAGACACCGGTCCCTGACAAGATTTGACACATTTCATTTATTTGAAAAAGTCTTTTAAGATTCTGCGTGTTTTTGAGCCGAACTGCCAACAAGAAACTGAACCGTGAAGTGCTGAAGTGTTACAATGGTTCAGACGTAACGTTAGGTAAATTAGTGTCACACAGCTATCTTAGTATCTATCTATCTATCTATCTATCTATCTATCTATCTATCTATCTATCTATCTATCTATCTATCTATCTATCTATCTATCAACTTTGCAGGAATATCTGTCACATCTTGATTTCGAAAACAGGTCTCGATCAACCGAACTATCAACAAAAAAACTTTTAAGCAAACACTTTTTGTGACACGCTTGAGTTATATAAACGCGTTATAAAGCGGTAAATAATGACTTGCTTGTGTTTTCTCGGCGATCCGTTGCTATGGCAACAGGCGAGTGTTTGCATGTTTAGGGCTAACAACTTTGTGGTGA
Source organism: Barbus barbus (assembly GCF_936440315.1). Lineage (NCBI taxonomy): Eukaryota > Metazoa > Chordata > Actinopteri > Cypriniformes > Cyprinidae > Barbus > Barbus barbus. The sequence continues at coordinate 17,751,198 of NC_136733.1, read as the reverse complement.
ATGTTTTGTTTCAGCACATCTGAAAGCTGTGTAAATTCATATGTTGAAAATGCATATAATTTATTTGTGCTGTGTTTAGTTGTGTGTTTTGGAGCACCTCCAGTCTTCTTAGCATTTGTTCTTGGTTAGAGTATTGTGCAGTGGTAGCAAAAGTTCTTGTTTTTACTCTGGGCGTCTGTGAGAAGTTTCTTTCTGAATTTTAATAGATCCCTAAATGCTTATTAAGTGCTCACACACATTATGATATGACCACAAAGCTACATTTTACATCTGATACATATTCTCAGTCAAAAACATTAAAACAGACTGAAAGGCATCAATATGGGATTGTAAAGCACCTGGTTTATGGTGCTGTCATGTGCGCATCTTACTGGCGTAACTGAATACTGTTTTCTAGCAATATTGATTAGTTTAGGGTTGTTCCTTATGGTTGAAACTATAAATGTAAATTGTGAGTTTTTTATCTCACAATTTGGATTCGGTTTCTCACAATTCAGTTTTTTTCTCATATAAACACAGAATTGTGAGATGTTAACTCACAGTTCTGAAAAAAGTCAGAATTGGGTGATAAAATCTTTTTTTTCTTGCAAAGCCAAGTTTATATCTCATAATTCTGCCCTTTTTCCTCTGAATCCTGACTTTTTTTCTTGGAATTCGGAAGCATTCCTTATGAAACATCTAATGATAACCAATGAAATATAGGGAGTGCTCTTTTGATCTGTGTATATTAGCACATTACCAAAAATTTGACATTAAAAAGCCTGTATTTTTAGGCTTTGTGTGTCAGATTAAAACAGCTTTGCAACCATAGAATTAAGATGAACTACAGATCCGCTTTTACAGAGGAAATGTTTAGACCTCTACTGCATCTTCATAGTAAGTAAGGCTTGGGCGTACTCAGTCCTCCAGTGTGATTACACAGTGTGATCACCACATCTAAGATGGCGCCGCAGATGGCAGCTACAGTGCTTTGCTCTTCAGTGTTTGTACTGTTTTTGTTTGTTTTTCCTGTTTTTTGTTTCTCAAACATGATCAGTTTTACCAGGGATGACCTGCTGAACATTTGGCAGAACACACCACAAAATCTATTACCGGATTTTGATTATTCAGACGTTTTGCTGGACATTGTAGTTGGCGGAGCCGTAGCTCTGGTCAAACGCTTCAGGACGCGCAGATGGGGGAAGCGAGCCGGCGCGCTCGTGAAGCTTCGTCAGTGCGGATTTAGAACGGCATTGCCTAGCATCCATCTGGCAAATCTCCACTCTACCCAACAAAACGGACAAACTCCTTCTGCTCTCCCGGACAAACAAGGATTTTTCTCTCAACTCTGCTGCTCTGTGTTTCACGGAAACCTGGCTGAATGGCAACATACCGGACAGCGTGCTACATCTGGCTAACTTCCAGCTGATCAGAGCAGATCGCACCAGAGACAGTAATATACTGGAACACTGTTACACAGCGATAAAGGACGCATATCACTCTGTCCCACGAGCAGCTTTAGGACTCTCTGATCACTGTTTGGTTCATCTCATACCGACCTACAGGCAGAAACTTAAATCTGCAAAACCTGTATTAAGAACTGTTAAAAGATGGACTAATGAAACAAAGCGGGATTTACAAGCCTGTTTCTCTCTCACTGACTGGACTGTTTTTGAAGCTACTGCCACCGATCTGGACAAGCTCACAGAGATTGTAGCATCTTATATCAGTTTCTGTGAGGACATGTACATTCCTACCAAGACTCATCTAACTTACTACAACAACGATAAACTATGGTTTACTGCAAAACTCAGACAGCTCCGTCAGGCCAAAGAAGATGCTTACAGAAAGGGGGATAAAGTCTTGTATAAACAGGCCAAATACACTGGAAAAGGAGATCAGAGTGGCAGAGAGGAATTATTCTGGCAAGCTAAGGAACAAATTATCTTCCAGTGATTCTGCTTCAGTGTGGAAAGGTATGAAAGATATCACCAGTTACAAGACACCATCCCCCAGCACTCTGGAGAATCAACAACTAGCAGACGATCTGAATGAGTTCTACTGCAGGTTTGAAAAAACACCCCACACCCGCCCTGAACACCTCTCCACACAACCATTCACACCTCCAGCAACCCCCCTCTCCCCCACACGTACAATTCAGATCAGTGAAGATGACGTACGCCAGATCTTCAGAAAGAACAAAAGAAGGAAAGCACCTGGTCCAGACGGTTATGTCACCAGCCTGCCTAAAATTCTGTGCTGACCAGCTGGCCCCCATCTTCACACAGGTCTTAAACAGATCACTGGAGCTGTGCGAAGTCCCCTCATGCTTCAAACGCTCCACCGTCATCCCCGTCCCAAAGAAATCCAAAATTACTGGACTTAATGACTACAGACCTGTGGCTCTAACATCTGTGGCCATGAAATCATTTGAAAGACTGGTTTTGGCTTATCTTAAGGACATCACTGGACCCTTATTGGACCCCCTGCAGTTTGCCTACAGAGCAAACAGGTCTGTGGATGATGCAGTCAACATGGGACTGCACTTCATACTGCAGCATCTGGACAGACCAGGGACTTATGTGAGTATCCTGTTCGTAGACTTCAGCCCCGCTTTTAACACCATCATCCCGGACACCCTTCAGAATAAACTGACACAGATCTCCGTCCTCGCCTCCGTCTGTCAGTGGATCACCAGCTTCCTGACAGACAGACAGCAGCTAATGAGGCTGGGAAAATTCTCATCCAGCACTGGAGCTCCTCAGGGCTGCGTTCTCTCCCCCACTGCTCTTCTTCCTCTACACCAGTGGTTCTCAAAGTGTGGGGTGCACGAGTACTGCAGGGGCGGGGGGTGCGCGGGCCATCAGCAGAAAAAGAAAAGAAATAAAACCGTAAACAGCCGAAGGACGTAACTTAGAATGGAAGATGGATCGGTTTGTGAAAGGGAAAAGAAAAGCCATAGATGAAGTTGCACAGACCCAGGCAGGTGCTGGTCATTCAAAAGCTAAATGCAGAAAATATGACGAGGCATATCTTGCTCTCGGCTTCACTCACCGTGTCTACACCGGACGCTATAGTTGTCGCATTGCGCCACAACAGTGTACACTACGTCATAAATAGAACAAGGCATCAGTTTACTGTCTGGGATTTGTCGTGTCGTGCCGCGCCACATCCAGTGTAAACGGTGTCTCTGATTAATGGGTTCTACTGTATTTGCTGCTTGCGTCCGGTGTAGATACGGTGTTAATTTCGTTGGTGAGAGGAATTTTTTTATAGGTTTAAAGGGGGGGCGCGACCAAAAAAGTTTGAGAACCACTGCTCTACACCAAGGACTGCACATCTAAAGACCCCTCTGTCAAGGTCCTTAAGTTTGCAGATGACACCACACTGATAGGCCTCATCCAGGACGGTGACGAGTCTGCTTACAGACAGGAGGTTAAGGAGCTGGCTGTCTGGTGCAGTCTTAAAGGGATCCCTGGGTATTAAGACTTGTATGGCTTAATATAACGTAAATGATGTCTCTTACTAAAATATGTAGTAGAAAACCCATTAAAGATTTATGTTATTTTAAAAAATCACATTGCTTTATACATATTTTGGACTATGGGGGGCGCCATTATTCTGATGACGTAAAATGGTTGCACTCGGTGAGCTACTGCCACTACCTGTTGCTATTTTTACCACAACACATCTCGGAATAGACAACTCGGAAAATAAAATACTGATATGATGACCACAGCTGCTGAAAGAGCTTACAGGAAGCGATGGATATAAGTATAGGTTTAAACCAAATGCTGTACCATCGATTTTTCCCCATGGAGTCTAAACACCCCAGATATGGAGGGAAATGAGCACTGAGAAACTCCTCTAGCGGCCGCGCTTCATGATTAGCATCGGCATGTTTACATCGTAACAGATGGCATCTAACGTTTCTTGTTTCAGCCGTTTGTAAGCTCTTTCAGTAGCTGAGGTCTACTAAAAGGCTCAAAGGCATCAGGGCTAAAGTGGAGAGAAAAAAGAAGCAGGTTTTTAGGAAGTTTTATTCGTCCACAGTAGGGATGTCAATTTTCGTTCATTTCCACAAATCGATCGTCGTTTAAATTAACGATCAATTAATCGATAAATTGTTAACCTTGATACTGCATAATGCGTCTAATGCAGTAACATATAGCCACCGGCATGACAGGATGTGCAAATGCCACTCAATGCTAGCTTCCTCACCCGAATGAAAAGGGTTTTTAGTAGCGATGGATTGATCCGATACTCAGGATCGGTATCGGCTCCGATACGGTCATTTTCTGCAGATCGGGTATCAGAAGAGATCGATCCAAATCCGATGTTGTGCGTAGGCTATACTTTTCTATACTTTTATATATACTTTTATTGTTGAACCACACGAAAGTTCACAAAACATTATAAAGCACCATAAAGTTTTCGTACACTATATTTCAAGTGTTCTGAAGCTGTTCCATTGTTTAATCTGAGGTACAGATGAATATTTAAGTCGTTAAATTCAAGTTTAGGTAAACTCTTCTCTCCACTGCGTCTGTCTGTCATCCTTCATTCAGCATTCAAACTGCGTGCCACGGTCGGTTACTACAGTCAAACTCTCTTCAAGAGTGCACCGTAACTGAGGTTTAAAACTGTTAAAAGAAAAGGATCAATAAACTAACGCACAGATTTTATACATTATGCATCAATATCTTTTCCCCCTAGTACTTTGAACTTTTCTGTGCGGACTCGGAGGGCTGCGCAGCCTGCGCGCTGTGACTCCGTGTTGCTTCAAGCGCATTATTCTGCGCACGGGATGCGCATACACGCTTTGTGCCGCTCTGTATTGGAGCCTTTCGTTTTATAATACGTTTGCGTAATGAAAGATTATTAATAGTCTTTTTTGTTCTGTCCTATCTATCATATGTTGCTGCCTTCATTACAGAGCTATAGATTTAAAAGACATGTATTTTAATTTATAGTATATATTTATATATAAATGTATTTGCTTGTTTTTTCATTAATGTATTTTACAACAATAAAAAGAGCAATGTGTATGTCACGGTCTGGTTTCCATTTAGTTCCGTTTTGCCCTTATTTGGTTTTGTCTCCGGTTGTCCTCTTTAGTTCCTGTCCTAGTTTAGTCAATCGTTCATCCTCATCACCTGTGTTATATTAATTACTTGTTTGCTTCTTTGTTCCCTGTTCTTTATCAGTCCTGAGTTTTCCCCAGTCTTTTGTCTGATCTTAAGTTTGCAAATGGTATATTGTATGTTGAAGCTAAATAAAAATACTCCTTTTCGTCTATTCCTCGTTGTGCGCTCCTTACTACAACCACGTACCTTAACAGTTTACCAGATTTAGTCCTACACTTATTCGCTTTTAAAAATACTTAAAAATGTTTCACTAGGTTTGATAAAACTAGAGTATCTTTTGTCATAGATTATGATTATATATTTTTTCATTTGTTATTTTTCATTAAAATTAAGTCATCTATATGTAGTAGATTGTGTTTAACACACAAAAGAGTGAAAATCAGGTCAACACAGAAGAATAGAAATTCTACATCTATTTAAAAAAAAAAACTGTGCTGGTATCAGATTGGATCGGTATCGGCAGATTTTTTGGTATCGGATCGGATCGGTTCTGAAAAAATGGTATCGTTGCATCCCTAGTTTTTAGTCTAAATAAAAGGCTAGTTGCAGGATCGTAAAATGAAAGGATGTGATTATGATCATTTTATAAAATGATGAGAGCGCGCCTTAGTTACACACGGGATCATTGTACGTTGTGGGCTGTTTCATATTCTGTCACGGAGACCGCTGAATGCGCCTTTTTAAATGGTTTCATGGTGCTCGTTGTTTTATTTTAAAACATTGTCGCAATGTTTGCAATTGACATTATCGGGATTTAAAATAAAATGATCCCAAACCCAAGTACGGCACGTGGGGCTGTGACGTGCTGTCAGTGATCCGTTTCCAAATTGCAATGGCAAAACACGCTGTTACCCATTTGAAACATTTTAATGCGAGTATTATGACACAAGTGAGGTACAAAGCTTTGTTAATAAGAGAAATAATTGGTTAGCAGGCAAATGTTAAATCGCGACTATGCTTTTGGATTCATGCCGTTCGAGCGCATACATTTAAATCAAGCCATATGCGGCTGTTTTGCCAGATGGTCACAAATTTAATATTTTTTTATTGTTTCTTTTCCCAAATCCTCACTGTCTCACCCTCTAGATTCGCAGATTTATTTAGTTGTTTTAATCACATCTCTTACTGTGGTAAACATGTGGGGGGAAATGAAAGATTTCATGAAAATTAAACCGCTTTTATCGATATAGATTTTATCGATTACATCGCTTATCGACAATTAATCGATCGTCAATTAATCGTTGACATCCCTAGTCCACAGGCATCTTCCCATTCTTTTCTCCTCTTCTTATCGCTAGGAAAGCAGTGAAGTCGTGGTCTTACATTGCTTCTCTTGTTGCCCTTTGCCTGAAAATTACAACCAAAAGCCACACAATGTGGTATCGTATCAGTATTTTATTTTCCGAGCTGTGTATTCTGAGTTGTGTTGCGGTAAAAATCGCCAGTAGCTCACCAAGTGCAACCATTTGACATCACCGATGCAGAATGTACCGTGCACATAAAATAATGGCGCCCCCCATAGTCCAAAAGCGATGTAGATTTTTTTAAAATAACATACATTTTCATGGGTTTTCTACTACATATTTAAATAAGAGACATCATTTACGTAATATTAAACTATACATGTCTTAATACCCGGGGATCCCTTTAACAACCTGGAGCTTAAAACGCTCAAAACTGTGAAGATGATCGTGGACTTCAGGAGAAACCCCCCTGCTCTCCCCCCACTCACCATCATGAACAGCACTGTGACTGCAGTGGAGTCATTCAGATTCCTGGGCACCACAATTTCTCAGGACCTGAAGTGGGACAGTCACATTGAGTCCATTGTGAAAAAGGCCCAGCAGAGGTTGTATTTCCTTCGCCAGCTGAGGACGTTCAACCTGCCACAGGACCATCATTGAATCCATCCTCTGCACTTCAATAACTGTCTGGTTCAGCTCAGCTACTAAATCTGACCTCAGAAGACTACAGAGGGTAGTCCGGACAGCTGAACGAATCATTGGTACAACCCTCCCCACTCTCCAAGAACTGTACTTATCCAGAGTGAGCAAAAGGGCTGGCAAAATCAAAATATGGCAAAATATGTGTAAACATACCTGGCCAATAAAGCTCATTCTGATCTGATTCTGATCTGATACTGATGGAGAAAAAAAACAGCGGAAAGCAAATTATTTTTTATTCGAAAACTTTCGTCTTCTTTCACCAACCAAAATAAAGTTAAAACAGCCAAAGTAAAACTTCCCTAAATCACCCAGTGTCTAGCTATTTGTAGGTAACTACACCCTCAAGTTTTTTCTGGTTAAACCATCAAAGGAAATAGCAAGTGTGTCTCTGGGATAGACAGCTAAGCTCTCTAGAACACACTGTCCTAGATAGAGATCTCTGCATTTCTATGAATCCATATTGCTGCAGTCTGATCATAATAAAACCCTACTGTCTCAAAAGATAAGTGTTAAATATCTTTTGTTTTTATAATGTAGAGTGTTTGTGTGAAATGCTGGAATTTGCAAGGTCATACCAGTGGTTAAGACAACTTTAAACTGTTAATCCATGTGTAATTGAGGAGTTTTGAATAGTCACATACGGTTCAAGGACCTTGACTGGTTCTTCAGGTAAAGTAAATTATCTTTGATAATTTGAGGAAGCAATGACATTATACAGCCCAGCTTCCTAGTCACATCATCCTCTGGGCTCTAACAAAAGCATGCACACAGATCAAATGAAGTCACTATAAATAGTATTTGGCCTCTGGAAAAAGAAGGTCAGTGCTACCAGAGGAATTCAGGAGGCAGATGAACGCTTTACATATTTTAATGTAAAGATAAATGATCAGACAAATAAGTCCAGCTACAGTCCTTTCATAAAATCCTTTGGTGTAAGCCCATCCATGGTTCAGGCCTTGTGGTAGGCTGGCAGATCCTGCCTGAAGATGAAGGCAGGGTGAAGCCAACCCCCGACTGAGGAAGGGGCCAATCTGGTGGTGGTGGTAGAGAGGATGGAGGGGAACTTCGGCTACATCACCTGAACAGCAAATGAGACTGTAAGGTCAGACCGAATGACATGGCGTTTGGGTCTTCCTGGTAGAACCTTTGCTGAAGCTTTCACTTCCAGCCATATTAGACATTCAGGAGTGGATCGCTCTCAAAGGCTGTAGCAGTGTGTGTGTGTGTGTGTGACTGTGTCTGTGATAGATGAGAATATGGGATTAGTGGCTTGACTTAGTTCACCCGAAATGAAAATTGTCATCAGTTACTCACCCTCATGTTGTTGAAAACCTGTAGAGGGAATTTTAAATCTTCATTATTCAAAAACATTTAGGCACTAGGGTAAATAATAATGAGATAATGTAAATGTATGATTTGGTTCTGCTCTAAAAAGTGATCAGTGTACCAATAGTTCTTATGTAGCTAGTGTGGTTTCATGAGTGTGTGTAAAGGAAAGCCTAATTACATGCAGAGGGGATGTAGCTTACACAGCAGATCAACATCCCACATCCCACCACAACACCACATTATTTCCACGCTCTGCTCTAATCAATGGGACTATAAGAAGAGAACTGATTCAGTGGAGTTATTTTAGTAAATGGGATGCTTGGCATTTTTCTGCTGTCAATTCTGAGCCCGAAAAGAGTGGTAACGGAAGTTTGCCATGAGATGATTCATGAATGTGAATCTCACCTGAATGCAAAGGAAGGTGGAGTAACCCCAATGATACAGCCAATGACTCAACCTATTATACTAAAAAGAGGATAAATTCAATGTAAGAGTTAATCTGTCATTATGTCGGTTTCAAATCTTCTTATCTGTCATATTATTAGGGCGGCACAATTAATTGGAAAAATAATGGCTGCACAAACTCACTCAATCAATACACATTGTTTAGATTTAGCATTTCTTATTTCATTAGCTATTATTTGAAAAAAACTCAAATGCTTTTTTGTTGAAGTCCACAACAATATTTACAATTTTCAGAGAGTTCAAATAAATGTTCATGTTATATTTTGGTTGCATTTATGTGGTTGTGTAAAATAGGCACATAATAATATTGTAATAATGAAACAGTATATTGATCATACATTGTGTACATGCCCACAAAAAAGTATCTGAATTCTGTTACTGTAATCAAAATTAATTATCACAATAGGCCTATGTGATATTGTATATATTATTCATAGTCAAACAGCCCTAAATTCTAATTCTTTTCACTGAGCTCATCACAGTATATTCAAGGTTTGCCTTCTTTATGAAGTATACATTTGATGCTGCCAAAACAAGGTGGATTAGTAGGCAGCATAATTACGATGCCAATCTTTTGGAAGAACCTTTGCATCAGATGAGGCCTGAAAATGTTGTCTCCATAGGGAGCTCACTAGATTTTGGAACGCAGTTATAGTGTGTGCGTGGTGTAAGGACTGATGTGTAATATACTAGTCATTTGGATCTGCAACATGTTATCTGTCACTGCTGATTAAATGCTTGGCAACATCAGACATGTGTAGTTGTCAGGGAAACTACATGCGACACGTGTAACCAATACCTGTTAATGACATCAGGGCACTACGCACAGTATGCCTGAAGTCAAACAAATCAACCATAGATCAACCTGTCAGGTCTGAAGAGCATACTTACTCAATATACATGTTTTGCTGTGTTAGGCAATATAATTTATAATACATTTAGTTAATGGTGAGAGCACACAAACAGAGAGAACTGATCTGATTAGCTGTGTTCTGTGATCGACTGTGTCACATCACACCCCATTTCATTGTCACACAGAAATTATTTGTCTCTGGAATCTTTATCAGCGTCACACCTGCTTGTAACATAGTGTTAGCCTATGAAAACCAGGGAAGCCTGTTTTGAATTTGGACCAAGAAACTCACATAATTCATGACCTGTTTACAGACAGTCATATCCAGGCTTCCTCCTCTGATCGTGTTTTTCCTCTCTCTCTTGTTCTGTGGCTGATGTTTGGTTTGTGGGTGGATTAGTTTAGCAGTACTCGGGAGGACTGAGGGCTGTGACTATAATTGTAGACACAAAGACAGCAGGGTGAAAGGACATGCTCCAGTTTACCTCGGTCTCTGGATGTGTGAAACCTTAGATGTTCATCCAAAGGTATTTGAATAGTCTCTCCTCGATTATGATTTCTTTAAAACATTTCGTTAGACTCCACTTCCCACGTGGTGATCATGACGTGAACGCTCCTGATGCTTTCACTGATACTTTGCTGTGCATGCTTTGCATTTCTTCAAGCACGCAAGTACACACCCTTTGTCTGTCACTGACAATGATCGTAGCACCAGCCTCTTCTGTGTTCTGAGTTGGCAGATGGAGGTGTGTTTTCAGTGTCTCTGACGCTGCTCATTCATTTTGCCGGCTGTTCTGCTTTCAGGGAAATAATAATCCTTCCACACTACAGAGGAGTTTGGGATAAAGGTAACTGACCCTATTAGTGAATTTGTTTTGTGAACATGTTTGAGGATGGTGATTAGCATAATGACGGACTGTGTTGTAGTTCAATGAAGCCTGTTGCATTTTGACTTAAGGAAACGCAAGTGTAGCTTTTTGAAGAACAGACTGATTTGTCCCAAAGCTGAATATCTGGAAGTGCAGTTGAAATGCGTTTGGCGGGTCTACATTCAGACGACAGGAATGTGTGGAGGAAATGGACTGCATATTTGCTGTGTAAATCTCAGTCAGCCTGGGTAACTACGTGGAATTCTGTCGCCACATCGGATAGTGAAATGGCATAATTGATTGCTGATTGCTGTATTGAATAAAACCCCCAAAATTGTCTTTTAAATGCATTTTTATATCTTAATAGTTTTCTTTTTATGTTCAGTCATGAGGACATGAAGCCTCTAGGATCAGGATTGCCCTTTAATCAGCTGAGGTTAAGATGATATTTAAAAGTTCAAGTTAGACATGTGCTGGGATTCGGTAATGCGATATATCACGGTAATGAATATGCCCTATATTGTTATCTTGGGCACTTAAAAATACAGAGAATAATTATTCATTACAAATTATTCAGAATTTTGAATGCAATTTAAGAATACTTTTCCCATCAACTGGTCACAATGCACAACATTGCTGTACAGGGCTCGCAAAATTTCTAAATCCCTGGTAGCCCTTCGGGCAGGTGCTCATCAGATTTTGGTAGCTCAAACATTAATTTAACTAGCCCAAATAAAATAAAGACCATAAATGTCAATCAAAAACATTTTCAATACACAAATATCAAGGAAAGAGTTTTATTTTACTATTTACAAGGTATCTGCAGAATTCTTAAAAATCTATTTAAGGCAATTTGAAAAATTATTTCTTATACCATTTAACGTATTTAAAACTGTCTAAGGCCTTAAAAACTCTTCAATTTAGTTGTATCAAATTTAAGGACCCATGGGAGCAATGTTGAACTTTAATGAGGAAGAACAAACTTTTCCAACAAAGGTTATTTTAAGACTGGACGATGAAACTCAAGAAACTAAAGGCTTATATAGACAGAGACTAATGAGCAAACGAGATGAACACAGGTGAGAATACTTAATGATGATAGACTAATAATGAACTAATTACAGGAAACACCAAATATGGTCAAAACAGAACTGAAAGGAAACCGACACGTGACAGTATCTATTTGATAAAAAATACTGAATATTATTTCACAAAATAATATTGTGAAATTTCAAATAAATGTTTTCTATTTTAATATACTTTAAAATTTAATTAATTCCTGTGAAGCAAAGCAGTATTTTCAGTGTCACATGATCCTTTAGAAGTCATTCTAATATGCTGATTTTTAATCAATGTTGGAAACGGTTGTACTGCTTTTTTATTTTTTTATTATACTGTATTTTTTGGGACCTGTGATATTTAAAAAAAAAAAAAAAAGTTAAAAAGAACAGTGTTTAGTCAAAATAGAGATTTTGTGTTATAATATAAACTATTCAAAAGTTTGGGGTCAGAAATTTTTTTCTTTCTTTTTTAAAGATACTTTAAAAAAGTTTAAAGAGAGTAAAATAAACTTTATTCAGCAAGGATGTGTTAAATGGATAAAATTGATAGTAAAGACTTCTATTGTTAGAAAATATTTCTATTTTGAATAAATGCTGTTCTTTTAAACGTTTTATTAATCAAAGAATCAAAGAAAAAAGTAACACAGGTTCCAAAGAAAATATGAAGCAGCACAACAGTTTCAACACGGATAATAAATTAGTATATTAGAATGATTTCTGAAGGATCATGGGACACTGAAGACTGGAGTAATGATGCTGAAAATACAGCTTTGATCACAGGAATAAATGCTATTTTAAAGTATTGGTATTAAAATAGGAAACCAATATTAGAAATTCCAATAATATTTCACTATATCACTGTTTTTTTCTGTATTTTTGAAATGAATACAGCCTTGATGAGCTCTTTCTATGAAACCTGTTAACTGCATTCACCGGCTCTAACTCTGTCATGACATCAGCTCTATAGCGGTTTGCCCGAGCGTTGCTATTCTCTCCCTTTTACTGGCGGCATTTAATCAAATGGCTTCCCAACTCAAATGTTTCGCGAGGCACATTATTTCTTCTGCGCAATTAAGGTAGCCCGTCGGGCAAGGCAGTGATACATTTTGGTAGCCCGACTGGAAAACACAATAGCCCCGGGACGTTGGGCTAGCGATTTTGCGAGCCCTGCTGTATGCTGCGTCAATGGCCCTGTCCCAAATGGCACCCTAAACCCTCGCGGTCTTCCTCTAAGTCTGTACTTTTGTGACGTAATGCCGCTTTGACTGTCGGGTAGAAGTCTGCTGCGGAACTCGCCCCGGTGCGGGCTCAGCAGAAGTGCGTATCAAGGGCGCACAGCAGCCGCAAAGGGGGCGCCCACGAACACCCTTTTGAACGCTAAAATGACAAATGGGACACCCTACTTGGACTTATTGGAAACGCGCAAGCGGCGGCCATTGTAAGTCCGCAAGACCGAAAGTGCACATGAAGTGTTCCATTTTGGACAGGGCCAAAGATGCGTGTGCACTCTGATGTAACCAAGCACGGATGCGAAGCTCTGGATGAAAGCACACTTTCACTCTCTGACAGCAGATGGCGCTGAATAGCAGAAATGCAGGCGTTACTCCGGAAACACCGCAAACAAAGCAGCTGCGCTACTTTCCAGTGTTTCCCCTAGGTTTTTGGCTTTGGGGTGGATTACGTTTTTTTCTGGACTCCTTTTTATTCCTTTTTTAGTCTCGATTTCTGCTGCGACATTCAGGTGGTAGGGTCAGAATTTAGCATAACGAACATGAAAGGATTCATGTTATGGATTCATGGATTCATCCAGCCTTGTCTCAATGGTTCAGGCTGGTGGTGGTGGTGGTGTAATGATGTGGGGGATATTTTCTTGGCACACTTTGGGCACCTTAGTACCAATTGAGCATCGTTTAAACGCCACAGCCTACCTGAGTATTGTTGCTGACCATGTCCATCCCTTTATGACTACAGTGTACCCATCTTCTGATGGCTACTTCCAGCAGGATAATGCACCATGTCACAAAGCTCAAATCATCTCAGACTGGTTTCTTGAACATGACAATGAGTTCACTTTACTCAAATACATAATAAAGTGGCCAGTGAGTGTATATCGTCTGCGTCTATTATTGAGTATTTTGCAAAAACCATTTAAAACACCCCTACAGAGCACACACTTACATTACGTGAAGTCTAACTTTAGACTAGTGCGCATTTAGAGTGTGTTCTTTCACTGCATGATTCATTCTATTACAATACATTTACAATGATCACAAAATTCAAGACATGTGGAAAGAAAATGCATATTTATACTAGAGATGCAACGATTGCAATTTTCTTGGCCGATACCGATTTCAAACTAATTAATGCAAGAACAATTCAAGGTGAATGTGCAACCTGCGTACTCTTCCTCGGGCCGGATGAAGATGATTGGCGGGCCGCCAGTTGAATAGCCCTGTTCTAGACCCCAAATATAAGACGACTGCATTTTTTCAGATGTATTTCCAAGAAAAAAAACATTGTCTTATATTCGGGTCAATACGGTAAATTTTAATATCGTGATAATACTGTGTACCGTGTTAAAAGCATTAGCAATTAATCGCAACATGAAAACGTGATACCGGCATATCCCTAGTTCATGCATGAATCTGACAAGCAGGAAGTATCCAAATATATTTTAAATTAAATATATCTTAAATTAAAAAACAGAAATTTGTTAAAAAGTTGTTGTTGTGTGATGTGTATTTCTTAGTCAATGAACAGCCACAACAGCTGGTTAACAAGTGTGTGGCTTCAAACAATCAACTCCAAAATTCCTATCTCAAAAAATTAGCATATTTCATCCGACCAATAAAAGAAAAGTGTTTTTAATACAAAAAAAGTCAACCTTCAAATAATTATGTTCAGTTATGCACTCAATACTTGGTCGGGAATCCTTTTGCAGAAATGACTGCTTCAATGCGGCGTGGCATGGAGGCAATCAGCCTGTGGCACTGCTGAGGTGTTATGGAGGCCCAGGATGCTTCGATAGCGGCCTTAAGCTCATCCAGAGTGTTGGGTCTTGCGTCTCTCAACTTTCTCTTCACAATATCCCACAGATTCTCTATGGGGTTCAGGTCAGGAGAGTTGGCAGGCCAATTGAGCACAGTAATACCATGGTCAGTAAACCATTTACCAGTGGTTTTGGCACTGTGAGCAGGTGCCAGGTCGTGCTGAAAAATGAAATCTTCATCTCCATAAAGCTTTTCAGCAGATGGAAGCATGAAGTGCTCCAAAATCTCCTGATAGCTAGCTGCATTGACCCTGCCCTTGATAAAACACAGTGGACCAACACCAGCATCACTGACTGTGGGTACTTGACACTGGACTTCAGGCATTTTGGCATTTCCCTCTCCCCAGTCTTCCTCCAGACTCTGGCACCTTGATTTCCGAATGACATGCAAAATTAGCTTTCATCCGAAAAAAGTACTTTGGACCACTGAGCAACAGTCCAGTGCTGCTTCTCTGTAGCCCAGGTCAGGCGCTTCTGCCGCTGTTTCTGGTTCAAAAGTGGCTTGACCTGGGGAATGCGGCACCTGTAGCCCATTTCCTGCACACGCCTGTACACGGTGGCTCTGGATGTTTCTACTCCAGACTCAGTCCACTGCTTCCGCAGGTCCCCCAAGGTCTGGAATCGGTCCTTCTCCACAATCTTCCTCAGGGTCCGGTCACCTCTTCTCGTTGTGCTGCGTTTTCTGCCACACTTTTTCCTTCCCACAGACTTC
The DNA here is from genome assembly GCF_936440315.1 of Barbus barbus. Classification (NCBI taxonomy): domain Eukaryota; kingdom Metazoa; phylum Chordata; class Actinopteri; order Cypriniformes; family Cyprinidae; genus Barbus; species Barbus barbus. Next base: position 17,735,788 of record NC_136733.1, on the reverse strand, counting down.
CCACTGAGGTGCCTTGATACAGCACTCTGGGAACAGCCTATTCGTTCAGAAATGTCTTTCTGTGTCTTACCCTCTTGCTTGAGGGTGTCAATGATGGCCTTCTGGACAGCAGTCAGGTCGGCAGTCTTACCCATGATTGCGGTTTTGAGTAATGAACCAGGCTGGGAGTTTTTAAAAGCCTCAGGAATCTTTTGCATGTGTTTAGAGTTAATTAGTTGATTCAGATGATTAGGTTAATAGCTCGTTTAGAGAACCTTTTCATGATATGCTAATTTTTTGAGATAGGAATTTTGGGTTTTCATGAGCTGTATGCCAAAATCATCAATATTAAAACAATAAAAGGCTTGAACTACTTCAGTTGTGTTGTAATGAATCTAAAATATATGAAAGTCTAATGTTTATCAGTACATTACAGAAAATAATGAACTTTATCACAATATGCTAATTTTTTGAGAAGGACCTGTATATACTGAAAATTAGGGGTCGACCGATATGTGTTTTTCAGGGCCGATGCCGATACCGATTATTACAGACCAAGTAGACCGATAACCGATATATTGAACCGATATATATGTCTGGTGTAAAAATGAAAATGAATGTCAAAATTAAGAATAACAAGGGCTCTGACAAAAGTGGCCTTCCCTAGTGTTGGTTGCACTTCTTACTCTTGTATTCCCCCATGCATCCATCTACAATAAGGGTAATATATAAAGAGAGAGTTAAAAGTGGGGCCATGCTTCATGATTAAGCCATGTATGCTTCATGATTAAGCCTATGAATACTAAATACTAAAGCTAAACTGCTTGGGGAAATGTAAGTATTTGGCTTCAATAATTTACATGTTAGAAATGTATGTGTAATAGCATAACCTCTCATAATTCTTCATTAATTATTTTCGGTTGACTAAATCATAACCTACAAGAGGTGACTATTCAATTCATCATCTAATGCACATCAGTTGATTAATTTAAAAAGCGCAATGTATATAATAAGTGTAAATAATTTAATTGTCTTCATAGCTCCATTGTAGAAGTTGCGAAGAAGACCGCAACTATTTTAATAAAACTATAACACTAATAGCCTGTTATAGGCTCACTTGGTTCAATAGCCTATTGAAATGTCCCAATTTCCATCATCCTAATCTTGGCCTATGTGACAGTAACTTAATCTTGGCCTATGTGACAGTATCTTAGTCTTGGCCTATGTGACAGTAATTTCCATTACTTTTCATTTACAGAGCAGTGCAAATGAAGGCATAAAACATTAATTTAATTTATCTTTTAATCAAATGGGAGTTAAAATCTATTTTTTGGCAAACAAATGTGTTTACTATTAAAATTAAAACATGTAAGAAATAGCGTATTGTGTGATTGTTCTTTTAAACAAAAGTTGTAATAATTGTAGTAGCATTAGTAAATAAACCGAACTTTTATTTTGACGGGTTGCCATGAGGACCTCTTAAGTTTCTGTAGCCTATTTATGATATGACGATCGTTTTACTCAAACGAAACAGTCAAATGCTCATGAAATAACTCTCAGAGCAGTTCTGGGGATGATGTTCATATATTTATGTCCTCATTTAGTGACATGGCAGATGCGGAAAACACCGCGAGCGTCGCGCACTTCAGTGTGTGTGTGTGTGTGTGTGTCAAAACCGCGCGTCACATATACAGAGACACGCCGAACATGCAGAATTCATATTTAAATAGTCTTTTTGCAGCTTAATGTTTACAGATCGTCCATATCATGAGTCGATTTAAGTGTACTGACCTACTTTTGATTAATTCATCCAAACTTTGACAAATTCCGTGACTCCGCGTTATACAGTAAATGCTATTTATATGACTGGATTCCGCGATTCCCCCTGCGTTTCCCCCATCTGGGAAACCATAAATAGATAATATTGAGGTTTTTACAACTACACAATCCAAGTGTAGTGGATTGTAATTTATGGCAACTTGTGCAAGGTCTGCTGCTGCCTTTGAGAGAGAACTGATGCGTGATGAAGCAGCACCAGTTAGCAAGCGCTTTCGGTGTGAGAGTGCCTTTAGTCTTCCACGTTGATTGGTCGGACAACTGACTCTCAACAAATCAGATGCGTGGTGGGCAGAGACTGCTCTAGGCCACAGAGTGGTGAGTTCCAACAGGCTGCATCAGAGCCAAATAGCGCGTTTCAAAAATAAATAATTTTATCGGCACATCGGTTTTGAAAATGACCGATACCGATTATCATAAAAATGCTTAATATCGGTGCCAATAATCGGCCAGGCCGATAATCGGTCGACCCCTACTGAGAATATTTCTTAATTTTGCATTTGCATACATTATAAGTGGGATTTAAATGTCCATATATTATGCCTGTGAATCCTCCTGACTTCAGTCTGCGTATAGGTCAGATGAGGTTAGTGTTTCAGAAGTAAGAATCTCTAGTGTGAGCAGTGGAGTGTTTACTCATCCAGTGCTTTGACACCACGCATACAGGAAGCTGTGCTCCATAGGGACTGCAGATCTCTGAGAAAGATGAACTCTGCTGTGAATACTGCATGAGCAGTTTGACATAGTTCATCTCTTTTTATTCCCTCTCTTCTTTTATCTGTTCTCATCCTTTTTGAATAGATTTTCATATATTGATTATCTCTCAGAGATTAATGTATTTTTCATTGAATGGAAAACTTTTCTGTTAATACGTAATGTTTTATATGACACTATAATAAGAAAATGTTGGTAGTATTATCCTTGAGCATACTCCTTTTCATACTCCTTCCTTGCGCCTAGTTTGTGATATTCAGCTGAATGTTTTATTAATAAACCTTTGCCCCTTCATTATTCTGAGCTTCCTGGGCCTGAGATTCAGCATGTGCATTGGACACAATTTTAATAATTTCTGCAAATACATTTTCACACAAATGTGTTTGCTAGCCAGGGTTGACAATATTAATTTCTCGTTTTAATCGATCCTTATTTTGATGAACCAATATAATTTCTTTTAATCTGTGCTGTAGGGTTATCATGGATAAACTGATCAGCTCTTCCTCTTTCAGTATATTAACGGCCGCCCAAGTATATTTGGTAACACATTTTTGTTTTTATTATTATCTCTTACATTTTGTTTTCATCCACCCGAGATAATGAACCGATCCGTGATCGATTATCTAGTGGAAAATCTCCCCTCGCCCTGCGCGTTTCGTACTGCTCGTTCTGTGTGCTCAAGAACTGTCGACACTCCCACAGACAATCTCCAGTGTTTCTCATACGTTGATTTATTTGTGGCGGGCCGCAACAATATCCACCGCCCTCTGCCATCAGCTCCCGCATCTCACACACACAAGTGTGAATTTAGCACAATATTTAGCAACTTTCAGACCCTTTTGGCGGCTTTTTCCCCATAACAGGTACATACTGACAAACCTAGCGACTTTTTTGAAAAAACCTTAGCTAACGTTCAGTTGGAAGATATCTTCAGTACTGCCCCGTGAGCACGAGGTCTGACTTTCCCGGCGCACTGTCGCCTCTCTTGGCGTCTGTTCTGTGCAGTGAGTGGCAGAAAAACAGCACTTTCAGTTGGCCGTAATGCAGCAGGCTACAAAACAGCATTTCCAAGCACCTGTCGCTCACTGACTGTTTGGACTTTTAAATATGAACATAATTCGTCTGTTAACATGCTCATAGTTTGTTACTCAGATGCAGGCAATGCGCTGAATGAGACAAAACCGTAATATAGCCAAAACCACCGCATATAGTCGCTTTTTAGAGTAAGTTAGATGTATATTGATTTTATCAGACGATGTCGTGATTATAAATCAGGATTTAAGGAGTATAGTGAGAGTGATTCCTGGTTAACATGTAGGTCTAGTATTAATGGGTCGTGTTTACTATTTATACTTGTTTTTTGTATGACAACAGAAAGTATAATGTGAGCTTTATTGGGCATTCAGTTGTATTACAGTATGTGACCTACTGACATTTTATAGAGTAGAACAGATCTGAAGTGCCAAAACTCGTCTGAACGCAAACTTTGCGCAATGATGTCATAAATATGCAAATTAATACGTGATGTCACCTGCCGCCACAAGTCTCACAAAATCCTGTGGGAAACACTGTAGGCATGGGAGGATAACCGGTTTCAAGGTATACCGCGGTTTGGAAAAGTCACGGTTTCAAAACCACTAAAATTTTCCGTGGTATTTTTTTACGTTTTGTCAAAGATGGAAAGTACAGGACTCCCTCAGTTGTGTGCAGCGAAGAGCGTAAGGCAGTGGTTCTCAACCCGCGGCCCAAATGCGGCCCACCATGCTGAATGTTACAGTCTATGTGCTGAACACAATTAAAAAATAACTTTCAGTTTTATAATTCATTTTAGTTTTTAAATTAATTAAAAAATGTACTAAACATATATAAGCTATAATATTTTTGTTATGTAAAATTATTTTGTTTTTCATATATTATTTTCAGACATGAGCAGATCTATGTACTCACGTAGGCTAATTAATGTTACGCATTTAACGAACACTTACAAGCGCGCACTTTGGCAGAATTCAATTCAAATAGTCATCATCAGCCATTAGTTGTAAAATTAAAACTGTAAAATTGAGCATCAGAATGGACAGATTTGTTAAGGGAGAAAACGAAATGTGGAAAATGCCAGTGAAGGAACGCATTCAAACAAGAATAGTCGCAGATCAGCAGTGTAGAGAGTGCTGGACTTTCGGCATCAACTTTCGGTTTGCCCTGCCACTCACTTGAAGATGTTCAGGCAAAAAGAAACACCTATAGGCTACTATGCAGCAATCATCCTTAATTACAGAAATGTGGCAAAACATCTCTGGAGAGAACCTCAGATTATTAAATTTGAAAATGCTTTCCATATTTGGATCAACATAAGCTACATTTGGGAACGCACACTTTCTGCGACGTCGCGTGTGAAGTCATGCTTCTGTGCGCGTCTCACAGACTGCAACTTACAATTGCAACAGCTCCCGACAGCATCAGGTGTTTTATTAATGGTGAGTAGATTTATTTATTTCAATGAATGTAATCGTTTAGATATCACAATATTTAGGCTATAAATAATAATATAAATCTGGTTGGTTTGTATTGATGACGTAATATGTAAATGACATGCGTGCGGCCCTTGAGACTTGAACTTGGACCATAGTGCGGCCCGGTGGAAAAAAGGTTGAGAACCACTGGTGTAAGGAGCCCCTCCTCCTCCGGTTGGTGCGAGCAGTCGGTGAGAGTCACCTGTGTCTAGGATGATTGCCAAAGGAGATGAATCCCTGGAGCTTTTTCCCCGTCGAAAAAGACGAAGTCTGCCGTATGGGAATTTTTCAGATAACAGACTGTTCCGTCCACAACGATGTTCCGTAAAGATGATGTTTTAGTGCCGATCGCTGAATAAATACTTCCAGGTTGTACATAAACTATATACAAAGACTATAGAATACCCAAGACATGTCACTCGTATAGTTTTGAATGGGGAAAAATGCAATGCTCAATATGGCCGCTCAATCGCAGGAAGCCCCGCCTTCTGAATGAAAGAGCCAATCGCTAGTCGGTAAAGTCAGCGTGTCACTGCAGCTGTCGTTAGAAGTCCCGGTTGCTATAGAAACAGTCAGCGCTCTGAGACGCGTGCTCAGGACTGCGCATGCACACTGGGTGATCTAGCCTGAGAAATAAGCTTTTTATAATGCTATTTGAGCAAAAGAAACAACATTCATGACACAGTTGTTGTCCGATTTGATTGGTGATTTCAAATATGAAATTTAATCGTAAGCTTAGTGAACTCTTTTGGAGAATTTGATGTTTCCCCATTCAAAGAGATAGGAGCTGCACTTGGATGCCTGAGAGGCGTTTCAAAGATGCCCGCCGAGTGACATGACTTGTCTTAAAGAGACTTTGCTATATATCTGTGTCATCTTCATTTCTCCCTCTTTCACCCCCGATCAAGACAGAGACTCACCCACCCGCCGTTTGTTTCAGTGTTGAAATAAATAATATTTGGCTTGCTACCGAGTAGGGATGGGCGATATGGCCTAAAAAATTTATCACGATAATTTCAGGTATTTATTGTGATAACGATACAAATGACGATAATATATATATATATATATATATATAAATAGATTAAGTTTTAAAGATTAAGTTTATTTCATATAGTATTATTAATGCAATTAACTTGAAACTTTCTGTACACAGCCAACTTATGGCCATGCTAATTATGATCAACAGCTCATCACCATTAATTGCTCTTATCAACCATAATAATGCGTTATGGACGCTTCATATTAAATCATATGCGTAGGCTACTGGCACACGTTTACCACGTTGCTGATGACTGAAAGCCTGTGTATGGCTATACTGCTGTGATCTCTTTCAGGCTTTCCATATCATAAAATTTTAGAAATTAATTCATTGTAATATCTCAGAAATGGCATATTTAACTTTATTAAAAGTATGGCATCTTTTATGTCAAATTCAAATTGGACGTGTTTCCACTCTTTGTAAGCACCATTTTTCTGTACACTTTGCATATTACGGTAGTTTGCTCCTCATCTGATTTTCTGTAACCAAACCAGTAGCAAATTGTGGAGGTAGCTCCTCGCGTAACAACAAGCTCCTCCTCATGGTGCGTTCACACCAGACGCGAATGAAGCGTTAAGCGCGAATGATTTACATGTTAAGTCAATGCAAAGACGCGAATAGACATCCTGCCGCGCAATTCGCGCGAATGACGCAGCGCGAATTGAGCGTTTAGAGCGAAATTCTATACATATGCTCTCTGTGGCAGTCATACATGTGCGCCTGGCAGAAGCCCCGTCCATGACGCGAATTCGCATCTGTTGTGCAGTGAATTTCACACGCGAATGAAGCGCGTAAACCGAAAATGTTCACGCGTCCAACTACGCGCGAATAGCGCGATTTATTCGTGCAAGTCGCGTCCGGTGTGAACGCACTGTCAGCCTCACGTCCGCCTTCCGCCATGCTTGTTTTCACTCCGCACGTGAACAGTGAATCGGGCGAGCACAAAACTACGTCATCAACTAGACTTATCGTTATTATCGTGAGGAGACAAATTTTTATCGTGAGGAGAATTTTCAACGGTATATCGCAAACGATAAGATATCGCCCATCCCTACTACCGAGGCAGATAACATGGCTAATTAACTAGCTAACGTCAACTAGACTTAGTTCACACTGCAGGTCTTAATGCTCAAATCTGATTTTTTTGCACTGTTGTTCACATTGTCATTTAAATGCTACTGCCATCAGTCTCATATGTGAACCGTATACGGCCCTGAAGTGACCCGCATGCGCAGAAGAAGACGTGACGTCAGACGCAGCGCACTGTGTTTGTGCAAATAAAAACGGATGCTGCTAGTGTTAGCGTGTGTTTAGCAATTTTTAAGTTAAATTTCAATGACGTAAAAATCGCATGAAATGCGACATGGTCGTTCAGACTGAAGTCTCATTGCAAAACATGTATGAAAATCAGATATGGGTCACATTTGAAAAAAAAAAAAATCGGATTTGGGCCACTTTAGCCTGCAGTGTGAACTAAGCTCTAGTTTCCTCCCTCAGGTTACTTCACAGAGCGGGGAATAGCAGACTAAAGTACTACATTTCTGCCATTTAGTACAATAATTAAATTTAGCTCGTATCGCATCTATACTTTTAAGCCTCCTGCCACTGTTTACATCTGTTCAAAATCACGACATTTAAAAACTTTGCCGCTGTTTGAGTGTTGATCGGAGACCGCACTCTCTCTCCTTATGTGTATGTGCGCACACACTCGTACCTCACTGCTCCAAACTTAATCCGGGAAAGGTGAACATTCCTGCATCATAAATTGGATTGAAAGATGAAGATGAATGTGTAGAAAGTGAGCGTGTCTCCAAAAACCTTGTTGAGCTGCAGGTTTATTTATTTATTTACAGAAATTATGTTTTGATTATGGTTTTGATTATTGAGCTGCAGGTTTAGGCTCACTTTAAGTGACTGCATTTTTTTTTCATTTATAAGGATTTTTATTTTATTTTTTACAGAAAAGTATTTATTTATTTTCTGATTATTGTTGAGGTGCAGGTTTAGGCTCACTTAAGTGACTGCACTTAATTTAATTAAGAAGAATTAAATTATTTTTTAATTATTTAGCTTGACATGTTTACTGTTCTATATGTTTCTTAAAAATAAAATATATTGTGTTCAGTGGGGAAAAAGTTGTTGTTTTTTACCCAGACATTTAAAAATAACATATTTTAGAGCTGCAATCGCAATACCGTGAAACCGTGATATTTTTATCTAAGGTTATCATACAGCTTGTAAACAATGTCATGTAATGTTGCATTTACTTCACCAAAGCAATCACTCAATAATCAACTAGAAAAATATATATTTTTATTTTGCTAAATATAGCCTATGCACTATATTTTATATTCATTATATTTTTACTTAACCTGCAGTGATGTCTTTATTATTTAAATTATGTTTGAGTACATTTGTCATGAAAGTTTTTATGACAGCCACTGTTTAAATGTTTATATTTCAGAAAATTAATTAAATTAAAAACATAATCATACCATTCAAATGTTATTGAAAAAAACTACCTCATCAGGGCTCTGGACTGTGACCATTTTTTGAGAATTTGCGAGTAAAATTTGCCTGGTTTGCGCTGCTCCAAAGCATCTGCTTCATAGTAGGCTCATCTGCACATTGTAGCAGGAGTCCGATTTCACTGACCACGTGAAGAGAGGCACATTCAGCGCGAGTGCTTCGTGGGTAGAGCCTGGTTATACTCGCTGCATCAGCACGAGCGTATAGCGACAAACTAAAGTAAAAGACCATTTCTTAAACCAGAGGAGGTGAACATGTTGGTATTCTTGTAGAAAAAAACATGCAAGTCCTGTCAGCGACAGCCAGTTTAGTTTTACTTTTCTTTTTGTTTTGAAAAGCTTGTTATCTTTGCTGTTTACCTCACTTTACGCTATGGAGGCTTTCCTAAAAATTTTTTATATTATTTATTTAATTCCACAGTGTTTGCTAAACATTCTGTAATTTATTAGTCGGTATATAATACAGCATATGATGTGTCCTATGCCATGCCTCGTCTTATTCGTTTTTGTTAATAAACATTATATTGTCATTGTAGCCTACTGTTTTCTTGTAGTTGTGCTTTTTAATTAAGAATAACAATGAATCCATCTTTTGTTTTAGTCTTAAAAAGTGAAAGGTGTATAGATATAAGCAAAACAGAAAATGATCTTTTCTTGTAAAACGTGACACCAAGATCGCGAATTTGAAAGTGAAAGCACACGAAAAGAGGAATTTCTGTTCACAAAATTTAAATCACAAATAATACTGAAGAAAAAATGTTGAACACTTTCGTTACCATATAACTATAAACTATGATAAAAGTTCATCATGCATTGATTAATCAAATGTTGAAAAAAAACAAAACAGTTGCGACAAATTATGTGTTCGTGCGACCAACTGAGAAAGTTAGTCGCAAAAGTGCGACCAGTGGGAAGAATGAGTCTAGAGCCCTGCTCATGTCATTTAAACGTTTGGATACAAATCAGTGTTAATATATCCAATATAATATAATATAATCAATAATAAAATAGCAAATAAATTATTGTAATGTTCAGGGTTTACTGCATAGTTTAAAGCTTTAGTTGAAAGAGAATGTTTTCCATGGGAAAAAAAATTACATGTACTGTAGGGTTGTCACGATACCATAAAAAATTTCTTACTATACCAGGTGAAGTATCATGATACCAAGTAGTACGATACCATGCAGTATTGTGTTAATTAAAAATTCAATTCAATTTCATAAATAAATAGATGTAAATGAAAACAGACAATATTTTACTTAATTAATGTGAATGAATGACTGGCTATTGTTATCCATAAAATTATCTAAACAAAACTCATCTTGGCACTGCACAGAAGCTGCATGAAGTGTCATTTAGATTGTATTTATAATTGCATAAATAATGTTATGAGATTAATGTTTTAAATACTAAATTCTGAATATAGAAATATGTTGAAAAAGAATGTAATATGCCTACTTTTAGATGGGAAACTTAAAACGGCCAGCAGGTGGCAGCAGAGTCATTCAAACGATTCTTTCAAAACGGCTGAATCCTTCAGGAGCGAATCAAATGACTGTTTCTATGAAAGGCTTAGTGAATCTGTGATTCGCCCAAGCCAACGCGGATTTGGATTCGAACACAGAAACGAAACAAAAACAGCACTCTTGCTCGTGTCATATTGCCGAACTGTCAGGAGCATTTTTGCTCGCATATCTTGAAATTTCCAAGTTAGCAGCATGTATATTAAAACAACATTATACATGAATACAAATATATATATAATGATTGATAAGAACCAAGTGCAATGCCTCTATGTTGATGAATGGAATTGCATTCGTGATTGCAAAGATGCTTCCAGAAACGAACTATTACACCTGTTCTAGTAGTGGTCAAATGAATAAAACTGTGAGAATAATTTCTTGTAAGATATTATGATGTTGAATAAGTGATGCTTGAGCTGCTGTTTTTTAAAATGACATCAGACGGTCTGAATCAGACCCTTTCTTCTAATAAACTGCAGCATGAACAAGACGTGCAAGTGCAACTTATTGCAAACTGAACTGAAGTGTCGGGAAACACTCAACACCATTGTATACACAGATTATACTACACAGAGCACAGCAGAAAGACATTTGGCAATCAACTTGTAATGTTTCTGCTGGCATGCATGTTCAAATGAACGTTTTAAACAGTGTTCCTGCCGTGCATACAACATATTTTACGGTACTACCGTATGGACGATACTACCGTTTAAAAAATGCAATGCCACCGTGGGTATTTTTAAGCTTTAGTATTGCGATACTACCGTAGTACCTGTGTATCGTGCAACCCTAATGTACTGTACCTGACATATATCCAAAGGAATCTATATTGAATCAAATCGAGATCAAGACCAGAAATGAATCAGACTGTAAACTTGATTGTGGTATATAAACCATGTCTGATGCACGTGCAAATACGTCATTAACAGCTAGTTGTTCAGTTCAGTTCCGTACACACTGCGTAGAATTTCTGTAAATGCGGTTGTCACTACCTGTATTTTTCCGGCGTTAATGTGGTTGTCACTCCTGTATTTTAGTGAATTATGTGTGTACAGAATGTGATTAAGGAGTAAAAGGTGAACTGACAACCGAATTCAGCTGCAGTGTGTACATGGCCTATAAGCTTATGCTAGATCAGAGGGGATTGTGAAATAGCTATCCCACAGCACAGGGGAAGATTTGGATGGAAATTATAACTTCCCGTCCTGCTTTGTAATTCAAAAGCTTATGACTTGGCACTTTAAGGGCCAACACACATTTATTGCTCCCATGTGCTCTACAGATGTTACTTCACTGATGTGGACACACACAACTAATCCTCTGTGTGTGCATTTGTGCATCTAGAGGTCAATCACTGAGATGAAACAGTAATCAAAGTCTATTTATATAGTCTTTGATATAATCTAGCAGATGGCAACCAATAGAACAACAGTAATTCCTATTGGAATAATGCCCAAAACAAAAAGGTAATGGTAAATTGTAATGGTTTTTATGGAAATTATAAGAATTTCTGTGATGGTTTCTATTGTTTTTTTTTTTTGTTTTTTTTTCAGCAGGGTAACGATACTCATACTGTCCTGCACATTATTGACAATATTGAGCTGAAGCTTGACTTTGCAATTTTAAAATCGTAAATCAATTCGCAATATCTGTCAAAAATTAGATATTTTCCCCAAATCGCACAGCCCTACCACATACTGTACATTATGGTTGCTCCTCTATGATCCGCCTTTCTGAAAAGCTTCAATTTTTACAAAGCTCATCGTTCTGAAAAGCGAGGTGTGCTCTGATTGGCCAGCTATCCGGTGCGTTGTGATTGGCTGAATACCTCCAGCGTGTTACGGAAATGTTACGCCCCTTCCCATGTTGTGATGCCGTGTCCTGGCGCGATGAGACTAAAACAATAAAACCTGCTATAAACGAGGCATTTGTTGCATTCAGTGAGGACATAATTACTGATTATAATGACTCATACGGCCCCTTTTTAACTTTCCTCTATTCTAACCCTTTTTACGTGTTGGGCCACACCGCGTAAACATAACACCATGTCTGCATTTGTGATCGCAGAAACGCCAAACAAGTGCTATTCTACACTGCTCAAAACTCGCGTTTGAATAGTAGAACATTTTTTAAATATTGAAACGTACTTACAGACTGAGTCAGAAACACTAGACCAGGGGTGGGCACTTTTTGACTTGAGGGCCACATCAAGTTTTCCACATTAAGTGAGGGGCCGCATAATGTTTAAGACAAATGAAGCTTCGATTATTTTTTTATTTTTTTTAATTCTAAATTGACACTCACTTACTACTGTACTATGTATACGTGTACATACATGGCAGTTCTTTTTTTGTACCATCTATGAGCACTTTATGACACACAGATAAGTTGCATTGGTGTACAAGTCGATGTATAAGACACATTTTATCATTTCATTCAGAAATAATGTAAAATAAACTAAACGTTTACAACCATTAGAAACATGTTTTTATATTCCCCACCCTCCACAAAAAATCCTGTAAATTTAGCAGTGTTCAGAATAGAAAAAAGAACGAAAATATAAGTAAAAAACAAACACAAATTATAGTGGCATTCACTATAAACCAGGGATGTCAATTTTCGATCATTTCCACAATCGAGCGTCGTTTAAATTAATGAATAATTAATCGATTAATCGTTAACCTTAATACTGCAAAATGCGTCTATTGCAGTAGCATATAGTCACCGGCATGACAGGATGTGCAAATGCCACTCAAAACGCCAGCTTCCTCACCCGAATGTAAGGGGTTTTTAGTCTAAGTAAAAGGCTAGTAGCAGGATCGTAAAATGAATGGATGTGATTATGAGCGCGCCGTAGTTACACACAGGATCATTATACTTTGTGGGCTGTTTCATATTCTGTCACGGAGACCGCTGAATGCGCCTTTTTAAATGGTTTCTTGGTGAGCATTGTTTTATTTTAAAACATCGTCGCAATATTTGCAATTGACATTATCAGGATTTAAAATAAAATGATCCCAAACCCAAGTACGGCGTGTGGGGCTGTGACGTGCTGTCAGTGATCCGTTTCCAAAACCACCGCCATTGCAACAGCAAAACACACTGTTACCCATTTGAAACATTTTAATGCGAGTATTATGACACAAGTGAGGTACAAAGCTTTGTTAATAAGAGAAATAATTGGTTAGCAGGCAAAGTTACATCGCGACCATGCTTTTGGCTTCATGCCGTTCGAGCGCATACATTTAAATCAAGCCATACGTGGCTTTGTGTTCTGTTTTGCCAGATTTTTTTTTGCTGTTTTGCACGAATTTAATATTATTTATTGTTTCTTTTCCCAAATCCTCACTGTCTCACCCTCTAGATTCGCAGATTTATTTTATTGCTGTTTTAATCACTGTTTTCGCATAAACATGTGGGGGGGGGGAAATTAAAGATTTCATGGCCATGAATTAAGAATTTGTTACTATGAGTTAAATTGCTCCCGCATTTGAATTCATGGGTTTTCTAGGGAACAAATGACTGAAACCTGGACAGTGACCACAAATTAATATGTCGTAGGAACGAATTAACAAGTTGTATGAATGAATAGCCTATAGCCTATATATATCCTGCTCGCGTGTGCGCAGCCCTGTCAAAGTGAAGTGCCCGATATGCAACAATAATCTTGGGAAATTATAATTGAACATGATTTATTACTACATTTCAATACAAAATACCTTTGTGTTGTATCTGTTTTAATGTACTTTTAAAGTTTGGATCACATTAAACGCGAATAGTTTATACATTAGTAAATTATTTTCGTGTAAGACCCAGCCCCTTCACCGTCACTCACAGACGTTTGCACGTGTTTTGCGCACGAGCCGCACGCACCCCAAAATGAAACTGCTTAATCGACCATCGATAGCTCTTATCGATTACATCGCTTATCGACAGTTAATCGATCGTCGATTAATCGTTGACATCCCTACTATAAACATATATTATAAACGCCCAGCCTTCAATATTTAAAGCGAAACTGGCGTGGTTGCTGGAATATGCACAATTCAAACTCACTTGCCTTTTCTCATTTATCACCAATCCTAATGTGAGCGCTTTGCGCTTGACCTTGATTGCTTTATATAACTCGTCTTGGAAATTGCAGCACGTTTCAGATGAAAAAATGCAATTTATAATCCAGAAAAACAGTACTATTATCCATTTTCATAAAAGTGTGGAAAACAGAAGAAAGCATATATTTGTAAGATAAAATGACAAATTAATTCTATGATTTCCCCACAAAATTGCTGCACCCGTGAGCAGGAGGATAACGGGATAACGCTGGCATTTGTTCTGATACTGGAAATCTACAGAGCAGTTTAAGCATTTTTAAAACGGTTCCAATACAAGGCATTTTTCAAAACAAATGAACACTTTCACATTTTTAAAACAAGTAACTTATTTACAATGGTGCCAGTTTTGTAGTTTATATAGCTATTTTAACTTTTTATTTTGTATTCGCTGTGTGGCTTGAACGCGGCATCCGTCAAAAATAGACTAGGCGCTAGGGCTGAACAATTTTGGAATATAATCTAATTGCGATTTTTAAAAATTTTTTTTTTTTTTTTTTTTACCAATATTGAGATTGCGATTTAATATGCAATTATTTTTTAAAGCTTTTTATATTCTGTATTATTCAACAAAGACAAGTAATAAATCATTGTATAGTATGCAGTGTTGGGCACGTTACTTTAAAAAAGTAATTAGTTATATTACTAGTTACTTCTCACAAGCAGTAACTGAGTTAGATCATTATAAAAAAAACTACCAGGGAAAGTAACTATTGTTACTTTCTTTTTAAATGTTCAAATATGTCAAATAAATTGGATGCCCCCAATTTTAAATGTGTTAAATGAATTAAATGGTCACTAAATAGAATAAATTATTATTATAAAACATTGTACACTAATCTACATTATTTTAATGTTTCTGTGGGACAATGTGAGAGACACCTATCAAATTCAATTGATTATTGTAAATATTATCAACCCTCTACTTGGCAATAGAATCTCCATTGGCTTGTAATTTTCTTTAGTTTACTCACCAGACTAATATTAATGATCTAATATACTAATATATATATACAGTATATATATATATATGTATATAAAGCTTATGTTTGGAAAATGGCACAGTTTTTTTTTAAATATCTCACTTAGCATCAGTCAGTCAAACATTATACAAACCCGATTGCAAAAAAGTTGGGACACTACAAATTGTGAATAAAAACAGAATGCAATGATGTGGAAGTTTCAAATTTCAATATTTTATTCAGAATACAACATAGATGACATATCAAATGTTTAAACTGAGAAAATGTATCATTTCAAGGGAAAAATAAGTTTATTTTAAATTTCATGGCATCAACACATCTCAGAAAAGTTGGGACAAGGCCATGTTTACCACTGTGTGGCATCCCCTCTTTTTATAACAGTCTGCAAACGTCTGGGGACTGAGGAGACAAGTTGCTCAAGTTTAGGAATAGGAATGTTGTCCCATTCTTGTCTAATACAGGCTTCTAGTTGCTCAACTGTCTTAGGTCTTCTTTGTCGCATCTTCCTCTTTATGATGCACCAAATGTTTTCTATGGGTGAAAGATCTGGACTGCAGGCTGGCCATTTCAGTACCCGGATCCTCCTTCTACGCAGCCATGATGTTGTAATTGATGCAGTATGTGGTCTGGCATTGTCATGTTGGAAAATGCAAGGTCTTCCCTGAAAGAGACAACATCTGGATGGGAGCATATGTTGTTCTAGAACTTGGATATACCTTTCAGCATTGATGGTGCCTTTCCAGATGTGTAAGCTGCCCATGCCACACGCACTCATGCAACCCCATACCATCAGAGATGCAGGCTTCTGAACTGAGCGCTGATAACAACTTGGGTTGTCCTTGTCCTCTTTAGTCCAGATGACATGGCGTCCCAGTTTTCCAAAAAGAACTTAAAATTTTGATTCGTCTGACCACAGAACAGTTTTCCACTTTGCCACAGTCCATTTTAAATAAGCCTTGGCCCAGAGAAAACGCCTGCGCTTCTGGATCATGTTTAGATATGGCTTCTTTTTTTACCTATAGAGTTTTAGCCGGCAACGGCGAATGGCACGGTGGATTGTGTTCACCGATAATGTTTTCTGGAAGTATTCCTGAGCCCATGTTGTGATTTCCATTACAGTAGCATTCCTGTATGTGATGCAGTGCCGTCTAAGGGCCCAAAGATCACGGGCATCCAGTATGGTTTTCCAGCCTTGACCCTTACTGCTTGACCTTCTTATTGCTACCTGTCCCAACTTTTTTGTAATGTGTAGCTCTCATGAAATCCAAAATGAGCCAATATTTGGCATGCCATTTCAAAATGTCTCACTTTCAACATTTGATATGTTATCTATATTCTATTGTGAATAAAATATAAGTTTATGAGATTTGTAAATTATTGCATTCCTTTTTTAGTCGTTATTTGTACAGTGTCCCAACTTTTTTGGAATCGGGCTTATATTATATTATGATAATTTAGCATTAAATGATGTTTCTATAAAAAAAAAAGGGGGGGGGGGACTACAAATAATACTGATAAAATAAAACTACTACGAATTCTACTACTAATAAGAACAATATAAAACGCACTAAGGATTATTGAGCTGCTGGGTTCATGAATATTAATCAGGTTGTCTGCTCAAACTGATTTGGTGAAATCAAAACAGGGAGGATAATAGGTGAGCGCCAGCCAATGAGATTGCCGTTTGCGCATTAGTCCCGCCCACTACTGGAAAACCCGGCAGTTCTTAAAAGGTGAAGAATTCCAAAGGAACTCCGTTATTTTGACAGGAAAATACAACAAAGGATATAATTTATATGTAGCGCATCAATTCTGCATGATATGTAAGACCGCAAACTGCGGACTTGGCAACATAGCGTGCCAACTTGATGCTTCCTCTGAAGACTGCTTAGATGTGTTCGACTTGAAACAGCGCAGCTAGAACGATCGCTGTGTGTCATCAAATACTGCGAGAGCTATAAGAGAGCGGGCGTCTCCTTATCATTATCTTTCTCTCGCCGTACTTTGATGTCATACACCGATCGATCTTCAAGTCTAACACATCTCTTTACTTTCGTGTGTCACGTGACAGAGTGTAATCGCAGCCTCTGCGGTTGAAAAATCCAATTTTTTCATATCGCGATATTATCGCAAATGCGATTAATCACTCAGCCCTACTAGGCGCCTATCTTTAGTGAAGCCGTGTGGAGAGCCGCTTCTGAAACATGCCGCGGATTGACTGGAGTGGCCGCGTCGGAGCAGCGGGACAGTGTAAATCAGGGGCACAGTTGCCAACTCTCGTGAAACAAATAAGCAACCGCAGCTTCAAAAAAAAGCCCAATATTTTTTGATGATTTATTATCATCAATATTATTTATTATCATTTTTTTTTTTTTTTTAGCTTTGAATAGTGTGAAATCAGCTCATACAGTTGTGGTTTCATGAACAATTTTTGCTCTCTCAGCTTAGTACTACCCTTCTCTGTAAGTAACATTTAGATTAAGCTTCAGGCCACCCTCTAACTAGTTTATGGGTGTCTGAAATTAAAAGGCATTGTTAGCTCTTCTAAGTGGACTCATGGGGTGATAGCCTCTCGCTACCTGTGTTACACATGTCTAATTGGCAGTTCTATGCACATGTCTGCTGTCTAATCAGCTGTTAGGCTGGAATACAGCCATTGGCTTTGAAAATCCTCTCTCAGATGCAGAGTTTTGAAGTAGAATGCAAGCCTTTAGTTAAAGGTGGGTCTAAATAAAGGGGACTGAAACCACAGTTGTTCGTATGAGATACAGATGTTGTCCAGACTTGCAGAACAGGTCTTGTGGTTAACTGGTTATGTCAACTCAGCAGGAAAAATG
The DNA here is from genome assembly GCF_936440315.1 of Barbus barbus. Taxonomy (NCBI): domain Eukaryota; kingdom Metazoa; phylum Chordata; class Actinopteri; order Cypriniformes; family Cyprinidae; genus Barbus; species Barbus barbus. Next base: position 17,717,727 of record NC_136733.1, on the reverse strand, counting down.
AAAAGCACTTTGGTTTTGGTAGCAGTTGACAGTGAAGTGAAACTGAGTTGAAGGGATGTTAAAACCTGATGGATTTATCTCATATATTCATGTGACATTTATGGGAGTTTTCTGAGACTGGAGTGACTAAATGTGACCTATCGTATGTGTACAGGACTGTGCACTATACAGTAGATATGTATTTATGTAAACATGTTGGGCCATTTACACAAAGGATGATAACTAAAACAATAAGTATACTTTTAAAGTTTGAATAAATGTTCTACACCACACAAATAACAATAACAACACAGAGGAACGATAATGACACAACTGAAAAACGTTAAAAACATTGAGAGCCAATCAGAATCCACCAGACTTTACAAAGCTCAAGCTTTTAAAGTGGCAGACAATATATAGACATGCTCTTGTTCTTCATATCTAGCACAAGGGCTTGTTGTGGGCAGTATTAGCTGAGAAGACAAGCACAGATACACACTTGTAAACCAAAAATAGTATTTAATTTGGGTGCCTTTGATATAGGCCTACTTTTTTAATGCATCATGATTTGAGATGGAGTAATATTGCATCTGATTTAGGGCAGAAGGTATGTGGATTGGGACACAACCATAATCTCCATGTGGTTCAGTAGACTAGTCATGTCATAGAGTAGTACATAAATAGAGACACTTGTCAGCCCGTTGCGTAGGTGCCTTGTTGTTTTGGGTCATTTGAAAGACATGAATAGATGTCCCTACTACACATGCCTCCGTCTTCTATTTATGCATTGCAGCATGTTAATATTGTAAAGAGAGCTATTGTATACCAGTATGTAGGTGTTGTCCTCACCGTTCATTGGCTAATAGACTGAATGTGGATGGGTGATGTTTACTGTGGGTTTGGTTAGTCTTCCATTGATTTATTTGCCTTTGACGCTGTAGTTTTGCAGCATCTGTATGAAAAGGTTCTCATTAGATTGCTTTGATGAAGGAATTCAAGCAGTGCTTTCAAATATGGATGAGTAAATAAAACCATGGGATGTCAGTGTCATTATTCATGGCTTCACTTTGTTTGTGCATTGAGCATTTTAGTTAGACATAGTTATGGAAGGATATAAAATTATAGTCGAAACAATAGAGCACTTCAAAAAAAAAGCTCAGGTTCTTTTCCTGCCAGCACAGCCCTTTTATAAACAAAAATCTCACCATTAATGCATAGTGATGACCAAACTAAACAAATTAATTAATTAATTAATTACTGATAGACTAATTCAAACAACTAATGTATACATAATAACATAGGTCTGCATGTTTACAGAGTTTAACCATTGCAAAATTGTACATTGTACATTGTAAATAGAAACCTTTGAAACAACAGTAGAAGACATAGGCATTATTTATTGAGATCATTCTGTTCCGTCTCTATGGACAAATTTGGAATTGTGCGATTCAGTCAGCTGTAGCCCACAAACTCACATTCTGTCCCTATTTCTCTTCCCATCACAGAACAGGTGGCGATATCAGAGAGCCTGTCTATTGGCTGTAGGCCTAACCCACTCCTCTGCAGTATTAACACTGTTACACTCTGCTCTGATGCTTTAGTATGTTATTACTCACTGCATCTATTTACAGTGCTTGTATGCGGTTAAGGAAGGAGCTGACTGCTATAATTAGTCTGGTATTACATTTTATGCCATTTCATATGGAGGACCAAACCTGCATAAATTAAATATGAATGAATGAATAAATAAATATATTAATGAATAAATAGATAAATAAATGTGATAATAGGAAAATAAATAAATGAAAAATGACTTAAATATGATTAATTTGTAATAAAATAAATTTTTCCCCCCTTAATTTATTTTCTGCCTTTAAACATTTTTTTTTTACTTTTATTTTTTCACTAATTCTTTTTTAATGTATTTTTATTATTTATACTTTTATTTTGAGATTTATTTATATATTTATGCATTCATTTTGTTTTTTTGAATGATTTATTCCCACATGTATTTATTTTTAGATTTATTTATTTATTTATTTATTCATTTATTTTTACTTTTCCGTATGTAACATGGAAATGAGGAAGGTGGTCCTTGTGTAGCTTCAGTGCATCATTGGTTGAGAGCTCACGCGTCGCATCGTCAGGCCAGCTAAGCGATAGACATGAGAGTTTTCAAAGACAATAGCGGCAAGTAGTAATTCGTTGTCCAGTTTGCTACGGGATGTGGCAGATCAGCTGGAGAGTTGTAAGTTATTTTCACAGAACGTTATTCTCATTAGTGCCGAAATATTGAAAATATTTTCCAGAAATAAAAACAGGCTCTTTCATTTAGATGGTGGGACTATCCCTCCATATTGCACGCTGCACTTTCTCCCATTCATAAGCAGGGCTCCAGACAAAAAAATCGAGTAAGGAGCCATTGGCTCCTATAAAAGAAAAACTTAGGCGCCAAATTATGTTTTTAGGTGCCACAGAATAAAAGTGGTTTATTTTATTATTATCATTTTATTTTTCCCCCCTATTTTAACATTTCAATCATTTTGTCATGTGTTTATGTCTTATATTTTCTAGGCTTTATCAGCATTTTAATCCATCTTGTAGATGATCAGGTCGACCGGGGGACTAAGGTTCACTTAAAGTGTGAATTAAATGTCTTTTACAACTTGAAATGTACAGTCACAAAGAATTGTTCGTTACACAGAATCTGTACCAATATCATGGACCATAAGCATCACTTGGCAACTGAGTGCAGTGCATCCTATAAATGTTGTCACGTCTTTCACACATTCAGTCTGTTTTTCTTCATTAGTAAAATGCAATTTTATAGGAGGAGTTGAATCATGTACAACAGAATAAGTAAAAATATTAATATGCAACAGCGCATAAATATAGCAAAACGCTCCTCTTTATAGTTATTTTTCTAGCTGACTGATGAGTTTATGGACACTGAGTGGTTATTCTGAGGTAAATGTATTACAATGCAATGTTTACAAGCTTTATACATTTCCTCAGTTTGAAACAATGAGCTTTTACATAAAACATTTCAGTAAGTTGTATTATAGGCTTTCTTATTGCCTACCTTTTGATCATGTTCATTTCATACTACAGTAGTAAATCGAAATATATAATGGGTTCACTTGCTGCTTTAACTGAGGTGCTAAAGAGATCGCGCCTGCGCATTAAGTGCGATACTCTCCGCTCGCGCGATCCGGACGCATACACGGACCGTGTGGACGCGGGGTACTGGTGTTTATATTACCGAAAGTGTGCGCTTGTGGTCCGCATTAAAGAGCATCCAAACCGCATCATTTGAATTTCGTAGCATTTTAAAGCTGATACTTTGTTTATTAAAAAGTAAGACAGCACAAAGCTTTTTGCGATTACTGGATGGCAAGTGCGCTTCAAATAACAGGAAGTCCATGCATTAACAGAACACAGCATATAGACTAAGATCTCGATAAGAAGATCGACCGGACAAGTGTAAATGCATCTGGTTGTTGAAACCACATATGGTAATTTTACTCCTCCCATAATATTAAAATAATAGACGTGTGAGAGCGTTTTATAGCCTATATGGCATGTTATAGTCAGATATGACAGCGCAATGCAACAAGCATCACCGCGGATGAGTAGCGGAGTATTTCTTCAGCAAGCGACGCGCAAACTGAATGAACCTGAAAGTAAGTCGCAGACGCTCAACACACAATCTTCTTCATTAAAAGTAGCGAGACTAGCCTATCTTTCCAGTGCTGATGCCACGCGCTCTCTTGATATTGAAATTAGCTGATAATTAATAAAATTATCCATTGCTTTCATTGACGTGAACTCCGTTATATTTGTATATGAAGCGGGAATTGAAGAACGGATTTATATCCGTTTTGCGAAGACACATTTATGTGGCCAAGTGTAAATGGGGAAACGTTTTAACAAATCATATAGATATCCGATCAGAGAAAATGCATGAAGTGACCAGGTGTAAATAGGCCCTTTCAGGTCTCTCTCACTGCGTTCAGCAGACTGTGTGCGGCAGAGACGAGGACTGTTTGAAACTCTTTTCAGTAAAACTTTGATGCGCATCGTCTTATGTAAGTTTAATACGTGAACATAACAAAAGATGTGAGCGCAAAACAATCGGGAAAAAGTCCTTTCATGCAAATTATATATAGTCGCCAGTGGCGACCTCAGCAAAAACTTCACTCGCAAATTAATATTTTTGGTCGCAAATGCGACCATTTTAGTCGCAGTTTGGAGCCCTGATAAGTATAGGAGTGAACTGTCTTTGTATTTCTATAGTCTTTGACTGGGCCGAAGGCTGAATACTGAACACGTTTTTTTGCATATTTTTCCCTAATCTATTTTGGCAATTTTGTTTTTCCTGCTAAAAATAAATTACAAAACAACAATTTAAAAATATTTACTTAACACTGAACATTTTTTAGCATTCTAGCAGACATTATACCAACAAAGCACAATATAACTTAAAATTAATAAGTTAGTAAAATAATATTTTTTGGCCATTTTTGAGACCCCCTTCTTGAATCAGGCATATATTTTTTACTGTACAAATAAATGCAGCCTTGCTGAGCAGAAGAGAATTCTTTTAAAACATTAGAATATATTACAGATCCCAATTTGACCACTATGTGTGAATATAATAAATGTATTAATAGAGCTGTTGTAGGGTCATTTTTATTTTCATTATTATTGTCGTAATTTTTTATTTTATTCTACAGAACAACAGTAACATTACAATTTGCAGGAAGACCTCAGTGCTTCTTTTTGTTGACAACAGATTTATAAATGATTCTCATTACGAATTTGGGAAGATGTTTGTCGCACGTATCGCATTGTCACATGCCTTTAAAAAAATTTACAACTGACTAGTAACAGTGTTTCAACGCAGATTTTCCTCGCGCTTTGGACTTTGAACCCTGGCACTGCAAGCTCGTGCAGCACTTTTTGAATACATGACAATATTCCACTTTTTTACCTTCAAAAACTCCTGGGTTGCTTTTGCTGTATGTTTTGGGTCATCGTCCATTTTTACTATGAAGTGCTGCCAAATCAGCTTTGCTCCATTTGATTGAATCTGGGCAGAGAATATATCCCTATACACTTCAGAATTCTTCCGGCTGCTTCTGTCCTCTGTCACATCATCAATAAACACCAGTAACCCAGTGCCACTGGAAGCCATGCATGCTCATGCCATCACACTGCTCCACCATGTTTCACAGATGACGTTGTTGTATGCTCTGGATCATGAGCTGTTCCAAGCCTTCTCCATACTTTTTTTCTCCCTGTCATTCTGGTACAGGTTGATCTTAATTTCAGCTGCCCAAAGAATGCTTTTCCAAAAGTGGTCTGGCTCTTTAGATGTTTTTTGACAGTCTAATCTGGCCTTGTTTGTACCTTTGTGGTGAACCCTCTGTATTTGCTCTCGTGAAGTCTTCTCTTGATTGTAGATTTTGACAGTGACACGTCTTCCTCCTGGAGTGTGTTCTTCTCTTGGCTGAATGTTGTGAAAGGGTTTTTCTTTACCATGGAGAGGATTATCTGATCATCCAGCACTGTTGTCCTCTGTGGACATCCAGGCCTTTTTATGTTGCTGAGCTCACTAGTGCATTCTTTTTTTCTCAGAACGTACCAAACTGTAGATTTGGCCACTTCTAATGTTCCTGCTATCTCTCTGATGGATTTGTTTTGTTTTTGAAGCCTAACAAATGTCTGTTTAACCTGCATGGAGAGCTCCTTTGACTGCATGATGTGGGTTCACAGCAACAGCTTCCAAATGCAAATGGCACACTTAGAATCAACTCCAGAACTTTTACATGCTTAATTGATGTGGAAAAAACGAAATAATAGCCCACGCTTGTCCAATCACTTATGATCCCTTAAAGAGCTATAATTCCTTAACCTTTCCTCCAATTTTGATGACAATACCCTCATTTAAGCCCATATTCATTATTTAACTGCAACTTAAATATGTATTGGTCAGCAGCTAAAATAATAAAAATTGTGCCTGTGTCTATGGACCTAACTGTATTTAACTAAGCGCTTAATCATGTGCCCTGTCACGCAGTCAGAATTTTTTTTATTATTATTGGCGTATAGTCAATGTGCATAATTTGAATGCTCTCTAGTATTTTTTCCTTAAAACCACAATTCCTTGATGTAAAAAAAATAAATAAATTGTGGCAAAACATTGCACTCAAATTATTCAATAAAATCTGAAAAATCTCCCACCCATAATATGATAAAGTCTCGCTTGTGAGAATATTACACACATTTGGTTTGTTTACAGCAGTGGTCTCAAACTCAATTCCTGGAGGGCCACAGCTCTGCAGAGTTTAGCTCTAGCCAGCTCCAACACCTGCTTGGAAGTTTCTAGTGATCCTGAAGACCTTGGTTATCTGGATCAGGTGTGTTTGATTAGGGTTGGAGCTAAACTGTGCAGAGCTGTGGCCCTCCAGGAATTGAGTTTGAGACCAATGATCTACAGTGATCCCAGCCAAATGTCTTTCTTAATTTATACTTGAGCATGGCTGATCAGAGCAATTTTTCCTCACTCTCCTTACTTTACTTTCTGTCGACCTTATGGAGGCTGTTTAGAAGACATTGCTTCTATATAATGCTGTTGCCTGTCTGACACCATTTAAAAGCCGGGTTCTTTTCCTTGTGTGATCCTTAATCATGTTTGAAGTCTCTTTCTTGGGTGTAAACAGGATTTGGCGGCTCATAAAGCTCTTTTTAAATGTCTTGCTCATTAGCAAAGTCTCAGAAGATGTGGCCACTCATAGCTTCAATTTTACTGATGACCGCAAACTGCTGCCTTTTTACTTTGAAACTAAAACAAGGACACAAAGACAGTCTTTAATGCAGTTTGAAAGTTCCTGCTTCGCTTTCTTTTCTTCCACACTTATTGCTGTCTCTGCCCTTTTGCTCTATAGTCTTGGCATCAGTCATGGCTCAAGAGTGGCCAACCACAAAAAAGAAAATGCGTATAAATGAAATAAGGTTTGGAAAGCCTTGTCACAGCAGTCTTCTGCCGACACTCACAGATTCCGAACACTCACACAGAGGAGCTCTGTCAGGTTGTCCAAACTTTAGGCCAGGATATTCCCGAAACAACTGTGCTCACACTTTAGTTCTTCCACTCTTAGTCATGCTGAAGATCTCACAACATAAAGCATGCAAGAACTTTATTTGCAGTGCTGCAAAATCTGGTATAAGCTAGGGGAGGGAATCGCAGGATACCTCATGATACAATACGAATCACGATGCATGGCTCATGATACGATAATATCACGATACCGCGATTATTGAGATAATCGATTTATGGCTCGACATTCCTATAATGATACATCGCGATATCTAACTATGAAAACAAAATGCCTGTAAAAAGGTTAAGTGCAAGCTTTCTTTCTTTATTTAAGTCCAAACAATTAGAAAACGGCACAAAAAGTTCTGTAAATCAAATTTAACATGTTAAGTAAATTAATCATTTTATTCTTGGACTTATCAAAAGCTTACACTTTTCTTTGTGTGAAAACCAGCACATTTAACTGCTTAACTTTATTTAGATACATAAACCTGATACATTTCAAAATTTGAAAATTCTTAACCTTTCCTCTCCTCTTATCATAAAAACGGAGCCCTGCACATGACGTGCAGGGAAAAAATAACCACTCACATTGCAGTCTTTTGCATAATGCTCAAGTTCATTGTATTGAATGTTCATTGTATTGAATGCAATAATAATAAAGCTGTTCACATTTACATTTTCTGTTGTCATACATTAAACAAATATAGTGACTAAACACGACCCATTGATACATGTTAACCAGGAATCACTCTCACTATACTCCTTAAATCCTGATTTATAATCGCGATCAAAAAATCAACATACATCTACACTAACAAGCGACTATATGGGGGGGTTTGGCTATATTACTGTTTTGCCTCATTCAGCGCAGTGCCTGCGTCGGAGTAATAAACTATGAGCATATTAACAGACGAATTATGTTCATATTTAAAAGTCCAAACAGTCATTAAGCGACAAGCATGCTTTAAGCAACATTAAGCGTGCTTGGAAATGCTGTTTTGTACTCATTTGTTGACGAGTCTGCTGTGGTACGGTACGCTCACTGTACAGAACAGACACCAAGAGAGGCGATACTGTGCCGGGAGTCAGACCTCGCGCTCGCGGGGCAGTACTGGCGACATCTTCCAACTGAATGAAAGCTAAGGTTTTTTTCAAAAAAAGCAGCTAGGTTTGTGAGTATGTATCTTTTATGAAAAAAAAGCCGCTGAAAGGGTCTGAAAGTTGCTAAATATTGTGCTAAAGTCGCAATTCGATATTGCTATGTGTTGCGATATTTGTTTTTAACTATAGACCATGGGAAAAAGTTGAATGATACACTTAATATACAGACTGTCACAATTAAAAAAAACACACATCTTAGCAGTCACTATTGCGATTCGATATTACAATTTATTGCGATTTTTGTTTGCTTATAGTTGATTATAAAGAGACTGTATATGATGAGGCATATTGACTAAAACAATGCATCACATCTTTCTAAACTTTTCAGGAGCATACACATACAAAGTTAAACTTAGTACCAAAACACTGAACTTGCACATTAATATAATGGTCAAATGTTCAACAAAATGAGCAGAAAAAATACTTTCTGAAATACAATAAAGTGCTATGTTACTTTGCATACCATTTTAGTCATGTTTTCCAGGCAGTTGGGATTCAAAACATGAAGGTGCAGAAAGAATTCTGGAAGAGGTTTGGCGTGCATGAGCACGGCGGCGCTCGTTCAATGAAGTCTGTGAAGTTTAGCGGAGAACCTCAAAGCAGAAGGCTCATGCACTTCTGACAGCAAAATGGAAATATTTCAATGGCTTTCTAACATTTACAGATGGAGAATATACCTGTGAAATGTGAGCTATGCATTTAGGAAAACAGCACATCTCAAACACATTAAACAGCGTGAGTAGCATCTCTGTCAGCGGCACTTCTGTCAGAGCCGTTTTAAACTGAAACTAAACTAAAGGCTTCTATATCTTACGAGTTTTTTAAGGGAACACTCCACTTTTTTTGAAAATAGGCTCATTTTCCAACTCCCCGAGAGTTAAACAGTTGAGTTTCACAGTTTTCGAATCCATCCAGCCAATCTCCGGGTCCGGTGGTAGAACTTTTATCGTAGCTTAGCATAGATCATTGAATCTGACTATTAGCATCGCTCTCAAAAATGACCAAAGAGTTTTGATATTTTTCCTATTTAAAACTTGACTCTTCTGTAGTTACATCATGTACAAAGACTGACGGAAAATGAAAAGTTGCGATTTTCTAGGCTGATATGGCTAGGAACTATACTCTCATTCCGGCGTAATAATCAAGGAACTTTGCTGCCGTACCATGGGTGCAGCAGGCGCAATGATATTACGCAGCGCCTGAAAATAGTCCCCAGCTATATCATAGTTAGCTAGCTGGAGACTACTTTCAGGTGCTGTGTAATATAATTTTTTTCTTTAAAAAATTATCTTAAAAATAATCTTGTCGGTTAACGGTTAATAAGTGGTTAACGAGTGTCGGTTGTCAGTTAGGAGAAATAACCGAAATTAACATTCCTAGTTGTATTATTGTGCCGCTCAAACAAACATATTACATATACATATAAACATATAAACTGGTATGTTGCCAGTACTCAAATTTTTTTCCTCATATTAGTTTCTAGCAGTTGGATTTTATTGTCTAACAGCAGATCACACACTGTATAGTTAAAAAAGAATTTGTCCAGTTGCCATTTACATACAATCTATTTTTAACTCCTGTAAAGGGGCTTTTTACAGCAGGTTACAACACAACATAGTGATTGTGGATACAGACAGTAGTCACTTACACATGGGGAACAACAATAGCGTCATAGATGCTGAAAGCTGCTTATTGTGATTTTGCTAGGACTCGGGGAATGGTTTGATACCCTTGTGATCACACTTTTAATAGACTTCAGTCTGTAAGTAAAAGCTGTACCAGTGGGGCTTATGCTGTACTGTGGCTGTTTAAAAACATTGCTAATGGCTGCAGGGAGATTTATGTCTTTTTTGAGTATCTTTAATCTTCTTGACATCTCTTAAATCTCTTCCTCTTCTCTATTTTCCCCCTCTCATTCACCTTCTCCCTGTGAAAGTCTGTTTTGCTGACAATATAGTAGAAGTACTGTTGCTAATGGTACTGGAGCTATAATGGGTGCACTTACATACAGTATTTGTGGGTGTGTGTGTGTATGCAGTTATGTTTGTGAGAGCAGAGGCCAATTACTTGTGCAAACAGTTTTCATTTTAAGTTGGAATACCTCAAGTTCCCTGTTCTTGGTTTCATGTCTTCACATGTTGCAATTAAGGAACTAATCTGGACTGTTGTGCTAGCTTTTCATGTCCTCTTTTGTTGAAATGCTGTTGATTTATTTTAAGACTCTAGCTGTGGCCAGAAAAATGTTGAGAGGATGTGATAAAGCTGCCTGATATTTAGTCTCTACATCCTCTCAAACCTATTCTGCCTAAACATGACCGGTTTTTCACAGCGATAACATGCAGCACACACTACTGAAACCAGAAGGATTTGGATCTTACCTCTCCCTCACCTGAAAAGAAAATGTTTATGCTAAAAGTTTTTTCATGCTAAATAGCATGTTATTTTTTTGTCAAAAAGGAAGTACCATGTAGATCTTTCTGAAATTAGCAGTGGCCAGAACAAAATTGTTAGTTCTTTTGTATTGTGGCTTGAGTCCATGCGCCATTAATAACTGAAGTGAGGACTCTTGAGTCATTATTTGCTTCCTCTCTTGCTTCTCTTGCTTCCTTAGTAGCTCACTAACAGGAAGTTGGTTATACTGCATCATCATCCTCACATTGCAAGTAGGAGTAATTCATCTGGAGAATAAAAACATTGTGTAACTCGCCTTAAATTTAGCATGCTGAGGTTGAGGAATCATTTTTTTTCTTAAATATGACTTCTCCCTGATTTTTCAAGAGACAATTACTGGAGTTATCATTACCATTTACATTAATCTCAGTGACAAATGCTCAGCTGAAAGGACACGACTACTTTTGAATGCCTGTCAGTGTCAGGGGTTTGCCATTGCTCATTTACAATAATATAGAAATGTGAAAACTGACATTGATTATGTCACTGGCTTTGCAAAAACCAAACAAAAATACACCTTGAGTGTCCATGCTTTCAGTGCATAATGTAGCCTTTTAGAATAAAGTTAGAATGAGTTGTCATTTATTTGTATCATATGATATAGTTAAGCAATATCACAGGAGCAAGAGGGCTGTTTTTTTCTAAATATCAGCACAATTGCAAATTTGCTACTCATTTTCTAGAACAGTTAAAAAACAAGTAGTTAATATTGAGTTAAATTTTAGACACATGCTTTTATTCAGTTTCATCAAATTCTAAGCCACAGAACTGTTGTATGTCTCTAACAAACACACCAGGATATTTTGTTTCTGAAAAAATGAGTTTTTGAATAAATTGTAAAGTGAATGACTTGATGACTCATTCATTAAGATGTTCTTTGTTTTAGTTTCATATTTAAAACATTATAGCATTATTTATGCAATTGTAATTGCAATGTAAATGCATTTACCAACTGAGCTGCATTAAACAGTCTGGATAAATACAGTGCACCAAAATGGCACTTTTGATGCAAAGGGGGCAAATATCACCCCTTAATGGAACAGTTCATCTCTGTCACTAACCACAGTGAGCTAACCACTACACAGAGTAAGAAGAATATGAAAATCTTCAGGAGTCAGCTGTTCATAACAGGCCTATACCAGCCAAATTGGCAGAACAAAAACACACTCAGCAAAATATTGTCTAATTATTGTTATTGACAAAATCCTAGAAAATATTGAGATATTATATCAGCAGGAGCTAACAAAGTTGTCAGTAAAGGAACCGTATTTTTAGCTTGATCATTTTATCCATAGCAAGGTGACATTTCATTGATGATGGCCGTAAATAGAGAAGAGATGTCTCGCAAGGTAACCTGATGATCTGTATTCTTGTGACTTGAGAATCGCTATAGTCAGTTTCAGTGCTTACAGTTTTAACGCTTAGTCATTCAGTGTTTTCATCTGTCTTGGTTAGAAGAATAGTTTGTCTTAAAGACGTAAGCAAGTATTGAATGGAAAGCCCAGGTATTTGTCTGTGTCTACATAAAGGCCTTGAGTATACTTTGTTTTTATACGCGTGCGCTACCGCATGTGTACAGTCGAACGCATAGCCTTTCAAAGTATACTCCATTTGAAGTTGTATGCGAACGCAGGCAGTCAACACATGCGCACTAGAAAGCTTCATTCATGTTCAGTGTCGGCTCTATTTTTCCCTGTTAAACCTCTTTTAAACCAAAGCTGAGCTGTCTCATACCCTCTCGCTCACAAGCGCTCGTTAATGGGAGCGCCTGTTGCAGTCTCCACTATTTTGTTGTCGTTGTCCGTGTCTTTTAGTTTAGTTTTCTACTGTGAAACAATGGCCCGGGACAGTGTTGCTACCATGTGGGTAAACCTGATTACTGCAAAATAACTTGTCGTTCTTGCCTGATTACTGCAAAACAACTGAGCGTTCATAGTACGCGCGGTTACAAAAATCGAGTGGCGCGCGTACAGTACACGCATACTGTTCTGATGACGCAATTCGCGTCACGCGTACTGTACGCTGTCCCTCGCGTAGGTGTAAAATGTGAAGTATACTTTGGCCTTTAGGCACAGATTATGAGAAAAGAGTTGGTATTTTCTGATGTCTCTAAGAATACACCACAGTGTATGTACATCACTTCATTCCATGTCGAAATATGCCAGTAAATACAAGAAAATAGATTAAATTAAATTAAAAGCTCAGGCTTTAGATTGTGTTAAAATGCTTATGTTTTTAGGCCATTAGTTTCAAAAATTCCCAGAATGGTTTTCTAGACTCGGATGCTGCTCCTTGCTGACCGATATCCCATATAGGGATGTGCGGGTCTAGTCGACAAAACGGTACAGCTCCTGCTAGTCGACACTGAAAACAATAGTCGATTACACGAGAGAAAAAAACCCATGATTTTATCATTCAAATTACCATAATTTGAACGTTACATTTAAAACATTTTAAATAACAAGTTAAAATAAAACTTTTGAAAAAGAATATATTTGAATATATACACATTTCTAAAAGCGTATCTGGGCGGAAACTACATGTTTACCTCGCATGCGTTTTCTTCATGTCAGTTGCGGCAAGCTCAAAAATGACCACGCATAAGACCAGCAAGGTGTGGGATTCTTTTGAATTAACGTTAGAAGGAAACGGAAAAGTTTTATGTAAACTGTGTAATGTCAGATTGGCTTACAATAACTTTAAATTTACTTGAGTGATGCATAATAACATTCAATACAGGCATTTATGCGTTAACTTGGAGGCTAGCCAAAGCCAGCAAATGTCAATCATGTCATAGGCCTACACTACAACCTGCCGCTGCGGTCCGTGATCCCATCCGCGCCGTCCATTCCTTTAAACGAAGACCCACTTCGGTGGTGGTGTGGGATTTCCAGGCTCTTTTCGAAACTGTCTGCTTGCTTGTAGACTACAAGTTGGAGTTATCTCTCTGCGTGCCTGTGACTTCAGTTCCTGCCGAGCGCTTTTTTTCAAGTGCAGAATCGCCTCTAGTCCCGTCTTTCGCCAGACCACGTTAACGTGTTAAATACACTGAACAAATGTGCATGGTCTGAGTAAGTAAAACGAGGATTGTTTTGTTTTTAGACAAAATAGCCAACATGAAGTAGGCCTGCATTTTTAAAAGCCGTTTTAATACTATTCCTTGATACACTTTCCTATTGTTTTTGACTTGTGTTTTTAAATGTTGGCTAACGTTAGATGAAGAATTCTGTCAGTCTATTGATTGATTTTCCATTTCTGCATTGCTCCAGCCGATCTGAATAAATAAGCTATGCACTGGTTTATGTTGAGTGTATGCTCTTCCTTTTTTCTGTTCAACGACCTCCTAAAATTAAATTATGTTAACACTAGGCAAGCATGCGGCATAATCGTGACCTATTTTTAGCAGAATTCATTGAGGGATTTGACAGTGTGATTCAAAGATTAATTATTTCAAGTGTAGGCTGTTATATAGACACACGCAGTTTTCTTCTTTTGCCATTTTTTGGGGGGTTTCTAGTTTTTAGACTAGTCGGATACAAAACTTCCATTTAAACGACAGTCAAATTAGTCGTAGTACACATCCCATTATAGCTGTGCTGCAAATCATAGAGGCTACAGTTTTCTTTTTTTTCTTTTATAATATTGCCCAATAGGTCTGGATATCGACACAGATTTCATAAAGTAATTTTATTAAATTTCAGTTCATTCATGTTGATTACCAAAAGCATATTTTTGAATGTCCAATATATGGAGAGGACATTCAATTTTCAAAGTGAATCTTCTGTAGAATAGTTTACTTTGTTTCTTAATTGAACAGATTAAAATAATATAGTGGCGGATGGTATTAAATATATGCCATACCCGCTAGGTCAATTTTTAAAGCCTGCTCGTAGAAGTTTAGGTTTTGCCTCTTTGCTTTTGGGACAGTGGATTTCAATTTGGGTCACTTTATATGGGACAGCGTTATGAGCGACCAACCGACCTGTTTTTCATAGGCAAACTGAAGGTTATCTTCAGATAACTGTACATGTTCTGTGACAGTGTCACGGTCTGCTTGAAAGCTCAGATCGAAGCGTGCTAGCCTGTCCTGTCCTGCAAACTGCTGATGTAGTTTTTTGTAGACTATTAACAGCAAGGATAAAGATAAATTCCCTTCAGCCCCTAAGGCTGAAATTTTGGCTGCACTACAAAGAGATGCAAATATGCAAGACGTAACTAATCCAACAATATTTTGACCTGACGAAATGACAGTGAGACTTGAAATGATGCTCTATTTTAAGGTGGCTTATTATGTAGGTTTTTTTGCAATCTGTTGTAAAATGGATTATCATGGGTTTAACACTTAAATTCAAAGTTCAGCATATGTACAGTAATTATTTAATATAATGGCTTTACATTTGTCAGTCTAAAGGTTTGTATCACAGTATCCTTGTGTGCTCTCTCTTTGTTGTGTGATCTTCAGAGGGGACTGTTGGGTTCTTCCATCATATGACCATTCCTTTAAACAGTCTGCATACTGTGCTGTAATCAGATAAGCATTCACAGGCTTCCTCTAATTACACCCGCCCACCATATATTTGCTGCCTTTTCACCAGCAACGTTCAGTGTGCATGTCAGTGTGTAGTTTTACATGCGGTTGAATAGGAGTGTTTGGCTTTTAGGATTTTATTCCTGCTGCTGTTGGGGTCAATCCATCTCAAGTAGTCCAGTGGACTGACACCATGTTTACTCACACACACAAGAGTGACTATAGCACTATATTCAGCAACTTCCAGACCCTTTTAGCGGCTTTTTTCCATAGAAAATACATACCGACAAACCTAGCGTAGGGCCCTATGAAATCCGTTTAATTTTTTCCCAAGTTGTGTTTTATTTTTTTCTAAATTCAGTTTTTTTTCCGTTTGAATTTTTCTGGACTCCTTTTTAATGGTCAAATTAAATTATATTAATCAAAAAGCATGTCTAATTAATTAAAATTGAACATTTTAACATTAATTTATTAAAAGTGTAACAAAAATGACATGTTTAGGGCCATATGAAATGTTTAATTGTTACCAAATTTTGTTTTAAAGGGGATCTAACACACAGTTTCACCCAATCTCATGTTAATCTTGAGTACCTATAGACTAGTACTGCTTCGTTCATATCTCCAAAAAGTCTTTAGTTTTATCATATTAATAAAAGAAAGTTACAGCTTTACGATTCTCTCCGGAAAAAACGGAGCTCCTGGAGGTGTGCCGTGTGGGCGGAGCTAAAGAGTGACGAGCACTTGCGCCGATCGCCAATAAAACAGAGACATTTGATGCCGTTTCACTTACTGTCTGCAGTTCTGAATCATGACCGGGATCTTTTATTGCTGGGACTGCTCCATATTTCAGTATTAAACGATGTGCAAATCCAGCGTCGAACTGGGCCTCGTTTATAAAATGTTCGTCAACAAACACACTTGAGAAACTCCATTGCTGCCCCGAAAAAATAAACTGTATCCACTGTTCACGTAACGCTGGGTTCTTTTGGGAAGCTGAACAAGGTCATCTTTCCCTTACAACCAAAAACACACTTCTTTAGAGACATTCTTGCCGAGTGAGTCCCGTGCAGTGCTGCCGAATGAAACGCATTGATGAGCGCGCTCTCGCTCTGGTCGATGCGTGCACGGGCGTGTTTTTCCGGGAGTAATGCCCATATAAGGAGTTCCACCGTTGTTTACGTCAGCAAGAACCACAATCGAAAAAAACTCTCCGAAACTGGTCCTAACCCAGAAGTGAGATTTTTCGCACAGAAATACTCTGTTATACATCCAAATTGTTTTTTGAAACTTTGTCCATGCTTAGCCTGAGAATCCAACTCTTTAACAGTGTAAACAACTCTGAATGCATGAAACAGCATTGTACCCCCCCTTTAACATAGCTAATTATTTGAATGCATACAAACAATTTTTATTTATTCTCACAGTAGCCTTATGAAATATTTTATTTTAATATTTACAGATACTAGTCCATATCGCGATTTGATTTAAGTGTAATGACCTACTTTTGATTAATTCATCCAAACTTTGACAAATTCCGTGACATTCCCGAGTTAAACTCTAAATTCCATTGTTATGACTGGATTCCGCGATTCTGTCCGCTTTTTCTGCATCGCGGAAATCATAGGGCCCTACTAGCGACTTTTCTGGATAAACCTTAGCTATGGTTCAGTTGGAAGATGTCTCCAGTGCTGCCCCGCGAGCGCCAGGTCTGACTCCTGGCGCAGTGTCGCCTCTCTCGCTGTCTGTTCTGTGCAGTGAGCGGCAGAGAAGCAGCGCATTCAGTTGGCTCAGGCTGTACCGCAGCAGACTCGTCAAAATGAGTACAAAACCGCGTTTCCAAAGCACCTGTCGCTTACTGACTGTTTGGAATTATAAATATGAGCATAGCAGTTCGTCTGTTAATATTATGCACTTTTTTTTGTTTGTTTGTATTTTTTTTTTTTTATTCGTTACTCAGACGCAGGCAGTGCGGTAATTGTCAAAACCACTGTTTAGTGTAGATGCATGTTGATTTTCTCAAACGATGTCGCGATTATAAATGAGTGACTGTTAACATGTAGGCTATTAATGGGTCGTGTTTAGTCACTATTTAGTGTGGAATATTTCTACAATATTCATTCATCATGACTCAATCTACTGCAGTATTTCCTCTCTCAGTCAGTAGAAAATGTAGTCATGCATGAAAAAAATAAAATAAAACTACCGTCACCACACCGTGAAACTGTTTTTTTTTTCCGAAAAATACCGTGATTATAATTTTTTGGTGATACCGCCCAGCACTACCTGAAACCCATTTTTTGACTAAACTTGTAATTCTTTTTTTCCCTCAATTCCACTTACAATATATGTCTGTCATAATTTTGTTGGAACAAAGGCAAAATGCAGTACTTTCCAAAACTCGTAGTTTGTCATAGTATCTAGTCAGAAGATATCAGACATGTCTGATATTTTGACCCGATTTTAGATGATATATTGTTTTCATCTCCTGGTACCAGGATTTATTTTTCTGTTAGTTTGTTGTGTTTGTAATGTAAATTCTGGTAGTGCGTGATCCTCAGTGGCTTAGTGTAGGATGCCAAGTTTTCCTCTAGAGCCATTTACGAAGTCTGGAAGTGGATGATGCCTAGTGCTTGAAAATCTGTTTTAATTTGATAAAGTTTTGTAGTGTATTCCAGCCTTAAGATATGAGGAGTCAGAGATCAGTAGGGCTGCCACTAACGACTATTTTTATTTCGATTAATCTATCGACTAATTTATCGATTAATCGAAACGATTAATTTCCCACAAAAACCTCAACAATTTTACTTAAGAATATTTTATTAAACCAAATGAAATCCACATTTATATGAAATCCTTTTTTTAAAGCAAAAGTAAAGTGCAACATAGAGAGCAAGAAGCAAGTGTCCATCTCATAGTCCAAATCACTGAAATCAAAGTTCAGTATTATAGTGTGAGAATGACAACATATCCACGTGTTCTAGTCTAATTATAATTATAATTATAATCAAAAAACACTTTTAAAGGAGTATTTACCAGAAATATTATATACCATAATTTATTTAGGTGAAAAATGTAAATGTGCAGTATTTCTGAAAAGAAAAAAAAACTTTTTAAAAAATATATATAATCAATTAATTGGAGATGCTTTTGATTATTAAAATTTAATGGGACCATTAAAATGGAATCCAGAAAATAATGGAAAACAGAAATTGGTAAAGATAAAACTGTAAAACTCAATTAATTAGACAGGCTTTTTGATTAATAAAATTTTATTTAACCATTAAAACAGTGTATAAAAAATTGAAAATGAAAAAAAAAAACTGAATTTGGAAATAAAACGGATTTCATAGGGCCCTATAATTATATATATATATATATATATATATATGTGGTAATAATAATATTGAACAACAGCTTTTAAAATGACTTAAAATACATACAGTATATAATAGCAATGATGCAATAATAATTAGTTCAAATAAAGTATCAAAAGCAAGAAATCATATGGAATTATTGATCAAAACTTTTAATACATAATGTATTATAAACAATAGAGATATTGTACGTTACGCATTACAACAAAGGCCTGCAGGGGCGCCAACGGCCTGACGATTATTTTTACACATTACTGCGCGATCTAATCCTTGTTTAATATTGACCATTTAATTCAAATGTCCACTTAATCTTTAATATTTGGCCATTTCTTTAGGGCAGAAATACTATAGCCACTGTAATTAAATTAATATGTGGACATCAAAACGTTTAAACTCAGAGTGAGGGTTTGAGCTTTTATTTTGAAATCGGGATGTATTCTCCTGTGTTTGTGTAGATTTATAAATGATTGACCTTAAAAATCTGATGAAATGGCGCACGTTGCGTTACCAGATGAACGTTATAATAAACCCAAAATCACAACAATATGCAGAGATGGAGTATGAGACGCTCCACACGTGCACGTGCTTATCCTACACACATATAAATAATTAAAGCGCATATACTGTGTGAACATCACATATATTTAATTAAATTGTAGCGTTTGTGAATTCACAATAATGCTTATTTATGATTTTTAAATGGGTTTAATGTATCATGCAGCCTTGGAAAATAGTTTAAT
The DNA here is from genome assembly GCF_936440315.1 of Barbus barbus. Lineage (NCBI taxonomy): Eukaryota > Metazoa > Chordata > Actinopteri > Cypriniformes > Cyprinidae > Barbus > Barbus barbus. The sequence goes on along the minus strand of NC_136733.1, from coordinate 17,698,389 downwards.
AATGTGTTTTATGGATTCTCGTCTGTCAAATGCACCACTTCCGGTATTTGGCCGGTTAGTCGACGCGAGCAAAATAGTGTTGTCACGATACTGGAATTTCTAACTTCGATACGATACCTTGAAAAATATCGATATTCGATACCATTTTCGATACCACGGTGAAAAAAACTGCCACAATATTAAGGGGGTAATTTTTTTAATTTAAAGATAAATGTAACAAGTCCAGAACATGCGGTATATTTTACATGAACAAAAAAATGTCTTGAGGTACTGCATTTGTTGATTTATTTATTAATCTTTTATTAATCTTAGTTAAATGTTAATTGAAACTAACGTTTACTAATACATGTACTAATTAAAATCCAAAGTTATATTTGTTGATATTCTCATTTGCTTCATAACCAAAATATTTCCAGATATAGGGCCCTATGAAATCCATTTTATTTTTCCCCAAATTCCGTTTTATTTTTTTCTACATTCAATTTTTTCCATTTAAATTTTTCTTGATTCTGTTTTTTTTTTTTTTCGGTTGGATTTTTCTGGACTCTTTTTTTTTTAATGGTCAAATTAAATGCTATTAATCTAAAAGCATGTCTAATTCATTAAAATCATGAAAATTATACAATTTAACATTTAATTTATTAAAAGTGTAACAAAAATGGTACGTTTAGGGCCGTATGAAATGTTTTATTTTTTTTCTCACCTTGTTTTATTGTTACCAAATTCTGTGTTTTAGCATGTCTATTATTTGAATGCATACAAACTATTTTTATTTATTCTTACAGTAGCCTTATGAAATGTGTTTTCCCCCTCAGAAATTCTGTGTTGTGTATTTAAATTTTACTGGATATCAGATGAAGGCATAAAACCATTTTAATTCATTTATATTTGAATTAATGAAAATTAAACATTTACATTTTTGGCAAATGAAGGGGATTTACTTTTAAAATTAAAATATTTTGTGATTATTTATTTAAAAAAACTTAACAGTAGTAGTAAGTAGTAGTATTATGTACATTCTACTAAATAATAGTAATATAGCCTATTTCTGGCACACGGTCTTTAATAGGCTAAGTTAAACCGAACTTTTATTTTGACGGGTTGCCGTGAATACTTCTAAAGTTCTGTGTGTGTATGATATGACGCTAGTTTTACTCAAATTAAATGGTAAAATGCTCGTAAAGTGCCTTTCAGATCAGTTCTGGAGATATTGTTGATGTATTTATATCCTTATTGAGACGGCAGACGCTGAAATCACCGCGAGCGCCACATTAGTAAACACAACCGCACATGCAGCACATTCACACAGAGACGCGCAGAACATGCAGGATTCATATTTAAATCGACTTTTGCAGCTTAATATTTACAGATACTAGTCCATATCGCGATTTGATTTAAGTGTAATGACCTACTTTTGATTAATTCATGCAAACTTTGACAAATTCCGTGACATTCCGCGTTAAACTGTAAATTCCGTTTTTATGACTGGATTCCGTGCGCGTTCTCTGCATCGCGGAGATCATAGATCCCTACAGATAGCGCTCCTGCTGTGTTCTTTAACAACCAGAGCAGTCATCTTTCTATTCACTTCACTTTTGCTATTTAACCAGAGCGAAGGAGACGAGTGCGGTCACGTGTGGTGCTTGTCCACACGCCTTTGGAGAGAAGTGAAAGTGACAGCTCTAGTACCGGTGTATCGATACTTCGGGAAATTAATATTGGTACAGATATTCAGATATTCGTTCAGATATTTCAGTATCGATATTTATCGAAATATCGATATTTTTGACAACACTAGAGCAAAGTGAAGTCGACGATTTTTAAAAATCAAATAGTCGAATAAAATCGACGAATCGCGGCAGCCCTAGAGATCATATATCCATTTTATTAGTCATAAGTCATTATAGTAACCCTTGGTACAGTGAGACGAATAGTTCAAGTTATACTTGAATATTAGGCTATTTATTTCAGTTTGTGAATGGGAAGATAAGAACAGAGAGAGTGAAAGGTGGAGCAACCAAGTCTTTCTTACTGGTAAGGTTCTGCTGTTCATGTATTTATCATTACATATCTCTTGGGACGTTGTTAATAGTTGGAGTTGTGTACATTTGCACCCCACCATCATTTAAATCAGTGAGAGCAGCCCACAAGGGTGAATGCTCAGCTCTCTACAAAATACATTAGCTCCCTCACCCTCTGTTTTGAAGAGCACTTATGTCTCTTTCAGTCAATGGTCACCTGTCCACTCCTCTCACATTACCTCTGCTTTGTTCACTAATATTTCCTGCATTCACTTTGAGTCTCTGTGCATTAATAGTTTTAGAGATTTTCTAGGGTGAGACCTGCACTCTGCATTCAGGATGTTGGGTCTCTGATAGGGGCGTTTGATAACTAGATTACTTAATAATAGGACGTTTAGTCACAGGAACCTTCTTCAGATTTATCTTTAGGTTGTGTCCCTTTCACTTTCTCCCTCTCTTCCTTATCTCTCTCCCTCTAAATTGCCCCACTTTCACTTGCATTAAGATGATATCTGTTGAACGATCCTACATCTTTCTCGAAGGGTATTCCTTACAGATTTCTTTGCTGCTCTTTTTTCACTTTTTCTGGATTGAAAACTTGCAGAATTCTGAATGATTTAATGAGCACTACATTGGATCCTGGAAATAAATAAACCATGATCTGATTCAGGCGGTACTGTGAAATTTTAATACCGAATTGAAATCACTCTCTATTTTTTCGTCCATGAGCAAGTAGTCCCATATGCACAGATTCTTACAGACAATGGTAATTTTAAAGTAAAATAAATGATTTTAGAATAAAATATTTTAATAGTTTTATAAAAACGTCCATTAATTACAAATCCAAATCAATCCACATCCTAAAATGTAAGCAAAAAACATTTCTTTTCAGTTTTTGTCTGGTCTGGGTTGGGTGCACTCTTATTAAAAGATGACTGCTTTATTACCAAGCAAGCCAAAATATTTATTAAACAAACATGCAAGAATACATAGAATTTGTGTGTTATAATGAACAATGGTTGTTTTGATTCTGATGAATTTAGATTGTTTTAAGTGTTTGTATTCTGCAATCCCATTAGGATTAAACTATTTCCTGTGCTATAATCTGAACTCAACCATCTAACTCTGAACCTCTGCTTCCTCTTGTTGCTTTGTCTGCAGAACAACTGGTAAGAATTGTGAACTGAGAAGACCATGTTGAAAGGGGGCACCGCCAAGGCAGCACTGCCCAGGATGGGGGCCCCGGAGCGTGCAAAGATGTCTGCCAACAGCTCCCAAAGCTCATACTCCAGCAACATTGGGATGAAGACCTCTAGATCGTCCAGCTCTATTGCCTCTGATCTGAGACTCGGCAAGGTGAGCTGTAACACTAATCTAATGAGCCAGAGGAATGGATGAGTGGCGGGTAGGGGTGGCACGGTACATGTATTCGTACCGAACCGTCACGGTACGGGCGTCTCGGTTCGGTGTATGAGGCCTTACAACAAATACAGGCAATTCACCCTCAATCCAGAAGGGGGCACCCACAGCAATGCAACACTGTTTGATAACCGCCAGCAGAACCCAAAACCCATTAAACAGTGACTGTGTGCTGATTCTGAACGCGTATACTTTAAAGGCTTGTGCACTCAACTGTTTGAGAAATGGAGCTTTGTGCTCGTGTATCCTACCTCTCACATTCGTCACAAATCTAAATATTCCATAATATTTCCATATTTTGCGATGTAACGTATCTGAATGCTAAACTATTATTTATGTAAATTATAGGCTTTGTACTTCAGTCGCATTCTCTAACAGTGACACATAGGCACGCGCTGATGTTTGTATTTTATTTTGATAAAGTAACAACTTTAGCAATGCTGGAACTGATGTGTGTGTGTGTGAGTGTGTGTGTGTGTGCGTGTGACGCGATCACTTCAACTGTTTCCTTATACCAGTAGATCAACTTTAAACACTTATCGTCTTAATAAAGCATCACTGTATAAAGGTCTGCTTTTATTTGTGTACACTTACAATGAAAACAAAACCATTTGAGTTTCCTTTCTGTGAACAAATTAAGCCTGTCAAAAAATGAACTGAAACTCAGCATATATAGGCTATGTTACGTGTTTTTTCCCCTTGTTTATCTGTTAACTAAATAAAATATATTTCAAGAATGTATTCCTTGTATGTATATATGCACTGCAGATTATATATATAATGTAATATAATATTTAGTATTACTACTGTACTACTCTCTGTTCAAAATAAATGAAAAGAAACCGAGCATTGTAGATTTGTTGTTTTTTCCCTGTTGTACCGAAATCGTATTGAACCATGACCCCCGAACCGAGGTACGTACCGAACCGTGACATCTGTGTACCGTGCCACCCCTAGTGGCGGGAGTGATGGGACACAGACAAAAAAAACAACAGAATGCAGAACAAAAGTGGTGGAAAACACTAAATAACCTGCAAAATGTGATGCCCAGTACACATGTACTGTACATAGGGCCAATTAAAATGACAATATATTCCTCATCATCCTCATATGTGAGATATGTCAATATTTGTCATATTTATCAATATTAAAAATTTCACACTTGTCACCTTTTGGCTAAATTCACTGTTTTGAGGACAGAATAATGGCATGTTATTTATTCTGACCCAAAGAGGTTGTCATTGCATTGCCATTACTGTTACTGGTCAGAAGTAGGTACTATATATTGATTCATTTTCCTAGACAACTGTTCATCATAAATGCATGAATGATGCTGAAAGATAATTTCATAGATGGCCTCTGAGATAACAGACATGGATTAAAAGTCACAAAATTCTCTTTGTAACACAAAGTATTAAGTATTATATTTTATCAGAAATTAGATTCTCAGCTGTTTCACTGACAGTGCTAATGTTTTTGTGCATAGATAAAAAGAGCGAGCAGTGATGATGCTCTGGCTAAACCTGTTCTGGGTTCAGTGGCTTCAGTGTCCCGCATAAAGAAGACCATCACCACAGGAGCTATCTCTGAGCTTTCAGACAACAGACCACGCAGCGCTTCAAGTAGGATTTTATATTTTACACACAATCTCATAAAACTAATACAGCCATGCAAGATTTCCTTATAGTGTGCAGTCATAAAATTACTCAGCAAATTAATAATTATGCTTATTTAACCTCTAATTAATATTTACACACAGTAGATGCACTCAGTGCATGAAATATGATGAAAAATGGGAATCAAACAAACTAAAATACCTCATTTGTCATCATTTACTCAACCTTCATGTCCAAAATCTGTACCAAAATTTGTATATGTATGTAAAATATGTAACTTCTTTTAAGATCTGAAGAAAGTAAGTCATACAGGTTTAAAACAACATGAGCATGAGTAAATAAGAATAGAATCATAGATAGATGATAAAACTATTAGGGGAACTATCCCTTTAATGTCTTGGAATAAAATCACTGCACAGCTTTTGTGAGTGCAGATGATCTCCTCTAGAGGGCACCAGGACACTGATAATGAAGATCCCTTAGATTAATTTCCTGTTCTGTGATGCATTAGTTCTGAGTTCCTTTTTAATGCATCTGTTGGTTTATGGTGATGACACTTCAGTATTTAGCTAGGCCAATGCACTTGTGTAAAAGATCACTCATTGGACTTGAACTGTACTGGAAGAATAAGGTAGATGATTTGTGTTCTCAGCAGAAATAAACAAAATCCAAAGCTGATAAAATATGGAAAACATAATTTTGTTTCCAGTATTAGATTATGGAAACAGAACCATATAAAGGGTTTAATTTGCTTCTAATTGGATTGTATTTGAGAAATGTGATGAGTCATTGTGTCTTTGTAGAGTGCACGTGTTCTCTTTGAACATTGTTAGGGTCGAAGGCATATTTAACTTGTTGGACTGGACTGATTGAATCTGGTATTAATAATTCCTCTTTCGTCGACATTCAAACACACATGGAAAAAAGATGCAAGCTAGACATTGTGCTGAACAGGAATGCTGCCTGGCTGCATCACTTCTGCGGGATTGGCTCTATGGTACAATACCAGTGTCAGGGTGTAGCAGAATTCTTTGTACTTCATGTGATGCTCAGCTGGCTGTTTTATCTGTAGGCAAAGGAGGTGCTATCATCATGGTTATATACTAGACAAAATGACTCTAGGAAAAATGGGACATTTTTTTTATTTTGTAAAGACATAGTTCACCTAAATCCTCAAATTGTGCCATTATTCACATCACCCTCATGTCATTTAAGTGGAATAAAATAATCTTCTGTGGCCCGTCATAAACATTCCTATAATCTTTATCTGAAATACATCATGGTTTAAAGGGTTCATATGACGTTGCTAAAAAGAACATTATTTTGTGTATTTGGTGTAATGCAATGTGTTTATGTGGTTCAACTGTTCTGCCTTTGGCTGCACGGACGATCACAGAACATGATAGAGTCCCAGCCTCAGAGGAGACAAGAGAGCAGTGGCATTATTGATTTATTTACTGTATGATGCTGCCACACAGATCTAAAATAATCATGCAATTTATTTCCCAGCTGTTTACCTTCACAGACATAACTGATTGTTTTTGTAACTCGTGTGTTTTTAACCTAAACTTGTGTGTGAATGAGAACTTAGTGTAGTACTCACTGTGACAGCAGCTTTCTGTCCGTGTGCTTCGGATGTGTGCACTCAGAAAACAGTATATCAGAAGTTTAAACGAATATGGTTTAAAACGCATGATTTCTGCGCGATAAACATGATAATCACAACCAAAACAGATGTTTTTAGTAGGTACGAGCTGTAATGGCGCAGCTCTATTCTGGAAAGGGGGCGGGAGCAGCAGCTCATTGGATTTAAAGAGACAGGCATGAAAATCAGAGTGTTTCTGCTTCCACTCAAAATAGGCATTTTCAGAATGATATAATAAATTATCTGTGGGGTATTTTGAGATGAAACTTCACAGACACATTCTGGGGACACCTGAGACGTATGTTACATATTGTAAAAAGGGGCATAATATGTCTCCTTTAAATTAAATAGGGCTGCAACTATCGATTATTTTGATAATCGATTAGTTGGCCGATTATTCTTTCGATTAATCGATTAATCGGATTAAAAAAATATTGACCAAAAAAACCACTATTCCACATTCTGCCCAATGTCCTTCAAACAAACGTGACAACTGAATGCTATGAAAACATACAGTGCTTAATTTATTAGACCACTTATCATAATAAAGAGAAAACATATTTTAGAAATTTGTCAAAAATTTGTTTAAATTTAAAAATGTTATTGTCATTTATTAGACATAATAATAAAAAATGGGCTCATAACAGCTTGCATTCTTGCTGGTATTGTTTATGTACTTTTTGACTGCAATTGGGTATCGCAAAAAAAAAAAACTCAAATAAAAAATACAAGAAAAAATAAGTGCTCTGGTTTTCTTTCATAGATAACAGCAATAATGATATTATAGCATTAAAAATAGCCTACTACTGTTACTAAAGAGCTTACACATATTGGAGTACTAACCAGTACAGAAAGCCGAAAAATGATTTTGGTTATCACCAATACTGTTACTTTAGAGCAGCAGTGGCACAAACCTTACATAAACACATTGTTAAACTTACATAAATTTGTTAAGCATTGTAAAAATTGAATATAGTTTAAACCTCTATTAAAAATTAAAATAATAAAGATAATAATAAAGACGAATAAAAACACAAACTCAGTGTTAACCAACAGGTAAGAGTAATGTTCTGCAGGAACTACTTTGATCACAGTCACCTCGTCATTTCTTTATCCTGTAAAAGGCCGTTATGGAGCGTCTCATGTTTATATTCAGACAGACAATTACACGCTGTTATCCCTTTAAAGTTCCCTAAAAGTAAAATATTTTAATTTATTTTAAACCTTAAATTAACTTTCAACAACAGATAATTCAGCACAATGGATATGTTTGCGCTGAAAAGCCTATTAATTGTCTCCCTCTCTACTGTGTTCTGTCCGTCTGACGCGCGTGCGCGCGCCCGCCGCGCCGGCGCTCATTCGGTATTTTAACCCTCTGGTTGTGTTCGGGTCAAATTGACAAGAATTTTTTTTTCTTTTTCCTGAAAATACTAGTTAACGTTATCGCATTGGACTCAAACTTACTGACTTTGCGCACATAGGGTACAAGTATTTCTCATAAATTTTTTTAGAATTTTCGTAATTTTTTGTGGGTTTTATTTCACCTAGTCACACTCGTTGTGTTCCCGGTCAAAAATGACCGGACTCCGAACAACTGCTTATAAATCTGTCATTATGCTATATTATCACTAAATATTGGATTCATTCTTTTTGTCAACTTGTTTCCTTTCATTTAGGACTGGTTTTGTGTTTCTATTTGCTTCTGATTAATCATAAGCCTCATTTATCTGAAAGTAGGCACCTAATTTTTTGAGTGAAAAAATTATTTTTTATGAATAATTTTCACAATATGAGAGAAAAAATTATAAAAATTTGCACTGTTTCTCACACTAGTGTACTTTAATGTTTAATCAGGAAGTTTGCTTTTAAATGCTTTTATTTTGTACAAAATTGCAAAAAGTCACACTCGTGGTGTTCCCGGTCAAAAATGACCGGACTCCAAACAACTGCTTATAAATCTGTCAATATGCTATATTATCACCAAATATTGGATTCAATCTTTTTGTCAACTTGTTTTCTTTCATTTAGGACTGGTTTTGTGTTTCTATTTGCATCCGATTAATCGTAGGCCTCATTTATCTGAAAGTAGGCACCTAATTTTTTGAGTGAAAAAAGCATTTTTTATGAATAATTTTCACAATATGAGAGAAAAAATTATGAAAATTTGCACTGTTTCTCACACTAGTGTACTTTAATGTTTAATCAAGAAGTTTGCTTTTAAATGCTTTTATTTTGTACAAAATTGCACAAAGTAACACTTGTCAAAAATGGCCGGCCATTGAAAGTGAATGGGGAAGAATGAAAGAAACAACTAGTGTTCAGGAGCATGTTGTGCTTGCAAACAAAGACCTTGGACCTTTGCATGTGTGGATGCATTTATACTCAAGCTATCACACACACACATGCGCACACACGCACGCACACACACACACACACACACACACACACACCATCCATCCATGCATACAAACTATTTTATTACACCTATTTCATCCTACCCTGAACTGCATGCAATATCCTTTTATGAATAAAAAAGGATCTCTCTCTCTCTCTCTCTCTCTCTCTCACACACACACACACACACACATGCTCAGACTGCCTTGTCTTTAGCCTGCATTGACCTCAAAAATAATCTTTTCTTTCACCACATATTCTAGACTACGGAGCCCCTTAGAGCTCATGGTGGTGGAAAGATTTCGGGGTGGGTGAAAAAAATTCGGGGTGGGAGGAAAAAATATTTTTCAAATCTTTTGCGTTCCCTCGCAAAGATGCTTGCGTTCCCTCGCAAAACATTGCGTTCTCTCGCAAAGATGTTTGCGTTCTCTCGCAAAACTTTGCGTTCTCTCGCAAAGTTGTTTGCGTTCTCTCGCAAAACTTTGTGTTCTCTCGCAAAGATGTTTGCGTTCTCTCGCAAAGATGTTTGCGTTCTCTCGCAAAACTTTGTGTTCTCTCGCAAAGATGTTTGCGTTCTCTCGCAAAACTTTGCGTTCTCTCGCAAAGATGTTTGCGTTCTCTCGCAAAACTTTGCGTTCTCTCGCAAAGTTGTTTGCGTTCTCTCGCAAAACTTTGTGTTCTCTCGCAAAGATGTTTGCGTTCTCTCGCAAAGATGTTTGCGTTCTCTCGCAAAACTTTGTGTTCTCTCGCAAAGATGTTTGCGTTCTCTCGCAAAACTTTGTGTTCTCTCGCAAAGATGTTTGCGTTCTCTCGCAAAACTTTGCGTTCTCTCGCAAAGATGTTTGCGTTCTCTCGCAAAACTTTGCGTTCTCTCGCAAAGATGTTTGCGTTCTCTCTCAAAGATGTTTGCGTTCTCTCTCAAAGATGTTTGCGTTCTCTCGCAAAGATGTTTGCGTTCTCTCTCAAAGATGTTTGCGTTCTCTCGCAAAGATGTTTGCTTTCTCTCGCAAAGATGTTTGCGTTCTCTCTCAAAGATGTTTGCGTTCTCTCTCAAAGATGTTTGCGTTCTCTCGCAAAACTTTGTGTTCTCTCGCAAAGATGTTTGCGTTCTCTCTCAAAGATGTTTGCGTTCTCTCTCAAAGATGTTTGCGTTCTCTCGCAAAGATGTTTGCGTTCTCTCTCAAAGATGTTTGCGTTCTCTCGCAAAGATGTTTGCTTTCTCTCGCAAAGATGTTTGCTTTCTCTCTCAAAGATGTTTGCTTTCTCTCTCAAAGATGTTTGCGTTCTCTCTCAAAGATGTTTGCGTTCTCTCTCAAAGATGTTTGCGTTCTCTCGCAAAACTTTGTGTTCTCTCGCAAAGATGTATGCGTTCTCTCGCAAAACTTTGTGTTCTCTCGCAAAGATGTTTGTGTTCTCTCGCAAAGATGTTTGCGTTCTCTCGCAAAACTTTGTGTTCTCTCGCAAAGATGTATGCGTTCTCTCGCAAAACTTTGTGTTCTCTCGCAAAGATGTTTGCGTTCTCTCGCAAAACTTTGTGTTCTCTCGCAAAGATGTTTGCGTTCTCTCGCAAAGATGTTTGCTTTCTCTCGCAAAACTTTGCGTTCTCTTGCAAATATGTACGCAAAGTTTTGCGAGGGAACGCAAACATCTTTGCGAGAGAACGCAAAGTTTTGCGAGGGAACGCAAAAGATTTGAAAAATATTTTTTCCTCCCACCCCGATTTTTTTTCACCCACCCCGAAATCTTTCCACCACCATGAGCTCTAAGCGGCTCCGTACTAGACAAAACATTATGACAATATGTTTAGAGGCTTTCGTGTTCTCTCAGAGTAAACGAAAGTTTACAATTAAATGCTAGAGCATACAAATGCCTCACAGTGCCTTGCTTGTCATTTACACGAGGAAGAGACAACTGAAGAAGAATTTTACAGTGACGATGCATTGCAAGATATATTGGAAGATAAAAATATCACTGGACAAGCTGAAAACCTTGCAACAACTGAAAAGAAGCAATCTTCTGATTTTGAGGACCCAGCTGAAGTTGATGTAACGTTCTGGTCGAGGGATGGAAAAAAAGTCAATGCAGGCCAAAGACAAGGCAGTTTGAGCATTTGTGTGCATTGTGTGTGTCTGTGTGTGAGAGAGAGAGTTATAATATGAGATTCATAAAAGCATATTGCATACAGTTCAGGGTAGGATGAAATAAGTGTAATACAATAGTTTGTATGCATAGATGTGTGTGTGTGTGTGTGTGTGTGTGATAGCATGAGTATACATGCACGCACTGGTCCAAGGCATTTATGTTTGCAAGCACAACATGCTCCTGAACACTAGTTGTTTCTTTCATTCTTCCCCATTCACTTTCAATGGCCGGCCATTTTTGACAAGTGTTACTTTGTGCAATTTTGTACAAAATAAAAGCATTTAAAAGCAAACTTCTTGATTAAACATTAAAGTACACTAGTGTGAGAAACAGTGCAAATTTTCATAATTTTTTCTCTCATATTGTGAAAATTATTCATAAAAAATGATTTTTTCACTCAAAAAATTAGGTACCTACTTTCAGATAAATGAGGCATACGATTAATCGGATGCAAATAGAAACACAAAACCAGTCCTAAATGAAAGAAAACAAGTTGACAAAAAGATTGAATCCAATATTTGGTGATAATATAGCATAATGACAGATTTATAAGCAGTTGTTCGGAGTCCGGTCATTTTTGACCGGGAACACCACGAGTGTGACTTTTTGCAATTTTGTACAAAATAAAAGCATTTAAAAGCAAACTTCTTGATTAAACATTAAAGCACACTAGTGTGAGAAACAGTGCAAATTTTCATAATTTTTTCTCTCATATTGTGAAAATTATTCATAAAAAATGATTTTTTCACTCAAAAAATTAGGTACCTACTTTCAGATAAATGAGGCATACGATTAATCGGATGCAAATAGAAACACAAAACCAGTCCTAAATGAAAGAAAACAAGTTGACAAAAAGATTGAATCCAATATTTGGTGATAATATAGCATAATGACAGATTTATAAGCAGTTGTTCGGAGTCCGGTCATTTTTGACCGGGAACACCACGAGTGTGACTTTTTGCAATTTTGTACAAAATAAAAGCATTTAAAAGCAAACTTCCTGATTAAACATTAAAGTACACTAGTGTGAGAAACAGTGCAAATTTTCATAATTTTTTGTTTAATATTGTGAAAATTATTCATAAAAAATTTTTTTTTACTCAAAAAATGAGGTACCTACTCTCAGATAAATGAGGCTTATGATTAATCAGAAGCAAATAGAAACACAAAACCAGTCCTAAATGAAAGGAAACAAGTTGACAAAAAGAATGAATCCAATATTTAGTGATAATATAGCATAATGACAGATTTATAAGCAGTTGTTCGGAGTCCGGTCATTTTTGACCGGGAACACCACGAGTGTGATTTTTTGCAATTTTGTACAAAATAAAAGCATTTAAAAGCAAACTTCCTGATTAAACATTAAAGTACACTAGTGTGAGAAACAGTGCAAATTTTTATAATTTTTTGTTTAATATTGTGAAAATTATTCATAAAAAATGCTTTTTTCACTCAAAAAATGAGGTACCTACTCTCGGATAAATGAGGCTTACGATTAATCAGAAGCAAATAGAAACACAAAACCAGTCCTAAATGAAAGAAAACAAGTTGACAAAAAGATTGAATCCAATATTTGGTGATAATATAGCATAATGACAGATTTATAAGCAATTGTTTGGAGTCCGGTCATTTTTGACCGGTAACACAAAAGGCGTGACCGGAGTCCGAACACAACCAGAGGGTTAAACTTAACACAGACTGTCAGGACGGACCTTTATGCAAAAATGGAAATGCTCGCGTGAATTTGTGGCATTTATAGATAAGGATATGACCGTAAACTGAACGTTTTTGCGCTGAGGACGCACACGCATCTGTCAAAGCGCCTGACAGGGCAAGCCATTACTCTTATGCATTAACTTAAAGCTTAAAATAAAGAATTATCATGTTTTGGGCAGCTTGGATCACGTGCTTCTCCGGCAGAATCTCATTCTGTTTCCTCCACTATTTTTAGATGCATTTTGTCCATAGAAATGCATATTCAGTGCCGTAATTTGACTAACCAGCTGAAGTTGGACGTGCACTGTGGGCAGACCCGATTAATCGATAATGAGAATCGTTGACGATGATTTTCATAGTCGATAATAATCGATTTTATCGATTAGTTGTTGCAGCCCTAAAATTAAACTTTCCTTTGCTGTTAGGTCTCCAAAGAGAAATGAAGAGAGAGACACGCATGATCTCTCTTCTATAAATAACATTTATGCATGTGTTAAGGGACAACATTTTGCTTAAGGTCAAATGACATTCTGTCTCGTTGTCTTTTAATTAACACTCCCATTTTTTCAGTTTCCAATACACAACACTTCACAAAGATCTGTGATGCTGTATCAGTTATCATATAGAGACTGGGTGCTTATGTGGACAGTTTGGCTGGATGTAATAGCGCTTATGTCATTGTGAGACGTATTAAGTGTATGACTCAGTGTTGTGGATTTAGAGTACGTGTGAATAGTGCATTGTCACCGTGTTCCACACTGTCAGCTTACAGGAGTTCAGACTCACAGTCTGGCTCAGCTGACGTTGATGGTTAATTAGGCAGAGCTGCCATGGTAATCTCTCGAATGTGGGCTGAGTGTTGCCGCTCTGCAAAATAAATTCTGTAAAAAATACTATTGTTCAAAAGATTTTTCCTTTTTTGTTTGAAAGAAATTGATACTTTTATTTAACAAGGATGCATTAAATTGATCAATTTCTTTCTAGAAATTTAGGTAGCAAATTGTAATTTAAAATGTACAGCATGACCACTTGACTGATAGCAGAGATGCTTGTAATGCCTGTAAAATCGTTTTACACTCCTAGCAGCTAATATGTTTTTGCCATTTTTGTCATCTTTATCTTGTGTTGTCTATTTAGCCCAGTTAATCACAGCTTTTGCCTTCAAGGTGTTCCCTGATTGCTTCCATATTGCAAACCATACGGATTGCCTTTAAATATTAATGCTGGCTTGACCTTCATGAAACATAACAGGGTGAAGAAATGATTCTCCTGTGCCGATTTAACTGAAACTGTGTTTTTTGGAGTTGTTTTCACAGAATGTGAGAAAGTAAAGCTACCCGTCTCTGACTTGACCTTGATCTGCATTGTACCATGATATACAATATTATGAGAGGAGTATGTCAATCTTAATGCTGCTAAAACAGCTTTACCACTTACCAGTTTGAAACACTATTGACTATTGTTTTTGCTGAAATCTCACCGCTTACAGTACGTTGGCAGGGCCATTACCTCAATAGGGATTTGAGACACACATATTAACTAAGTTTTTTCAGCCATTAGATGGTCTACAGCAGGGGTCGATCGCCATTTACCAGTCGATCGCGAAGGCAGTGCTGGTAGATCGCACTTTAGGTCAGTGGTTCTCAACGGAGGGGCGCGAGATAACCTAAAACTAAAATATAATATAGCCTATTCACTAATGTTATGACTAATATGTTAAATAATGTAAAAATGTGATGTTCTGTGTTTCGGAGCAGCTCGAGCCATTTCTCATCGCGCTGTGTGAAATACAGACTGAATGGCGGCTCAAAACTGCTGTATGAGCACATGATACGCAAACTACATAAAAGAAGCCAGTGTCATGCTAGTAGCCTAAATTTTTGATGGATGAAGATTGTAATCAAGGTAAAGATGATTACAATGACATCGTGCATTAGGCACGTTGTGTCCGTTATAATTGATGCGTAAACGAACCGTGTGTGCTCTCGGCACAATATCTACAGTGACATTTTTGCAAAGTATGTTTGTGTAACACAGTTCGTGATTCGGGAAGAAGGAGGCGGGAACCGGCAAACATTCAACGATTTAATAACAAAAATAAACAAACGTAAAAGTAAAGCGGCAGCCCCTCACAGACGACTGCCGCACACAAAACACAAAATAAAATCCAGGCCTGGTCCTCTCTCGTCTTCCACTGTCGTCACTCCTCCTTTTATCCTTCCGGAGCTCCTCCGTGGGACTCGAGACCGGTGAGTGTCGCAGGTGTCGCTCATTATCATTAACTCCACCGGCCTCGCTCCGTTCCCACGGCTCTCGGCCCCGCCCCACTCACCACAGTTTGCAAAAAAGAACATGGAATTTTTAAGTCCATCTTGAATTTGTTTTGTTTTGTTTTAAAGAAATTACATGTAATTGAAAAGTAATAACAATTACAAAGGTTTTAGTTAATAGAAAAGTATGGGCTTGCAGTATTGATTTGGAGAGGAGGGGGTCTTGGAGTAAAAAAGGTTGAGAACCACTTCTTTAGGTAAATGCAGGCACAGTTCTCTAGGGGTACTAAGAATTGAACATTATTTTATTATTATTATTTTTTTTATGAAAAATTAAAGTTATACAATATAAAGATGCATCCCAAAATGCCTTTTTATTCATTTATTTTATATGTATTTTATTATTTATTTATTTTCCCTTGGTAGATCCCGGTGAGTTTCTCATTTGAAAAGTAGATCTCCACACAAAAAAGTTTGGGCACCCCTGGTCTACAGGGTGGCAGATCTAGCCATTGGTTCAAGATGTTCTCAGCTTTAGTTTAAATGTTTACAAAGAAATTTGTAATGCTGCAACGTTAGAAATACTGCAGACACTAGACACTGATTGAACTTTCTACACGTGTCAGTGATGTGTTTGCACATGCTATAAAATTGGGCCTATAACTTTGAAAGGCAATATGTTTAGCAGTATGCATATACTAAACATTTGCATTAAAACTGGAGAATACTTTACACATACAAGGATGCCAGAATGGGACATGACATGACTATCTGTGATGTGCTGCTTACAAATTCCTAGACTAATAGTCTTACCTATAAAATAATACTTAAATCATGCACATTTTTGTGCTGAACATTAATATATTTGCTTTAAAAAAACTCTTTGTAAACCCCTTATAATGCCTTGCCTAATTGAATGCCATTGTAAGTGCATTACAGTGAAATGGTATTTGTTTGTTTTTTAAACTGAGGTGCAAATCAAAACTTTATTTTTAGAGGAAATAGAAAATGTGGAGCTCAGCTTGTATTAAACATTCCTTGGACATGTTAGACATTCCTTTCATGTCTAACAGTTCTAAGTCTCTGCTCATGTACGGTCATCGAGGTGAGGCCATGAGATGTTTGGGTGAGCACAGATCAGCTCAGCTGTAGTTCACAGAGGCTTTCTTCTGCCTCTGTTTGTGAATGTAAGTGAGCTACAGGAGTGCAGATTAGAACTGGGCCTATTTACCAAGGGTGGAGAGGCTTTATATAACCTTAGTAAATTCGAAAGAACGACAAAAAGAACAATAAGAAATAATATTATAATAATTCATACTCCCTTTAACAACTTTAATAATTCAAATTTCCTTAAGAAAACTACACAACACACACCAAGACTTCTGTATTTTAGTAAAGGAGAGGCACTCCAATAAATAGGAAAATAAAAGGATAGATTACATTACATGGTTCTCTGGAATGCTTGATTATTATTGGTCAATTGCAGAATTTTTTGGTCAGTTATAAAACCTGCTAAGCAATATAACTGAATTTCTAAATGACTTGGCTGGTTTGATGTATCTCATATTACACTGCAGTCTCTTGCTTTTCACATAATAAAATAACTCAAATCAATATTTCATGCCCGTTTATTTATTGATTTGGTAAGTAGCTGTATATAAAGCAGGATAAGCAGTCAGCCAGTCATCTGGGTTTATTTTGCCACATTAATCGACATGTTAAAATATGGGATTTAAAATTGAATTTAAAAACTAAAAAGAAACATTTACACTAAATAATTTTTATGATATTTATATTTAATATTCTGCACATATAATATTTCTAGGCCACTAATTAAATAATAAGTGACATTTATCATGTGACTTTCTGTGCAGACACCAGATTGTCTTAATTCAAAGAGCCTATTGAACTTCATCTCAAATCATGCTGGAGAACATGATCTTCAGGTTTGACAAATGCTTGTGGAGTTCATTCAGCTTAAGTGCTGCTGTCATTAAAGCAAAAGAACTGAAATGTATGTTGATTTTTAATTCAAATTTTAAATCAATTGTTTATGCCAAGATTCACCAGTGGTATCAGACTTTTGGACCCCACTTTACACGAGATAAAATATAATATTGAAACTTTTTGTTGAGAAGAGAAAAAAAGAGATGAAATGAGCTGCAGAGATATGCATTCTGTCTGCGTTGTCAAGCCAGGGCGAGATTCAGGCAAAGATGACGTGTTTTTTTGTTTGTTTTTTTTGCTAGCATGAATATTTAACTCATATGCATTTTACATGAATAGAGAATGAGGTGGAGGGAAAGAGCTAAAGAAAATAACACATTTATCTTTTCAGAAACGGATCAGTCTAACTAGTGGGCTATAATCTCCTATTCTGTGATAATGCAGCAATTTATGACAAAAACACGGTGTGGCTCTGCACGTGTGTCCCAGTGTATCACCCAGTGTCCTCTGCTACAGAGCACATGATTGAGGTCAGACAAAATGCACATGTGGAAGGAAATGAATAGAATCTCCTTTCTTTCAGTTTGTTCCTCTCCATCAGTCCTATATACTCTTCATTTCTGTAGATAGAAGTAAAGCAAAGGAGAGAGTGCAAGATAAAAGAGGGAGTTGCTTGCTCTAATTTTCATGCTTCAGTTGGAGGAGGAGCACATGTGTGATGGAGGGAAGCCACACCCCCAAAACAGAGACATGACTAATAACACTCTGAATACACTCTTGCTGCAGCTGAGAGAGAGAGAGAGAGACAGAGAGAGAGACAGAACAAGTGAATGAGTAGACGACTGAGAGAGTTGCACTTGGACAGACTGACAGTCAGCAGGAATGTTGTCTGGCTGCTGATTCACAGCCAACAGGACGAGGGGAGAGGACAAACACCCCTGTCTCAATTGTCTTTGTCTTGTACACACGAGCGGCAATGGAAGCGTGCTCTGTCAGGTGTGTTGGAGCTCTGCTCTGATGGATTTGTGTCTTCTGTGGAGCAGCGAGTAGCAGGCATGGGGAACCAGGAAACCCGGGTGGAAGATCCGGACACAGGTCTGACTATCATATCACTGTGCTGTGGATGTCTTGTATTATCATTCATCCTCAATGGGGTTGTATGTTTGTTTGTGTGAGCTCACTAGTCACAGCGATCGATTCTCTGTGTATAACCATGATATAATTACTGTCTGTCTTTTATTATTTCCTACATTTTTTCTTTTTACTCTATATATTTGGTTTGTTCTGTCTGTTCTGCATCTTTTCGTCCCTCTCCTGTGTGTTTGGCTCTGTTTTGCTGTTTCACTCACAGTCATGGCCAGTATCAGTGTGCAGCTGTAGGGGGTAAATGTAGGTTGGAAGATAAATGGAGCTTTTATCCACACTTGTCCAGATCCCATTGCTCTTCATCACTGCTGTGTGTACATGCTGTTAAGATACACGTCCCAGAAACAGCAGGCATCATTTTACAGTTGTTTATACTTAGGTTTAGACATTTGATCAAACCACTAACACTAAGTAAACGTAGACTTTCCCACCACACGTTTTTGCCAAGAACATGACTGATACCTCAAATCATGTGGCTTGTTACAAAGACTGCAGGTAATAAAATAACAAGACATCTCACGGTTTACTTTAAAGTAGGCACACAAGCCATATTTAAGCCATATATTTCATTCAAATGAAACTATTATCCATCTATCATCCATTGTCCACTTTCTACAATCCTGCCAGCTCTGGATCAAAGTCAAAATAAAATGTTGTCCTACCTCCCCCCCCTTTCGATAAGTTGTTTCACTGAAATATATGGCACAATAGGAAATAAAAATTGGTAAAAATTCTCAATTAATGGCAACTTTAAGTCTGTCTGTCCACCAAAGCGTTTTTAGCCAGCTGAAAACGCCAGGTGCTCTGCTTAAAACACCTAGATGTGAGCGCTTTGTTTTTTCATTTGAGACATTTTGGTTGCGAAGTAAATGTTGCAAACATTATTTTTCAAAGCAATATTCATGGTAGTTCTGGAATCACATCTGGTACAGACATGAATATACTCGGAGACAAGAAATATGAACTTCTCCATTGTTGTTCAGTTGTAGTACAAGCAGAATGTGTGACAGTTGGTCAAAGTGGTATTAGTCCCGCCCCTCCACTGTGATTGGATGGCTGACTAAAACGTGACAGTGATGACCGCTGACTTTTACCCAAAGCGTAACATACTTCAACTCTCGATGGCAAGAAAAAAACACTTTGGTGGACACACGGCCTAAGAATAGGCTCTTTGGGCTTAGCAACTGCATAGCTACACCTTGACAAGCACCTTAGAGCTGTGGTGGGACTTGCAAGAACCACTCAAATGTTTTTCTGAATATTTAAAAATCTAGTTATGTGGATATCAGTGTGTGTGCTAGAAATGTGCTGAGTAACACTGAATGAAAAGAGTCTCAGTGTGGTAGAAAAAGAGATTATCTCTATGTGTGTCTGTTACATGTCCATTCCACCCCTGGGGATAAACTTTCTATTGCATTTCCATTTCAAAGTTTGCTTCATTTCAGCCAGTTTTAACTGCAGAGATGGAAAGCAACAGTCTGCTTTATCTCTCTGTGCTCCTGCACATCCTCAGTCTCTTGGGCATCTCTTTCTTCATATCACTTCATATATTGCGCTGTGTCTGTTCTTGACTTATTTACAGTGTCTCATGAAAGCTGACATTCAATTCAATTGCAGTGTTATTGTAATCGTCTTCTGTCCTGGCGATGGAATTGTGCTCGATGCATGTGTGAAAATCATGAGTTCCCTGAGGTTTGTCTTCTTTGTTAGGACACAAGAAGATTTCTTTGTAAGACTTACTGGAATTTGAAGTCTTGATGTGTGTGTGTGGCTGGTAAATGAGGATGTGTGTTGTCTGGCACAGAAATTGTGCCTGACTGCCAGTTTACCACTGCAGGAGCCTTATCTACGACGGAAAATGCTGCCAAACCCTGAGTGTTTTTTGTGTTTATGTGTGTGCGTTTGAGATGAAACAGTAGGTTCTTATGCTGAACACACAAACACTCCTCAGCTGAGGTTAGGCTTTATCTACCTCTACAGCTTTACACCCTTTGGTAAAAGTAAAGATTGTTTTAAAAACTATCAGTTACAGTGCTATGAATGTTCATTAAGAGTTTCATTTTGATGACATTTCCTTCCACTATCTAGATCTCTGATTTGTCAAATATCATTTTTAGTTATGAATAATTTATGATGTAGAAGGCTTGGACTGATAAATGAGCCTGGCTTTGAAAGAGTCAACATTGGATAAATCTACCAAGAATGTGATTTGAACATCATTTTGAAACAGCTGGACTCCATGAGTCTGCACTGCAAATCTGTTGTCACTAACTTCGTGTCAGGAAGCTCAGTCAGTTATAAGAATGAGTTTCCAACATCCATAAATGCAGGAGTATTATTGCCATAGCTCCACGAACATTTTATCCATTTGTAAAATTCCACTTACAGTAGCAGGACCAATATGTCTCTTTTTCATTTTGGCTTGTTAGAAAGCATGTACGAAGGGGCTACTGTCTTCCTATTGGCTAGTGTCACAGATATGATGGAACTCTTCTTGGACGATGGAAAAAAATTAAGCATGCTAGTCTTTCTGAGGTAACATCGTGAAGTGTCCCAGACGTGGCATTGGATGACGTCCACTATGACACACTACACAAGATAAAACGTTTGAATCTTGCGTCCCAACCAGAGTATTTTAGCGGAGTGGAGCGGCAACAATTTCCCCTCTGCGCTCCAAGCATTTATTAATCACTCCGCTCCGGGTTCACCATTTCCCGCTTCACTCCGCTAGGGGTGTGCGATATTGAAAAAAAATTATATCTCTATATTTTTCTTTATTTTTTCGATAACGATAATTAGACGATATATTGCAGAGTGTGTTATTGTGCTGATATCTGACTACCTTGGAGAGCTGCCGTTTTTGATATTCTTCATAATCTGTGTGATCAGTTCACATCAGTGATTAATGAAACTTTTCATTTAAGTTTAAACTGATTTTTACCTTTAATAAAGGCATTTTTTTCATTCTTTTGAGTCAAATTGTTACATTTAATCAGTCAGTTAAGATCATAAGACATTTAGGCTGTTACCAAACAAATGAAACCAGTATCATCAAAATGAATCTTTGCAGAAGTTGCATCTGAAGTGGTATTTAGATGTATTTACACATTATTTAATGCAGCTCAGAGGGACATGGAGTGCTTTAACCAGTTACAAATGCTTTTTTTTTTTTTTACATTTTAAACATAAAACATTGAATACTGATTTTAAAAATGAAAATAGACTTTAAATGTGAAATTCAAAATAGAAAGAAAGTCACTGTTAAAGTCATTGAGTCATTTAACAGTTGATTCATTCAGGAACAAAACACTGTCAGGTTGCTTAGAGACACAAAACAGTGCTGTAGCTGTTTGGCATTATTTTTTGTTGGCGAAATGGAGCAAAAACAGGGAAATATGGTGTCTAAAACGTAAGTCTCTTAATATTAACTTATTGTTTATTGAACTGTTGCATAAAATCAATATCACATTTGTAATCATGCTTATTTTTTAAGAAAAATGGCACTCTTCGTGTGATTAACAATATAAAATGTAAATATATACATTTTCTGCCCCCATATATTGAATTTTGTGATCATTCTTAAAGCATTTTAATAGACTGAATAATGCAGTGAAAGAACGCACTGTTTAACCCGCTTCATCACCACGTAGGCTAATGTATGCGTGCACTCAGGTGTTTTGTTTGGTTTTTGCTAAATACTCGATAATGTCAAATTGCACATCGTTAAAACAACAATTGCAATATTATTGCAGACGATATATATCGCACACCCCTACGCTTCGCCTTCGCTCCTTGTCTAAAGTATTTCAGTAGGTTTGAAATATCACAGTTCTGTTCATAACGTATATTAAAAGAAGAGAGGATAATCAAAAAAAAAAAAATAACAGGAGAGTTTCAAAGTGGTTTTTTCCTACCACATGCCAAGCTAATATCAGCATTAAAAGGTATAATTGCTGCTTTTTGCATTGACAATTTTGTTTCTGATGAAAATAACAGTACATTTTCGGCAGTTTGCCTATTTTGCCTACGGATTGCTTCATTCTTACAGATTTCTGCTCATTCGAAATCGGATACAAATGAAGTAGCAGTGTAGCATAAGATTACATTTGTTTGAATGCATTATTGATAGAGCGATTGCATGTGAATAAGTATTGTAAATGTTTAAATCATGCTTTCACCAGGAAATATTCGCTATCAGAAGGAACAAAGTTTCAAATTCCTTGAGAACTATAACTTCCCGCTCACGTCATCATAGCCTTCACATTCTTTTTTATTTGAGTGATCCTTCTCTATCAAGCTAGCTAAATATGTATAACATGAATTCTTGCTAAATATGCAGTTATATTACGGGCCGTTGGCATGAATTGTAGGCAGTGGAGCTCTCTAGGAGCGAGTGAAAACCACGACGCTCCGACTTTTAAAAAATCTGCTCCTCCCTCCATTCAAAATTACACCGCTCCGCTCACATACTTTGGTCCCAACGCTCATTGTCATTTATGAATCCCTACCGACACCGTACGTCAAGCAGATTGTGCCAAAATCGGGCTAAAATTGCATAGTCTGAACCGGGCATAAATTGGACAAAAATGTTTGAATTATGTATTACATAATTTTTCTTTGACTTTTCAAAGGAATCAAATTTTCTTTTTGAAAGATCCAGTGAGACAGAAGAGACTTAAACCTTGTAATCTTCACAGCAGAAATACTTTTTTAAGGTCAGCTTAGGTTATAGTCTCTGAGTCAGAGCTGGTGTTTGGCTTCATGTTGTGAGAATGAGGTGGTTCATTGGAAGGGGAAGCTCATTTTATCTGTCCACACATTCCCTTCTGCTACAGCTGAGATATACCAAGGAAGGAAGTCAAAGGCTACTATCCCAACAAAACATTTCAAACATTAGACTTCACGTAATGTAAGCTTGAACTCTGTAGGGGTCTTGAATGGTTTTTGCAAAATACTTGATAATGTCAAATCGCACATCGTTAAAACTACAATTACGATATTATCGCAGATTATATATATTGCACGCCCCTACTAGATACTAAAATATTATAGAGACTTGAGGGTGGATATTTTGTTTTGTCCAGTAAGTACAAAAGGTTTGACAAATGCTTGTGGAGTTCATTTAGCTTAAGTGCTGCTGTCATTAAAGCAAAAGAACTGAAAAAAGCAAAAGTATTGTTTAGCAAGGATGCTTCATTTCTTAAAAGTGAGAGTAAAAACTTCTGATACAAAAATTGATACAACATCTAACATTGATAAAAATAAGTAATGTTTCTTGAGCAGCAAGTCATCCTACTAGAATGATTTCTTAAGGATCATGCGATGCAACACTGAAGACAGGCTTTTGAAAATTCAGCTTTGGCTTTACATAAAATAAATTATATTTGACAACATGTTCAAATAGAACAGTTATTTTAAATATTTCACAATATTACTGTTTTTCTGCATTTTTGAAAATTACAAATTTTGAACAGTAGTGTAAGACGGGTGGTAGGTAAGTGGGCAGAATTAATGGCACTAATTATTTTATTTTTTACTAATTGTCACATAAAATCAATAGTGAGCAAATAACATTACAGAAGTAATGGCAGAGCTGGTCCCAGATTAGTATGAAAAGATAACCTCAGCAAAAGAATTGCTGCAAGAAAAGTCTCTTGCACACAGTGAACTCATTAGAAGAGGTTAGACTGGAATGCATCTGACTTGCCTTTATGAGATGTGTGTATGTGTTTTATCAAAAACACTTTCTTCTGGGTTTCAATACCAAAAGGAGTTCAGACAAGTTCAACAGACAAGACAATTGAAGAAAGGTTTTGTTCTTTATTACATATGTTATAGTGATGTTAAATGAGCAGAATCATTTTGATAGCTGTGAAACAATCTGAGCTGAACCAATGTCAAACAGACAAAAAATCTGCCTGTTCAGCATGAACACACCGAGAGACTGAGAGAGCCTGTCAATGTGTTTCTGTCTCTTGTCTTCATAGTGTTCCTTTTTCTGTTGCTGATATGAGAGTGTTATTCACTTTAGTAAACATGCTCTCTTATACACACTGTATGTTTGTCAGCTCAGGTGTGTCATGTTTGAATTACTTCTCTCTATCCTGTTAGTCTATGGGTGTTGTATCCCAGCACATATACAAGTAAATGTGTAGTCATGTTGCTGGATCATAAAAAGATGCAGTATCAATCATTATGCTGGCAAAAAGAGGATAAGGTCACCATGATATAAGCAAATAATCTTAAAATCATTTGCTTGCAGAACTATAGATAGATAAACATACCGTTGCAATTATTTGTTCATTACAGAAATCATTTGTCTCCTGTCATGAAACATTAAAGTGGAGGTGTTAAAAAGCTTTCGCAGTCAACAGACAAAGGAAAGCTTGACGCACCCATTGAAGCTGCTCAGTTGGTATTTGCCTCTCATTCTCTGGGCAAGGCTGCAAGGAATTCCCTCAGTTTGCTATCATCTGAAAGATGAGCAAGAAAATTAGGTTAAAGCTTAAAAAATGTCAAGTTCATGCTCAGATCTGTCCCAGTGCACATGAAGTTCTGTTTTCTTGCATACCCAGTGCAAGTGGACATTTTTAATATAACTGGAGATTCTTCGAAGGATGCACATAGCAGAGATATCTGAAAACAGAAATGGAAAGAAATCAAAATCCAGCGAACGTACATGCTCTCTGACAATTTAGTGCATTTGCCACTGAAGAAACATTATTCCAGAGCTATATCTGGCTTGTTTTTGTCTCTCCCAGAATAAGTTGGTGAGTTGTTATTGGGTTTGAACCAAGAACAATGTATGAACCAAGTGCTAAAATGTCCTTATCAAGGCAGCTTTGCTCAATGTCCATAGATCATTTTATGCCACTCCAAATCTTAGAAAGAAAAGTGAGTGGTGTATTTTAGTGGACTTCTGCTCATGAGTGGCATACTAAGCTACATGATCCACATTTCTCTGTAGCTATAAATTGCCCAGATTTAATACAGCCCCCCATCAGATGTTAGCTGTCTTTCCTTAGCCTGACTAAACTGAGATTCACTTGTCTTTTCCCATTTAATCTGATTTTGTTTTTAAGAATTTACCATACGGCTAAGCTGACCAGAGCAGGAGGTCATCCGGTGCAGTAAATAGAGGCAATGTACTGTCAAATGACATGACTGAGGCAGTAATCCAAGCAGAATCAAACAGCTGACTCAGTATTAGAGTTGACGGCTTGAAATGTGATTGGTTCATGAATGAGAAAGCAGTAAAAGTCCATCAGTAGATTGCACAGAAGATTGGTATGCAGTACAGCAGACCAGAAAGTAGGAGGTTTTCCCAACAAGGAAAGAAGAGAGGAACTTTAAGTCTATGCTGAAGGGAGGGTATTAGGTGCAAGTACATGGGCTATTTTGAGGATTTCAAATACTTTTGGTAAATAGTTTTTTGTTATGGTCAACCAGTGTGGTTAAAATGTTTGCATAATTACATTTTAATCATGAAAAATAACCACAAACCACACGTTGATGAATGCATATTAAACAACCACAGCAATCCTCATTTCTGCATACAATACATACACTTCATGCTTCTCTAAGAGCCAAATTATAGTCCCTACTCTGAAATTATACAATCAAACTTTATTCTGTTAACTTTACCATATCATATTTGATTTGCACATTCTAAGGCCTCTAAATGAGCAATAAGATCAAACCTTGCTAACTGTCACCGTCCCACCTGTGGGACGCTTGGCGCTCTTTATTTCGTTGTCTTTTTTCCCTATCAAATATTGTAGTAATCATCATAAATTATATATCATTTGAAAGCTTAAAACCTCAAAATTCATCCTGTGAAAACTATTTTGAAATCAGACATTGCGTTACCATGGAAATGGTCCTTAAGAGTGTTTTGGCGGTCTCCTCCCCCTTAGTGGGTGGTGTCAAGTGTCATATTACACAATGTATTACGGTCTTTTAGAATCAAAACGTTTTATAATCTTAACAAAATACATATCGTCGGAAAGGTCTGATGCTCCGGATACCATATTTGGTGGTCTTTTTGTGATTGGAGTAATATTGACAGAGAAATTTAGACATTTGTGACAGAAAAATGCATCAAAAAAATTCAATGGAGTTTGGTTGGCACCCGGTGGCTGTTTGTGGTATGACACCCTAAATAAAATCTCACAGGAACCTCAATTTTTTTCATATCAACTTCAAATTTGGAATATAACTTATTTAGACATAAGGCTTCAATTTTAGAGTAAAACCTGTTATGTAAAATGTTTATTTTATATAAAATATAAAAAAATAGTAATGTGTATTTTCTTTACAGTAAATTTAAACTTCTATAACTTTTTTTACTTTCATATTTTTAAATAATTCCACTTCTGCAGTAATCTGCTGATTGTCTTCTTTAAAAAGAGTCCAACCTTATGTCTGTATTCCAAAGCGTTAATGAATTATAAGAATTTAAGTTTGGATAGTGCACGTATATGTTCAAAAATGGGGGGTGATAGTTAAGGGGTTAAAATCCTATTGTACACAGTCTACTGCATGCCTTCTTTTGTCTGATTTTTTTTACGAAGTAAAAGGCTTTTTGATATCATTCTAAAAAAATTCCCTTTTAGGTTGTAATGCATGTCTTTTTGATGTGAAATTTTTATTGAAAAAGGAAGTGTAGGAATAGCTCTTATACTGCTTATTATATTTTAAGATGAATACTTGACTGAAACAACTTTGTTTTTTACTTGACTATCCATTCTTAATTTTTTTGAAAAAGTCATGTTAAAATGGCAGGTTTTTGAGGAATGTTTATTTATCTCTCAATCAACAAATTTAAAAAAACATTTCAACAAATAGTTTGAGACCTTGAAATATACACATTTAACTTTCTATTAATCATGTAATTCTTTATAGCCATAATTTCAAGTGGTTGCTCTGATTTTACAGTCTGTTGTACAGTTTCTCAGACATCTTAAAGTTTTATCACTCAGACTGGCATAGTGATAGCAGGATCATAAAAGATTTTAGGGTCATTCTCACCCTTCAGGATGGCCAAAGTGTGTCTGACGCACATGGAAAGTCATTCCGTTTTCCCTCGCATGCAGGATGTGGAGTGGAATGTCAGCAGGGCTGTCTGGCTACATCTACATGTTTACAGCCAGCTACGATGTGTCCATGTCATTCATTAGCTGGACAACAGGAAAATGTGGCAGAGAACCAGAAATTCTGTTTTGGCTGTTGCTCTTACATACAGTACACTTGACTGGAAAATATTAGTCCGGCCTACTAGAACTTCCTCTCATATGGGTGGAGGGGTAAGGTCTCTTAAACAGGGTGGTGGAAGATGATGAAAAATTTGAAGTTTTAGATTAGATAATGGAAACAATAACTTATCATGGGATACTTCAAGTAAATATTTTGGGTCAGTAGTTTTACTGACAAAAAAGTTTGGGAATCCCTGAAATCCCAGAGGCTGATGCTTTTTTTATTAGCCATTTAAAATGAGTTTCCGAATCTGAAGATCTTTACTCATCTTACAAATGCATCTCTGATTGCTGTGAATTTTTCATGTCACTGCTAATAGCTAATGCAATGACAGCTGTACTTTGCCTGCTTTTGCTTATCTGTCAACTTTTTGCAGTTAATTACACCAGGTTCATTTCATGATGCACTACACTCTAGGGTTGGGCGATGTCTACAAAATTGGCATCAGACGATGTCTGCAGTGAAACATCACGATGGACGATGACATCGGGGAGGTGACTGAATCTGGTCGCACACTGGACGAGAAGAGCAGCGTTGCGCCACATTTTTAAAATTCAAACGCATTTTCTATGCGGGGGGCGTGGAATCACGTCTATCGGCTCAACCCTACTACACTCCATCATTTCAGAATCAGATCAGAATCAGAATGAGCTTTATTGGCCAAGTATGTTTACACATACAAGGAATTTGTTGTAGTGACAGAAGCTCCACAGTGCAACAGAAAGACAGTAACAGGACAGGACACAGGTAATAAAACAAAATAACAAGAAATAGCCAA
The DNA here is from genome assembly GCF_936440315.1 of Barbus barbus. Taxonomy (NCBI): domain Eukaryota; kingdom Metazoa; phylum Chordata; class Actinopteri; order Cypriniformes; family Cyprinidae; genus Barbus; species Barbus barbus. The sequence continues at coordinate 17,670,040 of NC_136733.1, read as the reverse complement.
TAACCAGTGTACAAAGCAGCAAAAAAATTAAAAATACACAATATATAATATATAATATAGGCGACTATGTATGTACAGGTCAAGTATGTGCAAATTAGAAATGAGAAAAATAAAAATAAAATAAGTGAGTGTGGTGAATGGATAATGAATTAGTTGTGTGTTCCACGTTTATTTATTGAGTGTTCATGAGAAGTATTGACTGAGGGAAGAAACTGTTTCTGTGTCTGGTCGTTCTGGTGCTCAGAGCTCTGTGGTCGACCAGATGGTAACAGTTCAAAGAGGTTGTGTGCTGGATGTGAGGGGTCCAGAGTGATTTTACCAGCCTTTTTGCTCACTCTGGATGAGTACAGTTCTTGGAGAGTGGGGAGGGTTGTACCAATGATTCGCTCAGCAGTCCGGACTACCCTCCATAGTCTTCTGAGGTCAGATTTGGTAGCTGAGCTGAACCAGACAGTTATTGAGGTGCAGAGGATGGATTCAATGATGGCAGAGTAGAACTGTTTCAGTAAGTCCTGTGGCAGGTTGAACTTCCTCAGTTGGTGAAGAAAGTACAACCTCTGCTGGGCCTTCCTGACAATGGAGTCAATGTGAATATCCCACTTCAGGTCCTGAGAGATGGTGGGGCCCAGGAATCTGAATGACTCCACTGCAGTCACAGTGCTGTTCATGATGGTGAGTGGGGGGAGAGCAGGAGGGTTTCTCCTGAAGTCCACGATCATCTCCACAGTTTTGAGCGTGTTAAGCTCCAGGTTGTTGAGACTGCACCAGACAGCCAGCTCCTTAACCTCCTGTCTGTTTCTTGGCAGGTCACTCTCGAAGCTGTTCAGTCTTGTGATTACTTCTGTAATTCAAAACTTGATCCACAATTACAAACAGATGATTGAATGTGTTGTCCACTTAATGCAGTGAAACATGCAGTGGTATAACTTTAGTGTCAAATAATCAGCAGTGCAGGACATCTCTGAATGAATTTGTAATTTTCAATGGACCTGGTTAATAAAAAAAATTCAGAGGTTTAGTTTTTAAATGGTAATGCTGCTTTATGTTAAGAGGAAACAAAATGCTGTTAATGGCTACTTATTTGCAGTCTGAACTGTTGGTTTTGGCTTTCAATGGCTTCTCTTTTTGAACTCACCCCATGCTGTCATGTTTCACAAAACAGCATAATTCTTAGATGATTATGCTAGCTTCCCTCACATTGCAGCTCAGCCAACAGTGAGCTCTTTAATAGAGTGATGTGTGTGCACTAAACCAGCTCACATTAGAGTGAATTCGTTACTGGCACTATAGAAACCAAAACCCCATTCATTGTAATGTTGAATATGTTTGTCTATGAATAAAATGTCCCATTTTATTTACTCAATGTACCAATATGTGCCTCTGCTTAGTGGCAATAGGACAATATAGGCCTTGTCTTTTGGTTTTCGAGATTAAGGATGGACAGATGACTCAGACCTGTATATCTTCCACAGCCTGATCTCCTACACAAAACTGAAGTACTGCTTTTCAGGGGGCAGTCGTGGCCTAATGGATAGAGAGTTTGACTTGTAATTTAAGGTTGTAGGTTCAAGTCTCAGGTCCGGCAGAGATTGTAGGTGGGGGAGTGAATAATCAACACTCTCTCCACCCTCAATACCACGACTGAGGTGAGACCCTTGAGCAAGGCACCAAACCCCCAACTGCTCCCCACTGCTCCGGGTGTATGTTCACTACTGTGTGTACACTTGGATGGGTTAAATGCAGAGCACAAATTCCGAGTATGTCTCACCATACTTGGCCACACACCACTTCCCTTTCCCCCCTTTCCCTTTCAACAAGGATATTGGATCCCCTTTTTTCTCAAGCCTTTATTTTTGCCTCTTTCCTTGGGCAACCTGCTTTTGCAAATGCATAATTAGCTTGATCTTTACCTTCCCAGTCCCACACCACCTCTCTCTTGCTTTCTCTGTCTTTCTTTGTTTTTCTTCTTTTCCTCCCCCTTCTAAAGGCTAAAAATAGAAAGTTTTCATAGTCATTCAAGCATGAGGGCAGCCAAGCACAGATAAATTTGGAATCAGGAAGAGCTTGTCTTGCACACGAATTAAGGTTCTTTTGTGTGGTCATTAATCAATTGCTGGCGTAATCCTGCTTTTTTTGTTCCCTTTAACTGCTTGAATGATCCAGCAGCAGATTTGCAACCTCTTTGCCAGCTAGGAAGAAGCGTAAATTTACACTTTGGTTCACTCAACACCATCAGACAATTTATTCAGATCTCATGAAGTTGTATTTAGTTCTCAAGTTGCACATATGTATGTATACTCTAGGGGTTGAACGACTTCTGATTTTTTTTTTAAGTCGACTTTTATGTGATGAAAGTCGAGTCTAAGTCGACTAGTCGCTGATGACGTCATTAATGAACAAATAAGTCTGGAGCTGTGACAAACACCTTGTGCACAGCTATGGCATATGACACAGCACTGCCCACATGGCTGTTGCTCCTATAACAGCTTATTTTTATCAGTTCTTTCGTCTTTGGGTCATTATATTTCTCACAGATTTCAGCTTGTTCTAAATCAGATACAGATAAATAGCACAGTAAAGATTACATTCATATGATCTTTGATCTTTATTATTGTCATTGCATATGCTTATACAACAAAATTATGTTAGAGCAATCTAATTAGCAGCATTAAAAGTAAAAATGTTACATTTAACATTACACACATTAACATTATAATACATTCAACCCATAATATAAATAAATACTCTAAAAATATAAAGAGTATAAAAACACTAAAACACAAGCTAAAAATTGCACAGAGATCATTCATTTGTGCCCATAGTCCATTAGCCACATTTAAGATACTCAAGGTTCGAAGGGTCATTATTGCACAAAGTCCATTATTGCAAGTAGCCCATGTGTTACAGCTTGTCCGCATATGTGTGTGTAAGTTGTGTATATTGTATGTTGTGTAAATGTGTCAATGTACATGTTTATAGGGAAACTGAGTGTTAGTGGTGTTGGTAGAGGTTACTATGATTTCTGCAGCCTGTCCACAGCTCTGGGGAAGAACTGTTCCGTAGCCTGTTAGTGTGTGTTCTTGGAGTTCTCAGTCTGCCTGAGGGGAGGGTGGTGAAAAAGTAGTTTTTGGGGTGTGAGGGGTCCTGCTGGATGTTTGTGGCCCGTGTTTTGAGACGATTTGAGTGGATATCATATGAATGAATACATTAGTGAGAGCGATTGCGTGTGTGAATTAATTCTACCTGGCAGCGTCTCTCTACTAGTAGTGAAGCTGTGCGATTTAGATATTAAGAAATATATGCTTGAACTTTCAGTTTCTAAGCTATTTTATTGAGAAATCACAGGTAAAGAATCACACCAGGTAAAGACGACGACGAACTGGCACAGGACTGCAAACACAAGGAGATTATAAAGGGAGCAAATGAGGAGGGTAACGAGAAAACACAGGTGGGGCAAATTAACCAATAATCAGGAAACAAGGTGGGTGGGGTTTGTTCTCCACAGCGAGAACAAACCTGGAGCGTGAGTGTCCGAACCCCGACACAAAACCAGAACTGAGTCTGAACAAGACAGGAGTGCCGGGATCCGAACACCACGCCCCAGCATGAAACAGAGCATGCAGACAAGAGAGCGCGCAGCTCGAGCACACTCGAAGCCGCGCACTCACCAGAAAACAAGACAAGAAGGGAGTGTCAGGGCTCCGTCACAAAACCATGAATAAACTAGACCGAAGTGACAGAACCCTGACAAGAACAGTGTTGACAATACATTTCCGCGCTGAATGATTCTGTGTGCGCGATCTGCGAGTGATGTATTGTACGCGCTACTGTCTGTAGCCTATGTGTGTGCGTTACAGTGAAGCAGCGCATTAGATTAGAATGGCGATTAATTTACCTGTACAATAAGCTGTTTAAAACGTGCATTCTCCCATTCAATTTCAAGCATTCAGTAATATAATCACACGTCTTGTGGAGTGCTTTCAGAGTATGAATTAATTTGTCATTTTAACTGTTTGGAAACAGAGCGTAAATGTGGATTTCTTATCCTGTTGCGCCCTATATAGGACCAGTGTCAAGCTTAAAGGGATACTCCACCCCAAAATGAAAATTTTGACATTAATCACTTACCCCCATGTCGTTCCAAACCCATAAAAGTATCGTTCGTCCTCATCAGTAACGCATGGATACGTATTGTACGTTTATTTACACTGATTTGAACAGAAACAGCGGATCCACGCGTTACTGATGACAGAGAATAGTGTACGCATTTTGCGTCCATCGGATGCTCTTCAAAATGGCGCTACGCTGACACAGAGAGACAGAGAGGAGACGCATTGTTGAATAAACGTTATTTTTATTTTCTTTGCATACAAGTATTCTCGTCGCTTCATAAAATTCAGATTGAACCACTGATGGCAGATGGACTATTTTGACAATGTTTTTCATACTTTTATGGACCTTGACAGTGTAATTTACTATGCAGTCAATGGAACAGTCACAAGCCAGCCGGTTTTCATCCAAAATATCTTAAATTATGTTCTGAGGACGAACGAAGCTATTACGGGTTTGGAACGACATGGGGGTAAGTGAATATTGACAAAATTTTCATTTTGGGGTGGAGTATCCCTTTAAAGTGTCATGGCAGAGCACTGAAGTCGACTAGTCGATTAGTCGGTGCAACCCCTAATGTATACTGGACAAGGACACAATAACTAGTCAACATGTCAGATTAATTTTCTTGTCTCTTTGTAGTTGTTAACAAGTCTAAACAACTTCACTAATAAGCAACAACCTCAGATGTCAAACAGACCATCTCTTACTATCCATTCTTAACTGAAACATCTATTGTGTGCATGCTTGTGTGATTATCTGCATGTTCCCAGCAGCGTTAATTTTGGCAGGCATTTTTGATTTAGTCTTAGTCTTTATCTTGAGACGAAAATGCTTAATAGTCTTAGTCACATTTTAGTCATTTGAGTCTTTCATAGTTTTAGTCTAGTTTTAGTCGACGAAAAGTCATTGCATTTTTGTCAACTTTTAGTCATTACTTTTAGTCAAACTGCAGTTACCAACATTTATTTTGGTAGCTATTTTATATGTAGTATTCTAACAAAAATAGTCATCAATACTTCTCTCTTTAGACCAAAACAATTAAGCTTAGTTATGAGAAATTTGAATCAAGGATTGAATTTGGAAAAACTGGAATAAATTTTCATTTTTTGGTAGAAATATAAATTAAACAAATTTTTCAGATACAGTAGGTTTACTTAACAAGTATACATTTATTTAACATCTTTTGTTGGTTAACATTTATGACAGGTAATTGGGAATGCTGTCCATTTAAGATGGAAGGTATGCATGCAATAGCCTACTGACATACATTCAGTTTTCACCCACCTGTTTAAGCTCACTTAAACCATAACGGACTGTATTTCCGTGAGATACTCTACATGAGAGACATGTGGACTGCTGTGTGTGTATTTGAGCGCTGAGAACTGCTCGCGCGCTGTATGAGAACTGAAGAAGTGGAGCGTGTGCGAGAGAGAGCACTTCTATCAGCGCGTTTCCGCCTATCGCACCTTCACTAACTTTAAGTTAATCGACAATGAATTGTGATTCCCGGGAAAAACGGGACGTCTGGTCACCCACTCCCTAACCCTTCGGGTGCTGAGGCCATTGTTTCCGATCGCTAGTTTGCGTTTTGGTAGCCTATCCGTCCACTGAGGCTGCCATGCAAACGCACCTTATCCAATGACAGAGACGCACATTTTGAAAGACAAGACAGTTAACTTAGCCTATAGGATGTATTTTGAATGTCCGGTAGTCCTCAAATAACATTTTAGTACCGTCTCGTCTTGTTAATGAAGACGCGCATAAATTTTATCATCAGATATTAGTTTTAGCTCGTCAACAGAAAAAAGGTTCGTTGACGAATATTTTTCGTCGTCGTCTTCGTCAACGAAATTAACACTGGTTCCCAGCATGGGGGGAGGTCAGCAGTGCCGGAATAGTTGAATTTAGTAAAGGGTGATTCATGCAGTGTATTAAGATGAGATTGTGGAGAAATGGCACTGCCCAGGCATTTGTCACACTAATGGAAAACCTTTAATCTCGTTCTTTACTTGTTATGCAGCAAACATATATCATTGCCCAGTGAATGGCAATAAATGACTTTGAGTTTGTTCATATATGTATGTGTTTGAATCATACATCTGAATAACTCTATAAGAAGCAATTCTGGTGAGTAGTGGTATAATGACCCTGTGCTGCTAAAACCAACTATTTAGTATTAGGAAATAAAAAGCAATTCTTAAGCATTATGAATTTATAAGAAGCAATCCTGAGAAGTTATGATGTTGCTGCAGATGAAAATGGTAATGTATAATGCAGGAGTGGGTGTCCTGGTTTTGTATTTGATGGATGTGTGTGTGAGAGAGAGTGGTAGATTACAGATTTATAGCATCTCTGGTCCTAGCACAGCCTCTCCAAGAGGAGTGTTTCATTTAGTTTCACCTCTTAGATAAAGAAGGAAAACTCAAATACATTAATCTGAATAACTCTGTCCCGTCACACAGAACACTCCTCTCAGAGTTATATCAGAGAGTGAACTATATCAAATCAAGGCTCGCAAAATCGCTAGCCCGACGTCCCGGGGCTATCGTGTTTTCCAGTCGGGCTACCAAAATGTATCACTGCCCGATGGGCTACCTTAAATACAGGGCTCCCACGCAGTGTTCTAAGCTGAGCGCTCTTCTTCCATCGTGGCCGCGCAGAAGAAATAATGTGCCTCGTGCACACAAAAATGAGTTGGGAAGCCATTTGATTGAATGCCGCTAGTAAAGGGGAAAGAATGGCAATGCTCGGGCAAACCGCTATAGAGCTGATGTCACGACAGAGTTAGAACCGGCTTCATAGAAAGAGAATGATGCACCAAATGAGTTGCTTTAGAAACTGAATACTTCAATGGTTGCGGTGCGTTCAACACGAGAGACAACACAAACGCAGTGACGTGAAATAAAACATCCTCATGTATTAAAGAAGAGTGGCTTAAGTGCTGGAAATAGCGGAGGATGGGCAAAGAACGGTAACAAAACTCTGAAAAAAGTACAGTCACACATAAGAGTATTGTACAAACTGTACTTCATAACGATGTTTAGACAGCTATAGAAGAATTCATGTTCAAAATTTAAATGACAGATCTCAGCTTAAGTTTTGCTTCAGTTTGTATTCTATTCTATTCTATTGTATTCTATTCTATCAGTTTAAATAGTTTGTTTTGATAATATATTATTTTAGGGCTATATTATAAACCTGATAAATAATTGACCTTGTTTTTGGGTCTTTGACTTTGAGTCTCTTGCTCATCAAGGCTGGATTCATTTAAAAAATACAGAAAAAAACAGTGATATAGTGAAATATTATTGGAATTTCTAATATTGGTTTCCTATTTTAATACCAATACTTTAAAATAGTATTTATTCCTGTGATCAAAGCTGTATTTTCAGCATCATTTCTCCAGTCTTCAGTGTCCCATGATCCTACAGAAATCATTCTAATATTCTGATTTATTATCAGTGTTGAAACTGTTGTGCTGCTTCATATTTTTTTTGGAACCTGTGTTACTTTTTTCTTTGATTCTTTGATTAATAAAAAGTTTAACCTGTTACCCTGCGCCCCTATTTTTGAGCATTTTGTAAAAAACGATATAACCAAATAAAAATGTCTGTAGCTCTTGAACCCTAAGGTCTATATTTAAAAATCTGGTGTTGTTTGAAACTAGACACTTGATCCTTTGTTACTCTAGAGTCATAATAACTCAAAATTAGTATAGCAATAGAGTAAAACAAGGTAAAATATACATGAAATTGACTCGCGATATGTTTTAATGAAGCTCACTAAGGGAAAAATGGATGAGACTTTCATGCCAAAGGCCTGAAAACACCATAAAGATAAAGCTGAACATCTGACCATGTTTTGATTCAAATTTGAGGATGATACTCCCAAAAATGTAGTTTCTGTAAGCTTTTATTTAAAAAAAATCTAGGCGTCCTTTCAAAAAAGCCATTTGGAGACCCCAAATAGACACTTTGTAAACAAATGTCCAAATGAGTCAAAACTACATAATACATATATGTATATCAATTCAGAACTGCTCTGCCCACCAAAACACACAATAAAAAACTATTTCTGAACAGCATTTGTAGTGCTGACTCATTTAGTCATTTGGTTAGTCTACAAATGGCATTTTTGAAAAAAAACGCCTAAATATTTCCTGAAATAAAATATGAAATAATAAATTTTTTATAGGTAAAGACTTACAGAAAGTACATCTTTATGGTATTTCATTTCAAGAAAAGCTTTGGAAAAGTCATTTGGATATTTTATTTCAAGAAAAGTCTAGGAATCCTTTCAAAAATGCTATTTAGAGACTCCATAAGACACTGCATACTACATATGTATATCAATTCAGAACTGCTCTACCAATGAAACCACAAAAAAACACAAAACTATTTCAGAATTTGAACATAACTAAACAGTCTTTATTCTGAACAATTCCAATAATGAAAACAGTGAACCAAAACAGATTTGATCATTTTTGAACTAGTGAAAACACAAAACATGCAAAATACATTGTTTTTACAACATTTGTATTTTTTATTTATTTTATATGGTGAATATTATGAATATTACTATTTTACTAATATAGTAATAGATTACTATTACTAATATTACTAAATAATAAAAAAAAAAAACTATTTACAGTATTTACAGTGGAGGAAGACGCTCTAGCAGCCACTAAAATGGTTTTTTTTCTGACCATCTGGATTCACCAGACCTCTGAAAAGACAGGGAAGAGTGAGAGAAAAAGAGTGAGAAAGTGTGTAAGCAAAACAAATCAAACTTGCAACACTGTTTACATTTTGTACACACACACACACACGCGCGCACGCACACACACACAATAACCGGGACATACCCACAAACAAACACACCCACCCACCCACACGAACAAAACTCATGTAATCCCCTCATATTATCCCTCTCCGTTGTCATTTTTAGAATCTAAAACAGCTAACATGAAACAAAAGCTGCAAATACATGATAAAGACACATAAACATTCAAGAGGAGGGTGGAGACACTTACGTGCTAATGCTATCCACGCTTCCCAGCGATCTCAGCGCGTATTCGGCTACTAAATTAGCCATTTTTCTCCCCACGTCCTCCAAAACACCACCAAACGCCACAGAAACACTTCTCAAGTCGAAGATCCACGATGGAGAGATTCAGATGTGAGCTTTGGACAACATCTGTTCGCTGATAGCCAGTCTGTGTAGCGCTGCGACGCCATTATGTGTACGCTTCATGCGTAACCCGAGAGCGCACGAAAACACACGGACAATACGCCGAGCTATTCTCTAAACAATCTTACGTAAACTATTCAAACTGTCAATCACTGTAAACGTCCTTGTGGTTGGCTAACACTTCCATCCATCAAAACTGTGCTGGCGAGGCATTGGCTGGGTTCAAACACCCCTATTGTGATGTGTCCGGATTGACACCTCGCTGACCCATTCACGGACGCGCTTACTGTCCCGGGTTATAACAGCTCCTGCGATTGAAGGAGAGAGACGAGGGAGGGCTATTCTTACTCGGAAGAGACGATTCTGCTGGAAATAGATGGCGTTTCAAAGCTGGAATACGAATTATAATCGATATTTATTGGAAAATGGACGCTATCGATAACTATAACTCGAATCGCTTATGTAAACAAAGGAGGATCTATCGTGTTTTCCCCTATTTTTTCGTTGTTTTGGATTAAAAAGTGGATGCATTTTGAAGAGTGGACCCTTCTCTTGAAATGTATGCTGGTGTGTCTTGGAATAGTCTGAGCTGACCAGCGCTATTGGCGATCAAACGTGAGTACTGCGGTTCGCTTTGTTCATTTTAAATGGCCGGTCTTTCAGCATTTCTGTTAACCCTTTCCTCTCTGGTGTATTGATTTCAAAAACAAGCTCACATCGTTAATCTTGAGTGTTTTAGCTTTCAAATGATATATAGTTAATGATAATTGATTGAATATTGTTCTAAAACAAAGGTAATAAAAAGTCCGACCACGCCCGACCACGCCCTTCCGGCCCGCCCACGGGCCGATGCGGGTTAACAGGTTAAAAGAACAGCATTTATTCAAAATAGAAATATTTTCTAACAATAGAAGTCTTTACTATCAATTTTATCCATTTAACACATCCTTGCTGAATAAAGTTTATTGAACTTTCTTTAAACTTTTTTAAAGTATCTTTAAAAAAGAAAGAAAAAATTTCTGACCCCAAACTTTTGAATAGTTTATATTATAACACAAAATCTCTATTTTGACTAAACACTTTTCTTTTTAATTTTAAATTTTTTTCAAATATCACTGGTCCCAGAAAAGACAGTATAAAAAATCTAATAAAATTTACAAATAAATAAAATAAAAGCAGTACAACTGTTTCCAACATTGATTAAAAATCAGCATATTAGAATGACTTCAAAAGGATCATGTGACACTGAAAATACTGCTTTGCTTCACAGGAATTAATAAAATTTTAAAGTACATTAAAATAGAAAACATTTATTTGAAATTGCAATAATATTTCACAATGTTATTTTGTGAAATAATATTCAGTATTTTTTATCAAATAGATACAGCCTTGATGAGCATAAGAAACTTCTTTTAAAAAACTTTATTGATCCAAACTTTTGAACTGCAGTGTATTGTACAGTAAAAATGTGTTCTCAGGTAACCTAAAATGTACATCCTTTAGTTACATCAAGGGTCAAATCAAATATAAATGGCACATTAAAGTTCAGCTCAGGTGCCTGAAATGTCCGCCCAATAGAGAAAAGTTTTGCTCAGCAAGAAAAATAATTAGAGGGAACATTGCTCCCACGGGTCCTTAAATTTGATACAACTAAATTGAAGAGTTTTTATGGCCTTAGACAGTTTTAAATACGTTAAATGGTATAAGAAATAATTTTTCAAATTGCCTTAAATTAAGAATTCTGCAGATACCTTGTAAATGGTAAAATAAAACTCTTTCCTTGATATTCGCTGATATTTGTGCATTGAAAATTTTTTTGATTGACATTTATGGTCTTTATTTTATTTGGGCTAGTTAAATTAATTTTCGGGCTACCAAAATCTGAAGAGTACCTGCCCGAAGGGCTACCAGGGATTTGGAAATTTTGCGAGCCCTGCAAATTATTCATGTGCTATTCAAAATCAATCTTTGCTTAAAGCCACCCTAAACTGTACCATTCCTCATGCTATGTTTCACTTTACCGCAACGCTAAACATTTTCATAGATCAGGTTATTGTATTATAATTTGCTATATTTGTTTTCAGAAAACACAAGACTGCTGCTAAACAACCAGTGTGGCTAAGTGGAGATGAAGTCATGGCTTCGCAAATTAGATTATTACATTTTCTGAAGAAACTATGAATGTTGCTTGCACATCCAGAACTTGGCATCACATTGCTGGGGTAGCACGAACAATTCTGGGGATATTAATACACAAACACTTGTGTGGTATGTTGTATTAAGTAAAGTGTTTGCATTCATGCATTTGCGTTTTATACATCTCTCTTGTTCATTGAAGATGTTGTGTGTTCCTCTGTATTTGTAGTTTTATATGCCATTTATATGTGTAGTTTTATCTCTCTCTACCATCTCAACGCCCCCTGGGTTGACTTTGTGTTGGCCTGAGGAACAGTGATCTCTTTGAATACTCTGTCACTTTGAAATATTCTTTGTATTAGTTTAAGGCATCAGCTTTAACAAGCCCCAGTCCAGCATATGTTTGTGTTGGTATTTGCTGATTATTCCAAAACCCACAAAATCCTTTCACCAGCCTCTCCTCCTAAAGAATAATTAACTTCCATTTTGCAAACAGCATAAAGAGGGGATATACATCACCCACACCCATTCTGATGCCAGTCAAATGCCAGTGTTCTTGTTTCTGCTGTGCTGCTATGGCTACAGTGTAGTGAGGCAGTGCCTGGTGGCCATTTGAATGTGACAAGACAAAACACATTTTGTCCTGTCATCACTCTAAATGAATGACCTATCACACAGATACACCAGGCCTTGTACAATGGAATGAGAAAAATGGTGGCATTGTCACACATCTCTGGTCTGGTGGACAGGAGTTGGCTAACTAAAACAATATTGTTGCTTAGGCGGTTTCAGCATATTGCTATTTAATTCTTATGGCCTTAGTCATATGAAAACATCATAAATTTATTGGGTTAAAAAAGAGATAGAGCCCAGAGGAATGGTTTTGGCTGGTTGTATTTCTCAAGCAAACTATTTTATACAGCATATACTGAGACAAAGGCTTCCAACACTAACAGAAATCCCATTATTTCCTCTCTACCCAGGTGTCCAATCAACCAAAAAGTCAGGGATCCCAGCTCCTCGTGAGATCCCACAAAGCATCTCCAGAGAACGTTTGTCATTGCGTGACCAACAGAAAAGCACTACAGCCAAAAAGATGGTCACCAGTGCCAGCACCTCTAGTCTGTCCATGCTGTCCAAGCATTCACGGGGCTCTGTCAAGACCAAAGCAGAATCTGTTGTTTTCGACAAGAACCTGCTGGAGAGTCAGGTGAGGGAGCTTCTGGCTGAGGCCAAAACCAAAGAGTTTGAGATCAGTAAGTTACGAATGGAGCTCCAGCGGCATAAAGGGATGGATTCATCATCAGAGGCTGGGACACCAGAGGGGAATTCAGAGATAGAAAGGACTCCAGCACAGTCTGGAGACAGTCAGGTGCTTGTAGGGGAACTGAAGGAGAAGAACGGACGTTTCCAGCGTGAGTTGGCCACCTTGCGGGAAGAGAATCAGGCTTTGAAGCAGAAGCTTATTACATTGGAGAGCACCACAACACTGCTTACCAGCTCTAGTAAGCATTCAGTTAATGGGGTTTTTCCAGAAAACACCACTTCAGATGCTGTCAGTCCTTTACCCTCCTCAGAATCCTTAGAGTTTGAGAAGATTCCCTCACGCTCCAACTCAGTCAGTAGCAGCATTAAGAGTGTTGTGCCCAGTGGTGCGGTGAAAGAGCTCTCAGTGGAGTCCCTGACAGACCGCATCCAGAAGATGGAAGAGAGTCACCACAGTACAGCCGAAGAACTTCAGGCCACTCTACAGGAGCTGGCTGACCAGCAACAGGTTGTCCAGGAGCTAACAGCTGAGAATGAGCGTCTGGCAGAGGAGAGGGGCCTACTACAAACTTCCCTACAGCAGCAAAGGGAGCGTGTAGAACTTTTGGCGCAACAGAATGAGTCCCTTCTCCAGAGGCTTAGAGAACAAGCTCAGTGTAATGAAGCTGAGGCTTCACGTGCCTCTCGGGTAGCAGAGCTTGAACAACGTTTGGCTGAGCAAGTGGAGAGCTCCCGGTTTGAAAGAGAGAAGCTGGTAGACATACAGCAGCAGCTGACAGGGAGTCTTAGAGCTTTGGAAATGGAGAATCAGGAGGCACAAATTGCTGTGAAGAGCTTAAAAGAAGAGGTAGAGCTTCTTCAAGGGCATCTGGAGAGTGAGAAGGTTGCTAAAGATGAGGCGGTGAGGAAAACTGAGGAACAGCGGCTAGCCACGGAGGCTCTGAGAGCAGAGAGTGCTAGTCTGAAGGTGCAAGTGGAGGTGGAGCGGCAGAAGATAGCTGAGCTGAAGGCGGTGCAGAGTGCCAGTGACAACACAGAGTTGGAAAGTCTGCTTAAGGTGGCGCATGAAGACAGAGACAAGCTGGAGCTGAGTTGCACGGCGCTACGACAAGAACTACAGCAGGTACGCAGTAAAACGGAGTGTGCTCAGGGTGCGCTGGACAAGGTGTAGAACCACACTGGTAGTTTATAATATAAAGATGCAGGTATCGCCCTCTTCCAGTAATCTTGAAGTGGCCTAAATACTGGCCATTTATTTGTTCATCACTAGAGTGGTAATTTGGTTTTGGTTTAATTTGGTAATGCTTGAATGCTATTAGAATATTGTTAGAATAAGTCCATAGATACCCATCCTGCTCTTAAAGGGCCATCTTCCTGCAGAGTGGGGTGCTCCGACTGATAGCTATCGGCTGATAATTACTTTTAGAAGTTTGATCTGCAGTCTATATAAAGGCCAATCTCATAAACCTATCTCAAGCTGACGACGTGCCTGCTTGTGAGAGGTTTGACATGATGGATAAAATAATGGATAAAATATGAAATATTTATAATGCTGAAGGTGAGGTACAATTCATGTTTCTTTATTAAATAACTTACAAAGAAATTTGAAAACATTCTGTGAGATGTAATTTCACAAACAGCGTGAGTGCATCAATGTGTGCTCTCTCTTTCCCTCTTCAAATCACCACATTGCGTCTGCAGTAAACAAGCTGCATGCACAGGAATTGTCACTTGAACAATCGAGGCAGTGGCGCATCGTCACTATAATTTGGATTTCTTTTGAAGTCTTGCCAGTGTTTTAACCATTCAGCACTCGTGTGCTCTCCTAAAGACAGTACATTCATGCACAATCAAAGCGCACAAACATAACATTCACCTCGCCAGCGCTGTTGTAGGTGAACTGTCCACGTGGTCACAAAAATTGGGCTGCACATAGACGGTGTGTGCGGGATTCCGCAGACACTTCTGACAAAATTTGCATCACGAGGACAGTGTGTAGACCATCGCAGAACGCCTTATATACAGCTCACAAAATCAGGCTTTTGCTGTATGTAAGCTATTGTGCAACAATTGCTCCACTGTAAAAACAAAAATGCACTGCATGATCAAACATTTAGGTGAGATAATTATATATTTTATAAAAATGTCCCAAAAAATCCCCCTTTACCCCTTAAATTGAAAAAATCCCCCGCACAAGTCACCTAAGATGGTGATTCCTCCAATTTTCAAAAAGAAATTCAGGCCCTGGATGAATGTCTGTAAAAATCCTGATTGGAGCATCACTATATATTATGACCCTGGACCACAAAAAGTCTTAAGTCACTTGGGTATATTTGTAGCAAAAGCCAAAAATTCATTGTATGGGTCAAAATTGATTTTTCTTTTGTGCCAAAAAACATTAGGACATTAAGTAAAGATCAAATTCCATGAAGATATTTTGTAAATTTCCTACTGTAAATATATCAAAACTTAATTTTTGATTAGTAATATGCATTGCTAAGAACTTCATTTGGACAACTTTAAAGGCGATTTTCTGCTTTCTGATTTTTTGCACCCTCAAATTCCAGATTTTCAAATAGTTGTATCTCGACCAAATATTGTCCTATCATAACAAACCATACATCAATGGAGAGCTTATTAATTCAGTTTTCAGATGATGAATAAATCTCAATAAAAACAAATTAACCCTTATGACTGGTTTTGTGGGCCAGGGTCACATATATAATTCTACACGTTAAAGGAACACTCCATTTTCTTTGAAAATAGGCTCATTTTACAACTCCCCTAGAGTTAAACAGTTGAGTTTTATCGTTTTTGAATCCATTCAGCCGATCTCTGGGTCTGGTTGTAGCACTTTTAGCTTAGTTTAGCATAGATCATTGAATCGGATTAGACTATTAGCATCTCACTCAAAAATGACCAAAGAGTTTCGATAATTTTCCTATTTAAAGCTCGACTCTTCTTTAGTTACATTGTGTACTAAGACTGATGAAAAATGAAAAGTTGCTATTTTCTAGGCCGATATGGCTAGGAACTAAACTCTCATTCTGGCGTAATAATCAAGGAACTTTGCTGCCGTACCATGGGTGCAGCAGGCGCAATGATATTACGCAGCACCTGAAAATAGTCCCAAGCTATATCATAACTAGTTACCTAGCTGGGGACTACTTTCAGGCACTGCGTAATATCATATAGTTTGTATTTTGTTGGTCCAGTTGCGATGTTTCGAAAATAGAAACCTTTTCTAAAATAGAAATTTTGTATGTGGCCATCGCAGCTAGTTAGTATGGAAGCCCGTTTTCGCCACTGAATAAAAAATTAAAAAGGTAATTGCGACTTCTGACTTTTTTTCTCAGAATTGCGTGATATAAACTCACAATTGCGAGTTATAAAGTCAGAATCACGATTTATAAAGTCACAATTGCGAAATAAAAACTCACAAGTCTGACTTTTTTCTCGCAATTGCGAGTATATATCTCGCAATTCTGACTTTTTCTCAGAATTGTGAGATATAAATATTGAGATTATAATATTGTTCTGACTTTATAACTCGCAATTGTGAGTTTATATCACGCAATTCTGAGAATTAAAAGTCTGAATTGTGAGTTTATATCTTGCAATTCTGACATTTTATAACTCACGATGGCGAGTTTATATCTCACAATTCTGTGAAAAAAAAGTCAGAACTGTGAGATTTATATATACAGTGCCCTCCAAAAGTATTGGAACAGTAAGGCCAATTCTTTTATTTTTGCTGTAGACTGAAAACATTTGGGTTTGACATCAAAAGATGAATATGAGACGAGAGATTAACATTTCAGCTTTTATTTACAGGTATTTTCATCTGAATCTGATACAAAACTTAGAAGTTAACACCTTTTGCTTGAACCCACCCATTTTTCATGTTACCAAAAGTACTGGAACATGTGACTGACAGGTGTGTTTTGTTGCCCTGGTGTGTCCTATTAATTGATTATTCAAACAATAAATAGCACTGAATGTCTGCACTCAGTTTCCGATCCGTGCAGACTGCATTTATAGTTAGTTAGACGTGTAACCAACATGAAAACCAGAGAGGTGTCTATGGGTGAAAAACTAACAATTGTGAAGCTAAGAGAAGAATCAATCAAACCATTGCACAAACACTGGCAATAGCAAGTACAACCATTTGGAATCTCCTGAGGAAGAAAGAAACCACTGGTGTACTAAGTAACACACCTCAAACGGGTAGATCAAGGAAAACATCTGCAGTTGATGACAGAAACATTGTCACAGCTGTAAAGAAAGACCCTAAAACAACTGTAAGTGACATCAGCAACAACCCCCGGAGGGCAGGAGTGAAGGTATCACAATCTACTGTTCGCAGAAGACTTCATGAACAAAAGTACAGAGGCTACACCAGAAGATGCAAACCACTCATTAGCAAGAAGAATAGGAGACGAGCCTTCTGGGACAAGGTTTTATGGACTGATTTTATGGACCAAAGTGATGGAAAGGCTAAAGTTTGGAGAAAGAAAGGATCTGCTCATGATCCCAAACATACAAGCTCATCTGAACACAGTGTACACAGGTGTACATTATAGTACACATTACACAAGTAATGTAATGGCTTGGGCTTTCATCGCTTCTTCTGGGACAGGCTCATTAATCTTCAATAATGATGTAACACATGATGGCAGCAGCAAAATTAACTCTGAAGTCTACAGAAATATTTTGTCTGACAATTTACAGAAAGATGCAACCAAACTGATTCGGAGATCCTTCATCATGCAGCAAGATAATGACCCAAAACATAGTGCCAAAACAACAAGGGAGTTCATCAGGGGCAAGAAGTGGAAGGTTTTAGACTGGCCAAGTCAATCTCCAGACTTAAACCCTGTAGAGTATGCATTTTACCTGCTAAAGAGGAGACTGAAGGGAGTAACCCCCCAAAACTGAAAGAGGCTGCGGTGAAAGCCTGGAAAAGCATCACAAAAGAAGAATGCAAAAGTTTGGTGATGTCAATGGGTCACAGGCTTGATGCAGTTATTGAAAGCAAAGGATTTGCAACTAAATATTAAGTCTTTTTCACTTTAATCTATGTTAATTCTATCTGTTCCAATACTTTTGGTAACATGAAAAATGGGTGGGTTCAAACAAAAGGTGCTATCTTCTAAGTTGTGTATCAGATCCAGATGAAAATACCTGTAAATAAAAGCTGAAATGTTAATCTCTCATCTCATATTCATCTTTTGATGTCAAACCCAAATGTTTTCAGTCTACAGCAAAAATAAAGGAATTGGCCTTACTGTTCCAATACTTTTGGAGGGCACTGTATATATATATATATATATATATATATATATATATATATATATATATATATATATATATATATATATATATATATATATATATACATACAGTATATATATATATATATATATATATATATATATATATATATATATATATATACAATTTTATGTACAATACAATTTATTATTATTGTTGCTGCTTATTTATTGTTAGTGCTGACATTGGTGTGTAGTACATACTGTATAACTGCTGAGCTTGATTGCAGTTACCTCGCTGGACTTCTCGTGATCAGCATTTGTCGTTTAATTGCGCCTTAGTTAACTTCATATTTGATCTGAATTGTTATTTTTATTGATGGTTTTTACATTATTAGTGTTTTGTAGTTATATAATTTGTTGCTATAGGTATATATTTATTTATTTATTTCTATTATTACTACTACTATTATCACTACTAATTATTTATTTATTCTTTCTTTTTCTTGAGCGCAATTGTAATATGGCAAGCAATTTCCCTCTGGGATTAATAAAGTTTTTGAATCTGAATCTGAATCTTAGCGCCAAAGAGGCATTTCAAGTTTTGTGTTTGGGGATGCACTAACGAACATAGGAGTCTCCATAGACTCCCTACATCTGAGCCGCTGAGGACACTGTGGTTAAGTTTCATTTTCTAAGGAAATGTCATGTAAAAAATCGGTAAAGTCCCCAATACGTGTAGGGATCAATACCAACACTTTGTGCGCGAACTTCAACTCCAGACAAAGTAAGTATCACGTTTGTTTTCCAAATTGCCCCTCTTAAAGAGCTTCTTGGCACTCTGTAAGGCTAATAATGCTAAAGCTATGATCGTCTGTTTTCACTGGTGCTGCCCATGAATGATCGTGAATAGGAATGTGGTAGTTAAAAGTTGCATATGAAAGCAATGTGAGTCGATTGCTTGAGTTTGTTGAGCTCATAATCACGAGTGGGACTAAAGTTTGTGATAGACAGGGAGCACAGCGCGATAAAAATAACAACATAGCTGGTCTCATGCTGTGTAATTCATAAACGTGAATTTATTATGCACAGTGCAATCAGATGACTGATTTTTAAATAGAGTATGTTTTCTGTAAAGATAACAGGCTTGTACTAATAGGGGAATGTTTATTTGCAAAGGCTAGCACTGCTATTGCCGGAGCATGTGCTCTTGAAGCTCCGCCCTCTTCTATGGGAGCACAGCTCATTTGCATTAAAGCAACATACTCAAATACAGCGTGTTTTGGCTCATACCCTAAAATTTGCCGTTTTAACAAGCTATAAAAAATTATCCGTCAGGTATCTTGAGCTAAAACTTCACAAACATACTCTGGGGATATCAGAGACATATTTTACATCTTGTAAAAAGGAGCATAATAGGTCCCTTTTAAGGTGTTTACATGAAGCCTTTTCAGTCCGATTGAGCCGTCAATCCGATTACAAACGGATTATTTGGTTGCATATAAATGTAGCCGGTGTCAGAGTTTAGTTTCAAGACAACTGCCCGGCAGTGTTAATTTTGGCAGGCATTTTTGATTTAGTCTTAGTCTTTATCTTGAGACGAAAATGCTTAATAGTCTTAGTCACATTTTAGTCATTTGAATCTATCATAGTTTTAGTCGACGAAAAGTCATTGCATTTTTGTCAACTTTTAGTCATTACTTTTAGTCAAACTGCAGTTACCAACATTTATTTTGGTAGCTATTTTATATGTAGTATTCTAACAAAAATAGTCATCAATACTTCTCTCTTTAGACCAAAACAATTAAGCTTAGTTATGAGAAATTTGAATCAAGGATTGAATTTGGAAAAACTGGAATAAATTTTCATTTTTTGGTAGAAATATAAATTAAACTAATTTTTCAGATACAGTAGGTTTACTTAACAAGTATACATTTATTTAACATCTTTTGTTGGTTAACATTTATGACAGATAATTAGGAATGCTGTCCATTTGGGTGAAAACTGACATACATTCAGTTTTCACCCACCTGTTTAAGCTCACTTAAACCATAACGGACTGTATTTCCGTGAGATACTCTACATGAGAGACATTTGGACTGCTGTGTGTGTATTTGAGCACTGAGAACTGATCGCGCGCTGTATGAGAACTGAAGAAGTGGAGCGTGTGCGAGAGAGAGCACTTCTATCAGCGCGTTTCCGCCTATCGCACCTTCACTAACTTTAAGTTAATCGACAATGAATTGTGACTCCCGGGAAAAACGGGACGTCTGGTCACCCACTCCCTAACCCTTCGGGTGCTGAGGCCATTGTTTCCGATCGCTAGTTCGCGTTTTGGTAGCCTATCCGTCCACTGAGGCTGCCATGCAAACGCACCTTATCCAATGACAGAGACGCACATTTTGAAAGACAAGACAGTTAACTTAGCCTATAGGATGTATTTTGAATGTCCGGTAGTCCTCAAATAACATTTTAGTCCCGTCTCGTCTTGTTAACGAAGACGCGCATAAATTTCGTCAACGAAATTAACACTGCTGCCTGGAAGTTTTTAGTGATCCGGAAGACCTTGGCTTTATCCAGAAACACCCCCTACAACTGCATTCACTATTCCTATACATTACTCAACTAATATAGTCTGATGAATGAGTGAATGAAAACGAGCCAGCAAACGCCAGTGAGAATTAGTGCACCAAAAGTGCCATCCGGATAGCATTTGGCAAGACCCTCACGGTGCATGGGTATTCTCTAGTGGCTAGACATTAAGGTTACATTGGTTTTAAACTCATTATTAATTTGCATTATGGGATTCAATGAGTGTTCTCGAAAATGTCCACTTGGGTTTTGGACACACTACAAATGGCTGTCCCCTCAAATAGTGCACTATTGAGGTGTATTGGGGAAATTTCAGACACAGCCCTTGATTAGATGGTTCAGGTGTGTATAATTAGGGCTGGAGCTAAACTCTGCTGGAAGGTGGAGACCCCTGGTATACACAAACTAATAGTTCCAGTTCCACCTTATTATTTTAGGATGTCTTCAAGAATGCTAAGTAGGTTTCATTTCAAGGTAAGTTTTTCTGGGTCCAACTTGGCCTCGCTAGACAAGTTCTGCTGCAGACTTTGACTACATGACATTCATTCAAAGCTGCATTACGTCACAAAATTGTGGGCTTGGAAATGTGAGGGTTTGGGGTGAAATTTGGGACAGGGTGTTTGTAAATTAAGATGCACACAATAAAAATGTATCTTAAACTAGAGATTCAAACTGTTTGCAATCATTTTCAGGTACTTTATTAACCTTAGGTTCATTATGTAGTGAAAATAGTCTTGCTGTTAAACATGGATGAATTCTTTGGTCCATCGGGCTTGTGTTATGACCATCATCACCTCAAGAGGTTTTTAGTGCCAAATCAATCGTGACTCATTTTTGACATACTCATTTTGTTAGCTTCTTGAGAGTTTTATTTTTGTGATGATGATATTTTTGGAGGTCAGTCATAGTATATGCAGAAATCTTTATAGACCTTAAAAGAACCTTCAAGACATTGTATTATGTACCCTTCAAGAACATTTATGAGGACAACTTGGGTAAACAACGGTTTTTGCCTAATACCCTTTCTGAGTTCTACAAAGCTCTGTCAGCTCTCTATTTCTCTTTTAATGTCAAAAAAGAACTGCATGTAACCTATTAAAATGTCACCACATATACAGTTGCATTACATCCAACCACAGAGCATATTTTGTGTTTTCATGTTCTGCCTAGAGCACCAGAAAATTAGAGAGGAACCTACATAAATATCAAAAGGTAAACTTTTGTAGCTGCCTAGTTTTCACTTGTAAATGTAGTAGTGATGTGTTTAGAGGCATACCTCATCTTTTAAAATACAATTATACACAGAAAGGACTGTTATAAACCCACAAGAACATGAAGATCACTGGCACTTCGTGGTTGTCGCATGAACCCAGTGCACCTCCAAATGCGAAATGAACTCTCTGACTTAACCGCTTTGAGTGAGCCAAGCCTTTTGGCTTCAGTATACACCCTCAGTCCAGATGTCATCCAGGGAGTTGCCACTGGACAGAGCTTTAAGATGCCACACTTGTCTTAGAGCACACTCAGTGAGCACGTCTCTGTTCACAAGGCTCTGAAGAAAGAGGTGTGTGTGACTCAGACGCTATTCTGTTCTGTATAGGCTGATCCAACTGTCAAGTGAATTATGACCTGGCCTATACTGCAACAAGAATGATCTAATTCTCATTTAATTAGTATGCAACACTGGAGCAATACTGTTTCCTGTTGTCTGATTTAATACTCATTTTATAGAATTCAGATGTTAAGTTTAGTACTTCAACATCAGTAGAGATGTGCAAAACTATACATTTTTAAGTCAGACTAGACTGTGACTATTCATTCTTAAAGAAGCTCTATGGTGATGAATTTCTGTAAAAAGCAATGTTTTGTTTATTGCAGGGGTAGATAATAATTGATGATTCTAACGAATGTTGAATTGTACAAGACCTCTTTTTGTTACATTTTTAGAGAGGTTTTTTGCACACTGACAGTCACCTTAGATCTGGGCATGGTGCTTTTAGAGCATACTAACCCTGTAAACCTTATTAAAATAAGAAGTTATTAAAGTATGTTTTAATAAGTTTCAACATTAACACATTATCCTAAATACTGCAGCTAAATACTACACTACCAGGTTTTTGAAAGAAAACTTAAGCCTGCATTTTTATTTACAAATTCAATTGATATTGTGAATTAAAATTTTTCATTGTCACATTATCCTTCAGAAATCATTCTAATATGTTGATTTGCTGCTCAAGAAACATTTCTTATTATTTTAAACATAGTTGTGCTGGTTAATATAACATGGAAACCATGGTACGTTTTTACAGGATTCTTTGATGATTAGGAAGTTCTAATAATATGAAATAATAGCATTTATCTAAAATAAAGTCTTCTGTTTATAAATATCTTTATTTCCGCTTTTGACCAATTTAATGTGTCCTTGCTAAATAAAAGTATTAATTTATTTTAAAAATCTAATCTAACCCATCATTCTCACTTTTTGTTTTATTTATCTGTTTTATGTAACTTACAATTACATTAAAATGCCTACAAATCGATGGGTAATTGGTCAAAAAGGATTGGAAATGTGAATTGTGTTGGCCTGGGATGGGTGGTAATGATCTGAACCTTTAGCTCTGGCAATCTTTTTTTTGTTCTCAAATCAGTATTAGGTGTTTAAAAAATAATTTGGTTTGTTTTGCCAGTAACCTCTGTTTGTGTTAGGCTGTGGATTGCAGTCAGTGTGCAGTTAGAGCTGCAATAGAAGAGCCTTATTAAATAAGAGATATGCTTCCTGAATAGCTGCACTACAGTGTTTTAAAAATAGTAACAGTGATTTTGAGGCATGTATGTGTCTGTATGTACAGGTGGAGGCAGATAGGCTGCAGCTGCTGGAGAGGGAGGAGAAACAGGAACAAGATCATAACGCCAACATGCTCACTTTAGAGGAGAAGAACAGAGATGCTGAGAACCAGATCAAGGACCTAAAAGAGACCATCTTTGAGTTGGAGGACCAGGTGGAGCAGCAACGAGCCGTTAGACTGCACACCAACCAGACCATTCTGGACCTGGAGAGTATGACAGTTATCTGTCTCTGGATCTCAGTATACCACCTTGCCAAACGATCATAACCCCATGCTGTGAATGTTTAACTGCTCACCCTCAGCCAATGCTAAATATACAGTATCATCTGGCAGAATCAGGCCTACATGCACACACACTGGCTGGAGTCTGCTATGATTAGTGAAACACATTGATTGGTTCTGGCAGCCTGGATGGATTGAGAGACCGAGCTGTTTAGTACTTAGATCTCTCCAGCTTCTCAATCTTTGCCAAACTGCATCATGCAGGATACTGTGAGCATGTCTGCTTTCTTCTCTTTTCCTCTGTAAGCAGGGGGGGAGGAAATTTCATGGTGCAGATTATAGTTTTATTGCAGCTCAGCTTGTGTCTGTCCAGCTGCAATGAACTAAATAAATTTAAATAGCGCCTTGTTATTACCATTTATTATAAGCTATATAAGCTAAACAGTATTTATATTTCAAGACTTTTATGGCTTTTAGTCCCAAGTTTCAAGAACTTGCCCGGGTAATAGTTTATCCCAAATTCAAAAGAAAGTAAAATTGTTTTAAAAATATCTACATGTATCACAGTAATGAAGATTTTTAGGAGTCAAATGTAATTGTAGGCTTAGTTTTTATTTGTTTACAACCCGAATTCCGTAGATGTTGGGACGTTTTTTAAATTTGAATAAAATGAGAACTTAAATAAATCACATGAGCCAATATTTTATTCACAATAGAACATAGATAACATAACACATGTTTAAACTGAGAAATTTTACAATTTTATGAACAAAATGAGCTCATTTCAAATTTGATGCCTGCTACAAGTCTCTAAATAGTTGGGACGGGGGCATGTTTATCATGGTGTAGCATCTCCTCTTCTTTTCAAAACAGTTTGAAGACGTCTGGGCATCAAGGTTACGAGGTTCTGGAGTTTTGGTGTTGGAATTTGGTCTCATTCTTGCCTGATATAGTTTTCCAGCTGCTGAAGAGTTTGTGGTTGTCTTTGACGTATTTTTCATTTAATGATGAGCCAAATGTTCTCTATAGGTGAAAGATCTGGGCTGCGTTTCCCAAAAGCACCGTAAGCTTAAGTACATCATAGACCCATTGAAACCAATGGAGCTACGATCAACTTAAGCTTACAATGCTTTTGGGAAACACAGCCCTGGACTGCAGGCAGGCCAATTCAGCACCCGGACTATTCTACTACGAAGCCATGCTGTTGTAATAGCTGTAGTATGTGGTTTTGCATTGTCCTGCTGAAATACACATCGTCTGGAGGGGAGCATATGTTACTCTAAAACCTTTATATACCTTTCAGCATTCATAGTGCCTTCCAAAACATGCAAGCTGCCCATACCGTATGCACTTATGCACCCCCATACCATCAGAGATGATGGATTTTGAACTGAACGCTGATAACACGCTGGAAGGTCTCCCTCCTCTTTAGCCCGGAAGAGGGAATTTGGACTCGTCTTACCATAGAACATTTTTCCACTTTGAAACAGTCCATTTTAAATGAGCCTTGGCCCACAGGGCACGATGGCGCTTCTGGACCATGTTCACATATGGCTTCCTTTCTGTATGATAGAGCTTTAATTGGCATCTGCAGATGGCACGGGGGACTGTGTTTACCAACAGTGGTTTCTAGGAGTATTCCTGGGCCCATTTAGTAATGTCAATGACAGATTCATGCCGATGAGTGATGCAGTGTTGTCTGAGGGCCCGAAGATCACGGGCATCCAACAAAGGTCTTCGGCCTTGTCCCTTACACACAGAGATTTCTCCAGTTTCTCTTAATCTTTTGATGATGTTATGCACTGTAGATGATGAGATTTGCAAAGCCTTTGCAATTTAACGTTGAGGAACGTAGTTTTTAAAGTATTCCACAATCTTTTTACGCACTCTTTCACAGATTGGAGAACCTCTGCCCATCTTAACTTCTGATTGGAGAGCCTCTGCCCATCTTTACTTCTGAGAGACTCTGCCTCTCTAAGACATTCCTTTTATAGCTAATCATGTTACAGACCTGATGTCAATTAACTTAATTAGTTGCTAGATGTTCTCCCAGCTGAATCTTTTCAAAATTTCTTGCTTTTTTAGCCCTTTGTTACCCCGGGTACCAACTATTTTGAGACCTGTAGCAGGCATCAAATTTGAAATGAGCTCATTTAGTGAATAAAAATTTAAAATTTCTACGTTTAAACATTTATGTCCTCTATGTTCTATTGTTAAAAAAATATTGACTCATGTGATTTGAAAGTCTTTTAGTTTTAATTTTATTCAAATTTAGAAAGCGTCCCAACATTTCTGGAATTCGGGTTGTAAATACATTTATTTTATGTAATACACTAAAGTTTCAGTACAAGTTTGAGTCTATTACATTTTTTTATGTTTTTGTAGGAAGTCTCTTATGCTCAAGGCTGCATTTATTTGATAAAACATTAATATTATGAAAATTATTACTATTTAAAATAACTGCTTTCTTTTTAAATTTATTGTAATATATTCCTTTGATGGTAGAGATAATTTTTTAGCATTATTACTCCAGTCTTCAGTGCCACATGATCCTTCAGAAATCATTCTAATATGCTGATTTAGTGCTTAAGAAACATGTCTTTTTCTTATCAATATTAAAAACATTTGCACTGTCTAATTTTAATTTTTTTATGAAAAATGTGAAACTTTGTTTTTAGGATTCTTTGAATAGAAAGTTCAAAGGAAAAGGATTTATTTGAAATAGAAATCTTTTGTAACATTGTCTTTACTGTCACTTTTGAAAAAAAAAAAAAACGTTATGCATCTGTGTTGAATAAAAATATTAATCTCTTTCTTAAAAAAGTCTTGCTGATGCAACACTTTTAAATGGTAGTGCATATATCATTTTTATGAATTTTTATTTTGTCCTGATTTTTCAGATCAAATCAAGAGGCTGGAAGAAAACAAGGCTGAGCTGGAGAAGCAGATTAAGGCCATGAATAAACAGATGAAGGTGGAATTGTTTATCTGTTTTTCTTCTTGTACTTTCTTCATTTTGTAATGAATTACAGCGTAACCATGCATGTTTGACAGTGGATGTCAGTTTGTATAATTCAGGAGGAATATCTTCCATCTGTGCAGAACAGTGCTATGTGTATGAGACCAGAACGGTCTTCATTAGAGCACACTTTGAGCTGCAAATGCAAGCTGGATTGCAGTCTACCATGTCAGTGCCCATCAGTCACCGAGATTGAAAATGACATTTCCATGACCAGCCCCATGAGCTCACAAGAAGGCCAAAACACTTCCGCTCCACATGACTAAAAATGCATGTGTTTGTGTGCGGACTTTCAGGATGAGACAGAGGAGTGGCGCCGTTTCCAGGCTGACCTCCAGACAGCAGTAGTGGTCGCCAATGACATAAAGGTGGAAGCTCAGCAGGAGCTGCGCACGCTGCGCAGACGTCTGCAGGAGGAGCAGGAGCACAGCGCAAGTCTGGCTTCAGAATTGGAGCAGATCCAGGGCACCAGGTACACAGTCACTCATGAACTCAACACTGCCCTCCCCTCTGCTATCCATCTGGGCTCTCAACTCTAACAACCATCACCTCTATTCAAATATCAATCTCTGACAGCCGCTGACTGGGTTCACTGGTATAGTTTGCTACATCCCGAAGTTAAGCTATATCAAGATCAGATAAAGAATTTGAATTTGACATTTTAAGTGTCTGAAATTAATATCTGACATTTTAAAGGCTGCAGTAAACTAACAATGAACACTCAAATCACTAGTCATGCAAAATTACCCTCACTCCTCTGCTTTTACACACTATCTTGCATCTGTTTACTCTTTTTTTGTTTGTTTGTTTATAGTAGCTTTAAACTGTGATATGACCCCAAAAAATCTGGTTCAAAACCAAAGGCAGCTCTGTAAATATTCCTTTTAACTTCTGAGGAAAAAAGTAAATTAAAAGACATAAAGATAAAAGACAAGTTCAAATGAACTTTAGACGAGTATTGTAGTCATCAAATATTTGCTTGATTAACTCTGATTAGAAATGGAAAAGTAGGGCATTTATTAATGTTAGATTGGTTATTATTTATAGTTACTATTATGATATTTCTTAATATTTTGAATTACCTTGTGTTTTCATATTTTCTGTTTTCATTTAAATATCAGTTTAAGCTTTTGTAATTTTTTTATATTATATATTCATTAAATATATAATATATAAAATATTATATATATATACTAGGGGTGGCATGGTACACAGATGTCACGGTTCTGTACGTACCTCGGTTCGGGGGTCACGGTTCGATACGATTTCGGTACAACTGGAAAAAAAAAAGAAATCTACTATGTTCGGTTTCTTTTCATTTATTTTGAACAGACAGTAGTGCAAATGAAAAAAAAATCCATCTAGATGTGAAAATACTAAATATTACTACATGTTATATATATAAAATCTGTTTTGTTTTCATTGAGTGTACACAAATAAAAGCAGTCCATTATACAGCGATTGTTAATAAGACAATAAGTGTTTAAGGTTGATTCTGCTGGTATAAGGAAACAGTTGAAGTGATCGCGCCGGAGCGCGCATACACACACACACACACATACACACACGCACACAAACAAAAAAAACAAAAAACACACATCCTCTCCAGCATTGCTAACTTGACAGCGCAGTTGGTACTTTATCAAAATAAAATACAGTGAGCCAAACATCAGAGCACCCGCCTCTGTCTCACCGTTGGAACACGACTGACGTACAAAGCCTATAATTTACATAAATAATAGTTTAGCATTCAGATACGTTACATCGCAAATATGGAAATATTATGGAATATTTGGATTTGTGACGAATGAGAGAGGTAGGATACATATATGTATGTATATATATATATATATATATATATATATATATATATATATATATATATATATATGAATGAATGAAGAGTTTGGTTCCAAAACGCGATAAACGCCTTTTTTTTTTTTTTTAAAGTATTGAAAAAGTCGGTATTGAAAAGTCTATTTTTAATTTTATGCAAAATGCGATATTTGTCGTGTTGTTCTGTCATGTTTTCTCCCTTTTTTTTTCAAACCGCGACAAACGCCAGTCTCCTTTCTCTGCAGAATGCGATAAATCAATACACCCGGCATCCTAGTTTTGCTCATCTACTTTGTACTTTGTGATCAACAAACAAACTGATATTAGGGCTGCACGATAAATCGCATGTGATTGTCATGCGCATCTCGTCAGTAAAGCCAGTTCTGTGATCTCCATCACGTGCTTTCAGATGGAGCAATATTGCGTTCATAATTGCAGATGAATCGCATTAGATTATGAACGTGATAATAATAATACCTTTTATTTATAGGCGCCTTTCAAGACACTCAAGGAAACCGTACAGTAAAATACAAAACATAAACCACAAGCTTTATAACATTTAACACATTAAACAAGCAAACCATTAAAAGCTATTCTAAACAAATACGTTTTTATCTGAACTTTAAAATGGGAAATTGAGTCCAGCTGGCGAATGTACAAAGGTAAAGAGTTCCATAACTTCAAAAGAAAGACAAATATCGAAAGACATTATCTCGCGTAGCTTGTCAGTGTAAGTGTTTTTATTAATGCCATTAATGTTTTTGTTATATAGCCTACAGTGTATAGCACTAGTCAACTAAATGAATATAACATGGCAAAGACTGATTGAATGTATTTTAGTCCAGTGCCTGTATATAAGATTAGTATTGACCAAGTTCAGAGGCTGTCATATGTGGATCAACTTACTTTGTTGTGTATTTTCAATATGAAAAAATAACTTGTATTGATTCAATGGATTTAGTGCATTTTGGGGGAAAAAAAAGATGAGTTTTTATAATAAATCTTTGAAAATCCAAATCTGGATTTGAATTTTTTATGTTATTATAACCTAAATATGCTATGTGAAAGTTTGAAACAGAAAATAGTGGTTTTCATCTTGCCACTTTCTTGGTAAAGAAAACACATTTTTACTCAAATGAATCCAAATGGATTTATAGCGTTTTGGAACTAAACTCTTCATATATATATATATATATATATATATATATATATATATGAAGAGTTTGGTTCCAAAACGCTATATATAACATAAAAAATTCTAATCCAGATTTTGATTTTCAAAGATTTATTATAAAAACTCATCTTTTTTTTCCCCGAAATGCACTAAATCCATTGAATCAATATAAAAGTTATTTTTTCATATTGAAAATACACAACAAAGTAAGTTGATATATATATGTGTGTATCCTACCTCTCTCATTCGTCACAAATCCAAATATTCCATAATATTTCCATATTTGCGATGTAACGTATCTGAATGCTAGACTATTATTTATGTAAATTATAGGCTTTGTACGTCAGTCGTGTTCCAACGGTGAGACAGAGGCGGGTGCTCTGATGTTTGGTTCACTGTATTTTATTTTGATAAAGTACCAACTGCGCTGTCAAGTTAGCAATGCTGGAGAGGATGTGTGTTTTTTGTTTTTTTTGTTTGTGTGCGTGTGTGTATGTGTGTGTGTGTGTGTGTGTGCGCGTGCTCCGGCGCGATCACTTCAACTGTTTCCTTATACCAGCAGAATCAACTTTAAACACTTATTGTCTTATTAACAATCGCTGTATAAAGGACTGCTTTTATTTGTGTACACTCAATGAAAACAAAACAGATTTTATATATATAACATGTAGTAATATTTAGTATTTTCACATCTAGATGGAATTTTTTTTTCATTTGCACTACTGTCTGTTCAAAATAAATGAAAAGAAACCGAACATAGTAGATTTCTTTTTTTTTCCAGTTGTACCGAAATCGTATCGAACCGTGACCCCCGAACCGAGGTACGAGTTATATATATATATATATATATATACACATATATATATATATATATTAGCACTAATGTTTTTAATTTTAATGTTTTTTTTTCCTGTTTTTTTTTTGTTTATTTATTTTATTTCAGTTAACAAAAACAATTTTTAATAGATTTAGTTAACAATAACAAGACTGTAAATGTTGTTTACTTTGTTCAGCCACTCAATTAAACATAATTTTTATTTATATTTTTATTTCTTTAACTAGCCACCAAATCACATACACACAAAATGTGGGATGTCATATTAGGAAGTGAATACAGGTTTTTCAGGTTTCAGCCACAGCCTTATTTTTAACACACAAATATACCTGCCATATCTTTTAAATTATAAACACTCATTTAGATGAACTGATCTATTTGATGTGCAAATGTATACATTTCATCCACCAAGAACTACATCTGATGCACTGAACAAACTGTCTGAGGAAAATGAATGTCCCAGCAACATACCTGTGTCAAAAGGTGTTTACTCTTTGGTGTTGGGCTGGCATTAATGCTTTGGTGTTCATGTCTGTTTTGTGTGCTAGCTTCGTAGAATATTTAGCATTAGTCTGCAGAGCATTAGCAACAACATTGTCTCCCCATTATCATGTGACACTAGACCTGTGCGCATCATTATAGTAATCCAATAAGATGAGTGCATGTATTGAATACCAGTTGAAGTATTTTGTGATGGGCGCTTTTATAAGTAGTGCGTTTGAGTTGCTAGATCTCTAAAAACTGTTCCCCTCCGTTCAAACGGACAGCCAGTGTGCGTCGATTTCCCCCCTCCCTCAGATGTTCCCTGAGATTGCTCTCTAAAGGATTTCCCTCTGACCCAGGTGAGTGCACTGCTATCACCAGCCCAGCACTCATACAGAATGCTAGTATGAATGCTTATGGATGGTCAGAGTGATTTAATCATTGAGGATGTTCAAGAGCTTGTGTCTTGCCTGTTTTCCCTGCCTTAGCCACCCGCCCACTGCTTTGAACAATACTACTATCTGATTGGCTTTGCTCATTTTATTCAAACGGGATTGGGTCTGCTTTGTTTGCCAATTCTACTTTTCCTTTCTCTCTTGCCCTTGAAAACTTTGTATGTAGCGACACCTGCTGTTTGCTCAGATGTTTGCTCACAGATTGTGAAACATACAGGTTTCTGGAAACGTTTGAAGGTTTTCTTCCTTCAATCATCTACTTACAATCTGCCAATGAAATGTATCAAATGTTTTATTGATTTCCAGAGAGATGCATGAAGGTTGATGATGACGAATGAGCATTTGTTGCCACGATGAAAACATTTGTTTTATAAATGATGCTCGATTTACTGGTGATGCTGCTCATTTCAATGAGTCAATCTGAGGCTTTCATCCTAATAAACTCAATTTAGCAAGTATTTTTAATATAACTTCATTCAGAACCAAATGCTGAACCTTAAATATACCTCTGTTTTCTTTGTTTCTTTCAGAATTGCCACTGGACCTGCATTTGAGACCTCCAAGACTGCAGTTGAGGGGCGATAGATGTCTAGGGTTAAAACTGATGACCGGTTTACAGTATTGTAATACAGAGTTATCTGTGTGTCAGTATTATTCGGGAAGAAAAAGTGAAGACAAATTCTGAATATTTTGTTTGAAAAAAAAAAAAATCACAAAACCGGAATATATATGCTGTTTCCACAGCTGCTTAGAGGAGATATTTTGTGTTTGTTCTAAAGCAAACAGCACCTGCACTATTTGAAGTGTGTTTGATCATGTGACCTGCTTTAGGCTTGTGTTGTTATACCTTTAAGCAGGGCCAACTGAAATGTTGGGAATAATTGGAGGAAAAAGTGAACAAATTGACTAGGATGTATCTGTAACGTTAATTTATTATATCCCTGACTGGGCACTGTCTTTTTAAAGTACAAAAAATATCTTTGTATTGTGCTGCCTTAGGAACAAAGCCAACATGTATGAACCTTTAATACTTTACCAGCACTTTTTGATTTTGTCTTAACAGTTTGTATTTCAACAGCAACCACGACAGGGTAAACCATTTAATTCCCTCTATCCCAGATCATTTTTCATATTCTCTGTGTTTACACATTGGACAGAGCAGATACATCTATTAGAGTTACATGAAGACACTGGGAACTTTCATGTGCCACTTTTCAAATTATGAATTTTTAGTTTCATACTGCTGTGTGCAAATCCAACACTAGATGGCAGACAAACCATTCCTATCAACACTCCAACATATCAAGCAAGCTTATTTTAGTCTTTAAACACACTGATTCTTATAGTTAAAACCCAGTTGGATTACAACCCGCTAACTTTTAAATGTTTTCATTTGATTTACTCAAGCACTAACCAATTAATTACTTGTATTGGATGATGTTTGCTGTAGGGTAAGGGTGGTTGTGTTGTCCCTGTGTCGTTTTTTGTTACATCACTGTCACTAAAAGTAGTGATAAGAAATCAGTCGAACTTTTGAGAAACGTGCTTTACCTCACGTTCAAAGTAAACAACTTAGCTAAGCACTTCTGTTTGTGTTCCTCATGCGTGAAGCTTTCTACTCCATTCCACATCCCTATTTGCATTGTTTAATCATCCGTGACCAATTTCAGTTTGAACGTTTCTAAGTGAATGTGAATATCACATGATATTACGAATGCGAATGAGACATGTCTGAAATATGAAGTGTACAAAAGTCAGGTCCTCGACTGCTGTTTTGTCAAATCTCAGGTTGTATGTCTCGCAGGAACATATTCATCTAGATGTAGTTTATCAGAAATTATATTACATGCTGGTATTAACAGTTCAGGACATGACTGTGCCAAATATGATTGCATGCTTAGTAGTTTCACACCTCTGCCTTTAAAGGATGCAGTTTCTGTTACGATTCAGTGAATGTGCAAATGTAACTTAGTGCTGTTGTCATGTGACTGCAATGATGTTTGTACTCCTGAGAGATACGATACTATTTATCTCTAACACATGGGGTTTTAAATTTACGTTTAAAATTGTCATTAATGCATTCTGTATTTTTAAAGTCAATAAATCAGATCATTCCAGTATGTTATGTCTGTGTTTTTAAGGCTGCTTCCACTGGGGTTTCTCATTTTTCGCTTTCACATGTTTGTATACATGCATCTACAGTAAAGAAACATGATACAGACAGTTTGGGACTTTATCCTGAGCAGAGGTGTCACTAGAACTGTGTTTTAAGTGTCCTTGCTAATATTTTGCATTTTTATATCATGTAATATACTGTTCGCATATTGAACCAGTTTTGCCCAAAGAGGAAATGTCTGCCTCAGGTAGAAAAACTTCACTTAAATGTGCTCAAATGTGCATATACTGTACTGTCTCCAGTACACTGTGTGATGTGTGGACAATTAGCTCTAATATACCAAACATATATACTAATATACTAAACTTGAGGTATGATATCTTTATGGGCTTGTACTAAAAAAAAATCAATTAATCCCTTAATGTAGTTCTTTTTGTGGACATTATTTGTGAATTTTTAACAGTCGGCCATCATTTTTGAATCCCACAAAACCTGTCAAAAGAAATTATATTGTGCATAAAGAACATGGATGCATATTTTTATAACCTTTAAGATTGTTTAGATTGTGGCATTTCCTTGCAGTTAAACGTTTACCCCGATTTTGCAGTAAAAACAAACAAACAAATAAACAAACAAAAATCATTACTACAATGTGGAAAAACTGTATATACAAAGTATTTGTCAGACTTTTCATTTGTTTAATTGTTTTGCATTGCATTCTATTGCAGTATTTTACTCAAATATAACATTTTTATGAAAACATATTGCTGCATTTTCAAAAAAAAATAAAAAAATATAACAGTAATTGTTGTAAATGACGAGAATCAAGGATAATACCAATTACACATGCTTAGACACTATGAATGTTTGAGGAGGAAATGTGCTTATTGTGATAAAAATAAAGTGACAATGCAAACAAATGTAGTTCTAAAATACATTTATTTTTAATGCAAATATAATTTCTCTTTTGATTACTGGGGTGAGATGTGAACTAATTTATTAGTACTGAATGTCATTTTGATATGATTTGAAATCACTATTATTATTTAATATTAAGTTATTAAACATGAATTGGTATCAATCTACTTTTTTTCTGTTTTAAGTTTTTGTATTTTTACAAAGTCATAAAACAAAAAAAAATTCTAATTGTCTGTATTTGATTTGATTTTACTGTACAGCATGTCAAATAGTTGAATCATTTACACATGTAGCACCTCATGTAAAATACATTCACATCCCTGTGGCCTCTCTATATGTGTATGTGTGTTCTGTGATTTATAGGTCATGGAGTGAAGATGTTAGTGAAGATCCTCACTGGTGCCGAATGACCGTGTCCCAGAATGCACCTGGTGGCTTCCTAACCAATGGTAATGAGAGTGGAAGCAGCATGCCCTCAGAACCAGGAGCCATGGTCAAATCTCTCATCAAGTCGTTTGACACAGCTATGCCGAGTGAGGACACAACCCTTTTCACTGCTTTTCTTTTTTCCCTCAGTCTTCTCTCATTCTTGTTCTCCCCCTTTTCCCATCTTTTATTATTTATGTCTCAAATATTTAAAATGAATGTTAGATGGTAAAATGATTGCTGAAAAAATATTTAGGCAGTGATTAAATGTTTAGATCATGGCGCTATATTGGTGAAATAGATGCTAACAGAAGCCTTACTTTAATCTGAACTAATGATATAATTCTCTCCAAACATCTCCTGTCTGCCATCACAATCTATCAGTAACACGGCAGCAGGAAAGTCTGGCTTTCATTACAGCAGCCAGACCTCTCAAATCATTCCCGCATGCCTTTATGCTGGACAGATACTTCTTTAAGTTGCGGGTGGTGAGACACCAGGACTTCTGTTCATTAATCACAAAAAATGTCATGTTAGATTGGAGAGGTTGTTTAATGTTCCTAGAATAATAAGACAAGGAGACCCATTATTAATAACCTTTAGTACAGCTTGTGATTTTTATAAAATGTCCTGCAGAATACAATAGGGTAATTCAGAAAGTCTAATGTGGTGTCGTCAGACAGTCATTGCAGTAATTGTCCTCATAAGGGTCCTCATGAACCATTTCTGTACCATAAATGGTTTGTATTATGACAAATCCAATTTTCACATTTACATTTTATATGACCTTAGTAGTTTGAGTGGAGATTCATTGTAACCCTTTGCCATGCTGTTTTTCAAAGATGGGCCAGTAAAAAACTATATTGGATGAATAATAATTAAAAAAGCGATATGTTGTATCCTCTTGACTTATTGTATTATGTCCTACTGAACTTCCTGTGTAACTGACCTTGAAGTGATAATTCACCCAACAAATTCTGTCATCATTTACTCACCCAAATGAAATTTTTAAAAGGATATTTTGAGATTGTATTTATTTTTTTGTCCGTACAATAGAAGTCAGTGGTCACCAAAACACAGATAGTTCCGGTCCTTGATTATGATTGTTTTAGCCACTTTCGAAGCTGTTGTAAATTAGAAACATGCATACACCTGTGACCTCGTTACATCAGTATTATGCCACTATGAAAATTTTAAAAATGTTAGATTTATGATGAAAATTGTGACTTATTGGGTGGGCTAAGCACATGCTAATATTTTATAAAAACAATAAACCCTGTAAAGCCATGGTTTACAGTGAATTTAGAACAGATAAGTGGGTTTTTGTGTCTAACAACGCATCTTAGCTGTTCTAAATTCAAAAACACCTTCTTTTGTGTTCCAAAAGTCATACAGGTTTGGAATGACGTAAGGGTGAGACTATCCTTTGAGTGAACTATCCATTCAGATTTTTTATGTTGTCTGCGTGGCTAGAAATAGGATTTTCTACAGCCATTTTTAAAATTGTTTCACTTGTATTCTTCTAGATGGAACCAGCAGCTCAGTACAGATGCATAAATCTCCCAGAAGCCCCCTGAGTGGCATACCAGTCCGTACAGCCCCTGCTGCTGCTGTCTCACCCATTCAGGTAGTATAAAACTCAAAATAAACCACGCATTTATACTGGTGTATGGGCCATGCCATCACTGACATGTGTTTTATGTTTTAGAGGCACTCTGGAATCAAGCCGCTGTCAAAGACCCTTGAGAGAAAAATCGCCTTTGGAGATTTTCCCCACAATGGTACTTCATTGTGACATAGAATTGAGGAGTGTCCTTCAAACAACACTTCGCTTATCCTTAAACACCTATACTGTAGAGAAACATTTACATTTAAAGTTCAACTGTTCATAGCATCTGTGGCATGTTGTTGTTTATCAGACATTTTGAAATTGTGAAACTGTGCGCATGTATGCACTTGTAATACAAAGTCAATATATTTGTCTGAAATCTGTCTAAAACATAGGTGTCTAAAATGGGGTCTATTGGTATTGCTCTGGGAAAGAAAATTAAAAGTATATTTTTTTCAATAATACTGTACAGCCACAAAACTTAACATCATTTTAAGATGAGTTAAAGTTCATCTGCTTAGAGCACTTGTTCCAATACTAATATAGGATTTCAATAACTTATAACAGATCAAATACCGCATGGGAGAATGAATGTTTGTGACTATTATGATCTTCACATTTGTTTTTAAAATCTTCAAAATGCAACTTCCACTGAAGTTGTCCAAAAAAAAAAAAAACAGAAAAATGTATACATTTATAGTGCAAAACAAGCCAAGAAGATAGTGTAAATAATTGGGGTCTGTCAAATCTTTTAATGTTTTATGTCTCTTTTAAGTCTCACCAATGTTGCATTTATTTGATCAAAAATACATAAAACAGGAATATTATGAAAAAATTTTAAATTTTAAATAGCTGTTTTTTATTTGAATATATATTAAATTGTAATTTATTCCTGTGATGGCAAAGCTATATTTTCAGCGTCATTACTCCAGTCTTCAGTGTCACATGATCCTTCAGAAATCATTCACATGTGGTAATTTGCTGCTCAACAAAAATGTCTTAAACAATTTCTTTACGGTCACTTTTGATCAATTTAATGCATTCTTGCAGAATAAAATTATTAATTTGTTCAAAAAAAACTTTGCTGACCCAATACCTTATTATTTTGGTCATGTATCATGTATTATATTGGTGTATTATTTCTTCAGAAAGTGGTTTGCTTTGGCACTCGTAGTATCGGTTATCTTAATTTAACTAAATATTGTGTCATGTCTTCTCTTTGTGGATTTTATCATGTCCTTAGAGATGAAGAAAAGTGGCAATAATATTACACAACATTAAATTTCCCCTGTGTGTCTGTGGTTCTGTCTCTCTCAGGGTCGTGTGATGAACTGAAGCCCTCGTCTCTTATGAGGAAGAGTCCGTCCCTCGAGTCTGTGATTAAAACTCCAACTCACTTCAATGGCCGCACATCCTCTTTTACTTACAACAGAGCCAACAGCAAACTCAAGTAAGCTTCAAAAACTTAAAAGCACAGATGCAGTGAACGTCTTATTCACTAGGGGCACTAAAACAACAGATGACTCAGTCTTATGAAAGAAAGACATACAGCTACCTCTCGCTGCTAAATATATGTGAATAAAGCTGAGACATAGACTAATAAGATGACTCAGATGTACAAAGACCTGAACTGCATTTCTTATCCATGATACACTTCCATTCCTCAACAGTTTCTCCCTGTTTTCGTTTCGCTAACCCCTGCTGTCCTGCTAAGAAACAATGCCTCGAGTTATGCAAGTCAGTCTCTTTGGTGATTCACAATTTGAACAGAATCATACTTGGCACAAACTGATACAAAACAAAAAGGTCTTGATATAGAACATTAGACATGACCTTTTTTTGCCCTGCTTCAAAACCACTGTTGGGAAGTTGACGCATAATGTGTTCATGGAAGAAGGTTTTAGTTTAAAATATACATGAATATGTACATTTGTCACGGTCCTGTAATATATCATTTAAACATTTCGCAATTTGTTACTTTTAAAAAAATTTTTTTTAACAATTTTTAAATGATATATAGAGAGAAATCCCTTGATGTGTTTAAATTGGTGTCAGTGAACACAGACACTGTTTGATGTATCTTTTTCATTATTAAAAATGACAGAATTGCCTTGATATACACTACCATTCAAATGTTCCTGATTTATTAATTTTTTTGTAAATTTTTATTTTACGGAATTCTCTTTTGCTCACCAAGTCTGCATTCAATGATCAAACATAAACAGTGATATTTCAAAATATTATAAAAATTTTAAATAACAGTTTTCTATTTCAATATATGTTAAGTAATTTATTCTTGTAATGGCAAAGCTAAAGTCATTACTCCAGTCTCCAGTGTCACATGATCCTTCAGAAATCATTCTGATATGCTGATTTGCAGCTCAGAAAAACATTATCAATGTTGAAAATAGTTGTGATACTAACAATATAAAAATTTTACTGTCATTTTTGATCAGTTTAATGCATCCTTCCTGAATGCATTAATCTCTGAAAGTAGTAATCTCATTATTAATGTAATCTCATTATAACATATTAAATATTATGTATTGGAGAATATATATAAAGTAGTGCTGTCAAAATTAGCGCGTTAACGCAGGCGATAAAGTTTTTCACTTTAACGCGTTAAAAATATTTAACGGCGTTAACACAGGGGTGGGGCTAGTGTTGGCCACCCCACTCACAACTGCTGCCTCTGTCTCTTTTTTCTTGCTAATTTAGTCACAGAACGTCTTTACGAGCATATCAAATAGGAGATGTTTCAGACGCGTGCTTCAACTTCACTTCAGCGTCAGGCGTGAGTCAAAGGAGCGCGGAAACTGTACTGTACTGAACAAAGGTGCTGCCGCACGCTGTAGCCTTTATCATTTCATATCAAAGCGCGAAAGAAACAATGTGCATGCAATGTCGTGGTCAGTTAAGTCATGAAGGTGATTAAAACTGCCTTAAAACTGTGCTTGCGTGAAATATATGAGTCACATTTAAGAACATGTCTCTGAAATGGTTTTCAAAACTGTCCTGGACCAGCCCAGCACTTTCTCACTCATCTAACACACTCGTCAGATCATTAATAGAGACTTTAAGACCTGAAGTGGGTCAGAAAATGTAAAGAGAGTTGAGAGAAAACACGATGCGTGTCAGATCTGCGTCGGCAGCTCTTAAAGAAAAAGCAGCCAAAATAACCTATTAACCCAGCTGCTGTGATGTCTGTTCATCAAAGAACAAAATAAAAAGGAAATCAATAACTTTATAGCTTTAAGGACTCATCTGTATTTAATACAAACAATGACGCATATAGTGTTCTGACTTCCAGTGCAATGACCACAGAGTCATCCAATCTTCCCACGAACACACAACAAGGAAATCTGATTAGCTTTCATGCTGTGTCTCTCATAGACAGACGCTCCTGATGTACTGATGTACTTTCACGTGTGTGAGGATTTTAGCAGTGGTTAAACACTAAACCCGTCAAGTGAAAGTCACTCACAATCTGTCATTGTTATTTCTCCCAAATACAGTATATATTTTGTGCAGATTTTAGTACGCAAATACATTTAGCTCTTTAAGTGCTATAATCGCATTTAGGAAATAAGTAAATGTTACGAATGCATGTCACACACTCCAAAACACACATGTACAGATGCAG
Organism: Barbus barbus; assembly: GCF_936440315.1. NCBI lineage: Eukaryota > Metazoa > Chordata > Actinopteri > Cypriniformes > Cyprinidae > Barbus > Barbus barbus. Next base: position 17,629,888 of record NC_136733.1, on the reverse strand, counting down.
TGTTAGTGACCGTACGTGTGTATGTGTGTGTCCCCTGATGCTAGTGTGGAAAGAACAGACCCTCTGTCTGCTCTGGCGCGGGAGTACGGTGGATCTAAGAGGAACGCTCTACTGAAGTGGTGCCAGAAGAAAACAGAAGGCTATCCGGTAAGGAGCACATGCCCTGACCCCCTCTCTCACCTTGTCCCTCTCTCTCATCTTTCAGGCAAGTTTTATTGGCATGACTGTTTAAATACAACATTGCCAAAGGAATGAAGAGTGAAAAAAATGACATGTTTAAAAGTGAAATGTGTAATTTCTGCACCACTAGGGCCGCCAAACAGAACTACACCAGTAATGGCTGAAAGTTTAAATGCATTTTAAAACTTTTGACATTTGATGGTCTTACACAGTTTGAATACTTAAAGGGCACCTATTATGACATTTAAAATGTTCCTAATGTTGTTTTGGGAGTCCCCAACAACAGTTTTACATGCATGCAATGACAAAAAACACTTTTGTTGTCGTATAATATGCATTTATTTTTACCTGATTTGCTCACCGACTCCCAAATGATTCGTTCAACGCCTCATTTTTCCAAACCCCTCCTTTACGTGACGCTAATCTGCGGTGATTGGTCAGATGACCCAGTCAGTTGTGATTGGTATACTCTGTGCAGAGATGGTCGGAAACGGAACGCCCATTCCCGTTCACATTCTTGTCCCTGGGCAGTGAAAAAAAGGTCGCTTTTGCTTCGCACTTTATAACACGGCGTCTTATTGTCGACATGATGTTTTCCCTAATTCCCTGGTGTCTGCGCGCGCAATGAGTGGGCGCGGCCAATTTGATAATTTTTCGTCTTGACGTCACAACAAAAAGGAAAATGACTCATTTGAAAAACGATTCATTAAACTGACTCAGAGTCGACTCCTACTTTTGAGAGACAATAACTTTTTTTTTATGGTGACCTTTCATATATAAAACTTTGCAGGATGTTTTTGTTCACTTAGATCTATGTTACACACTACATGAAAGGTCATTTTCAAAATTCCATAATAGGTGCCCTTTAACTTCATTTGAGTTGTGGTTGTGATGGTGGATTATCAGAAGTGTCATTAGAAAAGAGTAAAGCCTGGAACACACCACACAATTTTTGCCCTGATTTCCCCCCGATTTTACAGTCTGGACAAGTTGACGCTAGTTGAGGAAAGTCAGAGCCAGTCTGCAGATTACAGCTGACAAGAAAATCACGTAGTGTATGATGGTCACAGACTCCGATTGTTTTAGCTTCAGACCTTGATTCCATCCAGTCGGGGGATATCAAACATGTTTGATATTTTCTGCCGATTTTAGAACACATATCATTTGTCAACAAGGCGCACGTTTCTGCGTGAGTTTGTTGTGATCAGAACAACTTTAAAGTCTTGTAGTGTATGATCCTCGGTCATGTAGTTTATGATGCCCAGTTATCCTTTGTCACTATTTACAAAGTCGGTAAGTGTATGATGCCTAGTGTTTTAAAAATCTGTTCAGATTTTTAAAGTCATGTAGTGTATTCTAGCCTTTAGCTGTCGTCTGCTGTATATACTGTCTTAACTTGCTCATCCAATACTTCATAAAATAGGTCCCTTTTGTGGGGGGCCCAAGTTAGAATCCAGTTCATGCCATTTCCAAATCCCACACCCAGTTTCCTCTGAGTAAAAATGACAAAGCCCCCCCTAAATTTCTTTCAAACTGAACAGAAAACCGATTTCATCTACTGTTTCTTTTACCTCAAAGTACGCACATGTTCTCTGTACTTCTGATATCTAACATTCTTCTCTCTTCACTTGTCTGTGGTCACAGTATCTTTTTAATTAGGATGTTTTTGTTCTTTAAAATATAAATAAAAAATAATACTAATTTAAATGCTAAGTTAGTGTTCTGATCATGGTCTGATCGACAATTTTAAGCATCTGATTTTGTTTATACAAAACGTTATTTGTAATTTCCTCAGTTATGTATGTTAAGCTGTAATTGAAGATATTTGCTTCATGTTAGGTTTTGAGGGGGGTTTATTGCAAGTATGATTCGGGAATGTGTCACTGTGGTGATACAGTATGAAAGGGATTTTTCAAATTTGATGCTTAGACTTGATTTGGATAATGAAACAATTATACAGTAGAGAGTGATCAGTGAACGTACATCACAACATGGTTATATGAGCAAACTAGACTTTTAGTGGTTTGTACAGTAGGTCACAGTTGTTTAAATTAGATAGTTGAAGAGTCTATAGGGATTTTCGGTGTGAGTTTCTTAAAATCCTACATATGCTTATTTTGATGAGAAATAATTACAGATGGTGTTGTGTTGCATGATCATAAATCTCTTCCCTTACGTAAAGAGTCAAATATTTATTTTTGCCAATTTGAATTCTTTGACACAGGCCATCATTAAAAATTTAAAGTTAATTTTATAAACATACATTTTTCAAAAGTGACAGTAAAACCTTTTGCATTGTTACCAAAAATAAAATGTTTCCAATCAATGCTGTCTTATCTAACAATAACAATAGTGTGTACACACATATTAATATCCTGACAAATGTTAGAAACAAACAAGTTGTAAAGCTTTAATAAAATACCAAAACAAAGTATATTTATCAAAGAACTCATTTTAAATAGAGGAAACAGTTTTGTGGGGCTTCTAGCTGTGCAATCCACAGAAATAACTTGCATGCAACCAATAAGTCTGTATTGCTTTGCCAAGAATACAAATTACAACATTGTGGGAACACTTACTTGGAAAATCTTGGTTCACAAATTGTCGTCACAAATGGGAATGTTTTTTATATAAATTGAGCTGGTTAAAGGTCATCTATCAGTAGAGAGCATCTTGTGGTTTCTAGTGGTTTCAGTATTTTCACAAGAAACATTTTAAGCCTTTCTTTATATTTTTGCCCAAATAGTATGAGATTAGTCTTGTGACACTAAATAAAAAAAGATTTTAGTCATGTCGTTCCTGATCAGTACCACATTGTATTTCATTTGTAATCTACCCAACACTGAATGACCTACAAGTCAAATTGGTATTTGTGCCACCTAAGTGTTGCCAAAAGCAAATAATGTGTAATTGGTCACGTGCGATTGTATGTGAGCAGATAATATTTCTACTGGTTCACTCACTGCTGTAATAGCCTGTTTGAGGCCCATTAAACCCTCAGGGGACCAGACCCTGTGCTTTGCCAATGTCATGTGTGAAAGGAAGATTAGCGCTAACACGCTTACCTTCCATATTAGCCTCAGCTGGTAAACAAAACGATGATGGGCGCTAATGCTTTCTTTCCTCCTTCCGCTTTTATCATATTTTGCTTAACACTGGAAAACAGAGACCTGTTGAGTTTGCATTGATGTTTTAAGCACCAGATACTGACCAACTGCTCTCAGGTGACCTGCGCTGGCTGTTAAATAGCATTAGAAAAGACAACAGAATATGAAGAGATAAATATAGCTTTGTTGAAGATGGAGAAACTCTAGTCAGTACAGTGCTTATTCATCTTTTGCCCTTTGGCTTGCAGAGATTCTATTCAGCAGTTTGGCTTCTCCAACCACTCGTTATCTGGAGGGTAAAATAATCAGCGCTCGGTGGCTGGAATGCAAAAGAGGCTTAAACTAATAGTTGTGGATTTTAGCATTGAAAATAATTAGGCTTCTGGCGATCATACGATGTAATTTTTTTCTGTGCGGTCTATGGGGATGCTTAAATCCTGACATGGAGTCAGATTATTTGTTTGTGCCAGGCCCAGACATTGGGTGTGTTAAACAGTTAAATTTAACATGACTGGGAAGTGTTGTGTGGTTTTGTGACTGGTACTCTAATTAAGTGACTAACATTGGGACTTTTTACTCAAATGTTACCACCCTCTACTAAGAAAAAAAAAGTTTTGAAATTTCTACACTTTGCTCAATTTCATAAAACCTGTCAAAAAAAAAAAAAAGTTAAATTAACTTACAAAAAGTAAAAAAAAAACTAAAAAAAAACACTACAATTCAAAAGTAGATTTGTTTCTCTTTTTCTCACCAAGGCTGCATTTATTTGATTTCAAATACAGTAAAAATAGTAATATTGTAAAAAAAAAAAAAATACAATGTAAAATAACTGCCCTCTATTATAATATGTTAAAGTGTAATTTATTCCTGTTATGGCAAAGCTGAATTTTCAGTAGCCATTACAAAAGGGTCTAGTCTTCAGTGTTACACGATCCTTCAGAAATCATTTTAATATGCTGATTTGCTGCTCAAGAAACATTTCTTAGTATTATTAATGTTGAAAACAGTTGTGCTGGTTAATATTTTGTAGAAACCATGCTACAGATTTTTAGGATTCTTTGATGATTAGAAAGTTAAAAACATCAACATTTATTTGAAATCTATGAAGTCATCTTTTGTAACATTATAAATGTTTTTGTTGTCACTTTTGATCACTGCTGAATAAAAGTATACATTTATTAGTATATATATATATGGGGATTTAAAAAGTCCTATTGACTGCACAGAATAAATTAAATTTATATTTAACGAAAATTACATGTATGTGTAAGTTTAGCCTATTTTTGGGACCATTAAGGTTTTTTTGTATATGTTTGAAATCTGAAATATGTTTTTGTAATCTGAAAGCTGAATAATTAAGCTTTGTTAGGATAGGACAATATTCGAGATACAACTATTTGAAAATCTGGAATCTGAGGTTGCAAAAAAATCTAAATACTGAGAAAAAGCTGTCCAAATGAAGTTCTTAGCAATGCTTATTCCTAATCAAAAATTAAGTTTTAATATATTTACGGCAGGAAATTTACAAAATATCTTCATTGAACATGATCTTTACTTAATATCCTAATGATTTTTGGCATAAAAGAAAAATGGATAATTTTGACCCATACCATGTATTTTTGGCTATTCCTACAAATATACCCCAGCGACTTAAGACTGGTTTTGTGGTCCAGGGTCACATATATAGTCATTTCAAAAGTGATGAGGAAAAAAAGTAAAATTTGGAGGGTAATACTAAAAACATTATTATAATAATGCTAAAGGCATTGTTTTCTTCATGCAAAATATATATTAATTATTCCTTATTTCTGAGTAATACCATGTTTTTTCTCATTCATTGGTCACTGGATGACCATGCATTTATCCATTTTCATATTGTCCAGAGAAGAGGGTAGGAGATTGTGTTGATGGGAACATCAATGGCCACAGGCCTCTTCTCACATTGCGGACCTGGGAAAAGGTTAGCTCAAGAACACATGCTCTAAATTGAGCTTAATATGGGCTGAGGAAAAGGTCAAGGAGGGCTACTGGTCCACTATGTCATAAGAGACATCAGCTGCGAGAATGAGAGAGTAACTAATTACCCACTAACACTCTAAGATGGACAGCGTTGTCACCTGCTCCAACCTGCCCTTCCTCAAAGCTTGTTTAAATTTGACCCTCCCTCCCACCCCCATCCATTCACATCACAATCACTCATAGCCTTCCTCTAACACCTATTTCCCACAAATGAATGTTAAAAATAATGTGTTGACCTTAGTCAAATCACTGTGTTGGCTGTTTGGCAGCTAGGTGGATCATGTTAATGTAATGAAGAGCAAAACTGCAAAAACCTCACTGATAGTGTATAGGTTGAGAAAACATTCATTTAGTTTGGATCCCATATGCTTAGGGATAAGCCTCATTAAATTAGGCATTATCAGTTCAGTGCTATGAGTATTGAATATCGTTCAAACTTACATTCAAATACGAACAGCCCTCTCCTGCACAGTTAAAATGAGGTGTCACCACTACTTTATTGTTCTCATTTGTCTTGTTTCGAGTCTGTATGGCCAGTGTCTGACCCCAACTCTCACACGAAAGGACAGAAGATAGATATATTTTTTGCAATATTATTTTCATGAAAATTAGGCACATATTGTTTTCTCATTAGTCATTTAAAAAATATAGTTTATTATATTATATATAAAATGACTCCATTGTTTTATATATTTTAAATGAAAATAAATTAAATTAAAATATTAATATATTATACATTCTAAAATAATCCATGAATGCAGGGTGCAATATAGTGTATTAATATTAGTGTTTCCCCTAGGTTTACAGTTGGGGGGGTTGTCGTGATTGACGTGACATATTTTCCGACACGTGCTCTCTGTCCGCTGGTGGGAGTGTGCTCACCTGTGTAGGGCCCTATGAAATCCATTTTATTATTTTTTCTCAAATTCCGTTTTTTCCATTAAAATTTTTCAGGATCCCGCTTTTTCTGGACTCCTTTTTAATGATTAAATGGGTCATCGGATGCTAAATTCACTTTTCAAGTTGTTTGAGCATAAATGTATGTCGGAGGTGTGTGTACACATCCATCCTATAATGGTAAAAATCCAGCCACTGTTTTTCTTTTTTTTAAATCCCTATTTTAAAATCCCCTTTCTCAAATCAGACTGTTCTGAGAGCACTGTCAGATGTAATAATGAATACAGCAGTCGTCATTTATTCCCGACATCTGAGCTGCTGAAGACGCAGAGGATTAACGTTACTTTCGCTTTGAAGTGAATGACCCCCAATCTGCCTAAATACGTCTATGTTCGCGCGAATCATTCGTGATCCAGCTTCATCTACAGAAAAAAGAAATAAACAGTACTGCTCGTCACCCCACGAAGAGAGGGGCGGGGTCCGCAGAGTCATGAGCATTTAAAGGGACATGGACTAAAAAAGGCTTGATGAAAACAGAGCTGATTTTGACAGGGTAAAGGTGTTTTTTACACTACCATTGAGAAATTTTAACCAAATGTTATAGACTTTTCATTAAGACCCTAAAGAATCATATCAATTTGTGGATCCGATGACCCCTTTAAATTAAATTTTATTAATCAAAAAGCATGTCTAATTAATTAAAATCATGAAACTTATACAATTTCACATCAATTTATTACAAGTTTAACAAAAACTGCATGCTTAGGGCCCTATGAAATGTTTTATTTTTCTCACCATGTTTTATTGTTACCAAATTCTCTGTTTTAGCATATCTAATCATTTGAAAGCATAAAAACTACTTCATTTATTTAAATTTATTCTTAAAATAGCCTTATGATTTTTTTTTCCTCAGACATTCTGTGTTGTGTATTTAAATTTTTCTGGTTATCAAATGAAAGCATAAAACATTAATTTCATTTATTTTTTAACTATTGAAAATTAAACAAACTTTATTTTTTGGCAAACAAAGGGGATTTACTATTAACATTAAAACATGGAAGAAATGTTGTGTGATTATTCCTTAAAGGTGCTGTATGTAGGTTGAACTAGGTATTGCAGTCCAAATTCAAAATATTGGAGAGGGGTTTTTTTTCACCCGGCCCCTCATCCTGGGGGTGGTGATGGCGCAGTGGATAAGACACATGCCTTTGGTGTGAGAGACCCGGGTTCGACCCAATGTGTCCCTGAGCAAGACACTTAACCCCCTAATTGCTCCAGAGGCGTGCGACCTCTGACATATATAGCAATTGTAAGTCGCTTTGGATAAAAGCGTCAGCTAAATGAATAAATGTAAATGTAATCCTCAGACTTGACGCACACGCAGGTTGCCAGATTAATGACACCAACAGGAAGGAGCGTACATGACGGTGAATGAAATTAAATGCGCTGTGTTTCCCGCCAACTGGCAACCCGAGGTGCCGAAATATAATTGGGTAAACTGGCAGCGGGCGGGTTTCACAAAACAAAACACAGACCGAAATTCTGGGCCGGAACGCACATTTTCAAAGGAGAATAACTGACTGTAGCATTGTTTTTCAGATAAACAAGTATGTTAACTTAGCATGTTTCTTAAATATCTGCAAACATAATATGGTATTTTTATGCTTTAGTAGAGTCAAAAACGTACATACAGCACCTTTAAAAAATTCAGTTTTAATTTTAGTAGTAGTACTAATACTAGTATTAATAGTATTATGGACATTCTACTGAACAATGGTAATATATCTCTGGCTGATTGAAGAAGTTAAACTGAATTTTTATTTTGACAGGTTGCCTGAATACCTTTAAATTTCTGTGTGTTTTCACCTTTTTCTTCCCGTAAAAATGGTAAATTAGTCAATTTTATGGGTCTGGCTTCTGGTCTCATCCGCGTCAAGCTGTTTTTAGCTGTACAAAACAGTTCGTTTTGCTGCTTGATATTGAATATTGGTGTCTTACCATATTATTTTAATGTATTATCTTAATTGTGAACACACTGGTTTGTAGTGCAAACAGTTTTACCGTTCACTGTAGGGCTGCACGATTCTTGCTAAAATGTGAATCACGATTTTTCTCCATGGGAATTGAGATCACGATTCTCTTACACGATTCTCATTTTTTCAACCAAAATGTATTGCACTCAAGTACAAAAAAACCACACAAAAAAAAACACTGGACATTCAGTATAATAAAGTGCTGGAGTAACAAAAAAATTGTCTCTTCTTTATTTTAGACCCCTTAAAGTTAATAATTTTAAAGCTTTAAACATAAGAGAACATTAACAATAATAAATAAAAATATTCACATTCACACGGGGCATCGTCATCGCCTCTCGTTTACTTTGAATGGAGTGGCATCAAGCGTTGCCGAACTGAATTGTGGGTCCCTCGCGTCGCTTCACTGGCGTTGCACGTGGCAGAAGTTGAAAACTTTTCAACTTTTCAAGCGCCAACGCAGGCGTCAGCCAATCAGATCGCCTTATGCAAATACCCTAGCGCAGACGCTAGCCAATCCCATTCATGCAGCACCAGAAAAGTATGTGATTGGCTGTTATCACTATGACGGCGCGTCAGCACCATGGTCAGCACCAGAGCCGTTGAGAAACAGAGTTGCGACGCTTCCATAGGAACTTAGGAATGTGGAAGTAAAGTGTGTCATGAGCAGCCAATAGTTCCAAACAACCGATAGTTTCAGCATTGAAGCCCATTCATTTCAGTGCTTCTCAAACACAGTCGCCAGAAATTTGAGGAAATTACAGCATTTTTTGCCATTTTAACGCATTAGTTTACCTCTCGGAAATCTGGCCAGTAGTTGTATTTTATGAAACGCGTTATAGTTAATGTTTATTTTTAGATAATAGGCAGTATATGCTATATTTGCAGTTAGATAACGTGGATATATTATATAATAAAATATTTTGATGAATATAGTTGGTTGCCTTTTTTATTTTGAAGTATTTGCAAAACTTAAATTTACATTTTTTTCATTTACATTTAGTCATTTAGCAGACACTTTTATCCAAAGAGACTTACAATGTAGAAGCAAACAGACCAACGAAAGAGCAACAAAATACAAGTGCTGTGACAAGACTCCGTTAGTCTAGCACAGTTCACATAGCATGATTTTTTTTTAAAATAAATAGAATAGAATAGAATAGAATAGAATAGGTAAGTGCTGGTATTAATTAGTCAGATGGTGGCGAAAAATATGTTTTTAAATGGCTAAAACAATTTCTAGCATTTTTCTAGCATTCATTGATATTCACTTGTGTATGCATATTGTATCTTATATTTTAACATAATATTGTATTAAAATGTGAATAATAGATGACCATAGATGAAGAAATATATATTAATACAATAACACATTTTACATACTAATTAGATTTCTTATATTCTTTAAATAAGCATAATTTATTTCATCATTGGTCTACACATCCACAGGAATAAGTGTAACACAAAAACACACAAAGTCATGCCTCAAGTCTCCAATCTTTATTAAGCAGTTTACACTATTTATACTTTGCATACAAAGAAATGTAACCGCCTTATCCTGTGTGTTGCATTGTACTATGTTTTTACTCCTCCATAGTTAAACAAGAAAAACCCATTGATATTATTTCCATTAAACGCCACAGACAAAATGCTACTATCAGTGTATTAAACAAATTAATCAATGGACGTTTTGTGTTAATATTTGCCGGAAAATGCTGCAAGTATACCCGCTGTTGTTGTCTGACCCGATTAATCCCATTCAAACCTATTGACAGCGGAGCTGTTTGGAACTATTGAGAGGTCCATGAACCACGTGACCGCGCGGCGGTGCGATCAAAGCGTGTCGCAACTCTGTTTCTCAACGGTTCTGGTCAGCAACAAGCTTCAGACACACCCTCCGTCAAGCCTTGATGCCGAAACCCTGTTGAAGCAGCGCTGCACAGAATGATCACTGTATGACATCAAAGTACCGCAAGAGCGATTTGAATGCATAGGATCCGACTGCTTTCTTATCGCTCTCGTGGTACTTTGATGTCATATGGTGATCATTCTGCGAACGCGCCTATTGACTCCGTTTAGGTCTGCCGCCTTGTTACACGTCACGTGAGTGACAGCGGAACGTGGCCAATGAAGGAGAGGAGAAAAGTGATCTTATGATTGATTGGTGAATTAATAGTGTTTTGTTATTGTGTGAGTGTGACCAATAACGCGTGAATGCAGCATGATCTGAATGCAGGGAAATACACGGAAGTGAATCGACAATGAGATCGCATTTATGTATGAATCGAGATCGTGATTTTTTTCCAATTAATCGCGCAGCCCTAGTTCACCGCACGTTGTTATTCTTCTCGTTATTTCCCTATAGCAGCTAATGAACCAGAAGTCTTGCCCATAGGCTTACCAGAGGCTAGTTTTACTCTATTGAAATGGTAAAATGCTCAGGAAGTGATTCTCAGAGCAGTTCTGCAGAGATGTTTTTCATGTGTTTATGTCCCCATTTAGAGAGAAGGCAGATGCTGAAATCATCGCGAGCATCACGCGGGTTGCAGTGTGTGTGTGTAGTAAACAAAACTGCGCTTCTGTGCCATTCAATCATACAGAGACACGCAGAACATGCAGGATTCATATTCAAATAGTACTATTTTTGCGGCTTAATATTTACAGAAACTAGTCCATATTTAATTGTAATCACCTACTTTTGATTAATTTATTTAAAGTTGAACAAATTCTGTGACATTCCGTATTATACAGTAAATTCCGTTGTTATGACTAGATTCCGCGATTCCATGCGTCTTTTCCACATCGCAGAAATCATAGGGCCCTACCTGTGTTTGTGCACGTGTGTGTGTATGTATGTGTGTGTGTGTGTGCGATACAGAGAGCAGAGGATAATTGTAAACGTGCGACCATGTAGAGACAGAAATGACATGCCGTTTTATAAATAAGATAAATAACATAAGGCTATTTAGTTTGTTTAATAAAAGGACAAGATATAGACCTGTTCTATAGGAAAGGTAAACTTAAATGACTTCTGTTGTGGTCTGGTGCTATATAGAATATAAAATGAAATAAACTTAACTTGACCTTCGGGGGGGGGGGGGCTCCCCGCTCCCCTGATATAATGGCAGGGGAAAAACTTGATATAATGGCAGGGGAAAAACTGTATATAAAGGAATTTTCCATATTCATTTTTACAGGTTTTAACCTGTCTTTTTAATTTTGCATTGCATTGTGTTGTGTTTAGAGTTGGCGGAAATGTCCATAAAATGAATTGATGATGTCCTGGCAGAAAATTAAGGTTTTTTTTCTTCTATCGTTTTATATTTTTATTATTAGTAGTAGTACAGTTATATATTATTTATGTTGTATGTATTATATTTAAATATTATATATATTAAATTAAATTATTTTTTAATTTAATGAGAATTCTGAGGGTGAATTTGCTTAAAATTCTACAAATAGCCTTTATATTTTAGTGCAAAATATAATTCCTATTTCATAGACAGATTCACTGGAAAAAAACACTCGGCTAGTAAATTTCACAGTTTATTACAAAGAAATGGCAAGTAACAAGTAGAATGTAGACTGAAATAGTGTTTTCTTGTCAAACGTAAACCACTAATCTTTGTTTTATGTATTTACTTTGAAACATCATTTTTTACAGTGTAGATGGATGGAAGAATTAAGAAAAGCAGAAATCTGACCAGGGTATAATAGGGAAGTGGAGAAAGAAGGTCAGACTTGGGTCATGCTATAGTAATTAGTCATTTATCCTGATGTCAGTGGTCAAACAGCATGCTAATTAACATGGGATGTCCTCTTTATGAGTTATTCCCTAGTCCCCCATAACTGCAGGTAGTAGATGAACATTAGCGTTGAACATGAGCTTAAGTATGCATGTGTATCGCTTCATGATAACTTTTCAAAATACCACATATACTCATAGTTATCTGCATGTGTTTTCTGCAGAGCCAAAATGTTTCAAGAACATGCAACATGAAACATCCCATAGAAAAGAATCACAATTGAGCATACACACATCTGTATGTTCATGGCCCATGCTGTCACCAAGGTTACGGCGATACTAATCCTAATTTAAATAACCAGAGAACCCCTCTCTCATAAACGCACGTCTTTCGACCAGCCGTAATGTTATGTGCCTCTAGAGGTTTTTTCTGACACTCCCAGGCCCTGAGGACTTGTCACTACGTGTGAAGGCTATGCTGCACGTAGGCCACAGTAAAATCTCAGCCACTGAGAAAGGAATTGAACATGGAGGACTCTTAAAGGGGTCATCGGAAGCAAAATTCACTTTACATGTTGTTTGAACATAAATGTGCGTTGGACGTTTGTGTACACATTCACCCTATAATGCTAAAAATCCACCCAGTGGTTTTTTTTTAAATCCCCTCTCTCAAATCAGGCTGTTCTGAGGTTCCTGTCAGAATGATGTAGTTCTCCCACGATTGGGAGACGATCTCCCACGTTGTTTTGAATTGAAGGTTCTGTTTGTGGTATTTTTTGTCCTATTCTGTCCAGTCTATTGTGCATTGAGGATTGACTATGCACTTGAAAGTGTATGCTAGTCATTGATTGTGAAGGGATGTGTCTGATGGAGTTATCATGTTTTCTGTGGCTGGCTTCTGGAGCTGTATTGACAGAATTTGTGGCATGTTGATGGTTGCTATTGTCCTATGGGGAAAAGCATTCTGGAGGATACTATTTTTATTGTATGTATTTTCATTAAAACACTTATATTAGTTATTTTGTACAAAGATGAGTGTTATTTGAGTTCTAAAATTAAGTTATCCTTTTAGTGGACCTACTGCTGTATGAATCTCTGGTTAATTGTTAAGGTCATTGCACATGGAGTCCAAAATGTATGCGTGTGTTTTTCCGTTTTCCTCATCCTTTCCTATAAAAATGCATGCTATGGATGCGAAAACGCAGAAAATCAAACCTGATCCGAATTTTTTTATGACGGACGAAAATGTCAGACGAAAATTTCGGACTCAGTGTGCAATGAACTTTAGAGATAAACCAATACGTAAATTTTGGCCAATATTGATAACCAGAAATTAGATTTTCCTCTAGATATTGAATAGATAAATTTTTATTTACTGATTATCCTCGCTTAAAAAGTCCAGATCTATACAGGCCTCAAAAGGCACCAAACATTATGTACAAAAGAAAAATATTTGAATGTAAAACATGAACAACTGCAGAAAACTGCAAAAATGTAGGCCAGCTTTGAATCTTTGGAATAAAGAAAATAGGCATGTTTCTTAAAAAATAAAAAAATCCGTAAAAGTTACGGTAAAAAAACTGGCAGCTGTGGTTGCCAGAATTTTACCATTAAAAAATATGGTATAAAAATATGGTTAAATATTTACGTATTTAACTTAAATTTACATTTAAATACCAAAATTTCATTAGCTTATATAATGTTAATATACCAACCTATTGAAGAACTGAAGTCTGTTGTACCTTTGTAATGCACTGATAACCACTAAAAGCAGGTGGTGATGAGAAAGTCACATGATGAACCAAAGCTAAACACTATTCACATGAACACTAAACACCATTATGGTAACTAGGGGCAGCACGGTACATGTATTCGTACCGAACCGTCACAGTACGGACATCTCGGTTCGGTGCATGAGGCCTTACGACGAATACAAGCAATTCACCTCCAATCCAGAAGTGGGCGCCCGCAGCAATGCAACGCTGTTTGATAACCGCCAGCAGAAGAACAGCGAATGCCATGTAGTGCCATACGTATCCCTTGTAGCCTTAACCATGGGTTGCGCACTTGAAAACAAAGCCCACTAGACGGTGACCATGTGCTGATTCTGAACGCGCCTCTCACATAGACTGACAAAGGAGTATACTTTAAAGGCTAGCGCACTCAACTGTTTGCGAAATGGGGCTTTGTGCTCATGTATCCTACCTCTTTCATTCGTCACAAATCCAAATATTCCATAATATTTCCATATTTGAGATGTAACATAACTGTATGCTAAACTATTATTTATGTAAATTATAGGCTTTGTACTTCTCGCGTTCCAACAGTGACACAGAGGCGGGTGCTCTGATGTTTGGCTCACTGTATTTTATTTTGATAAAGTACCAACTGCGCTGTCAAGTTAGAAATGCTGGAATGGACGTGTTTTTTTTTTGTTGTTGTTTGTTTGTGTGTGCGTGTGTGTGTGTGTGTGCGCGTGCTCCGGCGCGATCACTTCAACTGTTTCATAATACCAGCAGAATCAATTTTAAACACTTATTGTCTTATTAATAATTACTGTATAAAGGTCTGCTTTTACTTGTGTACACTCACAATGAAAACAAAACAGATTTTATATATATAACATGTAATAATATTTAGTATTTACACATCTAGGTGGAAAAAAATTGTAATTTGCACTACTGTCTGTTCTAAATAAATGAAAAGAAACTGATTTCTTTTTTTCCTCTGTTGTACTGAAATCGTATCGAACCGTGACATCTGTGTCCCATGCCACCTCTAATAGTAACACATATGAAACTGAAAATAAACATTAATCTAACAACATTAGATGTAACATACAACCCTAATGGACACAACTGACAAGAAAAAAGTTGTTTCAATGAAAAAACATGAAATGTTAAATGTAACAGGGAATTCTGGGAATGTCAATTTACAGTTATTCACTGTAAATTATTCGTTCTTTTTCCACTTCCAAAAACTGTATACTACCGTAAAATTACATGTAATGTCTATTACAGTTTTTTTACAGTATATAGTAGGGGAACTTACCATTGACCAATTAATAGGTTTTTACCATTGAATTTTTACAGTCTTTTACCATTAAAATCACGGTCATTTTTTACAGTGTATATTTACTGTAAATACTGAGTAAATTAACTACATGTACAAACTATTTGGTTAGGGTTAGGGTTGGGGTTTGGCTTAGGTTTACATGCATGTATTTCTGCATAATTAATTGTTATTATAATGGTAAATACACGTAATTTATGTAACAAGGACACCTTAAAATAAAGTGTTGCCAAAAAGTCAAATGGAAAATATAACTTACAGTATAACAAACATAATGAAAAATACAGAAACAAAATGGGTTAAAAAAAATCTTATGAGTGTAAACATTTAATTTTATTTATGTTTAACAAAAGAAATGAAGCACCACGATTATTTAGCTATAAATTATCAACTGAAATATGCTGGACTATTTACTTATTGGACAGATACCATTACTACATAAAAAGTATAGTTACAAATTACAGTAAGTTTATTCTTTTTAATTATAGTTTATTCTTTGTAATAGTAACAGCCATAATGCAGAAGTTAAAGGGGTCTTATTATGCGTTTTCACTTTTTGAATTTAAGTCAGTGTGTAGTGTGTATGTTTGGGCATAAAAAGATCTACAAAGTTACAAATCTCAAAGTCCGCTCCAAAGGGAGATATTTAGTTTTTAAAAAATCCCTTTTCAACAACTACAATGAACGGGTCGTTTGGACTACAAAGTTGTTTTCCGGTGTTTGTGATGTCACAAAGCGGCCTATTAGAATATCATTAAAATAAATCCTGCCTACGGAAATTTGAATGGTTGGTGGGTGGGGAGAACGCTTAGTTGAGCACTGCACATTTCAAAATTGAAACCCGGTGTGGGTGTTTTTATATCACTGTATTTCTGAAGGAAACCGACTGTCTTCAGAAAATTTTGTTTGTCATTTTAATTTCATCTTGCATGTACACCGTTACCAGGGAAAGCTCGCTCTCTACAACTCCAACAGTGCCTCCCGCTGGCAGAGAATTAATTTGCATATATATGCCGCCACAAATAGTGTAACAGTGGGACTATGATATAAATAAATTCAACTGTAAAACAGTTTCACTGCAATTCATGTTATAATGTTAGAATTAAAGAACAATAAACATAATACATATTACCATTGCACTTATCTGTACATAGTAAATGCAATTATATTTAAGCTGTTGTTGACATCCTATCTAAAATGTGATTTGGCCAAAAAACAACAACAACAAGAACGTTACCACTTTAATATGTCTTGCAATATCCATGCATGCAAAGGTTATGCACGATCCTCAATATTGATATAGCAATATAGATGAACTTGCTGTTTTAGCAAGGAGCAGGGTCGTACTGAAACGCTGTCCGCCAATCACAACGCACTGGGACAGCTAACCCATCACAACACATTTTGTTTTGGAAGGCGGGCCTTCATCAAACCTGGAACTAATCAAGCCGTTTTTGCCAGGCTGGGGAGGAAGGTATTGTAATAATCTAAGTAATGTGAAAAATAATGCCATTTTCGAACCACCAAGCATGTTCTAGTACACCCCCAAAACAAAATCAATCCCAGCGCAGTGTCGCCTCTCTTGGCAATCTGCATTTATTCTGTGCTGTGAGCGGCAGAGAAGCTGCGCATTCAGTGGGCCGTAAAGCAGCAGACTCAGTAAATGAGTACAAAACAGCGTTTCCAAGCACCTGTCGTTTGCTGACTGTTTGGAATTATAAATATGAGCATAGTTCGTCTGTTAATATTATGCACTTTTTTTGTTTGTTGTTTTGTTTTAGTTTTTTACTCAGACGCAGGCAGTGTGCTGCATGAGATAAAAAAGTAATATAGCCAAAACCACCACATAGACGCTCTTTAGTGTAGATGCATGTTGATTTTATCAGACGACGTCGCGAAACGAGAGTGACTCCTCTTTAGCATGTATTATCCTAATGGGTCGTGTTTAGTCACTATTTAGTGTGGAATATTTCTACAATATTCACTCATCATGACATTAAAATATGGCATTCTAAGTCAATCTACTGCAGTATTTCCTCTCTTAATCAGTAGAAAATGTATTCGTACCGTGACGGTTCGGTACGAATACATGTACCGTGCCACCCCTAGTTACCATAATGGTGTTTAGTGTTCATGTGAATAGTGTTTAGCTTTGGTTCATCATTCATCACTGATAGAAACACCCGGTCATGCACGTCATATACCGTGAAACCGGTATAATTTAGAATTTTTGGTCATACCGCCCAGCACTAATTTGTTACAGTTACAGTTACAAAGAAATGTCTCAGTTACGTATGCAATCCCCGTTCCCTGAAGGAGGTAACCGAGACGTCACGTCAGAATTTACCGATGAATTGGGATCTCGCCTGAGAGCCCTATCATCTTCGAGTGTAAACTAAAAGAGTAAGGAGGGAGTCAACACCGGCTTGACGGCACAACAGAGTCTGCCAAGGGAAAGAAACGGGTTCACCGAGGGGGGAACCGTATCGTGGAAGAATACACACATGGGATCATCGTGGGGATCACAACATATGGCACCTAGCCTAGTACAGGGGTTAACCAACAGGCAACTTTATGAATGTTAGACCTGGTGCCGGACGCTCTTCCACGTCCAGCTGCTGAGGGTGACGGGGGAACACCACAGGGTTCGCCTTGTGGGGAACTTAACTGAAGAGCAGAATAAGCGCACGTATCTGGTCCTTAGAGGGGAATGTCGGAGCAAGCAAGACACCGAGCAGTTCCTCTGGCTTTACTGGCTACTCGAGGTGAGTACACGAGAGGACACTGGCTCTACGAAGGCTATAAAACCTTTGCTTGGAGACAGCCTTTCCCTTCTTCTGAAATTAAAGTGCACATCCTTCAGGTTGATCGCTGAAAACCAATCTCGGGGACGGCACCGTAAGTCTTGGACGTTAGCACGGACGAAAACTTACAGGTCTTAGATGGGAGGTGAGGGTTACCCCTCCAGGTGGCAGCACTAGATCTAGATCGACGTCAAGAACTAGATCGGGGCATAAGTAAGGGGACTCTACCTCTCCTGAGATATTGGAGTCTCGACCGCAACGTTGAGATGGTCATCCTCCCGTAGTGAGAGCATGACTCATCCACGAATGCAGCCTCAGCGTGCTTAATGCCCAAACACGTGAGGCAACGTTCGTGACTGTCATCCGGTTCCAGGTACCAACTGCATCCAGAAACACACTGGTGGAATGACATCTTAAAAAAGACGCACCGTCGTCTTTACAAAGATGCAACGTCACACTCGTGTCTTGCTCTTTTAGGGAAATTAGCTCTTTCAGAAGTGCTGAAGCATACAGGGGAACCTCCGCTGCAGCGGCGTCACACCAACAGCAGTGCTGAAGAAGCCTCTTCCCCAGAGCGCTCGTTGACTCGGCAGAATACTCCTCTTCAGACGACAGGCAGAGCAGAACGATAGAACCGCTCAGCTCTGAAGTGAAAAGCTGAATTTGCTTTGCACCCGCTTCCGCATTTATACCCGCGCTGCAGGGTGGAGCGTGAGATGCATATCTTGCACGCCAATATGCATTGGCTCGTTTAGTTTACACTTGAAGATGATAGGGGTCTCAGGCAAGATCATAATTCGTCAGTACATTCCAACGTGACGTCAAACGTGACCGACTGAAAGGGAACACTGCATTGTGCTAAATTTGATGTCCACGATGGCCACCGCTATTAGCTCTTAAATGACTCCCTGTGGTGAAAATCAAGTTTTTAACATTGTTTATATGTCGTGTTTTCAATTGATGATGTTGGCCAAGTTTGACTTGTTGAACTTGGACAGTCCTGGAAAAGAAAAAATATAATTAAAAATTCTCATCTTCCCCACATCAATTCCCTCAAAATCTTTTTCCCACTGTAGAGTGGTTTTTTTTTCAAACTTTCTTTGAAGTACTTTATTTAGGTCAGCTGCATTTTATTTAGAAAAATGCTAACAAATAGACGGCCCTAGAGCTGTTTGTTCAGGATGGAGACAATGAGGAATGAAAACAGGGGGTCGGTCGGTCCTTTTAAACAGAGGAATCAGCTGGGCCTGCACTCCGCCACCCTTCATCCGCCTCTCTGCATTATTTCTCATTCTCTCAGACAAACAAAAACAGCACTGCTGGGGCCTTGGTCTATACAGGAGGGGTTGGTTCAGAGATGAAGAATGACTTGAGGAATACGGAGAAATGTGTGGCGTAATCCTCCAGGAATAGGGGAAGAGAATAGAGGAAGTAGGGGCCTTTTTCCTCTTTTTTTCTCTGTCTGTCCCTCTCTCACTTACACTTGGCTTGGTCCTTGTAGGATAGATATTCTTGGAAACAAGCCCTCAGATGTTGTTACAGTCCTGCTTCTCAATAAAACTGTATTGCTCAGAGATTATTGGTGCACATACTCTTAAAGGTTCCAAAAGAGAGTTTCCTCAGTGATGCCAAAGAAGATCCTTTCTGGATTCCCCAAAGAACCTTTCAGTGAACATTTCTTAAAGGGGTCATATGATGCTTTTTTAAAGATTGTTATTTTGTGTATTTGGTGTAACAGAATATGTTGACATGCTTTAATGTTCAAAAACACATTATTTTTAAAATACTGTGCATTATTGTAGGTCCTCTATGCCCCGCCTCTCTCAAACGTGTTGTTTTCTACAAAGCCCTTCCTTCCGACAAGCGCAGTCTGCTCTGATTGGCCAACTGGCACAGTGCATTGTGATTGGCCGAACACTGCAAGCACTCGTCGGAAATGTAACGCCCCTTTCTATAATTGTGAGCTTCATCTTTCAAAATAAATGTAATTTAAAGTTAATAATGTCCTTAGTTTTACCATCAGTTCAATCCTGAAAGAGGGGTACTGAGTCGTGTGAGAGACAGTGATGAAGCTCGTATGTGTTTGCACACAAGCTGCGATTAAGACAGCTGACTCCACTGTGATGTGACCCTGTCTCTCTCTCTCTCACATACACACACACGACTACTTTCGGAAGGCCAAATAAAGTGCTTTTGCTTTCGCCTAGAAACACACAACTTCTCCCTGTCATGGCTGTATCAACACTACTGTGATTACTGAAACCACGCCTTCTTTCTTTGCGTGAACATTTGGGCAGCATTACGCAAATATTTCCACACCGTGACGTAGACATGTTTTAGGGGGGCATAGCAGAGTCTTAACTTTGATAAAGAATATCTCTTTGGTTTTGAGACTTTAGTCTTTGCAACTTCAGGGATCTTACAGGGATCTACAGCTTGTAACACTCCAAAGAGAAAGAGAAAGGAAAACTTGAAATCGCATCATAAGACCCCTTTAAAACAAACTTTGAAATTAGACTTTTCATTGCAAACTTTTGTATCTTGGCAAATCTGAGAACAGTTTGAGATGTTGCTGAGATCATTTATAACACTTCTGAGGAGAAGAACAACTAAGGACATAAAAATCTCCATTTGCCCTCTGTTTAGCCTCTCAGCTGTCTATGAATTGTTAAAGTGATCTTATTTGTGTGTTTTCTTTCCTATGGTGCACGATCAGATCATTCACTTTGATCCAGAAATATCAGACCAAACAATGCCTGAAAACACTGTACTTCCTCTCCTGCTGCTTTTCTCAGTGCAGAGTTCTAACATTCTCAACATACAACAAACCAAAAGTGGCGTTCTCGAATAATATGTCTCCCTACGTGTCTTCCATCACCCAAGAGTCATTTATAGTTTAACTGACTTTTACGCCTTTCCTCACCTCCTCATGACCCGGTGGCGGTCTGAGGGTGGTTACTACTGAGGTGGAGCTCTCCTGTGTATGGCGAGGTCAGACAGACAGTGGTTGACTATTTGAGGAGCTCTGACCCTGACATCTCTAGTTTATTTGTGTCGCTCCTCTCAGCTCTCTAATTCATCATACAGCCCCCTCTTACTGCAGCTTTGTGGTAACTTTTGCCTCAATAAACTCCTAATTTGCTGCTTATTAATAGTTAGTAAGGTAATTGTTAAAATTAGGTATTGTGTAGGATTAGGGATGTAGAATATGGTCATGCAGAATCTGCGCATTGTAAGCATTAATAATGTGCACTCCATGCTGAGTTCTGCACGTACAGGAATCTTCCCATTAGAACAAGGTGTAGACCAATGTAAATAAGAGATTCATTGTGTAGAGTAGAGCTTCATTGATTATAACAAAATGAGAATGTGATGAACTAGGATTAGTGACAGCTTTTTAGTGATTTTGTGGGGAGTGCTCTTTGATTTGATTGATTTTGAGTTGTAGGGGATAAAATCAGTCACTGTAGGGGTACTTTAACCAAATGTGACAAGCCAATTTTGAATAAGCATAACAGGGTTACCATGCTTCTTGAAAGTACTTGAATTTCAGACATATGGATTCAAGGCCTGGAAAGTACTTGAAAACAAACCAGGTCCTTGAAAGTGCTTGAAATAAATTTTAAATAAATTTAGTTTATGGCGCTATTTAAAAAATGGTCCTATATGTACTGGCAAAGACAGAACGAAACGGCACTACTAATGATTGGGGGTGGAGATGGGGTAGCGCAAAAAAAAAAAACTTAGCATATGTTGATGCGCAGCCTAACGTTAGAGCGTACGGTACAGATTTCTTAAGCCCGCTGAGTTTCTGACCTTTACCGCCCACTCCCTCAACGCGTGTCCCGCTCCCGCTAACACGCTAATATTGTATATAATTTTCACGCTATCAATATGCGGGGTATTGAAATCACATTGGAATGAGCACTCGCTGTTCACTTTCAATTTCGCGATCACGCGCACATTGAGCACATCTTACAGTAAGTGCATAATAATTAGGCACATTGATATTCTGATCATAATTTTTTCTCCAAGCACATTTGACCAATTCCAAACCACATCAATCTTAATAACTACTATTAATTTTGTATTTCATCATTAATAAGTGATATATAATTGTCCATGAAGGCTGGAGGTTAAAAACTCCTTATATTCAGGTGTGCAGAATCATTAGGCAGGTTTTCTTTTACAGATGAAATGAGCCAAAAAAGAGATTGAACTCAGACAGAAAAGTCAAAAATTATTAAATCCCCATGAGAAATATTGAAAACTAATGCAATACAGAAATTGCAAAGTTAAGGTATGACCATTGGTCAGCGAAATTCTCATTGGGTCAGCAAGGTGAGACAAAAACAGGTGGACAATAAAAGACACGTTAACTGCAAAATAATTAATAATTAAGGTGAAGAATTAGGTGTAAAACCATCGGGAACCATTTAGTCTCCAGCGATACCATTTTCCAGAACTGCAACCTACCTGGAGTCTCCAGAAGGGCAACGTGTCAGGTACTCAGAGACTTGGCTTGGGTAAAAAATGACTCCCGGTTAATAAGAGTAACATGCTGAAGTGTTGTGAAATACATGGACTAATTTTTATAGGCTTTATAGACCGTTAAGTTGAGAGTGACTCATGAAGGACCAGCATCACATCACATGTACCACTGTTTGAAGAATTTATCTTCCAGAATCTGGCAGTAAGTTTTAGGAGCTAATTTTTAGTCAATCTCTGCAAGATATAGGAGATATAGGATAGGAGATGGACTGAAAATGAACTCCCAAAACTTACTGCGACATGGAGCTAAGAAGAAAATTTGGAACTTGAAAAATAAGAAAAACAGCTTAGTGAAAAGCGTTTACAGTTTAAAAGCAAATAGAAAGTCCTATATTTTTATTTCTTTTCTTTATATTTTCTTTTGCAGATTTTCACATGTACAAGGTTTAAAATGTTCATGAAATATTTTCAAAAAATATTGAAGTTTTGAGCAGCTGCATGTTTGAGCACCTGCATTCCTCTAGGCCAAAGATGAAAAAATGGGATTTACAAAATAATTTTGACTTGAGTTTATTTATTAATGAGTAACGTCTTTAATGAGAATGTGCACATTTTTAATGTTAACAGGTTTTACTGTGTTATTACATTTAATCACTTTTTATTAATTAAAACATTTAAATATTGTACAAGAACTACAGCAAAAACCAGACTGATGCATATTTTATCAATATTTTAGAAATTGTATTTGAAAATTACGAGTATTGACGTCAATGGATTTCATTAAATTTCTTTGAACACGACTGCTCAAAACGGTCTAAATTTATGAAACGTACACATTCAAAACATTATTACTCTAAAATTTTTTAATGTAAAGTATCTTTGTTAGGTTGTGTTAAGGTCTTTCATGACACTACATATGCTGGGGTGTGAATTTGGTAGGTGCTTGATATAAAATAAATGGTGCTTTAAAAAGTCCTTGAAAGTGCTTGAATCTGGTGTTCATGAAAGAGTGGGAACCCTGGCATAAGTGTGCCTGAGATTTAAGCGCTACAGTACCTCAGAGGGGAAGATTTTCAGTCAATAGAAACTTTGGTATGTTCTTAAACAATTTATGGCATCAAAAGGCTATTGTACACCCCACCCATGAAGTGTGGAAATAAGAATTGTGACAAAGAATTAAGAATCTGTTCCCATTATCTTTTCATTTGTGGCCACGTTTGAATTAATTCCCTTGTTTTGTTTTTTGTTTATTTTTTTTAGCAGCCCCTGCTTATTGGGTGAAAGAGCTGCCTACACATTCTTCAAAACATCTCTTTTTGTGTTCCACAGAAGAATGTCAAATAGGTTTGGAATGACATGAGGGTATGTAAATGATTAATTCAGACAGAAATCGATGAACTGCTCCTTTAATGTAGTATGTCTGTCATTTACTCTCATGTACTGGAGATGGCCATGGAGATTGTGTGCTGCTATTCTCTAAAAGTCTGTCTCTCATATTGCAATGAAGTCATTACTTGTCATGGCTTTGTTAGATAACAGCCAACAGTGCTGGAGAGGATGTGGACCCATCATTGAAAGCCCTTTCTGTTTGTGTTGACAATCCAGCTGCAATGTATGTGTGTGCATTTGCTATCTCCAACCATGCAATTAAATGTGGACTCTATTAACGTGTGTCAAGTGCTTATGGAAGTCTATATACATAGTAAATCTCTCAGTAAGAATTTTGTTTCTCAGCGAATAAACAGCTGAGATGTGTTAATCATCTTAAAACCAATGACTCAAAACCATAAACATACAATTACACTGTCTGAGAGTATTTATAGAGGAAGTGACATTTTCTTTGCTACCAGACAATTTAGGCTCACCACTACACTCTGACATGAGTAAGCTTGCTTTCTGTTTCTACTGCAGAAGCTGAAAATACATCTGGCTTTGTTCCAAGCTGAAATGTAAGCTACATCGGTGGGCCAATATTGTTTAAACTGATGGAAAACTACCAGCTTGTGTTCTGTCTGCCTTGCATCCACTCTCTGGCTCGGTCTTTTGAAGAGAGCAAGAGTGATTTCCTGTCACTGGATGCTGTGTTTGCTTTCTGAAGCTGGGTCCCAGTGTACTGATGGAGAGTACTGTTTTTATAACATTTGTACCCCTCCTCTTGTGCTTTCTAGTCTGATGACATTATCCACCCAACCCCCCTATCCCTGCACACTCAGACCATCCAGGATGTGACTCCGTGCTTCTCTGCCTCACTCCCAGCATTCCTGCACCGCACCGCACCGTACACATACACAAACACACCCCACCCCCACCCCAATCGCCTCCTGAAGCCCGTGTAGAATTGTGTACACTGGTGAGTGTTTTTTTTGGCTATGTATGTGCGTATAATCACCCTCTCTGGGCCACCTGTGCTATAAGAGACAGGACAGGCATGTGAGGAATGTCAGTCTACATGATTGTGCAGGTCTTTTGTCAGAGGAAGATATTAAAGAATCAATGGAAGAGCAAATGACAAAAGAAGCACTTTAGCTGTATGTTTATGTAGATTGCTGCATTGTCATAAAAAATCTTCTAAAATAATAAGAAATTCTGTTTTATTTACAATATAAATATATAAAATGTATTTAAAAAATTACTTATTACGTAAATAAGTATGAACAATGTAATGTTTTTGGACACTAAATAAAAATGTATTATAGTTTACATTTATATTAACTGCAATAAGCTAAATTATAAAGATCTTTTTTGACCCTCTGAAGTGGAACTTAAGTGGAACTTTACCTACATTTTTAATTTCATAATTACTTGTATTGTCTTGGAAATAGGGTTAAAATGTTCTGCCGAATATACACACTACAGTTAAAATTATAAACAAGTCCTTGCGTGTGACTTAATATGTTAGTCAGCAAATTTATTTAAAGAATAACAAAAATCATTAAAAACAATGATTTGCAATTTGACATTTTTACTAAGTGCACTTTTTAAAGCTGTATTTAAGTGAGTTGAACAGTCATGAATGTGTACTCTCTTTAATGGCCTTTTATTATATTAATGTAATAATATCTGCAAGTAAAATATACATTTAAGATTTGAAGTGCACACTCAATACAATTAAGACCACTTGTTTTTCACAAGGGATAGTTCATCTTAAAAATGTCAATTCTGTCATCATCTATTTACCAACATGTCACTTTATACCAGAGGTGTAAAATACTTGAGTAATTTTACTTGATTACTTTTAGTATTATTTTGGGGGACTTTTACTTTATTCAAGTACAATTTAAACTGACTACTTGTACTCTTACTTGATTACATTTCTGAAGGAAAAACGGTACTTTTTACTCACAATTTTATTTCAAGTTAAAAAGTACATTACATTTTTATTTGATCTTATGCACATTAAATATGGTAAACGGAAGCTCAAAAGTGCATGGTTGACGTGAGAACCAATGATCATTGTTTTCACGCATCAAGCACACAGTTCTACTTCAGTTATGACTTTCATCAGGTAAATATCTGGGTTCAAAAGTTCACCATTAAATCTGAGGTTGAGGTAGCAAAGTTGTGTTTTCCTCCAAAAAAGTTTATTCATTATTTGTTCTGTTTTGATAGAGCCATTAGCTGTGTAATATATTGGCTGGATGCACAAGATTGAGTGCAAATAAAATCAGTGATGAAAATTTAAATATAATTCATATTTTTGTGGGATTTTTAAAAATTTTTTATTAAATGTTACAAATCTCCAAAAAAGTGTTTAAATGAACATTGTATGTTTACTTAATTGTAATTCATGTTGTGATGTTCTTACCAGGTAGTGGATAAGTTGTTTTAATAATGTCGACACTGAGTAGGAATTTGGACTCTCAATTAATATTTTTTTAATCTTAATAATTACATGATTTCTCCATTAATTCATATAATTAGTCACAAATAATTATGTAGCAGAAAAAGCCCAAATAAAAATGCCCCAAATAAACAATTAAAAGATTAATTATCCTTTTAGACAGTGATGTAGACAACACAAAAAAGTGGTCTTTCAAAACGTTAATGTATGTTTTAATTCTATGACTCTCCTCATTAATTCAGCCCATTCTTGCATTCTGTCTGGAATATGTTTCTAACCTCTGCATCACATTTTTATTAAAAGTCATAGTTCTCCCAAAAATGAAGATTCTCATGTCGTCCCAGATGTTTATGACTTTCTTTCTTCAGATGAACACAAGCAAAGATTTTTAGTCCGTGTAATACAAGGGGACAGGACCACTTCAGAAACAACACACAGTGAACACGACGGTCAAGTTTAAAGTATTGATTCATTAACAGGGGTTGTATGAGTTACTGTCATATTCACTTTGTGTAGTTTTTGAAGTGTAATTTTTGGACATCCCATACTTGTCTTATAAGAAGAGAGATGATTTAGTTTAGATGATTTAGATCTTAGTTTGTGTTCATCTGATAAATAAAAGTATATATATATGGCTGGTGTGTGGTGAGCGCACTGGCGCCATTGTACTGTGGCTGCCGTCGCATCATCCAAGTGGATGCTGCACACTGGTGGTGGTTGAGGAGAGACCCCCCACATGACTGTAAAGCGCTTTGGGTGTACAGCAATACACAATAAAGCACTATATAAATGCATCATTCATTCATATACAGTGGGTACGGAAAGTATTCAGACCCCCTTCAATTTTATATATTTCTCTTTGTTATATTGCAGCCATTTGCTAAAATCATTTAAGTTCATTTTTTTTCCTCATTAATGTACACACAGCACCCCATATTGACAGAAAAACACAGAATTGTTAGCATTTTTGCAGATTTATTAAAAAAGAAAAACTGAAATATCACATGGTCCTAAGTATTCAGACCCTTTGCTCAGTATTTAGTAGAAGCACCCTTTTGATCTAATACAGCCATGAGTCTTTTTGGGAAAGATGCAACAAGTTTTTCACACCTGGATTTGGGGATCCTCTGCCATTCCTCCTTGCAGATCCTCTCCAGTTCTGTCAGGTTGGATGGTAAACGTTGGTGGACAGCCATTTTTAGGTCTCTCCAGAGATGCTCAATTGGGTTTAAGTCAGGGCTCTGGCTGGGCCATTCAAGAACAGTCACGGAGTTGTTGTGAAGCCACTCCTTCGTTATTTTAGCTGTGTGCTTAGGGTCATTGTCTTGTTGGAAGGTAAACCTTCGGCCCAGTCTGAGGTCCTGAGCACTCTGGAGAAGGTTTTCGTCCAGGATATCCCTGTACTTGGCCGCATTCATCTTTCCCTCGATTGCAACCAGTCGTCCTGTCCCTGCAGCTGAAAAACACCCCCACAGCATGATGCTGCCACCACCATGCTTCACTGTTGGGACTGTATTGGACAGGTGATGAGCAGTGCCTGGTTTTCTCCACACATACCGCTTACAATTAAGTCCAAAAAGTTCTATCTTAGTCTCATCAAACCAGAGAATCTTCAGGTGTTTTTTAGCAAACTCCATGCGGGCTTTCATGTGTCTTGCACTGAGGAGAGGCTTCCGTCGGGCCACTCTGCCATAAAGCCCCGACTGGTGGAGGGCTGCAGTGATCCCGACTGCATCTCTGGAGGTCAGCCACAGTGATCTTTGGGTTCTTCTTTACCTCTCTCACCAAGGCTCTTCTCCCCCGACAGCTCAGTTTGGCCGGACGGCCAACTCCAAGAAGGGTTCTGGTCGTCCCAAACGTCATCCATTTAAGGATTATGGAGGCCACTGTGCTCTTAGGAATCTTAAGTGCAGCAGAGATTTTTTTGTAACCTTGGCCAGATCTGTGCCTTGCCACAATTCTGTCTCTGAGTTCTTCAGGCAGTTCCTTTGACCTCATGATTCTCATTTGCTCTGACATGCACTGTGAGCTGTAAGGTCTTATATAGACAGGTGTGTGGCTTTCCTAATCAAGTCCAGTCAGTATAATCAAACACAGCTGGACTCAAATGAAGGTGTAGAACCATCTCAAGGATGATCCGAAGAAATGGACAGCACCTGAGTTAAATATATGAGTGTCACAGCAAAGGGTCTGAATACTTAGGACCATGTGATATTTCAGTTTTTCTTTTTTAATAAATCTGCAAAAATGTCAACAATTCTGTGTTTTTCTGTCAATATGGGGTGCTGTGTGTACATTGAGGAAAAAAAATGAACAAATGATTTTAGCAAATGGCTGCAATATAACAAAGAGTGAAAAATTGAAGGGGGTCTGAATACTTTCCGTACCCACTGTATATGTATATGTATATATGGGATGGCATGAGGGTGGAAAGGATGAAGTTTCCTTTTAATCCCTTTCCCTGTTTTTTTTTTGTTTGTGTGTTCCGCTGTGCTGAATTTGAATTGTTATCGCTGCACTAGATATGTGTTTGACCTGTGCCATTGCATTTTGTTTCGTTGTCTCCCTTTAACCAAACTTCTGCATGTCTGTCAGAAAAAAAAGTACTTCTACTTTTGTAATACTTGAGTACAATTTAAAGTAGTACTTTTTTACTTTTACTCAAGTATGTTTTTGGCCAGATACTTGTACTTTGAATTGAGTAAACTAAAATTTGAAATTTGAGTATTTTTTACACCTCTGCTCCATACTTTTGTCTATAGAACACAAAAGGAGATTTTTCTTCTTTATAATACTGTACAACAAATGTAGACAGCTAGCAGGATCCAAGAAGGATATAAAAGCACCATAAAAGTCATCCATATGTTGCTAAATAGCATCTCTGAGAACATATGATAACTGAGAAACAGACCATCATTTGCCGATAATTTTTCCCTCCACTGCTCTCAAATATAATTTGTGCTTGTATACTTTGAAACATGACACAGCACAAGGTTCAACAGGTCAGTGATGCTAAACATCATTGGCTCCTGAATGTCTCATGGCTAATGCACTTTTCAGTGCTTTGAACTGAAACACAAGTGCAAATCAAATGTGGTAACAGTGAATAACTTCTCACACGTTATTGCTATTTGATGGCTTCATTTAAAAATAGTACACAGGTCATTTTTATTATGCTTTCTGTCCTTTTTTGAGCTTAACAGCCAGTAGTCTATTTAGAGCTTGGACATTATTTAAAATGTCTTTAAAATGTCATTCATTGTAATGGTTTTTTGTTTTTTTTTAGACCTGCCGCTTTAAAATTTGATTTAGTAGGTTTATTCGTTCTCCATATTATTACTTTGTGTTTGACGTATTTTTCTTTAATCTCGATATTTCACATTAAACACAAGACATTTTAGGCTGAATGCCTCGAACACACCTGATTGTAAATGTCAAGACATGTCCACTCAGTCAGAGCGTAGCACAGATGGTGGGATTCTTCACATGGTTCCTTCCTCACTGTCCCTCTGTGGGTGACGTCCTTACTGAAGAACTACTGACCTGCTCGAGAAACGGCTAATGAACTTCTCTTCTTCTCTTCAACTCAGCCCCAATGGCCCAGCTGAGGATGGAGCTTCTACCGGGGTCTCCTTTCAAATCTAACATCTGATTCTAAATCAAAAGATGTTTGTGAAGTGTTGGGACTCTGAGGGCCCAGTAGGGACTGATGAGGGCTGAGCCCAAGAGGGTCGCCACTGGCCCTTTGCCCTGTTCCCAAACTACATGCACTCATACAAAGAAGAATGACTGCACTGGGACTTACAGGAAGTAGCAGGAAGTCCGGTGAAACACAATGAGATAACAGTCTAGAATGTGTGAGGTCCATCTCAATATTTTAATTGCTGTAACAACAGTTCTCTTCCTTCTGTGTCCTTTGTTTTCTGTCACAGGCTAATTTACTTCAAATATATGTGGTGCCGTCTGTCTTACAGACAGAAGTGACTAGGGCTGCAACAGTCAAGATGTTTGATAGCAGTCTTTTTTCACATAAATTTTGTAGGAAATTTGATGGATGAATTTAAACATGGTAAAACGTGTTAAATGAAGCAGAGAGTACTACACTAAATTAAGGACTAGTTCACTCAGAAATGTCAATTTTGTCATTATTTATTCCTCATGTCATTCTACACCTATAATAAGACCATTCATCTTACAATATTTTTTATATTCTCTCATAATTTATGTCCATTCATTTAAAGTCCTCACAACCAAATATTTGTTTCGGAAGTTCAGAAATGTTTGCGTAACATGCAAGAACACAACTCATTGGTTCTCACACTTTAAGAAAGCTTCTTTGAGATTTCGCTGACCATATTTGATGATTGATCTCTGTGTGTGCATTTATCAATGTTTCTATTTAAATAACATCCTAAATTAAATCTGTTCACCTGATGAAGCCAAAGTTTTGTTGCACTGGACTTTTAATAGATGCAAAAAATATGAGAAAATACATAAAACAAATCTTAATTTGTGTTGAGGATGAATAAAATCATATAGGTAAAATCATAAATGATGACTGAATTTTCAGTTTGGGGTGAATTAACTCTTTAATTAAAATATTTCATAAATATATACTAAGCAGGGGATGTGTAGAACTTTATGAATGACAGGTGCTCCATTTCTGTTCCAAATTCGGCATTTTTGCAGATTTCTGTCTATAATATAAATATTTAATTGAAAACAGACATGAATCATTGACTCCCTGAAATCATTGACTCCCTTTTGGTTAATGCAAATCAATAATAACTGAGTATTTGCGAGAAGACTTCACTGTGCTAGCACTGCAGGACTGCTGTGTATTATACAGTATCTCTGATGAGCTCTGAAAACTGGTAATGCTGTCATGAGACAGGGTTCTCAAATGTATGTGCAGTCTGACACCACTCATCAGGTATTTTTATAATAGCAGCTTTTAAATTTACATAAATTAATGCAAAATACAGTGACAGATGCTCTTGAAAACTCCAACATTCAAAGGATTGGGGTCAGTAAGTTTTTTTTTTTTTTTTTTTAAAGAAATTCATACTTTTATTCAGCAAGGATGCATTAAACTAATAAAAAGATTGATACAAACAAAAAGCTCATATTTCATATAGCCTAAATGCAGTTCTTTTTTTCTTTATTGTTTCCACAAAAATATTATGCAGCATAACTGCTTTCAACATTGGTAATGACATTCTTGAGCACCAAATTAGCATATTAGAATGATTTATGAGGGATCATGTGAGACTGGAGTAATGATGCTGAAAATTCAGCTTTACAATCACAGAAATAAATTACATTTTTATATATACTGAAATAAAAGACCAATATTTTAAATTGTAATATTTCACAATATTACTGCTTTTGCTGCTTTTGAGATGTAACAATAAATAAAAAAACCTGCCCCCAAATTTAATATATTATATTATATATATATAACATTATGTTCTGAAGCCAACAATTAATTTGTGTGGCCAATTTGTTCAGAGTATATGTCAGTTATTACCAGTGCCCTTTACCAGTGAATTCTTGCGTGTAGCATTAATTAAAGCATAACTGGTCAGTCTCCAATTACAGGTTTGAAATGAATATCCTCTGAAAACAATTGGCAGCTGGTTGATTGTGCATCTCTAGCATGCTTCTTTTACAAAAAAAATTAATAAATAATAATAATGCATACAGATGGCCTCAAAGCAAACAGACATACAATTAACCCATTTAATCCCACTGCTCACAATAGTGACCGTAAAAAATATTTTCATTTATAAAGCTCTGAAAACCTTACTGACTGATGTTTTAGTGCGCTTCCTGCAAATATGGAAAAAATAAAGGGTCTCAATGAAATGACAAAGATTTTTGGTACACATTATTTTTAAGGTGTCTAGTATTCATTTATGAATTCACATATATTCAGTTTTGTTGAGTGTGGTCATAGAATGAGTAAAAATCTTGATGGTCACAACAGTGACCAGTGGGATAACAGTGAATTTAGGTAATGCAATACCAATCCAATTGCAGTTGTTTGATAAGATTGCACTAAAATGTTGCAATGACAAAATATTGCACGAAATTGAAATTTCAAAATGTTACAAATAAGTTACAATATTGATGGTGTAATACTGGTAGCACTAATATAAACATTTGGTGATTTATGTCACAAAAAAGTAACAACTTTGAAATACGTTGATGGTTGTTTTTTTGGGGGGGTTTTGTCGTTTATCTCAGTATTCCTATCAATGTTGTATAAGGGTTTTTATGCATTATGGTAACCCTAGAATGTGATCAAACTGTTTCAAATAGCTGGGCTAAGATATATAACAATTTTTATTTTCTTATGCAGAAATATGTTAATTTAGTTTACCCATTATCCCCAATTGTGACCAACCATAAAACCGTTTTTCACACACTTTTCCAAACAATTTTCAAAAAATAATTATTGATTATTTCAAAGGGTTACTAATGACACATTATTTGGATATTTTCATGTCTGGGAAAAATTTGGGATTAAACGGGTTAAAGGCTAAAAACTCCTAGTTTGGTTACATGGTGTTTTTAAACTTTTTTCTTTCTCTTTCTCCTTGTAGAATATAGATGTGACAAACTTCAGCAGCAGCTGGAGTGATGGCCTGGCGTTCTGTGCTCTGTTACACACCTATCTGCCTGCACACATCCCTTACCAAGAGCTCATCAGCCAAGACAAGGTACTCACAAACACACACATATATTTGTTACACTGGTTAGTGAAGTGTCTTAGCATATCATCTTTAGTGCCTAACACATTTAGCAATCAAGTATAGCGTGTTAACAATCAAGGCTTCCCTTCTGCTGACCTGCCAGATGTAATGAATTACATGCTTTCATGGATTAGTGTTGACAGAATACATAAACAGACGGCACACGGAAAGGTGTAGAAACAACATATATAAACGGCTGCTCTGCCCTCCCTGTGTGTTTATTCAATCATACACACACCCACAAACAGGCAAAGAGCCACGGTCTTCGGAGCTGTGTGACAAATTACAGCCATAAGGATAATAGTGATTACAGGAAGAGATGGTACATTATGCTTTTGAATTATTCACAAAGCCTCTTTGGGTGTGTTGTGAATGTCAAGGCTACTGAAAGGCTTCGTGTGTGGAAGCTTCATCACTCTCTAGAGCATCCAGCTGGGTTTAGACACCTACTTTTCACTACTGTAAATAATATTCAGCGAGCGCTGTTTTCTCCCTACAGGGGAGAAATCTCACCCTGGCTTTCCAAGCAGCCGAAAGCATTGGCATCAAGCCCTCTCTGGTGAGTCTATGATCACACACACAGAATTCATTTATTTATTAAAGAAATAATAGAGCCTTATTTATTACTATAAATTGTGTAATATTCATCCATATGATGCAGGGTTATTATAGTTAACTAAAAAATAAATAATTGTATTACTTGAAATAAAATTAGCATTCCTAAAATAAAATATAACTAAATTAGTTTAGCTTAAACAAACTTAACTTAAAATAACTAAAACAAAAAATAAAAACGATATATTTAACAAATAAGCCTCAAAATTACTACAACTTAAAATGAAGATAAAAAATAAAAACCATTCCAGTAAAAAATTTATAAATTGTTTGTTTCCTTTATTTGTGCTTCAAATAACACTGATATGGTCTCAATATGTTTGCTTCTGTGTGGATTATTTTAGTGGATTGTATTATTTTTAATAAATAGATAATTGTCATGGTGTGGTGAGGGAGAAACACATGAAGATGAAGAGGATAACGATAAGCAGTCTTTAATAATCCACAAAAGGGTAGTCCATATTAGAGAGGCAGCATATACACACACACCAGGGTAATACAGACGAGACCGGACGAAGAAACACTGAACTGAATGGAACTTATATAGGGAACATAAATGAGGATAATTGACGAGAAACACCTGAACAGAATGACACAATCAAACATGAGGGAAAACTAGGTCACACAGAGCACATGAGGAATGAAAACAAACAAAAGTGCTTGACTGAACAGTTGCCCCCCTCCGGGAAGGCGCAACCTCACACCGCAGAGAAAAACGGAGGGACGGAGGGGGACTTTGGAGGAGGACAAAGGATTGGATGTGGGATGGTGACAGGGGACGGCGAAGGGCTTGCAGGAAGGCAGTACAGGTGGAGGATGGACACCCAGGAAGAGGACAATTAACAGAGTCTAGGGTGGTGAAGATGGAGGAAGGAGCCAGGGAGGAAACAGTAGGAGCCAGGGCGGATCAGACAGAGGGAGGAGCCAGGACGGAGACAGTAGGGACTTGGAGCAGGAGAAGCCAGATGAGACCCAGGCAGCAGGAAGGGCTAACGACTCCAGGGGGCCGACCGAACATATTGAGAAAAAAAAAAATGGAAGCGGAGACAAGGGATCCTCCAGCCACGACGCCGATGGAGAATGGCAGACCCGCGGCGAATCCAGCGTACGGATGGTGGGCTGAGGGTGAGCAGACGGCTGACAGGTGACAGCGGTGGCGATGGTGAAACAGAGATGGCAGGAGGTGGTAAGAGAGGGAGGGAGAGTGGGTGGGAATTCAGGGGGCTTAGAAACGGTGTGTGCTGCCCACACACTAGGGATGTGTGGTATACCAGTACTGGAAAAATACCGTTATTTATTATAATTGAAACGGTACGATATCATAATTTTGCTCAATTCGGTATTTCATATGCTGCTGTTGCGAAGTGCACCTGTAGGTGGCAGTGCTTGACAAATTGCTGCGCAACCATTAAAATGTTACAACAGAACAACGCGATCGATCAAACAGATTAACTTTCAGCGCACCCGAAATTAATAAATAAAGGGAACAGTAGAAAGTGAAATATGGCATTACTTTGCATAAAAAAAACAGATGATAAAAGGTGAACGAACTGACCTTACTGTACCTGAATTCAAGCTTTGCTATAAATCATGTGTTGCCACTGGAAGGAACAAACTTTTTTTAAACATTTGTCGCTTGCTCATTCTGATCTTTTCAGAGAAGTGAGTGCATAATTCATAAATTCAGATTTAATTTGAACTTTTATTTACAACTGATCAGCGCACAGATGTGATACAGTAGCTCAAACGTGCGTGTTTGACACACTAGAACCAGTGAAGTTATAATCACGAAATAAATGCACTTGCATTTCATACAATCGAATATTAATTGAATTTGAATGAAGCGAGAGTTTTGCTTTATAAATTTTAGTATCAATAATATGAAGGGAATATTTCTGACGTGCTGCCGACCACTAATATGAAGCAGCCAAGAGAGCGAGAGCTTTATATTTAATGCTTTTTCTTTGGCTATCTGAGGCTGAAATCTGAAAACAATCTGAGAGAGAGAAATAATGTGATTTTGAATATTACTTTGACTGTTAAGATAACACTTTACAATTAAGCAACAAATGTTGCTTAATTGCGTTACTTCAGTTATCTTTATTGTCTTCAAACTCTACAAAATGTAACATATGTTCCCGGTAGGTTTTTTTTGTTACATTGCGACATTTTGTTTGCACTGTGTGTTTGCACTGAAAAGATAAGATTTGAATATATTTTCATTGTATTACTTCAGTTATATATTTTTTTTATAAAAGTGTAACCCATGTTCCCTGTAGGTTTTTTGTTACAGTTTGATACAAATGTATTAAGATATGAATCTATTATTATAATAAAATTGTTTTCAATTCACATATCTTTCGAAGCTGGTTATTTGTCACCTATGGTATCGATACCGAGGTATTACATTCTGGTATCGTACGAAGCCAAAATTATGGTATCAAGCCATCCCTACCACAGACACACAGACACACACACACACAGACACAGACACAGACACACACACACACCTCCGTGGTCGTTATTGTACTGGCATATGATTCAAGGCAGCCAAATATTTCAAGACAGATATATAGATGAAGACAGACAGACAGTTCAGGGCAGGCAGGTGATAACGGGAGAAGGGCAGGTAACACACAGTCCATAGAGTGCTGCTCACCCTCAGCCATGGTACAGTGGGCGGAGCTTCCCTCCGCGCTCTCGCTGTACTTGACGCTTTCCCCTGTGCCGAGCTCTGTTGCTGGCTTTCGCACCTGGTCTGACGTCACAGGCTCTGGGGCGATCGTCAGCTCTGTCGCTCTCTCATGCGATAGCTCGTCGGTCGCAGTGTGCTCAGGCTTGGGCTTCGAAGCAAGGTGATGGTGGGCTGGGCTCTGGGTTAGGAGTAGCACCCACTCAACGAAGGCAGCGAGGACCCTCCCCGGACAGCTGCACTCGCATGGCAGCGTTTAGTCCAGCTTGATAAAACGAGCAGAGGCAGCTATCCGGGTAGTGTGTCAGGTTGGGGAGGAACACAAAGTCTTTAGTGTGGTCCTTGAGAGAGAGCGATCCCCCTGCTCCAGCAGGAGGACGAGGACGGCAGGGTCATACATAAACAAAACAAAAATGGACAAAAACGAAAAACAACACGAGGGGAAGCACGCCGCTTTACTTTATAAGGTCCGGTCTTCTGTCACGGTGTGGGGATGGAGAAACACATGAAGATGATAACGACAAGCAGTCTAATAATCCATATAAGGGTAGTCCATAATAGAGAGGCAGCATATACACACACACACCAGGGTAATACAGACGAGACCGGACAAAGAAACACTGAACTGAATGCAACTTATATAGGGAACATAAATGAGGATAATTGATGAGAAACACCTGAACATAATGACACAATCAAGCATGAGGGAAAACTAGGTCACACAGAGCACATGAGGAATGAAAACGCAAACAAAAGTCCATGACTGTGACAATAATAAATAACTCATAACTCATGAGTCTAAATATAAATGAATACTGTTATAACAAAACAAGCATGATTACAACAAACAGCAAAAGACAACCCAAGTAGACCAAGTAGACAACCCAAGTGGCCTTTCCTGGTGAGTAATTTGCATTTTGCACATCTTTAATCAGTGCTTTGTGTGCCTAACACAGTGAGCACATTTAAATACAGGTCATTTGCATCTGCACTGTCACTGTGAGCCAAAGATGGACTGTTGAAGAGGCTGTAAATTCAACAGTCGAGGCGTGTGGTGTGTATAGAGCTACTCACATACCTCTGGCTATTGCCTTTGTGAGTTCAGGCTGTGTTAATTTTCCATTCTTGAGAAAAACAATCAATCTAGAACACCCAGTTAAATCAAAGGAACTTCAGAATGCTGTTTATTTTAGCAAGTCTCCACAAGTAAAATAAAAGTACATTCCCCAGGCAGCTGTAATCAACTTTACTGAATCATATGTAAATACTATACAAAATCTAAAAGAAAATCATTTAAAAATTGGGCTCAAAGCAGTTACTTTATTTTATTTTTATTTTGTATTTTTCAACTACAGGAGGTCACAAATTCAAGTCTTGCTGAACTGGCCATTGAAACTGCATCGGTTTTTCAGTAGATTAGATTTGTATTGCGCTTTACAGAGTCACAGAGTTAAGCCCATGGATGGTATGTTTATACACTACAATTTATCTGGTTTCGTTTAATTTCTTACATGTAACACATTTTCAAAACAGATTATTTATTTGGTAATTTTATAGTAGGCTGTGTGATTATTTAAAACTACTTGGAATCCCCTCGATCTCAGATACGCTTCTCCATACATCAGTTTTCTTTAATGTACACGGTCAGAGCTGTCACAAAATAAATAAATAAAATGGATCATATTTTCCTCCATCTTTCCATCACTGCAGCAGCTGAGAGATGGATCACGTGAGCTCTACTGTCATCTCTTATATTGGTTATCTCTTCCCAAAATTACTATTTATGTGCATAAAGTTAAATTTTTCCAAACTTCACAACTCCAGCTGATATAAAAGACTTAAAGTGTCCATAATCAATGATTATTACATTATATTCATAATAGTAGAATGCAATAGTAATACTTAATGATTCTGTAAAAATTGTGTAGAATCAAACATATTTCTTTCATTCATTATTCATGTTTTTTCCCCCAATTTTCAAAATCCTGAAACTTCCTCTGCCAGGTTAACATTGTGAATCCCAGATTTTCAATGTGATGTTTAGACTGTCAGACTCCAAAGTCTCTTACAACGTTCTTGTGTTTCTATCAGCCGTATTTATTGAAAACAATACACAATACAATATTCTGACATTGAATTCTATGGTTTTGCAATTAGGGGCCAGTTGCATAAACCATGTTAAGACTGCCACCGTGACTGTGTCTTAAGAGCTAGTTTGACCAACTAGCAGTTGCCAAGGGGTAATCAGTCTTACTTTTCCAATACAAATAAGACCAATCTACATTTTCAGAACTGAATTAAAAAAGTTATGACCAGCCTTGAAGAAAAAAAAAAACAGATGACAAATATTTTAAGACTAGTCTAAACAGTTTATGGAACTGGCCCCATGACATAAAAAAAATCATCCATTGCAAGTCTTAGCCTCAAGTGTCATTATTTACCAAAATCTAGGCCAAAAAGCCCATGTGTGAAAAATAAATAGATCCTTATTACGTCCATAAGAATTGAGAATGCCCTTGATTAACTGATGATCAGCAAGCATGGTCAGGAGCATTCAGGTTTGTGTTAACACAATGCCAAGGAGGAAAGTCAGCAATAATCTTAGAGAAGCAATTGTTGCTGACCGTCAATATGGCGAGAGTTATAAAGCCATTTCTAAACAATTTGAAGTCTACAGTAAGGAAGATTAGAGAGCAACATCTCAGACTGTACTGGCCTTAGTTATCATGTTAGATGAAATAGTTCATGACAGTACAATTAGAAAAAGATTGAACATGTATGGCTTGTTTGGAAGGATGGAAATCTTCTCTCTAAAAAGAACATGGCAGCATAAAAAATTATGCTTGCAAAGTTACATATGAACAAACCAGAAAACTATAAACAAACAAAAAGGACAGTGTCCCATCCTTTGGACATAAGAGATCAATTGTTCTCAACTCTGGCCCTCGTGGTCCACCTTCCTGCAGAATTAAGCTCCAACCCTAATCAAACACACCTGAAGCTAATCAAGGTCTTCAAGATTACTAGAAAGTTACTGAAGGAAATTGGACCTCGAGGGCTGTGTCCAAATTCAGGGTCTGCATCCTCCTTAGGATCCTTCCTACCCGGTTGAAGGAGGAGGGATCCTCCGACGTCCGCAAAACCCGGAAGTCGGTGTTTGTGAATTTGGACAGCCTACCCTTCTTTCAGTTCCCTCCCTTACCCGTTGCTCATATCCTGTCGCCTAGCAACCGTGACAGCGCCAAGCAAGAAGCGGGAAAATGGACAAACAAAGAGTTATTCTCCTCATTTTAATTCTTTTGGAAGAAATAAAGCAATTAAATAAATTAAATACTTTCTTTGCTCGTTGTCGGAGAGTTTTTTTATATCAGACTACAAGACAGTCACATCCAGGTAAGCCATTATAGCCTATTTTTATTTGTTTTTAGGTATTCTACTAATTTCTCCTACAAATTCATTGAGCCGAAGCATAAACTTTAGCTTGTTTTGTCAGAGAAACTCCTCTCCCACTCCGCTACCGCTCGCTTCGTCCGCCATTACGCTCTGCCGAAAAAAATTATGGGATAGGTAGGACGGGAAAGGATCCACCACACCCATCCTTCCAATTTGGGGAAAAGGAGGACGTATTTGTGGGCCGCATTTGAAGGATCCTACGAATTTGGACAGCCTTCGTCGCGGCGCTGTGACGTAACATCCTTCAAATGAGTACTCCGAAGGATGCAGACCCTGAATTTGGACACAGCCGAGGGCCAGAGTTGAGAACCCAGGTGTAGATGTTTGGCCATAATGCACAGCACCACATTTGGCAAAAAACCAAACACAGCATATCAGCCAAATGCCTCATGCCAACTGTCAAGCACGGTGGTGGAGGGGTCATGATTTGGCCTTGTTTTGCAACCATAGGATCCGAGGTGTCCATGAGTTTACCAAAGTATTCTAGAGTCAAATGTGAGGCCATCTGTGCTATAGCTAAAGCTGTATGCAACAACACAATGCTCCGAAGCACACCAGCAAATCTACAATAGAATGGACAAAAAAATAAATAACCAAGGTGTTGCAACGGCCCAGTCAAAGTCCAGACCTCATCCTAAAATGCTGTGGCAGGACCTTAAGAGAGCTATGCATAAACAAATGCCTGCAAACCTCAATGAACTGAAGCAATATTGTGAATGATGTGAGAAAATAAAGTCATACAGAAAATTATTACTTCAAGTTATTGCTGCTAAAGGTGGTTCTACAAGCTATTGAATCATGGTACACTGAAAAAAAAATTATTCATTGAATTTACTAAACAAAAATTAAGATAAGTTGTTGCAATCAATTTATTTTAGCTACATTAAAATAAACAAATTTAGCTGACTAACTTCCAACAAAATTTGTTTATTTAAATGTAGCAAAAATAAATTGAAGTGCAACCACTTACTTAATATTTTTTTTTGTAAATTCAATGAATCAATTTTTTCAGTGTATACCACACATGGCTCCTCCATTTTGGCTTTATTTTTGTTAAATAAATAATGACATGGTGTAATATGTACTGTTGTATTACCTAATCTCAAAACCTGCTTAAGGACCAGATTATTTTTTTATTGTCTTGACATGCAAAACCATAGAATTTAAAGAGGGTGCACATTTGTTTTCTTAATTTGTGCTTCAAACTTCATTTGTTTACTATTTGAATAATTCAGCCATTTAGGGTGATGTCTTATTTTTTGCAGTAAATGTCCAGTTAATATGGATATTGTGGCTGCTGTTTAAACATATTACATCTCAAAGTGTCTCAAAACTCTTTTTGTCACTGTTTAATTTCTGACCCGAGGGTGTTTTTATGACTTCATTACAGAAGTGTGCACAATATTTTGACTTGACACATTACTCAGCAGATTATGTTTGTTGCTTTCAACCTGACTTAACCACAGACACAAAACAAACACATGCAAAGAGGATTATATTGTAAAGATCTGTATCTGAATGTCTGTGTATGGGTTTATATATATACAGTCATGGCCAAAAATATCAGCACCCTTGATAAATATGATCAAAGGCGGCTGTGAAAATTAATCTGCTTTGTTAATCCTTTTGATCTTTTATTTAAAACAATTCACAAAAATCTAACCTTTCATTGGATAATAAGTATTTAAAATGCGGGGAAATATCATTATGAAATAAATGTTTTTCTCTAATACACATTGGCCAAAATTAACGGCACCCTTTTATTCAATACTTTTTGAAACTTCCATTTGCCAGTTTAACAGCTCTAAATTTTCTCCTATAATGCCTGATGAGGTTAGAGAACACCTGACAAGAGATCAGAGACCATTCCTTCATCCAGAATCACTCCAGATCCTTTAGATTCACAGCTCCATGACGGTGCTTCTTCTCTTCAGTTCACCTCACTCATTTTCTACAGGGTTCAGGTCAGAGGACTGGAATGGACATAGCAGAAGCTTGGTTTTGTGCTCAGTGTTGTTTTTGAGGTTTGTGTTTTGATTATTGTATGGTTGGAAGATCCAAACATGGCCCATTATAAGATTTCTAACAGAGTCAGTCATTTTTTTTTATCTGTTGGTATTTGATAGAATCCATGATGCCATGTGTCTAAACAAGATGTCCAGGACCTCCAGCAGAAATATAGGCCCACAACATCAAAAATACAGCAGTACTGGCATATTATTCAGGGCAGCCAAATATTTCAAGACAGATACATAGATGAAGACAGACAGACAGTTCAGGGCAGGCAGGTGATAACGGGAGAAGGGCAGGTAACACACAGTCCATAGAGCGCTGCTCACCCTCAGCCATGGTACAGTGACCAGGTTAGCTTTCCAGTATAAGTAGCCACAGTGACTGAGGTTGATCTCTGTTAAATTTGCTTTATGGAACCAAATCATTTGACAGTGAGTCAGACTAACTGAAATAAGCCTGGCCTATTTGGTAAACTTGTTTGGTAAACTTGGCTACTTATGCTGGAAAGCTAACCTGGTCCAGAGCAGGCAAACTGTCAGGCTAAGCTGAGCTCCTCTAACACTGACCAATAGGAATGCAATGATATTACCACTGACTCGCTCACATACTATCATAGTTATGCAGCCTTTCTCTCGGTTTTATAACAGCTGTATCTTTTATAGTTAGAACAGATAGCATTAGAACATTACAATCTAACATTGCTCTTTAAAGCATTAACAATCACTAACCTAAAAGTTTAAATCACTGAGGATTACATTTTAACTGCTATAAGAAACACACATGAACTCATCTGAGCTTAGTAATTAGGACTGTATTAGCTTACATTTTATTTACCCATTACAAAAGTCCCTTTACAGTTACTGCTATCATAAAATGCATATTTGACTCAGAATTATTGCGCTCCGTCTGTTTAGCGCATGCACGCAGCAGCACTCGTCCACTCGCGTGCCTTGCCCACTCCTAACATCAAAATGGATATATTTGCATGACCTTCAAACATTTACAAATGCTTTTCCTCTGGTCTCCGTAGTTTTGTTGTGATTTGTCATATTCACGTGCAGTGGTGATGAGAGAACGCACTTGAGAAACAGTTTCGAGAGGAGAAATCAATCTACATATAAAATATTGGTCACAGATTATTGATCACTTTCTAAACAATAAAAGTGGAGCGCATCCACTAGTAATTATATATGAATAAATCGTTTTTTACAGATGCAAATATGTTAGAAACGATGCATTGCGATACAAATGCCAACTTGTATCCGATGCACACTTTTTAAACCGATGCATCGCATCATTAACTTTTTTTGCCGATGCACCGAGATAATCTGAGAATCTTCCCATCCCTACTAGCTACTTCATATATCTCTTCAATGTATTGTATCGTTGGCTATGCATCGAAATGCGTATCGCATCGGCCTCAGTTATGGAGATGCACATCCCTAATGTCCATGCTACATTTCTGGACCTTGACCGTGGTAGGACCCTGGCTGTCTATGGAGGGTCAGAGAGCTCTCAGATTTGATCAAAAACATCTTAATTTGTGTTCTGAAGATGAACGAAGGTCTTATGGGTTTGGAACGACATGAGGGTGAGTAATTAATGACAGAATTTTCATTT
This sequence comes from Barbus barbus, assembly GCF_936440315.1. Classification (NCBI taxonomy): domain Eukaryota; kingdom Metazoa; phylum Chordata; class Actinopteri; order Cypriniformes; family Cyprinidae; genus Barbus; species Barbus barbus. The sequence goes on along the minus strand of NC_136733.1, from coordinate 17,586,548 downwards.
TTGGGTGAACTATAGCTTTAATAGCAAGAATTGGACCTTAAAATAAAGTGTGACCAAAATATGTATGGATAATCAAATAAGTTCAATGTCCAATAAGTGTTTATCTTGAAATATAATGAACAATATAAAAGATATTCTTACATTTACTTAATAAAAATCAGTAAAGATTTCACAGCAAAAAGATAGGAATAACTACAACCTGAAGGTGAACGTTTTTCCAATTATACTAAAAGGCCTGTTACTTGCTAAAAAAGTATACTACTTTTTACTACTATAAATACTGCATATCAGACAGATAATACCGTAAGAAGGCATGTAACAGACTGTATACAATAGATTTCTCAGTAAAGTTTTAACATTGATTATTTAAAATTTGCTTATCACACAGTAAGCTTTATATGGTTAAGATCGAGTGTGGTGAGAAAGAGGCAAAGATGCCTGTTTGGAAAAACAGGATAATGTGTCCAAATGCCTCGCTGCCCGCTTTTTAAAATGACCTGTAAATGTTTAATGATTCTCCAGGTTCCTACACACCCATAAAAGAAAATGCCACAGTCAGGAGTTCACTTCACTCAACATACTGTAGACACAAGGAGGAAACTGTGATGTAAATATAAAGACAGTAGCCAACATTACCAAGCTGTTGTTTTCATAGAGATGGTACACACAACTTATAAGGTTCTTTTAGGTGAACTGTTCCTTTAAATCTGTGGTTCTTAAAGGGGTCATATGATGCTATTTTAAAGATCATTATTTTGTGTATTTGGTGTAACAGAATATGTTGACATGCTTTAATGTTCAAAAAGCACATTATTTTTCAAATACTGTACATTATTGTAGTTCCTCTATGCCCCGCCTCTCTCAAACGCATCGTTTTCTACAAAGCCCCTCCTTCCGACAAGCGCAGTCTGCTCTCATTGGTCAACCGACTGATGAGCATTATGATTGGCCGAACATCACAAGCACGTGTTGGAAATATAACGCCCCTTACCATAATCACAAGCTTCAGCTTTCAAGTTAGTTTTACCATCAGTTCAAGCCCGAAAAGAGAACAGAGGCGAGTGACAGTGTAACAATTTATAAGCTCAAAAGGGAATTGTATATAAATAATTACATTTAATTATGATTAATTACAATTATTTATATCGGCTGACAGTAATAACTGTAGCAAAATTAAATTGCCATCAACTAATCTATCCGTCCAGCTAACATTCAGTGCAAGTTCGTATCAACTCTAAGAAAGGATATTTTCTTGGCCACAGGAAATACTTTCCTATTAATGCATTAGAGCATGTAGCGAGGGTCAAAATCATAAATTTGCAAGGCAGAATCAGAAACTCATGTAATTTGTGCACACAACTTTTATTAACTAAACACTAACGCAAACTAGTCTAACAAACAAACATACATACGTACAATCATTCATACATGGGGAAAGGGCAAATGAGAGTTGATGGATGAAACCATCAGGAAAACCAGAGAATGCAGTTATGAAAAAAGTCCTGAGACCACCTGAGTAAAACCATCCTGAGTTAACCACCTGAGTAAAACCATCAGCGCCGTTTATAACGGGGTCTATAACTTGTACTAATAACCTCTGTTTTGTTTAGTTAAATGTACAATACTAGCAATGCATTTGGTCGTGACGAGTGTCCGGAATGCAGTCTCAGATGAAAGTCTTAATGGATTCAAGGTTTTGGTTTCTCGATCACGTTCTTCCGGGTTGAAGAGTGATGAATTCCAAAGATGTTCTGAGGTAGAAATGTTCTTTCCAGGTAGAAAGTGGAAAAGAGCGAAGAAAGAGATCTGCTGAGGTCCGAGGATCCTTTGTTGAATGGAAAGTCAAGGCCGCAAGGCCTGGCACAAAAACTTAGAGTGTTCAGAAGAGTTTTAGCTCACATCCTCATCATCTCAGAATCTATAAGAGATTATTTGTTAAATATAACAAATAGTTGTGTGTCTGATTGGTCCAAATGTTACAACAGACATAGAGATGATGCTCGTATGTATTTGTAGTACACAAGCCGCAGTTAAGACGATTTCTGACGGGCTGTACACTCCGCTGTGATGTGACCCTGTTCCCCTCACACACACACACACACGACGCGTTACACGCAAAACTCTGCATTTGAATAGCAAATACTTAAACTAATAACAAAACATACTTAGTCGCTGATTCAGAAGCGCCAGATTTTCATAGCAAAGTCATAATTGACCCCTTTTTTTTTTTTTTTTAGAAATAGCCTTTGTGCACAGCCAGCCTTGTACTCTCCTAGGTTCACAAAACTGTCGTCCATAAAATGCATTGCCCAAATTCGAACATTTGGGTTGTGCTGTTCTGATGTAAACAAATCTTAATCAATGATTTCTAATTGCATCTACTTTCGGAAGGCCAAATAAAGTGCTTTTGCTTTCGCCTAGAAACACACAGCGTCTCCCTGACATGGCTGCATTAACACTGCTGCGGTTACTGAAACCACGCCTTCTTTCTATGCGTGAACATTTGGGCGGGATTAAGCAAATATTTCCACATGGGTACACGGAGCAGTGTTGATCTAACACTAGGAAATTTACTGTGTATATATTATGTGGAAGCCTCTGGTGGATTTGCTGAGAATTTGAGAACTCCAGTTGAGATCTGTGTTATTAACTTCCTAACCACTGTGTGTGTGCGTGTGTGATGCAATTCGGTCGAAAACATGATAATTGTTACCTCATACTGGTTGTGATGTTAAAGTGAAGGTCTTTGCCCTGTTGTCATCCCCAAATCTCCTCACAACAACACTAACAAATGACTGGAAAATCCCACCTCCAGCTGATTTGCTCTTTCTTAGAGGATAATTGAATAGTTTATGAATGTCACAACCTCTGGCGGTTCATGAAAGAAATTGGTCTACCCTTGTCCTTTTGGGTTTTTAATTATATAATGCATAATATATAATGTGTGAAGTGTGATCTTGTTTCTTTAGTACAATCAACTGCATATATAAACTGTACATTATTTATGAGGAAGTTTTTTTCAAATATGGGGACTTTTGGACCTGTTGACTTTTAGAAAATAAAACTTGACTCTGTTCACTCTCTCTCACTAGTTTAATGAGTTTAACAATGTACAAAGGTGTGTGTATATTATACATGCATCCCAGGAGAACTCTGTTATTGATGTTATTTTTGTCATTTTGAACATTTTTACCAGTGCCATTTCTACCACATCTCAAATTATGTACTGTATTGTGTTTAATATCATTTTTTTTATAGAAATGACATTTCAGACATTCCAGAGTCCACGCTGAGGCTAATTTCATTATTTTGATTCACACAATTATATTAATATTTTCACTGTTTGTATAATGTTTACAATTTAACAGCTTGATTACAAATGATGCACAGTTAAATATTATGTTCAAGTAATATTTACATTAATTCCTTTTCATTTTCTTTACACGTCACATTTCATCTCATGCATGCTTTTCTTGATGAAACTTTATTAAAGGAATATTTCACACAAAAATGAAAATTTGCTTAAAATTTACTCCCCATCAGGCCATCCAAGATGTAGATGAGTTTGTTTCTTCATTGGAACAAATTTGGAAAAATTTAGCATTACATCACTTGCTCACTTCGAGTCTCAGGTCCGGCAGGGATTGTAGGTGGGGGGAGTGAATGTCCAGCGCTCTCTCCACCCTCAATACCACGACTGAGGTGAGACCCTTGAGCAAGGCACCGAACCCCCAACTGCTCCCCGGGCGCCGCAGCATTGGCTGCCCACTGCTCCAGGTGTATGTTCACTACTGTGTGTACACTTGGATGGGTTAAATGCAGAGCACAAATTCCAAGTATGGGTCACCATACTTGGCCACACACCCCTTCCCTTTCCCCCTTCCCTTTCACCAATAGATCCTCTGTTAGTGAATGGGTGCCGTCAGAATGAGAGTCCAGACAGCTGATTAAAAACATCATCATAATCCACAAGTAATTTGCATGACTCCAGTGCATCAATTTACATCTGGTCAAGTGAAAAGCTGCATGTTTGCAAGAAACAAATCCATCCATTAGAACGCTTTAAACTGTTACTTCTGGCCAAAATAATGCATAATAATGCTTTCTTCAGTGTAAAAGTCCATCTCTTTTGTCTTACATCAAAATCAACCAACATATTTGTCTAGAACTATTTTGGACAGTTTTTGCTTGTAAACAGTGCTTGATCTGTGCATATTTTTCTCCTGATTCAGATGAGAAGGCTTTTTCACTGGAGAAGACAATATTATGGATAGACGACTCTTATTTTAGCCAGAAGAAAAGATTTAAAGTTAAAGGGATAGTTCACCCAAAACTGAAAATTAGTCCAAGACTCACCCTCAGGGCATCTTAGGCATGTCTTACATTCCTCTTTCAGACGAACACATTTGGAGTTATATTCGACATTGTCCTGTCTTTTCCAATCTGTATGATTGCAGTGAATGGTGCCCCTGTTTCTGAATCTGAACAAAAAGTATCCATCCATCATTAAACTACTCCGCATGGCTCCGGGGTGTTAATAAAGGCCTTCTGAAGCAAAAGGATGCGTTGGTTTAAGAAAAATGTTGATTCTTAAAACTTTATAAACTGTAATGTGCAGCTTCCGGTCTCTCAAGCAGGTGCGTTCACAACAAGGCGGTCGAGCGTACGACGTAGGTGTAACGAAAGGCGCAACGTAAGATCTGGGGAGAGAGTGACGAACGCGGATGCACAGAGGAGAAAGCAAAACAAAACACCTGTCACAAACTTATTTAAACATTCCAGGTTTTGACATGAATGCACTATTTTAATCAAAACAGATACAATTTACTTGTTCACATGGTTTCCCTGTGCTGTACACAAAACTTGTTTCTTGTGAGATTACACGCTTCTCCCCGGAGCTTACTCTTGCGAGACTACAGTCTTCTTTTTCCGGATCTTACGTTGCGCCTTTCGTTACACCTACGTCATACGCTCGACCGCCTTGTTGTGAATGTGCCTGCTTGAGAGACCGGAAGCTGCACATTACAGTTTGTAAATGTTTTAAGAATCTACATTTTTCTTAAACGAACACATTGTTTTGCTTCAGAAGGCCTTTATTAACACCCCAGAGCCGTGTGGAGTAGTTTTATGATGGATGGATACTTTTTTTCAGATTCAGAAACAGGGGCACCATTCACTGCAATTATACAGATTTGAACAAACAGGACATTGTGGAATATAACTCCGAATGTGTTCGTCTGAAAGAGGAATGCCTAGGATGCCCTGAGGGTTAGTAAATCTTGGACTAATTTTCATTTTTGGGTGAGCTATTCCTTCAAAAACATCTGTATGATGGATTTGTTTATAACAAACAAGCAGGTTTTTTTGCCTTACTGGAGATGTGTGTTTTACTGGATTATTGTGATGTTTGGAATCTGACAGCACCCATTAACTGCATATATTGGGTTCATTAGTGAGCAAGTGATGTAATGCTACATTTGTCCAAATCTGTTCCAAAGAAGAGATAAACTCCTCTACATCTTGGATAGCTTGATGGTTAGTACATTTTCCACAAAACTATCCTTTTAAGGCCAAAATGGTTTGAATTGAATTGACATCACTACTGTCAGAAAAACTGTTATAAATAATTTTCACACAATACATATTAAAATGGTTTGTTTTTATTTCATTCATTTTTCAGATCATCATAATTAATATTATTATTTATAATATTTTTAGATGGATTTTTTTATAGTTTAAGAGTCTAAGTCAAGGGTAAAATAATTAAATGAAAAAGTTTACATAGTTAAAGAAACCTACGGAAGCGTATTGCATTCACTTGAGGAAAAAAAATCTACTCTGTTTTTCTGAATTAACGAGTTAATTATCTCAGAATTCTGAGATAATTAAGTCATTAATTCAGAAAAACAGAGCAAAAACTTTTTTTTCATTAAAAATTATCTCGTAATTCTGAGATGATTAACTCGTTAATTCAGAAAAACAGAGCAAAAACTTTTTTTTTCATTAAAAATTCTTGTAATTCTGAAATAATTAACTCGTTAATTCAGAAAAACAGAGCAAAAAGGTTTTTTTTCATGAAAAATTCTCGTAATTCTGAGATAATTAACTCGTTAATTCAGAAAAACAGAGCAAAAATGTTTTTTTTTTTCATGAAACATTCTCGTAATTCTGAGATAATTAACTCAGAAAAACAGAGCAAAATGTTTTTTTTTCATGAAAAATTATCTCGTAATTCTGAGATAATTAACTCGTTAATTCAGAAAAACAGAGCAAAAACTTTTTTTTTCATGAAAAATTATCTCATAATTCTGAGATAATTAACTCGTTAATTCAGAAAAACAGAGCAAAAACGTTTTTTTCATGAAAAATTCTCGTAATTCTGAGATAATTAACTCGTTAATTCAGAAAAACAGAGCAAAAACGTTTTTTTCATGAAAAATTATCTCGTAATTCTGAGATAATTAACTCGTTAATTCAGAAAAACAGAGCAAAAACGTTTTTTTCATGAAAAATTATCTCGTAATTCTGAGATAATTAACTCGTTAATTCAGAAAAACAGAGTAGATTTGTTTTCCTCAAGTGAATGCAATACGCTTCCATAGAAACCTGCATAAAAATGTGTGAAAAAGTGTTTTCTGCATGTAAATTTTTATGTCTGCTCTCTCTGTAGGACATTGATGAATTGATGCACACAGACCGACCGGACTGGCAAAGCGTCATGCAATATGTATCTCAGATCTATAAGTACTTTGAGACTTAATTTTTGACTGAAAGAAAGGAAGAGGAAGATGAAGATGAGGGCACAGAAGCACTTTTATTTGCCTGGTCCAGGTCTCCCTTCACAGTGTTTCTAAATACACAAACACACACAGTTCTATAGTATTCACACCTATCAGGTTTTCTCTCTGAATAAAACCAGCATATCGCATTCAGTACAATAGTCGTACACACATACGCAAACACACAATCCTTCTAGCCTCAAACAACTTCTCTTTTCCTCACAAGTTGTGTATCATATAGACCTAACTCAGTTTTTGAAGATTGAAGTTGCTCGCAGAGTGAAGGTTTGCAATCTTGCACTGAAACTGGTATAGTTTTTTAGTATGCTAAATTTTTGCTAAGAGTTGAAGTGCAGCTGCTAATCTTTATAGAGAGCATTGTTACCCAAATCTATATATTGGCATACTTATATATTGATATACTTATAAAGTATTTTTTAAATTTTAGTTTTCCCACAAATAATTTTAAAGACTTGTAATATGTCTTGGTGAGACATCAAACCTTAGTGAACTATGAAAATAAGTTTCATATGTTTTGTTGAAAAGTTGTAGTTTGTCACTCAGAGACAATAACCACCAAAACCTTTACAATGTTCCTATTGCTTAACCAACTTTTGTGCATTTACGTATTCCTTATTAACAAACACTAAGATTATTTCTATATTACTCTAGTTAATTATTTCCTGAAAAAATGCCAGGAAGTTTATGTCTGATTGAATGAGACTGTTTCAAAGAACCATTATTGATTCTTTAATGTTTTTTTTGTGCCTGTTTAAATTACATGGAATGTATTTAAAAAAAAGATTTGAAACAATGTTTAAAAAAGTACCAGTATTGGAAGAAAAAAAAAATACTCTCACATGTGTTTAGGTCAACAGTGTAATTTGTGCCAAATTCTTTGTTAATTCAAACGCATGGGCAACTGACAATAAATTCTCTCTCAACAGAAGTAAAACATGCATACAGAAAAAACAGTCAGCATCTGTGTTTTCAAATGTTTTCTTATTGGAAATGCTATTTATTGACTTATTTGCTCTTAAATATTTAGATCGCAAAGGAATGTGCAGTTTTGCTTCATGATAGAAGACTGTTAATTGATGATAATGGTAATAAAGTTTTTTTGTCATCATATTGTTTTCTTGTTTGAATTTAAAAGCTATGCCACCTTTATTAGCACAGAATAGAGAATCTCAGAGACAAATGTCCTACAATATATTCATTCACAAAATGCTAATATTATCTCTTCTGCCATGTGATTTACACAGAAGTGAAATTGGGCACTTTAACAATTTATACTGGCTCTGGTTTTTATCGTTCTGAACGCTACAAACCTTTAAAATGACGTGCTGAAACGTGTGTGTGGCTACAGACAGAGAGATACACAGAGTCCACATTGTAAATCTTTGGCAATTTCACAATATTGTTACTTCACTCACCAAGATCTTCTCAGAAATACTACATACTCAATTTTCAGAAAATCAGACTCTTTTGTACAAAATCTATAGGCTAAACAAACAGATAAGTTAAATCAATGTCAAATGTCAATAAGAGGACAATAATAGTATCTATCTTAAAAGGCAGATAAACAGATTTTACTGGGACTAGTAAACATGGCAAATCTTTCCAACTTTTTCCAGTAAGAGTTTGCACTTAACCAATCAGCAAAATTACACTAAACCAGGGGTAGGCAACGTCGGTCCTGGAGGGCCGCTGTCCTGTAGAGTTTAGCTCCAACCCTAATCAAACACACCTGAACAAGCTAATCAAGGTCTTCAGAGTTACTAGGCTAGGGCTACAGGCAGGTGAGGTTTTTTTCAGGGTTGGAGCTAAACTCTGCAGGACAGCAGCACTCCAGGACCGACGTTGCCTACCCCTGCACTAAACCAATCAGCAACACTAAACCAATTTAGCGACATTTTTTCATGTAATTCATCATTTTCTTACTACGTTATTAAGCTTTAATTATAGTCATCATGAAACGATATTAAACCCACTGGTAATATTCGTCATTCAAATTCAACGCGCAAGAACTATGATGTCACAAATTCTGAATTCTGATTGGTGTTATATATGCATAATTATAATAGTATTTTCTTTGTATATTTGATAAAAACGAGTTCAGAACGCAAGAGCACAGAAGCTTCCTATCTGTTGCATTCTATCATGCTATATCTCTCCCTCTCCGTTTGTTTATCTATAGCCTATTTGTGTTTCAACTTCTCTTACTATGATTTTCCTTTAACGCTATCTTTTATCTGCTTTCCAAGTATTAAGCTATAATTTCTTTAAGTAAAGACAAATCTAGTTTGATTAGATGTATTCTTCTTTATAATAGCGGTCACAATCCTAAATGTGTGTTTTATTTGAAATTGCTCATTAAAATCGTTTGAGCTTGTGTGTGGCAGCTCATCTCTGGGCGTGGCGTCGATCTGTGATGTTTTCCGCGAGCTGCTTGAAAAGCCATGTGTTGCGCTCGCGGTGCGTCAGATTACTTCCCTGCCGCTTCTGCATCATGTACCACAAGACGCGAAGACAAGCCACTTTCAAGTGCAACGTCAAACAATAATAACAAGTCTGAAATGAGGGTAAGTAACTCCGCCTCATCAAAATATAAATGCTTCTGTAATAAGTTTCTGCTCGTCAGTGGGAACTTCTGGAAGCGAGGAAAGAAAGAGCGCGTCTTTATCTGCCTCTAATGGTCTTGAATGATTCTCTGCAGAGAATGAATACAAATAACGTTGTTTGTTTAAATCAACAGATGGCCGTGTTGGCAAATCACAAACTTTGGAGATCCGTGGATTATTGCAAATCGGTTCTTTTACCACGGGACAAGCAGCACAGAGTGACGGACAGACTCATGACATCCTAACTACGGTCTGAAGGTGTTTCTCGGTCAAGTGTGCGGCAATGGATTCGCTGTACATCGCTATTGAGCTGGTGATCGCCGTCCTGTCAATCGCCGGTAATGTGCTGGTGTGCTGGGCTGTGGCCATCAACTCCACTCTCAAGAACGCAACCAATTACTTTCTGGTGTCTCTAGCCGTGGCAGATATTCTGGTTGGATGTCTTGCCATTCCTTTTGCCATTACAATAAGCATTGGTCTGCACTCAGACTTTTACGGATGCCTTTTCCTGGCATGTTTTGTTCTGGTACTGACTCAAAGTTCAATATTTAGTCTTCTGGCGGTTGCCATCGACAGATATCTGGCTGTAAAAATCCCCCTGAGGTGAGTTTTTTCCGATTATTAGCATTTCATGTTCATCAAAACGCAGTGATTATATATATATAGTTATATAGTTTCACAGCTGTCCTGACACGAGCCCTGACATTTACACGCTCGTGCACCATGAACCTGTTCTTCGCTGTCTTCTGCATTTTCAGCCCTGAGTGAATTATCAAATAGTAGGCTGCTCTTTCCCAGTAATATTATATAATCGATTCATCATCTCATCTTTATAAAACGACCAGCATCTTTCCTGAAAGGCGCTGTATTGATTGTATATGCGATCAATATGATGCTCGTGCCTCTTTTGCAATTAGTTCAAAGTTCATCTAGTTTATCGAAGTTAAAACACGGAAAGGCTTATTCAGGACAGTGCGAATGTGTCACACGCAGTCTCAAACTAAACTCGAAATGGATATCGGCCTAATTTTTTTAATCTGTGTTAATAGGTACATTTAAGGAGGGCAATTTAAAAAAAAGATTGCTCGATGCCACTTGTCCCGTCATATTTCTTCAAAATGAATGGAAAGACTGACGAAAGGAATTACATATTGACTGACTGATATACAAACAAGTGTGCACGTGTAATTTCATGCATTCTCTTTCTGCCATGTAATTACTGAAGCACACTTATGACTGAGTATTTAGGGCTCAGGTTTCACTTCCACAGCAACACTGTGTTTAGTCCTGTGGGAATGCAGTTTCTCTCAATTCAGTGTTTTTAAGGATAATGTTGAATAAGGAAATGCGTAGGTAACGTCAATGATAAAGCTGTTCAGTGCACTCCAAATCATTTCAGATCTTGGGTGGTCATGTTACTCGCACTGTTTCATGGCCAAGATGAACGTATGTTTCTCGTTACACTGTAGTTACTGGAAATACAGGGTTTTGGCACGATTGCTGTCAGCAGATGATCCAAGAGGAACCAAGTTTTCTCACTTTGCTGCCAGACAGTATTCCCTGTTCAGCATTCATTCACTAGACTGGTCGCCACATCTCTCTGTTACTCACACATTCTCCGCTCATGTCTGTCTCTTTCCGTATCTCTTCCCACATAGAAACACGAAAGCTCAGTGCTGGCAGCGTTTAGCTACATGTCCACTGACTGAAGGATCTAAATAGGGTACAAGTTTCCTAAAACAGTAGGCTGCTATTATATAAATGTAAGCGTTGGCTTGAATCAGAAGGTCTTTCCACTGTAAAAGAGCAAAAGAGGCCCAGAGCATCTTTATCCTCTGAGTCATTGGTTGTAGTGTGAAATAATAATAAAAGGTGGTTAATGGCAGGACTTTCCCTTTTAGTGATGTGATATGTATCATACAATGTGTTTTTAATATAATGTACAACCAAATGCTTCAATTTTATTTTTTTATTTCTCTTTAAAGGGATAGTTCAGTTACTCTCCCTCATGTCGTTCCAAACCGGCATGAGTTTCTCTCTTCTATGGCAAACAAAAGTAAATATTTTGGAAAGTGTCTTTTGTTCATGTGGAAGTCAATTTTCACCAAAACGGTTCAGTTACCGAAATTCTTCAAAATATCTTTTTTTTTTTTTTCTGCAAAAAAAAAAAAGTCATACTGGTTAGGAAAGGTTTGTAAATTTTTTTTTTTTATTTAACCTTTATTTTACCAGGAAATAATCCCATTGAGATTCAAAATCTTTTTCAAGGGAGTCCTGGCCAAGACAGCAGAATAATAATTCCATATTAAAAATATACAGTGTAAAACAAAAACAAACACAACATTTAACCAAAAAAAAAAAAGTTTGCAATTTAACATCATCTCAAAATAATTACCAGTACCGCTCAGTAACAGCACATGTGCATTTAGTACTCAGATAGTCCTTTATCATCATTTTAAACTGTGTCATTGTTGGTAAATAGTCCAATTTTAACTGATTCTGCAATTTATACCAAGAAAAAGGTGCAAAAACTTTAAAGGCACTTTCACCAAAGGCAGTTCTCGTTCGTGGAATGTCATACATGATTTGCCCATATGATCGAAGATTGCAATTCCTGGTAATGACTTTCAGAGTCAGAAGAGAACATGGGTAAGGAGGAAGTTTATACAGTATGGCTTTAAATAGGAAAATATACCAGTGCTCCAGCCTGCGATTTTGCAATGATAGCCAACCAACACTCTTATACAAGCTACAATGATGACTACGAAAACTAGAATTTGTTACAAATCTTAGTGCTGCATAATAAACTGAGTCCAGCATTTTCAATGAAGACTGATTTGCATGCATATATAAAATATCACCATAATCCAGCATTGACAGAAATGTTGCTTGTATAAGTGTTTTTCTCACACTAAAAGAGAAACAACCTTTGTTTTGTCTGAGTTTAGTACAAGTCTCAAATTATGAAGATTCTTCTGAATAATGTTAAAAGCAGATTGCAGATCTTCTAAGGCACTTGTTAAGGATGAAGCAGAACTATACAAAACGGTGTCATCCGCATAAAAATGCCACTTTGCTTTAGTTAACCAAAACTGACCCCTGAGGGACACCATTTTATACAAGTAATGAGTTTGAGGACACACCATCAACCTGGACACTTTGTGTTCGGCCACTCAAATAGTTGCCAAACCATTTGACAGCTTTTGGAGACATTCCAATATCCACCAATCGCTGAACCAGGATATAGTGTTCAACTGTGTCAAACGCCTTTGAAAGATTTAAGAACAATGCAGCACAATATTCTTTAGAATCAATAGCACTTATGAAATCATTTAACACTTTCATAGTGGCAGTAACAGTGCTGTTTTTTACAAATGTTTTTTGTTTCTAAATAATCTTTCAATGGGTCATTTATAAGCCCTTTTAAGAGCTTGGCTAAAATAGATAGCTTAGATATTGGCCTGTAATTATTTGGATTTGATTGGTCCCCACCCTTTAATAAAGGAGTGACGTATGCTGACTTCAATACACTAGGTATTAATCCAGTCTCAATAGTCAAATCGAAAATGTGTGTCAAAGGTTCTGCAATATGTTCAGCAGCAATATTTAAAAAGTATGGATCCAACCCATAAGGACCAGAGGATTTCTTGGTATTTAACCTTATAAGAGCATCATATACCTCCTGCGTTGCAACAGGAACAAGATCAAAATCAATAGGTACATTTTCCCTAGACAAAGAGTAATCCTCACTGTTATTGTATTGTATGTTCAAACAACAACCCAGAAGATATCAAATGCTAGTTTAGGGAATCTAGCATACTTTTCCTGTCTATAATAATTTTATCATTCAACATCAATATATTTGGCATGACAGTATCCCTAGAGTCAGAAGACAGTGATTTTATAACTTTCCAAAATTTAGAGGGATTCGCTGAGCTATCACATATTTCATTCACATAAAAATCTGATTTTGCTTTACGTATTTGAGAGACACGCTTGTTTCTCAGGTGCCTAAAATATTGCCAAGCTGAACTATTTTTGGATTTCTTTGCCGTTGACCAAGCAAGATCACGCTCATGAATTAGATCAGACAATTTCTCTGAAAACCACGGATTATCACGCCCTTTAATCTTATATTTCCTAAAAGGAGCATGCTTGTTTATAATGTCCAAAAATAGAGAATTAAAATATTGCAATGCTTTCTTGGGCTCCGGGATCAAATTTACCCTGGTCCAATCACAAAGATTAAGATCAATTAAAAAAGCTTGTTCACAGAACGTCTTCAAATTTCTCTTAATTATAATACGTGGTTTACATTTAGATGTCCTGGTATCTCTCACACAAGCAATAACGCAGTGATCACTCATGTCATTTGCAAAAACAGCAGTAGCTTCATATTTTTGCGGCACATTTGTTAAAAACAAATCAAGGAGCGTAGACTTTTCAGGATGTTTAGGATTTGGCCTAGTAGGCGAGTCTGTAATCTGGGTCAAATTCGCAGAGTCACAAAAACATTTAATTAAATCAGATGCAGGATTCTAAATGCTGATAGAATTTTCATCTTTGGATGAACTATCCATTTATTGTTGTAATTGAGCATTCAGTGACCCTTTTTGATTTGTCATAAGTGAGAGCAAAGTAGATTGCTGAACTAGTCATGTATTACAGGTCAACGTATTCATTTCTTTTAAATAGTGGGGAAAAAAATCCATTAATGATTTTTCTTTTCACACTGAATTTATGACAATGTCCTTAATGACTAATCAAATTATTATGGCATTCCAAAGGGTTGCTGTAATTAATGACTTACTTTCTTTTGTGTAACACAAAAGAAGATAATTTAGATAATTTTTTAACTGTTAAAGAATGTCTTTGCCATTATAATGAAAGTCAATGACCCCACTGGCTTTCATTGGATGGAAGAACACAACAGTGTAATTTTAGTTTTGTTTATATAGTGTTATAGTTTTGTTGATTTAAATTTAATTTGTGTACTATTGTTTTATTTCATTTACATTATTGTTCAGTTTTAGTAATTATTGATTTAATTTTTTTATTTTCAGTCATTAATTAAAATGAAAAATACAGAAAATACTTTTGATAATTAAAAGTGAGCTGAAATAAAATACAAATATTTGGTGAAACTTTTTCAGTAAACAAAAATTCTAAATGTTGCTTTGGCAAATTAAGTATATAAACATATTTCAGTTATTTTTTGTGGTGAACTACTGTTTTAATGCACCTGTTCATATGCGTTAAGAGCAAAGCAGTTGAGACCTTCTCCCTTCAGAGCCATTGTGTCAACTGTTTTTACTTAGACTGAAGCCTGTTGGCAGAGCTCTGTGGTCTAAAGCGGAAGCGAGGCAGCTGAAGAACGGAAGGGTTAGAGGAGGGATTTGTGTGTGGAATAGAATGAAGGGGTGAAAGAAAGAGAGAGAGGGAGATGGGGATGCCAGCGGGTTGTTGTCATGCCACAACTAATCCACTCTTCCCTCCATTCATGTGCCCTGAGTGTAGAAGAGAGCTGGTGTTGAGAGAGAAAAACGTGTTAAAGCTGAAAGAAGTGTCCAACAAAAGGAGATTGTGCTCTTGGAGCTAAATGCAATGACATCATGTGTCCTTGCATCTGGGGTAAAAAAAAATTGATTACATATTGTGCTACAAAAAAAGCTAAGGGTAATGTGTCTATTCCTAAGCCCATTCTTGAGAATATAAAATTAATAAAACTAGATATTTACATTTTCAATGTCGTGGTGTTGTTCCTATACAAGTCAAGTCAAATCAATATTATTTGTATAGCGCTTTTAACTATGCAAATTGTGTCAAAGCAGCTTTACATCGGCTTGATATAAAGCTGGGTGGCTTTATATCAGCTTTACAGAATTTGACGGGGAAATAGTTTGTCGAAATAGTGTCATTTTCCTCTGGCCAGACAAAATCAGCAGTTTAAATCTAGGCTAAAGCAGAATCAGATTGTGCAAAGGACTCATCTGGTTCCTGTGGTCTTGTCCCGATGGCCGTCTTGGAGACAGGGTCTTCACTGGGGATCAGTCTCTGGGGCTCATGTAGGTGTCCTGGCTGTAGAGGTTATCTCTAGGTGCTGATCCACCATCTGATCTGGATACAGTCTGGATCTGGGTGGCTACGGTGACCTCGGAATAAGAAAGAAACAGACTAATATCAGCATAGATGCCATTCTTCTAACGGTGTAACAATTACACCAGGTGTTTTGGGAAGTGTTCCCGGTTCCGGTTGACCTAATTAATGCAGCCTAACAATCCTTTAACGGATTTGAATTATAGAAATGCGATAGTGTATTATGTGTAAGACAGGTTAAAGAGATGGGTCTTTAATCTAGATTTAAACTGGCAGAGTGAGTCTGCTTCCCGAACAGTGTTAGGTAGATTGTTCCAGAGTTTGGGAGCTAAATAGGAAAACAATCTCCCGCCCGATTGTGATATTCTAGGTATTATTAAATGGCCAGAGTTTTGAGATCGCAGCGGACGTGAAGGACTATAATGCGATTAGAGCTCACTCAAATGTTGAAGTGCCAAACCATTCAGGGCTTTATAGGTAATTAGCAAGATCTTAAAATGTATACAATGTTTAATAGGGAGCCAGTGCAGTGTTGACAGAACCGGGCTAATGTGGTCATACTTCCTGGTTCTAGTAAGAACTCTAGCTGCTGCATTTTGAACCAGCTGGAGTTTGTTTATTAAACGTGCAGAGCAACCACCCAATAAAGCATTACAATAATCTAGCCTCGAGGTCATGAATGCATGAATTAATGTTGCTATACAGTTTCTAAAGAGGTCCAGGTGTTGCTATATGCTTTCTAATGTGTTCTGGTTGGTTGCAGTTTGGTCTGAGTCAAAAAACACTATGATATCCTTGTCTTTAAATAACTCAAGTTCCTTCTTCAGTATACATCTATGTTTTTGTTGTTGTTGTGTGTGTGATGGTGGTGGTGGTGGGGGTACTAGTTTTAGCTCAGTTTTAAATCAGTAGTCCAGTTGCTTAGAAAAGCTGCACTTTTTTTTGAGTATTAACAAAATAGAAAAATAGAGCACAAATGCTACAACATGCTGTACAAAAGTAAGCCTAAAGTCAGTGTAATTTTAGTATTATTTATACAGTATTATAGTTTTTATTAATATTATGGATTAGCTTTTTATTTTCAGTTTTTAGTTTTAATAATTTTTGTACTTGTCTAATTTATATTTATTTCAATTATCAAAAATGTTATATTATATATTATATTAGTTTTAGTTAAGAACGGTGCCCTAAGTGTATGGAACATTAACAGTAATGCTTGTGTAAGATAATGTGGTTCATTATCTGTGGACCGACATGATGTTATCACTCAGTGATTTCCCAACCCCCTCCATCCCTGCATCTGTCACTGGGGCAGCACCTCTGATGGCTGTGGCAGCCCAGGTCTCTCTGAGAAAGGTTGTGGTGGGTGTGATGAATAATGCACCTCATGTATTAGTCACTCCAGTCCATTAGTAGAATCAGAATCAGAGCTGTCTGAGGATGCCTGATGAAGAGTCTCTAAGTGAAAGTTTGAGCCATCAGTCACCTCAGTGTTTATGTGAAGCTCTCTTCCCCTTCTCTAACCTACGATATATACAAGTACAGTCACCACAAGAAGTGGCTGAACACTTAAATGTTCATGAGGTATTGCATTATACAGAATACTGTGTAAAGCTAATGGCTAGTGTAAAGAAATGTTGCAATTATTTTGCAGTTTTTTACTAGCTGGTGTTGCAGTGATTATCATCACTTCGAACATGATCTGCTTATGGCAACCACAAAGTGGCCTTTTCATTTTGTTAATATTTATTTTGAACAACGCATCTGTTGTTTTACATGGAAGCCCTGATTCAGAGTAGATGATTTTAAAAATGTGAGAAAGAAATACGTATGTTTTAGCACTCTGAAGCTTAAAGTTTTAACAAGTGTTTGCTTTTTAATTAAATAATGTGAAAATATATAATGTGAGATCCAAAATTCTAGGAGCAAACTGAAAATTATGATTAAAAATGCTAATTAAACCTGGAAATAAAATACATTTTAGAATTTTGATCAATTTAAAAAAGAAACGTGTGGAAGTTTTTCTTCACCACAGGATACAAAATTAACAACAATAAAGGTAATTGCAACTTTATCTCACAATATTCTGAGAAATCTGTAAAACAGTAAAAATTGAGAGAGAATTGTGAGATAAACAAATTTAGTCTCCCTGACAATTCCTAGTTTACATCTTCCAATTAGTTTTTTGTTTCCACCACGAAAGTTACTTTTTTATCTCACAATTCCGACTTCTCAAAATTGTGAGTTTATATCTTGCAATTCTGAATTGTGATATATAAACAGAATTATAAGGGGACAAAAAAAGTCAGAATTGTGATATGAAAAGTTGCAATTACCTTTTTTTAATTAGTTATTTTTTTATCCCATGGCAGAAATAGGCAAATGTGGCTTAATTACCCTGCAATATTTCTAGGTCACTAATAAAAACGTGCATGTATGACATTGATCATGTGGCTCTTGTACAGACTAATGCAAGTAAATGCAAATTAGAAGCATTTTTGCTAGTGATCTCAGACTTTTGGACCCTATAGTGAACTCATCCATCACTAGCCAAACCTTCAGCCAGATTAAAATTTGCAAAGTTAATAATCTTTGTTCTATGTCCACTCCTCTGTACAGGTATAAGGAGCTTGTCACAGGGAAAAGGGCGAGAGAGATCATAGCTATTTTATGGATCTTATCCTTCATCATTGGACTCATCCCATTTGTGGGCTGGAACCGTAAAGACTTGGCCTGTTCCAGAAATGAAACACAGACTAGCAACAGCAGTGACGCCGCTGAGATGGAAACGGGCTTCTTGCAAAGCTGCTGCCTCGAGTGCTTCTTTGAGAAAGTGGTGGACATGAGCTACATGGTCTACTTCAACTTCTTCGGTTGCGTGCTGCCACCTCTGCTCATCATGCTGGGCATTTACGTCAAGATCTTCACGGTAGCACGGAAACAGCTGCGTCAGATCGAGCTCAAATGCAGCGTGAGTAACGGTGAGAATCATCACCACAGCCTGCTGCAGAGGGAGATTCGTGCCGCCAAATCGCTCTCCATCATCGTGGGCCTGTTCGCTCTCTGCTGGCTGCCCGTGCACATCCTGAACTGCCTCACTCTCTTCTACAGCGAGCTGAAGAGGCCCGGCTTCATCATGAACATCGCCATCATCCTCTCGCACGCCAACTCCGCTGTCAATCCCATCATCTATGCCTACCGTATTCGGGAGTTCAGATTCACTTTTAGGAAGATTCTGAACCGCCATTTCTTTTGTCAACGGGACGAGTTGTATCACAGCTCCAATGAAAACAGCTGTCACAGAGACCAGATTACAATGACTATTGACCCTCTGCTTTAGACGTCTTTGTCAAAATATATGAGAGAATTGTTTACAGATCAAAGAACTGCAAACAGCATGACCATGTATTGAGATGATGTAAAGACATTGTGGTCATATTTTCAGAATTTAACATTGAACTGTGAAAAAAAAAGCCTCTGTCACTACAAATCTGTGGAAATATTGATAGATTGCATTTCCAAGTAGACTTTTGCTGCAGTTATAGATCAAGCCTTAGCGCAGGAATGAAGTGGTCGCTGGACCTTTGGAAGTGCTGAACGATTAACTGAACCACGTATGAGAAACCTACATGAGGATCCTGCAGAACAATAAAACAATCATTTTGGGCAGCTTTAGTTAAATCTTTAATAACGACAGCCCAGAGGAACAATCTAAATCCATAAGGCGCATCAGATGAATACGCCATTGTGGAACAGAGAAAACAAAGAAACGTTTCTGAATGCTTGAATGTATTAGGACCTTTTGTTGTTTTTTTACTGTTGAGACAGCTGATTTAGACTGCTCAGGAACAAACACAAGGTAAAAGCACATTTAAGAACCCATAATAGAAAGGAAATCATAAACGATTTTCTGTACAGCCAGTTATGAAAAATTACCCCCATTTCAGTTTTTTCATTACTTAAAATGCACTGCTGGTCCATTCACAGCTCAATTAACCAAACAAGTTCATATCTGAAACCAAAATGACTCCAAAAGATATACTGGGTACACAGTGACCCCAATACTATTTGGAAATGTATTGCATTTCATAAGTTTCATAGTACTCTGTAGGAGTTGAGATGATCCAAAGAACATCTTGAGCTTCATTGAAAGAACTTCTGAAATGATCATTTCCTTCTCTAATTAGTGACCAGAAAATAGTGCAGAAGATTTTATATCATGTTTCTTTCTTTAAACCTTTTCAAAAACCTGTTTATTAGATTATTTGCAAGTCAAATTAGATTTAAATCCCAGGTTTTCACGGTGGTCTCGGATGTTTGGAGCTCACTGTGATATCAGTGTCCTTAGATTTCTGATGTCTGCTAATGTGTCACAGCCCTTAGGAATCAGTGTGTTATTGAATGTCTGACTGGGACAAACTGCCCAGACTGAAACAACAGCAGTTGACCTGCAGCAAAGACTGTCTCCTCTGGAGAGAGATTTACAGCGTCACCACTGGAGCTGGATAGTTTATAATGCTCTGTAGTGCCCATACTGCCACACTATTCTATTAATCCCCAACCACCTTTACAGTATAACTACAGATCTGGAGAGAGGTCTGCTGTTCATTCATCAGTGCCTTAACTGGCTCATTTAGACCACATTTTGAAGAATCACAAATATGATTATAAAATGATTAAACGCTCAAAGCTGTGACACCGTGATTAGAGCGCATGCTCCTCAGACATTGAGCTTTGGAGATGTAGGTTTTAGTCTGGACTGAAATGTGTCTTCATCCCAATCTCAATCTCTGTCACTAGTTTTTCTTTCCATTATGTTTGTCCAGTTAAATAGGCAAAATAAAGCTATATTTAGTGTCATCTGAAGAGCGTGTACACTCATTTTTTAATGTCAGATTATATTATATAATCTGGCCAAGTGTAGGTCATTTCAGTGATTTATACTGTTCTTTTGCATATTGGTCAAACAGTTAAAGCAATATCAAACCTTTTTTTTTGCACTTATTCCGATTTGGTTCTGTATAAAACAACAACTTTATTGACATTTGGACATTATTCTAATATTTAATGTCTTTTTGTGCATATCTGATTGTTTTGGCATCAATTGTTGTGTTTTAAGAAGATTTTTGAGTCATGACATTGTTTTAGATGTATAAATTCACTAGGTATATTTACATGCACTGATTTTTGTAAATGGGAATGAATGCAATCTGATTTAAGATTCTGAAAGTGCTATTTATATAAAACCTAAAAGATGCAATATGATTGACATATGTTTAAATGTGCATTACATGTATTCCACACAAAACTTCAGCGCATGCATAGCGATCAGTCATCCGAAGACACCAGTGATAGACTTTTTAGCAAGAAACATAAGCATATTTATAAGATGTAAAATGCATGTAAATACACATCTGTGTGCGCCGCAGTGATTTTCCTTTTGAATTTAGGTCAACGCCATTCCTTTCAATTGGATGGAACTTTCGTTCGGATCGAGCTCATTCAGATTATTTGAGGCATTTACATGGACACTTTTCAGTCTGACTGAGCCATTATAACAGATTATTTGGATGCATGTAAATGTATCTATTGGTTTATTTGCTATTGAGATTGGTATTTGCTATTTATACAATCTGAAAGCAGACTAAAACTTTCCCTTGATGTTTGGTTTGTTAGGATAGGACAGTAGCTGAGATACAAATATTTGAAAATCTGGAATCTGAAAATCACCTTTAAAGTTGTTCAAATGAAGTTATTAGCAATGCATATTACTAATCAAAAATTAAGTTTTGATATATTTACAGTAGGAAATTTACAAAATATCTTCTTAATATCCTAATGATTTTTAGCATAAAAGAAAAATCTATAATTTTGACCCATACAATGTATTGTTGGCTATTGCTACAAATATACCCCAGCGACTTAGGACTGGTTTTGTGTCAAATCTTGAAATTAAGGTAATGTATAATTATATGGGTTTTTTTTGGAGTGAATTGCAACTGTGTCCAGGTGAAATGCGAAAAAGCAGCAAGCAGTAAATCTAGGCTCACCATACATCCTCTTTTTCCGGGACATGTCTTGGCTGGGATTTCTAAATTGCCCAAAATATCCAGGTTTTCGCTTTGTTTTCTTATTGACATGCTCTCTACAGTACTCGCATACATTTTATGCATACGTATTTGCATTTCTTTGTTTTTTGTAGATCCCTCCTTCTCACACGCCGTGATTGGTTGATTATGTTTAATGCCTGCACGCTATTGGTTATTACTTTCAGCAAGTATAAAGCCAAAACCAGGATATTTTAGGCAATTCAGAAACTCCAACTCAAGGCACATCTGGAAAAAAAGATTCACCCTAAGTAAAACTGTGATAATTGCCAGACTTTATTAAATTGATTTCTATTTATGCACGTTGATTGGTCCAAAATCCCACTCCACTTACTATAGCTTTATATCAAAGGGATAGTTCATGTAAAAATTTAAACTTTGACATCATTTACTTAATCTAAAGTTGTTACAAACCTGTACGAAATTGCTTTCGTCAAAAAGGTGACGGTAGCCATTGACTTCTATAGTATTATTTTCCATACTATGCAAGTCAATGGCTACCGTCAACTGTTTGGTTACCAACATTCTTCTGTTCAACCAAAGAAGAAAAAAAATCTTACAGGTTTGAAACAACTTGAGGGTGAGATGACACAAATGCCATTTTTAGGTGAACTACTGCTTTAACAATCATCCTTCATAGATGAACGGTTGTTTAGGACAGTGTGTGGATTTCATCAGCTCTGGTTTCGGTACCCGACTCAAACTGACAGATGCACTGATGTGTTTGTCCCTGACAGTGACATGCCTTCCCCAACCGCAGCTGTGCCAACAGTTTATATTTATTGAAGGGAAGAAAGACATTCTTGAGCAGTATTTTTGTGTTTTGTAGTCTCGAAATGATGTAAATGTACAAATGTTTGTTACTGTTTGTAAGGGCTAAACTACAGGAGTGTGCCAGACATCTTGGACATTCCAATGGAGACGAATCTGTACTGCACTGTAACTGTTAGCTGATGTTTTTTTCCATGAAGTACTGTCTGGTGAAAGCTGTAAAACTAAAGGCCTTTTTTAACCAGTCAAGTGTACCTGAATATTTTATTTGGAGCAAACAGAAAAGTGTCTGTGCTTTTAAATGTGTATGTTTTTGATGTGTGTTAATCACTAATCTACATAGACTGTGATGTTCTCTTGTATGTGTTGAAAGAAAATAGTTTCACGACAAAAATATTTAGCATCAAAATGGAGTCTTGTTATTTAACATGAATAAATCTCTATGTATGGTGAATTATTTTATTAATAAAAGCTGTTTATATATCTTTTGTGCCTTCTTTATATGAAAGTTGGACAGTTTTAGCTCAGCTCAACTGTGGTCTCTTCAGAAGGAAAGTGTGTCTATATGTGTGTGTTGTGAGAAACTGCACATGCAGCCTTTGTTCAAATACACACTTCTACCAGAGCCAAAGCCACAAAGTCCAAGAATCTAGCCTAGCTGATAAATTGTTTTCATTCATTTGGCGGTTACCATTTTCTAGTTCCCTAAACGATAAACACTAATTTTGAAAGTAGTAGTTCTGCGACCCATTAATGTGCAGAATCATTATACACCATGAAATGTTTGTCTGTATACAGGCAGGAAATGCAACCAGTGTCATTGTCAAGCCCTAGTCAGGTTGTAGACTCAATGCACAATGCAATGTAGGTTTCTATTTTCCATTGCCACGGTGGAAGTGAATTCTAATAGGACGACAGATGATGTGTGTATAGGCACTCCTGTCAAACGTGGAAACTGAAATATCAGCATAGGTGGAGGGACACGGCAAAGCACGTCATTACATGTACATCTCACCTGATATATTTCTGTATCTACTGCTTTGTGTTCTTTCTTGCTTCATTTTTAATATTTCAATTAGCAAAA
The DNA here is from genome assembly GCF_936440315.1 of Barbus barbus. Lineage (NCBI taxonomy): Eukaryota > Metazoa > Chordata > Actinopteri > Cypriniformes > Cyprinidae > Barbus > Barbus barbus. Next base: position 17,563,087 of record NC_136733.1, on the reverse strand, counting down.
CCTCTTCCTTTAACTTTTCACTAAATAAAGATCCCTTGTAAATATTGTTACAAAAAATACTTTATATAGAGTCCTAATTAGGACGTTAAGGTTGGGAAAAGGATAAGGATAATCATAATATGATAAACATTTAACATCTCATACAGTATTGCTGTTACATAACATGTAAGCGAAAAACTAAAGATAAAATAAATTAACAGACGAAATAAAAAAAGAAATGCAAAAGAAATGTGCAATTTATGTGCAAAAACAAAATGTCATGTTTTGCCCATGTTCTGCTTGCCAGTATACACACACACACACACACAGACAGCAGGTGAGAACAGTTTCTGTTTTTATTTTGATTTCCATAAGATGAGGCATGTTACTGTTGCTGTCAGGAATTAGTTTTAGCAGAAGGACAGTATTTAAAAAAAACTTACTTAAAAAAAAAAAAGTAATATCAATACATACATTTTTGGTTTTAATATTTTTTGTAGTGTAGTAGCCATTTTATAAAAGCAAAAAGGTACGAGAGGCTGTGCTGTATTGTACGTCACGGCTGAGGAGAGCGAAGCAGCACAGCACGGCCTCTTCTCACTGATTACAAAAAAACAAGTCCTCTTTTAGTATGTAATGTGCTTGTCATTAAATATAAAGTTCATTTTTCTTTTCAGAAAGCATGATCAAATCTAGGTACTTGAATGTTTAGTAAGAAATTCTCAACACAAAACCCAAAACTTAGCTGAGAAAAACAGAAAAAGTCGAATAGCACAGTATTTAAAGCATGTGGTTTCATTGTTTGTTGATGAGAGTCAGTCTCTAGTGCCGAACCTTCAAACAAACGGAAACTCCAAAAATAAACGCCATCATGCTCAATGAACAGATGTACATTCTGTGGCAACTGATAAAATATTTTGCACGCATATATACAAAAATAAACAAACATCATATTGAGGGTCACAGCTTTGCTTGTTTATTTACTTTCAAAGCAATTTTTAACATTCAACGACAGATCATTCCTTAATTAAAAAAAATAAAAAATTATGTGCAACCCATGGCCTGACTCAGACAGACAGCCAGGAGGTGCTTACACTGGAGAACACAGATGCACAAAACAGCTCAATAAAATGATGCTTAATCATGCTAAAAAAAAGAGCTTTGATTTGACTGAAATAAACATTACAGGTGCATCTCACAAAATTAGAATATGGTGGAAAAAGTTCATTTTTTTCAAAGCAGTTAAACTTAAAGTTAAACTTTCATATATTTTAGATTCATTACATGTAAAGTAAAACACTTCTTTTTTTTTTTTTTTGATTATTAGAGCTTACAGCTAATGAAAGTCAAAAATCAGTATCTCAAAATATTAGAATATTTCCTAAGATCAATCAAAAAAATTATTTGCAAAACAGAAAAGTTCAAGTTCTTTAAAGTATGTTCAATTATGCACTCGATACTTTGTCAGGGCTCCTTTAGCACAAACTCCAGCATCAGTGAGGTATGGCATATATAATATCCCATAGATTCTATGGGGTTCAGGTCAGGCATGTTGGCTGGCCAATCAAGCACAGTAATATCATGGTCAGCAAAGCACTTGGAAGTGGTTTTGGCAGTGTGGGCAGGTGCTAAAGTCCTGCTGGAAAAGCAAATCAGCATCTCCATAAAGCTTGTCAGCAGATGGAAGCATAAAGTGCTCCAAAATCTCCTGGTAGACGGCTGAATTGACTCTGGACTTGATAAAACACAATGGACCAACACCAGCAGACGTCATGACAGCCCAAATCATCACTGACTTCAGAAACTTCACACTGGACTTCAAGCAGCTTGGGTTCTGTGCCTCTCCAGTCTTCCTACAGACTCCAGACACTGATTTCCAAATGAAATGCACAATTTAAATTTATCTGAAAAGAGAACTTTGGACCACTGAGCAACAGCACAGTTCTTTTTCTCCTTAGCTCAGGTAAGATGCTTCTGACGATGTTTCTGCTTCAGAAGTGGCTTGGTAGCCCTTTTCCTGAAGATGTCTGAGCGTGGTGACTCTTGATGCACTGACTCCAGCTTCAGTCCACTCCTTGTGAAGCTCTCCCAAGTGTTTGAATCAGCTTTGCTTGACAGTATTCTCAAGCTTGCGGTCATCCCTGTTGCTTGTGCACATTTTCCTACCCAATTTCTTCCTTCCAGTCAACTTTGCATTTAATATGCTTTGATACAGCACTCTGTGAACAGCCACTCCTTTCAGTAATGACCCTCTGTGACTTACCCTCTTTGTGGAGGGCGTTAATGTTCGTCTTCTGGATCATTGCCAAGTCAGCAGTCTTCCCCATTATTGTTGTTTCAAAGAACAAGAGATACCCGGAATTTATACTGTAGGGATGTTCATTAATTGAAACTCAAATGTAAATATTCTAATGTTTTGAGACTGATTTTTGACTTTCATTAGCTGTAAGCTATAATCATCAAAATTAAAACAAAAACACTTTTGAAGTGTTTTACTTTACATGTAATGAATCTAAAATATATGAAAGTTTCACTTTTTGAAATAAGTTACAAGAAAAAATGAAATTTTTTCAGCATTTTCTGCGATGCACCTGTATATAACAGAGCTATTCTCACACCAGTTTGGTTTTATATATATATATATATATATATATATATATATATATATAGAGAGAGAGAGAGAGAGAGAGAGAGAGAGAGAGAGAGAGAGAGAGAGAGAGAGAGAGAGAGAGAGAGAGAGAGAGAGAGAGAGAGAGAGAGAAACAGTATAGACTCAAGATCAGATATGTTTCACACTACTATTTACTGTGTAATGACAAAAAACTGCACAATGCATCCACCTGTTTTCAATTTATGGTGACTACACATATGAAAAATGCATCAGCGGGATAAACATTCACCATGGCTAGACATTCATCACGTAATGGAAATATAAACAGGATTACAATGAAGGAGAATATTAGTCTCGCCCAAAACGAGAAGACTGATAATGAAACAGCTTATGAAGAACAGACTGTATTAACTTTATTATTGACATTCGCCCTTAATTGTTGGTCTACTACAGGCTTGACTGCACCCCAGACCCTCGATACCGAGACCACCAATCCACCGACTCATGTCGGATGAGAATCTCCCATCATGTTCTTATGTTTTATCTTTGGGTGAGACGGCCGCTGAGAGCAGGCAGCTTAATCACATTTGAGACATTTTCTTGCGCATCAAGCAAACGCTAATGCATTACACAGAGGACTATAAATAAACAAGGAAACCATTCCTCTCAGATCACATGGGCAATAAAACGCGTTTATATTTCGTTTCGTTGTCTCTGGATTTTCTTTCTCAGACTTAAGGACAAATTTTAGTCTCATTCGCTCCCCTGGGCTCAAAACCAGGCTGATGCACATGCAACTATGCAGCAACAGATATTGTTGAAACGGGGCCACACCATCAAAGGACAGACAATCAATGGAGATCAGAAAACAAATAAAATCGCTAGAAATAACCACAGTAACAGGCAGATGAAGAAGAGAGCAAAGGAAGATATTTAAAACAAAAGCAGGCAAATAAAAGTGGTGTTGCAACTAAAACAGTTTTCAATAATCACTTTGTCAAATTTGCATATCAAATAATGTGGTCAACTAATTGGTAATATTGTTGTTACGATCTTTAAAGGTCTAGGGGTTGAAAAGCAACATTTAGAATTTAATAATGTTCTTTATTTAATATTGCTGTAAGGGGAGAGTTTTTAGAAAGAACCAGGCATCAAGACCCTTAATAATTTTAAATTTCGTTAAGCCAAAGCCACTAAACAATGTGTGAGCTATGTACAAGGCATAATTTAGAAAACCAAAAAAAATAAGAATACATTTAACTAGGAAGAAAACGGAGGAACGAAGGTGATGCCAAATCAACGAAAATAATAAAACATAAATTGCTCTAAACTAAGTTCCCAGAATCCTCTAACCGAACTAACCAAAGAAAAATGTAGAAAGCAAACTCGAAATCTTCAGCGTATGCGACGCTACAACTAAACTACACTAACTACAAACAAAAATACAGAAAAAGGTGCTCCCCTCTTATCTAGTGTGTCTAACACCTGTTAGCTGCGTGCATGTATGTATCCTAGGGCGCGAAATACGCTAAACTGTTCCTCATTTCCCCAATCAAAGAAAGAACAGTTAACCCTTATCGACACTCCACTCAGAATCTCAATAATACAGCAACAAGCATTAAGCTCCCACCATCACAACAAGAGACTACAAACTCTAACACAGGCTTCAACTCAAAACACCTAATCACACACTGAACCTCCCCAGCGTGACATGCCGGGGAACATTTAAACAGCAGGATGACTCCGGATTGGCTGCAGACACAACGCCCTTAATGATGATTGACAACGGTCTCCTCCATTCAGCAGAGACCTAGGAGCAATGACGACAGAACTCTAGATAGATTAGTAGAAATGGGAGAGAGAGAAAAGAAACAAAACACACGCGGCACGTAACAACTGTCAACTATTAAGCATCAATTTGTATCAATGTTATTGATGTCAGCAAGCAAACGGAAAACAGAAAATAAGACAGAAATGCAGACTATATAGACACACACAGGGAGTAAAATGTTTGGAATAATTAAGATTTTTGTAAAGTTTTTTCTAGAAGTCTCTTATGTATATAAGCTGCATTTATTTGATCAAAAATACAGGAAAAACTAATATTTTTGAAATATTATTATACTATTATCATTATGATTATTATACTATTTAAAATCCTGTTTTCCATTTAAAATATATTTTAAAATGTCACTTAAAATGTCATTTTTGTGCAAACAGTGATACGTTTTTTCAGGATCCTTTGATAAATAGAAATTGAAAAAGAAAAGCATTTATTTAAAACAAAAACCAAATGTGTTTAAAAGACATTTCATCAATTTAATGCATACTTAAAAGTATTAGTTTCTTTTTTATTTTTTAAAAATCTCTGTCATTATTTACTCACCCTCATAATCTTTTTAAACCTGAATGACTTTATCTAAACACAAAACAAGATTACCGTAGCCTCATTTTTTTCCTCCACACAATTGAAGTCAATTGACTCCAGCGATGTTGCGAACTGTGACGATCCTGTGTGTGTTTCCTAAACCCCCCCCCTTGCATTTGGAAAATGGTTGATTCCATAAGTGGTTTACGCACACCTGGCTTCCCCATCGTCTTGTCCTTTAAAAGAAGCCATTCCACGACTTCTTGTGGGCCCTTTCGTTTGGTTTACTTTATTTGCTTCTGTTGCTCTTATTTTTCTTTGTTATATTTTTGCACCAGGGCCACAGTACATCATATCATGCATACACATTACTATACATCACTGACTTAACTTAGTATTTGTTTGTTTTTCTTTTTTGTAAATAAATCTTGAGTTATTTCCGATATTTAGTCTTAGGTAGGGGTCCAACACAATCAACAATAACATGTTAAAACGGTTCCCTTACAACTGGAACAGGAACGAGTGGCGCCGGAGGAATTGAAATATTACTACAAGGGTCTAGTCTTTGTTGCGCCCTTTTAGGAGCCATTAGGTTGTAACAGTTACCAACATTCTTCAAATATTGTGTTCAGCAGAAGAAAGTAAGTCATACAGGTTTGGAATGACATGAGGGTGAGTAAATGACAGATTTTTGGGTAAAGTATCCCTTTAAAAAGTCCTGCAGCACACATTTCATGTAGTCTCTTATTTACAGTTGGAAAAAGATTATATAATTTATAATTAAGAAATTATATAAGAAAAATATAAGAAATTACAACTAATCGGAGTAAGAAAGTCATATTTGTCATTTGAATGAACCATGTAAACTCATGCACAACCACACTCAAAATGATTTTGCACTGCCTCAAAAGGACTGCAGTGCTGATTCCCTTCAAGGATTTGTCATTGAAGTAAGAAAAAAAATCTCATAAAAAAGGGTAATAAGAACTAACAAAATTTAATAAATAGTAGAGACACTTTGCAATTTTTGAAATGCTATCATTGTATGCATTAGGATATGTCTTCATTCTTCAAGAGGAAAAGCCTCCAGTTGTTTGAGGTATGAAGGTGGAAATCTCATTTGCATTCTGCACTCTGGACGTCCCAGAGAAACTCACGATGTGTAGATCTGATGACTGGCAAGGTCATGAAGTGTGTATTAGATTTGTTTAGCAGCCTATATGGGAGCATTATCATGCTGGAATATGGGAACATCATGTGAGGAATGCATTTCTGTAAAATAGCTTCATATTTCTTGGTTGTTATACAATCATGCATCCCAATAATCAAGTACAAAAACACCTACATGTCAGCATCCCATCCTATGATTGCACGAGTAATTGAAATAAAGCCAAAAACGTGGCTCAGTGCAATTCCCGAATCACAAAGGCTGTAATTGAATTAAATACATGGGCTGTGTTTTTACACGTGAATAGTTCATTGTCAGCCAGTGTTTATGGCACCTTAGAGTAGCTCTGTTCCACACAAACTTCATCTGAGCATCTGCTTCTTTGTTTGGGTTTCTTTAACATCATTTAGTAATGCAATAAGCGGCAACCATTTACATGCTGTCAAAAATAGCGAGTTAACGCAGGCAAATTATTTTTACAGTTTAACAACGTTAAAAATATTTAACTCCATTAACACAGGGGCGGAGCTAGGGTTGGCCACCCCACTGACAACTGCTGCTTTGGTCTCTTTTTTTCTTGACAAGAATTTAGATTATTTAGACGCGGAACATCTTTAAGACCACATCAAACAGGAGACTTTTCAGACCCACACTCCACTTTGCCTCAGCGCCAGGTGCTAGTCAAACGAGTGCGGAAAAGCTTCAGGGGACGAGGAGCTTTAGTAGAACAACAGTGAGCTGCGGTCAGATGAGATGCTGTCAGGCCATATGTCAGTAAAACTGAAGTTTCCTGTCATGTCTGCCGTTATACTGTAGCCGGTCTTATTGCATATAAAGTGCAAATAAAACTATGAGCATGTGTGTCAGATCTGTCACGTTCAACAGCGGCAGCTCTTAAAGTAATAGCAGCCCAATAACCTAATAACCAGGTAGCTGTGATGTCTATTAATCAAAGAACAAAAGAAAAAAGGAAATCAATAACTTTTAGCTTTAAAGGGGTCATCAGATGCAAAATTCACTTTTACATGGTGTTTGAACATAAATGTGTGTTGGCAGTGTGTGTAGGGTAGACTGAGTACAGTAGAGACACTTCCTGCTTTTTTCATCACTACACAAAGACTAGAGACTAAAATGAAGTGATTTTTCACATGATATTTCTTTTGCTTGTGTACTAAAATATCAAATTGATAATAGCCCCAAGTAGTTTATATTTTCCACAATTAGCTCATAAATATGAGGTGCATTTTTGTCTCAACTGTACCCATATGGTGTACACCCACTCTTAATGCTCTAAAGCTGGCTGACCATTTATTGCAAATGTAATAAATTACAAAATTACAGTTTTAAATAATTACAGTTTAAAAATACATTTATTTGCTTTAATTCAGATTCAGTTAAAAAAATAGGAACACATATTTAACACTAGAAAATATATGGCAAGCAGTACAAATGTAAACATAACAGTAAAAATAACAATATACATACCCGTATATTCTATAACCCTAACCCTATACCTACGCATCACTCGAATCTTTCTGCATTTTAACATTTTCAATCATTCTGTATGATTTATAAGCTTCTTTCATCATGGGGACCTAAAAAATATTCCCATAAGGTTAGAATTGACTGGTATTACTATAATTGTGGGGACATTTGGTCCCCATAATGTATAATGCCAGTACACAAACACATACAGCCTCTTCTATGCATTTTATTTTCTATAATTGGACTGTTACGGTATACAGAACATAGCAACCTAAAGGGTGTTTCAAATGTACTCACTTTACCACCTTGTATATTTTTTAAAATGCTATGTAATACTTTTAACATTCATGTTAGAAAATATATCCATTAATAATAGACAGTTGAAATATCACAAATATAATTTTTTTTACAGAATTTGTGTAGCATGTGTAAATGTGTCATAACACTGTACAACTAAACAGCGTGTGAAGCAATAGGACGCCAATCTGGGTACAGTTGATACACTGTGTCTCAACCATACACCACTGACATGCTCGCACGTTTCTCTAGATTGTGAAAAGACCTTGCATGGAACAATGTCATAAAATATGTCTATTTTTAGAGCACAGAGTAACGTTTGCAATGATATATGTTACGTTTAACAATCATAAAAGAATAATAAGCTATTCATTGTGGAAGGGACATGGTGAAATGAAAATCTCGCCTTGGAAAAAAAAAAACTTTTGCTGATATCTTCGGAGTGGAAAGATGAACACATTTCAAATTTCCCACAATCAAAGAGAACACTAATACACGTGTGGAGCAAAAATCATTGCTCGGGGTTCTTGTGTACGCAAGTTATTTAAGGTGTTTCAACTGTACACATCTCAAATGTACTCAGTCCACCCTACATATTCACCCTATAATGATAAAAATCCACCCAGTGCTTTTTTAGAATCCCCAATGATGATGATCACTTTCTCAGATCAGGCTGAGTGATATAGTTCTGCACAGGCCCCTCCCACGAGTATTGACTGACACGGTCATTTTAACATAGACCCTAAATGTGTCTATGTTCGCGCAAATCATTCGTGATCCAGCTTCACCTAAAGTGGGTGTAAGGTTTTTTTTATTTTTGGCCTTTCCTAATAGTGTGCTAGTTAGCAAGTTCCTCAACAAATGCAGTTAAAGTTTATAGTCTACAGAACAGCTCATCACCCCACGGAGGAGAGGGGTGGGGTGAGCAGAGCTCATTAGCATTTAAAGGGGCACGCACTGAAACGGGTCTCTGTGAACAAGGGTGTTGTTTTACACTACCATTGAGAAATTTTAACCAAAGTAAGTTATAGACTTTTCATGAAGACAGCCCAGCCTTTTGCTGAAGGGCACAGGTAGGCCTATGATGTTTATTATAATGGGTTTATGTGAAGATTGTTTTAATTTCACTTAAATTAGTTATTTCTTAATAAATGTTCAAATTGATAGCTCTCAATTATGCTGTAATGTTGGATGGCTATAGTTATTGGTTAAATATTAGGAAAAAGAACAATTTCCAAGAGACATCAGTAGTATTGGTATCAGTGAGACTTGCCTTAAGTCATAAAAAAGATGCCATTAAACAAATATCAAAAAATACTTTGTTGATTCTACATTAATTTGAAGATTGAATGTGAAATTATTGCAATATAAAAGTATATTTAAAAACTTTAAATGTTAGGTTGGATTAATCGTGATTAATTTTTGTTAACAAAAATTGACAAATAGCCAGTAAAAAATGCTTGTTTTGTAAAAGACCATTTTTGAAGAAGAAATGCATATATTTATGTAGTCTGGTCTTTGAGAAAATATAATGGCTCCCTAACTTCGTCAATTCTTTCATTGTTTTTTTTTTTTTTTACATTTTTACTGAACTGTACCATAAATTTGTCCTATGGTGTGACATAGCAAAAATTAAGAAAAAAAATTACTCTTAATAATATATAAATAGCATGAGAGAGATTTATCTTCATTGTTAGACACTTATTTTCATATAGTGCTATTTAATATGAAATTATAATAATTTTTTTCCCCCATGACTTGTTGGACAATTTCAAGACAAACTTTGACGTCATATGTTCAGAACTGCTGAAAATTAAACCATTTTAAGATGAGAGATATTTCTCCCCTATTGCAATACACAACTGTTTTTTTTGTGTGTGTTTTTTTAGATGTTTTGAGATAAAAACAAATCTGTGGTTCTTTTATGTGTGTCACACCATAGGACATTACGTCACACTAAAGGACGGAAATGATAGTTATTACAGTATTTCTATTTAATTTTGAACATGTCAAATGAGAAAGTTTACTTTTGATACAAATAATATCAACATGTTTTTTTAAACAAAATTTATCATCAACACAATTCAGTCTCGTAGTCGATCGGTGTGCAGCACAGCTAAATGATTGATATTTATGATACTAAAAAAATGAATATTATTGATATATGATTGAAACTACATTCATTAAGATGTGAATGATTTAAAAAAAAAAAAACTATAGCTATTCTTTTTAAGGCATGATTTTGATTCTATTTCATTTCTGCAACGTTCTCTTAGGATCTCCTCCCTTATGGTGGATCCCGGTTAATTTTCTCTATATATTTCTGCGTCCTCTCACATCTACTAATTTTTCTCCCTCAATTCTTTCTGTTTCAAAAACAAAGTATCACATTTTATACTTATTTTCATGACACTTTATAACCGTACAAGTACAATAGTTTAATGTAATTATTGCATTTAAGAACACTGAAAATAATCAAAAAAGAATAAAAAGGAGTTAAACCAATCTTATTTAATTATTTAAAATGCTTTTTAAAGAGACCTTGTCCTCTGGTGTGACAGTACAGGCATCACACAGGACATTTTCTGTCACACAATAGGACGTTTCAGCCTTTTGAGTCAATTAATGACCTTGCTATACAAAGCTAACCTGTCAGTAGCAGTTTGCAAGACACATTCGCAAAATTTTCCATGATTATGTAGTTTAACATGCAATTTTTAATTAAAAAATATAATTTAGGGGTGTCACATAAAAACTTAACACTTTTGTAGTGGTTCCAAAAAAGTTAAATATTTGAACAATTCTGAGACAAAAATTTACCATCTGCACGTCATGGGCTTCACAGTAACAACCATGAATGAGGTCCTTCAACTTATTAAAGTTTTCTCTGGAATTGCCGATTTAAAATCAGGATATGGTGTCACACCAGAGGACATGGTTTTCAGAGACAAAATGTATCAAGTTCCTGCACTTTCAGAAATATATGGATGAAAAAAACGATTGCCATTTACTAAAACAGACACTTGTACAATTACGCCGGAGGTATTTATTAAAAATTTTATGCTTTTCTTTTTAATTTATAAAAGTTATTTATTGAACCATGCTTGAGACAGTCACACCATTGGACAATTTTGACATTTGGCTCTGCACAGCAGCTTTTATAATAACAGTTCCATGTAGGACAAATACATTTTTAATGATTTACAGCATTTTAAATAACGACAATATTAATGATATTCATTTTTATCTTGTGGGACAGTGAAAATCCTATGTCACGTCAACAACCCTTTCAACTTTCCATAAGCTTCTTTCTTGCTCTCCATGTGTGTTAGCTGAAGTCTCAGTACTGAATATAACTCATGAAGGTATTATCTTGATGAATAAATCTTAGCATTGCGGAAAACTCATCAGACCACACACTCCATTATCAGGAAAACAGTGATGAATCCCCTGCAGTGAAGCTGCTCCTCTGCCCTGTGAAGAGAAAAAATGCTTCGCTTTGTCAAAGACTGACACCTCATTGTGGGTGAGTCACACTGAGGATAATTAGAAACATGGAGCCAAAGGAGTGAAAGCAGTGCAAAGGCCAGAGCCGTCGCAGCGGGAGAGAGCAGGACTGATGCTGACAAAACTCAATACTCACAGGCTAATACAGCACACCGCTTCATTTCACTCGCTCACATATTCATAATCCAGCCTGCCCAACATACATTACTCTTGTCTTGGCTTTGAGAGGAAGATTCTAACAGACCATCAACCGACGGCCAGCAAAACGTCAAAATGTCTGGTAACATTCGTCCTTTGTCTACTGATGCTGGAAAATCAGCCAGGTCAGATAAGAGATGTAGCCTCTTAGATTCATACAGACACAGAATGACATTACAACAGCATCAGCATAAAGCAAACTAGAGGCTTCTGCATCCAAAAGTGTTTACAGCATTATATAAGTGAAGTGAAGTGACATTCAGCCAAGTATGGTGACCCATACTCGGAATTCGTGCTCTGCATTTAACCCATCCAACGTGCACATCCACAGACACACACAGCAGTGAACACACACCCGGAGCAGTGGGCAGCCATTTATGCTGCGGCGCCCGGGGAGCAGTTGGGGGTTCGGTGCCTTGCTCAAGGGTCTCACCTCAGTCGTGGTATTGAGGGTGGAGAGAGCGCTGGACATTCACTCCCCCCACCTACAATCCCTGCCGGCCCGAGACTCGAACCCACAACCTTTGGATTACGAGTCCGACTCTCTAACCATTAGGCCACGACTTCCCTTATATAACAACTGTGAAGCGCAGTTGTGAAATCAAGCTGTAAAAGCATTCACTGGTTGTTACCAAATACAAGTTTTCGTATTCTGTACAGAAATGGATAATTGGACGAGGGCTTCGTGCCTCACAATATCAGCTCCTTCAGGATGTGTGTATTTGAAATGTCTTGACCTTGTGACCCTGTGCAGCATCACAGAGCTCACCAGAATTGATTTCTGTCTTCAAAAACAGCCTAAGGGTGATCTCTACATCTCTGTACTAACTTTTATCTTTATTTATCTTTTATGTATTGCATAGTTCCTCTCTAAGATGAACTGCTTTTGTTGTGGTTTTCCTCATTTGTAAGTTGCTTAGCATAAAAGGGAATGATTTTGTTGCAGATATAAAATGATCAACAATGTGAAAATCAGATACATCTTAAAGGGACAGTTCACCCAAAAATGAAAAATCAGTGATTTACTCAAACTCATGTCTTTCCAAACCCATCAGACTTTGATTTTGATATTTGAAACATAAATTGAGCGTTAGCGTTAGGTCTGGCAGGTCATGCGAGTCAAGCTTGTATCAAGCTGATCACATCTACCTATAGGAATACGACACCTATCGCGGCATTCCTATATAAGCTCTATTCAGTATTAATCAGCAGCTATTCCCGCTTGATCAGGAGCAAATTACCCTCCTCCATCCCCAACTCCTCCTTTCGCACAGTCAGGACTTGGCTTTCTGATATTCCTTGCTGAATTTTCTTGAATAAATGTTACACTTAAATATCATTAAGTACATGAATGATATCTGCTTTGTTCTGTTTTGTTAACCCTTGGGGGTTATTATTATTGCTGCTCTCCCTGCTCAATCGTGACAGGCTGCATGGATGGTTTTTGCCCAGAACAGAACCATACTGCCAAACCAAACTTTATGCTAAGTATCTATCATTTTGATGATAGTGGTCCTGACAGAAATAAAGATATTTTTGATGTAACCTGAGAAGTTTGTGTTTCTCCACTGAAAGTCCAGATAATCAAACCCTTTGCATTGTAAAAACTAATTCATATAAATTGAGCAGTTTAATCAAAGTCTTGTGAAGAGATACAAATGCTTTCTATGATTAACAGATGTCATTAAGCTTTTATTCTCATATAAACACACAGTGCATCACATATGGCAAGCAACACACAAATATATATATATACCATACATTTAAGGCAAAGACTAAAAACAAACGCTACAACAAACCTCATTGTTCCTCATGCATCATATATGGTAAACAGGGAAGTTTAAACATGCATATATGATTTACTCTGTGTATGTGGTTATCATTGTTTCTATGTTAATGCACCTTTTACTGTTTTTTTTTTTTACTGCCACATTTACATGTTATTACATATTCTCCTTGTGCAAATGTGGGAAAAAAAATACCTAAAATATTTTTAACAAAAATTTTTAAAGCATTTCCGTATGATCCGTATAACCCTGCTAAATTAAACTATTCGAATTTAATTAGCAGGTGAAAATAATGTAGCAAATTTGTTTATTTGAATATGACTGTCAATATGTTTCCAACACAACATAAAAATATGTTGGTTCTGGATGATAGGTTATGGTGGCTACTCAACAGACTACGTGTGATCTGGAATATTTTACTGGGACTGTAGAGCATTGCTCCAGCACTGTGATTTTAAGATGCTCAGTGCTGAGCTCTCTAATTACTGCATGCCTAGTCTTATCACTTTTCTCCATCATTTGATGAATTATTGCTTCTGTGATCAATTCAGAATGAACACCAACATCTCTTTTGTCCCTATAAAGCATATTGCATCATATTTATTTTGAAAATAAATAGTAAATTTACATATCAATTAAACTTTTAGAATTTAATTAGGAAAATAGGCCCAAATAATGTAGCTAATTTGTTTATTTAAATATGTTAGTCAATATTTCCTAATAATTTTATATTTAAATAGTATAAAAATGTTAAATATTTTCAGTCTTTGTTTGCTTCCTGATTTAAATTGGAGTTTGAAGCCCAGATTTTCATTGTGTTTTCAGACTTCTGGACTCCTGCTGCTGGGAGAACTTTTCACCACTAACACATAAATCAATCATATGTTTCCAACACAACATAAAAATGATATGTACGATCTGGATGGAACACTGCGATACCCTTAACTCTCTTCCCCCTCACGGGACCTCTTCAAAAACAGATACTGTGCAGCAGATATGTTTGGAGTGGTTTGAAAAGGCCAGTATCTAATCTGTCAGACCAAAAAGATGTCAGGGCCGGTCCTCCGGGAAGTGGTTGACTTTGGATTTGTGGGAAGTTAGTTAGGCTGAGTTGTGGAATGACATGTTTAATTCACAGGCTTGAATCTAATATGTGGTGGAGGTTACTGTAGTTTTGGTTGGACGTGTCACAAAAATAGAAAAATGTGACATGTTAAAAGGTGTGGGGTAAGAGGTCTAATGTAAGTATTATTAACGGGATGGGACAAGTGGAGGACATTCATTGGAAGAAAGCCCAGTGCAATCTGGTTTTCTTTTTAAAACAAATTTCCTTTTGCATGTATTCGTGGCAAGGAAACAGAACAGGAAATCAAAGGACAGGAAAAACTATTCATCATCATGCACTATAACAGTTATTTTAATATTTATATATATTTCACACCTTTGGGAAAAGCAAAAAAAAAAAAAAAAAATACAGAAACCAACAAACTCCTCGTTTGTGGAACATGGGAGATAAATTCTAGTTTTTCCAAGCTGGTTGAATTGACCAGTCAGACGAGCAGCTGGTGGCAATCTGGCTGAACACTTTGGACAAGATATAATGTACAAAAATTTTGTGGAGGACTGTTAGGTTCATAAATCATCATTTCACTAAACATCCAGATTTTCAGGCTTCTTGATTGTTTGTATAATACATATGAGGAGTAATAATAAAATAAATATGCTTTTGAGCATATACAGTATGTACGTTTATGGTTTCTTAGCTGGTTTGTTGCTGGTCTAAGATCAGTCTAAGATCTAAGGTCTATCAGCTCATTCTTGATCCCAACCTACTGCTAAACATCTACAAGTTATAACATTACTTGGAGATGTCAACCACTCAAAGGAAAGTCAATATGTCTACTTTAAAACAGATACATATGGGCTATATGCATTTATTATTACTTCCCATTTTTATGAAACAAAATCTGTTAAGCCAAAAAGGTCTATTACATAAAATCACAATAAAATATCGAGATTATACAAAAAAACAAACTGCCTCATATTTCCTTTAGCTGTTTTATATCCCATCATGTCAACATGGGTACAGCATGAGCAGTCAGTGTTTCAAAATAATAAGTCTCTAAATAAATCAGGTAATTTGCACGCTGCAATGCCCCATCCTTCGGGTTGGTTCTGGTTGATAGGTTATGGAGTTTACAGCAGACTACCTGTGATCTGGCATATTTTACTGGGACTGTATAGCATCGCTCCAGCACTGTGACAGCGCTGAGCTCTCTAATGACTACATGCCTGGTCGTAAAACTTTTCTCCATCATTTGATGAATTACTGCTTTATAATCAATAGGAAATGAAGACCAACATCTCTTTTACCCCATAATCTATTGTATCATATTTGATATGCAAATTTCTAAGGTCTCTAAATTATCAACATGGTAAAAACTTTGCTTAAAAAACAAAACAAAACAAAAACTGTTGTACAATCTATTACATGCTTTCTGTTGTTGGATTAATAGTTTATACTTTATTAGCAAGTAAAAGGTCTTTTAGTGTAATTGTAATGTATTATTCCACATTTACAACCATAAATTTTTATTTTATTTTTTTAATTCAGACTATTATTTCAAATGTCAGGCTTCACGTGGTTAAATGAATTTCATTTGCCATCTGCTTTCTGTGGGCGGTAATAACACCAGGCGGTTTGCAAATAATAAACAATCTAATAAGGCTAATTTACATAGAAAGTAGGCATGTTTGTGTTGACAAGGATTTAATTTAAATTCACACGGGACGGTGTTACACCAGCACATACTGACCGGTTTAAATTGGACTGCAGGTGATCAGTGATTAAGAGGAAGGATTATGCTCTTAAATACATCTGGAAAAATGTGCCCCTTTCACACATTTCTACAACAGGACTGGGCCAACAGTCACAGAAATTATCTAAACTGAGAAACAGCTCTGAACATCCCCCACACTTCAAACTGCCCGGGGCATATAGTGAGGAGATGGAAGAAGAGATTAGAGTAGGAGATACTACCTTTCTGTACGGATATGCATAAAACATGAAATAAAAGATTGTATGAAATGAGAAGGTCTGAAATCCTTGGTGAAGATCATATACAGAGTGAATGAAAAAAGGCAGGTGAGAGTAGAGAAAAACAACAGATTTCTTGCTGAAAGAAATGGACTGCATTTAACTTTATTACAGAGATTTTTCTATTGTTGCCTTTTTTTTTTTATATAT
Organism: Barbus barbus; assembly: GCF_936440315.1. Classification (NCBI taxonomy): domain Eukaryota; kingdom Metazoa; phylum Chordata; class Actinopteri; order Cypriniformes; family Cyprinidae; genus Barbus; species Barbus barbus. Next base: position 17,546,440 of record NC_136733.1, on the reverse strand, counting down.
TCCTGGAATGTCGCCACACCCCTAACCACAATCTAAATCTCAAGTACGCAGATTTGAATCTTCTTTTGCACTTTTCGGAAGATCGTCAAGTGATGATGTGAGTATGTTACAGATAGATATCAGCAACAATCTCAACATGCATTAGTCAACATGAAAAATGTTATCTGCAGCCCATTTACGTACATGTGAGGGGGAAAAACACGAAAAAAAGTAGGATGGGATTTTATCAATCTGGTATAGAATGTATTGTGAAAAGAAGCTGTCGCAAGAATGAAGTCGGGTGGATAGGAGGGGAAGAGTGGAAGTAAAAGTGATGCATGAGTCAGACGAAAAAGAAAGGATGTTTCAGGTAATTACATTTTGATTCAAGATTATAAACACTTTTGTTTTTACCTCTGGAATAATATGCATCAATAAATTGTTCACAATATGACTAACTTTTAATTTCATGCTGACATCCCATGGATGCTTCTCATCCCCTTTTCCAAGCATAAAATGTGTTTAAATGCAAGATGCCTGACAGCCTGCTGATTAGCGCTGCATGGGCGATAAAATCACAATAAGAACATGCATTAAGAAAGTAAATATGTTGATATTTTGATTATGTTGTTTTCACGAGTGTCTCTATTGATTTGAAGGCACTGCCAGCTTAGTCCGGGCCTCTTGTGTCTTTTACACAACACAAAAAGTTGGTATGACATTGCAGGCAAGCACAGTCTTGCTCAAACTTGACATTTACAGACCTCACTATGCTGCGTCTTTGCACAACAGAGGATTTTAAAGTCTTGTGTAATTTCATGAGCATTTCAAGACTAAAGCATAAACTTATTTTAACACATGTAATATCAACTAACAATGCAGCAATCAATCAAAAAATATATTTTAAAAATACCAACATCCTCTCAAACTACCTGCATTCTTTCCATAGTTGCCCTGCAGTAAAACATCCCAGCTTATTAAGGCACAACAAGGATTGGCACAGGCTGGTAAAGCAGCTGGTGTGACAAACACTACGTATTATTTCCCAGCGACACAAAGGCCAGAGGAGTCATTAGTGTCAGTGGAGCATTATTACAACAGCCTGCACTGATCTGCTGCTGCCAATGTGAGTCAACATTACATAGAGGAAGAGACTTTCACCATTAGAACAAGAGAGAAGCTGCCCATGTCCTGCCCTTGCAGGGTAGCAGAAAGTCAAAATCAGAGGCAAAGTGTCACATGTAAACAAGATTTTTCATTTCACTGTAAAATGTCCAGAATTTTAAAACAGAATAACATATAAATTAAAAAATAAAAATGGCAACTGGTAAACTATAAGTTACATTGTCGTATACAGTGAAAATATACATAGGAGAAAACATTTTAGTGTGAAAATGACTAATAATGGAAAACATATGGGTAAAATATTGCAATTTTTTATTTTTTTTAAAGAAATAAGTTATTTTAACAAGGATGTATTAAATTAATCAAAAACAATAGTACAGACTCTTACATTGTTATAACATTGCTACAAATTTAGTTATAAATAAATGCTGTTTATTTAATCAAAGTACCTCGAAATAAATAAATAAATAGTTTTCACTATATATATATATATATATATATATATATATATATATATATATATATATATAATAATGGAGCAGTTTTCAACTACTCCTTGAGCACCAAATCAGTTTATTAGAATGATTTCTAATAAACTGATTTGGTTTGGTTGAATGGTTTCTCCTTGCTTCTATTATCAGTTCATGCTCTCGTGTACACTGGAGTGAAGCTGTGTAATTTCTGTCCTACTGTACTAGCGTCGCCAAACAGAAGCACAAAAATAGCGTATAGTATAGAATGTTTTCCCAAACATGCCCCTTCCTCCACAGGTCGCTCAAACAGCTCTATTTTTAAGTGCATTTCAGCAGTGAAAGTGTCTTGAGATTTCTATCAACAGTGAAACTACCTCATGCTGTCAGACAAACATCTACGTCCATGTTATTTCTTGACTCCACCCATGCTACTGTAGGTCAGGACTCAAAGATGGTAAGTGAAGGTCAGTGAGAACACTACAACAGCTGGACAGCAGCCCCAGGGCAGAACGATATTAAGCACAGCTGATCTTAATACAGTATGACAATCACAATGACATATTAATGAAGCTTCTTTCCCCAGAGAGGGGCTAACTGACAGGATATTGGCTACTGGACCAACGGGAAACATTTCCTGCCACTGAAGGGCGAGCCACTAGAGAGAAAAAAAAAAAAAAAAAAAAAAAAGTTGTAATATTTCATTCTCATTATTATATAATACCACTTTTTGCAGAGAACTCAGATTTTGACATATAAAGTAGAGAAGCATCAAATTTTGGCAACTGAATATGTAAAAAAAAAAATAATAATAATTTGGCCAAAATAGTTTTGGAAGGCCCAAATCATTATCCAAAAACAGATGCTAGTTTTTTGCTAGTGTTTGTGCACACAGCATTAATAAGCTACAACAGGTAAATGTATAACCAGTGTGGACACACTACACCGTGACCAAAAAGTATGCTGAAGTAGCAAGATGTAAATTAGTACAACTGAAATACTGAGAGGCAGCTCCTTGTCAAAGACCTTCACTACGACTTCTTTAATTTACTACCCAAGAACACAACACCCTGACAGTACAGTACAGCGTTCAATTACCCAATGACCACAATTTAAGGAAACTTTACTTAAAATTTTCAGCTTAAAAAAAAAAATGAAAAAGTTCAATTAATGATTATGGTGTTCAGGTAACAAAACTGATTTCAGTGCATTACAAATATGGAAAGCACAAAACATGATAGATTTTTAAAGAGTGACCTTCCTTCAATCAAAGAAGGAATCAAATAAGGTAATATTTATGTGGCTGAAATGGGAAATACAGGGAGACGCAAGGTAGTACATCACATAGCCTTCCATTTCAGAGCTCTCAAATCTCAAAATATTATTGTTTTTAGATAAAGACATCCTGTGGTCATGTAGGGTCATGTAGGGCCATGTGCCCCTCTGTTTGGGTGTCTGGTCTAGCAGTAAAACAGAAAAGAAAAGCTGCATGTGTGCGATACACAGTAAGCTCCGCAGATCTCAGACTCAATAAGAATTTGAAATGAAAAACTGAAGGATAAAAAAAACACTTTTTTCATCACTTTATTGAACAAGAACATAAAAGATTCCTGGAAAATACCTAAAAATGCAATTACAGGAACTACATCACTTTGTTTAAAAAAAAAAAAAAAAAAAAAAAAAAGAGACAATTGAGCCTAGAATTACCAATGACGAATAAAGATGATAAATGTACACAGACATCAATGACTGTCTAAAGATGAATCACAGCAGGTCATAAAAAGGGCTATTAACTTTTATTACTATACTTTGTTTTCTGGTAATGTTTGCTCTTTATTTGCTTTTCATCTATTCGGTCTCAGTGTAGGCGTTTTACGGAAACTTAACCCAGTGTAACAGACATATGCTGAGATCTACGGTCAGTCATGTGAGGAATTATGGGGAAACCAAGGCTTTTCCACCCACCTACTCCCTCCTGGACATTGGCTGACCATTGTAGACACTCTGGGACTGAGAGTACATGATGAGTTCACTGTGCGTGGTCTTAATACGTCTGACTGTAGACCATAGTGTGGACATTTTCAGGGACTGACTGGTCATAAACGGAGGAGATTTAGGTCACTCTGACTAACACATCATACACGAACACTTTAAAGGGTTACAAAACTCCCTATTACAGCACTGGTTTGTTCTTCCAAAATTGGCTGTGGTAAACTGAGGAGTGGAGGGGGAGGAGGGCAGACAGCCACCACAACAACACCTTCTGATCCAGTCAGTTTTATTTTGCTCTTACTGAGTTAAAAGCATGCAAGTTTTGCCACAAATTCCCACTGCAAATCACCATCACATGCAACAAAATGAACAAATATATCATGCTTGGTTGGAAGCTCACCATACAAATACACACATTTCCTGCGATAGTTATAATTAAATGTATAAAGACAAATACATTTTCAGTACCTTTTGAGATTATTTTGCAGCATTCATATGAAGGAAACTAAAGACCGCGTTTATGTTGGAGACTCATATATGGAATATATAATACATATATATATGTATGTATATATATATATATATATATATATATATATATATATATATATATATATATATATATATATATATATGATGTATGTATGTATATGTATATATATATATATATGATGTATGTATGTATATATATATATATATATATATATATATATATATATATATATATATATATATATATATATATATATATATATATACACACATATATATGGAATATATATCCATATATGGATATATAGAAAATAATTTATGTCACGCAGAAACTGTTGCAAAGCAAAAAACAAACACCCACAATCTATGACAGCAAAATATGCTGTAGTGAATTAGAAGAAGCATCTAACAACAAGATCGCAACATGCAGTCTTGTGAATAATCATAGGCCTATGCTGTTACTGTTTGAAATGTTGAAGGAATTAAATCACAAAGCAATTATTTCATAGTTGTTCACAGATGATAAAGCAGTTTTAGTAAAGTTCTTTGACAATGAGTCAATTCTCCATATTTGGAGAATTTGACATATCGCTATACAAGCATCATTTTTTGGTCTTCACTTCTGACATGTTCATCAGCTTATCTATGTTGTGTGAGATGCTGACACAGTCAAAATGTGTTTTGGTCAATGATTTTGTCCCTCCAAAACTAATCAGGCCGAAACCAAAAATGTGAAGATTTTGCCTGAATATTTTGGTAGCATAAATTTCTGTACATCATTATTTACAGCTAAACATTATTAAAAAAAAAGTTCTGTTTAGTGGTTGTGTGGAAAAAATTGATTTGAGACATTCATTCACTCCTACCTGAAATGCCTTTCGACCGCTAGGTGATGACACACATGTGACGGAGCGCTGGTCCACCAGGTCCAATGCCTGAAGAGCACACTGGCCGAACACAAACCGTAATCTGTAAAATAGAATAAAATGAGAGTTAGAGGAACTTTTATCCCAAAAATGAAAAATTGCTAAAACTTAACTCACCCTCAGGCCATCCAAGATGTAGATGTTTCTTCATCAGAACAGATTTGGAGAAATTCAGCACGACATCACTTGCTCAGCAATGGATCCTCTGCAGTGAATGGGTGCCGTCAGAATGAGAGTCCAAACAGCTGATAAACATCACTATCCAATAATCAGCACGACTCCAGTCCATCAATTAACATCTTCTGAATTAAAGGCTGCAGCTGCAACTGTTTTCACTTGTGTGCGTATTTCTCTCCTGATTCAGACAAGTAATCTTTTTCACCGTAGAAAGCAATATTATATAGATAGAGGATGGGTTGAAGATGTTAAAAACATCTTAATGATGAATTTTACAAACAAGCAACGTTTTACTTCACAAGACATTCATTAATGGACTGTAGTTGAATCATTTACTTATGATTTATCAGCTGTTTGGACTCTCATTCTGACGGCACCCATTCACTGCAGAGGATCCATTGGTGAGCAAGTTATGTAATGCTGAATTTCTCCAAATCTGTTCTGATGAAGAAACAAATAACATTTTTGAAGGCCTGGGAGTGAGCACACTTTCGGCAAAGTTGAACTTTTGGGTGGACTATTTCCTTTAACTGTAGGTACATGCTAGGTGAGATGAGACAGTGACGTACACAGGAAGCTGATGGGCAACAAACCTCAGCTCTCACATTCAACCCAAAGCTAGCGCTGTTTCCTGTCTTAATTTAAAACTTAAAAACAATGTCACTTGCGAGCCAATCTGGTCTTGACATCAAGCCTATAGCAATACATTCTAAAGTGGAAGCATGAAACTGCATCATCTGAAAGTCATCCAGACACATTCAAATAATGTCTCAGAGAGAAGCAGACCCAAGCGAACACATGACGCGATGATGACACTGGAACCACAATCAATTGCCCAATAAAGCAAAAAGTGCTGACCTGTGATGTGAACAGCCATTTATGAAGAAATGTGATTCCCAGAGTAGAGTAATTACTGTGGCTTAGTGCTTCCATCAATGGCAGCCTGATGACTGTCATTGTGGGTTCGAGGATGCTTTTAACATCATGATTTATTCAGTCAATGACTTCTAGAAAGAGAGCGCTGGGTAAAGGCATACATATGTGCTTGATAAAGCCTGTGTTGAGTACATCTTGCAGTTAAGAGGTAAGCGCTGGTTTCTGTAGTGTTCAGTGACAATAATACACACATCTGCAATAATTGACCCTCCTCAACTCAGGTCAAGAGCATCCTAAATATTTACCAGTCTGTAGTTCAAGGCCAAATCTTTCAGTATGGTAAATGTAACTTAAGGAGGAGGAGGAGATGGGGGGAAATACTTACGCTATTAGTAAGTCATCTGGTACTATAAGAAAGAGAAAAAGAGATAATATTAGTTAATAGTGTTTTATAAAACTGAAAAATGTAAAAGCACAAAGCATGTTTTTAATGCACAAAAGCAACATACGAGTACGTGAAACATCTGGGAAAAATAACTACTATAGGTTAAATACATGTTAAGCATAATAACAATAACCAACTATCAGTCATGCAAAACAGCCTATTTTGGTTGTTTATTGTGGTCACCATGGTTCTCTGTAGAAAGACCCAAAAGAGCACAAATTGAAATGACATCTCTATCTCAAAAACACTACAGCCATCATTACTCCCTTGATATTTCTCTCTGGCGTCATTTGACATCAAAATTCCAACAGAATAATGTCATTACTCTTATCCAGATGTTCTACATTAAGTCTTGTCTGCACACATAAGGACTTCACAATAACTCAGTGAACGTATTGACATTTTAACAATTATTTGATACAAGGCTTTGGACTACTGAACATCTCAGGCAATAGGCTCTGAGGAAGAGGATGCTGTAGGAAAAAATATGAACAGAAATCTCTATACTTCAAACCTTATGCAAAAGGAAACCTCAACACCATGGACCATAAGAAACTTGAACACCACTCCACAGGATGTGTTGTCTGTTTAAGCAATTAAAAACTGAAGCAGTGGAGAGAAAAATACATGCAACTGGTATTAGGGCACCATCTGGTGTCAGTAATAGAAATTGCAGCCATTTCTACAATCATGTCTAAGATTAAAATGTTCACCGACTTTACAGTTCACTTCCACACATGCAGGTTTTATAATTAGGCCTAAAATTTTTGGGTTTGTTTTATGTTGATAAAATGTCTGTTGTTCAAGCTAGAGTGGCTGCATTCAGGGAAAAAAAAGACTTATAAGCAGATGGACAAGCTAGACCTATCTTATAAAAAAGATCCAAGTGCTTAACCTATTTGAAAATGGGACCGTAATATCTGATTGTGCCAGTGCAAATGAGATATAAGAATGGATTTAATTTATTTATTTTATTTCATAATATTTTATTTATTTAGTTCTCTCATTATTATATACTGAATGATGTTTTGATTGTATTTAATTATAGCCAAGCTGTGACCTTTAAAGGCCTAGTTGGGTACTAGTTTGGGATGGGTTTGTTAATAGGGTAAAATGTTACTATCCATTCTGAAATTTACCTGAGAATCAATGAAATCACTAAATATCTGTTGTTCAAATGTTTGAATGAGACACATGGGGTCCAATTGTCTGAGAAAACATTGAAAATCTTTAATCCATAAATAAACAAGTTTCAGAAACTAAAATAAAAAAGGTTATGATGTTTTAGGTCAAATTGTTCTTGCTTCCACTGAAGCACAATATACATACAGTGGGGGAAAAAATTATTTGATCCCCTGCTGACTTTGTACGTTTGCCTACTGAAAAAGAGATGATCAGTCTATAATTTTAATGGTAGGTTTATTTGAACAGTGAGAGACAATAACAACACAATAATCCAGTGCAAACCTGGTGGCCAACTACAAGAAACATCTGACCTCTGTGATTGCCAACAAGGGTTTTGCCACCAAGTACTAAGTCATGTTTTGTGAAGGGGTCAAATACTTATTTGACTCATTAAAATGCAAATCAATTTATAACTTTTTTTAAATGCATTTTTCTGGATTTGTTTTGTTATTCTGCCTCTCACTGTTCAAATAAACCTACCGTTAAAATTTTAGACCGATCACTTCTTTGTCAGTGGGCAAACGTACAAAATCAGCAGGAGATCAAATATTTTTTCCCCCGCTGTATATCAGCATCAGACCAAATACTAACCCTACAGCATACTATCCAAATTCATACTTGACATTATTGAAGCTAAACATCTCTAATATTAAAACTAGGAAGAAAAAAAAGTTCTAGTTTGTACAACTGGTATTAGTTAGTACTACAAAATATCATTTGCACAATATATGTACATTTTCACAAGTGATCAGAGATTTCTGGATCCCATTGTACAGTGTGAGTTTGATGAGATATTTGCAGGATTTATAGTAGTTTTTCCTGCTTTTCAGCTCAAATTTACTCTGGTTTGTCTCCGAGTAAGTTCTCTGAAGGTCTTTCAAAAGCTGCTCAGCAACAGAAAGCAGAGATGAGCCCATAATGCACCTGAAAACTAACCCACACGATTCAGATATCTTTATATAAGAATTACTGTACATGATTTTAAAGTTTGAAAGCTTGTCTGGGGATCTGTAAGTAACGTTATATCATTACGTAATGATTTGTCTTTAGTATCTATACATATGTATAAATGTGGAGTTATTACAAAGTAAAGAAAGCTGCTAGAAAACAAACTAATTAACGAAACTACCTGAAAACTAACCAATACCACTATCTAGACATCGTATCTATCAAAGTAACTTCGACACGATTCGATGGCAGCTTTAAAAGCATCAACTGACCGATATCTGCTGAATATAGACATATTTAAGGTTCAGCGACACACACAAGTACAAACAGTTACCGTGTTGATGTTTCCCGCACCGCCGTGTCTTCACTAGTCTGCATGGAGCAACACACACCGCTGGGTTATAGCGCCACCTACGGCATGGCCAAATTATTCTCATTAAAAATATGATTATAATATTACTTCAGAGAGTACAATTTCCTTCCTTAATATTAGTTAAACTCTCTAAATATTTTAGCATGCTTTTAAAATCAAAGTCAATTACCCAAGTAGCCTACCTGAAAGAGCTTTTCTTAACTTGTTAAACTGACAGATGGATTTAAGAGACCATTTATTTATTAAACTGATGCGCAAATTGTAAAGTAACCTGTTTATTTATATCAGATGTTAAACTGAAGCCTGTTAAATTTGTAACATTTGAAACCCCTTTTAAATTGTACCATTTTACATTCAGCAGTTGTTGATTTGGTGGTTTTTCATTACATTTGGAATAAGTATTGATTTGGAAAATTATTATTAGATGACTAAATGCCAAACCATATCAGCGAAGAATTTCAATAAAATTCAGATAACAAAACCTGATGCACTAGAAAAATATTTTTATTTTGAAATGAACCATAAAAACACGTTTCAACCCTTAACATGTAAACAACTTTTTTTTGTTTTTGAACACATTTTCACAACATACGTCGAACACGGACGTCCAGTGTTGACCGAGTCCATTGACTCAGGCGTCGCCGGTCTTCGGTGCGTTTCTCCGCGGACAGTAGTGACGGGTGTGCGCCCAGTCTCCGGTGGCGGAGCAGAACGGACACACGTAGCTCCTCAGGATCGGGCAGAGGATACGGCCGTCTCGGGCTTTCAGTCTGTGACTCATGTACACCACCGGCGTCTCTCCGTTTTGTCGGCAGAATCCGCAGGAGTCCCGCGGGGTCCGCAGGTCGCGGCTGGAGGAGGCAGAGGTGCTGGAGACGCTGCTGCTGGAGCCGGCTCTCATGAAACCCTCCGTGGGCGTCCCGTGGACATCTGCGGCTTGTGCTCCGTCGCGATGCTGCAGCAGCTGCGACAGGGTCCTGCGGAGGTCCATGTAGTCCCGCCACATCAGGAAACAGCCGTCGGCTTCGGGGATGCTCTTCTCGCGCTCGGTCAAAGAGGAGGACTGCATCATGTCCGGTTTGAGGCAGGTGTGTGTCACCCATCATCACCCCGAGCTATTTATAGCAGATTCCAGACAGGAATGCGGTCTGTCTGGGGCACTGAACACCTGCCCCTCACTTGACCGAGGTCGTCGCAAGGTCACTAGGGTCAGGCACGCGCTCATGTTTGTTGTGATCGTGTCATTTACTGAGCGGCACGTGCCAGACTGAGAGCACGTGAGCGCTGCTGTCTGTCTGGCTGTCTGGCTCTTGTAAACATTGTAACATTTTCAACAAGCACATGCCAACTTTTCCTATTAGAATTAAGTTGCCAGAACCTACCAATAAATAGCCTGACCAAATCTTTACTTTTCTTCTTTTCTTTTCTTTTCTTTTCTTTTCTTTTCTTTTCTTTTCTTTTCTTTTCTTTTCTTTTCTTTTCTTTTCTTTTCTTTTCTTCTCTTTGTTGACTTTGCTTTTGTACGCACACACACACACACACACACACACACACACACACACACACGCGCGTATTGTTTATTAACACTATAATCAAACAACAAACAAATATATTCAACAACATATAAAACATATGGCCTAGATGAGTAAAACTCATGAGTTTACTTAATTCATGCGTAAAGTATTCGAAACAACTCGTACATGTTGTGCTGACTTTACACAGAATATTGCTGAAAATGAACTCTACAACATTAAAAATGTGATTATAACACATTCAACTAGGCTAACGAAAAACTGAATAATAACTGACCAACATTTTATTGTAATATTTTACTTGTTTTCTGTCTTGTTTTTCTTCCTGGCCTTATCTCCAAACGACTGTAGCCCCATTGACTCCCTCTGCCAATGCATTGATGAAATTAACAGTTGGATCATGTGCCAAAACTTTCTTCAGTTAAACAAGGAGAAAACTGAAATCATTGCATTTGGAAACAAAGATGAAGTTTTCAAGACGAATGCATACCTTGACTCTAGGGGTCAAACAACTAAAAATCAAGTCAAAAATCTTGGGGTGAATCTGGAGACAGACCTTAGTTTCAGTAGTCATGTCAAAGCAGTAACTAAATCAGCATACTATCATCTCAAAAACATTGCAAGAATTAGATGTTTTGTTTCCAGTCAAGACTTGGAGAAACTTGTTCATGCCTTTATCACCAGCAGGGTGGATTACTGTAATGGTCTCCTCACCGGCCTTCCCAAGAAGACCATTAGACAGCTGCAGCTCATCCAGAACGCTGCTGCCAGGATTCTGACTAGAACCAGAAAATCTGAGCATATCACACCAGTCCTCAGGTCCTTACACTGGCTTCCAGTTACATTTAGGAGTGATTTTAAAGTACTTTTACTTGTTTATAAGTTACTCAATGGCCCAGGACCTAAATATATTGCTGATATGCTCACTGAATATAAACCAAACAGACCACTCAGATCATTAGGATCGAGTCAGTTAGAAACACCAAGGGTTCACACAAAACAAGGGGAGTCTGCTTTTAGCTATTATGCGGCCCGCAGTTGGAACCAGCTTCCAGAAGAGATCAGATGTGCTGAAACATTAGCCACATTTAAATCCAGACACAAAACTCATCTGTTTAGCTGTGCATTTGTTGAATGAGCACTGTGCTGTGTCTGAACTGACTGCAATGAATTTTATGTAATCATCTATTCTTAACTGTTAATTTTAAATAAATTTCTATATCATTTTAAAATTCCTTGTTTATATTATTTTTTTAATTCCCTGTTTTTATTGCTGTGATTATTATTTTTAATGACTATTTCACTTTCGTTGGTGTAAAGCATTTTGAATTACCACTGTGTATGAAATGTGCTATATAAATAAACTTGCCTTGCCTTGCATATCTGACCTGAATTTCCTCACTGAACACTCATTTCTGTCATCAAAAATGTCAGTTATACATGTTAATGTCAGTTTATGTAATGAATAATAATAAAAATCACATTCTACATGTTCTAAAAACAGCCTTCCATCTGGCTAACAGGTTAAGGTCAATTCACACTGCACCGACAGAGGACAGTACGCCACTTTTCAGACGGCCCAAGACCCACAAACACTGATTCAACGCGTTCAGACGGTGAAAATAACTCAACTTACTCTTTTCTCTTTTGCCTTTTGTCGGTGTGGATTGGCCTTTAGAAACACTTGTGTGCACTTGGATGGGTGAAATGCAGATCGCAAATTCTGAGTATGGGACGCCATACGTCCTTTCCTTTGCTTTATCATCTCTACAATGGCTAGCTATTAAGTTCAGCATGTATAACAAAGTATTGTAAGGCCCTGAATGTCTTAAGTACTGATATAGTACACTTACAAGTATGCTACTAGTACTGTACATTGAAATTAGCATACTTACTACATCAAGTATACTTGGAAAATATACTTGAACTTTAAGTTTATTTAATAAAAATGAACTACAAGAATACTTATTTTGTAAGGGCTTTTATTTTGTACATAGAATATATCATCATAAACACATGACACCTCTTCCCAAATTGACATTTCTATGACTAAATATATAGCTACTCTATATCCTCATCTTCATTATATAGTAGACCATGTAAGTGTGGTATTATTATGTGTTCACTTGTTACCCCATAGCAATTACAAAATAAGATGAAATTGTAATTTTAGTTTAATTGACTAAATGAATGACAAACATGATTCTAATTAAAGAGGGTTTAGATCTGGATGTTTGAAAGCAACATACAAAACCACTGCTTGAGGAAACACACATTTGTGTAAGTGAGCTTTTGATTTAAAAACCCTTTTTAGATACAGTCCTTGTGACAACTTAACCATGTGACAACTATCCCCGTCCGTCCGTGTGTGTTTAAAGCAAAGGTTTAAGTGCTACCTGTTTGATAATCATGTGAACTAATTAAATCCTTTTTACTAAAATACACCAACACCAAATGTGGTTACTAAGCATTTAATGAGCTATTGGATAATGGATGTAGGGATTTGCTCCCATCAGTGGGGTCAAGCTCTGCCATTGAATGATGGGATGTGACTCGCTCCTTTAATTCATCCCAAAGGTGTGCAGTTGAGTTCAGGTGCAGGCCAGTCCAGATCTTTCAGTAAATCATTTCTGTTTAGACCTCACAAAGAAGCATAATCATGCTGAAAAAGTTTGATAGTTTTGTGATAAAGCTGTGTAATGTAGCATTGCTTGAGCATGTGGCCATACGGTACTTAGCTTTGTATGTGCTTTTCATGTCATGCTATATCCGTTTTTACACCTATGCATAGATTACGGTGCCTTTTTTTCTCTCGATCCAACAATTCACACCTGTAAAGCCACCCCACATAGGCATATTTAAGATATTTGACTTCAAGCAGGCCTTTTAATAAAACAAAAACTTGCTGTGCTCAATGTACACTTTTATTTGTTTTACTAAAAACGGGGGAAAAAAGGTCACATCAACATTTACCCTTGTTAATACAGTATATCTTTCCAACAGAAATAAAATACACCAGTTTTTAATTTCCTTTTATATTAAAATATCAAATAGTCTGCAATCTAACAGTGCTTATGAAGTACATGTCACTGGCTTTATAGCGGAAAAGTTTCATTTTCCCTCCGCTCTGCCAGTGGTCTTCAGCAGTGGAGTAAAAATAATAATAATAATATTAATAATCATTAAATAAAATCAAAATACAAAGAAGAAACTTAACCTGTGTGTTATCCAGCCACTTTTTATCTGACAAGCTAAACATGCAAAAAAGGGCAAATAACACAGATCTTTCTACAGAATAAACTGAAGTATCACCAGACACTTCAACTTGCAAAGATGACAGGAGATTTTTCTCCAAATCAAGACATAGTTTTGCATTTTTCCAAGTATAATCTCACTACATTGCATACCACGACTTGTCCCAAAAGCTGGCTGATTTAACTGTTAGTTTCTCTCTTCTACAGTATAATCAAGTCTATACTGACAGGACGTTAAAAACGAATAAAAAAAATAGACCACAAATTGCAAATGAAGGACTCCACAGAGTCTCAAAGTGTACTGAACTGTACAGGCACAATTAACAGTATATATTGATAATAAATAGGGCAATGTTTGGCCTGGATGTACTTGGTCAAGGAAGGTCTGGGATTTCAATGTTTTGCCCAGAAGGAAACACTCGCAGCATGAGATATTGTTCTCTCACACACACTTACAGCTCACTGTCCTCGTTATCACATGCACAAAGCTTATGAAACAAACAAATAATATTTCTAAAACATGTAAATGCTGATGTTTACTGGAATGTCTCTTCGGGAAGAGAGCAATTGCAGTTCACTTCCAGCTGCGGGATCACTGAACTGGCCTTTAGAGGAGACGCCACAATGAATGCAGACAACCCAGCATGCATCTGCAACTCAGAACAACCAACATCCCAAGACACGAACCTTCGGACGGGGACGGGGTGTTTGACGTGGGTTGGACGTGTGTGATAAGTGCAACATCTATATAAGGTGATGCTGAATCCTGGGCTCGCTCGAGATGGTCCTCCTCTCGCTGAAGCTCTTCTCCACGCTGGAAGCTCTTCTCCTTTACACATGAACATGACTGGAGACAACAAACGCAGGGGAGAGTGGCCACAGTCTCTCGCTGTCCCCCCGCTGGACTGTTGGCTTTGTACACAAAAAAGATAATGTCTGAGAGGAAGGGAGTCTGTTGTTGGAGTTAGACATCAGTTGAGAAATAGAGTGTGTTCTTCTTCAGCTCAGCGAAGGATATGGGTGGATGCTGCAGGTAGTACAGCAATACCTGAACCTGTGAAGAGAGAGGAGGATTACAGCAGTGATCCACACACTAACCATACCATCTGACAAACTGTCAGCATTATTCACCCACACCACTAGATGGTGCTCTAACTCCTGCATGAATGACTAAGAACGATTTTTACAACTATCACTTTATCTTTATCTGTATAGTTATCATCTTTGGTGTGACAGTGAACAGGCCTTTAGTGGTGACTGAAGAAGGAATGCGCAAAACATTGTGTCCTAACCAGAGGCCACATTTGTATTATAATAACAATAACAACAATTATTATTGTAGTAGTAGCAGTAATAATACAATTATTGTTATTATTATTATTATTAGTAGTAGTAGTATTAAGACTAAGAGTATATGAGCATATGATAATTATTGTCATTGTTATTATTATTTAGTTTACACTAATTGAGAGAAAGAAAGCACTTGAACTAATAGTAGCAATTGTATTAATAATACAATTATTGTTGTTGTTGTTGTTGTGGTTAAGAGTGTTTAAGTTCCACAGTATTAATAAATATAATTATTTTTGTTATTAAGAATTAGTGTGTGTGTGTGTTTGCATATACACACACACACACACAAAACTCCCAAGTGTCGCCTTTCAAAATATACCAAAATTTTGCCCAAAGGGTTCATGTACTGCAATCATTTTAGTTTATATATATATATATATATATATATATATATATATATATATATATATATATAAAAAAAAAAAAATAGGGTGGGTACAAGACTTTTGATTCTTTTGAGTTGCTTCTCAAAGCATTAGTACTTACAGTGCGGACAGAAAAATTAGCTAACTGTGGAAACTCATATTATGGCTGGTTAAGACGTTTGGCTCAGGCCATTCATTCAGTTTCTGATATATCATGAACAAACCATAACAGCCAACATCAACAGTCAAAGAGTCTCTTCAGATCCACTCACACAATAAACATGATGACACATGAGCGCATAAATACACGAGTGAACTGAAGATGCCCAGGACTGTGCTCTCCGCCTGAGGTCAATGTGTTATGACAGTATGGAAATCAAGATGATGGAATAATCACAGAGCACATCAGCATCACTGTAATAATGATGAGTGCTGATGTGCATCTTCAAACTGTCAAACGCACCAAACCACAGCCCATCATGGTGATATATGATATGCTGGGAAAGTGAGCAGTGAGTGAGCAGTGAGTATGGAAGCCAGGACTGACCTGTGCCATGACATCATGTGACCAGATGTCAGAGGCCAGCGTGATGTTGGCCTTACTGATCTCTGACTCCGACGGTCTCAGCAGAGTGGGGCCAAACACTGTGGCCAAATTATGCAGAGACATCTTATTGACCGGCTCCTTCTCTGCCACCCTGAAATGAGAGAAAACAAACACCAATACAGAACTGAGTCACATCTTATTAAACAAACATCAAGTTGAACACAGTTTATTATAATGTGTGTGATGTGTAGAGTTGGCCAGCAGGTGTCCACAGTAAGCAGTGTTGTTAACTTGAGCATATGCTGTGTCTGTGTTGTGTTAATGGGTGACAGTTACAGTTGGCAATAAGGCCTCCAGAGAGATTATTTGTGACAGTGTTTATAAACCCGAGGCCTTGCTAGCTAATTGCCGACGTTTCAGAGAGATTTGTGTGAATTGCCACAGCAGTTTCACACAAACTAAAATAAAACAGAACCGTGGGTATTTTATGATGGTGATTTAACTGATGTTCATGAGAAGCTGCTGGCTTTAAAGAGTCACTGTCAACAACAAGTTAGTCCTGTCTTCCCTTCATTGTAATATATTTTAAAATGTAATTTATTCCCGGAAAAGAGCTGGAATTAATCAGCAGCCATTAATTCAGTCTTTAGTGTCACCTGATCCTTTAGAAATCATTCAGATATGATAATTTTGTGCTCAAGAAAAATTAAGTAGAAAACAGTTGTTTTCACAGCTTAATATTTCTGTGGAAAAAAAGAAGCTAGGGCTTCTATTCATCAAATGATTTCCACAAAAACATTATGCAGCAAAAACTGTTTTTAACAAACACAATTAACAATTGAGTACCTTATAATTGACAATAAATCAGCAAATCAGCATATTAGACCAATTTCTGAAGGATCATGTGACTGAAAACTAGAATGACGGCTGAAAATTCAGCTT
The DNA here is from genome assembly GCF_936440315.1 of Barbus barbus. Lineage (NCBI taxonomy): Eukaryota > Metazoa > Chordata > Actinopteri > Cypriniformes > Cyprinidae > Barbus > Barbus barbus. The sequence continues at coordinate 17,529,459 of NC_136733.1, read as the reverse complement.
TGCCATCACAGGAATTACATTTCATATTTTAAATTTATGTAATAAATTATATTTTAAAACATTAAGATATTTCACAAAATTGCAGCTGTATTGTTAATCAAATAAATGTCAAAATGTCCCCACAAGGATAGTGATACCCAAATGTTTGATTTCATAGGGACATTGTTTGGTTAACATTAACATATGTCAAAATCATACTTTTTTGAAAATGTAAAAATGCAGAGCGTTTTCTGTGAGGGTTGAGTTTAGGGGTTGGGTTAGGAAATCAAATATACAGTTTATACGGTATAAATTATAAATCATTATGGAAACCCAAAATGAGAGTGTGCTCTTACCTCTTCAGGTGTTCCAGCAGGGTGAGGAATGTGATGAGATTTGGGTCTGGTAGTGACCGCAGCAGATGCATCATGCAGTTTTCTTTTGCTGCAGGATCTGATAGAGCTGTGATAAAGAGTTTGATGAAGAGGAGTGTTATTACACCTTAATCACCTTAATTCAAAATTAATCTCATTTAAATCACACGGTGATGCAGTTTTAAGTGTGAAAGAGGTTGAAGGTGAAAGGTCATACCAGTGCCCTCCATGAAGGCCGGGTACAGCCGGTCTGTGAGAAGAGGTTCTGGCAGCTCCCTGAAATATAATTTCAGTGTCCCTGCTATGGCATTAATGTCCATGTCACTCAACATCATCAGGATGTCTTTGGTATCTGAGAAAGAGAGACAGAGAGAAAGAGTAAATGATTTGCCATCATAACAAATGCTGATGCAGGCTGAGTAATAAGCTCCCGGCATGACATATGACATAATAATGAGCAACACATGAAGGTACAGCTCTGGATTGTCCCTACAGACTCTGTGTGTGTTTGTGTTTATTGAGCCAGCTGACAGCTGGAAGAGGTCAGATCTCTGAATGGCCTTTCCCACAACACTGCTGCTGCTTTTAGACTCAAGACACAGGCCTCCACTGACCTCACATAACCAGAGACTGATGGGAAATCAAAGCAAAATACTGTATAAGATGTAGATAGAATAAACAAATGGAGGAAAAGCTCACTAATAGGGATCTGACTAAAAATCACAGTGTGCAATGCTGATGCAAATTGCCGCCTCGCAAATTGGCTTCCCAGCCAATCAGACTGCAAGGTATCACAAAATAAAAAAATAAAGGCTCATTTTGCACTTTTGCATGTGTAGTAGTTGGATGAGTGTGATTGGTTAAGAGTCTCTTACTGGCGTCAAACGCAGCTTTGAGGGCCTGGATGTCTGTGGCTACTCCAGAGATCCTATAAATGCCCACTTCATCAATCCCTCTCTTCTCCACCTCCTCAATGCACTGCCGCACAATGTAAGGCACCTTGGAGCGTTCGCGCCTGAGGAACAACAACAGGCAAAGTCAGTGTACTGTATGTGACGTAAAAATACAGAGAGAAACTGCAGGGTTTGACAAATATTGCTGCTCAGTGAGGCTAAATCTACCACAATGATGTAGTGTTTTTATGCAGTATATTTTGAATGTTTAAAGTCGATCTGAAACTGACATACTGTAACATCAAGTTTTTGTCCTTACTGTGACATCCAGTTAATTTTTTATTTAATCTGGACTAAACTTTACAAGGTCAAAAAACAGAAGAAACAAAAATTCAATAACATGCATTCAGAAAACAGGTCAGCTTTAAGACTTGAGATTTCACTCACTTTGTTACCACGCTGATTTTAACCCCAAACACACCGCTCTGTTTCTTAGATAGCGTCCGCTTCAAACTCAAGTCCCGACTAGTAAACTTCATGGAAAACTCCACTTTAATCTGAAAAATAACCATAAATGAGATGTGTGTAGGGCAATAATGCAACAAATATCTCTATGTTTGATGGGAAATAAATTAGTACCCCATTCATTTCTATGACGTCCATATGCCAGTTTTTGGACTGCACAGTCTGTGGGTCCAGCTGTAAAGAGACAGAGAGAAAAGAGTGTGAGAATTACTTCATTTTTAAGCACAGAAAGTTATGATGCAATTATTTCTGCTCAGTACAATGCAAACACTGGCCTCAGAGAATATTGTCATAGGTCAAAGGTTAGCACTGAGACCAAGCAGACACCACAGCACCACAGCAGACCAAGAGTGCTGGATTATTATAAAAGTATGAAAAATATTTCAACAATGAATACCAATAAATCCAGAATGAAAAAGGCCTGAGGCTCAGAACAGCCACAGTTTTGAGTATTTCAGTACAAAAGTTGTTTATCGGGGTGCATGAGGGTATTTCAGATTTATCAGAGCAATATATCAGTAAACACCTGCATTTAGGAGATTAGAGCTAGGTGATAATATAGTTTACATTGAGCAATGATACAAGCAATCAAGCAGTTGAGATTTGCTATATAGTATGTCTGTTTCTACATGCCAACTCTTTTATGTGAACATTTTAAACAACAGCAGCTTATTTCTATTTCCTCTCCCCCAACCTCCTGCTTTTTTGATAAAGATGACTCAAAATCATTTTGCTATTCTATCTAAAAATTCCCAGGCAGTCCTTTCTATAAAAAACCCTGAGAAACTCAAAGTAGACTTCTTCCCTTGTTATTACATATTTAGATCGTAAAGTTAACTATATCGCACTGCTGCATGAGAGCAGGAGTCCAGCATAGATGAATCAAACCTGAAAGAAGCTCTATAATGAACACGGTCTTCACTGAAACACACTACAAACACAAAATGAATTAAAGTAAGAATCACTACTTCAATGAGCTAGATGAAGGTGAAGGTGACAAAACTGTTATATTCAGAGATCAGGTCATTTAGAGTGTTTGGTATTACCCATAATTCATATGAACTCACACTATGACATTTAGGTACTTTCTGGCTACTGTCCTGTGAACGTATAAGGAAAAGCACTCTAGACAAAATCTGTGCAGTTTCCATTAACACACAACTCTCTAAGGAGAGCAGACTCTCTCACATACACACCAGTTTCCCATGCCACATGCCACAGACAAGATGGATGATGGAAAGGACTACCTAGGGAGGACCCTCCCCACTCTTAAACTAATCTGTCAATCAAACTCAAAGGTAAGATACACAATAATAAACAACCTGACAGCATGGACCAAATCTGAATCCAGTTACTGATCACTGTTAGAAATCAACTAAATATGCTGTGCTGTTCCACACTATAAGACTCAATCCAAAGTAATTCATGTGCATATGCATTTAATTAAATATCACTGACAATCAACATGAAGTTGGCTGACGCATGAGGGAACACAGCACACATGCTGACAAATCTGCCATAAAATTAACATTTACAGGAAAACATGCGTAGGTTGAGTAGCTTTTTATGAGAACGTCTGACAAGGTCCGTCAAACACATAAAACTGCATTAGCTTGTATCACTAAAATCAATTCTCTCAATACAATTAGTGGGCAATCATCATTACTGATGTTGTTTTTACACATATTAGGGCTATAATGAGATTCTTATCGGATATTTATGGAAAGCTGCAGCCTTGTTATTATCCCACTGCTAAACCAATATGACATGCTTACACCAATTAAATTAACAGGGTAATAAACTGATATTTTGAGATCAGCAGTAAGGACGCAATTGCAGTGTTTACTGTGGTTCTGAGGTTAATCCAAATCAAATGGACATTTTCTGATATTTTAAGACATTTATTGAATTTATTGACCTTGACACAAACTGCAGGGGTCTCTGTGATATCTTTTTATAATAATATATTTCATAAACTTCTTTTCTAAGTATTTTCTAAGAAATAACGCAATATAATAAATCACAATTGTGTCAAACTATTCAATAACTTAAAAGATGTGTATTCAAATCATCATAAATGTATTTTTGAATAACTTATAAGATCTGGACATATAGGTGAGAGTCAACTTGACCCTCTTATAAACATTTAACTCATACGCATGTCAAAACACATGTAGTTGTCACTTTTTTATGAACCGTTAATGAAAATAACAGTATTTATCACTCCAAACATTACTGACAATCACATTCTTCTGAAGTGTGAATGTAGCCTTACAGATCCCAAATATCTATGGTACATGCCCCTTACTTGAGCCCTTCTCCAACCTTCTGGTGCTTCTTACGGTACTTTATAAAAAATGTATGGAATCAAACGGCTCCATGATATGTCTTGAAAATCCTTTAATACAGCTAAACGCTTACCCTTACAAAGACTCGCCTTGTAGACACCTCATCTGCCCAAGTGCTTTCCTCCAAACTCTTAGTAAATTTCACCTCACATCACCTCACAAACACCACTTTTCACTTTCCTCTGGGAAATCTCAAAGTTTTGGATAAAAGAGCTCAAAATGAATGTCTATAGGATTATTTTAACAGCGTACTCAATTGATTCCCAATAAGCCAGACAGGATGATCATGTTAAGGTGGGGTGAAGGTCAGAGAAAAAACTTATTCTCATCACTCTCAGCATGTGCCAAATGTCTTCAAGACACCAGTCAATAGTACTGTATCTTCAATGTCCTCATTAAACCGCTCAGGGATTGCACAACCAAAACAAAGATAGAAGCTCCTAAGCTCTGAAATGTTTTGAATTAAGCGCATCTGTGCAGACCTGACAATGAGGTGTATGTGTTCTGATCCAATAGCTTTGAAAAGGAGAGAATAGAATTCTGAGGAGCTCTGGTCCATGACAACCTCAAACAATCCCACTAATCAGGGGCGTACTTTGTGTGTGTGTGGGGGTGGGGACAGGGGGGATATAACCCCCCAATAACAAAAACTAGCAAGTACAACCCCCCAGTACATATCCAGAAATTATTACTTTGACACACTGGAAAACACACAGTATAACTAAACCTACAAAAAGTATTCTTTGTATTCTTGGAAGTACCATGTAAATACCATAAAACATAATTGAACTACTTTGGAACAATTTTAAGTACAGATTATTTATTAAGTACCACTGTATTACCATGTGATTCAGCACCATAATCGTTGAATGCCGGTACTGCAATAGTACAGCTCTAAAAATCAAGGTAATACCACACTAGATGCCATGAAACAATGTGTTATCGAGAAAAACAGTGACAAAAATGAGGTATTATCACAACAGATGCCCAAAAAACCATAGTGTTCCCATGATACACACTGAAAAAACATAGTATTATTGCAGTATTAAGAAATATTTATTTCCAAAATGATGTTTTCACTATAAATTACATCCTGAACTGAACTTTGGAGATACAGATCTCCATTCCGTTCTCTTCTTTCCTGCCGTCTCATTCAGCGTGTCCCCCACCACCCACCCCATCTCCCTCTGTTCTGCCAGCCTGCTGCAGTACGGAGCAGAACACAGTGTTCTCTGGCCGGCCTCTCTCTGCTCAGAGGATCCTTACTGAGAACAAAGGGAGGAAGAACATGATACCAGTACATTTGTTACAAATACAGCAGGCACATGCAGGACACGAGTCCTTGTTAAGATGACTATAAAGTCTCACTACTCTGATTACACACACGCACACACACGCACACACACACACACACACACACACACACACACACAGTTTCAAATAAATAGTTATTTTCATCTTTCTATTCAAAGAATCCTGAAAAATATATACTGTACCACAAAAATATTAAGCAGCAGAACTAATAATAAGAATTTGCGAATATTCAGCATATTTCAATGATTTCATGTGAAACTGAAGACTAAACTAATGGCTGCATCACAGGACTAAATTACATTCTAGAATATATTGAAATACAAAAGTTACTTTCAATTGTAATAATATTTAATATGGCTGTTTTACTGTATTTTAATCAAATAAATGCACCATTGGTGAGTTTAATAATCTTCTTTCAAAAACATAAAAATTCTTATACCAAACTCAAACTTTTGAATGGTTGTGTATTAATATACAGCAAGGACAGGAATAATAAATAATGAGACTTCAAGCTCATAACATCAATTATTTGTCCCAGCAAGAGTGCAGAAAACATTGTCAAGAGTATTTTAGTGTCTAAAATACAGGCACTGAAGAACCAATATTGGAACCAAACGTCATGAAAAACTCATAAAACAGAAAATGGAATTGGTTCAAAGGAAAACCATTTCTCAAATCTCATCTCTATTTAATCAGAGGTTGCTTCCTTGAAGAAGTCAAAACAGTCAAATTCATCTTTCATACAGTATAACGTCCAGTTTGCTGTCAGATGTCTGAATGAACGGAGGAAGTTTTGTGGGACTGGTGTAGCTCTGTGCTCATGCTCCTTACATAAAGAGCCTTGGTATTGTATAATAAAGCTTAACGCATGGCTGAAGATGTAATGTGACTCATGTTGAGAGCAAACATGCCAGAATACAGCAAAAACACAACTTGTATTTATGCCGCTTCGTTTATATTATAAGAACCCACAAGGAGCAATGCAGGCTAAAGCACTAAAATAAACACGACAAACAGCTTTGTTCAACAAGCTCTCTGTAAAATATCAAGCCGTTTCATAATGTCCTGACCACCCTATTTTTCATGATTATATGACACGCTACAGCCAGACACCCAGCGTTACCCTTCACACATCTCTATGTAGCATGCGGCCAGTAGTTACAGCTTTCACTCTGGAGAAATCTTGCCATTTGTAGGAAAACGTGTGTTTGCTCAGTGTGTGGTGTTGGAAAAAGCCGTAATTACTGTGGTATTCAGAGGTTGGTGTGGAGGTCAGACTCATGTTTGCTGTAGTGTTCTGATGCATTGGGCTGATGTCACAGGCTCGGCCTGCCAGGCTAGACTGGGCCTCTTCCAGTAAACTTAATCACACAGGAAATGCCAATAATCTGCTGACTCATAATCAATGTCACACTCACATCTTTTACTATCATCATACATATTTGTGTACAACATATTTATAGCTCTTCCATATAAGGTACTTGTGGCTGTCCTTGTGACCGAAGTACTGGTGGTAATATCATAGAACTTTGATATATACCATAGTACTGAATGATTATCATATATAGTACATATACTATGGTAAAAAATCCTTTCTTTGAACACAAAATGGTATTCTTGAAAGAACCACAGAGCACCATTTACAGTAATATCAAAGTCTCAGGTATTACTATAGTACATTACATTTTTAGAAGGGAGGTTTCTTCAAAGAACACAATAGCGTCATTCTAAAACATGGTACTGCTTTTGACCAAAAGGTTTTTGTGACTGCTAAAAATAGAACTAAAAGTAACTACAGAAACTAAAAACAATCCCATGAGTCAAGAAATCCATATCGTAAATACCCTGAAAGTTATGGAGCATAAGATATACATTTAACAGACTGTCATTACCGTTAGATGCTAATGTCTCTGTTGCTAATAAATGCAAGAAAAACCTAAAAGAAGACATGAATCATCTCATGAATCAAGCTAAACATCTGCTAAAAGAGAACCATGAATAACACAACTCCTCATGGACCCATTTGGTTCAATTGCACAAATTATCATGAAACAAACAGTGAAAGAATTACTGATTCAGACACAAACAGTCCAAAAGCATAACCTGTATTTTTATCGTAGTACATGGACACTGTACACTGACCACTGTAAAGCAAAGTAATACGGAAACATCCAGTGCCATGATATATATAAAAGTACCATGGTACTGCCACAGCACTTAACTGTACAAAGAAGAAATCCAAGCAGGTCAACAGCTGTTGTGTCCAGTAACGGACCTCACCATCACCCTCCTCCACTTCATTAGCTCAATAAGCAAGGCTGTGTGGGGGTTCAGCAGCCCCTCATAGGGGTCTGGTACCCTCACACTGGCAGAAGATGATTTATGCAGGTAATAAAAGCATCTATTAGCATAAAGCTGGCATTTAAAGGCCTTTAAAGAGGAGCAGGGTTCATCAGTGGTTCAGTCATTAGCGTGTTATAACCTGGAGCAGCATTTGTGGAGGAGTATAGGCTGGAGAGAAGATAGTTACAGCTGAGGATGGGTTCATCTCTGGGGACATATTCTTCTTGTGCATAATACATCTCTTTCACACAGACCCTCCCTCCTTCTGTTCTTTCATTCCTTTGAAGGGAGGAACATTTTCAGCTTCGCCACAAGGGGCACTATGGTGAGCATAAGTGTGAACGGTCTTCTTACAATCAGCTTTCTCTTTCAGGTCAACTACAGCCAACAATTTACTGAATACAGCACAATAGCATATGCTCCTTGAGTATTGAGGTTTGTTATAGAGGTAGCTCAACTAAAAATTAAAGGTGTGTAATCATTTACCCATCATTCACCCCCATGGTGTTCCAAAACCATGACTTTCTCTCTTCTGTGGAACATAATAAAAAAATAAAATACTGAACAGTGTGTACAAATGAATTACACTTCCACTGTCTTCCAATGTGAAAGTATTTGCATTTGTGCTTGCATAAAAAGCAGTGATTCTCAATTGGTTTTGGTTCAGGACTAAGATTTTACATTAAAGGAGAAGTTCACTTCCAGAATGAAAATACAAGCATTTGTGGTTCAAAAATATATACGCTTATTCCTCGGCTGGGATCGTGTAGAGCCCTTTGAAGCTGCATTGAAACTGCAATTTGGACCTTCATATTGAAGTCCACTATATGGACAAAATTCCTGGAATTATTTCCTCAAAAATCTTAATTTCTTTTCAACTGAAGAAAGAAAGACATTAACATCTTGGATGATATGGGCGTGAGTAAATTATCAGGAAATTTTCATTCTGGAAGTGAACTTCTCTTTTAAGAGGCGATCCAACACAGTATCAAAATTGTGTACAATTCTACAAAAATTCATTCTCGGTCAATCTATTATCTATGGTTGGCATCTTCCAGCAAGATGCAGGAAATAGGAATAAATAGAGTACATTGGTTGCAATACATTCTGGGATTGAATGCATACACTTGATAATGTGCACTGTGGTTTTGGACACCACTACAAATGGCTGTTTCCTCAAATAGTGCACTATTTACCTTTGACAAAGGATTTAGGGGGCAATTTTGGACACAGGCAATGTTTCTGGCCTGAAGGGTCAAACTGGCAGTATGTTCTGTTGAGATTTACGTTTATCAAATGAAAGAGCGTCTGTGGAGGTCAGACATTATAAGGTCATGAGACAACACTGGAATCATTCATGACCATATCAAAGAAACACACTCATACAGATAAACACACTCTCTCTAGGCCACAAAGACTCATTCAATATTAAGTCAATGAGACTGGCCATCTGTGAGAGAGTGTGTTTCAAAGCATTTTAAAGTGCAAATGACTGCAAAATGAGGTTTGTTTATAAATGTAATTGGCGGTAAGTGGCAATTATGTGTGTATCTATTACACCTGTGTCTGAATATGAGCATATGAGAGTAACTGTCTGTGTCTACATTTTACAGACAGTCTTTATGTGTCAATACCTGTGGGAAGACAAAGACAGGGTGTGTCTGTACAGTATGTGTATGTGATTTAGAATTCCTCCAATGAAGGAATATGTTAAAAGATCAAATTAATACAGAATGATGTTTGAGAAACAACAGAAGGAGAGGAAGTCAAAGAAAGACAACGCAAGAGACAGAGAACTTCAAAAGAGCATGTGCTTGGCACATGGAAAGACATGGGTCTTGCTTTGTTTTGTATTAATAATAAAATCTATTATCCTAGAGACAGTGATGTGTTATAGCTACATCTGAGGAATCTTTGTCTGTAACCTGTCTCTACAGTCAGTCCTGGGTCAGTGGATCAGGAAGAGCATTGACCTGACTGGGCAGAAGACACCCAGAAATACAGCAGAGGCTAAAATGCTTTGTTCTTATAGCCAGAAAAACTGCACATAAATTACAGCTCAAAGTGCTGGCAGGGCAAACACCCCACGTGGAGAGACCTAGATTTCGCCGACTCACATCGGCACACAAACACACACAGCTGCACACCTACTCCCACGGTTACATGCAGTGTGTGAAGGCACTGATCTCATCACAGCAGAACAATCATTCAGCAACACTGAACACTGAGCTAGAATGAATTAGATCATGTGACATACACCAGTGCCATTCCATCAACGCTAGTCACACTAGAAATGACACTGACAAGCAATCCTTCTCTCCATAGCAATCCTTTCTTTCTTGCTGTCAGTAAATATTGTTTTTAAAGAAATCAAAACTTTATTCTGCAAATGGGCCTTAAACTAATCAAAAGTGACAGTAAAGACATTTATGTTACAAAAGATTTCAATTCAAACACACACACACACACACTTATAGTAAAAATGTTTCTTGAGCAGAAACTCAGCATATTAGAAAGATTTCTGAAAGAGCAAGTGAGACTGAAGACAGAATTAATGACTGCTGACAATTTAAATTTGCCATCCCAATAATAAATTACATTTTAAAACATCTTAAAATAGAAAACAGTTAATTGTGATATTTCACAAAATTACTCTAAATAAAGCAAATTAATCCTAAAATAATTTTACTTTCAATTGGGATGTCTTTCACAATCACAATTTTGATTCTACTTCAGTTAATAAAGATTCATAGATTCATTTATAAACCATGCTACAGATCACAGCAACTTTGGTCCTATAAGAGCCTCTGCAATTGCATGCTGGTGTTGTATTTATTAATAAAAGATTATTCAGTGGTGTGTGTGAGAGTAAAGGTGTGATTAATTGACCTCCATCAGTGTCTGGGTGATACTCAGACACCCCTCAGCCAGGGGCTCTCTGGACAGCAGGTTAAAGTGATAATTAACCTCTAACTGCAGCCAGCACACACACACACACACATTGGTTTTTGTGGTTTATGGGGATTCTCCATAGGCGTAATGGTTTTTATACTGAACAAACTGTGTGTGTTATTGCCCTACACCAACCCTACACCTAAACTTAGCCCTCACAGGAGACTTTGTGCATTTTTAGATTTTCAAAAAAACACCATTTAGTATGTTTTTTAAGCCTTTTGAATTACGGGGACATAGGCAGTGTCCTCATAAACCACCTTCATATTGTAATACCTCTGTCATACCCATGTCATTATACAAATTTGTGTCCTCATAAACTACATAAACATGCACACACACACACACACACACGCACGCACACACACACACACACACACACACACACAAACACACACACAAACGCACACACAAACACAAACACAAGGTGTCTGTGAATTGTGGGTTTTCCATAAACTTCTATGGTTTCATAATGACCAAACAATATTTTCTATCCCTAACATATCCCTAAACCTACACCTTACAGAAAACCTGCTGCACTGTTACACTTTCAGATAAATATAATTTAGTATTTTTTTAATATTTTTTGTTCCCTCATGGGGACCACAGACCAGTCCACACAATGTCAAAATTTCAGGTTTTACTACCCTTGTATAATAATACACAATGTAGCATAAACATTTACAAAAACTCATTACAGCCCAACTAACATCTAACATCCAACAACGCTGAACACACTCATAAAAAGAGTGAACAAACCACCAATGTATAAAAGTAAAGGAAGTAGGAAAGACATAATTCTATTACTATTAATTACCCCTAAAATACATTTAAATGTCTTCTTGTTCAGTAACTTTGTATTACATACTCATCTCCTGAAGAACGAAATATATACAGGTGAAGAAGAAAGCAGGTACAAGAAAGAACTGATCAGCTACAAAGATGTAAACACTTTTCACCAAAAATACCAGACAATAAAATTATCTTATAGGATCAACGTTCTGCATTTCATGTTCATTAACAGAGAGCATGATAAAGTGCTGGTTCAATCAGTGGCTTTCAGTCAGTTTAAGACCAGGAAACAGGCAGAAAACAGACTGAGAGAATGAGAGCAGAAGCTGCAGAGAGAGGAAGTAACAGATGGAAGGAGAATGAAAGAGCGAGTGACCTTTTGTCGGAGCAGTTTACTGCGCACACGGCCCCACAGTTTGGCGCCGGTGTTGGTGTGTCTTTTGATGGCTGAAGGATCGTCCACGCAGCAGTGCTGCTCCACACGCTCACACACCGAGTTCAGATTACAGTCCGTCACCACGATCTCTGTCATCCTGACTGTTTCTCTCGCAGCCGCACACGAGGAAAGAGAAGGGGCACTGACCCCAGAACACCAGTAGAACGATTCCCAACGGTAAAACCAAACTCTTCCCAAATTCTTCACAGCAAACTGATTAAAAATATGTTTTTAGAAAATAAAACTATTTTTTCTTGGAGTTCACAAGACAAAATTATTCACTTTTTGTGTCTCAAGTGCTCTCTGAAGATGGAGCGATTAAAAAAACGATTAAAAATCAGCTGAGAAATGAACCCTGTGAAATAAAGGGCTCATTTCTGGAGGAAAGTAAACATTGCCATGCTTTTGTCTTTTCTCAGGCTTAATAATTGAACTATAGATCCTTCAGTGGATGTTAAAGTAATTCTCTCCTCTGTCAGTATTTCTCTCCTACTGCTCTCTCCTGCGCTCTTCTCAACATCTGATCTCCACAAAACACAGAGACCGAGAGGAAGAAAGAGTGGGAGGAGAAAAGGAGAGAGGGAGGGAGTGAGGGAGAGAGGGAGTGGGTTAGTTGATTCCATCACCAAGCAGTTTTTAAGTCTCCAGATGCGAGACGGAAGGGGAGGCATTCTTTGTGTGCTGAGTTACCTCAGTATCTCACAAAACGAGTCGAGAACATTTAACGCCCAAATGAAAAAAAAATTTATTTAAAGAAATTATGTTTTGCATGTAGAAAATAAAGCCGTTTTTTCATTGAGACATTTTTATAACAAATTATATTCCCACAATCAGATCATTATCATCAAATAAATTAACAAACAAACCAGCTGTGATGTGTAATGCACATTACATGCAAAGTAGGGGTCGACCAATAAGTGTTTTTCAGGGCCGATGCCGATGTCTGGTGTAAAAATTTAAATTTACACACCTTTAGAATGACAAAAACTTTCTTTAAATGCTTTCAAATTATTTTATCGGCAAATCGGTTTTGAAAATGACCAATACTGATAACCACAAAAATGCGTAATATCGGTGCCGCTAATCTGTCGACCCCTAATGTAAAGCATGTGTAGAGTAAAACTGCATTTATAATATGCAATACAATTCTGGAGTGTATAATTTTTTTATACAAAATTAATACTTTTCATCAAAGATTCACTAAATTATTTAAGAGTATATTACAAAAAAATTCCATTTAAGATAAATGCTGTTATTTTAAATTTTCATCGAAGGATCCTGAAATAAGCATCATGTTTTTTACTGAAATATTAAGCAGCACAGCTGTTTTCAACTACCTGGTCTCATGGCATAAACGTACCTGGGTGCACTTTTTAGCGAGACGCGAAATACGTACCAATAAGGCGGTAAAACTCAGACGCCTTTTATTCCTTTTCAAACTAATTTACAGAGTTTTGATTAAGCGTAAATTTTTGCACAACTACTTGAAGAATATCAAGTTATGACTTCAAAACGATATTAATATGCTGGGAAATTTGAAAACTGATGCTTTTAAACGTTAGCATCACACATATTCAGCTTCATATCTATGGGTTTTCATAGACAGTAGGTTTGTTCGGTAGCTCACGGAGTACGGAGACGTACTTGAGAGCTGAGGAGCTCCGGTTCAAATCCTGTGTAACTACGGTTTCGACAAAACAGTTTAAATCTGCATATAAGCATGGTTGCATCAACAAATGCGTTTTTATATCAGTTTTGCATGTCAACACTAGTGTTCACAGTGAACACAAACACATTTCATCATCAGACACTACAGAAGCAGAGAATGTGCTCTGTAACAGTAATCTCTGCAGTGTGTGTCATTGGGAGCCTGAGGCAGCCATGTCTTGTGGGTGTTGGTGTATATATGTTGGTTATGTAAGCAGGAGTGGGACTGTTCTACATCTTCTGTCCTCATGCAAGTCTCTAGAGCCGCACGCAATGGTTGCTACCAGGTAATTTCTCTCTGCTTCCTTCTCTCTCTTTCCATTTGTCCTCACGCCACCTTTCCTCCATCCAAATCTCATTTATATTGCATAAGACCCAGAAAAATCACTGTATTACTAGTTCTTTGTGAAAACCTTACAGGTGCTGCAGGAGCTGTGCCTGGTGTATGTGAAGATCAAACGGGTGCACTTAAAAATAATGCGGTACTAGTGCCGCACCATGCACCTAAGCGCATCCAATTACCCAGGATTCATCTGAATACTCCATGTTTCCAGGCCCCCACGGAATCAGCATCTACAAAACCCTGCAGCACTTTCAAATACAAAAACTTCACAAAGATCCATGTATTCCCTGCTTGCTGCATGCTAGTTTATTAAATATTTTGTTTAATTTGATTATGCTTTCAGCTACCAAAAATAACTAATCTCTGTGTAAAACATTTTAAATGTATTAGAGAGATTTCCATATATTAAAATCAATGCAGAAAGTGGCTCGGAATATCACAATAGAATGGTTAAGATTGAAATCACAGTGGCCAATCTTTCCAATCACCTGTAGGAAAAAGTTCCAGTTTAACATAGTCAAGCTGCTGTTGATTTGTTGCTGGTTCAAGGCTGTCTAACAGCTCTAACTAGCATTATTAAGACTGTATTTCAATTCAAACTCAGCCTTACCAACTCACAATTCCTCTGATAATACATTCTATCCATTAATATTAGTGTATTTTTACATGAACTAAAAGGACCTTACTGGTAAAAAAAAAAAAAAATGTATAAGCAAAGAAATCTGAACTGAAAGTCACTTCAGATAATATTTTAATTTTGGCTTCAGCAATAATATAAAATACAGCAACAGTTTGCCCATATAATATCACATTTTCATCTCTCACAGTATAAACTGGTCTAAGTATAATATAAATCCATTTACATATTTATGTACTTAATACAAATAGCCTGCAATTGTACTTTTAGCATACTAAACTGGAACTGATTTTGTAATTAATGCACTGTAATTGTGCAGAAAGAGTGCTGAAGTATATTTGATATTTGCAAAAGTGAAACTATTGCAAGATATACTTCAGGTATAAAGGGGGTCATCAAATATGATGGTCCCTGATTTAAAAAAGTTTAAAGCCCTTATCTAGACTATATTGCAACAGCTAAAGACCATTAAGTGTTGGCTTTGACTAACTAGAAATCATGTAAAACTGGCTACCATTAAGAGAATCCTTGCTCTCTGTAGTGTGTGTGTGTGTGTGTGTGCGTGTGTGTTGTGGGTTTGTGTGTACTAAAACATATGGAACAATGATGAGCTATGACCTGAATATATGATAACATTACTGACGTTTGCATTCAGAAATGTGCTAATGCTGATATCTTCAGATTATAGTTCTATCTCAGTCTGACACAACACTGATAAAGAGTGAATTAAAGGCAGATAGTGGCAGTGAATGTCTGACACGCAGTGGCACGTCCTTGGATAGTGAAAATCTCAACACATGCTTTTAGCTTTGACATTTCACCACTTCTTTCTGAGAGCAACATAGTGACAAAAAAAAAACACAGGGAAGCATGCCAGATTCAAACCTGAATTTCCCAAATAAGCACCAGAGCTCAAAGTGTTCACTGTTAGGCCAAGGTTCTGTTAATAAAGTAACTCTTGGAAAATTCATTCGAATTTTTATGTATTCCTTCTTTAGATAAAGACCAGTGCACAGCATACTAAATAGCCTCCAATCTGAGGGCATGGCTTTGGCCCAAGTGCTTGCACACGAGGCTTCAAAGAAGACATAATGGGCCAAAAGGAGACAGAGGGATTGAAACGGCTGTGGCGTCAGTGATATAATTACCGATTAAGATGCACTGGGTGTTCTCGGCAGTTTGAGCGGTCTACCTGTCTTTCTCTCTGCCTCCAGAGGGTTGTGGTAAGAGGGCATGTAAGAACACTGCGACTGGTTATTTTTAAAATGGAGATAAAATGCAGTGGACTCATTCGGGCTATGCGTCATCGTTCCGAGGGAAGAATGTTTGGGAAAAACGGAGAGGCGCTTTAGAATGAGGCAGCAAGGCTTAACCATGTTTTAAACACGTGTTATGGGATGTTTTAACACTGAAACCCGTTTATACCATAGTACACCTTTTCTCAAGAAGCATCATGCCCCTTTACAGCCAAACAGATTTAGAAAAAAACATTATTTTTATCTTAAAGGGGTCCTATATGCCACTTTACAAAGTTTTGATTTGGTACTAGATTAGGTTTTCATGCTTGTTTATTCCAAAAGCACATCGTTTTGCACATATTTTACATTATTGTGGCATCTCTCTTCCCAGTCTGTCTCTAACGCCCAGTTTAGTTCCTGTTTTAATGAAACTCCTCCTTCTTAAATAAAAAATGTGCTCTGATTGGTTAGCTGCACATACATACATATACACATAACCCAGATAGTCCTTGCTCACTAATGCTTTACACGTATACATAGAACCACAAACTTGTCTTATTGTCTTTTCTTGTCTATGGCATCAAGCGAGTCAGGACTGCTTCTGGTGCACCCTACAAAAAACTAAAATAGGTCTTCCATAGGAAAGTAGAGCAAAATAAATAAATAAATTGAGTCGACTTTAGTATATAAAGGGGATGGTAAGTGCTTTAGAAGGGCTCTCTCTCTTTCATCTCTTCAGAAATGAGTGACAGTGATGCTCATTAAACAGGTGAAGCTAAAGGCTGAAAGAGGGAGTTTAGATGAGGGCAGACACTCTATTCTCTTGCTTTTCTCTTTCTTCTCTGTCAGAGACTGGCTTACGACAACAATACGTGAGGGAAGGGAACGTTTTCATCTCACAGCCGTTTTTCTTTTCTTCTCATGTTTGAGGCGACGTACTGCTCTATGTAGTTTTCCATTACACTGGTTGAAGGTGATAGGCTTCCCACAGCCCTATTTAGGACAAATGATTTGGAGAATTTATGAATGGATTGATTGATGAGGGGCTTGTCTCTGAGGGCCTTGAGATATCTACAGGTGGAAGTTTAGCAGTGGATGAAGCAAAGATCACAATGGTGTTTGAACTTACACCAAAGTCACTAGTTATTCATGGATGTAATGACTACATCTGAATGAGGCATTTTGACCAAAGCCACACACATAAAAACACAAAAAGGGGGTGGCCCGATAACCATAAGCTTGTCTTAACCACATAGGTCCATTTTCAGATGCTACTTCACAGTAATCCCAAACATACTGCTTATACTGACTTCATAATCACAGAAGATAATAATGTCTGTTTACAATAAGAGCTCCAGCTTTGGGGAAAGTGGGGCGAGGAAATTATATGGACTTTACTGTGTGAAGAAGTCATCTGGGCATGTTTTAAAATGTAGATGGTCTCACGGGCATTACACAGAGAATATGTCTAGGTTTATGCAGACACATCATGGTTTACCGTAGACCAAATCAATGTGGAAACTACAGATACAGTAACAACTATAAGACATCAATAGTTGATGGGTTTGGTGACAGTGTTTAAAGGGCATTTAATTCAAAAAGTTGTATTTATTTGATCAAAAACACAGTAAAGTTTTTTCATCATTCAGTTATCACCATCACTGCTTAAAACAATTATTCTGCTTAATATTTTTGCCGAAACCATTATCTTCTTTTTCAGGATTCTTTGATGAATAGAAAGTGTAAAAAAAAACATTTAATTAAAGGGGTCCCATTATGCTTTTTAATTTTTTGAATTTTAGTCAGTGTGTAGTGTGTATGTTTGGGCATAAAAAGATCTACAAAGTTACAAATCTCAAAATCCGCTCCAAAGGGAGATATTTCATATAAAAAAAAATCCCTTTTCACGAACTACAACGAACGGCTCGTTTGGACTACAGCATTGTTTTCCGGTGTTTGTGATGTCACAAAGCGTCCCATTAGAATATCATTAAAATAAATCCCGCCTATGGAAATTTGAATGGTTGGGGGGTGGGGAGAACGCTTGGTTGAGCACTGCACATTTCAAAATCGAAACCCGGTGCGGGTGTTTTTATATCACTATTTCTGAAGGAAACCGACTGTCTTCAGAAAATGTTGGATATCATTTTCATTTCATCTTGCATGTAATGTCTGATAAAGCAGCAGAGCTCTGTTTTGTGTACAGGGTTACCGGGGAAACCTCTATCTATCCCACTCCAACAGCACCTCCTGCTGGCAAATAATTCATTTGCATATATTTGCCGAAACAAATAGTGTAAGTCTGTGGGACTATGGTATAAATAAATTCAACTGTATAACAGTTTCACTGCAATTCATGTTATGTTAGATTTGAAGAACAACAAAACATAATACATTACCGTTGCACTTATCTGTACATAGTTAATGCACTTATTTTTAAGCTGTTGTTGACATCCTTTCTAAAACGTGATTTAGCCAAAGAAACAACAACAACAACGTTACCACTTTAATATGTCTTGCAATATCCGTGCGTGCAAAGGTTCTGCGCGATCCTCTTGTTCAATATTCTCGGGGTCTGAATTGATATGGCAATATTGATGAACTTACTGCTTTGGCAAGGGGCGGGGTAGTACTGAAACACTGTCTAAGCTGTTCGCCAATCACAACGCACTGGGAAAGCTAACCAATCACAACACATTTCGTTTTTCGGAAGGCGGGCCTTCATCAAACCTGGAACTAATCGAGCCGTTTGTGCCAGACTGGGGAGAAAGGCATGAGGCTGGGGCACCAAGCATGAGAGCACGTTCTAGTACACCCCCAAAACAAAATCAAGACTTTGTAAAAGAGCATGATAGGACCCTTTTAAGTGGCTTTACTTTCACTTCTGATCAATTAAATGCTCCATTTTTTTTTCTTTAAAAAGAAAAAAAAAACTGTTCCCAAACATGCATATTTATGTGTCTTCATCATTTTAAAACAATTTAACATCCTAATATTTTAAACATTTTAAAATATTCCTTAACATTAACCTAAAATCTAGGTGATTTTCCACGTTTTAATCCCCAATTAAAAATGCTTTTAATTAAGCAGCTTCTGCTTTAATTTTTGTGGGATGATTTCGGATGGGTGCTACACTTATGCCACTGGAATACAAATGAACACAGAGAGCTGAAAACATGATGAGCAGAACTGCACAGATGTGGGTAATGGTAATAATGGGAGGGTTGGAGGGGGTTGGTAAAGGGGTGAGAGGTGTGTGTGTGTGTGTGTGGGGACATACTGGATGCTGTATGAGCCAACAATCAAAGAAAATACCACAGTATTACCATTTGGGATATTTTTTGACACTACGAAGGATGTAATGGCACAGTATTCTTTAAAGTAACTTAAAATACAGAGTAAATACCATAAATGAATGTGGTGGTTATTCATTTCTGTGGTGTACATCAAAATACCACAGTATTACCATCACTGCCCCATGGCAGAATGTAGAATTTCAAGATTTAACACAAAATCATTTTGACATGGATCTGCTACTGCACAGATGCTGAAACACTGTGTCTGTGAATCAGAAAGATGCTGAATGGATGGAGGGGGGTGGAGGAATCAAGGACAGAAAACAGGATCGGGGCTCCAGCCTTTCATGTGAAGGGCTGAGGGTTGGGTGGGTGTGGGTGTGTCCTGAGGGAACTAGGGGGGCTTTGAGTGCATTAGCAGACCCCGCTTTCATGTCCGGAGAGCAGAGCCTGTCCCACATCAAACCCACCCTAATGATGGTTTTAAGAACAAAAGCAGCTCCACAGTTATCATACATTACCTCTTTCTGCACATGTGTGTGTGAGTGTATATATGTGTGTGTATGCATGCAGCACCTGAGGGGCAGGAAAAGTATTAGAGCACCTTGACAGATCCGTAGATGTTGCCAGGGTGACTGTGTTTGCACTACCATATCCGCTTTAACTGAATCAATATTCAGAGCAGCCGCACTCTGATGTACTGCAAGAGGAAAACTGAAATTTAAGAACAGCTCTGATGCAAGCATCATTAGATTTGCAGCAATCATTTTAAAGACTAACAATGACCTTAATAACAACAACAACACAAAATACACTTGTCATCTAAAGACTACACACAAAAGCAGTCTTTGAAATGTCACTGTAGCATTTGTGTGTCAGTGTGTTTTCGCTGAACTCGGCAGATTGTCCCAGTTTTATCTCATTTGAGTGTCACGTGGATGATATTCGTCTGATATTCCACAACAATGATTAAGATTCCTAATATTCCACAAGGGGAATTCTGGGTCAATCTTATGAAGAAATACCTGGGTCATATTTCTAAATCTAAAGATAAATAAATAAAAAGAAAATGAAGCACATTTAAGAAGCTATTTTAGCATGAATTAATTGTAGCACAATGTATAAATATTTTACTAGAAAACAAACTTATAAAATATATTTTCACATATACTACTACAGTTTATCAATGTACATACAGTATACAGCATATTCATGACACTATGATGAATGTGTTCAAAATATGAATGTGACAGAATCCATGCACAAATTGTACAAAGGCACATAAAAATAGCTTTAGATCAGTGCTTCCCAAACCTGTCCTGGAGGACCCCTAGCCCTGCACATTTTGAATGTCTCCCTTATCAGACACCCAATTCGTATCTTGCAATCTCTACTAACGAGCTGATGAGTTGAATCAGGAGTGTCTGATAAGGGAGACATACAAAATGTGCAGGGCTAGGGGTCCTCCAGGACAGGTTTGGGAAGCACAACTTTAGATCAACTTAGATTTTATTTTTGATTAGATTTAGATTTTTTGATTAGATTTAGATTATGTTAATTTTACTTTAAGCTTTAGTTATTTTGCTGTGCTTTTAAAAATATGTTATTTGTTTTTAATATTTCTATTTAGCTTATTTTTATTTTTTTATTTTGCTTATTTTTATTTTATTACAGTTATATACTTCGTCATTTTAGTACTTCAACTTTCAGTCAGTCAAGATTTCCAAATTTAAGTTTTTCATTTAACATTGGTATTCAATTTTATTTCAGCTTATTTAAATGAACAGTTTTAATAGTTTTATATATATTATATATTGTATATTGTATATATATATGTATATATATATATATATATATATACATACACACACACTGTAAAAAGAATTACAGTGCATTTAACATTAAAAGACTGTAAAAATGCTACAGTAAAAACCTGTTAATGGTTAACGGTAAGTTCCCCTACTATATACGGTGAAAAACTGTATTGGACATTACATGTAATTTTACGGTAGCATAACGTTTTTGGAAGTGGAAAAAGTACATATAATTTACAGTGAATAACTAAATTGACATTCCCAGAATTCCCTGTGTTGCATTTCCAAATTTTATGTTTTAAATTGAAATAAGTGAAAGTGAAAATGAAGTGACATACTGCCAAGTATAGTGACCCATACTCGGAATTCGTGCTCTGCATTTAACCCATCCATCGTGCACACACACAGCAGTGAACACACACACCGTGAACACACACCCGGAGCAGTGGGCAGCCATTTATGCTGCGGCGCCCGGGGAGCACTTGCTCAAGGGCACCTCAGTCGTGGTATTGAGGGTGGAGAGAGCGCTGGACATTCACTCCCCCCACCTACAATCCCTGCCGGCCAGAGACTCGAACCCGCAACCTTTGGATTACGAGCCCGACTCTCTAACCATTAGGCCACGACTTCCCCTTAAGTAACTAACACAAAAGGACTTCAATAGTTTGGTATATTAACATTATACCAGTTAATGAAATTACGGCATTTAAATATAAATTTAAGTTAAAACCGTAAAACCTAAAATGTTGCTACTGTATTCTTTTACAGTAAAATTCTTGCAACCACAGCTACCGTTTTTTTCCAATAATTTCACAGATTGTTTTGTTCACTGTAGTTTAATAGCCCACAACTGACTCTCACGCAGTCAAAGTGTCTAACTGCAGCGCTTTGATACATATGGCTAGAGTAATGAAAGGAGAAAACTCTCTCACATTCTCTTTCTCTCAGAGGAAATCCAATAACCCTTGAGATCAAGCAGTTTCCCCTTTCTGAATACCATAGAGACAGGCAGAGGTAAACATCCTGCCAGAGTAAAAGAGGTATGAATGGAGAGACAGAGCAGATGAGTTTCTGTACAGTTACTGCTACAGTACGTATACAAGGAACATATATGAGCTTACAGCTGATCTCGCATCAGCTGAAGTCTACAGTACGGATCATCACATGCAGCAGGGGTTCGTGTCATGTCATGTCGGGCATTTATCAGATGGTCTCAGGGGGTGTGTGCTGGTTCTGACATGAGTGTGAGCGGTGTACCTTGACTGTGGGGTGAATCAGGTGCGTGTAAGAGTGGACACTGATGTGACAGGTGTGTGTGCTGTGACCTATTTCCAGACAGATGGAGGCAGGAAGCAGAGTTCAGAGATTTTTCAGAAGTTAATAATTCAGTCTCACACCAAAGAATAGGCACAGGAACTGTCTGTCACCGAGGGACTGAGAGACAGAGAAATAAAGGCTCTGTTCCAAAACCTAGTGAGGTCCCTGTAAAGATGTGTTCATGCCGACAACTGTTAAATCACTGGAGTTGCTATAATAAATTATTAAAATAAAATTTGCACCCCACACACTAATACACAGCACACAATCTATTGGGAGTAACATTAATTTGTAATGATACTGGAAAAAAATATAAAATGACATTTTTCTCCTAGCCTTTAGCAAAGCATTCTGGGATTGCCTTACCCCAATGCTGCCTTAAAATTTGGTCATAATGCGTTATCTTCAAAGGCAGCATAATACTGTTGCAAACCTTTTGGAAATGCCTTCACATCAGGAGTGTACCTTAAATATAGGAGTAGGGAGCTCACTAGGATTTGGAACAGAGCCGCAGACACAGAGTGATACAAACATAGAGTGAGCATTATCTGTGATCACAGTGAGCAGACCCAGCCATTAGCATGTGAAAGCTCATATAAACACAATCAATATCAAGCCTGAAAATACAAGCCATACATTCACATAATGAGCTTCTCCACGGAGCCGCACACGGCGCTAACATCATTACAACAGTGCCGAGGAGAGAGAAGCATCCTGAGGCGTACAGCGCACACATAACATGGTAATATCCCGCGTGTTTATCTGTCTCTCTCAAATAAACACACTTTAGTCAGGGTGTTGAATGATTACACTGAGGAGAGATTTTAGACATGACTGCTTGTGATATCATGCGGTAAAGTACAGAGATATCAGAAAATATGCTGTCTAGTTATCAATTGTTTTTTGTTTTTTAAAGAAGCTGGATGGTGCACATACATAATCTAATGCTAGCAAATGATATGTACAGTACACAACATCTGAACTAAAGTTTCACAAAATAGTTCTTTATTATTCACAAATAATGGTTTTGTTTTTTTAGATGACTTTTTGTTATGAAGCAGGACATCACTTTTCATACATGTCCACTGTAGAGGATACCAGGACTTAAAGCATGTTTATTACACATTTTGGGAGACACATCAAATGAATAGGGAAATAAATTATATTTCAATATCCCTATGAAACATTAGATATTATTCTGAAAATCTTGCCAATTATTACTTCCATTATTACACTTCTTTATTCAAATTAATATGTAAATTAGATACAGTGTATACCTGTAGATACATTGTATATAATGGGAAAACCCTCTTATGGCCGTTTTACACATATTACAATTAGCAAAATGGTAAATCAAATAATTCTGTTACATATTTCATAACATAGTTGAGAATCATCTTTATAAGAAGTTTGATGGTGATTTAAAAAAAAATTCATGTCTATTTATGTAATTTTTTATAAAAAAATTTAATCACTGGTGTCTTTTACAGAGGACATAGCATAATATATGAATAAAATATCATTTTTCAAAATTGTTATTTTTCCATTTTGAAAAGACATGAAAAAATACAAAATTCAAAATCTTTTTTTTTCTTCTTCTGGGTCCCAGGAGGATACACACACACACACACACACACACACACACACACACACAACTGTTCTGGTTTGCAATCATTGAGTTAATTTTGTTGTTTTTTTTTAATGTGGAAAGTTTTTTTAATGTTTGAAAAATGTAATTTATGTCCACTGAGGCTGTATTTACTTGATCAAAAATACAGTAAGAGTAATATTATGAAATATTATTACTATTTATATAAAACTGTTTTTAGATGAATATATTTTAAAATGCTTTTTTATTCCTGTGATGGTACAACTCCATCTGTTTTATATCTATAGCAAAATGAGTCCAAACTTGCAAAAGGAAACACTTTCACACAGGACCCACATTATCTCTCTTTTGCACATCATAAGATGCAACATTTAGGCAGATTGATTCCTTCATGAGAAAGACAGCAGTGATTTAGAAAGAGTTTATGAGGACGACCCCCTGTGCCCAATCTGTCCTGCACTTCCTCGGTAATAACAGACACAAGTGCTGAAGCAATCTGCAGGGGACAGGAATATATGAAGCTGCGGGTTGGGGCTTGTATGGAGGCTGACAGATACTCCAAATGATACAGACTGATGTGCAGTGAAAAAGATAAAGTAAGAAGGGAAAGAAAAATAAGAGGACTAAAGAATGAAAAACACACTGTGCCTATGTTCACACAGTGGGTGAGCAGTGGATGACACTAACTCTGTGTGAATATGTGTGATTACCAGCCACTTACTTATCTCTGTTATGCAACACCTGATTTAAAGACTACATCAGCACACGCTCCACTTTTCTTCATACAGGAGTGCTACACACATATACACCTACAGATATGCTCCTTAGTTGTTGTGCAGTGGCACTAATAACACTTAAATGTGGCATGATGTCTATTATGTAAGACAGAACTGCAAAAAAAGGAAACCGAAAGAACCCTGCCGAGATGTGGGGAAAAAATCCAGGCTTAAATACAGCTAAGACAATTATAATTACCTAGTACAACTTTTCATTAGAGCTAGGGTTTTCAATAGGGGGTCCAACAATTATAGTTTCACCTCAAACTAATTTTAGTGAATAAATTCAAATACAAAATAAAGTTATGTATGAGTTTCTTTCTTCTGATGAACACAAAAGAAGATATTTTGAAGTTGGTAACTCAACAGTTGATGGTAGCCATTGACTTCCATACTATTTTTTTCCATATGGAAGTCAATGGCCAGCTGCTACCAACATTTTTCAAAATATCTTCTTTTGTGCTCAACATAAGAAAGAAACTTATAAAGATTTGGAACAATTTGAGAGTGAGTGAATGATGACAGAATTTACATTTTTGGGAGAACTATCCCTTTAACCCATGTATTTCCTTTATAAAATGGAAGTGCGCATACTGTAAAATGAAGTGCAAACGATGTTCCCAACGCTATCTCACGACCAATTCGTATGTATTTTATGAGGTGGCTAATTCGTACGACCTCACTCGTACGATTTGTCTAAACCCCAGTGACAGGTTTAGGGGCAGGGTTAGGTGTAGGTCATTCGTACAAATTCATACAAATTGTGCAACTTGTAAAATACGCACGATTTGGCAAAAATCGTATGAATTTGTATGAGTGAGGTCGTACGAATTCGTACATTTGTCCACCTCGTAAAATAGTTTGCCATGAGATCGGACTGCTGTTCCTTAATCTGCTAATCATATTTTATCGAACAGAAAGAACTAGAATGATAATCCAGGGCATCCATCTTAAAAAACATAATAAACAGATGCTGACAATAAAATACAAACACTTGCCAGAGTGAAAAAACTATAGTTATAATCAGGGTTTGAAATTAACACCCGCCAAATGCGGGTAAAAATCAGCTGTGGCGGGTAATGTTGTCAAATCACTAGCCAATTTGGGGGGGGTTACTTTTCGTAAGCTATGTTCACTCATTAATGTCTTGGGGAAGTTCATGCAAGCAAAATCTGCGCAGATTTAGCGCAAATACTGAACTCGTGAGACATCATGACATTATCGAGTATATTGCAAAAACCAAACAAAACACACCTACAGAGTGCACTCATACGCGACTGTGATGAAATCTGGTTGGACTAACTTAGTGCGCTCATTTAGAGTGCGTTCTTTCACTGCATGATTCAGTCTATTAATATGTATTAAGAATTATCATATTTCAAGATAAGGGGGCAGAAAATGTATATATTTATATCAATTCATATAGTTAAATCAATATCACACGAAGAGTGCCGTTTTTTCTTTAAAAATCAGCATGTTACAAATGTGATATTGATTTTATTCAACAGTTCAATAAATAATAAGTTGATATCAAAAGACTTACGTTTTAGCCACCATATTTCCTGTTTTTGTGCTATTTCGACAACAAAAAATATATTTTTTAATATCTATAGTATTATAGTTTTGCGTCTCTGAGCAACTTGATGGTGTTTTGTTCCTGAATGAATCAATCAATCGTTTAAATGATTCGGTTCAATCGCAATGACTCACTTATTAACAGTGACTTGATGCCACCTACTGGTGATTTTAATTTCACATTTACAGTATCTTTTCATTTTTTAAATAATTTCAAATATCAGTATTCAACATTTCATGTTTAAAATATCAAAACATTATTTATGCATTTGTAACAGCAGGTTAAAGCATTGCATGTCCCTCTTAGCTGCATGTGTAAATACATCTAAATGCCACTTCATATGCATCTTCTGTAAAGATGAATTATTGATACTGATTTCATTTGTTTAGTAACAGCCTAAATGTATTATAATTGACTGATTAAATGTAAGAATTTGACTCAAAACATGATGCACACTTTTAGAAAAAAAAAAGGTTTTATTAAGGTAAAAATGCCCATAAAAGGTAAAAAATCTATTTAAACTTATTGGAAAAGATTAATTTCTATCACTGCTGTGAACTGACCACTGTTACGGTACGTGTGGTTGTGGATAAATGAATAGCGCTCGACAAAGGAATGAAGAAACAGAAATCTTTTAATAGGCTTCAACTCACTTATACCATTTATCGGAAATGACTATAATCTTTGTGTGTGTGTGTGTGTGTGTGTGTGTGAGTGAGTGTTTATACCATTGGTTCTCAACCTTTTTGATTCAAAGACCTCCCATTGTCCAACATAATATTCAAAGGTCATATTTAAAGTACTATTGTAATATAACAAAGCAGCTTGTTTTCCCATTTTTAATTATTAAAAATAATATTAATATACGTTCTTCGATAAAAACACTAGTTATTGAGGGATTTTTTTAGCCTTTTAATTTAGAGTTTGATTGTTTGAAACCCTCAGAAAGGGTTTTAGCATGCTAATGCTAACACTTTGATAGCTAAAACAGTCTCTCTGAGAAGCCTCTTTAAAAGAGGTTAATTCTAGTCAGACTAAATTTCAAACTTTTTTATTATTAAAAATAATATTGATATACGTTTTTCAATAAAAACACTAGTTATTGAGGGATTGTTTTTAGCATTTTAATTTAAATTTGATTGTTTGAATAAATCAACAACAATTTAGTAATTTCAATTTTTAAAAGTCATTCTGCAGCCCCCTTCAAAGTTTGCTCCAGCCCCCATGTTGATAACCAATGTTATAGACTACTTGAAAACATAATGTATACAATGTGTTCTAAAGTAAGAAGCAGGGTTTTTGCAGTTAAATACAGGAAACTAAATTACTTCTTAAAGCTATAAGTGAAATTAACTATTAAAAAATATCTGTAGGGATGATTAAGTTTCAGCTTCAATTTCAAGCTGAGTACATCAACATTCAAAATAAATGTAATAAATCATCGGTTGTGTGAAAGGAATGTGTGCTGTGATGACCTGGACTGTATCGTGGCGTTCCACAGGAATGACAGAAGTCCATAACAATGAGCTCACACAGTTAGAATGAAGGAATGATCTGGAAATCTATTCTCAGAAATTATTTTGATGTGCAAATCTGAGATTCTTAGCATAGCAGTCAGAAAATAGTGGACTGGTTATGGGTTCATCAGACACAATATATAAGCTTTTTAGTAATATATGATCATAGACTTACAATAAAATGACTGATACATATTCAGTAATCAGACTAATACCACACTATTTATACCATAAAATTATATAAAACATAGGTTTACTGAACATTTGTGACCCTGGACCACAAAACCAGTCTTAAGTCGCTGGGTATATTTGTAGCAATAGCCAAACATACATGGTATGGGTCAAAATTATCCATTTTTATTTTATGCCAAAAATCATTAGGATATTAAGTAGAGAGGATATCCATGAAGATATTTTGTAAAGTTCTTACCGTAAATATATCAAAACTTCATTTTTGATTAGTAATATGCATTGCTAAGAACTTCATTTGGAAACTTTAAAGGCGATTTTCTCAATATTTTGACTTTTTTGCACCCTCAGATTCCAGATTTATAAATAGTTGTATCTCGGCCAAATATTGTCTGATCCTAACAAACCATACATCAATGGAAAGCTTATTTATTCAGCTTTATTCGGATCTACACAGAAAAATTGACACTTAAGACTTGTTTTGTGGTCCAGGGTCACATTTTATAAAAATACCACTGGTCACAGTAGACAATGTGAAAGCCTATAGTAATAATTCTTGATATTTACTGTTGAAGTCAGTGGATTTGTTATAAAAGTTCTGCTTTGATATCTGTACTGATGGTTCTTTAACAGGAATGAATTTAGTGATGCAACTTCTTAAAACGTAAAGCCTCCGAGTCGACGCTTTAAAAGAGGTTAATTCTCGACTAAAAAAATTCCTAAAACCCATCACAACTGTTATAGCACCACTGCTACAAATATTAACACTAAAATAACAGATAAACCCATCACTGAGACATATTTACATAGCTCCCAACATGGCCTTAAAGCTGTGTAAAGAAACCACAAAAGTTAATGTGAACTGTTTTACGATTCATTATTCAAAAACAGACCTTTACAAAAGCCTGTTATGCTGCCCTTTCTGTTACTCTCTCAGCCTCAGAAATTTCCACACACACATGGAATATTTTCCAGCAGCGTCCCACAGCTGGGATTCAGTAGTCGTAGCAAACAAGCGCCTTGAACTCAAAAAACTGCCAATCACCTCTCATCAGCACTTTAACTTCCTGCATGTGGTTATACAACCAACCAACTGCTCTAAGATCTGCTTGTAGACACATGCCAAAGATACAGTAACTAGTAGATTATACCCCCCCTCCCCATCCAGGTCTTTGATAACCAGATCTAGTTGATATGATGCAATAATAAGGTGTATTGATTCAGCTTTTGGTTCTTTGTGGTCCAGTAGCAGGTCTGAGAGCTTACGGTCAGCTGATTAAACAGATTGTCTTGTGGCGCCTCTAGAGTGTTTATTTGGGTCTTGACCCATTTGGATCAGATTTTCTTGGAGGAAAAAGAGACTTTAAAAAAAAAACCTTCAGAATTTGTTCTAATATACTGATATGCTGCTCAAGAAACATTTTTATAATCATTATTATTATTATTATTAATATTTAAAACAGTTGAGTACATTGTTTTCAGGTTTCTTTGATGAATAGAAAGATCCAAAGATCAGCATTTCTCTGAAATAAAAAGCTTTTGTGACATTATACAGTATACACAATACACTTCAAAAGCTCGGGGTCAGTATTTTTTTTTTGGGGGGGGAGGGATTATCGAAATTAATACTTTTATTAAGTGATCAAAAGACTAGAATGCTATAAAAGATTTCTATTTCAGATAAATGCTGTTCTTCTGAACTTTCTCAAAGAAACCTGAAAAATTCTATAGTCAGCTGTTTTCAATATAAGAATAATAATAAATGTTTTTGAGCAGCAAATCAGAATATTAGAATGATTCCTGAAGACTGGAGTAATAATGCTAAAAATTCAGCTTTGAAATCACAGGAATACATTACATTTTAAAATATATTCAAATAGAAAACAATTATTTTAAATGGTAAAAATATTTCAAAATTGTACTGTTTTGCTGTACTTTGGATCAAATAAATGCAGGCTTGGTGAGCAGAAGAGACTTCTTTAAAAACATGAAAAATCTTACTGTTCAAGCACTTTTGGTAGTGTATACTGCACATTTATCATATATATGCTTATAGGATGAAGATATAGAAATGAACCAAAAAATGTCCAATGTTACAAAAGATTATTTTTTTAAATTAACACTATTCTTTTAAACTTTCTATTCAAAGAATCCTGAAAAAAAGTGTGTCATGGTTTTCACAAAAATATTTGGCAGCACAACTATTGTTTTCAACTTTTTTACATGAATAACAGTAAGGCTATCACAGGACTAAATTAAAATAAATATTTTTACATTTTATGTAATATAAATTATTTAGATGTATTTATGTCTATATATACATTCTCTATCAAATAAATGCAGTATATACATGAAGAAAATGTTGTTCTGTAATGGCATTGGTGTAACAACCATTGCAGCCAAGTAAATTCAAAATCTCAATGATAAACAATAATAATCTCTTCATTGCATTAATTTCACTGAAAAACTTGATGACCTCTAAGACAACATTCAGACAGAGACACGTAAATCCCATGGTATCAAAGAAATTATATGTGGATGAGCCGAGGCGCCTGTACTGAAAACAAACCCTGGATATAGCAGGATGACGTAAACTGTTGTGACATCTGACGCAATGTACAGGCGACACCTAGACTGGAATCCTAGATTCATTACAGAGAGCGTCTTTATATCTGAAGAGAACAGCCTTCACCATATCAAACTTTATCACACACAAAATGTCCCATCATAAAACACCACCCACCTTAACAGAGCAAAGTTACAGTAAAACAACAAAAATCAAAGGGAGTTCAAAAGCTTTCTTTCTCAAACCTAAAATCTACAGCTGAATTTCTGTATGAGTGAGTCTGCAGGAATGAGAAGGAAGTGACATTTAAAGGTGAGGGAAAATGTTCCTCTGACATTTCTGTCAAACTCCCTTTCGGAGTTACACTGATTTGTGTTGTGAAGAAGGGGATATTTCCTGTGTCAGCTATTTCCATCGGGGGACTAGATAATGATGTCTGGGTCATGAATGAGGGATGTAACCTTTCCATAACTCTCGCTCTCTGTTGTTATCCGTTTCTCTCTCATCATGTTTTGGTCATCTTTAACTGCCAATCAGCTCAATTGGTGAATCTCACAAAAAAACTGGGATGAAAAATCTCTGTCATATTTAACCCCCAAATCACCCTTCCCATTGTCAGTAGCCTACTATAAAGCCAAAATATCAATATTATTACTCATGTCTCTAGAATTCTCATTTGGTTTCCCTTTGGAACATCTTTAGTAATGACAAAGTGTTTAAATATAAGCTGAAAGTTCTTCAGGGATCCCATTCTTTTTAAAATTACATTATTTTTCCAGAGTTTTATAATTTTAAGGATTTTAAGAAAATTTCTGCTCTAAAAAAAATATTTTAGAACTTTTCTTTTTTCGTATATTCTTGAAAAAACACTTAGTTTGCTGAAGCCCCCTGGTTGCTCTAATATGAAAAAAACACACACACATAAAAAAAAAAAAGATTAAGGTTTAAAAAAATATTATTTTTAATATATATATATATATATATATATATATATATATATATATATATATATATATTTTTTTTTTTTTTTTTTTTTTTACATTTCTCATTTATAAGATCTATGGTAAACAATTTATTTTATCAATATATATATATATATATATATATATATATATATATATATATATATATATATATATATATATATATATATCTCTATATATATATATATATCTCTATCTATATATATATCTATATATATATATATATATATATATATATATATATATATATATATATATATATCTATATATATCTATATATATATATATATATATATATATATCTATATATATCTATATATATATCTATATATATATCTATATATATCTATATATATATATATATATATATATATATATATATATATATATATATATATATATATAGTATTCTTTTGGGGGTAAAATATCACCCAGACGACAGAAACTACATAAGACTGACACAAAATGTAACTTTCGGTCAGCCTGCTGCTTTAACTCAGGAAATGACATTTGAGTGTGTAACAGACTCAAATAAGAGCTGATCTTAAAGGGAGACTTGAGGGAAAATGACAGGTCTATAAACTCCACTGCATGTGTGCGTGTGTGTGTTTTATGGAGGTCAACTATGAGTTCATGCAGAATTCAAGATTGTTCACAATGGATAAGTTGATTGTCTTTTACAAAAAGCCCTTAACAGTTGTGTCAACAGTAAATATATTATGGGCCGAGTGTGTGTGTGTGTGTTGTGTAAGTGATTTAAAGCAATAGCCTCATGGCTAAATAGTTCATCCTCATCCAGTAGGGCTGTAGCTACAGATAAGAGGCAGTTAAAGCCCATCTAAAGCAGCCCAGCGGCTGAGCTATTCACTGCGTCTCACTCGGCTTGAGTGAATAAGCATCAGAAAATGCTTGAATGAGGAAGTGTATGAAAACGCTGACTCCACTACCATTTGATGTCGTCACTTGAATGTAGCCGGAATATTTCAAGATTGGCCAAGGGGAATTATAGCAAATTAAAGCAAACCACACACACACACACACACACATACACATACATCTTATTATCTACACAAAATAATGTGTATTCCTTAGATCCCAAAGAACATCGGAAATCACATGGTGTTTCTGCTGTTACTGTACAACACATCAGCTATTGGTGCTGAGATAGCAGAAGTGTGATCTGATTGTGTGATGGTTCCCCGAGGAGCAGACAGTATTGATCAGACCTGACCACATGTGGACAACAGCCACTGTCCATAACCATGAACGCAAACACACATTACAGCCATGTGCAGGGATTCTGCAGGTATAAAATGTCCTTCTGCTGATTTCCAATTATCAATAATATATAAAAGTTATATTTTCTGAAAATTCTCAGCACTTCCACACAGGGAACTATATTGGGCACCATTGTAAAACCATGTTCTAAACCATGTTTGTGCAGCACTGCGATCACACAGCGAACACAGTAAAGTCGTCGTTCCACTTTCTCCAACTTTTTTGTACAATAATCACATTTCACCACATAGTGGAAGTCACATAGAACATTCAAACTGGTAGTGACGCCACATTATTCATCATGGTAAAAGGAAGGGATACATTTTTTGTAGGCCAAAACCTGGAAACTTGCCATTTAAGCACTTCTAATTCCATCATCAAGAAGTAAATTGTTGTTTTGAATGGGCTTTTAGTTAAATACCTGAAATAAGAACAGAGGTTAACACAAACTCAATATATTTTCACGTTTGTTCCACAATATAAATTACATCATTAATACCCCTTGTGATTCTTTTAAGCTTTTACTTGTCTTGAAAAAGGCCATTGCTAACAAGTGGATAAATGGGACAACAGAGGTTATTAGGGACATTAAATGTAATCGTGCCAAACAGGTAAACACATCTACTCACTAGTCCACTTACACAGCCTCGTTTCAGAATATCCAGCGCTCAAATCGGATCTAAAAACTCCAGTCTGGTTGGTCATTAATTCCAAAAAAATAGAAATGCACGAAATCAGCAAAATCCTGTCACTTGTTGATATCATGGCTGGTTAATACATATATTGCCTGCCACTTTATTGTGTTGTTCCTGGTAAATAAAACACAGTATTCTGTAAATGGTCTTTTAGAATCATTATATGGGACATATCACAGTGGAACATCAGCTTGAAAAGAACCTTGCTGAGCAAGTTACTTAAAGTTGACATGTTTATAGCAGGCAAGTGGAATAAAGACACATCTTGTTGAATTTGAAGGAAACTATCATTCTCTATTGGGTACTGAGAATTGTTACTCTACAGCATGTCCTGAGAACATCCTGAGCTTTAGCCACTATGCCACACCACCCACACCAAAGCATGATTTGAGGGTTGTGGGTGTCTGGTCACGATCTTCTGCAGCACACAACACATCGCCTGCAAGGGTCTCTCAGCTGATCACTACACAGAACACCAGGCCAGACCAATGCCGAGAAACACTGAGAGATACTGAGATAGGAAAGACGGCCAGCAGGAAATTAGATAAGAGATGCTCAGAGGGCTTGACCAGAAAGTGAAGCACTGGAAAAATACAAGAATAGCTGGAAAAAAAAACATAGAGAGATCTGAAACCAAGAGTGGGAAAAGCAGGGGACACAAAATGTTCTGTCCTGGTTCCTCAAGGGACAAAAAGAGAAAAGACGGATTACATTGAGGGCAAAAATCTGGCACGATTAATAATGGGAAATCTGATTAGCCAGCTGGCAAATAGAAATGGCAGCCCAGGGCAATGTATGTGTGAACTCACTATATCTTCAGGAAAGCAAGAATGCCAGCAAGAATGCCAAGAAAAGAACAAGACAAATTCATCCTCACACACAGGACAAAAAGTCTCTTTATATTAGTCACACACATACTTGAAATATTCAACAAGTATAACTGGAATAAAATATATAAAATTATGGGTCTCACAATATAGCAGTTTTGACGATAATGAAGTGCCGATCAACAGTAAGTTCTTTTTGTATGTTTTTTTACCGTTATGATAACATTTCTATCTGTCTTCAAACACTTCAAAAAGCATTTTTTTTCCATTTAATTATTCATAATTTCATTATTCACAATTTGGCCACAACAGTCTAAGTTGATATTGTGACAGCCCTAATATAAATATATATAAACATATTTTAATAGAACATTTTAAAAACAGAATATACCGGGTTGGACATCCTTTTGCCTTCAGAACTGCCTTAATTCTTCGTGGCATAGATTCAACAAG
This sequence comes from Barbus barbus, assembly GCF_936440315.1. Classification (NCBI taxonomy): domain Eukaryota; kingdom Metazoa; phylum Chordata; class Actinopteri; order Cypriniformes; family Cyprinidae; genus Barbus; species Barbus barbus. The sequence continues at coordinate 17,494,682 of NC_136733.1, read as the reverse complement.
GTGTTGGAAACATTCCTTAGAGATTTTGGTCCATATTGAAATGATAGCATCACGCAATTGCTGCAGATTTGTTGGCTGTACATCCATGATGCGAATCTCCCGTTCCACCACATCCCAAAGGTGCTCTATTGGATTGAGATCTGATGACTGGAGGCCATTTGAGTAAAGTGACCTCATTGTCATGCTCAAGAAACCAGTCTGAGATGATTTGAGCTTTGTGACATGGTGCATTATCCTGCTTAGAAGCCATCAGAAGATGGGTACACTGTAGTCATAAAGGGATGGACATGGTCAGCAACAATACTCAGGTAGGCTGTGGCGTTTAAACGATGCTCAATTGGTACTAAGGGGCCCAAAGTTTGCCAAGAAAATATCCCCCACACCATTCCACCACCACCACCAGCCTGAACCGTTGAGACAAGGCAGGATGGATCCATGCTTTCATGTTCTTTACGCCAAATTCTGACCCTACCATCTGAATGTCGCAGCAGAAATCGAGACTCATCAGACCAGGCAACGTTTTTCCAATCTTCAATTGTCCAAATTTGGTGAGCCTGTGCGAATTGTAGCCTCCGTTTCCTATTCTTAACAGGAGCGGCACCCGGTGTGGTCTTCTGTTGCTGTAGCCCATCTGCTTCAGGGTTCGACGTTTTGTGCGTTCAGAGATGGTATTCTGCATACCTTGGTTGTAACGAGTGGTTATTTGAGGTACTGTTGCCTTTCTATCATCTCTAACCAGTCTGCCCATTCTCCTCTGACCTCTGACATCAACAAGGCATTTTCATCCACACATTTCTCTTTTTCGGACCATTCTCTGTAAACTCTAGAGATGGTTGTGCGTGAAAATCCCAGTAGATCAGCAGTTTTTGAAATACTCAGACCTGCCCATCCATTCCATGTTCAAAGTCACTTAAATCCCCTTTCTTCCCCATTCTGATGCTTGGTTTGACCTTCAGCAAGTCGTCTTCACCACATCTAGATGCCTAAATGAGCATTGAGTTGCTGCCATGTGATTGGCTGATTAGCAATTTGTGTTACCAAGCAATTGAACAGGTGTACCTAATAAAGTGGCCGGTGAGTGTATATACAGTATCTCACAGGAGTACACCCCTCACATTTTTGTAAATATTTTATTATATCTTTTCATGTGACAAGACTGAAGAAATGACACTTTGCTACAATGTAAAGTAGTGAGTGTACAGCTTCTAATGTAAAAGTGCACTTGGTGTGTTGCTCTACTTATGTGTACTGATATGAAATCTTTGGGAAACAAACAGGAGAGAACAACTGCTTTCATCCACCAAGCCTTCATACCAATATCATCTGCTATTCATGAAGAGAGAGAAGGACAGGAATGCTCTCTGGCTTCATTGTGTCACTTCTGAATCAATCATCTCTGGTATTCAAACAGGCACTAGGTCCAAATGCGCTCTCATGGGCTCATGTGTTTCCTGTAGAAAGTCATACATAGGGGTTCGGACTTCCCAATCTTTTCTTAGCTCTTTTGTACATAAACATATACCATACATGATAAAACACCCCTGTGGGTGAACCATTTCAGGCTTGAATATCAGATACCTTGCACTTGATTAGATCCAAAAATTTAATTTGAAACAAAAGCAAAACAATAAAAGAGTAAAGGGGGAGCTGAGACTGCAAGCCAGCCAGCATTTAAGTAAAAAGCAGCATTACGCAACCTATGAAACTAGGGATTTGATACTCATAATGGGTATCAGCTCCGATACTGCCATTCTTTGCCGGAGCAGGTATCGGTCTGGCGATTTAAATCCGATATTGTGCGTATTATTCTGTTACTATTAAGCTGCACAAAAGGCATAAAAGCATTATAAAGCACAATAATGTACAATTAAGTTTTTGTACACTATATTCCAAGTCTTCTGAATCCATTTGATCACTTAATATAAGGTACAGATGAATATTTATGTTCTTAGATTAAAGTTCACAAACTCTTTTCTCCGCTGCAACTGTCAGTTGTTCTCCAATGTCTGGTCACGTTTAGCTACAACAGTCAGCTCAGTAAAACTCTCTCCAAGATCATTCAGTGGACCCATTATTATACTTGATTTGTCGATAAATGTCTATGAGATTGCATAAAATGACTTTATCTTGCTGTTGCTATTGTTGTTTCTAAAGTTGTTGTTTAAGTTGTTATTTGCTACTGGGTATCTGTTACAACCACACACAGGAGTTGAAAAGATTACAAAAGGTGTTTTTAGCGTGCACAGTAACTGAAATTTAAAACTGTTAAAAGAAAAGGTTCAATAAACTGTTCCTCAGATAAAATACATTACATTACCTTTGAACCAATACTGAACCCCAGGTATCGGAATCAGTATCGGATGCAAAAAAGACGGACAGGAGCATCCCTATATGCAACCGACATGCAGCGACACTTTGAAACAAAGGAAAACCATGACCAAACTGTGTGAACATGAGAGGGACAGCAGAAATCAGGTAAAGAGAAAACAACACAAACATGCATTCAATAACCCTGGGCTCTACTGTTTTTCAAAAGAAAAGTCCAACATTTACTATGTAATAGCCAAAGGTTGCCGTAATAGTACAGTATTATGTACTGTAGTGTGCATACAACTAAATAAATTACAATAACATAAGTTAAAGTATAAGTAGTAATAAGTTTAAATAAAAAGAAATTCTGAATAATAGTCTAATCCTACACACAAATGTTAAAGAAAAGAATTCATTTGAAATAGAAATCTTTTGTAACATCATAAATGTTTTTACTATCACTTTTGATCAATATACTGTGAACTTTCTGAAAAAAACATCTTACTGACCCCAACATTTTTAACAGTGGTGTGTGTGTGTGTGTGTATATATACAGTATATACTGCATAGATGATCTAAAATTGAATTCAATTCAAGTTTATTTGTTTAGCGCTTTTCATGATACCAATCATTGCAAAGCAGCTTCACAGAAAATGTTACGTTTCTAGATTATATTTAGGAGTAGGTTATTAGTGGAGACTATGGCAGAATTGTACAGTAAGAATCATGCAGTTAGTTACAAATTTCAAACGTATAATCAAAATGTTACAACGTCAAATTACAAACGTTACGTAATCAAACAGATGGTGAACACGATTAACTGCAATGATTATATGTTGCGATTAAACTTTGCGATTGCGATTCAATGCTGCGATTAAGCAAAATTTGGTAGTTTTTATGTTGTTCCAGGGTTAGCCTCATCTGAAAATAATCAAATATGATGTTCTGTGACATAACATACTTTTTGCCACAGATTCACAAGAGGAAAGCTTCTAAATGCTTCATTTGATAAAAGGGACAAAATATTTTAGATATAATAAGGAAATAATGCAAAATAATGCATTAATGCATGACTTTCATGACCTGTACATAACCAATATGTAACCAATGCATTTTCTCAATTTACTCACCATTGGCATGTGCATGAAAAATTGTAATTTTGAGCCTGAATGTACAAAGGGCGAGAGAAGGTTTTGTGTGGATGGAGGATGTGTATGAGATGAGGTAGGTTCCCCGGGGGTCTCCAGAGCAGCGTGTGGGGGCAGGGCTGCGCATGGAGGGTACATCGCCCCTCTCTGATTTATGTTTTCGACATGCTGACATATTGTTTTATTGGACCACCTGCCATCATTCTTTCTTTGTTCTCATATTCTTGTGCTTTCTGCTGGGGAAAAAAACTGCCAGCTGTAATCTTAATTAAATACTCTCCACCAAACAATGCTGCTGTTCTTTCTTTTTGACTGCTGTTTCTGTCATAGACTTCATGAATATATTTGCTCAGGTATATAGGTTTTGCCCCACAGCAAAAAGACAACATGCTGATACAAAGCTGCACCAAAAAAAAAAAAAAAAAAAAAAAAAAAAAAAAAAAAAAAAACTTACGGATGCCATGAAATCTGATAAATTGAAATTGTTATGCATTTTAGATCTAACTTTTATCTGTGTCACAATAGGCGGCTATATGCTAAGTTTAATGGTTTCTCTCATAAAAGTCTATATATTTTTTTTGGCAAAGGTCCTTGAGGCTATGTAATATGGTGCTAAGAATATTGTGATAAGAAACCCAAAATGCTTATAATCTGCATTTTGCATAATCAAAAAGTGCATATTTGACAATCACTAAAGAATCACTAAACAACTGCCAAGAAATCTCACTTGTACAATACATTTATTTTCATTAAATTCTTAATTTTTTATTATAAAAAACTAAATGGGGGCTGAAGTCTGGAAACACATATTTTTACATACTCCGCTTTCTTTTTTCGTTACTTTGCCAGACCTGGAAAATACTTAAATTAAATTCCATCCTTTTCCATACTTTTCCAAACCCCGTAAGAACCCTGTGTGTAGCACTTTGCAATTTTTTTATACAAAACAGAATTAAGACATAATGTGTGAATAATATTTGGGTCATGAAGACATTGCTTGTTATACTTTTATGAGTGTACAGCCAATGCATTATTCATGACTAAAGCATTTGTATCTTTCAATCATATATGATATACTGTTGACATAACCTCTTATTAACAATGTAAACATCAACAAACATTACATTATATAACGCTTGTAATTTATGTTGAATGATGTATTGTAACATTACATTTACAAACAACAGCAAAAAATATTCCCCATCCCAAATTTTGTGCCCCAAAAATGTTAAAAGGCACCCTTTGCATATGGCAACTGGGAGCTCAAACGTGTTCCTAGACAAAAATCCCAGAACCTTGTCAGTGATGTAGAGGTGATATAAGAGTTGGGAAAATGGAGTGAACTCAATGAATTCTGTTGTTGTTCTACTCCTTACCTCCATAATGCCCTTGAGCGTCACTGTTTTGAGCTCTCTGAGCCCTGATGAATATTTGAGTTGTGAAGGAGAATGAAAAAGAAACCAAGAGAGAGAGGAAAATGTATTTCTAGAACACAGAGAGAAATCATCCTATACTGACCCATTGTTCTGTTTCTCAAGAACTAAGTGAATAAACTAAGTCAATAAATACTAAATCTGATTAGACTTTCCAAAGAAAGACTCAGATCAACACAAGCTGGCAGGCTTGTGAATTTTGGTGAATTTCAGCTAAATTAAGAGGTTTTCACTGGGGCTTTGTGTTCCACTTCCTGTCTAAACATGACCCAATTATATCCAATCCTCGCTGCTAAATTCCGCCTTTATAGCCAGATCACTGCAGACCTGAATGTAGAAGGAAAAGCCTTCAGTAATCGGTAAACCTGGAATTGGTTAACTAAAAGAGGTCAGGTTACAGAAAACAGTCTATAATCACAATGAATTAACCTAAAAACAGATTAAACAGACATTTTAATAGAAGGGACAGAAATAACTGCAGGAGAATAAATGTAATTAGTGGTGATTTCACTATTAAGATGTGTTGTTTGGTGATGGAAAGAGCGAAAATTATGAAACAATGGAACACCGGTACTGCCAAAGAAGCAAAAATAAAGGTTAAAGACGACAGTGAAAAACAAAAAACGAGTATAAACATCAATACACCATACACAAGGTATTACGATTTGATTATGGAGAAAATACTGATTAGTGATGCCCAAGTTGCTGCATTTTTGATGGACTGAAACACGTACTGTAGACAGCCACTAGCATCAGCTGGACTGGCAAACTGATGCCATTTATATGCAACAAATCTGTCCCACCAATTTGTTAGTATGTGCACCCCACAGCGAGTTTGTGTACGTGAGCGTATGTATCTGCGGGCACCATTAAACACCCATCTGTCAAGGTTGATGGATTCAGGGGCCTCTGGGGATTGTAGGATGTTTAAGGGAAAGCGAGAGAAACAGAGGTGACATGACATATTACAAAAAAACCTGATGAACAGAGTGGTTATGATTAATGACTGTCCATAGTATTCAGTTTACAATATGCTCCATGCATGCACGCACAGCCACTGGAAAACAATAACGGTGCATGGACCCATGCTCAACCATATGCACACAAAGACAACCAGAAGATGCCAAAACCAAGAAATCAGGCCTGACAGACTTTTTCTTTTTTCAGGCCACCAGACCTCTGTGGCTAGCCGCAAATCTTTCTAGGAAGACAAATAAAGTGTAAATGCTATTCATGGCTGATGAACCTTTTGCTGAATGTGTTGCGAACGAGCTCACAGCTTAATCTATTCTAATACATGTCATCTGGAACCAGGCTGCCAGAAAGCTGTTTTCTTACACAATTATGTTTCGAGAAGGTATGGGTTCGTGGAGAAACCTCAAAGCACAAAGAGAGTCAGTGGGAGGTACGGGACCAGGAGAGAACTGCTGGCTGTTGTTTGTCTCTGTAGGGAGCTCTAGAGGAGTTCTGTTCTGAATGGGCTTGTTGCAGTTCGAGTTACAGTGAATAAGAATACTGCCTAAAAGAGGACATGACATCTTGTTCCACCAGCACATGAACAATGAGAGTAGAGGCATGAATTCTTCCACACTGTTACTATTAAAAGACTTTTTAACAGTGGTGGTAGTCAAAAGTGGTCTAACACTGTTGCAGTACAATTAAATCAATGTGCAGACATACAATAAAGCAATAAGCCCCAAGAAGCCGTGGTTGACGTAGTTAGGCACGACGCAAAGCAGAGTTATAAATAGCTGTTATAAATTCACTGTAAATCACGGCAACACAGGGCTTATTGCTTTTATAAAACTTATTCCATATACGTAGCAAGGTTTCACAAAATAAAACAGCAAATAAAGTGTAATGATATTAATAAAAACATTTTTCTTCCGCCAAATAATGTAGTTCTTCAGAAACAGTTGTGGTTCCAACAAAGTGGTTGCTGAGCAACACACAAATGTAGATAAAGGTGTATGCTTGTAGAGTAATTTACAACAGCTTGGAACTTGGCTCAACCAATCAGAATCAAGGACCGGAACTATCCGTTTTATAATCTCAATGTTAAAATCCTTCACCAACGCATAAAAATAATTTATGCAAAAAAGTTCTGAAATCTTCATATATCTCCACCCAGGTTTACAAATCAATGTCTATTCAGCATTGAATAAGTTGGTCAATAAATAAATATTTTAAGCTCAATACCTAGTCAGACTGAAACCATGAGGAAGCAGGATGGATAATACTATTGTGATAACAATATGATTATTAATAATGATAATTATTATTATTGTTGCATTACTCCTAAACATTATAGGAACTATAAAGATAACGATAATAGTGTCCACACCAGCGAACGACATCGTCTGTTTATTCTAAGCATACACTCGTCTACCGCTTTAAATTCTCGAGCTCATTACAGCAGGATGGATTCTGACTGGATGTTCATTTTTGTATCGTTCATCAGATGGAAAAAAATAGTTCTGAAAGTGATTCCAACGATATCGTTTCTCTGTTCCTTTATTGTTATAGTTGTGGTGTGGACTCTGCTATTCTTTAATACTGTGAACGATTTTTACAACTATATCTTTATCTTCATAGTTATCATGCTTGGTGTGAATGGGGCTTAATTCTATTAGTTATTTAAAAAAAAAAATTAACATTAAATTGATCAAACGTGGTAGTAAAGCCATGTATAATCCAGCAAAAGACTTATATTTCAAATAATTGCTGTTCTTTTGAACTTCCTGTTCATCCCAGACTCATTAAAAATGACCAGTTCCGCAAAAATATTAAGCAGCACAACTTTTTAAAATATTGATTAGAAAAGATTCTAATGTTTTAACATTAATAAATGAAGTCAGGGAATAATAAAATGGTATTATAGCGTAAGATATGGCTCCCTTTAAACCATATATGTATGAAAGAGAGCATTGTGTTGACAAAGCATAGCATTAGTTGCCTTACAGCGAGTAGAGGGGGATAAACCCCACCCAGAGAGTTCATCATAACTGAAAGAGTTTCCACAAAGACATTCAGCACAGCACTTCACAGCCGAAGAGCTGAAAACACATAAAAAGAGCATAAGATACTGACTAAAGGGGGAGAGATAACGCGAAAGCATGGCATGAAGAGAAAGAGGACTCCCTGAGGGAGAAGAGGAGGAGGCTGGTGAGGAGAGGAGTAAAGCATAAAAGCAATCTTACACACTTCCAGCCTGTGAAACGCTGTGGTTGTCGTCTGTGGCATTATATAACAAGCCACTACAGAGAAAAGAAAAACATCATATTGCTATGTACATCGATGTAACACTCTCAGGTCACTGTGTTTGGTATGATGAAAGTGTTTAGAAAGTTAGACGATGAACTTGTTTTCACTAGTTTTTCATACTGGTACTTTGGAATAGCTTACAAATTGGTACATTACTAAATCCAATAATTGTTTATAAAGCATTAAAAGCACAAAGTTAGTTTTTCTTCTTCTCCAGAGAACTATTAAATATGTTAGACAAACTTAATTTGACAAAATGAAAATATTTTACACCTTATTAATGGAAAGTAATTGTTAATCACTTTAAGCAACATGTATTTTCAATCAAGCTCACTAAAGCTTAATTTGACAGGATCTGTGAGTGTTTGTATTTGATTTGACAAAGTGACAGATATCGATTAGTTTTCCATCACAAGAACTGTCCGTTTCACTCTCTACAAAAGGGGAACAGCACTTAAAAGCTCTTTAATGGACAATAACAGATGAAACCCCCAGAGGTCAAAGATCAACTCCCAGTGGTCCCAAGCCAGGCAGATATACTGAAATAAAGGGCCTGAGTGATATTAATGGATAACACCAGCTTCAAAACTCCAAACTCAATCAGGATGACCCTGGGGCTTTTAGTAACACTATGTCTTAACCAGGCAGGACAAGAGCCAAGGAGAGTTTACTATGACAGCAACAAAGCCATTCATTGAGCTGTGATGCACAATTTGTTCTGACTGGCTATTATTTTGTTGATTTGAGGTTTCAGTGTGGGCAGAAAAATTACTTAACGCTAGAAATTTGCTGAGGAATGCAGATGAAGATTTAGTGACTGTGATCATCATCTTACCAACAACACATACTGCACAGTATTTTACCCACTTCATTAACAGACTTTAGCTTATTTCTCCCATAGTGTGACATGAATCATGATCATGTTACTTTGTGGATGTGAATAGATGAATAGAAGTTTTCCCATCTCCCTATAAAACATGACTGTAGTACCAGGGTCCATTAAAAGCAGGAGGGAGTTGCAACAATGTGACCATTTAAGGATTTTTACATGTAGGAGCCAGAAAGTTGTTAAATAAATCAGGATCTCTCCAGGGAGGGAAGGGAAACATTTTGGCTCCGTCCACCTCAACCAGAGAAGTTAAGAAAACAGACGCTCAGAGGGAAAGATTTAAACAGAAGATCAGGCTCAGATACTCATGACGGCAACACAATCACAGCATTACATAATCGAAATGACAGAGACTGATTAGTTTGGAGGATTGTGTGTTTTAGAGCATGAGACGGTCCAGATGTTGACCTTGCCCTCAATACCACTGATCACAGGCAAGTAAAGTCAGTAGGCTATAATGCAACACAATGCCTGGCATGTATTTAATATTATCCTAAACACATGAATGACAATGATTTAGTTCTCTGTAATTCTACCTTTATTTTCATTCCTTTTGGCCAGCTTTTTGCAGAATAATATATTAAATAATAAAGTTTGTCTTAGTTTCACAAATCAAATCAGACAGCAATACTGGGTAAAATAATTATTTACTATAATTTATGAATATGTGAAAGATTAATTGTTTTCTATTTGCTGTTGTAAATGTCATGCTAGTGATGCTTACTGTACGTACCTAACATAAGAATAAAACTGTATTTAAAAAAAATAATAAAAATGAATAATAAAAAATATACACTACTGTTTAAAAGTTTGTGGCATCAATATTTCTTCATTTGCAGTCATTTCTTTTTTTAAAAGAAATTAATATCTTTATTCAGCAAGAATGCATTAAATTGATCAAAAGTGAACATTTTAAAATAAATGCTGTTCTTTTTAATCTTTCTAGTCAAAGAATCCTGATATAATAATAATAATACTAATAATAATAATTATTATTATTATTATTATTATTATTATTATTATTATTATATAACAACAGCATATTAGAATGATTTCTGATGGATCATGCAACACTGAACCATGGAGCAATGGCTGCTGAAAATTCAGATTTGCCATATATAATTTGCTTACTTCATCTTAATTTTTCCAACTGGAAGTCAGATGATGTACCTAAACCCTGCATGTAAGTAACCATGATCCTGATCGATCACTTTATCCATGTACCATAGTGCTTACATTAAGCGGTATTTGAAAAAATATTTGAAATTACTAATGATGCACGATATTATCGGACTGATATTGGAATCGGCCGATAATGGCTTTAAATGTAAATATCGGCATCAGCCCGATATGAAAAATGATGCCGATAAGAGGAATACATTAACTCACATGTGCTCAGGGTGTGCTAGTGATTAGATCACGTCAGCAATGTGGCTCATTCTTGAAGCAAAGCAAACTCTTTTGGATTGCTGCATTTAAACTGAGAATGCACAACACGTTCAGTGTGTGATAGAGTAAACAGTAATAGCACGTGCAGCGGCAGCAGCTACAGCCTCCCCCAGGTCCTAACACCCGCTTTGAAAGGAGTTTTAATCTGTAGGGGGCACTGTTGGCCTATTTCTAATTAAATTAAAAGTAAAATAGCACAAATAACATTTAGACTGTGTTTCTGATTAAATAAAGCAGTAATTGATGTCATAAAATAATGAGTATGTTTTGATTTAAAGGTCAGAAGCTATAGCTTAAAAAAAAAAAAAAAAAAAAAAAAAATCACAAACATGACATGAATATTGTAAATTACATAAATTTATATACGATTTATTTATTCATGTGTAATATGTTTTATTTTTTAAACAAAAAGATTTTCAGAATTTTTACAACTCTTTTGCTTTAGACCATTTACTAAATGTTTAATCTTAAAACAAAATGTTAGGTTTAACACTGCATTTTTTTCCCAGAAATATTGATATATAGTTTATTTATAGTTATTTTCAAAGCTTCAATGTACTGTCAAAAAAACCTTCATTACTTTTTATTTAATTCTAACAAATAAGTTCTTGTTAAAAACTGACCAAAATTAAAAATATTTTGCTTATAATTTCTGCACAGGAAAGACTTGGTGTTGTTTCCAAACAAAACGAAATATATCGGTATCGGCCAAAATGAGTCGAAAAATATCGGCCTATCGGATATCGGCAAAATCCAATATCTTGCATCCCTAGAAATTACCATAGCATATGTAAAAACTACTTGCTATTTAATTTTTTCATTGATATGTTTATTATTGAAATGTTTTTGTTACATGCATGTGTCAATTTTATTTAATTTCTTTATTTTCTTAAATATGTGGGTAGATAGTATTTATAGAGTTGTAACTTTTTAGTTTTAGTTACTTTTTCTTATTTGTAAGTCGCTTTGGACAAAAGCGTCTGCTAAATGACAAAAGTAAAGTAAAGTAAGTAAAGTACCAGCATGGTATGTACGTCAAGAAGCCATGGTGACATCATACTTAAGTTGCTTATTGGTATACTTTCTAGTTAGTGAGTGAAAACGTAACAAATATAGTAAAATGGTGGTATATTTCAATACTACACCTTTCCATACACGGTTACATCCTCATGTTTCTCTGTAGCAGCTGAGGGCACAGCCATTATCACATTAGAGGGCTGTGATGAGGTTTAGAGAACGCCAGCGGACAGGTGCAGTATGACTTTAATTAAACCTGATGAAGTCAAAGTATCTCATTCTCTCTGAGTGATGTATCTTTCCCAGAGTACAGCTGCCTACTCCATACTCATTACCCCTCTCATACTGTACTGTGTGTGCATGTTCCATCATTATATATACAGCTACATTCATGTCAAGTGTTTTAAAAATGTGCTGCTCCTGGTGTTAGCTCCTTAAAAAGAAGTCCTGCACTTAGACATACAAACCCAACTAACCAAATGAACTGAATGCAGAAAGTTTCAAGGTCACACACTGAATCAAGCATATTTATCATAGACCTAAAGGGTTGATGGAATGTCTCAGTAATAACCTGTATAAAGACCCTCAAATGAATCTTAATCCACTTCAGTATCGACCTGTACACTGCACAAAGTCTCTTCTCACCACCGATTTAAACACCCTCTTTAAACTCACTTAAACACGGACAAGGCCTCTCACATGCACAGAAAGAAGTGACTTTAGTTTCAGAAGCGGCTTGTCTTCCTGTCCAGGAAGGAAGGTATTAACTTGAAGGCCAAGCAACCAAATATCTCGTAAAATTATACTTTACACCATAGGCGAGCGTTAAAGGGTGAGCGTGAAGTGCACCTCTATAAGAGCAGCTGTGCCCTTCTCACTTTGAAGACTTAAAATGGGAATATAAAATGGTTGTCTGGCAGATTGTGCTACTTCCCTCAACAAATACACATACAGTGAAACACTGTGAAACTTTCTGCAAAAGCTCATGTGCTCCAACATACTGGCCTACAATTTTAAGAAACACCTTTCTTAAATTGGTAATATATTTTGAAAATGCAATCAATTCATTTGGTCAGTTCAATCAAGCAGTCAGATGTCAATTAAACGTCATGGATTCAGAAATAGCATTGATATATCAAACTGCAACAAACAGTAATTCTATCTGTAAAGCTGTGCTACAAACACTATCTAAGGTAAGGTTATGGTGTAGATTAGGGGTTAGGGTTTCAGCTTTATGTAGGCAATCAGCACTGTGATTGAAATATCCAATGAAATATTTAGAATCGACTAGAATTTATGCAAAATAAATCAATAAATCAATAGTAAAACGCCAAATATAGCACAAAAGACAGAGTGTGTGTCTTTATTTGACTGTGGCAAGGAAAAGATTTTTAACATTACTTTACACAAATAAGTACTGATGTAGCATAATTAAATACTTTTATGCTGAATAATGCAATATTGTAACTTTACTTTTAAAAGTAATGTACTGCAACACATACTATTCAAGCTAAAATCCACTCATTTCCTAAAGGCTTGTTTGGTTTGTTTGCAACCTCATTGGCATAAAGCATCTCTGAGACATCTCTATTCCCAAAAGCCCATCACTAGGAGTCCCTCCTTGTGTGTAGAAGCAGTGCTGTGTGAGTGCATTTAGCTCATTGTGTTAACGTGTGTATATGACACACACAGCGCATTCTCTGTGGAAATTATCTCTTGTGCTGTTAATTCACCTCTGGCTATGATCCCAAGAGAATAACATGAACATAAAACAGAAATAATCCTTCAGTGAAATTAAATCCACCTAATTTTTAGCCCCCATAAGCTGCCCTAGATTTAAAAGAAGAAAAATGAATGCAATACTTTAAGAACAAATTTGACTGAGGTTTAAGTGTAAAGACATAATGGCTTGATAACGACAGCATTAACGGCTAACTGGTTGCAGCAACAATGAATATCAATGAAAGATTTATCACAGTAAAATAAAAAAGGCATGTTTACAGTCTTTTTTGGGTGGGTCTGTTCAAAGATTATTCCTGAAAGGGAATTTTTGGGCTTGTGCTGATGCAAGTCCTGATAATTGTTTCTAAGGTCAGCTATATACCGCATACACACTGATCTCAACACATACACTCTTCTTAACTTCAGTTTAACCGGGGCATTTCCCATGTATGTGTAGTGAAAGAAATGTAAACCACAGGTTCTCAGGCATTAAAGCAGCCCATGTCAAAAATATAGCACTACAACACACCATCTGCAGAGCACACGCTCAAACCAGACAACAATAAAATGACTCATCAGGAAACCACTACAAATTAAGTCTGACCTTTTGTGGTCTAAACCCAGTCTGGTGGGGTCTACTCACAGATCTGAGTGTTTGCGCACATATTGTGGTTTAGCAATGAGCTTGTCTCTTTGTCCTACCTGTACTTGTCCCTTTCCCATGATCTTGTCCACAATCTCATTATCGTCCTTATTGAGCTTTGATTTGTCGTAACACTTCTCGTAGCATAGGATCCGCAGACACTGAGAGCCCTCCAGCTCTATTTCAAACTCCTATAGGAGGACAAATTAATTAATGACAGATGCATGATGGTGATTTGTTAGGTGACTTTTCTTTATTATAAATGTTACACTTTTAAAAAGCTGACCTCATTCCACTGTGGTTCTGTTGTGTCTCTGAACACACGTGTTTTGGCCTTACTGACGAAGTAACCAAAAGAGTCCACCTCCAGCGTACAGTACAGATCTACAGAGAACACACAATAATGACCTCATGAGAAAAAAATACATTTATAAAACAGGTCATTCGGAAGCTGTTACATACACCTTCAAAAACATAAAAGTTGAATTTCATATAAATGTGGTAAGTTGCTTTGATGTTTGACACCAATAAATAACCCACAGATCTATATTACTTGGAAACAGAATTATTTATTCTATTCCATTTTATTTTATTTTTATTTAAAAATCAGAAATTGACATTGATAGTTGATAATAGATAATGTTATATTAATATTTTTATTTAATTTTATTTATATTTTATATTAATATCACTACTACTAAAAAATGTGAATTATACACATCGTTCTAATTTTGGGGTCCGAAATTATTAACAATAGCAGTTTTATTCAGCATGAATGCATTAAACTGATCAAAAGAGACAGTAAAGACATTTATATTGTTACAAAAGATTACTATTTCAAATGAATGCTGTTGTTTTTTTTACTTTCATCCAATAATCCTGAAAAAAAAGTAGTATCAGTTTTCATATAACATTTTCAACATTGATAAGAAATGTTTCTTGAGCACCGAATCAGCATATTAATATGATTTCTGAAGGACTGTAGTAATGATGCTGAAAACAAAGCTTTATCACATTTATTTTTTTTAATATATTTTTAAATTTGAAAAGCGCTATTTTAATTTGTAATAATATTTCACAAGATTATTATTTTATTGTCTTTTGACAAATAAAACTAACGCATAAGAGTTTTTTTTTTTTAAACATTTAAAATCTTACCAACCCCAAACTTTTTAATGTCACTGTACCTTTTATAACAGTAAATTGCTGTGGCTAAATGCAGTAAGCCATACAAATCCATACACTACATATTTTGCCCCTGTTAATGGGGTTTTAGGAATTAAAAATCTGAAAAGCACTCTATACCAATCATTGTAATGTAAAGCCTCTCACATTATAAATGTGTTTATATTAATTTAGCACTTTAACTTAGTGCAGTTCAAGAAAATTGTAGCGTCAGTATGATTAATTTCTTTGTGTTAATTAATCAAGGCATGTAAGTTTAGCTCTAACACTTCATGGTTCACTGTGTAGACATGGTGTCAGCATTTAAAACCTTAAATGATTTTTACACCCAGCTGGTCTACCATCTGCTTTTAAATACATCCATTTGTGTCAATACCAAAACACAATACAATGATGGTCAGGATTCTTACACACACACACACACACACACACAAAGGAACCGGCGCACAAAGTTGGTGGGACACTCACCAATGAACAGATCACTTGTCTTAGCTATCTGTCTATGTGTCTTACAGCAACATGCCTCATGTGCTCACACACTTCTCTAATAGCAAATGAACTTCATCACATTGCTATAGTTTGTGTGGCCGACTGACAGTTTGATGGATTACAGCACGCCATGACCTCTGACCTCTGCAATGCGTGGGGTGTATTGTTGAGACAGGAGAGAAATGAGGTGATGTTCAATTAGTATGGAGGTGGTGTCACACAAGAGCGGTCAGCTTCAAAACACACCGTGGGGCTTGTGAGCGTGGCTTTAGCACGAGTGTGCAGTCAATCAGGCCACTGGTAATTGATAGTGTGGTGTGTAATGTGAATGTTAATAAATGTGGGGTGGGTGTGTTGCTTTTTAATGAAGCTGTATTTGCACACATACAGACGTGACAGCTGTGTCAGCACACGTCTTCAGCTCATGCCAAAATGATCATATTAATGAAACGACACCACAATGTCACCAGTGGAAATTTCTGGATTTTCTTTGAGGCCAGCTTTTCGATTTGGGTGCAATTCAGTTAAAATCAACTTATGGTGACGCAAACTGCCCTTTGTGAAAATGTAGTACACTTTTTAAACATTAACTTTAAAAATAAAATATAAAATGACAAAAGATGATCAAAACAATGATTTAAAATGTACTCCCTTAAAATATACCTACAGTAAGTGGCCTTTCCTTTCATTATTATTATTATTATTATATTATCTGTGGGTACAGTTTTTTTTTTTTATATATACTTTTAAGAATGAAAGAACACAGTACAAGCGCACATTCAGTACAGGTAAAGTGTTAGTTCACCCAAAAATAATGTAATTAATTACTCACCCTCATGTCGTTTCACACCTGTAAACCTGTTTATCTTCGGAACACAACTTAAGATATTTTTGACGAAATCCAAGAGCTTTCTGACAGCGACGCAACTGACATGTTCAAGGGCCAGAAAGGTAGTAGGGAAATCGTTAAAACAATCTATGTGACATCAGTGTTTCAACTGTAATTGCGGTCTATGCAGGATCTGAAAGCTCTCGGATTTCATCAAAAATACCTTAATTTGTGTCTTAAAAATGAACAAAGGTCTTACAGGCTTAGAACAATATGAGGGTGAGTAATTAATGACAGAATTTTCATTTCTGGGTGAACTAACCATTTAAGTGCACTTCTTGTTCACAAAGCTATTTGTCCAAATTAAGTTTCAAGGAACTATTCGCGCTGTGTGACTTACTTTCACTGTGTGACTTACTTTGTTTTGGGGAACATAAAAAGATATTTTGAGAAATATCTCAATTTGGTTCACACAAATATCTTGTTTTTGTTCATACAATGGAATTTAATGGATGCCAAACTGTTTAATTACCACCATTCTTCAAAATATCTGTGTTGTGCAGGTTTAAAATGACATGCAGGTGAATAAAATATGATACATTTTTGTTTTGGCTGAACTTTCTCTTTATTATTGCTGACCATACTTTTTAGTTTGTATGCATTTATAACTGATGAAAATACACTAAAACTCGACAAATAAACACAACATTTAGCTATCGCTGTTTGGGGCTGCACAAATTAACACCAAAATAAATATAAAGGATAAATTATCCATTTAGCATAAGCTAAATAAAAAAAATGCATTCTTAAATAATGAATGATTTCTTAAATGAAAAGACCTTTACCCAAATCCATCCTGTCAAACATCTCAGTCAGGATTTCTCCACAAACGGCCCCTTTGCCTTGCTCTCAATACTAAAAACATGAAATAAGGGCAGCTATATCTCTCCATATGGTCAGAGGAGGCTTTGGATTTTAGCAGCACCAGGCACAGAAACCTAGTTCTTCAGAGAACAGGAAATGTATTTATAAAAACATCCTGCATGAATCAGGACAGAGAGTGGACTAGGACAGCTAGGGAAGGTGCTCAGGTTTGCAGATGGCGACCACTGAGTGTAAATCGACCCTCGGTGAGAGCAGTGCTTCCGTGGAAACGTGTTTTTAAAAGGGTTCAGATGCAAGAGAAGACCTTTAGTGGGCTCTTAAAGACTGATATAGTGCACAGACATTACTTCAGGCATGCTTCTGACTTGACATGAAAGGTTTGTGTAGTAAAACGCTCCGTGAGAAGAGGTTGTTATTGAGAAGAGATGCCATCATATAAAAAAAGTGATGAATAAATAATCTCAAAGACATAAAACTAAGAGGTTTGGCACACTGGTCCATATGTAGAAAGACATTAACCAATGATGGCTCTGTATTATACAAAAAGTGTAATTGTTTGGGGTTTTAAATTTAACCCAAATGCTTATGCTTGCCCCACATGTTGGCGCATGGGAAGTGTCGTCATCTGGGGGAGGAACCGCATCCTCGGACTGATGTTCCCAGATGAAATGAGATTGTGATGAGAGCCATATGGCAACCAGTCCATTCACACACATATACTGTAGATGTGCAGATGAGTTTCTTTTACACATTAAGTACATTCATACAGGAATATGCAGGGACAGTGCTATGCTGTTATATTTACATTTATGTTTACTGTGATTATTATGTACAGAATTTTTTTTTTTTAAAGTCTGTTATTCTCACCAAGGCTCCATTTATTTGATCAAAAACACAATAAAAATGGTAATATTGTGGAGGGTTACAGTTTAAAAGAACTTCTTTCGTACTGTAATGCCAAGTTTCTTTCTTATGTTGAACACAAAAGAAGATGATGTGAAAAATTTTGAAACAAACATTTGTTGGTTCTCATTGACTTCTACAGTAGGAACAGAAATACTATAGAAGTCAATGGGGACCAACAACTGTTTGGTCATTCTTCAAAATATCTTCCATGTTCAAGATAAGAAAGAAACTCATACAGGTTTGGAATGACATGAGGGCGAGTAAATGATGACAATATTTTCATTTTTGGGTGATCTATCCCTCCCTAATATTTTTGTATGTTAACATAGTAGTGTATATATAGGTTAGATGCCAATACTGATATCTAGAGAGCAATGTGGTCAATATAATGCTGGTATATAATCCAATTTAATGATAGCAAATGAGAATCTGAATGAATTGCTGAAATGAACACATATTTTACTCACATTATATTTACTCAGTATGCACTAAAAATGTGCAAAAATATTGCAAAATTAGTGTTTACTGAGAAGACTGATAAATCTGCTGCTGCATGAACTAGCCATATGCAACTGATAAGATGAGAACTCGATGAAAACAAAATGATTAAATTAGCAGAAAGGTAAATAATTTACTGCAAGCGTCAAAAGTTGTGGTTAGTATTCTGGGTCAGTATTTTCTCTCTCAAACGCTTTTTATCAGGAAGCCAATGTCAACGACCCAGTTTTCATTAATGGCCCAGAGCGAGGATTTGGATGCATTTCCTGTCAGAGTGGTTCAAGGCCTTTAATAAGACTTGGAGAGGAGGATTCAATCAGCGGCTGAGATGAAGCAAGTACATCCCAGTATAAAAAGATATTCAAACACCTGCATATCCATATGCAGAGCACATGTTTGCTCTCACTGTCACATTCAAGACGACCACAACACCACAAACTCCATGACAAACGACTTCAGACAAGCCAAACACAAAAAATGAACCAAGAAAACATTCAAAAAACCCCACAAAAACGTCTTACACAATGGCTCTTTTGAATCATTCTTGAGGAGCTATAATGTGAGATTTATTAGGGCTTTAAAACAGACGTCTCGTTGTTATCAGAGTTGAGCTGATCTACAGAGTCTGCTGGCCACATGCGTCCATTATGCAAATTCACATTAGCATACTGTACATAATCGTGATTTGGGTATTTCATTCAAGCCCTGACCTCATAATGTGCAAATATATATGCAAATATTCATGAGTGAAGCCCCCACAGGACAAGCTCTTACAAATGATACAGTTATAACCCGGCAGCCATGGTGACCACAGTACTGCTGATGTACTTGTTAAAAAAAAATTTTAACACTGAATACATTTAATATTTTGTCCTGTATGATGGAGCCAAGTGGATTTGAAATGGGAGACAATTTCCAGATACCGATTAATCTCCGCCACTTTCATCTATACTAAAAAGGAACTTATGTAACAGGAGTTTCTATGTGCATGAATGTTGTGCAACTCCCACAGTGCACTTATTTCATTCTTTGCAGAGCCTTTTGTCGGCTTGATTTAAAGGCAACAAGACACTGTAAACATAATGAAAATAATTTCTGTGTAAAACAGGAAATACATAGAAAGAAAATGCTATGTTCTGAATAAAATACCTTGCACAGTACACAGTATATATACAGTATATTCACTCACATTCATCACTCCAGAAATAAAAAGTTGAGCACAATTTTCAGTGGCCTTTCGGAAATATTTTTCACATTAATTTACTTCCAGGACTGAATTGAAGTGTGGAATGGTACTTCCCCTAGTATGTTCTGTTATTTACAGCTCATTTTGGTGAATGTTGTACCCATTATTCATTCAGAAATCTGCATTCAGTGAAGGGCATACATATTATATTCTAAAGAAGTCTGTAGGGAGGTTTGTGACTTCATTCATATTGTTTTTTTTTTTTTTATCTAATCACTCTCCTACACAATCACAGTAACTTACTCTAAAAGCACACTTGCTACAGTAATATGCAATAGTGTCTACAGCTGGAGAGTTCATCTAAGGTGAACACTTGGAAAGAAGTGTATTTTGTTTTTCAGTAACAACCTTCCTCTTTCTTTCTTTCCTCCCAACATATGAGGTCAATTACTTGTGCTCGGCATAATACAACAATACATCTGTATAGATCAGCATTTCCCAAAGTGTGGGCTGCAGCTCCCTTGCAATACTTAGTGGGCCACAGACCATACTTTGAGAAATGCTGATTTATACAAATGAATTGTTTCCATTATTCTTTATTATGCAGGATAAATGTGTTTTCTATATTTTCATATTCTATAAAAAAGTGAAACAGACAAAACACTTTGACTTACTGGCAGATTCTTTGAAGCCCGTGGCTTTATGGACGATCACATGCAGGAAGCCATGCAGACCAGGAGATTCCTCATCTGGAAGAGACAAGAAACATTAAGTAATTGTGTGTGTGTGTGTGTGTGTGTGTGTGTGAGGGAGATGAATTTATGAAATGTCCAACTCCTTGCTTTAGTCATCTTTCAGCATCACCCTCTTTAATCTACCCACAGTCCTCCATTTTCCTGCCCATTAGTGACAGATAACAGATAAAGGACACATATGCAAGTGTCTAGTCACCCACATGCTGCTAAAACACATACATAGGCCTACTACTAAAAATAAAATGGCAGAAATGGCCCAGACCACCCAAGAGTGGGTTCAAGGCTCTTTGAAAAGTGTGTGAATGGAAGAGGGAAAGAAGACACCTGCACTAGTATCCAGTCACCACTGTTTCTCTCTGTCCACATCAGCTGGTGAATGCATGTCTGCTGTAATGTGAACAGTGCTATTCTTGTTTGTGTGGTCCATTTCTGTGCAGGACTGGTGATAAACATCAGGCTATCTGAGTGTCGTTGTATGTGTTTGGATTGTTCAGATCCATTACAGGACTTGATGCTCATCACACTACTCAAATTTCCTTCTACAACATAAAATAAGACACTGCGATTAGAATGTGGTTATAAACAGCCAACAGCCTGACTTCCATGCTGAAATTATCAATGGTTAAAATCATATACAAGTCATCCAAACCAAAATAACCAAATAGGCCGTTAGTGAGGACAGGAAGTTTATATACATTTTATTTTAAAATTTAGTAGTTTATATGTATATTGGACAATTCAATGGTTACATTGGAAATAAATATATATTAAAAAAAAAGATTTATTTAGTTGCATGAGGATAATTATAATAAATAATAATAAAAATAATAATTATAAAGTGAGTTTTTATCATGCTTATTATTGTTACATAAGTATTAGTATTATTTTCCTAAGTATTATAGTATTATTGTTATTATTAGTAGTATTATATTATCTATTATTAATATTATGATCAGATTTATTTGTAATATATAGATATTCTAAAAAATAATATATTTTTTAGCTTTGTAAAGAAATATGTATAAATGTATCAGACTTATATACAAAGTATCTGTATATATAAACAATTTATATACAATGTACTGTACACAAAGTAAGTTACAAGCATTTTATTTATATATGTCCAAAATGTTTTGTCAGTGTATATAGCAGCTTTGGTATCAGTACTGAAAAAGACAAATCAGTCGGTTAGTGATGTAAAGTAGTAACTGTAAAGTCAAGCTGACTAAGAGTTTGATTCACTCAAAAACAATCAAAGGTTAGTGCTGATTGGAAAACTTTATAAATGTCAAGTTTTGCTCAAGTTGCATGATCTATTACATACAGATCAGATAAAACCAAGTGTCAGCCTGATTTTGGCTGGTCTGCTCTGGAAGCACTGATGAAGAACTCTGTAAATTAGTGCTGGTGGAAAGAATGCAGATGTCAGACAAAATGAAAACAGTGTCACATAACTGAAAGTCTACAGCTGCCTTAACTAAAACTATGAGTTTGGATAACCACACTGAAAAAGTTTAACATCATGTGAAGTGGGTTAAAAAAAACATGATTCATGAGAACAACATTTACGGTAAGCCCAAGAGAACAAGAAGATTCTTCTGGACTTAAAAGCTATTGTCCTGCTGCATGTGAGGGGTCTCTGGGCCCACAGAACCAGGCGTGACTTCAGGGTGGCCTTGACCGACCCTCACGCACATACAGAGTGGCTTATTGTATCAATATTAGAAGCAGTGGGTGGCAGTGCTCAAGTTGCAGTCTCCCTTTCTCTGCGTTTATTTAGCAGGAAGTAAACTAGCCGAGAAGCTCTTTGAACTTACACTGCCTCATCAGAACAACAAGTGAGAGAGGAAACAGTCACAGACCTGTGCGTGTTGGTGGATCATAATCTTTGAGTGTTTGAGTTTGAGTGTGATCATAATCCAGTCCAAATGTAATCTCATCACTCAGTGCAGAAGCACTTTGAATAAACTAGCACATTTGAGGCCCTTGCATATATATGATTCAATGCTGCTAAATGCATTTAAGTCAATAAAGTGACATGTTCTGCACATTTTGGCCTTTTTGATGAAGTCTTTTAGGAGTACAAGAAGGATGTGTGCCATTCCGGATTGAATTTATAAGTCTTTTATATTCCAAATCAATTGTTGAATTTGAATTTCAGTTCTTGAATTTAAACTTAAAATCCTGAATATGAATTTAATTTTAAATTCCAAGTCAATTCTTGAATTTGAATCAAATTTTACTGAGGTAGAAAGCAGGTTGTGGAATTGGCATTCACATTTTAAACATTTTTTTATTAAACTATTAAATTAAAGTGCATTGAAATTTGAAGAACTTAAGTTTTAGAAAATAAAAGCTTTGATAGATAGACAGACTAAGCTTTGTTTGAAGTTTGAAAGTTGTATAGGTTTTAGCCAGAAATATCATTAGCCACTAAACCATAATGCAATAAATTCCAGCCTCCTATGTGGTTTAGCCATTTCAGCTAATGAATTAAAAGATTCAGTTATTAAAATTCAGAATTTTGTCCAAACTTGGAGAACAAAGCAACAAGAAATGTTTAAAACATACTTCATATAACAAAGCAACAAGAAATGTTTAAAACATACTTCATATTATCATATTATCATTGGTTCCTCAGTTCCTAAACTAATTGAAATTTACCACAACCACCTTGAAACAATAAAATTTTGTGAACCCACGTCCAACCACTCTTTTTCTGATGTATCAATTGCCAGGACATTTTTCTGTTCTAAGTTCAAACATGTTTAAACATTTCCACTTCTTCTTGCAACATTACCCTTCTACAACACTATTTGCAATGCTTTACATGTGGAGGTCAAAACTGCGCTAGATGCTTAAACCCTAATGAGAGTAAAGGGGCCTTAACGCGCTCACTTCACCGATGAGCACAAAACAGCAGCCGACCATCATTTAATTACTGTTCCCCTCCATCTGAGAGCTCTCAATGTCAGACTGTTTCTGTCCTAATGAAGACAAACACTCCTTACAGCCCTGATTTGTCAGCTCAAACTGCTGGGGTCCAGAGGAAAGAGGGTATTTGTGAGTGTGTATATGGGGTTCATGGGGGATGTATGTGAGGGTATGTGGCAGGGGTTACATTCCTCCACCAGCTGCTCCTCATTTCACCTCATTCTCGGCATCTTAAATTTCATAGCAGGAGGGATGTTGTGGGGTTCAGGGGATGATCAGAGGGGGTCTTTCTATGTGTGTCACTTACGAGAGACAGATACAGTAAATACACCTACTACTTACACCACAAATCAAACTCAAGACCCCTGGGCCGGATACAGCCTGCCAGCAGCACTCTTTACACATGCTCAAAAAAAACTGATATTTTTTATATCAACTCAAATTATGCTCCAAATCCACTGTGGTCTATGCTTCCGCAGATCAAGTTACATTAATTATTTTACATAATATTTAACTATTTTAAATAATATTGGCACCAGTACATAATTATAGTATGTTTACTACACAGCTCTCTAGAGTACAGCATTCTCCTCTCAAATCAATATTTCACATCCAGTTATTTATTTACAAATGTATTAATTTAAGCAGAATAATGCTAACTAAAAAAAATCTAGAATGCATTTTTAGTGTGATTAGTGCGATCATTAAAAATAATGTAACTATTTACTGAAAGCAACAAGACACTTCAGCAGTATACATACTGTGTAGCATATATCAACTGCTTGATTATTATATTGTTGAAAAATCTGTTTGTTTATCAGAACAGATTTGGAGAAATTTAGCATTACATCACTTGCTCAGCAATGGATCCTCTACAGTGAATGGGTGCCGTCAGATTGAGAGCCCGAACAACAGATTAAAACACCACAATAATCCACAAGTAATCCAGTCCATCAGGTAACATATTGTAAAACGAACAGCAGTGTGTAAGAAGCAAATCCATCATTCATTTTTAACATTAAACTGTTACTTCTGGCCAATGATCTGTGGTGCTTGATCTGTGCATATTTCTCTCCTGATTCTAACAATAAGACTTTTTCACTGGAGAAAGCAAATACTATGGATAGAGGACTTGTTTGAAGAAAAAAAGCCTTGATGGATTCATTACAAACACATTGTTTTTCGCTTCACAAGACAAGTCAATTGATTGACTATGGATAATTTGCGGATTATTGTGATGTTTTTATCAGCTGTTTGGACTCTCATTCTGATGGCACCCATTCACTGCAGAGGATCCATTGGTGAGCAAGTGATGTAATGCTGAATTTCTCCAAATCTGTTCCAATGAACAAACAAACTCATCTTCATCTTGAATGGCCTGAGTGTAAGCATATTTTAGCAAATGTTCATTTTTGAGTGACATAATAAAACATTATTATAAACATTAACATCATGATTTTCTGTATAGATGCTTCTGTATTGCGAAAAGTGTTATATAAATAAAATTGACTTGAGGTTTAGTGTTAAAGTGATTTTATTACAGGAAACCCACTGCAATTATTTTATGGCATATGGCGCTATGGCTAAATGCAATAATATTTCTGAACCTACCACCAATCACCCATAATTCATCAGGAGAGGTGTGCAATATATATACAGCAGCAGCACTAAGGGAGTGTTGCCCTTTGATAGTGACCAACTCCAGCTCTGCTGACTGGGGTTGCATGTGGGAGGTGATGGACAGATGGCTTTAATGTCATCCAAATCGAAACACAAAAATCCACACAAAAATAAACAGCCAAGTCCTGAAACGCTGCCCTGCCCAGAAGTGAATAAAAGCAGCCTCTACATGGCACGGGTTATAAGTAGAGTAAAACCAGATTGTAACCTAGATTTCTGAAAAACCCATTTGGACTTCCCTGTGATGGAAAGAGAAATTGAGGAACAAAGAAACTGAGGTAGCGAGTACCCCAGTAAAAGCTATTGTGATGAGTAGCTGAAGGAATTTAACGGGAAACAGAAGGGAAAGAAAAAAGGGATGAGCTTTACTGTTTTTACTGAAGTTCTCCTAAATGTAACTAACTTTCTGGACATCTGAACAACTGAAAATTGATATCACTGACACATTTTACCCTACTCTCCTCAACTGTAAGTTCAGATTCAGATAGCATGTTCATTTGATCCCTCCATCTATAGCTGAAGCTACTAAGCACATAATCAGAGCAGAGAGCTGTTTGTCTCTTACCATCTTTGTTGCTGGTGACGGGGATGTTGTGGACAGTTCGGAGCTTGAAGCAGGAGCCGGTCAACACTTGTAGCTCTACTGAACTCAACACACAGGCCTGCAGGTCTGAAACACACAAACACACACAGTGAGCTCTACAGGTTATCATCACTAATCAAAACTAAAAAAAACTAAAAAAAAAAAAAATATATATATATAAACATTCCATGAAAAACCACATGAATCACTAAAATTACTAACTAATAATTAAATATTATAATAAATAAACTAAAACTGAAATTAAATTAAAAGAAATAAACTAAAACTGAAATAAAAATAAAATAAATCTAAATTCATAAATAGTTTAAAAAAACCAATAAAAAGGGCAAACCACATGATAAAATAACTAGAAATTAAAATGGAAAATGTAAAAATGTTAATACATTTTTAAACAATAATAAAAACTATAAATAATACTAAAATAAACCTGCTATACACAGTGCTGAAGATTTAGGATGTCATGACTCCATCTTGACTGCTGTCCAACACAATAAACCTAAGCTCACTTCTATGATTTTTTTTATTTTTATGCACAATGTGAAAAAATGCAGGACTGAAAGAGCAAGTCTTAAAATGAAAAATATAAAATAAAATAAAATGAAAAAAAAAGCAGGTGGAAATAAATTAATAGTGACAGCTTACTATAATACTAGGATTAACATTTTAATATAACTTTTTAAAAATTATTATAAATAAACCATCTTGCTGCCCTTTTGCTAAGTTTGCTGAGGCCCCCTAGTGGACCCCATAGCTAGTGGACCTTTGAGAGCAGTACTGGAGTGGTAGTGGGGCGAATTCAGGAATGATGGATAGTGTCATTTTGTAATGATGATGTGATATTATATGGAATAATAATCTAATGTTTAAATAGAACAAGACGTCTAACCTTTCTTCTGCAGTTTCTGAATGCTCTCCCGCCATTCTGACCTCTCATAATCTGAGGACAGCAGGAACAGGTAGCTCTGGAGAGAGAGAAAGAGAGAAAGTGAGCTCGAGAATAACAATAGCTCCCTTTACTGGAATGCTATAAACACGTCATTTAACTGGAAAATATTTCACGTAACATCCAACCTAACAAGATATCTGAGAGATCAACATACTAGCCTCCCACACAGAATAGTATAGTAAATCAGATGCTTGTGCGATGCGGTACCTTGCCGTGTTTGTTGTGGATGCGGAATGGGATGGTGGGGGAGTATAACAGTAGACACGACTCCTGCTCATTCATCTTCTTCCTGAGACGATCCACATTACGACTCTGAGCCTTCTGTGCTTTCTGTTCACACACAAAACAATCTGATATTAGTGCTTTAAAAATGCGCTTACAGGAAAAATATGCCTGAGACATCTGTCAGCTTGTGTTTCTCACATACTAACACACACAGCAGCCAGCATGACTGTAATCAGTAATCTGCATTTGAATCAGAGAAACTTCCTGCTCTCATTAGCCCTCTCTTTCCTTCGCATGCGCTCTTATTACTCTCAGAACGGAGATAATGAAGAAACCAAGAGCTCAAAATTGCACATTTAAATCCTCAGCTGACTCTATGCCAATGCACAGTAGTGTCCAAAAGTCTGAAAATGTTTCTATTCCCTGGTTTTCCATATCAGGAGATAATAAAAAAATCATCTGGCCCTTGGCACGTCTTAGAATTTAGAAAATAAAACCTCAGATACAACAACACATGCCATATCACACCGTGTCATTATTTATTTAGCAAAAACTAGGCCAAAATGGAAAAGCCATGGGTGACAAACTGAGGATATGTATATCACTTATGCATACCAAGGTTGCATATATTTGATTCAAAAAAAATATATATAGAAAAACTTAAAAAATAATATCGTAAAACATTCAAATTGTGAACTATTATTTAAATTAAAACGGTTTTTTATTTTAATTTATTTTAAAATGCAATTTATTTGTGTGATCTCATCGCTGAATTTTCAGCATCATTACTCCAGTGTTCAGTGTCACATGATCCTTCAGAAATCATTCTAATATGCTTTGATTTGATGATGAAGAAACATTGCTTATTATTATCGATGCTGAAAACATTATATTATTTTTGTGAAAACTGTGATTTTGAAACAGTACAAAATGTTTGTTTGTGAAGTTAATTCAAAGGAAATTGTGTCTTTATGCTTATAACACTGTTTGTGTGTCTGTGAGCGTTTCCATTAGCGCCGATGCTGTCCTCTTCTCATTGTGTGTATGAGCTTTACTGGAAATGATGTTATCAGTCCTCCACAGCTAATTAAAGACTGAACAATGGAAGCGGGCGGTCTAAGATCTGTCTAAATGTAAACTGTGACCTGCTTCAGCAACGCCAAACATCAGTAACCAAACCACAAAATACACTTTCTCCCCAACTCCAAACAGAGGTCTACAAAGCAATGCTTCAGAGTCTGTATTTATGTATTTACATTTAGCTGAGTCTGGCATGAATTGGGATTTAAAAAGACTGATAATTAAGTTAAGAACCTCATAGTTCTTTGTAGTAGAAAGAGGTTCTTTCTAAGGCTCGAGAGGCTTGATTTTCTTTAAAATAAGAAAAAGTGGTTCTTTAACACATCTATACCAGTAATGGTTCTTTCATGACATCGCTGCGAGAAAAAATATATAAAATAAAAACTTTTTTGTGCAGACAAAAACATACCAAAATCATTACTTATTTCACTTTAATTGGCAATAAATAGATTCTTTTCATTGCCACTAAAGTGAAATAACTGAACATAAATATAGGAGCCTGAGAAAAACGCTCATTTTAGAAGAAAATTTCACACGGCACTTCAAGGCTTTTGCATCTGAACTCTTCATATATATATATATATATATATATATATATATATATATATATATATATATATATATATATATATATATATATATATATATATATATATATATATATATATATATATATATATATATATATCAGTGGCGTTCCGTCCATATAAGCTGCAAATGCTCTGCATACCCAGGCTATTTGAGAGAAGTAGTTCACTGGATAATTGGTGATGGCACAGTGGATAAGACACATGCCTTTGGTGTGAGAGACCCGGGTTCCAATCCACTGTGAGACACCAATGTGTCCCTGAGCAAGACACTTAACCCCCTAGCTGCTCCAGAGGAGTGCGACCTCTGACCTATAGCAATTGTAAGTCGCTTTGGATAAAAGCGTCAGCTAAATGAATAAATGTAAATGTAATGTAAATAATACAAACATGATAATAAGTTCATCCCTTGTCATTTGAAATGTAACAAAGCATAAAATGTTAGGAAGAAGTACGTAAAATTATTTATTTGCCAAACGTCAGTAATTTTCTTTAAATATACCAGTTGCGGTTGCTTCTGGGAAAGTGGATTCTCCACAGCTTTTGCGCCTCTGCTATGAAACTCGTCAGGATTGTAGCGTGTTCTCAGTGGTTTACTGGTCTGCGTGAGGTAAGCTCTCCATGAAGTGCTCACCCAAGGGGAAAAATGCGCTGTTGCGGTCTGATCTCAATTGCCGAAAATCACATTGTGTTTGATGCAAAACCAGCTTGACTAAATCAAAGGAAAAAAAATGCTGTAACTGCATATTGTTTTCTCATGCAAAGCTAATTTTAAAAGTCCACTGAAAACATATCTTCTTCCATTTTTGGTCACAGACAACGTATGTTGATGATATATTGGATTCAGATATAAAGTTTTTGAAAACTTAATATATAAACAACTTTCAGATTATTTAAGTATTAATAATATTTGATCACCATATCAATCTGGCTTTAGATCCAATCATTCTACAACTACTGCATTACTTAAGTTTACTAATGATGTGTTTTCAGCTGCTGCTGATGGTAAACTTACAGGTGCTATTTTTCTTCATTTGTCCAAACCTTTTGATTTAGTTGATCGATATTTACTTTTAGATAAACTTTATGCTATTGGTCTGTCTGAAAATGCAATTATGTGGTTTAATTCATATTTGCATAATAGAAAACAGTATTTTTAGTTTTTTTAAATTAATGTTTGTGTTTTGTTGTTGTTTATGGATGTAATGTTTATTTTGTGTTTTGTTTTGTTTTTTTGTTACTATGTTGTGATTGTAATACATTGTGGGACCCCCCTCGAAAACAAGATGGTACATCTCAAGGGGTTAATCCTAATAAATAAATTCAAATACGTTATTGTTAACATGCCTAAGTGGTAAATTTAAAAAATGCTTATAAAACGTGGGTTATATAAAATTGTAAAAATAACAAACATCAGGAAGAGAAAAAACATAAATCCTCTGAACATTTTGAACTAGGGATGCACGGTATTGGATTTTTGCCAATAACAAGAACTTATTTATTAGAATTAAATAAAAAATAATGAAGGTTTTTTTATCAGTACATTGAAGCTTTGAAAATAACTATAAATAAACTTTATAAATCGCTGCATTTTTCCCCCAGAAAGATGCAGTGTTAACCCTAATATTTTATTTTAAGATTTAACATTTGTAGATGGTCTAAAACAAGAGTTATAAAAATTCTGAAAATCTTTTAGAGCTCATGATTTGTTTTAAAAATAAAACGTATTACACATTTATGAATAAATCAGTATATATAATTTAATTTACAAGTGTCGTGCTTGTGATTTTTTTTCATGTAAGCTATAGCTTCTGACCATTAAATCAAAACATACTCATTTTATGACATCAATTGCTGCTTTATTTAATCAGAAACACAGTCTACATGCTATTTGTGTAGGCTATTTTACTTTTAATTTAATTAGAAGTAGGCCAACAGCGCTCCCTACAGATTATTAACTCCTTACCGAACAGGCGTTAGGACCCGGGGGAGGCTGCCACTGCTGCATGTGCTATTACTGTTTACTCTATCAAACACAAAATGCATCTTTCTGTGCGTGCTTCACAGATTAAAATACAGCGATCCAAAACAGTCAATCTAATCGTCATTCAGACAAAACTTTGCTTCAAGAATGAGCCTCACTGCTGACATGATCTAATCACTAGCACACTCTGAGCACATGTGTGTTATTCCTCTTATTGGCAAGACATATGTCATAATTTTTCATATCAGGCTGATGCCGATATCAGTCCGATAATATCGTGCATCCCTACTTTGAACATTAAGATATTATTGTTACCTTTGTTTTGCATATGCTCATATCACTTACAGTTAAAGTCCTTCTCTGATTTTATTGTTGTTTGCAAGGTATCTTACTTGGCAATATTTTTAAGATATTATTTTGTGTATTTTGCATGGTCTGTTATTGGAGTAGTGTCACCCGGGTTGGACTTTTAACTCCTATTCACTGGGAATAAAAAAAAAATTATTTAGCAGATACAGAGAGTGGGGATATTCCCCCGGTCTATATATTACGTATCATAATTTAAAATTGACTCCTGCCATGGTGTTTCTTATTTGTCATCTGTGATCCCTCTTTGAGTGTGTCCTAAAAGCCTAAAAGATGTTTAATCTTATCACTCAGCATACCCGGTTTAAAAAAAAAAGTAATATATTATACACATATACATACATACATACATACATACGAAGACTGTCTCTCTCCCTCTCGATATAGACATATATATATATATATATATATATATATATATATATATATATATATATATATATATATATATATATATATATATATATATATATATATATATGTACACACACACACACATACATATACATATATATATGTGTGTATGTATGTTTGTGTTTATATCAGTAAGATTCTTAATGTTTTTAAAATGTTTTTCCTATGCTTATCAAGGCTGCATCTATTTGATCAAAAATACAGAAAAAAATTTAATTTTATGAAATATTATTGCAATTTAAAATAAGAGTTTTCTATTTTAACATACTTATAATATAATTTATAATTAATGTAAGACAAACTGTACCTTCTCTTTCTGAATCTCGCTTTTGATGCAGGAGATCTTGATCTTCATCTCCTCAATCTCATGCTCAGGGAGTGTCTGGACGTGAGGGAGAGAATCCGAGTCATCCAGAGTCTGGAAGCTCAGATCGACCAGAGGGATGTACCATTTACACTCATACTGCTGATGTCTCCTGAAAAACACACAGAGAAATGTTTAAATGTCAAATACGAGCAGATTTTAAATTGACAACCATAGTATATTTTGGGCTGTCAGTTTTGAAGAAATTTTTCACCTAATTAATTGCATGATGTGTTGACTAATTAAACTAATCAATCACTAAATAAATTTGACTGAAAATACCCACAAAAGATTATTTAAAACTATTTTTGTGTTAAGTGAGAAAGTATCAAGTAGAAATTACAAATTGTAGCTTTAGAAAGAAACATTTTATTTGATTCAAAATAAAATGTATTATAAACAATTAGGCTACCAAAACAGCGTTGTTACCAACAGTCTTCAAACTATCTTCTTTTATATTCCACAAAAGAAAGGTTTGAAACGACATGAGAGCGAGTAAATGATGGCAGAATTTTATTTATTTATTTTATGAAACAATACTCTAAATAAGATACTAAATCTGCCAGAAGGTGGCGGTAAATATCTTCATTAGATTCATTCAAACGGCTGATTCATTCAGGAATAAAAGTAAATGGTTCTCTTTGAATGACTACAATCACTGGTTCACACGGTTCGTTCCAAATGCGGATTCATTCAAAAACTAAACACCGATGTTTTGCTCTGAAACGCTCAACAATTCTGCTGTGGCTTTAAAGGTAATACGTTTTTCTGCAAAATTGAGCAAAAACATAATATTGTGTTTAAAATATAACTGTTGTATAAAATCAAATAAAAAATCAAAATCAGCACTCGTGTAATACTGCTCTCCCTGCTCGTGTGATATAAATGAGACAAAAACTCATACAAGGGCATTTCTTTCACCAATATCTTGAATTCTAGGGCATAACTGCATTTATGGAGTTGTTACCCTGCATCGTATTTGTCAACAGTCAACTGTATGAAATGTAAGATGACCTACAGGTCTGTGGGGCGGGAACAGTGCATTAACTACGTTAAAATATTTACTAATTAATTAAAATATTACTAATTAATAGCTAATTAAGTTAACACGTTAAACTGACAGTCTTAATTTTTTTTAATATAAAATGTATATCATTTGAGAGCATTAAGTGTATAATTTGCTCTTGCTCACATACACAAACACATATGCCTCATGATGTCTTTCTCTTCCTGTCCTGACAGGAAATGCCTCTGTGGAGACTGATGCAACCAATTCATCTAAGAACTTTCTATTATGTAGAGTACACATACTCACAAACATGCTTCATGGATCAAAATGTGTTTCCACAGTCGAAATGCTTGGTAATGCGCTCTTATTATGAAATGATTGTGATGCTAAGCATGGCTTTGCAGCAAAAAAATATAATCTGCTCATCATCATGCATAACAACCAATTAAAATCATCTTCTGCCTAATTCAGTCTGATTAAGATGCTGAATACTTTACAGTCTCTGTCAGTGGTGAGGACAAAATCCAGAATTGAATGTCCCAGAGTAGATTACATATAGCAAATGAAGACTGTGTTTAAAGAAGACTGGTGTTCAGTATACACATTACAGTATGTGTGTGTTATTCTTCTGGGAAGGCTGTAGTTACCGAAACAGAGCTGCATCAGGATAACAGCAGCTATCAATCAATATTACGGTGTCTTTGGCATTGTAACCACGACAACAACAGAGTGACAAATGAGGCTGCACCTTTGTAAATCAAAACACTTCATCTACTGGCACCAAACACACAGCGGCCTGTAGAGTGCTCGACTCGGTAAACCATAAAATGAGAAAGTGAGTTTGTGTGCGAGTGTCAATGTTCATACCCAACTGCGGTCTTTTTCATCTTGGCACAGAGCATGAGGTCTGTGAAGAGGAAGACATGACGGAGTTTACGCGTCCCCTCCGACACCTCCACCAGGAAGCCATCCTTCACCAGCTGACGAACCTGCCAGAGACATGAAACACCCACTGTTACTTCCTGTGGACTCATCAGAGCAGAAGCACACAGAATATCTGCGCTTTTGGAAAACCGAGGGACGACAGAGGTCACGGACCTGCCTGCATTTACACAATTCATCACTGACACTGTACAGCTTGAGCATAAAAAGTGCTGACACTCAAACATCAAATATTTATTTTAAAAAAGTGTGATGATGAAGAAAAGTGAGATTATGTTAATACATAAATACAGTTGATCCACTACCATGTGGATGATGAGCTCATTCAGCAGTCACAGATAGGGGTCGGGAGCTCATGAGAGAAAACGGACATAAATGATGAACAAAAGAGAATTTCTAAGGTTGAAAATAAACATTTTCAGAACTGTAGTTTAAGTAAATTATTAGTTATTATCAGTTATGGTTGTGCCAACATACTGTTATTGGTGATAATGTTAATACTACATACACTGCTTAATATCGCAAATAACGCAGTGCCAAAAACATAGCTAACACTCAAAACAGGTGGTTTACAAACGCTCTATCTATCTCCTTACACTTTCATGTTGAGTTTGATTCATTGACCAAAAAAAAAAAAAGAAAACATGAAATAAAATTAAAGATGAATCTGACTGATCGTCTTTTTTCTGAGCATCACCCCCCCCCAAAAAAAAAAATTCTATAGATATATCATTATACCATACCTTTTGGCGACAATAATATATTCTCTTAATGATTACTAATACAATTAATTAAACAATGGCAAAATTGAAAGGTAATAAACATATACTTAATAAAAACAGAGAAATATATGTAATTTTATATCTGTAAAATAAGTAAATTAACCAGTTTTGTTTAAATTAAGGTTAGCGGAAATGAGTACACCCTAGATTTAATTCAACAAATATATAATATTCTAGTACTTACTGTGTCCTCCATAATTTTAAATACACTGCTCTGACCCTCCTTGGCACAAAGTGTACAAGTTCATGACAAATGTTCACATCTGTCCTGTTTAATTCCTGGAGGACGACCTCCTTAAATGCCCTGGTCTTTAATGGGGAGTGTTGCTCAACTCATCCCTACAGAATCTCCCAAAAGTGCCCAAGAGTGTTGAGATTGAGTGAAATACATGTCCACTGAAGGACTTTCACCTCAGGAGAATGTACTGTTTATAGTCATTGTCATGTTGAAAAAATGCCGAACAATGCAGGGAATGAGGGGAGGGTAGCGTCTTCTGTTTCAGGTTTTTTAATTATATCACACAGTGGTATGTGAATTCATGACAGCATAAAGCAAAAAACGTACCCCTGAATGATTGCAACTCATAATTGATTAATCTGTTGATTAATTTAATAGTCAGGTAATACAAAAGAAAATGTGATTTTTTAAAATAAATTGAGACCCAACTGAGGTGGTCTTGGACTGATGGTTTTGCTGTAGGTACAAGTGCAACTGGTGCAGTGGGAACGAGTGCAACATAAATGCCACAAACTGAAACTAAGAACACATACCAGGTGCCAAATTTAAAAGCTATTAATAAAGTAGGTGTGAAAACACTCTTTATAAAGGCACTGACACCTCACCTGCTTTACAAATGCCTCGTTCTATAATTTTGCATATGCAGTAGAGAACTGTTTAAAATACAATATATTGTATGCTCTTTCTCTGTCAGTCACCTCTCCCTTCGGTGTGGTCACAGCAGTCCTGCGTGGGTCGATCTTTTCATTGATGCTGGACAGGAAGTTCTGGGATATTCTCAGAGCATCCTGAAGCAGAGGGAAGTCCGGATGATCCTTAGGAGTATGTTTCAACAAGTCCTGAAAAAAAGATTTTAAAAAGTAAAGCAAACAAATAACATATGTGAGATTTACAGTATGTTTATTCTTTAAGTGACAATCCAACTATTAAAATAATTAAGATAAACCTACACTACAGTTAAAAGTTTGGGTAAGTAAAAATTTTCAATGTTTTTCAGAAAAGTCTCTTATGCTCACTAAGGCTAAATATACTTTAAATATATGTCAGAATGCAATACATTAAAAACAGCAATCTTGTAAAATATTTCTACGGTTTCAAATAAGTGTTTTCTATTTTAATATATCTGATTTACAATTTTGATGATATACATCTGGATTTGTAGTGACTTTAAGATCCATGAAGAAAAGTAGGTTTGACATGTTGATACTGGTATTTTCAAGCATATGATGCATACACAGCATACACAGTAGAATTTGATAGTCGGAGCACCTCTTTATGGCATATAACACACTTAATTACAGATTATAGATTAACATCTGCACAAGGCCAAAATGTCATCACAGATAATAAGCAAATACTTAACATGCAAAGACAATATTTCAAGTTAACAAATAAAGTTTTTTTTTATTATTATTATTATTGACACAGCCAAATCTCTATTGAGTTCGATTAACTTGATTAAATTATGACTCATACAGTACAAATAGAGCACAAATATAATAGCCTGTGCATTTGCCTTAGTAAAGGTGACCTTACAGTTTTAAACCTGATCAATAGATGTATATATTTTTAGAGAGAAACCTGACTACATGCAATCAATAGATGTACAGTCATGGCCAAAAATATCGGCACCCTTGCAATTCTGTCAGAAAATGCAACCCTTCTCTCAGAAAATTGTTGCAGTTGCAAATGTTTTGGTACTCAAATGTTTATTTTTTTGGTTTGCATTGGAACGACACAAAAAACTGAAGAAAAGTCAAATCTGATACAATTCCACACAGAACCCAAAATATGCACTGAACAAAATGATTGGCACCCTTAACTTAATATTTGGTAGCACCCCCTTTGGAAAACAATAACTGAAATCAATCGCTTCCTGTAACCATGAATGAGTTTCTTACACCTCTCTACTGGAATTTTGGACCACTCTTCTTTTGCAAACTACTCCAGGTCATTCAGATTTGAAGGATGCCTTCTCCCAACTGCTGTTTTGAGATCTCTCCACAGGTGTTCTAGGGATTCAGATCTGGACTCGTTGCTGGCCATTTCAGAACTCTCCAGCGCTTTGTTGTAACCATTTCTGAGTGCTTTTTGAAGTGTGTTTCGGGTTATTGTCCTGCTGAAAGACCCATGACCTCTGGTGGAGACGCAGCTTTCTGACACTGGCCGCTACGTTGTGCCCCAAAATTCTTTGGTAATCATCAGATTTCATGATACCGTTCACACAGTCAAGGCATCCAGTGCCAGAAGCAGCAAAGCAACCCCAAAACATCTTTGAACGTCCACCATGTTTGACTGTAGGGACTGTGTTCTTTTCTTTGAAGGCCTCATTTCTTTTTCTGTAAACAGTGCCATGATTTCCTTTTCCAGAAAGCTCTACTTTTGTCTCATCTGTCTACAGTACGTTCTCCCAGAAGGATTGTGGTTTTGTCACATACGTTTTATCAAGTCTTGCTTATTTATGCCTTTATACTGTTGTACCCTGGGTCTGCAGATCAGCTTGAATTTATTTGGAAGTTAATCGGGGTTCTTTATCCACCATTCGAACAATCCTTTGTTGTAATTTTTCATTAATTTTGCTCTTCCGTCCACGTCCAGGGAGGTTAGCTACAGTGCCATGGGCTGTAAACCTCTTGATGATATTTTGCGCACAGTGGACACAGGAACATTAAGATTTCTGGAGATGGACTTGTAGCCTTGAGATTGTCCATGTTTTTCCACAGTTTTTTCTCTCAAATCCACAGACAACTCTTTACACTTCTTTCTCTTCTCCATGCTCAGTGTGACACAACACAAAGGTTGAGTCAACTTTTCTCCATTTTAACTGGTTGCAAGTGTGATTACTATATTGCCCACAACCTGTTACTTGCCACAGGTGTGTCTAAATACAAACTACAGGAGCATCACATGCTTGAAAAGCAATTATTTTGACAAGGTGCCAATAATGTCGTGTGAAATTTTATCAAGTTTGACTTTTCTTCTCTGTTTTTTGTGTTGTTGCAGTGTAAACAAAAACAATAAGCACATGAATACCAAAACATTTGCAATTGGAACAATCTTCTGAGAGAAGTGTTGAATTTTCTGACAGAATTACAAGGGTGCCAATATTTTTGGCCATGACTGTATATATTTTTAGAGAGAGAAACTCACATGCAAGACCAGAGTGCTGCGAGTGACACGGTCAATAGGCTTGTAGAGGAGAGCTGCAAAGACAAATATTAAAGATTTATAGGGTCATCGTAAGTTATGATATATCATTTTATACAGTAAGATGTATAAGATCTCAACTTAAAAAAACACAACACTTCCAATCATACAAATGATCCAAACAAACCCTAAGAAAAAAAAGAAAAGAAATACCCTTTACCAAATTCTATTACACAGCTGACTGAGCAGCCAGACACTACGGATAATAGCATCATCTCTGAGCACTTCACAAACATGAGCATCCAGGACAAATGAATGTAAACACTGAGAGGAGGCTCAGTTTATGTCTTTAGCTCTCTGTAAATCCACACACTCTCAATAAGCAGATTGAGAGAGAAGGAAACACATATCTGTCAGCTCACAGTATCATGCCCTCCCTCTAGTCGTATCTGTGATTATGAACACTGCAGTGGGATATGAATACCTCATACCATATCCCCTAGACCAGGCTCTTGCTATTCTGTTCCTTTTATCCACCTCATTTTGCAACACAGAAGTAAGCTATTTTCTTTAAATGTGGAAGACTTCCAATTCATTAGCCGCTATAAGTAAACTACTAACTAGTAGGGATGTGCATCTCCATAACTGAGGCCAATGCGATACAAATCTCGATGCAGAGTAGGGCTGGGTGATAGGACCAAAAATTCATTTCTCTGTATTTTTTGGCTGATTTGCGGTATACGGTATAGCCGTATATATATATGTGGTATTTTGTATTTGGATTAAACAAATAAAGTGAATGTAACCATGCATATATTATGTGCAAAAAAAGGGTTAAAATCACATTACATTCTAACATTACAATCTAAACACAAAAATAATGCTTTTAAAGCAGAAGTTAAATTTACTAAACTAAAAATGAAAATAATAAAAAAGTAGACTAATTGAGTAAAAAGGCTGTTTTGATTACCACATTACAGTCACTTTACAGTTAGTGCTATCATACAAATACACTTACTAGTAGGTTTAAAATTCTACATATGTCACAACTACAAATATTTCAGCAAAATATATATTTGAGTCATAGTTATTGCACTCCCATTTCATTGCGCTCTGTGTTTGGCATGCATGCTCTCGTTCTGAATGAAATCTGTGAAGTTTAGCGGAGAATCGCAAAGCAAAAGCTCATGCACTTCTGATGGAAATATTTCCATGGCTTTTCTAACATTTACAGATGGAGAATATACCTGTGAAATGTAAGTTATGCATTTAGGAAAACAGCACATCTCAAACACATTAAACAGTGCGAGTCTCTGTCAGCGGAAACACGCAGCCTTTCTATCAGAGCCGCTTTAAACTTAAACTATAGGCTACTATATCCTACGAGTTTTTTAAAGCCCTTCATATAAAGCTTGTCATATGTTAAGAACAAATTGCATTATGCACTTTCTCCACAGCAGTTCACTCCATATTTTTTCAGATGCGCTCGTATCAAATATCGATATTAACGGTATTGCTTCATACCGTTTCGCTTATAAAAAATGTATCGATATATCGTACAAACTCGATATACTGCCCAGCCCTAATGCAGAGCCAAAAATACTATGCATTAAAGATACATGTGAAGCAGCTACCAATGCTATGCGATACAATTCACATTATTACGATGCAGTGCAATCTAAATTTTGATTCAATTCAACACAATGTGATTTGATGCAATACGATGCAATGGAAAAAATCATAAGTTAAGTGTCTTCTGATTTCTAATGCCTCGAAGGGCTGTTTCATAAAACAAGTTTACCAAATAACCCAAGCTTATTTCAGTTAGTCTGACTCAATGTCAAATGAGTTGGTTCCATAAAGCACATTTAAGATCAAACTCAGTCACTCTGGCAACTTATGCTGGGACAATAACCTGGTCCGAGGCAGGCTAACTGTCAGACTAAGCTAGCCATGCAGCCTTTCTCTCTGGTTTTATGACAGCTGTAGCATTTATAGTTAGCAGAACATTAGAACATTACAAGTAAAAATCTGGACACAAATTGTGTAGTGTATCTTTGTAATTATATATGGCTATATTATTAATTAAAAGCAAGAGCAACAACATTGCTTTGCAAGTTTACCAAGGGAGGTTTTGCTAAATTTAGCTAACGTCTAGTGCAATTCATTCATTTGTTTTGGGCTTTTATTTAAAGAGACAGTTCACCCAAAAATTTAAATTCTGTCATCATTTACTCAAGTTGTTCCAAACCTGTATGAATTTATTTCCTGTGTTGAATACAAAAAAGACATTTTGAAGAATGTTGGTAACTATG
Source organism: Barbus barbus (assembly GCF_936440315.1). Classification (NCBI taxonomy): domain Eukaryota; kingdom Metazoa; phylum Chordata; class Actinopteri; order Cypriniformes; family Cyprinidae; genus Barbus; species Barbus barbus. The sequence continues at coordinate 17,454,457 of NC_136733.1, read as the reverse complement.
TTAATACTATTTTTTTCCAAAGGTCTGCAACATGTATGAGGGTAAGTAACAAAGGGTATGAAAGAATTTTCGTTTTTGGGTGAGCTATCCATTCAATGGATACAATAGTGAATGTGATCGGTCCAGAAATGAAGCTGTATCTCCCACTCGAGCAGCATTTCTGCAGCATTATCCACTAAAACAAGGAACAAAATCCAATAATGTAGTAAAAGTACAATTTTAAACACCCCTGTTCACACCAAGGATAGATAACTATAAAGATATAAGTGTTCACACCAACAGACGATAACATTGTTTACTGTAAGCACGAACTGCAGATCCTTCCATGTAAATGCACAAGCTCTTTAAAGTCATCTGTAAAAAAATCATTCAAAAAGTTATTCTGCTTCCACTTGCAGCTTTTCAAGATTGGAGAATTCTGCACATTCACGTCTTCATCGCCTGATAGGGTTATGGCAGGTCCTGTGGTGATCTTGCTGTCTTTCACTCTAATGGACGACGATTCCCAGCAGTCCCTTCTTACTCGTGCTCAATTCATCTAATTACAGAATCACATCACAGAGCGGAGCTCTCTGACAGGGCATATTTCCCACGAGCCTCTACAAGGCTGATGGATTACAGTAGAGAGAAAGAAAGAAAGGTTTGAGGAGCAGAACAGAGAAGTGAGCTGAACTAGTACAGCGTCATTTATCAATTAAGATATAAACGGAGTAATAAGTCTTGTCTCTCTCATGCCAGTGTTCATTTACATTAGCATTCACAGGGCTTTATCAGCATTTTCTTTGGTGGTTTTGGGGCAAAATCTGTGGAATTGAATAGAATGTTAGATGTTCTGAGTGAGTGTAAGCGTTTTGTGTGTTCTGGGTGGTTGTTAGAAATATGCTACTGTAGTGTGTTATTTGTGGTCATTAGAGCACTGCTAGGCGGTTGCTATGGGATACAGTGTTAAGGAAGTTGTTAAGATGTCCTTTGTGGTCACTATGGTGTTGTTGGTTGGTTGGTTGCTAGGACATTGATAGTTGGTTGCTATGAGTTATGGTATTCTGTGTGGTCTACGTAGTTGCTAGGGTGTTCTTTGTGGTTGTTACAGTGTTGATAGTTGGTTGCTAGGGCATTGCTAGTTGATTGCTATGAGTTTTGGCATTCTGGGTAGTTGCTATGGTATTTCTAAACTGTTGCTATGAGTAATGTGTTCTGCGTGGTCACTATAGGCAGTTGCTAGGGTGTTCTTTGTAGTGGTTACAGTGTGCTAACTGGTAACTAGGGCATTGCTAGGTGGTTGCTATGGATTATGGTGTTCTGTGTGGTCACTAGGGTGTTCTTTGTGGTTGTTACAGTGTTGATAGTTGGTTGCAAGGACATTGCTAGACATTGCTATGGATTATGGTGTTCTGAAGGGTCACTAAGCAATTGCTAGCTTGTTTTTTTTGTGGTTGTTACATTGGGCTAGTTAGTTGCTAGGGAAATGCCAGGCAGTTGCTATGAGTTATGGCATTCTAATTAGTTGCTATGGTATTTCTAAACTGTTAGGATGTTCTTTGTGGTTGTTTTAGTGTTGCTAGTTGGTTGCTAGGGCATTGCTAGGTGGTTACTATTCAGAGACCCTCTTCAGGGTCGTTGTCCTGGACTGGTGCTTGTTAGGCAGAAGCTACAGTGTTCTTTGTGGTTGCTACAGTCTTGCTAAGTGGTTGCAAGCATTGATGACAGTTTTACGAAATTAATGGTTACTGTAAGTGTTTTAATTGAGTTGGTGCTATGCAGTTTCTATTCTAGTCCCTAGTCAGTGGATTGTAGCTCATTCTACCTCAATAATCCTGACCAATCCCAGCTGATTGGTTCTGAAAGTGAACCAATCAGGGCTTCATTTCCCAAACGCATTGGCACCAGTGCTCTCTATGAGCTACTTAGTCTAACAATGCTTTTGAGAGATGCAGCCCAGGACAGTCGCTTTAGATTGTGGCATCCAATCACAACCTTGAAGCACAGACACTAGCATACTAATTTGAGTTCAAGATGCCCTTCACACACAGTCAGTCACAGAATAAACCCCTCTCGATCAATAGAGCTACTGATTTCCCATACATTCATCCTGCTGGACTGAGAAGTAGAGGACCAGAGTTTAATATTCATCAGAGCAGCAGGTGATTAAGTGATTGCAGGAGGTACTGTAGACATCTGTGTGTATGTTTTTGTAGTTGTTAAGGGCACACAGGACAGTACTGTGTGATTATTCATCAAATCGGGTTATTCACTTTCAATCTCTGTCTATAACAGATGACAGATTACACACTTACATACATATTGCAAGGACTTTCCATAATGGCAACAGACAATAATTCTCACTTACAGAATACATTAAAACATACGGTTTAAAGTACAAATGGAGGGCATCTATTTGACGAAAAATACAGTTTCAATTTATATGCAACTGTCATAAATGAGGGAACTGAAAATACTTTTAGATTAGCTTCTGAGTCAGATCTCAAACTTTTAACTCCATAAAACGTCTTCCTATTTTCCATATTTTCTCAATCCACCCACATGTATATGATTACAAAAGCACTGTGAGTTGAGTGTTATTTGGCGATGATTTAATCTAAATGTCACTGTTATGAGTCTAACTAGCTTTGGAAGACGAAAACAAATATTGCAAAAATTGCTGTGAGCTGACACCGTCATGCTCACAGCTCACACAAGACAAATACTAGTCAGTTCTTATGCTTTGCTAAACAGGCCTACAAAAAAGTGCTTGAGGAATTCTGTCACATCAGCTAGGGCCTGACAGAGAAGAACCGAGATCTGGTGTTGGATGGGATATACTGTACTCTGTGATATTATTGGACAAAGCAGGTTTTGCTCAGTGTTATTAAGTTAAGCAAACTTAATATATGGACTCAGAAAATGAGAGTTGACACTGACATACTCTACTGCTAGACTCTACTAGCAGACTGCAGGGGAAAACTGTGTAACAATTTTTAACTGTCTGATATGACCATGATATTTATTAATTAGAAGGGTAGCAAACTTGCTGCACACTCCAAAACATTCTGTCTGTCTCAAAATAAATTATAAAACAAATAAAACAATAAAATAAAACAAAACACACAAAAAAACAAGCAAATTTTTGTTGCTGTGTTGTTATATTGTATGCCACAAAACAAGTGTGTATCCGTTTAGTGTCACACTTCTCACATTTTCTTGGGTTTCATTTGCTCCATTTCATCCCTTGTTTACACTGACACAGACTTGGCTCGACTCTTGAGGGGGTTGATTACATCTAATTGGCTATAATTTGGTATCTAAAAATCTGATTGCATGAGCAAGAAAGTGTGCAGGAGATTACTGATCAATTTCTTCAGTGCTTGCTCTAATTTTTCTAGGCTATAGTGTTATTCCTCTGTCTACACCACTTGTGCACTTTGAAGTCTACCTTTATCTGTCTATCATCTATCAGTTGTCTATCATCTGGTGCATTGTGGGAGATGATCCTCCAGTCACCTTGAGGTGGAAGGAGTAACTTCAAAAGAGCAAATGCATACAAATGCACAAATACAATGCATGTCCATAAAACAACACATTGAAAGTCAGATGGCAGTCGGCTGTCAGTTACTACAGTGCTGCTCAAATAGTTTTTATATTTGTAATCGACACCATAACGGTTTATTATACTAAATGTATACAAAAATGCTTTCAAACTAAAAATTTATAGAACAATTTAGTCTGGGGTCGACAATATAATTGGCCCGGTGGCCCGGACGTACTTTTAAAACCTTTTAAAACCGTCAGGGCCACCAGATCGCTCCAACCACTAGCCCGGTGGGGCCAGTAAAAATAATGCCTCGATTAAAAAAAAAGTCTAATTTCACATTAATTACCTGTGGTTCTGTGTTTTGATTTCTGTTAAATCGTCTCGGTAACCACCGCTAGCAGGTTACGTGATCCCGACAGCCTTACAGATGCAGCGGGTTTATGCTCGCTCCCGCGGTTACGCGCGCAAACTGCACACTGCTGCTCAGCACCTACCTATAGCTACTATTAAGCTAGGCTACATGTTTCTGAAACCCCCATCACCCGGCCAAACGCCGGGTAAAAAAGAGAAGGCAAGGAAGAGAAAATCACCAGAGGAATTGAGGGAAAGCGAAAGGGAATACGAAAAGAAAAGGCAGAGAAAGTTTCAGCCCCAGTGGCGAGACCGCTGGAATTGGCTGGGCTTAGGGGTGGACGATAAAAATGTCTCCACGATCTGCTTTTGAAGAAATATGGTAGTATCGTGCTACAGCACACATTATGTCAAATACAGTTCTGGCGCCGCGGTCTCTATATACTGTACAACACGACATACAGCAGTAGAGTTACTCTGACAGGACACTGCACTTATTCGCGATCGCAAAAGTACATTATTTGCACACAAGCCTTGCTGGTTAAATGTTTCATTCACGCGCTGGTCTGACGTGCGCTCATACACCTGAAGCACGCGCGCTAAAAAGCCTGTCTAACAGCGCCTGATTACTCAACTAACTTATCTTCTGCGCTAATACTGTCAAAACACACAAGGTTTACATACAGACTGTTGGTTATCTCTAAAATGAAAGTGAATAGTTAAGAGAGAAATGGATGCGTGCAGCTCTTAAAGGGACAGGACACTAAACATGCTGCCGCTTGTCATTAAAGGGATAGTTCACCCTAAAATTTAATTTCTGTCATCATTTACTCACTCACATGTTGTCCCAAACCTCTATTAATTTCTTGTGCTGAACCCAAAAGAAGATATTTTGAAGAATGAGGGTAACCAAACAGTTGCTGGTCCACATTGACTTTGATATGAAAGAACAATCCTATGGAAGTCACTGAGCACCAGCAACTGATTGGTTTTCCACCTTCTTCAAAATAGCATTTATGTTCAGCAGAAGAAAGAAACTCATTCAGGTTTAAAACAACTTTTGAGTAAATGATGGTATAAAAATACAACATTATGACAGAATTGACAGACAGATGACAGAATATTAATTTGTGGGGGAACTATTCATTTAACGTTAACAAAACAACAAAACACAAAGAGAAAAATCACTCTATTCTTGACTGAAAAACTTTAATACAGTTGCTTTAGGAATCAGTCTATGTAGAGTTTTATTTTTATATTTGTTCATTCAATTTCATTGAATGCTCTGCTAAATACACCTATTGTACCTGAAAATGAAGAAGTTTGTTTTATTTGTATATTATGTGTATTTGTAATGTGTATCTTTGTTCTTATTTTTTAATAAGAAAGATAGAATGATGACAAAGATTTTTATCTTCGCCCACTTTGGCCTAAATATCTGCCATGTCTTTTTTTTTGTTACCTTGAAAGGCTTTGTCTTTCTAGTTTGGCTGTAATGCTCAGACAGCTTGTAAAACCAACATGACAAAGAATCGTGATAAAATCGTGAATCGTGATATTTCTAAAAAAAAATCGTGATATGATATTTTTCCCATATCGCCCACCCCTAGCTGGGCTACGATCAAGAAAAAAAGAGGTTTACTGTGAGCTCTGCAGATCAATGCCCACATATGCAGACAAGTAAGTTAGAGAAAAGTTAACGTGTATGAAACCTATGGTATGAACATAATATAATGAATTGCTGTGTGACTACGGAGAATGAATCCTATGCAATAGGTTTATTTGCACTTGTTTCATGTTTTTGCACAGTTTTGCTGCACTTTGCACTAAACCTACCTTAAAAAAAATTAATGTTATTCATGTTGTTCAAGCAAACTGTTCTTTTTCGTGATTATTGGGATCAATACCCGACGCGTTGACCTGGGCCAGTGAACTTCAAAAGACACTGGCCCGGAGGGCCAGTGGCAAATTTCCCTTATTGTCTACCCCTGTTAGTATATGCTTAATACAATGCTAAATGAATAACATGAGGCTAAACAGGAAATTTGACAATTTTGGTAAATGTAAATGTTGAATTTTAGTAATTCAATACACCAAAAAATACATTGTGGTTGGTGCAAACTATCTTTACTGCAAATTAATGTGTCTTTAATTTGGGTCACATTTTTATTTTCATCTTGTATAATTTGGATATGCAGACTTCATTGATATGTCTGTCAACACCAAAATACATTGGATAAAATGTTTGTTTTTTTTAAAGCAATTTTAACATTTTATTTTAACTGAATTTTTTTCTCTACATTACCCTATTATAAATAGATATGCAAATTATTTTGGGGACGTGACCCAGCTGAACACTTTCTGACATAAACATTCATTGACCAATCAGAATTGGAGAGGCAGTTCCAGTTATTCATTTGGAAGTTAAATTTTTCTGTATTCCCACTTGGTTTCAAACCCATTCGAATCTTTCCACATGGATTTTACGCATTCCTATTCATCAAACACTTTGCCAGAGCTCTGTCTTGTGCATATTTAAGTACTAAGTTATGAGAAAATTCTTATGAATACAGTCATGGTTAAAGGGCATTATCAGGAACAACACATGGAAAATTGAAGACATAAATGAAGACATCATTTTAAGCTTATATATTACATGTCATACTCCATCTGACAATTTAGTCCCCGAGATATCATCTAAGATTAATAACTTACCATATATGGCACACAGTAGCTAAGTAAAAGTGTTGTTTCTATATTGCATATTTTAGCATGGCTGGAATGCTATAATGACCAATCAGAAGCCAGAATCAGAATTATCCGTTTTATAATGCCGTTATGCTTGAGGTCTTACAACTGCATTTAAATATCAGACATGCACAATTACAGACAACTGCACTGAATCAGAACTGTTTACCAGCAGAACTAGCTTTAGAATGGTTCAAAACCACAGAAACTAAATAATTTCTTAAACCAATCCGCACAACAATCATGAATTGAAAGTCATCCAGACTATCAAAGCATTAAAATGCGATATAGTTACCATAGGTGCAGTTACAACATAGCCGGAGAACCAGCAGAACCTCCATGACAAACTTCCACTGATCCTGCAGTCTTCTCTAACTGCTCTCTCTACTTCCTTCTCACTCTGCACCCCCTTTTATCCGTCCCTCACAAACACCACCAAGACAGAGAGAGAGAGAGAGACTCATGCTCTCCTGCTCTCCAAAACACTCAGAATGAGCAAGCACGCACTCTTCCTCACACTCACACACATTTGAGTTGTGGATGCTGCATACACAAGTAGGGAGATGTAGAGCTGAACTCATTCTTAAAGACGCAGCTCGCAGTTCACTCATTCAAACATAACCATCCACTCTCTCAATGAACCGTCAATCGACACATCAACACACATTCTACCACTCTGTAAATGCATATCGCTCATGCATGTCACACACACCACTAATCATTTGATACACTCTTACCCTCCATGGAGGCGGATGTGGTGCAGTCCTTGGATTCTTTAGGACCTTTAACTTTCAGATTCTGTCAACAGAGAAGATGCTCACTATAAATATACACAGACACGAGCACACACACATACAGAGCTCATGCCTGGCTCAGGCAGCAGAATGTGACGAATACTTCCTGTATGGAATAATGAAGAGAAATGTGATGGGGAAGGCTTCTTGTGTATGTGTGTGTGTATGAGTAATGCACCAAGCTGATGATTATAACTAGATCTACAGTAAGTGATTCAAATGCCTTGCAATAGTGTTGCTATGCGGTTTCTAAGATGTCCCGAATAGTTTTAGCCCATGGCTATGCGGTTGCTAGGGTAATGAAAGGTCAAAAGGGTCCACCCCCCATGATATATTGGGGGGTTTAGATATGGCTGGGTGGTCCAATGTAAGATTTTTACCCATTTTATCATCTGGCAAACAATGTCTGAGGCATCAAAATAAGGTGCAGATGCAGAACAAGATGTGAACATTTTAATAGTTAGAGTTGGGGGTTTGTTCAAATAAGTATGAGAAATAGTAATAGCAAAACAAACATCACTAATATTGTAATGGATGTGTTACATGTATATAATGGATATCTGAATGTTTTAAGGAGCTTGATGCTGTTAAAAAAATCTTGTTTTGCAACCTTTAATCAATGTTCATTATAGAATGTATGAATGAATTCATTCTTTTTAAAAAGTTAGCATTCAAAAAAATATTTTCTTAATGCCAAAGTCGTAAATTAATGGGGATGCCACAAAAATGCCCTCAAAATTTAAGGCATGGGGCAATTTTCCTGAATATCTGTACAACTGCACATATAATGTTAATTTCATACAACAGTTAATATTAAGTTACTTATTTTAGACTTATTTATTTTAGATTTTTATTATTAGACTTGCAAATATTGTCTGTTTTGATCTATTTTGTCAACGAAAACAGTTACAAACTAATTCACAGTAGAACCATTGTTCATCTCCAAGGAATACACTGTGGTTTCATTACTAAATTAATCTACATTTTTGATTTTGAACAAATCAGTTGAGTAAATGATTCAATGACACATTCTTAAAGACAGTCACATAATCAATCAATCAATCAGCCATTTTGAACAAATCGTTTGATTCAAAGACTCACTAAGACAGTAACTTGCCACCAATTACTGGCAGCTTTAGTTTCATATTTAAAAGTAATCTATCATCTATTTTTTCCATCATTTCATATCTATATTCAAAATGTTAGACTGTAATTTACATTGGGGAACATTTAATACAGATCAATGACTAAACAACGGACAATTATGGACCATTTCAAACATTAGCTCCTCATTAGTGAAGTATATACTGCAGACAGTAATGATCAGTCCTATAGTGTCGGGTGTAGGAGGTAGATGAGATCACCTCAGAGATCTTCTGAAACTGGCTGTTGGCCTGGCTGCATTTCTCTGCTGTCTCCACTGCCAATTTATAGTTGTCCAAAAAGGCTTTGTACACACCGAGCTGACTGGCCTAGGATACAAGCAGTGGAAACAGGTGTTAAATGCAGTACAAGTATGGGAAAATCACAGAGAAGAGGAGGAAAACCATGGAAGAACTAGAAGCTGGAGACACAGAGGGATGAAAGAGACTGAAAAATGGCAATGCTGAAACATTCATTTCATCTGTAGACCTCATTCATCAAAGTGTGTTCACAGTGTACGCTTTCTGCTGAAGCGAGTTCATCCTCAGGATAAGACATGAGATACAGACAACAGAGCTTCTGCAAAGAGCTCTGGAGACTGAAAGACTTAGACGGAAGTTTAAAGCAGGCTTCATCATACCACTTCAGATCGTTTGCTGTAATAACAGTCAGAGGAACATGAAGAACTGTTAAGATGCCCATACAGAGTGAAGCACAACCCTCCTTTAAAGCGCTAAGTGTCTCATATCTTCAGCACTAGCATTGTCAAAAGGCAAAAAATATTTTTTTTCCGTAAACACTCCCCCATCTGCCTTGGGCCAGCAAACAGCAAGTCTTGCCCCAAACTCACACCATTGTTTGAGACAATGTTACCATGTCAGGCTGGTCAGGATGCTCAAACAGAGAAATCTTTTGATGTTAACTAGCCAAAATTTAACTGCGTTTCAAAACCAGATGTCTGTGAGCTTATAGCAGCTCGTTGAGTATTTAGCCTGCCTGTAAAATCTGGTAAAACTTGTCATTTTTAATACTGTTCCAGAGCTCTCTTACCAAGCATTGTGTGCAAGGCTTATTTTCAATTTTGAAATTGAAATTTATTTGACAAGTTTACAAACCGTACAAAATAACAAGCATCCCAATACACTTTAAAAAACACAATAAAGCCATTGGCTTATTTGCATTGCGGTCCTCACTGTTAATATAAAGGATAGAGACCATGTACAGAAGTGCAGAAGAAATAAAAAACAATATCTCCTAACCAAGTATTAATAATAATTAAAAAAAAACTAAAAAAACATACAAATTCTCCAAATCCTTTTATTCCCTTTATTGACACTGGTAATTTATTCCATGAAATTGCACTGCATGGAAAACATATTTTTTTTTATATCCCCACCAAGTTTTTATTTGATACTTAATTTTTATATGATACTTGGACTAGTATCATAAGAATGCTGTTGTCTCACCATATGAAAGTAATTTTTTAAATAACTTATTATTATTATTATTATTAATAATAATAATAATAATAATAATAATAATAATAATAATAATACATAGTTGCTTACATACATAGTCGCCTATATTATATATTATATATTGTGTATTTTTTATTTTTTTGCTGCTTTGTACATTGGTTATTGGCTATTTCTTGTTATTTTGTTTTATTACCTGTGTCCTGTCCTGTTACTGTCTTTCTGTTGCACTGTGGAGCTTCTGTCACTACAACAAATTCCTTGTATGTGTAAACATACTTGGCCAATAAAGCTCATTCTGATTCTGATTCTGATTATAAATTGTGTCATACCCAATTAAAAAAAAACCTCTTTTCCACAGTTAACAAACCCAAATCCTCAAAACGTTCACTACACAAATGCGTTTGAGGATGAATTCTAAAAATTATTCTAACTAATTCGTTTTAAGCCTTTTGCGATTTGTCTTTCATACCCTGGAAACATCAACTACACTAGAAAGAGGCAAAAATCTAAATGGGGTTGAATAAAGGCCCCTGCAAACAATTTTAAGGAATAAACATCTCATAAGTCGGCTTGCCTTACTAAAAACCTAATTTTACAACGTTTTCATAAATACCCTTCTAGCCATAAAATCTAATTTATTATCTATTAAACTATTAAAATAATTTATTATCTATTAAACAACCCAAATAATTTACTAATTTTTTTTTACTCTATTACCATATCATTAATCTTAACCAAAAAAAGTGTAGTCCTTCTTTAATTCCATTCTAGAAGCAAAGAGAATGGCTTCAGTTGTACCTATATGTAGAGAATGTTTATTGTCTAGAAACCATTTGAACATCTCTTTATTTTCTCCAGGACCCCTTTATCTTGTTGAAATACTAGAATTGCTGCATCATCAGCATAAAGAAAAAGTTCCTCTGAACACGCTGCTTTAAGATCATTTATATATAATAGAAAAAATAAGGGACCTAAAATACTCCTTTGAGGGACACCACAATTGATTGATAAAGGACCAGACCATATACCCTTAACATCAACTCTCTGGCTTCGGTTACCAAGCTAGGACTGAAGCCAGCTAGCAGTCCACTATATATATTACGGAAGGACAACTATTTAATACACTATTTAATTTAAAGATAGTAAATAACACAAGCATAACAACTGGTGCAATTAATTGTATTATTTGATGTAATATTTCTGCTCTAAAAATGTGGAAAATATAGTTTCACTTCAAACTAATGTTTCCTATCACCTAAATTAATTTTATTGTATGTGATTTGATTAGATTGTTTTTAATCATTTAAAACTCTTAACAGCCCAAATATAATTTTTTAAGTTAAAAGCTGTAGTTTTTATTTTTCAGATTGGTGGTCAAGTGTTAAGTCGGCAATTGGCAGATACAGTATAAAGCTGATACTGTATATATTATATTACACTATCTAATTTAAAAATAGTAAATAACAAGCATAACTGCTGCAATTAATGTTATTATTTGATGTAATAATAAAATGAATTTAACTCAATAAATATTAATTAAATTATTTATAATATTTATATTTATGTTAATTAAATTATGTATTCTTAAATAAAGACTAGACAATACATATAAATTACACAGTGAATATGACATAGATATGACATGGCAGCAACTGGATCTAACAGATCTAAGATTGTGGAATTTAATATATGGGTCATGGCGATATATCGCTCAACCACTATTTCAAGCAAAAGATCAAAAAGATCCAAGTCATTCAAAAACATCGTTGTCATTCAAAATCTAATTTGACCTCCAGCTCGTTCTTTCTTCTTCCTATTGTCTTATGATCCATCTTCTCTGCGGTGATTCCTGACTTGTGTAAGGTTATGGATTGCTGTATACTGTATTTGTGCCCTGAGGTGAGAACTGCATGATGAGACCCTGTGTTCTCAATCTCCATCCCAGCATGCTCCCCTCTCCCGCTGCTCGAGAGAAGTCTGGAACACAACACATCACACGGACATGCTGTCGTCGCCTAGCAACCCTGCATCAAGCGCTCTGACTTTTCACCAAGCGTATCCACAGACGAGCGCTGATACGCACGCGCACGTCACAAAGACGAAGTGAAGAGAAGAGAAGTGGGAAGAGAAGTGCAGTGCTAATGAGTGGGGGAGTGAGAGAGAGAGAGAGAGAGAGCGAGAGAGAGAGAGAGAGAGAGAAAGAGAAAGAAAGAAAGAAAGAAAGAAAGAAAGAAAGAAAGAAAGAAAGAAAGAAAGAAAGAAAGAAAGAAAGAAAGAAAGAAAGAAAGAAAGAAGGAAAGAAGGAAAGAAAGAAAGAGAGTGACTAACAGAGAGAAACTGCTTCCAATCCACTCCGTCTGGATTTGCTCATCCTAAACCTTTCCTTCTGCTCAAAACTAAACTTTTTTCTTCTGGTCTGGCTTGTTTTCCTCTTCGCAGAGTTTCCAGAGCAATAGGGAGCCTGTAATTACTCCATCTGTTAACTCAACCACTGTCACAATGTTTTACTAATCACGTGTGTGTGTGTGTGTGTGTGTGTGTGTGTGTGTGGAAAAAAAACTTAAGAAAAGTCATGTTTCATAACCTGCTGCCATCTGATGTTTGGTTCAGGAGATAAATGAAGTGTAGCCTGTAATGATGAGCAGTAATACATGCTGGGTAAAGACCAACAAAATCCATTCAGAGTGGAACATTGAATTTAACAGCACAAGATAACAACTTACATTTACTTGTGTATGCAGCATCTTTTTTTGTTTTGTTATCTATTTAAAATTAAGCAGCATATTGAATGTTGTAGTTATGTGAATGAGTTTTTTATTTGAGCTGTAAAGTTTTCTAATTACTGTACTGGCTGTTTCACGGTGTATTTTTTATATTGGTACTAATAAATAACTATAAACAGCTTATTCTTGCTTTTTAGTGCATTAAACATTTCTGCTTTGCAACAACAGTTTTTGGATCTTATACGTATGGTTCCTCTAACTGGAAGAGGAAATCACATTTACAAGTCATGCAGAAAATCATACATAATCATTGAGATACACATCAAATATTGTCAAAAGGATTGAAAATATTGAGATAAATGTTCTGTATCATTCAGCTTTACTACATATCCACAAAAGACCAAAATGCTTAGGCCCACTTAACTTTTAACTGTACAGAAATCACCTGTCATTCACAGATCAAGACCCTAATTCATTTTAATTGTTATGTAAATATGCATAATAATGCATTTAGCTATGAGTTAGAGTATAGTATACTCCTGGTTCTATTTTTAATTTCTTTTAAAGAAATTAATAATATTCCTCAACAAAGATGCATTAAATTGATCAAAAGTGACAGTAAAATTATTTATCATTTCATAAAAGATTTATATTTTAAATAAATGCTGATCTTCCCGTGGGGGCGGGGTGCATCACAGTTTCCACAAAAATGCTAAGCAGCCCAAAAGGGGAAGTCGTGGCCTAATGATTAGAGAGTCGGAAAGTCATGGGTTCGAGTCTCAGGTCGGGCAGGGATTGTAGGTGGGGGGGAGTGAATGTCCAGCGCTCTCTCCACCCTCAATACCATGACTGAGGTGCCCTTGAGGAGGGCACCGAACCCCCAACTGCTCCCCGGGCGCCGCAGCATAAATGGCTGCCCACTGCTCCAGGGAAGTCGTGGCCTAATGGTTAGAGAGTCGGACTCGTAATGTGGGTTCAAGTCTCGGGCCGGCAGGGATTGTAGGTGGGGGAGTGAATGTCCAGAGCTCTCTCCACCCTCAATACCACGACTGAGGTGCCCTTGAGCAGGGCACCGAACCCCCAACTGCTCCCCGGGCTGCCCACTGCTCCGGGTGTGTGTGTTCACAGCTGTGTGTGTGTGCACTTTGGATGGGTTAAATGCAGAGCACGAATTCGGAGTATGGGTCAGCATACTTGGCCGTATGTCACTTCACTTTCACTTTAAAATATTTTCAACATTGAAGAGAATAGCACAAACTCAGATGTGACATTGAAGACTGGAGTAATGACTGAGAACACTTACAAATTCAGATTTGACATCACAGGTTTAAAGTTTATGTAATTTATAAATATATTATTAAATACATTTAAATAGAAAGCAGTTATTTTAAATGGTAATAATATTTTCCAAAACTATTGTTTTTACTGTATTTTTTATTAAATAAATGTAGCCTGTGTGAGCATACTATAAGAGACTGTCAAAAAAATCTTACCCTACCCAAACTTTTGAACAGTTGTGCTGGACTTTAAATTTCGGTTTCAACAAGGACTTTTATTTTGTTACTTAGTTTTGGGTTTTCCTTAGTTTTCCAATGATTTCCTGTTTTAAAGAGGAAGTAGGCCATATTTCTTCATTGGTTTAGTAGTGCAAGGTGCTCCATGTGGTTGCAGAGATCCATCTTCATCTTGCTTATCAAAGCCCTTTGAAATGCAATATCTGTAAGTGACTGTTTGATTTTGTTAAGTGAGCATTGAGTTCTTTATTGTTGTGCTATGTAATGTAGCATTTAATTCAGTATGTTTGTTACCTTTTTCTACTCAAGTTTGCAAAGTATTAATCTATGCTGTTGATACCACTGTATTGTTGTTGGTTCTTTGCCTTGTGTGTTTGAGAATGCTCATTTATTTAATGATTTATCTATTTTGTGAAATTCATGTTTGTGTATTTTTCTCTTCTTTGTAGTTTCACACTTTTCATGATTAAACTTCATAAATTGCACCTTCTTGGAGTTTATTGTGGAAGTGTTTAGCGGCTGGATAGCTGGATCAATTAAAACAGTGAGGCCAGTGACAACGGTAGTGTATTTTAAATCTAGATTTTCCCAACTTGCAGCAAAGAAAATGTAAAAACTGAACATCCATTAATGTCATTCAACTGAAAATAAATAGAAAATAAAAAACAAGATTAACAAAATATTGAACTGCAGTTTGAAGAGAGAGCTAAGCAGCACTGTACTCCAGAGTCAGTCAATGAGACACACAATAGCCCACTTACAATCATCATAGACGCATGGAGCATCTGATTCTCCAGTTTCATGCCAACACGTGCACACACACACACAGGCCTAAACAGAGCTGAGTGTTTCGTTTTCATCTAGCAGTACTTAGACATCTTCTCTCTGCTGTTTCTTTCAGTCTTGACAGATGCTCCACTATCTTTCTGCTCTAACTCTCAGAGGAAGATGATTCTTATCAAGTGCATTTATATAGTCTGGCAAAGTGTCTTCTAGATATGAGCACACACAGTACATACACATATAGAGACAGTCCAATAGAGACCAATATATAATGCAAGAGTAAAGACTAAACCCAGCGTTCAAGTAAAAATCACACTGTATGACTTACTAACATCTTTACATATGAAATAAGCATTAAATTTGGAAATCAAATATTTGTACTATAACATTTGTGTTTTTACTATAACAGCTGCCAAGATTAACAAATGCTGAAAATTAAGGATTCTAATTATATTCAGTGCATGTTAAAGGGCTGTTATCATCACCAAGGCTGCATTTATTTGATCAAAAATACAGTAAAAATAGGAATACTGTGAAATATTATTACAGTCTAAAATAACTGTTTTCTATAAATTTTAAAACGTAATTTAGTCCTGTGATGCAAAGCTTTTCCAGCAGTCATTACTCCAGTCTTCAGTGTAACATGATCCTTCAGAAATCATTCTAATATGATGATTTGTTGCATATTAGTATTATAAATATGTTGAAAACAGTTGTGCTACTTATTTTCCAACAAATACAAAGTGTAAAAGAAAAGCATTTTATTTGAAATTGAATTTTTATTTAACATTATATATGTATTTTCTGTCAATCTTGATCAATTTAATGCTGAATAAAAGTGTTATTTTACTGACCTTAAATATTTGGTCTGTAGTGTACACTACATAGAGGGTCATTGTATTTGAAATTACCATCTAGGGCCTTTGAACAGTGTGTTTGGCAGGACATTATGTGGCAGGTGGACTCACCAGTTTCTGGAAAAGATGTCCGACAGTGACCTTCTCATCCCACTGCTGAATGTTGGGAGAAAGAGCATCATAGAACTGCTTATGGATCTCAAAGATGTCTTGGATCATGAAGAAAATAGTGTCAATCTGCTCCAATGTCAGCACTGGCTTTGATGTAGTAGCTGTGGCTTTAAGAGGCTTCATGGGCTAAGAGAGAGAAAGAGAGGTGAATTAGAAACATGTCCACTACTCACATGCATTTATATATCAAGTAATACATTTTAATGTTAAGTAAAAATGACCATACTCAAAATCCATAAATTGAGTGATAAATGACTGAACTTTAAAATGAAAATACATGTGGTTTGGTTATGTGACCCCTGATCATAATAATGGCACTGTTGCATCTTGTGCACTTTATACCCACAAAACCACCGCCAAGCAATCACTTCTGAGCTGATTTAAACTGAATTAAACCATTAAGTCCTTTTCAATGCATTTAGTTCAGCCAAAATTCATGTGGTTCTCAAGTAGTACATATTGACTTGTGGGTCAATTTCCCTCTCCACTTCCTGTGAATTAATTGATTAACATTAATTTCCTTTGCATTTGCGTCCAGACTAAACAGGGCAGAGGGGTACACGGTGTCTTAATTTCTTTCTTCAGGGCTGATAACACTGTGTTAAAGTGCAGGATGGTTATTTTCAGATAAGCGTGTCTCATTGTAAGTTGCTCTCCTCTGCATCATGATACTGCTTGATGAGTGCAGTTTTTTCCTGATGTTCTCCAAAAACATCGTTCTAAACTCAGGGCTGCGGAAAGAGTATGGCGCAAATCACAAAATCCTACTGACCTTAATTTATATCGATCACTCCTCTCTGACTTCTCTGCTAATGTTTCCACTGCTAAAAATACATACTATCATGACAAAATTAACAATTCGCCTAACTCTCGCATGCTCTTTAAAATATTTTCCTCCCTCCTTTGTCCTCCTCCTCCCCCTCCTTCATCATCTCTAACAGCTGATGACTTTTCCACATTCTTCATTAATAAAATTACAAACCTCACATCACAATTCTCCACACCACAATCTATCAAACATCTTACCAGCAAACATACACTCGTTCACATCCTTCTCTCCACTTTCTGAGGCAGAAGTCTCTAAATTCATCCTTTCCAGTCATCCTACTACCTGTCCGCTTGATCCTATTTCAACTCATCTCCTTCAAGCCATTTCTCCTGCAGTTGTACCTGAACTCACTCACATCGTTAATACATCCCTTCACACTGGAATTTTTCCCTCAGCATTTAAACAGGCTCGTATAACTCTACTTCTTAAAAAAAACACTCTTAACCCAACTCTTTTAGGGAACTATAGACCGGTTTCCCTTCTTCCTTTCATTGCAAAAACACTTGAACGAGTTGTGTTCAACCAAGTCTCTGTCTTTCTCACACAGAACACAACCTCCTGGACAGTAACCAATCTGGCTTCAGAAGTGGACATTCGACCGAAACTGCCTTGCTTTCGGTTGTTGAAGCTCTAAGACTTGCAAGAGCAGCTTCCAAATCTTCATTACTTATCTTGCTAGATCTGTCTGCTGCTTTTGATATGGTCAACCATCAGATCCTCTTGTCAACCCTATTGAGAAAAGGCATCTCAGGAACCGCACTCCAGTGGTTTGAGTCTTACCTCTCTGATAGGTCCTTCAAAGTATCTTGGAGAGGTGAGGTATCCAAGTCGCAACATCTAGCTACTGGGGTGCCTCAGGGCTCAGTTCTTGGACCACTTCTCTTTTCTGTCTACATGGCATCACTAGGTTCTGTCATTCAGAAACATGGCTTTTCATATCACTGCTATGCTGATGACACTCAACTCTACCTCTCATTCCATCCTGATGATCCGACGATAGCTGCTCGCATCTCAGAGTGTCTAACATACATTTCTTGCTGGATGATGGACCATCACCTTCAACTCAACCTAGCTAAGACAGAACTGCTTGTAGTTTCAGCTAACCCATCGCTTCATCACAATCTCACCTTCCAGTTAGGCTCATCTACCATAACTCCTTCAAAAACAGCCAGAACCCTTGGAGTTGTGATTGATGATAAACTGACTTTCTCAGACCACATTGCTAAAACTGCCCGGTCCTGCAGATTTGCATTATACAATATTAAGAAGATCAAAATTTTAAATCGCCCATAATCTTTTGTTACATCACAGTCACAAATCATGATGATTGGCAGCTTAATACGAGTCATCTTCAGTTGGTATTAGGGAGCATTTGATTGGATCAAAAATACTGATAATATTTTGTCCATTTTCCCAAAAGAGAAAGATTTACAGTAACATTTAGAATGCATAAATGCTGAAAAGTTTGGTTTTGATAGGATTTTTTAATGTTTTTGAAGGTCTCTCATCCTCAGCAAGGCTGCATTTATTTAATAAAAAATACTGTAATATTGTGAAATATTATTACATTTTAAAATAACTGCTTTCTATTTTCAGAAGCCATATGACAGTCTTCAGAGTCACTTGATGCTTCAGAAATCATTCTAATATGCTGATTTGGTACCGATGAAAGCTGCTTAACACTGTTTGTGGAAACAGTTTTTTCAAGATTCTTTGATAAATAAAAAGTTCAAAAGATCAATTTATTCCAAATAGAAATCTTTTGTAACATTATGAATGTCTTTACTGTTACTTTGGATCAGTTTAATGTGTTCTTGCTAAACAAAAGTATTATTTTCTTTTTTAAAAAACAAAAAACAATCCCTACTACCCTCAAACTTGAAAGCATGTATACATCTGTTAAAACAGTCAATATAGTCATTTTTAGGAGAACACTATCATATACATGAGCGAAAAATTGACAACACTAGAAGCCACAAAACTCCAGTTTTGATTTCACAGGGTCTTTAAGCGAAGAGCTTCAGGACAAATGAGTAATGTTTTAAGTAAAGCACAAGGAGGACTAAAATCATCCACTTCTGCTGAAGCAGTATCGCTTGGACCTTCTGAATAACTTTTGGTTACTTATTATCCAAAGCACCAAACACTAATTTCCGGAATCCTCACCCTGAGGGAATCTAAAGTCAAAAGTGTCAAATGAGATTCCCTGACCTGGAGTCATATCTTTGACCACATACTGTGCATAGCCCTTCACTACCACAGCATGTCCCCTCACAGCTTGGAGTCTGAGCACATCTTTACCACAGTGGTTTTGAAGTCATTGAATCTGTATTTCTAACCAAAGGGTGTGATGTCTTCCATCCTTTACCAGAACAGAAGGACTGAATTTTTTTATATAAAGAAAAATTAAGGAGTGTTCACACCAAGACAATTACACATTTTTGCTAATATTTGGTGTGATAAACATTGTAATTCAGCTGTTCTGTCATAATTTAATCACTCACGTCATTCCAAACTCATAAAACATCTTGTATCAAGCAAGTGGACTGAGCTTCTATTTACAATATTTGATGTGCTCTATGTGTTGATGAATGTTCATATGTGAATAAAAACCTACATTTTTAAAAGTCTCCCAGATAAATAGCTCAATACTGCTTAAAAAGTGTTCACCTCGTGGAGTTAATTGAAAGAATGAATACTTTAAAATAATTTAGTCACGATGTGTTTAACATTTTACCATTATCTGGGTTTCTGCAGGTTTCATCAAGGTAAATACAAGATGTTTTAAAGACGTTTTCAAGACCAAAGAAAATTCAAGGAACATGGGCTCAGAAAAATGACTTAATTCATGCTTAATCAACATAAAAATCAACTCCATTTAAAACAAGCTTTCATTCCTATTTGTTCTTGTTTTCAGCATAAACTCAATTTAATTTGAAAAATTTAATTTTGTTCAGTTTCTCAGAAAAGAAGACTTTATATTTTAATTTTGCTTCTCCAGTGAATGCATCTTGATTTAAGAATATTTATTTATTTCTACTGGAAACAAGACAAAAATATTGAGAAAGATATATATATTTTTTTTTTTCAAGTTTCCCTCTGTCATTTCAAGAAATGATTGGAGAAGATGAATAAACATGTGCTTGCTCATTTAAATATCTGCTCTGCCACAGTATTTGTAGCTGTTTTCCTTGTGGGTCCAAAGTGCTGAGTAATGTTTGGACAGGAAGTGTGCAGCAGAGAGAAGAAGTACATAAACACCCAGGTCTGCTTTAACTTCACTCATCAATAGGTTTACTTAAAGGAAGACAGGAGATATCCAGGTGTTCCTTAAAGACTGTAACCGCAGGTAGCACAGTGTGTGTCCAGTATAATTAGCACACTTAAAAATACAGTGGATTTGTGTGATGGTTACTAGTTTCTTCTGTTTCATGGTTTATTTTTGCTCTACGTCCACACTTGTCAAACTCAATGAATGATCTAGAAATCCGATGTTGATTCAGCTACCATTTGACTATGATTAGAAATAACGGCAAAGCAAGATAATACTGGTACAACTAAGCAAACCTTTGACTGCTGTAATACGTTATTGCACAAAATGAATGCTTTGATCAACAGTTAAAAAAAGAGAGAAAAGACTGACAGGAAAGACACGTTCAAACAGCAGAGGAGCAAAGCTCTGGTAGACATTAGATTTCAGCGTTTTCTATAAATAGGAAAGGCTGCTTCCTGATTGGCTGAGTGTACGCATGTCCTTTACGCTGCACTCTAAGCAGCCATATTACGGAAAACATGCTTTTCCTTGCTCTTATGAAAAATAAGAGTAAACTTATTCTAAAGAAACACTGATAATTAATCATAACTGGTGTTATTTAGATTTGTTTTTAAACTTAAAGTAGTACTGCAAACAGCAAGGGTCATTGTTTTTGTAATATAAAATAAAATAAGACAAAAACGTCCCTTTACTTAACACTGATATTCAGCTTTAAAACACTCCACACACACTCCACATAGAGTCACATAGAACAGGACTGTGAAGTTTTCTCATGAAGTGTGAGTGACGACATTTGTGGCAGTGGTACTCACCAGCAGCAACGCCTCTAGCTGGTTAATATAGATCTCCTCACTGGCCAGAAAACCAGACAGAACCAGTTTCTTCATCTCCAGACCTTTCTCTGTGTCTCCCTGAAACACAGAAACACATAAGAATCATTAAATCTGAAAACATATAACAAATTATTCTTTGAAATTATGAGTTTCTGAATTCTTTCCCCGCCAATGACAGAAATTTCCAGTTTTCCGTGTTTTCACTGGTATACTGTAGGAGGTGCTATCAAACATCTTCTGAAAGAGTATTGGACATCTGGATCAAACACAGGTGAAGAAGAAGCAGAAAGTAGCGATCGCGTATGTAAGCAGATGCATATGTAAAATAACACGATCATCAAACTTTAAACAGCTAAAGCTGATTAAACCTGATCAAGATGTGGTCTTTGACAAAAACATGATTTTCTCAGCTTTTCGTTTAAAATGTTACTTTTTTCATGAAACTTCAAGTGTTGATAAAAAAATGCACGAACCTAGAATAAAACAGTCTTTTTGTTCAAAAGCAGTTCCTCCTTTTAAAATTTTGGGGGCCATAAAAATTTTATGAAAATGCTCAAAAATGCTAGCAGTTTAAAAACTCTGGCAGCATAATAGAGGGAGTTAAGAGATATAAAAAGGAATAGTTCACTCAAAAACTACAACTGAAAAAAAACAAAAAACATTCATAATTTACTCATGTATTGTCACTCCAAATCTTCCTGCTTCTGTGGAGCACAAACAGTATTATTTTAATAAAAAATATCCTGTGTAGTCACATTTACTACTGCTCGGCAAAATATCGTTAGCAAAACCCTAGTGAAAAATAAATTTAATTAAATGATTTTAATTAAATGATTATATTAAATGTATTTTAAATACATTTATTTCATGCCAAGTATATTACAAATACAGTTTCAGATTTATGCACTTAATAAAATGTCCTGTAATTGTACTTTTAGTATACTAAACTGTTATACTTAAAGTCTGCTAAATTGGAACAACTAGAAAGTGACATGTTTTTAATGACATGAAGTTGAGAAAATGACAGAATTTTCATTTTTGAATGAACTACTTCTTAAGAACAAGACAGGAGAATTATGTTTCAGCTAATGAGCACCACCTGTAGGTAGTAAAATAAAATCCTGTGTTTAGCTTTGCTGTAAATCTACAGTACTAGTCTGTTCTGATCTTTCTCTCTCTCTCTGGTGTGAAATTGCTCAGGTACAGAGACACCCTGTGAATTCCCCCATCCAGGTACAGAGTTCAAACTGTGTGTGTGTTCAAACAAAGGCACAGACATGCTATCTAAACCCAGCCATTTGAACAAATACACGATTCAATTTGAGTGAAAGTCGTCAAATCCTTCAAGTGTGATCCGTTTTTCAAATGTCTGCTTCAATATTTTTAAGCTCCACATAAGCATTTAAACTAAGTCCCTCCCTTTGAACTTTCAATTTACAACAGCTCTTGCTTTATTACATGACTTCATAAAAGCTATTTTAAAACAATTACTGTATGTGTAAATTCTCCCACCATGTCTGTCCACCAAAACCACCACAAATAAATGAGAATAAATCAAAACATGACAAAGTCAGCTCGAAAACCCATGAAAGTTGATTACATAAAGGAATAAACAACAGTTCTATCTTAAAAAGACAGGAAGTACCACCCTTATGACTAACTACATCTGAAGAGAGCAGCCAAATATACCCGCCATTGGCCTTATAATTCACCGACAAACACTCCTTTGTCCAGAGCACTAGTGGATTTATTCTGTAACTCTGCAAGGGAAAAAATGAAAAACGTTCAGACTGAAGTGAGGCTACTTACTAACACTGATACACACTTATGGTAAGAATAAAAAGGGAATTACTTTTGAAACAGGCTGTGAAAACTTTTTAAACCATTAAAGGCATAGTTCAGCCTAGAATTTTCATTTCGGTGAATCGCTATTCATCAGTGGTACTTGCATTTTCAAAATCCCTAAAGCTATGGACATCAACAATCCTCAAATCTTGGGTGGAGGAAAGGTGTGCTATTACTAGGTGGATGTACTCAAGGGGGGACCTATCCACCCATATCCATTTATCCATTTAGATTTAGCCTATACACCACCGTTCAAAATTTTGGGGACAGTTTTTTCTTTTCTGTTTTTAAAGAGATAATACTTTTATTGAGCAAGGGTGCATTAAAAGTGACAGTAAAGACACTTATAATGTTACAAAAGATTTATATTTAAACTCATTTCAAATCATCAAGCTCAAAAAAATGTATTATGGTTTTCACAAAAATATTAAGCAGCACAACTGTTTTGAACTGTTCATTTCTTGAGCACCATATCAGCACATTAGGATGATTTCTGAAAGATCGTGTGACACTGAAGACTGGAGTAATGATGCTAAGAATTCAGCTTTGCCATTACTAGAGTAATGTACGTTGTAAAATTTATTAAAATAGAAAAGTTATTTTAAATTGTAATTGTATTTTATAATACTACTGTTGATTGTATTTTGTTAACACATACATTGTGTTAAATTTGTTAGCTTTTAGACTTTAAAAAATCTCCTAACAACCCAAAATTTTAAACATTTGTGTATCGAGAGTGAAGAGACTGGCATGGATCCGTGGATATACCAACATATCATGGGGTGGGCTATTTTAGATCTTCTGACCAGTCACATTTTCTTGTCAAAGTCTAAACAGAAAACAGAACATGTGCTGCTCAATAGTCCCTTTTCCTCTTCAGCACCCCCCCCTATTATTCTATCATAATTTACTGACACTTATGTCATTAAAAACCCAGGGGAAGTCGTGGCCTTTCAGGGGAAGTCGTGGCCTAATGGTTAGAGAGTCGGACTTGTAATCCGAAGGTTGCGGGTTCGAGTCTCGGGCCGGCAGGAATTGTAGGTGGGGGGAGTGAATGTCCAGCGCTCTCTCCACCCTCAATACCACGACTGAGGTGTCCTTGAGCAAGGCACCGAACCCCCAACTGCTCCCCGGGCGCTGCAGCATAAAATGGCTGCCCACTGCTCCGGGTGTATGTTCACGGTGTGTGTGTGTTCACTGCTGTGTGTGTTCACTGCTGTGTGTGTGCACGTTGGATGGGTTAAATGCAGAGCACGAATTCCAAGTATGGGTCACCATACTTGGCTGAATGTCACTTCACTTTATGATGTTCGTATGTCCATGGAAAACAAATGGGGATGTTTTGGAGACAACAGAGCATGTTCACCAATGCTTTTTTCCACCCAACCTCCAAAGAAGAAAGTAAGTGATACAGGTTTGGAACGTCATGAGGATGAATAAACAATGATAATAAATAATAATATATAATGAAGAATTTTCATTTCAGGGTAACTGTCCCTTTAAGAGAATATTGTTCTAATGACAGCTACAATGTTAAGTCATTGCTGTTGGAGTCTAAGCCAACGTGACTTCTTCATGCTCTTATAGAGATGCTAAACATCCAAAATCAAACAGAGTCAAAATCACAGCAACAGTTGGTGAATAACCATCTGTTTCTGTCCATGATTTCTGTCTCGTCAAGCATGTTAGAGCAGGATAAAGATCATTCAGAGACCGTTTACAGACTCACAGTTGCTACATATGACTGCCACAAAGCACAAAAGTCACATACACTCAGGGAACTGAACAAACACTAACGCCACGTCGCAAAAAGCTTTAATAATTTCCACCTCACTATTTTTAGCTATTGAAACCTCTGTCAGCAAGCCAGCAGAGGAAGAGAGAAGTGCTGCTCAGTCTGACTCTCTCTCACCTTGAACGTTCTGAAGTCCACTGGTGTGAACGGACAGTCCAAGTCCATCTCATTGTCAAACACATCTTCATCCTCCAGAACTTTGTCCAGAAAACCCAACACCTCCTCCTCATCCTCCTCTATGCTGATGGCCGATCCCTCTCTCTCCTCTCCCTCCATTTCACTCGCTGCTTTCCTTCCTTTCAAGTTTTGACAAGCCGCCCGTGACACATTGGTGCCTCTGCTGGAAATCTACCTCTTCTGTCCACGGAGGTTTTTTTTTCTTTCTCTCTGGAACGGTAACGTGTCCTCCCTCTCACACAAACACAGAAACAGCCACTTGCTTCCTCTCTCTTGTAAACACACACACACTTCAACCTCGACTGGACCGCCTCTGCACTCACACACACACATGCAGGCTTGAGCTGCTGGCGTCCCTCCCCCTAACCGCGGTTCTGTCTTCCTGGTGTGTGTCAATTCCGGGTGCCCTGGGTTAAAAGACCATTTTCCTTTCTGGCCTTAACAGGTCTTAGTTTCTTGCTCTCTTTGTTTATTTGTTCCTGTTGAGTTGTTAAGAATTATAAAAGTGACTGAATGAGTTTAATAGCAGGTTTAATCACTGAGACAGTGGTTCTCAAGCTGTCTTCACACAGTAAAACAGGGCACCCCAAATTTGGGCCCAGTGACTGACCAGCAATCACAAATTTGCTGAAATGAATTCAACTGGTAATCAAATTTGCATACATGCACTATTCTATGCTATTTTATAGAATAAATAGTGTGAGTAGTGTGTTCACACTGAAAATTCCAACAAGAAATTCACTTCAAACACCCAGATGATGCACTTACTTAAAAAAAAAAATTTTTTATGTGACTATAAGATTGTGATGCCAGATATAACAAATATCTGTATACATTATGTATAGTATGTATAGTGTAGATACTGTACTGTATAGTGTGGTACCAAGACAATTCTGGCATTTTTTAGGGGGTTCCCTGCTGGAGCAGACAAGGTTCTCCTTAAACAGATATCAAGCTCTCCTGTACTCTAAGTAATAACACTCAACATAATGAAATACAGTCTCACATTACAGTCATCAAAACTTCATGTTATGTTTTAAGGTAAGCTGGTATTATAGATTTGCTCATTTCATTCAAGTTAAAACTTATAAAGTGATCCTCTATTAGGTGTGCATGCAGTGCACACACACATTTTGTAAGTGATTGTGTGAAGAATGAGATTGACCACAATTTGAATTCCACCCATACTTCTGAATGATGACACCCAAGCACACATCACACTCGTGATGTCAAGCTCTTCATTAACCTTCCTGAAAAAATTCTAATCATCATCATGCTATTTCCATAGCACATGTGAAATATTAATGGCAATCCTTGAATAGAAGTCAATGAGGAATCCCTGATGATGCTTATCTAGTGCTCAAAAGAGGAACTAGACGCGAGTCACACAACAAAAGATGGCATAATAGTTTAGTGTTCCAGGCTTCTCTTTTTCTCACAGAACTTCAATACACTGGTACACACAACATTAACCACCAATGGGAACGAATATAAATTAATGACACACCAGTTGATCTCTCATTCATTTGATGTAGTGAGGTGAGTGAAGAGAGGAAAGGCCTCTGCTCTGTAAGAACAGCACTGATGTCAGAGGAGGTGATATTTAGTCTCTGTGCAGTGGTTATAAACGGCTCTCAGAGCTCCTCACAGCACTGCCCACAAGAACAGATCCTCTGAGAGGCTGTAATGAAAGCAAGTGAGGAGGCACGCATTTCTCACAAGCAAACTGCCTGTGTGCTTCTCCACACTTGACTTTATCTGCAGCCAAGCTCAAAGGGGGGTTTAAAAAGGGGAAGGTGACTGCTTTTTTTCTATATCCTGTAGTTACAAACAGTCACTCAGGCATGCTAAAGTAATAAAGGTTATAGGAGGGAGAGATATACTAGCTGAAGTGAATAAGTGAGAAACACATGGAAGAGCTTGATAATAAAAAAGGTGTTTTTTATGGTGTTGAACTGAAACCCCACTCCCTTAGTTACAGTTGCAAACAAAACAAAAATGGATTAAAAAAAAAAAAAACTGTTAAACAAAAAGTATGCTTTAAAAATAAATATTGATATTGATTTGATTGCACTATAGTGGAACTACTATAAGTATACTTCAGGTACATTTAAAATATCTTGCATTTCTAGATTGATATTATACAAATCCTTATTAATATTAAAACACGTTTTAGGCATAATATTAAGAAATGTGCATTGTGCAGTATAAAAATACTCCAAGTAAAGTTTAACTATAATTTTATATCTGTAAATCTTAAATATGTCAAAAAAATATGTGTTAATGTATTTGAAGTATACTTAGTAAGAAATAAATGTATTTTAAATAAATGATGGCAAAGGATTTTTTTACCAGGGCGTGAGGAAGCACTTCATCTGCTCTACCACTAGATGGAGATGCTGTTATAAAAGCTTGAGCCAGTGGCCACACACATCACTATCAATTTCAACACTAATTATCTGTGTCACACAATGGAAATAGTCATGCATGTTCATAATGGGCATAAACACATGTGACAAACACATACACCTCAATGTCAATTTATCTCTGAACTGCACATTATAAATAGCCAAATGCATACATCATTACAGGATGTTATGATGCATCATGACACTTAAATTTACAGAAATAACTCTTCCATTTCCATTTGACTGAAATCTATTTGAATATTTAGCCTTTTGACTTGCGTGTGTTTTCATTCAGGAAAATAAATGACTGTTGGTTTAGTATTTTATTATGGATGTTATCTAAACGTTTTTGTCAGACAAACACCTGTGATCTAAAATATTTACCTCCTGAGATTTTAAGTTAATATTCCATTCATTTAAAAGCACATTCATGTTTTTTTGATATTGCTAAATGATCACATGACATGCAGGTAAACCAATTTTTTGACTTTTTTTATTTTAAAATTATTTATGATGTTAATTTTATCTTATTATGATAGAATTTATCAACTTTTCATCAACTCACAAAAACCATAAAGCCCCCTCGTGAAACCCCGTTTGAGAAACCCTGATCTAATGCAATGATATACAAACTTCAGAGTCCAAATAATTTAAGTGGTAATTTAGTTTTTATATGCACGTTGTTTTTGCACAGGAAAGCTCCATGACTTCTTATTGTTGTGACATTGGGGCACTGCATTATTCTTGGTACGCCAAGACACACCAGGTGAGAATGGACTCAGCAAAGCGTTTATTTGAAGTTTATATGAAGCTATGAAAGTGATATAAACAACCACACTGTCATTTGTCAAGTCAATATAGCACACCCATGTGAAAGTGAAAGCGATGAGGAAAGTGATGCTAACATTTACAACAAAGGCTGGTGGAAAGAGAGTGAAGTTCTTCAGACCCACCGCAATCTCAATCAGTGCTCTTAGATTAAAGGTGAAGTGTGTCACTTGTTCTCTGTAACAGCCATTCAAATTTTAACAGAATATATTGCAGACACAACAACAGATCCCATCATCTAATAACACTACAGACACTTCAACACTCTTTAAGTGTTAGTTTACCCAAAATGAACATTCTGTCATCATTTACTCTCCCTCACGTCATTCTAAACTAGTTTTGCTTTCTTTCTTCCATGAAACACAGAAGATATTTTGAAGAATGTCCTGACCACTCAATAAAATAATAATGAACACATGATTCAGAATTTACACTACCTTTCAAAAGTTTGGGGTTGGTAAGATTTTTATTTTTATTTTGAAAGAAATTAATACTTCTATTCAGCAAGCAAAGCATGTCAAAAATGACCATAAAGCTGTTATTTGGGACTTTATATTAATCAAAGAATCATGGTTTCCATAAAAATATTAAGCAGCACAAATGTTGACTGCATTAATAATAATAAAAAAGCATTCAGCATTAATAATAAGAATAGTATGAGTAGATTAGTCACAGCGATGCCATAAGAGATCCATTTTTGGTTCCACAAAGAACCATTCAGTCAAAGGTTCTTTAAAGAACAATCTCTTTCTTACCTTTTTATAATCTGAAGAACCTTCTTACGCCACAAAGAAACAGAAAGGTTCTGTAGATATTAAAGGTTCTTTATGGAATCATTTAGACAAAAAAGGTCCTTCTACGGCATCGTGAAGCATCGAGTGTACCTGTAGTATGTTAACTGTTAATGGCTTTTTCTTCTAATTTAAAGCACATACACAAACACTTAAACACGCAAGTCATACCCCAGGCAGCAGCCCTTCTGGTGGTGTGGGTGAGACAGCCTCTCCATCCTGTCCCCGTGCGCAGAGGTGAGGAGACATGGTGGGGGACTCGTCAATGAATGGCATGGTCTCTGAGCCGTCCTGAGACTTCCTGTCCTCTGCAGTATCTCCCTCATAGCCATCAGTGTTGTAGTTAAAGTCTGGAAGAAGAAAAAAAAGAGGAGTGTAAGATAGAGTTACAAGAACTTTGCAATGTTAAAGGTCATGTGTGATTTCTGAACCACAAGTGGCCCCGAAATGGAACCGGAAAAAGTAATGGCTCACACACCACTGCTTACTGCTGCCATGTTGGGCTGCTCAAACATTAGCGATGGTAAAAGCACTACAGTCTTTACATTTTTGAAGAAAATCAATCCACAAATGGTGCAATTAGTTGTCTGTGCAGAACATAGGGTATGTTTCATAGCTGATCTGCAAGTAGAGAAGAGGGCAGAGACTCTGGGTATGATTAACAGGATCTGTAGGACATGGTGGGAAGGGGTAGTGGGAAATGTGTGGTCATTTTAAGATGCTGTAATGCAGTATTACACCGGTTGCTAACTTGCTATGGCTGACCGTGCAGTGGGCGAGAAAGTGATTTTTCAAAACCAGCAGAAGCAAAACCTTTGAATGGCTTAATGTACAACCATTTATTACTTAATTTACACAATTAGACAAAAATTGCAGCTTCACAACAGAACCAAGTTATTGTATTCCAACTTGAATGGGAAATGCATTTAAATGATATTTAAAATATGCTATTATCACACTGTTTACAATGGTGCACTTAAATCCCGCTAGCTTTCAAGCTAACATGTTTTGAAGCAACAAAACAACTGAAAAGCATTCTTTCTTTTTTTTTTTTTCCAGTTTGCAATGTGAGGTGACATGAACAATAGTGAAATCACTAGCAAAGCCCACCAACTAGCTGACAAGCTACCAACATGTTAACTATAAGATAAAACATGTTAACAATGTCTATGTAATACTGTATTCTAAAATGTACGCTATAAACATGTTAGCAATGTATTAAAATATGCTAGGTCCATTTTAAAATTGCTAGCAACACCTAACAAAATGCTAAAATATTCTAGAAACATGTTAGCAACATGATATATGCAAACTTCATGCTAAAACATGCTAACTACATATTAAAATATGCCAGGTCCATTCTAATAATGCCAACAACACCTAACAAAAGGCTAAAATATTCTAGAAACATGTTAGTAAAGTGATAAATAGACACGTCAAACATGTTAGCTACGTTATGCTAAAAACCATCTACTGTATCTGTCTAGACTGCAAACCTTCAAGCTTTTAAAACTACTTCAAACTTGCTGACCAGGCTTTTAAAGTGTGTCCAACTTTTTAATTTTGTTTTTTTGTGATACATGACAGCATTTCACAGAAATCACATCGAAAAGAACCCAGAATAATCCCATTAAACAGAATTTTAAGAGCACAAAGAGGAGCAAATATCTCCTGTTAAAGTGTTTATGAGTTCGGCAGGATTCACAGGAGATGTGTCTTCATTAAAATAGAAAATGCAGTGTGTTTATGTCAAGACACACACTCCCACATGGCCAGAGACTGGCACATAAACAAAAGATCTGCTTGACAACCCAACCCCGAGGGGCGGGGCCAGCCCGTCTGTCACCATGGTTGTTACCGTGACGACCATTGATAACCAGCACAGGAACAGGGGTGCGTTTCTCAAAAGCATCATTAGCCAACTATGGTCGCAAGTTCCGTTGTTACCAACATAGTTTCAACAACGATTCGGTGTTTCCCGAAACCATAGTTCAAAAGAAACGTTCGCAATCAGCGTCACAAACTTACGTGGTTGGAACTACAGCTCTCGACCTGTGGTCAGAAGCATAGTTTCTTGTTTGTAAGATATATGGGCTTAAATAAATATGCTCTTGGGCACAAGAAGCAAGCTAACATGCAGTACTATCTGTATATTCCATTCTATCTAAATATAAAATGCATTTTAATTATGTATTTTTGTAATCACCGGAGTATGACGTAAGAGGGAACTCGCGATGAATCAAACAACAAATAAAGCAAAATGACAGGGAACAAAAAATTGTAAATTAGTCAGTAGGTGCCATGTTCAGCATCTTAGAGATCTCTAATCAGTTAAATAGCAGAAGTTATTCCTCCACCACATGCGTGTGACGTCATTACCAATGGTCCTATGTTGCTGGACCAATGTGGTTCTAAGGACGCAGATGGGAACGTGTTCGGGAAACAGTCGTGAGCTAGTTCGTTTCCAAAACAATGCATCGTACTAAGGTGGTTAATCAGTGAGTTATGACGTTGTTCGGGAAATGCACCCCAGACCAATTGTAACTCAACTTGGTTACAATGCCGTGTTCCTTTCCCCTTGAAAACACATTGTGTGTCACATCAAAGTGACACTGTCTGCCACTTAGTACTCAAAGACATAACGCAAATACAATAAGGCACCAAAAAAAATAATGTTTGATTTATTTCAACTCACTTTTCATCTACTACAAAACAAAGATTTAGTTAGATCTTCCAACTGGTCTTTGTATGTGAGCATGTTTACATTAGGAGAAAGTAATAGTGTTCGATAAAGAGGCTAGTCATAAGACAGCACAGGAAATAACTGTGCCCTTTAACTGCTGAACAGCACAATGGGTTGAATGTGGGTCAACAGGCTCTCATATCCGCTTTGCCTACAGCACATTCACACAGGTCAAAACGACCTGCACTGACCAGAGCCAATCACTCCTTCATTCTCTGCTGCTGCAGGTCACACTCGTCTTCTTCTGATGTGAATTCACAACCCCAATACGTCTGCCATCATGCTCACTTTCATATTTTATTAGCTACAATCCATATTTAGATACTCCCATATATGCTTACATTTTATAATTGTATTTCAGAGATACTGGGAATTGAACCCATAGCCTTGCTGTTGCTAGAAACAGGCTTTACCAGTTAAGCAATAGAAAATAAGTAAACCGTATTGAATTATATTTTAATATTAAATGAAACTTATTTTTTTAGACCATTGACATTTTAATTAAATTTACATTGTGAAATTATTTTTATGATAATTAAGCAGTTTTTTCCCCCTTTGTTCTCATTAGTCTACATAATGGCATAATATATATAGCCTATATATAAAACAGCAGAATTAACTCTTCAGAAAATAGTTTGTGTGTCATGGCATTTTTGATATAATAAAACTTAACTAAATTTGCCATTGTAACTAAGCAACAACAATTTCTTTTAAAGTCGTTCTAAAATAGGAATCAAAGCGCAATCATGAATGAATGCTTATGAATTAACTTCATAATTAATTAACTTTTTTTTTCTTACAGCACGCCAATTCTCTGAGCCCCACACATGACAAGCAGAAAAAAAGATATCAACTCACAAGAAATGTTTAGCTTAAACATGAGAATTCAAATTCATAATCACTGCCGTCACTGTAATATTTCACTCAAACAGTAGTCAAACAGCTGAAACATTAAGCATTTAGCCTATATGATGCATAATTAGCTGATATTTAATGTTATAATGCTATATTATTTATTGTTATTAAACTATAGGCTAAGTCTTTTAGATTATTATTTATCTTCATTCACAAGTAAAAACATCATATTTCCACTTTATTACACAAACGGTGTCAACCGTCACTTTGCGCCTGGTGATGATTTCTATTTGTATCTGCCGTGGCGGTAAGCACGGCGGTAATAGGCATTCTGGTTGACTACCTACTGTACCAGCAGAAAAGTTGTCAAAACTGGTTCAGTACAGTACTAAATGCAGTCTTCATATGCAAATCATGCTTCATATCACACTGTGTATAAATGTGTAGTGTATGTGTAGTGTAAAGAATAAATCTACTCTTCCTTCTTTCAAAAACATATAACCCTCATGAAGCAGCACACACACAACACACCGCCCCTGTTTGGCCTTGATGCCCGTTTAATGCGTTTAGAAGGCGTACATGGGAAGAAAAATCAATTGGTACATCAGCAAACCTGAAGTGCAGCTTTAGGGGAGAGAGACTGTAGTCACATGTGGCTCTGCGTACATATGCTGAATGCATTATGGGATTTTAGCAACTGGTTTCTTTAGCTACGGAGCCACAGAGAAGAAAAATCCAATGTAAATCTGATGGTATAAGAGATGTTTTAAAGAGATTAACAAAGATCCCACATAGTGTGGGGGCAAACAGTTCAAGCATTTAAGCTAAACAACATGGGATATTCAGTCTTTTAAAGTAAATTAAGTCTTTACTCTGATTAGATGGAGTCAAATAGATGCAACTGCCCATATTTAGACATGTTAAGAAAAAAAGCACAGCACTGTACACACACACACATTTTTTCTGTCTTACTGTGGGGTGAAATGATGGATCGCAGGAAGCATGCAGCCTCAAAGAAGAAAGCCATGTGAATGCTATCCTAAACTTTACAAGGTTCACAGCAAACAGCACCAAAAAGACATGTTATTAGAGGAACAACACACACACACACGCACACACACGCACACATGGGGGGGATGTAACAAATAGGAACCTTTGAAAACGTTTTATTCAAATATATGGAAATACAATTCAAGGTAAACAAAAGGCTGAGCTGTATATGAAAAATGCTTCATAGTCCAACAGACAGAATAGACAGGAACACATTTCTTTTAGACAGTTGTTATTATTTGCCACGTAGACTGTTGTTGTTATATTTAACCCATGTATTCTTGTATTTTTAATAGAACCAGGAAAATTTCACAATTCTCTATTCCAATTTTGATAGCACAACAAAAACTACTAGCTAACTTACATACACTCAAGTTTGTGTTAAAATCAACTATATATAGAGTTACAGAAAAACTTTCGCTATGGCGTTAGAACTGGTACACAGTTGTTGCTTGCAAAAACACAATGGCAGCACCGTGGGTGGAAACGTGCAGATTGGGGTGGGGGGGAGTGGTGTGTGGCCAAGTATGGTGACCCATACTCTGAATTTGTGCTCTGCATTTAACCCATCCAAGTGTACACACAGTAGTGAACACACACCCGGAGCAGTGGGCAGCCAATGCTACGGCGCCCGGGGAGCAGTTGGGGGTTCGGTGCCTTGCTCAAGGGTCTCACCTCAGTCGTGGTATTGAGGGTGGAGAGTGTTGGTTATTCACTCGCCCCACCCTCAATCCCTGCCGGACCTGAGACTCGAACCCACGAGAGAGAGAGTGGTTACAAGTCCAACTCTCTATCCATTAGGCCACTACTGCCCTAAGGATGATATCAATGTAATAATGTAAAGTTCCCCTTTCTACGTCACAGAGGGAGAGAAATCTGAGCGGCTCGTTTTTCACAACCTTGCAGAGAAAGGCATACCAAAAAATACCATTTGCAGGGTTGTTCTTTTTCATGTTTCCTGGGTTGATGGATGCACCTGGGACCCGATTACATCATTTCAGCACAAAAAAAGCCAGAATTTCATGATATGTCACCTTTAATGACACAGACAGGCTGCTGTCACTTTAAGACCAAATGCACAGATCAAATATATATTATTATAAGGTAATGCATTACCTTCACTTAAGACATAGCCGACCGAGGATACAGGTGGCCTTTTGACAATTTTGTGTGTATTTGTCCATTCAAGCACATGATAAAGACATGAAAAAGAACTGAATTTGCTAATTGCACACTGTCTGGCAAGCAGCTTTCTGTGTGTGCGCTTTGGGTATCTTTTGCATCAAATCATGCTTGACATCCGAGTCCTTATTGTCAAGTCTTTGCTAGTAGTCATATAGAGTTGAGAAAAACACACATCACATTATTTACAGTATACTATACTGTCATTAGTTCCCCATTGATATTTTGATTTTAATTTCCTTTCTAACACTAGTTGAGCCACGGAGTTAGAGACAAATGTGAAGGTTGTCAGTTTATTTCACTTGTCCACTAAATGCACATAAAAGGTGCTACAAAACAAATCTACAGACTTCCTCTAGGTAACATCTATAATGTCTTGGAAATGATGAGTGCACATCCTGTTTCTTGAGTGGCTAAAGCGAAACTGTAAAATTTGATTTCAAGCCATTTTCCTGCAGAAAAAGGAGAAGTGTTCGGGCGTAAATGGTAAAAGGCTTGTAATAGTTGTTTACTGTCCTGCTTTCCATAATAGTGGCCGGTCGGAAAGGTCAACAGTCCGGTCTTTGTCCTGTGCTGTATGAAAGAGCGGTCTTACCACCACACAGCCCTGTTAAAACACGCCACATCAACACTGATTACTGTCTGAGCCTTTCATAATATGAATGAAAGGAAACACGCACATCTGCTTACTGTCACACCATGTTCCCTTTCAGAGACCTCACAAAATAATCTGCTATTAAAGCAATAAACCGAAAAGGCCATGCATTATACATCCAATGTATAGTAACTCATTATGAAGGCCTTATAAGCCTGTTGGTCAAAATCAAAATGATTTTGAAAGAACACGTATTTTAGACCAAATATGAAATGTTTACAACATTTTTAGTAATGTTTTTTAACATCTTTGTAAAAAATCAAGAGTTCCTATTTAAAATATGACAGTTTTATTTTTATTAAGTTTAAATTACTGTATGTTGTCAATATAAATTTAACTGCAATCATATATGAGGTAGTGAAGTAGTTTAATCAATGTACAGACAGAATATTAAATGAAAAATTATGTAAAATCAAGGGTATATCACTGATAAAACAAAGAGAGAGGAATGGTAAACGAGACTGCAAATATCCCCTTAAAATTTCAGTATTTCATCTCAAATCAAACTCAGAGCGACTGCATGGAAGAAAGTTCCAGCAGTCATATTGACCCTGAGGACATTTAAATCTGCCACACTTATGATTTAACACCCAGCACTCTGGGCTCACAAAAATGCCAGAAAGTTTCTAGAGAATGTGATCCATAACTCACAGACTGTAATATGAAGCAAAACACTCAAGAGGACACATTAAACCTGTGTCATTAATCACATGACCTGCCTGAGCGCCACGGTCGACTGCATTCAAATGGATAAACGTTTTTGTGTAAACAGAAACAGGAACACAAGCACTTCTATGCAAGCAATATTGTGTAAAAGTATATGAAAATTCTACAAAATAATCATTTTCTATTTTAATCTATTTTAAAATGTCATTTAGTCTTGTGATGGCAAAGCTGAATTTTCAGCATCATTACTCCAGGCTTCAGTGTCACAGGATCCTTCAGAAATTATTCTAATATATTGATTCGAAAACAGTTGTGCTGCTTATTATTTTTGTGTAAACTGTCATACTTTTTTCATTATTCTTTAATGAATGAAGGTTGAAAAAGTCTTACTGTTGTTTTGTGTTAAAATAATGATTAGTAAATACAGAAAGCAACATTAAGTAGCTTGAAAAATGCCGTAATAGTTTATGATTCCTAATGTGTTAACTAATGTTAATGAATTGAACTTAATTGTAAAGTATAAAGGACAGAGTTGGCACAACTTTTCCATAACATGTAATGGTAATGAGTCATGATGTTACATCAGTGCTTCGTGATGACATGGGTAGAAGTTTTGATGATGTCACTATACTTATACACACTGTGGTATTTCCACGTCAGCTCCCAACAACACACAAAAGGCAC
Source organism: Barbus barbus (assembly GCF_936440315.1). Classification (NCBI taxonomy): domain Eukaryota; kingdom Metazoa; phylum Chordata; class Actinopteri; order Cypriniformes; family Cyprinidae; genus Barbus; species Barbus barbus. The sequence goes on along the minus strand of NC_136733.1, from coordinate 17,417,751 downwards.
ACGGATCTCTCCTGATGGTCACTGTCAATCAACAGCTTGTTTCTTGTGATTCTTCAATGAATATGAAACAATGCTCCATTTATAGGCATGTGAGTGAGTTTAAAGGTACCAACTATAATGGACATACAGTGGAAACACCAGAAGCATGTCACACTGACATACACATCAAACTGCTGTCAGCCAGTATGGAGAGTCAATAAACCTCCTATCATGGATTAATTATGGAAGAAAAAGATACTACATTTTCAAAATATGTATTTAAATAGGTCATAGTATGTTGGTGTCTAAAAATAGTTTCTTATAATAGCCTTATAATACTAAACATATTTTTGATGTACATGCTTTTTGTTCCTTAACATATAAGTTAACCATTACTATAAGCAAAGACGGGACAAAATTAGATTTAGCGTCAGATGGCACACCTACAGTCTACCCACGGATCATTCACACAATGTCTGATGCGTACTGCACACTAAAATGGCAATCAAGAAGCCAGAACGTATTCCTTTCTGATGGAAGGTCTACACACATTGTCCTAACTAGTTTGCTGTTGTTTACTGTTACAATATTCACGGAGACTGCTATGTTATCATTCCAGATCAGACACCACTTTGTTGCACCACGGTCTATTATTGCGGTAACATCGATTTTAGATTTACTTCCAGTGTAAGTGGAAAGTGTGCACCAGACTCTAGGCCAGCAATCAAAAGTCTGTCTCCAGACAAACCTGGGCTGAATAAGAATGCATGCACCTAATATAGAATTGATCCCAGCAGGAATCATTCATCAACAGGTATCTAGTCATCCCTGGATAATACACACAGCCACTAAGAGGAAAATAAGCCTGATTAAATTCATACATGCTGTTACTGCTGGGCAGTTTAACCAAAAATCAGTATCACATTAGTTTTTTCACAGTTTATCATGTTTTTTTTTATTCCATGACTATGCTTTTTTTATGATTCAGATTTAGTAGCAAAAGACAAGTTCACTTTGATCAAATCTGAACAGCTTCAGAATAAAAGCAGTGTAAACGTTGTATGATAATGGAAGATGAGAAGAAATGATTGCACAGTTGAAGAATTTTCCATAAAATCTCATATGGTAAACCAGTAAATGGTTATGGTTGTGTTTTAGCATTGCTAATGTTTCAGACCCCATAAAATCATAGAATTTTGCACCTTTTTAGTACATGTCTGTTCTTTTTGAGTCTAATATATGAATATATTAATGTCCTCTTGACGGTAAATCATTTTAGCAGACATTGTTAAAAGTTTGGTGTCTGTAACATTTTTTTATGTTTTTGAAAGAAGACTCTTATGCACACCAAGGCTGCGTTTATTTGATTAGAAACAGTAATCAAATATTGTTTAATACAATTTTAAATGTAATTTATTCCCGTGATGGCAAAGCTGAATTTTCAGCATCATTACTACAGTCTTCAGTGTCACGTGTTCCTTCAGAAATCAAAACAGTGTTGAAAACAGCTGCGTAATTTTATTTATTTTATTTTTTTTGTGGAAATCATGTTTTCAGGATAAATTTGATAGAAAGTTCAGAACAGAAACTATGATAAAAAAATATAAATTTAATGCATCCTTGCATTAAAAATATCAATTTAATGCATCCTTGCTATTTAAAAGCAATAGTTTAAAAAATACTTTTGAGCAGTGTATACACATTTAAATCTACAGTCTTCCTTTGCTACAAAAACAGACCAAAAATATTAATGACGAATCAAAATCTTATTGCTGTATAAAAATGTAATGAGGTTACACCTACTCCCAAACAATGTTACATCCCTTTTCCCAAGATCCTTACTTTCTAGCAACACAACACAAATCACGCCTTCATTAGACAATAAATATACCAAAAGACTATCCATTGTAGAGTCTGGTCTGATGAATTCAATCCTTTTGACCACTCATCTGCAACATATCTGCTGGTGAAGACAGACATTATGACAGGAAGTTGATTGGCTTATGTAATAAGTAGGAATAAGTGCTAAATGTCTTCTGGAGGAAGGGAAAGAGACAAGTATCTGCACCTGAGATTTTTTTTTTAGAAATTTAGAATGTACTATATTTAATAAGGATGACGATTTTGACAGATACTGTAGTGAAAAGACTGAGAAAGAAAGATCTCTGCCGATTCAAGATTCAAGATTCAAGAGTTTTATTTGTCACATACACAATTATACAGAGTATAACCAGCAGTGAAATGTAGGTCAGGTCCGCTCCAAGGACAGTGCAATTATAAAGTATACAAATATTAAGAAGAAGTACAAACATAAAATAAAAGATAAGATAAAATAAGATAAGATAGGATAAAAAATATAAATATAAATGTGCAGGTCAGTATGTTGTTGACAAATAGTAATGAGAGGAATGTGCAAAAAATAATGTGCAAAAAGTTGTACAGGGTATTTGAATAGCAGCAATATGAGGTAGAGAAAAATTATGAATAGCTTATTGATATATGATATTTACATGGAGAAAAAATTATGAATAACTTGTTGATATGGTGATATTACATGGAGTCAAGTGATATTATGACACAGAGTTAGAGTTTAGAGTTTAGGAGCCTGATGGCCTGGGGGAAGAAGCTCCTCCTAAGTCTCTCAGTTTTTGCCATCAGGCTACGGAAGCGCTTACCAGATGGAAGCAAAGTGAATAGACGGTTACCAGGGTGATTAGAGTCCTTGAAGATTTTAACAGCTCTACTTTTGCAGCGTTTGAGGTAGATGTCCTGCAGAGAGGGGAGAGCAGACCCTGAGATGCGCTCAGCTAAGCGCACAACTCTCTGTAGAGCTTTGCAGTCCTGATTGGAGCTGTTTCCATACCACACTGAGATGCACTGAGTCAATACACTTTCTATGGTCCCCGAATAGAAAGTTTTCAGGATTGCTGGTGAGACCCTGAATTTCCTCAGCTGTCGCAGATGGTACAGTCTTTGCCTGGCTTTCTTAACCTGTGATTGGATGTGTGTAGTCCAAGTCAGGTTCTCGGAGATGTTTACGCCGAGGTACTTGAAGCTACTCACCCTCTCCACAGGGGTCCCACTGATCCTGAGAGGAGAGTAGGGCTGCTGCTGTCTCTTCCTAAAGTCCATGATCAGCTCTTTAGTTTTGCTCACATTCATAGAGAGACAGTTGTCCTGGCACCATGATGTGAGTCTCTCTACCTCATCCAAGTATGCGGTCTCATCGTTGTTGGAGATGAGGCCCAGAACCACAGTATCATCAGCGAATTTAACAATGGATGTGGAGCTGTGAGAGGACACGCAGTCATGCGTGTAGAGAGAGTAGAGCAGGGGACTCAGGACACAGCCCTGTGGGGCTCCTATGTTCAGAGTGATGGAGTTTGAGGTGAACTGGCCAACTTTCACCACTTGAGGTCTGCCGGTGAGGAAGTCTTGAATCCAGTCACAGAGTGAGGAGTTTAGGCCGAGGTCAGTGAGTTTAGATGCCAGCTTGATGGGGACTATAGTGTTGAAAGCTGAGCTATAGTCAATGAATAGCAGCCTTACATAATTCCCATTGTTGCTGTCCAAGTGTGTGAGGGAAGAGTGGAGAACGTGAGAAATGGCATCGTCCGTGGATCTATTTGGGCGATAGGCAAACTGAAGAGGGTCCAAAGTATCAGGGATGGAGGAGCAGATGTGGCTCTTTACAAGTCTCTCAAAAACCTTCATGACTATAGATGTGAGGGCAACTGGGCGATAGTCATTCAGGCAAGAGGGTTTATTGTTCTTTGGCACAGGGATAATGATGGATTTTTTGAATGAGGTGGGAACCACGGAGGTAGCAAGGGACTCATTAAAAATGGAAGTGAACAAACCAGCGAGCTGATCGGCGCAGGACCTCAGAACACGGCCGGTTATCCCATCAGGACCGGCTGCTTTCCTGACGTTCACTCTCTTTAACGCCCTCCGAACCTCATCCTCCGACACGGTGATTACAGGATCATCGCTGCTCTGCCTGCTGCTTCCTGACGCGCCGCCGCCGTTGCCATCGAAGCGGCTGTAGAAGATGTTTAACTCGTCGGCCAGCAACGGATCTGCTCTCACCTCCGCGGAGGATTTGTTTCCGAAGTCACAGATGGTCCTCAGTCCCTGCCACATCCGTCGAGAGTCGTTGAGCTGGAAATGAGACTCAATTCTCTCTCTGTATCTGTGTTTAGCGGCTCTTACTGCGCGTCGGAGAGCATAGCACGATGCTTTGTACTCGCTCGTATTCCCAGACAGAAGAGCCTCATTGTAAGCGGCAGTGCGTGTGTTAACCGCGGCACGGATTGATCTGTCCACCCACGGTTTCTGATTGGAGAATGTCCTTATCGTTATTGTTTCTGTAGCTTGCTCGGTTAGCGCGTTTACGAAGCTTAATGCTACATCCGTGAACTCGCTGACGTCAGAAGAACTCGCCCGGAACATGTCCCAGTCGACGTCATCAAGCACCGCCTGCAGCATAGCCTCTGAGTGGGAGGACCAGCGCGTCACTACTCTCTGCACCGGAGGTTCCTGAACGAGCCTTTGTTTGTATCCCGGTGTTAGAAAAATTGTGGCATGGTCCGATTTGCCAAAAGCCGGTAGTGAGCGGGCTTTGTAGGCATCCTTGAATTGAGTGTAGCAATGATCCAGTGTGTTTGGTCCTCTAGTTGGACAGGATACATGTTGATAAAAGTTCGGCATGACCTGCTTGAGGTTGGCTTTGTTAAAGTCCCCCGCGATGATAAAGGCAGCGTCAGGATGTTTGTTGATGTAGCCGCTGAGCACATCGTGAAGCTTAGACAAAGCCAAGCCGGTGTCCGCCTGTGGTGGAATGTACACAGCAGTAACAATGATCGATGAGAACTCCCGGGGCAGATAAAATGGGCGGCAAATAATGGAAAGATGTTCCAGATGAGGCGAGCAGGAACGCGACTGAATGGAGATATTCCTGGGATCACACCATTTCTTGTTGATCATGAAACATACTCCTCCACCCCTGGATTTACCGGCCTCTGCTGTTCTGTCCGTCCGAAAGACAGAGAAGTTATCACTCGGCATTACAGCAGTGTCCGGGACCGAGGACGAAAGCCACGTTTCTGACAAACAAAGGATGTTGCAGTCCCTTATGTCCCGTTGGAAACTAATCCTGGCTCTAAGATCGTCCATCTTATTCTCCAAGGATTGGACATTAGCAAGGAGAATGCTTGGAAGAGGAGGACTGTGAGCCCTTTTCCTGAGTCTGACTCGAATTCCAGCGCGCTTCCCGCGGTGTTTCTTGGTCCGTCGCCTCGGGGGGTTATTGTTCGTCTCCGTGTTCCGAAGAATCTCCAGAGGCCACGCAGGATTCGTGGATAAAGTGTCCTGAAGCAGGTTGGTGTAGCGGTTTCCAATGTCCAAAAGTGTTTCTATGTTGTAGGTGATCAGTGCCGACGTGAAATGTGTAAAAAGAGAAAGTAAAAGTAGGGAAAAAAGTAGGTTTAAGCAAAGTCTCAGTGGAGCGACCCGCACGGCGTCCGAACACAGCGGCGCCATCTTATTTCAGATTAAGATGTATTTTAACATAATAACTGGCACACATCCGTTTTTAATATAAGTAAGTGTTTCCTGTTTCCTCTGAGGGCTGATGTTAAGCGGTGGCTCATTTCTCCGCTGTAATGGAGAGACTGAGGGGATGCATGTCTGGTTCACACGTACATCCCACCCAGTCAACTCCAATCTGACAAGATGATTGATGAGCAGCAGATACACACGCACATCGCCCATGTTTAAGTGGCCAACTTAAATGTAATTTCATAGGAAATTGATTTTAGTGAATGCAATTAAATGTAAGGTATTAGACAACCTCCAACACAGTGTTGGGCTGCTGCTGTTTCTATTATGTGTGCATGTGTTAAACAGAGCACCAAATAAATGGATCTCAGCAGCAGGACTCTGCTGTGTTTGAAGAACGGCTGTAATCTAATTTGCTGAGTCCAGAGTGATGCTTAGTCCCACTGCTGTAAAGCCCAAAACACAATTCAGAGGGGATCTGAGATCACACTTTTGCCTCTCCACACTGATCCCAGCATGAGCCAAGAGAAAAAATTATTCACAAGCTCTCCGAGCTGCTGAGGTTTAATTGGTTAGTATTCATGTCTCATTGAATGTTTGATTTACTTGATTGTATTTTTAAATAAAATAATTTTTGTTTTATTTTGAATTTTGTATTATTATTGTTTTATTTTGTTTTCTTTGCCTTTTTGTTTCATCCCAATTCAGCTAAAAAAATTATATATATATAATATTGAGTGTTTAGCAGAAGAGTAGGTTTTTGGTCAAAAAGTGTCTTTTAAAGTACCTTTTTATTTGTTTTTTTGTTTTTGTTTTTATTCTCGTTTTGTTTTGAATTCTGTTTTGTTTTTTCTTTTATTTTCTTGTTTTGTTTCATTTTGTAATTTTGTTTTGTGTTTTATTTTTCAGTTTTGTTTCGCTAAATTTTGTTTTACTCTTTTGTTTGGTTTAATTTTACTGTTTTATTTTGTTTTGTTTGCTGTTTTCTTTCATCCCCATTCACATACTTATACTATGCCCTTAAGGTATATACTCTTTTTGTGAAAAATGGACATGCTTATGAGTATGTGGTGGAAGATTGGGCAAGTTTTAAAACATATTTGCATCTTTAAAGGACAGTTTTGACGCATAGTTGCATGCATCCTGTCACCATAAACTGGACTGTCAACTATATTTTCCCATACTGGAAAAGAAAAGAAGTGCCCACAACCGGTAGATCAGTGTACTATTTATGGAGAGAACTCTCCTCATGTTTTTGCATAATGATGCATTTAAAAATGAATGGACAAACATATCTTTATAAAAGTTTACAAAGTTGTTGCAGATTAAGTATTCTTCCATCAGGTTAAATATTTATTATTAAAGCTACAGTCCATAAATTTGGCCTCTTTGTCGCCATCTCTGTTTGAAAACCTGGAATTGCAGCTGTGTGCGGAATTATCTTGCTTGCGTGGTCTGTACTCTGGCACGGCACCAGTGCGGATGAATCTAATGTTTTGAGGTGAATGTGTAGCTGTCAGTCACCGCACCGGTGTGGAAATATGACCCAAATAAGAATTTTCACCGTATACTGCCATCTCAACAAGTAAGTAACAAGTCTGCCATGTTTGTTCTGCCCAACTGAGGAAAAAAGCATTACCATAAATCGCGCTACAAAAGGTGATTTCATCTAAAGATCGGTTAGCACATCAAACCGTGCAAATTATTATTATTGTTACACTTTATTCTCAAATTATCAATGTTAAAAAAATCAGCATTGCATGACTATGAGTATAGTGTGTATTAGCGTGTAGATTTCAATTTCTGTCTAATATCTAATTGTCATACCATTCGAATTTCATATTAAGAAATGATTTTTACCCAAAAAGCAAACTATGCTCCCTTCGAACTGGTTGTCTTTAAAATACCAATCTTGTGTAATCCCAGGCTATCTGTATTTGAATCTAATTTAATTTCATTCACATGTGTTTCATAAACACATAATCCTTTCTGGATTACGATCCCCCATCAAAATGATAAATTAATTATTCTAGCTGCTGTGAGAAAAGGCTATAAACGATCTGCCACCTGCAGGATCCTCACATGCGATAGCCTACTAGCCGGGACAACTTCATAATGTTTACAGACGTGACATAATGACGCAGTGCCATGCTCAAATTTCCCGCGAAAACCTACCCGTACCACTCAAATTAGAAAACATTATTATAAGCTAACCGTTGTGAATCGGGCTAAAGTAAGGCGATAGTTTTGAACACTGGTTATGTACTTGCTCATTTATTGATTTCAGATCATTTTCAACCAAAAAAAGTTAAGGACTGCAGCTTTAATCACTTAAATCCCTTTATCTAAATCTCTTTACTTAACTGTTGGATCTGCACATCTGTTACAAAGCACAATGGGTTGTGCACAATATTAGCCATTCCGGTGAGTATTTTGTGCAACGGTTCAGGAGAATTACATAATTTTTTGCAACTCTCTCTGGCTCGCTGGCTTTCTGCATTTCTAGATTTTTAACCCAGTGGAAATAGAGGCAAGACTAATATCAGTGTGTGTGTGTATGTCAGAGAGTCTCATCTGGTGAGGGTTATTGAGGGCACGAGGGGGATCACAGTCTCTTCAGGGACGTCATTAGGAAAAGAATAAGGAGGAGATGAAGAGAAGAGAGGGATGATGTGAAAAAGATAAGCAATCACAGTGTAAAGATGATACAAAACTAGATCTTTACATTTTCCACAAGATGAAAATCTCAAAACCAGTCACTTAAAAGGTAACAGCACATCTCTTCCCAGCAAAACAAAACTCTGCAAGATGATTTAAGTGTATGCGTGTTATATTCTTATGGTTACAGAAAATAAAAGTTGGTAAAACGGTCTGCCCAGTGTCTACAGCATGAAAAACAGTAACAGTGATGCTTGCCTATAAGACGAACAAAATGAGGAGGGGTTGAGAGGAAAAAGTGGGGTGGTGACAGACAGTTTTGCCATCTGTTCTTTTCTGTAAAGATGAGACCATAACACACACACACACACACACACAAACCTCAGAACATGCAGAGCACAAATATTAATTCATTTACGACTTTAGTAATCGATACAAACACTGCATCAAGAACAATCAGTGCCAGTGGCCAAAACACACAAACCTTGTGTGGGAGAGAAAATTCCAATCAGTCTCACCATCACAGCGTTAAATTGGAATCCCTCTCAATGGAAGCATCTCATCTGAGGAGCCAGAAGCTGTTTAGCAGAACAGACACATCTATTTTCCACAGTGTATTCATCTCTTTCACTCTCACACATCATCACTACATTCACTTTCTTTCAATATCTCCATTCATTCTTACTCGTTTTGTCTTTCCACTGGATCAGGGCTCAATAATAAGGATGGCTGAGTATTAATAATGTTTCGGGCTGGTTGAGAGAATTGAGCTTATATACACAACTATCCAAAAGTTTATTTTTTGAAAGAACAAAAGTAAATTGATCAAAACTGATAGTAAAAATACATAGAATTTTACAAAAGATTTGCTTTTCAAATAAATGCTGTCTTATTGAAATTTCTATTAATTTAATAATCTTTTAAAATATTAAGCAGCACATTAACACTGATAATTACAAGAAGAAAGGTCATGTGACACGGAAGACTGGCGTAATGATGCTGAAAATTCAGCTTTGCCCTAACAGAAATAAAGCACAGTTTTAAAAAGATTAAAACAGATAAACTGTTACTTTACACTGTAATAAAATTTCACAATAATACTGTTTTGCTGTTTTTTTTTTATCAAATATAAGCAGTCTTGGTGAGACTTTCAAAAATATAAAAAAATCCTACCACCCCCGAAACATTTAGTGCATGTTCCAAAAATTGTATATCTCTAGATCATGTAAATGTGTTTCAATTCCTGAAACGTGGTTGTCTGCTATGATTTGAATAGCGCTGATGTAAACATGTCATCAATGTAATGTTTGAAAGGGTAAGAGTGATTTGAGATTAGGGCTGTGTATTGGCAAGAATCTAGCGATACGATACGTATCACGATACAGGGGTTGCGATACAATATATTGCGATACATTGCGATACTGTTAGCAAGGCGATATATTGGGATATTTCTTATTTTAGGAATAGGATATATATTTTTTAGGAAAGCTGTCATTAAGAACACACCACCATATGCAAACCTTAGCAAAAAATAAATAAGTAAAAATAGTTTAACCAGAACACACTGGGATCTGCATTTGCAATAATCAGTCCCTATAACATTCAACATTATTGAACCACTTTTTGTGCAGTACGAGTAAAGGGGGAAATATTCAAGCGCTTGCGTGATTCTTCAGTTAAATGTATGTATAAAATGTATTTTATAAAAATATATATTAATAGACTCTACTTTAAAGGTTCACAGTTTAAGTTTACAATTGTGACATGCAATGTAATAACATTTGATCTGAACAAAAAATGACATCTGCTTAATATCAATGAAAAATAAAGTGCTTGCAGGATTCTGAAAGAAAACAAAACAATTGTAAAACAATCAAATAAATACAGATGTTAAACATTCTCAGAACTTTTCAACTTGGATTTCACAGGTTTTTCAGTTTGTGTTTATGTTCCGCCGAGACCGCGACGCAAAGGCTCTTCAACACGGGACGCGGCAAGCAGCAGAACGGAGGTTGCGCTCGCGCCGCGGTCCCGGGGCGGACATTACCACAAAAGCCCAAATGGTGCCACACTTCAGCTTTGTACATCGAAACGAGAGCTGGAACAATTCTTTCATCCTCCATTACTGGCAGCGAACTATATTAACACTAACATTATTGGAGTGCCCTGATGCTAGTATTTCCTGTCACTGTTTAAGTTCAGAGATGAAGACTAGCGGTCGGGATATGAACTCAAAACGAAACAACTGCCATGAATCTTATATGATTTTTTTTTTTTTAAATATCGATATTCCGTTTTGGAGAATCGATACAGTATCGCCAAACAAAATATTGCGATACTCACGTGTATCGATATTTTCTTACAGCCCTACTTGAGATAGTCTTGGAAGCATCAGAACAAACAGAAAATGATAAACGAATGAGTAATGTTTTAAACCACAAGCCATCTTTTTTCAGCAAAAGCGTTTATGATGAAGTTTATGAATAGTGCTCAATGTTACATAGTAGCTGTAAAACCTCCAACTCAGACTGGTTATCATTCGCTCAGAAGCCCTTAGCAACCACAAAGCAATGCCATGGCGAACACATTAATGGCAAGGACACATTAAAAGCACCACTCATTATTTCCAGAAAATGTATACATCTAGTTGTTTTGCTTATTCCTTCAATTCATTGCTCTACTACACCTCTAAGATCAACACTGTTCTTTAGCAACCGCCATTTTAGTACATTTCCACAATGTTGGGCTAAACTGGACAAAAACAATAGAAGAGGCTGTGCAGGTGATCTGTTCATCTGTAATACCACAATAATAAGTCCATTTATACAACAAAAGGGCTGTTTTAGTAATATTATTGAACTTGGCTGGTTCCTGCAAGCTTGAACATAACAAGCAGAGGAGGTTGAACCTCATGCAGAGAGATTTGAGAAGATCTAAAAGGTCAACAGGCTGCTTGAGTCTCTACTGCACTCCAGACTGCATCATTAAACAACACCTGAACCCATGAGCCGTCTGCTCTGCTCTCTCACCACTAGATGGCGGGCCAAAACATAGTCAAAGAATAATTTAAGATATTAATTGATGAAAAATGCAACCAGAATTGTGAGTGGAGTGGAGCATCAACAATTTCCCCTCAGCGCTCCGAGCATTTAATAATCACTCCACGCTCACTGATACCAGAAACACCACTCCGCGTCTAAAGTATTTTAGTATGAAATTTGATATTTCATTTTGAAATAATCACAGTTCTATGGAAGCCCGTTTCCGACACTGAATAAAAAATAAAAAAAGGTTATTGCGACTTTTTCTCTCACAATTCTGACTTTTTTTTTTTTTTTGCAGAATTGTGAAATATAGACTCGCAATTCTGACTTTTTTTTCACAGAATTGTGAGATATAAACTGTTTTAAATTGTTATAAAGTCAGAATTACGAGTTAAAGTCCAGTTTTGGGGGGGGGGGGGGACATATGTTCTCAGAATTGCGAGTTTATATCTCAGAATTATGACTTTTTAACTCGCAATTGCGAGTTTAAATCACGCAATTCTGAGAGAAAAAAAGTCAGCTGTCAGCTGAAAATATTCAGAAGGAACAAATAAATTCCTTGAGAAATGTAACTTCCCGCTCATGTCCTCTGTAGTCATCATAGCCTTCACATTCTTTCAGATTTGAGTGATCCTTTTCTATCTAGCTAGCTAAATGTTTAACATGTGAATTCTTGCTAAATATGCAGTTATATTACGGGTCGTTGGCATGAATTGTACTCGTGATGGAGTGGTGATGAGCACTCTTGGAGCGAGTGAAAACCACAACGCTCCGACTTCTAAAAAATCCGCTCCTCGCTCCATTCAAAATCACACCGCTCCACTCACATACTCTGATTGTGAGTAACTGTTGCTGACATGACCTATTTCAGAACCAGCCGCTATCAAAATAATCTGGCTACGATATTAGATATTATATTATTATTATAATATCAATATATACAGATATTATTGCTGGCGGGCCACTTTTGCACCGCGGGCCGCCTGTTGTCAACCACTGCCATAAGGTCACCCTAAGCATGTGTCATCTCTTACTTTTTACTACTAGTTCTAGCACAAAATAAAAATGAATGAATATTAGAGAGTATGTTGAAAGAAATAGTACTATTTAGTGAAATATAGTGTTTCACGTAATAATAGATATTTATTGTATTGTTCCGTAACCTGTTGTCTTCATTATTTAATTTTATCTTTGAATAAATCTGTCATGAAAACAAGCCACCATTTAAATGTTTATATTTGAAAAACAAATGGATGTAGAAACAATATCATTAAAATTATTATATTAAAATGGCCTTTTATGCAATTTATGTTCATACATAGCTCAGTTTGATATACAACCAAATTTGATTAATTTAATGATTATTAAATAAACTTTATTTTCAGTTGCAGTTTTCAGTCAAATATAAACTTGAATACTGCATTTCAGTGCATCGCAAACAAACATATGCATCTTTCTTGTATGTACATTAAACAAGTTTAAAAATTACTATTTGTATCTGAACTATAAACAATCACTTAAAACCTTTTGTTTTGCTTTGTTTTGCTTTGTTTTTTGGGTTGTTATACAAGTTGAATGAAATGTTTAAATATTGTTTACTGGAATCTTTTTGTTCTCTGCTGAGATAAAAAGGAAAAAAGTCTGTTTATGAATACATGTGAGACTCCTTTGAAAGGCTACAAAGATCAGGTAGTACTTAAGTACTACAGTCCACTAAGTATTTCAGGAAAATGGGTCTGTGTCAACAGAAGAACTTTGGCATTTAAAATTCTCTGCTATTTATTCAACAAATCCACATTCATCAATAAGAACTATACAGTAACACTCACAAAGAACAGCATGCTGGAGATGGCCTAACCTTTCAAAGGTCCTGACAACTCAACAATGGCATATAAAAGGCTTCTTCTCAATATAAGAACACTCTGATTTGATCGAAGCAGAGAAAGAGTGAGAGAAAAAGAGATGTATAAATGACAGGGATGCTCCTGAGATTATGTGATGCAGGCCTGCACCCAAGAAGATAAGTGATGTGTTGTAAATACCATATGCAAGCAGCTCACGCTGTCGCCACGGCAACAGTTACTCGCATCCCCCATATGTCCTAATTATTCAGATTCTCCCGAATGGAGATGACATGACTCTTCAGTAATTACTCGAACGAGTTTCCTAGAGATTCCACCACTGGGAATGAGCTGGACGACAAAGCACAGGAAGGAAGAGAGTGATAGAAATGTCTGTTTAAATCACAATATGAACACGTCCTTCATCTGCTCAGACTCAGTCTGAAGGCTTCCCTTTTTAGGTCCCAAAGCACACCACACACATACCGTAAATATATGGGCCTAACAACAGCATGCTAGGTACTAAAATGTTGTGAATGTGAACCTTTAAAGGGATATTTCAGCCAAAAATGAAAATTGAATTATGATGTACTAACCCTCAAGCCATCCTAGGAGTATATGACTTTCTTCTTTCAGACGAATACAATCAAGAGTTATATTAAAAAATGTCCTGGCTCTTCCAAGCTTTATAATGGCAGTGAATGGGGGTTGAGATTTTGAAGCCCAAAAAAGTGTGTCCGCCCATTATAAAAAGAGCTACACGTGGCTCTGGGGGGGTTAATATAGGCCTTCTTAAAGCAATGCATTTGTGTAAGAAAAATATCCATATTTACAACATAAACCGTAGGCCTAATCTCTAGCTTTCGCTAACTGTGTCCAGACTCCCTTACATTCAATTCAATTAGTATGCAGTGAATGTATCCACTATCCACAGGACCTGACCAGGTCATGTACAGGCATCCCCACAAAGCTGTTTTAAACAGACCAGAGACAAAAGGTCGCAGTCGTAAAGTCATCAATTTATGATAAGATCTAAAACCTTCACGATAACATTGTTGCAGCACCGGCAGCGTTCCGAGCATCATAATTACACTGAGTGATGCAATGTCATAGGGAACTTGAAGTTTGAAGGGCTTTTAATTAGAAGGATTTAATTATCCTGATTACAGGAGTACAAAACACGCCAGGCAATCAAGGGTAAAATGTCAGTTAATATATTAAGTTTGTGACATCAGCCTGAGGTGAAAAACTCTTAAAGAATTCTGCAAACTTGAGTCAGTTCACCTCAAAACAAAACCTAAGAGAACTAACAGTGGCCACATACACACTGCAAGTTTCAGGAGTGACAAACGCATTTAAATGCTGGAGTGAGTCCCGTAAATTATCGTTCCATGTGTGTACGGAACAGAACTGACTCCTGCATTTGTAACCATAGCAACATTTTGTCATCTTGCGGGAGTGAATAAAAATTTAGCCGTTTGTTATGTGCCATTTGTTTGGGTAAAGACCTCATGTCCTCATATTTACAAGCGCTTTTAGGCATGTTGTTTGGTCTTATCTCATAAAGATAGGCACTTTATGGAGTTAATAAAGTGGTCTGTTGCGGACATGAGATATGATTTTTTAGGTTTTATAAAACAAAGCATTTGAGTGTTTTTTGTGCTTCTCCTTGTTTGTTTGTTTTTTTCTATGAAGATTTGGCAAAACTGACACTTCACCGCAGGGCTCATGAACACAGCTAGCCCCGTGTCAAAATCTAAATTAAGACTTCTTTCGCTGTTATTTTCTTGCATCTCACATACTGTACAGACGAAGACACATTTCTGATGCACGTTCAAATACGTCATTAACAACTAGTTGTTCAGTTCAGTTCCGTACACACTGCGTAGAATTTCTGTAAATGCGGTTTTCACTACCTGTATTTTTCAGGAGTTAATGCGGTTGTAGAATGCAGTTGTCACTCCCGTATTTTAGTGAATTGTGTACAGAACGCGATTAAGGAGTAAAAGGTGAACTGACAACCGAATTTAACTGCAGTGTGTACGTGGCCAGTAAAATATAGTGTTCAGAAAAAGCAGTGCCTTAATTGCTTAAGTCATTGTGTATCAAACCAATCAGTTTAACAAACATTACTGGGGCTGGACAATAATTCAATATCAATATATAAATCACAATGTAATTTTTATTTTCAATAATGGTGATATGATTTTTAAACCTTTCTGATATTTCAATATACATTAAGTGTTTCTCACACATTGATGGTGGCCTGCCAAAATATCAACACTGATTGTCTTTTTCCAAAAGGCTTTGACAGTTTGACTTTATTGAAAAAAATGGGAAGAAAAAATTGAGGGGTATAGAGCAAGTGGGCATGTTGCATAACAACTGCATAAAAGGCTTGTAAGCAATGTTCCTCTCATAGAATGCAGTGCTGTCGTCTGTCAATGCAGATCAGTCATTACAGACAGACCTCAGAGAACTCTAATGATATAAGATACAGAGTTCACGACCCAGATATGTCTTTTTAACCATGCTCAAATATCACAAGGTTCAAAAGTGGACATTTCAAGCGGCGTTAGTTCAGGAAAACACAAAATCCAAGAATACTGGCTGCCATTTAATTTGCCAAGTGTAACCATATTGATTTAGAAGGATACAGTTCAAGTCAGTGAACAGCGCTGGCTTGACATGCAGTAATGATTAAGGGGTCACTGGCTGACAGCTCTTCCACAGGCAGCATTTAATATGGTCATGAATTTCATTCAACAGCTCCGAACATCATCCAGTGAACCCAGTGTAACGGATAGTTTGCAATTCTAATAAGAGTGAATACATCTCCACACGGTTCTCAGGGGAAAGTCAGAGTTGTTTTAGCGTGCTGTGAGTATCTTTCTGACAGCAGCCGTACACACGCAGGCTATGTAAATTAAATGACATAAATTATATGGAGCTGAGGTGTTTTTCATGCGTAGACAAAGAGATTGTGTTTGTATCGTCTCGTTCGCTGTATACAGAAAAGAACAGACATTAAATCAGTGTCTATACGGCGCCAGTATACAGATTTCCGTCTCCACAGATTACTGACGTGAATCAATTTTGCTCAGCCATGAAATCTGGTTTCATATCAGCCTGGTACCAAATGCAGACATGTCAATCAATCTCTGGCAGTATGAGAGATGAGGAAGCAATGGATGGATGGATGGATGGAGACCAGAAGTCCTTAAGCAAAGTCAGTCAAACTGTCTGTTGATTGTGTTTCCTGAAGCGGTGTAACCAACAATGTTTAACGTTCAAACACTTAAAAAAATAAAATAAAAAAATAACCTTATGAAAGAAATGCTGACATATGTGAACAAGCCTGAATTTACATTGTTCCACATGATATTCAAATGTATGTCTCATGATTAAAACATGCCTAAAATGTAAAAACAGCAAGGAAAAGACAGTGCTTGCTTGTCTGTGTGCGTGTGTGTGTGTGTGTGCGTTTATTAGAGAGAAAGGGAGAACGATATTCTTAAAATGTGAAAGGGAGGTGGGAGAATACCTAGATTTGCATTTCCAGAAGGAAATACCAGATCTCACAAGGCAGCAGATGAATAAATATTAATAAGTGTATGTTTTGAGGCTCGGCTTCAGCATGAACAAAATAACACACCAGAGCTGCTTTACCACTGATGAAGAAGAAAAAAAAGAGTAGAAGAAGAAAGAGAATGAAAAGAAGAAGGAGAGAGGAGGAGGAGCAGGTGGATGACATGAATGAGACGAAGAATAAGGAGAAGGAAGAGAAGGTGATTAAGAATAATAAGGATAAGAAGAATGAGAAGGAGGAGGAGAAGAAGAAAATGAGGAAGAAGGAGGAGAAGGTGGATGAGATAGAGAAGGAGGAGAAGATGAAGAAGTACAATAAAGAAGAGGAAAAAGAGACAATGAAGAAGAAAAAAGATAAGAAGAAAAAGACAAACACAAAGAAAGGCATGAATAAACAGAGGGTGTGAGCTATAATCGCGCCATTGGGGATCTCTGACATTGATCTGGTCTGGAACGATGACATCTGTAGAACATGAGCCTGTGGCTCTGATATTAACTTAAGAGAGTGTGATCTCCCCATCAAAGCTTCTATTAGAGAGAGCCTCAAAGTTCAAAGCGGAGCAAAAAATCATAGCTACAGATCATTAGATAAGCATCGCCATCAGGGCCTGAAGTTAACTTTTTTGACCACCAGCCACTGTGGCAGGTGGATTTAAAAATCCACCTGCCACAGTAACTTTTTACCAGCCAGTTTTTTTTTTTTTTTTTGCCTCATAAAGGTGAAAAATAGAAATCACACAAACATTATTCTTTAACTTGTAAGAATACACATTTAAGTGCTGTCAAGTTATTAACGAAATCATTATAAGTAATAATAACTCTTTTTATAATTTTTTAATCTTTTTATTCATTGATTTGCTGTCACAGACATAGTCATATGTCATAGTCACACCGGGATAGAAAAACAGGTATACACACCGTGCTAACTCAACAGATATAAGTTAGACCTAAGTTACCGCAGCTCGTATGTAAACACATCACACACGGACACGGCTGTGTTGATGGCTGATTTAGTCTAGACAGTTCCTGGCAACTGTTAATTACAGCCTTCAGGAACCGTTAAGCAGAACTAAATGAATATTACTGGTAAAGTTACTGGGTACAGGACATTTTCTCACTGGTTCCCAACTCCCAACATACACACGCACACACATCTGTGACACACAAACGTAGTCAGAGAAGGGCCTCATCTTCTTGCCGATCGCGTGATCGTTCCGAAACAGGAGTCGCATCTTCTCAAACTGCGCTGCTTTCATGGACGTCAGTGCCTTGACCGCAGCGGTCTCCTCCGGAAGCGCAGTCTTTGATATTTTGCAACTTATTGTGTGTAGGTGGCTTTTTGATGACTCGTGGTCCTTAATTGCTTCTAATTTTAAGTTTTTAGTCCCGATTACAAAAGGATTTGACTTCGCTTTCTCTGAGCCATACATACGGCAGTCACTGCAGTACATTTAATCTGTACTGCGGTCATAAATCAGCCACTCACGAACCTTGCCATTGTCGCCACTTTGTATTAAAACGTCGTCTTTTACTTTTCTTTGACTCATCCTCATCTTTTTGTTGGTTGTTCGTTTCAGCCGTTCGTTTGCACCTTGAGCTAAAATCCAACGAAAAGGCAGACTTAAAAAAAAAAACAGACGCAAAAAAACAACAACTCAATTCTCATTGGCTACCCGCCAATGTGGCAGGTAGATTGACGGTTTTACCCGCCAATTGCAAAATTCACCCGCATTTGGCGCGTGGTCGGGTGTTAATTTCAGGCCCTGATCGCCATACTTGATGTGATTATGATTTTGACCTGGTGGACAATAATACTTTCTGAAGGGGGGACCCAAGCCATCATAGAGACTTAGAGATGTATTCTTTTTAGCTTCTAGTATGTAATCACCCAGAACACCCTCTGACTAATGACTAAAATGTGCAAGGCTGGAAACACCTGAAAGGTTGAAAATGATTGGAGGTACAAGAGGAGAGAGGAGAACCCCTGTGGTGAGATTGCTCTTCACGGCCACCCCTCCTCTCATGCTCCTCCTCCCCACCCCTTTTCTCCTCTCTTCCTCTTGACTGCCCTGAATGCTTAAAATCACGCCTCGTCTCCCCGGTGGAGTAAAAAGAGGCCTGAGGTCCCATTGGCTGAGCCATCTGGTGTGTGGTCTGTGATGCTGTGCTCTGATTGGTTAACAATCCGAGGGCAGAGTTAAGAGGTCCCCAGTTACCAGCCAAGAAGGGCAGGGCAGGGCATGTCTTCAACCATGACAACACACACACCCACACACACATGCTCCTCGGTGGACAAAGAACCAAAAGGCATATGAGTCAGGGCTCAGAGATCTAATTATGCATTCATATAACATAGATGTAATGCTTAAGCATGTCATATTTCACATTTTAAGCTCACAACTGCAAATAAATCAACAACCACTTTGTGTCGCTCTTCAGTCAAAAATTATTTTAACCTCAATTTGCTATTTTAAAACAGAGGTTTACTGAATATTGAAATTAGCATGCAATAAATTATTGTGTGCGTGTGTACCTGGATGTTCTTGATATTACGTTTTCAGGTTGATCTAACTATATACTGCATTTTTCTTCAACATTAAGCAGCTCTAATTTGTGGTAAGTGTTAATCAATAGAGATTTTGCTATAACGTGTATATTGCGATATGTAAATAACTTGTATCCACGGAGCGCGGTGCTACTTATCGAAATATTCCACAAAGAAATATCCATAAGTAAATAACAAAAAGTGTGGAACTTAAGCCAAACTCTCATATTTAACCAATAAATTAAATTACAATAAAAAGACCGCGTTACCATTCAAATAAAATCAATATTAACAAAATCCATCTTAGCACTGCAGAAGTGGCACAGAAGCTGCATCTGGAGCTGCATTTAGATGCATTTACTGTATACAGACTGTTAAATGAAGCTCAGAGATTGCTTAAATAAAAACCAAATTATAAGTCAAATATGAATACATTTGGGAAAAACAGCTTGCTTATGTGATATTGCTTAACTATATTTGATAC
This sequence comes from Barbus barbus, assembly GCF_936440315.1. NCBI lineage: Eukaryota > Metazoa > Chordata > Actinopteri > Cypriniformes > Cyprinidae > Barbus > Barbus barbus. The sequence goes on along the minus strand of NC_136733.1, from coordinate 17,398,053 downwards.
AAATATAAGAAAAAGACTCATGGGGGAAAAAATAGTGCAGTATATCTTGAATTTCAAAAGTATTCTTGTATTTAAATGGCTACATCACACAGAGAAAGGATGCACTCTCTTACAAATACTATAGTTGATGTACATACTATAGACTTACAGGATTAGTTCACTTCCAGAATAAAAATGTCCAGATAATTTATTCACCCCCATGCCATCCAAGATGTTTGTGTCTTTCTCTCTTCAGGCAAAAAGAAATTAAGGTATATTTGAGGAAAACATTCCAGGATTTTTATCCATATAGTGGACTTCAATGGGGACCAATGAGTTGAAGGTCCAAATTGCAGTTTCAATGCAGCTTCAAAGGGTTCTACAAGATCCCAGCCGAGGAATTACCTAGCGAAATGATTGGTCATTTTCTAAAAAAAATAAATAAACATTTATATACTTTTTAACCACAAATGCTCATTTTACACTAGCTCTGCGATGTACGTCCGCATCTTCACGCATTGCATAATCACGCTGGAAAAGTCACTAGTGGTTAGTTCTTCGTCTGTGCACTTTGGTTCAAAAAGGTAGAGTAGGGCGAACAATTTCATTTTCTCCTCCAACTTCAAAATCATCCAACATCGTTGTTTTTACTTTTTTGTGAAAGGCATTTGAGTTTCTTTGTACGTTTGCTTTGTAAACACTGGGTCGATACTTCAACCGATGTCACGCCAGATCTTTCCAACATGACTACGTAATCCATGAGGTTGAGGTCAAGCTAGTGCAAGACAAGCATTTGTGGTTAAAAAGTATAGAAATTTTAATTTTGTTTAGAAAATGACCAATTGTTTCAGTAGATAAGACACTTATTCCTTGGATGGGATCATGTAGAGCCCTTTGAAGCTGCACTGAAACAACAATTTGAACCTTCAACCCATTGGGTCCCATTGAAGTCCACTATATAGAGAAAAATCCTGGAACGTTTTCCTCAAAAAATTTAATTTAAGTTCTTCACTGGACTGACACTGGTTGATATCAAGCTAAACATCTAGCCTTCTATGGATTCATGTTTTCCAGAAAACAAACAGGTGCTTGGAGCTGTTGCACTCACTACAGAAGAACGTGACTTGAGCATGAAACTAAGGAGGAACTACAGAATCACTAACATCAAATCAGTGCAGCATTATGTAAGAGCAAAAGAGCGGCTGTCTCTATTCAGAACAGCTCTTAAATTGCTGTAATGGGTCTCTTTCCTCTCTTTCTCTCTCTCTGTGCCTTAGAAGTCATTAGACTAACTTCATTAATTGTTTAGAAATAATTAATTAAAAGCCATATAATGAAAGCGAATGGGGATCCAAAATGACAAAGAGCGCCATAAAAGTATCATAAAAGTGGTCCATAGAATTTGTGTGCTACATTCCAAGTCTTGTGAAGCTAATTTAAGCTAGCCTCACTATACAACTGAAAGCAGAACGTCCACGTTAAGTCTTTGTCATGCAACTTCAGCGCCTTTACTCATTTTATGTAACTGAAGAGCCTAACTGAAGACCTCATCAGGGCATCAAGAGTGTCACACTAGAGCCATTGAGCTCAAGCATCATACACAAGCTTCTCTCCTAAAAACTGTTCTTAGACCATGTGGCTGGAAATGGTGTGTTTTGTTCTTGTGCAGTGAGTGTGAGATCCAGAACAGCAGCTCACTCCCACTTCAACAATCCCCTTTACAGCTCTACATAAAACCCAGGAAAGCCATCTCTCATAAAGACTTCACTGCCCACAGGCATCCATGAGAACAGAGCTCAAACAAAATGAAGGCTGACATGACCACAGTACACAAACTAAACACAGAGACTGCCTCTCAATAAATGAAAGGAAAATTCTGTATTAAAAACCAAATATAGGAATTATGGAGATCTATGGGCACCACAGCATCATTTGAAATGTTACTTGAGCAGCAAAGTAGCATATTCGAGTGATTTCTTGAGGATCATGTGACACTGAAGTCTGCAGTAATGCCTGCTGAAAATTAAGATTTGCATCACAGGAAACAAAATTACACTTTATATTAAATTAGAAAATGGTTGTTTTATATTGTAATAATATTTCATAATGTTCAAAAACGTTTATTTTCTTTCAAAAACATTAAAAAAAAAAAAAAAAAAAAAAAAAACATAACCCCAAACTTTTGACCAGTTGTATATATTTAATCCAGAATATCTCACCCAAAATAACAAAAGTGTCAACAATTGAAACACTTACCAGACGGCTATAATGAATTATTCAAATGTTCTTCTGTGAAAGCATGTGCTGCTGAATTCAATTTCAATGTGGCACATTTACATCTACAATTCTAATAAACATCATCAACAAATAAATTATATTATTATTATTATTATTATTATGAAAGCAATATTTTCCTTTATTCTTCCTTGTCTTTGAAACTGTACTACTACTGTATTTTTTTATTTTATAATTCACTTCACATCAAGCTTAAAAACTCAAATACACCTTTTTTTTAGACCCCAGCCCCCTGCACACCTCTAAAATCACTGTTGAGAGCCTCTCCAGTCAGCAGGATTATACAGACTCTAGTGCTCATCCACACACTTGACATCCAGCTTTAGTACTAAAGTCTAGCTGCTTTGGTAAATGCCACTAGCACAGTATGTGCACTTTCTTGTAAGCTGGTTTGCTGAGAAAACATCCATGAATGTCAATGTCCCTCCTGTAGTAGTAGTTATCTCTCTCTCTCTCTTATGTAACAGAGCTCTTCTGATACTCATGTACAGTCACATAAGAGCAACTGTGCTCAATATTGCTGTGTGCCTCTGAAACTAAATGACACAAAGGGGATTATGACGAGTATTGTGGAATGCAGGATGATAAAGATGTATGAAATTGTATGAAACAATTTACAAGGGAGAGTCTTGCTAAGATTATTATAAGGGACTGAATCACACAAAATCATATGGCTTATTGATAAGAGTTGTGTTAGTGCTTTTCTAAGTAAACAAATTGGCAATTTCACTGACAAGACTCTAGAACTGTTAAGGTACACATTATAGAAATTTCAGATAAATTTTGTGTACAAAAAAAGTCAATTGTCTACTGCCACACTACTTTACAGTGCATTTTGAATTGCATTTTCTTCAAAATCTACAAAGTGCTTTTCAAAAAGGGTTTGATTACAACAAATTACATAGATAGAAGCGCGTGTCAGTCAGTTACTGTATCTTACAGCATCATGACTAAAGCTCAACTCACTCCAGATAACATACATAAAACCAGTATGATAGCTGGGAGACTCTAAAGGAGAGGATTTGAGTGTGAGAATGTGTGTTTGTTGACACACAACAGGACTTGCAGATATACAGGAAGTGACAGGAGGAGGGAACATCTCGAGAGAGAATAATCAAACAAGACACATGTTCTACCAGCCTGATTCAGTCTAACAAAGAGAGTTTGACCACAGCTGCTGGACCTGAACACACACACACACTCTCCACATTAATGTCTGACTAAGTTTACTGCCTCTCAACCACTCTGAACAGAGGAAACCATGACAACCGAGCAGGGAAAGAGTGTAGAGGAGGCAGGAGATGATATCAGCGAGGCAAATGGAGAAAGTGCAGTGAGGAGGTGGAAGAGAGATCCACAGAGATCAGCTGAATATATGGCTTTAATAACCAGAATGAATCCATTTATATTCCAGAGACAGAGCTGAAATTAACAGATAAACAAACTGATGAAAAGATACATAAATACAATGATGACTAATGTATTTTATTTTTATGCTTTCATGAGAAAAAAATCTGGCAATGTGAGTTCCCCATTGACATGTTATGAAAATCAAATACGATTATATTTGCTGCGGTTAATAGGCTATACTCTCTCTAATATTGATATTAGCCTCTATGGAAACATCATGTCATTTGAAATGTACATCCTTTATTAAGCAAGAAAGCCTTTTAAATGTTTAATAACGGCCATAAATTATTAAAAAGCTGTACTTTTTTCTTTTTTAACAAGGCAGTACCTTCAGCACTGAACAAAAAAGGTTCAAACAATAAAAACAGAATCAGTCAAAGTGAACCCAAAAGCACTGTTATTACTGTTTCAAAGCAGTTAATGAGGCTTGTTAGTGTATGTTAATGAGTGCTGGGGTAATTTGTTAAAGAGCTCATGACTGACAGAGACTGAGGAGGGCTTTGATTTGGGTTTGTGCTTTTAATGGTCTCTTCACAGGTAAGGTCATCAAAACCAGACAAAAGCTGAATGCATCCTGCTGAAGAGATGTTTTACCCCGTGAGGTAATTTAGCTCTGAAAATATCAACATATCAGGGGCTGAATTCTCTTAATGCTCACTCGTTCTTTTGTTCTCTTGAAATCTTCCTTTCTCTCCATTTCAATTCAATGTAGTGTACTAATTTAATATTTACTATTATTATTTAATGTAGTAGGGTGACCAGAAGTGTGCATATGTTTGACCACAGTAGAGAAAAATAAAATAAGCACGCAAATGGAATAGGAATTTGTTTATACACAATTAGAATAAATCACTGATATTAAATAAAACAAAAAGAACAAAAACAAAAATGAAATGATATATTTAAAAAATATATATAATTAAATTTGTTTTATTTTATGTTCATTTTGTTTTTAAAAATGTTTTCATAATTAAAATACTATAGTGCTCAAAACAGACGAATACATACCATGAACTTTGGTTAGAAAAACAATACTAATTATGCTTCCTGCTCCCTCGATCCTGAAGCACAGACACGGTAATACAAGTATGCACATACACACACACCATGTGAGGGTGTAAACAGGGGAGGATGAGGAGTGAAACTAATAACATCTTGTGGGGCGATTGCCACTTTTCCTGAATTACCAATTATATACATTATCATACAGACACACACCGTCACTCACGCACAAACACACACAAATCTCACATAATTTAGTGTGAAATGATGGGGTGGGGAGGGTGGTGTTTTCGGTGGATTAGTGCTTTCCTGGTTAACTCAATGGATTCTCTGTAGTGAATGAAATAATCTCTCCCTCTCTCTCAGCACTCCATTACCCCTCCATTCCTTCCAGCGTTTCTGCCAGCCTTTTCTCCATTTAACGTTCTCTGAAAGCCCTTTATGTAACTCAACCTTACAGCCGGAGCAAATGAACGGCAGACTAAACAACCACAACAACTGCATCTCCTCAGTCCAGCATTACCCACAAACCCCTGCTGACCGCTTCTGCCCACATGACTTCCACCCAGAGATAAAGAGCCCATCTGACTTTAAACAGTCAACACAACATTTGAATATTCATGAGAACAGCATGTACTTTGGGTCTCATACAAACAAATTTGGTATATTACAGTCAACCATGGAAATTAGGCATTTTTTTTATGTGACAGGAAGTGATAGGGAATGGTACCTCGAGAAGGATGAGAGGGAAGAAAGAAGGAAAAGAGAAATCAGACAAAGTAAGAAGACATGCATGAGAAAAGGAAAACAAAAGGTGATGAATGATAAGAGAAAAAAGAGATGAGGGAAGGTAGAAAGGGAAAGATGTGAGAGAGAAGGAAAATAACATGTAGAGAAAGACACATAAGAGGGAAAAAAGGGGTAGAAAGGACGGAATCGAAAAGGGAAGTAGAGAGTAGGAAAGGAGAAGGAAGACAGGGATGAAAGTGGGAAGAAAGGGAAAAGATAAGGTAAGAAAGATATGACATAGGACAAGGATGTGAGAAGGAAAAAAAGGAGAGAATGATGAGAAAACAAGGATGAGAGACAGAAGAAAGTAAAAGGTGAGAGAATGAACTGAGAAAGTAGAAAAAGAAAATGAGAAGGAAGAAAGAAAGGAATGACAGGGGAAAAGGAAACAAAGAAGGAAAAGAAAGAGAGAAGGATGAGAAACGAGGCTAAAACAAAACAGAAGCAAACTGTTATTTTAGTATTATTTATCCTATAATAGTAATTTATTAATATTTTGAATTAGCTGTTATTTTTATGTTTTCAGTTTATTTCTTTTCATTTTTGTAGTTTTTTTTTTTAGTGCCAAGGCAACATTTCTATTTTAAGGTTTTTTATTATTATTATTATTATTATTATTATTATTATTTATGCATTTTTATTTTATTTATTTATTTATTTTGACTAGGTTTCTACTATTTATATTTTATTTAATTTCAGAAGGAAGATATGATTGAAAAAGGGAAGAAAGAGGAGAGGAGAGAGGGAAGAAAGAGAGAGGAGAAAATAAAGACATGGGTAAAAGAGGGGTAAAAAGAAAAAAAGGAAGAGAAAGGGAAAAGATAAGAGAAAGAAGAAGACCAGGAAAAATGTGAAGAAATAGGGAAAAGGAAGGTATAAAGACTAGACTTTTTACATCCAATAAAAGTACTGAAGTGACACTATAGTACAGAGACATATTAAGAATACCATGGTACTTTTTTACTTCCATATTTATGTACCACTTGGCCTGACAGTCATCACAGATCAAATAGTTACTAAACAACAAACATATGTCTGAGAGTCTAATTCAAATAGAGCTGAAGATAACAACATTAGCACAAGCAAATTCAGCACAACTCTCTCTCTCTCACACACACACACACACACACACACACACACACACTGAGGACAGAGGCTTCAGTACGTACTGCTGTAAAGCGTGTCTATCCAGGAGAGCCTGGCCAGCTCGCGAGTGCTCAGGTGCTCCATACCCCCGTCTTCCGTCTCCTCCAGTGCTGCGTCTCCTCCAAACGCTTCCCTGCTCTTTTCACACACTCTCTCACTCCCCTTCACTCGCCTGATCTCCTTAGTGATTACAGAGGGAGCTGGACATATCTGAGTTTGATATATGAAGCTGCTGTATATTGCTGAGGAGAGATCCACGAGTCAGTGTGTGTGACGGTTTGTACTACGGCTCCTCCTCACATGTAAAACATCAGGCTGGAGCTGCTCACTGCCAACGGTTGCTATGTGAAGGGAGGCACTCCTCCTCCGCTCTCTCTCTCTCGCTCGCTCACTCACTCACTCAATCCTCTTTTCTTCGATTCACTGCCTCTTTCCTGTTATCTTTCATCCTTTCTTTTTCATTCACTCTTATCTCGAATTAATTAGTGGCGCTTGCTAAGGCAAGTACACTATTACTATTGTTTATGCTTAGGTTTAGGGATTGGAACAAATGCTTCATAAAAAAAGTTCAGAACTCAATGCCTGACTTTTGGTGATTTCGATTTTCACTTGATGGGTGATTAAAAAAAAAAGCTGTGGAAAAAAAAACTGACTTAAAGTGCGGGCCAAATTTTCATTGAAACTTTGTGGGCAAAAAGGTCCAATGTCTATGTCGCTTCATATATCATTACATGTTTTTCATTACAGTAAAGTAAAATGGATAAAAAACATCTGTTTAAATGTGATAAAACAAAAAAAATAATATTTATAATGTTGCTTACTTATCCCTGCAAATATATTCTAAATATTGAATATATTGTTCAGTGTATGTGTGTTTACACGTTTTAAAGAGAGCAGGAAAGCTAAACCAGAACCACTAACCTCAGGACAAGAACGAAAACCCTAAACTCTGGAGGAGAGGAGATGGATGGAGAAACACGCAGCAGGAGGCTGGTTCAGAGACATGAAAGAACGAGGGATGCAGATAGATTGAAGGAGAGAGGGAAGAATACACTGAGGAGTGTGTAAGGTCTGGAGCAGATGGGCCGTGTCAAATCTCTCTCTGTCGGTTCCTATGGCAGCTCATCATGTCATTCTCGCTGATCCTGGAGAGGCTGATGATGCTCATGTTGAGCTCAAACTGTGTGAGATATGCACAAGGACGCCCATCTCACACTGGCACTCTCTACATACCAGATACATCCATATGAATGTGCTTCCCATGTGTCCAGGGTGTGGTGAGGCAGTATGTTTTTCTGCCATGTCACACAGCATTAATCAATCATGACATAGTACACAGATTATAACTGCACTAGTGTACTTCAATAATAACTTCAACTGAAACAGAGTTATTAGTTATGCTATGTGATTGAAGTTGTTTAAATAACCTTAGTTATATAACTTCCAGTTATCCACATAAATGTTATATTCCTCCCTCCAATCTGAAGAAAGAAAGAAAGAAAGAAAGAAAGAAAGAAAGTCATGCAATATTTTTTCTGCACTATTAAAACAACATACCTTTTAAATAATTTATGCACACAGTACCATTCATCCAAATGTTTTCTTAAATACATAAAGATGTCAATATTGTGAAATATTCATTTTAAAATGTAATTTGTTCCTGAAATAGTAAAACGGAATTTTCAGCAGTCATTACTTTAGTGAAATTATTCTAATATGCTGATTTGGTGCTCAATAAATATTTCTTATTATCAATGGTGAAAAAAGTGTAATTGCTTAAAAACATTTTCTGTCTAAATATTTGTTACTGATTCCAATGAATTTCAGAATGGTAGTCAAGTTTTATGACCAGTATGTATGTATGCATGTATGTATTTAGGGCCCAAGCCAGTAAGGCGCAGGGCCCTATTGTTCTTCTAAGGATTATTAGGGCCCAAGCCAGTAAGGCGCAGGGCCCTATTGTTCTTCTAAGGATTATTATTTTTTTTTTTTTTTTTATTATTTTTTATTTCGACTATCCGGGTACTTTTGGGGGCCTTAACGTGCCCGAAAACTCTTGAAAATTGGCACGCACATTGGAACCTGCGGCCATTAGGACGCCACAGACGCTGGGACCCGGGCGTGGCACAGGGGCTCTACGGCGCCCCCTGGAAGATTGTCAGAAAGCTTGATGTATAGCTCACACATACTTGCACGTATTCATATGAAACTCGGTACACATATAGAACTCATTGAGCCGAACAACTTTCACGCTGCATGTCTTAGGCTCCGCCCAACAGGAAGTCGGCTATTCAGGGCTGTTTAAAAAGCGCATGCTCTGGAATTTGATATACTCCTCTGAGGATTTCCATACGATTGCCACCAAACTCGGTGAACATGATCTCAAGACATTGGGGACGCTAAATTGCGAAGATATTTTTGATATGTCGAACGGTTTGCCCGTGGCGAGGCGATGAAGTTATGGCGAAAAATGAGACCCAGGAAATGCCTAATAACGTCCACATACATTGTATGATGTAGATCAAACTTCAGTGGTTTGTTCGTTGTATGATGCCGATCGGATAGATGTGACTATTATGACTGAAAGTTATAGCGCCACCAACTGGCTGCAGGAAGTGTGTCATTTTCAAAATGCTTTGAATTCAGCATCTTATTTTTACTCGATTTGCTTCAAACTTCACCAGAATAATGTCAAAACACGGCCGATGTAAAACTGTGAAGGGAATATTGATATCTAAAATTATGTTGCCATGGCAACGTGTCAAAGTTGAAAATTCGTTTCTGGTGATTTTGAGGCAGATAACATGTTTAGAATGTCATGAAACTCAACACACATATCAGTATTAATGATAGTTAGACACTGGAAAAAGCTCATAAACGGGCGTGGAAGAGGCACTCTATAGCGCCACCTTTTGTCAAAAATGGGGGGGTTAGTTTTAGCTACAGACACCAAACTCGGTACATAAATTGTTCTTATTAATCCGGACAACTTTCTAATTTACAGTCATTAGCTACGACCAACAGGAAGTCGGCTATATTTATTTTAAAGTGGGTTTTTTTTTAAAACAGGCTGTAAACAAATTCATACTCCTCCAAACAGAAACACGTAAATCACACCAAACATTTTTTATCATGATGCCAAAATACTGAAGATGCTAAATTGCGGACGGATTTAGGATATCTTGAACAATGATTTAATGGCAATTTATTAAAGTTACTGTAAAAAATAGATTTTTTTTTTTTTTTTTATCTTTTAAGAGCAGCTTCCAAACACTTCATAAAAAATTACATGCACATAACAATACAGTCTGAGGATATGTGATTAATTTCATGAATTTACAATACACTATGGAGAGCAGAAAATTAAAAAACTATCAGAGAGTTATTAAACTGCTGAGTGAGAGCTCCTGCCAGTCTGCCTCTGATTGAGGGGTGGGGGTGGGGTGGGCTGTCAGTGACTGTGTGGATTGAGGCAGTGGGTGAGAGAGAGAAAGAGAGAGAGAGGGTCTGTTTTTTAAAATCTTAAAAAAATGCTTATAAATCATTAAAGATTTTTATAACACTTTATAATAAGGTCTCATTTCTTAACATTAGGAAATGCATTAATTAACGTGAACTAACAATGAAAAATATATTTTTACAGCATGTTAATTCTTCCATGATAGTATGAACTAACAAAGAACAATTTTTTTAAAGCATTTATTAATCTTTTTAATGTTAGAAAAATAGTCATGTTCAAAAGATAAACTTTAAAATGTAATAATATATAAACACATTTTGGAATTAATATTGATCAACATTAAATGGTATATAATTATTAATGATTATATATATAATGATAGCTACAGACACCAAACTCGGTACATAAATTGTTCTTATTAATCCGGACAACTTTCTAATTTACAGTCATTAGTTACGACCAACAGGAAATCGGCTATTTTTTTTTTTATGTGTTTTTTTTTTTTTTTAAACGGGCTGTAAACAAATTCATACTCCTCCCAAGCAGAAACCAAAAATTCACACCAAACATTTTTTCACATGCTTCCAAGATACTGAAGATGCTTCATTGCGGACGGATTTATGATATCTTGAACGATGATTTAATGGCAATTTATTAAAGTTACAGTAAAAAATAGATTTTTTTTTTTTTTATCTTTTAAGAGCAGCTTTCAAACACTTCATAAAAAATTACATACACAGAACAATACAGTCTGAGGATATGTGATTAATTTCATGAATTTACAATACACTATGCTTAGGAGAAAATTTAAAAACTATCAGAGAGTTGATATACTGCATCTGAGTGAGAGGTCCCTGTCAGCCTGCAGCTGAGTGAGGGGGTGGGGTGGGGTGTGAGTGACTGTGTGAGTGACTGTGTGAGTGACTGTGTGAGTGACTGTGTGGATTGAGGAGCTGGGTGAGAGAGAGAGAGAGAGAGAGGGTCTGTTTTTTTAAATTTTTAAAAAATGCTTATAAATCATTAAAGATTTTGATAACACTTTATAATAAGGTCTCATTTCTTAACATTAGCAAATGCATTAATTAACGTGAACTAACAATGAAAAATATATTTTTACAGCATGTTAATTCTTCCATGATAGTATGAACTAACAAAGAACAATTTTTTTAAAGCATTTATTAATCTTTTTAATGTTAGAAAAATAATCATGTTCAAAAGATAAACTTTAAAATGTAATAATATATAAACACATTTTGGAATTAATATTGATCAACATTAAATGGTATATAATTATTAATGATTATATATATACAATGATAGCTACAGACACCAAACTTGGTACATAAATTGTTCTTATTAATCCGGACAACTTTCTAATTTACAGTCATTAGCTACGACCAACAGGAAGTCGGCTATATTTATTTTAATGTGGGTTTTGTTTTTAAACAGGCTGTAAACAAATTCATACTCCTCCAAACAGAAACACGTAAATCACACCAAACATTTTTTCTTATGATGCCAAAATACTGAAGATGCTAAATTGCGGACGGATTTAGGATATCTTGAACGATGATTTAATGGCAATTTATTAAAGTTACAGTAAAAAAGAGAAAACTTTTCTTTTCTTTTTTTCTTTTAAGAGCAGCTTCCAAACACTTCATAAAAAATTACATACACAGAACAATACAGTCTGAGGATATGTGATTAATTTCATGAATTTACAATACACTATGCAGAGGAGAAAATTTAAAAACTATCAGAGAGTTGTTAGACTGCTTCTGAGTGAGAGCTCCCTGCCAGCCTGCAGCTGAGTGAGGGGTGGGGGGTGGGGTGGGGTGGGGTGGGCTGTGAGTGACTGTGTGGATTGAGGCAGTGGGTGAGAGAGAGAAAGAGAGAGAGAGGGTCTGTTTTTTAAAATCTTAAAAAAATGCTTATAAATCATTAAAGATTTTTATAACACTTTATAATAAGGTCTCATTTCTTAACATTAGGAAATGCATTAATTAACTGAACTAACAATGAAAAATATATTTTTACAGCATGTTAATTCTTCCATGATAGTATGAACTAACAAAGAACAATTTTTTTTTAAGCATTTATTAATCTTTTTAATGTTAGAAAAATAGTCATGTTCAAAAGATAAACTTTAAAATTTAATAATATATTAACACATTTTGGAATTAATATTGATCAACATTAAATGGTATATAATTATTAATGTTATATATATATATATATATATATATATATATAATGATAGCTACAGACACCAAACTCGGTACATAAATTGTTCTTATTAAGCCGGACAACTTTCTAATTTACAGTCATTAGCTACGACCAACAGGAAGTCGGCTATATTTATTTTAATGTGGGTTTTTTTTTTAAACAGGCTGTAAACAAATTAATACTCCTTCAAGCAGAAACACGGAAATCACACCAAACATTTTTTATCATGATGCCAAAATACTGAAGATGCTAAATTGCGGACGGATTTAGGATATCTTGAACGGTGTTTTAATGGCAACTTATTAAAGTTACAGTAAAAAAGAGAAACCTTTTTTTTTTTTATCTTTTAAGAGCAGCTTCCAAACACTTCATAAAAAATTACATACACAGAACAAGACAGTCTGAGATATGTGATTAATTTCATGAATTTACAATACACTATGCGGAGGAGAAAATTTAAAAACTATCAGAGATCTCCTGTCACTGCTTCTAATGTATGCGGTGGGTGACTGACTGTGTGAGTTCAGTGAGTGTGGAGGGGGAGAGAGAGAGAGAGAGAGGGTCTGTTTAAACTTCTCAATAAAATCCTTAAAAAATGCTTATAAAGCATTAAAGGTTTTGATAACACTTTATAATTAAGTCTCATTTGTTAACAGTAGGGAATGCATTAATTAACATGAACTAACAATGAAAAATATATTTTTTACAGCATGTTAATTCTTCATTGATAGTATGAACTTACAATGAACTAACAATGAACAAAATATTTGTAATATTAGAAAAATAGTCATGTTCAAAAGATAAAACTTTAAAATGTAATAATATATTAACACATTTTGGAATTGATTTTGATAAACATTAAATGGTATATATTTATTAATGATGTAAATTAACAACAGTTAAATAATGTTGTTTTTTAACATTGGTTAATTCACAAATAACATTAAATATTAACAATATATTTTTTACTTTATTAATTTGTGTTAGAAAAAATTATTCATGTTAGTTAATGGAAAAATAAATCATTAAAAAATGCTTATAAATCATTAAAAGCTTTGGTAACTATAATAATTTCTCATTTGTTAGCATTAGTAAATACATTAACTAACATCAACTACCAATGAAAAATAAATTTTCACAGAATTTAAAGTTTTATATGTTCTGTGTGTGTGTGTGTGTTTCACAGAGTTGATGGTTTGGATTAACCCTTTAATTGCCGTATCCCTTAAAACCAAACTGCCAGAGGGTTACTGTGATGCTTGTGCTCGCTGGGCACCGTTTTATCGATGCCACCGGGGTGGCGTATGCTGACGGCTTGGGCCCGTCATCGCTGCTCGCAGCTATATTTATTTATTTATATTTTGTTTTATTTATTTTTTTCCTTGGTTGCTGGCTAACATCAATTATTGGCTTAACAATATTGCCCAGAATTTGGACATTTGAGCATCCCTAATATTTCATGCTTATAGAAAAACAAAACAAATGATAATAATAATAATAATAATAATATCTGAGTACCTCTAATTACAATGATATAAAAAACAAATACAGCTCATCTCAATACACACTATAATGCTTTTTCATTAGGATGCCTTAATTAATCTCTCAGAACAACAAAGGACCGCTTACTTCACAAGACACATCTCACCCGATCATGTATATAACAATGAAATCAATGTTTACAAGCCCTCCCTTCATTCCACTGATAAAGATGCCAATTAACTGAGAGAGAGAGGGAATGAACTTCATGCATCATGCCTTGGGCAACAAGAAACCCCCATTACAAACCCCTAAAAAGACAGCCGTCTTCCCCCAAACCCCACCCCCACATATACACACAGGGCATGGGTTGTGATAAGCCAGATTGAACAACTTCAATTAGGACACAAAGGCTCTGGGAGGAATCCCTCCAACCTCTCACAGCAAGCTGCCGGCACTAAACCCAACACAAAGAATACCATCCACACACACACACACACACACACACACGTACAGTATACTCGCTCATTACAGATTCATACATAAACTGGGCATCTCAGAGTATCCACTTAAACACTTAAGATCAATGTGCACAAAGTCATAAACACATACTCTAATGTCTCACCAGAGGTCTTCTGAAGTCAGACCTTTAGAAAGGCCCCCAAAGACCCCAAATTAAAGCACCGTCTCTTGCCAAGTGTGTGTGTGTGCGCATGTGGACATGTAAATGTATGCGCTCCATGCGAGCACAAAGCAATCTCTGCACAATCCAGTTGCGTCTATGCATGAGACTATTCAAAGTGACAGAACGTTAAAACAAAGAGCAGAATAATATAGGTCAAACACACACACACAAAAAACACAGACAGAAACAAGTTCTTACGTGTGTGTGGCGCTACTCTTGGCAGAGATAAGTAGCAGTTTATCAAATATAGATCTGGCATAACACACTCACACACACACACACACACACCCCTTTGTTTCTGGATGTAGGCCAAGAGGACACCAACACAACGGGGGCTTGTGTGAGTGATGTGCAACACAAAATGGGCACAAAGAAGAATAACACCACATTACGCAGACATGCTCAAGGAAACGTAAAAAAAATAAATATATATATCAAAATAAAACAAAAAAAACTGAATTAATATGATTAGTCAATTATTTTGTCCACTGATACTAAAATGCTGGCTCCGAAAAACATTATTATTTTAATGTTATGGCCAATGACGTGTGGAGTGGACGCTAGGGCTGGGCTGAAGCAATACTCATGTTTAAACCCCAAAATCAAGCTTCACTTTCCTGCCAAGTTAATGCTGTGTTCCTTGGAAGTCGGATGTCAGAGCTGGGAACGACTTCACACCCAAATGGACTGTGTTCCAGTAGGGACATTAGAAAACCAAGATGGACGTGTCTATTATTAGCAATACCAGTCAATTAAAAACACTTAAAAAGCAGTATTTTGTACAGATAATGCCACAGTATCAAGTCCACAAATAGAGGTTGGACAGTAATGTGTACACCACTGAGTTTATTGAGACACAAACAAACATAAGGTCTAATAAACAATATATTACTACCGTTTCTCTTCTGTTGAAGCCCAATCAAAGTACTTTCACAATGAAACACTGCATCTCCACAACATGGCGCCAGCGGCAGCAACAATACTACAGCGAGAATAATAGTTCCGCCCCCTTTCTTTGCGTATACATTTGGGCCGTGTTTTGAAAATCTCCCCACACAGTGACGTAGACATGTGGGGGCGTGTTTGAAGGAGCCATTTTAGGTGGGGGTGGTCGAGTCTTAACTTTTATAAAGAATATCTCTTTGGTTTTGAGACTTTAGTCTTTGCAACTTCAGGGATCTTATCTATGCACAAACAGCTTGTAACACTCCAAAGAGAAAGGAAAACTTAAAATCTCATCATATGACCTCTTTAAAAACCATTCAGTAGTGTTATTAAGTTATTTGTGTTTATAGAGATTAACTTCAATTTAACACTATGACAATAAAGGTAAAACATAGGAGAAATGAACATGTGCATAAGTAAATATATAGTACTGGCCAATACCAAAACCTTTCTAATATTGTCCAATAACTGATATGGTATATCGGGGCAGCGGAGCAGTCACTGAAAAAGACATAATAAATGGACACCTACGAACCTATATAATGAGAGGGAACACACTGTGGTTGTAACAGTCCTGTGGAAAACCAAGATAAAAAGAAACCCACTTCACAAAAAGTATAGACCGCATGCAGATAGTAGCCCATGACAAGGACACACACACACACACACACACACACATTTGTTCTCTTCCTGTTGAATCACAAATGGCCAATAAAAAATTGAAGCTTGATCTTGCCGAGCAGTCAAAAAGCTATTAACATGCTCTGTGGCGAGAGCTTCAGACCGCTGTCATTAGCACTGAATGGAGCTAGATCTCATTGCTCAAGAACATACAGAGTGTCGCCCTGCCCCACTGACTGATGGGAAACCCATAGAGCTTTTCCAACAAAATGGTGCTGTGCTGGTGTCTGTGCACTTTTTAAACCACATTTGTGTATGTAATTTGTCCATATTGTTTGGAATAATTACAAATAATGTATTGATTTATTTATATAGTCTCTTATGCTCACCAAGGCTGCATTTATTTAATAAAAATACAGTAAACCACTAATATCATATTTTATATTCTGTCCTGTTGTTGTTGTTTTGTGCACTGAAAGCTTCTTCTGTCATCAAGACAAATTACTTGTTTGTAAACGTACTTGGAAATAAATCTCATTCTGATTCTAATTCTGATTTTATCTCTTAGTCTTCCATCTATTCCTTCACCCTTCACCCACCTCATCTCCTCCCTGAGCTGAAGACAAGCCCCACCACTGAGGGTATGACTGATGCTATAGACCCTCTGCTTTCTGGCAGCATGGGCATATGACTACTGGGAGGAAAGATAAAAACAGAGAGAGAAAGCAAGAGAAGGCATGCAGACAGAGGGTGGGTACTGAATCATGGGGGATGTAGTATCACATTAATTAAAACTGACAGGTCAAGTAATGCACTTGCAAACACCAAAATCAGCCTTAAACCACACACAAGTTCAGCTTTTCTCTCCCATTATCCACTTTGATTCTGTCCCTCTGTCTGTTCTCTTCACCACTGTCTTCCTCAAATCACCAGCCATGTTAAACAATTAACCCTCTCACCCCCCTCTCTCTGGATACTATACTGGAAGTCGTGGCCTAATGGATAGAGAGTTGGACTTGTAACCTGAAGGTCGTGAGTTCAAGTCTCAGGTCCGGCAGGGATTGTAGGTGGGGGTGTGAATAACCAACACTCTTCACCCTCAATACCACGACTGAGGTGAGACCCTTGAGCAAGGCACCGAACCCCCAACTGCTCCCCAGGCGCTGCAGCATTGGCTGCCCACTGCTCCAGGTGTATGTTCACTACTGTGTGTACACTTGGATGGGTTAAATGCAGAGCACAAATTCCGAGTATAGGTCACCATACTTGGCCTTTCCCTTTATTTTTTGAGTCTACCAAGGGGTGGGTTTTAAATTTGTACAGCTGCTTTTTTTGTACTACTGTTTCACAAAATAAAACTTAATAAACAGTTGTTAAAAAAACAAAACAAAAATACTTAAATATAATGTTTAATTGAATATACTGCTAAAGATTCTATACAAATAAAAAAAAAATACTAAAAACAAAACAAAAAAATCTGAACAAAACAAGTATGGCTGTTTAATTTATCATACTGCTAAAGATTGTATACAAATAAACAAAAAACATACACAACAACACAAAAACAAAACTCAAAACATAAACACACAAAACACCCATGAAATCAAACAATATCACTATATCATGACACAGAAGCAGACAAATTATCTAATTTCTTCACACATTTCTTTAGCACATAGCCATGACTTCAGGATTTTCCACATAAAAAATAATGTGTGTGCTGACGACACATGGTGGGCTAGTTCATCTGGACATGCTTGGACAATAAGTACTGAGCTTCATTTATTTAACAGTGCATTTGCTGTGTTTACAAGCTTCAGTCTGCAGGTGGGACAGGAGAGCTGTTCCTTGGGAGGGCTTCTCATTCAGAAGAATGAGACAAAGACTCATGCCCTTCTGAGTGGATGTGCTACCCACACATTCTGTACCAACCAAAATCACTTTGATCTATTGAGGGCACAGTATTGTGCTCTGATTGGCTAGTGGGTACGGTGGTCGGATATCTGCTTGTGTTCATGCACAGAGCAACTCAGCATACTGATCAAATATGAATATCAGTGGTGTGAATAATATACCTGCTATTTTTATTTTTATTATTTTACAGTGTGTGAGATGTTTAATTAGGGCAGTATGACCATCAGTGTGTAGATTACCATGATGTAAACTATATAAGGTGCATCTAAACTATATGTACACTATATAAGGTGTAATTTTGTTAGAAATAAAGTAATAGAGTGATTAAGAGAGAAATAGAGGGTGTGAGGTAGCTAATAGAGCTCTTCATATATTTTTTTTCCAAAATAACAATCATATCATGCCTGGTGCAAACACTGCTCTCTGAAAATCCATTAATTTATACACATGCATTCAAAGCCTGCTGACCGCACACTGACCACACAAACACTCTGCTGCCATCTAGTGATGCAGTTATGTCAGCATTAGTAATATTTAAAGGTTTATTTTTTTGTGTGGTTAAAATACTTTCCCCCATCCAGCTGTAAGCAAGCCAATAGTAGGTTGAATCACCTAACACTGTGGCTCGGTTTCTATATCAAAAATGCACTCAAAGATTTACAGTGACAAGGCTAAAGGCTGTTGTAAGCAAATGCTTCTTTAGCCATGAATATATTCAAAAACAACATGGCCTTGAGTGCACCACTGCTTTCGTAAAACAGTTATTAGACATTAAAAATATAAAATTTAAATGAATTCATAAATTGCCATTCCTAATAGGGAATATCCCGCACATAAAAGCTAAGGTTAAAGGTTCATCAAAATATTTAAATTCTGTCATCATTTATTCACGATATCATTCCAAACCTGTCTGCCCTTGTGTAAAACACAAATTAATTTAATTTAATTAAAAAAAAATTGTCTGTCAATATATCTCCTTTGAAAGAAATCAAGTCATATTCACTTTATTTGTCCCGTAATAGTGGGCGCGGCAAAAAAAAAATTAAAATAGTGGGCGTGGCCATTTGTAAATTTAACGTGTTTGGCTTCCGGTGTCATTTTCTTCCAGCTATTCTTAGCAGTACAAAACAGCTCGTTTTGCTGCTTGATATTGCAAACTGGTTTGTCTCACCATATTCTATTATTGTATTATCCTAATTATGAACACACTCTGGTCTCGCACATTCACAGAAAACGGCTTACTAGAATTACTAGAAATTTTATAGAATTTTCATTTTTGGCTGAACAATTCACTTTAAGAGATGGCCTGTACATTATATTGTTATCTGTTTCAAAGCTGTTACTATATTGTTTATTAGCACAACAGAAACACTGTATTGACCAATCAGCAACCAAGGAATCTTTTATTTTATAAGAAAACATGCTCTTGGCTGAGTGTATTTTTTATAATAATTTAAGGCCCATTCACACCAAGGACAATAACTGTTAGGATAACAGTAAAACAGTAACAGTAAAAGTGTAAAAGAATATAAAAGTCCTCCTTATAGCTTTAATGATATTGGCACAAAGGACCAACATTGTTGAAATCACTTTCATCACAACATTTTCCAGCTAATGAACAATAAATACATACACAGCAAAACAGAATCCACCCAACTCAAGCAATTAAAGCGGCAGGTGACAACACGTTATTTTGCACTGATGTGGATGCTAATAGAGTTAAATTCGTGCAGTGTGTTAAAAACGAACCAATGTGTCGGCAGCGGAGCTGCACGAGCCTACGGCGACGGAGCCCGCCAGAATGGCTTACAGAATCTGGTTACAGAAAGGTTACAGAATCTGGCTATATAATCGCCCGTCTCGCCATAGGATCCTCAGGTTTACTTCGACTGAAGCGACGACCGAGTCGTGCAGCTACCTGGCACAGTACTCGTTCCGTATCTCAGGGAACCGAGGTTACAATAGTAACAGAGTACGATCCCTATCGATACTCCACTCGTACTGCGTCTTGCTAACGACGCTATGGGAATACAATTCAAT
Organism: Barbus barbus; assembly: GCF_936440315.1. Classification (NCBI taxonomy): domain Eukaryota; kingdom Metazoa; phylum Chordata; class Actinopteri; order Cypriniformes; family Cyprinidae; genus Barbus; species Barbus barbus. Next base: position 17,378,062 of record NC_136733.1, on the reverse strand, counting down.
CACGCCGTGCTATGATAGAGGAACGACTGTGTAAAATACCTCCATAAGCATTCCATGCTCAGAGGGAAGTAGTATACTTGAGCTAAAGCGAGCTGAGCTCATAGAGGTCACGCTCGTCCCGGGTCATTCCATGTATTCCTCGCATACTCAGCACTTTCAGGGCTGAGATATGTAAGGAACCCATCAGAGAGCTTGAGTGCCTTTGCAGTCAAGAGTTCTCCGTTAGGGTTGTTCCCACAACGTAAGTCATACTCATCTAAGCAGATAGGACCCTGGCCTGCAAGGCTGGTACATCCAGCTTATAAAACCATGCAAATGTGGACGGCGAGGCCCAGCCAGTCGCCGCACAAATGTCTGTAATGGACACACTGCTAGACCAGGCCCATGACGAGGCAATGCCTCTAGTCGAATGGGCTCGTACTCCAATGGGGCATTGAAGGCCCAAGGAAGAGTAAGCCAGCGTAACGGCATCCACTATCCACTTAGAGAGCCTCTGCTTCGTGACTGGAAGCCCTTTGGCGCGGTTACCGAAGCTAACAAGGAGCTGTTCCGCGCGCCTGAAGGAGGCGGAACGCTCAAAGTAGATCCGTAGGGCTCTAACAGGGCATAACAAAATTAACTCCCGGTCCTCCTCGGAGGGAGGAAGCACGGAGAGTGGGATGACCTGAGCTCTGAACGGAGTGGAAAGTACCTTAGGTACGTATCCATGCCTTGGTTTTAGGACGACCTTGACGAGGTGCCAGTTTAGGACGAGTCGTTTGGCCCAAATTCCAGGCAGTCAGGGCTCACAGAGAGCGCCTGCAGGTCTCCTACTCACTTGACTGACGCTAGTGCTAGTAGCAGAGCAGTCTTCAGCGACAGTGACCGAAGGTTCGTGGACTGGAGTGGCTCAAAAGGACACAGTGGGTAAGTCCCACGTAGGGACAGTAAGGGGCCGAGGCGGATTCAGCCTCTTGGCACCCCTTAGAATTGTAATTCCCTTTATATGGGAATAAGTCAATCAAATATAAATAGACTCCAGATGGTTCAAAATGCGGCTGCCAGACTTTTGACTGGCATCCGCAGATTTGATCATATCTCTCCTGTATTATGCTCTTTGCACTGGTTGCCGATCTGTTACAGAATCGAGTTTAAAATTTTATGGTTTGTCTTTAAAGCTCTGAGTGGAACGGCTCCTGAATATCTCAGCGATCTTTTAAATCCAAATACATCTTCTAGACCACTGAGGTCTTCGGAGAAAAGAGTGTTGATGGTCCCTAGATCTAGATTGAAGTTGAGGGGTGATCGTGCCTTTTCAATTGCTGGGCCAAAATTATGGAATAGTCTTCCAGTCTCCCTTCGATTAGTTTCTTCTGAATCTGAATTTAAATCCAAGTTAAAAACCTACCTTTTTTCAAGGGCTTATAATTGTCCTTAGAGTGTTTTTTTGTGTTTTTTTTTGTGTATTGCGGTCAAAAACTGTTCATATTTATTTGTCTTTTATATAAGGTTATACAGCACAGTGGTCAACTACTAAATTTTGATTGATTGATTGATTGATTGATTGATTAGAAAGCGGACGATAGCATTGTCCCTGCCCACTGATTGGCCTGCGATAGGGGCATGGAAGGCCGCTATAGCCGATACGAACACCCTGAGTGTGGAGGGAAAGCGTCCTTTATCCAGCAGTTCCTGCAGGAAGGACAGAATCACTGCCAACTCAGATGTAGGGGGGTCCTCACCGCGGTTTAGACACCATTCGGAGAAAACCGCCCATTTAAGGGCATAGAGGCATCTCGTAGACGGGGCTCTAGCCTCAGAAATGGTATTTAGCACTCGCTCTGGGAGGCTGGTAGGCTCCCGTTGAGCGACCAGAGGTGAAGCGCCCACAGTTCGGAACGAGGGTGCCACAATAAACCATTCGCCTGAGAGAGGAGGTCTCGTCTCGGGCACGGGCCAGGGGGCTGCGGTTAGCAGCTGGGTCAGCTCTAACATCCAAGGCTGGTTCTCCCACAGGGGGGCTACCAACAAGACCTTGTGTCGTTGTTCCCTGATTCGCCTGATGACCTGAGGAATCAGAGCAATCGGAGGGAATGCATAAAGGAGGAAGTTGGGCTAGTCGTGGGCCAACGCGTCCTTGACCTTTCGAATAATAGGCTGGGCAGTGAGAGTTGTCTTTGGAGGCGAAAAGGTCTACTTCGGCCTTGCCAAAGATTCTCCAGCTCATTCGAACCGTCTGCGGATAGAGCATCCTCTCTTCTGAGGGGATGTTGCTCTGTGATAACATATCCGCTCCTCGGTTCAATCTGCCCGACAAATGTGCTGCTCTCAGCGAGCACAAGTTGAGCTGAGCCCACTCCAGAAGTCGCTCTACCATAAGGAAGAGGCGCTTCGAGGAGAGACCTCCCTGGTGATTTATGTAGGACACCACTGACCACATGTTGTCTGAGCGGATCAGCACATGTCGTCCCTTTAGCTCTGGCAAGAAAAACTGGCAGGCTCGACACACTGCTAGCATCTTTAAGCAGTTGATGTGGAGGATCTGCTCCGCCTTCGACCAAAAGCCAAAGGTCGGTTTGCCTTCGCACAGCGCCCCCCAACCCATGTTGGAGGCATCTGTCGTGACAACTTTCCTGCTGCAGACCATCCCTATGGTCACACCCTTTCTGAACCATCGTGGGTTCTTCCAGGGAGCCAGGGCTGTTACACAGGCCTGGCTCACCCTGATATGTAGGCGACCGTGTCGCCATGCGTGGGGCGGAACCCGTGGTTTCAACCAGCGCTGAAGGGGCCGCATGCGAAGCAGGCCCAACTGTAGCACCAGCGATGCTGCGGCCATAAGGCCCAGCATCCTCTGAAACGCTTTGACGGGGCGAGCGGTGCCGCTCTGGAAGGAGGCTGTGAGCTTTTGAATGGCCAGAGCGCATTCCGGCGCTAGCACAGCTCTCATCTGAGTCCAAAACTGTTCCCAGAAACGACACCCGTCGGCTGGGAAACAGCACGCTCTTGGCAAAATTGACCCTGAGCCCCAGGCATTCTAGGTGGCTGAGGAGGAGGGCTCTGTGTGAGAGTAGTTGTACCTCTGACTGGGCCAGAATGAGCCAGTCGTCGAGGTAATTGAGAATGCGGATTCCCATCTGCCTGAGAGGGGAAAGAGCCGCGTCCATGCACTTCATAAAAGTGCGTGGGGCCAGGGACAGTCCAAAGGGAAGGACCGTGTACTGATAAGCCACTCCCTCGAAGGCGAATCTCAAGAATCGTCTGTGATGGGGGGGCTATCTGGACGTGAAAGTATGCGTCTTTCAGGTCCAGGGAACAGAACCAGTCCTCTGAGCGAATTTGCAAAAGGATCTGCTTCAGTGTGATCATCCTGAACGGCCACCTCATGAGGGCACGATTCAGGCGTCTGAGATCGAGGATGGGCCGGAGGCCGCCATCCTTCTTGGGAACGAGGAAGTAACGGATGTAAAAGCCTGATTCGCTCTGAGCTGGAGGAACCATTTCTATGGGTCCTTTTTCCAGCAGCGTCATCACTTCTGAACGTAGAACCTGAGCGTTCTCGCCGTCTACAGAAGTGGAGACCACGCCGCTGAAGCGCGGGGGTCTGCGAGCGAATTGGAGTGAGTAACCTCGTTCTATTATCTGTATAACCCATTCTGACACTCCGGGGATGGCCCTCTAGGCCTCGGCCCGTGTGGCAAGGGGCTGGATAAACTCGAGCGATCGACTGCACGGAGGCAGGACGTTCGTGAGAAGAGGAAGAGGAAACCCATAACCTCCTTCTATTATCCTTGTATCCCACTCTGACACTCCGGGGATGGCCTGCCAGGCCTCGGCCCGCGTGTTGAGGGGTTGGATAAGCTCGAGCGATCGACTGCATGGAGGCAGGACACTCGTGAGGGAAGGAAGAGGAAATTTGCTCTCTCTTTGAGAATGTTTGTGTTTTATTCTGCCCGTTATAACAACGGACGGTTGCAAGGATGCTTGTACAGGCCCTGTGTTTGCAACAGACACAATGTGCTCTGCACCCGGCAATGAGCGGGGTGACAAGGTTTTTTTAAGAGAGGCTGCTTGGTGGGCGGTCTGGCCGCAGCTGGACTCGGCCCTCTCCTCTTCCTGGCCTGCAGATCAGGAAGACGCTGGAGGCGCAGGGTCCAACACAAGTCTGGGTCGGGGGCCCTGGTGCTTCAGAAGGGGGTAACGTCTGGCCGAACGGGAACGCCCTCGCGTCTGCTGAGCCTTGGCAGGCTGAGGGGCGGAGGCGAGAGGTGAAAACCTGCGACGCCTTCTGTGCTTCCGTGAAGTGCTCAGCGAAACCTTCCACCGCAGGTCCAAAGAGGCCGCTGGGTGAAATCGGGGCATCAAGGAAGGAGACCCTGTCTGCATCCTTGATCTCTGTCAGCGTGAGCAACAGGTGGCGCTCGAGCACCACTAGGCTGGCCATGAACCGTCCTATCGCCTGGGCGGTGGTCTTGGTGGCGCGCAAAGCCAGGTCTGTTGCACTTCTCAGTTCCCTGAGAGTCGCAGGATCAGGATCAGACTCGTCCAAAGCAGCGAGGAGTTTGGCCTGATAGACCTGTAGAACCGCCATAGAGTGAAGCGCCGAAGCCGCCTGTCCAGCTGAAGCATAGGAGCGTCCAGCGAGATGGGCAGCCACTGACTCATCTAACTGAGCATCTTCTCTTATCCCTTTTCTTCAGCGCCATCAATTGAAGTGAGGGCGGGTGAAGCGGAAGTACGGAGGCGGGCGGAGTAGGGGGCGCGCCACGATTTCGTCAGCTCGTCAGGAACTTCAGGGAAGAACGGCGAGGGTCACTGTCTAGGGCAGGGGTTTTCGACCTGTGGGGCGCCAGCACCTGTCAAGGGGGGCACGAGCATAAATTATTTCAGAGACATTAAATTAGACAAACTTGGGGGGGCGCATGTCCTAAAAGGTTGAAAACCCCTGGTCTAGGGGCCTGATGGCGCCCCGGCAGGAACCACTCATCGAGACGGCTGCGAGAGGGCTCCTCTGGCGGAGACCAATCCAGTCCCAGCTCCTCGACCGCTCTGGAGAGGACACGGAAGAGCTCGGCGTCCATCCCAGCTGTAGCGGTGCTGGGCGCTGAAGAATGCGGGAGGGCGGAGTCTACAGCAGAGCCCGACAGCTCCTCTGCATCAGAAGCTGCAAATGACATGACGTCATCGGCCAGCTCTTCGGCACTTTTCCCGAACGAGACCAGATCGCTCGCAGCAGCGGAGGGACACTGGTCGGGCTGGGAAAAAAGGACAGGAGAATGCTCTCTCTGTGGCGAAAACGAAGCACACGGGACTGGAGCCGGCGCGAGCTTGCTCTCAGCCGAGCGCTGAAATCCTCTGCCCCGCCGTTTTTTCCTCACAGGTCGGGATCGCTCTCTGAAAAGAAAGCGATCCGCGAGCGCAGAGAGGCGAGACTGAAACTCTCGCAGTGAGAGCATTCAGTTTCAGCGAGCGCGGCATCTGCATGGGATTTCCCCAAGCAGGAAACGCACTCGCTGTGGCCGTCATCGGAGTGCAGGGGAGCCCTGCACGAGCCGCAATGTCGGCCAGGCATTTGAAACAACGTCTGTAATTTGACTCTTTTAGAGCGCGTGAATTCGCCAGATGGCGGCAGCGAACAGACCGGGGCTTCTGCGGGGCTGGAGCACGATGAAAGCGTCGTCTCAGCAGGCAGGAGGTCTCTGGCTCAGCTGCGAGGCGTGTCAACGGCGATGGCGGCTTCTTGGGATCAGCGAAGGCGAGATGTCGTCGCTGAAGGAGAAGAAATCTGAAGATCCCGAGACGGCCGATTATATAGCCAGATAACCCCGCCCATTTTGGCGGGATCTGGCAGGCTCCGTCGCCATAGGCTCGGGCAGCTCCGCTGCCGACACATTGGTTTGTTTTTAACACACTGCACGAACCAATGATTGTGCAGCTTCACTGCGTGATTGAATAAGGCTTCAGTAAAGGAGAAAAAAGGCTTTTTCCCATAGCGTCTTTAGCAAGACGCAGTACGAGTGGAGTGTCGATAGGGAACTATAGTTACCTTATTCTTGGTGTGAACTTGCTAAAGACATTTTTTAAAAGTTTAACTTTTAACTTGAGCAAACACGTCTGTCTAGCACATATGTACATTAAAAAGCAGCACAAAAATACATTGTGTGAAGTCCCTTAGTCCTCCCTTTTTATCCTCTCAACATGGGTTTTGACATGCTGACTGTAAGAAATGATTTCTAGTGTCATTGCGGATATAGAAAACCTGTGGACACGAGTATTTGCTTTTATTCCTCCTTATGCGTCACTCTAATTGAACTTCATGAGTAGAAATCTAGCTTATACTAACGTACATTAACAGCATTAAACACCCACACACTTAGCCTACATCACCTCCTGTGTTTAATAAAAGATGATCTAATCTCAATAAGTGTTCACAGAATCAAGGCAGGGTTTTCTATTTTCTGTTATTTGAATCGTTTTAGTGGTTTTATAAACCAAGCGGAAATGGTGGTGGGCTCTGCCTGCAGACACTGTAAACAGTGCTCTCTCCACACACACACCTCTTCCTGTTTAGAGAGTTTACTCTCTGCAGGAGCACAGTGCAACATCATTACACTGTAAAAAAAAAAAAAAAAAAAAAAGTTGAGCCAATTTAAGATTTTAAGCCAACCAGCTTCAGCAGATTTTTGAGTTCTTTCAACTTATTTTTGTAAGAGATTCTCAACTTTTTGTTGCATAAATTTAATACATCAAGTTGAGAAAAGTTTTTACATCAAGTTTTTTTACAGTGTAGCACTGTGGGTAACAATTTACCTAAAAATGAAAAAAAAAAAAAAAACCTTCAACTTTATGCACACACACGTTTACTTAGCTATCTAAATGGGTACATTTCATAGAGTTCTATAGTTTTTATATACAGCTAGCTATAAATACTATAACCTAACCCAAACAGAAAATTTCTTAAAAGAAAAAAGAAATTAATTTAATTTTTCATTATTCTTTTTACAATTGAGGACACCCCCAAAAGGACATTTTGTCAGATTTAGCTCACTTCTGGGTACAAACCTAAAAATATGGTGAAGTAGGTACATACACAGACGCAAAAGTGCATACTTTCAAACACACAAAATGTGTTCTTGCTGCTAAAAATGTTTGAATGCAAGCATGCATCATATGTAAAAACATCTAATTGTGTATAAGGTCCTTTAGAATCTCTGTTCCACACACATTAGCCCCTTTCACACATATAGTCTTTACTGCTAAATTACCAGTAAATTACCGTTAAGAGATTATTTGTGAACAAGACCTTTTCAAAAATACCTGTAAATTTGTTCTGGCAATTTACCAGTATGAGAAGCTGTAATATTACCAGTAAATTTCCAGTAATGTGCTCTGTGTGAACGCAGAACAAGATTACCAGTATGAGCATGTAGAATGTTTGAATGTTCTCCTACCAGTAAAAAACTGTATATTTGTGTCATACTGGTAATTTTACGTTACTGTTATTGTTGTTGTGTGAAAGGGACTATTGATGCATCAACCATCTTGGAACGGTCACTGTTTTGTTACTCATGGTAAAAATAAATAAGTTTTCCAAAATTATGCAACATTGCGCAGCCTCTGCTTGAAAAAAACTCAAAGATTTAAACTCCTGAAGAAATGGGATAACCTTTCAAAGGTGAGAACGCATTGGTTTGTGTTTTTATATGTTAACTCAATATTACAGGATTTTAAACTATGGTAACTTTTAAAATTTAAGTCTAATCCAGATATAGATATTCATACATGTTAGATATACTACAGTTGCAGACAAACAGTCAAATTGCTTTGAAGTGTTCATGGACCGACTTTAACTATTCCAATATAGTAGACGGCTTATGTATTTTGGCCCACAGAAACAGTGATTTCAGAAGTTAACTTGACACTTAAAAATGCAATACTCATGTCGCAAGTTAAAAAAAGAAAAAAAGTTTAAGTCATGACACAGCTGCTAAAGCATTCCAAAGTACTGCTGCAGGGGAAAATCTGAAATCACATCATTTTCATGTGGCTTTTTAAAGAGATCATGAATGGAAAAATGACATTATTGACATATAAGAGGTTATGGGATTCTAAAAGCATACTAAGTTTCAGAACTCAAAACTTCCTTGCTAGTCCAAAAACTGTTTTTATTGAAATAATATGTAAGATTAATACATTATCACAAGACTGCCTGCAGACACAAACAAACACATACTTCACCATTTCCCCTTTAACCCACCCACTGGCACGTTAGTGTAGTGACAGACAGGAGACAACAGACTAAAAATAACATTACCTTCAAAAGGACCCTATAACGTAAGGAAACTGGCTGTTTATGTTCAACAGTCAATGACTCAGTAGAGCATTATTTGTTTGTTCAGTTCATTTGGATTCTTTGGCAAAATAGTCAAGTTATAATCAACTTATGCTGCCTACACTGCACAATGAATCTCTTGTATTGTGTTTGCTCGAAAGCATTTGTGAGAGTACAGAAATCGAGTTGCAGTGATTAATCGCAGCAGCTCTAATATTAAAAATGTAACACTAGGCTAAGTTTTAAAAAAAAGTTCCACATGGGAGTTGAAACTATAAAAAAGTTGAATAGCTTGACTAAAAAGTACACAGAACCCTCTCAAACGGAAATGCTAACCACACTTCATACCCGATATGTTTGTTGTGTGTGTGTGCGTGCGTGCGTGCACGTGAGACAGAGAGAGAAATAAGAGGGAATCATCCATGAATGAGCTGAGAGTTGAGAAAGCCCAGGTTGAGTAATCAAAGTGGGCAACTCCCACAATGCACTGCTACTGTAAATGCATCATCTCTTGGTCTTACGAACCCTGAACACCACACTGACCGTTTAATTCCACTGAAGAGAAAAAAAGAGAGCTATGAAAGACTCATTCAGAATCAAAAATAAAAGAAAATCCAACAAAATTAAATGATTCTGCTTGTGATTGAATGTAACTAAATCTCTGAATGAACTCTTCTGGTAAAACCTTTAAACTGAAATATAAAATCTTTAAAATATCTTTAATGTTTTTATACAGGTTTGAAACAACATGAGGGTTGGTAAATGAAAGAATTTTCATTGGGTGAACAATCCTTTAATAATACTTCTGCTCTGCTCTAACGTCAAGGTCATAGGAAGACAATGATTTTTGACAAATTCATCTGATAAAAAAAAAAAACAGGATGCAAGCTTTGCACAAATGTCCAGCACTTCTTTGTTTCACCTGGTCCGAGACAGAAGTGAGACTAATGAAGAGAAGAACGCTCTGAAAAGACATTAACACACACACACGCACAACTGAAAAAAAAAAAAAAAGTTAAGTGAAAAACTGACCAAGCAAGTTACAAAAAATGTGTCCTGTAAGCATTTATGTGTAGGATGGATGTAAATGTGGCATACCACACTTGCTGAGCCACATGGTTCAGTATTTTTGATGTCAGGTTTTGAAATACAATGTGTTACTGTGCCAGACATGCGCGATGAGAACTGAGACACAGAGAGTGTCAGACAGACAGACAGTGGAGGAGGGAAATACCATAAAACGAACCTTCTTCCCACAAACCACTGAACAAGTCCACATTCTCTGCCCCTCTCTGTGGTTTCTGGGCAGCAGGGTGTTTCAGCTAAACCTCATTCCGTGTCCTGTCTGTAACGAGGGGCCTTCCATGGTTTTATAATGGGGTTTTGTAATGAATTAGTTGAAAATGTTCCCATTGCAGGAGGTTTCTGCCTCCCACTGTTTTCAACAGTGGCGGGGAGCCCCCATCTACCATTGATGCATTTTATAATTTATTACCAAAAAACAAATGTTGTCACAAACAACCAGTCAGTAATGATTTAAAGTCGTGAAGTAGCAGCAGATCTTTTATTCCATAACGTAATGTCCATCTGAGTGTAAGGGATAATTGAAAAAGGAAAAATAATTTAGGGAAGGGACTTGTTCGTAGCCAGTGGTTGTTGAATGGATTTTGAGATGTGGGTGTCGCACTGAAAAACAAAGGCAGATGAATGCGAGAATGTTTCGCAGACTAAATGACTGCTATACGTTACTAGAAAGAAGTCTGTCAGTTTGTCAGAAGACCAATAACATGCATGTTGATTCAGTAACTGCTCAGACTGATTTGTCAGTCTGATTCAAAGCTAACTTGTGACCAATTCTGATCACACTTTGATCAGTTCATTAATAGGAGTCATTTATTTTTTAACCTGACTACACTGCTTGTGCTGTATATGTAGGGATGCGCGGTATACCGATACTGGAAAAATACCGGTATATATTATATTTCAAACGGTACGATATCATAATTTTGCTCAATTCCGTATTTCATACGCTGCTGTTGCAAAATGCACCTGTAGGTGGCAGTGCTTCCCAAATTGCTGCGCAACCGGTAAATGTGACAACAGACCAATGCGATGGATCAAACAGATGAAACTCAGCGCACCCAAAATTAATAAATAAAGAGAACAGAAGTGAAATATGGCATTACTTTGGATAAAAAACAGATGACAAAGGTGAAGGAACTGACCTTACTGCACCTGTATGCAAGCGTTGCTATAGGCCTAAATCATGGTGCCACAAGAACACATCAAATCTTTTTAAGCATTTGTCGCTTGCTCATCCTGATCTTTTCAAAGAATTAAGAGATCGACAGGTGAGCGCATCATTCATAAATTCAGATTTGATTTGACCTTTTATTTACATCTGATCAACGCACATTCAGATGTAATACATTAAGCGCAAATGTGCATGTGAGACACGCTAGAATCAATGAAGTTTTGGTCACGTAATACATGCACTTGCATTCCATACAATCAAATTTTAATTGGATATGAATTGAGCAAGAGTTTTGCTATATTAATTTTAGTATCAATGATATTTAGGGAATGTTTCTGACGCGCTGCCGACCGCTAATATGAAGCAAGTGAGAGAGTGAGATTTATATTTAATGCTTTTTCTTTGGTTGAGTCTGAAATCTGAAAACAATCTGAGAGAGAGAAATAATAACATGATTTTGAATATTACTTTGACTGTTAGAATAACACTTTACAATAAAGCAACATTTGTTGCATCAATTGCACAGCTTCAGTGCTATTTTTTTTCTTCAAACTTCTTCAAAATGAAACCTATGTTTCCGGTAGTTTTTTTTTTAGGAGACATTTAGTTTGCACTATGTGTTTGCACTGAAAAGATAAGATTTGAATATATTTTCATCTTATTACTTCGATGTATAATATGTTTTTCTCCAACATCAAAATGTAACCTATGTTCCCTTTAGGTTTTTTGTTACAGTTTGATACAAAGGTATTAACATATGAATCTGTTTTTATTATTATTATTAATAATATGTATTTTTTTAATTCACTTATCTTTTGAGGCTGGTTATTTGTCACCTATGGTATCGATTTAGTATCGATACCGAGGTACTACATTCTGGTATTGTACCGAAGCCAAAATTATGGTATCGAGCCATCCCTATGTATATGTATGTTTTTGTGTGCAGCCCTGAGAACATGTACAATTTTTAATTTCATTCAGACTTTTAATTATGGGAAATTGTTCTTTTAGCACCAATGCTTATAGGTCATATGATGAGCTCGGAATACTTGCTTACGAGACTTTTAAAAAGAAAAGATTAAAATAATAAAAAGAAAATTACTTAAAAAAAAAAGGGGAAGTGGGCAACAGGAAATGTGCATAAAAAAATGTCTGCTCTTTCAACTACATTATGACACAACAGACCTAAGTCAGGGTAGCAGTGCCATATTTAAAGTCCACATGAACCATAAGTTGCTCCTGACTTCATTTCAGTATAGTGATGTATTTCCAACTGAAACTGAATATTGAATAGAGGCTGGGTTTTATTTTAGCACTTCTCCTCTTCATCTCTCACTCACAGCAAACTAACAGCTAGAGGGAAGTGATTACGAATATTTTGGCCAAGCCGTCAAACTGACGTCATGACAGAAGGAAGGCCATTCCAGAGCGGAAGCAAATGTTCAGATTTTGATTTAAGATTACTAAAACAAACAATTATTTTCATGGGAGTAACTTACATGGATTATTTGTTCACCTCAAGACTAGCGCTGTGTGTATTTAGTAAATCGTTTAAATTATGATTTTATGCTTTAATTGACAGGAATGAAAACGAGGCTGTGAGAGATAGAAGTACAGTGTTTCATGGATTTTACTGTTGTTTAACAACGTAGTGATTGTTCAACTGACATTTTTGAAAGTTTTGAATGTTGTTAGTTGTCAAAATGACATGTGATCTAGGACCAGAGCAGTGCATGCCATTGTAAGTCAATCCCTCACAGCCTCATTTTCATCCGTGCACATTTAATCAGGCTTCTACCTTGACTAAAGACCTATACCTGTGGATAAGTCTGTGGCTTTTTAAAGACTTTTCATTACTGTACAAATGAAGCTGGATTAAAGTCCTGTTAAATTACTAAAGATGTCATGCCCCTGACAGCCTGGTCCGATGACATAAATTGTGATGTCAGCCTAAATGCTCCTCAGGAATGTTTCTAAAAGCAATCGTCAGCTGCTAACACTCACTAATCATGCTCCAAAGTCGCTTGGTCATAGCACAGCTGTAGAAATCATTGTGCTCATTACCCAGCACGCGTATGAACAGTCTCACCCTCATTACATCCGCTTTGCAAATAGACGGGAAATCATCAAGCAAACAGGACAGACCAGTAAGCCGTGAGCAGATATGTCCCTTGGGTAAAACTGCATTGATGACAAGGTACATGCACGCAGACTGAACATGTGTACTTCAAACCTGCTATAAAGGTCAGAGAGATCAAAATGCTGAAAACTGCTGAAGAATTTTTTGTGCATCTAATCACAGTTTTCAAGATGGTCAGATTCCGATTGCTTTTGGCAGACAAGCTTTACCTTAAAAGAATTTACCATGATAAATAGCGCCTGACCTATTTTTATTTGCCGATTCTGCTAATATGTATCAAGCAGAGTGGACAATGGCTGATAATAACACTAATATATGCATAATACAGTTGAGATGAGATGTACGCAAATTTGTTAAATGAAAATGTATTCATGCAATATGACACAAATGCACAAACAATATTTTGGTAAGGTTTAGGGTTAGTTAGGTTAAATGGGTAATTTGCCTCTGGCACAAGGGCTTTTAATAAAACTTAACTTAACAAGAATGTCTCTGATTAAGCGATTGAGGTGTTTTGTAGGGGTGGGAATCTTCAGGCACTTCACAATCCAATCCGATTCCAATTCTGGGAGTCACGATCTGATTCCAAAACAATTCTTGATCTACATTTTTTCCCCCAATTAATTTTTCTGCTGTGAAAATACATCTTTACATTTGAACCAAAATTGCAGTTTCTATGCTTTTTGTTTATAGTTGGAATCTCTGTATGTCAGTACTGCCATCTTAAACAAAGGGGTGTGAATCTTCACTGGTTTCAGGATTCAATTAAATTATGATTATCATTATCAATTCAATATCACGATGCGTCACATTCTCAGTTTTCAATATTACTCCACATGGCTACATTTTCATTTAAATTTTATATCAAATTTATTTTGTGCAAAATTTACTTAATTTTTTTATTATATAAGCAGGCTACTTTTTAAAAAATTACTTATTAAAAATAAGTGTTCTTTAAGTACCCGAAAGTTTACAGACAATAGTTATGTTTTTTTCTTTTTTCCTCAGCATTATTGCCGTTTGATTATTACTGATGAGATCATAGACAGTGGCAGCTTTAACAGGCTGCATTCAGCTTTAACAGGCTGCATTCACACTAATGCACAGATCTATTTCGATATATCAGATGATTTGTCCTGCTCTGAAAACATAACTGACTATGTGTAGCCTACATCAATTTCATATAAAAGTACTCGAAAATGCAAGTGCATTTAACCGCAGCCGCAATCGAGCTTCAGGACAAACAAACAAAAAGCACACATGCAAGTTTCGTGCATCTAATAGTATTGCATTCCAAATGGCATAAATGAAAGCATATCTAAAGTAAAACACAGCGGGTGCAAGCACACACTGTCAAGCAATGTGCACGTGTCTCACAGCGCAAATTCTATGCAATGAAGCCCGCCGCGTCTCTAGCGCACAAGTGCCATATGCGGGGGAAAAAAACAAGCTCAGAATCGTTGAAGAGAGAATCGCAATGCATTGGAGAATCAATTTTTTCTCCCACCCCTAGTGTTTTGTTGTTGGATGTAATAATGAATATAGCAGTCATCATTAACTCCCGACATCTGAGCTGCTGAAGACGCAGAGGATTAACGTTACTTTCTCTTTGAAGGAAATGTGTCGATCCCCGATCTGCCTAAATGTGTCTATGTTCGCGCGAATCCTTCATGATCCAGCCTCACCTACAGAAGTGAGTATAAGGTTTTTTTTAATGAATATTTGCAAATCGCCTTTCCTAATAATGTGCAAGTTAAGTTAGCCAGTTTCACAGTTGAAGTTTACAGTCTGCTCGTCACTCCACGGAAGAGAGGGGCGGGGCCAGCAGAGCTCATTAGCCTTTAAAGCAACATGGACTAAAAAACAGCTTGCTGAAAACAGAGCTGATTTTGAGAGGATAAAAAAGGTGTTTTTTACACTACCATTGAGAAATTTTAACCAAAGTATGTCATAGACTTTTCATTAAGACCCTAAAGAATCATATCAACTTGTGGAAAATGGGCATTGAACAACATTTTAAAGGCAAACTTAAACTAAAAAATAACATACAGTGATACAAAAACTACACATCAAAAAGAAGAAACAGAACGACTCAAAAAATAATAAATAAATAACAAGCACCGAGTGCACCCCGTGGACATACATAAACTGAAATTTGGGAAAGGCGATACATGCACACAGAAGCGCCCCAAAGGGGACAGACAAAGTCCATGCAGCAATTTCAAATGGATCATCCGATGATCTGGGCTCTTCGAGGATGATGTGATTGTCTCCCAAATCCGATCAGAAAACAAAGTTCGTAAGTCACCACGGATATCCTTAGACCAGATAGTTGTTATTGACAATGGTCTGCATGATTGTTTGAGGAGAAAAGAGCAAACAACTGAAGCAGAAACAACAGAATTATAAGTGGTGAGAATTACTTTTTACAAGGGATGTACAGGCAATTATGTCAGCATTACCACTATTTCTGTCCAAAATGGAAACATTCAAATGTCTTCAACATCATCCTTCCACAAATGAGCTTTCTGGATCAAAGCAATGTCAACCTTTTTTCGTCGCAGTAGTTCTAAAAACTTTAACATTTATGGGGGCCTTTTAAACCATTGACATTACAACGTAGTATTAATTTCAGTCATTACTATCAAACAAATAAGTGAACTGAACAAATGAGAGAAAGTTATACCATTGCAAATGAATTAACTCAAGTCTGCCTTTAAAAACCCATTAACAAAGAAAACCCACCCCATAAAACTTTTACAGACTGGGGAGAAAACCCCAGGCTGCCGCCCTCCCCTGTCTTAATCAGTGACAGTAACATGACAGCCAGTACAAGTCTTTATAACACCGCTATTAACCCTATTATAAGAGAACAGAATAACTTCAAATTCACAGGAGTAATAAAAAAAAAAAAAATAACGAGGAAACAAACAAATAATTGAATCATGTACATTGAAAACTGTACATTAGTGATACCAAGTTTCCTAGCTTACATGAAGAACTGCCAGTAGACGATTGACACATGTAGTTCTAGATCAGTAAATCAGAATTCGAGTCACTCGATATTATCAAACCCTTATGCCACGTCCATCCCAGGAGAATGAGGAGCAGGGATGGAGCTCAGGAATTGACGCGCCTCGTCCGGTGAGTGCATTAGTTTGGTCTTGCTGTGTTTCATGACGATCTTCAGAGTAGCTGGATACTGAAGAAAGGTCTGTAGACCTGCCTCTTTCAATTCCTTCCGTATTGTACTGAAGGAGCTCCGCTTCTTTGCCGTCGCGGGAGAGAAGTCGGAGAAAAAGCTCAACATCGCACCATCATTTGCTTTCACAGGACCGCAGCGTCTTGCTTCATTTAGATTCAAATTCCTGTCGTTGTAGCGCAACAGTTTGATGAGAAACACTCGCGGTGTGGAGTGATCCGTTGAAGCTCTGGAGTAAACTCGATGCTAGCGTTCGATCTCCATATATCTGCCCGAAAGTGATGGGATCCAGATCAGTAGTGACTGTTTCAGAAAGCCAATTGGGTCATCCTTCTCGGCCCCTTCAGGTAGTCCCAGCAGGCGGAGATTACTGCGTCTGCTGCGGTCTTGTAAATCAGTCACTTGTTGCTCGAGGGCATGCAGACTCAGTGTGATCGCCGATAACTTTTTTCTGCTCTCTCTGTTCCCCGATTAAAAAGTCAACTTTACCGAGCATATATTCTGGATTGTAGTCATGTGAGATGTGGATTCGGTGCACATCACTGCTAATTCAGTCTTCAAAATGTCCTCAAATCTCTTTATAGTGACGCCATATTGTCTTCAATGTCATGTCGGCTCGGCCCGCCGCGGCCGCTGGTTTTGTTTTCTTCTTCATTGGCGAGGATAATGGTGAAAGGTAAGCGAGTTTCCGACTGTGTGACATCTCCAGACCCACGACAAACGAAAAAACTATCCCAAATGTAAGAAAAAAATATGAACAGCAGTAAAAGACAGTTATATACACGGAGCTCAGCTAACGTGCATCTTGGCTCAAGAAAGCGTCACGTGATCCCCCCGAATGACATCACATTTTGATTTACTATAGTTTTACAGCAGCAATAACTGTAATAAGCTATTATACTAACTGTACTACAGGGTTAAACAGCACTAAAACCACAGGAATAGCAAATAAAACATCCTTTATTGTGCAAGTGAATAGAACAGGATTCATGCCAGAACACTAAATCAATAAATCAGAATCCGATTTCAGCAGAATGGGTTTCCCGAATGCTTATCACAATCAGAGAGGTATCAAATGACTATGAACCGGCGGTGTGTTGGCCTTGAACAACAGACAACGTTGTCTCTACGGTTAAGGAGGAAGAGCCTTTGAGGATAACACTGCAAAGCTGTTAACACTAGGGCTGTATACCTTGGAGAACCTGGCGATACGATACATACCTCGATACACAGGTCACGATTCGATACGTACCTCGATACAGAGCTGTCTCGATACGATTTGATACAATGTGACACGATTCGATACGATTCAATAAAAATACATGGGCCAGAGCCAATTAGTTAATGCTGAACACATTTACTCAACAAACAGAACTCTGCATTTTTCTTCAATTTATTGAAGACAAAAGTGCATTATAACAAAGTGCATTTTGCTTAAATATTTGCAACTTTAAGTGCTCTGATTAATTGTACACAAATTGTATTAATCTGGAAATTACCACAAGTCAACATTTAACTTTCCAAGGGTACAGGTTCCAAGGTACGTTTTTTTTTTTTTTTTTTTTTGAGGGGGCAGGAAATATAAGATATTCTTCATCCTGCCTCCTTTTCATCATGGTTTTATAAATTATATGAATGAGGATGATGAAGTAAGTTTTGTGGGGAAAAAAAAAATATCCATGAATGAAATAAACAAACATTACATTACAGTCTGAGCTCACACAAGCACAAAATCTTCTTCTAATTATTCTTAACTTCTTATTAAATCTTCTTATAATTCTTTTTTGTGACACCATGTACTGCCATAACATATTTCACTATGAAATCACTTAAATGCTACATCTTGCTTTAACATTTTCCATGAGTTTTTTGAAACTCGCGGGCGCCGCTGCGCCCCCTAATGGCTGGGCGGAGTATCGATACTAAGGGCTAGAATATCGATACTGTATCTTTTTTTATTATATCGGTATGTATCTAAGAATCGATATTTTGAGCACACCCCTAGTTAACACTGTGGTAAAGGCTTTGAGGTGTCGATGGTGCTGAATGAATTATGGGGTAAATCTATGGCATGACACAGCAGGAAATGAGATGTCTCTTGAACTTGATATGGTTTTCTTTGTTCGCAGTTGCAGAGCTGCAAAGTGTTGCTGATGCATGTGCAGAAATATTGCAGACCATCCTAACCAGTTGACATACACCATACAGTACAAAAGTTCTCTCCCCACACACACACACACACACACACACACACACACCTGTTCACATTTTGTCCACGCACTTCACCCATGGACTTAAGAAAGGGTCTGATATACTTGATATCTTAGTTACATACATTATTACAGCCTGATCAACATGGTAACACCAGAAAGTTAGAAAGCCAGAGTCACTACTATATGTCACCATTAAAAACTACAAGAAAATAGTTTCTAGGTTTGGGTTATCAGTTTAAGGGATCCAGTAAAGATTCAAAGATCAGGATGGTTTACTACTAGTAGGGATGTAACCATTCACTCAACACACGATTTTGAGTTCACAATTCGATTCACGATTTTATTAGATTTTTTTACTAAATGAGATTTAAGACAAATTATAAATTAAATGCGTCCTTTTATTATTGCTTGGACAAAATGCAACACGTTTCTTTGTGAAATTGAAATATATTACTATAATATACTAATATAGCACTTGCATATCATTGCTCTTATGTTGGTTTTGATTGTCCTATTCTCATTTGTAAGTCGCTTTGGATAAAAGCCTCTGCTAAATAACAAAATGTAAATATCATGTAAATGTAAATAAAACTAAATTGAAATTTTAAAACAAGCTCCAAATCAAATAAATAAGTAACAAATAAAATAAATATAAACAAAATAAGGCTTTGGATGTGCTCTTTCCATTTAAAATTAGAGGAAACCACGACCAGGGCTCTAGACTGCATTTGCGACCATTTTTTGAGAATGTGCGAGTAAAAATTTGGCATGGTCGCACTTGTGCGAGTGCATGGTCTGCGCTGCTCCAAAGCGTCTGCTTCGTGGGTAGAGCCTGGTTTATACTCACTGCGTCAGCACGAGCGTGAAGGTGCGCAATGGAGGATTTGGTTTTCAAACAGCCAGTTTAGTTTGACTTTTCTTTTTGAAAAGCTTGTTATCTTTGCTGTTTACCTCACGTTACGGTATGGAGGCTTTCCTTAATTTTTATTATTATTATTTATTTGATTCCTCAGTGTTTGCTAAGCATTCTGTAATTTATTAGTCGGTAGCCTATATAACAGCACGTGATGTGTCCTATGCCATGCCTCATCTTATTCGTTTTTGTTAATAAAGGTTATGTAGGCTAGTTTGTCATTGTAGCCTGCAGTTTTATTGTTGTTGTGCTTTTTAATTAAGAATAACAATGAATCCATCTTTTGCTTTAGTCTTAAAAAGTGAAAGGTGTATAGATAAGCAAAACAGACAATTATCTTTTCTTATAAAACGTGACACCAAGATCGCGAATTTGAAAGTGAAAGCGCACGAAAAGAGGAATTTGTTCACAAAATTTAAATCAACATTTTTTCTTCAGTATTATTTGTGAACACTTTCGTTACCATATAACTATAAACTATGATAAAAGTTCATCAGCATGCATTGATTAATCAAATGTTGTAGCAAAATAATACTAATAATAATAATAAATTGCGACCAAATTATGTGCTTGTGCGGCCAACTGAGAAAGTTAGTAGCAAAAGAGCGACCAGTGGGAAGAATGAGTCTAGAGCCCTGACTGCATTTTAATCATGATCCAAACAAAGATCATACATGCAACATGAGCAGTTTTTAATCTAAATTAGATTATATTATTTCAAAATTTGAAGTAAAATCAGAATGGTCTGACTTCAGTTTTGTGAAACTACTGTATACATTAAAATGGTTAGAGAGTCAGACTCGTAATCCAAAGGTTGTGGGTTCGAGTCTCAGGTCCGGCAGGGATTGTAGGTGGGGGGAGTGAATGTCCAGCGCTCTCTCCACCCTCAATACCACGACTGAGGTGCCCTTGAGCAAGGCACCAAACCCCCAACTGCTCCCTGGGTGCCCACTGCTCCGGTTGTGTGTTCACGGTGTGTGTGTGTTCACTGCTGTGTGTGTGCACGCTGGATGGGTTAAATGCAGAGCACGAATACTCTGATTAGAACGAATACGGCAGTATGTCACTTCACTTCACGAACTGAAACAGCAGACGAGCTGAATAAGACGCAGATGCAGATTCCTTGCTTTCTGCTGTAAACAAATCAGCGCTGCACTTATGAACTTTAATATGCATTATACAGAGGCAAGATGAAAAGAAAAAATACCATCTAAACTTTTCTAAAGACAGTAAGTTCCCCTCAGCTTGTGAGCGAGAGGGTATGAGACAGCTCAGCTTTGGTTTAAAACAGTTACATATTTGTTATCGCTAACGAAGTAACGTTAGGCCTTCAACATCATGATGTCTATCAGCCATCGGCGATGGACGATGGCATCGTCTATCGGCCAAACCCTATATGGCAAACGCGCGGGGGGAGGGCTGAGCTCATTCGGAACTACAGCAGCCCAGAGGGAAGCGTCAGCGGGTGTTAACGAGAAAACGATTATCATTCAAACAAGTCCACGTAAACTACACATTCGAGTTAATCGGGGAAAAAAAAAAATGATTTATCGCCCAGCCCTAACCAAAACTATAACAATAATGACACAGAGCAACAACATCTCTTCCTTTTTTTTACCAGATGATAAACGATAAAAACACTTACAGCCAATCAGAATCCATCCTGCTTTAAAGAGCTTGAGAGTTAAAGTGGTAGACAACATAACAGCAGTGAAAGCTTCGAATAAACATAACGTTTTCATCCTTTGGCTAACATAGTATTAACAGTTATCTTTCTTGGTATAAACAAGATCTTAAAATTAAGCACCGGTCTCTCTTTTCTTCTTCAGCATTCTATTTTACTTGGAAATAAATCACAAAGTTGGGTGCAACATCCAGTTCAAGCAGACTTTAAAAGCTTTTAATAGACAGGACAGATGGAGGGAGAGAAAGAGAACAAAAATGTCTTTCATGCAGCCATTATGCAACAGCTTGTTTTCTGCCCAGATACTATGACGCATTAGAGCAAATCAAAATAAATGAATTTCTACACACATCCGCAAAGCTTTTGAGACCACAATATATTTTATCTCTCTACAAACAGACACATGCTCCCACAGATAACAGATATCAATAAAGAAAATCTGACCAACCTATGGAACTGTGAACAAATAAAAGTGGAGGTTACAGACAATTATTTAAGAAATAATAATTTCTTCACCTTTAGAACAGTAGAATGTGAACAGTTAATTCAAGACTATTCTACTTTTATACAGAGCTGTATTTTAATACATTTTTTTCTTTAGTTTAATATAGTTATCAAAACTTAAAGTTTAAATACAAAAACTTAAATTATGTTATTTGCATAGTATTTGACAGCATATCTAAAAGATGTTTAGAGGTCAAAAGGTCAGGTTGTAGGATGAACCGTGGGGCGATCTGTTAAACTAATAAACCTATTTTTTTTAAATGTTAAAATAATTCTCTAATAAATATCTTTATTAGAAGAGATAGTTTTGACAGAGACTTTTGTTTGTCTGAGACACTGATTCTAGTTGGTCATATCCCCTAAAGTCTTTCTCTTTCACACACACAGTTCATGCACAGGCTTGGCACGCAGTGCGGAGTATTTGCTTCTTTAACCAGCTCTGTAGAAACATGCCTCAACAGGCAAAACATTTCACATGAAAGCATGACAGGAAAAATCAAGGAAAAAATCACGTATTTCACTGAGGCATTTTTTATAACGGACTAAAACAGGTTTTATTGTTTTACACTCTTCTGTTACACAACTCCCTCAACTCTCATGTTGTTTTCTGGTTATTTTGACAGGATTTTTTTCAAAAATGACAGATCTACGAAAAATTGCTTGCAAATTTCTTATTATGCTATATTATTATCAAATACTGGATTCAATCTTTTTTACTTAGACATAATAGAGGTTTTGTATTCCTTTTTAGAACTGATTGATAGTAGGCCCGTTTTTGAGTGAATTTTGCCAAAATTACCCACAAATAAAGTCCCCCCCCCCACTCATGCATAGGCTCAGATTAATGAGACCTGTGATCAATAAATTCCAAAACAAAATTATACCAAGCCTGTTGAATGAATGAAAATTAATCCAAGATTTGTTGATAATATAGCGTTATGACCCTGAGACTTGGAGCATACATCTCTGTGTGTGTGTGTGTGTGTGTGTGTGTGTATATATACTCTAAAAAAAAATGCTGGGTTAAATACAACCCAGCACTGGGTAAAATATGGACAAACCTGCTAAACACCTTAACCTGATATAAGGACCACCCCAAACACTCATCCTCTGCCTTCGTGCCTTGTTGACATTGTGCTTCATGCCATTGTGTTTCTCTTCGCCTTTGTTCATTTCATCGTCATTTGGATGGGAAAGAGTGTTGTGCCAGAGGAAGATTTTTAGTATAGTCAAACTGTGTGTGTGTGTGTGTGTGTGTGTGTGTGTGTGTGTGTGTTTGTTACTGTAATCCTAACTTCTGATTCTTCAGGTTTTCTGACCATTGCCTGTTTGACTACGATTCTCATTTTGAGACTTTGTTTGTAAAACTTCTTGTAAATATACTCTTTCCAAATTAAGGGATGCAGGGGGTTTGATGCCAATTTATTTGTATATCTTTTTCACTTTGTTTACGGTTAAGGGAGTTAGGGAAGTTAAGCTGTTTTTAGGGCCCGAGCACCGCTAGGGTTGGGCTGATAGACGAAGCCATCGTTGATGGCTGACAGACATTACGACGTTGAGCCAGCATCGTGATTCCTTCCCCCTACCCCCTCTTCCGCAATCCGTCGCATCCCAATTCCGTGTTCTGAAAGGAAATCAAGTATCCTACGGAACCCCTAAGGGGAATAAATAGCCTACGAGATGGGAGGATAAAAAAATTAAAATTATATTTTCTCTCGCAATTATATTGTTGGGTAATTATACTGTATATAAATTGCGGGCATCAGGGAACCGCTACTAATATGCAGGACACTGAAACCGCTTTCGAATGTGCGCTCTTATTTTACTTCCACTTTAGAAATTCACGATCACATGGACTCTATACTACGGAGCAGCAGTACCATACATTTTAGATGTTTATTATTTGATGTTTGTCGGTGGTGCTCAGTCTCTGCAAATCATTCGCCATTGTCTTATCAGTCATCTCTCCTTACTCTGTGTATGTGGTAAGTGAACTTTCATGTACTGTAATGTAACAGGCTGCTAGCAAGCGGCTAACCATGTCCCTTTAGTGGCTCCATAAAACGCGTTATTTGTTTTCCGTGCGTTTCTGCATATGGATTCACGCATCGGGCACACCCCTAACCCTGCCCCCCGATGTCATCGTCCATCATGATGTTTTACTGTAGACATCGCCCAACCCTAGCGAGGACCCTATTGGAATTGCTCAGATTCTTCTTCTCCAAAATGAATCACATTTTTGAGGGCCTAAACATGCTCGAAAACTCATGAAAATTTGCACACATGCCAAAAGTGGTAAACATTTACATTTTATATAGGTTTCAGAAGTGGGTGTGGCAAAATGGCTCAATAGCCCCACCTTTAAAATTTCATTGAAGTGCCTCTTGAGCTATGTTCCACATACATGTATGAAATTTGGTAGACACATGTAACATCAATGCCTACAAAAAAGTCCCCCCAGTAAAAAGTGCGAAACCCAACAGGAAGTCTGTTATTTTTAATTTTCTCTGCAAGTTTTATGTCGTTTTGCCATTTTCAGGCGTTGTATTTAAAGGCAGGGTATGCAATTTTTCAAAAACGTTTTAGAAAACCGAGTCGGGGCCGAGTCCCAAAACAAACTTGTAGCCAATCAGCAGTAAGGGGTGTGTCTACTCGTGATGTGGAGGAGAGAGCGTTCAGTGAACAGCCGAGCCGAGCGACAGAAAGATAGAGATGGTGGATAAAAAAAACAAAAGAGGAAAACATCTGCGGAATGATAAGGCAAGAAGTAGGACCCGTCTAAATATCGGATCAGCCTTCCAGCGCTGGAGAGAGCTCAAGGAGCGGAAGGCCTGCAATTGGATGCCGAGGTTGCTTTGTTTCTTCTCGATAGGTGAGTAACACCGTGTACACCGGACAACAGCTAAAATCTGCCTACACTGGACGCGTGTATTTCAACCGAGAATGTAGTTGTTTAAAACTCAAATCTGCAGTTGATTTATAAAAACAGCGTCTATTTGAAAATGTGCTTCGCCGATTTCGGAGCTGTGAGCTCCACGTGACCACCGGGAGCTCAGTGCTCATGTACCCCGAAGAGAGGAGCATAACCTCGGCTAGTCCTTCTGACATTTGCCCTTGGCTCTGATGTCTCTTTAGTGGATAAACATAAGATATAATTCGTTTTGGGTAAATCTAACGGGTAATCTTTGGTCTTTATTCTATTGTTCTATTAATATGTTTAAATGAAAACGAAAAGAGGCAATGTTTGATATATTTCGTCTGTAAATACAGTGAGGAAGATTGCAGCAGCCAAGGTGAGCTGACTGATGTTATCAAGTTCTAACTAATCGTTGCCTGGATTGCGTAGGCTACATATATGTGGGACGGATCTATCAAAATAGGGGCGAGACCCTTTTGGGGTAGGGGCGTGTTTGTTTTGGTTTCAAATAACATTGGCTTCCAGAAAATGCTTACCCTACCTTTAAACGAACTCCTGCTAGAGATTTACATAGATCAACACCAAATTTGGTCAGTCTAATTTAAAGCCCTTTGTGACGTTAAATTTCGAAGATCTTGAGTTTTTGTTGAAGGGCGTGTCCGTGGCGGCCTGACAAACTTCAATGTTTCGCCATGATAAAGGAAGATGTTATAATTCAGGAATACAATGTCCGATCCACACCAAACTTCACATGTTTGATAAGAGTCCTGTCCTGAACACATGCCCATATTCAGTTATAGTCATAGCACCACCTGCCTCCTGCCTTTTTGATGTTAAACTACGAAGATCTTGAATTTTTGTTAAAGGGTGTGTCCTTGGTGGCCTGACAAAGTTTGATGTTTCGCCATGGGAATTGTAGCTCAGCCATACAATGTCCGGTCTGCCCCAAACTTCCCACGTTCGATAAGAGTCCTGGTCTGAACACATCTAAAGTCCAATATTCCGTTATTATCATACCATATCATATTATCAATCCTTTTCAAAGAAAATAAAGGATTTTTGTTTGTTTTGTTTTTTTTATTTACTGGTGTCGAGACCCAGTTCTCTCTTTCTGTTACAGCTGACCCCTAATAGGTCATAACAATAGCAGAATAGAGATTTACAAGCACTTTTTAAAAGGCTGGTCATTTTTAACCTAGAACTATAAATTAGAATTTGATGATGATCGGAAAAGGAACTTAAATCTGGAATCAAAGTAAGGTCTGTATTGCTACTACCCTATAATGTGCGTATACAAATGTACACCAAAAGAGTGATGTGCTGAGCTTCATGCCTACACTGTAAAAAAAAAAAAGTTGAGCCAACTTAAAATTAAGGCAACCAGATTCAGCAGATTTTTGAGTTTTCTCAAAGATTTTTCAAGCTGGTAGCCTTAAAATTTTAAGTTGGCTCAACTTGTTTTTTTTTTTTTTTTACAGTGTCTATAAGTTTGTAAACTTATGAAGCAGGCAGCTGTCTTCCTGCAGATGAGGAGCTAGTGAGATCTTGAAACTGAAACATCACAAATGAAATCCAACAGTCTGTGAAGTTGCTATGAACATCCTAACCACATATTTTTTGGTCATTTTCATGTTTGATCCAGCTGCATCCTGCCCAGGCAGCAGTGCAAACAAACTTTTGACTAGGTTGTTGGAGCTTATGTCAACTAGACTGTGATGTAAGTGTCTTGTCTACTTTATAACTGAAACAAAAAAAAAAACTGGTGCATACTTGAGACATAAAAACTACACAGAATGAACCTGATCTCATTTAAAACTGAAACTACACAGAGCCTTTTCAAAGCCTTCAAGGCTTTATAAAATCGACTGATAATTAGGTCAAAAGATGTGCTTAACCAATTGCAATAGTCGGGCTGAGGCTAATTATAAACTCAAACTGTTTCAAAGTATTGGGTAGAAACATCAGTTTCAAAGGTAAATCAGCTTCACTAAATCTTGATTTTCACATGCTCAACAATGGACTATATAAAATGGTATTTCCTTTTAAAGAGCCATATATGCTAAACCCACATTGTGAACTACATGGTAAATGTAAAACTGACAGGAAGTCAGAGAACATTTAGTATTTACACAACTAGAAAAAGATACTACTAGGCAGTAGGCACTACCTATCAAACCAAAGATTCGCTGTATAAAAAAGTACCACTGCTGAGCAAAAAGAATTAGAAAAGTAAAAATATGCAACATGACCAAATTATGATTATATTGTTCTCCCTATTGTTCTCTTCTCATTTAAAAAAACACTACTGCTTCCCTGCTCATGAAAACGGTCATGTGGTGCGACCAATAAAGTAATGTGGTCCAAACGACACATCAAATAATCCTGTGCATCAAGATCAATAAATTTCTTAAAATATCAGATAATTTGACTTTTAAGCCAAGGTAAGTTCAGGTTGTTAAATGTCATTTGGTGCAAGTCCTCTAAAAATTTAATGATATTTATAAAATGATGATCTGTGTAAAAAAAAAAAAAAAAAAAATTCTTAAACTGTTTAAAAACTTTAACATACATGTACAAAACATATGACATTCTGTGTACAAACAGACATGAAATATAGTAAATACTGTTTCTAAACAAGAACAAACAACCAGCTATAAAATGTCATTTGTACGGTGTACGAACATCATCCATTATCACTGCATTTTAAAAAGTCCCATCTCATTTTAAAACCAAACTTGCGCCCTTGATGGAAATGAACATGATATGGATATGGTCAGTGGTTCTCTAACACTTCCTAAGCGTTTATCTTCATCACCCACACATCCTCTCCAGAGGCCCAGATGTTCTTTGCCTTCCAGCCCACTGCAGCACAATCAAGCCCAATCCCTGATTATCCCATATTAAATGAACCGGATCAGTCCACCAAACTGTCACAGACAAAGTCTAATAGAGCAAGTAATGTGCATGCTAACTTCACTGACAGTCCAGATAAGTGAAGTGACACTAATGGAGGTGTTATGTTTTCATTGTACCACAATGAAACATCTCTGCAATACTAGGAAACTAAATTGTTCGCCTGGATAGATACTTCTTATCCACTTAAGAATGAACACTCAAATGCGGTGGTGTACGCTGCAGAAAAGGGTTGCAGACAGTTCTGCTTATAGGATAGCAGAAGGAAAAGATGCCAAATGCAATTGCTAAATAAATACAATGATTTGTGTTGTTGACAAAGGCTATGCACCCAGTCAGACTGCATTTTGGCAAGAATTTTACAGATTTAATTATTTAAGGATGTTTTTGTTGATGTTTGCACAATGTCACCCAGCACAACATCAAATTTATTATAATATTTGTCCTGAGTCACACCATTAGCCAAATGCTTCCTTAAACTAACAAATATACAGTCTAGAATGATGTTGCCCTAGCACAATTTTAAAGTAAATAAAGTTTGGGGTTGGGATCTGGCCTTTGATCAGCAAAAAAGTTATGCATAGACTTTTACGCAGATGGGTCAAAGACAGTAGCAACATATGAGTGTGTCTCAGAGCAGCATGTGCAGTTCCATCAGATTTGGTGCCTCTTCCTCTTTCCTGTTTTAGTGTCATAGCAGGGTTTTTTAAAAGAGAGTCGAATCGGATAAAACTCGTATCTATGTCACAGAGGTGTTGTGAGAGCAAATAATGGACATTCGGCAGATCATATTGAAAGTGAAGTGAAAGTGAAGTGACATACGGCCAAGTATGGTGACCCATACTCGGAATTCACGCTCTGCATTTAACCCATCCAACATGCACATCCACAGACACACACAGCAGTGAACACACACACAGCAATGAACACACACACCGTGAACACACACCCGGAGCAGTGGGCAGACATTTATGCTGCGGCGCCCGGGGAGCAGTTGGGGTTCGGTGCCTTGCTCAAGGGCACCTCAGTCGTGGTATTGAGGGTGGAGAGAGCGCTGTATTCACTCCCCCCACCAGCCCGAGACTCAAACCCGCAACCTTTGGATTACGAGTCCGACTCTCTAACCATTAGGCCACGACTTTCCCTATTGTGAGATACTTACATAAGTTCTGACGCTTTGATACATTCTGCATTTAACTGATAAAACTGTCCGAAGAGACAGCAAGAATGGACAACAAATGACAATCAAGCATTAAAGCCAACATGATTTTTAGTGGATGAAGTCAGTTCTCCTCAAGTTTCCACAGGTGTCCTAGAACTACCACAGGTATAGTTTATCATATACGAAAAAGATCTGTCTGACAACAAGGAAGTATCCAAATAATTTTTTTGGCTTAATTTTGAAATGTACATATATTTTTATACAATTTAATTAAACAATATTACAAAAGCGTAATAGTGTTATTGTGAATATCACTACGGCTGTGATGTGAATGTAGCCTTGTTGATATTCAGTATGACAGCATGACAGTGTGGGATATTTGAGTTTTATAGAACTGTTCTATAAATGTCAAATAAATGTTCAGTAACCAACCACCAACCAAAACAGCTTCTAAATAAACCAGTCATATTTGTCAACAAGCTGCACTCTGACTGAAAGCTGGACTGGATCATAAATGAGTGGAATGGAGCAACAAAGATTATATTTCCTCCCTAGTAAAAGAACTCCACTATAGGAGCTTGTACAGGCCATTGTAAACAATCAATCTACAATACTATGGTTAAAATATTAAAATGCAAGTAACTTCAATTTGAAAAGATCAAGCAATGACTATTCACACAAAAATGAACATTTTCTTAAAATTGACCCTTAGGCCATTCAAGAAGTTTAGCATTAGATCACTTGCTCACCAATGAATGCTCTGCAGTGACTGGTATGGTACAAACATGCAGCTTTTTGCTTTGAGGTTAATTAATGGACTGGAGTTGTGAGGACTACTAGTGGATTATTGTGATGCTTCTATCAGCTGTTTGCGCTCTCATTCTGACGGCACCCATTCACTGCAGAGGATCCATAGGTGAGCAAGTGATATAATGATACATTTCTCCAAATCCGTTTCAATGAAGAAACAAACTCGTCTTGGATGGCCTGAGAGGGAGTATATTTTCAGTACATTTTTCCTAACAAAGTCCTGGAACACACATTCCCAAAATGTTTCAAAAGACTGACATTTGAGAAGTGATGAACAGTGGCAGCTGACATTCCTCCTGAAGAGGACTTCTTTAAAGGTGATAAGAAACTGGTATGGTAGGAGTTCTGAGTTGTTAAGTCTGCCCTACCTGCAGAGGAGTCGTCGTCATGGTCGGAGCTCAGGTATCCGTCAGGTGTGCTGCGTCCAGACCCGTGAGAGCCGCGGAGCGGAGTGCCATCATCCGAGTCCAGCTCTCGACTCAAGCGGACGCGAGGATTCAGCAGCTGACTCTCGCGGACGATACCCTTTGGGTTGAGTATGTTTTTTCGCAGAAAGTTTTCGTTGAGCTCCACGTCCTCGAACTCGTGGTCACTGTCCTGCTCGTTTATCCTTTGCTCGGCAACGCACCGGGAGATGTCGCGCGCCGCCGAGTGTTCTCGCGGATTTTCGGGCTTCTTCCGAGGAGGGACGAGGATGGGTTTACCTGTCTTGCTGCCCCGGACGAAAGGCTCGTCCCCGCCTTTGCTCTCTGAGTCGCAAGGACTATCCTTCTTTGTATCTGCCTTGTTGCACCGTCTCTCAAAGTCACAAGTTTTCTTCTTCTGCGCGATAGTGGTCTGCAGGTAGATCACCTTGAACTTCTCCTCCGAGAGAGCCTGCTGTAACACTTTCAGGTTGCCTTTGCATTTCTCCAGCTCTGCCTCTATGTCCTCCACCGAGCTGAGGTTCATCACGGGCGCTTCACCGTCGGCAAACTCATTCCTCCAGTGCTTCTCAAATTCCGCCTGTTCCCACATTGTCAAAGCAGGCTGGGGGGGGAGTCCTTGAATATGTCTCGTTCCTGCTTGGGTTCACGGTCTCAAACGCCTGTTGTTAAGTAGCGACTGTTCATTTTCTCTTTAGCGTATATCCACTCACTCACTCTCACCACATATCAGTTTACAACTGAAAAAAACTTTCAGCTTCCGCTACATTGGAAAGTCGTGACGTCAGCTGGACACGGAGCCAATCAGGTCCGTTAGCCAAAATCCCAGCCTGTGGTTGCTTTTTTACACCCCATTGATGCCCCACCTGTTGAGTAAACATGCGTTTACCTATTAATATACATTTCCGTTCAGTGCAAATAAATGTACTGCCCAATGTAAATAAAATTTAAATAAGCAATAAAAAGTAATATAAAGTTCAAATTAAACTGATACAAAAATAAATAGTCGAGTAAATACTAGAAAACATTTTTAAAATGAAAATAACAATAGTTAATTAAGCATCATAATAATTAACATATTAATTAACATAATTCAGCAACATAATAGCAAACATGTCCAAAAAAATAAAAGTAACAATAATTATTCACCAATATAATGTATTATATTAAAATATATAATATTAAATATAAATATATATGAGCAGGATCAAATCAAGATGGAGCAACAGAAATGAGCAAATTATACACAAATTACATACAAATCTTTGTTTTTTGTGAATCAGAAGAAGGGTTTTCATTGTTTTACATGCAATTTGCTTTTTTGGCATCTGTTTCGTGCCTTCTGAAAAAAAGAGTAGCACTTGACTTCAGTGTACATTTTTTCTTATGTCAAAAGGCTGCTACCAAACTGTAATGATGCATTTTGTGCCTTGAAAATGATTGGATTTAATCCTAATTCTGCATTATTCTGCAAAAAAAATTACACTAGGTTTCTTTTTTCTATATTCTATCTACTTCTTTTCTTTAAAAAAAAAAAAAAAACCCTTGCTACTTATACCGCGTTAGGCTAACCGAGACTAGGTCATAGCACTTGCATGTTGTTGCTCTGGTTTTGATAGCTTCTATTGACCTCATTTGTACGTTGTTTTGGATAAAAGCATCTGCTAAATGACTAAATGTAAATTTGCCAGATGGATGAGTGCAGATATCACTGCAGAATTGCGTTGATTATTTACATAGTATAATAATAATAATAAAAATATATAATGATAATATAATAATAGTTGGGAAGAGAGTGGACATTTACACAAAATGTGTACTTTTACTGAGGTGTTCTCCAGAACATTTGAGGTCAGGTTTGTATGTCCCAGTTGACTCTAATTCACAGTCCATTTTCTGTTCAGAGCTGCCAGGGTCAATTCTTCATTCAGATTCCCCTTCTCACCCCGATGTCAATACCATTAGCAGAAACGTGCAGGACAAATTCGATATGGGTATCATCGTGTCACTGGAGAACGGGAATGGCCAGGTTCCAGCAGTTCTATGAGAAACTGAAGATGAGAGATATGTGTGCTGATAGCCACATATCACATCAGAGATGAGAGGGGGCAGAT
Source organism: Barbus barbus (assembly GCF_936440315.1). NCBI lineage: Eukaryota > Metazoa > Chordata > Actinopteri > Cypriniformes > Cyprinidae > Barbus > Barbus barbus. Next base: position 17,346,500 of record NC_136733.1, on the reverse strand, counting down.
GGATCTGCTGCATGGATCAATCCCCTTTAGAAGGTCTTTGGGAGCTTGAGATGCTACAAATGCTACTTTTTTTTTCTTCTTTCTTTATAAAAATGACTATCATTTTAATTTCTGCAACTTCGCAGTGCACAATCAAACAAAGCCCTCACAAGGGTTTTAGTATGTGTGCTTATGCATTAGCACCGGACATTCAAATGCAGTTTCAGCAGGAATCCATATTAATAATTCATGACGTGTATTTGTGTGGGACATTCAGTGGTTGAGCACTATATAATTATTTGTTTTAACAGGTTAACAGCCATACAGGGGGTTTAAACGGACAGTTCGCCCAAAAAACAGACATTTACTCACCCTATTTTGAAGAATGTTTAAACTGTCTTGTCCTTAAAATGAAAGTCAGTGGGGTCTAAAACAAGACTGAAAATCTTTTGAATTCATTGTATGGAATGAATGAACAAACAAACAAACAAATAATTGTCTTTGGTGTTAAACATAAGAATTTCATACAGGTTTGGAACAACCTGAGGGTGAGTAAATCAGGATTATTATAATTAAACTAAAGCTAAAATTATGAAAAAAATAAAAATTGTTGCTTGAAATAAACGTTAACTGAAATAAAATGAAATTCTTATTAAAAAATTAATTCAGCTAGCTGTCAAAGCAACATTTGTTTTCATTTAGTTTTACTAAAATAAACTAAAACTGAAATAAAATTATATAGTCATTAGCAACAGTAAAAGACTAAACACACAAAAAATACTGAAACATCAACATTAAAATGAACGGTTACTTTTACAACAACTCAAAACAAAAATAAAACAATTTATTAAAAATAAACAAAATTATTTCAAAATATTATTAGAATATAATATAGAAAAGTAAATATTGTCAAAATTTTCATTTCATGTATAACTTTGGGAGGGAAATTGCATTTTCATTAAAGAAAAGAAAACAATAACTAGAAAAAAGGAAAATTACTTTTCTGAGGAGGAAAAAAAACTATGAGTAAGATGGTAATTATGAGGCAGTTGGGGGAGGAAAGAGGAAGAATGGTCTGTTAGATGAGAAACAAGAGACGAGTGCATTCACTGAAGCTAATGCAGTCATACCTCTGAAAGGCCGAGGGCTCGTCTCATCACATCTTCAGCTGATGCAGAACACTCAGTCTACATGAACCATCAGAGGGGTGTAAACATCTAATAGGATCTAGTAGAATTCTTAGCATACCTAACAATTATTCACCTATTATTGTAGTTATGCCAAAGCCACCGGGTGTAGAGCCATTATAAAACCGGCATGTGTCAGAAACTGAAGACCCGATTAGGTCATCCTTTATTTGATACACATCAATGCATTTAACTCCTGCTTGAATAGCAGCCAAAGAGAGTAAGTCTTCCTGTAAATTCAAGCTTGTTTTAGTAGCTCGTACCATTATTCGATGGAAGGTCAGTGCAATATTTTTCATTTGGCAAAGAAATAAACCTTTAGAAGGCTTTGTTTCTTTATGCAGTTACATTTTGGATTCTGTCCCAGAACTGCAAGGTCATTTTTACTAGCCTATTCAACTTTTACCGATCAGAAGTGACTTGTTAATGCATGACACATAATTTGGTTCAAGTTACCATGGTGAGTCACACATTAAAATCACTCCACACTTTCTAGCAAACTGATGAAATGGATTTGTGAAAAAGGAGGGCCAAAGTGGCATGCATGATGCACCGCATTAACCATCTGTGAGTAAGACACAAATCAAGTCAAGTCAAGTCAAGTCGAGCTTTATTGTCATTCCGCTACATGTGGGGACATACAGTGGAACGAAATGTCGTGCCTCGCAGGACCACGGTGCTACATAAATACAGACATACAACAATGAAGTAAAAAAAACACTATAAACCACACAACTAACCTACTGACAGATTTTAACTATAAGTATACTATATATAAATATTTACCCTATACAAACTAAAAAATAAAAGAAAATACAAACTATACGAATGCTTCACATTAATACTGTACATGTGCAAAGAGAAACATTGTGAGTCAAGCAGCTGGCTGGGGAACAGTGCAGGATGATTTGTAGTGCCTGAGCATGTAAACATACATATATTGCTGAGTCTTTTGTGGGATTGTGTACACGCAGCAGTGTGTGTAAAGTGTCTAGTGCTCATAGAAGAGAGTGTGTTACTACAGGTGGTTTGTACAGGCCCACTCACCTGTGTGTAGCACACTTCGAATTGCACAAAAAAGTTCCATACAGTTTTTTGCTTCTATTTCAGGAGGTAGGGGTTTGCATGGGGTTTCAGAGGGGGGCTCTGATGCTTCGGTACCATCTTCCTGATGGTAGGAGCTGGAAGAGACTGTGGGAGGGATGGGTGGAGTCCTTCACGATGCTGCTGGTTTTGCTGGAGCATCGTGTAAGGAAAATGTCCAGGATGGAGGGGAGAGGGGCACCGATGATCTTTGCAGCTGTGTTCACTGTCTGCTGGAGGGTCTTGCGGTCAGCAGCACTGCAGTTCCCGTACCAGACAGTGATGCAGCTGGTCAGCACACTCTCAATGGTGCCCCTGTAGAATGTGGTGAGGATGGGTGGAGGGAGACTTGCTCTATTCAGCCGGCGGAGAAAGTGTAGGCGCTGTTGTGCCTTTTTGGAGAGTGACATGGTTGGTGGTCCAGGTGAGATCCTCTGTGATGTGCACCCCCAGGAATTTAGTGCTGCTGACTCTCTCCACAGTCGAGCTGTCGATGGTCAGTGGGGGTGGTCCACGGCATTTCTCCTGAAGTCCATCACAACCTCCTTTGTCTTCCCCACATTGAGGGACAGATCGTTAGTGCCACACCATTCAGCCAGCTGTGCCACTTCCTCTCTGTAGTGCATTTCATCGTTGTTGCTGATGAGACCTACCACTGTTGTGTCATCAGCAAACTTGATGATGTGGTTGGAGCTGAACTTGGCAGTGCAGTCGTGGGTCAGTAGTGTGAAGAGCAGCGGGCTGAGCACACAGCCTTGTGGGGCACCTGTGCTCAGTGTGGTAGTGCTCGAGGTGTTGTGGCCGACACGGACTGACTGAGGTCCTCCGGTTAGAAAGTCCAGGATCCAACTACAAAGGGAATTGTTAAGGCCCAGCAGGTTTAGTTTATTTATGAGCTGTTGTGGGATTATTGAGTTGAATACCGAGCTGAAGTCAAAGAACAGCATTCTAACATAGGAGTCTTTATTTTCTAGGTGGGTAAGAGCCAGGTGGAGGGTGGAGGAAATTGCATCGTCCGTAGAGCAGTTTGAACGGTATGCAAACTGGACCGTGTCGTTTGCATATGGGGGTATGTAAACCGCGACGATAACAATGGCCGTGAACTCCCGCGGCAGGTAGAACGGTCGACACTTCAAAAACAAACTCCACCATGAACAGTGTTTTGATAATACCGCAGCATTGTTACACCAGTCTTTGTTGATATACAGACACAAGCCACCTCCGCGGGTCTTACCAGATAGTGATGAATCTCTATCCGCTCGGTAGCTGGTTAGCCCGTGCTGCTGAATGGCGGAGTTCGGGATGTTGTCGTTGAATCGGCTGAATCGGCTAGATGATGGTGATTTAACAAAGATGTAGATGCCATTTCATGTTAGTATGCATATTTGCCCATCCCACGGATCATTTACAATTAGCCTGAGGGAAAAAGTCACTATGTGGCATTTGTTCACTAACTAAAACACATTTTGCTGATTCAAGCAAATGAGGCTGAAAATCCCCAAATCCAAAACAAACCGGATCTGGGAATTCAGGGATCCTGTAGCTGCTAGAACAACAGTGATTTTTAATATCTTGGAATCAAGGAAAAGGAAGTTATTTTCTCAATGATGAAGTGCTGCCCTCTAGTGGTCAATCTGTACAACAAAACATGGAACATGCAGGATCTTAAAGGAATAGTTTGCCTCAAAATGAACTATTTGCTGAAAATGTACTCTTCCTCAGGCCATACAAGATGTGGATCAGTACAGATAGAGAGAAATTTAGCACGGCATAACTTGCTCATCAACAGATCCTCTGTAGTGAATGGGTGCCGTCAGAATGCGAGTCCAAAATGTTGACTGTAACAAAATTATTTATCCACATAACTCCAATCCACCAATTAACTGTAAACCACCCTCTATCAATAATACTTTGTTCAGTGAAAAAGATCTCATCTGAATCAGGAGAGAAATATGCACAGATCAAGCACCGTTTAACAACAGTTTGAAACAGTCCTAAACAAATATGTTGGTGGATTTTGATCTAACAGTAGTAAGTAAATTTAAAGCAAATTTTCAAAATGAAAATTCTGTTATTGTCCTCACCTTCATGGAATTCCAAACTAGAATACAATGTGAATAATTTTAAAGTGAACTGTTTTTATAACAGAAGATCTGTTGAATTAAAAAGGGCAAAGTAGATTTAATGAAGACAAACTTTTTTATTGTTTGTTTTGAAAAGATCTGTGTGAAACAAAATAGCAATCTCTTGTGGCTTTATGTAAATGGTTTACATACTACATTTACATTATGAAATTATTTACTCCATATTAATTCATCTCATTAAGACTGACGAGACTTCATGTAATGCAAATACATTGTGACAATGCCTATTACATTAAAGTACATTATATTCCACATTTTGACAACATTTAACTTTTTCAAGCAATACTCAATTCCACCTGGACCTTAACAACATCATACAACACAGTATGTAATCAACTGTATGGAATAATTGGTAAATGTATTAAAAAATAACCAATATTATTCTTTAATTTTTCGGCTTTCCTGTAGCTCAAATAGTAGAGCAAAACTGTAAAATGTAAAAACTGTAACTTGAATGCAATGTAAGTCGCTTTGGATAAAAGCGTCTGCTAAATGCATAAATGTAAATTGTAAATTTGGAATAAACTAAAAACCAAAGTGAATATTGTGAATATTCCTTGCATAGATAGATATGACATTTTAAAACATTACACCATTTCAGAAAACAACGCACAATAATGGGCCTTTCAACAATTCACAAAACAAAATCACAGTGGAAAATGCACACATATTTCTCTAAAAATCACACTTCTGCCAAAGCTTTTCAGTGCCTGCTGAGCTTATCAATCTACAAAGTCCACCATATAGTATACCAAATCATATTGTATATTACTGCATACTTACTACTGTAAGAGCTCTTGTAACTATTTCTATCAGACAACAATTAGTTTCTATTTGTTCAATTAAGGCAATATTTGGGTTGCACCACTGAAATGGGGATGAAGTCAGGAACTACAACACTTTTTCATCACAAACAGAACAAAATACAGAGAGTTTCAACAAATGATTCATATCCCATGATGCATGACGTATAAGCACAGTTCTGAAAGGTTATTTTGTAGTTGTTTTAAGGCTGTTTCAGGTCAGTATTTGAGTCAACAGTGTGTTGAATCAGAGGCCAGAGGGCAGTGAAGACTGTTCCTGAGCATGTGCATTTCATCAGGATCTGAACTGTGCAGACACACTAGAGGTAGACCTATATAATATTTTCAAAATCTAGGAATATAAATTCTTCATCATATACTGTACCGTGGATTTCAATCAACATTTTCAGTACAAAACAACTTATCTGAATTATTCAAACTGTTAGAAAATGTCAAAAGCAATATAAATTAATCTTGAGATTTAGATTACAAAAAAAAAACAAACTAAAATGAGCTTTTTTCACATTTTTAAGTGGGCAGTTTTAAAGTATGCACGCGCACATGCACGACTGTTTCAAATGTTTGGGGCAAAAATACAGCAAAAATATATAATGAAATAAATTTAAAATAACAGTTTTCTATTGCAATATATATATATATATATATATATATATATATATATATATAATTTTTTTTAAAGTATTTTCAATTCATTCATAATTTAGTGATTATATATAGCAGTTTGTTCATGTGATGTCAAATCTGAATTTTACTCTAGTCTTCGGTGTCCTATGATCCTTCAGAAATATTATAGGCGTGTTTGTGTTAATTTCTTTAAAACATATTACTGACCACAAACATTTGAATGGTAGTGTTATATATGGTGTTTATATAGATATATTTATTATATATAATGTAAGTTTTTGATATTGACTTGCTACTGTCTCAAGACAATTTTAGTCAACTTTATTTTTCAATTAAATAGTTCAGTGGTGTTACAATTTTTTTTTTTTAAAGGTCATAAAACTCCATTATATTGATTTAAGAATTAGAAAAATGCTGAAATTGACATTTAGATAAAGTACAGTACATGACAAACATGACAGCTATCTGAGTGTCATTGTGGCTTTTAAGAGAAAGTATTACTTGCATGCTTTTCTGATAGCATTAGCAGCTAGTATTTCTCTACATGTGGTCATGAAGGCCTGCTGTTTTTCATAATATGCAGCCTCATTAATAAACGTGGGGTGCACTGTGTTGGCACCTTCATAAAAGATTGTTCTTCCATCGAACGTTAGGAACATAGGGTCACCCCGGTTCAAAGGCTCCCAGTCACAGTCCTACACAGAAAGAGAAAGAGAGGGAATGGAACAGGACCATTACCGTGGAAAATAAGTGAAGCTTGGGAGTCAAAACAAGCACAGCAAACATCTGAGTCACTGGACACATTTTCTTACATGTGTTTCCTCCTCCCTGCATCCCTGTCATAAAGAGCAACGCTTTTATTCATCGCTCGAGGGTATATACTTTCCTTTCAAAAGAAACACACTTCTCTATGCATTTACTTCATGGTCCATTTAGAATACCTGTAGATGAGGATGCACCATAGCTGTGATGTTGCCGTTGGTGTCTCTGGGGTAGTCCATTCTCTCCTGGACTCTGAAAACATCCACTGTACATGGAGGAAGCTCTACACCTATGACAGTAAAAAAAAAACATGGAAAATTAGGTGGGGAAAAAAAAAAGAAAGAAAAAACAAAACAAAACATAGATTTGACCTTGTCTGTTAAAGGAATAGCTTAACCAGAAATGAACATTTCCATAAATTTATGCACCCTCAGGTCATCCAAGATGTAGATGAGTTTGTTTCTTCATCGGAACAGATTTGGAGAAATTTAGCATCACTTTACATCACTTGCTCACTAATGGATCCTCTGAACTGAAGTGAATGGGTGCCGTCAGAGTCCAAACAGCTGATAAAAACATCACAGTGATCCACAAGTAATCCACACAACTCCGGACCATCAATTAACAACCTGTGAAGTGAAAAGCTGTGTGTTTGAAATAAACAAATCCATCATTAAGGTATTTTCATTGCTTCTGGTGAAAATGTAAGTCATTAATCCATAATAATGCTTCCTCTAATAAAAAAGTCCATTCCTCCTCCTCCTCTCACATGAAAATCCACTGACACCTTTGTGACAGAACTGTTTTGGACTGTTTTTAACTTTTTTTGGCCAGAAGTGATAGGATTGCGTGTGGGTTATTGTGATGTTATTACCAGCTGTTAGGACTCTCTTTATGACGGCACCCATTCACTGCAGAGGATCCACTGAATCCACAAACTCATCTACATCTTGAATGGCCTGAGGATGAGTACATTTTCATTTTTTTAGGCAACCAAAGTATTAATCTGTGGCTTATATAGAAATGCATTACATCTAGAATCATGTTTATTATGCTTAGGTCATGCTGTATTTTTTCAGCTTTGGTTGCTTCAGCGGGGAGTGGGATCAATCTGGCCTAGAAAAGTTATAAAAACAATCTTTTTGTAAATAAGCAGACCTATTTACCTGCTTCTCTCTGTTCATTTGTCTATAAGTATTTGTATATCCAGAGTATTTTTCCAGTATTTTTCCATCCTGTACCGTGTTGTGTAATATAACATATTATTAAAATGTTAATATGTTCTAGCACTCATGTGATAAACGTTCAGCATTGTGAGCATTGCAGACAAATATCACTTTCCAAGTTGCTACAAAGAGTTTGGCACTCTTCACATTATGGTACAAGTGTTGCCATTATGATCTTCCTTTACAATGATCTTCCTTGTTTAAAAAACAACAACAAAATATTTCATATTTCAAGTTAACTGGAACATCTAAAATGACAATAATATGTTGTTTTACAGCCCCATAACACCCTTACGAGGAAGACACATGCTGATGTGCTCATGTGTCACTACGCATTTGTCTTTACATTTATTCTTTGATGAGTTTATCTTTGATGTGTTGTTTTATTTGTATAGTAAAATATGGACCCTGCCATGTGGCAGTTTATTTTTATAGTAATACAAGCCATTAATTATATTATTTTATAATATGCTGTTCAAGTTTGGGGTCAGTAACACTTTTACTCAGCATGGACATGTAAATTAATCAAAAGTGACAGACATTTATAATGTTAAAAAATGATTTATTTCTGGAAAAATGTATCAATTTAATTGATTTCTAAAGGATTGTGTTAATGGCTGCTAAAAATTCAGCTTTGCCATCACATGATTGACATGTTAATATTAAAATATAAATAGCAGTGTTCACAAATTTACTGTTTTGACTGTATTTTTGATCAAATAAATGCAGCTTCGTGGGCTTCTGAGACAAGCCATGTACACAAGTTATGAAAAGATGAATATATACATTAAAAAAACATGCTCAATGTTTATGTTCCAAATCCCTTATAGTGTAATATGAGTAATATTAAATGTCTTCTTGGATCACTTTGCTGTTAGCCCGTGTTCATAACAGATGCTTCTTGCGCCATTCAAATCCCCGAGTCCTCTAATTAATGGTTTCCATTATGTCAGATCTCTTGTTTTGCTTGTTATGTTGATGTGGTCCAAACATGGTTCCACACTGGCAAACGGAAAGCACGTTTGAGCGCTCACAATGAGACATTCATCCACAACAATGCAGCCCCTCTACACAGCATGACAATACAAAACCCAGCAAGCTACTAATGACATGGAAACTAACCAACTAGCAAACAAGTATTCAAATCACAAAACAGCAAAACCAGAAGAGAAACCAGTCACGCATGCCCAGCACAACATGTTCCTGCTCAGTGTGAAGCATGGAGAAATGTGTATCCATGTCAGACTGAAAGTACACGTGACTACCTTGTTTAAATGTTTCCACAGTTGAGGGGAAAAAAAGAGGAAGATAAACGCTTGAAGTCGTCGTCTATACTTCAAACCGGCTGAAATGCAGAGGTCGGACAGTTCATATTTAAATAAGTGCTTGCTGACTCAATGACCTGAGAGCATAACCGGTTGTCTTGAAATGCCACACACTATCCTGGCTGAGAAATGCATGACCACGGGGAAGAAAGTTATGTAAACACGAAGCATCTATAAACGATACGAGAAACACATTTTCAAATGCATTATGGAAAACTATTTAAAATGTGAATTGTGTGATATCTGAAAAACATTATGGATCCATACCGTCACTGCTGATTTACTTTTGGTTTATATTAGAAAATAATCCTATTGTATAGGAAATAATCTGACACTGAAGACTGGGGTAATGGCTACTGAAAATTCAGCTTTACCATCACAGGAATAAAGTACATTTTTAACATTTATGAAATATAAAAAATATTTTTAAATTGTAATTACAATATTACTGTTTTATTGTATTTTTGTTCAAATAAATGCAGCCTCTGTGAGCATAAGAGATCTCTTTCAAAAACGACATTTTAATATATACAAAATATAAAATAATTATTTAAATGGTAATATTCAAAATATTGCTGTTTCATGGAAGCCTGTTTCCTCTACAGAATAAAACAGGTACTTGCTTATCTCACAATTCTCTTTTTTTTCCATGCAACTCTGAGAAAAGAAGACAGAATAGTAACATAAAAACTATATGAACTCACAATTCTAAGAAGAAAAGTCTGAATTGTGAGATATAGGCCTAATCTTACAATTGTGAGATAAAACGTCAGAATTTTGGGATAAAAACTAGGACTTACCTTTATTTTTTATTCCCCAGCGGAAAAAAGATGTATACTCAGAGTTGCAATAAGTCAGAATTCTGTTGTTGTTTTTTCGCAATTCTGAGAATTATGAGGTACAAAGGCTTCCATAATTGTCCTGTATTGTTTATCAAATAAATGCAGCCTCAGTGAGCAGAGAGACTTCTTTCAAAAGCATTTTCTTACAGATCCCAAACTTTTGAGCAGTGAGTGTGTGTCAAAGTGTGTTTATATATAGTATAACCGTTTGTCTTGAAATGTCACACACTATCCTGGCAGAGAAACAGATGGTCACAGGGGAAAGAAAGTTATGTAAAAGTGGAGCATCTATAAATCATCATTCAAATAGCGCTATTTCTAATCGATTGGGTGACAGATCTGAAAAACACATGATGGTTCCATACTGTCACTGTCCATACTAGTATCACACATGATTACTATTGGTTTATATTAGAAACTAATCCTATTGTGGCCACCTCAGTTGACTTTAAAATCCCTTTATAGAAACACATTCCAGGTTCAATGCAGAAAGCGTGCTGATCTCTGCTTAACCTCCAATGACCTCACCACTATTGAAGAGCTCGATGAAGTCCAGCGCATGCTTTAATATCGTCCTCATGGATTCGAATACATTGCTCCTCAAAACACCCTGTGGCTGAGGGCCCACCTCAAGACCTGCAACACAAACATATCTATATAAGTCACTGGCTTGCACAGGTCTATTCTTATCACAGACAGTAGTGAAACACCAAGAGGTCCAACTACTACTGGTATTGGGTTTCCACTATAATATTAATTCATAAAAAACGGAGTCTCATCAAATGACACAGAATGAGCTCTAGAGGTCTACAGAAATATCTGAAGAAGCTCTGGATGCTTTCACTATAACTTAACTTTCCATATTATCCCACTTCTTTGCAGCTAGCTGACTTTCAGGGGTAATATTAAACTTGATTTAACATTAGGTTTGATCTGCTGAGTATTCAAGGACTTTGGTACTCACCAATTGGGTGTTTGGCCACAGAGCGTGTGGTTGAATACTTCAGCTGTGGGTGTTCATTTAACAGTACTGAACAGGTGAGGGGAGCCATAGCTTTCTGTAGGGAGAAGAGCACAGGTGTCTGAGTAAAGATGGCTTTTTTATTTTATTTGACTTATTTTAAGACATTAAGCAAAATCTTGATCGGTAAGATTTTTTATGCTCACTAAGGCTGCAGTTATTTGATGAACAATACAGTAAAAACAGTAATATTGAGATGCATCATTGCAATTTAAAATAACTGTTTTCCATTTTAATATTTTATACATGTAATTTATTCCTGTGATGCAATGCTGAATTTTCAGCAGTCATTACTCTAGTCTTCAGTGTAACATGATCCTTCAGAAAGTGTTATAATATGCTGCTTTGGTGCTCAAGACACGTTTCTTATTAGTCAATGTTGATTTTTCAACATTGTTTGATGAATAGAAATGTATTTAAAATAAATCTTAAATGTCTTTACTGTCACGTTTGACCAGTTTAATGTATCCTTGCTGAATAAAAGTATTTAAAAAAAAAAAAGTCTTGTTTTGGACAATAGTGTAGGTGCAGAGGGTAAATAATTATTTTAATAACGTTGTACAATATAATTGGATCTAGTTTCTTACTTTAATATAATGCACCATCTGAAGGTTGAAGAGGTCTTTTGAGCTTTCCAGGATGAGGGTGGAGCCCATGTTTGAGGTGGTGTTGTGAAGGTCAAAGATGACATCATATGCATATGAGCTTCCTTTGGGTCCAAACATCCGATTTATTTCCTTGGCTCTCTGGACTTCATATGGCAGACCTTCAACATCTGGAGCACTGTGGTTGGAAAAATCCTTATCAACATTAACAATATAATAACTATAAACAAGACATAACAAAATTGTCAATTAATATCCAATACTAAACACAAATGGAAAAATACTTTTTGAAGCACGTTTAAGTAGTTTTAATTCCACAATTACAACAAGTGACGTGACATACGGTCCAGTATGGTGACCCATACTTGGAATTCGTGCTCTGCATTTAACCCATCCAAAGTGCACACACACACCAGTGAACACACACACACACCGTGAACACACACCCGGAGCAGTGAGCAACCAATGCTGCGGCGCCCAGGGAACCCGGGTTCGGTGCCGTGCTCAAGGGCACCTCAGTCGTGGTATTGAGGGCTGTATATTCACTCCCCCCACCTACAATCCCTGCCGGCCCGAGACTCGAACCTGTAACCTTTGGATTACGAGTCCGACTCTCTAACCATTAGGCCACGACTTCCCATAATTAGTGACTTAAACATGCACCAGAAAAATATAAGACACCTAGAAGTTCAAACCTATATATCCAAGACCTTGAAACCTTTGTCCTAAAGGAAAATAGCATGCAGGGACTGGTGTTAAAAATCCCTTAAATAGCTGTTAGGGGTAGGTGAATCGTTAACTATTATCAGAGCAGTGGATGACAAAAAGATAAGCTATTACACAATAACTTATTTTTTGAAAAAGCAAATTTCTAGTTTAAATTTTAAACTAGAAACTTGCTCTAAACTGCTTGGAGAAAATGTTCCAGAAATATTTTAAAACATTGACAAAATTACACACCAGCTCACCAGCAGGAATAATAAAAAAACAATCAAAGAGCTGCATACAACCATGCACACAAAGCAATGGAGGACTGAAAAATAAAGCTCAGAGAATTTCATAAGGCTTTCCAGCTGGAAAAGAAAAAAAGAAAATGCATAAAAACAATCAGCTGTGGTGAACATCTGCTGTGATGTGTTGTGTGTGTTTTGTAACCCCTCATAGTGCATTATATGACTTGTCACCTAGCATTGAGTGAGATGAACTGTATTTAGAATTCCACCAAGACCTGCCAGTTTTAATTTGCAAACCTCATTTTGTATTTAAATGGTCTATTCTCAATAAATAGAGAAGTTTCCCAAAAGATTTTATGTAAATGTAATAGAGCAAAACAATTTATATAGGAAAAAAAAGCATCAAAATCCCTGTATTTAATGTGACATTGAAGCACAGAGCAAATTCTGTTCATTTTAATATCTGTATGTGAAATGTAGATTCTTCCTAAGCTGTTGTTTTGGTACATTGTACTGCTCATTTATCCTATAGACATTAATGTTTTTCAACTTAATGGCTTAAAAAAGTTAAGTATAGGCTATGCATTTTTCTCTTGGACTGTGTTCATACATTGGTTTCAAATTTCTAGTTCAACTGTTTTAATCTAGAATATTTTCTATATGTATTCTATTACGGTTCTATTCTAATTACAGTGGGGCAAATAAGTATTTGATACACTGCCGATTTTTCAAGTTTTCCCCACTTACAAAGAATAGAGATCTGTAATTTTCATCGTAGGTACACCTCAACTGTGAGAGACAGAATATAAAAAAAATCCAGAAAATCACATTGTATGATTTTTGAATAATTAATTTCCATTTTATTGCATGGAATAAGTATTTGATACAATAGAAAAATAGAACTTAATATTTGGTACAGGAAACTGTTTACAATTACAGAGGTCAGACGTTTCCTGTAGTTCTTGACCAGGTTTGCACACACTGCAGCAGGGATTTTGGCCCACTCCTCCATACAGGTCTTCTCCAGATCTTTCAGGTTTTGGGGCTGTCGCTGGGCAACACGGAGTTTCAGCTCCCTCTATAGATTTTCTATTGGGTTCAGGTCTGGAGACTGGCTAGGACCTTGAAATGCTTCTTACGGAGCCACTCCTTAGTTGTCCTTGCTGTGTGTTTGGGGTCATTGTCATGCTGGAAGACCCAGCCACGACCCATCTTCAGTGCTCTTACTGAGGGAAGGAGATTGTTGCCCAAAATCTCATGGTACATGGCCCCATCCATCCTCCCCTCAATACGGTGCAGTCGTCCTGTCCCCTTTGCAGAAAAGCACCCCCAAAGCATGATGTTTCCACCCCCATGCTTCACGGTTGGGATGGTGTTCATGGGATTGTACTCATCCTTCTTCCTCTAAACACGGCGAGTGGAGTTTATACCAAAAAGCTCTATTTTGGTCTCATCTGACCACATGACCTTCTCCCATGCCTCCTCTGGATCATCCAGATGGTCTTTGGCAAACTTCAGATGGGCCTGGACATGTGCTGGCTTGAGCAGGGGGACCTTGCGCGCGCTTCAGGATTTTAATCCATGACGGTGTAGTGTGTTACTAATGGTAACCATTGAGACTGTGGTCCCAGCTCTCTTCAGGTCATTGACCAGGTCCTCCCGTGTAGTTCTGGGCTGATCCCTCACCTTTCTCAGGATCATTGATACTCCACGAGGTGAGATCTTGCATGGAACCCCAGTCCGAGAGAGATTGACAGTCATCTTAAATTTCTTCCATTTTCTAATAATTGCGCCAACAGTTGTTGCCTTCTCACCAAGCTGTTTGCCTATTGTCCTGTAGCCCATCCCAGCCTTGTGCAGGTCTACAATTTTGTCCCTAGTGTCCTAGACAGCTCTTTGGTTTTGCCCATAGTGGAGAGGTTGGAGTCTGATTGATTGATTGAGTGAGTGTGTGAACAGGTGTCTTTTATACAGGTAACGAGTTCAAACAGGTGCAATTAATACAGGTAATGAGTGGAGGATAGGAGGGCTTCTTAAAGACAAACTAACAGGTCTGTGAGAGCCAGAATTCTTGCTGGTTGATAGCTGATCAAATACTTATTTCATGCAATAAAATGGAAGTTAATTATTTAAAAATCATATAATGTGATTTTCTGGATTTTTTTTCTATTCTGTCTCTCACAGTTGAGGTGTACCTACGATGAAAATTACAGATCTCTATTCTTTGTAAGTGGGGAAAACTTGAAAAATCGGCAGTGTATCAAATACTTATTTGCCCCACTGTATGTCCTCCAAACTAAAATTCCAGTCGTCATATTTGTTGTTTTACTGGTTAAATTTACCAGAAAGCCAAAACCAAGCTGTTTAATTGCGATAGGGGCATGTTGTCACAAAAGGTCAACATGTTCGATAAACCTTTTTCATGAGTAACTACAGCAGAACTGTATGCATGAAAGAATTTAATATGTGTGCAATACTGACAGTAAAATGTCACGTAGCTATATAAAACTGACATTCTACAAACACGTATGTAAATAATTAAATGTTCGCAAATTTTACAACCGCTCTCCTGGAAATCAACCATTTTTACGTGTTGTCCAGAATGCAATATAGCAGGATCATCACGACCCAAATCACGCTTCACTCACGTTTCTCAACAGTCCTGACATGAGCGGCTCAGATCAGCTGATATTTTAGCTCGATTCAGTGATGTTGTGTCATGTAAAGTATGGAAAGCCAATGTATTCATAAACGCCTGCTCGGGCGTCTGATTGCACACTGACACGTCAAAAGCGTGCGCTTTGACAGCAAAACGCGCGTCTTCGACGTGTGATTTCCTATTAAAGGCGCGTTCTTAGCGCGCGCTTTGGGATTATGGCGAACGCGCATCGGTGCATTTTGGGAGACATAATTGAATAGAAAAATAAATTATATATATACACATTTTCTTATGAAATATTATATATTGTTATGAACATCTGGCCAATTATTACTCCCATTATGACAATTCTTTTTTCAACATGCTGTCTCAACAGCAACACATTAATATGCAAATTAGATACAGTATAGATACAAGGTGTTTAATGGGAAAACCAGTTTATGGAAATTTTTACACACATAATGCATAAAACAAAATGGTATATCAAATCATTTTGTTATATATTTTATAACATAGTTGAGAATCATCCTTATACAAAGTTTAGAAGAAAAAAATCCTGAAACCTAAAAATGTATGGGTGATTTAAAAAAAAAAAATCCCATTGTTTTTGCCTTTTTGATGTCCATTCATGCCATTTTATTTTTAGGAAAAAAAATATGAATAAAATATATTTTTTCAAAAATGTTAATTTTCCATTTTTTTCTAATGCTCTAAACAATGTAATGACATGAAAAAAAGCTTTTTTGGGGGGGGGGGGGGGGTGTCTCAGGAGGATATAGCGGACACATGACAGAATCCGGCAATGAAGTCAGCACACGCTTTTGACGCGTGCCATTTTGAGAACACTACAGAAAGAGCATGTTGTTTTCACCTGTGTGGATACTTCAAAAGATGTTTGCTCTGCCTGTTTGGTTTACCTGTAACACGTTCAGAACGTGCGTTTTGTCTGACTCCAAACGTAGTATTCAACGCCCATTTCCTGTTATGATAAACGCACGTCAAAAACGCGCGTTTTTGGTGACTCCAAAGAGCGCGTCAAGAACGCGCGTTTCATAGGAAATCACACGTCGAAGACGCGCGTTTTGCTGTCAAAGCGCACGCTTTTGACGTGTCAGTGTGCAATCAGACGCCCGAGCAGGCGTTTATGAATACTTTGGCTTTCCATAGAAGGAACTGTTTACAGGGACGTGTTCAGTAGACTGAGCCCAACGCGGTAACAGAACTCAGCGTTCAAGCAAGGCGCGAGACGCAACACAGCAGCCACAAGCGTCGATCTGACTTACGCATGGCAACAATAAACAACACGTATAGAACAAAATAATAAACCTCCAACACACAAGAGAGAGATGGTTTTGCGACAGTGCTCTGTTTTATAAAAGCGAGTACATTTAAAGTTGAAGGCGTAACAAACGAGCCGGACTAGTACAGAAAACAACGCGTTTTGCAAGGTGTTTATTACCTGAGGTTCTCACGCGTAAAGGCTCTGTTCAGATCCGTGTCGATGTACCTGCTACATTTCTCCACTGCTTTAGAGTTGCTTATGAACGGCTTGATCACCAGTCCGTTTCTCTCTATCTCGGCTGAATTCTGTATCCACATGTTTACCAGCGTTATGCCAGACATCTCATTTCCATGCGTGCCTCCAAAAATAGCCACTCGTTTGGCTTCTTGTAAACAAGAAATATTAGTTCGCGAACTCATAGCGAGAGCGACACGGACGCGCGCGGTTTACGAAAGACGACGAGAGCGCAAAGTTTCCACACAACTGCTGTTTCCTCTAGTCGCCGGTGACTGCTGTTATATAATGGTTATTTGAAGGCTAAGCCCAGAGCATAACTGCGTCCGTGTGTCTTTCACAATCACGCTGTAGTTTATCGAGCGATTAAATCAGGGCTGTCCAAACTCGGTTCTGGAGAGCCGGTGTCCTGCACAGTTTAGCTCCAACCCTAATTAAACACACCTGAAGCAGCCAATCAAGCTCTTACTAGGCATACTGGAAGCAAAGCTAGAAGCTTCCATGCAGGAGTGTTGAGGCAAGTTAGAGCTAAACTCTGCAGGACACCGGCCCTCCAGGACAGAGTTTGGACACCCCTGGATTAGATGTTGGTCGACGTGGTCATAATGTCACAGGAGAGCAGGTGGTTTATGCACCTAAGCAAACTAAATATAGTGGGTCAACTGGAAAAAAAAAAAAAATTATATATATATATATATAGAGAATAAAATACAGAGACTAGAATTTACTCCATTACTGATTATTTACGCAGTTGCAAAATCAAAGTAGGCTAATGGGATTTAACATATTAGTAGTATTTATATATATATATATATATAGAGAGAGAGAGATTTCGATAAACAAAAAAAAAAAGACTTAAAGATTGTGAAATCACACATGTAATGCTGTTGTAAGCCGTAAGTAATCAGTAGTGCTGAAATTCAAGAGTGTGATCTAGCTTTTACATATCAGTTCAACAAACAAACAGAAAAAAATAAGTAAAACAATACAAAACAAACAGAACTTCAACCTTTGCATGTCGTGAACTATGCAAGGACCTTTTGAATGAATTGCTTTAGTGAATGATTACTGAATGATCGATTGATCATTGACTGGCGTAATGCAATAACCTGCAGAAAAGAAAAAAAAAATCACTGACCAATTCCAACCACTAATGCATAGACAAGACGTGGATTATTTCAAATTCGAAGAATGGGTGTGCTGTTTTTATGAAATGTTAATATAAGATTGAAAGTAATAGTTACCCCAAAATTTTAATTTATACTTATACTACGTATACTTACTCTCATGTCGTTCCAAACCTGGCTACTTTCTTTGGTGGAACATAAATTATTCTGATGAATGTTAGTAACTAAACTGTTGTGGTGCCCAATTATTTCCATTTTAAGGAAAAAAGATAGATAGATAGATAGATAGATAGATAGATAGATAGATAGATAGATAGATAGATAGATACAGGGACATTTTCTCAATTACCTTTTATATTTACAGAAGACCAAGTTATACAGGTTTGGATCGACTTTAGGGTGAATAAATGATGACATAATTTTTGGGTAACAAAGTAAAGTGAACATCCAGCAAAATGAATTTAAAGACATGAAACTATCCACACATTAAATATAAACACTCAAACAAAATGTTAAGATTTAGCTCTTAATAAATGGAAAGAAAAAAAATCATGTCAGTAAAGATGTTTATCACACGGGGAAACCCGTTATATTTTATTTCTCTGAAGCAGAGTAACAAAGTGTCCATAATGCAAATGTATAAAGTAGGTCAGAATTATATTGACCAAACACATTGCCTCTGTATAAAAATACTCTGATTCTGATTATAAAAATGATACCGTTCTCTAGAAGAGATTGTATACTTTGGCTGTACAATGATTTAATAAACCGAATGAAAATGTGTTGATTATTAAAAATAAACCCCTTGTCATTAGAAGGTTGATCATCAACACATCTACAAAACAAGTAACAATAATAATGTAGAGGCGATTGTGTTTCATGTCTCACAAAACAGTTCTTTAAAAAAAAAAAAAAAAATAAAAAAATCACAGATTTAGACATTTTGTTTATATTAATCTGTAAACCTCTCTTTGGTCACATTTTTCTGATTTATCATGAACAGAAAACCTTTTACTAACACTTTATGCAAATAGCTCGTCTTAAATGTCTGAGAGGTTAAGACTATTTTTCTTTTGAAACAGTTTAACTGAGCTCTAAAATGATCTGCCACTGCGTAATTACTTTTAATCATTTCCTCCTTCCCTTATTATTCTGTGTAACTAATATACCATCATCTTCTGCCCACACTTTTCTATTGTGCCCTGAAGAGTTTTAGCTATCATGTACAGAGAAACTTTCCTCCCTTCTTTTCCTCTTTTCTTGCACAGATGATTCTCTTGCCCCAGATCCCTCCTTTAGGTGATTCTCTTCATATGTGGCATGTTTTCAGTGAATGAAGAAAGTTATTTGCATTACACTCAGTTTGAACAGAACCACCTTTGCCTCTGTTTTTCAGCTCTTTTGGGTGTGTCTGCTGTAGCTGAGTCAGTGTTCTGAGACATGGAGATTTTCGAAATATTTTCAGTATCCTTCTTCCTCTTCTTTTTTTTCTTTCTAATATCTGCAGAATCTCCCAGTGAGATAATAATGTTGGCCTGTCTGTCTGCATTGTTGTGTTGTATGATCGAGTCAGTCCTTGTTGTTTGTACAGTTTCTAGTTCAGCTCTATCATCCGGTATGTGATTTATGCTTTCATTCATTTCCTTGTTTTTCTTTCTCTTGGATTTCTTTGCAATTGCCTCAAGTGATTTCAAAATCGGGCTCTGAGACTTTTCAAACGGCACTGTATGATCAGAACTTTCCAAAGTCAATTCACCACCTACATTTGTGATGTGATCAGAGTTTCTTTTTTTCTTCCTCTTCCTCTCAGGTGCGACAGTTTCCTGCATTTGTGCATCAGAAGAGCTGAACTCAGAACTGTTATTTACAGACAAACTTGATTGTTTCTTCTTCTTTTTGTGTTTAGTGTCATTTAATTCAGCTTCTGTTTGTTCAACATCACTTTGTCTTTCTTCAACAGTCTCTTGAGAAGATGATCTATCAGTGACATTATTAAACTGAGACACTGAATTTACATCCTGAGCAAAATCAACAGATTCATACTGAGATTCTTCACTGCCATTCTTCTTTTTCTTCCTCACTGATTTTAATCCTGTGATTTCCTCTGATGTCTGTATATGCTCAGGTTGAGCTTCAGAAGTTTCATTTGATAGGAAGTCTGTATCACTATTGTCCTCTACGTGTGCCGTCTTTGTCCTCTCTTTGTCTTTTCTCTTCTTTTTTGTTCTTTTGGGTGCCATCTCAGTTGTTTGTGACTTACTGAACTCATCCATCTCAACTGAATAAACATTGTCTGTACTATGAGTATTTGTACCAGACTCTGCTTCCTCTTGCTCATTTAATTTGTGCTTTTTCTTCTTTTTCTGTTTATTGGTAAACGTGCTGTCTGAAGGGACAGGTGAATAAATTTTTTCCACATGTTCTGCTGTGTTTTCTGATTGCAAATCTAACAGAGTGTTTTCCAGTCCCATTATGTCATCAGGTCTCACAGTGTCAGAGTTCAGTGTTGTATGGGGTAAAAAGAGGGGAGCGGGGGCAAGGATGGGAGGGAGTTCAGATTCCTGACAGCCTGATGTGTGAAGCTGTCCTCCCTGATGGCAGCAGACTGAAGAAACTGTGTGTCGGGTGGGTGGGATCACCTGCAATGCGGAGGGCTCTGCGGGTGAGACGGGTCCTGTAAATGTCCTGGAGGGAGGGGAGAGAGACACCAACAATCTTCTCAGCTGCTCTCACTATTCGCTGAAGTGACTTGCGGCAGGATGCGTTGCAAGCGCCATACCACACAGTGATGCAGCTGGTTAGGATGCTCTCGATGGTGCCACTGTAGAAGGTGCACATGATGGGGGCCGGGGCAGCATTCCGAGCCTTCAGAAGTCTGTAGACCTCCCCTGTCATCCACGTCTTCTGGTTGGCCCGGACAGTGATGGACTTTGTGACTGTTACATCATCAATGCACTTGGAGATGTAGGCAGTGACAGTCTCGGAGTACTCTTGGAGGTCTGTAGTGTTGTTGTGTGTTGCAGCCTATTTAAACATATTCCAGTCAGTGGTGTCAAAGCAGTCTTGAAGTGCCTCTGACGACCCTTCCGGCCACACTTGAATCTGTTTGTGAACTGGTTTGATGACTTTAACGAGCGGTCTGTATGCAGGCATTAGCATGACAGTGATGTGGTCTGAGGCTCCGAGGTGGGGGAGGGGGAGGGCCTTGTAAGCTCCTCTCTGGGTGGTGTAAACAAAGTCCAGGGTATTTTTTCCCCTTGTTGGAAAGCCTATGTGTTGATGAATTTTTGGGAACACACACTTTAAGTCTGCGTGGTTGAAATCCCCGGCCAAGATGAGAAAAGCATCTGGGTGGGCTGTCTGCTGCTCACTGGTGTGCTGGTAAAGTTCATTTAGCGCCTCACTCCTGTTGTTGTTGTTGGAGCTGGGAGGGATGTATACAGCAACGAGCAGTATGGCTGAATATTCCCTCGGTAGATAGAACGGCCGGCACTTAATAATCATAAACTCCACCAGGGGTGAGCAGTGTTTGCAGACCACAACAGCGTCGCGACACCATGCATCATTGATGTAAACACAGAGACCGCCGCCGCGGATCTTACCTCCCTCGACGAGAGCTCTGTCAGCTCGATAGCATGTTAGCTGGTCGAGCTGTATGGCGCAGTCCGGTACGCTGTTGTTAAGCCATGTTTCCGTAAACACAAAAACACAACAGTCTCTTACAGTCCTCTGAGTGGAGCGGAGTAGTCGGATGTAGTCCAGTTTATTGTCCAAAGAGCGTACGTTTGCCAGTACGATGGTGGGGATAGCTGGCTTGTGTGGGTTGGCTGCTAGCCTAGCTCGGATACCTCCGCGCTTACCCCTCTTCTGCTACCTCTCACGCCGTTTGTAGCGCCTCCGCTGTGGGCAAGATGCAGTAGTGGGGGTCGGTGATGGAGTAGGCTTTCGGAGCAGACCGAGGTCCCGCAGCTCTTTGGCGTGCGCTGAGTTTAACTCAAAAAATGTGATTCTGCCGACATCGAGCAGAAACTCACGACTGTATGCGCGCTTAAAGACAGGTAGACGAGACGAAGATGTGCAAAAACATTGCGACTTACAAGACAAAAAACACGAAAACACCGTTCTGTCGGGAGAGAGAGAAGCCGCTGCGACTGTGCGCGCCGCCATTTTTTATTTAATGAGCTATCTATTGTTCTTTCCCTGACTTTGATTGCTCTCTTCTTTTTGTTTTTTCTGGATTGCAAATCCGTAATTGGTGACTCACTGTGTTGAAACAACTGCACATTGTCTCCAATATCTGAAGCAAGTTCTGCGTTCTTTCGCACTTTTAATTTCTGCTTTTTCTTTTCCAAGAGTTCGCCTGCGCTTTCAGACTGCAAGCCTGACATTTGCTTTTCCAGTCCAATAATGTCATCACTTGAAGAACTTACATTCTGACTTTTCTTTTTGCGTTTGGCAGCCTTTAAAATATGTGGTGCATTACCTTCTAAATGTTCAGCTGTGTTGTCATCGCTTGGCCTTTCTTCAATGACCTGTTGTTCAACCACTCCATCAACATGATCAAACTGAGACATATAACTCATATCCAGATCAACATATTCATATTCAGGCTCTTCAGTCTCATTTATTTTCTTCTTTTTCACTGATTTTAATGTAGTTACATTAGTCATTGGGCATCCTGTGATTTCCTCTGATGTCTGTAAATGCTCAGGTTGATTCGTCTCTGGAACTTCACTGGATTGATCATTTACTCTTAACTCTGCTGGTCTATCAGAGTCCAAAGTTTCATTTGATGGGATGTCTGTAGCACTATTCTCCTCTACATATGCCATCTTAGTCCTCTCTTTGTCTTTTCTCTTCCTCTTTTTAGTTATTTTGGATGTCAGTTTAGCAGTTTGTGACTCACTGAACTGATCCATCTCAACCGACTGTTTTTCTTCACTTGGCTCTACATACTCACGTTCTTTTAATTTGTGCATTTTCTTCTTTTAACTCTTAACATTTGTGATAACACTGTTATCTGCCACCATAGATAAAACACTTTCCTCTAAGATCTCTGATGTCTCCTCCAAATGTAAAATTGATGCGTCCCTTTGCTCTTCATTCAATACTCTATTTTCCACTTCATGCAATTTCTCGTTCTCTCTGGGTGTTGTTTTAACTCCAGTGATGTTATCAACTGGAGATTCAGAGCTCACATCTGCATTTGTATCACACTGTATGAAATTCGTTGCACCAAATCTTTCCTTTCTCTTTCTTTTTCTTCCACCATTTTTAAACAACGGAGTTTCCTGAGGATCTGTTTCCATCTCCTTCATCGTCCTTCGTTTACTCAAGCTGAGGCGCTCAGATGAAATTGAGTAAACGTCTTTTAATGGTTCATCAGCTAGTGGTAAAAGTTTAGATGATAGTTGCACATTCATGGTCTCCTCTACATCTGTAACTTCAGAATCCTTATGAGATCTTGACACTGCTTTTCTCTTTTTATTGTTACACGTTTCCTCTTTCCTTGAGAGCAGTTCAGCATTTAGGCCAATGGGACTCTGGTCTGTCTCTTGGGATTTTCCCTCAGTCTCTATTTGAGTTTCATCACTGTCATTGTCCTCATGTGCACGGCAGTCACCATCACACCATCTTGGTGTTCCTGGTCCAAATATGGACACAAACTGTCCTTCTGACTCTATTTGAGTCACATCGCTGTCTTGATCGCTCTCCTTCATGTTCGCTGTAATAGATGGCGCTTTATGAGTTTGATTGTTCTTATGTTTCTGACTGTTCAATGGCCTGAATAAATCCTCTGAGCCAAAGTCACCGTCAGTCTGTTGAATATCATTCTGTATAAAAATGTCTCCCCCTTGGGGTGGTAACACAGAATTGCTTTTGTTGAGCAGGTTATTGTCAGACGTCGGGTCATCCTCATGCTCCACTGCTGGCTCTGCAACTGCCTCCACAGAGTTTCTCTGTCTGTCTTCAATTACCGACAAATGATCTCCATAAGAGTTCTCAGCGTACAAGACAGAATCTGAGTGTTCAGCATCATTTAATTCAGCTTCTGTTTGTTCAACATCACTTGGTCTTTCAAATTCAAATTCAAATTTTATTTGTCACATACATATACATACATAGTACGACATGTAGTGAAATGTATTGTACGACTGTCCAACAAATTGTCCAACAAAATTAAGAAAAACCTCAAGTTTACAAAAATACAAATAGAAAAAGTACAGTAAACATATATACAGAAATAAACTAGCAATAAAATAAAATAACAAATAGATATGAGAATAAAAATAGATATGAAGAATAAAAATAGAATATGATTCTATATAGATTCTATAAAAAGTAAAGTGTATGTCAGTGATAAAGTGTCCGTGTGCTGTGCAGTGCAGTAAAGTGTATAAGTGAGTAAAAGGAATACTAAAGACAAAGACAAATGGTATGTAAGTCCCACTCATTTATCCTTACGTAACCCTTCTACAAATTAGTGCAGATTGTATTTGAAAATGTGCAAAGTGGAAGTGTGGGGTGATGTGATTAGAGTGGAGAGAGGTTAAGACTCCGAATGGCCTGCGGGAAGAAGCTCCTCCTCATTCTCTCTGTGTTTGCCTTCATGGAGCGGAAGCGTCTCCCTGAACGCAGCAGAGAAAAGAGTCCATTGTTGGGATGGCTGAGGTCCTTCACTATCTTCCTGGCCCTGGTCAGGCACCGCTTGCTGTAGATCTCCTGCAGGTCAGGGAGCTCGGTGTGAATGGTACGTTTCGCTGAACGCACCACCCTCTGGAGGGCTCGTCTGTCCTGCATAGTGCAGTTCCCGAACCAGGAAGTGATGCTGCCCGTCAGGACGCTCTCGATGGTGCAGGTGTAAAAAGTCTTAAGCACCCGAGAGGGAAGTCTAAAGTCCCTTAAGCGTCTCAGATGGTACAGACGCTGCCTGGCCTTCTTCACCAGGGTGCTGGTATGACAGGACCAAGTCAAGTCCTGCGTGATGTGAACACCCAGGTATCTGAAGCTGTCCACTCTCTCCACTGGAGTCCCGCTGATCGTGATCAGCTGGTATGACCGCTCCTGCTTCGTACTGAAGTCCACTATCAGCTCCTTAGTTTTGCTGATGTTCAGGTGTAGACTATTCACCTGGCACCAACTCTCCAGGTTCTTAATCTCCTGTATGTAGGCCGTCTCGTCGTTGTCTGAGATCAGGCCCAACACAACAGTGTCATCAGCAAACTTGATGATGGTGGTGGAGTTGGAAGTGGCCACACAGTCATAAGTGTACAGTGAGTACAGCAGGGGGCTCAGAACACAACCTTGAGGGGCTCCAGTGCTTAGGGTGATGGAGGATGAGGTGTGTTTACCCACACCTCATCCTTTCTTCAACAGTCTCTTGAGAAGTTGATCTATCAGTGACATTATTAAACTGAGACACTGAATTTACATCCTGAGCAAAATCAACAGATTCATACTGAGATTCTTCACTGCCATTCTTCTTTTTCTTTTTCTTCCTCACTGATTTTAATCCTGTGATTTCCTCTGATGTCTGTATATGCTCAGGTTGAGCTTCAGAAGTTTCATTTGATAGGAAGTCTGTATCACTATTGTCCTCTACGTGTGCCGTCTTTGTTCTCTCTTTGTCTTTTCTCTTCTTTTTTGTTCTTTTGGGTGCCATCTCAGTTGTTTGTGACTTACTGAACTCATCCATCTCAACTGAATAAACATTGTCTGCACTATGAAGTGCTGTCTGAAGGAACAGGTGAATTAATTTTTTCCACATGTTCTGCTGTGTTTTCTGACTGCAAATCTGACAGTGTTTTCCAGTCCCATTATGTCATCAGCTTGAGATGGAGAACTTCCATTATCATCACGCTCCATGTGAACTGATGCTTCTGTAACTGCCTCTACAGAGTTTCTCTGTGTCTCTTCAATTACCACTAAATGATCTCCATCCAAGTTCTTGGCACACTGGACAGTCTGCTGTAAGTCGATGTCTGCAATGGGCAGAATCTGAGTGTTCCGCATCTGAACATGAAGCTAAAACCTCATGCGTCTTATGTTGTTTTGCTCCATATAGAGAGTGTTAACGGACGATTCTGATGATGTCCTGGCTGCAGCTCTGCTTTTGGGAGCTTCGAGTTTGTTTTTTGATTGTTTTTTAACAGAAGCACTTGCCTTGTTTTTCTTGGTAGATTTAGTTGTTCTTTTCTTCTCTTTTCCTTTGGTGTTGAATAACTGTTTTTCGTTGTCGTCTGAAAGTGAATCCTGGATCCTCATCTCCAAGAAGGATTGTGGAAGCCATTTTTGTTTGTTTCCTTTAAAGTAATTTGGAGTGGCCCTAATAGAGCTGACGGTGCCCTGGGAGGAAAGGGTTGAGAAGGCACATGAACGCAAGTTAGAGAAGTATCAGTCCCTCATCTCTGAGAGCCAATTGAGGGGTTGGAGAGCTTGGAATCTACCGGTGGAGATGGGCTGCAGGGGGTTTCCGGGACAGTCACTTTGGAGAGCATTGGGGATGCTTGGAGTTAGAGGGGCAACCCGCAAGACCCTGGTGAACAACATATCAAAGCAGGCAGAGACAGCGTCCAGATGGCTGTGGGTAAAGAGAAGTGAGCGGTGGCTAAACCAGGCTGGCAGAGGGGGCGGGGGTCAGAGCTGAGTGGTGAAGAAGTCCTGAATGGCCGAGGGAGCAGTTCCAGGACGCTGGTACTGCTGTCAAGCCCCATTGAGGTGTCGTGGGCTAGTTGACGAAACACTGGTGAGGTGGGGTGCCCACTTGAAAACCCAGTGAAGTCAACAGGTCTGAATCATTCAGCTGTGCCCACAGGTGAAGACGTCTGAGGGGAGCGTCTTTCAATGCTAGCCACCCACATAAGGAGCAGGACGTAACTCTTGCCAAGTGTGGTGGCTGCGATGTACCCTATCGTTTAAAGACATGGAACAAAAATGGTTCTATCCTGGAAAAAACAAAAAAAAATCAATAGATTAGGTGAGCATGACATGATCCTTCAGAAATAATACTAATATGCTAATTTGCTGATCAAGAAACATTTCTTAGTATTATGAAATCATTTATTTAAAAAATAGTTTTCATTAGTATTGTACAGTCAATTTCAAACTTTACACTGACTACTTAATATAATTTCTTCAACGTGAATGCATGTAGATGTTACAGTGGAAATATTTCTTAGAGAATATAAAAAATAAAAAACAAAGAATAAATAAAATTAAAGCATATTGTGTATCATGTAAGTCCATAGTAATTACATACCGCTTTTGTGACTTCATGATCACTGTTGTGGTCGTCCTCCTCAGAGTTATCACTTAGTCTGAAATTGTTCATCATGACATACTATTATATTGTGTTTAAAATTATATCTGTTTTGTTTGTTTTTAATTAGAACTTACTCGGACTCCAGACAGATGGACTGATTGCTCTTCCTGTGCTCACACAACCCCCTTCGATTTTCCTTATGCATTTTAAGAACCCTCCCATTTGTTGAGTTCTAAAAAACAAATATAAATTTTTAATACACATCAATAATTTAATAACATGTTATAGCATAGGAATGTAGATGTACAAGCCACATTCGACCACTCCAGACCTGTCCACACGTCTGGGGTCTTGGAACGGTCAGCGTGTCGTCACTCACAGTAAAAATCATTGACTTTGCCAGAATGCCAAAAAGAGACTTACTTTCCTGAAGAAACGGGATAACCTTTCACAGGTGACAATGTGGTTGTTTGTGCTTTTAAATGTGTTAACTCACTATTAGAGGTTATTAAACTATGGTAACTTTTAATGTTGTGCTAACTAACACCTTCGTCTTGTTGTCCCAGGTGAAAAAAGTGCTGTAAAATACACTTTATTTCAGTACACTTTCATAATGTACTTAAAGTACTCTTTCACGCACAAATTTTGTACTTCATATACTAAAAATGATTCTTTAGTACTTCTTAAGATAATCTTAAGAACATCCAAGTGGACTCAACTGTGCTTTTTGGGACACCATGAAGATTAAATAAAATGTGCTATTAAGATTCTTTCTCTGTGAAAAAAAAACAAAAAACAAACAATAAAATTGTATTTACTTACCACTTGTAGTACAATTGAAACCAACTTTTATACACTTAAATATACTCATTATACATAGAAAATACACTTATTAATTATTTAAAATATAAGATTAATATATAATGAATATAGGCTATATAAAAATGTATTTATAATGTATTGCCCACATATGTTTTATAAATTTAATCATTAATTTCAAATGTATTGTAATTATGTTAGCATTCCCTTTGTATGATATACTTATCTACATGCTTATGGTGTCTTTAAATAGTACAAATCAAGTACACAATTATTATGTCATTAGTAGCACTTAAAACTTTCCCACATTAAAATACAGCACTTCAAGTACTTTATGCTAAAAGTATACTTACTGTTAAATTGTGAATTTTGGTACACATCTAAACACATATGAATGAGTAATTGAATCATATGCTATTAGTGCTATTAGTAAGCACAGTAACCTATAGGGTTTTACTTAATACATTTCTACTGTATTTTTTTTGTTATGAAAATATAAATAGAACTTAGTGATAGTATATATAAAAATCACTAAAATTGTATGTAAAGCGATTGTAGCACACTTTTAAGCAATGCAATTATAAAACACTTCTGGGACTTTATCTGACTACACTTAAAATCAGTTAGTGCTAATTGTGTTTGTGCCAATTAGTGTTTTTATATTAAGTGTACTTAAGAAGCACAGGTGGGAAACTGCACTTATAATTATTACATTACTCATATTAATTGAAAATATTGAAATCATTTTTAAATCATTCAAAGCGCACTTTTAGGAAATACACTAATGATAGTCCTCTGTATATTTATGCAGTAGTAGGCCTATACTTTATTTAAATGTGCTAAAAATCAATTTAAAGGGGTCATATGATGCGATTTCAAGTTTTCCTTTCTGTTTTGAGTGTTACAAGCTTTTCATCCATAGATAAGATCCCTAAAGTTGCAAAGACTAAAGCAGGGGTTCTCAAAGTCTACATTCAAAGGTCCAAATCTGAATTTTCATCAGTGTCAAAGGTCCAGAACAATTGGTTATTACAAAATGTGTTTTTAATAAACATACATAACATATAACAAATAAACACTCATTTAAAAAAAAAAAAGGTTCCCTTTGCATTCAAAATACTTTAATAACAAGTGCAAAAGTGGCAAAACAATTAATTTAAGTGTCAGCAGTAGAAGTCGACCTATAATGTTTTTTCTCTGGCCAATGCCGATATTTAGAAATCAGGGCAGCCTATGGCCGATACATGATGCTGATTTTTTGGGCCGATTTTCTCTTTTTTTCCCTTTATATCAAAAGAGAGTTTGCGTAAATGGTTATTGCAGGGCACAAGATAGTAATAGTAGTAGTAGTAGTAGCCTAATTCATAGTAATAATACATGGCTCAAAACTTAAGCACCTTCTCAAAACAGTTCTGAAGCATGCTTTTTTGTTTATGTTTGCTGACAGACACCAGTGTTTCCCGCAGACTAGCAAATGCAAGTTGATTCTCTGCCAGCAGGAGGCGCTGTTGGAGCGTGATATATAGCTGTTTCCCCGGTAACGACTGTAATCAAATAAGCGCTACTTTATCAGCCATTACAGGAAACACCAAATGAAAATTGACATCAAAGCTTTTCTGAAGAAAACGGACGGTTCTTTTAAAAGATACATTCATATAAAAACACCCGCGCAGCATTTTATTTTTGAAACGCGCAGTAGTTTATTCAACGAAGTATAAGCCTTTTGGAAAATCTATTTGTAGCGGTCAGTTTTGATATTGTGACAAGCCGCCACAAATAAATGTATACACTGGGCACTGCTATAAGACAAATTGCCATAATATAAGTGATAGCAAAACAAAACAAAAAAATTAAAATATTAGCGGTGAAATGTCGCCCGATTATGTCAAACGTCATACGCTCACTGGATGTCATGATGACAACAAATGTCATGAAGGAAAAGTTTCAATATCTCGCCTGCAATTTCGGACCTTCTCCAAAAGACATAAAAAAATAAGAATAAATAAACAAATGATTTACAAGTTTAACGTGCGTTTATCAAAGTAGGAAATATAATTAGTGTTCTTGAAATATGAAATAGAAGCGGGTCCGGATTGAATTCCCTCCGGGTCCGGATCCGGACCGGAGTCCGGACTTTGAGAAGCACTGGACTAAAGTCTACCCAAAGAGATATTCTTTATAAAACCCTAAAACGCCCTCCTAAAACGGCTCATTCAAACACGCCCCCACCTGTCTACGTCACAGTGTGGGAAGATTTCCGAAGTATACTTCGTTTTTTGTACAGTTGAACGCGTAGCCTTTCAAAGTATACTCCATTTGAAGTTGTACGCGAACGCAGGCGGTCGACACGTGTACTAGAAAGCTTCATTCATGTTCAGTGTCTGCTCTATTTTTCCCATTAAGTCATGACTGATAACAAATATTTTTGAACTCTTTTAAACCAAAACTAAGCGTCTGTTATTGCAGTCTCCGCTATTTTGTTGGCATTTGTCCGTCTCTTTAGTTTAGTTTTCTACTGTGAAACAACGGCCCGGGACAGTGTTGCCACCATGTGGGAAAACAAGATTACTGCAAAATAACTCAAGTGCGCATGTGCGACCTGAGCGTACAACGTAACATCGTGTGGTGCGTGTACTGTTCTGACGCAATTCGCATAATGCACGCTGTATGCTCTCCCTCGCGTACACGTAAAAAGTGAAGTATACTTTGGCCTTAACACCGCCCAAATGTACACGCAAAGATAGAGGGCGTGATTTTTATTCTCGTTGTAGTATTATTGCTGCCACCGGCGTCATGTCCTGGAGATGCTGTGTTTCGTTGTGAAAGCGAAAGTACTTTGTTTGGGCTTCCAAAAGTGGACACAACTAGAAATCAGTGGTTACGTTGTATTTACAACACTGTTCCAGAACAGTTCAACCCAAATATTAGAGTGTGTGCAGCGCATTTCACGGAGGACTATTTCCTGAACCTGGGAGAGTAGCCTAAAATGCTGGCTGTGCACAAAGGCTGTTTCTATAAAGTGGGGCAATTCCAACTTTGCAAGGAAAGGTCTGGCGCTTCTGACTCACAGCCTGTAAGTATGTTTGGATAAAGAATTTGCCAGATGCGTTCCCAGATGAACGTTATAATAAACACAAACTCACAACAGCTTCTGGGGAAGTCGTGGCCTAATGGTTAGAGAGTCGGACTTGTAATCCGAAGGTTGTGGGTTCGAGTCTCCGGCCGGTGGGGGGAGTGAATGTCCAGCGCTCTCCCCACCCTCAATACCACGACTGAGGTGCCCTTGAGCAAGGCACCGAACCCCCAACTGCTCCCCGGGCGCTGCAGCATAAAATGGCTGCCCACTGCTCCGGGTGTGTGTTCACGTTGTGTGTGTGTTCACTGCTGTGTGTGTGCACGCTGGATGGGTTAAATGCAGAGCACGAATTCCGAGTATGGGTCACCATACTTGGCTGAATGT
The DNA here is from genome assembly GCF_936440315.1 of Barbus barbus. Lineage (NCBI taxonomy): Eukaryota > Metazoa > Chordata > Actinopteri > Cypriniformes > Cyprinidae > Barbus > Barbus barbus. Next base: position 17,315,082 of record NC_136733.1, on the reverse strand, counting down.
CACTTCACTTCACTTGAGCATGCAGAGATGAGTTTGAGACGCTCCACATGTAAATGATAACAGTTTCTGTGGAGCTACTGTGAACGGAGCTGCTGTGAGACCCACTTACTTAACCTACACACATGTAAATAAATAAAGTGCATATACTGTGTTAGAACTGCATTGCATATAATTATTTAATTAAATCGTAGCGTTTGTGAATTCACAATATGCTTAATTATGATTTTTAAAGGGGTGGATGATTGCGATTTCACTTTTTTAACGTTAGTTATTGTGTAATGTTGCTGTTTGAGCATAAACAATATCTGCAAAGTTACGACGCTGAAAGTTCAATGCAAACGGAGATATCTCTCTCTCTCTCTCTCTCTCTCTCTCATTCAGATCAGCTCCAACAAGCTGTTCCAATTATACACTTATTTTCACATAGTAATGAGAAGCGTTATACTTGGACGTAGGGTACCATAATTTTGGCTTCGGTACGATACCAGAATGTAATACCTCGGTATCGATACCATAGGTGACAAATAACCAGCCACAAAAGATAAGTGAATTTAAAACAATTATATTATTAATAATAACAATAAAAACAGATTCATATCTTAATACCTTTGTATATCAAACTAACAAAAAACCTACAGGGAACATTGGTTACATTTTGATGTTGGGAAAAAAATCAAATAGGCTAACTGAAGTAATAAGATGAAAATATATTAAAATCTTCTTATATTTTCAGTGCAAACACATAGTGTAAACAAAATGTATCAAAAATGTAACAACCCTACAGGGAACATTGGTTACATTTTTACTGAGTTCGAAAAAAAAATACAACAGAAGATGCGCGATTAATGCAACAAATGTTGCTTTATTGTAAAGTGTTATTCTAACGGTCAAAGTAATATTCAAAATCACGTTATTATTTCTCTCTCTCTGTTTTTTTTTCAGATTTCAGACTCAGCCAAAGAAAAAGCATGCCTAATGTGTTTTTTTTTTTCATATAACCACAAACACATTGCATTACACAAAATAATGTTCTTTTTACCAACGTCATATGACCCCTTTAAATATCTGGTATTTAGTATACTTTTACAATAGCCCTGAAGTACTACTGAAGTAGAAATATACTTGTGTATTTATAGTGTGTAACTTTTAAAATTGTAATTACTTGCTTGTATTTAAGTATTTTTTAGTGCATTCAAGTACACATCATTTTTACCTGGGCATTATTAATGTTATTGTATTAGTTTAGCAAAATGATTTGCTGAGGTTCATCACAGATATAGATATTCATACATGTGAACGCTTGAGCAATTCAACTGTGCATCTCCAAGCATAATTATACACATGCTGGCTTTGACCATTCCAACAGAGAGGACAGCTTATGGATAGCGGCCAAAGAAACAGCTGCTAATGAGGCATCTATGTACAGTGGAGGTCAAATATATTAGAACTTTAGTATTTTCACCAGCTAAAAAATGGGTGACAGTTTCTATCTTTTGCTGTAGTGTGTCAGAAATATAATTTTACATATCCAAATATTCATTTAGCCAGTAATTATATAATAATATAATATATAATAATTTGCTCAAAACTGAGCGATACTCAGGAGGCGTGTTTGTTTTCTGGATGGCCAATCAAAACGTTTTCACGAGTTCACGTGCTCCTCTCGATCTGCTCAGAGCGGAAAGAGAAGCTCGTCGTCATGTGATCTGTCTGCATGCAGGAGCCTGAAGATCAAGCACCGAGGAGGATGGCAAACACCAGCAACACCGACAAGTTCCAGCTGCACGTTCCTCATCTCGAGGAGTTATGTCAGGGTAATCGGCGCATTTCATTTTAATATGTGCATTTAAACGGGTTTAGCTTGTAGCATGACTAGTTTATTTTATTGTGCTTGAAAAACCCAAATTACAGAATACGAGTGCAAAGTTCACAGGGACTATTTTGGCTGTTGCGATTTTTTACGTAACGTTACCTTTAAAGCAGATTGTCGAAATTCAAGCCTTAATAGAAAAACATATCCTAAAGGATGCGTAAACGGAATTACTATTGTTTTTGATAGAGTTTGAAAGGCATTAAAGGTCCTAAATGCATCAAATAAGAATTCTCTAAAAACTAAATCTAAAAAATATAATATTAGTAATTTTGTTCGCTAAAAAAATATTTTACACAAAGAAATTAAAATTTATTAAAATGAAATCATTGAAATTGTGAACTTTTTGTCGACTAACGTTACAGAAAGTAAATGCATTAATGCATTCAGTCCTAAAGATGTCAGTATAAAGGAGCTAAACAAGAACTCAAATTTAGTAGGAGCCCTTTGAATTTACCCTGTCAATAATGTCCTTACAAGAATTTTACTAAGGATTTTATTATCTTAAACGCTTGTTTGCAGCTGGGCATTGTAACTTATATATTTGTGTATGTCTGTGTGTGTGTTTGTGTTGCAGTGCTGCAATCAGGACTGAATAAGAACTTTTCTGATGTAAAAGTGTCTGTCACTGACTGTCCAGATCTTACACAAGAGCCTTTTGGGTTTCCGGTCAAGGGTGAGTACAAATGGTATTTCAAATGATGGTATTTGAAGGTGTCACAGGGTCTTTGAACAACATTCGTTGCTCTTTTATTAGGTCTGTGTGGCAAACCTCGTATTACTGATGTGGGAGGCGTACCCTATCTGATTCCTCTGGCCAAACCAGACAAGGTATGTTAATAAACCGTAAATGTAACTGTCATAAAACACATTCGTAACCCTAACCGATGCAAGCTTTCCCCTGTAAGGTGTACAACATGAACACTGTGTCTAAGGAGGTGGAGCTGCCTGGTGGATTTTTTCTTGGTGCTGGTGCTGTTTCCTGCAAGACAACCGGGATGAATGGAGAGGTCTGGATAGCTGCACTAAAAAGTGCAGCATTAAGTTTTTCCACATTAAAATGTTCAGACCTTATGAAATGAAATTGTAAAAAAATAAATGAAAGAAATAAAACTGATGTGAATTTGCAGTGGCATCGGTAAATGAAAATTGCCACATATGGTGATAAGTTTCTGGATAAAGTGCAAAACTGTCATATCAACCTTATCAACAACAACAAAAAATCATGTCACTACAAAACATATTTTTCTTTTAAATACACTGCTTTTTGGATGTGGAGTCCAGTGGGGTTTAAAATAATGTATCTTTCCTGTGTTTTCATAGTTAATGCCTCTGGTGCTGACTGAAGCTGAAGGAAGACCTGCAGTGAATGCCAGTTATTTTTCATCCATCAACCCAGTGGATGGAAAATGTCTGCAGGAGAAATACAGCAACAGGTTCCATGACTGTGACTTTGGCCTCCTTGCAAACCTTTATGCATGTGAGGGCAAACCTGGAAAGGTAACTGTGACTTTGCTTTCATATCACACTGACAGAATTGCGGCTCTATACATTCCAATACTGTGATTTCTGGTTATTACATGAAGTATTTCCTTTGGTAATGGCCGTAAATGATATATATATTGAAATAATATATAATAAAATAAATAATATATCTAATAAATAAATAATAATATACACTAGGTAAATTATGAATATATAATAATATACCTTGTGAATATATATATATATATATATATATATATATATATATGCATGTGTGGTTGTACATGCACATATATACTTGTTTTTTTTTGGTGTTTAGTGTTATGTTAGAATCATTATTATACTCTTATACCTTTTGTTCTTTAATATTTTGAATTGTTTTTAGCTTTATTTTTTTTGTTTTTCATTTAAATGTTAAGTTTTGAAATTTTGTTGTATGCATTTGTCATTTTTATTTAATTTCTTTATTTTTAAAATGTGTATAGGTAGTATTTATAAAGTTTTAGTTTTGGATCTGTTTTTAGTTGTTTTAATACTACAATTGATTGCTTCTGTTGTCCTCATTTGTAAGTTGCTTTGGATAAAAACAGTTAACAGAAGTGAGCTTTTACTAATTATTACATAAAACAAAACCACTTGAAATGTATTTATTGAATATTTTCACAATACTGTTCAAAAGTTTAGGAATTTTTTTTTTTTTTAAATACGTCTCTTGTTCACCAAGGCCACGTTTATTTTGATTAAAAATACAGTAAAAACCAAAATTTTGTGAAGTATTAGCACAATATAAAATAACTCAATTTTAATATATTTTGAAATGTAATGAAATAAAATGTAACGACAAAGCTGAATTTTCAGCAGCCAGTCTTCAGCGTCACATTATCCTTCAACAGTCATTCTAATATGCTGAAGAAAAATTTCTTGGTATTATCATCAATGTTAAAAACAGTTTGCTGCTTGATATGTTTGTGGAAACTGTAATACATTTTTCAGGATTCTTTGATGAATAGAAAATTCAAAAGAACAGCATTTATAGGAAAAAAAATCTACTGTAGCATTACGGTACGGGGCGTCAACGTCAAAACCTCTCGTTTACTTTGGAGTAACGTCAAGCATTGCCGAAATGAATTGTGGGTCCGTTGTGTCACATTGGGTCTGTTGCTCACAGCAGAAGTTGGAAACTTTTCAACTTATCAAGTGCCAACGCAGGCGTCAGCCAATCACATTGCCTTATGCAAATACTCTAGTGCAGATGCAACACCAGAAAACTAATATGATTGGCTGTTCAGCACCAAGCTTCAGACACGCCCTTCATCAAGCATTGACGCCCTGTGTGAATGTACTGTTATACATTTCTTTTATATCACTTTTTAATGAGCTTAAAATTGTATGTGTCCTTGCAGAATAAAACAATCAATATCTTTTCTAAAAAATCTTACTGACCCCAAACATTTGAACGGTACTGTATGTATTATTATTCATTTATCAGTTTTCACACACAACAAACATTCTTGTTACACAACATTATTATCAAACAGTAACAAGGTTTGAAAAACTTCCATTGCAGGTCATTGAGGTGAGAGCCTGCAGAAGGACTGGAGAGGACAGTCTTGTGAGCTGCATGAGAAAGACCATGGAAGAACGTTATGGGGAGAAGAGCGTGGCCTTGGGGGGAACTTTCGTCATACAGAAGGGGAAGGCAAAGATCCATATAATGGTAACAAAATAAAACATAATAAAAAAATAGACATCTGTAGGGCCTATAAAGCAGTCACTGATAAACTCAATAGAATAAAGTAGCATCTTGAACTAGGATTAAACTTTAAAATGCTAGAGCAGAAGTGACGTGATGGAAGAGTAATCTTTTCACTTCTCTGTCGTTAAGCCTCGTGAATTCTCCGCCTGCCCACTAAACACCGATGAGGATGTCAATAACTGGCTCAGGCATTTTGAAGTCAGTGCTCCACTGATCTTTCAAACTGTCATGGTGTCCAGAGACCCAGTGAGTACCAACCCACCGTGTCACATGACTCATTATACCTCCATTTCACTGACAATATTATTCTGTATCTTCTCTAACTACTTCATATCAACTCATTTCTGTTGTTCCCAATTCACAGGGTCTTGACCTGAGAGTGGAGCATACGCATGGCTTCAGTCACCATGGTGAGGGGGGCCATTACTACATAGACACCACCCCAAACACAGTGGAGTACCTTGGATACTTCCTGCCTGCTGAGTTTATCTACCGTATCGACCGACCCACAGAAACGCACAATATTGGCAGAGATTAAACTATTGACAGTTTATATTTTTATGCATTTAATATGCTATAATTAATTGTTAATATAATTAATAACGATTTGAGCAGTTTTCACAATCCAATCAATCTCTTTACGTTTTGTACTACGTGATGGTCCAGCCATTTCAGTGAGCTATTTTTTTTCTATTAATTTCAGAGGGAAATTAGCCTGTTAATTAAAACATTAGTGAACTGATCAGTGAATTTTGACAACTGTGATAACTTTTTGCAACTGATTTGGTACAGCAAAAAATATTGTACCAAATCAGCATATTAAAATGATTTCTAAAGGATCGCGTGACACAACTGGAGTAACGGCTGCTAAAAATTCAGCTTTGCCATCACAGAAATAAATTACATTTTCAAATATAAAACAGTTCAACTACACAGAAAACCAACTGTAATACTACTTAACAGTATTGCTTTTTTACTTGTATTGATGATCAAATAAATGATGTGAACCTTCTTTCAAAAATATTAAAAAAGCTTAATCATTCCAAACCTTTGACTGGTGGTGTACTGAACATTTTAAAAATATAGTGTGTCCAGTATTCATTGTAACACTCATATGGAAAACCAAAGAATAACATAAAGAGACCTTGCACCTGATCGTTTATTTAGTCAATACCTTATATTAGGCCTGCCTCAAGTTTGCATATTGTCTACTGCCAACTAGAACTGAGGAAGATTAGTACATTTTCAACCAGGAAAAGTCATAGGAACAAAGCCTTTAACATTTCAATTCTAATCTGACATTAGGAATCAGCTCTGAAAGTTATGGCTGTGGTAGAGAAAGAAGCTGATTGGCTACTTTCGCATGGCTGATGGTTCAGGAAGGGATATGAACTCCATACCATCAGCATCAATCTTCAGAATTTCTCCATTCTTGCTTTCATCTGTCACAAGAATGAGGGAGGCCTTGGCAACATCCTCAGGCCTATAAATAAAGCAATGGCATTGAAGTACACTGCACTGCAAAATCTACTGAAAAGTATGAGGACTGTTAACTCACTCCACAAAGTCATTTCTCTCCAGAACCATCTCATTCAGTCCCTCTTGTTGTTAAAACTGTCCAAAATGGTCCTCTATGTTAGAAGAGGACAGCAGGTTAGTCTTCACCACACCTGGACAGAGAGTGTTGATCCTCAACCCAAGGTTGGACTTCATAGCAACAGCCTGTTAAACATACAAAATTAACAATTTTTTGCCTTATTGTTAGCAAGAGATGCGCTCCTCATTATCTTTCAAGGCTTTAAGTTCATGTGAATTATTGCTGTCATTATATTACAAATGTAAAACATCTTGTATTCTTTATATATTACTAAACATACTGCAATAGCACGGCTGAATCCCACCACTGCATATTTAGTCGCTGTGTAGATGGGGGCTGTTGGCACAAACCACAGACCTGTGGTCAATATGAAAAAAAGTTGCGTATACGTATATACATATACTATGTATATCTGCAATTATTTGGTATGGATTTAATTGCAGAAAAAAAACTAATATTGTGAAATATTGTTACAATTTAAAATAACTGTTTTCTATTTTAATTGCAATTAATGTCTGTTTCTTGAGCACCAAAACCAGTATATTAGAATGATTTCTGAAGGATCACGTGACACTGAAGACTGAAGTAATGACTATTGAAAAATAAGCTTTCGTCACAGAAATAAATTACATTTCTAAATATATTAAACTATATACCATACAGTTGTAATATCTCTCAATGTTACAGTTTTTGCTGTATTTTCAATCAAATAAATATATAATATACATATTATACAAAAAAAATTTATTGATTGATTAATTTAGTGTATTAAGTTCCAAACCTGCAGTAGATGAGATGATATGTTGATAATTGCCCCTTTGATATCAGGATTGTCCTTCATGTACTGCAGAGCCAGATATGTTCCCCTCACCAGTGCAGACTATAAAAGCCACATGAACAGTTCAACATGTTGCCCGATGAACAGACAGACAGACAGATGAACTGATGCATTATTAAAAGCATACCATGTTTATGGCAATGGTTTTCTCCCAGTCATTTTCATTGACAACCCCTGCATTGTTGTACATAATGTCGATGTGGCCAAACCTATTTCTGAAAAGAAAATCTGATGTTATTTCTTTATTCCCAGACAAATTAAAAGACTAAAAAAAATCTTCATATACTTATAAATTCCTCCTTAGATGAGACATCCGCAGCGTAAAATTCAACCCTGTCAGGTCCATATTCTTCGGTAAGCGCAGCCTTTAACTCTTTTCCCAGTGGTTCATTCACATCAATGAAGGCCACCTGTAATCAAAGTTAATCTGTAGTTCAGTGTCCTATGGTGTAGTATTTGTAGAAGTAAAATGTTGCTATGAAGCTGGTTGACTTTGGGTACTTGACATTTATACACATGCAAGCAAACAACAAGACTAATTACATTTGACCCCTTTTTTAGGAGTATTTCGACAAAGGCTCTGCCCAAACCCTGAGCACCTCCAGTCACCACAGCCACTTTATTCTGTAAATCCATCTTCAGTCACGTTCCTTTGAAATAAACACATCAACCTTAAATACCAATCACATTTAGAAAGTGAGTGAAAGTTGATTGTAAGAGTTACTGTACCTGTTCACCCTAACGAGATGTTCAAATCAAGCACTGATGAGCACTGACTTCACATGCAGCAAAACCCATACTTATATAGCAGATATGCGCAATATTAAAATAATAATTTGTGTTGTGGTTTCCATGTGATTTGCATTTGTGCCTTGAAGTGATCATGTAAAAGCTGATCATTTTTGTGTATTCACAGCAACGGCTTCATTTACTTCAGTATTACATACTGGATGTGCTTGGATATATTTAGGACCGTAATGTTACTTGAATATGAAGTCCTGGAGATCTAATGTCTTTAGAGTGTGGAGCTTAGTTCCTAGCCATCAGAGTGTGAATTCTGTCATAGTACTGCCTAAGGACTGTCTTTGACAGCTTATTTGACATGATTTACATATAAACAATCTACAAGCATTTTAATAGCCTATTGAAATTTTTTATGGGCTACAGATATTGACAGCAATTCTGTTTAAGTAATTCACTTCTCGTCTTTTGTGATGAAAATAGTTTTTGTTTAATATTTTTGTGGAAATCATGATATTTTTTCTTTAATGAATGGAAAATTCAACAGCAACTGTTTGTTAAATAGAAATCGTTTGTAACATTTTAACTGTTAGTAATATTTTATCTGATCACTTTGGATTAAATTAATGCATCATTTATTATTTCATGTGCCAATCTCTGGTCCTTGGAGGGCCAGTGTCGTGCCGAGATCCAAAACACCTGCCTGGAAGTTTCTAGTAATCCAGAAGACTTTTATTATATGATATAGTTTCAGGTGTGCTAAATTAGGCTTGGAGTTAAACTGAATTTGACACCCTATGATTTAATGCATCAAAGTTATTCTTTTTGTGTTTCTTTGCACTATCAAAACCTGAACGGGTCATCCATGCTTTCTTATACACCGAAATGTACACTTTAATTCCATGTAAAACTTTTTTTTTTTTGCGCTGTATTTGCTAAATATCATATGAATTTATAGGCTAACATTTCCAGCAGCACTGCTATTACTCAAAACACTTTTATGACTTTTCATCATTCAGACGTATATCACTTTGGTAACTAAAACAGCTCCAGGAGCACAAAATGTTCATTTCTTTGTCATTTGCATAATCATCCATGTAAAACAGTAATTCAGTGGATCAGAGCCTGACATAGGCTATTTTGCATATGAATTCTCTGAGGTGACAAACTATCCTGAGAAATCTCATTTCTGACAGTAACACGATAGAAGGAATGTTAAATTAAGACGATAGTAATGTAAATAGATGAGTACAGATTCAAACATTAATCTCTAAATCTCAGAACAACAGAACATTAATAAGATCACAGAAAAAAGTGTAGCTACTAACAGAACAATGTGTTGATTGATCCGTTTATGTCTCAGTGGATGATTTTTTTAAAACAATATTTTTGTTTTCCTGTTTAAAGATCACATCAAAACCATCTGTCTTTATAATTTAGTAACTTTTTTTAAATTATAGATTTATTTATTTTAAATTAATACCCATTTTTTTTACCCTAACCAAACACAGGCTTGTAACCCTAAAATATAAAAAATATATATAATTCACACAAAGATTTACTACATGTATATAAATTGCTTGGCATAGGCCTAATTTCTCTAACCAACAATTTTGCCCCTAACAAGATTTGTCCCTAATTTTTTTTCATTTTTACAAATGAAATGACAATATTAATGAGACATATGCCCCTGGTTTCACAGACGAGGCTAGTTTCAGACTAAAATGCATGTTTGAGCTGTCAACTGAATATATCTTAAAATATGTCAGTGCCATTGTTCTGATTCAAGATGCATACCTGTAAAAAAAAAAAAAGGCATTTTTATAAAAGCTGCTTAAATATCTTAATTGAAAGGCCTGGTCCTGGTTTAAACTAATCCTCGTCTGTGAATCCTGGCCAAAGAACCGCTGAATCACGAACTGTTCGAAAGAACCGATTCGCGGCTATGACTCAGAGTTCACTAGCGCACGCGCCATTCGCGCCAAAACGAAATCGTCGCAACTAACAAAAATGTAATGACTTTAAAGAACTAATATCAGGTTAAACCACAGACACGCCTTAAACTACTGAATAAGCGCTTCTTATTCACATCTTTTCGCTTCACTGACGACATTTCGTCCGTTACTGGTAAGCACAGTTTGATTCGCACATGAATGACCATTTAACAGCAAAACCAATTTAGCAAATCCTAAAAAAAACAGCGTAAGTATTACATACAAAGTAATTTTACTTAATATTTCAACAAAACTTGCGATTTTGAGCTGAGTTGAGAGAGTGAAAACAAAAACAGACCGAAAAGGAGCTGCTGACGAGAAAGCAGACCCTAATGCAACTGCTAACTGATATAACGTTAACGTTACATATAAGTTACAAGTTTACGAATTTGTGGAAATTAATAATGACAATGAATTATTGTTTGACTTTTACACGATAATATTGTTAACTCTCAGTCAGTGTGAGAAGAGATTTGTCGGGATGTGGAGGAATGAAGACCAGAGACCGACCTCAGGTAGGATTTGCTGTCTTTTATGCTTATGTTACTTGGTTGGAAATACATAACAGAAAATAAGAGTTGGATCAGTCAAAGTCTGCCATGTACTATCAAAATAATCTAGCTGACAGCTTGCCATTGAATAGATATTATTTTCAGGGGCTCCCTGTACATAAATTAGCCTAATCCGTCAAAATAATTGAACTGTTTATCTGCTAATACAACTCTTAGCTGCAGTTAAAGTGATTTTCATGTTGCTGGAGCATGAAATCAAAGCAGAGGTTTGTCTTTCTGCAGGCCGTCTCTCCGTGCCTCTGTTTAATCAAAGGAAAAGGAACAGACTGCCTTTGACCTCTAATCCCTCAGAGAGTGAGCTCTTCACTACCAGCCACTACAATGAGACACAAACCTCCTCCTCTTCCTCATCTGCTCTTCCTCGTATGTATTTCCACTCATATCCTGATTCAGCGATTTGTTTCAATGTTCAGATGTCAGATATTCACTTTTCTAATTCATGGTTAATATGTTACACTATAACACAGAAATTATTTGTCAGGTAACTTTAATTTGTGCTTAATCTGGTAGCATCTAAATTAACTGTTTTTATTTATTCAAAGTAAAATTTTACATAAATTACACCTGCACATTTTATATATTTTATTTATTTTTTTAAAATACATTATCTTGATATGAGTCAGTAGACAGCACATAGGTTATATTTACAGATTAAGTAAAGATTAAGCATTTTTCACAATACACATTTTTTTAAAGCAGCATTACAATAAAGTGAATTTGGGAGTGACTTAATTGTGCAGTTTAGAGCTGGGTTATAGGATAGTTTTATCGTCATTAATTACGATATTAACTATCAATCTTTTGAGAATTTGTTTAGTGTATATAAATATATATATATATATATATATATATATATATAAATATATATATATATATATATATATATATATATATATATATATATATATATATCTCACTTTATGTGAATGTACTTTATGTATGTGGGTAAAGCTGGAATTTTATTGCGAGGTGGAATTATTCATTATGCTGTGGTATGGAAATCAGTCCATTTTGAAAGGAACTGTAAGGCTAATTACAGTATGTATGCAGACAAATCGGATTGTCATTTCATATAATAATGTAATTTTCTGTCTTTCTTTAGTATGTTTTTTAAAATATAACCCAAGGATTCTCTTTAGCTTTGGGTCAGAGAGGTCAGTGGAACCAGGGAGCCTACCATTCATCACAGCAAGCCAGCATGAGATCTGCTCCTTCACCTGGTGTGGCGGGACGAGGATATGAACCTTCACCTCACCCAAAAAAACCTGCCTATGTCTGGTACTGACATACTAATGACTATACTAGAAAGGTCTTGTAGAAGACTGTAAAGAAGCAATTTATTCCTGACCTGAGCCTTAAGATTCAATTGTATAGTACTTAAGTAACCTTAGGTAACACTTGAAAGGAATATTTCACCCAAAATGGAAATTTGGTGAAAATGTACTTATCCTCAAGCCATCCAAAAACATCACTAGCTCACCAATCAATCTCTGCAGTGAATGGGTGCCGTCAGAATGAGAGTCCAAACATCTGATAAAAACATCACAAAAATCCACAAGTAATCTCCAGTCCATCAAATTAATGCCTTGTAAAGCGAAAAGCTGCATATTTGTAAGAAACAAATCATCATTGAGGTGTTTTTAACTTCAAACTGTTGCTTCTACCTAAAATATGAGTATTCAATCCACTATATTTCTTTCTCTAGTGAAAAAAAAATTCACATCTGAATCAGGAGAGAAACCGTAGCCCTAAGTCGATTAACTTATACTGAATAATATTTTGAAGTTGAATAAAAACAGCTTGTTTAGAAGATCTAACACATAATGCACATTTTTAGTTTTAAAACATTTGACACAAAATTTTGCTTTTGTCACCATTTTACCTCCAGGTCACAGACAGGGCAACAGAGGCCTCCAGTAAGACAGGATTCGATGCCAGCAGTTGGATCCCAGCTTCATGGTGGTTTTCCAAGTAGCAGCTCAGTTTCTCTTGGCCAGCCCAGATGGTCCAGCAGCATCCAGAATCAACAGTCATTTAACAGGCCGACAAATTCCCCCAGAATGCCGTATCATCCCCAGCAGTGTACCCCCGCAGCAGCAAGCACTCAGGGCCCTGGAGCTCAGAGTCACAGTGGAAAGGGGAACTTGAGACCTGTTGGACAATCAGCCAGTGGAATGTGGGCAAAAGAAAAGATGGACACCTCAAGTGTCCAGACCACCCCCCAGCAGCAGGTGTGTGTCACTTCATTTAAGGGGCACCCCATTCTAAAGGGGTAGTCCCCCCCCCCCCATTCCACTTTACTGCAATGCTGCAATTCTTCAGCATTTTTGTGTACTGCCTTTCTAAAATATTTTCTGCTCACTGTATAAATTTGTTCGGCTAACATTTCTGATTTACACTCTCTCCTGCTGGATAGAAGCCCCCTCATGAGACATTGCTGCATGTTATTACTGCTGTTATTGAAGGCATGAAGCACTGGAGTCAGTACAAGAACAGAGTACCAATGCTGTTTGAGATGTTTGGTGAGGAGACGATCACACATGCGGTCCCCTTGATTTAAATCTGTGTCTTAGGCTACGTTTACACGACAATGATGTAGTCAAAAACAAAAACGTTTTTCCCTTGCGTTTTTAAAAAGTTTCATGTATATAAGACAACGTTTTCAAAACGATTTGCGTTTACACATACAGTGCCCTCCATAAGTATTGGAACAGTAAAGACAAAATTGCTCTGTTGGATGTGGAGTCAAGACATTTGCAAATATGATTAAAAGATGAATATGAGAAAACTACAGAATGTCACATTTTATTATTAGCCGTTTCAACACATATATGTTTTACCAAATAAAAAGAACAGCACTTTTAGAGTTCATCCCACTCATCGATGTGAGCATAAGTATTGAGACAGTTGAACATAAGGCAGATATAAAAGATTAAAAGCTATTATTTAGTTGCAGATCCCTTGCACACAATCACAGCATTGAGTCTGGGACCCATAGACATCACCAGACTCTTGCTCTCATCCTTTGAAATACTTTTCCCAGCCTTTATTGCAGCCAATTCCAATTGTTGCTTGTTTTGGGGAGTTTCTGCCTTTACTCTCCTCTCCAGCTGGTGAAATTCATGTTCAATCAGAGACTTGGGCAATCTAAGACTTTCCATTTCTTTGCCCTAATAAATTCCTTGACTGAACTGGCAGGGTGTTTTGGGTCATTGTCCTGATGCAATATGAAGCACTTCCCAATTAATCTGGTGGCATTTTCTTGAGTTATTGGTAGGCAAGATGGTTTTGTACCCTGCAACTGTCATCATACATTAAGTCATCAGTTAAGTTGAGAGGGCCTGTTCCAGAGACAGCCATGCATGCCCATGCCACGACATCACCTCCACCATGCTTTACAGATGAGGCTGTATGCTTGGGATCATTGCAGTTCCCTTTTTGTTTCCAAATTTTTACTTTCCCATCACTTAGATAAAGGTTTTATCTTTGTCTCATCGGTCCATAAACACAGTTCCAAAACTCTTCTGGCTCACCTTTGTGCTTTTTTGCAAACTCTAATCTTGCCTTTCTATTTTTGGTGCTGGTCAGAGGTTTGCATCTTGCTGTGTAGCATCTGTTATTCTGTGTCAAAGTCTCCTGAGGACAGTAAATTGTCAGAGCATCACCCCAGCTTTCTGGAAGTTGTTGGTGATTTTACAGACACGTCTTTTAGGGTTCATTTTCACAGCTTTTATGATTTGTCTGTCATCAACTACTGTTGTTTTCTCAGCCGATCAGGTCGTTGTTGGTTGCTGGTGTCGCTGGTGGTTTCCAAACTCTTGATTTCTCCGTGTCCTTTGTTTTTGCTAGAGCTCTAATTGACTTCCTCTTTTCTTTTAGCATCCAAATTGCTTGCTTTTCTCTCAAAGTCAGCTCCCACGTCTTCATCCTGGTTTGTGTGTGTCATCATTGAATGCAAGATTCAGAATGCAGAAGTAATGGATATAACTGATACGACACATTCCCTGCTTTTAATATCTGAAGAATTAATGCAACAGGACACAGCAGCTGATCACTTAGAAAGACCTGTGAGGCAACTGTTCCAATACTTATGCTCACATCAGATAGAGGGATGAAACTCTAAAAGTGCTGATGATCTTAGCTGGTAAAACGTGTTGAATCACCCAATAATAAAATGTGACATTCTGTAGTTTTGTCTCATATTCATCGTTTAATCATATTTGTAAATATGAGCCAAATAAATATGCCAGCAGAGCAATTTTGTCTTTACTGTTCCAATACTTTTGGAGGGCACTGTATCTGCGAAAAACGCTGTATTATGTATGCAGGTCAGTAGTTGGCGCTGTCACCTTGTTAGTAAACAGTACGTTACCTGTAGGGAAGTGACGATTAGCTCTTTGTGGATGGGAGTTCCGTCACTAAAATCACCACACTGACTGTTGCTCTTCTCCTCATTCATATCGTTAGCAGCTTTAGCTGCATTAGCAAACTCTTGAGCAGCAACAACACTACCATGTACTTTTGTACCATTGATATGCATGTTTGTTCGCGCTTGCCATTAAAATCGACACGTACTGAGCATGACTACATACCTAACACGTACTACACACGCGCATAATGTCACCGTTTTCACAGATTCCCGTATTGTGTGTTCACACGGAAACGATAACGGTGGTAAAAAGTTTCCCGTTTTTGGCTGAAAACGTTGCCGTGTAACGGCCCCTAACAGTCCTGTCTCATTTTACAGCTACACTGGACTCTGCAGTTACAGTTGGAGAACACGGAGCAAAGAAATTTCTCATGAGGGATGGTAAAGAGGTGGTCCACTGCCTTTACTATGAAAATGTGAGTGAGAATATTGGTGTTCTTCCAGAGGTGCATCTTTTCTTCTTCCTTATAACACATGCATTTTTACAATTGTATAATTTTATATTATTATTTTTTTATTAAATACACTACCATTCAAAAGTTTGGCGAAGGGAAGGAAACATTAGATTGAATAATGTTACCAAAAAAAATCTAATACTGTTTTTAATCATACTTTCTAGTCATTAAAGAATGCTGAAAAAATGTATTAGTTTCCACAAAAATATTAAGCAGCACTATTATTTCCAGCATTGATAATAATAAGAAATGTTTCTTGAACATCAAATCAGCATATGAGAATGATTTAGAAAGGATAATGTGACACGGAAGATTGGAATAGTGGCTGCTGAAAATTCATCTTTCCCATCACAGGAATCAGTTACATTTAAAATATAATAAAATAAAAAATAGTTAATTTAAATTGCAATATTTCATTATAATATTACTCTTTTTACTGTATTTTTGATCGTATAAATGTAAATGCAGCCTTGGTAAGCATAAGAAACTTCTTTCACAAACATTAAACAAAAACAAACCTAATAGTTTGAATGGCTGTGTGTGTGTGTATACATATATATATATATATATATATATATATAATATGAATTAATTAATGTATATATATGTATATATATATATATATATATGTATATATATATATATATATATATATATATATATATATATATATATATATATATATATATATATATATATATATATATATATATATATATATATTAATAATAATAATAATAATATTATTATTATTATTTTTTAGAAGATAATTGTAATTATTTAGAAGATAATTATTTTTTAAAGGAATAATTCTCCCAAAAATGAAAACTGTCTTTCTTTACATACTGACATGTTGTTTCAAATCTGTATGACTTTCTTTTTCTCACAGAACACAGATGTTTTGAATAATGTTCACATTGTTCTCTTCCATAAAATAAAAATTAATAGTTACCATGGCTGTCAAGCTCAAATTATAAAATAATTTTCTTTTTAAATGGTATGTACCTCTTGTGCTCATACCACAGTATGACTGTATTTGGCAGTAATTTTCCAAAATATATAATTTTTTTATATTTATAATATTTATAATTTGTTTTTTAAATATTAAAGTTTTTTTTTTTTAAGAGTATTTGGTTTATATCAGAAATGACATTACAGATACAGATCTGAAGAAACAATTAAAGAAACAAGGTGCTCTCTCTAGTTTATTACACCCAAAATGTTTCCGTTGCACACTTTCTATTTTTCAAATAAGATAGACCATTATGACTGCACATTGTTATGTGATGTTGGCAGTGGTAGAGACACCATAAACCTTTATGTTCAAGTAATTGTGTATTTGTTCTTCAGGATCAGACACTGCCCAGACTGATCAGAGGTCAGGTGCATCGCTGCGTTGGAAACTACGACAGGCAAAAAGACACAATGACTTGTGTGTCAGTCCGAGCTGCTTCACTGTCAGAGCAAAGGAATGCCCTGGAGGCTGTGAGAGTGTCAGATGCAAAAATGAGGGATGTGGTGCTGGCTCTCAGTGAAATGTGATGTGGATCGAGTGAGTAACAGGAGAAAGATTAAACTAGCACAGACTTATACTGAAGTTAGGGTTGGTTTTGGTTTAGTTGTGAAGTAGTTAAAGAATGACCTATAATAGTCAGTGAATGTAAAACAGTTTTAAATCTGCAGTCTGTATCTGAAGATTTTGATTCACTTTGCAAATTAGATGCATTAATAATATTTGATTTAATTTATATGCATTTAAAATATTTCAAATTTATATGCATATATCATCGCGAATTAAATTTAAAATGTAATTTAAATTTCATTTAAAACATTTTTGTTCTAATTTAGATTCATATATATTTAGTTCCCATTAAACTATGCATACATAATTTAAATTTGTGATACTATATTTATTTTTATTTATTCAAATTTGTGTGCATATTTGAGTTCTAATTTATACATTATTATACTGTTAATTGTTGCATTAAAAAATATTTATATTGTATTTCCAAACTTGGGAAATATTGTTTTTAAAGATTTGTTGGAGTCTTCATTCAAAAGACATCAATTTGCTAAGTTTATGAAATGCTTTATTACAAAGAAGAAACACATAACAGCAATTTGTTAAAGATTTCAAAGGTTAAACAAACACAATGATGAGGTAACATTGCAAAATATATCTTTCAAAAGGGAACCAACCATCAAGATGCCATGTTACAGAATTATTTACAACCAAAACACAGTGGGAAACCCACAGCACTAATCTACAAGATCTAAGATCTACCAGTGTAGTCAGACTTTACATACAAGAACTCAAGAATGCAAGTTGCCATCACCATCAAGGCAATCGGAGGACGCCAGTGTACTCCTGCATAAACACATTTAAAGGGCCTGTTATATTTGACATCTCATGCCAGTTTAAAGTTGTGCTCTGTCCTCTGAGCCTCAGCTACCCTTAACAGTTACAAGTACACACATCTTGCAGGGAATGGGTTTATTTCGCTGTCAGCACATCTATATCATAATAGAATTTGGTGTTAAATCTACCAAAGAGGGCAGTTGAGAGCCAATGTTTTAGCCAGTCTGACACATAACACACAAATGGATCAACACAACAGCAAAAGTGAGCCAAGTGCAATATGGAATGATCCAAGTAGAAGCTTTAGCTTCACCGTATTGCTGTGCCAAGTGTAAAAGCATTAGCACATTAGCTTAATTTGATCGTTACAGCAAATTTCCCAAAGAAATACATAAATCTTCATGACAAATCAGGAATTGGTCGTCCGGTCTTGTTCAACGACTTGCTAATTTAGCTTTCATCGTTTTGTTCTTTTTTGCAACCCCTTCAAAACAAAACAGGCCATCAGCTTGGCAAGAGGAGCCAACGTTAAAAACGTTCAGCTAAAACTAATCATCATTAAAGATGGAGACGTACAGAAATAATCACACAATGTTAATCCAACAAGAAAGCATTTACAAAATGTTTTAGAAGTAGATTACCTGATGAAAGGTACTTAAGTCTTAGCAATGGTCAAAAGGCACAAGTTGGTTCCAGAACGTAGTGTCTCAGTGTTAACTAAGCCCAACTTTAACTAAGAACAGCCTTGCTCCTGATTTGTGTAATCCTGAATAATTCAGTATTAGTAGGTGATACAGAAAAGACCGCAAAAGGAGACTCCACAACATATCCTGTTCACTCAGTTTGGGAAAACAAATGGTTTTACTTGTGGGATCATTTCACTTTCATATACAGCTGAGAAAAGTCCATGCTTGTGGTCCATCCATGGCAGTTTGAAGCAACGTCCTGCTCCATACTGTCAATGCAGTTCCTTAATGGCCCTCACGGAGTTATGAGAAACAAAATGAAGAAAATTCAGACAGATGCCTGTGAATTAAAATCTGTTTACTTAAGCCACAGTGTTGGTCCTTGAATAGGTACTATATCAGGTGCTAGAAACTATCCGACTGTCAGATTTATTGAGTTTGGGTTCAGTTTCTCTCAATGAACTCGATGAAACTGTTCCTTTAAACCTGTTGGATCCATTAGAAGTAGTCCATTTAAGAGGGGCCTACCATTTGTTTTTGTTATCCTTTCATTGCATGCTGACAAGTCTTAGTAAAATAGTATTGGACATTGTTACTTAATTTTCACTTAATTTGCTATTTTTGGTTTTGATCCTTGCAAACTAAATTTCAAAAATACTAATTTGCACCATGGTCCATTTTCCGAGATTTTCAGTAGTTAGTCCTTAGAGGTCTTCAATCAAGAACAGAGCTTGAAAATAAATTAGAAAGAAAGAAAGAGCAAAATCCATATAAACAAATGTTTCACCTGGCAGGTTGACTGTGACAAGAAAAAAAAGACCTTATCGAATTAAGGACACTAAAAAACAAAAACGATGAGAATAGAAGGGATGAAGGGTCTTGAGTTCTTCTCCAGAGCAACATCATCTTCCATGACATCATTACCAACCACGGCAAAGACGCCGAGACTCCAACCTCAAATCTTTGATCTTTTAATAATTATTTATGATGGCTGAGCAGGTTGAATATGGTAGGTGGTGGTCTTTAGTGCTCTATAAAAGCGTGGGCAGTGGGGTGGGTGACAACTGCTCCTTGGGGGCGTACTTGGCGAAAAAGGGCAAGAAGAGGGTGAGCATGACACCTACGATAGCCAGCATGTAGCCCCATCCTATCTGACACTCCCCGGCGTAGTAGATGTCTGAGTCTCCGCAGAAAGACTTGACCAAGCTGGAGTTGAGACCGAAGGGGTAAACCAGTAAACCAGATGCCATAATGACCACTAGAGCAGAGAGACAAGAGAGGAAGCAAATGAATTATGGGTGCATTTCAGACATTTTGGTGTAAATGTTAACAGGATAATAACAAAACATGGCTTAGTGTTTACTTTGCTTTTAAAAATTTTCAATCAATATGGTCATTTTGAAGTACACATTAAATGCATACAATTTGTATCATAACATATACATTTTGAACATATGGGAATTAGGCATAATCTTGTTAAATATGAAAAATGTATAAATCACATCAAAATGACATGCTGTAGACCCACAGAAAATGAGAAGTGGTTTTAATATGATTAACAACTGAGTGGTTGTTATTGTCAGACAATTTAGTATTGTTTATTTTAAGCAAATAAATAATTATTAAAATAAAACATTAAATGAATGAATCAATAAATTCAACATACAATAATCAGTGAAAATTACAAGGCCCCAAAAATGCTAAATTAAATGAAAAACCTGTTTTACCAGCATTATTATTAAAGAAATAATTTCTAAAATGAGAAGTTACACCTCTTATAAAAAATTAGATATTATGAATATCTACATTTAAATGTTCATAAATTCTGTTGGCTATTTTTTTATTTTTTAAGTTTGGTTATCCAATCCAAACAAATTAATATTTTTTACCCATAATAGATCCTTTTCACAGACTCTGATGAGACTTTTCCACAGTTATTAACATTTTAAATATAGTAAAGTTTTTATATATATATATATATATATATATATATAAATTTTTTAATACAGTGGCTGAGAGAGTGACAGCAATTTTGTCATCTTTCACTCTTCTGACCACCGTGAAGTGAAGTGACATATGGCCCAGTATGGTGACCCATACTCGGAATTCGTGCTCTGCATTTATCCCATCCAAAGTGCACACACACACAGCTGTGAACACACACACACCGTGAACACACACCCGGAGCAGTGGGCAGCCATTTATGCTGCAGCGCCCGGGGAGCAGTTGGGGGTTCGGTGCCTTGCTCAAGGGCACTTCAGTCGTGCTATTGAGGGTGGAGAGAACGCTGGACATTCACTCCCCCCACCTACAATTCCTGCCGGCCCAAGACTCGAACCCGCACCCTTTGGATTACGAGTCCGACTCTCTAACCATTAGGCCACGACTTCCCCGCCCGTAGTCTATCATTCAATTAATTTCCTTTTTTTAAGTCATAGAAAGGTTATTGTTTTTATCCTTAGCTTTTGGAGCAGCTGGGAACACAAAAATGATATTTATGGTTGTTTCTATTCACCACTGTAGGTTACCAACCTATGACTTCTGATCAGTGACTAATACTTGTAGCAGCAGCAACAATGCTCAGGGTGGCAGTAGAGAGCTTCTCTGCTGAACTGAGCATTAATGGAAGAAAGGCCCAAAAAACTGTTTCCATTTTGCCCTGGAAATATCAAATATACACAAAACCATCAGCCCATGTATGTCTGAATTCAAAATTGATTGAATGATGACCGACAGTCCCTGAATGTGGGGGTGTACTGTGACTGAGGAAAGCCATTAGGAGAGTTTCTGGGTGATCCGTTTTCTCAGACAGTATCAGTGCTCACTGCTCATGGCAGAACAGCTGTGTTAAAATCATTTGCTGTCAAATATCTATTGAATCAGGATCCATTACTGTGCTGGCAGAGTATATGCATCTTTAATTTGATTGAATTATGGTCACAACAATAAAAGCAATGGCTAACTATTATAAACTGTTAAAAGTTTAACGACTATTTAAATACTACAAAATAAACATAGCAAGGAAAATGTTATGAAATAATATTATACACATACACTACCATTCAAAAGTTTTTTTTTTAAAGAAATTAATACTTTAATTCAGCAAGGATGCACTAAATCGACCAAATTCACAGTATAAGGTTACAAAAGATTTCTGTTTCAAAAATACATTTATTTTCTATTCATCTATGAATCCTGAAAAAAAATATGACAGTTTCCATGAAAATATGAAGCTGTTATCAACATGTTTTTGAGTACCAAATCAGCATTTTAGAGAGAATTCCGATCATATGAATAGATTACATGTTAAAATATATTAATATAGAAAACTGATATTTTACACTGTAATAATAATCCATAATATATAATGTATTTTTGATCAAATAAATGCAGTCTTGGTGAGAGAGGCTTTCTTTAAAAATTTCACAAAATCATACCAATTCCAAACTTTTGAAGTGTATTTGATAAATATTATAAAATAACAGCATGTTGGTCAACTGGTGCTGTGCAGTGGTGTGGTGAGTATTTTAGCATGATGGTTTTGACCAATCAGCATCCAAAATTTGTTTAATCATTGCAAATATCACAAGGAAACCCCCAGTACTACCGAAATCCTGCATAACGGGTTAATGGCTTTTTTCACCCAGGGGCGCAGAAGATCTTAATTCATCCATTTATTATCCCTCTTCAGCTTCTCCACACAAAACGACCCAGAAGCCCCTCTCATCTCCGCTACCACAATAAATACAGTGCTTTTCATTCAGTTTAATGGCCTCAGATCCAGCTGTGCTCTACATTGGCCCGTGTGTATCAGCGGAGGCCTGACATCTCAAAGCTGCTCTGCTAATGACATCATAATGTCCTTCTCTATCTTTGACTGTATCCGCACAAAGACGCAGTCAAATGCGGCTTCTCCGGCAGAGGGAAATAACTGCTATCAGTGGTTGTTTACACTCCGATGACAGGGCATTCAATGAGATGCAACAAGCTATTCAATAAAATTTAATTTCGAAGGCAATCTTCAATGAAAACACACGCACAGATAGCACAACTATATGGAGTTTAATTAAAGCGGGTCAAATCAACAAGGGCTTCGCTGCAGAGGCTTGCAAAGCTCAGGGCCAATTGCAGTCTGGATCAGATAAAGTCTTTAGCCCGTGTGTGTGTGTGTGTGTGTGAGTAAGGAATTGCACACTGCTGTGAGACACTTCAAACCTGATTCTCAAATTGTAGTGTTACAAAGTGGACTTGATTGTATTTTGGTCATTTGTTTTCACATGTGGCTTTGATTCACAAATGACATGTAACGTAGCCACTTAAAAGTGGCTAAATTTATTTGAGATTCAGGGTCAACGAGTACATAAAGCTAAAAGAGTGTTTGCTTTAAAAAGGACATACTCCAACACCAAAGACCTACTTTAAAGAAATACTACGTTAAATATAAATTAATTTTAGGCATATTGTCACTTACCGTAGTAATTTCCCATCATTTTAAGTCAGCATGAAAGGGAAGTTGCCATCTTTTTGAATTTTTTCTTTCTTTTAATTTTATCCATCCCCAATTAATTAGATCATTACAGTTGATTTCATGGTGACTTTAATTCATCTATCAGCTTGTAAAATTAATCGAGAAATACTTCCAATCGCTCTTATATGTCTACATCCCTTCCTCGCTCTTATATGTCTACATTCCTTCCAGAACCCTGAGATCGGTACACCTTGTGGTACCATCATAGGGAGCCACAAAATCACTTTCCATAACGTTTTCGTTCACTGTTCCTAGCTGGTGGAATGATCTTCCCAACCCCATCCGGAACGCCGAATCCCTGACAGTATTCAAAATTAATTTCTTTCACATTTCCTTAATCCCTCGCTGTTCTAGCTTATTCTATTCTGAACGATGTCTGAAACATTGTATTACAAGCACTTCTCATGTTTATTTGCCTCTTTATAATGAATCGCTTGTATTTCTCATTTATAAGTCGCATTGGATAAAAGCATCTGCTAAACGAATAAATGTAAATGTAAAAATATGCTGATGGAAATACACAGAGTGGAAATCTATGGGCCAAGTGTAGAATGTTACAGTTGCCACATAGACTTTCTATAGACACATTGTTTTGTTTTCGTTTTTACAATTTTTATATTTTGTGGTAATACTATATTAAAATAAAAAAATCATTCAATTCAATTGGACCAAACATGCACTGATAAATAATGAGTTGACGAAATGGTCAACTGATGACCAATTTTGGTTCTTTTTGTCATTTTTTTTAATCATCCAGTCAACCTGCAGGTTACTTGTAATGACTATTTGTGTTAACTTTGCGTGAGAAACAGACTGAAATTCACTAATAATGTTTTCTCTCCACCAAAGCTCTGAAATCATCTCAGAACCTCAGAAGGTATGTTGTTTCAACCGCGGAAAGACGTCAATACGCAACATTTTTCAAAGTCCACCGACATTAATCTAATCTCCTACCCATAGGCACAGTGTCTAAATTAATATCAAAGATGGCGACATTCATAAACAAGTCTTATCACATTTGACTGCTGCTGCGTGAATGTGGCCAAAAATCAGCATACAGGTTGGAATAGCATGAAAGCGAGTACATCATGACAGAATTTTCATTTTTGGGTGATCTATCCCTTTAATCTCAGCCCAGCAATTGATTTTTGCAAGCACGAGTGTTGTAGCCACAGACACATGACATTGGTTATGCAGTCAACATCAGACCTCCTCCAAACTTCAAAACTGGATATATCATGCGACTACATTCTATTTTCTCTCTAATTTAAACATTTTCGTAGTCTCCTATATGAGCGCTGTGTTTGGTGTGGAGAGGTAAGAGGTTATATGGCATATGTTATCTGTCCCATTCCCATCCTCAATCTTAAAGCAATACTGAGCCGCAGAAGCACATTTCTTGCTTGGCAGGGTTGACTAACCACACATACACGCGACCTGCGGCCGCTGCTGTAATCCACTGGCAATATGTGCTTTGGTGACAAATGATTTGATGATGAGATTCAGTGAATAGTGTAATAACATTCTACCCTGCCCCTCTCGTGGCGCACGTCTCACAGGGCTTGATTCTGAATCTGCTCACCCAGACCACAGCCGAGCGTTTCCAGCGCAGCCATTCATTATGACATGTTCATTGGACGTGATGAGGTCAGTGTCACCATCACTTTGAATGATAGCGCTGTACAGATCTCTTTGGGGACGATGGGAGACACGTGATAACCAAAGGTTGAACTGCACAAAAAGTGTGCGGACCCATTGTTCATGATTAAATTGATACTGAGAATGAGTTGGAAATGTTAACTGTGAATTAAATTATAACGGATAATTAAAAAGAATAAATGCATAAACTTGTTCACAAAAATTGAAGATGGTTGAAAATTCATTACATGTTTTGAAAGCATTATTTATGACTATTATAAACATATTAGCTGTTTTAGTACTTATAAAGCACATATTCTGCACGACCATATTCTACATCATTAATCCAATAAACTTAACAACTACCTTACTAACTATTAATGAGCAGCAAATTAGGAATTCATTGAGGCAAAAGTCGTAGTTAATGGATTGTTAATAGCGAGAATTGAACGTTAAAATAAAGTGTGACCGGAATTATATGTGTAATTATATTTGAAGTGAATATTATCTGGTTGACAGCGTGATCAGCCAATCAGAGAGATGTGAGGCATTTCATTGGTGTTGCTGTTGGAAAGTACTATTTCATTCAAATATTTAATAGAGCTGGAAAAAAGGATTCTGTGATTAATATTTGGTGTTGTCTGTTTGGCACTTTAAAGAACGCAATTAATACGGCATCCATTTTTCCACTTCCTGAGATAGCTATGCTAATATTTCAAAAATATTTTTGGCTATCATTACAATATATGATTCAATTATACTCTAATTTTGAATGATGATTACTAATTTTATCCCCAGATATTGCTGACATATAGTTAACATTTAAAATATTTAAAATACTGCCTTTGTTTCCACATAAATTTGGAGATTCAGTTATGATTACAAATTGTATGTTTTGTGTGTGCTTAATGTATTAATCCATAATTGCATAAATTAGTTTGATTAATTCATTACTTGTTTAACTGATCAACAGCGGTAATATTTATACATCATTGATATTTAGTAATATTTTTGTTTTATTTTTAAGTAAATAATAAAGGAATCTGAAAACTTTATATTTATATTTTTAATTTATATTGTATATTTTTATATATTTATTTTGAGGGGAAAATCTGTGGAAAAGATTTGTGTTAAATATTTAAAATCGTGTTTAATAGTAAACCCTTTTCGGTAGCTGAGAACATTATCAAATCAGCTTAAATATTGAATAAACACAAAGTATTTTGGCCACAGATTTTGTGTGGGCCTAGTCACAGGAGTTCAGCTGTGAAACCCCTGCACTGACCAACAACAACTCAAACTTGCTCTAAGTTTAAAGTTACACTAGATACTATAGACTTCTCTCTCACCACATATGATCTGAGAGTCTCATGAGTAATGAGGCTGTACAAACAGTGCAAACTCCTTCTGAAGCTCACTCTCTCAAACACACACACACACACACACACACACACACACACACACACTCATATAGAGTAAACAGACAAGCAGAAGCAAGCTGTCTTCACACCCACAGCTCTGTCTCTGTCAATACAGCTCTAGAGTCGAGACTGAGACTCTAATGATACTTAATTATCGAGCAACGCTGGGGCCAGCACCGTGCTCTCTTTCAGCCTATGAATCCTTCACAAATTACAGCACAAACTGTTCAGATGAAGAGCAAATTCAGTTAAGCTACGCAGTGAACATCAGAGCCAGCACTCTGACTTGTTGAGGTGCGAGTTTGAGTCTGGCTCATGCCATTTCCTGAACCCATTCCCCCTCTTTCTCATTTCATGTCTCCTCTCTCACACGTTTTGCATTACAATTCATCTCAGGCTTTAAGAGAGAAAGAAAATGTAGTACGATGTTGTACAATGCTATTGTTACCACAATTATTAATTATATTAACAACACATGACAGGTATTGTTACAAAAATAGAAATAAAAATATAGTTGGGTCCAAGATGACTTAATTATTTAAAATGAGACAAAACATGCATTAAAATAAAATGAACCAACTCCAAATTCTAATATTTCTTATTTCAACTTTTTTTTTTCAACAACAGTTTTTTCCCCCTGTGAAAAACCTGGGTATATGAGAGAGCCTAATTTTAAGAGTGATTTCTAGACTCTTCTAGATTTCTTTAATAAAGTTGTGTTAAACTCAAAAAAACTGTATTAAACTTTAAAAAAGTCCATGGGCATTTCTAGAATTAATATATTTTATCTAGTAGAAACTTTGAGTACAATTCTTTTTTTTTTAAATCTCATTCAGTAAATCACAAAAAAAAGTTTTCAAATAAAGTATATTTATGGACAACTGAGGCCATGGAGTCAGAAGGGTTGAGAACTAGACTTATTTAAGTACTTCACGTAATTTAGGTAGGCTACTTGAGCATTTGTACTGTATAGCCATGTTTGACTTCAATAAAAACTGTTAATTTAGATAACCATTTTTACATTTTAGCTAGGCCTACATTTTTTTCCCAGTAAACTGTGCTAATTCATATTTTCACATGCAAATGAGCAGTTTCATTTGATGCAAATTTATCACATTTTTTATTGTAAATAAACAGCTTTTTTCAGCTCTCGGTGTGCAATTCATTCATGAGCATTGTAAAAAAAAAAAGAGAGAAATGTTATTACAATATGTATTCTTAATAATTGCAACTTTGTATCTCACGATTGTGACTAGTGTCTGAAAGCTTAGGCAGCAGGCTTTGCAGTGTTTGTGCATGAAGGACCTCATTTCAATAGACTGAAGCAGCATAACAGAATAATGATCTATAACAAAATAGAGTGAGCTTTGTAGATAACTAAGCAAATATTTAATTACTACAATACCAATGTCATGCTAGAAATGCCATCAAGTTAGAGAAAATTTACACACAACCTGACTACCGGCTTTCAGACGTCATATTTATTTTTTAGCTTAACTGTCACAATTGAACGCACAGGATTGTGGGATATCAAAAGCAGCAAAGGATACACCTATGCTGCCTTCAAAAATCAATTAGATGAAGGTACATTGGGAAACAGGAAGTAAAGCTAACATTGGATTCAGATATGCCTTGATGTCTTCCTGTGACTATACAGCTTTCACAATTGTTAATTTATTTCACATAATTTTGACTTTGTATTTTACTTAACTTTATATATAACCTTATTTTTAAGTCTCTCTGAGGTGTGAAGAGCAAAATGATAAATTAATACATTACCTGATATTTTTAAAACTTTATACAACTGGGTTACTATATTTAACTTGAACTGTTAATAAAATCAATTATTTTTTTCCAAAAAAGTGTTGCTCTCTTATCAGAGTTGTTTACTGAAACATTAAAGCGTGTTAATATTCTTCACATGTGTGTGGATTAGTATCAAGCCTTTCCAAATGAATCTCCACTGTCATCTTATGCATTCATGAACAGCTACAACTCATGACCAGACAAATAAATGGTTAGCAAAACTTTATTACCCATAATTCTCTTGGTGACTCTGCACTATATCCAACAGCGGGCTGATTTAGAGGCCTGTCTCTGAGCTGTTGGCAGGCAGTCTAACTGCTCCCTAATGCATTTAGAGTTAATTAGACAGCAGTGAATGCCTCCCAGATTGAGTCAGGCCATCCAGGAGTCCTCTCAGTCCCTGCATGATGACTTCATTACAGCTGCTCTGCATCTCTGCTCATCTCTGCTCCTTCAAAAACACACAACTTCTGTCTCTGGTCAAAATGAATTAACAGCAGGAGTGGGATGTTGTGATTTGGTTGGTGTTGGGAGGAGCACAGGCCTGGATTGAGTTACTTTTGAAAGATGCTCACAATGTCAGTCTAGCTTGTCCTAACAGGGTTAATCAGCTAGAGATCACTATCTCTGCATGATCACTGGTACCACCATTCACTATTCTACAAACACCGTTTTCTTTATCTTTCCTGTTTTTCTTGCTATTTAAAAGGGCACTTCTAATGTTTTTATACAAGCTACTCTCGTATAATATTTAAAATATATATAATATATAAAAGTTTGGGTCAGTAAGATTAAAGGCTTAATTTAACTGAAAAAATACAGAAAAAAGGGAAGTATTATTATAATATTACAATATATTGTGAAATACTATTATTTAAAATAATAATTTAAATAAACAAATACATTTTAAAATGCAATTTATTCCTGTGACAGCAAAGCTGAATTTCAGCGCTCAAAAAAAAAGCTAATTTCTTCTTATCTTTATGTTGAAAACAGTTGAGTTGCTTAATATTTTCTAGGAAATTCGTAACACATTTTTGTCAAGATTCTTTGATAAATAGAAAATTCGAAAGATCAGCTTTTTAAAATCCATCCTTGCTGAATAAAAGTATTCATTTCTTAAAAAAAAAAAAATAAGATAATATTTATAGAAATAATAATTTATTTTAATTTCATTTAATTAAGTGATTTTCCAACTGAGAATTTCTGAACATGCATGGAAGTTTTTGTCTGATTTAGTTCACAGTTAGTGGGAATTTCGTCTTTGCAAACTACATCTTAGCCACAGATACACTGTAAAAAATCCAACTTTCGAAAAGTTCTACTAACCAATGTAAAAAAGTAGCCTGAAATGTAGCCTTTTTAGTAGAAGTCAGTTTAATTTTTGTGAGAACTGAACAAAAATACTCTAAACATGTTGCTAGCAAACGTTGTTTTGTTAACTTTACTTAGATACTCAGGTATTTGTTCACAACATATCCAAATGTTCTCCCAACTTTTAAAATTGAGTCATCTGAACAAACAATTTTACATTGAACATTGCACAAGTTCCCAGCTTACATTGCAGCTTCAAAATATTTTATGTTAATTACTATTAAAATGTGATCATTGTTTTCAATTTTACTGGCTTAATTTATGCTGCTGCTGCTGCTCTCACTGTCAGTTAGCTGTCATGTGGATATTTTCAGAGTTCATATTTTACTGATTTCAAATTTGTTGTTCCTCACCATGGTTGAGAATCGAGTGCTGATGTACTGTATATGTGCATCTCATTGCAACTTGTTTAATACATTTGTCTATTAGCATAAATGTTTGTCCTTTTTTTAAGAGGCAAATACTAGCCATAATATGTAGAAGGCTTTGAAAAGAAACATAAATCTAAAAGAAAGAGGACTATTAAAAAGATTAGCATTACTAAATGCTAAAACATCTTTGGTTGCTTTAACAGATCTTTTAACACTCAGTAGACTGACTTTTATTCATTAGATGAACTAAAGTTTTTAAGTTGTCGGTTGCTAGTTGAGTTAACTTAAAAAGTTGATTGTGATAGGTTGCCTTATTTTTTTTGAGTTAGGTCAACTTTTTTTTTTTTTTTTTACAGTGTATACACAATACAGTATAGGGGAGAGGAAAAAAGAGGAAAAGACAGTCTAAATACAAGGATAAATGTTGCCATGCTTATCTGTTCTGCACTATGAACCTGCTTTGAAGCCAGAAAGCACCCACACACACACACACATTTACATACACACACACTGAATAGACATGAGGGAAATGGGTCTCCCCGTGAGTGTGTGTGTGTCTATGAGAGTCATGGCCCTCATAGTCATCAGCTGTCTGTTGTTCTCTTCCTCAGGGTGGTGTTTGCACTTAGCAAATCTTCCAGACTTCTAGCTCAAAACTTGTATGGCTCTGCTATAATGGCCAATATAATACACTAACACTAAAACTGAAAACCAACAATTAAAGCCCAGTATTTGCTCCGTTGTTATATCATGCAAAAACATCCTATATGCAAAAGATATAGTCTTTTATATAGTTTTTTGTTTTCCATGTAAATATATTTAAAGGGTTGGAATAAAAGCACGAGAAAGGTATAAATGTATAAAAGTCTAATAAATCTTGATTTGCCGGCCCTGCTCTGGTTTATTTGCTGAGGCTGGTGTGCTTGTCAATGATGAAACGAGGTGACATACGGCATATGCTGAGGGGCTCCACCAAAGCCCAGAAATATTGTTTAATTACGCCTCCAAGATGCTGCAATATATCAAAACGACTTTTTCAAAAGCCGTTCTTGCTTTTGTTTTTGCCTTTTTTGCTTAAACTCTTTGTTGTTTCTCTCTTTCGCCCTCTTTTATTGATGCAAAAAGGAAAAAAGAACACAAAAGGACAGGTGCTCAACCTCTACCACTGCATTTCCAATCATTTTCAATACTTCTTTTGATCTCTTACTGTTGATCACAAGCTTTTGCAGCAACTCAGAACAGATAAATAAGTACTTAAGTAGCATTTGTAAACACTAACATATGAAAGTATGTTTCATATAAACCTGCCTAAGCACACACAATGATGTGATCCATAATGACCATATCCAAGATGTAGATGACTTTGTTTCTTCATCTGAACAGATTTGGATAAATGTAACATCTCATCACTTGCTCACCAATGGATCCTTTGCAGTGAATGGGTGCCGTCAGTATGAGAGTCCAAACAGCTGATAGAAGCATCACAATAATCCACACAACTCCAGTCCATCAATTAATGTCTCGCGAAGTGAAAAGCTGGGTGTTTGTAAAAAACAAATCCATCATTAAGGCACTTCTAGCTAAAATAGCCTTAGTCCATAATGCATGATGCAGAGGATCCATCGGTGAGCAAGTGATGTGATAAATGCACATTTTTTTCCAGATCTGTTCTGATGAAAAAAAAACAAAAAACATCTTGGGCCCTGTACCAAATTGCACACTTCATGTACACTTTCGGTTTTGAGGACTTACAATGGCTGCTGCGTGTGCGTGTCCGTAAAGTCCACAAGGCCGTGGGGTATCCCATTCGTCATTTTAGCATTAAGAAGGGTGCTCGCAAGCGCCCCCTTTGCGCCCTCGATGCGTACTTCTGCTGAGCCCGCAAGCCTGCGAACTACGCAGGCGACTTCAACCTGGCAGTCAAAGCGACATTACGTCATGAAAGTGCGGACTCTGAGGAAGACCGTGAGGGTTTAGGGTGCCATTTGGGACAGGGCTTGGATGACATGAGGGTGAAATGTTCCTTTAAGTAAATGTTAAGATGTGCACTATTTCTGTAAACAGAATTAGAAATAATGACTGTTTTCGAAGAGGTTTCCTGAACACGCCACCATTGGTCAGAAAAAACAGACAGTCTCGCCTCAAACTCATGCCATTGGTTGAGGCTATGTTACAGTTCTCAGGTCAGGATGCTAACAAACAATGCAATGTTCTGATATCAACGCAGAGCCACAGTCGGGAATCAACTTGCAATATTTTGTAAAAAAAGTAAAATGCAAAATTTTACTAGTGGTCTCACACGTCTGGAGCCCACTGTACTCACACAAACACTTTCATCATCCTGTAAGCCATTTCCAAGTGTAAGTCTCAATAATGAGAGGAGGAGATGTGGCAGAGGGAAAGCACACATCTCTTGGAAATTGCTATTCATTGGAGATGAGCTATTTCCATTTCCCTGTGCAGGTGGCCAGCTGACCCTCTGCTCCCCTTCACTCTCTCTCTCTCCGCCTGTCTCTCAATCAGTCTGAGAAAGAGACGAGAAGAGGAGCACCTTCAAATGTCCAATATTACATTACATTACAGACTTGGCTGAAATTCAGAGCTCTGTGTGTGTGTGGTTAAATATGATAAAAAACAGCACACTTTTTCAATATAAAAAAAGCTGAGGAAATAAAATATTGGTGGTTTCTGTCTAAAACAGACACTGAAGTACAGCAAATCTAATCATGGCACATGCGTTATTCTGTATAAAGCAGAGAGCTGGAAGTCTGTGGAAAGTGAGTGACCGTTTGTAATCACTGCATTTGTCAATTTCCAGAGAGTGGAGTCTGATTTTCTGCGCTCACTCCAGTCATAATTACATCTGAAGTGTTTACTGTCTGTCAAACTCATTCGTTATGAGGGTCATCTCAGAGAGACAGTGACAGGGAACAACTACAGAACACACGAAAAGCTATAAAAGTTCAATGCAAGAGAAAGAAGAGAGTGGAAGTGAAATACTCTGATTGAAAAAAAAAACGCCTGAGTGCTAAAGACAAATGATAACAGGAATAATAAGGGAATCAAGCGAAACACTTGACAAAAAGCTATCAGCAAGAGAATGCTTCTTTAAAATGCTCAATACAAGCGGAATATAAAGTGAAACAGCTCTTCAGTAGTCTAAACGTGCACGTTTGGGTGCAAGATAAAAAAAAAATTATCAAGTATTTCTTTTAAATAATGGGGTAAAATTAAGAAAAAATTATATTTATTAATAAATATTTATATTCATTTTATATTGTTAGTCTATTGTAACTACAGTGCTATTCCACTTCTGGTGGAAATTACGTCTACCATGGATAATTTTCATAAGGGTTACATTTTACAATGTTTACATACAGTAATATAACTGAGCTGTTGGCAGGCAGACTACCTTACTTGCTAAACTATAAATTCTCCAATACACATATACTAAATCTATATGCTACGACACAAAATGATTAAACGCACACGATCCTAGTATGTGTACACTGCCATTAAAAATGTATCAGGTGCATTCATGAGGTACTGTATCTATTCATGCATGTTTCATGTGTGATTTGTGGAGCCTGTATAAACTGGTCATTTGCATCAATGTAAGTTGTTAACCAGTCATCTGAATAAGACTGAGGACTCTATGCATTGATAATTCAGTTTAAGATCTATTCGGGCACTAGGCATTTGTCTCTATGTCACAGGCCATCTATCTTCTTAATTGCTTTCACGTCCAGGTATCCATTCACATCGTATCACATACAGCCACTTTACATGCGAAATGAAGTGCTCATCTTTAAATCTATATATACTCCGTAGAAGCCGAACCTCTTAGGGTTGCAAAGGATGAATTTTGTCAAGAACATGTCTGGATCTTATTAAAATTAAATAAAACTAAAAAAATTTTTACAATGATAAATAAAAATCCCAATGAGATTACGGTAATGAGAAATGGGGGTGGGGGTGAATTTAAATGGAAAATGCCAAGAACATGTCACAAGAACAAAAAACAAAACAAAACTTATTTAATAAGCAATAAAATTAAATAAATAGAAAAAATAATGCAAGTTATTTTAAAATGAACTCATGCAATTAAGTGCTAAAAATTAAATTAAATAAAATACAATTTTCTTTAAAGTATACAGGTATATCTCAAAAAATTTGAATATCGTGAAAAAGGTCAATATTTTGTCACTCATTTCAGAGAGTGAAACCCATATATTATATAGATTCATTACACATAGAGTGAAATATTTCAAGCCTTTATTTCTTGAAATTTTGATGATTATGGCTTACAGATAATAAAAACCCAAAATTCAGTGTCTCAGAGAATTAGAATATTACATAAGATCAATAAAAAAAAGGATATTTTAAACAGAAATGGCAGGCTTCTGAAAAGTATGTTCATTTCTATGCACTCAATACTTGGTTGGTCCTCATTTTGCATGAATTACTGCATCAATGTGGCGTGCCATGGAGGCAATCAGCCTGTGGCACTGCTCAGGTGTAATGGAAGCCCAGGTTGCTTTGATAGCGGCCTTCAGGTCATCTGCATTGTTGGGTCTGGTGTCTCTCATCTTCCTCTTGACAATAACCCATAGATTCTCTATGGGGTTCAGTTCAGGCGAGTTTGCTGGCCAATCAAGCACAGTAACACCATGGTCATTGAACCAGCTTTTGGTACCTTGTGGGAAAGTGCCAAGTCCTGCTGGAAAATGAAATCAGCATCTCCATAAAACTTGTCAGCAGAAGGAAGCATGAAGTGCTATAAAATCTCCTGGTAGATGGCTGTGTTGACTGTGGACTTCAGAAAACACAGTGGACCAACACCAGCAGATGACATGGCAGCCCAAATCATCACTGACTGTGGAAACTTCACACTGGACTTCAAGCAACATGGATTCTGTGCCTCTCCACTCTTCCTCCAGACTCTGGGACCTTGATTTCCAAATGAAATGCAAAATTAACTTTCATCTGAAAAGAGGACTTTGGACCACTGAGCAACAGTCCAGTTCTTTTTCTCCACAGCCCAGGTAAGACGCTTCTGACGTTGTCTCTGGTTCAGAAGTGGCTTGGTAGCCCTTTTCCTGAAGATGTCTGAGCGTGGTGACTCTTGATGCACTGACTCCAGCTTCAGTCCACTCCTTGTGAAGCTCTCCCAAGTGTTTGAATCAGCTTTGCTTGACAGTACTCTCAAGCTTGCGGTCATCCCTATTGCTTGTGCACCTTTTCCTACCCAAATTCTTCCTTCCAGTCAACTTTGCAATTAATATGCTTTGATACAGCACTCTGTAAACAGCCACACCTTTCAGTAATGACCCTCTGTGACTTACCCTCTTTGTGGAGGGCGTCAATGTTTGTCTTCTGGATCATTGCCAAGTCAGCAGTCTTCTCCATTATTGTTGTTTCAAAGAACAAGAGATGCCCGGAATTTATACTGTAGAGATGTTCATTAATTGAAACTCAAATATAAATATTCTAATATTTTGAGATACCGATTTTTGACTTTCATGAGCTATAAGCTCTAATCATCAAAATGAAATCAAAAAAACTTTTGAAATGTTTTACTTTACATGTAATGAATCTAAAATATATGAAAGTTTCACTTTTTGAGACAAGTTACAAGAAAAAATGAACTTTTTCACAATATTCTAATTTTTTGAGATGTACCTGTAATTTCTTTATTTTAATTTAGGTGTGAAATGTGAACTGAACATGCTTTCATAAGTTCTTAAGTTTAAACGCAAGTCTACAAAGTCTCAACTAAATTCTAAAAGCTTTTGAAAAGACACTCCTGCAATCTCATCACCTGTGAACAGAACATCGATTTCCAAACAATGAGGAAGACTGTCTGTGTGTGTGCGTGTGTGTGTGTGTGTCATGCTCTGTTGCTCATGCAGGTGGACACACTACAGTAAATACAAGAGGATTCACTCAGGTATGATGATTGAATTAGAGCTACAGCCAGACCTGTCTGTCTGAGAATGAACACATGCTTTAAGATGACTAACTAACTCAGCTCAAACAAGTCTCTCGGTGAAGCCCTGCTTAACCTAGTATCTGAACACCGTTCAGTGTGTGTGTGTGTGTGTGTGTGTGTTTGGGTGTAGCTGGTTCATCTCAAGAGAATATAGTCTGTCAGAAAGACAAAGGATACACACCTGAGCACTGAGCTACCATTAATCTGTCTGAGAGTGTGTATGTGTGCATGTGTGTGTGTGTGTTGATATACATCCTTAGTTTTTAATGCATATCTATGAATATATGTCAGGCCGTCCTGAATTTTGCAGAGGTGTGCCTGCATAGATATTTCTCAATTTCAGTCCAGACTCAATCTCATGGCCATGTCTGTTATACATATATATTCTTATACACACATATTTAGCTATGTGTGTGTGTGTATGAGATGGTTTGAATGGAAATGAATTCCTTCAGGAGTAGACAGAGTTCGTGCAGAGCCGCGGTGATCAAGCTGGGGTTTGTCATGTCTGTGGCCCCGCTGGAATTAAGATGAGATAAAAACCATTCCCATTTCCCGCTTTAGGACCAGCAGGGGGCCAACAGGGTTGACAGCTGCCCAAATGAGAGAGACACATGGGAGGTAAAAAAGAGCCAGACAGGAGGATAAGAAGTTGTATCTGATAGATCTGAGCACAAGTGTGTGAGCTAAAAAAAATGTGTGTGTGATATGTTGTAGTGGTTCATGTGAAGTCAACCTCTGAATTTTGCATGTGGGTCAATGACAAATAAAAGCGTCTATGATAAACACAAGGAAAATCTTTTAAAAACTAGTGTAATACATGTGCCAAAATCTTTGCATTTGTGTTGATTTGAGAAATTCTTTAATCATTTACAAGAAAACCTTACATTTTATGACTCAAAAATATCATTAGTAAAAAGTAGAATAATAATAACAATTTTCTGAATACATATGAGTATACACATCTAAAAAAAATTTAACCTTTTTTACAAAAACAACTTTTACATAGTTTTACAGGTATTCAATCATTCATTTACTCATTCATTCATTCAAATACAATGGATTTGAATTATTGCATATAGGAATAATTAGTTAATAAATATAATTTATTTTGGGGGAGTGACATGATGATGATACTGAACTAACCATGGCATGTCATAAAAAAGTCAAATTATCTGATATTTTAAGAAACTTGACGGACAGTGATGAGGATCTTCAGAGGAAATCAGCCAGTAAAATATCATGTGGTGTGACTTTCATGATATTTGTTAAAAATTACCTTTAATTAGTTACAAATTAAAAGATGACTTAAAAAAAGTTATGAATTACTAGAGATGCAGAGATATGAAATTTCTCAGGCGATACGATAACTCGAATGATACCTACCAATAGCGATAGTTTGGTTTTCATAAGTAAAGAAAATCTCTCCCAACTAATGTTGTAATCTTAAGGTTAAAATAAACAACACTATTATATTCAATGCTATTTATTTTCAGATATAATTGTCACAGTCAAATAGAAAATGTCTGTATACACCTCAATTGCAAGCAAGATTTCATAAAAACTTGTCTTCATGACAGATTTATTCAAACATACATATATAATTAACAGTAATTAAGCTCCTTATAGTGTTTTTAATAGCTAACTTTCTATGGATGGATAACTGTCCTGAGGTAAATGCAATGTTATGTCGCATTGTTTTATTTGACGTCTTTCTTCCAGTTCAAACACTGACTGAGCTATTAAATGAGACATCGTACATTTCGGTAAGTTGTACTTTATCCTTCAAAATACCTTCTGATGTTCATTCATGTATATTTTGTGCTATAACATGTATTAAAGCAGAACAATATAAATACAGAATTAATATGTTCTGTTTGGTGAATGGCACATATACACTAGGGGATAGGGAACGAATAAGTGTAAGTATGCTTTCCATTGGGATGAATGAAATCTGGTATCACATTGTGACACGCAAAGTGCTGCAGTCCAGAGACACAGGACTGCACAGAGCGGCAGACTAGCACAGAGCGGACCATATGCGTAAGTCCGCACAGACTATAAAACATATCAGACCCAGCTATATTTTATGCGATATGGATGAGATTAGGAGGAGAAACGGTTAGGCATACTCAGTATTGATAAGTAGAAGAGATAACACTGGTGCCATTCCCCAATATATTACACACTTTACAAACTACACATCCTCAGCTTCATTATAATTACTGTTTTGCTTTAGTAACAGTGTCATATTGAATATAAAGGGGTAATCTATTAGACTGTTCCAGTTGAAATTGTGTCAACACACAGAATAACGCTGCGTGTTTCAAGCCACTTCAGTGTACCTTTTATGGCGCTGCGCTAATGCGTTATTATTGCTTGGACAGCCCTAAATTCAACACAAGAAACATTTTCTTGATGCTATCTGACACTTTTTTATATTTAATATTTTTATATGTTTTTATATAAATTAAAAGTATAAAATTTATTATATATTATTTATAATTAATCATTTTTTATAATAGTTTACAATTAATTTGTACACTTTTAGGTTTATAAAATATACAAATTAATATATAATTCAAGTATAAATAATTTAATGAAATATATTAAATAATAGTACAAGTTGTAATAATTTTTTTTTTTTTTTAATTGTCACTAATAGTGTCAGGCATTTAGACCACATAGTATCTGTGTGTTGGAAAAGAAAATGTTCACAAAGCAACAGACTCACTCAGCCATCACTGCACAACAAATACATCCAGGACCAGAACACAGTGAGTGATTCAGTTCACTGCTGATCCTGTGCTTGGCCAGTTTAACTGTTCAGACACTGTGCTATCTAATCAACACAGCTCATCGAACATATCACACACACACACACACACACACACACACAGTAGTGTCCACCTCTGTCAAGCTGAGCAAAGAAAGAACTTATTTATATGCTCTGATTTAAAAACAAGATCAGCAACAGACCGTAACATGTCATTCAACAGCTGGTCATTCTTCAACTCCAAAAGGTTTTTCCTAAAGTCATGTACAATGAATGCACACAATTTTGAATGTTACTTTTTATTTGTAAAGATTTATTTAAAAATACCAAAACATTGTCAGTAGTATTACAACATCTTTCCATGTATGAATTTAGTAATACAAAGAACCTTGTGCATTTGTTTTTTGTTTTGTTTTTTTCATTTCTGAGTAGCTGACATGGTTATCATTTGTGTAAAGCCACAGCAGCAATATGTTTTCTCCAGTGCACACAAGTCTCTCCATCTGTGCTAGTGAAATCTTTAAACAAAACACAAACAAATATATCCTGATTGCTAATATACATCAACACTTGCACTCCTGTAAATTTGGATAATTTATCGTCTTTATGCTTTGTCTTGCGGGTCATTGTTCACTGTAACACCACCTGTTGTTCCCCACCTGCCTGCCAACACCCTCAAATCCCTGAGCTGCTCCTGTCTGTGGTCTGTTCCCCAGTTAACCTCTGCTGCTAATGAACGTCAGAGAGACAATATGGCCCTGCTGAGTCCAAATCACACATATCTAAGGGAGACTGTCAAGCTCCAAAAAAGACAAAAAAAAAAAGCACAATTTAAACAGTCCATGTGTCTTGTGCACTAAATTCCAAATGTTTCAAGGCCACTTGATAGCTTTGCCTGAGGAGCATATCGAAAAATACAACATTATTCATTATAACAACATTATTATGTGTCAAAACGTGTTGCATCAGACGTGTTGTTTCACAATGCCATCTCGTCCACACAGTCTGTAAATGCTAATAAAACGCTCTCACGTCCAATTTATCCACTTGGAGGAATGTCTTCAAAAAGCTTAGACAAAAACAGTTCAGTATGGATGAAAGGCCAAAAAGTTAAGAAGATGTGTTTTCAAGATCAATGTGGACATGGCCTCAATGTCACTTGCACAGTTTACTGACATGTCAGCAGTGCTCAAACCCACAATACAATATAGCCTTGCATGGGGCCATTCTTAAATATTCCATTTTTATTCACTTAAAAACGTCTTGAATTTATTAAATTAAATTAAATTAAATTAAATTGAAATGAACACAGACATACAGCTCTTGTGACATGCTTCTAAGTAGGGCATAACCCCTCCACACAAACACACACAACTGATGAGAACAGCCTGACAATTCTCAATCTCAGCAATTCATCTCTGGTGTAATACAAAGACACGAGATGATAAGCTTGTATAGATCAAATCAAGATCTTTCTTTCTTTAAAAAATTATTTACAGCACAAAGAAAAACTGAAACAAAAATAACAGATTTTCGATATTTCTTTTCTTTATTTTTGTTTTCTTTTAAAAGAATAGTTCATCCAACAATGAAAATGTACTCACCCTCAGGCCATCCAAGATATAGATGGACATATTTCTTCACTGGAACAGATTTGGAGAAACTCACTAATGGATCCTCTTTAATGAATAAACTAATCCATGATTGTTTTTAACTTCAAAACATTGCTTCCTCTCCTTTATCTATAATACTGCTTTCTACAGTGAAAAGGCCATCTTGTCTGAGTTGGGAGAGAAATATGCAAGAATCAGGCTGCATTTACAAGTGAAAACAAATATTTTGGTGGATTTTGATGAGAGAAGAAAACAGGGGATGGACTTTTACACTGGAGGAAGCATTATATGGATTATAGACTGTATTCTTAAAACATCTTAATGATGGTAATTGCTTCTTACAAACACAGTTTTTCACAGTCGTGTGGATTATTTTGATGCTTCTGTCAGCTGTTTGGACTCTCATTCTGACGGCACCCATTCACTACAGAGGATCCATGATGTGATGTAAGGCTAAATTTATCCAAATATGTTCTGATGAAGAAACAAAATAATCTACATCTTGGATGGCCTGAGCGTGAGTATATTTCATCTAATTTTCTATTCCTTTAGTGTCACATGTCATATGAACATGTTTCAGGTAGCCTAATAAATATGTTAAAATAATGAAATCTTTGGTATATTACTTTCCAAATGCAGGCTGTTTACTCAATAGTTGTTTTTTTAATCCATTGTGTCTGATATTCTGTGTGTATCAGAGGGCGACAGGGTGTAATTTCCTGTCATTCCACTGCTATGATGCTAAAATTAGGTATTTTCACCCATGAAGAAACAAGACAAGAAATGAAGGATATACAGACAGGGTCAGGGAGGTGTTTTTCAGAGGCAGAGGAGAGGTGACGACATGGTCTAACACAGGTACGCCACATGCTTTAATCACTGATTCTCTGTGGTTTGGCCATGAGCCACAATTTAGAGGCTTGATCTAGACAAAAAACGTTCAAAAGGTTAGGATGCAGGTGTTCAAATTATATCCCCCTTCTACCTTGCTCGTAAGGCATGATCACAAATGTG
This sequence comes from Barbus barbus, assembly GCF_936440315.1. Classification (NCBI taxonomy): domain Eukaryota; kingdom Metazoa; phylum Chordata; class Actinopteri; order Cypriniformes; family Cyprinidae; genus Barbus; species Barbus barbus. The sequence goes on along the minus strand of NC_136733.1, from coordinate 17,273,767 downwards.
GATAATATAGTACAATACATTTCACATAGATTATCTGGACAATACATTAAATATTAATTAAAAATCTTTCGTTTGTGAATAATAATAAAAGAACAGATCTGATCCAACATGCTAACATGCAATATAGCATTCAAATGTGTGCCGATGCATGCACCTCTTAATTACAAACACTTTTTACTTAAGTGTGTTAAATAAACATAAGCTGCCTTTTATTTAATTCATATCATAATTATTACTTTTAAGATTTGAAAGTGCACATTCAATTCAGTTAAAAATAATTCCACTAAGTTTAAACTCTTAAAAATGCTGGGTTAAATACAACCCAGTGTTGGGTAAAATATGGACGAATCCAGCGATTGGGTTGTTTAGACCCAGCGGTTGGGTTACTGCCCAGAAGGTTGGGTTAAATATTTAATTGCAACAACATCATTACAAATTATTCAGAGAAAAATTTAATACATGACAGACAAGTTTCAATAGAAATTGCATTAATGCATATTTAAGGATATTTTTAAAGTATATTTTACCATAAATGCTTGTCAGTATATATGACAGCATACTTTAGCCATATTTCAAAGACAATAGAATTAAGAAATTACATATAAATATGTGCTTACTGTAAGTCCTATTTAAGTGGATCAAAAAATAAATCTCATGTTCAACTAATTGCATTTAATATCAGTTTACATTGATACACTTTCATTTAATTGCAGTTAACATGCAATAATGTGTCTGAAAACATTGCATTTAGTTCACACTTAAGTATTTTCTTTAAAATATATTATTTTTCATATTATTTCCATAGTTAGTACTATTTTTTAAAAGTATGCTAAAGCGGTCTGCTGGTTTTAGATGGGCTTAGGACACTTGGTAGCTTGGAGACCAGTGGGCTGACCTGCTAAAAACCAGCTTAGCGAGGCTACAAGACAAGCTAGACCAAGCTAAATGGAAGATGATATGGGGAAATAGGGCAACGACTAGATGGTAACCCTCGTTCTGTGAAAACTCTCAAGCAAGCACATTTTCTGTACCAAGCCGTATGTTTAGGGTGAAACGACACAACAGAGAATTTCGGTGTATTAAGCACTGCCTCATACTTGTAGCATTCAAATGAGCAGGATTACATTAACATGATCTTACCAACCTTCATTAGGACTTTATTTAGTATGCATGTGCGTGTGCTAGCGACAGCTGTGTGCCTGCTGGCCTGTATTGAAGTCATGCTCTCTGCGGCCTGATGCCATTAGGAGCTATCAGCACAGAGCGGTAGGGCAAACCTAATGGAGCTGTTATCTGTCAGCCAGGTGTATGTGTGGAAAGTAGGCTCTTGGGAGAGACACTGGTGGAGAGATTATAGCGCTCATTGATGAAAATTACAAAACGCATACAGAATGACTTATATCAGTGCTTCTCAAAGTACGGAGGTACGAGAGGCATGGCAGACTGCCCTAGCTCTCAAATCTGTCACACTGATGATATAAACACAAGAAAGAAAAACAAGATTGTGTAAAGTCATTGTTTATCAGTAATGCATAACATTTGAAAAGTGAAAAAGTGAAGTGACGTGTGGCCAAGTATGGTGACCCATACCCGGAATTTGTGCTCTGCATTTAACCCATCCAAGTGCACACACACAGTAGAAAAAATAGAATAGAATATTCTCACAATAATAAAAGTTTAGAGAAAATAACAGCACAATGTAGGCCTATTTAAAGTTATTTTCAGTTTTTTCAATTAGTAAAATGAATGCTTAATAAATAAACAAATAAACAAACTTTAGTATTCAACAGAAAATGTTAAATTAAGCCAAAAAAAATAAAAATAAAAATGATAATCTTCTCTGCTAACAGAGTTGGCTACATTATGCTAAATAGTTTTTCTTCAGTTAGTATCTGCTACATGAATAAATGCACACTGCTGTTCAAAAGCAGTAGGAATTTCTTTTTTCAGCATGGATGCAAAAGTGATGAAAAATGACATTTACAATGTCTGTTTTCTTGAGATTACAGTAAAGACATTTACAATGTTTCAAAAGATTTCAATTCCAAATAAATGCTGTACTTTTATAACTTTGTGCTCAAACAATCCTAAAAAATGAATAACGGTTTTCACAAAAATAGTAAGCAGAGCAACTTTTGTCAGTGTTGATGATAATATTAAGAAATGTTTCAAATCAGCATATAAGAAGGACTTGCAATGACTGCAGTAATGGATGCTGACAATTCAGCTTTGCCATCACAGGAATAAATTACATTCTAAAATTAAAATATAAAACTTATTTAAAATTGTGATTCTTTTTGACAATATTACTGTTTTAACTTTTAATATTTGATCAAATAAATGCAGCCTTAGTGAGACTTCTTTCAAAAACATTACAAATCTTCTCGACACAAACAACAGCAATGTACACATAATGACAATGTTTTAAAATTGTTTTTAATTCTTTTACTTTACAAAATTAAATGCCACTGGCAACAGTTTTGAGTGTGAGAAAAAAGCTACATTTTATTTACCTACACAACTACTTTATCTCTAGGGCCTGAGCTATCAAAGGATGATCTCCAAAAATAGCAAACCCACTCTTTCACAAACACGTTTATAAAATAAATAGTTCAGCCCAAGTTCACCTGATGCCTTCACAATATGCAAGAACTTTCTGAACTTTGTTTGTTTGAATTCAGCTGGTGCATCTGAAACTTCTGAAAAGCCACTGTCTGTTTTCTTTCTCTTTTTTTGAAAAATGGGTAAAATGAAATGGCTAAAACAAAAAATGTCACATTAATTGGAAGTATTGTTTAATTTACTCTTATTTACGTTCTGCATATTGATATACCATTTAGCATTATGAAACTATAGTTGGTTAAAAGCCCAAGTGCCACCAACAGGCCTGTTATGTAGGTCTAAGCAGTTCAAGTTTCTTAAAAAAAAGTAAATATATATTATTTTTTATATCTTATTAATTTCAGTTTATTCAGTTATTTTAGTGCTTCAAATAAAATTTGGAAAGAAATTAGACATTTTTCTTTAGCAAATAGCTGAATTAAAATAAGTTTTTAAAAAAAGTTAATGTTCATTTTATTTCAAGAAAAGTTTTTCTTCATGGTTTTAGTTTTAGTTAATAATAATTACTATGGTTATGTGACTCTGACATTTTTTACTTTATGCCCCATAAAATCACAATCAATTTTAGTTTAGAAATTAAAACATGTTTATCATAGAAAAGGGGTTTCAAGTCACTAGATGTGTTAACTGCATTTTAATGCATTTTTGAAGAAAATCAATAGACACGACAGAAAAGAGCGTCATTAACTCAAAAACCAAACAGATCCATTAAAATACGCATCAAGAATTTTCATTTTTATACAAATTATTTATTTAATGGACCTGTAATGTGGTGGGTTTTGAAAAGTAGCTTTTAATGACTTTCTTTGTGGGTAGAAATGCGGCTAACAGAACAATGCGATGATGAACAAAGACATGAGGTCAGATCAGATCTCTGGTTTGTGTGTGTGTGTGTTGAGAGGGTTATTGAATGCCACAGTCCCTCTAACGAGACTTCCACAGCACTGTGGACTATAATGATAATCTATGTCTGCAGTAAAGGGATTAGATTACACTGTTTGAACTGTCACTCGGCATCTTTAAAATGAAATCAACCCATTAAGCATATTGATAGGCCTTCATACACACACACACACACACTCTCTCACAGACCCATCCTGGGCATCACAAAACACACTCATTAAATGACCTGGAGGAGAGAAAGACATGTCTTGTTCTACACGCTCGTCCACCCCATGCTGCCTCTCTCATCTCTAATGCATTAGTAATTAAAACGTAGCAGCCGTGCGCAAGTGTGTGTGTGTGTGTGACACAGCACATCTGTGCTATAGATTACCTCCAGCGCTCCGAGCTCACGGCTCAAATTCCCCTCTGAACATTAGTGAACGTCTTGAATGCAGAACTCGGTGTACATGTGTGAGGTGTATATAAGGTCACTGTTGCTGTCCTGACAGATGTGTGCACGTTTGTACACTCGTATTTGTTTTTGGAGCAAAGATGATCAGTAAACATCCCACTGATCCATTAGGCTGTCACCTCAAACACAGAAATATTTCCTGTCACTGACCTCCAAAAAACAGATTGCCAGAACATCCCAGATATAGAATTATCTTTGTAAGTAGTAAATGTTTACATCAGTATTTGATTGATTTATATATTATTTAATCAATTTAAAATGATTTTTTGATTGCTTGATCACCTCAAAACATGGATGCACTCTCAGAAAAAAGGAACCAAACTGTGGTGGCATCCTTTCAAAAGGTACTAATATGTAGACTTTAGGTATTAATATGCACTTTTTAAAGTACTAATGTGTACCTTTAAGGTACTAATATGTAACATTTAGGGGTAAATAAGGTTCAAAGATTTACGTTTGTATCTTGGGGTAAAGCCCCAGTGACAGCTTTGTACATTTTTTCTGAGTCTAGCCTTAAACATCAATGCCTCCAATAAAGGTCAAACACAAATACAGAAATCATAACTCTTGCTATATGATGTGCTTTCAAGCTGTTTTGCTAAGAAAAAAAAGTTTCATGGTTTTTTTGGCATTACTGTGACATACTGAATAGGACACACATTTGATGTGAGAGAATGACACAAGCCTATTTCCTTATAAACCAGTTAAATGAGTACTATTTTACAGCAAGCTTTTGATTTTCTTCATAAACAGTGCATGAAATGCATATAAATGAAATTGTGCATAATGGTCATAATTGTCAACAATCACAATTACTCACGACCAAAACCAATTATTATGAAATTAAGTTTGATATTGTGACTTATTTGTGGGTGCTCTTACTGTAATAAGACCAATCGTTCCAAACAACCTCATCCTTAAAGGATGTTTATAATGTCAATGTTTCAAAAGACAATTAAATCATTCATATAAAGTGATCCTATTTATGTGAAAAAGGCCACAATTACATGTGTTCATATAAAGCAATTGTGTTTCTTCAGTAGAAGTCACAAACAGCTCGATTCATATGGATTACTTTTTATCTTTTTATTTAATACAAATATTTTGGATTTGCAGTAGATGGACAAAAAATATTTTAAAAAAATTGGAATAACAAGAGGGTTTAAAGGGAGTAAATGATGAGAGAATTTAAATTTTTGGGTGAACTATAACATGTGGCCTGAACTCGGCTCCAGCTTTCAGAAACTGCAAACTATCAGAATTCTTTGTTCTTTCTGGATGTGGCTGGAACAGTGGAGTCAATCTGCTGTTCTTTCACAGTACATCAACAATAGTTCAAGTGTCTGTCTTCTCACCAACCTGTCGAGATCTGGGTTTAACTGCGATGTTGCGTTAATGAACTGTTTTAATGCCTCTATTCCTCTACTGTGGTGACACATTACTCATGTAAAATGCAGCATGCCTGACCTGATGGATGGCGACTATTTGTATTGATTGATTGCTGTCGTGTAGCTTTCCTAATAGATTTAACAGATTCCACTTCCAAGGGCAGGACCCATTGATTTTACCAGTACAGCCAATCACAGACAGCAAAGGGAGAACTGACAGTGTGCCACTACCACCACGCTTCAAACGCACACACATTGCCAGGACATGTATTCACCCCACATGATACCAGACATAACACTGTGCACACACAAGCATACATTACCACTGTCGGAAAAATACACAGAATTGATTTTCTTTCTCCATACATCTTCTTACTTGAGCTCTCCATTTGTCTTCCTCTCTCCTAGACACTGTCCTGTCCTAGTGTGGTCTGTGAATAATGGCTTGTAAAGTAATAAGACTAAATATGCAAATGGGTTTATTCTGATCTCATAACAGCAGGAGATTAAATGAAAACCAGATGAGATTTCAGCAAACATGTAGGTTTTGGAGAGAGATAGGTTGGGGGTGGCGTTATTGGAATAATCCAAAAATCTTTTTTTTTTTTTGTCAAATGCAAAGATTTCCCATCTGTCACTGACATCTCTCTTTATCCATTTTCAATTTAAAGTGCCCTATTATGGATTTTTGAAAATTACCTTTCATGCAGTTTGTAACAGCTCTAAGTGAATGAAAACATCCTGAAAAGTGTACCGTGTATAAAGTTATTGTCTCTCAAAAGAAAGAGTTGACTCTGAATCATTGAAACGAGTCGTTTTTAAAATGAATCTTAAGACGTTTCATGTTGACGTCAAAATGAGGTAACGGCTGTACACAAATCAGCACTGCTCACAATCACAAATGAAATCGACCAATCGGACCAATCACCGCAGATTAGCGTCATGCAAAGGAAGGGTTTGGAAAAATTAATCGTTGAACGAATCGTTTGGGAGTCGTTGAGCAAATAAGGTAAAACTAAATGGATATTATAAGAAAATTAAAGTGTTTTTTGACCTTGCATGCATGCCGACCTGTTGTTGGGGACTCCCAAAACCAAAAAAAGAACCTTTCGTAATCTGCCATTATTTTTACATTTTTAGTCCATGCACAAAACATTATATTTAGGCATTTGGCAACTACATTTTATCAGCTTATTCTCATTCTCTAGGGGCCAAACCCATGACTTTGGCATTCGTAAAACTATGCCAGTGAAGCTAAAGAAACAATATGTGCTAAAAAAGCTGCCAGAACTCATAATAATAATAATGATATAAATGCACAATACACAATAAATATATAACAGTATGGAAATGGACATGCTGAACAATCAATAAATAATATTCTGTTTCATATTGATATGAAGACATACTAGCAGTGGTTGGTGATAACGATGTGCCGCTCAAAAAACGAATTTTGCTCCAGACACATAACTTCATAACATTTACATTTGACTGAAAGAATGTGCAATGAGGAATGTGCAAAGTTTTTTAAGCATTTCTCTCTGAATTATCTGAATGAGAAAGTGTGCCTTTGTGATTCTCTCTCTTTTGTCTGTGTTGTACCCAGTAATGTCACTAAGGGTTTTAGGTGAAGGTTTTTTAATAATTCAGTAACCAGCTTCTCAACAGCTCAAAAACCTCAGCACAAATCCCATTAACAAGCCATGAATTATTTCAACCTTCACATCTGTCCACAACTCTTGTGAACACACACACATGCTCGGCTCAATTTGCCTAATGGCCTTAGTCTAAACTGTTTTTTTTCTGTTATCCTTTCTGATGTGGTCCTCAGGAATATTACAGTCTGTTTAAGATGCAGATCAGATTGGACTGAACACATTGTGACAATATTGGATTATTTAGAGGAGTCTCATCACAAACACATATTTTTTAAAAGTGCTAATACAGGATTTTTTTCACGTGTCACCTGAATATTCCTGCATAAATGCAGTTGCACACAGAGTGCAATATACCTTTAAATCAGTCAGGAATTGATTTAGCTGTTTCATATGACTGATTTGCTTACGATTTATAAATCAGCTGCCTTTAAGTGGAGTTGGAAATATTGCTATTTTGAATTACATGCACATGAATGAAAAATTTAAATTTGAGTCAATGACATGGGCCAAGTTCTTATAAACGCTTTGTAATCATGTTGATTTAAAAAAAACATTTGTACCATTTAAATTTAATATTTATTTATTTATTAATTTATTTATTTTTAATTAATTAATTAATTCATTCTAAATATCATGAATTATTAATTTATAAATACACAATTACATTTAATAAAATGTTGTATATGACATGTCATACATACAAATGTCATATATACATGCCATATACAGTGCCCTCCAAAAGTATTGGAACAGTGAAGACAAAATTGCTCTGTTGGCTGTGGAGTCAAGACATTTACAAATATGATTAAAAGATGAATATGAGACAAAACTACAGAATGTCACATTTTATTATTAGCCGTTTCAACACACGTTTTACCAAATAAAAAGAACAGCACTTTTAGAGTTCATCCCACTCATTGATGTGAGCATAAGTATTGGGACAGTTGAAAACCACTCAAAAGAATGAAAAAATTAATTTTAATTAAAAAATTCATAGAAAATGTGTATTCAAGATAATAGCATATATAAATTGCAATTGATTAATTATTTATTATATACCACACGAGTTCATGTTAATTGGGCTAAAATGTCCCAATTTACCTGAACCCCCCCACTGCCACCCCCAATTAAATCACATATAACAAAAGTATATTCCGTTGTACTTTATTCAGTGGTGCTACAAGAACTCAGCAGGTTGTCTATTATTTATTTATATTTCTACTTGAAAGTGTGACAGGGTAACAAGAATGGCTTAATTCAGAAAAGAGTTTATTGCACTTGAAATCAACAATAGCCTCAAACGGCATTCAACAGGTCAGTCAGACAGAGACACACACACACACACACACACACACTTTGAAAGAAGGTGATTGAACGTAGCACTGGATCCTGCTGCAGAAAGGCCAGCACCTTGCTAGAGCTGCACAATTAAGAAGTAATTGGCAAAACCAGTACAATATCTTGGTGTAATTTGTGCATTTAATGAATCCATTAAGGCTGAAGCAGCCAGGAAGCCCTGGAGGTTGAAGATGCTGAGCTGAAGAAATGAACATTCGACAGGGCAGACAAGTCTAACAACAGTCACGGAGCAGGACTACATCATGCATGAGGAACCCAAGAGCTCTTGATGTTAATGAAAATAAGGAGCAGTTAACAAAAGACACGTTCCTGCATTCAGAAACAGCACAACGGAATGAACCTGAACAAAGGGGTTATGGACATTTACTACTATTTTGTACTATATTTACCTTGAAATATTATCTAAAAAAATGCACATTTACTGCATTAATTGCTTGGTAATGCAAACAGTATAGAGAATCAAGTGTACCAAAGTGCCAAAATAAGCATAGATAATTAATTTTTATTGTACATTGTAATGCATCATGCAGTAGTTTTAATCAGCATTTTTTGTTATGAGGTCTGACATCCATTAATCAGACATAAAAGCCCCACCGGCTCGTCGTCATCAATCCCGCTAAAGGTCAGAGATACTAATCACACTGGTAAACGTCTCACTGAGACACAGCTGAAGTGACAGACATCATTTGGCTGTGTTTAGCGCAGAGGAATGAGCGGAGCTTGCTTTTGTGCGTGCAGTAGAGCATTAGCTGCTCATTATTTCATTCTCATCTACTCTCTGGGTTGATCTCTCTACCTCTGCTGTCCCCACTTTACTCGGAGAGATTTGACAGTTGATTGCATCGCAGTTCACTTTGTGGTCTCAGTGATGAACAAACACAATCACACTTTTTTATGGAATCCACAGTCTAGGGTGAATATCACAAATATTATTAGTATTATTATATTTACAATTACTGATATTGTATAACATGTATATAAAATCAATGTTGAAAACAGTTGTGCTGATTAACAATTTTTCAGGATTCTTTGATGAATAGAAAGCTCAAAGGAACTGGCGTATGTACTGGCTTTTATTTTATTTATTTATATAAATAAATATATATAAATAATATAAAGTCTTTACTGTCACATTTGATAGCACAGTTTGATGCATGCTTGCTGAATAAAAGTAGTTATTATTTTTAAGTCACTGGGGAAGTCGTGGCCTAATGGTTAGAGAGTCAGACTTGTAATCCAAAGGTTGCGGGTTCGAGTCTCGGGGGGATTGTAGGTGGGGGGAGTGAATGTCCAGCGCTCTCTCCACCCTCAATACCACGACTGAGGTGCCCTTGAGCAAGGCACCGAACCCCCAACTGCTCCCCGGGCGCCGCAGCATAAATGGCTGCCCACTGCTCCGGGTGTGTGTTCACGGTGTGTGTGTGTGTTCACTGCTGTGTGTGTGCACGTTGGATGGGATAAATGCAGAGCACGAATTCCGAGTATGGGTCACCATACTTGGCAGTATGTCACTTCACTTCACATTTCATCCACAAAACAAAAGAGAAAAATAATACATTTTATTCTGCTTATATTTTGCTGTAAGAAAATCATGTGCTGTTAGGAGAGTTATGATTTTATGCATTGTACCATTATTTTAATTGCAATTTCACCCCCTACATAATACATTCAGATGTTGCGCAATGCATTTTTTGTTTTTATAATTCAAATTATTTTCTTTTTTTCTATTATTGCATTACAGTAACACAGTTTACCGTATTGACATTTTTTTATTTCAAAATTAACGGCATTACAATTACTATCAATACTACTATGACATGAACATGTATTTATTTATTTAATTAATAATTAAATTTTTTTAGCATTTATTGGGTAGTTTGAAAGGACTTCAAGCCAGGACTTGAAGTGAAGGACTTGAGTGCAGCCCATAAATCTGAGGCACCAACATTTAAATTGTAAGTATAATTTAAATGATATATAATTCTTATTATTTGCACACAACAGTAATGAGAATAAGATTATTTAACATTACCTTAATAAGAAATGCCGTTAAAAAACAATGCCTCAATGTACCAAATCTTAATGGTTCTAAAATAGGTTTCACTTTCTTTAAGCAAAATATAATTTCTTATTTCTTTCTTTTGATGTTGGGGTGAAATATTACAAGGGCATGTTCTTAATAGGGTTACGTGAGATTCACCCTTTGGCTCCAGAGCTTAGAAGATAAACTCGACCAAAAAGACTGAGAAGAAAAAAAAAACAGAAGAAAGCAGCAAAGCACAACTCAGAGATAAAGAAAATAGACATTCTAAACCCAAGAAAGAGTGTTACTGAAAGAATAAGAGACAGACAGTGAGAGAGAGACAGCACTTTTAAGTCATACTATAACAGTCTGAAAGTAATTACAGAGAAGTGGAGATAACATACTCCAGGTTATATGATGCCAGAAATCCACCAACACTTTCAGAAGTCTCTCAGATTAAGCTTAAACTCCTGAAGGTTAAAGTCAGACTTAAGCGTTGTGCTTCAATCTGACATGCATTTTCAGCTCCAAGCACTCCAGGGCTTCTGTGACCCGTTCACCTTGTGACCTTTTTCTCCCACGTGAGTTCACCCAGAAGCCTCAATCCAATGTGCTTTTTTCATTTCTCTACAGATTAGTCCACTTGGATTACTCCAAAAATGTCACTACGCAAAACCTTTTTTGCTTTAATATCTAACACAATTTTTTCACAAAATGTGCATGCAGAAACAATACATGATATGATGAGAGTTCAAGGTCGGTGAATGACACAGAGAAAATTAGCTGTGTGGAAAAGAGCAACTTGGACACTCTGCTTGATATGTCCTTTTATATTCTATGCAAGAAAAAAACACACACACACACACACACACACACACACACACACACACACATACTTTTATATTCTACACAAGACAGAAACAAACACGTATACAGTACACACACATCACATCTGAACCAAATGCTGTGATGACAAAGACGTGGGCTTGTACTTTATTTGAAGAATTTGAATGCGCTGACTCTCCAGCTTCACACACAAACACAACTGTTGTTCATCATCCAGCAAGCTAAGAATTTCAGCTCAGCACTGGGCACTTTATAGTCACAGTCCTCATAAATAAGCGTACATCTGTTAAGCTGTCCGTACAGATGCTAATATAGATCATGTATAATGCTTTTGCACTCTTTTATGCACACACACATAGAAATGCACACTTTGCAACATGTCTGAAAGGGAAAAGGTTAAGAATTATAGAAGCATTTTACGGTCGTGTACACAAATATGGTTTTAACCTGTGAAAAAAGCCTATTTTACAGTATGTTTACACATTAATGATTGTACTAAAAACAGAAAAGTTTTACTTTTGTGTTTTTGATGGTTTCGCATTGTTCTCAAAACGACTTCAAACAATGTATTAAGCATGCCAGGCCTGTAGTTGGCGATGTTCCGTTGTAAAGAAACACTATATGTCTGCGCACAAATGTAAACACATAGGCTAAATACAATATGTGCATGCACATAACATCACCCTTTTCACAAATTCACGTTTTCGTAGTTTATACAAAGATGACAACGGTATAATTTTCAAAAGCTTTTAGCAATTTAAAACCTTCAAATTTTGCATTTTCAGGCACGCGAAACACTGTTGTTGTGTATATGAATGGCCATATACACATTTAATGGTGTTGTGCAAACACTCCCTACATTATATTCCTTACATTAGCGCTAAATTTGTTAATACCGTCACCTTTAATAGTTGTGTTCAATCTAATATTACAATATACAATAATATAACAACCCAGATTCATTTGACAAAATGTACCTGTGTCAGAATTTCTGCAAAATAATATTACATTGTGTAATTTTGTTTACGCAATTGCATTTTGTGGCAGTTTCAAAGTGCAATGTCCAGTGAGTGTCACTAAAAGCGTGTACAGTGTGTTCTGAAACAGATTAATGTGAATATGAGAACATATTATGTAGCTGTTGTACATATTGCAGCAATGAAATGTGAAAATGAATACAAGGTGTTGTTTTACTGTCACTAGTGTTCATATCAGCTGGAAACTGCATTGAATTGCGTGTATAGGTAGGTACGTTTTTGGAGTTTTACAAAAATGTAAGTTTTTCCAATGAGCCAGTGTTGTAGTTTAAACATTGTAGCAAAAATCTTAAAAATTCAGCAACCTGACACATAAATATCAGCCTTTTACAAGAATCTTGTGAGTGCTGACTATTAATGCTTATTGATCGTTATTAACACTGGCTGAATGTCACTTATTTCCTTTATTTTGGTAGTCTAAAAGAGAAAGATTTCAGAAGTGTTTAGGAGTCTGATAGAGCAAGGTTTGGCATGTGAGTGAATTACGCTTGATGTGTTGGGTAGTATGACAGAGCTTTATTGTGTTTGGAATTAAATAGAGTGAGGCTTGATGTGTTTAGCAGTCTAATGGAGGTTTGGAGTATTTGGTTGTGATGGCACTCAAACGCACTGCTGAATACCGATGAAGTACAGACACGCCATTTCAATTCATGGGGCTGTCTGCTATCAAAACAAAGCCTTTTAACACAGCTTGGGCAGTTGTGTTCATGTTCAAGACATCAATAAATATATGGAGGCTTACAGTGGTCTCTCTTGCTCTGTTTATCTCGCTCTGCCCTTTTGTCTTTGTCCTAAGATGTTTATAAATTAAATGGGGGTATTTTTTTCTTTAACGATCTTTAACAATTCTTCAGTACTTTTAATCTTTCGGGACAGGGAGCTGACAATCATCTTGAAAAAGAAAAGTAATTATGGCACATCTCTTTTGCCTGATGATATAGGATAATTACTTTTTTATTCTCTCGCTTAGACAAAAATGCATGCCTGGTGTTCAGGGAGAGACGTAACCTTTGGCGAACAATGTTTGATTGATGAGGCAACTCATTTTCCTGTATGAAATGATTACCGATCACAATCAGAGGCTAGCACCTCTCCAGCTCTCTGGCTCTCCAATTTGCCTGACCGAATTTGATGTCAAAACCACAGACATGGAAAGGAAGGGAGGGGGGATACATTTTGGAAAATTGTCATTACTTCAACATCAGATACTTGTGTCTCAAGTGGAGGCCACTCATTTACAGAGCCGTGCTTTTATCTGGGGGATGAACGAGACATGCGTTCAGCATACACACATCTGATGGTACAATCAGAGCAGGACAATTGTAGGGGCCGATTTATCTGTCTTCAGCTGAGGGGAACTTCTACCTGCTAATGACAGTGACGAATGCACTCACATCCGCCATTTGATACATTTGTCTTGACTTCCAGTTCTGAGGACAAGAAAAAGCATGCCATCTGAAATGAAAATGAGATTTTATTTGCCAATGAGCTTGCTGCTTTACATTTAAATGGCTGGCTGGCATTCACTAGAGCATTTTGCAGCATGCTTTCAGAGTTCCTCTGAAACCCTCCACCTTCCCCAGCTCCACCTGTATAGATCTGCTACGGATTATTGTATATTCTATTTGTGCAGCAGTATGTCTTAAATACTCACAGCACCGTATTGGCAGTAGCAATTCCTGTACTTGCTTGCAGCAGCAGCAATAATCTACAACTACAGCAATTACCAACAGCAGCAACAATTCAGCAGCAGCGTAGCAGATCTATTCTGCCAAAACCAAATACATTAACATTGTCATATCCATTACTATGCTAAAATTTTCATAGAGTTATCATGATACTGTTCTTTTGAACTTTCTATTCATCAAAAAATCCTGACAAAAATGATCATATATAACAATCAGCACAACTGTTTTGTTTTTTGTTTTTTTACCATTGATAAAAAGAAAAATGACAGTCTAATTTTGAGCTACAGACAAAAAAAAAAAAAAAAAAAAGTCGATTTTGGTTGAATTTCAAGTTTCTACAAAAATGAGTTCATTAAGCCCTCATCTAGCAATCCCAATGTTCCAAATAATAATCAAACATCTAAATGAATCTTTATTTGTACATTTTCTGAGAGGAGTACCTTTTTCTCTGCTCGCTTCTCTCTCTGCCACTGACTGATATATGAATTGCGTACAAGATGCTTCCGTCAGCGCGTGATCCCGATAAATATACACACAGTAATTACAGTATTTAAGTAGGCTATTCATGCAAACATAATCTGTTATGTCAAAGTGAATGTCTGAGGAACTATTGGGGAAAACATCTGATGTGTAACATTATATTAGATCCATGCAGTACAGTAGGACTTACTGTCTCATTAACGTTAATCAAACAATAAAATAAAGATCACTGCTCTTGATTGAACTGCTTTTGTAGTTTTAATAATCAATTTATTTGTAATGAACACAATGAAGTGATTTTTACAGGAACAAGGTGATTTTGCTTTGGAACCTTCAGAAAACTTCAACTTGAATTTTCTCAGAACTGACTTCATCGACTTCAAATGGCTGTAGCTCAGTCATTTTTTGTCTGATTCCAACAAATCATACAGTGCCCTCCATAAGTATTGGAACAGTAAAGACATAATTGCTCTGTTGGTTGTGGAGTCAAGACATTTGCAAATATGATTAAAAGATGAATATGAGACAAACCTACAGAATGTCACATTTTATTATTAGCCGCATATGTTTTACCAAATAAAAAGACCAGCACTTTTAGAGTTCATCCCACTCATTGATGTGAGCATAAGTATTGAGACAGTTGAACATAAGGCAGATATAAAAGATTAAAAGCTATTATTTAGTTGCAGATCCCTTGCACACAATCACAGCAGTGAGTCTGTGACCCATAGACATCACCAGACTCTTGGTCTCATCCTTTGAAATACTTTTCCCAGCCTTTAATGCAGCCAATTCCAATTGTTGCTTGTTTTGGGGAGTTTCTGCCTTTCCTCTCCTCTCCAGCTGGTGAAATTCATGTTCAATCGGATTTAAATCTGGAGATTGACTTGGGCAATCTAAGACTTTCCATTTCTTTGCCCTTATAAATTCCTTGACTGAACTGGCAGGGTGTTTTGGGTCATTGTCCTGATGCAATATGAAGCACTTCCCAATGAATCTGGTGGCATTTTCTTGAATAGTGGTAGGCAAGATGGTTTTGTACCCTTCCAAATTAATTTAGCTACTGTCATCATACATTTGTCATCAGTAAAGTTGAGAGGGCCTGTTCCAGAGGCAGCCATACATGCCCATGCCACGACATCACCTCCACCATGCTTTACAGATGAGCCTGTATGCTTGCGATCATTGCAGTTCCCTTTTTTTCTCCACATTTTTGCTTTCCCATCACTTAGATAAAGGTTCATCTTTGTCTCATCGGTCAATAAACACAGTTCCAAAACTCTTCTGGCTCACCTTTGTGCTTTTTTGCAAACTCTAATCTTGCCTTTCTATTTTTGGTGCTGGTCAGAGGTTTGCATCTTGCTGTGTAGCATCTGTTATTCTGTGTCAAAGTCTCCTGAGGACAGGAAATTGTCAGAGCATCACCCTAGCTTTCTGGAAGTTGTTGGTGATTTTACAGACACGTCTTTTAGGATTAATTTTCACAGCTTTTATGATTTGTCTGTCATCAACTACTGTTGTTTTCTCAGCCGATCAGGTCGTTTTTGGTTGCTGGTGTCGCTGGTGGTTTCCAAACTCTTGATTTCTCCGTGCCCTTTGTTTTTGCTAGAGCTCCAACTGACTTCCTCTTTTCTTTTAGCATCCAAATTGCTTGCTTTTCTCTCAAAGTCAGCTCCCTCATCTTCATCCTGGTTTGTGTGTGTCATCATCAAATGCAAGATTCAGAATACAGAAGTAATGGATATAACTGATACGACACATTCCCTGCTTTTAATATCTGAAGAATTAATGCAACAGGACACAGCTGATCACTTAGAGAGACCTGTGAGGCAACTGTTCCATCACATCAGATAGAGAGATGAAACTCTAAGAGTGCTGATGATCTTAGCTGGTAAAACATCTGTGTGTTGAATCACCCAATAATAAAATGTGACATTCTGTAGTTTTGTCTTATATTCATCTTTTAATCATATTTGTAAATTTTGCCTTTACTGTTCCAATACTTTTGGAGGGCACTGTATATCCTTTTGAAGGTCTTTTAATGGAGAATTAAATAAATTTGTTGAAAATTTGCTCATTGTGACTCATTTTGCCAGCACAGGTCACAAATATTTCTTTAAATATTTCTTGAACAGTAAGTCAGCATGATAGAATGATTTATGAAGGGTTCATGTGACAATGAAGACTGGAGTAACAACTGCTGAATATTCAGTATAAATGATTTTGACTTGAATGAGCTAAATCGCAGCAGTAAGTCACGGCATCTGCCTTTTGATGCACATCATTTTGCAGAAAGATGTTACCTTTTGTTAAAGGGGACCTATTATGCCCCTTTTTACAAGATGTAAAATAAGTCTCTGATGTCCCCAGAGCGTATATGTGAAGTTTTAGCTCAATATACCCCACAGATACATTTTTATAGCTTGTTAAAATTGGCACTTTTAGGGTATGAGCCAAAACGCACTGATTTGAGTGTGTTGCTTTAAATGCGAGTGAGCTGTTACTCCCGGAGAAGAGGGCGGAGCTTCAAGATCTCCAGCTCCGCATTTGCAGTGCTAGCCTTTGCAAATAAACATTCCACTATTAATACAAGCCTGTTACCTTTACACAAAACTACTCGGTTTCAAAGTCAGTAATCTGATTATACTGTGCATAATAAATTTGCATTTATGAATTACACAGACGGGGAGCACTGCGGGATAAAAATAACAACATAGCTGGTCTCATGCTATCACAAACTTTATAAGTCCCACTTCTGATTATGAGCTTGACAACTTCAAGCGATCGACTCATTGCTTTCATATGTAACTTTTAATACCACATTCCTATTCACAATCATTCTTGAAGGCAGCATCAGTGAAAACATACAGAGACAATGATAGCTTTAGCAATTAGCCTTACTAGCATTATTAGCCAAGAAGCTCTTTCAGAAGGGCAATTTGGAAAACAAACGCGTGATACTTACTTTGCCTGGAGCTGACGTTCGCGCATGAAGCATTGATATTAATTCCTAAACATATAGGGGACGTTACAGATTTTTTTCCGGGATATTTCCTTCGAAAATGAAATTTAACCAGTGTCCTCGGCTCAGATGGAGGGAGTCTATGGAGACTCCTATGTTCATTAGTGCATCCCAAAACACAACACTTGTAAACCCTCTTTGGAGCTGACATTGTAAATAACTCCAGTAATGGCGGACCGCAGCTTCTCACTCAGGGCTGTGTTTATGCTAATAGGGCAGAGAGCGTCACAAATGGACAGGACTTCTTCCCCTCGGTGACGTGAACAGAGGGAGAATCTGAAACAGCTCGCTTGGAGAGACTGTTTATGATTTATTGGTTTTATTAAAAAGTTTTTAACAATTTTTAACATTATAGGCTGGTTGTTTTCACACACTGCGGCCACACAACTGTGTTCAAACAGCTTATAAAAGTGATTTTTGCATAATAGGTCCCCTTTAAGGAACATTCTGTTAGTAGTTTTGTTGACAAAATAAACACTGTAAATTTAGTGAAATACAGGAATTTTTCTTTTTAGGGTTAGGGGCCTATTTCAAACACTGAGACAGTATGAAGCAGCAATTTAGACCTGAAGCAGAAGAACAGATCTCACCACTGAGTTTATTAACTTGCAGTGGTCAGCTGCAATAAAATCCCAATAATAATGTGCAATTAACCCTATCACTGGGTATAATTAGAACAGCACAATAAATAGGTTAATGAATTTTTAAAAAAGAGGAGAAAATACTGCCCATGCCTCTTCCTGTTGACATCAAAGGTCATATGTCCAATCAAACTCCACAGCATTATTAGGACAAACTCATCTGCACTTGATAGAAACTAGCCAAAATCATGGGATCCAATATGGACAATTAAGTACTAATAATAATTTCCATGTTTAATCTTAAAGACATAAAAATAAAAAAAACTTGTGATAATTTTGGTACTGTGTTGCATCACCATTTCTATGTAAATATCAAAGTAAAACCAGAAGTGTGCTAAGCTAATACACTGTCACAAGGAAACGTTACTTTACAATGTTTATCTGCCCATCACCAAATCACACTGATTTTTAAAAATCGTTTTTTAACAAATTTAATTAAATTATGAAAAATTTGTCAAAAGTTTTGTCATTTCGTCATGAAAATTTTACATTATACTGTAAAAATATACAGAATGTATACAATGTCGGTTTGCTTTATTGAATGGGTTGCACAATTCACACAGTCTACTTTACAATAATTTATATTTTGTCACATTGATTTTGCAATTTCTGTCTGTGTCAAACACATTCTCTGAAACAAGGTTAAAATGTTCCCTGAGTGCTGTTTGTTGGTGCGTAGATATACGCAGCTAGAGACTCGTTTCTCTTGTGAGGCTGACCTGTATCAGCAAATTTCACCAGAAAAAAAAAAAAAACCCCAAAGGAATCCATGAAGAACTAAATCACCTACATTATTCTGTCCACCTCTCTGATATACGGAAGAGCGAGATCCACTGCATCCCCAGCTACATATCCAGTGTCCTGCCTGACAGCTGATAAATGTGTGGCTGCATTCTTCACCTTGTTACTCACAGCTCCGCCAATGATGGGCGCTTTTGGCTGTTTAATACCTCTGAAATACAATTATTCCTTTATTGCTGCATTCTGCGAGCGGCAGAGATGGATGGCAGTGGTAGACTCTAGTCGAGGAAAAACATGTTTAAAGCGAAGTCAGAACATAAAGAACACCACCACACTGTTATATCCTGACACCAAAGGTCAAAAAGTCAGAGATGAGAGAGTGAGAGATGCATGAAGGAACTTGAAGAAGAGTCAAACCATTCTGGTACATAATCGCAGCATACGTATCCTGTATCATATCCCTAATATGAAATCAATCTAACCTACATTCACCAAGGTCAGTCAAGCACCATTGTTGAGAAAGAAACATAAACAACCAAACTATCCTCTCATTCACAACACTTTCCTAGAACAGCCAATATAGTGCCATCCTAATTCTTGATGCATGATTTATTTACTAATTATAATTTACTAATGTATTATAAATGATAATTTACTAATTATAATTTATTAATTTAGTCTACTAATTTATTCACAAACATAAATATAAAAAAAAATTATAAATTCATACAACGACTTGAATATTGCTCTTCTATGAAGAGCATGCTTTTAATTTCTGAACTAAAATTAATTTTGATATTTTTGAGGGCATAAAGCCCTGTCAGGGTGATACAACTGTCCTGATATCATAAAAAAAAAAGCCTAATCATATCAAGCATTTCACACAAAAATATGAAAAAAAAATTATGTACCCATATGAAGTAATGGCATATTCTTTTATTATTATTTCTTAGAAACAAAACTGCTTCACTGCTTAATAATATATATATATATATAAAAAAAAAGAAAAGAAAATTCAAATGCAGTTTTTTTTACTTTATATTCATCAAAGAATCCATCAAAAAATATTTCACACTATTACTATTTTTAGTATATTTTTGATCAAATAACTCATTTAACCTAACCATCCTTAAACTTTTAAACGGTACAGTATTCTGTTCTGAGTGAATGAGTGTTCTCTGTACATGTGAATAACAGCAAAAAGTGATTCCGAGACTATTAATTAACTAATTGTCTATTAACACTTTTACAACAGCACTGCCACGTTTACAAATATCCCCTGTTGCTGAGGCTGATGTTCCATAAAAAAAACGTTGTGGGAACCCTAATTTGTACAGGGTCACAGAACAAACGAATGTTTGGCAATGCAAAGCTCCCTTCTATGAAGGAAAAGAGGGGAAAAAGGCCCTCCTCCTTTCATTCTTTTTTCGTCTTGCTCCTGGTCTTTGAATCCTCCATTCAGACAGGGCTCTACCATGCAGTGAATGGCTTGTGAGTTCAGTCTTTGGATTTGAATAGCAGAGAATAGTCCGGCTTCTGCATTCTCCTTCAAACACAATCAGCTATGGAGGGCTTGAGTCTGTCCTCCCTACATTTAGGCTGTGTTTGATGGGTCGCCAGACCCATGACTTCATCCAGCCTGGATACCGCTAGTAGCTATTGCAATGCAAAACAGAAGATGCCCCTCGCAAACTGCCTCCATGCCAAAGCTGAAGGGGGTTCTCCTTTAAGCAGAACATCATTGTGTGATGGCCAATAATGCGAATAATTTGTGCAAGCCAGATTTGGAGTAAATAAGATTCTTTGGGAATTTGACTCGTGATGGGATTTCTGAATGGCTCATATGATGGTGGGAAAGCTGGTGGAATCTTCAGCAGAAGCAGAAGAGGAGAAAAAGAAGGAAAGACATACAAAAAGAAAGAAAAAACAGAGAAATAAAATACAGGTTTGGAGGTTGAGATCTACCTAAAATACGGAATCGAAGGCTCTCCAGATGTAGGGCTGAATGGGAAAGTTATCAATAGGTCTGTCCAGTAACTAATGATGAACGCGCAGTTTGCAGAGAAGCATTTCAGTTGCTCACGGTGAACTGTCTGACTTAAAGGGATAGTTCACCCAAAAATGAAAATGAAAAAACCCACAAGCTCTTCCAAACCTTAATAATTTCTTTCTTCTGTTGAACATAAAAGATGATACTTTGAAGAATGTGGGTAACCAAAGAGTTTCTGGTCCCCAATTACTTTTTTGAATGAGTTTGTTTTGTTTTTTTTTAGGTTACGGACCAGAAGCTGTTGGGTTACCCACATTCTTCAAAGTATCTTCTTTTGTGTTCAACAGAAGAAAGAACTTTACGCAGGTTTAGAACAACCTGGGTAAATTATGACAGAATTTTCTTTTTTGGGTGAACCATAAAGTGACAGACACATCTGTGCTTCAAGGCATAGGCCTATTGTTTTATTAAAATTTGGATCTGTTAATATAATATTCCATACATTATCAGAGCTTGGTAGACATCATTTTTTATATTTTTAGACATTATTAGACAGATGAATTAAAAATGAAATTTAAAATAACAATATTAATATGTTCTGTTGGAAGTTTACATACTATTACATACTATTTTCAAAAAGTAATTATAAAATTCTAATATCTTCTTTTATGTACCACAGAATAAAGTCTCTGATATACTTCAATTGAAATTGAACAAAATCAGCCAAAAGCAAAGTTTATTTTGAAGTTTCAAAGCTAACTTTCTTTTGGAAATCTTTTCTGGTTCATTTCTTGTGTTCAGTCGGTCAAGGTCAGATGAGAGTAAAAACATCAACACACTTTACAATAGAAACTAAAACTGTAATTCGGCTTTAAAAGCAACATCGACACTGTTTCTTTCATATTTATACTGTAAAGCTACTTGCTTCAATGCAACCTAATGTATAATATGCTATATAAATAAAAGTGATGTGACTTGACTAGAAGACCGTAAAGAAAGTCATACAGGTTTGGAACAAAATGAAGATAAGTAAATGATGACAAATTTTACATTTTCAGGTGATTTCGCCCTTTAATTAGAGTAAGAGGTTGGGAAATACAGCATGTTCTTATTAAATAAATGCTTTTTTTTTTTTAAATAGTTTAGTTGGAGTAAAGCACATCACACCCCAGGACGTGTCAACCTTCCAAATTTATTACAAGTCAAATACCCATAAGACACAAACCTAGTCTCAAAATAGTTCAGAAGGGCACAGATCAATAACAATAAGACGCAGAGAGATACATAAAATACAGTGGGACACAGAAAGGAGCTGACAGTTATATGATTAACATTGACTGGAGCCGAAGCATCTACACCTCACTATAACAAAGCACTGAGGGCTCCCACGGGAGGGTGCATTGGTAAATGAGACGCAGTAAAATAGAAACTTGCCTTGCCAATGTCTGTGCATGCAAGTGTGGGAGTGTGTTTACTTCAGCACCAATTACAATACTCCTTGCAGACTCATCCAGTATAGAACTGGTGAATAAATACATTTTTAACACTCTTATAAAATACGACAGCAGATGACAATAACGGGAGGGAGGAAAAGAGAGAGTGACGGCAGCTCTCTAAAGGCAGGATGAGAACAAAGGGTGGAGAAAGAATAGAGCAGACAATAAGAGTTCAACAGATGCGGGAGGAGGAAGAAAGAAGTAAACAGGACATCAGGGCAAATGTTTACTTTTGGGCACATACAAGTCTTGACAGTCTACGCATGAAGAGTCAAACAGAGCAGACCAAAATGTTTCAGGGAACAATGAAACAAGTGTTTAAAAGAGCAGCAACGAAAGGAGTCGTCGTCGCTGATATTGTTTTGTTGTTAAAATTAAGATTCATTTTAAATTATTACAGTGAACAGAAGGTAATATGTATCAGTTATTTTCAGTGTGGGATTCTCAGGCTCTTGAGGGAATGTGCAAATACTCTTAACCTTGGCTGGTAAAAAGGTCATAAGACCATGAACACGCAAAAGGTCACGGTGGGTGGCTGACAGAGGGAAAATCTCTACACAAAGAAGCATGGCCACACACACACAAGGAATCCTTATGAGGTGCATTATAGAAGCATTGCTGATGGTTGCTGCGGGAACTCATATTTGTATGTCAATACATAATTTCAACCTCTATTATCTACTATGACCTTTAACTTTTATGCGGTGATAGCTTATTGCTTATTACTTAACAATCAAGGACATTTTTCCTTGACTTGTTACTTAACATGCGCTCTACTTCTCGGTGTCATTTCCTCTTTTTATAGACAGTTTATATACCCTGGTAAAAAAATACTTGATAATTTGATAATAACCTGTTATAAACAAAGAAATAAAATACAAAACTATGTAAATAAAAAAAATTAAAAAAGTAAAAGAAAGAAAAAATAGGCTCACAACTGCCCTATTTTCCAGAATTAATAGTCCAGGTTCATTTACTTGTATCTTCCCCCAGGATATCTGCATTCCTTGGAAGTTTGGCATTAATTTCCTTGAACTTGTTCTTGCTGCACTGAATATCTTCAACGCATAAGCTGTGTGTGTGTGCAGGATGTATTGTTAAAGGAAATTACTTTTTGTTATGGGATAAAAAATTTAATTACATTAAAGTGCTAAATACATTTATTTATTTGTCTGTTATTTTATTTTAAATTACAAATACACTGCCTACAATTGACCGCGGTGCATAAATGTTCAAGGAAATTATTTTTAAATAAGTTAACTTTTTCTTTTTTTTTTTACAATTGCAAGTTTAGATGTATTTGCATTAATCCAGTGCTATCTGCTACCTGGAATGTAAGCTTTGAATACAGATTTTCTAATTATTTCCAATCTGTTTTTGCCACACAGTCTCCATCTATCACTATGCCTGCATGTCTTTCTCTTTTCTTCGTGGAGAAGCATTTATCCACACTCTTATACACATGAAAATGACACAAAAATGGCACCCTAAAGCTTCCCTCCTGTCTTTTAATCCTTATCATCTTTTTTTAATATTTTAGATTAATTTCTCTATTTCAGATCAATTAAAGTAATTGCTGAAACATGCATGTCATTGATATGAGCTACCATGTGGTGCTTCTGGCTCTTCATCTTAATACAGCAGCAGGCTTGTACAACATCCCAGAAAGCAGAGCCAGCGGTAATTCAGTTATCACACACACACACACACACACACACACAGTCACATGTGATGCTGTTTACCTCCCGTGCCAGATTGTTTCTCAGTTTTCATTAAGTTAAGCATTGAACGCAGAAGTACGACCTTCACATACACTTCATCAGAGGAATCCAAAGAGAGGAAGAGGAAGAGAGAGAGAGAGAGAGAGAGAGCTTTGACAATGATATACCGCTCCCACCCAAATCACAAATGGTATTATGGAAAGTGGATATAAATATTCAACAGCTGGTTAATGAGAAGCACATAAATATAATTTACATGGTCACACATATTAAATGGAACTGTATCAATACAAACAAGGAAACTGAAGTGATAAATAATGAAGCATATTTATGCATAAAACTTTGTTTCGGTTCGGATACAATTATGTTTATTAATACGATTTCACTTAAATGTTTATTTTAAAAAAAACAGTAAAATCATACACTGCTATTAGCCATGACAAAATCTTTTTGAAGATAAACATGTGAAAACTGTCACTTCACACTGGAATAACAACTGAAAAATACACTTTAAAAATGAAATTACCACCCTAAGTGTGTGTGTGTGTCACAGTCTGTGCAGATGGAGGTTAATGATGTTTGACACAACGTCTACTTTTTTTTCTTGGCCCAGCAGAGAGAAACACACGGTTAGTGTTGTACAATTGTTTTCTAATGTACTAACGTGTACAATGTATAGCCTACAGCATAATATATTTTTAAAAATGACAACAACTTGGGACCAGATTTACTAAAAGCCAGCGTCAGTGCAAACTCTCTTTTAGCATTTAATTTAATGCTAATTTAATGCTATCAGAATTGACTAAATACACAGTGAAAAATTAGCGATGGAAAGGTGTGGACAGTAATTTTTGTAGCTGACCTTAATGCATATGCATTTGTAGGAGTTTGCCTTAGATGCTAAATTTATGGGAGGTGATTATTTAAATAAATCATGTAAATGTGATTTACTAAGGGTTGTGGGTATTCAATTTACAGGTCTTTGTGTGATTATTTAACACCCGAAAGACATGTCTTAACCTATTTTGCACTTGGCATGGCTGTGATAGTAATTCTCTTGGTAGACTGGATTGATCATTTTGGAAATTACCTATATAGTAAATCTGGCCCTATGATATAGAGTGACCCCAAAAATATTTAAACTTGCATTACACACAAAAAACCCCCCCGCATTGCATCGGACAAAATATCTCATTTCAAACATGCACTAAAAATTACATTTAAACATGTGAAGTAATTGCAAAACTAGCTCAGATTTAGATTGTTTAAAAAAAAAAAGCACTTTGTTTGAGATTTTGTTAATGTGTTTTTTTTTTTGCCGCTTCAGGTATCATTTACACATATATGAGAGTCAGAAATTAACATGGGCTGAATAGTGGGGCCAGAATTTCTCGTCTTATGTTGTGTGACAAGTTAACAGAGGGATGACAGATGAGGAAAAAAAAGACCCTATGAAACAATACTGATGACAAGATCAAGTATGAGAGATTCCTGACAGCTCATCACCTTTAGCACCGGAAGAACATCTGCACTGTCTGTGTGTGCAGAGACACAAAACATGTTTTCACCCACAGAGAGACAGATGCTTAAACAACAAGAACATGTGTTTGTGTATTACACAAACGATGAGCAAGAGGTCTAGAAAGCAAACGCATCTCCATATGCACATGAACACGCACCCATCGCTGTCAGTGAAAGTATGTGTACACACTGTGACGGTGAACATAAATTGGGGAGCAGCTGTGGAATTAATGTTGCATATCTGAAAGGACAAAGAAAGGGACACCAGAGAGACACAGAGAGAGAATACAAAACGGAAAGAGAATTCAATAAAACTGCACGTGACCGCTGATAGCGTCATTTATTCGCGCATACTTCCTTTTCCGTTTCACAATTATGCAAATCAGATAACAGTGCACCCGGATCCAAAAACTAGAATGTTAAATGCTATTTGCACTGTGAATTTTACATTGTGCAGGCCATTTCTGAGTGCTCAGCTGTAAAGGATGCAGCAGACCATCACAATCTGACATACTTTACTAGGACAGAAGTGTTGTCAAAAATCTGGATTTTTCTAAACATATCGATACTGAAATTTAAGTTTTACACAGACATCCGCTGACACACACTATAGGACAGCATTGCTGCAGTTCATTGTTTGTCTAAAGACCTCATGAAATCACAACTCAAATGAGTTCTACTAACTTTAAGCTAATTTATAAGATATCTTTTCATAGGATATAAGGATATGTATATATTATATACAAATTTAAAATGTACAGTCTCATTCTTCCAGCTAATCACACCAAAAATGATCATAAATCATCAAGAAACTTTGTCCAGTCAAACGCTTTCTGGAGTAAGAACATCCCCTCCTGGATTTACCTGGACTGCAGGTGAAAGCACTGAAATCCTGGACACAAAATGGCTTTCAACTCTTTAGTTAATTTGCCCCAGAATAAAAGATAGCAGAAAATATCAAACTCCAGCTTCCTCATCCCCCCCTCCTCAATTAAAGATGAATGCAGGAAGCCGTCTCTCTCCCTTTAAAGAGGATGAACTGTGTGAACTCTCGATAGGCTGCTCCCCCACAGATATCTTCATTTCTTCAGCTGCAGGACTATCGTGTTGACAGATACTAACACTAAACATAGCAACAGAAAGCCTTCATAAAGAGAACAGGCCAACGGCAGAGAGAGAGAATACTATATAATACATTTTTACAATTTCTGAAAAAATAAAAAATAAATTTCCCATGCAGAACTCTTTCAATTTTACATAGTCAGATGCTGGACTATAGCATAAAGTCTGGTCCACATTATACTTCATTCTGACCAAGAACCATACACTTAGACAGGAGTTTTAAAATGTACATTTATTCCTTGGATGGCAAAGCTGAATTTTCAGCAATTTGTAATGTGCAGATTTTCTGCTCATAAGGAATTTCATATCATTTTTTTCAAGTTCAAAGGAACTGTGCATATATGAAATAGAAAACGTTTGTAACATTATAAATGTATTTACTGTCATATTCAATCAATTAAATGTGTCCTTGATGAATAAATTCAATTCTTTAAACGCAAAACAAACAAACGAAACAACAACCTTGTAACACTAGTGTATATAGACTTTATGTTCGAATTTTTGTCCAGAGTAAAAAGTGTTGATTATTTCACTAACACTACTTAGAAAACATTAAAGCAGAATGTTCTGCTTTTGGATATCTAGTTTACTTGCTAATAAGTGCTTTCAACAAACTACTGTAAATATCTTTCAAAGATTTGATAGCAAATTACGTTTACAATCTACAGGACTGTTTAAATCATTAACTCTAAGCATGAGCAATAGTGAATTAGCAAGCACCACTAATTACTGTACAGAACATAGCATGTCTTTACAGGATAAGGTCATTACTCCAAACACCATCAGCTCATGTACAGCACTCAGTGCGGAAAACTTGACTTTACATGATTTGTGTTGCAGTGATTGAAGCAGAAATTTGAAAATGTCACACAATCTGACAGAAAGCACTTTATAAATTCCTTTGCAGATGAGTTATGAGCTGTGTCTGAGATTGGGACACGAACCCAGACTGGAAAGCCTGATGGAGAAGGGAACAGCTATGGAGAAAGCAGCTGTTTAATTGGCTTAGTAAATTGCTTATCGGGACTTGCTGGGGGCAGATTTTTTTTGAAGAGGCCAGCTGGTGTTACAGCTCTTTATGATTAATCAAGTTTCATAGAATAAATTTGTTGTGTTGGATTTTTGTACATTTATAGAGATACTGTAGTACATAAAAAAAAAAAAAAAACAGTCATCATTAAGACATCGTCGTTTTTTTCCAAACTTGTATGAAACTCTTTCTTCTGTCAAAAACAATGAGATATTTTGCAGAATGTCCAAGCTGAACTTTTCCATACAACAAAAGTAAATGGGGATTTAAAATAAAAAGGCATAATCCAAGCACCTGAAAATATGATGTGAGATACATTCCAAGTCTTCTG
The DNA here is from genome assembly GCF_936440315.1 of Barbus barbus. NCBI lineage: Eukaryota > Metazoa > Chordata > Actinopteri > Cypriniformes > Cyprinidae > Barbus > Barbus barbus. Next base: position 17,245,694 of record NC_136733.1, on the reverse strand, counting down.
AAACATATGACACTTTCATGCGTGAGTTATGACACAATCTTTAATTTTAGAGAGAATGTTTTTTAGAGAGAATTTTAGAGAAGATTTGTATTTACTTGATGTAAAATTGTAAACATTGTACTTTGTTTAATGCATGTTTCTGGATTAATTGGTGAATGTTTTCCCAACGAAAAAAAAGTCCCTAACATTTAATCATGTAGTAACTTGTTCTTCCACTGAAATGACTAGACTTTTCTACTGATGTTCCTCAGGGCTCTTAATGGTAGTCAATAATGTTGAATATCCTGTTTCACTCGAAAATAAGTCACATTAGGGAAGTAAAATGGGTTGCAAATGACAATTTCCATTGACTTCAGCACCAATTTATACATATTCTAGGTCTGTGAGAAAATCTTTCCTTATTAAAATATTGATTTGCCAATGAGATAATTGGTTTTTAATATAGAGTGTCTTAGAAAAGTCTGTGTGGGACAACAAGATGTTCAGTGATCAATGTTCCTCGTAGCTACTCATCCATCATAGCCGTTGTCAGCTCTAACAAGGTCTTCATTAACATAATGACACTCTGAGCAATGTGGCCAGTCGTCCCAATTACGTCTGATCGCTGCAGCTTCCCTGACTGATGGAACCTCTGCAGAAGCTCTCAAGAAGATTTGGATACATCCCTAAGTGCAATGAGGATCTCCATTTGCTTGAGGGGTTAACAGCAAGCTAATGGCAGTCAATCTTTATTACTCAAGGGTAGGACTTCACATTGTCCACCATTCTGAGAGTCCATTAAATTACATTGGGAAAATTTTTGCATGGATGCTTTGTCACCTAAAGCAATTCACACCCTGTAGGCAAAGAGTTAAACATTTCTCTCTCCTTCATCTTCTCATGCTATCACTCTTTTCCTCCAGTAGATGAGTGAAGCTCTATCCATCCGTTTATTCTTCTTAATTACGCACTCTCTCCATCTGGATGGCTGCCAGGTTCATGACCATGGGAGGGAACGTAATTCTGTCTCATTATTATATGGATGTACCGTCATTTATTATCTTTGGGGGAAAACAATCATACACAAACAATGAAACTGAAACAAGCACACTACTCACACATGCAGTTTACTAAAGACAGAAATAGTGTTAAGAAAACTAAAGAAAAAAGTAATTACATACATAATTGTTTCTCTAATGAGATTAAATGGAGGTGACAATGTTAGTTTTTTTCTGAATCTTCTCCAGAAAAAGAAACCCTAGTGATCTTACATGGGTGTCTTTCTAGATCGACTGATTTTGCTTCCAAAATGTATCTGTTTTGACAAAAGAGATCTCAACAATGTGATTAGATTTGCCAATGAAGTGAAACTCCTCCAAGATCAAATGATATGATGTTCATTTTCATTTTCTAGCTCTATTCTTCTTTTATTTCTCAACAAAAAAACAAAAAAAAAGACAAAGCAAAGAAAAACAAAAAAACAAAGACCCAAAAGACAATTTTTTGTCGTTTTATGTCAGCCCTTGAAAAATAAAATGTTCCTCTGTATACTCAATAATCAGGTTCTGTTGTGCTGGCTGTCTTCACATACTTACTTTTCACAGCTACTATCAATACTGCGTGTATGGCTGCTCTTCTTTCTTTGCTTGATAATACCTGTCATCATACATGACAGAACATCTGCATTAAAGCGTTCAGCCTCTAAATTGATCAAATGAAATGATTCATTAATGTCAGCGCTGTGGAGAGATGGATATGTGCAAGCCTCTATTCTAGATGATGCCTTGACCTCCTCAGGAATCGATGAGCGGTCTCGCCTCAACACTTTACATAATGTTTCAAATCATCTCTGTCTGTCTCACAGGACGTGTGAAATCAATACTCAATATCCAGATATAACATGAATGAATGTGCATGTGTATTACAAAGCGTGTGTGCTAAAGTAGAGTTCATTTACTAATGCTAGTTTTATTTGAACTCATTATTCATTATTCCGTTACACACAATGCTCTCCTGCAGTCTTGTGCCAAGTAAATTTAGAATGGCTTGCAACTACTCACATTGTTGCAGTATACAATATGCTAACTTTTTATATGCATGAAATATGTAGACTGCCTACTGCAAATGTGCAGTGTACTACCAGAAATACTAGATACTGTATGCCACACTTCAAAGCAGTCAACCGTTTCAGTGTGATGAACGAGACGAAAGCAATATTAACAGCAGTTACAGTACATTACTTTCATGGTTCTTTGGTTAGACTGCCAAGTTCAGACATGTTTAACACAACATTGCATTTAACATGCATATGAGCTACAATGTAATGAAGCCTGCAACAAACTACTGTTTCAAATGTTTATTGTTTCACATTGCACACTGTTGAACTGCTACTGTATACTATCCAGAAAAAGGAAAAGATCCCTGGAAAACAGAAGACCCCATATTGAGTATAAAAGAGACCTTATGCTATACACTTCACAGTTTTTTGTTTGTTTGTTTGTTTTTACAATAGCTAAGACTCATTTCTCAATATTTAGGTCACTTTAGGTCACTTCAAAACTATTCACACAGTTCAGCCTGGCACAGCAGTAAATTTCACTTTTAAAACTGCCAAATCATTTCATACATGTCTAAAATCAGAGATACTTCCATAACACTAGCAAAGATTGTCACCAAACAAACATTTTATCAATGACCTAAAAACACCAACAACCGTTGGCATCATACAATGTTTTATTTTCTAAAACTTCTTCACAAAACAAGATTGATAGCTCTCTACTGTTTAGCATTCACTACAGTACTGTACGTCACATGGTCCATGTTTATATTAAAGTACATTATTTTTCTTAAGTTTCCCCTTTTGCATAGATGGTAATGGAACTGAAAGACTACCACCTGTGTAGGTGTTCAGCTACATCTAATTGTTCTGACAGTATTTCATTTTCTATATTTGGTCCATATTTCAATATGATATTACTGTGGAAATGTAAGGAAATTGCTGTCTTACTCAGTTATGCATTGTTAGGTTTTGAACCTAAGTTTAACCTTTTTGAAGAAAAAAAAATGTAAGCGTGCAAATTTGCCTGTAGGTACATTGAGTTTTGGTGCTGGTTGATTTTGAGTGAGAAAAGAATTCATGTAATTAAAACCATATAGTCCGTGAATGCATTCTGTGCCTAAACAATGGAAAATGATCCACAGTTTAGCCCACACAGCCTGCTGTTGTGCTCACTGGGTGAAGAGCTTTGAAAGAGTCAAAGCATTGAGAAATGGGTTCTAATGAATATTATTATTGAAATTTTTTTTAACTTAAAACGTATTTATTTGTATATTTGTTTCTGTTTTGTTATAGCTTTCCATTTAATTTTTTTTCTTATTTTACACGTTTTCATTTTCTATTTTTTTTATTATGTCTATGTAAAAATATTTACTTTTTTTTTTTTTTAAATATGTGAATATGTAAGCAGAATGTATGCTAAATAATACTTGTTTTTTTTCTATTTTGATCAATTAAATAAGGGGTCAAGAATAAGATATTAAAAATCATAGCTCACACTGAATGGTCAAGTTGCATTGTGGGACATGGAAGGTCATTCATATTCCTTAATACAGAAAATTCAAAGAGCACAAAGCACACATACTGCACTACCTCTCTGCATATGGCTCTTGTGAAGCTGGTCTTTATGACTGATGGCTTCATTTTCATCTCTCTTCTGGTCACACGAGTGTTAATATTGACATATGAGACATTGATGTACCAGCTAATCTTCACTCCTCTCTTCTCTCCTCCCTCTCATTTCTCTCTACCCCCTTTCTCTCTCTCTCTCTCTCTCTCTCTCTCTGAGTTGGCTCCTTATAAGAGGAAATACATGTTGCATTTCTCAATCTTCTGTGCAGCAATATTCTAACAGTCTCTGTCCCTCTATCTCACAGACGCACACGGACAACCTGTGCTTGATTAATTCAGCTTGAAGCACATGTGAGCGAGACTATCACCACAGCCCAGATGTTCCACAGACCCTTTGTTTAGCCCAGCACACACACTAACACTATATAACAACACCTGCTTCCATCAATTCACTGAATGATGCCGTTATTAAAAATTAAAGGGTGCAGTTTTTTCACCCCTTTATCTTTTTATTGCACTCTGCTCTCTGAGACTATCACTGTGATATAAGGAACGTTGATGTACCAATCCCAGACACAAAGATAGCATCAGAGTCTGTGAGGTGAACTTCAGAGGTAACACACACACACACACACACACACACACACACACACACTGACAGACTGTAGGTAAGACATCGCCAGGTGCTCGGTTGCACTGAAATCAATTACATCTCTTTGTTTTTCAATATGCAGTATTCAAAGAAGTTTTACTGGCATGATAAAGCTTCCCCGTAACAAATCATTCATAAACATTACACACACACACACACACATAAAAAACACAATAAAGGAAATTATATCAGGCTTTTGTACATGATGTTGCTAGTATCCGTTCTTTTAACTGATTTTCCTAACCCAACAAGAGATTTTCAATTTTAGAGTAAAAATATCCTATTAAAATGTATGGTTAAAAAAAATAAATAAATAAATAAAACTGACTGCTGTGGCTGCCAGTAAACTTATTGTAGACTTATCAGGGTGGCATATTGTTGCCTGTATTTATAACCTTATAACTCATAACCGTACTTTCATTAATTGCTTAAATGTTAATATACCTCCAACTATAAATATTTAGCTTTACAGTACAGCACAGTTTGTGTAAAAAATTACAATCATTAATGTTTAAATCTATCTATCTACACACACAGTTATTTATACATTTATAGTTAACATCCTTGAGGCATTTTTTTTTTTTTTTTTTTTTTTAGATTTTAGGCATTGGACATATACAGTGCCCTCCAAAAGTATTGGAACAGTAAAGACAAAATTGCTCTGTTGGCTGTGTAGTCAAGACATTTACAAATATGATTAAAAGATGAATATGAGACAAAACTACAGAATGTCACAGTTTATTATTGGGTGATTCAACATAGATGTTTTACCAGCTAAGAAGTTCAGCACTTTTATAGTTTCATCCCTCTATCTGATGTGAGCATAAGTATCAGAACAGTTGCCTCACAGGTCTTTCTAAGTGATCAGCTGTGTCCTGTTGCATTAATTCTTCAAATATTAAAAGCAGGGAATGTGTCGTATCATTTATATCCATTACTTCTGTATTCTGAATCTTGCATTTGATGATGACACACACAAACCAGGATGAAGATGAGGGAGCTGACTTTGAGAGAAAAGCAAGCAATTTGGATGTTAAAAGAAAAGAGGAAGTCAGTTAGAGCTCTAGCAAAAACAAAGGGCATGGAGAAATCAAGAGTTTGGAAACCACCAGCGACACCAGCAACCAACAACGACCTGATCGGCTGAGAAAACAACAGTAGTTGATGACAGACAAATCATAAAAGCTGTGAAAATGAATCCTAAAAGACGTGTCTGTAAAATCACCAACAACTTCCAGAAAGCTGGGGTGATGCTCTGACAATTTACTGTCCTCAGGAGACTTTGACACAGAATTACAGATGCTACACAGCAAGATGCAAACCTCTGACCAGCACCAAAAATAGAAAGGCAAGATTAGAGTTTGCAAAAAAGCACAAAGGTGAGCCAGAAAAGTTTTGGAATTGTGTTTATGGACCGATGAGACAAAGATGAACCTTTATCTAAGTAATGGGAAAGCAAAAATGTGGAGAAAAAAGGGAACTGCAATGATCGCAAGCATACGGCCTCATCTGTAAAGCATGGTGGAGGTGATGTCGTGGCATGGGCATGCATGGCTGCCTCTGGAACAGGCCCTTTCAACTTTACTGATGACAGTAGCAGAATGAATTTGGAAGGGTACAAAACCATCTTGCCTACCACTATTCAAGAAAATGCCACCAGATTCATTGGGAAGTGCTTCATATTGCATCAGGACAATGACCCAAAACACCCTGCCAGTTTAGTCAAGGAATTTATAAGGGCAAAGAAATGGAAAGTCTTAGATTGCCCAAGTCAATCTCCAGATTTAAATCCGATTGAACATGAATTTCACCAGCTGGAGAGGAGAGTAAAGGCAGAAACTCCCCAAAACAAGCAACAATTGGAATTGGCTGCATTAAAGGCTGGGAAAAGTATTTCAAAGGATGAGACCAAGAGTCTGGTGATGTCTATGGGTCCCAGACTCACTGCTGTGATTGTGTGCAAGGGATCTGCAACTAAATAATAGCTTTTAATCTTTTATATCTGCCTTATGTTCAACTGTCCCAATACTTATGCTCACATCGATGAGTGGGATGAACTCTAAAAGTGCTGTTCTTTCTATTTGGTAAAACGTGTTGAAACGGCTAATAATAAAATGTGACGTTCTGTAGTTTTGTCTCATATTCATCTTTTAATCATATTTGCAAATGTCTTGACTCAGCCAACAGAGCAATTTTTGTCTTTACTGTTCCAATACTTATGGAGGGCACTGTATAAAAATGCTGTAATATAGGTAATGTCCTGTTTTGCAGCATAGGCCTACAACAAGAGCAATAGCTCACAAGTCTCTGCCCTTCTGAGCCTTTTTCTTTACATTCAGATTATTCTAACATTTGGACCCTTTATAATATCACTTTTTCCTTCTATATGCCTATATACTCTATATTCTCTCTTGCAATGTCAAACCATACAAGCAAAGAGAAAATAAAAGAGTATGAGTACACTGGTTCATAATACTCTAACCATATGTGTCCATTTTATGGTCAATCAGGAACAAAAGGGGGTCACAGGTACAGACGTAGATTTAGTGTCCCATAGAGCCTGTAGCACAGTAGTTAGCCAGTGTGAATTATTGAGTCAGAATGGGACACCAGCACCTCCCAGTACCACATCAACCCATTACTAGTAGATAGACTTAATTTTGTTAAAAAAAATTATTTAATTTAATTTAAAATCAAACCTGCAGGTTCATTACTATTTGAAGAAAATAAATCACTTCACAAAATCAAGCAGATATGGCTGGAAATGGACAGAACCAAAAATGTTATAATAACATGATGTTTTTTAATGTAACAATATATAACAATGGTAATTGCAGAAATGTTCCATTAATTATATTTGTTTTTATATTTATGATTTTAAAATACACTTTCACATTTTTATGTCTTTCTTTTTTATCATATTTATGTAAAGCACTTTGAATTTCCATTGCACATGAAATATGCTATTACCTTATTGCGTATTAAAAATGCGTAGATGTAAGCATCTTGTGTTTTGAGTATTTTTTATTATTTTCTATTAAAGCATCTCAAATGATGAAATCTCATGAAATAATCAAGAATGAGATGCTAAAAATCACAGCTCACGCACATTGCATTGTGGGATACAGCACCGCTTAAAATCTCATGTTGTATATGGCACATTTTATGAAATGTGACAAAACATAACTTGACAAATCACAACTAGCAAAGACATTAAAAATGTTACACAACAATGGTTTTGGTGTTCCACAAAGACAGTCATGTTTCCTCGTGAGAGACTTATGAATCTGCACTTAAATCTGTATCCAAACAAAAAGAAAAATCATTCAATGGAACAAAAAGAGTGCAAATGCCAGTTGATCCCATGTCTCAGAGGAAATCCACTGACAACAGTTTGTCTAAATACAGGTCTTGTGTGTTTGACGCTGTATGAATTTGTGTTCTGTTGTCCTCCGCTGCCCCTCTGTAATCTGTCACATGCACAATTACAGACAAACGGTGCAAGATTACACAAAGACAAGTGGCCCTACAATTTTTAGCGTGAAACAGAAATGCACCCACATAAATGAGTATTTGACAGTGTGTGTGTGTGTGTGTGTTTATGTGAGCCTGTGTGTTTGGAGTGAAGCTCTCACACAAGTGCACGCATGTCGAGGGCACATGCTTTTCCATTTGAGTCATTTTGAAATGCTTCTACTTGATGAATTATTGATATCCCAAAACCAAACCCACGAGGCAACACACATTATAATTGGTGAAGCAGCAGTGGATGGTGTGATTTACTGCAGGGTTAGTTGTGCATGTGTGGGGGAAAAGGATGCAATGTGCACCAGCGTGCATTTGAATTGATTTATTGCACGTCAGTGCTCAATGCATGGCGACATTGTTAGATTTACTTTTTCTTTCTGTCTTGTTTCTTTTTAAGTTGCCTTTGTTCTCATCTTCCTTAACTTTCCCAATCGCTTTACTCTTTTCATACCTATTCGTTTGCCTCCGGCTCTTTTCTACCCGATATCACACCCGAATCTTTCTCATCTTTGTCATTTCAGAACGAACTCTGAAGTCAGGACGTGCCATGCAGAGAGCGATAAAAATAGAACAACTGTCATTAGAAAGACAATGATGGAGAGGAATAGTATATCCACAAAAGAATAAAAATCTGGCTCTTTTTCTGTGTGGTGAGGGGGGATGAGATAGTCTAGACCTCCAAATGTTTGTTTACTCGAGTGCAGACTGATACACACTCAACTGCCAGACTGAAGGGCCTCCTAAGAGCATTTTTTACACTAGTCGCCATCAGACTCTCTCTCCCATCACTGTAAGCTCAGAGGATGTGTGGAGATCAATGAGAGCCTCGCATACAGTCCTAATAGAGAAGCAGACAGAAAAGAGATGTGGATGACTTTACAACGATTGTAAACAGCAGCAGAAAGACACACAGGAAGTCCATGGAGACCGTCTAAACTTCCAGGTCTTGTCGGACAATGTTAAAATCACATATACTGAAATAAAGCAATGTTCAGAAAATAGGAAAGATAATCTGTGTTTTACTGCATCAATTATTATGTAATTCTTTTCAGTTTAATAAGCTTATATTTGGTTCAGTATAATATGTTTTTATGATGAATCTTAAATTCACTACAAAAATCAATATTTGCTATACTGAATCTAATGATGTGCAAGAGGAAAGGAATATAAAACTCTTTACAAATTCACTTTTCACACGTTTAATTTCCAGGAAATCGACATATTGGTAAAATGCATACACTGAATGTAAGTAAATATGAATGTAAATATTACACTGTTGTTCTACCTCCAAATTTAAAGATGAAAGATAAGTAATAAATATGTATTTCTATTTGAGACCATATAATGCCACCACAGGTCAAATATACACAATTATAAAACTTTCACAAAAAATAAATAAAATAAATAAATAAATAAAAAAGATATTTTATTAAGATAATATATTTGTGGAAACAGTGATACATATTTATTTTCAAAAGATTCTTTAAAAAATGTAGCACTATTTCCACAAAAATATTAAGCAGCACAACGTTTTTTTAACATTGATAATAATTAGAAATGTTTTTGGGGAATATTAGAATGATTTCTGAAGGATCATGTGACACTGAAGACTGGAGTATTAAGCTCTGTCATCACATTTGAAAATATTAATAAAACAGCTATTTTAAATTGCAGTAATATTTCATATTACAGTTTTACTGTATTTTTGATCAAATAAATACAGTCTTGATAGGGCCCCAAACTTTTGAACAGTAATGTAAATATATATAAAGTATCTTGTACAAAACGTCCCTTCCCAGTGCGTCTCTCTGGAGGACTGTCGAGGGGGATGGCAGTGCCCGTCTCTGTGCCTCCCGGGCTCAGTCTAAGTTTCCAGCACACTGCCATGATTCAGAAATACGATGAGATCAGTGGGCTTACTGTAGGAGATGACAAAGAAGAGGTAATGATATATGCTTTTGTGTAGAGTGTCACACACACAGAGAGACCTTGAGAGACCAATATTAGCCTCTATGGGGTGTTCAGTACACCATCCCACACCGTCTGCCCGGCAGCAATGCGGGACATCTGATACAAAAGTCAATTTATCACAGACAATGAGGAAAGTGACAATACTGTCACTGTCTTTATGATTATAATTAACTTCAGTTGTATTAACATCAGTTATGTCATAAGCAGTACTTAGTTTCTAAACCATCCACATGCTGTAAAAACTGATAATCTCAGATGTTTTATTAAAATGATCGTTTCACTAACTGGATTGGTTTTTACTTTCTTCTGGACACACTTAACATTTTCTATTGTTTCCTCATTAGAAGAAGCGCTTTGGCATTAACTAGAATATAGCCACTTGTTAAGCAATTAAGGTCTAAATGGTTATTTTGCACAGGCGCTCTCGGCCCCTGATGCTCTGGTGCTGTAGAGGCACTAATTAAAGATACTTTCACACGTCTGTAAGGTTTTACAAAGCTCATTATTGTAAAACAGCACTGTATCAGAGAGATTAATGACAGAGCGGGATAAGAATTGGCTCAATTAGATGGTATGCAAACAGTGCAAAGAACTTGAGAATTCTCTATCAGGGGATTTAATCGTTAATGAGCGACATTCCACACCTCAGAACAGACAGGACAAATCTGAATGTGTTTATCATCTATTCACCCTCATGTTGTGTAGCTATGAACAGTGTTGCTATTGTTAAAAAGCATTTTCATTAATGGAAATAAAATCTGAAATAAAATAGATGAAAAAAAAAAAAAGAGAGATATGTTGCTTTATAAAATAATACAAAAATAATTAGCAGTTGAAGTACTACAATTACTAAGACTGCATTAAAAATACATTAAAGCTAAATAGCAATATTTTTCTATTCAATCTTTCCGTTTTAATAAGAAAACTAATAAAAATGACAAATCACAAGACCGTGTCTACATCGGATGCTACATTGTGTCGTGCCGTAACAGCTAAAGTCTGTCTACACTGGACGCAACAAAGCGAAAATCATTTGAACTTTGTGTCAGTACGTCAGAAATAGAACGAGGCATCAGTTTACTGTCGAGGATTTGTTGTGTCGCGCCGCGCCACATACAGTATAGACAGCATAATAGGTTCTATTTTATTTTGTCGCGGTGTAACAATTACTAAAACTTGAACTAAAATTTAAATGAAAACTTCAAATCTAAAAACAACAGCAAATTCAAAATCTTAATAAATACATGAGTAATATGTTATTAAAATTGCAAAAATATAATTTACACATGATCAAACAAATTTACATTCACAATAACTAATTCACACGCATAAACAAATTCACAAAATATATTTAAAAAATGCAAAACACTACACAAATATGTACACAAAGTTTTGAGTGTTAAATTTACAAATTGTTAAACATACACATTCATTAGCATTTGTAAATAATAATGTGTTTCAGTCACATTGAATTGATGTGTGTATTTTGAGACTTTCCTGGTTGTTCTCAATTCACATGTGAACCATCATACTCTTTAGCCAATCATATTTGAGCTTATCAACGATGCATATTTTTTTCCACGCATCTTAAATTACACTTATTATATATAAAGCTTAAACTGTGTTTTAACCGAAAGCTTGAATTTAGGAGATCTTCTTCAAAAATGTCCGGTTGGGGCAAGCTATAACATTTTATAATGACACATGTATTTGAATCCAAAAAGTCCTCTGAACACTGCCACTGAAACTCGGTGGCTTTGGGGAGAAACAACCAGAGACAGAGAAAATAAAAGGAGAATTACTGTAGTCTGATGGCCAAAAATGAAACGCTTTGTGGCAATTTCCCCACTGACCTCTCTCCTCAGCAGCCATACACATGATTGTGGTGGTAATTGGAGCGCCGACGGCATGTCTCTCCTCAGACATGACAATGAAGTAAGAGGATGGCCTGCTGCTACAGAGCTTTCAGACAGAACTTCTCCTTCTGGCCTCCCACTTTCACACAGACAGCCAAGTGTGACAGCTCCTGCTCTTGAAAACCATACCGCCATTGTGAGAGAGTCTCCAACAGTGCTGACAACTCAAAAGCTGCGGCGCATGTGGCAAAACCCAAACAGGTGAAACACTACAGGAAAAAGACTCGCCTGGTTGGGTCACATCGATTTACTCTTGTGAAACACATGATTTTACAGTTATATCGAGCAGAGGTCTAGAAAAGATGAATGGTCACCATGCTACCTAGAAAACGGTTAGATCTGTGCAAGATGTTTCCTTGTGTTATGATTTATCATTATCCCTTCAAGTAATACATTTTCATATCCTGATATCCTTTTTTATTGCAGCATCCCTGGTCAGGCCAGTATCATGTTTGTAAAGGACTTTGAGTTCACCCAACACTGACAAAGTCAAATAAATGAGAGCTTGTCACACACAGGGAAGCGACATGTTGTCAACACATCCTGCCAACAGCACAATCTTCACTAAGACTTTAGTTTCCATTGCTCAGAAAATAAAACTGCAACTTCTACAACTAGGAGGCTGTTTACAGTCCAAACTTGAAATCACACACTGATTGTTTCGCTTCATCAGACCTCAAAATATCATCAGGAAGCACAGATATTAATTTTGTGTTGCTTGATATGCTATTTTTGATTCACAAAGTGGCAATAGCCATTGACTTGCATTTTATGAAGCACCAAGGAACCATGGTTTCAGTTAAAAAAAAATCTTCTTTACTGTTCTACCGAGGGTGAGAGACAGAAAATTGCAATTTTGGGGTGAACTACTCCTTTAAAGGGTACTTTTTTTAAGTTTAGGGATTCACAATATACAATGTAAAAAAAAAAAAAAAAAAAAAGGTTGAGCCAACTTAAAATTTTAAAGCAACCAGCGTCAGCAGATTTTTGAGTTCTCTCAACTTATTTTTGTAGGATATAAGTGCATATAAATGACAGTGATTTAATAATGTTCTGAGGATTCATTTTAGTAAAACAAGACTTGATTCATTTTAACAAGCTGTTTTTATTTACTGTAAGTTATATGTATGTTTAGTGTGTTTTATTTAATTTAAACTGTATTTTAATCTGCTTGACTACAATGGTTGGTTCCTCTGATATAAAAAAAAAAAAAAAAATTTTAAGCCATTTAAGAGCAATATTACGGAAGTTCTAAGGGGCCATGCATTATTATAATTTTTATAATCACGACTTAATTTTCTCGTGATCTCGACATAACGAAAGTTGTTTTGTCGTTATCACGACTTAATTGTCTTGTGATCTCGACATAACAAATGTTGTTGATCTCAACGTAAAAACCGTTTTCTCACGACGTAATTGTAGCTATCGTGAGAAAATCAGGGTCGCTATATTGTCTTCGACGATAAAGTTGCAGACCCGACAGCCTCCTTCTCAAGTGTCGAACACTTGTGTAAGTCGTCAATCACTGACAGACACAGAACTATTTCAGTTTGAGTGAGTCCTTGATCAAAGTAAAGCGAATACGATCATCCATGATGCTGCGATGATGCTGCTTCTATAGCATTTTCTCATGCCGAATACACAGAGAAAATTAAGTCGTGATAACGACAAAACAACTTTCGTTAAGTCGTGATCACGAGAAAACAAAGACAGAAAAATTATAATAATGCATGGCCGCTTAGAACTTCCGTACAATATCATAAATACTGAGATATATAAATGGACTATTGTCAAAACACTCAAGATATAGCCCTAATGAATAGTGATTATTCTTCCTTTTTTGTTTTGTTTTGTTTAAAAACACTGGCTCTCAATAACAATAGCTTCCATTCAAAGTTGTGAATTCAACTCATGCACAATATTAGAATAATGCATAAAATCGCGAATAAAGTTAAAGAATAAATTTTTCCATCCCATGTGTTCAATAGAATAAAATCATCACTTCCTGGGAAACTGGCGCAAAGTATCAATAATAAAAATGAAAGTTGCTGCAACTATTTGTTCAGTTTTCCAATCACATGATCTGTTGAGGCGACGTCACATGACATTTGTGACCCTGGACCACAAAAACTTTTAAGTTTTTTACTTTTAACTCTTAAGTTGCTGGGGTATATTTGTTGCAATAGCCAAAAATACATTACATGGGTCAAAATGATCGATTTTTCTTTTATGCCAAAAGTCATTAGGACATTAAGTAAAGATCATGTTCCATGAAGATATTTTGTAAATTTCCTACTGTAAATATATCAAAACTTCATTTTTGATATGTAATATGCATTACTAAGAACTTCATTTGGACAACTTTAAAGGCGATTTTCTCAATATTTAGATTTTTTGCACCCCCAGATTCCAGATTTTCAAATAGTTGTATCTCGGCCAAATATTGTCCTATCATAACAAACCATACATCAATGAAAGGCTTATTTATTCAGATGATGTATAAATCTCGATTTCGAAAAATTGACCCTTATGACTGGTTTTGTGGTCCAGGGTCACATTTGATGCACAATGAGGAATTTATTCAGAAAATGTGTTTTCATAATTATTTCTTATGTCTTCTTATCAGATTAAACCATTTTTTATGCACATTTTAGAAGTTTCCATCCAGCGGTTTTTATGTGATGTGCCAACATTCACAAAAAAAAAATTGGTGGATAAATCATAGCTAATATCACAAAAAAAGTTATATGTTAGTACAGTATAATCCCTAATTTGCAGCTGACAATGTCTCTTCTAACCTAAGGACCTTTAACCTTCAACTAATTGGCTGACATGTTTAAGTGGTGAGTGACAAGTTAAATTACAGTCTCAGTACAGCCAACTATCACAGCAGAGGATTACCCAACATCTTGCCACTCCAAACACAGATTAGACGAACAAGGATTTGTCAAGATTAAAGCAGCAGATTTCAGTCGTTCTGCCCGAGCCAGAAGAATTATATCCACTCATTGGTTAGTGAAGACAGGCAGACGAGGAGTTCAGTGTTACTGTACCTGTACTGAACACGTGTGATACTGTGCAGTATTCAACTACTGTATTAAAGATGATAATTCTGAAACTGTAGCTTGACAAGTCAGTAGTTAAAAAATCATCAGTCATCCAGATGTTGTCTCTAAGTGGTCAAATACATATAACTCTCTTATTTTAACTCCTAACTAATTATTTATACATTACCTACAGTATATTGTCACATAACCCGTTACTTTTCTCAACAGAGAAGCTATTAAGCTAATTGCAGGAGCTATTAATAATGGGTTTAGGAAAGTATGCCTTCTTTTGTACAAATGTCTAATAAAACTAAAAACATTGTGTCATATGGATTTTGTGTCATGACACTATTTGTGTGTTGTTTACAGTGTGCCTACAGATGTGTTTCCTCTAATAAGTCTGTTGTGACATATTCAAGGGATGTTGGGACGCTGTGGACCTTCTCGCTGTCCGCTGGCTGAGTGGGAGGATTGATTTCATCATCAAAGTGCATCAACGAGAACAGCCACAGGCTACCAGATAGAGTAGACAAGAGAGGAGTTTAAAAATATCACACATACACAATGGGCATACCGTTATGCTTTCATCTCACTGCAAAACAGCATTTAAAAAAAAAAAAGTTAAATCTTTGAGAGGTTTTCACACAGTAAGCTGAATTAAGCAACAAATGAAAACATAAGATGATAAAATAGAGCTGAAAAAAAGAAGTCATATGATGATTATTATTGGTTTCAGAATTGTATTGTTATTCTCAAAGAATTGAATTAGCCACTAATATATTACAACCTGAATTCTGGAAATGTTGGGACTTTTTTTTTTTTTTTTGAATGAAATGAAAACTAAAAGAATTTCATATGATCACATGATCCAATATTTTATTCACACATAGATAACAGAAGTTTAAACTGAGAAATTTTACATTTTATGCAAGAATGAGCTCATTTCAAATTTGATGCCTATAGGGGCATGTTTACCATGGTGTAGCATCTCTTGTTTTCAAAACAGTTTGAAGACGTCTGGGCATCAAGGTAATGAGTTTCTGGAGTTTTGGTGTTTGGAATTTGGTCCCATTTTTGCCTGATATATGTTTCAAGTTGCTGAAGAATTTGTTGTCGCCTTTGACGTATTTTTCGTTTAAAGGGTCATGAAACCCCCTGTTTCAGCACTGGTTAGTTCTCATCACAGTTTTAAAAAAATGCTAAAAAAAGTGGGCGTGGTGTGCAGCGGAGAGGAGGGGGAAGAGGGGAGACAGACAGCACACGCAGCTTCGGGTTCAGACCTAAGGTTCAGAGAGTTAAAAACGCAAATAAATGCACAACCATTTGCACTCTGTATCAAAAACGTATATATGAACGCGCTGTTGCACCTCTGATAACTTTTAAGGCTTATTCTGCGGCGTTTATATAAGCTATATAAAGCTGTAAAAACAGTTACACTCATTAAGTGAATGAATCTACGTCACGCCGCGTCGTATTCCGCCATGTTTTAGGTCACGCTCTGGAGCACACAGTGTAAACACACGCAAATCACCATAGAAACAGCCGACCGTTTACTATTAATATTTTTTTGAAAACCATCTTACATACTCTTAGAATAAAACGGACTATGTAAATCTCTTTAAATAAAACAATGGCTCTGTGGTTTGTCTGAGAGGCTGAAAATAATCATTATTCAATCTCCTTCACTACAGTGGTACTGATATAGGCTATCTGCTAAAACACTTTGGTTAGAGTAGCAAAACCATGGCTATTTTTTTAAAGGGGAGAATACATAGCTGGATCTCAAACAGTGGATCATTTATCATTGTCATATTCCCAGTAAAACTGCTCAGTGTAAGGAATTAAGCCATTATAGAGGTAACAGAATTTGAAGCTAGAAGCTGCTTTGATGCTATGCAAATAAATACCTTGACTTTAATGAACCAAGTTGAAGATTCCTTAATCCTTATAATTAGAGATGCCGAACAACGATGCAAGCGATCAAATGAATGAATGAAACTTAATCCGTACAAAAAAGTGGTGGGGTATCAACGAGCTGCCGCAAGATAACATTTCCATATATACTTTTCTTCTCTTTATAGTGCGAGGTCTTACAATTGAATGCAAATCCCTGTATATAATAAATCTACAGAGATCAATTATTAAGCAACATCTTATTTGAATTGTTTACCATACAGAGTTTCAGTTTAACTTTCACTCGAGTTCCGTAATGTAGACATTTTATGGGCTATTATTTTATGTTTATGTGATTCAATTTAAGATCGTGTTGGAATGATTAAAGCTTACTGTATCAACACAGCGTTAATAAAAAGCAGAGGTATTTCATGCAGACACTGGTAAGGGCTATGGCATCTATTATCAATGTCTGCAGGAAATACCTCTGCTTTTTCAGCTTTCTATCGCTGACAAAAGCACGTTTTTCACACGGGCCGTTCAAAGGGCTATGGCAAATGATGTAAAGTGAGCCTTAACCACTCCAACGAGATCTTAAGTAGAATAATAGAAACATTAAGTAATATCAACATCTACATTCACTATATTATCCAGTCTCCGCTTTAGCTCACGCGACCTAAATTCCCAGAATGCATTGCCGCTGTGACGACACATTCCCAACACTCTCCTTCGATCCATGAACGTTTCTCTTCAGTTAATGTGCAGGATGTCATCTCACAGTCTGATTTTCAGCGGCTCTGGGTCTGTTATAGCAAATCAACACACCCTGTTGTGAATAATTAAGCGAAGCGTCTTCTCATAGGATAAGAACACGCAGTCTCATGAATAATTTAATAGACACCGACGCATCATCGATGTACTATAGTCCATTGCCACATCACAAATCGTGACGTCAACACAATGTAGATTTTAAACTCGGAAGATGAAAATAGCGCAAAAAAGCTTAAAATTAACCAACAGTTAAAATGATCGGATGCTAACATTGTCTTCTATGATGTGCAACACAAACACCTCTGCTAAAATATCAGAAAAAGTAGTCTGGGGTTTCATGACCCTTTAATGATGCGCCAAATGTTCTCTATAGGTGAAAGACCTGGACTGCAGGCAAGCCAATTCAGTACCCGGACTCTTCTACTACGAAGCCATGCTGCAGTATGTGGTTTTGCATTGTCCTGCTGAAATACACAAGGCCTTCCCTGAAATAGACGTTGTCTAGAGGGGAGCATATGTTGCTCTAAAACCTTTATATACCTTTCAGCATTCATAGTGCCTTACAAAACATGCAAGCTGCCCATACCATATGCACATATGCACCCCCATACCATCAGAGATGCTGGCTTTTGAACTGAATGCTGATAACAAGCTGGAAGGTCTCCTTTTTAGCCCGGAGGACACGGCGTCCATGATTTCCAACAAGAATCTCAAATCTGGACTCATCTGACCATAAAACCCTTTTCCACTTTGAAACAGTCCATTTTAAATGAGCCTTGGCCCACAGAACACAACGGCGCTTCTGGACCATGTTCACATATGGCTTCCTTTTTGCATGATAGAGCTTTAATCGGCACGGCGGATTGGGTTTACTGACAGTGGTTTCTGGAAGTATTCCTGGGCCCATTTAGTAATGTCAATGACAGAATCATGCCAATGAGTGATGCAGTGTCATCTGAGGGCCCGGGTGTCCAACAAAGGTCTTCGGCCTTGTCCCTTACGCACAGAGATTTCTCCAGATACTCTGAATCTTTTGATGATGTATCTGTTATATTTAACAAATAATCTCTTATGCCCCCTCACCTAACCCAAAAGGCCAACTACGAGGGTCTGTGGACCCTTCCCCCGAAATGCCTCTAACACCTATGGAAGGCAGAACAGGCCTCTGGTTCCATGGCAACCCATCTGATAACACTTGTTTTATTGCTCAAAAGAAATGCGGGCAGAGCAACTCACTCCATTTCCCCTTAGGAAAGAGACATTAAAATGGACTCCAATTAATTAATAGAAAAACCTTTCTTTGAATGAACACACATACTTTCAGGTCATTGTGTATATTATTACTGTTCTTGTATATGTTTTTGTGTATCGCATCCTGTTTTATGCATGCTTATTATAGAACACTAGTTAATATTACCTCATGTATATCATGTTTGGTCTCTATCAATTTCTCTTCGGATGATCTAATTGAGTGTATATTATATGTCGATACCTATGCAACATATAAGTGTTCTAAGAATCTTTAATAGTTTGTGTATCAACTTCCAATCCAGTTCATATGCAAATTACCATGCATGGAGACAAAGAGTCGTAAACTTTCCCTCCAAAAGTTCAAGTCACCATAGGTCATTTGACTCCCCAGAGGTGTGACCTCTATATCAGATAAAGCTCTCACGTAAGTGACGCCCATGCAGTCTGCGGTTTTGTTAGATCCTAAGAGGATGTGAGCTAGAACTTTTTCTGGACCCTTTAAGTTTTTGTGCCAGGCCTTGCGGCCTTGACTTTCCATTCAACAAAGGATCCTCGGACCTCAGCAGATCTCTTTCTTAGCTCTTTTCCACTTTCTACCTGGAAAGAACATTTCTACCTCAGAACATTTTAGGAATTCATCACTCTTCAACCCGGAAGAACATGATCGGGAGTCCAAAACCTTGAATCCATTAAGACTTTCATCTGAGACTACATTCCGGACACTCGTCACGACCAAATGCATTGCAAATATTGTACATTTAACTAAACAAAACAGAGGTTATTAGTACAAGTTATAGACCCCGTTATAAACGGCGCTGATGGTTTTACTCAGGTGGTTAAATAACTTTTTTCATAACTGCATTCTCTGGTTTTCCTGATGGTTTCATCCATCAACTCTCATTTGCCCTTTCCCCATGTATGAGTGATTGTACGTATGTATGTTTGTTTGTTAGACTAGTTTGCGTTAGTGTTTAGTTAATAAAAGTTGTGTGCACAAATTACATGAGTTTCTGCTTCTGCCTTGCAAATTAAATGTCTCTTTATGATTTTGACCCTTCCTACATGCTCTAATGCATTAATACTTCGGGGAAGTGTTTTCTGTGGCCAAGAAAATATCCTTTCTTAGAGTTGATATGAACTTGCACTGAATGTTCGCTGGACGGACAGATCAGTTGATTCTGCTACAGTTATTACTGTCAGCCGATATAAATAATTGTAATTAATCATAATTAATTGTAATTATTTATATACAATTCCCTTTTGAGCTATATAAATTGTTACAATGATGTTATGCACTGTAGATGATACGATTTGCAAAGCCTTTGAAATTTGACGTTGAGGAACGTTGTGTTTAAAGTACTCCACAATCTTTTTACGCACTCTTTCACAGATTGGAGAGCCTCTGCCCATCTTTACTTCTGAGAGACTCTGCCTCTCTAAGACATCCCTTTTATAGCTAATCATGTTACAGACCTGATGTCAATTAACTTAATTAGTTGCTAGATGTTCTCCCAGAATCTTTTCAAAATTTCTTGCTTTTTCAGCCCTTTGTTGCGCCTGTGCCAACTTTTTTGAGACCTGTAGCAGGCATAAAATTTTAAATGAGCTCATTGAGTGGATAAAAATGTAAAATATAAAAAAAAAAAAAAAAAAAATATATATATATATATATATATATATATATATATATATATATATATATATATATATATATATATATATATATATATATATATATATATATATATATATATATATATATATACACACACACACATATACATACACATACACACACATACACATACATACACACATACACACACACACACACACACACACACATATACATATATATATACATATATATACACATATACATATACACACACATATACACACACACACATATACACACACACACACACATACATATATATATAAAAACTCTCTAAATCTCAAACATAACTGAACGTTAAACAGTCGTTTTACTTAACCAATTATGATAACACCGGATGAAATTTAACAAATAAACTGAACATAAATGAAGTTAAGACAAAATGTTTGAGAATTGGGTTGCTTTAGCTCAAATTAATTAAATAACAAGCAGTGTGTTTTTTCCACTGGAAAATCTCTGCATTCTTGAAACATCCACGTTTCTACAGCAAAACAATTCTATAAAAGGCTTAGAGTCTCAAATCCTCAGGAACCTCAAATGCGCACATACACGCACTCAGTCTCACCGTAGCTGACAGCACATGTTTGTTTGTGCATGTGGGTTAACGCTGATCAAGGGATTTCCAGACATGATGAAAGAGCTTTAAAATGGTTGTGAAAACAGTTCGCCATGTCTACAGACACACAAACATGTGATTAGAGCATGCTTGATAACTGAGGTGAGTGTAGGATGAGAATGTGTTGTCAACGAGTATGTATGTGTTAAGAGCTGATATGAGTGGCTGTGTGTGTGGGGGGGAAGCATTTAATGAGAACCCTCACTGAAGTGAGGCCAGGTGATATTTGGATGGTGGTGCTTAACCAGTGAGCTATGATGGCTGATGACAGGAGAGGATCAACTCAGTATATATGTACATGAGGTATATGAGTAATTTAAACATGCAGTGTAGTGACATACACTACAGCTTGAAGAGAATACTGTTGAATACTACACTATTTCCCATACTATATTTTAAGCAGTATATTTTTATATTTTAAAGCATACAGTGAAGTTTAGAACAGGAAAAAATTTAATTGCATTGCTCCTGAATAAAAGTATTAGGGTAAACGTACCTATTAAGCTCACGTATCCATTAGGAACAATTCCATTTTTGAGATCAGATTATAAAATGAAAAAAATAATTTATTATCCTATTTGATGTCTTAACCAATTGATATGTTTGTTACTATATACCTCCTATAATTTCAAGTCAAATATGAGTCTCCATGTATGTCTGTCTGTCTGTCTAAAAACTTTCACCAAAAGAGGAGCCTTTATTTTGGGTAAGTTTCACTACTTATTGTAAAATTAAGAGATTAATGTTCAGCTAGTCAGCTAACTGTACAGAACACAGTTAGCTGACTAGCTGTATAAGATTGTGTGCTACGCTAAAATATTACTTCACTGGCTTGTACTTTCACATCCATAATATTATAAATTGACAGTTTATTGCTGGTCTATGCTTTTACAGTGCTGTAGTTTCATTTTATTTTAAGGTGAGCTTGACGGGTGCACTACTATGAAAATCACACAACTTCAGTGTGACATCGATAAGAAAAAGTATAATTTCATAGATATTGTTAATAATAGTTGTTCATATTAAAATATGTATGAACTTAATACATTACCTAAACTATTTATTTAGCAAAATCCTGTAATTTTAATTAATATTACATGAAATTTATTAAAAATGGTTGCAGCCCCAATTAAGCTCAGTGTGCTCTCTTTAAGCACTTCCACATTGAACGTCTATGTAAATACTTCATAAACAGACTTTAAATATTAACTGATGGTTGTCACTTTAAGTTAATCAATTTTCTATGAATTCTGTCAACTCAAATCTGCAGACTGGCTCAGATTTTTGGTAATTAGCATCAACTTCTCTAGTTTCTCCAGCCTTAAAGGGATAGTTCACCCAAAAATGAAAATTCTGTCATCATTTACTCACCTTCAAGTAGTTCCAAACCTGTATGAATGTCTTTGTTCTACTGAACACAAAGGAAGGACTTCCATAGTATTTTTTTTTCCTACTATGGAAGTCAATGGTGCCACAAAACAGCCTGGTTACAAACTTTTCAGAATATCTTCCTTTGTGTTTGGCAGAACAAAGACAAGGTGAGTAAATGATGACAGAATTTTCATTTTTGGGTGAACTTTCCCTTTAAGAGACTATAGATAAATTGACATCCATTTAAAAAGAGGTTTCATAATGAAGCTAGTTTCTGTGTTCATCCCCATGAATTAAATGTTTTATTAGATTTTTGAATGTGTTACTTAGCTGAACGTGGCCTAGTCTAGATGTTGCAATGCGTTTAGATGACACTTCATTATGAATATATAACTGATCGACTTGAATGCCTTGTTGCTTGATTTTAGTGTTCTGTTTTTTTGTGATTGACTCATTTAGTTCAACATCCATGTCCATCTCAGTTTATGATCTGTATTTGTGAATACTGAGTGTATCCTTGCCTGAACTCTACGAACCCTCAAAATATGTGCACATTTTAGGGAAGGGGGGAAATGATGCTAAGATGCTGTTGCCATGGAATCACGGTCAATCACTGCAGTCCCATCGGTAGCCGCACATTGACCCTTGCTGATCCTTTCTCTTGAAACGGACAGAATGTATGAGAGAAGAGGGAATGAGGCCAAAGGGAAGGATGGTGCGTAGGAAGTACCTTTTATTTGAATCACTTTCATTGAATAGATCTCACTCTCCCTCACTCTGCTTTTGGGTCCTTCAGCGGTGAAGTTGATAAAAGCTGGAATGTGGATTATGGGATGTGTCCTTCAAACATATCAATATAACAAAGAAGCGGCTGAATTCCTCACTGTGCTCTTTGTTCACAGCCGAGCAGGTTTGATCAGCTCCATGACTCTCAGTATTGATCAGATCAATCAAACAGTATGTGGGCCAGACGCATGTCTACTGACCACTCAGAGATAAAGACTCTGGCCATGTAACCAGAGCACAGACTGCTAAAGCTGAGTATTTCACATAAAAAACAACAACAAAAAAATAATTACACCATGTATTATGCTGTAGATTGCTATAGCATCAATATAATATAATAATAATAATTAGGCCTAATAATAATTTCCTTTTTGATATTGATATTGTTTTTGTAGAGTAGGTTTAAAAAATGTGATTGACTTTATGCCCTAAAAAAACTAATTATTTTAATTAAAAACATCAAAAAGAAGTGTTTAAGCATGTACGTTTACAAGTATCTATTATGTAAAATTTTCAGACATTGAAACCTTCCTTTGAACATAAAACACAACACAATGCAATCTGTAATTCACGCATTGCACAATTAATGGAGAAAATTTGCACATTAACGTGGTATACTGGGCCATATTTTTACAGACTTTTCTAAGAGTCTAGATAGGACCAAAAAAAAAATAAGTATCAGACCACTGGCCCAAATGAAAGACATTTTTTGGTCAAACAAAATTTCTGCATTCTGCACTCAAATTCAATTCTGGCACTTTCCTTCAAGCAGTGCCAAAAATAAGTTTAAAAAAATATCAATCTCTGTTTCCACAATAGCTCAGACTAAATCTCTTTATCCCAAAGCAAAACATGATTAAATAGCAAGAAGTCCAAAAGATCCATCCATACACAATGTTCAGTTTCGTCATGAGTGCCATCGAAATCCTTCCATCCAGTGTCCTATGACAAAGAGAAGATGCAACCCCATGTATCAGTCGATTAAGACTTCTCTCTTCGTGCCATTTCCTGTGTGTGTTTTTGAGAGAGAAAGGGAGAGAATCACTTCACACCTTGTTGCACGCTCTAATAAAATCATCTCCCCCATTTACAAATCACCTGCTGGTCCAACTCACAGCCAGCTCCAGACACAAACACTCACCCACTTCACTTGTGTGTGTTGTGTACAGGCTTTTAAATATCAGACTTTACAGAGATGCACATTTCCTCTGTGGCTCCATGCTGTCTTAGTGCACCGAGAGCTGAAAATAAAACTGAGGAGCAGTAGCAGAGCTTTTAACACCAATAATATCAAAATATAGACCCACACCAACACAAATGCTCTTATCATCTCAGTAAGCTCCATTAGCCACCTCGCAGACTTCTCTCTGAAGTGTAATACAGTCTCCAGAGAGTCTGTCTTTCCTGTTAAGACACTAAAAACACAATTAATGTTGTTTCTCCTTCTCAGAGTAGGCTCTTTTTATCTATTCCTGTTTGCACATCTTCAGACCTTTGATCAAAGGCAACAGGAAGTTCAGCAGAAGAGCACCAAGTTAAGAAGTTCACTATTGCTGCTGAAAAACACAAGATTGAGATGAGGGATGTCAATTGATTTAAAGGGGTCATGAAATGCATTTTATTATTATTATTATTATTTTAGAATGTTTCCTGAGGTGCACTTATAATCTCTATGCTTTTTTTCATCAAACACTGTAATAATTTATATATAAATGATCATTTTCTACCCTTAATTTAGCTCTCTCATTTGAATGGTCCATTGGAGGGGCATTTTTGCTGACAGACTTCAAAGTAATCACCCGCTGCTATGATTGGCTAACATCTTTACGTACAATGCACAAGCGATCCACACGACTCCAGCCTATCAATTAACACCTTGTGAATTGAAAGGCTGCATGTTTAAAAAAAAATAAAAAATTATACATTTAAACCATTTAAACCATGCTTCTGGACAAAATACCATAGTCCATAATGCTTCTTCCAGTACAAAAGTCCATCCCCTTCTGCCCTCTTGTCAAATTGAGCAAAATAAACAATTTTACAATTTTTGAAAGGTGCTTGATCTGTGCATATTCCTTATTTAGTCAAGACAGCTTCTTCACTGGAGATAGCAATATTATGGACTGAGAACTCCTATTTTAGCCGACAACAAAAGACGTTAAGAATGTCTCAATGAATTCGTTATTACAAAAATTCACAAGGTGTAAATTGATGGGCTGTAATCCTGTAGATTAGTACTTACATTTTCAAAAAATGTTTGGGGAAGGAAATATTTCTTTAAGGGCAATTAATTGAATTACATGATATCCTGATTAATTAATACACAATTAATATTAATATTTGGTCAGAAAAGCCCCCAAATTAATATATTACAGTACATTATGAAATATGAATTAAAGAATTAAACCGATATTATAAAATTGGCTTTGTATGTTAATATATTATTTGTTTTATTTCCATATAGTAATTTCTCACACTAAATCAACACTTCAAATAAAAAAAAAACAAACATCTTAAACCAGACCAACGTAGTTTGCAGGTCTAGCAAACCACCTTAGGCCAGTCTAATCTGTTTTCTCAGCAGGGATTTTAGGTCTGAATCTTGTAGGTGTCTGCAGAATGCTTATGCAATCGTCCAAAAGTATACTTATATCAGAATGACCTTGCTTTTTTCAGAGAACTTTATAACTTACAGGTATTGAAAGTCTTTGCCTGTTTTGAAAGTCTGTGCCTACATCCGTTTCAACCCCCATCCTTTAAAGTTACCATGAAATCCAAATTAACCATTTTTATGTTTTATGGAATATTGCAGTGTTTATGAGTACATGAGATGAGATTGCAGTAATTACTGTCGCAAACAACGATACAACCATAATTCCTGATGGAAAAATTCTGCCTAAAATTCCATTCCTATATTTTTCTTGTTCAAGAAGCTGTTGCACTCAAAATATTTAAAAATAAATTTAAAATGTACAGTCTGGTAAAAAAAAAGGAAAAAGGGCTATGCTGGCCAACTGGCTAGACAAGAACCAAACCAACTCAATTTTAACCAGTTGAAATTTTTGTTAATAGTATACTATTGATTCGGCTAATAGTTTAGTAATAGTGTATGATAGTATAGAAGACTAGATTACTATTGGCTCATATATTGTGAAGGGTCAATACATATGGAGTGTCCCATACAGCAGTCCTGCAAACAGTGGCACTGGAAAACCTCACTGTCACTCAGAATTCAAGGATGAGTTGTTGGGACCTCCTCTCTGGTGTACCCGCAGCTGTGAACTCATGCTGTCAGTCATCATGTATGGTACTAGTGCTGTCATCTCATCTCATGTGTACAAGACCAGATGTTATTCTGCTGTCCTAATGACCAAAGCTGTCAAAGAGGAACAGCAATTTATTAGGTACACAGACAGTAACTTACACATCAAGTTTACAATTTGAACCCAATGAATAGTTATTATTCATAGCTCATGAGTTAGTTAATAGGATACAATAAACTTTTTTGCTTGAAAATCCAGTGAGTTTGAGAACCACTGCCATGGATCATCGGATCAGAGAATTGATGGATCAGTGAATTAAATTTTTTTTGAGTTAGTTCTTTTGAATGAAATGACTGATTCAAAGCTCAAAACTCAATGAGTCAAGTACTCAAATACTCTTCAGCACACTTTTTAAAGAAATATGAAAATAAAAATAGTTAACATACTTACTGTATTGGACCTTAAAAGAAAATGTGATCAAAGTTATATGAGTTTGGAACAACATGAGGGTGTGTAAATAATGATGGAATTAGGTTGAACTTTTGGGGTGAACTCTCTCTTTAAAACTGCAAAGAGAGCAGCAGAAGAGTATGGCTACTGAAAATGGCTTCTCCACAAAATGCTTCCCCATCATGTGGCAGCCATAAAATAACCGGTGCAGAAATGAGAAAAAAAAGACAAGGTGCAGCATCCGAGGTGTGGAAATTTCTGCTGAGTCCCTCGGAGCATGAAAGATTTAGAGGAACGCAATGGTGGAGGACTGACAGTCTGTTATTTATAGAGCTGTGCACTGACAGAACACGGTCAGCCCCTGCACCATCATATCACTCCCAGCACTGCCATCAAGAGTTAACACTGCTAACACAGCTGCTACACCAGCTCAACAGATTCAGTGAGGAGGTAAAGAAACACAGCGATGGGTCTAAGAGCACAACATAGTGCAAACCTACAACATTTCTAACTAGGAAAGAGAATAAAAGGCAGTTAGTTTCTCAAGCAGCCAAGACTTTGCATATACAGACCTCTTTGTTGTATCCTGCCTGCTTGTTTCTAGTGTTAATCAATTAAAAAAGTCAAATAAGAACGGTCACAAACTCCTCCACTTGTGCAAAGGGCTGTGGGCAATACTTACCAATGCACAAAAGCACATGTCAAAAATACACAGGAAACCGTATGCCATCTGGGCACCTTTCACATGCTATTTTCAACGTACTGTGATTTGGGATGGGCCAATGATGGGCTAAATCTAATTTTGTAGAGTGGAGAGCATGGGAATTGATATGTAAATCATGTCACACTAAAACAGACTGTAGATGAACAGTGTTGTTGCTGGATTGAAAATATTGGGTGTATTCCTGATTAACTGGTCTATATTTAATTCCCTTTTAAATGTTTGGCATCAGCTAACTGCGCTTGATTGGCCATTTTTACATATACTGTATATCGACTCACTGGCCACTTTATTAGGTAAACAGGTAACACTTTAGTATAGGGACCAATTCTCACTATTAACTCTTTTCCGGCCATTGACGAGATAGCTCGTCAATTAAGAGACAACGCTTTCCTGCCAAAGACGAGTTTTTATGGCAATCCGTGTTCTAGGTATATTACGGTAAGGAAAGCCTTAGCGCATGTCCTGAATGAGTTACGGGACTTCCGGGTTTTACGGGTCCGAATACAAGATGATCGGCATAAATGGAAGGATCAGAGAAAATGTAGATCATATACAGTGCCCTCCATAAGTATTGGAACAGTAAAGACAAAATTGCTCTGTTGGCTGAGTCAAGACATTTACAAATATGATTAAAAGATGAATATGAGAAAACTACAGAATGTCACATTTTATTATTAGCCGTTTCAACACACACATGTTTTACCAAATAAAAAGAACAGCACTTTTAGAGTTCATCCCACTCATTGATGTGAGCATAAGTATTGAGACAGTTGAACATAAGGCAGATATAAAAGATTAAAAGCTATTATTTAGTTGCAGATCCCTTGCGCACAATCACAGCAGTGAGTCTGGGACCCATAGACATCACCAGACTCTTGCTCTCATACTTTGAAATACTTTTCCCAGCCTTTAATGCAGCCAATCCCAATTGTTGCTTGTTTTGGGGAGTTTCTGCCTTTACTCTCCTCTTCAGCTGGTGAAATTCATGTTCAATCGGATTTAAATCTGGAGATTGACTTGGGCAATCTAAGACTTTCCATTTCTTTGCCCTAATAAATTCCTTGCCTGAACTGGCAGGGTGTTTTGGGTCATTGTCCTGATGCAATATGAAGCACTTCCCAATGAATCTGGTATATCTTGCATATTGGTAGGCAAGATGGTTTTGTACCCTTCCAAGTTCATTCTGCTACTGTCATCATACATTAAGTCATCAGTAAAGTTGAGAGGTTCCAGAGGCAGCCATGAATGCCCATGCCATGACACCACCTCCACCATGTTTTACAGATGAGGCTGTATGCTTGGGATCATTCCAGTTCCCTTATTTTCTCCACATTTTTGCTTTCCCATCACTTAGATAAAGGTTCATCTTTGTCTCATCGGTCCATAAACACAGTTCCAAAACTCTTCTGGCTCACCTTTGTGCTTTTTTGCAAACTCTAATCTTGCCTTTCTATTTTTGGTGCTGGTCAGAGGTTTGCATCTTGCTGTGTAGCATCTGTTATTCTGTGTCAAAGTCTCCTGAGGACAGTAGATTGTCAGAGCATCACCCCAGCTTTCTGGAAGTTGTTGGTGATTTTACAGACAAGTCTTTTAGGATTCATTTTCACAGCTTTTATGATTTATCTGTCATCAACTACTGTTGTTTTTTTGCACTACTTTGATAAATTTTTTCCCTTTTTTTTCTCCAAATTGTTGTATTTCTGATGAAACCTATGTGCATTCAAGTGGTGATAAAACATGAACACATGAAGATAGAATAAAATAAGAATAAATATAATTTTTTTTTTAATTAAAAGCAGAGGCTCGGTTCTTTATTTTAATATATAATATGCTCATATAGTCATAGCAGAACATATTCTGAGGGCCGTCAAATTTAGGTGAAAATCATCAAAAATGCTGGCGGTGGCTGGCAAATATTTTTTAAACACTGGCGGGGAAAGAGTCAACTAGTCACTTATTAGCATGTCTATTATTAACATGTTGCCTTTATATTGGTACTTATAAAGCACATATTCTGCATGAACATATTCTACATTCCTAATCCTACCCAGTACATAAACCTAACCATTATAAGCTGCAAATTAGTTCTTGAACTCAACTCAATGCAATTAGGTATGCAGACATGGTCAAGATAATCTGCCTGCTGAAGTTCAACCCAAGCATCAGAATGGGAAAGGAAGGTGATTTAAGTGAATTCAGAAACTGCTGATCTACTGGGATTTTCATGCATTTCATCCCTAAGTTTTGCAGAGAATGGTCCAAAAAATGTTGCTGACCATGTCCATGTCTTCATGACATGAGAACTGACATAAGCATAAACAATCAGCTAATATTGCATTACATTATTGTTTTAACTGGTTTGAGTGTTTATTAACATAGCGCTTCTGCTTACAGTTGTATTCAGGCCACAATCAATAAAGTCTAAACATCACATACATCAGCAATCCTATTACCACTGCCATATTCTCATCCACAAACATGTACACAAACAGAATAAACAAACAGCACACACAGCCAGGCTAAGCCACTGATGCTTCTTATAGAGCGTAAACTGTCTTTCCTGAAGATGAGTGAGAGGGAAGAAAGGGATTTTTGGGACAGGAGAATAGGACACATCTCAAACTAAAGGAGAAGTCATGCATACAGACACAAAAATGAACAGCAAGGGATGAGGGGCAGAAGGAGCCAGGCACGATACACAAAGACAGACAACACAAGATGACTGATGATTTGAGTAGGAGAGAAAATTAAATGTACGTATAATTCCACCGAAACAAAGGAAATGGTATTGGACAGATTGTGAAAATTATCATTTTAAGGCGAGAAGAATTATGTTCAGAGAACGGGTGAAGCAAAGGATAGACAGGAAGAGATAGGGATGGTCTCTAGGCTCCCAGTGCAGTGAGCTCCAGGCACCAGAAGTGAGATGTGACTGAATACATTACAGTCAAACAAGAGGAATGCATATCATAACTCAACTGGCGCTCTCATCTGCCTCTCAGTCTTTTCTTTGCACACATCCACACAAGCCAATTAGTCATCCATAGTATGAAACATGAGCTAAGCTAGCCAAACAAATGGATGCAAACAGCCTTAACTCACACAAGCTTTAACAACCGTGTCACCATAGGACAGTCGCTCATCGTATTCCCCTGAATGTGTTTGTGTGTTATGGTCTGGACTGCGGCTCCAGTTGCACGCATTACGAAACAAACCTGCAATATCCTGAACCACAAACAAGAAACCAACGACAACCATAACTCAAAACTTTCAAAGAGAGAGAGTTGAGATATGAGAGAAGTGAGGAAGCAGCTATCACACACACACACACACACACACACTCTCTCTCTCTCTCTCTCTGTCCCTCTCAAATACACTTCAGTATGTAGTATGTTACTGTGCACAGCATGATAATTTTCCAACCCAGAAACATAAAAAAATATGCGCCTGTGGCAACATTTTTGCAAAAATGATAGTATATGTTGCTTTTTGCACATTTTATGGCGGTTTTAAAGTGAAAGGCCCAGTAATTGGTGCTAAAAAGCACATTCAGTTATCTCCGAAACAGAAAACATGAATATGCCAAAAAAAATAAAAAATTGGTTCATGCACGTACAGGATCACAGCAGTTCGGAAATTAAATGACGGTGAATGTCACTAAAAGGCTAATGCTTTAAAATATCATACCCCTACACTAGCCCCAGCCTAAACCTAACTAATAGTGTCAACAAAAGCAAATGTGAGATAAAAATACATTTCCTGAAGCAACCATGCCATTTTTTCCTGCTTCTACATGTTTTTGTCCAATTGTGTTTTACAGGACCTGTACCCTAGCGCTCGTATCAGGTGAGCTACCGAACAGGTTTACCATGTCAGAAAATCAAATACATATAGAGCTGGTTATGATGCAAACATTAAAATATATTTGTTTATAAATTATGCACTGTGGTAAAAGTGCTCTGCGGTCATTTTGTAATGCAACATAGTTTTATAGATGGGGGTTTGTCTGTGTTGGGCAACCTCTCTGGTCAGGGCCCTTGGGAGTCGTCATTTTGATAATTGTCATTTTGATAATAAACTAGTATAACAGACTGCAATGGTATTTAATACAATAATTAATACAATAGTTTGTGTTTTGATTCTAATTTTGTATATTTTTAGACAGTATACAGCGTATACTGTGCAGTATTCAATAAGAAGTACAATAGAATTCTATTACAAAATTACCCCAAAATTCTGAGTGTGAGTGATACTTACCTGGATGTGTTTCGTTAACACGTCAGATGTCTCTCAAAATTTACCAGAGTTTAAGAAACCAATTTATGGCTTAGGTTACTGCCTGAATAATCCTGCACGCAAATACTGGCCTTAGAGATTAATGGGAATGCTAACGGATCGATCTTTCCATTTAATAAAGACCTTGTCACACACATTGTCTCTTACAAATACACACATACAAACGTACACAATTACTTTTCTCCTCTATGTGTGAGCTCCACCATGCACAGTGGGAGCAAGCTCAATGAATAACTCCCCTGTCTTATTACGAATATCCCATGGCCCTCATTACCTTTGTCTGAGATATTCAAAGAAACTGCATTTCTGCCAATCGGTCTGACTGCCAGAGCCTCTTTAATGTCTGACTGTGATGTCATCAATGTCTGATTGGATGACACTTACTGTAGGAAGGTTCGACTGATACAGTACCTACTGGTTTAACTGGTGTGTTTGCAGGAAAACAACTTGTTCTGAATAAGATCAAATCAGTCCTCAAGCACCAACCTAAATCCTGTAGTGATGTTGAAGAAAGTCTGAACTGGCCATATGTTCATGTAGCTGTGTATTTCCATGGGCCCTGGGGAGAGCTGACACTGCAGCCCACAGTCTCCTCGGCATAACGACACTCTTTTAAGGGCGACGGAGCACAGGCAGAAAGATCAGTGTCTTTTTACTCTTTATTTCCAGAGAGATTAATCAAAAGAGGAAGGCCAACTGAAGTGGGGAAAAAGAATGGGAAGAACTACTCGCACTGTGCGAGAGAAATATTTTACGAGAGCGATAACAAACGAGAGAATAAGAGATTAGATTTTGCACTGAAACTGGCAATTATTAGAACTGGGAATCCTGGAATCACCCCTAATAAGACTAATAAGCATAACAGGCATGTGCCAGACTGCAAACAGTGTTTTGTTTCATGCTGACAGTACAGAATTACAGTAAATATGCTTGGTTACAGCAAAGACACTCAGTTCATTGTGATGGTTATGGTCAAAAACAACAGCTTAGATTTTTTTTAACACAGTGAAAAAGAAGAAGTGTGCTTAATTGTATGAATGTGCACTTGACATAAAAGTTCCAATAGAAGTAACATTTAATTATATTTTAGTTTACCTTAAAGCTGCAGCTTTTTTTGGTTAAAAATTATCCAAAATATTTTTTTAGCAAGTACATAACCAGCCTTACCTTACCCATCTCCTTACCTTAGCCCGTAAGCTTGTAATAATGTTTTCTAATCTGAGTGGTACTGGTAGGTTTTCACGGGAAATACAAACTTGCCACCGTTCTTCTTTGTGTCATTACGTCACGTCCGTAAACATATAGAAGGAGTCCTGGCTAGTAGGCTATATTACACGTGAGGATGCTGCAGGTGGCAGATCATTAATACACTCTAAAAAAAATGCTGGGTTAAATACAGCGGTTGGGTTACTGCCCAGAAGGTTGGGTTAAACATTTAACCCAACTGTTGGTTGAAAACAACCCAATCACTGGGTTTGTCCATATTTTACTCAGCGCTGGGTTGTATTTAACTCAGCATTTTTTAGTGTGTAGCCTTTTCACACAGCAGCTGGAATAATTAAATTTATGATTTTAAACGTGGATTGTAATCCAGAAAGGTCCATACAACAATCATCAGTGACAACTGGAGATTCACCCGTAGTCTACAGGTAACGCCAATACACACTAAATACACATAGTATTGTTATACTTTTGAAAACAAAGTATAACAATAATAATCATTTGTATGGTTTGATGTGATATGAGCTAAACGATCGCTTGTTGTTTATTTAGATTTATTGGTAGCACAATGTGTTGTAATGCTTTTTTTCTCAGTTGGTCAGAACAAAAGTGGCAGACAGGTTACTTGTTCAGATGACATTTTTTCAGTGAAAATTTTTATTTGGGTCATACTTCCAAGACGTAGAATCTGTGATTGCGAAGTACAGTGAATATCCACACCGGTGCAGTGACTGACAGTCACACATACTCCTCAAAACATTGCACCGCCCACGTAAAAAAAGATATTACCACAAATAACTGCAATTGCATGTTTCAAACAGAGATGGCGACAAAGAGGCGAAACTTACTGACTGCAGCTTTAAATGCATGTCAGTATATTTGGCAGTATACTTTAAGCAAATTTCAAAGACAATAGAAGTAATTGTAATATTGTATATATAGATGTCCTACTTAAGTGGCTCAAAAACACTCTAAAGTTCAGCAAATTGCATTCAGTGTAAATATAAACTACAGTTGTACACAGGGCACACACTAATGTGGGGTTGAGAAACCAACATTTTAAGCTGTCATATGGTCATGTTACAATGTGCCCCTCAGATTTTACAATGGGGCATGTTGTCACATTTCACTTCCATTGTTTTGGGGTAGATAAATTAAAATATACACTGTAATTATGAAACAAAACCACATATTTGTTACAGACAAGTGTGAAATTAATGTGGACAAAAAAATATACTCTGAACCCAATGTGGATTTACACAAACTGAGAAAGTCAAAGTGTTCTCAAAAAGCATTCTCCCCTAATAGATACAATTCAACTGCAATTAAATGTCTGAAAATATTATATTCAGTTCAAACCTTACTATTATGTAATAAGTGCTCTACTTAAAAGTATGCTAAAGTGTACTTTTTATAAGGATTCCTGTCATCCATTGTTTGGCCAAACTGATGTCATTGGTCGCTACTGGTTACTGTTTAGTATGGTAAACAGCGCAAGTATTCTTCAAAACATCCTTATGTTGTGTTCCACAACACAAGTTGTTTGTTTTGTTTGTTTGTTTTTTTGTTCTGAGTGAAGTATTTCTTTCGGACAGAAGAAAGTATTTAAAATTCGACACAAACACATCAGCTTTACTGCAGTTGTCTGCTGTGAAAGAGAGAAAGGATGGAACGATTTTCTTTGGTATCACCAGCATCAGATTGTCAGGGCAACCAGCCCAATGTGAACATTTTGCCTGACATCAATGCACTTCCATCTCTAGCTAAATACATCCCAGGAGACTCTGCAGACAGAAGCAGGATCACAGAGCGCCTGTACACTCTTCTGTACTCAGCGATGTGAGGATGTCCTCTGATAGTATCATAGATAATTTATTCAGACAAAATGTAATATACATGTATATAGTAGTCAAAATCATTTAGTTATTAAGTTAATTAATTAAAACCCACAAAATAATGCTAAATAAAGTATGGGAATATTGTAGTGACAAAAAAAGAAAAAGAAGAAGAATTAATTAGGTTGGTTTAAGCAGTGGAATCATTGTATTTTGTTAAAGCTGCAGTCCGTAACTTTTTTTTGGTTAAAAATTATCCAAAATCAATATTTGAGCAAGTACATAACAGCCAGTGTTCAAAACTATCCCCATATTTTAGCCCGATTCACAACGGTTAGCTTATAATAATGTTTTCTAATTTGAGTGGTACAGGTAGGTTTTTACGGGAAATTCGAGCATGGCACTGCATCATTACGTCACGTCTGTAAACATAAAGAAGTTGTCCCGGCTAGTAGGCTATCACACGTGAGGATCCTGAAGGTGGCGGCTCATTTATAGCCTTTTCTCACAGCAGCTAGAATAATTAATTTATCATTTTGATGGCGGATTGTGAAAAACCCAACACTATATATTAACAGAGAGAGAGAGACATACTTTTCCTATCAGGAATCATAATTTATTAGCAAGACAGTATGGTTTTTCTCACTCTCTTTAACTGCAAATGGGTCAAAAATGTAGTGTGTCTTGTTCACACAACCTGACCCAGGAGCACACACTCACAACACACACACACACACACACACACACACACACAGACAGACCTTCCTGGCCAGGTTCACACACACTGGACACTGTGTTATGTAACCATCTATTTCATTTCTCACAGGAGGGCAGACAGTCATCCAGAAGACAGCTCAGCCATAAATAACAACCTGAAGAAGCAGATCACCCAACTCAATATTTCCATCAAGACATTCCTGTAAACATCTAAAATCATTTATCATTTTTCTCTTAGTTTCTTTTTTGTCTTTCAGTTTTCAGTCAAGGCGAATTCTCTCAGATCTTTTACAAGTCTGGCATTGAAGCGTGTAAATTTATCAGGGACTCACCAAGAAAGTGAAAGAAAGGTCACTGATTGATTCAATATTCTCTCAACTCACTTTTACATTCAGTTTACTCACTCCAGTGTGCTTTAAAGAAAATGACCTCTGTGAACTCCATGTGTGGCATGTCTATATCATCACACTAACAATCACACACACACACACACACACACACACACAGAGGAATCATTGAGTGCCATAAGAGGCTCTTGTTTGTTGTGAATAACTGTGAAGTTGCCATCATCACATTAAATGCAGCTCTGCTATCATTTCCTCTGCATAACACCTTCATTGTTTTCACAGGGCCATTATACTTCAGTTCCCTCATTTCACATCAGCAAACAAACACTCTCTCCTGTGATCTTCACATCCATATTTTAGCTATAAAATAACCCGTTTATGAAGATACAGAGAACGAAGTGAACACACCAGAGAGTAAAATTTCTTATTACGTGTGCTGCTCTAAAATTACACTGAGTTTGCGAACTAGACTGAGTTGTTTTTCTTACCCATGTGCGGGACGTAATGTAGACAAAACGGCAGGCTCCGATGCTTATGAGACGGTTTATATTGCATCGGTGTAAATGTGATTCAGTGTTTTATAAAATAATTAATCTAGATACAGGAAACACAGATCTGATACATCAGCAGCTAACCAACAACTAAACATGATCAACACAGAAGAATTGATTACAAGTTTTTGACAGAGTTCAAGTCCAATTTCAAGTCATATCTTAAAGTGGTAGTTCACCACAGACAAAAGGGGTTTTAATATACACTGGTTCAGAAACATGATTTTTTTTTTTTTTTTTTTTTTAAATCGATGCTACACGACTAGAGAAAACAGAGAAAAAGACCTGTGGTGGAAAAAGGTAGGAAGGATCAGAGTATCTATGAGAAGTAATACACAAGTGTGGAAGTAGTTTTCATTAAAGCCCTGGAGCTGTCAAATAAACAGGGATACCTTGGTGCAGGTAGCACAAATCAAATAATAGGCTACACATTGTTCAATTACTTAGACCACAAACACTGTAACAATACAAAGCTGGCTGAAAACTCCAAGTCAAATCCAAATCTCTTTTAGTAAGTTTTCTATATGCAGAGGAAAAAAATGCTTGAATACTCCATTTTGTATTATTTTATGATTTTTTTCGCAACAGATGAATTAATACGCATCGGACTCGGTGTGCAAGGTTTATGTATGTGACAAATTTTTAGGATGACGAATATGAAAAAACACATACGAAAATTTCGGACTCGGTGTGCAAGGACCTTAAGAATTGAGTTTTCATGTCTTCAGCACAGAGCTCGTCTTTAAGGAGTGCAGTATTTCACCAATTTTTGTAGGAATGTGTTCTGATATTGAAATTCTGCCCAACAACTGATATGGTTTGGTTAAAAAAAGAAAACATATTCAAAACTATACACACACATCAACTCAGAAGACTTCCTGCTAAATTACTACCTAAATCTTAAAATAGAGAAAAACAATTAAATATCCAATGTCTGCCCATACATATCCAGGACTGGCTGATAAAATAGCCTACCTATAAAAATATAATCCTGGATATCATTTAACATAATCTTTCACAACAGATTCTGTCAGTTCCTCTAAATTACCGGTATTTTTATTTTTTTTGCCTTTCATAAATTTTAACAGTTAAAGATTGAAATAACAGAGAATCTTTCCTTTAAAAAGAACTAACAGTGAATTCAAAACCCCCTGCAAGCTGTTGGATGGGAAACACCAAGTGTTAGAGACTAACTATATATCTGTTGTTTGTTACAGTTTGACTGGCGAAAAGTAATATCTGCTCATGCTCTCAAAGCAAATGATAAGAGAATGTTTTTTCAGTAAGCAAATCAGCACATAAAATATTAAAAAATAATCAGCTGTGTCTCTTTTGCCTTTAAGCAAACACAGAAACTTTAGAGGCTTAATTTCCAAACTCTCCCCAACTACAGCAAAAAAGAGAGAAAACTTTCTTGAAAAGGGCTATCGGCAAATATTGCAGTGTGAAGTCGTGCTGAAAGGCTGGTTTTGTTTGCAGGGATGTCTGTTTGGAAGAGGGCAGCTATCGGAGCTGAAGTTGATTACTAGTGTCTTACCCTTGAAAAGATGCTTCAATCGATGCTCAGAGAATACCAATGCAGTCTGTGCCCTTTTACATTCTCCATTATTACAGTACCTTTATGGAAATATCATTACTTTCTAATTAGATCAGGGAAATATATCAGCATGAGGCACTTATTCTCTGCTGTTAAAATTATTTAAGGTTTCTCTGTAATGATCGATGTAGAGCCCAAAGGCTCAATTATAACAAGCATTTAAATGTACCGTATTCCCACCACCAATAAAAACTTCCAAGGCCTCAAGAATATCTAGGACATACTGGAAATCAGTGCTCCAAATATACATGTTCCTGGCATATAAACATAATATTTATTTGGCACGAGTGCTTGTAATTGCTTTTTGTGCAAGTAGATATCTAGGATGGTGTTGTTTATAGAGTTATTTGCCTGTTGAATAAAGGCCAGTGCTACACGAGGCATGTGGCCACCCCTGAACACTGACCTGTGTTAAAGGGCTGTAATTGTCTTTTTACTGCGGCCACTAAATCTCTGAGTGCCCTCACCGTTCCATCGCAACATTCTGCCAATGGTCGTCGCCTAGCAACCAGAGTCCAGAGCAAACACTTCTCTCTTTATTTATTCTAATTTAGCTTTTGTGATTGATGCGCTCTGCAACAAAGTTCTTCAGATGGATGGGCTGCTCAGACTCAAAGTTCTCCATGTTCAGAAAATATCTGTCTAATCATGGCAGAGGGTGTGTGTATGAAGGAAATGTCTGGGAAATAGCAACCGAAATTGTGAATTACATTCTCCTGCCATATGTGAAGTGAAGTGAAGTGAAATTCAGCCAAGTATGGTGACCCATACTCGGAATTCGTGCTCTGCATTTAACCCATCCAACGTGCACACACACAGCAGTGAACACACACACCGTGAACACACACCCGGAGCAGTGGGCACCCATTTTATGCTGCGGCGCCCGGGGAGCAGTTGGGGGTTCGGTGCCTTGCTCAAGGGCACCTCAGTCGTGGTATTGAGGGTGGAGAGAGCGCTGTATTCACTCCCCCCACCTACAATCCCTGCCGGCCCGAGACTCGAACCTGCAACATTCGGATTACAAGTCCGACTCTCTAACCATTAGGCCACGACTTCCCCAATATGGAATAACAAGACAGCCCTGCAAGAAATCCCAGATTCTGATGGTTTCAATAGTTGGCCTAAATGAGTCTGCGTAGTTGACTGGCTACACAGTCTAACAACTCAACTACCATGTTCAAGCCATATGATATTACTTTTTGTGCTACAAGAAAGCTACGAGAATACTTTTCGTGCACAAAGCAAACAAAAATATGACTTTATTCAATGATTTCTTCTCTTCCGGATCAGTCTGCCACCATTCAAGAGAGTATCAAGACACTATGGTGGTGTACTGACCCTGAAGAGAATAAATCGTTGAATAAAGTCATTACTGTTTTTCTTTGAGCACAAAAAGTTCTCTCATAGCTTCATAATATTACACAACCACTGCTGTCACATGGACTATTTTAACAAGGTCCTTACTACCCTTTTGTGTCTTGACCGTGGTAGTACCCTTGCTGTCTATGGAGGGTCAGAAAGCTCTCAGATTTTATCAAAAATATCTTAATTTGTGTTCCGAAGATGAACAAAGGTCTTACGGTTTTGAAACGACATGAGGGTGAGTAATTAATGACAGAACTATCCCTTTAAGCTAGTCTTCAGCACAGTTGCAACCACAGAACTCTTTTAAATGTCAAATATAACAGAATATTGAACATTAACAGGTCTTTCCGTTTCCTCAAAAACACATAAAATAACACAAAGGAATTGTTAAGCCAAAATTAAAAATTTGCTGAAAATGAACTCACCTTTAGGTCATCTGAGATTTAGATGAGTTTGTTCACCTGAACAGATTTGGAAAATTTTAGTTTTACATCACTTGCTCAGAATGAGAGTCCAAACAGCTGGTAAAAACACAATAATCCACATGACTCCAGTCCGGCAATTACCGCCTTGTGAAGTGAAAAGCTTGGTGTTTGACATGAATACATTTAGACATTTTTAACTTCAAACTGTTATTTCCAGTTATAAAATATGACCCCTCTATCCATAATATTATTAGTGAATTGATGGACTCGTGTCGTGCAGATTATTGTGGATTATTGTGATGTTTTATCAGATGTTCGTGCTCTTATTCTGACGGCACCCATTCACTGCAGAGGATCCATTGGTGAGCAAATGATGTAATGCTACATTACTCCAAATATGTTCCAATAAAGAAACACACTCTCATCTTAAATGGCCTTACGGGTGAAAATTATTGAAAACTTCCTTTTTGGGTGAACTTTTCCTTTTATTTCAACATTTACTCTCCTGATTCAGCCCTACGCAAAGCATGCTGGGAACTAACAAACCACTGCCCAAAAAACAAAAATGAGTAATGTAGTCCCAACAACATGGATTAAGTACACTTCAGTTTTACATATTTAAGTTGACTAATCAAATAAAATTAAGTGAATACAAAATGCATACAGTAGCAATTGTGTTGCTACAGCTCATTAAGTAAATTAAACAAGCAACAATTTTTATTTTTTTATAAAAAAAATTTTTATATATATATATATATATATTTTTTTAGACCACATTGAACCAACGACCATATTCCAAAAACCAGTTTAACCTGTTATTTTCCCCCAGAAGGGATCTGCTCACACTAAATATTATACCTGGATTGCAAATGGTGTTTGAATAAATTCTTTCATGTAATTTAATGAAGGTGTAACATGAGACTTTGCATTTTTAATATGAAGCGTTACCTAAATTCGGCCTCAAGTGCTTTATTCCACATCATATCAAATTGAATCATTCCTCCCCTGCTCTGCCAAAAATGAACAATACACTTCAAATGTGATGTTTGACAACACAACAGAATTCAGATGGGACGCCCAAAGCAGTTAGCAGAGCTCCAGCATGTATCACATTATATCAGAGGAGGAGGTGAGAGAAGGAGGTCTCTGCCTCCTTCTGAAGATCTCTGCTGCTGCGTGTACTCAAAATCACAAGATCCAAGAGAAAAGTCTTCAAAGTGAAGTGTGAGAAAGAGATACTAGTCTTGTATAGATTTTGGAAAGTTCTTGCCATTTCTGTGTGCAAAATGCCTAAAATGGTTTGTGGGGGTCCCGTCTAAACCTCAGATTAGGGTATTACTGACTAGGATCAGTTACATAATGCTACTCAGGGCTGGTGTTTAAGAGCTGATCAGAGGTCAGATAGTAAGCCGGACACTAACCTGCAGCCATCTGCATGTATCCTGCCAATGTGCAGATCCTCCTCTCACAGGCTCCACTGGGCAGGAAGATGGTGATGATGGCCAGCAGGGAGCTGACTGCCAGCAGAGCACATCCACCTGAACACAGCACCGCACTCGTCTGCAACACACACAACACACAACACTTACAGAGACTGCTGCACTTATAAGAGAACTCTTTCTGGGGCTTGATTGACTTTTACTAATGTAATCCAAATTGAATTCTGTTCTCATAAAATGAGTTAATCTAGCCACAACTGGATTAATAGATCAAAGTAAAACCACAGATTTTAAATCTAAATTCCACTATACACTGAACAAAAACATCACATGGCTAACCATAATATAATATATTATAATAACTAAAATATCGGAAAGTAAAAAAAAAAGTGTAACTTTTTTGTACTATGTACTATTAGGCTTTTATTTATGGAACTATTAGGCTGTTATAGTAATTTAACAATCACAACAAAATACATTTCTCATATCATTAATAATCTTTAAAGCATTCCTATTGATTTAGTTTTTCTTCTTAAAAAGGACTCTTCATTTTGATTTGGGGTAGTCTAAACAAACACTGAAAGCAAAAAACTGTTATAAAAACTGTTATAAAAAAACAAAAATAACTATGCATCTATATTAAATATACAATATTTTAATACATTACATTATTGTGGATAACAAAAAATATGGTACAAAGAACGCTGTTATAGTGAAAATCAATGAGGATTTAGATCATTTTAATAATGATAGAGCTGCCTGCAAATAAATAAATAAATTACAAATAAACAAATAAAATCTATATTTGTATACGTATAGTCATTTTTGTAACACTTTATTCTTTCACTAATTCCCACTATTTACTAGCATGCATATTACTAGCATACTGGCTATTAGTACTTATTCTTATTCTGCATGACCGTATTTAAGATCCTTTAATCCCATACCTAAACTTACCAACCACCTTACCAAGCAGCAAATTAGGAGTTTATTGAGGCAAAAATTGTAGTTAATCATGAGAATTGG
Source organism: Barbus barbus (assembly GCF_936440315.1). NCBI lineage: Eukaryota > Metazoa > Chordata > Actinopteri > Cypriniformes > Cyprinidae > Barbus > Barbus barbus. The sequence goes on along the minus strand of NC_136733.1, from coordinate 17,203,351 downwards.
ACCTTTAAATAAAGTGTGACCAAAGTTTGAGTGAATGTTGACGGTCTCATCCACTTTCTCAAAAAAAACAGCTTGGTCATTCTACTTAATTTTTTTTTGGTTTTCTCCACAAGAAAGAAAATATGTGTTTGGCACAAATGAGTCAACGATGACAAAATATAATTTTTTGGATTAACTATTAACTTTACATTAAATGCCAAGCCCAGAATAACAGAAAAAAAAAAACATTCAAACAGTGTAGACAGAAATATAAGGTGTGAAATCAATCAATTTTTTCTAAGTGCTTACTCAGTGGGATCAATTTAGCCAAACAGCATGTACTGATCCTCTAATCTACCACCATCAAATCAACCGCTTCCATCAGTCGAAAGCCTCACTCCAGCACTACACAACGAAAACATGCCTGGTCCAAAAACAAAAATAAAGGCCATCTCAGATAGGAGGTCTCTGAAGTATGGATAGGTATCTCTCATCTGGGCTTTTTTTTTTTATATATAAGATGTTTGCAAGAGCAGGCTGCAGGTGCTGGCATATCTCTGTTAGACTATGGCACAAAACTAAGAGTAGCCTACCTAAAGAGTTTGTGTTACAATCCCCAAAACAAAAACATGGAGGATGCATATCAGAGACAAGATGCAATTGCTCTTACTCTGATGTAATCCATTTAAGCCTGTGAGGCAGGACAAACTGATATCATGAACTATTAATGTGAAAAAATTGATTGATTTTGGTAGTAGACTATCTACAGTACAAGTTAATGCTTAGATGTTGCTGTTGAACCAATCTTTTAGATTCCCATAAGAATCTAAAGATATAAAGATCCCATAAGAATAACATTTAAAAATAAAAACAATTGTCAGGACTACATTATTATTATTATCCACAAAGTGTTATTATCGTAACCCTAAAATCTGGCACGAAACAAACAGAAAAAAAAAAGCTACACATACTAATATACACGTATGTAATGTTCACTTACACAACAATTTTAATTATACAAAAATAAAACGTATACAAACGTACTGTTTGTAGTACCACCCAGTGGCCATAGACATGCCACAAGACTGTAAGAATATTCAAAACAATGTTTTAGTATTAATACACTTTTTATTAAAGTAGCCTATGCTAAAATGCATTCAGATGAAGGCTTTCTGTAGGAAACAGAAGCAGTCTTTCTGTAAAGGTGGGTCACAGGTGGCTGCTTTTAAGTGAGAAACATTCAGAGATTTCAAACTGAGGTTTTCTTTCTGACAGTTTGATCTCACTGCCTCTTCATTAGATCAGCTGGAGCTTTCAAATGCTGTTTTTCGCACACAGAACTGTAGTATCAAACTTACCAGACCAAATCAACAACAAAGTAAACAAAACATCTATTAAAAAGCTATCAGCACATCTCTTGCACAAACAATGCACATACACAACAGAGTGCAGTTCTTAGAGCCATTGTCACATTAGCAGTGCATATCAGCAGGAGTCACAATAATAATAATAATAATAATAATAATAATACAATTGCCAGTGACTTCATTACCTTGTGGTCCTAATGGCGAAGACATTAATGGCAAGAGCGGAGCACTAATGAAGACGGGATGGCAGATTCATAGGTGACATCTGAAACTGCAGTATTTCTGATGGTAATGATAACATTTGTACTAATTATGACTGTTTGTGCTGATGACAACATTACAACATCCTTTACAATAATGATATGTCTGCCCTGGAAATAGGAAAAATTCTAATAACGCAGAAAACGAAGAAGTGGAACGTCGCAGACACTTGGCAGAAACATATTTCCTTCATACAGAACTCATTCCCCTTTAAATGGTATTTATATACTCATAGAAACGTCTAGTTTTCTCAGCGCCATCTCTTGATCTTGCCATCTTTGAAGCCTTTAGATGAAATGAGCTCTTGCCCACTGTGCTGTCAAACATTACCGTGTTTCATTACAACTAATAGAGACATATTAGGGCTGCAACAGATCAGATCCAGAACTAAATGGTCTCCTGGAAAATCATAAATAGGCTGTCTATGACAGGAATGCTGATGATGCTCATAAGTTAAACAAGCAGTTTGCATATTTCATCCCTAATGTATATAGTCTACGTACGACTAGGAAATAGAAATGTACTTCCTGAGGTCAATACTAATTAGTGGTGCTTGCCAAGTGTGCTGTTACTTTTCACTTCTGTTAAGTGATCAGACTCATGATTTTTCATCTAGTGGATGAGAAAGTGGCCAAAAAATTATATACACTGATGCTGAAAGCAGGACCATTTCTAGAGACCAAAATATCTCAATAGAGACTTGGGGTGGGCTGTTTTCAATTGGGCAACCACTCAGAACACCACAGAGACTAGATGCACTCTGACAACAGGCCATAATATCCAAAAGCCTTTTATGGCAATTGTAACAATCTTACATTTTGGTTGAACCATCATTTTATGACGCTATGAGAATACTTTTTGTGCACAAAGAAAACAAAACGCATTGTGGTAATCTCGTGAATGGCGGCGGATGCTAACGCGGAAGAGAACAATTGTTGAATAAAGTCATTATTTTTGTTCTCGTATTCTCGTACCTTCATAAAATTATGGTTAAACTGATGTCACATGGACTATTTTAACGAAGTCCGTACTACTTTTCTGGGCCTTGAATATGTCAGTTGCGTTGCTGTCTGCGCAGGATCTAAAAGCTCTCGGATTTCATCAAAAATATAATAATATATGTTCCGAAGATGAACGAAGGTCTAACAGGTTTGGAACGACATGAGGGTGAGTAATTAATGACAGAAATTTCCTTTTGGGGTGAACTATCCCTTTATGGGGAATACCTTCATGCTTATTTATGTAAATCATACATTTTCAAACAATTCAAACAAGTTTGCAACAATTCTTAATTTGCCAAAACATATAAGTCGGTTTCCATCCAAAGTTGCGAATTTAATTTATGCGCAAAACTGGAATATTGCATAAAACATTTGCAAATAAGCACCATTTCCATCCAATGAGTCAAAGAGAACAAAATCACCACTTTCTAATGAATTAGCACTAAATATCACTAAGAAAAGTAGGAGAAGCCACTGAATATAGCAATTTTCATTTAAGAATGACCATAACAACATTTCCTCTGGGCTCCTGAGGTTATGGCATCCCATAGCACAAAGTCACATGATTTTATTTATTTGGAAAATGTGTTTTCATCTCCCATTATTCACATTAACCTTTTTTCGCAAAAGTCACAAGTAACACCAAGTGAGTGTAAAAACTTTGTGAAATTAAGGGATTTTTCCCCCCCGAAATTTGGTGTTTCCTTCATTCGTTTCTGATGTGATACTTCAAAATGTGCATAAAAACAGGGTGATGGAAACATAGCTATAGTTATGTTTTCTCATGAGATTATTTTGGCAACATTGCTAGTATTGTGGCAGTGTTTTCCACTGGCATCGGCTTCTGTTAACAGGATGTTAATTATGCGCAGCTGAGTGACAAGTCATGTGACCCACATTTAATGCAGTCAGATTTGGAACCCTGATGGCAGTGGATGTGTGGCCTTTAAGTTAAAGGGATAGCTCACCCAAGACTATATTTTAAGTGTTTTTGCCCATACACTGGAAGTCAATGGTAACGAAAACTGAACATTCTTCAAAATATCACCTTGTGTGTTCTGTAGAAAAACAGCAGTACAGTCATATAGGTCTGAAACAACATGAGGTTGAATAAATTATGACAATTTTCATTTGTCATTTAAGTAAATATAGACTCCATGAATCCATTCTCATGTAGGAGAGGCAAGTGACACACTTCATGTTCCTGTCCCACTGGCTTTGTATTGCCTCCTAATTTCTCATAATATTTTCATTTTCTGTATAAAGTGCAAAGCACCCAAGATAAAATTAGACAAAAAGAAGAAAAGAGAAAAGAGCTGATGATGCAAACAGAAGCCCTCACCTATTGAAATGTTAATACACAGCTTAACTGTTCGCATTCTTACTCATTTTGTTTTGGCGGAACAGCTTTGCATTTGTTATGCACCAATCAAGCCAATGTTATTTGTACAATATTTAGTGCAAACAATTTCATGTGCATGCAAGAACCATCAGCTTTGGAAAATCTGGTCCTGTGTTGCATAGACTAATTTTATTCATTCCTCAAAGACCTTACTGTTATCAACCCACTGCCCAGAATTCAATTGTCCTTAATTAGTTTGCCATTTCAGTCCTGGCTTTTGCCACAACTCCTGTGAGCAAAAATTAAAGATTATGCTTATGCTTGAAACTAGAATATAAAATCCATGATTACATTGTGTCCAACCTTGTGCTTCTGAAACTACATCACATATATGCACACAATATTCACACAACACATGCAAGTCTTTCCAAACTCCAGCTGTTGTTCATTTACAAGAAAAACAGTGCTGCCTCTTTCAGAGAGCAGGTTCCTAAATAGATGCTAATCATTTGCCTCTATACACACTACAAACAGTAAACAGCACTGCAGAGGATGTGCATTGTGAAGGAGAGAGGTCACACTATGATGGAAACCAATTTCTGTACCTAGATGAAAAGAAAAAATAGAGAAAATTATTAAAAGAAATTACCCATCAGACATACTGTCAAATCCATAACATGTTGTACCTCACAAAACATTCAAGTTCCTTGATAATTTGAATTAAGTCAAGGAAAAAAAAAAAAAGGATGTTCTCGGTGAATTCTGTAGGGCACAGAGAGAAAAATAACTTGACTCTGTATGTCCATAACTGCAGTAGTTATGTGCTTTAATGCTAGAAAGACACTAGACGAAACACATTAAGAACAAAACATTTTATTCTACAAATGAATAAATTCAAAATAAGATTTGCTAAAAAACCCTGCCCTTCTGTGTTTGACCATTTCCAAAATTTTTAAGCAGGAAACAAATGCATATACAGCATAGGAATTCAGTAGGCCAGGGTTGACAATTTGGATTTATCCATTTTAATCGGTTCTAATTTTAATGAACCAATATTGATTCCTAATCCAAAGAATTGATCTTTAAATCTATGCTGTTATCTGTTGATGCATGAACAAAAATTGTCCATTTTATCACTAAATACAAACAATAAACAGTGGCATGACAGATCGCCATAGTCACTTCAGTTCAAGCGGCAGTGGGGAGAGTTTTTATTTCAGTGTAAATAATATCTAAAAACTACATAAATGAATTTAATAGTTTGAAGTGTTGTTCATTTTAACCTATACTATACTGTAATAATGCAACAACTGACATGATATTGTGTATAGTTTATAGTTTTAGGGAGATTTTTTTTTCCTTGAAAAAAAGATGCACTGTTTCTGATAAACTTTTTATTCAAATGAACAGTGAAATCAAATTCTAATCATAAAATACATTTTAGTCTACAAGTTTTATGGACGTAACTTTTCTTATTTTATTAAAAGAACAGATTGAAAAACCTGGAAAACTTCTCCTTACTTTGTCATACCATTTTAAATGGCATGGGTGTGAGTAAACGATGACAGAATCTTCATGTAGGGGAGCTATTCCTTTAAGAGATGGAAAATGATGTGAAATAACTGGAATGGTTCATCCAACAGTCAAATTAATTTCAAAAGACCCAAATGTCACCAACATCAACTTCACTTGTCAGTGAATGAGGACTGCTACAGTAACAAAAAGATTGGGCTTATTATTCTGTAAGGGTTTTATATTCAGTGGAATTTGCACTCGATTTACTAGACGTACAGACTGGAAATCAAGGTCGAAGCTGTCTTGTTACCATGGTGAAGTATTTTCTCATATATCTAAAGTGTGTGTGTGTGTGTGTGTGTGTGTGTGGATCAGGTCCAAAGCTGGCTTCGCTGTAGTTTTAAGAGGCAGAGTGGGCATTGCCAATTAAGAGGGAGGTGTGTTAGAGCTCAGACTCTCACTTAATGAAATAAAGTCCTTCAGCCCTAAAGACCATTAAGCTCCAATGCACGTTTATTTCCTTACAATCAAGCTAAAACCCACACACACACACACACACTCACGCCATATTATGTGAATTACTTATTAAACTAAAACTACAGAATTTTTTTTATATATAAAAGGTCAAAGCAAGACGCATATTGACCAAGTCTTCTCTTGGCAGAGCAGAAAAATCTATACCAGCATTTAGTCATTCTGTCCTCTGTCGGAACTCTATAAATGTATCCGTTTTCCCTATTGCCCTTGCTGTAAGAATTCAGACAACTCCTGCATGCACTTACATTGCACAGGCCTCTTCCTTGAGGCACAGAGCAACCTTCACAGAAAACAAACAAACAAAAAAAGTGTCTGAGGTTTTTTATAGTTCATGTCCCAGTGTACAAATACTAGGGCACCATTTAGGATGTATATGATCTCACTGGTGGAAACCTCTGGGGAACATCTAGGAACCCACTTTTTTAAAAAAGGCAGGGGAACTTGCAAAAAGTTCATTTAAGGCAATACACTACATGCATTTTTTTTTCTTTATTTTTTTTGGCACTGGTCAATTCTGAAATCGGGATATTTTGCTTTCATATCTTCTTTCAGACTAATATCTAAAGCATTTAACTACACAAATAAATTTGCATCTGTAGTTTTAAGTTACAATACATATTGTTAAAGGTAAGGTTTCATAACAAACAATGTTTCTGAACCAAATCACCTACCCTGCCTATTTTCTAAAAGGTTTTAATATATAAAAACATTTAGCTCTATGTCAACAAAATGAAACAAGAATTTAGAAACCTGGCTTTATTCAAATGTTCAGATTTCTGTTTTGGAAATGAATGCAAATTTGTGCAAATTTAATTCGTGTTTCATTTGCATATTTAAACATTTCTGAAATCTTGTAATACAAAACAATTGTCTTAAATTACTATGACTAATCAACAGGGAAATGATGGTGATATCTATTAGATACAATTTTTCCCCTATTCACCGGTGGTCTTATAACTCCAGAGAATGACAACAATATTGAACAGTATCTTGGAGCTATAGAGAAAACACAGATGCTCTGTTGTGTTGCGTCCCTTTTGTTCTATTTCTGTGTGTTGTCTTTTGTTTGGGAGGTGTTTGTGTGTGTTTCTGTGCAGGAGGATGTCTGATTGGTTCCTGCAGTCCAATTGGTGCCACACCCTGCCTGGTCAGCTGATTTCTGGATGCCTATAAGAGACTTTGTCATCGCTTCCTGCTTTAGCTTCGTGCTCGCTTGCTCTGCTAGTTAGTTAGCCTGAGAATCTTTGCTGAAATTTCTTTGTTGATTGTTTTGGATAGGGAGTTAGGCAAGTAATCTGTACTTTATTTTATTTTTGTTTTGTGAATTAGGGAATTCAGATGGATAAAATTGGTTGGCTTTTGTTTGTTATTTTGGCCTTGTCAGCTCCTGAAGCTAAATTACCCCATTGTACAGTTGAAACCATTGTTCTCATTAAAATACTGATCATTCACTTTTCAAAACTACTGTGTTCTCGTACTCCTTTCATGTTGCGCCTTTACCCCTAGACGGGGTGTAACAGTGACTTCAGGGAAAAATCATGCAACTCCACTCCTCAGATCAAGAAAGATATGACTCAAAACGATATATCCCATTTAACAAATGGCAATTAGCTGTAACAGGAAGCATCTCAAGTAGGCCACTGATAGATATCACATCAGCAATGTACTTCATGCAGTACTAAAATGTCCTGACCAGCATTGGTTAGTCTTTGCCATTACTTTACGCATGCAGAGTAACATGTATGAGCGTCTGCTCTTAGCAGCCCTCCACTGTGTTTTACCTCTCGCTCATCTCCTGTTCGGAGGGGTAATAGCTACACCAATCACTCTAAGTGTCTGTCCCTAGCATGTCATCTCTCCGCTTTCTCCCCCTGTAGAGTCTCAAAGACATTAGTGTCGTAACAAACCTTCACGAACATCACTTCACACAGGAGGCTATGGCACAGCTCCAAAACATAGTCTTCTCTCTTCTTCATTCATTGTCTCTCAAAACATCTCTTCTTTTTCTTCTACATATTCTTTTTCAGGCCATTCTATCCCAGTATTCTATCCCATTATATGTAGAGTCAAATATGAAAGTGTAATAATAATCTTGACCAAGCAAAAGGGAAACGTGCTAAGGAAACACACCTAGAAATTTGCAAATCTGATTAGTGATGTTAGTGGCACAGACATTACACACTATACCTTTAAATAAAATGCAGTGAGCCACAGTGTTTTACTTAAAGAAACTTTAGTTTTATAGGATAATTTATAGATTATTCTCTCTGGTGAGTAAGGACATCATTTTAATATAATGCTAATAACGGTCTGGTCTTCTAGATATACTTTCTAGGATATCTTGGATATCCTATAGCCTAACACTTCAGCATTTTAGCACAGCTTCTCTCATTTCTGTAACGAAACCTCACCAAATACACACACACACACACACACACAGTGCCCTCCAAAAGTATTGGAACAGTAAGGCCAATTCCTTTACTTTTGCTGTAGACTGTAAACATTTGGGTTTGACACCAAAAGATGAATATGAGATGAGAGATTAACATTTCAGCTTTTATTTACAGTTATTTTCATCTGGATCTGATACACAACTTAGAAGATAGCACCTTTTGTTTGAACCCACCCATTTTTCATGTTGCCAAAAGTACTGGAACATGTGACTACCAGGTGTGTTTTGTTGACCTGGTGTGTCCTATTAATTGATTATTCAAACAATAAATAGCACTGAATGTCTGCGCTCAGTTTCAGATCCGTGCAGACTGCATTTATAGTTAGTTAGACGTATAACCAACATGAAAACCAGAGAGGTGTCTATGGGTGAAAAACGTGCAATTGTGAAGCTGAGAGAAGACTCAATCAAACCATTGCACAAACACTGGCAATAGCAAGTACAACCATTTGGAATCTCCTGAGGAAGAAAGAAACCACTGGTGTACTAAGTAACACCTCAAACGGGTAAATCAAGGAAAACATCTGCAGTTGATGACAGAAACATTGTGACAGCTGTAAAGAAAGACCCTAAAACAACTGTAAGTGACATCAGCAACAACCCCCGGAGGGCAGGAGTGAAGGTATCACAATCTACTGTTCGCAGAAGACTTTGTGAACAAAAGTACAGAGGCTACACCAGAAGATGCAAACCACTCATTAGCAAGAAGAATAGGAGACGAGCCTCAAAAATTCTGGGACAAGGTTTTATGGACTCATTTTATGGACCAAAGTGATGGAAAGGCTAAAGTTTGGAGAAAGAAAGGATCTGCTCATGATCCCAAACATACAAGCTCATCTGAAACACAGTGTACACAGGTGTACATTATAGTACACATTACACAAGTAATATAATGGCTTGGGCTTTCATCGCTTCTTCTGGGACAGGCTCATTAATCTTCATTAATGATGTAACATTTTTTTTTTTTCTTTTTATATAGCACAAAATAATACAACCATTGTTGCCCAAAGTGCTGTACAAAAAAAGAAAACCAAAGAAAACCAAACAACAAAAGACACAAGAAACATAAAACTCAGCACTCAGAGAGATTAAAAGCCTGAGTTAATAAATAAGATTTTAGCAATGATTTAAAACTAGAGATAGTCTGAACTGATCTAATACTCACAGGTAACAAATTCCACAGTTTCGGGGCAGCAACTGAGAAAGCGCGATCACCCTTAAGTTTTAATCTGGCTCTGGGAATTGTTAACAGTTGCTGATCAGAAGATCTCAAGGATCTAGCAGAGGTATGGCGTTTTACTAAGGCATCGAGATATGTTGGAGCTAGGCCATTTAAGGATTTAAAAGCAAACACTAAAAGTTTGTATTCTATTCGGAAACGAACTGGCAGCCATTTGAGAGAGAGCAGAATCGGTGTAATATGCTCATGCTTGCGTGTACCTGTCAGCAGCCTAGCTGCAGCATTTTGCACTGCCTGCAGACGCGCCAAAGCTGACTGGTTAACTCCTATATATAAAGTGTTACAATAATCGAGTTTCGAAAAAATGAAGGCATGGATGAGTTTCTCAAGATCAGTAGCAGAGAGAAAAGGTTTTACTTTAGCTAAAAGTCTCATCTTAAAAAAGCATGATTTAACAACATTGTTGATTTGCTTATCAAATTTGAGTTCTCTGTCAACCCAAAATCCTAACTTTTTCACAGCTACTTTGTTGTGCACAGCCAGAGGACCGAAATGTACATTTACAGAGGCTAAATTTTCAGTTTGTCCAAATAAAATCTCTATTTTACTATCATTAAATTTCAGAAAATTTGAGGCCATCCAGCTTTTTATGTCCCTTAAGCAATTCAGAAGTGAGTGAAGTGAGTGAAAATAGTGAGTGAAGTGACATTCAGCCAAGTATGGTGACCCATACTCGTAATTCGTGCTCTGCATTTAACCCATCCAACGTACACACACACACACACACACACAGTGAACACACACCCGGAGCAGTGGGCAGCCATTTTATGCTGCAGCGCCCAGGGAGCAGTTGGGGGTTCGGTGCCTTGCTCAAGGGCACCTCAGTCGTGGTATTGAGGGTGGAGAGAGCGCTGGACATTCACTCCCCCCACCTACAATTCCTGCCGGCCGGAGACTCGAACCCGCAACCTTCGGATTACAAGTCCGACTCTCTAACCATTAGGCCACGACTTCCCCTAGTGGAGTTAAAGTGGAGTTAAAGCATTCTTGTCATTCTTTTGCAATGGCATATAGATCTGTGTGTCATCGGCATAACAGTGAAAAGAAACACCATGTTTTCTAAAAATAGATCCCAAAGGAAGCATATACAATGAAAACAAAAGGGGAGCAAGAATGGACCCTTGAGGAACTCCAGAGGTAAGTGAAACCGAAGTTGACACATTCACCAACTTTAACAGCAAAACTTCTGTTCGATAAATAAGACTTAAACCACTGAAGGGCCATCCCTCGGACTCCAGCATAGTGTTCCAATCTAGAGATCAAAATGTTGTGATCCACGGACCACGGTATCAAAAGCCGCACTAAGGTCTAATAACACTAAAATAGCTGAAGCTCCTGAGTCAAGAGTTGCTGTGTAGTGCCCTAAAACCTGATTGAAAAACTTCCAGCACGGAATTATTTCTTAAAAATGTTTGTAATTGAATAAAAACTACCTTCTCTAAGATTTTAGACAGAAAAGGCAATTTCGAAATCGGTCTAAAATTAGATAGCTCTGTAGAATCCAAATTAGATTTCTTTAGTAAAGGCTGCACTATAGCATGTTTAAAATGAGCTGGCATGGAACCCGTAGCCAGACAACAGTTAATTAGGATCAGAATACTATGACCCACAACATTAAAAACGTGTTTCAAAAAACGAGCCGGGATAATATCTTGGGGACTAGTGGAAGGCCTCAAGTGTTTAATAACCTCTGTCAAAGACGTGATGGAAACAGGCTCAAACTGGTGAAAGACAGCAGGGCATGTCACCAGAGGAAGTAAAAGATCATGATCAGATGGCTGAATCGAAGATCTAATATCGGAAATCTTATCCGAAAAGTATATACGAAAATTTTCACATGTTTGTAAAGAAACATCAGAACCCTCGGAAACAGGCGGATTAATAACAGCATTCAATGTAGAAAATAAAAATCTAGGATTACCACGGTTCTTTTCAATAAGACCAGAAAAATATTTGACCCTTGCCATTTTGACCGTTTTCTGATCATTTGACAACCGGTTCTTAAAAATCTCATAAGAAACTTGAAGCTTGTCTTCCTTCCACTTTCGCTCGGCACGTCTACACAACCGGCGAGCAGCACGAGTGGAATCATTTAGCCAAGGTTCTGATTTTGGTTTAAAACATCTAGTCTTCAAAGGGGCAATAGAGTCCAAAATATTAGAACACACAGAGGTAGACGAAGTCAATAACTCATCTGCACACAAATCCGAAGGAGAACAATCATAATACCAATTTGAAAAGGTAGCCTCATACATAGTACAAAAATCATTACTAGTTTCAGAATTCATAATACGATACCTGCGAGTAGACGGTTTCCCTACAGAGCATGAAAGAGACATATTAAAAACAACAGACTTATGATCAGAAAACCCAGTCTCCATAATCTCAAAATCACAAACAGTTAAGCCATACAATAAAACAAGATCCAAAGTGTGTCCCAGTTTATGAGTCGAGCCTGTCACAGACTGTACAAGGTTAAACGAATCAATAAGATTTAAAAACTCTCTCGCCAGTCCATTTGAGGGACAACAAATATGAATATTAAAATCCCCAAGTATCACAAGTCTGTCGTACTTCATCATAATTTCTCCTAAAAATCCAGTGAACTCAGAAATAAAGTTCTTATTTACTTTCGGTGGTCTGTAAACCAGCACACACAGCACCGGATTTCGTGAATCAATTTGCATCAGCTGTACTTCAAAGCTTGAAAAAGTATCAGTCTTAATGCTACGACAGTCAAATTTCTTCTTAAAAACTGAAGCCAGACCTCCACCCCGACCAGATGAAGTCTCAGTTAAAAATAAAAAGTCCAGACCTTGTGAGGTGAAGAAATCATTCAATATAAAAGTCTTATTCACTAGTGATGGGATTTATGGCTCTTTGAGGGGATCCGGATCTTGGCGATCCGTTCCTTTCAAAGAGCCGTTCAAAAGAACGGCTCTTTTTAAATATTTAGTCATTTTTAAGAAGCCAGCTTGGGGGCATCTCAGTTTATCCTGGAAATAATCACTGGGCGGAATGATGAGGTGAGATTTGTAGTCAAATAATTAAAACTCAGATATCACACCAATATCTGAGTTTGAATTATTCTGAAATATTGATTATTACCTCATGTGACGGCAGCGTGCACAAGTCATGGCTCCGCTCCTACCCAATGACAGAGGCACGCAGGGTTTTTTATAACTGTTCTGTCTCGCGGAGTGTGAATCTGTGTGAAACACGCATAGGAAAAAAAGAACGACAGAAAGAACGGCTCCCCCCCAGCCGCGACTCGGCTCCCATCGTTCATGTTTATGAGCCGTTCAAAAGAATCGGTTCGTTCGCGAACGTCACAACTCTATTATTCACTACCGATCTTGAGTTTACCAATGCCATCTTAACCCAAGTCGATTTCTCCGCTAGCTGAGATACCTGACAGCGGGCGAAGGTTCGCTGAATTCACACCTCCTCCATGAAGACGAGGCAAAAGCACCTGAGAAAGAGCCGAGTCGAAAGCAGGCACAACAGGCCGGATCCAACGACACCCCGGCACCCAGTAGCGCCGCGAGGAACAGCGATCCGAAACCAGCCCGCGCCGGAAAACAGACGAGCCCAAACGAGGTGTGGCCGAGGACGCCAGGTACAGCTTCCATCTAGTCGAAACGCTGCCTCGCTTTCCGCGTCTGCGTCGACGTTTCCTCCCAGGAGCAGCATAAGCCGACCGCCGTAAACTCTCCGGTATAGTGAATTCAAACGGAGGAGCACAAGTGCTTGTTTTTGCTAGATCCTGCTTAAATTGTTTTCCAACAGAGTTTCGGATAGTCAGCAGTGTTAACCTGTCATAGACCAATGCAGTTGAAGCATATTGAAGAATCAGAGAAACATAAAACGATCACAAACAGCCAGACAAGCTGCAGACGGCAAGCCATACACGCCGACGCCATCTTGCATATTTCACATGATGGCAGCAGCAAAATTAACTCAGAAGTCTACAGAAATATTTTGTCTGACAATTTACAGAAAGATGCAACCAAACTGATTGGGAGATCCTTCATCATGCAGCAAGATAATGACCCAAAACAACAAAGGCGTTCATCAGGGGCAAGAAGTGGAAGGTTTTAGACTGGCCAAGTTAATCTCCACACTTAAACCCTGTAGAGTATGCATTTTACCTGCTAAAGAAGAGACTGAAGGGAGTAACCCCCCAAAACTGAAAGAGGCTGCGGTGAAAGCCTGGAAAAGCATCACAAAAGAAGAATGCAAAAGTTTGGTGATGTCAATGGGTCACAGGCTTGATGCAGTTATTGAAAGCAAAGGATTTGCCACTAAATATTAAGTCTTTTTCATTTTAATCTATGTTAATTCTATCTGTTCCAATACTTTTGGTAACATGACAAATGGGTGGGTTCAAACAAAAGGTGCTATCTTCTAAGTTGTGTTTCAGATCCAGATGAAAATACCTGTGAAAAAAAGCTGAAATGTTAATCTCTCATCTCATATTCATCTTTTGACGTCAAACCCAAATGTTTTCAGTCTACAGCAAAAATAAAGGAATTGGCCTTACTGTTCCAATACTTTTGGAGGGCACTGTATATACACACACATATATATACACGCATACAGTGCACAGCATAAATGAGTACACACCCTCTAAATTACCAAAGAATGTCAAAATTATTCAGCAAAATAAGATTTTCTTATCAAAGTGATAAAATGTTGTGTTGCAAAAATGAGTACACCATTCTGAAAGTTACTTGATAAGTTTTTTAAAAAAAGTGTACAGGTTTAAGGTTATTTTTGATCAACAGGTAAGTATATTGAACCAAAACTTTTAAAGACAAGTAATTTCCTGACAATTAAAAGTGTTATATAGTGCACTGAATCATACTCAGACTTAATGCTGGCAGCAGTGGAACCACTTGGGAGAGAACTGCCAAGGTGACTTCTATCTTAGCATAAAAGAGGACAATGGTACAAGAGGAATACCAAATTATTGTTTTAAGTGTGAAAATATAGCAGAAGTAACACCGACATTAAAAAACAATGGACTTGTGACAAGGCTCCAGAAATAATCAAGTCTTCGCTTTAAGTTTTCATTTAGTGATGAGTGAATTTTTGATAGAAAAAGAGCAGGAGAAATAAGATGCAAGTGTCTCAGAGCCAGCAAAAGCTATGAAAAGGGTGACACTTTATCTCACGGAGTATGACGTAGCCTGCAGAAGTGACATGCATGGTTGTCACCACTAGAATTACCTACTGTAGTCAAAGCAAAATAAACTCATTTAACCTCTTCCAAGGCCCATATTTACAAAACAGAGACTTCTGGGAAACCATACTCTGGTCTCAAGAGACCAAGTCAATCATTCAGGATCCAAAAGCATCCAAAATTTCTTCTGGTGTTGCTAGAGGATGAGTACAGTGAGAAGTGCTTGGTACCCACAAGATTCAAGATTTTTATTTGTCACATACACAATTATACAGAGTATAACCAGCAGTGAAATGTAGGTCAGGTCCGCTCCAAGGACAGTGCAATTATATAGAATACAAATATTAAGAAAAAGAAAAGAAAAAAGATAAATAATATAAATATAAATGTGCAGGTCAGTATGTTGTTGACTTAAATAGTAATAAAGAGGAATGTGCAAAAAAGTTGTACAGGGTATTTAAATGGCAGCAATATGAGGTAGAGAAAAATTATGAATAGCTTATTGATATGGTGATATTTACATGGAGTCTTGTGATGTTATGACACCGAGTTAGAGTTTAGGAGCCTGATGGCCTGGGGGAAGAAGCTCCTCCTAAGTCTCTCAGTTTTTGCCATCAGGCTACGGAAGCGCTTTCCAGATGGAAGGAAAGTGAATAGACGGTTACCAGGGTGATTCGAGTCCTTGATGATTTTGACAGCTCTATTTTTGCAGCGTTTGAGGTAGATGTCCTGCAGAGAGGGGACAGCAGACCCTGAGATGCGCTCAGCTAAGCGCACAACTCTCTGTAGTGCTTTGCAGTCCTGATTGGAGCTGTTTCCATACCACACTGAGATGCACTGAGTCAATACACTTTCTATGGTCCCTGAATAGAAAGTTTTCAGGATTGCTGGTAAGACCCTCAATTTCCTCAGCTGTCGCAGATGGTACAGTCTTTGCCTGGCTTTCTTAACCAGTGTTTGGATGTGTGTAGTCCAAGTCAGGTTCTCTGAGATGTTTACACCGAGGTACTTGAAGCTACTCACCGTCTCCACAGGGGTCCCACTGATCATAAGAGGAGTGTAGGGCTGCTGCTGTCTCTTCCTAAAGTCCACGATCAGCTCTTTAGTTTTGCTCACATTCAGAGAGAGACAGTTGTCCTGGCATCATGATGTGAGTCTCTCTACCTCATCCAAGTATGCGGTCTCATCGTTGTTGGAGATGAGGCCCAGAACCACAGTATCATCAGAGAATTTGATAATAGATGTGGAGCTGTGAGAGGACACGCAGTCATGCGTGTAGAGAGAGTAGAGCAGGGGACTCAGGACACAGCCCTGTGGGGCTCCTATGTTCAGAGTGATGGAATTTGAGGTGAACTGGCCAACTTTCACCTCTTGAGGTCTGCCGGTGAGGAAGTCTTGAATCCAGTCACAGAGTGAGGAGTTTAGGCCGAGGTCTGTGAGTTTAGAAGCCAGCTTGATGGGGACTATAGTGTTGAAAGCTGAGCTATAGTCAATGAATAGCAGCCTTACATAATTCCCATTGTTGCTGTCCAAGTGTGTGAGGGAAGAGTGGAGGACGTGAGAGATAGCATCGTCAGTAGATCTATTTAGGCGATAGGCAAACTGAAGAGGGTCCAAAGTATGAGGGATGGAGGAGCAGATGTGGCTCTTTACAAGTCTCTCAAAAACCTTCATGACTATTGATGTGAGGGCAACTGGGCTATAGTCATTCAGGCAAGAGGGTTTATTGTTCTTTGGCACAGGTATAATGATTTTTTGAATGAGGTGGGAACTACGGAGGTAGCAAGGGACTCATTAAAGATAGACGTGAACAAACCAGCGAGCTGATCGGCGCAGGACCTCAGAACACGGCCGGTTATCCCATCAGGTCCGGCTGCTTTCCTGACGTTCACTTTCTTTAGCGCCCTCCGAACCTCATCCTCCGACACGGTGATTACAGGATCATCGCTGCTCTGCCTGCTGCTTCCTGACGTGCTGGGCGGCAGAGACGTGCCGCCGCCATTGCAATCGAAGCGGCCGTAGATGTTTAACTCGTCGGCCAGCAACGGATCTGCTCTCACCTCCGCGGAGGATTTGTTTCCGAAGGCACAGATGGTCCTCAGTCCCTGCCACATCCGTCGAGAGTCATTGAGCTGGAAATGAGACTCAATTCTCTCTCTGTATCTGTGTTTAGCGGCTCTTACTGCGCGTCGGAGAGCATAGCACGATGCTTTGTACTCGCTCATATTCCCGGTCAGAAGAGCCTCATTGTAAGTGGCAGTGCGTGTGTTAACCGCAGCACGGATTGTTCTGTCCACCCACGGTTTCTGATTGGAGAATGTCCTTACAGTTATTGTTTCTGTAGCTTGCTCGGTTAGCGTGTTTACAAAGCTTAATGCTACATCCGTGAACTCGCTGACGTCAGAAGAACTCGCCCGGAACATGTCCCAGTCGACGTCATCAAGAGCCGCCTGCAGCATAGCCTCTGAGTGGGAGGACCAGCGCGTCACTACTCTCTGCACCGGAGGATCCTGAACGAGCCTTTGTTTATATTCCGGTGTGAGGAAAATGGCGGCATGTTCCGATTTGCCAAAAGCCGGTAGTAAGCGGGCTTTGTAGGCATTCTTGAACTGAGTGTAGCAATGATCCAGTGTGTTTGGTCCTCTAGTTGGACAGGATACATGTTGATAAAAGTTCGGCATGACCTGGCTTTGTTAAAGTCTCCCGCGATGATAAAGGCAGCGTCAGGATGTTTGTTAATGTAGCTGCTGAGCACATCGTGAAGCTTAGACAAAGCCAAGCCGGTGTCCGCCTGTGGTGGAATGTACACAGCAGTTACAATGATACCAGCGACACCAGCAACCAACAACAACCTGATCGGCTGAGAAAACAACAGTAGTTGATGACAGACAAATCATAAAAGCTGTGAAAATGAATCCTAAAAGACGTGTCTGTAAAATCACCAACAACTTCCAGAAAGCTGGGGTGATGCTCTGACAATCTACTGTCCTCAGGAGACTTTGACACAGAATAACAGATGCTACACAGCAAGATGCAAACCTCTGACCAGCACCAAAAATAGAAAGGCAAGATTAGAGTTTGCAAAAAAGCACAAAGGTGAGCCAGAAGAGTTCTGGAACTGTGTTTATGGACCGATGAGACAAAGATGAACCTTTATCTAAGTGATGGGAAAGCAAAAATGTGGAGAAAAAAAGGGA
This sequence comes from Barbus barbus, assembly GCF_936440315.1. NCBI lineage: Eukaryota > Metazoa > Chordata > Actinopteri > Cypriniformes > Cyprinidae > Barbus > Barbus barbus. Next base: position 17,185,275 of record NC_136733.1, on the reverse strand, counting down.
ACTGCAATGATCCCAAGCATTGGGGAAGTCGTGGCCTAATGGTTAGAGAGTCGGACTTGTAATCCGAAGGTTGCGGGTTCGAGTCTCGGGCCGGCAGGAATTGTAGGTGGGGGGGAGTGAATGTCCAGCGCTCTCTCCACCCTCAATACCACGACTGAGGTGCCCTTGAGCAAGGCACCGAACCCCCAACTGCTGCCCGGGCGCCGCAGCATAAATGGCTGACCACTGCTCCGGGTGTGTGTTCACGGTGTGTGTGTGTTCACTGCTGTGTGTGTGCACGTTGGATGGGTTAAATGCAGAGCACGAATTCCGAGTATGGGTCACCATACTTGGCTGAATGTCACTTCACTTCACATACGGCCTCAACTGTAATGCATGGTGGAGGTGGTGTCGTGGCATGGGCATGCATGGCTGTCTCTGGAACGGGCACTCTCAACTTAACTGATGACTGAATGTATGATGACAGTAGCTAAATTAATTTGGAAGGGTACAAAACATATACATACATACATACATATATATATATACATATACACACACACACACACACACACACACACACACACATATATAGTTATATATAGTAACACTTTATTTTAGGGTCTCTTAACTAGTTGCTTATTAGCATGCATATTAGAATATTAGTTGTACTAGAATATTAGTTGCATTTATTAGTTGTAATTAAGCAAACTTAACTAGCATATTAATAAGCAGTGAATTAGGAATTTATTAAGGGAAAAGTCGTAGTTAATAGTGAAGTGTTCCCTATTCTAAAGTGTTACCATATATACATATACATGTATGTATGTATGTATGTATGTATGTATGTATGTATGTATGTATGTATGTATGTATGTATGTATGTATATATATATATATACACATACACACACACACTCTAGTCATGCAAAATTAGCAAATAGTACGACATAAACAAGAGATGCTGGGAGGATTGCAGACCCGACCTGTAACCAATATGCATATGACAGTGTTAACATTAAACATTAAATTGTTCTACAATTCTAAAAAAGCAAAAAGGAGGTATCTATTTAAATTAGCCTGATGAGATCCAGCACCAAATGTTTGTAATCTATCCATGATAATTACCAGCAAACTCCAAATGCTTTTGCAATTAAAAGTGAGGGAAGGGAGTGGAGAAGAATTGTGATCCATAATTAATGAATCCCTTTCTCCCATAAATGATAGTGTGACTAAATAATTGTTTTGTTTTTGTGTGGGGGGGGGGGGGGGGGGGTTTCTCTCATGGACTTTGATGCCTGTTTCATACTGGAAAGCAAATCAGAGAATTGAGTTCCAATGTTTTTGTTAGGCGGCGCAGTAGACTAAAATTTCCCATAACATTCCCGATTAGGGAGACTCGTCCCATTTAGTTAAAGTCAAAAGGTAACACTACACTGACCCTTTGTGTCGGGGGAAAAAAAAGGATGTGCTGGAAAACTCCCTCCACTTTTAAATTGAGTGAAAATATAAGGTGACACGTTTGATCAAAACAACAAAGAGAGAGGCTCATTCTCTATACTCACTGCCAGGCCTAGATGGGATTAGTTTTTTTGTTTTTTTGAGGGATTTTTTTTTTCTGATTTTGAAGTCCGCAGAAAATCTGCAGAATTCTAGACTTAATAAATTTAAATGTGATAAAAAAATGTTTTTGCTAATATTTGTGAAAATTCTCTTATGGTCATCAAGGCTGCATTTATTTGATGAAAAATACACTGAAAACATTAATATTGTGAAATATTACAATTTTTTTTCTTATGATGGTAAAGCTAAATTTTCAGCATCATTACTCTAGTCTTCAGTGTCACATGATCCTTCAGAAATCATTTTAATATGCTGACTTTGTTTAAGATACATTTATCATATTGAAAACAGCTGCTTAAAATTTGAGGAAAGCAAGATTTTTTTAGGATTCAAAAGGATAGCATTTATGTGAAATAGAATTTTCTGTAACAATGTAAATGTCTTTGCTTAATTAAAATAAGTACTTGTGTAAGTACTGTGATTTATTTAGGAACATTTATTAACTTACAACATTACTGGAGCTACAACTAAAAATAACTCCAGACCTCAGACAAAAAAAAAAAAAAAAAAAAAAAAAAAAAAGTGTACACAAAATATGCCAATAGTAAAATAAGACAACATCACAACAGTCAAAAGTTCAGCTTGTGAGACAAGTCATAATTACAATACACAATTCCTTAGTAGTAAAAAAAAAAAAAAAAAAAAAAAAAAATTCTGCCCACCTCTAATGTCACCCATGACTGAAAAGGTTAGCCAAAATATTTAATAAACAAATGAGCAAGGGACAGAGAATGTTAAAGGTCTGGATTCTGTATTCTCCCTCTATTGGTTCAGCAGTTTGTTTTCACCCCTGTTTGACCCGGTCTCTCACCCAGCACAACCGTATACAGATGCTTTGGGAATTGGGAGGTTGGAGACTAAGGAGGAAGGGCCAAAGGTCAAGTTCAAAACACAACTCCAGCATGAAGAAAATGTCATGACGACAGCACTAGAGAGGCTATTGTTGTGCCTCTCAGCATGAAATAGCTCCACTTAACAAAATCGCTGCAAGAGGAAGTCTTGGCTAATTTGTTTTATGGTTGTCCGGGTCAGAATGTGATGTACAAAAGGTTAATATTGTGTTCACGCATTGTTAGTGTGCATGAACATCCTTGTGAGTATTTTTGCAAGATAAAACTCAAGGGCAGAGCAAAGCATAACTTCACCGTGACTTTCCCCATCATGTCTTGTTATACGGATATAACCAGCCATTTGAGCACCACAGGCAAACCCTGGGTGCCCCGTGGAGATGGTGTTAAATGGATTTGAGTCAGCTCCAGCAGAAAGCCAACAGCCAAGCTCTGGTGCACCCATCCCTCATATAAACTCCAGCCCAAATGCATGGCTGTCTGGGCTACTCAGCAACATATCGGCCCACCTGCCTCCAGCAGCATGACGCCTGTCATGTGTCCTTTGAACGGACTAAAAGAATCACATTTTTGGCCATGTAGAGGTGTCACGTAGACCTAAATCTTTTTTGCTGCATCTCATTTAACCTTTTACCCTTCCACTTGGCTTGCATCTCCCCCGTTTCCACCAACACCAACACCACCCCCTTAGCTCTTGCTCCTTAATTAGTAATTAGTCCCTCCTTAATTTAGCAGCTGCTTTTATCCAAAGTGATTTACAGTACACTTATTACAGAAACAATCTGCCTGGGGAAACCTGGGGTTAAGTGAAGGGCACTATGGTGATGGTTCACTGCTCGCTGCTAGTAGGGTTCGAACCAGTTACCTTCTTATTACTAGCCCTGAGGTTCAGTCAGCATGAAATGGCATTCATAACTCATTTTATTTCCATAATGTGACCGTGGCTGTAACTAACGATTATTTCCATAAACGATTAAGCAGATAAAAAATGAAAATTCTGTTTCTGTTCAATCCACATCCTGCCCAATATTCTCCTACAAACACTGTGCAAATTGAAGGCTATGAAAACAAAAATGCATGAATGCAATCAATATATTATGTGCACAGAAAGATTTTACATGGATGAAAACTAGCCTGTGAAGGATAGGCTTACAGCCACTATAGTTCTGTTCCTCACAGACTCACTCTCATTCATTTCAAAAATTAAATATGGTGCAACACTGACTATGGTCTATAAATGTAAAGAGTTTCTTATTTACATTGCTTGTCATAATCCCATTAGAGTTACTGTTCTATCATGTGTAGGATTTTAATTAAATATTGCCAATTTAAAAGCTAAATTTAACTTCCAATCAGTTCTGCACTGACATTCTCTGTTGTGCATACAAACGCATTTTCAGTGAAGTTTATTGGAGACTTTAATGTCAGGATGAGCCTTTTTGCAAAATGCAAATACTTGCATGAATTTATAACATTTACAGATAAGAATATAACTATGAAATTTAAGCTATGCACTAGGGGAAATCATCTCTCAAGCACACTAAACAGCACACTCACCCAAGGTCCCTTCTGACGTACCTGACATTGCAACCCATAAGTCTTTGAAGTGTTTAATACAGTTCACTCCTGTTTTTGACCACCTGGGTCATGCACTTTTCCCACAGGTGCTTACTGTGACCATCCACCATTTTCAAATGCATTTTCCCCCATGAGACATATTTTATTCATTACTGTTAAAATTAGTTAGCACAGCTCACAGGTGGACACCCAGTAAGTCAAATGACAATGAAAACCTGATGTAGTACATCCAGAATTCATTCATACTATTTAGGACAGGGTTCCTCAAATCTTGCCCTGGAGGGCCAATGCGCTGCAGAGTTTAGCTCCAACTTTGATCAAACTCACCTATCTGTGATTTTCTTATGATGCTGTAGACCAGTGGTCGGCAACAGGCGGCCCATGGGCCAAAACTGGCAATAATATCTGGCCCGCGCCCATAGCCAGATTATTTTGATAGCGGCTGGTTCTGAAATAGATCTGTCATGTCAGCAACAGTTACTCACAATCAGAGTATGAGCAGAGCGCGGAGTGGAGCGGTGTGATTTTGAATGGAGCGAGGAGCGGATTTTTTAGAAGTCGGAGCGTTGTGGTTTTCACTCGCTCCAAGAGTGCTCATCACCACTCCATCACGAGTACAATTTATGCCAACGACCCATAATATAACTGCATATTTAGCAAGAATTCACATGTTAAACATATTTAGCTAGATAGATAGAAACGGATCACTCAAATCTGAAAGAATGTGAAGGCTATGATGACTGCAGTAGACATGAGCGGAAAGTTACATTTCTCAAGGAATTTATTTGTTCCTTCTGAATATTTTCAGCTGACAGCCGACTTTTTTTCTCTCAGAATTGCGTGATTTAAACTCGCAATTGCAAGTTAAAAAGTAATAATTCTGAGATATAAACTCGCAATCCTGAGAACATATCATTTTAGTTATAAAATTTCTGAAGTTTTGGTTTGTTGTTCAAAAGTGATCACCGAGCCACATGTTTTTTTTGGCTAAATGGCTGATGCTTTAAAAGTAAGTCACAATGTACTGCCAAAGCCAATTTATTAAATTCACCCAACCAAATATTTATTAAGCTATCTGTATTTGTGCAGGTGAAATCAAGTATGTTTCAAGGGAGAGTAAACGATGGCAGAATTGTCATTTTGGAGAGAACTTTTCTTTAAGAAAGTAAATAAGTTCAAATGTGTTTTGATCACAATGCCACACCACACTGGCAAAATGATTCAGCACAAAGTTTCAAGGTGTGCCCAGCGTCGCTGAACTGATCAAAACACTTCTGTTCTCCAATTAATTCTGTCCATCAGTTTGCTCACAGAAAATGTTACACAGAGAAATACAATGCTACACTGATCAAACACATCACCAACTTCATGCAACTCAAAATAAAAGGCTGCTGCTATTTATAAAAATCACTCCTCTTTGTATTGCGTTTCAGCATGAAAAACTTTTACCTGTGAGGGCTTCAACCAGAATACTTGAGTTGGAGTTGTAGAGCACTCTAGCCTCAATGTATGCTGGGTATTCACAGAGCTGCTGTGGGTGGGTGTGGGATTTACAGTATTGCCCACTCTACCAATGGAGGTGGACTCAAGGAAGCTGTTATGTAAGTCTCTTAAGACAGGAAAGTCAGCACAGCTTGCAGAAGCAGCAGGATGGATGTTCTGAAGAGCCATTTTTGGCATCTGAGCATTTGTGAGAAAATAAACATGTTTACAGTAAGTGGATGGCAAGGAATCCAGCTGGAATAACATTCCCAAACACAGCAACAACACCTGCAAAAAATGTAAAGTTTGATAACATATTGCAGTAATTAGAGATTCAAATTAGGCTTAACACACTGAAGGAGTTGAAGCATTATTATTACATCTTGGCACTTTTATTTCAAGTAACATGTGATTTTGGACTTACTATTTTTTAATGAATACTGTGTGTTTATTTTTAATATAAAGTGTCATTAGTATAAATTCCTTTAAAAAACACTGGCCGGACATAAATTCATATCCTTGAGTAACAAATATGTTTTGATGAAAATAAAAACTACAACATTTCTATTTCAAATAAAAGTTGTTCTTTTCAATGTTCCATTCATAAAAGAATCCTGAAAAAAATATTATGCAGAACAACTGCTTTCAAAATTGGTACACTCTAAAAAATGCTGGGTTAAATACCACCCAGTGCTGGGTAAATACTGGACAGAACACATGCTGGGTTGTTTTCAACCAACAGTTGGGTTAAATGTTTAACCCAACCTTCTGGGCAGTAACCCAACCGCTGGGTCTAAACCCAATCGCTGGGTTCGTCCATATTTAACCCAGCATTTTTTAGTGTAATAAGTGCTTCTTGAGCAGCAAATCAGCATATCAGAATGATTTCTGAAGGATCATATGACTCTGAAGTCTGAAGTAATGATGCTGAAATTTCAACTTTGCAATCACAGGAATAAATTGCATTTTAAAATAAATTAAAATAGAAAAATGTTGCAATTAAAAAAAAAAAAAGACATAATATTGCAGTTTTTACTCAACTTTAAAAAGGTAGTGTGTAGGCCTACATGTATTAAACATTTACAACAACAAAGAAAGAGTAAACCAATTACCAATTTTTTTTTTCTTTGTTCACTATTGGATTAGTCTTCCAAAAAGGCTCCCAAAAGGAAAGTAATTTATGATGGTTTCATATAAAATTTAATAAAATTGCAAAAAGTTATTTTATTTAATCAGTGATAACTGAAAGCCACTTAAACAAGCAAAATGGTGGGGTCATGTGACAACAATGTAGCACAGTACTACCTAAAAATAATAGGCAGTAAACTGTACTCGTCTTTATCGTGGTTACACGCTCACGTGACGTTGCTGTACTACATGGTCACTACAATGTATAATCTGCACGTTTTTAAGCATTGCAGTTTATAAATAAGTGATTTTAAGCCATTAAAACGCAATCAGCAGCAAAAGAGAACTCATTTTGTTATATGCACACACTGACTGCGCAGCTGTTTCTGAGCACTGTAAGAGGTGCACACACATGCACGGTGTGAAGCCTCAGAGATCTCTTTTGTTTTGTATAAAATAAGAAAACACAATCCTAAAGCAATCAAACACTACTGGATATACTACTGGAATGTAATTGCCCATCATTTAGAGCATATTGTAAAACAGATGCTACAATAAGTAATAAGCTAAATATCGATCAATGGGACCCAGCTGAGGAATGCAGGGCAGAGCCTGAATCTGATGTTTTGTAATGAAGACACAAAGCCCCAGAGCAACTACTCCATTAGTCCACAATGTCAGCTCACTGGACACAAAAGCCATGTCTGCTCAATGGACGCTAATGTAAGGTTCGTGCACAGCGTGGGGCAAAAACAAGGAAGAAAAGATAAAACAGCACCCTCTCCCTATTACGCTCTCACCACTTTCTTTTCAGTCCTCCTCTTCTGCAGCCTTCCTCCCCATCGGCAGGGCTGTAAATAATACATCAAAATGGTAGATGGTCTAAGCGCAAATGAGAGGGTTTGTGGATGTGGAGGCATTTTCTAGGTACACTAATGATGGTATGGAAGCTTTAGAGCTGAGAAAGAGTTCTTCACCTTTTCATCTTGTTAAAAACAAAGAATAGGGGTCTTCAAGCAGATATCCTACATTTCTCACAGACAAAAGCTCTGGCTAAGATTAAACATGGAGATACATGCATACACACGTCAGCTTTCTCATTTTGTGCCAGACATATTGCCAGAGATTACATGAATTTACAAAAATACAAATAAATATAATAAATGAGGGAGAAAGCATTTGCTTAACGATCATGAGATCCGTCTGTGAGAGTAAACAAACACATCACTGTGTGAAAATCAGCACTCACACATTAGCAAACCTGTTTACAAGCGCTGTATAATGATGCAGGGATATTAATGTTTTTTCCTGCACATTAAGGGCCGGTAGAGAAAGGAGAAATGCTTCTTGTCCTCTGTGAGAGAACGGTGTAGAGACAGTCTGTGGTTTAATGTGATTCACCCAAGTAGATTTTAGAAAGCATTGGGCTGGAGTTAGGGATTTCTACCTGAAATGATTTTAGGCAAAAATGGAATTGTTATTTCTGAGATTATAACTTGAAGTAACTCGTTGGTCACAGTTAAAAATATTTACAGTATGTTGCAGTCTATTTCACATTCCAGTTATAGCAGGCAGTTTAAAGTATATTCTGCTTAGTATGCATTAAGCTGCACACTAGCAATTCATTCATGGTTTAATGGAACTACTGTGACTGACTTATTCTGAAAACTTATTCCTCCAGTCTGTCCTGAGGATGGGCTTCCCTATTATGCGCTGATTCTCCAGACTCTTCCTATTCCCTGAATATTTCCTTGACATGATAATGGCTCAAAGGAGGTATAAGATGAACTTTGGGTACGTTTACAAAACAATGAATGTTCTTAAAACCGGAAAAGCTTTTCCTTTGCATTTCTGAAATGTTTCCTTACAAATGACAATGTTGTCAAAACGATCCCTGTTTGCATGATTCCATGAAAATGACCAATTACGCTGTATTATGCATGTCAGGCCAGTAGCAGCCGAAGTCACTTTAAAAAACATTACGGTCTATGCAGATAAGCATTTCTATAGACTGTTTTTTCACAAATTCGCGTTTTCATATTTTACACTGAGACAATAACCGTATCGTTTTCAAAAACTTGCACTTTAAAACTCGGTTTTTGAAAGTTTACATTTTCAGGCCCCAAAAAGGAAAGTAAGTTTTCCTTAGTTGAAAATGGTAAACAGCCCTTCTTTCAAGTGCAGCTTTTTACAGTTACCATTATTGAAAGCACCAAATAACCAAGTCTGAATCATAATGTTGCGATGGATGGATGGGGAATTTTGAGATGGATGGATGATGGAAGATTAAACATGGAGATACATAAACATGTCCGCTTTCTTATTTCGAGCCAAGCATATTGCCAGAGATTAAATGAATTGACAAACATACAAATAAATAAATAATAAATGAGGGAGAACGCATTTGCGTCGTGATGCTTAAAGATCATGAGATCCATCTGTGAGATTAAACAAACAACACATCATTGTCTGAAAATCAGCACTGGATGGGTGGATTTTTTGTTCTTAAACTTGAACAAAAACCATAACGAGACTCATCAACAGCAGGTTACACTAAACAAAACTCAACAAGAAACGAGGAACGTGGGGGCTATACAAATGAACGAATAATTTAACAAGAAACACCTGAAAACAATCAAAACAGGAAACAGTTAATAAGACTATAATCATCAACAATAATAAAGTTCAAAATAAAAGAAAGACAAAATAAAAAGACATGAAACTTGATAACATGAACTAATAGCAAAACATGAACGGTAACACTTTAGAATAGGGAACACTTATGCACTATTAACTACGACTTTTCCCTCAATAAATTCCTAATTAGCTGCTTATTAATAGTTAGTAAAGTAGTTGTTAAGTTTAGGCATTAGGTAAGATTAGGGATGTAGAATAAGGCATTAATATGTGCTTAATTACTAATAATAAATGGCTAATATTCATGCTAATAAGCAACTAGTTAAGAGACACTAAAATAAAATGTTTCCACATGAACTATCAAGACAAATCTTGCATGCATGTCGATGTACACATTCATATGGAATAAAAGAGCAAGGGCATTTAGCATTCGTCTAGGAGTTGAAAAGATGAGGAAAAGGAGTGTGGAAGTTGTCCTTGAGTACACCTCACCCGCTCTCCATAAAGCCACACTGCGCACTTTCTCCTGCATTTATGCATGAACGCTTCAGCCTGTCAGCGCTCTCTTGTGCTGCCTGAAATACTACTGTAACTGCAGTGCTCACTATACAGGCCAGGATGGTGAACACGTCATCATGTCGCCATCTGAAGAGTCAACACAACCACCAAAATAACCACTGACAATGAATAATCATCTTTAGTCTCAATCACAAACATGATATTTTGTGTCTTGCTCATATTATGAAAAGAACACCATGTGTTTGAGCAATCCTATCCTTATTTCCACAATAAAACTTAATACACTTCATAAAGCATGCTTAAAATAAAAGGAAATTGGTTTCAAGAGCTTGAAGACAAATAAACTCCAAGTTAGTTGGCAGCCGTTTTCAAATGATGCGATGAAGTGAATTACAAGCCCAGAAGCAGAGGTTGCATCAGCCTGATTGAAAAATAATTTACTCCCTCAAAAGGACTCACTTACTGACTTAAAAGTGTGTCTCCTGCATCGTGACCAGTGCTGAGCTCTCTGCAGTCAGCGGTTTGTTAAAAGTGATGATGAAACGGGACAAATAACAAATTCACAATTTATCAAAAACATTTGTCAAAACGTGTGCAACCATTAATTAAAACGGCTCAGTTCCACTCTAGAGATGTGGACATGTGTGCTATGAGACGGAAATTCACCCTGACAGTTGAACAGGAAGCGCAAATAATAGGCTGAGCATCTTGATCATTGGATGAGCATGATGAAAGTTCCCTCAACAAGGTTTTTGTTTTTTTTGCTGTGCATGCCTGTCAAACAATGTGTGCTGATATACACTTTCCAATAGCTTGTCTTAAAACAGAGCCATATTATACTTTTTTACAAGGGTGTGATGACAGTTTGGCCATGCAATACAAAAGTGCATTCTACCCACCCAATGTAAATTTAGTCAAATCAAATTTTTCAATTTTATTGGCTTTTACCTTTTGCTTATTAACTGATTATTGGCTATTTTGAATATATCAGGACCCAAAACTGTGGTAATCAAGTTTCATGATTTACAGTAATATCTACTAGGAATGCATATCTACTGATATCGATTAGAGTTTTATTTTTTTTATGTATTATGTCAGTCAATATTGGATATGTTGATTGTGTTCATGCACAATCATGCTCATGGCCCCTATTTTTACATTTAGATCTTTGCTGTCAACTTAAAGCAAGCTTATTACAGTTAACTATAAAAGAAAAAAAAGTTACTTACGTAAATAAAATAAAGATATACTAAAATAAAATATGAAAATCTTATTTCAGCTAGTTACCAACATTTCACATTTAGTTTAACGTGATATACTAAAATTTAAACTAAAACTGAAATAAGTGAAATAATTATGAAATAATACTTTTTAGTTTTAGTTACTTTTTCTTATTTGTAAGTCGCTTTGGACAAAAGCGTCTGCTAAATGACAAAAGTAAAAAAGTAAAGAGTGTAAAGACCATCGACTCTACCGTGCGACTCCACCGGGCAGGGACACCGGCAAGGGATAGTAGTATCACTTTTTATTAAATTTTTTCATTGATATGTTTATTATTGAAATGTTGTTATATGCATGTGTCAATTTTATTTAATTTCTTTATTTTCTTAAATATGTGGGTAGATAGTATTTATAGAGTTGTAACTTTTTAGTTTTAGTTACTTTTTCTTATTTGTAAGTCGCTTTGGACAAAAGCGTCTGCTAAATGACAAAAGTAAAAAGTAAGTAAAGTAAAATAAAAATATTAGAAACTAATATATATATATATATATATATATATATATATATATATATATATATATATATATATATATATATATATATATATATATATATATATATATAAAAAACACTAATACAACAAAAACACACAACAAAATTACTAACTTTAACTAAAATGGAAAATAAAAATAATGTAAAATATTAATAGAAAAATTATACTATAAACTATATATTTTCAAAGATACTATAACCACACCTAGTTAATTTTTAACAACACTAATAACATAGTAGCACTGTTAAATGTAATCTTTACAATTTGCAAATCTCTAATATTAATTTTTACATACAGTATGTTTTAATGCCTAAATTCAATACTACCATTTAAGGCAACTAATTTTATTGTTTAATGTTTAAATTTTAATTTATTGCCCATATGAGTGAATACTTAATTTCCACTGGACCTTTAAGACTTCAGAAAATGACCCAAATGTTATGATTGGGTTCTTCAGCTGATACGGAATGAAAAATTAATATCTTCTGCTTCCTGCTTCACCATGACTGAGCGGTCCAACACCTGTTGCTTTATAAACATGTCATATGCTAATGTGCTTGAGGTGTTACTCTGACAACTGTGAATGATCATTTTCTGTCGACAGACATTTGAGTTCCGACAGCTAGACTGTGCCTACAGAGCACAAACTCTTACTTCTAAAGAAAATCCTGTTTTCCATGATATGGCTCTTTTAAAGTGTCCCCAGGTTGGGGAAAAATGAGAACTCGGTGTATTGTTTGTGTGAAAGAACAAACATTTATGAGAAGCCAGCTTCATAAAGGTTTTTGACCTGACATCAACAGCTCAGCTCTTTATTTGAAAAGATTTAACACATCTGCTCTGCAGGCTGTTGTGCGGTCAGTGATCCATCTGTTCGTGCACGTTACAAATGGCTTGTGCGCGAGGACCGCTGATGGAAACAAGCCCACAGCAGAGCATGTACCCTACGCATCAAGCCAAGCGAACAATCACTTACGCTAAAAAATGGTCCTGGGCTCACGGTTAAATCAATACATAAACTACCCAGAGGGTCTCCTGTGGAGCTGCTGAAGCGGACAGGCTGTTTAAGTAATGGACATCATGTGAGGTGAAAGCTCTGACTCAGCGTTCTGTCCTCCACCTAGAAGAAGGTGGTGCCTGTTCTTTTTCTGACTGCTCTCTCATCATTTCATCTCCTACCTATTTTCCTCAGCTTTGATACGTTGTTCCTTCATTCCTTTTTTAGCTTTCACTTTTACTTGAACTATTCCTCTCAGTTCTGTCCATCTGTATTAATTTTTGCCCTCTTCCCTCCTTCCCTTTTTTCCATGCCTCACAATCTATTTTTAATAAGTCAGAACACATCTTCCCTGCAAACAGGCGGACTGCACTGCTAACAGGATCTTTAATGTCACAATGGCAGGGAAAAATCAATCAAGAGCAGATACTGCCCAACAATGTGCACCATGACACGATAAATGCACGCCTACCATGGCGTGACAAATTAAGGTTTTTTATTAAGGAGCAATATTTGCTCCACTGGAATTGATTTTCAGGAGCATTTTGTACCTTATAACACCATTTAGATCTAAAGTAAACGCATCACTTTGTCCACTTGTAATTACTTTAGTTGAACCAAAGAACTCAAATGTAAATATTAAATTGTTTTTAACATTGTTTACATGTTTGCTGGTGTTTTTAATATGCTTAAAGACAAACCATGTGCAAAATCATCAGTCAACATCATTCCTTAAAACTGCAATGTACCAAAGACAGTGTCCAAATACCCACATTTGCGGTCTTGGCCATTAGGTCTTGTCCAAGGTCTTAAAAACGCCAAAGCACAGTACCCGTAATGCACACTAAATCCAGAGATGTTGCAGAAACCTTTCCAGTGCAAGTTAAATATTAATAATAATGGTCTCACATTATTTCCAAAGTGTGTCCAATTCTCGCTATTAATGAACCATTAACTATTATTATTACCTCATTAAACTCCTAATTTGCGGCTTATTAATAGTTAGTAAGGCAGTTGTTAAATTTAGGTATTGGGTAGGATTAGGAATGTAGAATATGGTCGTGCAGAATGTGTGCTTTATAAGTACTAATAAACAGCCAATATGTTACTAACAGGCATGCTAATAAGCAACTAGTGAGAATTGGCCCTTATACTAAAGTGTTATCATAATAATTAGATATTACATAATTTGGTAGTAAAAGTAAACTATTGCACATTTTATTGGTGCAAAGATGAGTATGTGTATTTATACAACATTTGCAACTGCTTTTGATCACTTAATTAGAAGCACCAGAGGTACTTTGTTTCATCTTTTACATAGGGACAACTGAGCTGACATTTAGACATTCATTTTAAACATTTTTAGAACACAATGGGCCTGTCACAGATGCTCAACACACACAATCATCTTCATTAAAAGTAGTGAGACTAATTTATCTTACGAGTGCTGATGCCGCTATCTCTCCTATTGCGGTCTTTGATCTTGAAATTAGCTGATAATGAGTAAAATGCAGCATATATCTGTTGCTTTTTGAGGTGAACATTAAATTTGCATATAGCGTGGGTATTGAAGATTGGATTTATATCCGTTTTGCCGAGAACATTTATGTGGCCAAGTGTAAATGGAACCATTTTAACAAATCGAGTAGATATCCGATCACTAAAAACACATTAAGTAATCAAGTGTAAACAGTATAAGGCTAATGATACACAAGGCAACTTTTTGAGAAATTTTGCTGGGCAACTTTTGAGCAGTTGTTTGGGCACTTTGCCTCTGAGAATGGGAACATTTTTATCTGGATACTTTAAATCAGTCGTGGGCCCTGCGCTTCACCTGGTTGCCCGCTGACGGCAACATTCACCAAAGTTGCCCAGCAACATTGCTCAAAAAGTTGCCCTGTGTATCATTAGGCTAAGTGTGTCTCATTTGGTAATGAAAAGTTCAAAACTTGTGGTCCTCACACCTACTTGAACACTTGGGCAAAAAATTGGAAATACATCATGCAAGTAGACAAGTGTTCAAGTGCAAAGAATGCAAATGTGGGTATTTGGACAGGTCCGGTCTCAAAAGTGTGGTTTGAAACTGCCCCCGTTTCACATCTTCACAAACATGTAACCAATCCTGTTAACTTGCGGGGTGGGGCTTTTTATATTATCATCTTCACCAGTCATAGGTTTCTATTTACAACATTTTGTGCAGCATCAAGCAATGTAGCCAATCTTCTATACCAGAAGTCTTCTATACCATAACAGTGACCACAGAGCAAACACTTGAAATACAGCATGTCCTAAGAACTTCTTTTACAAAACTTTTTTAGGTATATCTGAAGCTCTAGTCACTATGAGCTGTCATTGTATGGGGGAAAAAAAATTGCTCAACTTTTGTTTTTCATCGAATACCCCTTTTCCACAGACGTTCAATGGATAATGCATGTTGTTTTATAATGACTGCATCGCATCACCCACAATTCACTTTTAGTCCATGCACTGCTAACATTGTTAATCTCCCTTAATCCAATCCCAGACTGGCAACTCAATCCATCACAGCTCACTCTACTGTCCAAGCAGCTGTTTGTTCAAACGCATCGGAGTCTTGGCTACAAATACCATTCTATAACATTTGCCTAAAGCCAGGAAAAACAAATCTAAAATCCCAGGCCCAATGAATTCAAACACTGTGACAAATACTGAAGCTTCTGCATTTCGCAAAAGCCAAATTGCTTTCAGGCTGGTCAGCCTGCTAGAATGTTCCAAATCAGACAGGCAGGACTGTGATTAGCTTTGAGCCGCGAAGAACCCAAACAGATGAGCTCTGATCAATGTCTGAATTTAAACCAGTTTATAACAGTTTTGTGGTTTCTCACATAATGTTTGAGGTTAGGCCTGGACACGAATGATTTCCAACTCGCAGAGATTCAGAATTGAACCGATATGCCCTTTCCTGAATTTACACTGAATCTGAATTGAGGCAGAAAACATTATTTGCGATTTGAATGTAAAAAAGCAAAACTGTAATTAATTGAAATTCATTTGATTAGAAATATATACACATTACTGTATTTTAATTTAGAAATGTCAAGAAAAAAAAGTTTTAAAAGGGATGGAGGGATGGAAGGAAGAATGGATGGAGGGATGGATTTACAATTCTGTAGTGGATTGATAGATTTGTATTGTTAAGTGGATGGATGATTGATTTGGAATTCTGCAGTGGATAGATGGATGATTGATTTGGAATTCTGCAGTGGATAGATGGATGATTGATTTGGAATTCTGCAGTGGATAGATGGATGATTGATTTGGAATTCTGCAGTGGATAGATGGATGATTGATTTGGAATTCTGATGTTGATGGATGGATGGGTGGATTGATTTGGAATTCTGATGTTGATGTTGGATGGATGGATGGATTTGGAATTCTGCAGTGGACGACTGGATGATTGATAGATTTGTATTTGATGGATGGATAAATGGACTCACAATTCTGTATTGAATGACTGCATGGATGGACTCACAAGTGGATGGATGGATGGAGGGATGGATGATGGACTCAATTCTATAGTGGATGTATGGATGGATTTGGAATTCTGCAGTGGATGGAAGGAAGGAAGGAAGGATGGATTGGCAATACTGTAGTGGACAAAACGATGGATTGATAGATTTGGCATTCTGAAGTGTATGGATGGATGGATGGATGAATGGACTCACAATTATGTATTGAATGGATGGATGATTTGTAATTCTGTAGCGGATAGATATATGGATTCACAATTCTATAGTGGTTGGATGGATGGATAGATTTGCAATCAAATCTGCAGTGTGTAAGATTAAACTGCCTATACTTTTGCACTCAAAAAGAGTTTATTTCCTGTTTATGAAGTTTTTATGTGGCAAGCAGGACTTTGATCACAGTTTCTCAACACTATTGTGAGAACACAGCCTCTATTATTTACTGTTATCTATCATGCCAGCATGCCATGCTATCCAAACTGTCGCCATCTCTCTGCCACAGATGCTGACGCTGAGCTCTCTCATCCACAATCCTCTCACTGCTGTTCCCAAAGGAATCCAAATGCATTTTAATATGTGCTGTGTATTATCAATAAACCACAGCCAGATTAAATCCCATCAAACGCTGAGCTCGCAATGTCACACTTCTGTTGCTCTTTACTGCATTCAGATGCTTTTGCTACAATTAGAACTTCTTGTTTTGAGTTCCTGAGGGAACAAAGCCTTGAGATGGTGAGGTCAATGTTGAGGGCATTCATGGAGAGAACTGCTCTGACCTGATAAGCGGTCAAAGGCCTTAATTCTCATAATTGACATGTTTATTTAAGGCTGTCATGGTTGAAACTAAAACTGGAGATTTTTTTTTTATTATTATTCATAAATGACAGTAAAAACACATATTACAAAAGATTTCCATTTCAAATAAATGCTGTTCTTTTAAACTTTTTATTTATCAAATAATCCTGACAAATCATGGTTTCTACAAAAACATTAAGCAGCATAACTGTTTTCAACATGATAAAAAAAATGTTGCTTGAAATTCAGCTTTGCCATCACAGGACTAAATTACAATTTTGTATTTGTAGTAATTGTAATATTTCACAATATTACTGTTTTTACTGTATTTTGATCAAATAGATGAGCATAAGAGAGTTCTTGCAAAAAAAAAAAAAAAAAAAAGGTATACATATTGGAGAAGAGTAATAGCTCTTCCCTGACCTCTTGTGATTGAATCACCAGAGATGGCTGTTAAGACAAGTTGTAAACAGGGCTGAAGGAAAAAAATAAAAAAGTGAATAAATGGGAATGACACAAATTTGTTTCCCCATCCTCTCTGGGCTTGATCTGATTTGGAGGCAACTTCTCCCCAGAGCCCTGTTCCACAAACACAACTCTTTTATATCTCTTACCTGCAAGCGACCATCACACACAACAGGAGGATATTTCCATTAGCCAGAGGGTTTGTTGATTCACTGAATGTCCTGACAAGAACAAGAGCCATACAGATCTGCTCATCAATTTACATATTCCTTAAGGAAACTGCAATGTGTTAAATAAATAAATAAAAATAAATTGCAATTAGATTTTATTTTATATTTTGTATACATGTTATATTTTTTATCAGATTCTTCAAGGACTATGTAAACCTATGTGCAGAACTGTACAGATCTCCAACTATGATCCTGTAAATCTGCAGTGAGAAAAACCTTGGGTCATGTACTGAGTGACTGACTTCGATCTGAAAGCTTCCTCCCCTTATGCTGCTCTGCTCTCTGTATAAATGCATGGAGCCGGGGTGTTGTATATCTCTCAGCCTGACAGCTGATCTGCTGGCCCCTGTGCCAGTTTAATATGTGGGTTCTCTCTGCTGGGACTGCTATGCTTCTGCTCTGCTCTGTGCGCACTCTCATTCCTGCACTGAGATGAAGAGAGAGGCAAAGTGAAAGAGGGAGAGAGAGAAACTAGGCCTCATCCATCATTTCATTAGACAGCAATGTGGCGGCCATGATAAAACTCGCATCTTCGGTGGTTTGGTTCCGGGGGCTGAGAACCCTTAACAGGTTCAGATGCAGGAAATTACTGCTGCCTTCTCAAGATGCAGACTACAAGGACCTCCAGAAAAAATAGTCACAGCATATGTGTTGTGAGAGAGCAAGTACATAACCAGCGTCCAAAACTATCGTCTTTACCCCGATTCACAATGGTTAGCTTATAACACTGTTTTCTAATTTGAGTGGTATTGGTAGGAATTTGCGGGAAATTCAAGCATGCTGCGTGTCATTACGTCACGTATGTAAACAAGTTGTCCCGGATAATAGGCTATATCAGGCATGTGAGGATGCTGCAAGTGGCGAATCGTTTATAGCCTTTTCTCACAGCAGCTGGAATAATTAAACTTATTTTGATGGCAGATTATATACCAGAAAGGATTATGTTTATGAAACACCTGGGACTGAAATTAAATTATATTCCAGTTTTAAATGTGCATCTGATTGTCGGTGCCGATAGCCTAGTGTGCCGATATAGCACAACTGTGCTCACTGCGACCCGAGTTCCATTCTCATCTCGAGATCCTGCCTGGTTGGCAAACATTAGGCTACTTCCTCCACACCCCACTTTTCCAGCGCATTCATCGCTGTCCAACCACAGTAGCCCAGGGCAGAATGACTTCCTCAACAAGAACTAATAACTCAGCCTGTCAACAGCACACTTGTGCCCATGGGGACTTGACACTGATGGAAAGAAGCTCTATTAGTGATTATGGGTCGTCTCACTTTAAGGCATCAAGGCATCCAAACATGATAATGAAAAAGTGCAACTGGATATAGTCTGCCATCAAATCATGATAATAAAAGACCAAATGTTTAGATGAACACAAAAACAAATAAAGTTTAGACATGATGACAGATGTGACCCTTATGTTTTCATTTTTTTACCACCAAAACACATTGGTTTGTTTTAAGCAACCCCTTTCCACATATCAAACTCATTTTAGTGGTTTTAAAATTAAAATGGTTAAATTAGTCTTCTGCTTTCACTGTATTTACAGGTCCAACAATTATCATTGTATAAATATGTACTTTCAAAAGGGACAGAAATATTTACTTTTGGCTGAACTTCATTTAATATCTTCTCTATCAGGAGTAAGTTGGCAGTAAAAACACAGTCATGACTGTTGCCTGACAGTATCGAGACAGCTCGAGTCTTGCATATGCTCTATGGCCCATGGAGGCTTTGAAACATGGAGATGAAGGAAGCAAAGAGAATCACAAAACATCCACCACAAAATAACATGGTCTGAAGCAGGAATACAAACACAGAGTCTCTGACTGGGAACGAAGAACATGTCTCAATAATGCAGCACAAAAACATGAGAGGGTATTTTCACAAGATGAACTATGTGGGCAGTAAGCAAGAAGATCAGGGGTCTCATTTATAAAACATAAAACATAGATTTCATCCTAGAAGTGTACGTAGGCACAAAAGCTAGATTTTGCATACGCACTAAAGTTTTCAGAGTTATAAAACCATGTGTATGCCAGAACCTGCGCAAAAATCACGTTATGAATCCCAGTCAGGAGGTAGATTGTGCGTATGTGCACCTCCACCCCGTCTCCTCCCCGAAATAACCATATATGGAGCTTACAACACCTAGTTTTACTTTGCATAACCTCATCTGCATATCATTTCAATGTATATTCCCATCCATGTCACACCATGTTTAACACCGTCAAAGGTAGGCTACAAGACATTAAGGAAATATGAGATACGGACTATTGTGCCATACACAAATTTTTATTGCTAAAAATCATCCAGTATTCTTATGTTTTAAAATAAACATATCAAAAAATATCCATAAAAACAAAACTCTTTAAAATAGTTCTCAGATAAATATTTTAGAATAGAGTTGATCTTATTCTTTTCCACTGCCCAAATAGTATTTAAATCGTTTAAAACAATTCAAATCAAATTAAATTTCTGCAGTTTTGCTGATAAGGTGAGCAACTTTTAGCTATTTTTAGTGGAATCAGATAGGCCTATATGCAGCGTAAATACAATTGTTTTACTCGGCACATCACTGACAAAGTATTTTGAAAAGGAAACTTGCAAATCTTACTGTTTTCTTCAAGTTGTATCCTTCAAATACAGTGGTATTTTTCATAATGTTGTAGAGACTTTACATGACATCAACACCTCCGTGCAGCTTACAGTATATCATTGGACCTATTCAAACCGGACAATGGATCGTTTGACCAAAAAAATCCAGCAGTGTCCTCCATAATAAGTAAGTACGAATCATAGATTATTGCAATGTTCTCGCTAAAAATATTCTCTCATAACATGAGATCTGCAGTTTGAGTTTAAAGTTGAATTATTGTGCACCTATTGCACTCCTCGCTGTCATTAAAACATAGCATGCCACAGGAAAAGCGATCAAGCGCATTCACTACAAATATTTCTAAATTCATATAATTTTGGTTTAACTAAATGTCATTTCAGTGATTTTCTCCATTAATGACAGTGGAATATTTAATGTTAAAGTGTATATCGACATGAAAAAGTTAATTTTCTCACTCCTGGAAAAAAGTTTGTACGCATGGGTTATAGTTTGCGTGCAGGTGCGCACATTTTCCTGTCAAGTTTGTTTTGCGTAGAAAGTGGCATACGCCTCTTTCAGGGCAGGTTTTGTGCGTACGCAACGGTTATAAATGAGGCCCCAAGTTTTGCTGATTACACTATGAAAAATGTATTGAAAGAACCAAGATCTGAGACCAGAAACACTGACTTTTTTTACGTATTTGCAGCTCTATCACCAACAAATGTTTATGATTCCTACACGTTTATCAAAATAATTGTAAAAAATTAAATTTTCAAGCCAACATACAATTGGGAAACTGGGTTGTATTCACTATAGACACTGAAGGGGACTAATCTCCCCATTTTAAGGCTGGTCTGCCTCAGTGGTCCTACAACACTCAAAGTCAAAATGATTGAGATGGCCAATTATATTAAAGTAGGCAGGTTTACGGTTCACAGAAGCAGAGAGCAAATTCCAGCACAAAGTGTCAATTTAACATTGGAAGAGAGTGAAATAAGATTAAAGTGGCGAAACATTTAATATTTTACAATTATTTTACGGAATGTTAAATGATTGACAGTAATATAGTGATGCAAACTACTCAACCTTTTTCATAAATTCTTCCATTTAGAATTGAAAATATGGTATAATTTATGTGATTCATGTAATTCCTAAGTGAATCGTGATGAGACAAGAAACATTTTGCGTTTTCAACATATTAGGCATACAATTAAGTGTGAATGTGCATATTTTAAAGGTGTCATATGACGTTGTTAAAAAGAACAATATTTGGTGTATTTGGTGTAATGCAATGCGTTTGTGGTTTAAAGTAAAAAAAAAAAAACATTATTTTCCACATACTGTACATTATTGTCGTTCCTTTATGCTCCACCTTTTTGAAACGCATCGATTTTTACAAAGCTCATCATTCTGAGAAGTGAGGTGTGCTCTGATTGGCCAGCTATCCAGTGCGTTGTGATTGGCCGAATGCCTCAAGCATATGACGGAAATGTTACGCCCCTTACCATGTTGTGATGCTGTGTCCCGGCGCGACGAGACAAACAATAAAACCCACTATAAACGAGGCATTTGTTGTATTCAGTGAGGACATAATTACTGATTATAAATACTCATACAGTCTTTTTACACGTTGCGCCGCCTAAACACAGCACCATGCCTGCATTTGTGATCATAGAAACACTAACAACAAGCACTACTCTGCACTGCTCAAAACTCGCTTTTGAATTGTCAGTAGATAATTCTTTAAATATTGAAATGTACTTACAGGCTGTAAGTCAGAAGCACCAGACTGTCCTTGCAACGTTGGGATTGCCCCACTTTATAGTGTTCACAGACATTCATCACATTGTAGGCTACTCTCTCCCAGGATCAGGAAAATGCGCTGCACACACTCGAATATTTGCATTGTACTGTTCTGGAACAGTGTTGTAAATACAACTTAACCACTGATTTCTAGTTGTGTACTCGTTTGGAAGGGCAAAACGAGTACACAAAGTACTTTCAAAGTACTTTCGCTTTCACAATGAAACACACAGCGTCTCTCCATGACATGGCAACAGCAGCAACAACAATACTACAGCGAGATAGTAAATAGTTGCAAATAGTTCAAAATGCCTACTCCCAAAGAGAATAAAACAAATTGGTCCCATTGTTTAAGAAATGGTTATGGCCTTGTTGTCAAATATAAAAAGCTAGAGTTAGACTATAAACAAGACTGTGTTTTGAGATTTAGGACAGCTACAGCTCGATATGATGCATTGTCAGTTATAGTACTTAGTTTACCACCAAACGTTCCATCACCTCTTCAAAACCTGCAGTACCATTAGTTACGAAACTCCATCAAATGTTCATGCTGTGAACCTAAACACAAGCCCCATGAGCCTTTGCCATCTAGAGAGAAAGGAGCACTTGGCATGCCGAGAAAAAGGAGTGTTTCTCTTATATGGGAAACATTTGACGGGGGGGGGGGGGGGGGGGGGGGGGGGGGTATCTTAAAATAAATGGAATAATCTGCACATCAATGAGTCGAGGCAGGACATGATGGAAAAAGTACTGTATTTATTGCTTGATGGCCGAGTGGGCACAACACTTAACATGAGACCACCCAAACCTGAGAGAGGCAGCCACCCATGCATGACAACAGCTTCTGTCAGCAAATCTGAGTGGAGAAGCGAGAGAAAAAAAAAAATAGATCTCCCCTTTGAGTGATAAGCCAGTGCTAATTGCTTGATATCTTATGTGATTGAGCCAGTAAAGCATGTCAGAATGACATTTAATATCAATGTACTTACAAACTTGCAAGCTAGATTACTTTTAAGCATCCAAGCACAGAACTTGCTCAAAACCAATTATATTTGTACTGTTTGCCAACTTTTTTTCTGGCCATAAAATTGTCTGAGCATTAGAAACCATAAGCTATAGAGATCTCAAACTTGGTGGAATGGTTCCAAATTGAAAAAGATACAAAACAAATTTGATAAATTAATTCATTGTGGAGATATAGGCCAATATATTTGTGGGTGTGGCCCATTATGACTAACTGCTATATCTTTTGAATGCAATGTTCAAATTTGTCAAAACTTGGTACACATGGACAACAGGAAATTCTGAAGAAACATGACAAATTTCAAGAATTTCTTATTCCCGGGGAAACCGTTTCTAAATATAAGCTTGCTTATATCCTAATAATATTGAAAACATACAATATTTGCTACTAGACATGACTGAATATATTCCTGTCTGTCTAATTAAAATTTAGAGACAATATTATTTGTCATTCTTAATACATAGAATAATACTTACATAAAGGGAATGTTGGTAACCAAACATCCCAACAGACATGAACTTCTATGGTATTTTCTGGAAGCCAATGGCTATTGGGATATTTGGACTGTGGCAACGTCTCCTAGATGCTTCAAGAAACCTACCTGCAAAGCTACAGTACTGTTAAAAGTTTTAGGCACTCGTGTAAAAATGCTGCAAAATGAGGATGCTGTCAAAAATAATGTCATAAATAGATTTTCTTTATCAATTAACTAAATTAAAATCAACATTTGGTGTGAGCATCCTTTGCGTTTAAAGTAGCGTTTGCCCTTGGTGCACTTGTGCATAGTTTTTCAGGTAGCTTTGCATTTAGATTTCTTGAGGCATCTTGGAGACATTGCCCTGGTTCTTCTGGATTCAGTCTGTCTCAGTTTGTTCTGTTTCTTTACGTCATTCCAGACAGACAGGATGATGATCAGATCAGATCTCTGTTTGGAGCACTGGCTGTTGTTAGATTCCTTGTGCAAACAAAAATCTTACTGGATTATTACAATTAATGACAAAATTTATGTTTAAAATTTCCTACCGACACACTACAGCAAAAGATACACATAACTGACTTAAAACCAATTTTTGAAATGAAATATTAGTGAAAATACTAGTGTTCTAATCATTTTGGCCACATGAGTCATTGGTGCTTGAACCCCGGCGATAATCGCCGCTTATGGCTTCAACAGATCTTCATCAACAAATCATTTTCTATGTTAATAAACATTTAAAGTGCAGAGACAATTAGGTGTGTAATATCAATAACTACTACTATTTTTCCTAAAAAGGCTTACAGGAGGCTCCAGATCCTGCCATTGGTCCAAACAAGCAGTGTCCAAACTCACACCATTGGTTAATTCAGAAGTCAACCAAACACTCAAAGATACTCAATGTTCAAAGCAGCACAGAGCCACAGTGTTTATGCTCTTTGAGGAATCAATCTACTTACAGTAGACTTAATGACTTACTTACAGTTGTCTCAGCACATTAAACTGAGAGGAGAAAGTATTTTAACACTGAAAACGTACTTATGCCCATCAACTTTAAAGATGAGCATTTTATAGCTTACTCAGAAACATTATCAAACCCTTCACTTCCAAAACAACAAAGATGGCAGTGCTAACAATGATCATAAATAAATGATTCAGCAGTCAGAGCTGAGTACACTCTGTTATGTACTGAAGCATTTAGCAGAAGCTCCCAAATCCATTCCTTTCTTTCCTTCTGTAATCCTTGAGTATGGACAGAACATCTTTATCCTCCGCCCTTCAAATTCTTCTACAAATCAAAGAAATGCAATTTATTAATATCTCCTTTCAAATGCTATTTTTTTATCCATACATAAATCATAAGACACAAGGTTGCTTGTGCTTCAGAGAAAATGGGGAGAGAGAGAGCTTTAGGGTATTAAGGGAACAAGAGGAAGACTACTCTGTTCTGTATTATCTGAAATGAAAAAGATCTGTTGAAAACAGGGCATTGCAGATGCTAAACTACATTACTATGGACTTTATACATGTCCTTCTGGGACAACTGAAAAAAATTATGTACCAATTAAAATTTAATACCATGGAGAGGTTTGTGTAAGATGTATTTTTAGAGGCAGGGTAGAAATGTAGCTTAATTTAAAAACAATTGAAGTCAATGGAAAACCTCTGCAAAGCATTCAAAATATTCTATAATTTAACTCTTAAAATGTCCTTTTACTTAAATCCAAGCACATCACCTTACAGAGATCTCTGTTAAACCTCCATTTACTGCTCTGCATTTATCTTTTAGCTGTTTAGAAGCATCAGCTGAGATATTAGAGGATCATTTGTGATTTTTCCTTTCAATGGGTTGTTTACGGACAACACAACTGTTGCCTTACTCTCTTAAATTCCTTAATTCCTTTCATTCTTTGATTCCTTGAAGAACCTTTTACATCCATGGAATCTTTCTATTTTATAAAATGTTCTTTATAATGAAGTAGATTATTTAAAATCACACTAAAAAAATGTT
This sequence comes from Barbus barbus, assembly GCF_936440315.1. Classification (NCBI taxonomy): domain Eukaryota; kingdom Metazoa; phylum Chordata; class Actinopteri; order Cypriniformes; family Cyprinidae; genus Barbus; species Barbus barbus. The sequence continues at coordinate 17,159,792 of NC_136733.1, read as the reverse complement.
TTTTTTTAGGAACTGTTCACTAAAAGATTCTTTGGCGAACCCAAAATGGTTCTTCCATGACATGTAAAAACCCATTTTTGGAACATTTATTTTTAAGATACTCTCCTAAGAAATGTGATCCTTATTGGAAATCATGAACAGAATACAACAGGTCTAAACACCTCCTTCCATGACAAAAAAAAGTAACTGAATATTGATGGTAAACCACAGCTGGAGTAAAAACAAATATTAAAAAAAACTAAAACATCAGGGCACGACTTTAGCGAATGGGTGTCCTCTTTTCTTTGACATATTTCATAACTTTGTGTTCAATTAACAAAATGAACACTGTACAGAGCTACGGTTTTAGCTCACACGTGTTTCACAGATAAATCTCCATTATGTCAAGAGCTGTCAATATGAGCCCACCTTGCACACCCATCACAGTAAATCCACATTTCCCATTTATGCAAAACAATCTGTTTCAGTACTACAGGTGTTTAGAAAAGAGCTCTAGTGTTTTTGTTGCCAGGTAGTTAAGGATATAATTACATCCTAGGGGCCTTTTACTCCAGGTGACCTTTAACCTTATCATCCCTAGCATGGAAAACAGTACATGCGAGGGGCAAATTCTTACTAAATGCAAAGTCAAATTGATTCATAAGTTAAAAAGAGTGAATGGTCAAATTCAAGCGAAACACTTAAAACAGTTGTTTAAAAGGATTTTGTTAAATGTGTTTGTTTCGATATCCTGACAGTGTGACAAAGCCTGGTTTCAATATCAAAAGCAATGTGGTATTTATATTGTATGCTGTGTTTTGTTTTATTCCTGAAAACGGGTCAAAATGAACCGAAGACAATAAATTAAGATAAAAGTGTGAAATAAAAGACAATCTCTTGGGCATTTTATATAAAAGTGAAAGTAATATGATATGTTTGCTATTATAATGGTCATATAGCTAGTTGCACAGAAGCAGTGGGTGCAGTGAAAAGACTCTGATGAAGCTGCTACAGGCAGATGTTCTCCAAGGACAAATCAGCTCTGAATTTACAAACATTAGTGAGGACAGTCTGATAAAGACTGCTAAACACATACTCTCAAGTGTCTGACTAACCTCTGCAAAAATCTTGAGCCTTATTTGACATAGTCCCCTTTGTCAATGGATGGACTTTTTCAAGTGACCCAGTTTTAAGACACACCAGATAACTTTTAAAATTGAAAAGGTTGTAAACTGCAAAAGGAAATTTCAACAGGCTATGCAAAACGGTTTTCATTTTTACCAGTAGGACTGATCGTCGCTAACTGGGATGGTCCTATTTTGACTCTTGTTTTATGAGCTTTGAATTATTGAAAACGACTGATGCACTTTGCTGCTAAGAATAGACCTATGCATGTCAAATGAGCAAAACTACTATGTCCTGCACTGAGATAAGCAATGTTTGCTCTTCTTTCCCCCCATCTTAAACAAGGAACGTGCCAAGAGCCATCAATGCCATGTGATTATATATTTTACTTTCACAATCCAAGTTTTCTCAAAGCAATAGTGTATAAAGCAATAAGGGTGATTATTCAATTGGGACAAAAGGAAAAGCTTTCAAAGGGAAAAATTTCACACTATGATTTTGTCTTTGTTAAAACATTCATTACATGTCCTAGAATAAAGATCTCAATATAGACTTGACAAACCAAGCAAGAGGTATAATCTAATTTGGTATGTATGATGATGTGGATTCTTGATATTGTGTGAGATTATTATGTCAATTGTTTCAATTTTTGAGATTGCCTTCAAGAGAATGGCTGTCAAATAACTTCCAATGTATAAAAACTAAAATATATCCATTCTTTCTAATTTATATTTTCAAATACAGATGGGTTAAAGCTACTCTCATGATGCTAAAAAAACAACAACCTCAAAATGACATTATGATGTTCAAACTTTCACTATTCTGTCTTGGCAAAGAGGTGCTCCTCTCATACAAAAGCTTTAGAGAAACTCAACTAAAATGCTTGGCATTATGGTTGAATGCCATTATTATTGAATGCCAATGGAAGAAATACAAGGTTGTTTAGTTTAAAAATGCAACATTGCATTTCCTTGATGTTAACACTTTTTAAGGGGAATTTAAAATATCTGAATGAAGAACAACATTAAAATCTAACATTTCAACTTTTCAAAAATAGGATAGAACAAGTAGGCTAATAATAAGTATAAATACATTCATCTGTTTCAATCCATTCTTAAAAACTAAAATATGTTTAAATAAAATAATGTTCTTTAAGACAGAAAAGTTCCCCTATGTACTGTAGCTTGTGCAGGAGCCATACAAGACTGATGCTGTATTAATTCTGCAGGTCAGGCTACGTTTTATTCAAAAGTTGTGGTATCCTCAATTTTTATAGCTAATACATTTCATACCGTTATGAGTTAGCGCGTTTACCATAGATATCCATATCCAGCCTACCTGCCAAGAGCTTGAAGGAATCTCTTGAAATTTGCCCAGCCCGGCGAAGGTGTAACATCTGTACATATGATCCTGAGACTCGGAGCAGTGCCACAGGAGCCCAAAACTCACGGAGTCCTTGTTTTTCAGATGGTCCTTCACTATCCATGCGGGCGAGATGAAACTGAAACTGCAAATCGCGACTAGGGCGGAGGACAGGAGCACCCAAAAACACCCGACACAGCTGAACATCCTCACGGCAGCGTGGGGCAGCGAGACCGGAGACAGATCGATTCCCAGCCCTTTCCAATTCCGATCAAACAGCGAGTGCATCTGGAGCGCGCTCACTCACTGGAGGACAAACATTAGATGAGCACCAAAAACACATGAGTTACCGCTGAGAGCATAAGCACGCCTAACTTTTCAATTAAACGTAATTCCAGCACGATCCAGTTCAATAGAGAGGATATTCCAGCTAATTCATCTGAGAGGAAGCAGGTGGAGGACAAAAGACAACTGTCACACCCAGAACTGCCACCAGCAGGTGCTCACTGTTTAGTAAGATCTGAATCCGCTCTGTTTGCGTTACTCACAGCCCACATATCATCACCACCACCCTCATCCTCATCTTCCTCAGCTCTGAGTCGCAGCTCAAACTTCCTGCGCTGCACGCCTGCCACAGTCACATGGATGTGGGCGTCACCGCCACTGCCAAGGTGTTCAGACGAGATTTTGATTCATGAAAATCTGAATCACACAGATTTTTTTTTCAAAGCCTCAATCATATAATAAACTCATGCCATCATTATAGTTTTCATGCCCTGCGTTTCGTTCTCTTGCCTAAACTGATCAACATACACACCGATAAAAGCACATTGAATATAAGATGAACAAGTATAATCCAGCAACCCAAATGTACAAAAACGTAAACAATAAAATGATATAAACAATAAAACAATACAGTAATTTATATTTGAGTTTATCTCGTATGTGGATTCTGAAGCATATTCAGTGTGAAAGCGTCCTCTGCTGGTGATTTATCCTTCACTTGTGTATGAGAATGGAAACAAATATTGAACAAATATTGAGCATCACAGAGCACAAGCATCATGGAAATTTCTGTAATATATATATATATTTTTTTTTTTCTAGTTATGCTCAACATATTTCACTGACTATAAACCACCTAAAGGGACACATTGATGTTAAAAATATATATATCGAGATTGAAGAAAAAGTTATATTTCAATCATTTCAATGTATATTAATTGTATAATATATTTTAATGTTTTTGCGAGCGAACATGAATGCAATTTCTTTCAAATGCTTTAAAATACTTAAAACATGAACGACTGAAAGATTAATTAATAATTGAATGTGAAATATTTAAAAAACGTGCATACTACAAACAAATGAAAAAATTGGTAGTCCCTCCAAAACTAACATGCCAATGAGAACCTTTACCTCGTCTACTCAACTTAAATTGTGAAAGCTTTTTATTTTAATAACATTCTTTTTTTCTGTTTTATAGGATTCTTATTTTGTTGGAATTCATTTTGAGTTATGCTCAATATGTTAGCACAAATCCAATTTGAAAGTGCAAATCAATAATATTCTGCCTACACAGGTAACGCTTTGTTCAATCGGACCCATGAACAAAAACAACACACAAATACTGCGTCAAGAGACGTTTCAACAATATATGCATTTAAATCAAACACATTTAAATATATTATAGATTAAGTACACATATATGTCAGAAAACATATTAGTGGTACATAGTACCAAAAGTCTTTTTCCTGTTTCTCGTCCACATCTCAATGAGGTCCAAAGCAATAACTTCATGTCCAAGACAAGTACACGTTTCAAAAGGAACAGTCATCATTGAGATTTGCTTAGACAGAGTTTGATATATAATACAAAAAAAAAAAAAGAAGAAGAAGAAAAAAAAAGAAGACAATCACCATAAAAAGAACTAACATTAATATATGGCGGCAAACCAGGAATCCACATTTATACAGAACGGGGATAAACATTGCCCTAGCAGTTCAGCTTGTATATCTCTACAGTCTAGAATCAGATCTGGACAGGGTTCTAGAGGGAGTTCTGCAACCAGGGAACATTTTCCAAGCCCGAGTTCATTAGATCCCATTCCAGTTTGAACTGTAGCATCAGTCACTTCAGCTCTATGAGAGAGGGACAGAACAGTCTCTGACACTGGCTGACTTACATCCACCATGGCATACCGTAAATCTGTAAATAAAACTGTACATAGCCACCTTGGGGAGTTATGCATTTCTGTTTTTCTGATTATTATTATTTAAAAAAAAAAGGCCTAAGCACTTCATAGCCACTCTTTAAAAAAAGTGAATGAAAAAGAAAGATAAAAGAAGTATGAGATAAGAATTAAGATGAGGAGGGAAATATTTAAGTCACAGCCACATTGTAGTTCCCGTTCAGATTCCCGTGCACTTCTTGTTGGCCGACATGGTAACAGCTAAACCCAACAGCAGGTACGTTCTGAAATTTGTGTGTCAGTGTTCATTCAGTCCTTTTCTGAAACTTTGTTCTGTTCGACTGCTGTGCGATAGCTCTCGCTTCTGTTTACGGGTTTATTCATGCCTTACTCATTTCACTCCTCTTCAAATAATAAACAGAATTCCTTCTGAGCGCTAGAAATGTTGGGGTGGATCATACGGAAAACATATTTTGGCTATTAGTGTGCATATCTAAACACTCACGCTCTCACACACAAACACATGCAGGAAGTCATGGAATGCCTCTTTCAAAGTCCTCACTGATATGTTAATGCAGTTCAGCTCTGTGTTCGTCATCAGGTCGTTTGCTTCTCCAGTCATTATGCAGAGGGCGACAGGAGGAAGGGTAGGAGCTGCTTCCACACTTAACGAGAGGGTCATAGCTGATGAAAACAGAACAGGTCAGATTCTGCACACCTTCCTGTCATTCTAAAATAAGTTTAAATTGACTACTAATCCCAGTGCCGCTACATAATAAATGCTTAGTGTTAGTTCACCCAATAATAAAATTCTGTCATAGTTTTCTCAACCTCATCTTCTTCCAAACCTGCATAACTTTCTTCTAAGGAACTGGTTATCGCAAAATAATCCCGGTCAGGTGATAACAACTGATAGAATGTATATTATCCCATTTATTGCATGGCTAAAATAAGTTCAAACATAACTAAAATCAAAGGGATACTGTTTTGTACAGTCATACCACTTACACAGCTTTTCATGTCCACATCAATAATTATGTGGGCATGAAATAGTGACTCAACTGGTTAACCATTTTAAAATCTTATGTTTATTATCTTACAATTCATTAAAGTGTAATAAACAAAATGTCACAACTCACTATGACTCACTATAATTAACATGAATTCCATTGTAGAGTCGTTCCTCACACAAAGCTATTGTATGTCTTCAAAAGACTTGTATGGTCTGCTTCTAAAATGTTTTTTTTGTTTTCTTTTGGTGATTGTGCCTTTTGTAAATTTGTCTTTTTTTATATATATATATATATATATATATATATATAATTTTTCTACAACTAAAAAAAAAAAAAAAAAAAAAAAAAAAAAAAAAAAAAAAAATGTAAAAATGGGCAGTTGTGGCCTAATGGACAGAGAGTTGGGCTTGTAACCCAAAGGTCGCGGGTTTGAGCCTCAGGTCTGGCAGGGATTGTAGATAGGGGGAGAGAATGCCCAGCGCTCTTTCCACCCTCAATACCACGACTTGAGCAAGGCACCGAACCCCCAACTTCTCCCCGGGTGCCGCAGCATAAATGGTGTGTGTGTACTTTAATGGGTTAAATGCAGAGCACAAATTCCCAGTACGAGTCACCATACTTGGCCACACGTCACTTCACTTTCACTAATTTAATTACCTGAGAACAGAACAGTATACCAGGTTGAATTATGCAATTGGCCAAATACAATTAAAAAATGAATAACTGAAAATTAATTTCTGGTTTTCAGCTAAATTCAAACAAATTGGTAATTTGATAAGACCAAATTTCGGTGTGTCACTATAAAAAAAGACAACCATAAAAATTCTGAGGAATTGTCTTTGTTTTCCATAGAAGAAACTAAGTCTGGGTTTGGAACAACTTGAATAAATGACAGAATTTTCATTTTTGGGTGAAGTTCAAGAAACAAATCTTTATGAATGCAAAGATAAAATAAGATGTACTTTTGTTGCCTTCACTTCAGGGCTTCCCTGGTGTCCCTGCTGCATGACATCATTGACGATCATTTTTGCAATCTTCCATGCCATCTCTTCTTGTGCCTGGCACACCAAAAAAAAAAAGAAAAAGAAAAGTACATATCATGAGATATAACCAGCTTAAATCTATTTCCACTTAATAAAAAGACATTAGAAAAGATGACATGTAATTTGAATGAAATAAGCAGGTGCACACCTCATCTGAGTTTCCTTGCACCCATTTCTTCATTGCTTGAGAAAACATGGACCCTGATAGAAAGGAAATAAATTAAGAGCGAGTGAGCTGGACAGAGCAGTGAATCTTGCTTTTCACCGCTCTTCAATACAATCACCCCACATCACCAGCTACTTATCGCCATGGCAACACACTCTCTGCACTCAAACTGAGGACATCAAGAACACTTCAGCATAAGTCATTACTAGAGCCAACTCGCACAATACAAAACAAGTGTGTGTCAGTGAGAGAGCGGAGAAAAAACTTCTCAAGAGCAAGTGTGTGTGTGTGTGTGTGTCCTACCCTTGGATTTCTTCACATCTGGCTCTGGCTCAGCCTCTCTGATGAACTGGCCCAGCTCATTCACCTTCCCAAAGGTCATTCTTCTGAGATGAAAGCAAAAAAAGCTGAATCTGGATCTGAATCCAGTGTTTTGTGCACACTACCAGGCTTCAACAATAATAATCTTTTTCTACTGGCCCAGGCAGACCACAAAAATGTTTTACATAATATTTTTAGCTGACTTTTTATGTGCCAGAAAACGTAGGTATTTTCACTGTCAGCCAGTGAGAAAAAAAAATATTACTTTGATGTATAAATTGTTCAACTATGCAAGGCCTAAAAACATATCCATGATCAAACGAATGTTTAATGTAGTGATGGCCTTGAACCATCCTTTTTGTTGAACATCATAGATGTTCATGTTATACCAATCAGAGGTCCCATGATGGGAAGGAAGTGCAGCATGAAGGTTTCAACCCCTGACTCACCCAGCATATGGTCTCTGGTAGAGAGACTCAGGGTCCAGACTGGCGATATCCACCGTTATCGCCTCATCAAAGTTCTTCAGGATCTTGACAGCGGCTTTTTTAGTACCTTGCTGCAATTGAAGTTGAAAACATTTTGAGAAGATCAGGACAAAGTTAGCCATACTTGCAACCATATTCTTGAAGAATACTTATATTATTATGAAAAACAAGTGCAATGTAGCTTTTGGGGAGACTATCAAACCAGTCAATCACCTGGGCTTGTGACCCTTCTGTGATGCTTGAGTTGCGGTCGACCTCTGGGGTCCAGCCCTGGCTCGGAGTGTTGGCATATCCTCCAGTAAACTCATCCACCCGTACGGAGTTGATAAGGTCGCTCAAATACTTATAGTAAAGGTTGCTTGACAGAAAGCCTGGCATGTAAACCTGAGAAAACAAGAAAACTTCAGAGGGACTTTTCTTCCTAATACCAACTTTTGTGGCAACATAACCCACCTTCTCCATGGTGGTCCAGGCCTGTCTTAGTGGAGTGTTGAAGCAATCTGGGAGAGGTCCACCTTCTCGACAGATATTGGATTCAATCTCCATCCGTACAGAGTCACCAAAACCCAACGGATTTGTGGCTTGGAGTGAAAAATACCTAAGCAGATCACATGAACCGTCATATCTTCTGTCTACCGAAAGTAATGGCTATGCTGTTGCCACATCTTAAACACTAGAGAGGCATGTGCATAATTGCATACTGTCAAAATCAACAGGCCTATGGTTTGCCTGAATGACTAGTCAGCAACAAGGAAGCTCTGTATAAAAATGCTGATTTAGAGTTATGTTTTCAACAAATATGCATTAAATTGATTGAAAGTGTCAGTAAAAAGATTTATAAATGTTACAAAAGAGTACTATTTTAAACAAATGCTGTTCTTTTCATGTTTTTATTCATTAAAGCATCCTGAAAAGAAATGTTCTGCCAAAAATATTAAGAAGCTGTTTTTGTTTTTTTTCTCCCCAATAAAATATGCTTCTTGTGCAGCAAATCAGCTAGATCAGAAAGATTTCTGAAGGATCATGCGACACTAAGATTGGAGTAATGGCTGCTGAAAATTCAGCTTTGACATAATAGGAATAAAATACATTTTAAAATTTGTTAACCATACATTAAATTAAAGTTGTTCTAAATTGTAATGATATTTCACAGTATTACTGTTTTTGATCACACAAATGCATCCTTGGTGAGCATAAGAGAGAAGACCAACTCCATTTGAATGTTAGTGTAGAAAAAAAAACAAGCAGGGTAATTTTAGGCTATATTTTAGACATTGAGACTAATTTTAATTTTTAAGTTTAACGATATTTACTGAAAAAATAAAAAATATTTTACACAACACAAAATGGCTATAAATGTAATTTTCAGAGGTCGACAGAAGTCTATTAATCCATTGTATTTATAGCAACACCACTTCACACCTTAATTTCCTAATGAGTTAATCAGGGGAGGGGGGGTGATAATTAGATGACTAGTTGTTTAGTTGCCCATCCTGATCCATCCCTAATAGTAGACTGAAATATAGGACATACTTGTCATAGAGAATCATGGCATCATTCTGGGCTTCCTGTCCGTCGTACTGGCCTTTCTTGGCAGCCAACTGATCTTGAAAGTTTTCTGCAGCCAGCCAGAACTGCAGCACATTCATTGCATCCTCCTTCTCCATGTACTATATTGACAGAGACACACACACACTTTGAATTAGGTTTCAATCCTACTTTATAATCCCTTGGCACTTCAAATGTACTTGGATCAGAAATCCATCAATTTATACGCACACATGCACTTTTGGTGCATTCTGCCATTTAGAAACAGGTTTTGGGCAGATTGTCAAGCTCAGCATATTTCATGTGCTTATACAGCTCTATGCATAAATTTAAGATAAATTCAACTTGAAAGTGTGTGTGTTCTAACTGGACACATAATATCTGGGCACATAAAACACTTAAATCCAATTTTAAAGCACATTTAATAAGTAAAGAACATTATATATAATTCAACATCTATACTTATATAATTGAAAGTGCATATCAGAAAGATCATCTACAGGAAAATTTGGGTTATACAAATTAAGATGTAAATGTACTGTACAACCATATTTAAAATTGTGTTAATGCTGTAATTTCCTTTTAAACAGAGGCTGAAGTGAGTGCCCTCACCTCAGAGAAGTAGAAGAGGGCTGACTCGCAAAACAGGATGTCCGCCAGGAACACAGAGCCACTGGTCAGCACCTCAATCTGGTATTTACAGAAATAATGGCTCCGCAAAAACTCACTAAAGTGCCTGTAAAACAGGTGCCAGACATTTCCATGTAATTACAGAAAGAGAAGAGGCTAGATAAACAAATACATTTCAAATTAATAGAGAGGAAACATAAGCCCTGTCAATGTATTGTGTCAATTTTGCATGATTAATTTAAAAAAAAAAAAAAAACATACAAATGGAATTCAATAGCATAATTATGCAAAATAACAATCCATGCCCCCTGACCTGTATACAAAATCAATTAAAGGGATAGTTCACCCAAAAAAGAAAATTCTGTCATTAAATTCATCACCATCATATCTTTCATCTTCGGAACACAAATTAAGATATTTTTGATGAAATTCGAGAGCTCTCAGATACTGCATAGACAGAAATGCAACTGACACATTCAAGGCCCAGAAAGGTAGTAAGGACTTTGTTAAAACAGTCCATGTGACATCAGTGTTCAACCGTAATGTTATGAAGCTACGAGAATACTTTGTGTGCAAAGAAAACAAAAATAACTTTATTCAACGATTTCTTCTCTTGTGGGTCAGTCTCCGCTGCCTTTATTGAGAATATCATGTATTCTCGTAGCTTCATAAACTTACGGATGAATCACTGATGTCACATGGACTATTTAAACAATTTCCTTACAATGTTTCTATGCCTTAACCATGGTATGACTCCTCTTGTGGTCTATAGAGGGTCAGAGGGCTCCCGGATTTCATCAAAAATATCTTCATTTGTGTTCCAAAGATGAACAAAGGTCTTACGGATTTGGAACGACACGAGGGCGAGTAAATAATGACAGTTATTTACACATTTTCATTTCTGTCAGGACCGTCAAAGATGATAAGACAATTAGCATACAATTTGGATTGGTGTTATGGTTCTGTTCTGGGCAAGAACTCCCTGCGCATCCATGCAGCCTAGCATGGATGAGAGCAGGGAGAGCAGCGACAACCCCCCCCAAAACAAAACCATATGCTGATATCCCCCAATACAAACTGATAGAAAAATCTCAAAGCCTTAAGCAACAAGGATGTTGCCCTTAACCAATGACCAAAACAAATATGTTGGCAAAACCTACATAACCTGTAGCAACAAGCATGTTGCCTTCAACAGATGACCTAATGAATATATTGCCAATACCTTAAAACTTAAGCAACATGTTCTCAATAACACCAGATAGACTAAAGAAAAACATGTTTCCAATTCAACTACAGCTTTAAGAACAAGCATGTTCTAAATAAAGACCAGATTGCTCTGGGACAAGTGTGTTCCCGACAATACAACTTTAACTTTTTTTTTTTCTCAATATGACTAGACAGAATAAGCGTGTCTGAGCGGAACCAACGCTGAACTGACGGCTGTATCCAAAACTGGAAAATGCAGCCTTTTTGGAAGACACATTTCAAGGAAGGAAGGCATCAAGACATGTTGAATCCAATGTTAGCCTTACTTCCTGCCTCCTGAGATCCCTTCATTTGGTCAATATTTAAAGGCAGAATAGATATATCCTTCGCTGCCTTGATACCCACAATCCTGTGTGGTTGAGCAAAATAAAGATGGCGTCTGAAGTTATTTCTAGCGAGAAATCAGTATTAAGTAATTAAATATCCGCGTAGTTATCACCAAAGCTCGTTCTATATTGTTCTATATCATTGAACCGTTAAGCTGTCTCAGAAGCATGTCCGATATCAGTTTCATGACCTTCGTGAACAAACGCTGCCTGCGAAGTCATTGGCTGAAAAGCAGCAAGGCAGCATGTCAACAGCCAAGGTTTTCGGATACAAATGACTTCAACTGAACAACGACCGTTTACCGTTTTCTCTTGGAGCTGCGCCACAGCAGAAACGATTCCGTTTGCACCATGGACGTTATTTCCTGCTGCTTAAATCTGTGCTGTAAGTATTATAAAATAAAGGCAACTTGACTAGGTTAAAGAGGACATAACACACAGTTTCAGCCAATCTCATGTTAATCTTCAGTACCTGTAGTATTGCATCATTCACATCTCCGAAGAGTCTTCAGTTTAATCAGGTTTTTAAAAGAAAGATACAGCTTACGATTCTCTCCGAAAACAGCCGAGCTCCTGGAGGCGAGCCATGGGCGGAGCTGAAGAGTCACAAGCACTTACAGGCCGATTGGCAAAAATCACAGATATTTGATGCAGTTTTACAGCAGCTCCTAGTCATGACGGAGATCTTTATCGCTGGGACTGCTTCATCTTTTTGTATCAAACGATGTGCAAATCCAGTGTCAGAATGTATCTTGTTATAAAACATTTGTCAACGAAATGATGGGAACAAACAAACACGTTTGTGAAACTCTGTTGCTGCCCCAGAAAAACAAATTGCATCCACTGTTCACAAAACACTGAATAAGGTTATCTTTTCCTCACATCCAAAAACACATATCTTTTGAGACATTCTTCTCAAGCAAGTACTGCAGCGATGCCGATGACTTCCGTATGAACGAAACGTGTTGAGCTCTTGCTCACGCTCGGGTCGCCAAGTGCACACGCATAACTGTCAAACTCTTACAGGGGTCATATGACGTTGCTAAAAAGAACATTATTTTGTGTATTTGGTGTAATGCAATGTGTTTATGTGGTTTAAAGTTCAAGAAACATTATTTTCAGATGCCGATTCGCACGGGACTAATATTATCACAGGACCTCGGTGTTCGGCAAAATATTACAAATGACTAGAGGTCACCAGGTAATACTAATCTCGTGCGAATAGGGCGGTATTATGAAAATCTCCCCACATCGTGACGTAGACATGTGGGGGAGTGTTTGAAGGAGCCATTTTAAGTGGGCATGGTCGAGTCTAAACTTTTATAAAGAATATCTCTTTGGTTTTGAGACTTTAGTCTTTGTAACTTCAGGGATCTAATCTATGCACAAACAGCTTGTAACACTCCAAAGAGCAAGCAAAACTTGAAATCGCATCATATGACCTCTTTAAGCTAAAATTATACTTCACTTATTATTTTAAAAATGCTTAATGAGACATCTCTCTGCATGTTTATACAGTCTGTTTCTTGAGTACATAGGATGTAAAGAATAAAAACTAATAAATGTACAACTTTCCAGATATGATATGAGAGCAATATTTGTGAAGGACAAACACTGAGAGTGAAATTAACTACTTACTGTTGTTCGATGATGGAGAACACAACAGATTGTGCAATGACAAAGCAGTTTGGGTCCACTTGTCCGTCTTCCCCACAGATTTTCGCTAGCAAAAGAAAAAAACTGTTTTGTTTACTCTATTCCATCCAGTAATTTTTAAGATATTTAACAAAAAAAATGTACTTAAAAACTGAAATAAGGTATGTAATGACAACAAACTTCCTGAAGATAAATCCATAAAACCTGGCCCTCATTTCCTAATCACCCAGTATCTCCTATAAATATAATTATCTTGTTCAAACAGAGAAAAAACAAACAAAACACTGGAGTACATCTTCAGCAGTCTAAACAGAGAGGTCATTGTGATAAGGAATTTTCTTACCCACAATGTCGTTGCGTATCTGTTCAGTAATGGGAATCGGCCTAGCAGCATCTGGAGATATGTACTTAGTGAAAATGTTAACGGCATCCCTCTCTATACCTAGAAATGAGAAAAATCTGTATATAAGGAAATTGAAAATAGGATACACAGGATAAAGATCAAGGACAAATCAGACTCAATCCAAAGCAAACACCTTTATCATATTCAACATCCCTCTTCACAGACTTACAGAAGTGTAATAATTCACATTTCAGCCATGGCTATTCATCAAAGCCTCAAGTGTGCTTAAGAGTCACTATTAATCAATCAAACGACAAGTACAATTAGAGCAAAGGCCTAGGGACAAATCTAACACCTACTCTTTGTTAAAAATAAATATCAAACTTAAATACAGGATGGGCACATATTTCATACTGAAGAGCTTGTCAGTATGCTTGTATGCAGTGTGCTTGAGACACCAGAAAAACTAAAACTAAAAACAGTATTTAGTAACTATATTTATGAAATGACTAGATAAGGTCAATGATTTATTTGAATTATGGTTGACAATCCGCCATCATTAGTAGTATGTTTAAAGACCATGTTGAAAGTGTTTGAGTTTAATGGGGGTCTGTGAGATGAGGAATCTCATCAGAGCATGTTTAAATGTTGAAGTGCTTTTCATAAAATTCATTTTTAGATGCTGAGAAAAGCCAGAGACAGCCTTATAAAATGCAATGAAGTGGACAAAGACTTGTTCTTTTTTCAGACACCGAAGGCTCTCGCAGCAGAAGCCACGGGCTGATAGGATCTGACTCCCCTTCTAAGCTGATTTGATGTCTTTCGGCTCAACTGACTTTTTCCATTCACTGCTTTTACAGCCTGGAGCTTCTTTGTATTAGCCATTAATGAATACTCAGCTCCTGATTTCTGTTCATTGTAGTCCACTGCCAAGATGCTAAATGAGATCATTTACCAAGCCTGCTCTATAAAACCAATGCCGCATGGATATTAAAAGTCATTGTCTGATACGAAAGGAATATGTTGTAATGGTAAAAGGCCACTAACCATGAAAAACTTAAGTACAAAATAACCCCTACGGATATAAAGGAATGCTCGTAAAAACTCAAGCTTAAGGTACAGTTTTTGTGGAATTACTAAGGAATACTGCAAACCATGCAGTTTTGAAGTAGTTTTTTTCCCCCTTAATTCAGCCAAAAGGTCCTGTAGATGCTATACTGATCAAACATAAAATTTGCAGGTCAGAGTTTAACTTTAACTCTTCTATTTGCATACAACTTAAAAAAAAAAATAGTATTTATCGTTATGGACTTGAAAAGAAAGCGAAGCAAGCATGCACCATCATTAGTATTTAAAACATGCAACTAGGGTGCACAACAATAAAATTATTATAAAAGTGTGTTTCTAATCTAAGTGTAAAAATACAGAACATGAGAGTGCAAAAACATACAAATATCTAAATATCCAATATCAACCATTACTACTATATTTTTTTTATAGCACCACTATATCAGGCATACTTGTTTCTAAAGGACAAAATATAGGCAAAACATCTCACTTAAACTTGAAAATAGTGTAATAAAATGACCTAACCTTGCCTGGACAAAGCTTTATCTTTTAACTAGTTTCACACTAAGTTTTGCCTAGTGTTCATGTCAGGATACCAGGAAAGAATGCGACATAACTACCTGGAAAGCGAAGGAATTATACAATGATAACAAATCATTGAGATTCAGCAATGTAATAAAGTAGGGCCACATTAAGACCATTTAGACAAATTAGCCTATCCATTTAAAAGTGCTTTAACAAATTCAAGCGTCGAAATACTGTTTTACATTGTAAATGCAATACAGTAAACACATTTCCTGCTTTTACTCTGGTGATCAACAGCACGCCACAGAACATGTTATTACTACTTAAGTAGAAGCTACTTTAACCCTAAATTACTCAGGAGATCATCCAAGCCAGCACTTGTTAAAAATACCAGTTGGAAGGACTAATTGCAGTAATACAGTCAAAACAAACAAGTAAAATACTTTCAACAATGAGGCTACCATAACTTGTACTCACTTTTCATAAGTTTGTCAGAGAGGCCACTAGTAGACTGGCCTTTAACTGGAGTGCCTGTCCTGGAGGAGGGCTGTCTGGTGGGCGTTTCTGATCTTAGGCTGGGCTGCAGGTGGGGAGTCCCAGGACAGGCTGCCCCCTCTGAGCTAACAGAGTTCCGGTGGCCAATCAGAGCCCCGGTATGAGAGTTAGTGTCTTGGGGGCTGGGGGTGTGAGGTCTAGAAGAAGTCCGGGAGGAGAACGTGTCCTCTTCATCTCCCTCATCCATAGTTGAGGGTCTGCTGGGGTCGTTTGGGGAGTCTGGTGAGTCGGGGGATTCCAGGGCAGCCGCAGGCTCAGCCAAGGTACTGTGTTTGACTGAATTGAGGCTGTGCGCTCTGACCCTAGACCAGCTGGTGGATCGAAAGCTCTCAGCTTCAAGCCAGAAGCGGACCAGGTGCTCAGCTGAGCGGGTCTCCATAGACTGTATGAAATAGGGCATGGCCACATTGTCCCGCAAAATCTGGTCTACGGTTTTAGAAAGCCGAGACCGAGTCTCTTGAACCTGGTAGTTGACACTGGAGCGACCTGAAAAGCAAAGACACTTTTTAAACCCCATTGTTACAATCCATATTTCCTTAATGCAGAGACAACATACTAAAAAACACACAATCACAGATTTGGATTGGTAACAACCAGTCAACGGATTTGTGTATTGAAATTCTGATTAAATTTCACCCTTTTTATATAAGGGGGGGGGGGGGTAAAAAAAACCCCAACAAATAGCCAATAAATACCACAAAACAACACAGCATAAAACAAAATGTACACGACACAAAATATCAACACATCTATCCTCACAGGCATCTTCCCCACAGCATTCAAGCAGGCTCGGGTAAGCCCACTGATCAAAAAACCTACATTAAACACTTCTCTTTTAGAAAACTACAGACCTGTCTCTCTCCTTCCATTCGTAGGGAAAACACTCGAACGAGTTGTCTTTAACCAGCTCTCACGGTTTCTTTCACAGTACAACAAACTGGATGCTAAACAGTCAGGTTTCAGGAGTGGCCATTTAACAGAGACTACTACTCTCGCTACTCTCAGTCACTGAAGCCCTGCGAATTGCAAAGGCCGATTCCAAATCATCAGTCCTCATTCTACTGGATCTTTCTGCTGCTTTTGACACTGTCAATCATCAGATTCTCCTGTCTACCCTCTCATCACTGGGCATCACTGGGATTCCACTTCGCTGGTTTGAATCCTATCTCACCGGTAGATCTTTCAGGGTGGCCTGGGGAGGGGAGGTATCCAAACCACATCAACTGGTCACTGGAGTTCCTCAGGGATCGGTTCTTGGACCCCTCCTCTTCTCCACATACACTACATCGCTGGGTCCCATCATTCATGCACATGGCTTCTCCTATCACTGCTACACCGATGACACGCAGCTCTATCTCTCTTTTCAACCAGATGACCCAACGGACATCTCGGCATGGATGAAAGAACATCACCTACAGCTGAACCTGGCAAAGACGGAACTTCTTGTCTTCCCTGCCACTCCGACTCTACAGCATGACTTCACGATTCAGTTAGGCTCATCAATGATTACCCCATCAACTTCGGTCAGAAATCTTGGTGTAATCTTTGATGACCAGCTGACCTTCAAAGAGCACATTGCAAAGACTGCTCGATCCTGCAGGTTTGCACTACACAACATCAGAAAGATCAGGCCCTTTCTGACAAAGCATGCTGCACAACTTCTTGTCCAGGCCCTTGTCGTTTCTAGACTGGACTACTGCAATGCTCTTCTGGCTGGTCTGCCATCAAACGCAATCAAACCTCTACAAATGATTCAGAATCCAGCGGCACGACTGATCTTCAACGAGCCCAAAAGAGCACGTTACACCTCTCTTTCATCTCCTTGCACTGGCTACCAGTGGCAGCTCGCATCAAGTTCAAGACACTGATGCTTGCATACAGAACTACCACAGGCTCAGCACCCTCCTACTTCCACTCACTATTACGAATCTACATCCCCTCCAGAAGTCTGAGATCTGCTAGTGATCGACGCCTTGTGGTACCATCACAGAGAGGCTCAAAATCACTCTCCAGAACATTCTCGTTCACCATTCCTGGCTGGTGGAATAATCTTCCCACCCGTATCCGGAATGCCGGATCCCTGTCAATCTTCAAGCAACAACTGAAAACTCATCTCTTTCGGCAGTACTTGACTTCATCCTAACCTCAAAAAAAAAAAAAAAAACTCACTCTTTCCCTCTATCTTTCGCTCCCTCCCTTACTAGCTTGTACTTATTTGAACAATGACTGAGACTTGGTGTTAAGAGCACTTCCTCTGTCTGATTGCCTCTTCAAGATGAATCGCTTTTTGTATTCCCAATTGTAAGTCGCTTTGGATAAAAGTGTCTGCCAAATGAATAAATGTAAATGTCTAAATGTATAACAAAACTGAAAAAAACATAACTGAAAAATAACCAATAATCAAAAACAAGAAAAAACAAACCCGATAAAAACAATAACAAATCATTAAAATCAAAACAGCTAAAAGCAAAATTTGAAACAAAACCCCCAAATAAATAACAGAAAAATAAACAACCAAAACAACACAAAACAAGAAAACAAAACATGATAAAAAAAATAACCAATTAAAATCAAATCAGCTAAACAAGTTAAAAACAAAATATGAAACAAAACAAAAACAAACAATATAAAAATAACAACCAAAAACACCACAAAACAAAGCAATCATAGCAATAAAAATTGACTTGACAAAAAAAAAAAAAATGAAGTGCCGCTTGCCTGTCCAAAACTCTCTACTATAATCCCAAGGCATTGTTTTATGGTTCCCAGGGAGTTCTAGATTGTTGCTATAGGTGCTTGCTTACAGGTCTAAAGTCAAAAGAGCCCATCAGAAGTCTCCATATTCTGTTATTCCCAATCAGCATATGTTTAATGCTTTGGAATAGATGTTTGTTCAAATCCCCTAAAGTATCAACAACAGCAATCTATGATGCATCTAACTAGCAATTGCTATACAACACTGAACTCAGAGCACCTTTAATGCCTCTACTTCAAACCCATGCCTTCTCCAGACCACACCCACACATCCATTTATAATATACAGTAGCAGCACAGACTGTTCCATAAATAAACACACACACAAAACAAATCTTATAATACAGCCGTGACCTCCATTAAATGCTTTGAAAGGCCACACCTTCCTCTTTCAACACCACAGGACACCAGAAGATGGCCTGATTAAAACCTTTACTGAAATGTGAACTCAGGGATCCAGTCAAGTATCAGAAAATGCAAAGGACGGTACTTGAGACGAAAAAAAAAAAAAACTACCCTCCTTTGTGGAGGCGGCAACACGTTATGATTTGACGTTAGAAGCATTGTCTTCTTACCTTGCAACACTGGTTTGTCAACACTAACGTTCAATGTTACATATCTTTTTAAATGAAAAGGAGGGGTTAGGATATCATAAAAGACATTCTATCCCAGGGCAGATGATAACATTGAAGATGAATTCCACACCAAGTATGATAAAACATTCTAAGCATGGCCCAATATCAAAAATAAATATAAATAAAGTTCAATATATCATCATCGTTGTACTTTTAGTTAAAGTTTGGAAAAAAATATTGAATAATAAAAACTATAATAGTTGAAATGGGGCATTTCATGTAATTTTACATTTTTGAAAAAGAAAAGGAAAAGTGAAAAACTGATATTTGCAGAAATCTCTGTGTGACACTTCAGATATGATGGCTTATCGTTGAAATAACTAGGTTTCTTCTTAGTATTACTTATGTTGAATTATGTACATTAGGGCTTTGTTACATCTTGTGTTATTAAATTCATGTTTTTTGTGTATGAACCTTTGCACCTTTTAAATACTAATTATAAGTATTTACCTCAGCTTGTAGAAAAGCTACTTGAATGAACTTTCTCTTTACCATCTGTGTTATCAGAAAGGTTGTCACGATGGTAATCTGGCAACCATAGCTCCCATTTTTTACTGTAAACTTCACAGATTTTATCATTGTAGGGCAATCGCTGAGATTTCAAGCCCACTAAAATCAAAATAGTTTTTTGTCCATGTTTTAAGACCACCGAGGCTATAGGGAATATAAGTCTTCTGGATTTTTTTGAATGACGCATTTTTGTTAGCTGTATAATCAAAAAAGGAAAACTTTCTCATCTATCTTTCACAGCCTCACTTTAATTTGTGATAAGTTACATTTTGTCTTTGACGAAGGTCTACATGCAAGTATACTAACGAAAGTGGATAAAATCAACTTTTAGAAAATAAAAACAAATGCAATTGAAATGTACATATTTAGCCTTTCTTTTCCTGGAAAACAGACTAAAAATAATGGTTACATATACTAATCATAGTATATGTTATGTAATGTGACAGACCTATTTGTGAAAAAGTAGCACTTGGAGAAGTAAACGGACAAATAGGCATAGAATTATTTACAGTCTTCTGTAAAACCAGGTTAAAGTGGAGGAGCTTGTGCAGGTTTTCACCAATCACAGAGCTATGACGAGGTTAAGAGATTACGGTACTTCACACACAAATCCAGCAGGCCAGTGCGCTGCAAAAGCCATTTCAGTAACAGCTTCACAAAATCCCTCCTCTAATGTGATAATTCCTTCTCCCTCAACCATGAACACACACACACACCACATGTAGTTTAAAATGCTCAGCACAAAACAATAAGTCTTAGATCAAATGCTGCTACCAAGCCCACCTTAAGTAAAAAAAAAAATAAATAAATAAATAATACAGCAGCTTTGAGATCAAACAGTTTATAATAAATTGTCTCAGTTACAGTCTTTATCAGTAGACGGGAAAAAGCCATTTAGTACAAGTTAAACGTCCATTTGGACATGTTAACGCTACATTTTGAATCAGTGTGTGTAATTTATAGCTGGTGTACCTAAGTCTCCAAAGTGTGCTGCCTCCATGTGGCTCGGCTGTTTTTTGAGGATAGCAGTGCGGCCGCGGGCAAAGGAGTCCATGTTGGCTGAGATAGCATTGATGGCCACATGGCTGGGTCCCGCTGCCTCCAGGATAGCATGATGATTACGGCCGCCAAGAGAGGGGGAGTGGGGTGACACTTGGGCTGGAGAAGAGCACACAGAGCAGGAACATTAATACACAACTGAATTCTATATTTTCCTGCAGTTCCAATCTACAAACCTGCTCTTCTAAGCTTAGTTAGAAATGCTTACCACACGCTAATACACCTAAGCATGTCCTAAACTAGCCTAAGCCTCAACTGACTTATTCATTTAAAGAGATCACTGAAAAATGAAAATTGTCATCATTACATGTCGTTCCAAACCTATTAGACTTTGATTAATCTTCTAAACAAGACATTTTTAATGAATACTGAGGTTTCTGTCCTGTCTCTTTATATAAAAATTATATAACAATATTAATCGGGCTTTTATTTACATTTTAACACACATACATAGAGCACATCACATATGGTAAACATGGAAACGTGTGTGTGTGTGTGTGTGTGTGTGTGTGTGCATCAATCAAATGAAGCAATCATATCTAATCATAACATAATTCGTTATCCTTACTTTGCAGAGATTTTCCAATAATTTCAAAAACATGCTAGACTTAATGGTCATTTAAACAATAAAAAAAACATGCAAGACCTAGATACATTTTTAAAAGCTGAACTCATTTTCACTGTGTCATGAGCGAGATGCTGTAAAAGAGTGCAATAATCAAACATGAACACCTAGCGCATGTTTAAAAGCAGTACAGCATAATGCAAAAATGCATTATGTTTGAACGGCCCATTAGTCTCTCACATTTAGAGACACGACATTTCCACATGTAGGGTCACAAGGAACTAAAACTATAACCTGATACACATTAACCTGGTCTACTGTTCTACATTCCAGCATTTTCTATGGCATCTCACTACAACGTCACAAATCTGACCAAAATTACTAAGGTGAAAAAGGACCAACATGAAAACAAGTGAGGCTGGAATACAAAACACAGTCGGATGAATATATCCAGTATACAGTGTTCATAATACAGTATATAAACAGCGTAACATAAGCACAGTAAAGCAGCACAGGACTCTCACCTTTGCTGGCTTTGGCATCTGCTGGTCTCTCAGGTTCCTTTCCTTTAGCTATGAGATAAAGAACATAGGAAATATAATTTATAATTTACAGCATCTCTTGTCCTAACGCACCTGTTTATGCAGCACAAGAGTCACTTAAAAACAGTAGCCGTCTTTCTTTGACACCCAACAATAAAACAATACGGCATGGGTTAATCCAGTAAAGCCTACATTTTTTACTCTTTCCACTTCATGTTTTCTGGATTATTTGCATGGGGTGAGGCCTTGTGTGGAAAAAAAAACACCTGTGGCAAACAGTCTTGCGTCATGAAACACAAAACAACAAGAATTTCCATCATCATTCAGAGAAGTGCAAGCAAGAAGTGGGGATGATATTTGTCTATACAATGAGTAGCAAGCATTAAATAATTTCAAACATTTCATAGTCCTCTGCTGTGCTAATAACATACATTAACCCACATATCTCTGATGGGTGAGGAAAACATACACTATATTACAAAGACTACACAGACAAAGAACAAAGAGAAGTGATGATCCTGTTAAATAGGGCATGGGCTAAGACGGCATCCTTCCTTCCCTTAGGGCAGCTACATTGATTAATGCACACTGACTGAAGTCACAGGATACATGTATACGGTCTGTGTCATGTCGGCAGGATTCTGGGAGATTGATCACTCTATTCAGTAAAGATACAAAACTACAGATTAATTATTATGGTTTCTTATGTACAAATATCTAAAGACAGCAGCATTCCCACCCATTTTGACCAGTGAATTCTCACCAGATAAGGATTTTTTTAATATATATTTATAAAGATTTTTATATTTACTCTTAAGAAATTTCCACAACAAAGATTTTACATGCCTGGAAATCACAATTTAAACTTCCCTGAGATTTCCAGGTTTTCTATGACTATGGGAATCCTGTAGAATGTTCTCAAATGAGTGGTTCTTAACTTCCTCAACTAATTGCCAATGGTACCCCAATAAGTCTTAAAATTAAGTAAATTCAATCATATTAGTATAATATTAATTACAGAGGTACATATCAGCTTAAATAGGCCAGCCTTCAAATATTGTCTTGGACAAAGGTGCCCTTGGAGTCACAAAAGTTGAAAATTACTCTAAGTCCAATGAAATATAATGGATACAGCATTTCCACAAAATAGTTTGTGCATACCATCAGCTCAAAGAAGTCAATGAACCCCTTCCTTGTCAAAAACAATTCCAAACCAATTCCACTGTTATTAACTTTAAGAATAAAACGAGTTAATTCAGTAGAATTATATATTATTCTTTAAGTCATTCTTGTTTCAGTCCATATTATAAAACATCATGACATCATGCGTGCTACCTCAATGATTACACCGAAGACACAACGGGATTTTTAATTTTTCAGTTAGCAACATGAATTTTAACAACAACATGTGACTATAATTGGAAAAAAAGTTCTCATGTGCTAACCTAAAATAAGAAAAACCGTGCACTTGAAACATGAATATCCCATCTCTCTGGAGTTAATGTGGACGGTGTGCAGACGACAGCGATGCATGAGCAATTTCATGGCCATAACAATAATAGTAGAGTTTTAATGTCACATTCATGTGGACATGAGCTCAGCATCGGTCCAGAAAAGCCCACTGTATCCGGCGAACATCCCTTCATCTTCGAGAGGAGCACTTCCTTACCTTTCCGCCTGAAGAACGACATGATGAATCTGACGCTGTGAAGACTGGATCAGCTCAGAGACAACATCCCGACAGCTCCCGAGTCCCTTCATTCATAACACTCTATCGCGCATAGCTTTCGCTTTGACCATCCACATCTGCGGTCACTGGCAAAACCCAAAAACGTCCAGTCCCCTCTCAGCTGGCCCGGTCGCCATATTGTCAATAAACGCCTCACTTCCGGAGTGTCTGCGGCACAGCGCTGCTGCTGGAATTATGGGAAACGGCCTGACAAATGAAAAGACTTCATTCCCGTCCATGCCACATCAGATTTATCATGTGTAATATCTCTTGAAGAATAGATTGACATGAGATCTCAAGCAGGGACATTCTGACTGCTGTAAACAACATTTTTACCTGCATCACTCCAGTCGTTGTAGGATGGGCATTACATATGAATCACTGCCAAATCAACTTTATCATTCCGTACTACTAACATACTCTAATTTATTATTTAATTAAATATTTGGGATTACGTATATTTATGTCTCTCTTCACATAATCATCTGACATCCTTGCATCTGGTATCCTTGCTATAATCATATTTACTTGCTTTGAGGCAGTATGTACGGTGATGGTATGTACTTTTGCAAATGTCATCAAAGCTATATAACAGCAAACTACACAAAATCAAAACACAAAAATGGAATTAAAATATCAAGATTGGTAAACTTATCAAATGTCTCTTAAAAACGTATTAAATATTCATGATATACCTATTTTCTGGGTCATTCGGGTTACGCATTGTATGTATGCATGTACACTTTGTGACAGTTTATTGCTTTTTTATTTCTTAAATGTACAGTCAGGGACAAAGTCTGTGATGCCACCTTTTAGTTAGAGTACCAATGAATGAAAAACAAAACACTTCAACATTAACATCTTTTATTGCATGAAAATCTTGAATAGTGCCAAAATAGTAAACTTGTGCGTTGCAATAGAGGCAAACAGAGAGACAGAGAAAAAAACCCCAGAAAAACAATTCAAAAATACCTCAACTTGACATGTTCTACCCAAATTCTGTCTAATGTTATAATTTCCCTTTTTATTTTCCCTTATTATTTTCAACCGTTAAAGCGTTTATCTGAAGCAGTATTCATAGGGAGTTTCCTGCTCTGAGTGTCTTCTCCCAGGAAGAGCGGAGAGCATCAAGCAACATCCGTGCTAAAAACACTTTGGACGTCACCATCATTGTTACACTGCCCAGGAGTCCAACAAACAGAGAAGAAAAACTGCTGAGAAAATACAAAACCAATCTGAATTAGAAGACAGACAAGAAATGGAGGCGTTAAAGGGATAGTCCACCTAAAATGTAAAATTCTGTTATCATTTATGCATACTATTTGTTTACCAATATTCTTCAAAATATCATCTTCCACAACACAGAAGAATGTCATATAAGTTTGGAACAACATGAAAGTGAGTAAATAATGGCAAATATTTAATTTTTAGCTGAACTACCCCTTTAATAAGTGCATTTTGATGATATTACAACAAAATGGCTCTATGTCAGATTAATCTCACCTCTATGATCAGTTCATGCTCATTTCCCCATGGCCTGCTCGATGGCAGTCACAACTGCTTTGAATTTTGAATCTGAGTCAACAAATCCATCTCCATTCTGTCAAAGAAAATATTGGCAAAATGTAAAATATTTCAGATGTACTTTGCCATATTAGATTTTAGTATCACACCGGTCAATCAAAAATACTGTACTGTGCAATAGTTAAGACACGTAACTGTACATTTTTACAAGCAAGTGCAATTTAAGTGAGAAACAGTATGAAGGCAACATCTGCCACATTATGGTAATAAATCATAGCATACTGTAAACATTCAAACACTGTGTGAAGTAGCAACAGCCAGCTACATATTAAGTTATATTATATATTGGTAAGTGCAATATATAAAACGGTGATCTTTGAAAGTAAAACAGTGAAAGATGATTTGTTCTTACCTTTTTTGAGTGCACCAACTTCTTGTTTACCTCCACCTCAAACCAGCCAGTGGTTGAGGGTGTGCCCTCACCAGTCTGAGGATGGGAAATGATCATAAAATTAGAAAAATAATTAGGCCCTTATAAGAAAACTATATGTTGAGCTTTTGTACATTCACATTTAACAATACATGTTTTATTTTCAAAATTACAACATTAAAAACTAATGACAATCATTAAAAACACATACGATCTCAAGTTCGCCTGGGAATTCATCCTCAAGCAACGTCTTGAGTTTGGTGAACTGTTCGCAAAACAGAAGAGACAGATATAGTTGGACGAGATATTATATTAAGTTATATTATATTGATAATGTGAGTAAATAAAACTTACCCTGGGCCTGTACCCTCATCCACCACTAGATGATGACAAAAACACACACACACACACCTCATTGGTCAAACAGTAATTGCATGGTAACTATGTTTTGTTTAACCTATGGGGCGGTTTCATGAAAAGAGAGATTCAGTAAATGAGGAATGCATTTATTTACAGCAATCTTCCTGATTCCAATCTTGTCATCTACAAGACATGCGAACATGTAAAGAGAAAAGATTTATTCTATGCTGGAAACCAAACAATTCAACCGGACACTGCTGCTAAACAGAGACGCCCGGGTGTTCCTACCTGCTCTTGTGATTGTTGCATCACAAAAATTAAAACAGATTTAATCGAGTTCGTTTTTTGTTTGTTTTTAGAAAAAGTTCCGTTTTTGCGTGTAGTTTAAGTCATTTGGATTCTTAAAAACATTAAAAGCCTCGACAGTGTAAGTTTAGCGCAATGACCTACCAGTAAATGATATGAACTTTGACGGTCATGCTGGCGGTCGCTGCGGTTCTTGACTGGATCAAGCTGTGGCGAGTGCAGACGCTGAACTGAGCGAATTACTTTCGGTTCTGGAAAATATTGTAATGCTGTTTCCTGGACTGTTATGAAAGATTTGAGGCGGAGCAAGTGACGCACCATTCTGCACCTCGAGCAGAATACAGCACACCTCTCGCGAGACTTATGTACTTCCGGTACACTAAACAAGGGAATTTTCAGTTTGGTTACACAATTTTGTCAGTTTACAGTTTATTTGCAATCAGCCGGTCATTTTCTTAACTGGCAGTTTAATCATTTCGGGTTTTTTATGCAGTAAATGGACTTGACTTGAAATATTTTCATTAGTTCATAGGTTTCCTTTATAGATCTGTTGTACACGTGATAGTGGTCAGTCATTATTACATATAATAATATACAGCCTCTACAAAGTAACATACCACAATATGCTCAAAATCATTAATTTTTTTAATTTTTTTTTGCTACAGCTCATGAACACAAAGAGCACTACCATTTAACTTTACTTATTGACCAACAATTTTTAACAAGCAAAATTATACTTGACAAATAAGTAATATTTGAAACGCAATAAGGCACTTTTAAGTGTTGGCAGTGACATTCGTGGGCGTTTCTGCAACTAGTCAAGCAGGTTTCACAGAACAAGCTGTTCTTAACCCTTGAGCAATCTGAACCATCAAAACCATTGGAGGATTTATACATCCAAAGTTTGCAAGCTATAAGTGATTTTAGGTATTATACGAGTAAATACATTTGTTTAATATTAATAATGATTTAAATGTTGAATAAACACTGTCATCATAAACATCAAGACATGCAGACTAATCATTATGTTCTCCAGTGGCTGTGCCAGAGTTCTTGTGCTGTCTTTTGGATGGTGGCACCAGTTGTGCAGGTAGCTCATGAGGGAGCCCGAAGCCCTCTAACTTTACCTCAATGAGATGGCCAGCCAAAGCAAACTCTTCATCGTCTAACATGCCATCACAGTCCACATCTGCAAGCTTCCAGATTCGTCCCAGAACTGAGCTGGGCAGATGAGTGCTCATCATCCAGCCCTTCACTTTAGACCCACTCAGCTTTCCCTCATGAGGCGAGAGGTTGTAAAAGATCTCATCATACTTTGGTTTATCTTTTGATACTACCCATTCTTCATATGAGACATGATCACTTTCCCCATTGGATCCATAGAGATTAAATGGGTTCCCCACAGTAAAAGGTCCCCTTTGTGACCCTAGAAAAGGTCCTCCTTGCACTAAAAGTCGGTCAGCTGTTTCTTCTTCTTGGCGTAGAAGAGGCATTAGCTTGGCTATGTCAGTGTTTAGGAGCTCATCCAGCCCTGCTAAGAGCTTAGGCTTGAGCGCTTTAAACTTAAAGTCATGACTCATGAGTTGCTCCTGTGTGGGATGTTAAAATTAAGATATTTTTCAGACAGATATCATATATGTTTGCTCAATTTGAACTCTCATGCATATAGTAGGGGCAGAAAATACATTTCATAATGGGCATGCTTGATTGTAAAGTATCTGGACACCTGCATCTTGGTACAATCTGGAAAATCTCCAGGTGAAGTCTGATATCTCTGTTGGATTCTTGAATAGATGATAGGAAGGTCATAGATTAGATCTCTCTTCTTCTTTTCTCTGCAGAAAACTAAAGGCATTTCTTCTTTTAGAGAGCTAATGATATAAGCATGGGCCTGTTGGTGAAGAAAAGAGATAAGAGAAGCCAGATTAATGATTTAGTAGGACTATATCAACTGACTGAGACGAAACAAGCAGGTAGATGCAGATTGATTTCAATCACATCTACTACATTAGTCACAAAGAGACTAAAGTGAAATTTTGTTTTCTCAAAAATACACCTTTCACACAGTTCATATGTTCTGACCTTCAAGAGAATCATACTTGCATTCTCAAAAAAACACATAGTACAGAGAAAGCATAATAAATAACTAGATAAAAAAGTTTGTCGAGACAAACTTTAAGTTGGCTTGAGAAAGTCGGACCAGAAAGTTTGAAAAAGTTTGAAAAGTTTAAAAAAGTTTAAGAAGTTTAAAAAAGTTTTAAGTTTGATGGTTTGCAGTCTGAAATAGTTTAAAGTTTAAAGTAGTTTTAAAAGCTTAAAGTTTAAATGTTTTAAAGGCAATACAGTCTGTCAGAAATGATGATTAGCATGTTACTAGCATGTCACTAGCATGATTAGCATGTTGCTAGCAAGATTAGCAAGTGATTAGCATGTTGCTAGCATGACTAGCATGTTGCTAGCATGTTTCTAGCATGATTAGCATGTCGCTAACATGACTAGCATGTTGCTAGCATGATTAGCATGTTACTAGCATGTTGCTAGCATGTTTTTAACATGATTAGCATGCTAGTAGCATGTCTAGGAAGTGATTAGCAAGTTACTAGCATGTTTCTAGCATGATTAGCATGCTACTAGCATGTCGCTAACATGATTAGCAAGTGATTAGCATGTTCCTAGCATGTTTCTAGCATGATTATCATGTCGCTACCATGATTAGCATGTTACTAGCATGTCGCTAGTATGTTTTTAGCATGATTAGCATGCTAGTAGCATGTCTAGGGAGTGATTAGCATGTTACTAGCATGTCACTAGCATGTTTATAGCATGATTAGCATGTTACTAGCATGTTCCTAGTATGTTTTTAGCATGATTAATATGCTAGTAGCATTTCTAGGAAGTGATTAGCATGTTACTAGCATGTTTCTAGATAGATAGATAGATAGATAGATAGAAGATAGATAGATAGATAGATAGATAGATAGATAGATAGATAGATAGATAGATAGATAGATAGATAGATAGATAGTCAGATGATAGATAGATAGATAGATAGATAGATAGATAGATAGATAGATAGATAGATAGATAGATAGATAGATAGATAGATAGATAGATAGATAGATAGATAGATAGATAGATAGAGTCAGATGATAGATAGAGTCAGATGATAGATAGATAGATAGATAGATAGATAGATAGATAGATAGATAGATAGAGTCAGATGATAGATAGATAGATAGATAGATAGATAGATAGATAGATAGATAGATAGATAGATAGATAGATAGATAGATAGAGTCAGATGATAGATAGATAGATAGATAGATAGATAGATAGATAGATAGATAGATAGATAGATAGATAGATAGATAGATAGATAGATAGTCAGATGATAGATAGATAGATAGATAGATAGATAGATAGATAGATAGATAGATAGATAGATAGATAGTCAGATGATAGATAGATAGATAGATAGATAGATAGATAGATAGATAGATAGATAGAGTCAGATGATAGATAGATAGATAGATAGATAGATAGTCAGATGATAGATAGATAGATAGATAGATAGATAGATAGATAGATAGATAGATAGATAGATAGTCAGATGATAGATAGATAGATAGATAGATAGATAGATAGATAGATAGATAGATAGATAGATAGATAGATAGATAGATAGATAGATAGTCAGATGATAGATAGATAGATAGATAGATAGATAGATAGATAGATAGATAGATAGATAGTCAGATGATAGATAGATAGATAGATAGATAGATAGATAGATAGTCAGATGATAGATAGATAGATAGATAGATAGATAGATAGATAGATAGATAGATAGATAGATAGATAGATAGATAGATAGATAGATAGATAGATAGATAGATAGATTTCCAAATCAGGAAGTAAATTTTTTTTAATTTAAAAAGCTAATAAAGTTAAGTTTTCATCACATCATGATTTGCTACTTCATATCACTAGTCAACGTAGGTGATATGTCAATGTGTCGTAATTATTTTTTATTCTTTTTCTATAAGAAAAAAGACTGTGCAATGACAATTTTTTCAACATTTCTGAATACTCTAGTGTATAGATGACCTCAAGACTAATGTGCATGGTTTAATAGTTACTGAAGTTCACTTGTGATTTCATGGAACCAAATCAAAGAGTGGAAAGAACAGGGGTCCTCACCCTCACAAGTCGTGCTCGCTTCACCAGATCATTGAGTTTTCTCAGTGCAGAATTTCGTGGCAGGTTCTGAATGTCTGCAAAAAGGTCTTCCTCTTCTTGCTCAAACAGTTTCCGATTGTCTGTCATACGCATTGGAGAGGACCAAAAGGAGCCAATGTAGACCCTCAGAACCTCTGGTGTGCAGAACACCTTCCCGAGTGACCACATGAGTGCGCCATAGACTCGCATCAGCTCCTGGGAGTCCACCATGTCAGCCTTGTTGAGCACCACTCTGAGCTTGTCCTCATTGCCTCGCAATGCCATTATGGTGTGTGAAAACTCATCAGAGATCTCTAGTTTGTGTGCATCACACAAGAGGATGATGCGGTCAACATGCTCTGCAAACCAGCGGATGACTGCAGGAAAGTCATACCCTGAAAGAAGAATAAGATGTTGAAGAAATTCACTGGTATTGGATCAGGTACATAACGTGCACCAAATGGTTCTGCAATCTTTTAAGGGTTACATCAGTGAGTGGATGGCCAAATTTCAGTGAATGGTGAAGAACGTTTTAATAATCTGAATTGCCGTTTCCACTATAAAGAACCTTTTGAAAGGTTGCATAGATGTTAAAGGTTCTTTGTGGAACCATATGCCAAATATGTTTTATTGATTGTACTTACACATTAAGTATAAAAGAAGGCTTAGGTTGCATATTATGATTTGCATGCAATTTTTTTTTTCTTCTTAATTGGCTGCTTCCAGCACTTTTTATGACACTTTGTACCTCTGCTCATTTTGCGTTTGGCCACAGACAAGATCCCTGGTGTGTCAATGATGCTGATACTCTCCAGGACTCGGTTGGGCAGATGCACACACTGGAACCTGAAAAAGTTTCATGCAAATTCAGTATTTTTCAAACGGACATAACATGGGAAAAACCCATCCACAGAGGCTCCCTAAAAGTGATGCAGTCAGCTGAGCCAAATAATGATGCATTAGCTAATGTTTTCCTCTCTTGGCTATGTCCACCCTTTCACAGGAGTGATTTCTCCTGGCGGAGTCATTTTGACTCTTTCAGTCCAATTTCAACATAGTTGTCCCCCTGTGATTTGTATTTCATCTTATTGCGTTAATGCTTCTGTCACACTCACCGATTGAGGAAGGTTGTTCCAAAAGGGCTGAGTTTGCGGAAAGGCTTGTTGGGATCAACAGTTAAAGCATTGCCATGAATAATTCCCTCAATCTCTCCATTCATTATGGCAGTGAAACTGTCAGTTGTAGGCTCTGGGCCTATTCGGCTTCCTGGATACTCTTGTTCAAGAAGATATCTGACAAACATAAGACACAAATTGGGGTGAAAGATGACCCAGACATTTCTTCAAGAGATTACAGATTACACATGTGAAATTAATCTTAATGCTATTATGATTACAGTGGTGGCCAAAATTATTACAACACTAGTATTTTCACCAGCTAAAATGGTTTTAAGTAAATTTTTTGCTGTAGTGTGTCAGTAGAAAATATAAATGTACATTTCCAAACATTCATTTTGCCATTAATTGTAATAATCCAGTGAGATTTTTGTTTGCACAAGGAGTATGACAACAGCCAGTGCTCCACACAGAGATCAGGGGCCTCATTTATAAAGCGTGCATAACTCCACATCAACACTCATATTTGTAAGAATTGGCTTTGACATGGAAAAGTTCTTAACATCACGTCAGGATCTGAGCAGACGTATGCACTTGTTCTTGTTCGAGTACTGCAGGTTTTTGAAAATGTAAGATGTTCTTTCAGCATGCTGTTCTAAATTAAATAATTTGGATGATGACAGGTGATTTTTACATGTTAATGACATTAATTAGAAGTAGTTTACAAGCAGAGAACTGAAACCATTCATTTGTGCACAAGTTCAAGATCATGCTTTAAACGCAAAGGATGCTCACACCAAATGTTCATTTAATTTAGTTAATACAGGTGCATCTCAATAAATTAGAATGTCGTGGAAAAGTTCATTTAATTCAGTAATTCAACTCAAATTGTGAAAATCGTGTATTAAATAAATTCAATGCACACAGACTGAAGTAGTTTAAGTCTTTGGTTCTTTTAATTGTGATGATTTAGGCTCACATTTAACAAAAACCCACCAATTCACTATCTCAACAAATTAGAATACTTCATAAGACCAATAAAAAAACATTTTTAGTGAATTGTTGGCCTTCTGGAAAGTATGTTCATTTACTGTATATGTACTCAATACTTGGTTGGGCCTCCTTTTGCTTTAATTACTGCCTCAATTCGGTGTGGCATGGAGGTGATCAGTTTGTGCCACTGCTGAGGTGGTATGGAAGCCCAGGTTGCTTTGATAGCGGCCTTCAGGTCATCTGCATTGTTGGGTCTGGTGTCTCTCATCTTCCTCTTGACAATACCCCATAGATTCTCTATGGGGTTCAGGTCAAGCGAGTCTGCTGGCCAATCAAGCACAGTAACACCATGGCCATTGAACCAGCTTTTGGTACCTTTGGCAGTGTGGGCAGGTGCCAAGTCAGTATTCTCAAGCTTGCGGTCATCCCTGTTGCTTGTGCACCTTTTCCTACCCAAATTCTTCCTTCCAGTCAACTTTGCATTTAATATGCTTTGATACAGCACTCTGTAAACAGCCACACCTTTCAGTAATGACCCTCTGTGACTTAACTTCTTTGTGGAGGGCGTCAATGTTCGTCTTCTGGATCATTGCCAAGTCAGCAATCTTCTCTATTTTTGTGGTTTCAAAGAACAAGAGATGCTCGGAATTTATACTGTAGGGATGGTCATTAATTGAAACTCAAATGTAAATATTCTAATATTTTGAGTTACTGATTTTTGACTTTCATGAGCTGTAAGCTCTAATCATCAAAATTAAAACAAAAAAACTTTTGAAATGTTTTACTTTACATGTAATGAATCTAAAATATATGAAAGTTTCACTTTTTGAAATAACTTACAAGAACAAATTTTCACGACATTCTAATTTATTGAGATGCACCTGTAGAAGTAAATTAATAAAAAAAAGTTTTTTGACAGGATCCTCATTTTACAGCATTTTTACACAAGTGCCTAAAACTTTTAATAGTACTTTGCAGGTAGGTTTCTTGAAGCATGAGACGTTGCCACAGTTCTTCTGGATTTAGTCTGTCTCAGTTTGTTCTGTTTCTTCATGTGATTCTAGACAGACTGTCTGATGATGATGAGATCAGATCTCCGTGTGGAGCACTAGCTGTTGTCAGACAGCTTGTGCAAACAAAAATCTTGCTGGATTATTACAATTAATAGCAAAATGATTGTTTGGAAATGTAAACTGATATTTCTGACACACTACAGCAAAAGATAGAAATAACTGTCTTAAACCCATTTTTAGCTGGTGAAAATACTAAAGGTCTAATAATTTTGGCCTCCACTAAATGGACAGCTAGACCCATAGAATTCACAAATGGTCGCGCCCATTTTTATGGCAAGAAAAAGGTGAATAATGCTAGCATGCTTTTACTTTTATGTAGTAAATTGATTAATTGCCATGTAAGAAACTAAGTTAACTTATTTGTATAGCATTTATTATTGTGTATGCTGTTCTGAAGCTAGGCGCAATTATTGCAATGTTCACCTGATAAAAGTGGTCTTGCCTGTAGAGCACTGACCCACCACTAGTATCATAGGCTTGTTGTCAAAATCTGCATCTTCAAGGCTTGATGAGTGGAAATCGGCGAAGTCATAATACTTCTCCAGTGGGAGCAGTTTTTGCCGGTAGAGGATCTTCAGAGCTTCAGTAACTGTATGAACTTCCTTCAGACATTTACCACCCCTTTTATTCATTTCTTTGCTAGCCATTGAGCCGCTGCACCTCTGTAGAGAGTTTGCTACTTCCTATGTGTGGATACAATAATACAAATTTTAATATACTAGTTTATCGCTAATGCGACGTAGCATTTGTTGACATTTAGTTTGTTGCAGGTGTCTTGGCATGTTAGAAGGAAGAAATCCCAAGAGTATAAACATTGTGCTTGACCAACACAAGACACAGAGCACAGCTGCATTTAAATGAGTCAAAGTCATAAAACCCAAGTACACAATAGTGTAGAATGACTGCTCAGTTTTAAAGTGGTTTCAAAAATGACTCATTATTCTGGCCCAAATCTGTCCGATCATATTTCAATCAAGGCATGGTTTAACTACTAATTATTAATGACTATGGCATTTAACATCTTATACTGCATGCTTTCAGAGATCACATTTAACAATCCAAATGGACTCACTTCAACAGAGCCGTAGAGCTGAACAGATGTGCTCTTAATGGTTACCCTCGACACATCTACACCAGAGGGGAGTAGCCTACTCTTTCTCAGGACTCTCTCAGATTTGCCTGATGGGTAGAAAGTAGCCAAGTGGGTGGAGTGAGGCATATGAAACATTCAGAAATGATAGTGTCATAGCATCTGGTGTCTGGAGCTCAGCCTCAGAGCTCATAAACATGCTGGATGTGGATATGGACCCGGAGCCCATGAATGGGTTTAAAGGACAAAAGCACTGAGGGTGGACACCAGACAGTGGGGATTATTTCATATTACTTCATAATAGAGACATGCACATGTACATGCATTGTTTTATGTTAGATTTTGTAATGCATTAAATGGCAAAAATACTGTTATGTAAGTTTTTACCGCAATAATTACAGTGCTTAGACAATAATGGGAAGCAGATCTTGCTTTATGCTTCAATTACAAATCCAATCTATCGTTTTAAAAGTACAATTAGTGAATTTATTTTGCAATAATGGTTACTGATTAAGAAAGCTAATCACACACACACACACGTAAATTAGTCGTAATAAAAATGTCTTACCTGTTTACTGCCAGCTAGGATTTTCTTCATGGACGCAACAGCAATTGTGGTTTACTTTATCACATCTCTTCTTCCTTTTTGGTCAAATTGCACTCATTAAAAGTTGAGGCATTCGTTTTAAGTATTGTATTTGTAGGTTTTAGAGGGTGGTAGTATGTAGAGGTCTATTGTGTGCAGAGATCCAATGCTGGATAAAGACAAATCTCCTCCTCCCAAGTCAGAAACTGTAAAGCATTGCCAACCAATTTCCACGCCTGTTCAGCACTAACAGTGTGTCCCTCTAGTTCTATCTTCTTATATTACATGTATAATTTACTGAGACATTATAAAGGAGAGGTCTGAGTAAGACTTTAAATCATTAGGCCTTTATTGAAATTATATTGGTGAAAAGATCAGTCAATTGTCACATACTTTACAATCAAACTGTTCTCACAACAGTTCAATAGACTTTGATACACATTAATCTGCTACAAATTAATCTTGAATATATAATTATTCAATCTATAGTTATCTTTAAACTGTGTAAATCAATACCAAAAACAAAGAATGCTTTTGATATAACTTCCTCCATTAGATGTAACAGTAAGATGATTTGTGACATTAATGGAAATATGGAAATCAGTTTGAATTATGTACATGCATTTTTTTTTTTTTTTTTTTACTAAATTATTTTATACCAACCCTAATCATTCCCTTCCACCAACTCCACCCACAACATTTCAGGCATTTCACTGAAAATTGTGAAGAAAAAAAAAGTTAATTTTAATTATTACATCCTTATATAGGCTTCATAATAATTACATGTGTAAAAAGTCATTAATGTATGTAAAGCAGATTTGTTAAGATCATCATAATGGGTAAACAAACCTGCAGTGTCACTCGTTAATTTTACCTTAAAAATGTTTTAACAACATGTTTTTGTAAATGCAGTTACATTTGGTTGCCCTCTGCTGGTATCACAATTCAAACACATTCAGTTGTTAGGGCTATTCAATTATTCAATTGGGTTCAATTACAAATGATTTCTAGTCGATTTTTTATTTCTTTCACTTATGATTAATGTATCCTGGCAACTGTGCTTATTTTATTTATTTGTCACAAGATGAAGCAGAAATTATCCATCATTTCCTTTTGAAAAGGAGAAGCACTTTTTTTTAAGTGCTAAATATGTTTTTTACTGTATTAATATTTTATATTAATACATACATTTTATATATATATACATATACATACATTTTTATTTTTTTTTTACTATGTCTTTATTCTTAAACGGCCAATCTATTCAGTGTGATTGTCATCAAATTTTGAAGTAATCACGTGAAATAGAAATGTACATTTAGTCTATTTTGACTTTTGGAAAGAAGTTAAGGTTATTAATAATAGTAAAGTACCGCTGCCAGCTAGTATTGAAGGGGTTGTTGGGGCTGAGAATATTGTCAAATTGTGGAGAGAATATTATAGGGATATTTTTAATTGTGTTGAGAGGCAGGAATTTGAAGTAGGTCATGTACTGAGTTATATTGGTGTGATTAGACCTTCTGAGGTTAATTATGCTATTGAGAAACTGGCAGCAAATAAAGCATGTGGCCCTTATTTAATAGAAGCTGAACATCTAAAGTATGCAAGCCAAAATTTTTTAGTGTTACTTGCTTTGTATCTTACAGGATTTTTGCTACATGGTGTGTTACCTCAATCTATGTTGACAGTTTTATTAGTGCCAGTAATTAAAGATAAAACTGGTAAAATATCCAGTATAGAAAATTATAGGCCAATTGCCTTAGCAAATAATATCTCGAAAGTATTTGAGCATATCCTTATGGATAGGCTCAAAGAATATTTGGTAAATACAGACAATCAGTTTGGTTTTAAGAGGAAGCATTGTACTGATTTATGCATTCGCTAAAGGAAGTGATTAGTGTGTATAATAGACACAATTCTACAGTAATTATGTGCTTTTTAGATGCTTCTAAGGCATTTGATTGAATTAATCACACTAAGCTGTTTATGACAGAGGGGTTCCCCCAAATATGATTAGGATTTTACAGTACTTGTATATACATCAACCTATACAAATCAGATGGGGTAGGAATGTTTCGGCACCCTTTTATATGACAAATGGGCTTCAGCAAGGTGGAATATTATCATCTCTTCTTTTTAATTTGTATATGGATGAGCTCTCTGTTGAGTTAAATGAATGTAAAACTGGATGTGTAACAGGAGATAGTCTCATTAAACATTTGATGTATGTTGATGACTTAGTCCTCTTATAGTTCTGGGCTACAACAGTTGCTTCGTGGATGTTCAAATTATGGTGTGCAGCATGATATTGTATTTAATACGAAAAAGAGTGTGGTTATGATTGTTAAACTAAAGAGGATCGGAAACAAAAGTTTCCCTCCTTTTATTTAGGTGACCAAGTATCAAATGTGGTAAATGAAATTAAATATCTGGGTCACATTATTAGAGATGATTTGAATAATGATGATGACGTGCAACGCCAGTGCTATAAGTTATACGGACAAGCAAATATGTTGGCTCGTAAATGTTACATGTGCACTGTTGATGTCAAAATAACACTTTTTGGAGCGTACTGTACTTAATTTATACGTCACACTTATGGTGTAGTTATAGTAAAGCTAAAAGGAAAAAGCTTCAGGTGGCATTTAATGATGCATTAAGAATCCTGCTTAAGTTCCCAAGGTGGATGAGTTCAAGCCAATTGTTTGTATCTATAGTGATGCTCCTACTTTGCATGCTGTTTTAAGGAATTATATATAGTTTTGTGTGTCGATTAAGGGATTCAAGAAATACAATCATAATGGCCTTAAATGAACCCACATTAAGGTATTCTTCCTTGTTTTGGAAGCACTGGAATTCAAGCTTGTATGGGTCTGAAATAAATAAATAATAATAATAATAATCTATTTTTCTGCCCTTTTCTTTTACGTGTATTTATTCACCTGTAAATGAAACAGCACACAGCTAAAATAAAAATAAATAAGTAAATAAATAATAGAAGAATAAAGCACTCGTTTAGCTCAATTAATGAATCGGTTCTTCGAATCAACTGAATCAAGAACCGCTGAATCACTCTCAACCGCGCTATTAGCATTTCAGTAATTAGCAGACTTTTGAGTGGACACGCAACTAGCTTGGTGAAGACATAAATATTTATTTTTAAACCATTAAATGGGATTTGTTATATATTAAGAATTTATTTTGGCTGCATGCATTTTTGTTTGTTAACGTTATGTGACTTAACGTTATACTAGCTTAGTTACCTTCCTACCCAGAAATTATGAGCTGTTTATCTTTAGGGAAAAATACTTTTAACGTTACCTATTAAAATGATATCGTTTTACCTTCATTTCCGTTGGTTCAAAAACGTGAAAATATCTTTTCGAGTAAGCTCGCGAGACTGTGTTATTGAAATGTTTACGTTTTTGACCGAAATTGATAGTTATGTATTAAAACGTGGTTCTAATAAACTGAATTTAAATTTCTTTATGTATTACTTAGGCCCTATTTATGAATTTTTCTGAATTACCTCAGCAACAGGGACTCAACTGAGCTGTTAATGGAGATGGAAGACCCTTCAAATCCGAGTCTGTCTCTGCTCTCATCGTCCAAAAATGCGACCAACATCATACCACCACCATCAAACCTGCAAGACCCAGTCATAGAGTCAGAACTTTGGCCAGACACCATGACTGATTCAAGTAAGAAAAACAGCAAGTTTAATCTAGGTGCTCTTCGTATGTTGTGTTCAAACCAGCCTTTCTCATTTGAAACAGAAAGCAGAATGATTTCCACACCCTCCCCATCAGCCTCTGTCTGTCCTAAAGAAGAAGATGTTGAGTGTCTGACACCTGTGGGCTCAGGGAAGAGAACCAGAGTCTCTGTGAATAAGTGCCGTGTTTGTAGGAAAGAATTTAAAACAACCAGTGCACTTAAAACACACCTCTTGATCCACAGACAGGATGGGCCTCATTTCTGTGGCGTCTGTCAGAGAGCATTTAAACACCATCATCAGCTGTAAGTATCACACATGCTGTCATCTGAGTGATTCAGTTATGGTAACTGATTCTCCAGATCAGAGGTTTTCAAACAGGGATTCCCAGGGGCCACAAAGGAGTGCTAGCGGTCTGTCCAAAGAAAACAGAAAACAAGAAAAGAGTCAGGAAAAAAAGCATAATAAGGATAATTCACCCAAAAATTAAAATTGTATCAGACCCACCAGTTCTGTAGAAAGTAGAAATAATACGTAATAATGTAATTACAATAGAAACTACATAATCTCCAAATAATATTTTTCATATATTTATAATAGAAAGTTTCCTTTTAAATTTACAGGTGGGGGTCTCTTTCAAGAGTATGTTCATAATTGACCAGCTTAATCTGGCTAGAAACCATGTAAAAGACATGATAACAAATAGGTTTGTTGTATAACACACTACTGTCTGGAAATATTAATTTAGTACACTTTTAAATTAATCTTTTATTTCTAGATTTTTTTGACAAATATTAATATATTTCATTTTTTCCCTCACAAAATTCTTTTTTTAGTCACTTTTTATTATATAGATATTATTATACTGTAACTCCATGCAATGCAAAACAATACTGATTGGTCTGTAGTTTTCAACACCATCAAGTTTGTAAATTCGACAAAATAAAATAACATTACCTTGGTGACAAAAATTGATGTAGAATATATGAACCATAGGTTTATGTTTACAAGGAACAAAATGAAGATGTGCAAGATGTACAACATAGATCCAAAACACTCTCAAACTGGCCTCGAGTGAGGGGGCCATCCATTTTCGAGCCCTGCTTACTATGGCAACCAGTGTAAATTTACTGGATATTTCGTAATCTGTCTGAAAAAACTGCAAAAGTGCGGGCAGTTCAAATTGGAATTGCAGTGTGTCTAAAATTTCACATCTTATAACTGTCAATGTCATTGCCTTTTTTTCTTTGCAGCACTTCTCACATGATGACCCACCACAAAAGAAAGAGCTATAACTGCACTCAGTCTGGCTGCCACAAAACCTACGATGACAAAAACTCCCTAAAACATCACTGTGCCTCTCAACACAGAGTCCACCTCACATCTCCTTCCTCCTCCAGCCTCTCTTCCAACTATGACCTGCCGGCCTCAGCGTGGGAGCCAACGGTTAATCTAGCTGCATCCGACTACCTCTTTACCTCTCAACCAAAGCCTGTTGTGCTAAAGAATCCCAGTTTTTCTGGAAAACTCTTCGGTTTTTATGACACTGGAGATCTTGGGATGGGGCGCCATGCAGAAGATGCCCATTCCTCTCAGGGTAAACATTCAACATGTCAAGAAAGCTGGACTTTAGCATCTGCCAGTAAATCTTATAAGGTCGAAGAAAGCAGTAAGATGCTAAACTCCACCCAGTGGACTCTGGGTATCGAAGAAAATGAAGTGGTTTCACAGAACCCATTTGATGTCCTTGGTTTAAAAACCTGTCTTGATTTTCCTGAATCTTACCCAGAAGAGTCGAAAGAGATGCTGTCATTTCAGCCTAACAGAAAGGCACCAGCCAGCAGCGTGGGTTGCCCTGTGAGGCCACGAGCTTCGGTTTGCTCCAAACAGCATTGTCCCATACTGCTGAAACACAGTCTGATGGAGCCCAGACCTCCGAGCAAGTTAAAGCGACGGCACACCTTTTCCAATTTCAGTTATGCCACTGTATTATACCCTGAACCAACGAGTGATTCTGACTGTAATCTTGCCGATCCTGTACTTGATTCTCCTCCTGCAACATTGCCCAACAGTAGGAAGAGGAAGTCCTGCTCTAAGGACGTCTTGTCTGATGTTCCAACTCCTCCACTGCCTGTTCCTCAGCCCACTTGTCATAAGCGTTCACGACCACGCTCTTCCTACCTTGTCTCACCAAGTCAAGTGGCCCTTGCATCCTTCAGTACTTATCTCGGCAAACAGCTTTTACAAAAGGTACACTACATTGCACTTTTTCATATGTCATCATAATCAGCGTTTCGATAATCAGTGTTTTACATTTATGTAGAAGCCTGTTTTGAAATCAACAGGAGAGGAACAGAAACGCTGGTTGCAGGTTAGAAAATTATCACGCTGACTTGAGGGCAAATATGAGTCTATATAGTAGTTATATGTAACATTTTTGGACAATATAAAAAATGAGAAAAATAGATATCAAAAGATTTACTTTTTGATTTGAATGACTTTTTTCATCCTTGAAATCAGTTGTATAATTTGCTATTATTTTGTGATGTCCACAACTGCGTGAATCTTAACTATTGCAATCTAGTCTTTTATGGTGGTATTAAAGAGCTCTTTTGTCAGTTTTGAAGCTGCTAGTCACTAGAAAAGAGCACCATGAAAGTGAGTAATTCATGACAAAATTTCAATTTCTGGGAAACTATTCCTTTAAAGAGCTGCTTCCACTGTGGTATTTTATGTTTGCTAGCAGACCTTACACACGATCTTCACAAAGATATTCTGAATCAGCAGGTCTATGAAAAATCAGTTGAGTTTACTCTGGTTTGTTTCTCTGTAGAACATATAAAAGAACTGTTCGTAGAGCTCAGTCGCAGCCCTCATGTTTTCAGGAAGCTGTTGGAACAAAGAAGGAACATGATTCACAAGCATCCACCTCAACACTGGTGCTAACATTAACTGAAGTATTATTGTGACAAGCACAATACTTACATTGAAACTTAACTATTTTTTTGTTACATGATTATGGACAGAAGGGGGCTTCGGGACAAAAGTCCAAAGGGACAAACCTGTCCCCATTGATCATGCCTGTGTCTGTCCCAGTCTCTGCGACAAACGTTGTAGGCCCCCAAGCTTCCACACAGGTAATGTTGTAGTAGATCACAATATAATACCAATATACATTGGATATGCCAAGATGACTTGTCATTATTCAAAGTTTCTGTCTTCCCTAGGCCAAGAAGTCACAGACTCGTAAAGGTGCATCTAAGAGGTCTTGTCATCTTGACTCGTTAAACTGCCTCATCATCCCCAGTCCACCTCTGCCTCGTCTATCTTCTCCACAATGCACCGATAATAAGGAAAGCCAGGGTTTGCAGAGAAGCAGTGGCATAGGCATTTACCCTAGCCAGCTGCGCTCGCCAAACTATCTGGCAGACCACCCGCTGAGCCCTAGTTTTCATCCCCCACCATACACCCCTCAGCCTATGCTAAGCCCTCTCCGTTCTGGGACAGGCCTCTATTCTAAAAGCCTACCGCAACTTCAGCCATGCTCATCTCTACCCAGCATCTTTGGTGAGCACTAAACCCATGATTTCAGCTTTGACTCGATGTCCAACCTATATTTCCTGATCGATGCAGAGTTAATGTTTATACAGAATAAAGAAAAATAATGTAAATGCTTTTTATCGTAGCTCCAACTTCTTGCTAAATCATTTTAACTTTGAAACCCCACAGATGGTGTCTCCTTCCCGATCGACAACACAGCTATCAACATACAACCGTAAGTCTGTAATAAATTCATTTGTATTAAATTGGAAGTTTTTAATTAGTCCACCAAGTTAGACTGATTATTACAATTAGAATTTAGAATTAATTACCTAGATACAGATGATCATGCTTTTGTTTACATTTCTCTTATTTATAAGACTGTCCAGTTCCTTCTGTGTTATTGGCAGTTTCTTGTGTCATTTAGAAGGATAAACGTAGGTTCACGGTTTCAAGCAGAGATCCCCCCAGTGCGGGACATGCTGTACATGCTGTATGAAGAACACCCTGCTCAACTCGTCTGGACTCCTTGGAAAGATCTCTCTACCAACACAGAAACACAACAGAGGGGTAAACACACCAACACACACTCTTTACTCTCACAGTAAAAATCACCTGCCAGGGATCAAAAAATTACTGTTTATTACAAATTAAGGCCTAATGTTATAAATTATTAAAAAGTAAATTACTGAAATCTCCATAAGCATTTTATATAGTGAATATACATTTTTCTAGTTAAGCTACATTTTAAGCCATTGTCTGGGGTAGAAATTTTGAGAACAAAATATGTAAGATCCTTAAACAGTTTATAAATCCTTATAAAATCATAAACAGCTGAAAAACAATCATGGGGTTTTGATATTGTTGGGGAAAATCAGTTCCTGTGGAGTCAAAACGGTCTAGAACCACTGTTTAGACCACTGGATGTGCCCAGGTTTCGCAAAATTTAATCATCACACATTAAAATTTTACAACTTGTTGCCTTTTATTCTTTAAGCATGTGTAAAGGGTTAAAAATGATCACACTTGGTCCTTTCTGTGCTTCAGTCAAAGAGCTGTTAGATATGTGCTGTTCCAGTGTGCTACCAGGAGGAGGCACCAACATTGAATTCACCCTCCACTGCCTTCATGAAGTTCAAGGAAACATAATGGTGAGCTTATTCATCAAACTGAGTGTGTCATTTATAGATGTTTGTTTAATACAGCTCAGTTATTTAACTGTCAGGCAGCACTGGATTTACTCTTAATGAAAGGAGATTTTCGGACCTCCTGGCACCCTCTGAATGATTACCACTACACAGGTACAATCTCTTACTGCATATCCAAATACAAATACATAAAGCATTCATAAGTCCTTAATAAAGTTGATGTCACTCATTGTAATCGGCAGGGTCAGACGACTGGACAGCGCAAGAGATGAAAGTGTTCAAGAAAGTTCTGGTTGAACACGACAAAGACTTTCAACAGATTCAGAATGTGGTATGAAAGTTTAGAAAAAAGTTATTTCTAAATGAATTAGTTTTTTTTTTTTGTGGTAAGCGGTGTCCCTCACTCAATGTCAATCTATGGGACTTTTCCCATTTCACCATATACTGGTGGAAATTATACATTTAACAGGGTAGAATAAGAATTGCACAAATTTGATGTATTATTCATATCCATAATATAAATGATAATGGATGAATAACATACTGATGAGCAATACTTTGAGTTAGGGGGTTGTTTAAATCCCTATAGAATGCTGAAGGAATGAGTCCTAGAAACTTATTTTTTCATCATTTTTGATTAAACACCGGAAGAAAGGTATGTGGTTATTATATGCCTACAAAATTTGAGTC
This sequence comes from Barbus barbus, assembly GCF_936440315.1. NCBI lineage: Eukaryota > Metazoa > Chordata > Actinopteri > Cypriniformes > Cyprinidae > Barbus > Barbus barbus. Next base: position 17,115,608 of record NC_136733.1, on the reverse strand, counting down.
TCTAAATACTAAATTGATGTTTGATATGTAGTTGCAGACAAAATCAATATCCCAATGTGTGGAATATTACTATAACATGAAAAAGCTGAAAAAGTTCAAGCAATGTGTCCGAGCCACAAATAAAAAGGAAGAAGGTGGAGAGATCTCTGTAAGTTTCATTTCAGTGCATGGACACAAGATGGATTATTACATCTGAATATACATAATCTAAAAATATTAGTGATGAAATTTGTCTTCATGTACTGCTATTTTCCTAAAGGCATTCAAATACTCACAAGAGCACAAGCCGGAACTGATAAATGGGAACACAGGACAGAAGACAACTGCTCAGAGTGAGGTGTGTGCCAGGTTAGAGACATTATATCCTATTAAATATAACAGAACAGATTTCATTTTGTGAAATTAAGCTAAAAATAATACAGTAATGACTTTATCCTGTCACTCTTAGTAATATGTATTTTTAAGCCTTGTTATGGGATTTTTGTTCTAGCCATGTGTCAAAATGACACATTAAAATAAATTTGACCTTTAAATTCAGAGGTGGAAAGAGCCACAGTTCCCCCTCAGTGAGGATAGAAACTCCAGATGGTGGTTGGCAAGCAAGGACACAGGTCAGAGCAGAAGACTAAAGTGAACTCAATTCCAATCAGTATTTGATAAAAATCCTTTATGAAGTGCTGAAGTGTGTTTTAGACTACAGTGAATAATTAACTCATTGTCCAACGATTAATTTGGACCTGTTCCTCAGTCATAAATTTTATCCAAAATAAAGTTCATATCAAAAAAACTAGCCAACTTTTTTTTTTTTTTTACTGTTTATTTGTTGTTAAAATTTTGAGAAGTGCACAAGGCACTAAAGTTAATAGTATTTGATGTTTTTAAAATGTACCAGAATGATGAATTTAACATGAGAGTGTTTCATAAAAAAGGTTTCTTGGTTTTTATTTTCAATATTTGTTCAACTGTTTGACAAGTTTGGGTTCAAAATGTTCTCTCAGTTCAGATTTATGTCACTACTAATCATTACAAACCTACATAGTTTTACAATTCTACTGATTTTCCATTTATTCTCTACAATCCAGTTAACCTATAATAAGGTAATTCAATTGCAGTTTTACTGTCTTATGCCATTAAACAGTTGATGATGTCCATGTATAACACAATGTCAATGCATAACCTGTTGGCTGTTTTTGAAATCACTATAAGGTGTTTGGTTGTCTAAGCATTCCTTTGTTGTTGTAATAGAACAAATGTTTTACTAATATTGTTAAAAATGTTATACAAAATAAATGAGAACAGAAAAACACCATTTTCCATAGGTAATTCCCAGACTCCAAAATATTTCATAACACTTTAATCTGAACATGCTACCGATAGAATACATTGTACATTTCTACTGTTGCAAGTATGAAAAAGATAACTAACACCTCATTTGAATGTACATATCCCCCATAAATATAAAGGAGGTAGTGATATGTTGAAATGCATGAATGAGGTTGACAGTGGATTTCATGTAATGCCTACAACACTGTGTAAAGTAACAATAATATTGTAACACTAACAGTATATGCTGAATGAATACAACAGTTACTTTCTGGTCCGGAAATTTGATTTGCGGTGTTCCATAACAGAGTACGCAGAGATCAAGTTGTCCTGATATCTGCACAGCAGTGATTTCCTATGACCAAATCACAGCCGTGCTGATATTCAGAACTGCAGCATGATTGCTCATATTGTGAAATGCATCAGAGACAAGTTAAGAATTTAGTAAAACATTATCTACATTAGTCACAAGACAATGACTAAACGAATCCTCAGACCTCTTAGAGACCAAAGACTATATTAAATGAGTCACAAATTCCTTGTAAAAGGAATGTGTTATTTCAAAACCTATTTACATAGCAGTATAACTGTATTTATCGTAACCTTTGTGTCTAAAATAACTAGGTAACTAAAGGAGCTTATTGTGGGATGTGAAAACTGTTCAAAGGCGACCTTTAATTAAAACCTAAAATTATTTCAAACCTGTATGAATTTCTTTCTTCTGTTGAACATAAAAGAATATTTGAAGAATGTGGTTAACGAAACAGTTGTGGTCCCCATTGACTTCCATAGTATTTTTTCTATAGGGTGAGTAAATTGAGGATAAATGATGAGTTTATATTTTTGAGTGAAATATCCCTTTAACGTGACTTGTACATATTTACATAAACAGTGATCATGACTCTTCTTCGGACACACGAACCTTACTTTCATAGGATACTAGAGTCTGGTAAAGACTTTCTCTGCTTTGGTTTCCACTGACACTGTTCCACTGCTCAATTTCACGTGCAGAGGAGCCACCTTTCAGCAGATCCACATAGTCCGTGTTCTGATGAAGAAACAAAATGTGGTCAAGGTGTTTAGACCCCAGTGTGGCCCTTCTTTGGGTCACTGGGGACTCCCTAGGGGCAAAGGCCTGATTGGCGGACACAGACGTTGCAGGTATTGACAAGTATTTCCGTGCCAGTCTAGCCACAGCAGGAAAGCGATGCTCCTTGTTGCGCCACCATTGCAGGGGTGAGAGGCTCCGTCGGCAAAGTGGCTCTGCTATATAATTCTCCAGCTGCTGGTGAATCTCGGGCATTCGCTCAGTAGGATCCTCGCCCAGAAGAATATCGTACATGCTCTGGGGGAGAGGACTCATCCGTATGCGAGGCGTGAGCTGTAAATCTCCTCTCAGCGGCAAGGTCATACTGGTCCCACTAGAACGTCTTTTATGGTCATTGGCATTCTTGAAAGGTGATCCAACCTCAAGCGTGTTTTCATTGGCCTGTTCTGGAGACGATATGGCAACAGAGGGCTCGCTCGGCTGCAGCTCAACGCTGTCACCTTCCTCCGCTGATCTGACCGATTCTGGAGAATCTAAAGAAGCCATAGCAGGAATTGGCAAGGAATCGTCCAATCCAAAATCTGCTGGTTCTCCACGTTCATCCACAGTCTCTTCCACTTCCATTCTTTGTCTCCTTTCTCCATTCATTGCTTCATCACTTCTGAAAGCCTGAACAGATAGCAGCTCTTTCACTTTGTCGTGCAACTTGCTGCGGGCATGTGGGCTGAGGAACCGCAACTCTTTAAAACGCGGGTCCAGAAACGAGGACGATACAGCAGAGCAGTCCAAAAGAGCATCTTCATCACTCAGACTCCAGCGTTTGTCCATACCAGCACGAATTCTCTCCATAACTCCCCTCACCACTGGACAGGTGCACTCTGCAATTTTTTGTCCCAGGAGCCGAGACACTCCTTGCAGGCACGGCATTAGGGCTGAAATGGGTCCATTGATGTCCTCGCTCAAAAACGATGCAGCAATGCGAACCGTTTTCAGCACGGGAACCAGTTCATGTATAAGACGCCACTGGTGATCTGCCAGATTTGTTGCTACTTTTTGCTCCTCTAGGACAGAGCTTATTACCCACTTGAGCTCCAGCAGACTCTCACACATCTCAATGGCAGTGGTCCAGCGCCCTGGATCGTTCAAGACCAGGCTTGTGGACTCTTTATTAACAGCCTCTGCTTTCTGACTCAGTGCTGTAGAAGCATTCACATTGTGGTGGAAATGTAGGACGATGGCACGAGCATCTGCCAGAGCTTGTCTGACAGTCTCCACACAAAGTCCTTCCTGGACACAGAGTTTCAGGGCTTGTCCTGCACAAAGCAGTGGTGCCCATCCCTCTGGAAGATTACCCGGAGGAGGATGGCTGGGTCCAGCAAATTCTTGCTGATATTCCTGATCAATGGCCATATTCTCCTGCCCCCTGGACTCAGATCCACTGGGGGTGTCATGCACGACACAGAAAACGAAGTTCTCTGGAAGCTGGAACTCGGAGAGGACTGCTCTCAAAGTGTCCGCAAAGCTCGCTTGCCCTTTCTCAGAAGGGTTTCCTTTGAATTCTGCTATCGGTCGGGTCTCGAGCACACAACGAGCCAGGCGCCAGTGAGAGTCGACAAAATGCGCGCTGACTGTAAGGTAGTACTGACCGTCCCCATCAACCCCACACCCATCTACAGATCGCCAGTATTCGGTGCAGAGGGTCAGACAGTGAGAAGCTAGACTTGTCTGTAGATGCTGCTGAAGGCATTGCTTGAGGATGTGGTAGCGATGCCAAAGTAGACTGCCAAGCAGAGATGGAGAAGGCACGGTGTAGTTAGGCTCTAGGCAACTCAGTAAGAGCTTGAACCCCCTTTCTTCTACCACAGACAACGGCTGAAGGTCTCTGAAGACCATTTCCAAGATAAGATCGGTCAAAACCTCTGCTCGCTTGTTGCTGCAGGCCCTTGTGCCACTGCGGACGCTGTTGCCTCCAGCAGCGCAGCTCATCTCTCCTGCAGGAAAATTATACATTAGGCAGCCCAAATCTGTTTCTTGGTGTACAATGGCATTTGAACTGGAAGCACCGCTTCCTGCTGCACAATCAGGGACATATGTTGTCCGAGCAGGTTTGTTCTCCACCATCTCAGCTGGCAGTATTTCTTCCTGCTCTTCTTTGACAGTAACCGGTAGCACTGGTTGAAATGGAGCATTGCCTGTGGTGTTACATCTGTTACCATGTAAAGAGGTCTGAATGTGAGAATGCAATGCTGCAGGAGTGGGGATGCCTGCTTTGTTGTGAGGGGGAACTACTCCTTCCCGAATGCTGTGTTTGCGTCCTAAGTGTTCTCTCATGGAAGTAGTGCTGTTGTGAAAGGAAAGCTGCCTCTTACAGTGGTTGCACTCAACACGATGCAGACTTAACTGTGTGTAGTGGTTCCACACTTTTGACGTGCGGCGATCAGAAAATGGCAAAAAACGCTGCATTCTCCGACGAAGAATTTGACCGTTGTGACTTCCAGGATGCCTTTGAGGTGGGAGATCCATGTCTGTGGTGAAAGCGAAATGTTTTTTGAGTGCATGTCATTTAAATACAACATGATTACACAGGAACTTATGTAATTATGCAACTAGCACACTTACAGTTAAATTTACTTTGTAATGAAAAAGATGTAATAAAATCTTTAATCCTAAATCCTTAATGTGATGCATCTCAAGAGTTTTTGTAAAAACCTCTTGTACAAATATTTGTATTTGGATATATAACATTTAGATGTTTTTGCAGCTAAAATATAGCTTTCAATGTGCAGTTTGTTCTTAATACAAATACCTAAACTACTAGTCCACTATTTGTTTCGTCTCAGTTGTAGAACACTGTCACATAACCTAAATGCATCCAAAATGCAACACAGTGAAATGTTACAAAAGCGCAATTGTATGAGGGAAAGGTGAATTTTGATATTTTTGATTCTGTAACTTGACACTATTTCATAAGTTCATCACCTTTTGGCTTATTTGCCATTTATGTCAAAAGGTCCGGCAGTGTGTTAAATTATTTTAACAACAAATATACCATGCATGTAGTATCTTATGTTGTTATTATTAGTAGTACTTGATAAAACTGTTTAAGTAATAATTATACCAGAAAACGGTTGTAAATGTTGAATAAAATGAAGTATAGCATGTCACACAGCGGAACAATAAAAAAAAATGTTTTTTTTTTTTCGCGGGAATATTTAGAACAAATAATAAGATTTGTATTAAGAGACTAACTCCATGTCAGGTATAGCTCTCTCTTGCTCGTTACAAGAGCGTTTAGCTAGAGAACAATAACCATGCAATATGAAACTAATGAAACAATTTCGCTATTATTTACATCAAACGTCACTGGATGTTCTTCCGGGCGAGCAAAAGGGCCATTACGGTTTCATCCGCTTCCAGCTCGTGTGTTAACACAACAGTACACGCTTCCGCAATGCTAACTTATATAACTAATTTATTTTCTCGTCGAAAAACAAATAATACCTTACTAAGAACATATTTTAAAGATCTCAGAATTCCTGCACACCCTCCTCCGCTCGTTTGCGACCTGCACACTGGATGTGTTTGGCGCGGTGGCCGCTAAGGAACCGGAGTAAGTTACAGACAATCAAGCGAAACGGAAAATGTACACCAGTCGCGTTTATATACATCATAACTGCTCGACTCTGCTTGTGTATTTATAATATGTGAATTCTTACATAATTGTAAACAAGCAACCATTAAGTGATAACTACTAATAAGTAATAATGTAGAAACTACAGTTCGGTTATTTTGAAAACAAATATTTTGCGACAACCCCCAGAGTCTTAGAGAATTGACTTCCGTTTTCCGCATGGTGTGTCAATAAAACAAATAACTTCATTTCAGGCGAGGTGAATGGGATATTGCTTGGATATCATTCCCTACAGTCTGGCTCAAATTTAATCCGACCAAATGGATTATTCTGGAAAAGAAAAGGAGGCTATGGCCATCATGGCTGAGGCAGACAAGAAAATGAAAACGACACATTCGTTATTCGGATCGTTTTTTGGGTAAATCCATTAATGATGTTTTTTGCACCTCTGCAATATTGAATGTGCAAATCCTGAACATCACAATATAACAAAAATACTAGGTATCAAATAGAATTCGTTTGCAACAAGCAATGTTATATAATATAATATAAGCAATGTCAAATATAATTTGAATGAACAAATGTAACCTATAAGCAATGCTTTAGCAATTGCATTATTTGTATTACAATGTTTTTCGCCTTTAGCTGTCGTAAATCTACCAGAGTTTATTTTTCCAGATCGCACAAAAGTCAAATCAGTCAGTTAGCCGAGTAGCATCGCATTGCACGTCTAAAGCGTCACAATAAACAGAGTTGCGTGCGCTGAATGTAGCGCTTCCCTCTCGCCTTCATTCATATGCAACTCAAAACTAATGCGCACTGAGACGTATAGCTCCTTTTGCCTCGATTTAACACTTTTGAAACTCACCCATGCCTTCGTTGGGCTTTTCCGTGCATAGTCTCTCGCCTCCGTTGCTTACAGTGGGGATGTTGAGTCGATGTTTCACTCTGAGGTGTTTTATCATGTTAGCTGTATTTGAAGAGAACTTAAAGTTCGTCTTACACAGCCTGCAGTAAACAGTGGCATTGCTCTCATTTTTGATGTAGTACTTCCAGGCTACAGAGCAATATCGGGCCTGTGTTTTCGCACTGAATTCTGACTCCTCTTGCTTCATGTTGGCCATATCAGGTCTGGAAATACGTTGTGTGAGTGCAGACGAACGCTGCTAATAGCGCCTCCTATCGGTTTCAGTGAAATGAATGAACCTCCCCTTGCTTTTGTTCATTCTAGGAGTTCCCCCAAGGTCGAGGAGGCCTGTGACTTGTACGTGAGAGCTGCCAACATGTTCAAGATGGCAAAGAACTGGAATGGTAGGACACACAGCAACTTTTGCACCATAATATGAGGGTGTTCAACAAGCACGTGTCATTTGTATTGCTGCGTTGTTCCTCTGTTTAAGCTGCAGGAGATGCCTTCTGCAAAGCTGCTCAGCTGCATTTACAGGTGCAAAGCAAGCTCAACGCAGCCATAAACTTTCTTGATGCTGGCAATGCGTTCAAAAAGGCTGATCCTCAAGGTACTACTCACATTGTTACTTTTACATTATAAGCAATACAAATCTCTCAGTATGTAGTGTCTGTAATTCAAAATAAGTAATTCTGTTATGGCTCTTCTGCAACTTTTCTACACAGAGGCCATAAGCTGTTTCTGTCAGGCCATTGACATCTACACCGACATGGTGAGAAAAATTAAGTAGAATTCAACATAATACACTTTTCTGATTAGGGATTTTTCTTACAAATCTGTTTCCACAGGGACGTTTCAACATTGCAGCGAAACACCACATATCTATTGCTGAAATCTATGAATCTGAGTTACTGGACATAGATAAAGTAAGTGGGAAGAGATCTATTTATGTAAAGTTGCACATTTATCAATAAGTGGCTCAGATCAATATTAACAGTGGGAGTATAAAAATACACTACTTCTCAAACACTTGGGGTCAGTAAGATATGAAATTAATACTTTTATTCAGAATGGATGCATTAAATTGATCAAAATTAAAAGTAAAGATGTTTGTTAGAAAATATTTCTATTTCAAATAGGCTAAATGCTCTTGAGTTACTGTTCATCTCACAGTACTGGCAAAATTAGGGTTTCCAGAAAGCAGCACAACTGTTTTCAACATGGATAATAATACATGTTTCTTGAGCAGCAAATCAGCTTGATTTCTGAAGGACCATGTGATGCTGAAGACTGGAGTAGTGGCTGCTGAAAATTCAGCTTTGCAAATCACATTTTAAAATACTTTCAAATAGAAAAGTTATTTTACATTGTAGTAATGTTTGGTTTTTAAAAAGTTTCAATTTGAAAAGTACATTTTTTTAATGCATCTAGATGATACCATAATGACCAAAATAAAAGCTCCTTCTGAAAGAAAAACAATGTTAACTTGCTATTATTTTGCACAGAATACTTATGTTTATTTGTTTACAGGCCATTGCTCATTATGAACAGGCAGCGGATTATTACAAAGGGGAGGAGTCCACCAGGTACTCTTTATCAGAAATGTTGTAGAACAATTTAGGTTTGAGCACAAAAGCTGTGTTGTAATTAAAAGATTGAATGTAGTATTATAAAACTAAATGAACTCTCTCTCTCTCTTTAGTGCTGCCAACAAATGTCTTCTCAAAGTGGCAACCTATGCGGCTCAGATGGAGCAGTACCAGAAAGCCACTGAAATATTTGAGCAGGTCTGTGTTATTTGAGATTCTGTCGAAAACTTGTTCATTTGTCTCATTCATCCTTCACGTTGATTGGCATGTTGTCTGCTCAGATCGGGACTTACTCCATGGACACTACTTTGCTGAAGTATGGTGCTAAAGACCATTTCTTCAAAGCAGCTCTGTGTCACTTCTGTGTGGATATGCTCAACTGCAAGGTGACTGATTTACTCCCTTCCCAATCTGAAAACATTTGCAATGACTTGTATGTAACTTTCCGCTTTCTCTGCTTTCTCTTTATTTAACCCTTATTCTCTTCAATAGCTGGCTGTACAGAAGTATGAAGAAATGTATCCAGCCTTCTCAGATGCTAGAGAGTGCAAACTTCTTAAGGTTGGAGTCTTTCTTGCCAATACATTGTTACATAAAGTGTCTTCTATAGAACAGAATTGTGATCTCAGATTCATGGTCAACATCTATTGAGACTGAAGGTGGATGTATTGCACAAATCCGTATCTTTTAAGTTTGCATTGTCTCTATTTATTGTCTTATTGGTTTGTATTTTATACACTATCGAAAGGTTGTAGTTGGTAAGATTTTTTTTTAATGAAAAACAGTTATATTGTGAAATATTATTATAATGTAAAATAAATGTTTTCTATTTTAATGTATTTTAAAATTGATTTATTCCTGTGATGGCAAAGCTGAATTTCTTCAGTCTTCCACTACTTCAGAGTCTTCAGTCACATGATCCTTCAGAAATCATTCTAATGCTGATTTGCTGCTCGAAACATTTATTATTATCAATATTAAAAACAGTTGTGCTACTTAATATTTTTAATGTTATAGTTTTTTTAGTATTCTTTTTCAACAGATTTTTTGTAATAATGTGAGTCTTTATTGATACTTTTGATCAATGATTCCTTTCTGAATAAATGTATTAATTACTTTACATTAAAAATCTTACCAACCGCAAACTTTTGAACAGTAGTTCAGAGTCCTTGAACATTTTGTGAGACTTAAAGTAATCAGTCACAATTTCACACTAAACAGAAACTTCTTGATGCACATGAAGAGCAGAATATTGATGCATATGCTGATGCAGTAAGTTCTCTTAGTACACTGTTTCATAATTCACTGCACACTTTTTAACCGTGGTAGTTCATTCATGAATGACTCCATCTAATTTCTTTTATTTCATTAGGTAAGGGAATTTGACTCCATCACCAGGCTTGATCAGTGGCAGACCACAATGTTACTAAGAATCAAGAAGACCATTCAGGACGAGGAGAATGACCTTCGCTAATGTGAAGTCATGATTGCAAGCTCATTTCCCATTCTCCCTCTCACTTAACAGTGATTCCTTTCTTACCATGTTTATCATTTATTCATATATGTGAAAATGAAGGTCACATGCGCATTATGCACATCCCAAATCTTTAACTTTTTTCCCATAGAGCACTGTGACGTCTTCTAGAATGACACTGGGTAGAATTTATGTTACAAGCTATGACCACAACGTTCCTTTGTTGTAAATGCAACTCCTCGTAAATCTGATTATTTTATGTGTTCCCATTTGTGTTTATGCCTGTGCAGCTTCAGTAATTGCTTTATTTATTATTCTTTTATTAATGGTTGTAAACGATCATTTGATTTTCACTTGTTACTGACCAAGTCACAAGGCTTGTATGTGTCAATATCTATTAGTAGTATTTATTAGTGAAGATAATTCTAGATTTGTGCAAAAATTCTATAACTGTGATGATCAGCTTGAATCAGCTGAAACGCTACAAAATCTTCTTGGAGTAAATAATCAAGTAATTTTGTTCAGTTAGATCTTAAATGAAATTAACTTATTTAAAAAAACGCTTAAATTGAGTTTTTTGTACCAACACCCAAGGTGAGTGAATCTGCATGATGGTAATGTATTTCGCAGGACTGTAGGATGAGAGGATTTATCAGTCCTCTTTCCACTCGGTCTGAAGGTGGACTGGTTAATTGTGCAATTTGTTTATCAAATATAGTCAATTAAATACCTTAGGAACCAGCTTGGCATGAAAATGTTTTAGTTCTTCTTAAGCTAATATCAGCTGAATTTAATTTATTGATGTATTACAATAGGCTCATAATTAAAAGTCATACTGTTTGTTATCTAAAATCTAAAAATTAACTTGAATTAATAGGCTTCTTATTTACTAAGTTATTCATTTTTGCAATTCAGTGCTTTCCGTGTTGACAGTTTCATCTACATACATGTTTGAATGCTTATGACTAGTCATGAACCAACACAGGAACTTAAGCATGAAAAAAGCATGGCAGAATAAGCTTAATGTAACAAAAAAAAATAGAAGTGTAACACAAAGAATAATGTTTGGAGGCAAGCAGTGGAAGCATGCATTAATTCATCAAAACCTATGTTAAACTTATTTAAAAAGCTAATAAATTATTTGATTCCCTCCATATTTGTTGAGTATTCATATTTCAACGATGTGATGTGTGCATACATACAAAGACAGTGTTTAGATTGAAATGGATTGTTTAAGGAACTGCACATATAAAACTTTAAGCATCTGACCATCAACACACCTTCTGAAAGCAGGTTTAATTTTGTCTGTTTTAATCATCCTCCTCATCTTCCAGATCCTCTGTCTCATCCAGGGCTGCCGTCTGCTCCTCCAGGGCAGCTTTCAAAGCCTGCTCTTCCTCCACGCTGGGGTCCAGGGCCTCTGTGATTTCAGGCCCACTGGGGTACTCATTTTGGGGCGGTGGAAGAATGGTTGGGGTGTATGCTGCTCCGATATATTTCATCCCCCAACCAATGTATATGTTTCCAAACTTCCTGAGAGGGCGCAAAAGAATGCCTTGACTCCGCAAAAAAGCATCAGTTTGATAGAAATTGTTGGACAGACTGTACATTTTGACAAGCAAGGTTCTTACCTGCCACTAGCATAAGCATAAGCTCCAGGCCAGAGATTGGAGCGCACCACAGCGATGGAAAACTGAGGAATGATGTTAGAGGAGATCATGGAGCTCCAAGGTGGGGTGTCCGTAATCTCTGTGGACAGAACATATTCTGCATTAGAGTTCAACATTTAAACTGTGCTGGAGGTGTTTAATGTAAATGTTATGCAGTGTGACTGACTCGCATCCTCAGACAGAGGTGTCAGAAGAGGAGGCCCGACTTCTGGCTCCGGCTCATCAGGCTCCTCCTCCTTCTCTTCCTCCTCGGCATCTTCATCCACGTCATCCGCAGACTTCTTAGTTATGTTTACCCACACACAGCGGCCCTAACATTCACACATGTACAGTACCGTGCACATTTTTTCAACAAAAAAAAAAAGTTTATTCGTATTTTTTGCTTTAGGAAATCAGAAGTGATAGTCCACCCAAAAATGAAACTTCTGCCATTATTTACTCACCCTCATATCATTCCAAACCTGTATGACTTTTCTTTGTTGATATTTTTAGGAATGTTGTAAACAAACAGTTTTGGTTCCCATTAACTTTATTATGATGACAAAAATACAGTGGATGCCAATGGGGATCAAAACTGTTTGGTTACCAACATTTTTGAAAATATCTTGTTTTGTGTTCCACAGAAGAAAGTCAGTCATACAGGTTTGGAATGACATGAGGGTGAGTAAATAATGGAAGAATTAAAATTTTCGGTGGACAGTTACTTTAAATTTAAAAAAAAAATTTGTATGCTCAAGAGTCTGACAACAGACGTATGATCCACACAGACATTTTAAAGCATTTTAATTCCCAGCAGGCTGTCTGTTTCTTACCTGTGTAAGTATGTGCTGTATATGATGGACCCATAGATTCAGAGACTCAGCCATCTCACTTACATGGATGCCCTCAAAATTAGGATTCTCCTCAAAGCTATCTCGCAGTCCATCATCCTCACCTTCATCCTCCCCAAACTGATAGAATCCCAGAGGACTGACATGCGTACCCGCTGAGATCCGTGCGATCTGGGCACGCAGGTAGTTGGTCTCATTGCCAGGAAAGGGAGGATAACTAAAAACAGGAGCATCGAGCCTGCCTGTGAAGAACCTGCGGATCTGCCGTGCGACTGTAATCTGAGCCGGGGTGACCATCGGCAGTCTGACCCACGGCATGCCGGGCTCTTGACACACAAAATAAGTGTATTTGTTGACACCGGTGTGATTTTCTTCCTTTGGCACTGGCGGAGGTGGCTTGTACATCGATTTGGGGGGAGGATCAGCCTGCAAGTACAGTGCAATCATTTTTGTGAAGTTTGAACGCACATCTGTATTCATATTTTTTCCCTTTAAGATGCAGTCACTTTTACCATTATTTGGCAAAATTTTGTGGATGAAATACTGTCATTTCAATAGGGTTTCGCATGAGGAATAAGAAGTTCCCCTCACAAATCTTGCTCATGTTCAAGTTTGTCATGTGAATTCAATGCAAAACTTTGCAAGCAAAAAGACTTTTCGCTTTCAAACCAAGCTGCTTTCTGTTGTTTAACCTGTTAACCCGCATCGGCCCGCGGGCGGGCCGGAAGGGCGTGGTCGGGCGTGGTCGGACTTTTTATTACCTTTGTTTTAGAACAATATTCAATCAATTATCATTAACTATATATCATTTGAAAGCTAAAACACTCAAGATTAACGATGTGAGCTTGTTTTTGAAATCAATACACCAGAGAGGAAAGGGTTAACAGAAATGCTGAAAGACCGGCCATTTAAAATGAACAAAGCGAACCGCAGTACTCACGTTTGATCGCCAATAGCGCTGGTCAGCTCAGACTATTCCAAGACACACCAGCATACATTTCAAGAGAAGGGTCCACTCTTCAAAATGCATCCACTTTTTAATCCAAAACAACGAAAAAATAGGGGAAAACACGATAGATCCTCCTTTGTTTACATAAGCGATTCGAGTTATAGGTATCGATAGCGTCCATTTTCCAATAAATATCGATTATAATTCGTATTCCAGCTTTGAAACGCCATCTATTTCCAGCAGAATCGTCTCTTCCGAGTAAGAATAGCCCTCCCTCGTCTCTCTCCTTCAATCGCAGGAGCTGTTATAACCCGGGACAGTAAGCGCGTCCGTGAATGGGTCAGCGAGGTGTCAATCCGGACACATCACAATAGGGGTGTTTGAACCCAGCCAATGCCTCGCCAGCACAGTTTTGATGGATGGAAGTGTTAGCCAACCACAAGGACGTTTAAAGTGATTGACAGTTTGAATAGTTTACGTAAGATTGTTTAGAGAATAGCTCGGCGTATTGTCCGTGTGTTTTCGTGCGCTCTCGGGTTACGCATGAAGCGTACAGATAATGGCGTCGCAGCGCTACACAGACTGGCTATCAGCGAACAGATGTTGTCCAAAGCTCACATCTGAATCTCTCCATCGTGGATCTTCGACTTGAGAAGTGTTTCTGTGGCGTTTGGTGGTGTTTTGGAGGACGTGGGGAGAAAAATGGCTAATTTAGTAGCCGAATACGCGCTGAGATCGCTGGGAAGCGTGGATAGCATTAGCACGTAAGTGTCTCCACCCTCCTCTTGAATGTTTATGTGTCTTTATCATGTATTTGCAGCTTTTGTTTCATGTTAGCTGTTTTAGATTCTAAAAATGACAACGGAGAGGGATAATATGAGGGGATTACATGAGTTTTGTTCGTGTGGGTGGGTGGGTGTGTTTGTTTGTGGGTATGTCCCGGTTATTGTGTGTGTGTGCGTGCGCGCGCGTGTGTGTGTGTGTGTGTACAAAATGTAAACAGTGTTGCAAGTTTGATTTGTTTTGCTTACACACTTTCTCACTCTTTTTCTCTCACTCTTCCCTGTCTTTTCAGAGGTCTGGTGAATCCAGATGGTCAGAAAAAAAACCATTTTAGTGGCTGCTAGAGCGTCTTCCTCCACTGTAAATACTGTAAATAGTTTTTTTTTATTATTATTTAGTAATATTAGTAATAGTAATCTATTACTATATTAGTAAAATAGTAATATTCATAATATTCACCATATAAAATAAATAAAAAATACAAATGTTGTAAAAACAATGTATTTTGCATGTTTTGTGTTTTCACTAGTTCAAAAATGATCAAATCTGTTTTGGTTCACTGTTTTCATTATTGGAATTGTTCAGAATAAAGACTGTTTAGTTATGTTCAAATTCTGAAATAGTTTTGTGTTTTTTTGTGGTTTCATTGGTAGAGCAGTTCTGAATTGATATACATATGTAGTATGCAGTGTCTTATGGAGTCTCTAAATAGCATTTTTGAAAGGATTCCTAGACTTTTCTTGAAATAAAATATCCAAATGACTTTTCCAAAGCTTTTCTTGAAATGAAATACCATAAAGATGTACTTTCTGTAAGTCTTTACCTATAAAAAATTTATTATTTCATATTTTATTTCAGGAAATATTTAGGCGTTTTTTTTCAAAAATGCCATTTGTAGACTAACCAAATGACTAAATGAGTCAGCACTACAAATGCTGTTCAGAAATAGTTTTTTATTGTGTGTTTTGGTGGGCAGAGCAGTTCTGAATTGATATACATATATGTATTATGTAGTTTTGACTCATTTGGACATTTGTTTACAAAGTGTCTATTTGGGGTCTCCAAATGGCTTTTTTGAAAGGACGCCTAGATTTTTTTTAAATAAAAGCTTACAGAAACTACATTTTTGGGAGTATCATCCTCAAATTTGAATCAAAACATGGTCAGATGTTCAGCTTTATCTTTATGGTGTTTTCAGGCCTTTGGCATGAAAGTCTCATCCATTTTTCCCTTAGTGAGCTTCATTAAAACATATCGCGAGTCAATTTCATGTATATTTTACCTTGTTTTACTCTATTGCTATACTAATTTTGAGTTATTATGACTCTAGAGTAACAAAGGATCAAGTGTCTAGTTTCAAACAACACCAGATTTTTAAATATAGACCTTAGGGTTCAAGAGCTACAGACATTTTTATTTGGTTATATCGTTTTTTACAAAATGCTCAAAAATAGGGGCGCAGGGTAACAGGTTAACTCTGCAAATTCCTGTAAAGCTAAATCTGCATAGGGAAATCTTTCACCCTCATGTGAAACTCCAGATCGGACAGATTCCTATTGAAATCAGAACAGCAGCAGAAATGTATCGAGCAACAGTAAATGTGACTGCACCTTTACTCCAAAAAAGTATGATATTTAAAGCAGATTTGTTCTTCAGTTTCTATTTTGTGACTTACAGCTTCCACAAACTCCGTTTCATCCTTGTCCTCTTCCTCCCTCTCCTCATCCTCATGTGTCTGTTCTGTCTCCTCCTCCTCTCCTTCACCTTCTCTGAATTCCCCCTCAGCCACCAGGTAGTTGCCCTGTGTGCCGAAGATCTTGCCCCAGAATCGACAGCGCAGGAGACACTGCGAGTCCACCAGCTGTTTCAAAGCCAGAAAGACTCTCTGCATCTCCTCTCTCCCCAGACCCACACCAGCTTGCTCAAAGAAGAACGCAAGTTCTGCAACATTCGGTAAAGGAGACTCCACCTGGAAATGATACAGAACACTGTATTACAGAAACTGTTGTATTGTACTAAACTGCCCATAGGAGCCACTACAACACTGGCCATCTACAGTTGTCCTGAATTAAAAGTATTTGAACCTTAAAGAGATAGTCCACCCAAATATCTTTTACTCACCCTCATGTTGTTCCAAACCCTTAAGACATTTGTCACTCTTTGAAACATACAATATTTTTTATGAAACTTGAGTGCTCTCTGTCTCTCCATTGAACGTCCGGGTAACCAAAACTTATAAGATCCAACATACAGTGTCATAAATTGAATCCATATGAACTGAGCAGTTTAATTCAAGTCTTGTAAGGAGATGTGATTGCTCTATGATTAACAGATTTAATTTACAATGAAACAATGATCAACACACCTACATAGAGCACATCACATTTTGTAAACACAGATGCTCAAAGTTTCCATATTTACCATATGTGATGCACTCTATGCATGTGTTTATATGTGATGAATAGAAGCCTGAATTAAATCAATTCATCATGTAAAGAAACTGTATCTCTTCACAAAACTTGGATTAAAGCACTCAGTTCATATGGATTCATTTATGACCTTTTTGGATCTTCTAATTTTTGGTTACCTGGACTTTCAATGGAGGGACAGAAATCTCTCGGATTTCATTAAAATATCTTAATTTGTGTTTTAAAGAATGACCAGAGTCTTAAGGAGATGGAACGATATGAGAGTGAGTAAATTATGACAGAATTTTCATTTTTGGATGAACCATCCCTCACTCCAATATCTCTGAATATGATAGCATTAGATAAAGAAACATCAAAACAAGTTGCATTTGTTGTAAAGAAAGATAGCACAAGCACGCATTCAAGTATTTCACACACACACAAAGGAATGTTGAAAAATAAAAACATTACATGGAGCCCCAGGAGCAGGACGAACATACTCTCTTACCAAATCTTCCTCGTGATCACCTTCATCACAGGCCGCGCGCGTAAAGAGATTCTTCTGTTGCTCGACCAGTAACAGAGCTGCGGAGGAGGACGGACTGTCTCGCAAGGTGTCCTGCTTCTCCTGAAGGATACTTCCTTTCAGCTCGCGACTCATGTCCTCTATCACATCAACTGCGTTCTCCGGAAGCTCATCCATAACTTTGGTTAACAGTCGCACGAGGTGGTCATAGCTGAACGAAGAAGTTCAAGTGCATTAGAAATCAGCACATTTCAGCCATGACCATTTTTTGCTAAACATTACTGCTATTGGATGGAGCCCTTGTACGACATTGTCACAATGTTTGTAACGTTAACCAATTTAGGAAACGTTTTGTACATTTTTCCTCCAAACTTAAGCAATATCCTTATATTTTTACAATAGCTTTTGTAAACAATAGCGAACACAATAAAACCAGACTGGGCTAACGTTACATCAAGGCAAGCGTCAAAAGAACGAACCTAGATTTAATGCATTAACTGTGCAAAAATAAATGCAAGTTCGGGGAATGTTGTCACAGGGTTTTCCAAGTGTTAATAAACAGCATGTTCCCACTGTGGCAACTCGCATATATCATCATAACTTTTGATTTGTAATGTGTTTTCGAGCTTGTACATGTTCATTGTCTTCCAATAAATGTCCTATATATGACCAGTTAAGATATATAACTGTACTTTAATAATAACTTAAAAATTAATACTCTATGAAGCTAATGTGATGTACTTACAGGTTGAGGTTTGTTTTTGAGCTGTTCTTCATCATGAAAGCTTTAAAACGCGCCGCAGCCTGCAGTCTCTCATTGTTCACCGCTTCCTCGGTCATCTCCATTCTGTCGCCGAATAATTCAATTTGTATATTTTTTCAGCCTTTATTCTTATGGCAAATTATCAAACCGGTTTAGCAAAGACATCAGAGCATTTCCCGCAGCTCACTTCCGTTGCTATGGACTCAGCGGTGTAACTACAACAAACTTGTTGCCTGTCAGCTTCTTTAAGGTCCTCACTGCAGAACACAAGATCCAGGGGGCGTGGTTGATCTAGATCCAACTCCTCCCACCTTACATATACCTGAACCAACCCGTCTCCACCCCCTGATCCCTAAACCCACCCCCTACATGTAGAGGGTGGGTTTAGGGACTCACCCTCTACAACCCCGCCCCCTGGATCTTTGTTCTGCAATGAGGGGCTACTGGAATGCCAGGGGGTAAAAAGTACTCAAAAAATTATACTCAAGTGAAAGTACAGAGACTCAGTGAAAATTTTGCTCAATTAAAATACAAGTATCTGGTCAAAAACATCCTTGAGTAAAAGGGGAAAAGTACAACTTTAAATTCAAGTATTAAACTCAAGTATTAAAAAAGTAGAAGTAACCTGGCAAAAAATAAGGAGATTTGTTTCATCATATTGAACCATCTTCTCAATGCAAAATGAAATTGCTTATAAATGAACTGCATAAAATGTTTTGACAAGGTTTGATTAAAGGGGGAAAACAAAATGCAATGACAAGGGCAAACACGTCTGTCTGCAACAACAACTAAAATGCAGCTCAGTGGAGCACAAGAAGAAATCCATACTTTCACACCTTACTTAAAGGAACTCCCCGAGAGTTAAACAGTTGAGTTTTACTGCTTTTGAATCCATCCAGCCGATCTCCAGGTCTAGCGGTAGCACTTTTAGCATAGCTTAGCATAGATCATTAATCTGATTAGACCGTTAGCATGCGCTCAAAAATGACCAGAGTTTCGATATTTTTCCTTTTTTTTTTTTTTTTTTGCTTTAATCCCTGCAACTTTCTTTCTTTAGATGAACACAAACTAGTTTTAGAAAAAAATAATCTTTCTGCATAATGCAAGTATATGGCAAAAACTACACAAAGTGAAGACAAGTGAAGTGACATTCAGCCAAGCATGGTGTGCAACCTTTGGATTACAAGTCCGACTCTCTAACCATTAGGCCACGACAGTAACCCATATAACCCCTACTGATTTCTTCTGAAGTGGAACAATAGGCATACAAACATACAAATACTATTTTATTTTATTACTTTACCGTTGTGTTCACTTTGTGTGGTTTTTGAAGCGGTCCCGTACACTTGCATGATATGCACAAAAATCTTTGTGTTGATCTGAAGAAAGTAATAAACATCTGGGATGGTATGAGGGTGAGTAAATGAGAGAATTTTCATTTTTGGGTGGAGTATCCCTTTAATGAGCCAGATGTGATGCAGAGGCCAGAAATATATTCCACACAGAATATAAGAAACAGAGTTGAATTAAAGATGAGTGAAGTGACATGTGGCCAAGTATGGTGACCCATACTCGGAATTTGTGCTCTGCATTTAACCCATCCAAGTGCACACACACACTGTGAACACACACACACACACACACAGTGAACACACCCGGAGCATGAGTAACATAGAATTAAATCATACAATATTGACTTTTTGAAAAAGCCACTATTTTTGTGTCGTCTACTTAACGCCCCTGGCTGTAACAATTATTCTTATTTTAATTATTTATTTGGGGCTTTTAGAGGTTTTTTTCTTCAGCAAATATTGATCTATAATTTATTAACTAATAAAATTAATGAGCAAATCATGTAATTATTTAGATTAAATAATTGACAGTCCTACTTGTTGCTCAATACAGTATAAAACAATTTATCGACTCCAATGTAAGAACATCACTAACCATGATTTATAATTAATTTAACAGTCATTCACTTTTTGGAGTTTTTTGTAACATTTAATCTGAAAAGTAATCACAGTACGGCCATTAAACATGACGTGTATTTAAATTCTTATTGATTTTATTTGCACTCCGTCTTGTGCATTCAGCTAATATAGTACACAGACAATAATGAATAAACTTAGCTACCTTAATATGCTTCCTCACATTTGTTGCCAAAGAAATTTTGAAGCCAGAAATTTGCCTTATGAAAGTTGTACGGATGTGGTTGATGCATAAAAACAAACCTCATTAGCGTGCATGTTTGAGTGTCCAAGAACCATATTTAATGTGTGAAATAAAATAAAAATGTAATAAGTACTTTTCTATTTGAAATAAAATTGTAGGAGTAAAAAGTACTGCTATCCTTCAGAAATGTAATCAAGTAAAAGTGCAAGTTGTCACTTTAAACTTGAATAAAGTACAAATTCCCTAAAATAATACTTAAGTACAGCAATCAAGTATTTTACACCCCTGCCAAATGTTGTCAAAATTAACATAATAACGGGAGATTGAAGTACAGAGACCAGTGATTTGTTTCTCATTTTTACAGGCTGGATATTGCCTTTTATTCTAGAAATGAAAACATTGTGGCACATACAAAATCAACTTATTTTCCAAGTAATTTGAACAAGTCATAACCTTTAAAGAAATTAACCAAAATATTCCATTTCATTTCTACTTCTAACTTACAGATACACAGTACACTGAACAAAGCAATATAGAATGAGACATCATCTCAGAGTCAGTGCATTCATTCAGTCTTATTTCACTTGGCATCAGTCCACACTGCTTTCTTCTGCTTCTGGAACCACATCCTCAGACTCATCTTTGGGTTGGTCGGGTGCATCCACAGGCATAGCAGCTGACTTTTCTATGGGTTCCTCTGTCTTCTCTGAAATGGAGTTGGACTGTGAAGCCTCCTCAGACACCTCCATCTGCTGAAGGTTAAAGTCATTAGTCAGCCAGTGCTATTCACTCTTGTATTGGTCTGCATGGGTGCCATGAATGATGATGATGATAATGTTTTACCTGCGATGCGGCTTCAGACGTGACCTCCAGAGCAGCATGATCTGTCTCTCCTTGCTCCATGGGCTCTTCTTCTTCTTCTTCTTCCCTCCTGGCTGGGATCTGTTGTTGTTGTTGTTGAGGTGGTGGTGGTTCAGTAAACACTATGGCAGTCAGGGCTGAAGGTTCTGCTAGTGATTCTGGTGCAGGCATTGATATATGCTTTGGTACAGGCACCTTAATGAACATAAGTGGGTAAGACAGCATTTTATTGGTGGATTATCCAAAGTCCAACTAATTTCTGTAATGTTTGTTGTATTTTTTGGAGATCAACCGACATATAATAACCATTTTATGTGGTCGATAACTCTGAAAATTAAAATGTCATAACTCCAGTGAAAATGAAAGACTTCTCAATGGTGGCACGTGTCAGACTTCTCCAGTCATTTAGTCTGCCTAAACCTTCATTATCGACTGCAAGCTTGCATTCACTTTTGAGTTCAATGTCCACATCTCCAAATGCAAATCAACAACTCATGAGTAGAATCATAAAACCAACCTACATGTTGTCTCCTTTTGATAATCTGTTACACTCCGATATATACATCCCAAAACTCAAGAAAAGATCTGTCGCTTCTTCAGTTTCATCGCAACATACCTCTCTCTCTTCTGTTATTTCTGGACGATGAAGTTCAGGTTGTGGTTCTGGTTCTGGTTGTGGTTCTGGCTTCCTGCTGTTAGCCTCCAGAACGGACATGATAGATGCTGGAATGTGGGCTTGCTACAGAAACAATAAAACAACACGCATAAATCAAAATCATTTAGAAGTGAAAATGTATAACAAGTTACAGGGAACAGGTTTTCTCTTCTAAAAGACTTGACAAAAACTATTTCCATTTCCTACTATTCAGATCCATGTTTTGGAATAACACTGTGTACACGTATGTGATATAATATACGATACATGAATAATATGTACAGAAGACAGGTCTCACTGACCATTCATTCCCCAGATAACACCCATTTCAGATAAAACCTGCAAGTTTTGTGATACGCACTTGGTGAGGGGT
The DNA here is from genome assembly GCF_936440315.1 of Barbus barbus. NCBI lineage: Eukaryota > Metazoa > Chordata > Actinopteri > Cypriniformes > Cyprinidae > Barbus > Barbus barbus. The sequence continues at coordinate 17,093,646 of NC_136733.1, read as the reverse complement.
GAAGGAGTGAACGTGCTGTAGGAGGGGCTCCCTCATCTCCGGGCAGCGCTCAAACACATTAGCCAGTTGTGGTGGAGGCAGCTGGAGGAGAACATTGTAGGACTGGGGTTTGGTGCGCTGGCAGCACTTTACAAAGCCCTCCCACACTTTAGGATACTTCCACACCTGTACAATCAATCATCAGTCAATCAGCAAAAGATTACAATGAGAGATGAGTATGATGAGATTATGTATGAGAACTTGCTTCGATGATAAAGGGTTCAGTCCACTGACCTGTTTGAGGATGAGTCGGGCTAGGATGTTCATGACGAAACCGGCCAGGCGAGGGTACATAGTGAGGGACTGGATGACCGTACGCATCAGCAGTATGGGGAGAGGCGTCTGCTCCATCAGCTGCTGCATCACCACAGCCAGCACCTCGGAGGTGTACACGTTCTTCTCCCCAAAACACAGGTTAGTGGCTACAGAGGAAAAGAAAACAGCATGGAAAGTTATGGAAAACAAAACATTAAAAAGAATGACAAGAAAAGCAAGAGAGGCACTATGACAGAGTTCCCACTATGTTGGAGCCATTTACATTTTGATTATTAATATATTCAATTGTATAAAAAAAATTATAAACTTCAATAGATTCAACTAACGTGAATCAATAATAAAAATAAAAAAAAGATTAAATCACAGTTTTCTATGCATTAATACATTATTTTCACATTGAACCTCCAAATTAATGTGTAAACAAAAGGCAGTATTTTATATATTTGATATATTTTAAAATGTTTAATTTTTTTTAAATGTTTTCTTTTTTTCCAAATTTTGGGGATAAAATGAGCAATTATAACCAGGCCATATTAGTATAAAATTTACAGAATACAAAAAATATTAGTGTTTTTTAACAACAAATACTCACCAAACGATTTTTCTGCCAGTCTAAATATATATAAGTCTATATATATTTGCTGAAATAAAAAGATACAAAAGGCAGGATTTATGTGCAGGGACTCAAATGAATGTGAGATAGTACCTTTGATGATTGACTTCATGTCACACTTGGAGGAGTCAATGTTGTGTAAGGAGATGAGGAGCTCTCCAGGAGTGAGCGGAGACATGGAGGAACTGCCCTCACCTACAGAACAGACAAACAATTAAGTTCACTAAAATTCTATTGATCTAAAGCAAAAAAATGGACATTTAAATGACATCATTCTGAAAAGAAGCTTTCGTCAAACCTATAATATAAGATAATATAATAATAATATAATATAAGATGAAAGCTATATTATATATATATATATATATATATATATATATATATATATATATATATATATATATATATATAGTTTTTTCTTCCTCAGTAGCAGCACACATGCACAAGAGAATAAGCAGGTATTACTGTGTTGAGTGCCCAGCAGTCTGTTGAACACCTCCTTCACCACGATGGGATTGAGTTTGATGAGTTTGGGTAGAGCCTGGATCACCTCTTTCTGTTCAACACAATCAAGATACCAATATGAATGCAGTCTTCAAAGAGCCCTTCTCACCTTTAATCAAGCCGTGCAAATTTTAAATTTAGGGGTAGAGTTAATTAATACAAACAACAGAGATTCATCTTTTCATTTTTCACATAAGAAATAAAATATAAAACAAGTAATTTGCAGTTTAGGCCTAGCTTTCAATTATACTCTAATGATGACTAGTTATAATTACTCATTTTATACCCAGAAAGTGGAAAAATCATTAAAGGCATCAATATCAGCGATACTTGCCTTCTTTGACATGACTTAATGAAAAGATGGCACTAAAATTATTCAAAATGTCAAATATTTAAATTATTGAACTTATGTTGTTTCCACATTATTTTGCAGATCAAATGTAATTGTGTTTGCAAATTTCAATGTTACATGCAATTAACTGTGATTAATTAAAGAAATGTGCGATTAATTAATTATTTTAAATATTTTTAAGTATGACAGATGACATGAGGCAAACCTTCTCCAGGCCATTGATAACTGGGATGAGAAAACGAACATCTGGTACTCGTTTATGATAAAGATCCCTCACCCTCTCCACCAGCTCAGGAGATGGAGGCACTGTGAACACGAAACAACCCACAAAGGGCAGCATTTACTATACAGAGATGCTTAGACACATTCACTTTCTCTAATACACACACACACACATATACCTTTATCAGTGAGTATGTGCAGACAACGAGTGACCAGCGTCTCTGCTCCTTTAGGACAGTTCTCCACCAGGAGCAGCAGGTCAGGAGAGCTCATTCCCATTCCTCTTATCTATAAAATCATTTATGAAAAAAAAATGATCATAAATGAAATGTTTTAAATGCAATCACAATTTTTCTTTTAGTCCACATCTGTTAACTATGGAAGAGGATTAGTGCCACGCAATAATAAAAAAATAAAACCATCTCAAGATTAAAGCCGTTAAATTTAGAGAAAATGTTGAGAGTAAACTAGTTAAATTTCGAGAATAAAATTATGTTTTGAGAAAAAAAGTCGTTAAATTGCGAGAAAAAAAAGTCTACTAGATAAAATGTTGAGAATAAACTCATTAAATTACAAGAAAAAAGTCGTTAAATTGAGAAAAACCTTGTTAAATTTCTAGAAAAAAAGTTGAGAAAAACACTTGTGTCATGTTCATTTCATCTCGTTGGACACGTGACGGGGTTCAAGTCTGTCTTTTGCCAAACTCGCTTTTCTTCCTTTTCTCATCACATATCACATCGGAAAAGTGGAAATCAATGGCTTAAACGAGTGTTTAATAATAAAGTATTAATTAGGTAGGTTTAGTGTTAGTACAGTAAATCCATTTTAAACATTAATTTGTGGATTGAGAAGTATTTAACTGCATTGTTGTCACACGGTGTTTCTCCTGTTTTCCACATCAGTGTTGTTGAGAATGGCAGCGCAGTTTCATCTGCCTTTAAACTAGTTTAAATCACTGTGACATCTGTGGTTTGTACAGGAGAGCTCTGCGCTCGAACGCTTCCTTACAGCGTTGTTCAGTGCTCGAGACCTGTCAGTGAGTAAATGCATTTGTTCTGAGCTCTCGCTGCGCTGTCTTTAGGCAGAGCTACAGTCCATCCAGCGCATTTCACACGAGTAGTGCTCTTCTGCTTTCGGTGCACTAAAGAAATGACAGCGCATACGAGTTATCAAATTGTTGTCAACTGCATGATTTGTACATTTTGATTGGCGGGCCACATAACAGCCTACATTTCAATAGACAAGCTGTGGGCCGTTTGAAATTCATCCACTGGCCGTATTTGGCCCGTGGCCGGACTTTGGAAACCCCTGTCATAGATGCCATTTAAAGTGAAAATAGTTATATGTACCATTTACTCTAATTGACAACAGCAGCATTTTAGATATGTGCTATTTACACTAAGTGAAAATAGCCATTCTATTTACGTTATGTAAAAGTACCAGATCTTTACAATAAGTGTAAATAATAGCTAATTAGATGCTATTTATGCTTATAAATAGTGGCAGATACTATTTGCACCTCAGTATTGTTGTACATTAACAGGATGCAATAACAACAATGATTTTATTTATTGAGATTATTAAATAGATGCTGCCTTATTGGGACAACATCGCCTTCCCTATAGCCTGCCTACCTAATTAATACATTATTATTAAACACTCGTTAAGCAAATGATTTACACTTTTCCGATGTGATTTGTGATGAGAAAAGGAAGAAAAGCGAGTTTGCATTACTCTCCAACCTCCGCCACTGCAGACGCTGAATAACGTTGTCCAACGAGATGAAATGAACATGACACGAGTGTTTTTCTTGACATTTAACAACTTTTTTCTCATAATATAATGAGTTTATTCTCAACATTTTATTGTGACTTTTTCCTCGAAATTTAACGACTTTTATCTCGAGATAGTTTTATTTTTTATTATTGCTTGGCCCTAATCCTCTTCCGTAGGTAACAGCGAATCCAGTTTTATTCTAGTGTACAATGATTTTATGAACTCAAAACTATTAAAAAATGTTGTTAATTGAAATAAAGCTGAAATAAAATCTAAACATAGGTAAATAGAAATAAATATAGATGAAGTACTGAAATAAACCTGAATTAAAGCTAAATAATGATGGAAGCACTAAAATTTAAAATGAAAATTCAAAAACATAGCATTTATTTAAAAATAAAATCTAATTCAAAATATTCATAACTACAATATATTACTAAAATAACACTGTAGTGTAGTCCTAAAACACTGACAAAAGAAACTTAACAAATATATGCATTCAAAATAAAATAAAAACTATGACCCACAAGGGTGTCCAGCAATTTTTTAGCCAATAAAAGAAATCATAACGCCCCCCTTTCCCAAAGCCACATGCAACAAGGCAAATGGCGTGATTTAGTTCTGTTCAGATCCCATGCTATTTTAGTACACATGACGTGTGTGCAAACAAATAAAATTAAGTAAAAACCTCAAATCAGCAAGATAAGACGGGAAAAACCCATTTGAAAAAATTAAGTTTTGGATGAGAGGCATTAGTAGACGAGAAGGTCTTACAGGCTGTTCGATGACCCTGAGCACACTGCGTTTGATGTCAGCGATGGCCTCGGTGTAGACAGAAGCCAGCTCGTGCACCAGACGATGGTTGAGGGGAAGGAGGGAGAGATAGAGGTAAAGGCACTGCCGCACTGTCTCCTCTGTCCAGGAGGCCGCCACCTCTGAAGACACAGAAGGATGGAACAAAGTCAACAGTGTTTTAGGGCACAGTAAACCAGTGAGTCCATTTTACACTACTTTATCACAGTATCAAGTTACTTTCTAAATTAAAGTATATTTAATACACAAGTATGAGCACATAGACCATGAATCTACTCAATTATATATAAAAAAGTGATGCATCTGAAGACTAGGAAAAGTCTTTGAACCTGTATCCTCTCCTGCTCCAAACAGTAGAGAAGGTGGGTTTGGGTGGACCAGAAACTGCATGTAGGTGAGAGCAAACTTCTCAATGCAGTCCTTCAGAAGTTCCTTCTCATACATGCGCTTGATGAAGCTGAGAGCAGTAGACCGCACCTGAACATCAATGGGGATTTGTTATTACACTGCTATGAAATTAATTAATGAAATAATGAGTGACAGATGCTTAGAGGTTAACCTTTTCTTTTTCGTGAGAGCTGAGGTTCAGAAGGACATTGAGGTACTGGTACTGTCTGGAGGGGCGCTTGAGGATAAGCTCCTTTAATGTGGACATGCCCAGGTAAACACGTGACTGAAAGACAAATATGGAACATTAGAGTTTCTTACAAGAACATTTTATATGTAAATGTATATGCAGATGATGACACGTTGCTTGTCGAGAAGAAAACACTGCAGAAACTTAGTAGTAGTAGTAGTAGTGTGGTAGTGTGGCTGACCTCATCCTCACAGTAGCGTTGAATCACCTCCAGTGCCGAGTCTGTAATGACCGGAGCCTCCAACACAAGCTTGGTGAAAAGCCTGAGATAAATTCAGGAATATTTACTAAAATTTTACACATATCAAAATACACATATTTATTAGTTCACATAAAACAAGCACAGAATTTGTGTAGCTGGCAAATTCATACGAAATGCATTCGGGGAAATTCAAATATCCTGTGGCATGACATGCTAAACTCCATCCAAAACCATTTTTGCATTTATTTTTTATTAATGTAGATTTCATAATCTCATTTAATTGAAAAACTACCTGGAATATTTGTACTTTTAAATATTCATGTCACACTGTAGGACAATTAAAATAAACTAATGAAGGAAATTTAAAATGGTGAACTTAAAAGAAATAAATTAGCAACTTTCCTTAGTAGATTACAACAATTTTAACCAAAAATGTAAAAAAAAAAAATTACGCATTATGCATCTTTAAATGTTACCCATTCAAAGATAAAGGTAGTACAATTCATGGCAGGGTCTGCCAAACTGGAGCTTGAGATTTAATTATAAGCTAATAATTAAATATAAAAATGTACAATTAGATCAAATAAATAATAATAAAGAAACACTCAAAATAAAACACTTACAAAAAAGATTAAATATTTTATGCTTACTTGCATGTCACATGACCATTAAAACATCAGAGAACCATTAACATGCAAATGTGTTAAATTATTGAAATATTAACCCTTAAATGCATACCTCGGGTCTTTAGTAACCCGGTACCCTCTCCCTCCTTAATTTTTTAAAGTTAGACATCAACTTTCTTTGCATTCCTCAATCTATTCATTATAAACAATATAAAAATAAAAAAATAGTAAAATATAAAAGAATGCCTGTTTTCTGATTAATTTTTTGTAAAAAATGTACAGGGTCGCTAGAGACCTGAGGTATATAAATGTGTAAGTATTTTTTTCATAGCAACTATATTTACATATCTGATGACTCAATATGTGCAATGCATCTTTTTTCCTCAAGGTGGCACTGTTTGATACACAATGATGACCTGGTGTTTCACTCATAATTACCTCAGGCATAAAACAAATGAATATCATCAGCAGAAATGTAATTGGTTTGAATGGCTTTACTGCAGAGCATTACTATACGCAATGAAATATAAATGTCACTGCCATTTGATGCTGGATGTGGTAAATAAGCTGCAAGTGATCAAAATATTGAATATGAAGTCATTGAAAACGATCGTTTTGATAATATGGTTGAGATCGCGACGATGAGCTAGATAGTGAATGTACTGTGGAAGTGCGCTCTGACGATGACAGCGATGGTAAAATCATCTGCTCAAATTGAACCTTTTTAAGTTTCAAAAGGTAACAAAATATGCTTTATTTTATTCTTCTGTAATTGTTCTTAAAATATCAAGAGAGGTTTTTGCTATTGCAGCAGTTAGAGATCCATCTGTGCTGGATATATACTCTAAGTCCGGGTTGCTTAAGAACCGAATATGTAATAATGGTTGGCAAAACATTCATGCATTTAAGGGTTAAAGTGCCCCTATTATGGATTTCTGAAAATTACCTGAATGAAAACATCCTGCAAAGTTTTAAATCTGAAAGTGCACTGTGTATAAAGTTATAGTCACTCAAAAGAAGAGTCGACTCCGAATCATTGAAACGAGCCGTAACGTCAAAATGAAGCATTAGCATATTGCCTGCCCACTTGATGCGCGCGCGCAGACCTGGGAAAACTTGGATTTTCGCTTTGGTCTGAATGAAAATGCAAATTCATTCTTTACCACTAGGTGCCGCTTTTGGAGCGTCAAAAGCTCACAAACACTGCTTTAAATGAAATTGACCAATCACCGCAGATTAGCGTCATGCAAAGGAGGGGTTTGGAAAAATGAATAATTAAACGAGTCGTTTGGGAGTCACTGAGCAAATAAGGTAAAAATAAATGCATATTATAAGAAAATGAAAGTGTTTTTTTGACTTGCATGCATGTCAACCTGTTGTTGGGGACTCCTAAAACCCAAATTTGAACCTTTCATAACCCATAATAGGGGCACTTTAACTTAAAATCTGAGAGAGGACTTTAAGCATTTTAGGTAAAAGGAATTCAGGTGACAAAAAGACTCTCCTAATGTACACTTAGCAAAATTATAAACGCAACACTTTTGTTTTTGCCCCCATTTTTCATGAGCTTAACTCAGAGATCTAAGACTTTTTCCATGTACACAAAAGGCCTATTTCTCTCAAATATTGTTCACAAATCTGTCTAAATCTGTGTTAGTGAGGACTTCTTTGCCGAGATAATCCATCCACCTCACAGGTGTGGCATATTAACATGCTGATTAGACAGCATGATTATTGCACAGGTGTGCCTTAGGCTGGCCACAATAAAAGGCCACTCTAAAATGTGCAGTTTTACTGTATTGGGGGGGTCCGGAGGGGTCCGAAAACCAGTCAGTATCTGATGTGACCACCATTTTCCTCATACAGTGCAACACATCTCCTTCGCATAGAGTTGATCAGGTTGTCCACTCCTCTTCAATGGCTGTGTCGAAGTTGCTGGATATTGGCAGGAACTGGAACACACTGTCGTATACGCCGATCCAGAGCATCCCAGACATGCTCAATGGGTGACATGTCCAGTGAGTATGCTGGCCATGCAAGAACTGGGATGATTTCAGCTTCCAGGAATTGTGTACAGATCCTTGCAATATGGGTCCGTGCATTGTCATGCTGCAACATGAGGTGAAGGTCGTGGATGAACAATGGGCCTCAGGATCTCGTCACGGTATCTCTGTGCATTCAAAATGCCATCAATAAAATGCACCCGTGTTCGTTGTCCATAACATACGCCTGCCCATACCATAACCCCACCGCCACCATGGGCCACTCTCGATCCACAACGCTGGCATCAGCAAACTGCTCACCCACACGACACCATACACGCTGTCTGCCATCTGCCCTGTACAATGAAAACCTGGATTCATCTGTGAAGAGAACACCTCTCCAAAGTGCCAGACGCCATCGAATGTGAGCATTTGCCCACTCAAGTCGGTTACGACGACAAACTGCAGTAAGGTCAAGACCCCGATGAGGACGACGAGCATGCAGATGAGCTTCCCTGAGAAGGTTTCTGACAGTTTGTGCAGAAATTCCTTGGTTATGCAAACCGATTGTTGCAGCAGCTGTCCGGGTGGCTGGTCTCAGACGATCTTGGAGGTGAAGATGCTGGATGTGGAGGTCCTGGGCTGGTGTGGTTACACGTGGTCTGCAGTTGTGAGGCCGGTTGGATGTACTGCCAAATTCTCTGAAATGCCTTTGGAGACTGCTTATGGTAGAGAAATTAACATTCAATTCACGGGCAACAGCTCTGGTGGACATTCCTGCAGTCAGCATGCCAATTGCACGCTCCCTCAAAACTTGCGACATCTGTGGCATTGTGCTGTGTGATAAAACTGCACATTTTAGAGTGACCTTTTATTGTGGCCAGCCTAAGGCACACCTGTGCAATAATCATGCTGTCTAAACAGCATCTTGATATGCCACACCTGTGAGGTGGATGGATTATCTCGGCAAAGGAGAAGTGCTCACTAACACAGATTTAGACAGATTTGTGAACAATATTTGAGAGAAATAGGCCTTTTGTGTACATAGAAAAAGTTTTAGATCTCTGAGTTAAGCTCATGAAAAATGGGGGCAAAAACCAAAGTGTTGCATTTATAATTTTGTTTAGTGTATGAGCACTGTCATATCGGCAAGCGGAAAAAAATTTGCACCTTTAACATTCTGATTATTTTCATTCACCTATTGTATCATATTTATTAATAATTTGTGGTGTTATGAGGTGATTCTCACCCATCCCTCTGCTCAGGTTTCTCCTGTAGGCCGGAGAGCAGTGTGAACAGACAGTGCTCATAGCTATCCAGAGAACCCGAGGGCTGCTGACTCAGGTATTCATTGTACTCGTGGAACAGCAGAGAAAAGGCCAGCTCACTTCTGCCCCGCATATCCTCCAAAATAAACTGCAACAAGTCATTTTTCTTCCCACCCTCAAACTGGGTCACCAACCGTGCAAGCAACTTCACACGGACCTGGGAAAAGATTAAAACAGAGATGTGGACTTAGTTGAACAGATATAGTGGCTGAAGTAGCAAGCACCCAAAAGCAGACTCACATGGGACATCCCACTCTGTGCAATGGCCTTTTCTGATTGGAGGATCCGTCTGATGGCCATGTTGGCGAGTTTCTCTGTCTGAGCCTCTGAAAACGGCTGCACCACGTCAGCCAATTTGAACACTTTTTTTCTGCCACTGGCACCTGGAGCTCTGAATATGGGTTAATGGGGAGGAAAACAAAAAGAAACAATCACTCAAACCAAATGTTTAAAACTAGAGACAACACAGAAGTACAACATGATATCTTATCTCATTTATTTTCGGCTGCTACCATTAGAGGTCGCCACAGCAGAATTAGCTGTACACTGGATTTGGCAAAGGTTTAAATACAACACAATACATCAAAATAGGGCTGGGCGATAAATCGATTAACTCGAATGTGTAGTTTACATCGATTTGTTTGAATGAAAATCGGTTTTCTTTTTAACATCCGTCGACGCTCCCCTCTGAGCTTCCGTAGTTCCGAATGAGCTCATTTGCCATATAACGTTAGGGTTTGGCCGATAGACGATGCCTGATGGCTGATAGACATCATGATGTTAAAGCCCTAACGTTACTTCGTTTTTGTACGCGAAACTTTCAAAGTTTACTCCATTTGAAGTTGTACTCGAACGCGCTCTAGAAAGTTTCAACCATGTTCAGTGTCTGCTCTATTTTTCCCCATTAAGTCATGACTGATAACAAATATTTTGTTAACTCTTTTAAACCAAAGCTGAGCTGTCTCATACCCTCTAGCACACAAGCGCTCGTCAATGTGAGCGTCTGTTGTTGCAGTCTCAGCTGTTCTGATGTCCGTCTCTTTTCAACTGTGAAACAACAGCCATGAACATGTGGAAAAACTGATTACTGTTAAATAACTTCAGTGCGTCCCTGCGCTCGTGATCCCACCTGCGTCTGAAAACTACTGCGTGCGACTATGAACAAATAATTAGGAGCACCAGTTACTGACCCGATCAGCATATTTGTGTTTGTGCTGAAGGAGCTTTAACTGTATCTAACCTACTTATGTGTTTTTGCAGGTAGAGTAATGCATCACATAACCAAAGAAGTGTAGACAGTGCATGCATCTCTTATTTACACAGTGTACGCAGCTTCGTTGATTAATAGAGTTTGGTGAGATCGCGATGAACTAAGATGAGGGACAGCTTTTAATGATTATTAAGGGAGTTTGCAAATGTGATATTGATTTAATACAACAGTTCATTAAACAAGAAGTTAATATTAAATGACTTAAATTGTCTGACTACAACACTATTGCCTTATTTTTGCTCTATTTCATCAACGAAAATAGTTTCAAACTAAGTCCCAGCGCATCTCCATTCAAACACAGAGGTGTTTCGTTTATGAATGAACTGCGTTTTTAAACGAATCTAGTGAGTCAATGATTCAATTACCCATTCATAAAGACAGTCTACTTCATTCCTGAATGAATCAGCGTTCGAACGAGTCAATTAAATGAATGATTCAGTAATCAAATCAGTGACATACCGCCACCTACTGGTGGTTTTAGTTTAATTTAATTATCTTTTCTGTTATTAAAATCATTTACCCCCGGTTTCACAGACAAGGTTTAAGATCAGTCCCAGACTAAAATGTAATTCTGAGTTGTTTCAACTGAAATAAACTTGCACTGATTGATCTTAAAACATATCATTGCCTTTTTGTCTCAAGATGCACACCAGTAATGTTTTTTTCTAAGGCATGTTAATAAAAAGTACTTAAATGTCCTAATTGAACTATGGCCTAATCCTGGCTTAGTCTAAGCTCTGTCTGTGAAACCAGGCCTTAATATTTCTACATTCAAAATTGTATATTTAAAACATTAACCTCAACATGAATTTATTTGCACTTATGCAACCTCTGAGCCTCATTAAACATCTGAAAACACACCTACAAGCCACTTGTGTATTCTTCTGTGCCACCTCTGTAGTACAAATTTATTTCTTAAATACTGATTTCATTTGATTGGTATCTTATTCTACTTGTTTTTATTCTGTTGTTTTAATTAGAAATGATAAAAAGCTTATTAATATATTTTTTTGAATTTGACAAAAGATAACACTTTTAATAAAGTTAGAAAAATGCCATTACAAAAGGTAAAAACTAAATTCCCTGTAAATCACTTTGAGTCAAATATCACCTCGTAATGGGAAGGTTAATTTTTGATCAGAATTTTTTATTTGACGCGCTCCTTAAAAGAAAAGCGCACTTTTTACCATGGCAGGGCCTGCCATCTTGTCTTTTTGGCTTGTTTGTTCTGATTGCACTTTAACCCCAAGGGGGAAATCCAGATTAAATCCCATAAGGGAGACTCAAAACAAAATGAAGTTAAAACTTGTTTTGAACAATTTCTTCGGCAGATTGATTTTAAGTAGGGGGGGGGGGGGTCGATTTAAATCGTAAATCAGATTTTTTGTAAAAAAATCAGGGATTTTTTTCTTGGGCCATATCGCCCAGCCCTACATCAAAATAAAACTGACATTGTCTCAGAGCAGCTTGGTTCATTTACTGTAAATTAGGCTGCTATGAAGTGCTGAAAAACACAATATCATGAGTTCCACATGCGTAAATGAACACCGTGCTTTGCGTTGCTCTGAAATGGCAAACATCTATTTGGCAAGCAAACCAAAATAAAAGTTTGGGTGTTTAACTTTTGAAAAATAAGAAATTATGAAACAAATATTACTACTGTAATTTTAAAGTGAACAACAACAAAATTTGTATTAAATATTTGTAACAGTACAATTATTACAATATATTTATTTTTTAAATCATTTTATTATTTTACATGCAGAAGTGTCAAAATAGTGGGAATGTAGGCTAAACTATGAAAATAATTTGGAAAAACTGGAAAGTATATTACAAAAAAAAAAAAAAGTGCTTTGAGTACCCAGAAAAGCGCTATATAAAATGTAACAAATTATTATTATTTTTTTATTAAAAATAATAAAAGTATTTACCCAATATTTGTGTGTGCTATGTTTTTTGTTTGTCAGAGTATAACACTATTAGCTTAGTGGCATGCAATTTTAAACTGCAAATGCTGCGAGTCACAAACTTAGCATGCTTCACTTGACTAGCACTATTTGGGTTTCTGCCTTTGGTAATAGCTCCAAATCAGTTTCTTATGAGATTGTATTTTAGTTAGGATGCTGCCGTTCACCATGTCTACAGTGGACGCCGCAACAGCTAAAGTCTGTCTACACTGGATAAAAATCATTTGAACTTTGTCTCAGTACGTCATAAATAGAATGCAGCATTAGTTTACTCTTGGGGATTTGTCGTGTCGCGCCGCATCCAGTGTAGACAGTATCACTGATTATAATGAATTCTATTGTATTTTGTCGCACCACGCTGCTCGCATACAGTGTAGACACAGTGTTAAAAGGCAGCTGACCAAGTGTGCCATAGAGAGTAAGGCAGCTCATTAGGTTTTAGAGCAGCTAATATTTATTTTCGTATTTAAAACTCTTTGTGTGTATGTTGTACTCTTACTTGGACTGTGTGGTGGGCAGTATGGGCTCAGGAAGCTTCTTGATCTGAGGTGCCTCTTCGGTGACAGGGCTCTTGTAGGCCGCTGGTTGCGCCCCCACCACTGAGATGGCTTGACCCAGGGACACAGCAGATAGTTTGCGGATGATGAGAGGGTCTTTGGCGCTGGACTCACCCGCTCCACTGTCTTCCTCCTTCACCTCTTCATCTCGAGCTTTACACAGCTCCAGCCCTGTGCAGGAGCAGAGCAAAGAGATGATGTCTGTCATGTAATGTTACGCCACACAAACCCTCTCACAGTCTTTACAGCTGTGCTAACAAAAACTAAAAGGAGTTTCTCTCTTTATCCCTTCACCTGGTCCCAGTCCAGCCCCAGTCATCTGTGTGGCCATCAGCCTAGCTAAATGTTTGATCTGAGCATCAGTGCCGGCTGATTCTACAGGTGTGTAGGTGGCCTGGAAAGAGGCCGGCATCACTTCAGGCAGGTAAACCATACTGATGAGCACCTGCATTGGGACAAAATGAAGAAAATGTCTAAATTAACACACATATAAGTTATAGCAATAAGCAAGACTGTGTGCTACTCATCACACTTCCCAGATTTTTTTGAGAAATAATTTGTTGCATAATATATACAGTCGTGGTCAGAATTATTGGCACTCTTGGTAAATATGATCAAGAAGGCTCTGAAAATAAACCTGCATTATTAATCTTTAAACTTTTATTTAAAAAAAACACAAAAATCTGACCTTTCATTGAACTAAAAACAAGAGCTGATAAAATGTAAAAACTGTAACTTGAATGCAATGTAAGTCGCTTTGGATAAAAGCGTCTGCTAAATGCATAAATGTAAATGTAATGTAAATGTAAAACAATTGAAAATGGGGGAAAAATCTCATTAAGAAATAAATGTTTTCTCAAATACGCGTTGGACACAATTATTGGTACCCCTAGAAATTCTTATGAGTAAAATATATCTGAAATATATTCCCATTCATATTTACAATTTTGAGCACTCCAGGGTGATTATGAACATGAAATTATCCAGCCATGGCTTCCTGTTTCACAGAAATATAAATAGGAGGGAAAACAAAGCCCAAATTACTTTACTTTACTGTACTTTATAATTAGTCTTTTGATTTAGATTTAAATTATTGTTTTTTAGAAGTTCTCAAAAAGTCCCACAATGGACAAACTGTTATTATGCATGCTTGTGAACAGGATTTTCTCGTGTCCAGCACTTTACCAAACAGAGCTCACAAGGGAAATGCGTTCATGAGTTGATGAAAATATAATAAATGAAAAAAAAAAAAAATTTAATTTAAATAAATGAATGCAAAGGACTGCACAATTAATCCAAATTAAATTGAAACCGCAGGTATAAAAAAAAAAAAAATACTGATTTAGTTTTTTTTTATGCTGCCTGTCTGAGATTAAAGCATGGCACTGTGTTTAATTACACTCTTCCTGTGTTTTCAGTGTCTCAGAGTGACTCGGTTTGCAGAAAATACTACTCCACACAAACCCTGCTGTTGAATGTTGCTTATTATGTGCATTTAGAAACATGCACCAGATCCTTATATTATCCTAAGATTTTTGTCTTTTTAGCATTTTACCATTTTTATAGCGAGACGCATCAACTAAACATACTTACATCTTCCTGCAGTTTTCCACCAAAATAAATCTTTAGGCTTTTTAATGTTTGTAAATTACAATCGCAAAAATACAAAATACAATACTATAATTATTAAATAATATATATTATTATTAAATATTTTACATTTTAAAATACTTTTAATTTGAACTAATAATTTTGTCTTCATTTTTTATAAATAGTTTAAAATGTATTCATTTATTTATCTTTTTTTTTTATAAAAATACAAAAATTGTTAATTATTAAAATGTTTTATTATAATAATTATTTCAGCATTTAAAGACAAACAAAAGCTTAGCTTAGCCATAGCACTGACCAGGTTGGCTACATTCTCTGGGTTCAGCAGAGGCAACAGGAACTCAGCAGTAAGATCGATGGCTGACTGGGTGCCAGCGGAGGAGGATGGTTTTGGGGTGACGACTGGAGCTGGTTCTTCCTTATCGTCATCATCCTCCACTAGAGTGGCCTCTGCAAGCACAAACAAGGCATTATTCCTCTTCAATCAATCAATGCCAACAACTGACAATGACTCACCCAGCTCATTAAAACAGCAACTCACCCATCTTGATCCTCTTGCCCTCAACATAGGGCTCTTGGTGGAGTCTCTTACGAGGCTGTACGATGGCTGGCGTGCAGCGGGTGATCTCACTCTGAGACATGCCAAGGTCCAGCAGCAGAGTGGAAATCTGGCCCTGGAAGTCCACACTGCTGGGGTGCTTCAGCACCGAGACCAAGTGCAGCTTCAGATTCTTGCGCACACTGCTCACCTGAGACTTAGCCAGAGTCGGGGGCAAGTTAGCTGGGGAGCACAACAAAACAGATTAAGAACAAAAGAAAGTATTTGATTTGTGCTCGACTCTGAAGAATGTCAGTGGACGGAACTCACCATGTAGCGTTTCGTATGCCTGCACCACCTCAGACATGAACATGGGCCGTTGTCTGGCCAGCGTTGCCAATGATCCCAGTGCAGCGGTGAGATTAATGCTAGAGATGGCAGGGTGCACCATAAATTTTAGCAACTGCTCCAGAGCCAACTTTCCCTCCTCACACAAGGTGTCTTAGAGCAGGACAGGAGGAAGTGAAGACGACGAGGAGAGAAGAAATGGAAGCAAAAATAAAGAATGAAAATGTTTCTGAAAACTTCTACAAGTCTTGACATTAGGGCTGTACACTTGGGGGGGGGTTTGGAGTGATTTTTCTGATAAAATTGTGAGAAAAAAATTTAATTCCAGGTTTGCTGTTTTTGGCTGCTAAATTTGTCGTCATTGTTATTATATATCAATATGACTATTAAATAAAAAATAATACTATTAATGATTATTTTTTATTGTTACTACTAAAAAAAAACATTAAACAAAATATGAAAAATTATCATTTCAATATTTAAGTTAAAAAAAAAAAAATCGAATACAAAAAAGTTACACTTTATTTTAAGGTGTCCTTGTTACAATGTAATTATTCATTTAAGTACTGAGTAATATTAATTAACTACATGTATTTACTATATGGTTAGGGTTAGGATTAGGGTTTGGCTTAGGGCTACTTGCATGTAATTATGCATAATTTATTGTTATTATAATAGCAAGTACATGTAACGTGTAACAAGGACACCTTAAAAGCAGCATTTACAGCAAACTGAGCCACTCCGAGCCACTGAAAATACTGATTCATGAGATATGTGCATGCCGCACTTCACTCAAACAGATTATCAAACCGATAATCATATTGAAAGCCATATTATTATTTTGATTAATTTAGCAGCCCTATTAAACATTAATGAAAAAAAAAAAACACAATACAAAATCGTGTTTGAAAATTGTCTGCTCCTACCATATCGAATATACATGTGGTCTTTGGGGATTTTGTCCAGGCTGATGTCTCCCTCCTGTTTCTTGGGCGTATCAGAGTCAGGTGTCCGTGGTGAAAGAGTGATGATGAGGGACTCTGTGAATTTGACAGCGTGAGTGCGAACTCCATCGTTTTCAGAGTCTAGCAATGCCAGAACATCCTCTTTCATCTGGGTCACCATATCCCAGCATGCCTCCTGCATGTCCGAGACACTCTTAGTGCGCACCAACCACTAACAGAACAAATACAAAACATGTCAGACACTTAAAACAAGCCCAACCAAACAATGAATACTGTATATTTAAGTGAAAATGAAGGATACCTGTAAAGCCACTTTGTATAGCTGAGTGAGCGTCAGAATGGCCTTCTTCACCACATTCACACTCTCATCTCTCATCAGCATGTTCAGGTTGGCAATCAGCCTCAGCAGTAGCTCGCTGTCTCTTTTACTAAAACAAGCATCAACTCTTTAAGGACTAGTCTTGAAGAGTATATAAAGTATTGGAAAGAATTTTGTATAAAGTGGAGTATGGGTGAATCTATTTCTCAAGTGGTCATGTGGAGGTTACTTGACCATTTTTAGTTTCCTTTATTTTAAATTTGAGTAATTATTTTAATGTATTGTAATTCAAAACCACCATTTTCTAAATTTTGTTTTGCATCTTTGTGTCCTGGCCCACAACAAATAATATTTTTTTCCACTTCCATAATGGGATGGGTTTGAGTTAGCATGCAGAACATTTACGATTTGAGACTTACCTTAATTTTTGTTGGGGGCAAGAAAGTGCAATTTTTTACTTTCAAATTGATTATTTCTAATGAGGTACCAGACAGGAAGGTTAAATGTTTACAGATACAGTGCGCTCCAAAAGTATTGGAACAGTAAGGCCAATTCCTTTATTTTTGCTGTAGACTGTAAACATTTGGGGTTGACATCAAAAGATGAATATGAGATGAGAGATTAACATTTCAGCTTTTATTTACAGGTATTTTCATCTGGATCTGATTCACAACTTAGAAGATAGCACCTTTTGTTTGAACCCACCCATTTTTCATGTTACCAAAAGTATTGGAACAGATAGAATTAACATAGATTAAAATGAAAAATACTTAATATTTAGTTGCAAATCCTTTGCTTTCAATAACTGCATCAAGCCTGTGACCCATTGACATCACCAAACTTTTGCATTCTTCTTTTGTGATGCTTTTCCAGGCTTTCACCGCAGCCTCTTTCAGTTTTGGGGGGTTACTCCCTTCAGTCTCTTCTTTAGCAGGTAAAATGCATACTCTACAGGGTTTAAGTGTGGAGATTGACTTGGCCAGTCTAAAACCTTCCACTTCTTGCCCCTGATGAACTCCTTTGTTGTTTTGGCACTATGTTTTGGGTCATTATCTTGCTGCGTGATGAAGGATCTCCCAATCAGTTTGGTTGCATCTTTCTGTAAATTGTCAGACAAAATATTTCTGTACACTTCGGAGTTAATTTTGCTGCTGCTAACGTGTGTTACATCATTAATGAAGATTAATGCGCCTGTCCCAGAAGAAGCGATGAAAGCCCAAGCCATTACATTACTTGTGTAATGTGTACTATAATGTACACCTGTGTACACTGTGTTTCAGATGAGCTTGTATGTTTGGGATCATGAGCAGATCCTTTCTTTCTCCAAACTTTAGCCTTTCCATCACTTTGGTCCATAAAATCAGTCCATTAAACCTTGTCCCAGAATTTGTGAGGCTCGTCTCCTATTCTTCTTGCTAATGAGTGGTTTGCATCTTCTGGTGTAGCCTCTGTACTTTGTTTTCCAATACAAAACACACCTGTTAGTCACATGTTCCAATACTTTTGGTAACATGAAAAATGGGTGGGTTCAAACAAAAGGTGCTATCTTCTAAATTGTGTATCAGATCCAGATGAAAATACCTGTAAATAAAATCTGAAATGTTAATCTCTCATCTCATATTCATCTTTTGATGTCAAACCCAAATGTTTTCAGTCTACAGCAAAAATAAAGGAATTGGCCTCACTGTTCCAATACTTTTGGAGGGCACTGTATAGGTCCCCTATGGTAGCATCCTGCTGCTGTAAGAATTTTGAGTTTCCAACCAACTTTAGAGATTTTGGACCAGTAAGATCAGCCAGCACTCACCATGCTTCCTCAATGAATCCGATGACAAACTTTCGCACCTCAATTGATTTATCAGTCTGAAATGCTATGATTTCCTGTAGAGGATGGATAAAAGTGAGAATGTAATTTATGTGTCGGCTTGTGTCCTTACTTACACAAGCTGGTTCAGTACTTACATCCAGAAAATTATCAAGCAATGAAGGGTCCTTGTTGATAATCAACTCCTGCACCTAATAATAAAAAAATATAGAGAACAGACCTAAATAATCATGTAAACTAAACATATGATTTTTATGTTTACAACAATATAAAAAGACTTTCAAAACCTGTTTGAGAACAATAAGCTTTTCCTCTGTAGAGATGAGCGCTGCCTGGTTTAACAATTCCACCACCTGATGGAGAAATGCAATCAACAACAAATTGCCAAATCTCAAATTTGCAACAAACAAACAAAAAACAGCAATAACTAGTGTGGTTGCTTTTTAATAAGTAATGATGGGGTTACCTTCTCGCTGGTGGTCATGTCAAAGGCTGTGTCGCTCTCATTGCTGTATAACTGGGAGGCCACGCTACCATGCGCTTGTTCTCCCCCGCCTGATGCCATCACGATAAAATCTAAAAAACAAAGTGCATCAGATGTCTGTGAATATATGCAAATTAGTGTACATTTAATGAACTACTGCATAATTATTTAATCAATATTTATTCATTTCAGAACACTTATTATGCAAAACACTTTAAAGTACTGTGATTAATAAAAAGGAAGAAGTTTAGTGGTATCTATTAGTTAAAATGTTTAACCTGTGGTGTCCTGCCTTAATACAAGAAGCACAAATCAAGTAAAAAGGCCTACAAGACGAAACAAAAGACTACGAAGGTCAACGGTCAGTTCAGACATTAGATTATTTAGGCACGAATAGTAATTCCTTAAGGTGCTTACTACTTTTACATTAAAGAAATACAGGATTTTTACAGTATATAATGGTATGCACTATGCAGTAAATAATATAATTGTTACACAATTCTTTAAACATCACTGACTTCAATATCAGGACCACAGTGGTGTTATGTCTTCATTTATCATGCCTACTGGTTACAATTTATTACAGCATACGTATTTTAGACAGATTTAATGAGGTAATGTACTGTAGTACACTTAGTTACCATCAGTGCTTTTTTTCAGCATCTCCTACTCGAGTAAATACTCCAGAAGCGAGAAACAATGATGGGCTACACGATGTCCATGATGTATATAAATGGCTGAAATCATTTTAGTAATGCCTAACGTTACATACAGAAATGTGTACCTAATTAATTTCTCGCACATAATTGGGCTCATTATAGTTAGATTTCAGGCTTCCCGACTGTCCTAAATTAGCGTATTTAGTAATTGATGAATAACACAGACAGCTTAAATTCTTCATATAAAAGAAATTAGTTTTAATTCTATAATAATGTGAGGAATTAAATTGCATAGACTTAAAAGCTATCGGTTAGCACTGAAGCTAATCAAACTTTTAAGCAAGAAAAGAGTTTTAAAAAAGCACAAAACGTTTACCTTAGTCAGTCCTTTTTTATGGTAACTTCTCACGTGAAAATTACACATCCATATTATTAATTTTGCTTCAAATTCACCAGTACTAGCAATCACTATTGCAAAGCATTCATTTGCGCCATGCTAAGAGGAGAACAATCTACTTCCGGGGTTGAGCGCACACGTGAGGTTCATGGGATATTGAGTTTTTTTGCTTGTTTTTTTTAATCCTCTTGACCATACCGGAAATCATTTACTGGAAATGGAGTTGTTCTTGTTGCTGTTTTATTCGCAATCAAACCTTGTAACAGTAGCACAGACTGAGCACGATCTCAACCAACATGCACACAGGCATACTACAGATAGCCTATAACAACAATACTGGTTTGAGCATGATGGGACAATCATCAAACATTTTCAGTTATGAATTAAACATTGTATCATAAACATCAGCAATGTTACTTAAATAATAACCACATTTCACAAAATCCCAGTACCAACTTGTGTTATTATTTACAAATATTAATGCTATTAAAGGACTGAAACAAATAGCTAAAAAAATCAACAGTTTATACATTATTACTCCAAACTCATCATACATTTGAATTAACATTTATAATTTGAAGATAATCTACATCACCTCTGTATATTGAAGTGAAATAGGAAATAAGAGATATTATATTCTATAATATTCTATTCTAAATGTCACTTCTACTTTTGTTATTTACTTACAGGTGATCGTAATTTGGACAAACCCATTGAATCATAATCCAAAATATTTCCACATTTCATAGCAGCAGCAGTACAGCTCAACAAATATTAAAAGACTGTCAGATACACTGGTCAATATCACATGCTTTGACATCACAGTATTATAGCAAGAGATTGAAAATAACACATTCAAAAAAATTATTCTGTTCAGTTTTTCTATTGTTCATATCACATGCATTAGTGGCCTTAGTTGTCTCTAATCATATTTTTCATAAGAGCTGGTTCTGCCTTCTAAAGCAAGTTGAAAAATTTCCATTCTGACAAAAGATGATCTCAAAGACGCTCCTCATTTTTTCCTGAGATGTTGCCATTGCTCTGATTTTATTTACCTGTTCATTTGCATTAATGTCACCAAAAGGTGATCTAAAATGACATTAACATTTCTCACTCTTTGGATAAGCTCAGCTTTGTTGTTTTTCAGAAAGGATACGCCTGTAGTCATCAACATGTTTCATTTATACAATATATTCAAATGTTTCTGAGAGAAAATAGAAGCTAATCATTTGTTCCACTACAATTCTAACTCAGGCTACATGCTGATTCAAATGTAAATAAAATGTCTAGGCTAAGATTATGTTTTTAGGTTATGTGCTTACACCGCTCATCTGTTCATATCGGTCTGCTGTTTGCTGCTGTATAGTCTGTAAGATAAAAACTTTGTTAATATCTGCTTCATTTTCAACTTTTGACATTACCAGTATTATTCACTTGATTTAAATTATTTAAAAAATCTTTAAAAATGTATGCATATTTAACATTGTGCAGTGCTCATATGCTCATGTAAAGCAGTACAACAAATTGTCGCAGTCTAGCATATACTGTAAATTGAATTTACAAAGAGCATCCAATGTCTGTGATGATAATTCACTTCAGGTGACGTGTTGTCATGTCAGTAATTTAGGCCTACTTCTTACATTTTTGTATTCCGCTAACACAAACAGTAAAGTATCTTACCTGTCAGTGTTATGTCACGGCTCCATACAACTTCAACCTTTCCTTCCTTGGGGTTTTCCTTTTTGAGGTGTAAACCCACACCAATAACACCATCCGGCAACTTTATATCAAATGTTGGATAGTAATGTTTCCACTGCTTCGTGTAATGAAGCTTTGTGTCCTAAAGAGATTGATTAAAAAAAAGTTTGATTATAAGGCACCACTGAAACATGTATGAATCATTAAATGTTGGAAAAACTATTAGTTCTTACACACATACACACACACTCACACACATTGGTTCATTGGAGTTATTTGCTGGTTTGCAGGATAGTTGCAGTTTTCTGGACTGGGGGGTTCTTGTATTCATTAGAAAGGACAGCTAAACTATTTGATTCATGATTCCCTCATGATTTCTCAATTAGAAAATTTTAAATAGAAGAAAAACACCCTCGTGCTTTGAGAAAATGCCTTATTCTAATCCATATACTGACCACTGGTTGTATCTTTGGTGTCTCTGAAAGTCCATGTACCTCAACAGGATCACAGGATATGCTGTACACACATTCATATTTGAGCATGCATTCACAAGCTGTTTGGATTAATGTGTAATCTTTATTACATTTTTCCACCTGAAAGAACAGAGAAATTGTATGGTTGTTTATAAAAGTCAGCCAAAATGAATGAGGTCAAATGGGTGGGCATTTAAGATGTACTTCTCTGGGGTCTACACTGCAGGGTTGTAGAAACACATGCAGCCTATGTGCTGGCTGTAGATAGAATAGCATCACTTGGCCGAGCATCTTAGACCAATGACCCGTAAACCAGTTTTCCTTTTTGGAAATAAAAAACCTTGATGTTCCTTTGATGCTCACTGTGACATGTGTGCTTGTGATATTTTGAGGCTTCAGAATATCAACAATCTGATTAGAATAATGTATAACTGACATGAAGTGGCAGGCATCCTCTGAGGGAAAAAAAACAACAACACTTTTTTATCTGTCCTCTACATGTAGTAAATATAAAATGCATAATATAGTGTTATATTTTTATACTAATCAGGATTTTTCTTAAAATTTTGCACTTTGTATTATTCAAAGTATTCAGTATCTATTATTTTTCATAAGATTGCCAACTCACCAGTGGAGGTCTCACAGTGAGGTAGCCTGAGCTGAGACAGCACACCCTGAACACATTTGATATTATACACGGGTCCTGCCTGGTAATAGTTGGCAGGGACTGGACAGTCATTTTCCTGAAGAACAGTGCTGTACAGCACCTCTCCTTCCCCCTCCATGTTAAAACCAATCTGTGTAAACTCACAATGGAACCAGCCTGCATGGCTGCACTGTAACCTATTTGATTTCAAAGGAATATTAAAAATGCAAGCATACTGATACACTCAACTATCTTACTTCACCTGTTTGTTGACACAAACCTGTATTTCCTTTGCCCCTCTTGTAGGACGATCTCAGGAGTGAACAAATAATCTTTCAGATCTAGCCTCTGTGAAAAATAACAAGTGCTTTGTAATTTTACTGTCAAATTAGACAGATTTGCATTTGCAAAGAGATCATTTTGACTTACTCTTAAAATGTCTAAAGTGGATTGAGAATCTCCATCTGAAATGTCGGGTAATACCAGATGCATATAATTATTTTTCCTGATCATCATCTGTATCCTATCTGAAAGCTCCCTTCTCTCTGTGGATTCTGGTGCAGAGCCACAAATGTAGTATTTGTCCCCACATTTTTCAAGAAGCCACTCCAATACGCTTCTCTGAGCTACAATGGCATCTGAGCTACAGCTACATACTACGACGACATGATTCCAGAATTTCTCTCCAAGAAACTCCAAATTTTCAAGAATCTCTTTGGTTTGGTCTGTGAATTTGCCATCATGTAGAGTAAAAGCAAGAAGAACGGCATGAGGCCCCGGAGTCAGTTTTTCCCATCGAAGAATCCTCTTGGCATTGCAGATATCAATATCAACCAAGTGCACAATCTTCTTGTTCATTGCTCCTTTGAAGGTTTTAATTCTACCACTCTCAACTTCGTAACTTCCTCCATCAAAAATCAGGCTTAGAACAGATTTTTCTGTTTCACCGAAACTCATGAGCCAAATCCTTATCTCTGTGAACATTTCACCTACAAGAAAAACAAAATCAATAAAGAGGCAGCTGAATGAGGCAGAGATGGTTACTGAGGCCTGTTTAACTTGCCTTTTTAATATGAAAATGTAATATCTTTTCATTCACAATTGTTGATCCAGGTCTAGGACATGTGGCCAATTGACAGACAATTACAGATGGTGTCATAAACTTGACAATGTTAATCTTACTGGCTAAATTACATTTACATACACTAATGTATGCTTTCCTAAAAGTGACAAAGTAGTAAAATTGAAAACATTTCTTAATTTGATTTTTGACATTTGAAGTGTAATCTTCAAATGAATGAATAAATCAGTAATAAATAAAGTCAGTCTTCAACAAATCTTACAACATATTGGCACTGTTAAGTATATCTTGAATAAATGGATTTAGCAATCATAAATATGGTGAATCACTGAATACCATCATCAAAGAACTGATGAATTTCACATTGTAAATTCTGGAAAAAAAAGTGTGTAATCTATGTCTGTGACCTAAAACTGAAAAGACATTGTCAAAATTCAATTTCAAAACTGAAATCTCAGTTTAAAAAGGTATTCATTCAGGTAGCCAACCACCAATCAACTTTCACTAAAGCAGGAAGACTGTGATCATGCACCTGTGCTAGCCAAAATTTACATTTTGTGGACCAGTGTATTTCAAGTAATCCAAGTAAAATATATTAACTATTAAAAATAAATTGAATAAAAACTTGAGATTGTATTTACCAAAATGTAATCCATTTTTTAGGGCTCTCTCATAAAACTCTTCAGCCTTGAGTTTTTCACCCTTTACTTCATGAATGAATCCCTGTATGCCACACGCCATGCTGTCATCTGGGCTTTTCAGCCATTTAATACGATGTTGCATCATGGTTTTAAGCTTGTCCTCACACAACTTGCCAAGCTCTGATTCCGGTTTCAACTGTAGACCTTGCATGAAATGTTGGAAGGCCAGTGGTTCAGATCTTTTGTTGTAGAGCTGGTATTGGCCACATAAAAAATGAACTGACTGCAGATGTTTCTTTTCATTATAAGCCAATTTAAATGCTTCTTCAAAAAGCCTGTCAGCTTTGAAGCTGCCAAGTTGTCCGTAATGCAGTGCTAAATCTGCCACGGCATTCACAAATAACGGCTTTAGGGAAATGGCCCTGTCCAGATGATAGATGCATTGATCCAGGTATTGCTGTATTTCATCTGACTCTTTAACATTAAACTTTGTGTTGCCATTCATCCTATGTTTCTTCTCCAGGTATGTTTTTTTCTTTTTGTAACACATAGCCAATTGATGGTGTATAAAGGCAGAATTTGGGGTAGCCTGCAAGGCATCTTCTAGTAGATTAATGGCAATGTCCATGTTTCCTAATTGGCGGAAAAATTTTGCTGTGTATCTTATGACGTGTGGGTTTTCAGGGGACATCCTCAGTGCCACAATCACCTTCTTCAGTGCAGGTTTGAATGTCTTATCATCTCTGTTATTCAGCATTCTTACGGCTAACAATAGTAGTAGAACAGCATCATCTGGATTAAGTTCTATAGCTCTTTCAAGCTGTTTTATTGTTGGTGAGCCTGAAGAGTCAGGAGTGTCTTTTGTTGTGCGGTACAGTGCAATAGCATAGCCTGCATTTAAATCACTGTCATCTGGGTTCATTTCAAGGGCCTGTCTAAAGCATTCCTTTGCAGCAGGTGAGTATTTGTTAGAGAATTTAAGAAAAGTCCAACCCTTTTCTCTGAGAACCTCGACAGTATACGTGAATCTCCCAGAACATTTTCTGCGGATCCTCTCTAAATCTCTCAAGTACTCTTCACATTTAGAGAACTCATTCATATGATAGTGCAACCAGGCAAGGTCTCCAAAGGTAACAATACAAAATTCATCAGTGTCTTTGTAGTGTTCCTTTGCAAGCTCCACTGATTTCTGCAGATTTGCGAGAGCTTCCTGGTGGTTGCCATAGAGATACTGAACAAATCCAAGACTGTTGTAAGCTCTTGTTACTCTCGCCTCTTTACATTCCAGCTGAATCTGTTCCTCCAGACGATTCAGTAAATCACAAAGAACAAAGTCATCTTTTTCTCTTAGAGACCAAGTAAAATGGCACTCCTGCAGATGCAGTTTAGATTTTAAGGCACATTCAAGACTAAAAAAAGGAAAAGTAGAAACAAATGATTTTGCAAAAACTGTCACCTTTGTACATAAAGGCCGTCATTGAGGGAGAACATTGTTCGAGAACATTGTTCCAAGCCATTGTCTTCATTGCATTTTAATCAATCAATCAATCAATCAATAAAACCAAGTGGCATCTGTGCTGAAATTATGCAAGAGCTATTTTCAGAGCTAACTTATATCTTATTACAAACAGCAGCCAGCCAATGTTATTTGTAATTAATCAAATGAAGATTTTATCTCAGATATTATTAATCGAATAAAGATATTAAGACATTGATAAATGATATAAGTCATTTGCCACTGTATTTATTTTAAATTAATTCTGATTAAAACACAATTTTTAAGGGTTTTCTAACTCTGCTCCCTTAAATTTTGGGGGTTTGAGATACCAAAACATAAAATAATATTTGTTATTTTAATGTAGACTTGAATTCAATTCAAACTAAAGTTTTACAGAATAAAGTGACATGTCATGAATTAATAAAATTATTTTAAAAGGAAATAATTAATTTGGACAAAACATGAAATGTCATGGACCCAAAAACAATTATATAATGTTATACACTTAAAGTAATTTTTAATGCTAATTAACAACAAAACAAAACTATCTATCTATAGTAAAATTAATCAAATATAGCTGCAGTGTCATGGCTAATAATACACAAACAGGTACAATCCAGACAAGGGCAGACACGTGACACGTGCACTTTCAAGACCTGACAACAATTAACAGAAGGGAGCAACTTAAATACATTAAACACACTAGGATAATTAGCAAGACACACCTGAACAGAATGACACAATCAACACAAGGGGAATGCACACTAGGAAAACAAAGTCCAAAGACTTTAACAGAAGTACTGTAACAGCAACTGAACTGTAACAGCAAGCAGCAATGCCGGGCCAAGCTCTAATGCACCACAAGCACAAAAACACAGCAAATACAGTAACCAGTTTATGTTTTAAATATATTTTTGAATATGTAAGCCAAAGAAATTATGAAAAAAAAATGCACTGATAATTTTAAATATGAAACGAAACCCATCATTAGGTGGTGGCAAGGTGAGACATTAAATCATTTATTCAATCATTCTTAAAGGCAATTCATTCATATATTGTCAATTGTCGACTGTCAACTGTCTTTGGTATTTTTGACTAGTCCAATCACATGTTAGTGGGCGGAGTTAGTGTAAATAGCCTCTGCCAACAAGGTGGGCTATTTGCACTTATAGTGTAAATAGACACTCTGTTTATGAAAAGGCTCGGTCCGCATTATTAATGAGTACTATATTCTGCATGAGATTGCATACACAGGAAAATTCTAATGTTACGAAATTTGTTTCAGGTATGTTGAATATGTTAATTCATTTCTATCGTCTGTTTGAATTCAGCACTGTATCTTTCCGAGAGATAAAGAGTTTGTTGTTTTTGTTCCTTCATATGCACTTGGCTACCGTGTACCGTACCAAACACAGAAATTGTCAAATTTCATGATTTAAACATTTCCACATGCTAGCATAACACAATTTGCAAAATGTCCTACTATTTCCTTGCCATATCATCACTATGTAGAGAAAATGTGCCTTTTTTTTCTTTTTGTGCTCCGCTCTTCCCTACACACACGCACGGAAGGATCATGAATGCATTTTCTGCACTGAACCCCATGATGAGTTTAACCATATGAGATATGAGACATATTTCATAGACTCATTAACGTCTGTAAATGAAGAAATTAAAACGTAAATATTAGTAGTGATGTTTTACAGTTGTATTATAAAATAAAAATATTTTTCTTAAATACTGAATCTCTTGCCATATTAAACTTTTAATTAAGATAAGCTTACAGTAATGTCCATTGTTTTTTGTTCTCAAATATTTTGGTGGGTCTCAAAATAGATTAAACTTGTCTTGGGTCGTGGAATGGAAAAGTTTGGGAACCGCTGTCCTAGATGGCCATCGGGACAAGACTGCAGGAACCAAATGGCCATCCTCTGGCTTGCTTAGTTGGGGACACTGAGGCCCGGTTTCACAGACAGGGCTTAGACTAAACCAGGATTAGGCTATAGTTCAATTAAGACATTTAAGTAATTTTTATTAACTTGCCTTATAAAAAACATTACTGGTATGCATCTTGAGACAAAACAAAGGCACTGACATGTTTTAAGATCAGTCAGTGCAAGTTTATTTCAATTGAAACAGCTCAGAATTACATTTTAGTCTGGGACTAGTCTTAAACCTTGTCTGTGAAACCGGGGGTTAATTTCCAGCGATATTGTCGACTTTATTGCACAGATACTATTTAAACTGAACTGAGACGGATGATGACATTCCTGAATTCAATGATGGACTGCCTTTAAATGAAGATTGAGTGTTTACTATTGCCCTTTTGCATTATTGACCCACTGTTTGATACTGTAAAGCTGCTTTGACACAATCTGTATTGTTAAAAGAGCTATATAAATAAATGTGTAAAAAAACTGTTAAATACCAACCTCTTTTAATGGAAAGTGGCTCAAAAACTTGCTAAATGTCACTGGATAATGTCATACACTAATTTGCATATTCATGGAAATTGCCTCATGTTTGCATTCTGCCTGTCAGCCATCTACATTTGTTTGTAATGTTCTCTCCTACTCTGTGCCCAATGCTGTATTTTAATACAGACACATTCTCAATAAAACAGATTTCATTTATATATTTTTCTATTTCTGTTGTCAGAAAATGGGATGAATAAACAGTGATATGATGCGGCCCATAACCAGCTCCCCTTCCAAACTGTTAATCTGCATTAAATTCATGATTTGTATTGCATTCGTTGTTAGAAAAAAAATGTCATGCACCTAATGGCAGTTTCTCTCAGCGCGCTGTTTTTTTTTATCGTTGCATGCAATGATTGGACGAAATAGCACTTTATTGATTGCTAACAGGATGTGAAAATACTTTTAACCAAAGTATAGACGAGTCAGGTTAGAAGCAATTAACAGAAGGATCAAGATGCATGCCAAATAGATTTTGAATGAAAAAGTCTTTGCACACACATAATGTTGTGGATCAGTCTAATCCTCACAACATTCACATTAGTTTTATGGTGTTTTGTCAAAGTTTTTTTTTTGTCAAAGCACTAACATCTGTCCCTCATACTCGTTTCAGTACCGTCAAAAATGAAATATGGCGCTATATATATGATATTGCCTATCCTACCTTTAATTCGACAAGAAAACTCACCTCATTTTGTGGCCGTCTTCAAAAAGCAGACACAAAACACCAGAGCAGGACGTTTTGGAGCAGTGTTATCGATCTAGGTTGAAGCGTCTTTAACTCATGGTGCACCTGTAACGTCAAAAAAGCAGGAAGGGTTGGGTAACAGATGGTGCATTAATTCCTCCTGGGAAATTCGTATTTACCTCCGAGATTTAAAATAAATCGAGACATCCGACACGGTTGTCCAATCTCTGGATTCATTTTCTTGGTAGTAGCTTAAGTTTTAAGTAAACCTAATAATCAACATTCCTTTAAAATGTATTGAAATTAATGAAAGAATTTAAAATATCGCACCTTGCTGATGACAACAGTTTTTCGTGGTGATAGTTGACAACCATTAATAACTTTAAAAAAAATTCTGGATTGAATTATTGACAACAATGAACAATTATACACTTACCCTGAAGGTTGTTGTTGCTTTTTTTTGGTAAATGAAAAAGAATTAAGTAATTAATTACAAATAATTTTAACCAAGTTCTCAGATGTAAATATTAATAATACAACCCTACAAAAGCCCCAACTTTTTGTAAATGGTCTCTCCTTTTTTGACAAGCAATATATATACAGTGGTGTGAAAAAGTGTTGGCCCCCTTCCTGATTTTTTATTTTTTTGCATGTTTGTCATGTTTTGAAGTTTTTTATTATGAAGGGAAAACAAAATCCAAACCCACATGGCCCTGTGTGAAAAAGTGCTTGCCCCCTAAACCTAATAACTGGTTGGGCCACCCTTAGCAGCAACAACTGCAATCAAGCGTTTGTGATAACCTGCAATGAGTCTGTTACAGCGCTGTGGAGGAATTTTGGCCCACTCATCTTGGCAGAATTGTTGTAATTCAGCCACATTGGAGGCTTTTCGAGCATGAACCGCCTTCATGCCACAACATCTCAATAGGATTCAGGTCAGGACTAGGCCACTCCAAAGTCTTCATTTTGTTTTTCTTCAACCATTCAGAGG
This sequence comes from Barbus barbus, assembly GCF_936440315.1. NCBI lineage: Eukaryota > Metazoa > Chordata > Actinopteri > Cypriniformes > Cyprinidae > Barbus > Barbus barbus. Next base: position 17,063,143 of record NC_136733.1, on the reverse strand, counting down.
TGGATTTGCTGGTGTGTTTTGGATCATTGTCCTGCTGCAGAACCCAAGTTCGCTTCAGCTTGAGGTCACGAACAGATGGCCGGACATTCAGGGGCGTGTCTACGTGGTGGCCAGGGGTGGCACCGGCCCCCCCCTGAAATTTGGCTGGCCACCAGGTGCCCCCCCCTACCAGATGTCTTGCGATAGGCTTGTTTTTAGTTAATTTCTAACTGCATCTGGCGTATCTTGGCATGTGTAGGTTCGAACCGCGGTCTCCGGCGCGGGAGGCGGGCGCTCTAACGAGGAGGCTAAAGGCCACGGCCCCTAGCGTCAGTCGCTAGAGCGCCACTTCTTTGAGATCAAGGGAGTGAGGTTTACACGCACCACAGCACACTTGCCTGCGTCTGTTACATAGGCAGCTGCCTAGGGCCTCTTTCTTCTCTTCTTTATTAATTTTAGGCATTTTAGCGTGATCTAAATGACAAATGTCGAGAACGCATAATGTTACGCGATCATGTAATGCGCGAGCACGAATCTCTCCACTCGCAAGCGGATTTCCTTCACTCGCACAAAACTGGACGTGTGCTTTTAAATCTACATTGTTCTTTTATGAATTGGCTCGGGTCTCACTCAGATATTGTGAGTATGCTCAAACGTTATCCTCGCATCACTGAAGACCAGAAAAGCTTTTTTTTCTAATTCAAGTGAATTGTAGGCTTTTTTCACTAAATGGAAGCAAGCTGAATAGTTAGCCTTCTCTAGTTATTAATTTTATTAATACTTACTTTAGTTAAGTGCTTAAATTGTAAATATGCATTTATTAAATTATTTTATGTAGTACATTTGTATTTTGTTGTTTTTGTATATAGTTAGAAGCATATCAACCAGGTTCCAGAAATAATCACTAGGGCTGCTTCTGAAATAAGTGGGGGTGCTCTCTTAATGCACATTTTCACATATTTTGTCCCTTCTATTGCTATCAATATGCTGCTACTTCGAGAGCGAATCCCGCATAAATATGCAGATGTCATTCCCAAAACTTTGCAACGTGTGTGTGGGTAAAAAACAAAGTTCTACATTTTAAATGGATTGCTTAGAAAGCTCGCAAAGAGTGCTCATAACAATAAAGCTGTCACTCTTTGTTCATCGCGATCTCACAAAGTTCTGTGAGGACCAATGAATCATTGTCCTTCAGGATTTTTTGGTAGACAGCTGAATTCATGGTTCCATTTATCACAGCAAGTCTTCCAGGTCCTGAAGCAGCAAAACAGCCCCAGACCATCACACTACCACCACCATATTTTACTGTTGATATGATGTTCTTTTTCTGAAATGCTGTGTTACTTTTACACTGTAAAAAAAATGATAGTGATTTTAACGGTAAAAAACTGTGAAAATGCTACGGTAAAAACCTGTTACATGGTTAACGGAAAGTTCCTGTAAAATTTACAGGGAAAACCCGTAAACTGACGCTCCCAGAATTCCCTGCGTTCCATTTCAAATTCTGTTAGAATTTGACGTTTTTTCTTTGAAATAACTATGTTTCTTCTTAGTTTTTTCTTATCAGTTATGTTTATTAGGGTTGTATGTTACATCTAATGTTGTTAAATTAATGTTTATAGCATATTTCAGTTTAAGGAGTCTCACCATGATGGTGTTTAGTGTTTGTGTGAATGACACTGTGCACCTTCTGTATATGTTATTGTTTAAAAGTTACTTGTGATGGGCTTTGGCTCATCATGTGACTCTCATCATCACCTGCATTTGGTGGTTATCAGTGTATTTCAAAGGAATAAAACAGATTTCAGTACTTTAATAGGTTGGTATATTAAGATTATATCAATTAAAGAAATTACGGTATATAACTGTAAATTTAAGTTAAAACCGTAAAACCTAAAACGTTGCTACCGTATTTTTTACGGTAGAATTCTGGCAACCACAGCTGCCAGTTTTTTACCGTAAATTTGACAGATTTTTTTTTACAGTGTACGCCAGATGTAATGGGACACACACCTTCCAATAAGTTCAACTTTTGTCTCGTCAGTCCACAGGGTATTTTCCCAAAAGTCTTGGGGATCATCAAGATGTTTTCTGGCAAAACTGAGACGAGCCTTTATGTTCTTTTTGCTCAGCAGCGGTTTTCGTCGTGGAACTCTGGGCAAAAATGGCCTGCATGGCAGTCTCTTTCTTATGGTGGAGTCATGAACACTGACCTTAACTCAGGCAAGTGAGGCCTGCAGTTCTTTAGATGTTGTTGTGGGGTCTTTTGTGACCTCTTGGATGAGTCGTCGCTGCGCTCTTGGGGTAATTTTGGTCGGCCAGCCACTCCTGGGAAGGTTCACCACTGTCCAATGTTTTCACCATTTGCGGATAATGGCTCTCACTGTGGTTCGCTGGAGTCCCAAAGCTTTAGAAATGGCTTTATAACCTTTTCCAGACTGATAGATCTCAATTACTTTCTTTCTCATTTGTTCCTGAATTTCTTTGGATCTCAACATGATGTGTAGCTTTTGAGGATCTTTTGGTCTACTTCACTTTGTCAGGCAGGTCCTATTTAAGTGATTTCTTGATTGCGAACAGGTGTGGCAGTAATCAGGCCTGTGTGTGGCTAGAGAAACTGAACTCAGGTGTGATAAACCACTGTTATGTTTTAACAGGGGGTGCAAACATTTTTTCACACAGGGCCATGTGGGTTTGGATTTTGTTTTCCCTTCATAAAAAAACCCTTCATTTAAAAACTGCATGTTGTGTTTACTTGTGTTATCTTTGATTAATATTTAAATTTGTTTGATGATCTGAAACATTAAAGTGTGACAAACATGCAAAAAAAAACAAAAAAATCAGGAAGGGGGCCAGCACTTTTTCACACCACTGTATATATATATAAACTCCTTTACCGTTGGATCCAATCCTCCATGTAAATCAAAATGGCTTAAACCTCATTGTATTTGGACATTACCATGTAAATGTTATTTCTAATAAAGAAAAAGAAGTAGCCTACTTTTTTAAAAGTAAACTAAAAGTTTACTTTTAGTAATTTAACAGACGCTTTTTATCCAAAGCGACTTACAAATAAGAAAAAGTAACTAAAACTAAAAGTCAAAACTCTGTAAATACTAAATGTGTATACTATATACACACATTTAAGAAAATAAAGAAATTAAATAAAATTGACAAATGCATACAACAACATTTCAATACTAAATATTTAATTGAAACAAAACAACGGGTTGGATTGTAGCGTGGTAGAAGACGAGTTAGGTACGCAGGAGCTAAACCATTTAGGGCCTTATAGGCAAGTAATAATATTTTGTAAATGATACGGAACTGAATAGGTAGCCAGTGCAGAGACTGTAAAATTGGAGTAATATGATCATATTTTCTTGATCTGGTAAGAACTGTAGCCGCTGCATTTTGGACTATCTGTAGCTTGTTTATTGAAGAGTGCATTACAATAGTCCAGTCTAGAGGTCATGAATGCATGAACTAGCTTTTCTGCATCAGAAACAGGTAGCATGTTTCGAAGCTTGGCAATGTTTCTAAGATGGAAGAATGCTGTTTTTGTAACATGGGAAATATGATTTCAAAGGACAAGTTGCTGTCTAATATAACACCCAGATTTTTGACTTTAGAGGACGTAACAGTGCATCCGTCTAGTTGCAAATTGTAATCCAAGAGATTCTGTGTACTGTTTTTTGGTCCAATAAGTAATATCTCTGTCTGAATTTAATAGGAGGAAATTATTGGTCATCCAATCTTTTATATTTTTTACACAATCTATTAGCTTAAATAGTTTAGAAGTTTCATCTGGTTTTGTTGAGATATATAGTTGAGTATCATCAGCATAACAATGAAAACTAATCCCGTATTTTCTAATAATATTACCAAGGCGCAACATGTAGATTGAAAATAGCAGAGGACCTAGGACAGATCCTTGTGGTACTCCATACTTTACTGGTGATAATTGAGATGACTCCCCATTTAAATGAACAAAGTGGTAGCGATCGGATAGGTAGGATCTAAACCATCTTAAAGCCTGCCCTTGAATACCAGTATAGTTTTGTAATCGATCTATGAGTATGTCATGGTCTATAGTGTCGAACGCAGCACTAAGATCAAGTAATACTAGCAATGAGATGCAGGCTTGATCTGAAGCAAGAAGTCATTTTAACAAGTGCAGTTTCTGTACTATGGTGAGGCCTGAAACCTGACTGAAATTCTTCACAGAGATAATTTTTTTGCAAGAAGGAGCACAATTGAGCAGACACAACTTTTTCTAAAATTTTAGACATAAACGGAAGATTTGAAAATTGAAATGGGTCTGTAATTCGCCAGTTCACTAGAATCTAGTTGTGGTTTCTTAATAAGAGGCTTAATAACCGCCAGCTTGAATGGTTTTGGGACGTGACCTAAAGATAACGATGAGTTAATAATATTGAGAAGCGGTTCTTCTGCTACAGGTAACAACTCTTTCAGTAGTTTAGTGGGTACAGGATCTAATAAACATGTTGTTGGTTTAGATGCACTGATAAGTTTATTTAGCTCTTCCTGTCCTATAGTTGTAAAGCACTGCAGTTTTTCTTTGGGTGAGATGAATGAAGCTGAAATACTAGACGCAGTAGAATCTACATTTGATATTGTATTTCTGATGTTATCTATTTTATCAGTGAAGAAATTCATAAAGTCATACTTTTTTAAATCTCTACATCTACAAAATGATGAATAATGAATGTGCATTATTGTTTTTTTCCCCTGTTTTTATTCAATTTATGAAGGTGATGTAAACTGAATCATTATATACTCTATGGTAATTATACAATAATATAATATTTTGTATATATAACTTGTAGTTTTATTGTACATTACAAAAAATAATTTTATTCATTTCAACAAATGTACCAATGCTGCAAATCTATATAGCATCCGCCATGTCTTCTCACAGACAGGCCCACCTCCCCCCTCACATTCTCCCTAGTTCATTTGGTTTGTATATTAAACATGTCCCAACTGTTGAAATATATGCATCAAATGGGAATTGTTAATTGTCCCCTTTTTAAATGTTCAGAAATTTCCACAATATAATTTGCACCATCACAAACTGCATTTAGTTTGTTAGGATTTTGTGGAAGAATTAATAGTTGAAATAAAAATTTTAAATTTTTGTAATATAATGGCTGACCCTTTCTCTCAACAAATTAAAATGAACATTTCATCTTTCACATATTCTTAGTTTAAACAAGAACACAGAACACAGGATGGTTCGTCTGATTATATTCTCAAATACAAAATAATGTGTTTTGATTTGACACAAAACCATATGCAGATACTGCTTTACAGACAAGACACAAGGTAAAAACATATCCACACAAGGAACTAGTTTGGATCATTACTAATCTGCAATCTGGGAGTAGATGTGCATCAGACCAATCAGAGTCATTTTAAAAATGGTATATAAAAAGGAAAATGATAACCTTCACAGGCTTGAGACATCAGAAAAGTGTTATTCAAGATTTAGGTTATTAAAATTTCCAATATGATGTACCTACACAAAAGTGTTACATGGTCTTATATTGATGTGTTCATACAAGCATATGATCATACACAGAACAATAGCCATAACCATCTACCGCAAAATGTGGTTCTTTAAATTTAAGATAAAAAAAAAATAAAATCAGTGGTAAAACTATTGGAACACAAACACCTTGCCTCTCTTTCGATCTATACATCAGATGTAAATCTTAAGCGTGCAAAGCTCTCTCAAATTTCTCCTGCTCAATTTTGAAACATTCAAGCACATCATAGTGTGTGAGCTGTTTGCAGCGGACTAAACCACACATTACTAAATTCAAATGTCGAACTTCTCATCTACAAGTACACAGAGGAAAAAAAGATCAAGCTGTATGTAAACAAATATTTAGTAGAAGAGCAAAAAAGGGATACTTCTCACCAAAACTCAAACAGAGCAATGGAGGGCCACAGAAATGTGGTTACCTTTAAGGTTGGCATAAATAGGGAGAACAAACGTTTACAGAGAGCAGGCAAAATAGGGTAAGACTAGGTAAGAGAAGGAGCACAAAAAAGGCATGAGGAATGCTGCTTGGGGAATGGGCCGTCTGAAACGGCTGCGATGTTGCTACTACTGTGTTCCCTGGGCGCCCTGGCTGCCTTGGGTGCCCTGCTGGTTATAGTTGCCGTAACTGCCGTATTGGTTATAGTACTGGTTCCACTGGCTCTGGTTCTGGTAGTACTGCTGCCACTGCTGAGCGTACTGGGGGAAGTAAGGTACAATGTATAAACATACATGCAAAACATGCACATGCATTCAAGACAAGGGGGCAAAAAATGCCCCTGCACAATTACTAAACTAAATCTATTACAGCTGTCGTGATTAAAGTTAAAATGTGAATTTTAATGTTGATTGTGGCATTGCATCTAGATCTGCTCACTTTGCATTAGATTTCTTTTTAGAAATCTCTGCACACATGAATTCATCATAAACAACAAAGTGCAAATACAAAGCAAATAAGATTCATTTAGCAGTGGAGACAGCTTCAGTGATTATTACAGTTTTTGCAAGAGTGTATAACTTCAGAATTGCTTCAGTGATGAGAAGTGTTTTTTGCTTTTATATAATATATTCCTAGTTTGAATAACTGTTTACTAAAAAAAACAACAGTTTCTTAATTTTCTAATGCATAAAAAAAAAAAACGAATTCATAAAGGTTCTTGGCATGTTAGGTAATGCAATAAATATCGGATATACAAGACAAAACAAATAATTTAAGTTACATTTATATTGCCCCCTAATGGAAAAGTTGATTTCTGACCCTGGTGACTGTATGCAGTTTCTTCCACAGACTCTCTCACCTGCTGGTACTGTTGATTGTAGCTCTGCTGCTGCTGGTTGTATGTCTGTCCCGTGGGTGCTGGAGTTTGACTGTAGCTCTGGTTGTATCCTGGGTATTGACTGTAGTTGCCATAGTTGTACCCTTGGTTGTAGTTGCTCTGGTTGTAGCCCTGGTTGTAGCCTTGATTGTAAGACTGTGGCTACAAAAAATGAGAAAATAGGATGCAAGCAATGACTACATGTCCTGTTAGATTCAAATGCTAACTTAGATAATGTAAGCCATGTCTTTTATACCTGTGATTGGTTGTAGCTTCCAGATGATCCAGAGACACTCTTGTTGTATGAGCCCTGGCTGTTGTGGTTGTAACTGCCTGCAGACTGCTGGCTGCGGTTGTATCCACCACGGCCTGCAGAGCCTCCATCCCTGTAGTTATTTCCCCAGCGATTCTGGTTGTAGCCTCCACGGTTGTATCCTAATGAATTAGTTGACTGATTATCAACAACTTGTAGGCAGAATCTGACCATCAATGCAGAACAATAGATAAGGAATAAATGTATAGTAAGCTGATCATTAATTGCAAAATAAACACAGGGTTTATCAAAATAACTTATAACCCTGAAGATTTTTTTTTTTATGATTATGCTGGCTGACTGTACATTATCCTGATTATTACATGGCTACTCTCCATATATAATTATGCTGACATGAAATATTGATTTGAGTCAGAATTACTTGATAATTTTACCTGTATATTGTCGTAAAAACACAACAGTCCATTATAATGTTTAAATAAATCGACCTATACTAGTGTTGTTAAAAGTACCGACCTCGATACCAGTCGGTACTGAAATTTTAAAAACGTTCATTTCCCGCTAACATTTGAGCACTGTTAAGCGGATTCTTAAACAGCACTGACTAGCCATAGTGTGAACGCACTCCACAGTTATGACTACTATGATTGGCTGCAATGATCATCGCTTCAAGCTCTTCACCGAGTGCTCACACAGAAGCACATGGGTGAGTTTGAAAGCCACGTCTTTTTAACCAATTGCAGTCATATCTGTTGAGCACGTGAACACTATGGCCAATCAGGGGTGTTTAAGAATCCACTTAAGTGCTCAGATGTTAGCAGGAAATTAATGTTTTTAAAATTTCAGTACTGACTGGTATCATGGTCAGTACTTCTGACAACACTAGCCTATACAAACAGTGCAACAATACTGCAGTAATATTAATACCAAAATAGTGGCAGTTTGTATGAAATTAGAAAGCAAGTCCACGATGTGACATTAAAGTAGAGCCATTTTTTATTTCTTTTTTAACATTTTTTTTTTCCAGGTTTTCCTCATAAACAGAAAGATCAAAACAAACATCCTTTATTTAAAATAAATCTTGTTAATAACATTATAAATGACTTCACGGTCACTTTTTAATATGTTCAAGCTAAATACATACATATATAAATTAATAAAATTAATAATTTACTGCACCCAAATCTGAAAAGAACAAAACTAGTAAATTCAGGACTCTTACCTCCTCGGTAGCCTCCGCCTCCAGAGCCGCCCCGGTTCTGGTAGCCACCTCTGCCACTCTGAGGTCCACCACGATTGTCATAGCGCTGGAAGTTACTACGGCCACGGAAACCACCCTGGCGGTTATCAAAGCGCTTCTCTGGGGGAGGGCCGGCTTTACGGCCTTCTTCGTTGTACTGCTTGATGAGAGCGTCGGCTTCTTCCCGCTGAAGCTCTACCAATGTCACCCCGTCCAGGAACTCGCCGACTTCAGGCAGCACAAAGTTTGCTGCGGGAGCAGAGGCACGCAATGAGGGACAGACCAGCCGCGGCGGCAAAAGACAAAGAGAATCATTATCAGCACCATACAATGGTGACAGCAAAAATACAGGGGAGGGGACAGAGAGAGGAAAAGAGAGAACTAGAGCATGTGGTGATAAATTTAACATACTCTAGGACAAACGTTGCCTTAGCGGTGTAAGAAAACACTTGTCCCAGAGTAAGACTATGAGGACAATGTAGGGGGGTCTTAGGGAATGAAAATTAAACTAAAAACAGTTGCCAGAAAAAGAGTGTTATGATAAAAGGTGTCCCTGCAAATTAAGTACCACCTAGCTGAGGACAGCTGTCCAATAATTTATTCAACGTTTAATAGTACAGCCGATACAAACTGCTCGGTTGCTGAAGTGAATTGGAGAGCCAGAGCCAATTGCAGCAATCCTTATCCTCAATCCTGATTATCTGAGCTGGTTTGCAGTGGTGAGGAATGGCATGAGAGACAATGCAAGAAAATATGGTTAACAGGGCAGGGAGAGATGAAAAAAAGGTGAGAGGAGCTCTTTTATCTGGCAAAAAGATTTAACAGAAGGAGGGACGGGTGGTTTCTTCCAAGTCTTAAAATAAAGAAACAAACAAAAAAACAGCAAAAGCAGATCTGGTGTGTAGTTTTGAACATTTGTTTTGGTTATCCATGGCATTCCTACCTTTCATTTCTAACACAGCATGATCGGGAACATCCTTCCCTTCCTCATCAGTTCGCTTTAATGTTCGCTCTTTTAAATCCTCATCCGTGGGACAAATTACAATAGCCTTGCGTTGAAAACCTTCAAAAGGACGCATTTTTCGTCTCTGGGCTGATCCATATACATTTGTCTAGCAATGGTGACAAGAAAGAAGTAGAAGCTGTTCATTATTTGCTTTTGTTACGGCTTTGCGTTCCGTAGGAGGGGAATTGGATTCCTGCAACGATGAAAATGTGAGAGTTTTTTCTTTTCATGTCTATAGTTACTGCTCTGGAATGACTAGCGGTTGTCTCTCACAACCCCAACTGACTTACCGTGAATTGGGAAGAGACCAACACAAGGGAGTTTGTGAATGACTGACATTGTACAGGGGACCCTTTCAGCTTCCCTCAAACTAGCAGTATTAACAGAAGCCGTTCTCTTACGAGACGCATGTTACAGAGAACTGGTGTGTTACTAAAAAATACTATAAAAGATCCACGTTACAAAAAATGACATGAAATTAAATTCTAATATGACAGCTTAATACTGAAAGTGTTTTCTTTCAAACCAACCAAACTGTTGGTCATGGTCAAAATGTACTTGCATCAATCACTTCCAAACATCAGTGAGTGAGATTTTAACACATCATCCATCCTGTCCGGTACATATTGTCCTGACTTCATAAAGCTTCTCTCAAACTTCTGAAGAATGTAAATAATCCTCACTCTTCTGTATTTCAATCTCATGCACTGCCTGGGTCCCCTTCCTTACCTTCACTTACCCACTGTTCAAAAGGCCAGCGTGCCCAACACAGACAAACATTTAGTACCCACCTGTTCATACTCACGGACTCCTTAGGACCCATTAGCATGTCCTTTGACCTTACCTACCGTGCAACCTCTGGATCTGGCCACCTGTAAACTTCAAGCAGGTTAGTTTTTCCACTTACCTGCCATTCATTATTAAACACAACATTCAAGTAAAGTTCCAAGCTTATCTAATGAAAAGTTCTCTTATTTTCTTTACAGTTACCATAGCAACAGAAGGTGTTTTCTTACTCACCAGGCAGTGATTACTTGTTTTTCAACATCTTACTAATGTCATGGACTACTTGTACAGTGTGGCAAAGATCTCTTTACAACAAGGCAATACATAAAGTCAAAAATATTCATTGCAACATACTATACTGCATTCTTTCCCTGATCGATTTTTTTTTTTACAATTAAGCAAAACAAAACAAATCATAATTCAGCAACATGTTCAGGACAAAGAAAAAGGACTGGAAAAAACAAGTCTTCAGAAGCACAATATGCTAACCAATGCTTTGGACTATGCTACAGAGAGAACAGAAGTGCATTAATGAACATGTGCATCAGTGAGCAGCAGTGGATGTGTTTTTTTTTGGGGGGGGGAGGTAGGGTTGAGAAGGAAGGGGAAGGGCTTTAGCTGTGAGGACAGCGCAAAAGAAGGCAAGTATGGCAGTACCTGATCGAGGATGTAGTTGCGCTTCTTGCGGGCAGCAATCTGGATGAGCCTGTTGAGACACTGCGTGGCCTGCTGAATAAGTATGTCCCAGCGTCCAGCATAGTTGCGCTGACGACGAAGTCCCATGACCTTTCGGAAAAAGAGCATTAAACTTTAGTGTATAGATTTGATTGGAATAACTACATATTTTCAAAATGATTCATTGGTGGATGGCCTGGTGGATGTTGCCTTAACCAGGGGTAGGCAACTTCGGCCCTTGAGTTACGCAAGTCCTGCAAATCATGTTAAAACCAGCTAATCAATGTCTTAAAGATTATTAGAAAATTACAGAGGAGTGTATTTGATTAGGTAGAAGTTAAATTTCAAAGGACAGTGGATCTCAAGGGTCAGAGTTGCCCATCCATTGCCAAGATGTCTGTCTAAAAGTGTATGGCTGTAGCGGTGACTCTTTAAAGTCTGCATGAAATCAAAATTGACACCATTTACTTTGTTAGCTCACATTGCTAGTCTTCAGGTAAACAATTTATCTGTACAAGTTACTGGACAGGAAAAAAATCAATATTTTTTTTGAGGGGAGAATATCCTTACCCACTCTATCCTAAACCAACCCATAGTTTGCTGTAAGCAAGGGATGCTGAGGAGGTGTGCTAAAATAAAACCGTAACAGAATATCCTCAATTCAATATTCTAATATTACTGAAGCAAGGTTGGTAGCTGCTTCCAGTTCACACAGACTTTGAAGAGGACCTAACTTTCCTAGAGGGCTTTACCATGCACAGGTGCCATAATAACAGAGATTATATTCAGCAGGCATACCTTCATCTTATCCATGATAGCATTTGTGCCCAGGATGTTGTATTTCTTGTCAGGGTTCTCTTCAGCATGTTTTATGGCCCAGGTGGTTTTTCCGCTACCAGGCAGACCAACCATCATCAGGATCTAATAAAAAAACATGGAATCAACATTTTACCAATATCTTCTTTCCACTGTTTCCATCAGTCTTTTAAATGTAAACATTTGGTTTACTGTCATGTATTAAACATTATAATGCTATAATTACATAGCTAGCTAATTCATTCAGATGAGGTTTTGTTGACAAGAATTAATTGTCCAGTCTATTTATAACCATTTGGCAGATTACAATAAGATATATATGGCATATATAATAATGGCATAACTTTCCAACAAATGTTAAAATTATTAGTCTCCATGGAATTACATTATAGATGCCTACATTTCAGCCACAGCTGAAAATTTAAAAACAATTATTTTTCATTATAAAATCCTTTTTGATTAGACTGCAATGCATTATTATTTTTCTTAAAAGTTCATTTCCACATCAAACCTCGCAATCAGTTTTAGTAGCAGGTCCCAGTGTCCCTCTGACTCTCTCCTCTAGGTGAATATCCTGAATGAAGGTGAAGCCCTCTGGCTGAGGGAAAAAGGGCTCCTCTCTCTGTCCGAAGTTGAATTCCACGGCACAGTTCTTCACCAATACATGTGGGAAAAGAGCACGCCCGGCCAGTTCCTCTCGAGAGACATGGAAACATGGGCCCAGCTCCTTACCATTCTTGGAGAATGCCATTTCTACTTCCTCACTGCTTTCGAAGTCCTATGGAAAACAACCCAAGTGGAAAAGAAAAGAGATATGGTTAATAATAGTCTCTGAGCCCATATTATGCTGAATTATGTGTAATCTAATGTAGAAGAATGAGGGAAAAACAATTACAATATAGCAGCCAATGATATCATTTTCACTGAACTTTTCCCCATAGTCTTCAAATTTACAGTTGGAGGATTTCTTGCCAGTTCCTCCATAGCCGAAAGAGAAGGGTTCTTCACCTGTAACATGAAAGAACATAAATGATAATGCAGCATAAAAAAACTCACACTTTCCAGCAAAATCTATCCAGCATTTTGATTAATCTTACTAAAGAAAACTGCATCAGGTGTTAGAAATGCTTTGAAGCAAGGTTATTGTAAAGTCTGGTCATTTACCAAGTTGAGTTTTGCAAGAATCCAGGGACCAACCGATTCTCACCACATGAGGGTCAGGCTCAGATGAAGGAAGGTGTTTTACTGAAATTTCCTCATTTATCTAAACAAGGAACAGGACAATAAAGATCTTTGTGACCCATCTCAGGCACTCAAACATGGGTTCAAACACTAAATAGCATCTTTGTTACCTTCATTTCAAAGCACACGCGTCCTTTGGTAACACCGTAAGTGGCTCGAGCACCTGCCCACAGGTAGGCAAAACCCTCAATGGTCAGAGGGTAACCACTGTATCTGTCACGAGCCACCTTGAAGTGCAGGTCACAGTTATCTAGAGACAAACAAATAAGAAGCCATTCTCAGAGGTTAAAGCAAAAAATTAGCCTGAACTTTTTTCTGGGGGGGGGGGCAGCACATGAAAGCATGCAATGACTGTGGCAACTTTAACATTTGAAAGGATACTATGGCAAAGTAATTGCTTTCCTTATTCAAACTGACTTTTTTTCATGAATATATGGTTGACCTGAAGAAAGAAAGTTACATCATACACTTGGAAAAGCTATACCACCGCTTATCGACACTAGGGGTGTGATAACACACTTAGTTCACGAGACGAGACAAAATTAGAGATGTTCCGATACCCTTTTTCCCCTCCCGATACTGATTCCGATACCTAGGTTCAGGGTGTGTATCTGGTTATACAGCTGTATGCACTACTAGCCCTGTATGCACTGATACAATTATTTTTTGGTGTGCTTCATCACACAGCCGATTTTTCAAGTTTTCCCACTTACAAAGAATGGAGAGATCTGTAATTTTCATCGTAGGTACACCTCAACTGTGAGAGACATAATGGAAATTAATTATTCAAAAAATCATACAATGTGATTTTCTGGATTTTTTAAAATATTCTGTCTCACAGTTGAGGTGTACCTATGATGAAAATTACAGATCTCTCCATTCTTTGTAAGTGGGAAAACTTGAAAAATCGGCAGTGTATCAAATACTTATTTGCCCCACTGTATATGTCTGGCGACTTCACAAAAAAATATAATATATAATGTTTGGAAAATGACAGCTTTTTAAATATCTAAAATTACACTCTTAACATCAGTCAGTCAAACAGAAAGCAAGCCTACGTTTCATTTTGCAGACTTTATCGAATGAGTGCTGGCACACATATGCGCCAGACAGACAGACTGAGCGAAGTAGAATGGGAGCAAAATAATTCTGTCAAAAATATTTTGCATCCAAAAGTGTAAGTGCTTAGTTTTTTTCTTCTACTGTACTGAAAACATACCGAACCATAACTTTTGACTTTTGTGTACTGTTACACACCAACTGCATACAAACAGCTCCGTCACAAGAACATATCTCTTTAATTATACTCACAGGTGTCAATGACCACAAGTTTATCATCAATGTCTTCCTCTTCTTCTTCAGCTGGGGGCTGTGGTGACCTTCCTCTATAACAACCAAAGAGAACTATGAGATTGAGCAATACAAAAAAAAAAAAAAGTAAAGTAAATCCAATGAGACCAAACTTACCTCCTTTCCTCACGATGTTCATAGTAACCGTATCCTCGACTATCATCATATGACCTCTTGCGACTGTATGATGAGTATCTATCATCCTCTGATTTGGCCTGTGCATCCCAGTCACCTGCCTGCTCAGTGTGCTGTGGAACATCCTCGTCAGCCTTATATTCAGTCTTCACCTCATAACTCTCTGCAAAGATTTCAATAAATATACCATAAGCTACATCAAATATATTTATGTGGTTATACAGTGCAAGTCAGAAGTTTAGAAGTAAAAACTCCATTCATTTTCTCTTTAGGGCAAATAGATTGCTTTAATTGCCACAACTACTGATAAACCTGCTGTGAACTCTTAAGGTTGATAATTGATTGTATAAGCTTTTGCAGAAGCCCTCTGTTCAAGTTAATTCAACTTATTTTTAAAATAATGTAGTTCTTGGTGAAACGCTACACTACCCATGGCCATGACACTGTACTGAAAATTCCAAAAGACACCAAAGACATTAAGTAATCAGTCTTTTTGTCCGATTTTCATATACTTTTTTCCTTCAAATAAAAGATGCACCTTTAAGCTGTTTGGCTTGGTTTATGGCTTATAGCACTTCAACAAAGACTTTAAAAAAAGTCCCTACAAAAAAAATATTTCCATAAAAAGTGCGCTAATGCACTCTATAGCACAATTTACGTTAGATCTTACTTAGACATCATTTGCACAAAAAGGAAGCTTAAACCACAAGTGTTGAATTCTCTAATAGTTGGACCATTTTAACACAGTGATTCTGTGGAATTACATTAATAGCTTTATGAAAACAATTTTGTCTTGTTTTCTTCTGCATAATATTAACACATAGTCCGACTTGACCAAGAGCATTATGTACTAGTTTAATGGGACAGATGATGTATTGATACATTGACATTTAAACACTTGACCAGACTGACCAGACTCTTCCTGCTGGCTGCGTTGATTTGAGTCTCCTTCTGGGATCTCCCGTGACGCTGGCTCGTCAAACCTCTGCTCACCTTGTGGCTCAGCATGTGAAGGAGTCTCCTCATTCTCCTGCTTCACCTCATCCTGCTTATAGTGCTGCTTGGCTGGTTCCTCAGGGTATGGCTGCTTGGCCTGAGGCTCCTGGAATTCATCCTGGTCATCGGAGTACTGCTCCGTCATCTGTCCTGGCATCGCGTCTGATGAATAATCACTTGTTCCAAAACCAGGTACGGGGGTCTCGCTGCTGTCCTCATTGCCTTCGTTACTCTCGGTTCCCTGATCATCAAATCCACCCTGGTAAAGGTCTGTGCTGTTTCCATCATCAAACTGTGCCTTGGCCTTTTCTCCATTATCTTGCTCCTTGGCTGCAAATTCTGTGTAGAAATGAAGCAGAATAAACATATTTTGCTGCATTAATGTCTAGAACTAATTTCCATGATCCTTCCAGTCATTTGTGAGTACTCAAATACATATTTCAAATCATATAAATGTATTTTTATTTATATATATATATATATATATATATATATATATATATGTGTGTGTGTGTGTGTGTGTATTTGACTTTTTTGTTACAATTTATTAAAGATAATCTAGTCACAAAGAACAACAACAAAGCAATGTAAAGCGGAGTATAACTAAAACAACATATCCATGGTTTATTCAAGATTTTATTACATTTCTATTTCACAAGTAATTTTATTTATTTATTTGTAAGAGTTTTTCCCATGCCAGGACATCTCAAATGGCTTTTTTTCTACATTAATGTCAATGTTGAAATAGTTACACTTTATTTTAAGGTGTGTCTTTTACAGTGTAATAACAATTACTGAAAAATAACTAACAACATGTACTTTGTTTATATACATGTACTTTATATATAAGGTAAAATTGGGTAGTGTGAGGTTAGAGTTAATAACATGTATAAAAATACTCTGTGAAATGAGCAAAGCATTTATTAAATTATATTTTGAAGCTAAGCATCACTAAAAAAAAAAAACTCACACAATGCTGTTGCAAAATTGTCTTCAACAACTTTTTCAGCATTTTAAAGTCCTCAAAAAAGTTTTTAATGATTATTAAATCATTTAAGAGAATTCACACAAAAACAATTTCAACAATATATCCATGACTTTTAAGAATCTAATAATTTCTTACTGAATTTATTATTTTTGTGATACCAGATTTTTCCAGTTGTAAAATTACAATTTTTTGAGTTTTCCACTACAATGGAAGCGCTTTTAGATGCCCCTTCTTGTATGTCCAGCATTAGAAGGGGTCCCCCTATGGTGTTTGACACGCTGCCAGGCGACCCTAATAAATAATCTCGGTGAAGCATATCTCCATTCGCAACAACACAACCTGCATTGCAACTTAAGAATACAGACAAGTCAAAAAATATAAACACGCATTACCTTCCTCCTGATAATCATTGCCCTCTCCCGGCTCCCCGCCAGCCTCATAGTCTTGATCCTGCTCGTCCGATGGCGCAGACCCCGCCGCCTCGGCCTCCAGCGCCGCCTGCAATCGGTCCGCCAGATCCGCCTTCAGCCCGCGGGTGTCCAGGCCTCGGCGCTGGAGCTCTTCCTTCAGCTCATTGACTTTGAGCTTTTTGACATTCAACCCGCTCATGATTCATGCACCCCTTCAGCAGTTTATACCAAACTGTGCGCCTGTACAGTCAGAGTAAACACACGCGAGGCATTGATTGGTTACTGTACGCGCTCGGCGGATCATCTTCACACTCGCTAAAATATTAGCATGCGTGCTAACGTTAACAGGATAACACAGGCCGAGGTCTTTGCAGCTAAAAAACAACTTCACTTCATTTAGAGGGGCATTTTGGCTTTAGTGCATTAACTACAACAACATGCATAGACCAAAATCCATTCGTTTAAGTGTCAAAACAATCTATTGTGATGTTTCATTGTATCCACTGTCTGCACACTTAGCATTGCAGCGAACTATGGAGTCAAGTCATTTGCGCGCAAAATCCACCCGCCTCACATGCATACCCTAAAAGTAACAAATATCACTTTAAGTCACTATCTGAATATACATACTACCTCATGTGCGCAGAAAACACAATAGTTACCTTTTTCTGTCAGTTTCCCCCTCAAACAAGCTGTCGTTACGATAGTATCGAAGATGGAGGGTGACCGACCGTGCTGCTGGTTGCCCACTTCCTCCGCCTCACGATGCTCTGAGCGCTCTCGGTCCTCGCAGCTGATTGGTTAAAGCTGCTGTCTGTCTAACCCGCTGCAGCCAATCATATTCGTCATACGCAGCCTGTCTAATATTCATATAAAAACAACGTAAACGTGTCAAATACAACAAATCATATCTTTGTTATTATTCTAAGATATTTAAAGTACTGCTGTAATTCACAGAGAACAGGGAGAGAATGGTTTTCTGGTTAGAAAAGGTACATAGATCAAATTTGTTTAACAAAAATAAAAAGTTGAATTAACTACATTATGTTTTTGTCCCATATAAAAGTACCATGCATCACTTTTTTCCCAAATAAACAAAGCTATTAATAATTAGTATGACTGCATGTATCCACTATATATTTTTTTTATAATCTGGAATATAAATGACAATATTAATGCACAAGAATTAAAAAAATTTTTTTTTTTTTTTTGTCACACATATTTAAATTTGTAATTACTTATCTACTTGTATTGTATCTATTGTATATTTTATTGACTTACGTTTAAAGTTACGTTTTATTTTAATAGTAAGTGTTCATTTGGAAGCAAAAGATAAAACAGTCAAGACATTGATAGATCGATGCGTCAAAATCAAGTGTCTGTCTTAAAGTGTTTGTGCAATATTTGTGCATTATCTGATTAGAACGACCTCTGAATAGTTTCGATCAATTGTGATCGATTAATCTCGTCTTCCAGCCGGTCATCGGCAGAGCTTGACTTTTTCTCGACTTCTGTTTACAGCCCTGGATAGTGAAAGAGGAAGTGAAGAGCTCGCGACATAACCTGTGTCGTTTCTACAATGGAGAGAGACACTGGTGTAATCAGCTTAATTAAAGCTCTTGGGTGAGTAACGCTGAAATAAACAACTATTTAAAATACTGTTTTGTTTATGTCGAGATAATCACACTCACAGCTGTTTTAATATTTCACTAGGTATAAAAGCAGAGAGTGCTTGAAGAAATGTAAATGTGATGAATTACCTTGCCCTCTGCTCACCTGGTTAGTCTCAGAACTAAGAGAAAGTTGTCCTGATATTCTAGGTAACCCAACCGAGACCTGTCCTACATACTCATAAATTCATTAACGAATTTCCATCTCCTTTTCAGTAATATGTTATGAGTGAATACGGGATTTCAATGTATCATAAATCATTAATAATAATTTAAATAAATAAATTCTTCGAATTAATAGACTTTGTAATCTAATAACAATTATTTATATTTAGGTTCAATTCTAGGCCTGCATGCTAACAGTAGAATTGAACCTAATACAAAAAATCCTGCCATTAAGACAACATTTTGCACAACTTTAGTTCAACCATCCTTGTTTTTGTTGTTTTGCATTGTGTTGCATTATGGATCAAATGTAACTGTGCTTCAGGGCATGTTGGTGGTGCAGTTTTGGTTGGGGAGTTGAGGGCAGTGCTGAAGGAGATGTCCTGTCCTCAAAATGCACTTACATCAGAGCACCTTAGCCCACTTCTGCTGTTCAGAGTGACTGGTAAGATAGGGAGGTGATAGATGACTTCAATCTGTGCATTTTTAGGATTTTCTATGATGAGCTACTGTACATATTACCTTTCAATTGACAGAGTTTTTGGTGTCAGAGTTGGCGGCGGCACGTATGCTGACATACAGAGAGAGTCATCCAGAAGATGCAGAACAGAGTTGTGAGTCAAAGGGCAAAGAGCAAAGAAAATGGGAAAGTCTTAATATGGGCAATGAAGACGAGCATCAGGAAATGAGTCCATCACAAGAGGATAAAACTAATTGGAAAGAAGTAAAAAAAGATCTTGCAGAACTCTTTCAGACTCTTGGCTTGGAAACATCCTCTCAGATGAGTGATGCCTGTGCAAAGGTAAGAAACATCACCAGTGAATGTCGAGTAATTATTACTAGATATTTAAAAAAAAATTTGGTGATGTCTAATATATGCATAATTTATTCAGGTGGAGACACGGCTGACATCACTTCCAGAGGGTGACATGCCAGAAGCATTACTGAAGACCAGTCTGAACTCTGAGCAATGGGTATGTATTAAAGTGAAATGGTATGTGCACATCTGAAGAAAAAAAAAACAGGAGCAGGAGCATGACCAGAAATTGTTGATTTATT
The DNA here is from genome assembly GCF_936440315.1 of Barbus barbus. Classification (NCBI taxonomy): domain Eukaryota; kingdom Metazoa; phylum Chordata; class Actinopteri; order Cypriniformes; family Cyprinidae; genus Barbus; species Barbus barbus. The sequence continues at coordinate 17,043,467 of NC_136733.1, read as the reverse complement.
GATTCATTATTTGTGTTGTATTGATGTATTGTTTACTGTTTAAACAATACATCAAATACACAGATGTAGATGACTTTTTTTTTCACTTTAATTAACATCTTGTGAAGTGAAAAACTGTGTGTTTGTAAGAAACAAATCAATCATTAAGGCATTTTAACTTTGAACCATTGCTTCCAGCTTAAATACCGGTCCATAATTCATCATAATACTTCATACAGTGAAAAAGTCCCCTGTTGTCCTCTTACGTCAAATCGACCAAAATATTTGTTCAGAACGGTTTTCACTTGTAAATAGTAATTGATCTGTGCATATTTCTCTTCTGATTCAGACGAGATGGCTTTTTTTACTTGATTTTAGCCATAAGCAAAAGATTGAAGTTAAAAACATCTTAATGATAGGTTTGTTTATTACAAAAACACAGCTTTTTGCTTCAGAAGACATTAACTGAAGGACTGGAGTTGTGTGGATTACTTGTAGATTATTGTGATGTTTTTATCAGCTGTTTGGGCCTTCAAGATGACGGCACCCATTTACAGAGGATCCACTAGTGCGCAAATGATGTAATGCCAAACTTCTCCAAATCTTTTCTGATGAAAACTCAACTACATTTTGGATTCTTCTAAAGATGTTCAAGTTGTGATTTTTTTTTTCACTACCTGACAAACACCAAAAGGGCCAAAACATTGCTTGTCTGCTATTTAAATAGCGTTTGAGAGCATTCTAGCAGTATGCTGTCTTTTTGTTCTATTATGTATTACAGAGTCACATTGACCTTTTTAGAGCTCTATCCCAGAACAAATATTTTCACTTTTTTTTTCGTTCTTAGAAAAAGATTGACAACATCAGTAGAGCTCTCAGTAAGGATTATGAATGTCGGCGCCAAATGATGATCAAGCGTTTCTATGTCACACTACAATCCTTTACTTGGGGAGAGAGGGGAAAGGTATTAAGATTGTCTCTTTTGCAAATCTTCAAGCATGTATTATAATAAGTTTCACTGAGCAAATTCTCCCTATTTTCTTTCAAGGAACGCATCGCTTTACTTTCTTCAATGAAAACCTTCATACCGTCTCTTGAGTCCTCTGTCTGCATTGCTACGCTGTTGGCGGCCAGAGAGGATGAGTCTCGCATTAGGCCTGTTAAAGCAGGGCCTTCAACAGCTGTTCACAAGGTGTCCTTCACCTAAGTTTTGTATCTATAATTCACTTTTTTTCTCCAGGGTTGAATGCATTAAATTCAGTGTTGCAATGTGCATAAGAAAAGATTTAAAAATGGATTGAAACGCAACATTTGTTTCTGCAGGTACTGATGGGCAGTGTGCCAGACAGAGGTGGACGTCCAGGAGAGATTGAGCCACCGATGCCCAGCTTCACCAGTCGCAGTGAGGGAGGAGGTAGTCATCATTATAGAAAGAGAAGACGAGAATTTTCAGGAAAGAAGAAAAATAAACAGGATTAAGTTTTAAATTTTTTTTAGTGCTAGTTTTGAAACTAACAGCACAACAAAAGAGCTTTATGTTAAAGGGAAGTAATATTTCCCAATTAAAATGATAAAATAAGACATTAATGATCATGGAATATGTAAAAAAAAAAAAAAAATTTATTTAATGTTTCAAATACTTAATGCACTATTTAATTTGATGACCAAAAATGTAATAAATTAATTTCAGTGAAATGTATAAATATGAATGGCTACAAGCTGTATTTACTTTCAACATCCAAGATCTATCATGATAATATTAAAGTAAATTATGTTTCCTTTGATACAACATTTTCTCTTTTAACTCTCTTCGCCTTATTACATTTCCCCTAATAATATGCATTATGATTATGTCTGTCTGTCTTCTCTTTTTTAAACTTGCATTTAGTTGTTGACGTGGTAGTTCAGGCAGTGGCAGCAATCCTTCAGTGTAACATGCGATATTTCATTAAAACTATTTTAACAAAATCTTAAAATACATGCAATATTTCATTATTTTTTTTATTTTTACATTATTCTAAGAAATACGCACTTTATGGCCTTATTTGCAATTTAAATGACATAAAAACCATTTGTGGTGTTATGAGTGGCGGTAGATATGATATGATAGTTGTACAATGTTTTTTGTTGTTGTTGTTTTGTTTTTGTTTTTTTACACACGTTTATACATGTATAAATGTTAACCTGTAGTCCTAATGTTATATACCCCTTTGTGGGTTTATAGAGATTATAAAATATTTATCTTATTATTATAACATTCCTGAATACTTTGGTGTTTATTGTTATGTTTGCCGTAGTTGAACTTGTGGGCAGTAAATGGTTAACTGGAGTGTTTGGTAACCAAGGACGATTCTGCTCGCACACACCCTGACAACATGTTAAAACGAGATGAAACAACACTGCACAACCGATGCATTTTATGAAATTATATTTACACTAAATTTTAGGACGGCAAAATATATTTTTTCTTTGTTTGGAGTCGATGAAACTTACACTTTAAACTTAATAGTAGACTATTAAGTGAAACTGGTTTGTTGTCAGTTAGTAGGCTGCTAACGTAATTTTTACGAGTGCCTTTTCCCCCTACAATACTGGATTATCCTAGATGTGTTTTTTTTAATCGATTAAATTGATTTAATACAAACCAAGCCATGTCTGGAATTCAGCATGCGTCCAATCAAAGCATCAAACCTTTTAAATCGGGTGAGGAATATCTCTATGCCATGAAAGAAGACCTGGCAGAATGGCTGAGAGATTTATACAGCGTCGAGATTGACGTGAATAATATTTTGGAGGTGTTGGAGACAGGTGCGCTGCTGTGTGCCCACGCAAATAACGTGACACGCGTGGCGGATGATTTTGTGAAGAGGAGCGGACCCACGGAGATCCATCTGCCCGCTTCTGGAGTCACTTTCGTCGGCTCTGCCCATCCAACAACATTCCTGGCTCGGGATAATGTCACCAATTTCATCAACTGGTGTCGAAAAGAGATGGGCATTCCAGGTATATTTTATTATTTTAAATGAGAAGTTTCATATTCGTTTAATATAGAATTATTACTCAGAGCATGAAATTAGTTTGATAGAAAATCACGTATTTGCAATTATGACACTTACCACTAGATAGTGCTGTGAGCTCACAATCCTAGAGAAACTTGGCAAGGGTTAGGCTTTTTGTTCACATTTAAACCATTTTTTCCTCATTAAAATTTTTATGCATAAAAATGTGAATAGTAAATTTGATAAATGTGTTATATATTCATTCACACGAGACGTCAGTTTACATGGGGATACCATATTGAAATTACATGATCAGTTGAATACAATTTTTCTATCTATATAAATTTTGCTATCTATCTTAACAGACATTTTGCTAGTGTAAAAAAATAGTATTGAATAGCAAATTTCTGTTATGACACCAGTAACTGAAAACTTTATTTTTGCTTAATAGGGGACTACATAAACAAGTGCACGTTTAATTTCAAAATTTTGGTTTAGTTTTTACTGTTTTCTGTTACCAACTTGAACTCTGCAGATGTACTGATGTTCGAGACAGATGACCTTGTCCTGCGTAAGAATGAGAAGAATTTTGTGCTGTGCCTTCTTGAGGTGGCCAGACGGGCCTCTCGTTTCGGCATGGCTTCACCAGTCCTCATTCAGCTGGAGCAGGAGATAGAGGAAGAGATTCGTGAAGAAATGGAGGACTTGCCTGCTCAGTCCAAACCACAGAGGAGCCTAATAAACATCCAGAATCTGGATGAGATGGTGATGAATCAAAGATGAAATTCTCTTAATGTTTACTGATGTGCTGAGGGCATTGCATTTTAATTAAGAATTGAATCTAAATTAAGCAATTTTTGCATAAAATAAATTTATTAAATTTTGGTTGATAGGCCAGCTGCACAAACATAGCCACTATATTAGAATTATGTGTTAAGAACTAGTCTAACCGACTAGCAGTTAGCCAAGAAGTAATTGGTCAACTTCAGTAAACTTTTCAGATTCAAATTAGCATATGTTTTTATGTAAATGATTTTTAAAAAGTTATGACCAGTCTTAAAGAAAAAAATGCCTTAAGGTGAATCTCACAAAACCTGTCAAGAACATATTTTTAAATTTAAAAGAAAAAAACTCCATAACGAAATTAAAACCCACTTTAATATCTTAAAGAATTGCATTGTAACATGTTTGACAACAATTGAGAATATCCACACTCCTATTTTTATTCATCTAAATTATACAATATATAATATTTTAATTTTTTTATGTAATATACAAATATTTAAGAATATTTGAGAATAAGATTTTTGAATTACCCTAATGAGAATTTAAGAGGGGAAATATGCTTAATTGTAAAAAGTATATATATTTTATTTTTTTTCTCTTGAAGTCTAATGAACAGTTTCTCTGTCACAGTCACTGTTTGTTGATATTAGTCATTTAGCAGTTACATTAATCCAAAGCAACTTGCGTGTAAGTACACTTATTACAGGCTCAAGTCATCTGTAATTAAGTACTTTGCTCAAAGGCACAATGACAGCAGCACATTGCTTGCTCTTTCCAGCGACTGAACCATTACACCCCCCATAACACAAACCCCACTGTTATTGAACAGATATGGCATGCAAGAGAATGTCTTGGAAACAAGGACACCCAAAGGGTCAAAACTTAACATCCATCTATACCTATAAGATTCATGCCTCTTTTTACCATTTAAAATGATTTGCAAGGATAGGAAAAAGGAGAGGAACTTTGAATTAGACTGCCATTTTGATTTGTGGCTCTCCTCACTGATTTATGGAGGCTTTCAAAGTGGCAGGTTGCATCTGCTTAGAATACTCTGTCAGAGGTGTGTGGGTGATGCCAATAACGTTTCTGAGTTTGTGTGTGTGCAGGTCCAGCTTCTGATAAGGCGATGCACCTGCCCATCCCAGTTCCCCATGGTGAAGGTATCAGAGGGCAAATACAGGGTTGGAGACTCCAACACTCTCATATTTGTGCGGGTACTGTATATAAAACCTCTTACTGTCAATTTATCATTTTTCAAAGCGCTACGCTTGTTCCAGCATAGACAAGCAGAAATATGTGTTGATCCATCATGGTCAATAAAAAAATATTTTACTGTCTCAGAAGCTTTGTTGAAAAGAAATGGAAGAGTGTTTGTTTTGTGGATATGATAACAAGAGATAAATGGCTCAAACTCAACTGCAGATGACATTTGCTCATAAAGGGGTGTGTGTGTGTGTGTGTGTGTGTGTGTGTGTGTGTGTGTGGAGATTTTGAGGAATCATGTTATGGTGCGAGTGGGCGGAGGTTGGGACACCCTGGAGCACTATCTCGACAAACATGATCCCTGCCGCTGCACTTCTCTCAGTACGTGGATATGAAAACAACACACACCTACAACTACCTATAAAAAATATTATCAGAAATTATATAAACAGTGAAAGGTTTGTGGTTGTTTATCGTGCATCTCAACCCAAACATTTTTGGGTGAACTATCCTTTTAAGATTGGTTTGCCATTATGAGGTACATTATGAGACACTGTAGTGGGATCATGTCTAGTGGCATAGTGTTTGTATAATCTTCATTAATATTTCATTACATCTCAACACTTGGAGCATATTAAAAGAGCTTATTTAAGGACTTGAATCAGTATTTCCTCTCTTTTTTTCTCTTTCACATATACATATCAGTACATAAGTTGACCACACGTCCAGGTACTCCGGTCCATGAGATCAAAGAGCGGTTAACCGTAACACAACCTGATGGCCAGTGTGCTTCTCAGACCACTCTTATGCTGAGCCGAACTCAGTCCCCTCTTCAGCCAGTTGTCTGGACCCCTTCAGCCGCCTACAGAGCTCAGAGAGGAAGGCCCTCTTCTCCACGCTCCTCCTGTTCCCCTGACCCTGAACATCAGCCCAGCCGCCGGAGAAACAGCCCCTCTCCTAACAAGTAAGTTCCCTATTGGAGTTAGGTCAAAGGTTGTCAGCTAACATTGATATGAAACACAATTTGAGACTGTTTTATTGATTGGGTCATAAAATGTTGGTATTTCAGACCACAACACATTCATACTTGAATTCCGGTTTGATAGCATTACCAAAATAGCTGTTTAACTTTTGGTGTTATGATAACAAATATGGTCTATTTTGATTTCATGTTGACAATGTCAAGTCGGCATGAAATGAAAATTCACAAATATCATCTTATTGATGATATTTTGAGTGATTCATTCATGAATATGCTAATTTTGATCTTGTAATTTTTAATCAAAATCTCATAACTGGATCTTCCGGTGGAACATCAGATTCGGTCTTTTGACATAATTAAATCCTATAAACTCACATTCAGATCTGCCTCCATCCAATCAACAACTGATGCATAGAACCAAGTCCCCCCAATAATCCATTCCATCTCGTCTGTATAACACAATACGGAAGAAAACTGAAATTATATTTCTGTTGCTGCTTCAGATAGATTGCAGCTTTAAATGAACATTTTCTTATTTATATATATATATATATATATATATATATATATATATATATTAGTCAGAAGACTCAGAACTTTTTGAAATGTGATTGGCTGAATAAAGAATCTTCCCCAGGAATAGAGCTGGCTGACAGGATGATAGAAATTCACTTAAATCCACTTGAATCCCTTGGATTCTCACAGACACATTACTTGTTGTCTGAGGTTTGAAAACCGCAACAATAACAACACCCCGAGTATAAGGAATTAACATAGGAAGACAGAGTTTGTGTGCAAGACCGAGACAGGGACTGAGATTTTTTTTTTTTACTTACAACTGAGCATCTTCAGCAATTAAACAGTCACTATAGGAAAAAAAACTTGTTCCACTTCATGACTTCTCATTAGCAATGTCACGCGTTTCAGCAAAGACCTTTTCAATCATGTAATTGCAGGGGCTATTATTTCATATTATTATTATCATAGTCTCTATCACACACACATTTGATGTTGGCTATTAAATTGTTGTATTAAAATGAGTAGAATAACAAAAGGAAGAAATTAACATTCATGCTTAATTTAAGAAATGAACCATGTTAATGCTGTGCATTGATTTGTGCAGTGATGTATAGTAACTCTTAACATGAGGATTTTAGACTACTATTTCAATCATAAGTTTGCAACCATGGTCACAAATGACTGTATCATTAAAATCATTATCTGAAATTATATACTGTATTATACTCACATATTATATGAGAGTTTGCATTAACTGCTGTCATTTACCAAATTTTAAAATATTGATAGATAACTTAAAATGCTTTCTGTAATTTCTTGCATTTGCTTTATTTATAAACCCAGTCGGTAAAGTATAATAAGAATTATAAGTAAAGAAAATAGTAGAAAAGTGGGATCTTTGGGATGAGAAATGAGCAATACAAGATATTTCAATTGGTACCTCAAAATCTAGAAACCTTATGCTGATGCAATTTCTGCATAGGGCCAGAAAACACTACTAGGAGTGGGCCTGCAAATAGGTTGTTTTAATGAATTTCCATGAAATGTCCATTTCTTCTAATCCCTTCTGATTATATAAAATGGAGTTTGGAAACTACCATATGCTTAATAATGAATATTTGTGTCTGTAAATAGTAAATACATGATACTATTAGCAGCTGTTGAGGAAGCACAGACTCACTGACACTGACAAGGTTCTGTGTGGGTGTTTTTCCAGATTAAGAGAGAGACCGAGTACTCCATCTTGTGTGTACACTTGTGCTGACAGTAAAGACAGCTTGAAAACAAACTCCTCCAGCAGGAAAGGCAGAGAAGCAATAAGGGCGTCACCAGCACCTCGTCTCACGAGCAGTCTTCCACGGGCCACCCATCATCCTACCACACCACAGCCTGAGATACAGCGTCCTCAAACTCTAGTCCTTCAGAGGCACGCCAATCAAATCCAACCCCAGCAACTGTCTGAGAAGAATCTGGGACAAACATGGACCAAATCACAGTTTGTTTCCAAACTGAGACAAAATTCCACACTTGGATTAAAAGGACAAGAGAACCAGGACAAAGCACACCTTGTCTCAGACCCACAAGAAAGCCCAGGAAGGACCTTTCAGAGTCCTCAGAGAAATACACATTCATGTTCCAAACCTCCGAACATCACCATTCATGAGCCAGATGACAATGGGGGTCCCAAAAAGAGTCCACATTTCATCCGTACCTTTTCTCCTTTTAAAGGGCTAATGGGGGCCATTTCAGAAGCACAACACACCAGACCTAAAACACCAGTTAAGATCTCTCAAGAAGAGTCCCCAAATAAAATTAAACATATTATAGATATAAATGAGCTAGGCAAAACTGAACTAAGAGCAGATAGATCAGTCAGCAAGAAGGTACAGCACTTGGCCCTACCGGTGCAGAACATTGTGCAGTCTCCTCACATTAACAGCTCAAGTAAATCTTCCGAACTCTTCCTTGATTCTCAGAAGTCTCAAGGAGATTTAGGAGGTGAAGAGGGAGGAATTGAGAGAAGTTATGTCTTCACTCCTCCTCCTCTCAGCCCTTCTCAGGAAGCCATCCTCTATAAGAGCCTAGAAGAGGAAATCTTGTCCAATCTACAGCAGCTAAGTGTTGACTCAGAAACTAGTACTAGCTCTGATGAGAAGAACCATAAGAATCCCAACAATTCTAGAGAGATCCCATCTGACCACTGTAAAAGATCTAACAGATCAGCAAGTCTTGATCGAGCGACACCCAACAGTGGAAACAGGGCTTTTGATGCAGTCATTGCTGAACTCTCTGGTAGCCAAAGGAAGTTGGAGAAGGTGTCAATCGAGAAGTGGGTGAACACTGTTCAGGGTCTCAGAGGGAAGGTGGAAGAAGACCACGTTACCACACATCACCTTAAGATCTCTAAACCTTGTATGACCAGTTCTTGGTCCTCATTGGGATCCAGTATGGATTCAAAGGAGACTGCTGAACTTGTGAAGGTGCCATTTGACAACTCCAATGCTGAGAGCAAAATTCCTCATGGAAATGTATCAAGTTTAGGAACTGAATATGTAAAAAAACAGAGGATTTCTTCATTCAGACAAAGGAGATCCTTAAGGAAGCCAGAAAGAGTGCCATCAATCTTCAAGCTACAACTAAAATCCTGTGTGCGACCGAGACGTGATCACAGGTCTGACCGAAAACCTTCAAAGATCCCAACACCAGTTTTCTACAAAAGAACAAGCAGTAAAGAGGGAAACTCTCACATCCAGAGAGGAAACGATTCCCAACATGGACTTTTTGGCACAGACAACCCTCGAGGAAACACTTGGACTAAACCAAACTCCCTGGTCCCAATAGCAAGTACAACAAAGTGTCAAAGATCAAACAAAGAGCCACATGCAGATCAAGATCTGGAATCCTGGGTTTAACCGACAACTCAGAAATTCACAGTTTTATAATTTTAGAGTTTACTGAAAATTTGACTGCCAGTTCAGATGAGCCATATGTTGGTCAAGGACTGTTTTACCTGCTAAAAATTCACTTTTCCAAAAGCCTTCAAGATTAGTTACAAAAATCACAGCACTTTCATCAGAGATTGAAGTTGCCTTAACTAAAAAGGACACGTTGGTGACTTGTTGATTGTTTGTACATATATTGTTTACACAAATATACATACTGTACATCAAAAAGTACAGTACATCAATTAATAAAAAGCTCATTGACAACAGTTAATGCCATAGCAAAGTAGTGAAGAATTTTTGTTGTTTTTCATTACTCTTTAGTGTCTAATTAATTAATATGTAAATGTTAACTTTTTGTCAAGATGTTTACTTCATCAGTTCCACTCTGTTCTACTCTGTAAAGTGTATTTGGAAGAATGTTTCAACTGTTTTTGTCCATTATGAAATTCAATGGGGTCCAAAACAACACACTAGCCCTTTGATTGTATGGTCAAAACTCTCTTTTGTGTTCTACAGAATAAAGAAAGTCATACAGGTTCGGGATGACATGAGCATGAATAAATGTTGACAGAATCAAGGTTTTGACTTATTAGACTTTAGATTAAGGTTTGCAAAGAGAGTCATCTGAATTGATATCCTTTTTTTTTTCTATGAGCATTTCTCCTCATTGTCACAGGTAGGGTGGCCTGTAGACATGACAGATCAGATGTTCCATGTAATCCGGTGTTTCATACTTGAGGGTGATGAAAGAGAGGAACTCACCCCATTTAATTAAAACCCATACACTGACATCAGAGCTATGTGAATGTTTGCCCCATCAAAATTCATGTCCATGTACAGGTTTCAATTTGTATGTTTTACATTTTGTAACATGCTGTAAATATGTCACAAGGTTTTTGCCCTGTATGCTGTTTATTCCTGCAGCTCCACCAAGCATCCCGTTAGCGTTTCTTCCTTGGCGTTTTCCAGTCACCTTGTGCTTCAGTGTTTTGGCTGCTGGTTTTATAAATAACTCTTGGCATACGTCTGGAGCTAATAATAGCTTCGTCAGAACTGCAGTCTGTCACAGTACAGCAGCTCTGCTCCCTTGCAACTTTCTTCTCCTTGTTCCCTCCCTCCAACCCCAGTCCCCTTTCATCCCCCGCTCCCCCTTACTTAACATCCCCAGACTCTTGTCAGCGGAGAGGGGCACTTTGAAGATATCCTCAGAGGACTTTGAGAGCATGATACTGTGAGGACCTCAATTTTGTGGACTCGGGTTAAAAAGATTAAATTCGGCTTTTTGGAATTACGCTGAATCTCATCCAATTATTTAGAACGTAAAATAAAAACACAAAGACATGCTTCCATTTTTCATGTTACCTGAAATTATTCTTTGATTATTTAAGGATTAATGAACATTAGTAAGCTTCACCAGCACCAGTCGTTCCTCAGTGAGCCACAATATTACGCACTGCCTCGCTGATTTAAATAGTACATGCTGTGAATCACACTTTGTTACTGTGTACGTGTAGTGCATTGCATAAACAGCAGGGTAGACATTACCTCTGAAGAACAGATACTGATGTAGGTATTGATTTAGTTCTCATACATCACACAGAAAAGGATGCTTTTTCTGTGTCCAGTGTCCATTTATTGAATGATGTGCTCTTTACATGTAGACATTTGTATTAAACATGTATTTGATCGGACTAGGGGTGTGTAACAGTAGCTGGTCTGTATGTGCACCAGAGATGTGGTGAGTAAATGATTAAAGTAGGGTATTTTTTAGTTTGTTCCTTGCCGCACACAAACATCGTCCCAGCCTCTGCATGACAAAGTGGGTTTGCACGATGTAAGACCATACATTTAGAATACATTTACATTGAAATCACATTTCCCTCTTTCCTTTATGATTTAATATGTCTGCACCATTTCAAAGTGGGACAAATTCTCATACCTTGGCAAAAATTACATTGGGATAAGACACAGTATCAAGTCATACCCTAAAGGAATAGTTCAAAATCTGTCATTATTTATTCATCCTCATCCTCATATATGTTTAATTATTTTCTAGTCACTATTCCATGCAATTGCAATGAATGAAGACTAAAGCGTTCATGCATCAAAAGGAATGCAAAAGCACCACAAAAGTGATTGACTTATGCACCAGTGTTAACTAAAACTATAACTATTCAAAATTTTGTTTTCAGTAATTGAAATAGAGCTGAAATAAAATATGAATATAAGATGAAAATCAAAAGCTTGTGTGAATTGTGAAATGTTGCCAATAGCAAACTGAAACAAGTTTATTTTGAAGTACTAAGCCCAAAACTAGAATAACAATAAAATTTTAATTCTATAGAAAAAATAATTATAAATAAAATAAATCTATATAGGCTATTTATATATATCAGTATACATATATACACTCTTAAAAATGCTGGGTTAAATACAACCCAGCACTGGGTAAAATACGGACAAACCCAGCGATTGGGTTGTCTTTCACCCAGCGGTTGGGTTACTGCCCAGAAGGTTTGGTTAAACATTTAACCCAACTGTTGGTTGAAGACAACCCAATCGCTGGGTTTGTCCATATTTAATCCAGCATTTTTTTAGTGTGTGTGTGTATATATATGTATATATATATATATATATATATATATATATATATATATACACAACAAAATTATAAACGCAACACTTTTGTTTTTGCCCCCATTTTGCATGAGCTGAACTCAAAGATCTAAGACTTTTTCTATGTACACAAAAGGCCTATTTCGCTCAAATATTGTTCACAAATCTGTCTAAATCTGTGTTAGTGAGCACTTCTCCTTTGCCGAGATAATCCATCCACCTCACAGGTGTGGCATATCAACATGCTGATTAGACAGCATGATTATTGCACAGCTGTGCCTTAGGCTGGCCACAATAAAAGGCCACTCTAAAATGTGCAGTTTTATCACACAGCACAATGCCACAGAATCAGTGCCTACAAATGGCACCTGAGCTGGGAAACACTTCCGCTTGCAGGAACTGGAAGATCCTTAAGCTCATAAGCATAGAGGAGTGTCTATGTGCTGTCCTGGCCTGAATGTAAGCAAGTGTATTAATGTAATATTAAAGCTAATTTTTGTTGCCTTCCACCAGCCTTTTGGCAGTTTGGATTTCTAAGATAAGAGGCAGAGATGTTGGTTGGGTTCTTCCAGCCCAAATGCGGAGACATCAGTTTGAAGGCTTAAGTAATGAAGCAACAGGGACTTCCTGTTAGAAAACCACATCTGTCTGTCCATAGTTAGAATCCCAAATGTTAAGTTCCTTGGCATGAGGGTTATCACAGCTCTTCCAGCCCACACAATAATGGAGTGTCTATAAAACAACTTTAGTAAGGGCTCTGTAGAAGAGAAACGGCAACCTCACATAAGGACGCATCGGTTTCTCCTGAGCGCCCGCTGGAAACGGATGGTGGCATGGATGTGCTTGCAGCGGGCACAACCCATGCTACGGAGAGCCTCTCCAAACAACAGTAAAATGTGCCAGTTGAACTTGGCAGAGCACTCCACATATCCACACTTCCAGCTCTTTCGGACTAAGTCAGATACGCTGTGTCGAGGGATGACGCGACCTTGCTGCAGATCACGCTTGTTGCCGACAATCAGAATGGGCGTCTCTCCAGAGCCCATGACTCTGTGGAAAGATACACACATGCTATAAATATAGAAAGCAAAAACAATTGTAAGGACAAAGATGGCTCAAATCTAATAACAGTCCACAGACACCATAGAAAAATTTATGTTATGGATGATAAAGGTTCTTTATGGAACCAAAATGACAATGACAAAATGACAAAAAAAAAAAAAGTTATAGTTCATCCAAAATTAAGAGAAAAAAGTCATCATTTACTCACTCGACTTAACTTGTGTTGTTTCAAACCTGTATGTCTTTCTTTCTTCTGTGGAACATAAAAGAAGATATTTTGAAGAATGTTGGTAACCAAACAGTTTTGTTGACCACTGATTTCTATTTTATGGCCAAAAACACTGAAATGTTTCACAAAATATCTTCTTTTATGTTATATGGAGTAAAGAAAGCCATACAGGTCTGGAACAACATGAAAGTGAGTTAGGCCGTGCGTCCACAAAAGCGTTTTTAGCCTGCTGAAACACCCGACGCTCTGCTGAAAACGCCTAGCTGTGAGACGCTTTGGTTACAATGATACTGAATACAGGCAGAAGTAATGTGGCAGACACATCATGAATTAGCCTAAATATCACAAGCATTATTTTTCATATCAATATTCGTAGTAGTTCGGGAATCCCATCTGGTACAGACATGAATACTCAGAGACAAGAATTATTAACGTTTCCTCCATTGTTGCTCAGTTGTAGAGCAAGCAGAATGTGTGACAGTTGGTCGGAGTGGTATCAGTCCCGCCTCTCCTCCACTGATTGGACGGCTGACAAAAAAAGTGACAGTGATGAGTGCTGCGTTTTACCCAAAGTTGAACATTCTTCAACTCTTGGTGGTGAGTAAAAAACACCCGAACACCCAGTGCTCAGCATGAAATAACGTTCAGCTCTTGTAACGCTCCTGGCATTTTTAAACAATGCAGCGCTCTCATTGAAAACAATTGAAAAAATATGCTAGCCTCTGGAAAAAATGCTTTGGTAATGATGACAAAATTCACATTTTTGGGAGAGCTACATTTAAAATTGGATTCAGCATTCACATGTCAGTTCATGTATTATTTCTATTATTTCTGGTTGCTTGTTTGAAAAAGAAAAGTCTTTGAATTTGAATTGTTAGTTCACTATTTATTAGAAGATATGTTGAAATTAACACACAAAGGAAGGGCTAATGCTAAAATGTTTTTGTTCCCTAGTGGAATTTAATAAAACAAGTAGGGATGCACAATATAATGTTACCATTTTGTCAAATAATTTTTTTATTTAATAGCATCAGACAATTTTGGATATTTAATTGTTCATGCTCATTCCAAATAGGCTACTCTTTACATTTATCATTAGATTATCATTGCAGTCATCTAATACTTAATCTTTAAAAACGCTAATAATTTTATTGCACTGCTTAATCTTTAGCAAATATCAAAATTAATATCCAAATTCATACAGTAGCTACATCATAATGTTGTTATTTTTAAATATATGTGTTGCATTTAAAACAATATTATTACGTATTAAAAAATAGCATTATATTTTAATTTCAGCAATGAATCTGCTATTTATAAGGAATTCATCTGAATTCTTTTTATAATATAATACTAACACCTGCATAAAAATATGGAAAATATATCAGACATGGTGACTCTTGACTCTGGTCTTTCTACAACAGCATTCTGTCATGGACATCCAAAAAAAAAATGTTTAGTTTGAAAAAGGCACCAAACTAGAGTTTGTCATTTTGGCAACACAGATTTTACTACATTATCTGTTTTTCCAGCTCATAAAATGTGGCTCTAATAACCTCAAATGGGTATTTTAATTTAGCATATTTTAAGAAAAAGCTCCTGCTGTGATAGTATATTTTTGTGTCTATAAAGCATCTAATGAAGTGCAATGTCCAAATCCAACAACCTCAGTATCAATGTTGTCTGAAGCTCTCTTTGCATCCATCTATTCAGGATGCTTTCAGAATAAAGTGGCATATCATGCATCAAGATGCATATTAGTGTAAATCCATGGCAACATACTGAACAGCAGCATTTGTGTAGATGAAAGCACTTCTTTCCAACTTTCTAGGAAAAGCCTTGGCACCGTGCTCACACTGTAAGACTTTTCAAATCAAATTGTATTGCCTTTACCTTGATGTCAGCAGATAGACACAGGACACAGAGGTAAGTGCAATACAATCAACAGGTTTACTGAGTAGTAGCAAAGGGGAATGAGATGAGCAGAATGTCCAGGTAAGCAGGTGGGGAATGGGAATGTCTCTAGGGGCTTATCTGAGTGGATAAGCCCCTAGAGCGTGGAGACGGTCAGGGTGGTTCTGGTGAACCTCGGCCAGGAGAGAAGGATCCAGTACCTCCAGGATCCAGGATCCTCCCGGGCCACCCAGGATCTTTCCTCCGGCCCGTATCCCTCCCAGTCAATAAGATATTTCAGGCAACCATCCCGTCGCCGAGAGTCCAAGATGTCCTGTACCCTGTAGACTAGGGGCTCCTTGATGATCTTGGGAGGAGGAGGTACTGCAGGCTCGTTGGGCTCTGTGACAGAGGGAGAGACAGGCTTGAGGAGTGAGACATGGAATGCTGAATGGATATGATACCATGCAGGGAGTTGGAGATGGAAGGTGACCTCATTTATTTGCCTCTCGATGGAAAAGGGACCGATATTACGGGGACTCAACTTCCGGCAGGGCAGGCGGAGATGCAGATCCCGGGTGGAGAGCCAGACCTCCAGGACGGTAGATGGGGGTGGCAGACCGACGGGCATCTGCATAGGTCTTGTGTCTCCGCACTGCCTGCTGGAGTTGGACATGAGCTGAGTCCCAAACTCTCTCGCTCGCTCGGAAACAGTGGTCGACAGCTTGGAGATGGTGCAGACTGAGCCTCCTGGAGCTTCTTGTAGGCGGCTCGAGCTTCGGAGTTCCAGGACAGAGACTTGGGTTTCTGACGGAGCATGGAAGTGAGGGGGGCTGAGAGGAGACTGAAGTTCAGAATTAACCTCCGGTAGAAATTTGCGAAGCCGAGGAATAGTTGAAGTTCCTTTACTGACTGAACCTAGGGCCAGTCCCGGATGGCTTGGACCTTCCCCTGGTCCATCTGGATCCCATCCACACTGAGGATGTAGCCGAGGAACTGGACCGTGGGGCGGTGGAACTCACACTTCTCGAGCTTCAGGTAGAGGTGGTGTTTCCTGAGTTGGCGTAGGACCTGTGTCACGTGATGGCAATGTTCGGCCAGGTTCCAGGAGTAGATCAGGATATCGTCTATGTACACGATGACAAACCAGTGGAGGAACTCCTGGAACACCTCGTTCATAAACCCCTGGAAGATGGACGGAGAGTTGGAAAGGCCATACGGCATGACCCGATATTCATAGTGGCCTGAGGGGGTAATGAAGAGGATAAGGGAGCTTGACTGTGTGATCATTGAGGGTCCAGTAGTCGATGCAGGGCCGCAAGCCTCCGTCCTTCTTGTCCAAGAAGAAGAAGCTCGAGGCCGCCGGAGAGTTGGAAGGGCGAATGAACTGTTATTGGAGTCCTTGATGTAATCGTCCATTGCCTTGTACTCCGGGAAGGACAGGGACTCGACCCTAAGGGAAGTATAGCTCCAGGCAGCAGGTCGATGGCACAATCCCATGGCCGGTGCAGTGGTAACTTCATGGCTGCCTGTTTTCTGAACACATCCTGGAACGCCAGGTAGTCAGATGGGATCGTCGGAAACCTCACGAGGTTCGGGGATCTCCACTAGGGTGGAATGAACTTGGAGCTTCAGGTTACTAACCAGGGGCACAGGGACGTTGGAGAGACAGTTTTGGATGCAGGTTTTACTCCATCGGAGGTTCTCGCTGGTATCCCATCTGATTTTGGGGGAATGTTGAGATAGCCAGGGGCATCCCAGGATGATATCGACGGTGGGTCCCTCCAGTACCAGAAAGGAAATCCTATCCTGATGAAGACAGCCTACTTGTAGAGTGATCGGCAGAGACCGGAACTTGATGTGCCCACGTCCGAGCAGTTTTCCCTGTATGGTCTCGATCTTCAGCTCGACCTGTCTCTGTCGGGGTAAATCAAGCTGTTTTAGGAGGGCTTATGAGATGAAATTGCCTGAGGATCCACGAGGGCGGGTACTGAAATGAAATGACGTGAGGTGAGCAGTTGTACCGTTAGCTGTGGTAGGGTAGAGATAGCAGGCTCCAATTGGAGGGCACTCACCGTTGGGCGTGGGGGCGAGAGGGGCACACCCAAATGAAGTGCCCCGGAACTCCGCAGTAGAGGCACAGCCCCGTGGTGAGACGTTGAGCACGCTCAGTGCGTGAGAGGCGATTAGTATCCATTTGCATAGGTTCTGGTACTGGAGGACAGGCACCTGGTGAGGACGGAGAATGAGCGGTTATGTCCGGCTGACAAGCTGTGAGACGCTGGGAGATTTTAACGGCCTTCTGCATAAAGCTCTCCAGACCGACAGTGTCATCATAGATTGCCATCTGGGCTCTGATCTGTGGATCCAAAACCTGACAGTAAGCAGTGAGTAGCGTGCAGAGTATAGTCCCTGGCCAAAGAATCTCCCTGACGGAGGAGGATGAGTTGGTCGGCAATGGAGAGTGAGCCGGTGGATAGGCCGAAGACCTCCTTGAAGTGGGAAAAGAAAGCATCGAAAGAGTTAATTATAGTGGTCTGTGAGTTCTAGATGGCTCGTGCCCAGAGCAATGCCCTTCCGGTTAGAAGGGAGATCAGGAAGGCTACTTTAGCCCGTTCGCTGGAACATTTATGGGATTGCATCTCTATGTAGCCAAGGGCATCCCAGGATGATATCGACGGTGGGTCCCTCCAGTACCAGAAAGGAAACTTGGGAGTAAAACAACGCTACATTCAACCGCCTCACCCGAATAGTTTGCAGGGATGGCCATGGAACTGGCAGAGACAGACTGAGGGTGTGTGACCGGAGAGAGAGGTTTAAAGAGCGCTGACCAGCTCTTCGAGGGGATCCGCAATGGCGGGGTTCGGGAACTCCATCTCTGGTCGTCGGTTCGGGTCTGGTCCTCTGTCAGCAGATAGACACAGGACACAGAGGTAAGTGCAATACAATCAACAGGTTTAATGAGTAGTAGCAGAGGGGAATGAGATGAGCAGAATGTCCAGGTAAGCAGGTGGGGAATGGGAATGTCTCTAGGGGCTTATCTGAGTGTGAATGTCCTTTTTCTTTTTCCAGGGGATCCGGAGGTAATCCGGAGGGGACCCGGAGATCCGGAGAGGAGCGTGGAGACCGTGGAGAACTGGAGCGGTGGAGAACAGGGATAGGAACACTGGAGCAACTGTTAAGTAGACATAAGGTAAGTGGGTCAGGTTAGTCAACATGGAATGTTTGAGACCAGACAGTGAGTGAACGGGAGGAGTACAGGGATATATATACAGAAATAAGGGGATTGGGATCTGGTGAGTGTCATTGGTGGAGACTGAGGTGACTGTGGTGACTCTCTGACACTTGAAGATGAACCTATAAACCTAAAGCTTGTGTATCACACTTCATCTTCAGCAGGAAAGATGTGAAAAATATGATAAAATATGCCTAAACATTTTTGTTTCAGGATCTTGCATGTCATTTTTCTAATTTCTTTTTCCAAATCTATATATTTTGTGAATGTTTTTTTTATCACACATTGCTTGTTTGGATAGAAATTAGGCAAATTGTTGTCTCTGTGGTCACTTCACTGATGCAAGCGATGATCTTGCATCACAACACTAAAATGTTAGGCTTTGTTAATGGACTTTGAAAGGTGTAAATGATACAAGGACACAACTAGCCTTTCGATGGCTATAGATTACACGACTTCTTTGAAGTCTACATTAATTTTCAGGTGACTGAAGATGCAGAAATAATTTCATCACACCCATAGCCCTTTGAGCTCAATTTCAGATCAGTCATAATTTACTCATATTCGTGTCATTCCAAGCCTTTCTTTAGTTACTTCTTTTTTTTTTTTTTTGGAAGCATAAAAGAAGATATTTTCACTAACACTAGAGTCTAAACAACTCTCGACCCCATCAACTTTCATAGAAGGGGCAGAAGAAAGAAAGTCAGGAATGACATTAGAGGGTTGTAAATAATTGGTGAATTTTTTGGTGAACAAAGTTCACCAAAATCATTTGGATATATAATAAAGGTTGTACATACTTTGTTTTCAAAAAGTTAAATAAAACATTTGCTATGTTATTTGGTATACTACTGTTGCACACTTCACAAACAAAAAATTGTACAAATTCACATCCCCTGGAATACATTCCTGATTCTGATTCTCTGTGAGTCCTTAAACAGAACATTCAAATATTTATTATAAATATTTATATTTTCAAGAATATTTTTTTGTTTTTATGTATTTATTTATGTATATGTATTTAGATTCTTAAGGAACTCAGTGAACTCTCCCATTCACTGGTGGAGAAAAAATGTAACTCTGTAAAGCCTGACATATGAAATAATATGTTAAAAATGTAATATTTTGAAAAATAACAGTTTTTTTAAACTTTAGAAAAAATATGAAACAAAAATCTTAAAAAGAAAAAAAAAGTTTTTCTATGGGTTTTTATTGAGTATCATATTTGATGTAGGCTTTTGTGGGTCATATAGCCTAGTTTGATAAACGAGAATATGGAGCTCACACTTGAGGAGGGAAAAACCACTGAGCAAAAATATGCTACAGTTGGTCCAGTTTCTGATATTTACATAGCCAAAAAGTAAGATTAATTTTTTTCTGATAGCTTGCAATGATTGAGAGGTGTACAAATAAATATTTCTCAATTTTACAAAAAAAAAAATCTAAAAAATCATTTTTGGACAATCAAGTAAATCTAAGTTGATTCAGTCCAGAAAAAGTTAATCTTGAACACTATAAAGGTTATTCTTACGTGTACTAATTTTTGAAAACCAGATTTCACAGCAAAAAGACACGAGTACTACAACCTGGGGTAGACATTTTTAGAATGAGACTGAGGCCTTTTACCTGATATAAAAGTATAAATTATCAATCAGGATGACAGAAGGCATGTAATATATTATGTACAACAGGTTTTTCAGCAAGGTTTTTATTATGTTGATAATTCAGAGGCCTTAGAAATGTGTCCTTAGAAAGTAGGCTTTATTGGGTTATTTTACCAGATACATTTTGTCTGAAACTTAATATAACCCGAATATCAGCACTCTTGCTTGTATGATATTGCTTAAGAAAAAACAAACAAAAAAAAAACTAAATCTTATAAAACCATTGGTGCCAATTACAGTCAAACTGGTCTGAGACAGGATCTTTAGCTCATCGGTGACTATAAGCAGCCTCCCGCACATATTGCGTGTGCAGACTGCTTCAGTGGCAAGCTGTCAGGAAGTGAAGCCGTCATATGTACAGGGAGCCCGCCTGCTCTATCGGCCTTTTGTCCTGTCTCCAACAGAGAGCAGAGATCCCGGAGAGCAGCTCATGTCTCCTCGCTTATCTCTGTTTGAGATGACCTGCCTCTGACAGCTCTGAAAAAAGACAAATAGATTTCCAATTGTTTCACTTCACAGAGGCTTTCCACAGAGCTGCACCAGACTGATATAAACTGGGCAGGAAAGCTAAAAATAGATCTGTTCTACTGAAAAAACGGCAAACCAACAACTACAGTTCTGTTTGTCCAAAAATGTGGATTCATAACAGAACTTCAGAGTCATTCAAAGCTGACCTCAGAAAACGTGTCTGATGTGTGTTCATGTACTGATAAGAAGATTGGATCGTAAACACAATTAGCCCCAAACCTTTCTGTCAGTCACCGGGTGACTCTGGGTCTTGAGTTGACAGGAACCACCAGCATTGTCCATTAGTCATTGTCTGTGACAGACAGCTCTGTTCTCTGATCTCTGACACACTCAATTCATCCTCAAACACAGCAGAGTCCCTCTGCAACAGAATTAATTTATTATTGCATTCATTCTTCGTTCATTCACTAACTCAATCTATTCTTTGATTCATTCATTTAGTCATTACTGGTTTGACTGTCAGTCTGGATTGCTGTGTGTGAAGCGTACATCAATTCATCCTTCACTGACATGAACTGACTGAAAGGCAAGGACTATAACATTAACTGCCATTGGGGACTTACAAACTCAAAGGGTCTGTTCCAAAACCGCCTGTCTATGTCCTAACCTTAACAGAATCCCATAGGCGTCTAATTAGAGATGCTCTACATAAGCAGAAACTCCACACAACAAACAATGCTCCTCTAGTGAAGCTCTACAGCCACAACTGATTAATCACAATAATTCTGAAAAAAAACATTAATTTTCTTCATAGAGAAAATAATAGCAATAACTTATAGACCTTTCAAGACATATTTATCGTGATTGTTAAGTGATGATATGTGCTTCTTTAAAAGCCACAAGTCAACTTGTTCTCAGCCTTATAAAAGAAGGAAATAAATAATCGCCAAATTCACTCCTAAAGAAAAGAAAATCCACCAATCGGAGAAACTGCTGTTAATTTATTACCATCTCTCTTTCTCTCTATACACTCACCGGCCACCCCTGTTCAACTGCTTGTTAACGCAAATGTCTAATCAGCCAAACACACAGCCAGCAATTAAATGCATTTAGTACATGATCAAGACGGTCTGCTGAAGTTCAACCCAAGCATCAGAATGGGGAAGGAAGGTGATTTAAGTGACTTTGAGCTTGGCATCTGCTGATGCCAGACGGGCCGGTCGGAGTTTTTCAGAAACTGCTAATCGACTGGAATTTTAATGCACCACAACCATCTCTAGGGCTCACAGAGAATGGTCCAAAAAAGAGAAAATATCTAGTTAGTAGCAGTAATGTGGGCGAAAGTGCCTTGTTGATGCCAGAGGTCAGAGGAGAATGGCCAGACTGGTTCAAGCTCATAGAAAAGCAACAGTAACTCAAAAAACAGTTTGTTACAACTGCATTGAGTTGCATATGTGCTATACAGGTAAATAAAGGTAATTTAGAAATTCTATTATCCATACATTTAGTGCTTGACAAAGCTTAGTAAAAAAGATGAAAATACATGAGACACTTTGGCGCAATTTTCATACACACACACACACACACACACACAAAAAAAGAAAATGAAAATATAATTTAAGAAGACAACAAAATGTTGCCGCCAAGCTTTTGAAACAGTCTTCAAGGTCATTATAACATGCCTATAATACCTTAAAATGCTGTAAGTTATTGTACATTTTGGACAGCTACTGTACATGGAACCTAAGAAACGTTAACAGAGCTCAATACAAAACTTCCTCTGAGATGAGGACAATGGCTATTGTTTCACCAAAGATGAATGAACTATCTTTCTTTTAATTCCTCACACTAACAGGGTCTGTCTTATCCCAGGAACGATTGACAGCCCGCGCTCTCACTTCTGTTGGGTATTAGCAGATCAGATCAGTGAATCGAACAAGCCCATCCTCTGCGTATTGTACGGTAGAGGCTGTGAGGCAGTGTCGGGCCAAGGTGACTTAATTGTGTTCTGCCTGAATCAATAAAACAGGAATGTTTGTCACCAGAACTGCCTGCCTCACAGCTCAGGCCTTGACGCAAGCGAAGCATGACAGCTGACGCCATTGATTACGATAAATCTGCTTCTGAGTGACAGGCTTACCGCAGACGCCCACACTGACCATTTAAGCCAATCGGTGACTGAGCTGAATTTAAATAATGGTGAAGCATGACTGCATGGCATCTTGGATCCTATCCTCTTTCTGCAAACCAATTTATTCTCTCTTTAGCAATTTAAATTTATACACCTCAGAAATATTTTTTGTTATTTTACTTATTTAAAAAAAATAGAAGCATAAATCTCACAAAATATAAGCATAAATCTCACAAACCCTAACTGTGTACATACATATATTGTATGAAAACAAGTCCATTATGGTGATACAAGCAATCGAGCAGTTGAGATATGCTGAATAGTACATATCGTATTATCTATACAATGAATGTTGATAAAGTTGGATGTACTTATAAATCCAACATTATATAAACAGCTGCGTGGTAATAGAGTTGCATTTTGTGATAAATTAAAAAATATTAGGCAGTTGCGAATTGCTATATCACTTTATTTGAGCGTGCTGTATGTATGCGGATAAAGTTATAATATCTCATTTAATGAATAGAGCTGTGCAATAATAGTTTACATTTTGTGACTATATAAATATATACATTATTAAACATTTAGCTTGTTTTAATGATGTTTTATATATTTGAACTAAATAAAAATACTGCCTATTAATATGGTTTCTTGAATTGTATTAGTTAATTTTACGTGTACAAACAAACTATTTGGTCTTGGATGGTACAAGACATTGTGTAACAAATTAGTCTCACATGTCAAGTGCAAGGGATGCTCAGACATGTATGATATTGACTATAAAACACCAACTTATTTAATCAGAGCAAGAAAAAAATGAGTTTTTTTCACACAACAATGTGATAATGAATTATAGCTCCACCTCCCCAGAAATGTTGACAAGTGTTGACATATATCAAGTCAAACAGTGAATTATATCAAAGAGATAACAAACACACATTAATACACAGCCAAAACAGTCACAAGGCATCATTATCATCAAACCTACTCCGGTACAAGGCAAAAAGTCTGAGGCTTTTGAATTGGCTTTTGATGATGACATTACATGCCCTTTACAATCAGCAGAGGAGAAGGGAAGGCATTTCTGTTGATTTGGATTCAAATGATGAAGAAATGACCCAGTGTGCTGGCAACCCATGATTACAGAAGGGTCTCGCCTTTTGAGTGTAATTACAGCAACCATAAAACATTGAAGAAAAAGAAAAGAAGGGTTGGGAAACATGAAGGAGATAAAGCAGCACAGAAAAAAGCAGGGAATAGATAAAAACAGAGGTGTAAGCAGATGAAGCGCAGTAGGAAGAGAGAAGGGTGCAAAGATGTAAAGGTGTGAAGGAATAAAATGAGGTTTATATTCCCGTCACGTACCTGGTCTCTAAGATCTGCTGCCGCATGGTCTTGACGTACTCAAAGCTGTCGAAACAGCAGATGTCATATACCAGAACGTAGATATGAGCGCTCCGAATGCCTCGACAGCAAACATCTGACCATTCCTGCATAGACACAGAGCAACACAACATCCTGATCGTGTGAAACAAGCTTCACTTAACCTTAGCCCACTGTATCATATACAAATGTCTAAGTCCTCTATCAACATGATCAAAGCTTTGCTGACAAAAACCCTGTTATACACAATGTACAACATGCTTTCTGTTGTCTGATTGATTGTTTATTTCATATTCATATAATTCCTTCATATAATTAAATCCACTGCTAAATCTACTTAATCAACTTATAAGACTAAAGCAACTGTAGCAACTTGATAATCCATCCTTTTTTTTTTTTAGAAAACATTCAAATTTAGAGGTCAACCTCAGATATCCAGGGTATATCTAGGGGGGACAGAGAGCACAAACTATCACTCTATGCAGATGACCTGCTTTTATTTATTGCAGATCCTTATAATTCTCTCCCTCATGTTATGACTGCACTTGAGCGTTTTAGTCGCATTTCAGGATACAAACTCAACCTCTCTAAGAGTGAATTATTTCCTATAAATTGCGTGGCAAAAAATACTTATTTTTCTCCCTACCCTGATAAATTTACATATTTAGGTGTGGTTGTTTCGAGAAATATTTCCGAGCTGTTTAAGTTCAACTTTACTCGCCTCTTAGAACAAACTAGGATATCCCTTAAAAAATGGTCTAAGCTCCCGACTTCTTTGATTGGTAGGATCAATGTAATTAAAATGAATACGCTCCCTAAATTTTTATATCTGTTCCAAACTATACCTATTTACATTAAGAAATCTTTTTTTGTTCATTTAAATAAGATAATCTTGTTTTATCTTTGGAATAAGATACCCCCCAGAATACATCTACAATTTCTGCAAAAAAAGAACAGGGGGGGATGGCCCTCCAAAATGTTCAACTATAATATTGGGCTTGTAACTTAAGAGCTCTGACTTATTGGCAAGGTTCACATTACATAAATCACGTACCGGATTGGGTCCAGATAGAATTTTCAGCCTGCATTCCTTCCTCGCTTTCAGCTCTTCTATTTTCACCCTTGCCGATGGGTCTAGACTCTGAATCGTTGCACCCAATGGTATGGAACTCCATTCAGATTTGGGCCCAAATTCACAATTATTTCGGATGGCAGAGAGGTTCAATTTGTGCCCCAGTTGCCAGAAATCATACATTTTCTCAGTCTCTGAACGACCAGGCATTCTTGCTATGGCAAGAAAAAGGTATCTTAACATTTAAAGATCTTTTTGCTGATGGCAGCTTCTTGTCTTTTGCCCATTTAGAATCTCAATTTAAAATACCTAAAGCCCAGTTTTTCAGATATCTACAGGTGCACGATTTCACACGCAATAATTTTTCCTCTTTTCCCTCCCTTCCTGAACAAAACCCTATTGATCAACTTTTTCCTGACGACCCAGAACAAAGAGGAACCATCTCTGGCTTATATACAAAACTTGTATCATTATTATCCACATCTATAACTACACAAAGAAACTCCTGGCAACTGGACCTTAATATCTGCCTGACGGACGAGGGATGGAATGAGGCTATATATAGAATTCATGGATCTTCTATTTGTGCTAGACACAGCATTATTCAATTTAAAGTGGTATATAGACTTCATCTTTCCAAGGCCAAGCTGGCAAAGATGTATCCCTCTGTTGACCCCATCTATACAAGATGTAAGCAGTCTCCTGCTACATTAGCCCATATATTTTGGCTATGTCCTAGTCCGTCTGTTTTTTGGTCACATATTTTTTTTTAAAATCGTATTCTAGAATATTTTTTAAAGATGTTTGTGCAAATCCTTTAACTGCCATCTTTGATATTGTATGTGAAAATAACACTTTGTCAAAAAGTAAATTGGACTGCATTGCCTTTACTTCTCTTTTGGGAAGGTGCTTGATTTTAATTAATTGGAAACCGTAATTTCCCCCTTCTTTTCAACAGTGGGCCAGAGATATGTTACAATTCCTGAGTTTGGAAAAAAATATGATTTAATTTAAAGGGTTCCAGGTCTAAGTTCACTGCAATATGGTGTTCTATGATCTCCAAAACCAAGTATAACTGTAAGTGGACAAACTGATGCTGTCAGGTTTTGCTTGTGATTTGCTGATGTTATTTTCTCTCTCTTTATTTTGTTTATATGTACACAGTGTAAAAGCACAATGTCTGTATGCATGATGTGCTGTGTTGAAATGTTAAAATTTAAGTATCAAATATGATACATCATCAGGCTTTAAAGGAACATTTGTTTATCTCTCAATCATCATTGTGTTTTATTGCATTATACGCTTTAATAAAAAACTACAGAGCTTTGATCATAAAACTAAGCATTTAAATATCATCTTATTACAACATATTATTGGAAGTGACAACCTATATCTATATATATATATATATATATATATATATATATATATATATATATATATGCATTTTATTTAAGTAATGTTCTGTTTACTAAATGTACTAAACCTCTCATTGTTTTACATCATAATTTCATATAAATATCAGCAATTGTAGCAAATTGAGTATTTCAGTTTGGGCCTCTGAATAAAATTGAGTTTTTTTTCCTCCTCAAGTATGAGTTCCATATTCTCCTATATTATATGAGATATAAAAGCCTGATTTATCAGATATGATACCCAAAAACATATTCATATATATATTTATTATAATTTTGTTTATGGTGTCTAAATTGTCAATAAACTGTTCCATTTAAAAAAAAAAAAAATAGTGTTCAACTAATACCACTTATTGAAAGAGAACAACTGCATACTCACTTACTAACCAAATACCTTCTAAAGGCTACTAGCCGAAACGTTGATTAATAAATAGCCTATGCTTAAGTGAGTGCGCAGTTGTTCTCTTTCAATTAGATCATATTGTTTCCTTCAATTGCACCTCTACAGGTGTGCGTTTGCCTTTCCTCACTTGCTCATAACAGTATGAGTTTCAACTTACTCATGTTCAGATGATTCATTCAGAACCTTTGAACCTAAACGGATTCATATGTGCTAGTTTACAACTGATTTGCTTGAGTTAAAACTCAAGGAGATAGAAGAGGTAATACATGTAAAAACAGGGTAGAGGATGAGCACCCTATTCTTATTCTCCCCATCTATTTGTGTATATCGGCCATGTGAAGACAGATAGAGGGCACAATGAAGGCACATTCAGCAATTTACAAACAAATGATGTGTTTTAGTAGAAGGTGCTTTTTCAGATCAAATCTGTTACTGTGGTTACAATGGACATGGTTTGAGGAGAAATGCTAGCTTTTGCATTTGAAGCAAGAAAAACAGCTAATCACTTATTTAGCCCAAGCTAACTTCTAGTTCACTGACAGGAAACTCCATTGGGAATACAATTATAGATGTAAAGTTATGAAAGAATCTCTTCCCATTGTCACTAATTAAAGCACCGAATCATTATGACACCACAGAGAAAGAAAAGTGAACTGAGACAAAAGGCCTCGCTGTTCAAGTGGCTCTTTTATCCTTTCGAGCTGTCTGAAATCACAAGCGTTACACTGAACCATGTGCTCTCAAGCTTCTGGTTCATTATAAACCATTCTACAATACTAAAGCACTCAGTGAGCATAAACGTACAGAGCCCATATCAAAACACTGAAAACATTCTGCTTAACTGGCCCTTCACAAAGCTGTTCCACCCTCTGACACTGTTGCTACGTCTGAATATCTCATAGGACTTTTTTCAGTTTTATAAAATGACCGTTTTGCATGGATATATGATTAAATGAAGCATAAGTGTCCAAGACTGCATATCAGAATCAGCTAAAAATGAAGAATTCTCATTTGATAGCAATTACTCTTCATAAAAAAGTGTGAGCAAAACTGTTTCTACAACATACTATTTGTAAGGTGAATTTTATTGCCACTATTGTTATCTGAATCAATACCTACTGTAAATGAATATGAACACGTGACTTTCACACACTCACATTACAAAGCTTGAATAAGTATGTCAGCAACAGTTCCCAAGGTAGGACTGGTTACAAACATCAAGGCAATCTTAAGGGTCTATAGAGCATCACATTTAAATTAAATTATTGGAACTGAGATTCCAAAGGAAATAAAAATGAAATATTGTAGCTGCAGGTTTGGGAAACACTCAGCAAGACATTCATCTGAAATCCGTTGAAACAGTATCTAGTTTTTATGCCTTGAGGAAAATGTTAAAATGTTATAGTTCGGGAGGCATAACAGAGTTATGTTTTAAATAAAAAATCAAACAAACATAACTATCAATAACTATCATCTGTTGACACACACAGATGATTTTCAAAATATCTGGTGTGAAATATTTGAGTTGATATTTAGATCTGTAGACAATCTTTTCACACACTGTAAAAAATGTCATCTTAGATGTTTTCCCTACAAAGCCCCACAAATTACATGCAGCTGAAAAAGACAAGTCCACAGCCATAATTTCAATTAATTAAAACAAAAGAATGAATTAATAATTTTTAGGCCAGAACAGGTAGCAATAGATCCCTACTGTAACAACTACAATACCACTTTTTACAGATTTCTGCAACTCTAGCGACACACAGGGTCATTTTCTCTCAGACTTCAACTGCGGAGATCTCATTAGTGATTTTCCCTTCCCTATGGGTGGGTTCATTTGGGTAAATCAAATGTTATAAACCTTGTCCTGACAGAGGGTCAGGTCAGAGTCATATTATTAGACTCTGTCCAGGGTTGTGGTATGTTGGTTACTGTACCTGTAGAGAGCTGACAGGAAAGCTGCTGATGGCTGGATAATCTGTGATCTGAAGGTCATGCACATGGCCATTGAGCACTGCGGCAGAAAGATGCATCCGCCGTGTCTTACTGGACACCGCCACCTCACTGTAGTCATCGTGAAGAAAG
Source organism: Barbus barbus (assembly GCF_936440315.1). Classification (NCBI taxonomy): domain Eukaryota; kingdom Metazoa; phylum Chordata; class Actinopteri; order Cypriniformes; family Cyprinidae; genus Barbus; species Barbus barbus. The sequence continues at coordinate 17,014,392 of NC_136733.1, read as the reverse complement.
CGCTGCACAATGGCCGTCTTGCCCACCCCCTGAGCTCCCAGCACCGCGATCCGGAACGGAGGGGGCATTGCCCTGTTTCCACCTCGCCCCCGGTGGGCCGCCCCACCCTCCCTGCTCTCGCAAACAACTGGCCAGTGCATTCAGAGCGGAACATGGGCAGCACATAGTCCTGACTGAAGTACAGAAAACAGTGTTGGCCACAGCACAGTCCCATTCATAGGCCAGCAGCCACTAAGAAAGAGAAAAGTGAAACAGGGAGAGAGATGACAATGCCAAGCAAGAGTCCAACTCAAATAAAAACAGGATAAATTAATCATTTGAAATCAAGCCACCTTTATACTGCTTTATACAATAGAGATTGTTTCAAAGCAGCTTTACAGTAATAACAGGAAAAAAAACAGAATCAGTGACATGAAAAACATCAAATACGAGACAAATCCAAGTTCTCCTAAAGCAGCTCTACAAAGACAACAGTGTCATTATTCAGCTCAGTGTTGGTTCAGGGCTGCGTTTCCCAAATGCATCGTAAGCCTAAGCTGATCGCAGCTCCATTGGTGACAACGGTTCTAAGATCAACTTAGGCTTACGATGCATTTGGGAAACGCAACCCAGTTCAGTTCAATAACTGTGTTAAGTTAATCAATTATAAACAAGTTCAATTCAGCTATAAACAGAATAAAATAGTGTTGTTATTGACTCGTTATCATTCGATGTGGATGATCGACCATCACATACATCTATCCAAAATGGTTCACTGCAGATGTATGATTGATTCATAGGTATCTACTAGTAAATGAAAATAGTTCAAATGTTGTTTATATAGCACATTTTCAAACAGCAGCTGAGTACTGTACAATTCAGAAAGCAAAATATTCAAATAGCAAAATAATATGCAAAGAAAAAGAAGAGAAAAATACAAAAATAAACTCTTAAATAATATTAATAATAAATAAAAAACTAAAATAACAAAAAACGAATAATAAAAAACTATATCAAAATAATATATAATGGTCTGTTAACTTCATTATGTCACAATGTTCCCATGATATAAAGCACTTAAAGTGGGTTGGGATGATTTAAATGGAGCAAAGATATTAATATTTTAATAAACGACACAGGCAGCAGCACCTCAATGTATGTGAGCTATTCTTATAGAGCTACTGCAGGGGGCAGGATGAATGATGCTAATTCAATAGTTTACTATGAATCTTCTCAGTGTCAATCTACAGCGTGATTAGACCAATAATAAAGGACACAATGCTTATGTAACGCATTCTCTGCATCCTATAAAATAAAGACGCACTTGTCATGTACTTGTTCATTTACTCACATATATAAGCGCTAAATACCTGTCTAAATGCCCCACCCCATGATCTCCAACACTTTATCATTCCCATAAAGCTTTTTTAGATTTGAAGCAGGCGACTGTCGGTTCGAGCGTATCGCGAGCGCAGCAGCGACGGCTCCGGTGACTTACCTTATGCGCAGGTGAGAAGTTGCATTCTTCGTGAGGTTCGGTCTGCTGGACACCTGCGCGATCTTTCTCGTCGAGTTCTCACTCTCCGCTCGCATTCAGGTGCAGAAGTAACCCTCAAACTGTCCTGGAGGAATATCCTGCTCTTTCACGTCATGTGGACCCCGCGCACAGCACGGCACGCGGATGTTCGCCCGTGTTAACAGACAGATAAATCAACGCTTGCGCGTAAAATCAGAGCGCTGGACCGCGCCGAGGCGGGTCAGCGTCACAGGTTAATTGAATTTGAAAAAAACTGAGAGCTCTGCTTTGTCTATGGCAAGCCTCGTTGACATTTATTCCTTAAACCAGATGTCTGTTAAATAGTTTACGTTGGTTATTTTTTATTTGTAAATTAAGCATGAGAAGGCAGAAGCTACAGTTATTACGCATTGGTCTTGAATTGGAATAAATGGGGGGGGGGGGGGGTGTCTGTGTCTGAGTGTGTGTTTTATTTTACTGGTCTTAAACTACTACTAAAGAATAAATGTTTAAACTGCTTGCCATAGATGTCGGTCTCTTGCGTAAATACGATGCGCGTCATGAGCGGTAAATACCTGCGAGTAAATACCAGCACGCGAATGAAGAAAACTCATCACTGCAGTGCTGCACGTGGACATACTTATTACCTCAAACTCGATGGATACCAGTTTCACATAAATAATCATACCCCTCTCAGCGGCTTCTGTTTATGAGTGACTGCATCGTGATTGCCCATTGTCATTACTATCTGAGAATGAATAAACTCTGGATCAACAGCCTGCGAGTACCGCGACTGTCTCTTAGCAACCTAATCTTTCCTTCTGTTGCTAAGTAACCACGTGATTGTTACCTGTTCGCTTCACGTCACTCATACAGCTAGTGACTGTATGTATCCAGGTGCGAAAAGACTTCAGCTCAGCACTGTTAAAAGAGAGCAGGGTTATGGCTAATTATTAATCCCATTTATTAAAAAAAAAAAAAAAAAAAGTTTTTAGCAGTTAAATGTTATTTGTTTTAGGCTATCATAATTGTTCTAAAAGAGGAAATTACATCAGATAATGGAAGTCATTAGCTGAATAAATGGGATTAATAATTATCCATAACCCTGCTCTCTTTTAACAGTACTGAGCTGTGAATATAATGTTCTGTTATGTTGGTATTTTTAAAACACTTTCAGTTATGTTGGTGTTTTTGGGCAAGTTACCATTGTGGCGAAGTGTGGAGCATGTGCTTGGGCTGAGGATGAGCTAAAAACATTTTAAGTTGATTTGCAACCCGAATTCCGGAAATGTTGGGACGTTTTTTAAATGGTAATAAAATAAAAACTAAAAGACTTTCAAGTCACATGAGCCAAAAATATTTTCACAATCGAACATAGAGAACATAACAAATGTTTAAACAGAGAAATTTTACACTGTTTTCCACTAAATGAGCTAATTTCAAATTTGATGCCTGCTACAGGTCTCAAAAAAGTTGGCACGGGGGCAACAAAGGGCTGAAAAAGCAGGGCATTTTGAAAAGATTCAGCTGGGAGAACATATAGCAACTAATTAAGGTAATTGACATCAGGTCTGTAACATGATTAGCTATAAAAGGGATGTCTTAGAGAGGCAGAGTCTCTCAGAAGTTAAGATGGGCAGAGCCTCTCCAATCTGTGAAAGAGTGCGTAAAAAGATTGTGGAATACTTTAGAAACAACGTTCCTCAATGTCAAATTGCAAAGGCTTTGCAAATCTCATCATCTATAGTGCATAAAATCATCAAAAGATCCATGTATCTGGTGAAATCTCTGTGCGTAAGGGACAAGGCCGAAGACTTTTATTGGATGCCGTGGTCTTCGGGCCCTCAGACAACACTGCATCACTCATCGGCATGATTCTGTCATTGACATTACTAAATGGGCCCAGGAATACTCCTAGAAACCACTGTTGGTAAACACAATCTGCCGTGCCATCTGCAGATGCCAACTAAAGCTTTATCATGCAAAAAGGAAGCCATATGCGAACATGGTCCAAAAGTGCCGTCGTGTCCTGTGGGCCAAAATGGACTGTTTCAAAGTGGAAAAGGGTTCTATGGTCAGACGAGTCCAAATTTTAGATTCTTGTTGGAAATCATGGACACCGTGTCTTCCGGGCTAAAGAGCATCTCTGATGGTATGAGGGTGCATAAGTGCACAGTATGGGCAGCTTGCATGTTTTGGAAGGCACTATGAATGCTGAAAGGTATATAAAGGTTTTAGAGCAACATATGCTCCCCTCCAGAAGACGTCTATTTCAGGGAAGGCCTTGTGTGTTTCAGCAGGACAATGCAAAACCACATACTGCAGCTATTACAACAGCATGGCTTCGTAGTAGAACAGTCCAGGTGCTGAATTGGCCTGCCTGCAGTCCAGATCTTTCACCTATAGAGAACATTTGGCGCATCATTAAACGAAAAATACATCAGAGACGACCACAGACTCTTCAGCAGCTGGAAAACGATATCAGGCAAGAATGGGACCAAATTCCAACACCATGTGGCAGTATGGAAAAATATACAAGGATTTTTTATGTGTTATGGCCGAGTGGAGGAGGGAAAATCAATTATCCGAGGAAATGTGTATTTAGGCAGGCGCTGCAGGAGAGAGCAGCAGTAATGAGCAGAGAGATGCAGGTCACCTGAATAGAGTCAGACGGCGTCGCTGCATTATGGAGACCTCGCTGTGTTTGGGCAGGGTGGATCGCTACGAGCGTGAGTTGCCAGACGATTGAGTGTGCGTGCTGCACCTCCGGACACCAGCTGCAGAGCGAAGCAAGTCTCTTATGCTGACAAGTGCGAGCGGGATCTCAAGGGAGTGTTGAATCTGCTGAGGTTTACATGCATCAGTGAAACTGCTACCTCAGAGGCACCTTCTTCCATTTTCATTCAAGTTTTATTTTCTTGTGATTGTTGGACTACGCAATCAGTGACTCTATTGGAACTTAGCCACAAAGATAGGTTTTTTTTTTTTTAACTTTGGTGGATTGTTGAAAATATGAATGTGAATCAAAGAATATATTTGAACTTGAACCAAAGTGCTAAGTTTTCTGTTTGATTCCACATTGCTTGTTGAAAATATCACTGTGAACTGAGATTGCATTTAAACTGGAACCAGAATGCAAAGTTTTTTTTTTTTTTTTTTTTTTTTTATAATTTTCGTTAAATACAACTTTGAAACTATGAACCTGAACTTACTTTGTGTGGGAATTTCATTTAAATGATTTGTGTAACCGGTGGCTTAAAGAGCTACTCTGGGTGAAACAGTTATATTTGACAAGACTGAGCTTATCTGGCACCCGAACAAATCAGAATAGATTGTTAAATTTGTTTTTTGTAATAGTTAATATTCTCTCCTTAATCTGGTAGAATTGTTTTCCAGCGCCCGCCACCGCTACAACCAAAAACTCCAGAAACTCATAACCTCGATGCCCAGTCTTCAAACTGTTTTGAAAAGAAGAGGAGATGCTACACCATGGTAAACATGCCCCCATCCCAACTATTTTGAGACCTGTAGCAGGCATCAAATTTGAAATTAGCTCATTTTGTGCATGAATTGTAAAATTTCTCAGTTTAAATATTTGTCATGTTATCTATTATTCTATTGTGAATAAAATATTGGCTCATGTGATTTGAAATTCTTTATAGTTTTCATTTTATTCAAATTTTAAAGAATGTCCCAACATTTCCGTAATACGGGTTGTAATAAAAAAGCAACAACTCTAATGGGAGGGCTAGGGATATAAACAGCGGTATCTTTAGATTGCTGACATCCAACATAGTATATGTGAAGAAAAGTTATATGTAACTTGTTAGTATGTTATTATAACACTTTGGCTGAAGTTGCATGGACAGTAGTTCTACTTGATGGGAACATGTTAAACTTTATGAAATATTTTAATATAGGATGAACTAAAGCAAACTGAGTAAACACCACTTAAATTGGACATGTCCAAATGACTTCATTCAATCACATGGAACCACTGACCATGATTGACAGTCATTTTTTGTCGTTTTGGCTTGCTCCTTTATGAACTGGGTCCAAGACAATATTCAAAGGTACCACTTGTTTTTACTTACAATAAGCCAATTCATATATATTATAGACGTTTCCATTACATTTTCATTAATATTTATTTTGTGCTTTATTACTTTAGGTCTAGAAATCAGAATTTTAAAATTCCAGGTTTTTCATAACCATATGGAGTAATTTCTTGAATAAAAATGACAATTGCTGGGGAAAATAACAAATGAAAATAAGAATAATAACAGTTTATATTCAGAATTTTTTTTTGTTTTTTAAGCTTTCTTTTTTAAATAATTGTAAGCCATTTTCCAGCATCCTTGGAAGTTTGCTGAGGCCCTTCAGCCCCTGAATGAGAACCACTTAGTACAATGAAACGGAACTGAAGGAGTCTTGAGACATGTTTACACACTTCACCTTTCTGAGTAGCTGAAAAAAAAACAGCTAGAGACTGAACGTCCAAAGATGCCAGTATGACGCATGATGAGTACGTAGACAAACCATTACAAACTGTTCAAACGCATCTCTAGAATGAACCTCGACTGCCCCCTAAGTCTCTGTGCATGTGCTGTAAGAGCTGTTCAGTATTCAGTTAGGGCTCTGATGCAGACCTGAGTGATTACGACATGCCTGCGTCACCTCCAGCACAGAGCTGATCTCACAAACCATGACATCATAAACTCACAGATGCATTCAGCTACTTTTGGTGAGATAAATGTTATATATCAATAATATTATAATACTACTGTAATTCTTATATAATTGTATATCATATTGTAATTGTTATAAATAATACCATCTACATAATTTGAGCACAAAGGTGATCTGAGAAATACAGGTAAATTGCATAAGGACAAAGAGGTTGAATACACACTGCTGACTTTATTTTGAATTACAATCCATAAAATAAATCTGAAACAATCTGATCAGTTGTTTTGTTCAATTTCTTTATGTCAGACGTCACATTTCAGTATTGAGATGTACTGTGATCACATTGGCAACATGGTAATCATTAAAACTCATATTTGCACATATAAGGGTTACTGTCTTAATATTTCACCTTCTTACACAAGTGTTCTACTGGCAGATGTTTATTGGACGCTGCTTACATGCAGGTTCACAGGCACATTAGCAACTATGGCAACAAAAAAGTTCACATTTAGTCACCGGCACCACCATGAAGACTAGTACAGTTTCAGGGAATAAAACAAACTCTACTCAACAGTCCAAAAGTGATCCATCCTTGTATCACTGAATCTATGTTGATTTTTTTTTATTGCATCTCTATATGTTAGTGTATTAGTTTGAACCAAAACTGAGCAAGGTTGTATACTAATGTTGAACAGATATTTCTAACACTCCAAGGAGACCAAAAACTACCTCACAATACCTACTCACTTTCACAAGCACAATAGATCACATATGGATGGATTCAGACTGGGAATGAATATCAGATGGCCCACTTATATAAGATCGATAGAAAAGACTGAAACATTTTCTATCACATTAAGTTGATTCATAGCAGTTCAAACAATATAAGACATTGATGGAGTGTCGGCATGTTCATACAATGGTTAAGATGAACAAGGTATACAAAACATTACAAGGAATGTGGGATTTTTGTGTTGGTCAAAGCATGCAAGGCTAATATCAGATAGCTGGCACATTGTGCAATTGCATGAAGCAACATTGCAGCATATCAGAGAATGAAACAAAAGCAATAATGCCAAAATGCATGATGTAAATGATGCAAAAATGGCAACTATTTAAGGTAACTACAGTGGTTTTTAAGTGGTTACCATTAAAACAGGATCACTTTTAAAAGTACATCCACATCACATTTCTGCATGCCAGACATCTGCTTCGTTACATTCCTTTGATGCTATTTATAGATTCAACTTGTACACTTTTTCCTTCTTTGCATATGACCAATACAGGGCATGTGAAGGTGAAGTACTGACGAAGCATTTAAACAATTGAAAAAATACATAATCACACTGGTGCTGTGTTCCAAAATTCCCTTCAACGCTTTATCAACAACATCAAGACATTTGGCTAGAACAGAACATGATTTTTTCATAGTGGGCACATGGAGTAAACTGGTATCTATAGATGGATTTAAAATGGCAGAAAACATGGAAAGCTGGATCCTGCGGACAAATACGTAGAGGGAGAAAAGGATGATAGAGACGTTCAATTCTTCAGAATGGCATCGTACATCTGGTACACATACTGAGACACCTCTGGAGCCCTGCATTTCAGAGAGAGCTAAAAAAGGAAAGAAAAAAAAAAAGCATTGAGTAACTTAAAATTAAATGCGAAGTGCTCTAATAGAAATGTGCAACAAAGTGCTTGTTTTGGTAGTCATACAAACAAAAAGTTTCATTTTATGAAAAAGAATAAAAGTCCTCAATCAAACATTGACAATTATTAATATTACAAATAAATGAAAAATTAACAGGACAAATGCAGAAACAGTTAATTATAGCCACAAATGTTCATTATCTGCATTTATTGCGATCAGAACAGACCTGAGCAGCTTTTTGTGTCATGACCCACCACTCTTGAGGGCTACATATATGCAATAATACAGTAATATATGCTATGAATGACTGCTGTAAGAGGTTTTTCTTGTACTGGAGTTATAGCTGTTTTTCACCATTTCAAGAAGCCTTGAGTGAAGACAGACAAGTAAAGCGCTACCCAAGTGTTACAATCAATGCTCCCTTTAAGACCAAAAGACGATCTGCACAGAGTCAAATGTGTGTGTGTGTGTGTGCGTGTTTATGTGGTTTATGAGGACACAAATTTGTATAATGACATGGGTATGACAGAGGTATTACAATATGAAGGTGGTTTATGAGGACACTGTCCCCGTAGTTCAAAAGGCTTAAAAAAAACAACAACATACTAAATGGTGTTTTTTTGAAAATCTAAAAATGCACAAAGTCTCCTGTGAGGGCTAAGTTTAGGTGTAGGGTTGGTGTAGGGCAATAGCACACACAGTTTGTTCAGTATAAAAACCATTACGCCTATGGAGAGTCCCCATAAACCACAAAAACCAACGTGTGTGTGTGTGTGTGTGTGTGCTTGATATGTCCCGTCCTGTCTTCCTGTTTCAGTTAAAATGAAGTAAACACATAGAATAACACTGCCTGTTTCAAAGCACTTCAGTGGACCTTTAAAAAATGGCACAGTGAATACTGCAATTGCAACTATATTCACCCTGAGAAGCAAATTTAAGGGCACAAAAAATAAACCAGAAAATTCATATTTCTGTTTTTTTTCTCAATTAACGCTTCCCTTTAAATGTCACTATATTTAGACTGACAGAAGATAAATAAGTGACAATCCAATTGATTGCACCGAGTAATTCTCTGACCACCAGGAACATAATCCCATGTACAGCAGGGCTTGTATTGGTTACCTCTACTTGAGGAATGTGTTTCCAGAGGCCTCGGCTCTTGGCAGACAACAGCACTCCATCACCGGCTGTTAGGTTAAACAGCGCTGGCTCGATGGAGTCCAGTTATCATCTGTTCAGATCGGAGCCAGCTGCTGCCAGAATTCTGAGAGCCGAAGTCTCATTAAAAATCAATTGTCTGGGATCAGGTAGGGTTTCTGATCGCACTGAGCCGACCTGGCCTCAGGGGGCCACAGGCAATCAAGCTCAGCATTGGTGGCTGAACAGATGCCTTCTGAATAATCAAGAAGGGTCTACTGCTAATCAACAGATTAATCTATTTAGCAGACTCTTAATTTGGCCACCAACTTCCCAACAGAAAGAAAGAGTCCATGGCTGCTGAATCTGAAAGCAGACACCTAGCTGGTCAGTCAGTGGAGACTGACTGAGAGGTTTTTGTCCTAAGGACTTCAATGCTTATTTCCCACTGGAAATGGAATCATAAGTTGAAAAAATGACATTCATGAATTATATCAACTCTTCCACCAACTGCCAACCACACACACAGGATTGTGGGAAATCAGAGGCAGTGAGCCATACATCAATGCTGCCTTCACAAAAACAATACTATAGAAACAGTGAATATGGATGTGTCCTGACACCTGAGAGTTGGTTCTTTTTAGTGAATCAAAAACAATCAGTGCAACTACTTTAGTCTGTTTCTCAAATGAATGACTCTTGTGAGACTGAATCAAAATCAAAAACAAAGAGTGATTTAGAATGACTAATGATTGAATCAAATCCCTATAGCTTTTATGGATCAAAGATGAAAAAGTTTCATAATAATAAAAGTTTTATATGGCTTTAAATTTTATTTTATTTTTCCATGCAACAAAAATAATGACTACTATAAATTTTTTCACTGACTTGCAGAAAAAAATGTCAAATGTCATTCAGTGTAACAATAGTTTATACAACAAAAAATCTTGTCAGGCATATTTACAACAAGAACCATTAGATGACATTAAAAATCTCTATTTAAGGATCACAGTGCAGCCCCAAAAACTAATTCATTGTCACTTTAAATCTTTACCAATCTTTGCCACTATCTTCCCAAAACATTTTATTACCCATTTGTCATCAAGGAGTTTTTAATCATATAAAATTTAGTATGATTCTATATATATATATGTAAATCAGAATATCAGAATAAAATGTTGTTCAATGTTTACATAAATATAAACTTTAATAGCCACTTTACTTGCATTTAATAAGTTTTCTATGTATTTAAAATAAATTTTGTAAATTAATTTGATGCAGACACCAAAATGGGTAATCTCGTCTTTGACCCATACACTGTATGCATTTTGTCAGTAGTATTTAGCATATTAATATTATTATTATAATATTACCCTAATTATTGACACGTTATCACGTTATTAATGTTTTATATTTTGTTTAATATATTAGGCCAATTACTGCATTTATATATTATTTTTTATGTATATATATATATATATATATATATATATATATATATATATATATATATATATATATATATATATATATATATATATATATATATATATATATATATATATATATATATATTAAACAAAATATTTATGCCTTCAAAGTACTAGAAGAGTTAATAGAATCAAATCCAAAACCTTTAAATTATTAAGATTTCCATCCCTTCACTACCTGCGCTGGCAGCATTTTTCAGGTTTCAGACGCTGACCATCTGCTGTGTACACACTCTCTCTTACACAAACACACATTACTGCATGCTTAGCAGTGAGTTGTGAAGATCTGAAGAGGGATTTTCTGTCTAGCTTGTCATAAAGCCAGTTTTATCCAAGTGCTTTGCGTTAGATGAACAAGCATTATAAACTGTTGAATATGATGCTGTAATTTGTCTCACCCTCACTCATATGATAACAAACCACTGTCAAATGTGCAGCTGCAGCTTATCAATCTCCAGTGTCATGCTGTTGCCAAGGAAAGGATCACTGCAGGTGCTCAACCTGTGTTCTGTGCCTCACTGAGCAAAAGAGATTTCAATTCACCAGTCAGAGCGTCGAGCAGAGCGCTGCTGTTTGGCCCCACATGAATTATAAAACATGTAAGTACAGACCTCGAACGGATGATGAGCACTCATTTCCATACTCGGCATCTCAACTTCAAAAATGCAACCAGATTTGATACCAGATGAGAGGTCTGTGAAGCACCGTTCATACTGAGAGTCGCTGCTGCTCAAAGGCTGATGTGAATTATATAATATGACATGTTTAGATGTGACCACACTTAAAAGGAACCTTAAAGAGATTCACTTGAAATAAAAATCGTTTCAACATTATGTAATGTAAAACCTGTAGAAGTTTTTCTTTTTTGTGTGAAACACAAAAGGATATATTTAGCAGAATGTCCAAGCTGCTTTTTTCCCCCACACAATGAAAGTGGATGGGGAGCAGGGACAGCAGTCATTGTCATTCATAAGAAAAGTGCAGCTTGGACATTCTATTTAATATCTTTTTTTGTGTTTAACACAAGAAAGTCTGAAAATACAAGGAGGTAAATAAAGGATGTTTAAAAAAATGTGTAAAAACCTAAAATGTCTAAGTGTTCATAAATATATGAGACGTTATCACTTGTGAAATGTATCCAGAAACTAAAGTTTTTTTATATTTGTTTACGATAATACATGAAAAACTACATTATTATCATTAATGATATTGGTAACACTTTACAATATGGTTTCACATTATTTAATGAAAAATACAGTACTTCATTTAATAATCTTAGCTAATGGTCTGAAAAATATACCGCTCTTTGTTATTTCATGCTAGTTAATGCATTAACAAATATTGCCAAATCAAACCCTACTGTTAGGTGTTATCTTTTTATTAATATCATCATCATCTGTAAGCAGTTGTAGCTCTCTGCAACTTCATCTGTTTTAGTGTCACAGAAAAATAAACTTACACTATACCCAAGCTATGAGTCTGTGGTCACCAATAATTGAATATACAACGAAAGACTGGGAAACCATAGAATAATACATAGATAATTAAATCATTTTTAGATTGTTGTTCTTATTGTTTGGACGCTGCTAATGTTGTCTGAATCACAAGTGAATGACTCTTATTAGCTGCTGCTTTTAAACGTGTGTATACATCACTCATTGTTTACACCGTCACACGCCGGCTGTTGTGAAGACCTCAATGCATCGTCACGAGCCGCAGGGTTTAATTTAGTTTTGTCTGTGTGTTTTTTTTTTACTCTCAAAGCCGTGGTTCCCATTGACTGCCATTATATGACTGACAGACTGCAACGGTTTGAGTTAAAAAAATCTTTGTTTGTGTTCTTCTGAAGAAATAAAGTCACCTACATCTTATATGGCATGTAGTTATGGGTAAGCAGATAAACATCAAATTTTCATTTTGGGTGAATTATCCCTTTAAACAAATTACTCTCTCTGAATCCGTCAAAGCAGTTAGTGAACAAACAGCTGATTCACTTATAGACTGTATGTTTTCTCAGAGGCTGCCACACTCTAAAATAAACAAAAAAAGTAGACTAAATGTAGTTCATTAAACTCAATACAAAACCACAGAGAGTGCTGCCACTTATTGAGATGCTGCATATTTAACGGCATGCATGCATGTTGCTGTTTGTGAAGATAATTCAGGAACATTAAATAGCACTGACACAATTGAATAATTATTTGATACGACAGAATCAAATGGCACTGGGGCTCCATGAGCTAAAAATGGGGATCAATACTCCACCCTTTTCTGAATGCATCACACTGCTCTTGACCTTCCTGTTCATTTAATGCATTAGGCAAGCAAGTCAAGCAGAAAGCACGACTTTCACGGTCATAAATGTATCATTTTTTTAAAAGCCTGATCTTTAGAGCACTGAATTACATAATAATGTGCTGAATCCTTGGAGTGGATTGGTGTACAAAAAACAGAAAAGACAAATAAGCGAGGTTTTATGTTAATATAGTATTCTGTCAAATTTACGGATGAATGATGTCCTTGAATATGTTCTGGACTATGTCAAAAGCATTTAGTCTGTCAAGGGACAATATTTATTTTTGCTCTTTTGCGTCAAATTGGCATGTGCTCCGCGAGTTTGTTGGTCAATCTTTGTGCTGTGAGCGATTACCGTGTAATTGGGATTGCCAGGTTGTATGCGGAGTTCGGCGAGGATCCAGATCCCATTGGTAAGTTTGAGCGACTGATACAGCATGTCCTGGCCTTCTACGTTCCTCTTGGCGATGGTGTAGATGTTGTTGTTCTGCAGTTTGCCTGACACCGTATCTGCCAATACCACAAACGCATGGTTACCCAACAAGATATTCACAAAATTCTCTCACTAGAGTACAGTTATCAGCAGAAAAGCTACAATTTATCCATTAAAAAAAACAAACATGAAATGGTCTAATGAGCACTGGTTTCGAGTATTTCCTATGTAACAGGAATGGACTATACTACATGGAAATAACCTGCTTATACAAATGGAAGAATGCACTCGGAATGGATACATTTCTGCCAGTTTCTTCACAATCAGCTTATGGTTGGCAAAGAGCATTAGCACAGTATGCAAAGTATGAGCATTAGCACAACTAAAGGCACATAATGAACCGAAACTCTCTACTTCCTTGTTGGAGACTGGTGGTATTTGAGCAGCAACATACAGAATTGTATCGTCCTCGAAAAAGGCCATTCATCTTTCTCTTGTCATTTGGGTGAAAAAAAAAAAAAAAAGGTTTTGCCCACAATCATAAAATTATTCTAATGAATTCTAAATACTTTAAAATAAAAATACATTTTGCCAATTTAAAGTAAAATTGGACTCACTACACACACACACATGCATTATCTAAAATAAAGTTTACTTGTGATTATTAATTACATTTGTAATGATTTGGAACTACTTCCAAATTAATTTATACAGCTCTGCACTGTCATACCTCAATTTTGTTCAGGAATTTTCAGCAAAAATATACACCTCGAAAAATTTGGGTGACGTTCTCATTCCATAGGATATTTTACTGTACAAAAATTTGTCTTGATAAGTCATAAGTTATTAGTGATTATTAATAAAAAATAAATAAATAATAATAATTAATACAGTTTATTGGTCCATTTCCCTGGAAGAGAAAGTCTGCACAACTTTTTTTATTTTTTGGGGGGCACACCAACAAACAAACGAAGTAAACATAAAACACATAATAACAAATAATACAAAAACAAATAAATAACATGTTTACAAAAAACTCTTTTTACATTATACGGTAATCTACTGCATGTAACTGACTGTCCAAAAACTACTTTACAAATCATACTATGAAACTCCTGAGTGATGCTGTTCTGGAATAAATCACTCCTGAGCCATATCATTGCATTTTGGGAGCACTGGACGGCATGGAACGAGAGAGAGAGAGAATGATGAAACCCTTGGCAACAGAGATAGACATGCACTGAAAGACAAGGAGAGCAAGAGCAAAGTAAAGGGGCACAATAAAACGCAATGAAGTGTTTGAAGAGGGAGAGAGATGGATTTTGGGGAAATAAAAAGCCATAAGGGTGACGGACAAAGAAGATGGAAAACATTTATACACAGAAAGAGGGAGGTCCGAGGACGGTGGCAGTCAGTGTGTGTGTTATATAAGCCCCAGAATCAGGTGATGACAGCTGGTGTTAGCAACATGTGGAGCGTGCTGTGACTCACTCCAGTTCACACTACTGCTGTCAATCCTGAGAGTATGCCTTCATAATACACAGCACACACAGAGCTGCTCATGACAGGAGAGAGAGGCGGATGAGGAGCGACATACTTTATAAAGATTTTCTAAAGGACATGCAAAACATGCCGCTACAATGCTAGGGTTTTGTGGGTGGCTGCCAAGGCATTCCTATGCGGTTGCTTAAGTGTACGAAATTACTTTTAGCACATTGCTATGTGGTTGCTAGGTGGCTAATAAAAGGTATATACTAATAAAATGATATTTTGGTCAATTATGAGATATTTTCACCCATTTTATCACCTGCCAGGCGACAATTGCATATCTAACCGCTTAAAGTAATGGCACATTTCTCCTCAACAAAGCCGCATGATTTGAGGCATCATTCACATCTGTAGTGAGTTACAAGCTAATGTTTATTACTCTGGGTTAGGGTTTTCAACAAACCCTTAACCAAAATATGAAAAACAGTTATGGTGATACTTGTCTCAGTAAGCACCACTAAATATGAGTAATGTATGCAGTCGTGTAACAGATGTTATTGTTGTCACATCTTGCAGCAAGAACGATCATCTCAGATTTTGCAAACAATTTGAATACATAACTTGCACAAAATGTTCAAATATAATTGTCACAACAGTTTAACACTGATAAATATAATAAATGTTTCTTGAGCACCAAGTCAGCATATTTGAATGATTTCTGAAGGCTCATGTGACACCAAAGAAGTAATGGCTGCTGAAAATTCAGCTTTGACATCACAGGAATAAATTACATTTTAAAAATATATTTATTTTAAATTGTAATATTACTGTATTTGTAATCAAATGACAAAAATCTACATTTTGAATTGGTCTAGTACAGGGCTGTCCAAACTCTGTCCTGGAGGACCGGTGCTCCAACCCTAATTAAACACCTGAAGCAGCTAATCAAGCTCTTACTAGGCATACTAGAAGCAAAGCTAGAAGCTTCCATGCAGGTGTGTTGAGGCAAGTTAGAGCTAAACTCTGCAGGACACTAGCCCCCCAGGACCAAGTTTGGACAGCCCTGGTCTAGTAACATCAGTGTTAGCTAAAAAGTTCAAAATAATTGCATCCATAATTGTAAAGTATTAGAACGTCCTGCCCACACCAAAGATGAGAACCTGTATGAAGCATTAAAATTATTCTTATTCTTTGTAACGCTCATGTACAGGCAGCAACTCTGCAGCATATCAACGAGGTTTGTAAACAGTTGTAAAACTTTAATGCTGAAAACTAATTAGTGATGTTTATTTTCTGCTGAATTAAGTGCTGAAATTATTCATAATTAGGAATCTGTTGATCCACGGACACGAGCGCATCTTATCCTCTTGGATGCGACTGCATCCTAATAAAGAACAAATCAGCCAGTCTCAACAACAACAAAATGCCAATCACCTTCAATTCACAATTCAATTCTATGAGAAAACATTCAGTCATTTACAAATAACAGCAATGGACACGGTGTGGGAAAAGGCATTCTGTTACAGTTTGTTATTCAAGTCATGGCAAGCAAGAGCCAATTGGCATCTCACAATAGCAGTCGATTATTCTCTACATGCTAATAAACACGACTGAACCAAAACAAGGCATCAAAGGAAAAGGGGGGAGGAAATCAAAGCCTGGATTTGTCAAACTACTGCTGTTCTTGCATGAACTACTTGTGAAGATCAGACCACAAACACTTTATACGGCTGTATAAAAACGTGCATCTGTGTGCGGTGTGTGCTTGAGTGAAACAGGCTCTCTGTGCTGGTCCCTGTGTTCGGTGCTCCTCATACGTCTGTGTCTGTATGCTCAAATTGGCTCCAGGTTGATGAATACAAATAGCGAGCTGATAAGCCTTGAAATAAACCAGCTCTGTCAGAGTCTGTGCACAACCCGCCATGTTCCACAACATTTTAACATTGCCACCAGTCTAAATAATTAAGTATGAATAATAACAGAATGATGGGAACTCTTTTTTCTTCCTTTGGAGTCAAGAGACTCAATTTTTTTTAAATTTGAAATCTCAAACTGTGCAGGGGATGTTGTGTAATAAAGCTTCAAGCAAACAATTCAATTGTTGGCTTAATATCAGAGCATCATGAAGTCACAGTCATAAATCAATAATGTATGCTATTCAACATTGTCTGTGACTATATTGAGGCCTGTGCAAACTTTAATACCAGGAGTGTAAAAAAAATATAATAATAGTAAGATTAGAATATATTACATTATCATGTCTTATACAGAATACAATTTGAAATGAGCTCATTTAGTCGTGGCCTAATGAAGTCGTGGCCTAATGAAGTCGTGGCCTAATGGTTAGAGAGTCGGACTTGTAATCCGAATGTTGCGGGTTCGAGTCTCCGGCCGGCAGGAATTGTAGGTGGGGGGAGTGAATGTCCAGCGCCCTCTCCGCCCTCAATACCACGACTGAGGTGCCCTTGAGCAAGGCACCGAACCCCCAACTGCTCCCCGGGCGCCGCAGCATAAAATGGGTGCCCACTGCTCCGGGTGTGTGTTCACGGTGTGTGTGTGTGTGTTCACTGCTGTGTGTGTGCACGTTGGATGGGTTAAATGCAGAGCACGAATTCCGAGTATGGGTCACCATACTTGGCTGAATGTCACTTCACTTCATTTAGCGGATAAAAGTGTAAAATTTCTCAGAGAACATAACAAATGTTTAAACTATGTTCTATTGTGAATAAAATATTGGCTCATGTGATTTGAAAATCTTTTAGTTTTCATTTTATTCAAATTTAAAAACACATCCCAACATTTCCGGAATCCAGGTTATAAACTGTACGAGCTATGCAAAAAATGGGGTTGTTTTTCAAGCAGACACACTGTAGCAGGTTGCAGCTATCTGTATCAGGTGCCAGTTTGAATACGGGCAGAGCCCAAACTACAAAGAGGTAGGAGCGCTGTGGCAAACAGATCAAAAGACCTTTCCAGTTACCCTGCTATTTGTAAGCTTTCCTCTACTCTATCCGCCTTTGATTCAATGACCACTGATCCATACATCACAAAACCCCTCTACACAAACTCACGAGTCATGCATGTTGAGGGCTAGATGATCTCACCTGCGTTTAAGTGGCAGTCTTTGATCTGGTATTGCAGCTCATTCTCATTTGGAATGTCCTTCCATGTGGCCAAGAACACCTGACGCTCTGTTGAAGAAAAGTTTAAAGATTATCACGTGGTATTGGCCAATCAGTGTCTGAAGTGAGTTAAATCCTAGTTCCATCCAATCAATCCACTCTTTTATTAATCCTAAACTCAATCAAAACCTCAGTGTGAAACAGTGTGCTGTTTTTAGATTGAGCATGTGCGCGGCGAGTGCTTGTACCCATTTTGCCGTCCTCCACGAAAAAGACGCTGAGAGGGATCAGCGTGCTGAAGTAGAAGACATCAATACTGTTTTTCACAGCCACCTGGAGTGAGAAAGGTTGAGTGGTCAGACTTTAAATACACTTCACTGTATAAGGGTCTAAAACGCCTCTGCAGCCCGACTGCATTTTGATGCGGTCCTTATTCACCAAATGGAAAAAGAACTTTCAATTGCACAGAAAGGGACAGAGAAGGGAAAAAAATAAAGGCACAAGAACAGACGAGAAGGGTGGCAGAAATCAATGGTTGCACCCTGCTGATGAGTTCTTTCATATTTTACACCATGTAAATATTATTAGACTGCAAATCGAGCCATAGAAATCCAATGAATAAATTATGGCATAATTGACCTCTATTTTTAGACAACCAGTGTGTTTTTTCTTGGAAAGGAAGATAATTTTTATTCTTGTTTGGACATAGAAGCACAATTGGCAGACTTTTTTTGTATTTTCTGACTAATTAAGAATGTAGATTGGTTTTAAAAATAGTTCACCCAAAAATGAAAATTTGCTCACCCCCAGACTGCCCAAGATGTAGATGAGTTTGTATCTTCATTGGAACAGATTTGGAAAAAATTTGCATTACATCTCTTGCTCACTTGCAGTGAATAGGTGCCATCAGAAACATCATAAAACATCATAACACACAAGAAATTGACTCCAGTCCATCTATTAACATCTTGTGAAGTCAAAATCTGCGTGTTTGTAGGAAACAAATCCATCTTTAAAATGTTTTAACTTCAAATGGTTTCTTCACAAATGAGTCCATAATCCATAACAACGCAGTCCTTAACAAAATGTGCTGATGTGAAGATTCTGATGTGAGAAGAGGATGGGCTTTTTTATTATTGTTATGAATTATGAATTCATAATTCATGCCAGACGTCACAGTTTACAGTTAAAACACCTTAATGATGCATTTATTTCTTGCAGCTTTTCACTTCTCAAGACGTTAATAGATTGACTGGAGTCGTGTGGATTACTCGTGGATTATTGACTCTCATTCTGACGGCACCCATTCACTGAACGCTAAATTCCTCCAAATCTGTTCAGATGAATAAAAGACATCTACATCTTGGATGGCCTGAGGGTGAGTTCATTTTCAGCAAATTTTCATCTTTGGTTAATACTACCTCCTTAAATAATACATGTTTTTAAAAAAACATAATTGGATGAATCTTTCAGAATAATATATAACATGCATGTACAAAATAGAGAGGTTTAATTTTTTTTTTATGTCAAATAAAAAAAAATTCTGGAAAAGGGTGGCTGGTAAACTCATCAAAATGCATCTTTTGTGTTCCACAGAAGAAAGAAACTGGTACGGGTTTGAGAAGACAGGACAATATTAAAGGGTTACTCCACCCCAAAATGAAAATTTTGTCATTAATCACTTACCCCAATGTCGTTCCAAACCCGTAAAAGCTTTGTTCGTCTTTGGGAACACAATTTAAGATATTTTGGATGAAAACCGGGAGGCTTGTGACTGTCCCATTGACTGCCAAACAATTTTCACTGTCTTGGCCCAGAAAAGTATGAAAGATGTCATCAGAGTAGTCCATCTGCCATCACTGGTTCAACCGTAACGTGACGCTACGAGAACACTTTTTGTACGCAAAAAAACAAAAATAACTAATTTATTCAACAATTCATCCCATTTTGGTGAATCCCCGCTGGACGCAAAGTGCGTACGCTCTTCTGTGTCAGCCGCATACCGGATATGCTTTCTACGTGTATTTACGCTTTGATTTCAACCCAAACAGCGTATCCGGTATGCGGATGCGGTCATAGCATCTCCAGGTCACTCAAAGGGCATTCAGTTGCTGTTTACAGTGATGACTCTTGAGCTCATGAGAAAGCTGAACTCATTAACACAAGTCATAAACACTCTGCAGGCAGCTCAGCTTAATACTGAATACCCAGATGCTTGACACTAACAACAGTGAAGAGGAAAAAAAGTCACAGAAGGTGATCCTTAAACCAGGGACACATGAAGCAAAGAGAGCAACCCAGCAGGATGAGAGGTGGAGGAGGAAATATGCTGGGACATCGTGGTGTAAATGAATTGTAAAGGAAGGAACAGTCGGAGCAAACACTGTTGGACGTCCATCTGAAGATAAACCGACACACTGGTGTAAAACTAATGAGGCAGAAACATGTCGATATAAATCATATGAAACGATGATGACTCATAATGACATTTGTATCTGATTGATTATCTGCATTAGTAGACTAGATGCCGTGGGCAAGTACTCATTATCTAGAGTGTTTTAAAGGCGTGAAATTGAATGTTTTGCAGCTGCTGTTCACACAAATGAGCTCAGTAACTAATGAAGCACGTGGGGACGACTGACTCAATCGTGCGAGCTATGCAGTTGAGAGCTCGGAGGTTTGGTTACACAGAGATGTAATTTAAACATTAACCGCATATTTGTAATGTGTTATTTCCTGTGGGATGATTAATGCATAGAAGGGATTTTAGGAGGACCCAAGGGCGTGTGTGGGTATGTACGGGAGTGTAAAAATACACGCCAAATGGCAATAATGCATTGTACCTGTAGGTTGTTGAGCGGGTCCATTTTCATCACAGGGCCGATGGTGTTGAGAGGGAGGGAGATGTCGATGCTCTGGCTGGGCATCAGTGGTGTGTGAACGGGGAGAGGTGTGGTGGGGATCACTCCAAAACTAAAGACACAACAAAAAAAAGACAATAAAACATATGTACATACAGTATATATAAATTCAATTATATAGTCAAAGATATTTTAATTATTTAAATATGCCACAATGATCATCATCAACTATTACCACAATGACTGTAAACAGAAACACAAGCACAGACCTGTTCTTGTTGAACTGGATGGCAAAGTCAGTCATGTGCTGCAAGGCTTTATTGGTGAAGCACATGTCCATATACATGTGACCTTGACGCCGAGAGAAGGTTCCAGATATCTCCAGTCCTTTTGCTTTGACTGCTGGCAGCCATACCTTCACAAACCAAAGAAATGAGTGTTCACGGTACATTCTCTAATTTACAGTTTGTCTAATTAAGTAAGGCTATGATCTTCTCTAAGAGGATAACTACAGTCATTCTAAATTGAAGGGCAGTTAAATAGTGGAGTCTGACATTCACCTACACTCACTCACCCAAACACTGTTGCTTACAAGAACTGAGCTGGCATCCAAAAAGAAACAAAATCAGATTAAAAGAGACAAATTAAAACATATATATAAGTAGCATGAGGCACCCAGAGCACCAGGAGAATTGGAAGAACTCTACAAGGTAGTTTGTAAAGTATCCTAATAAGAACTAATTGTGCTCTGTCCTACTCTACTGACCTACTCTGGCTCTAATGGAGCTCTTTTTAATGATGTTGTACCCCCGGGAGCCCTTCTGCATGCCTGTATTTATGTCGCACATGAAGTTAATGCTCATGCTGGAGAATGAGAACAGACTGAACTTCCCTTCTTGAAAGGCTCTTCATTATGAATGAAATGGCTGCTAGTGAGATATGCCCTAGTAAATTCCGGGATAAATTTACCGTCTACATACAGCAGGCAGCTACCAGTGCCCCAACTGAAACCAGTCCTCATAAGTGACTGAACTGAAACAAGTTTAGGCTAGCAAGAATTGGATTTGCACAGGTTCCGGCTGTTTGTTTGAGAAGTGATATAATAGGTCAGAAAAGGGTGAGAGGTTATGGTTTACAGTTTAATGCTGAATAATGCTCACAGTTTTAGGTGCCACATATCCTCCTGTAGCTATGGACATTCCTGAGGACAACTCAAACAGGTCATTGAGGCCGCTACTGAGAGCAGCAGGTGTAGGAGATGGCGCAAAGGTGTTGGGTACCGATGATGGGATGAAGTTTTGGCCCACCTGTGTGACACAAACATTGAGTTCATAAGACTTCTGAGTGTCAAAAGAGTTGAAACTACTCTAGCAAGCATTTGTGTAATCTTTCAAGCAACAGGATTTCTTCATGTAGGCGATACCAGTTGTGCAGTTGTGTTAGGGAAAACCACACAAGTAAAAAGTTTGGAATAATTACGATTTTGCAGTGTTTTTAGAAATCTCCAGTGCTCACTAAGTACACACTGAGAAAATGAATTTATTTTATATGATATTGTGAAATAAATTAATATTAAAGGATCTGTTTTCTATTTTAATATAATTTAAAATGTAATTTTCCTGTGATGTCAAAGCTGAAATGTCAGCAGCCATTACTCCAGTCTTCAGTAGCATGTGATTCTTTAGAAATTATTCTAATATGCTGATTTGGCGGTCCAGTTATTATCAAATATCACTGGTGCTCAATTATTAATAAATGAAATAGTAACTGATTTTGATAACCTTTTTTTTCAGCTGTAATTATTTGTGGAAACCTAAATACGTTTTTGCTGTGGGGGGGCTCCACAAAAATATTAAGCAGCAAAAATGGGTTTTCAACATTGATAATAATGAGAAATGTTTCATTCTGAAGGATCAGAATGTGACATTGAAGACTGGAGTAATGGCTGCTAGAATTTCAGCTGTCATCACAGGAACAATTTTTACATTTTAAATGTATTTCATTCTAAAATTATTTCACAATATTAATATTTTATTAATAAATCAAATAAATGCAGCCTAAATGAGCATAAGTGATTACTTTCAAAAATATTTTTAATAACTTGATTATTCCAAACTTTTGACGAGCAGTCTAAGGAGTAAACAAGGCATTTAGGTACCAAAAAAACAACAATGAGACTTAAGTCAAATGACAAAGCAGGTTATGTTAAACAGAAGTCTTTAGAGAAGTTCATCTTATCAAGAGCATAATATCACCTCAAAACAGGATGGATTTTTGTGCATGCAAAAAAAAAAACAAAAGCAGAACACACAGCTAGGTGCCTATTCTACACAGGCTATTAAGAATCATATAAATAGCACGGACAGACGGATACGAGCGGAGAGACAGAGGAGCTCACTTACTGCAGGACTGCCCCCAACACCTCCTCCCAGATCTCCCCCGAGCTATAACAGGGAACAGAAGACCGATTTCCAGGACAACAAACAACATGAGAGAGACAGAGAGACACGTCAAGGATCCACTAATAACAGAGTTTTCCTGTTTACAAAAGACATCACACCACAAACAACATTTAAAGCCTGTTATTTCAAACTTTGTTTTTGCCATAGCTACAATCAACCTCAAAATGTAATCTTTAAGACACCCGCTGCCATTAATTCAGCAGCTGACCAAGACTGAGACGAGTGAAGCTGATGACAGAGGCGTCCCTGCAGGAAGAAAGAGTTGAGCAGCGCTTCTGGGTTCCTTTCATAGGCTGAAAGCAACAACTCCGCTTGTGTGTTAGCAAAAGTTGTGGAATATGAGAAAAAACAGATTTGTGAGTGAAGTTACTGCACTGAATTACTGAAGAAAAAAAAAAGAAAAAAAACAAATCCACTAGACTTTCTGAACAATATGAAAGAAAAAATTCACCATGTCCATAACCTGAGAGAAATATTGTTATAAGAGCTTTTTTACAGTAAAACAAATAATACAAACATAAATAAAAGCAAGGCAAGACTATTTTATCCATTGACAAAAATTGGACTGTGAAATTGTTTTATATACCAGGCGGCTGGTGAGGTTGAAAAATACGAGTTTTGGTGATATCAGCAATGAAGGAAAAACGTTTCAGTATACCAAAGTATTCAATTTG
Organism: Barbus barbus; assembly: GCF_936440315.1. Lineage (NCBI taxonomy): Eukaryota > Metazoa > Chordata > Actinopteri > Cypriniformes > Cyprinidae > Barbus > Barbus barbus. The sequence continues at coordinate 16,990,592 of NC_136733.1, read as the reverse complement.
CACAATAATACTATGAATGTGCATTTAGAAAGTAAACGGGGTCAATTCTGATTTTATGTTATGTCCACATTCCTCTTACTGACCTTCAGCCATACAGTCACCTTGATTTTCACAGTGAGAAAATGAGCAAGATTAAACAACCTTGCCGCCTCACACGCAGCAGGACACAAATCACAAGCGGAGACGTGAAGTGCAACAAGCAATCTTTAGGGTACGGGAGAAATAGGTGGTTATGACAAATGCAAATTTTCTTAACCAAATCTCAATGGAGAAAAAAAAAACATTTGATGCTTTCTGAGTCATAATGTGATTCAGATTAGAGATAGACTTAGAGACCTGCTAAATGTCAATGTACATCTGATATGAGCTCAAGAGGCCGTTGAGACCATGAGTTAAAAATGCATCCCTTCAGGTGCTAAGTCCGCAGTGTTCATCTCTTTGAAACACTCACGACCTTGAGCAGTCAGATGGCTCTGCAGACCGTTCAGTGTTTAACATTCCTCGGCTCTGAGCGCTGTCTCCTTGATAAGAACGATGAACACATTGCTATTTTATTGGAATGACTCATTTAGTCAGCAGAAGTTTATTCACTGTACTGAATACAAAGCTTCGTGTTAGAGTTACGCTGCGAGTTGCGACCAGGTTTAACAATTAGCTGGAAAGGAACAAAAAAAAAGCCAATTTGTTTGACTATCCATTCTAAATCTTGTGTACCCCAGTCTATTTGGGGTCTTGGATTTTTGTTGGATTTCATGTCCATTCAGAGAATTTACTTGGGTCAATGTCATTACATTAAGCATCAAGAATCAGTGGCAGAATTATTACACCTGAACAAAATATACCAAATATGTTTCCGTCATGCTTTTATCTTTGATATGTTTATGTTCATATGTGCTTATTTCCTTTTTGATAATGTGTGTGTGTGTGTGTTCTAACAAAAACATACATATAGTACAAAAGGGGCTCAATGAGGCATGTGCAAAACAACTTTTTTTTTTATAATCAGTCATGGGTTGCCTGAGTGACTAGCTGGGTTATTGGCCTCAAAGAAGCCCTGAATAATTAGGTCTCAGCCTCATCTAACATTTCTGTTAAAGGGATAGTTCACCCAAAAATGAAAATTCTGTCATCATTTACTCACCCTCAAGTAGTTACAAACCTGTATGAATGTAGATATTCTGAAGAATGTGGGAAACAGAGGAGTTCTGGGGCACCATTGACTTCCATAGTATTTTTTTTCCGACTATGGAAGTCGATGGTGCCCCAAAACAGCCTGGTTACAAACTTTCTTCAAAATATCTTCCCTTGTGTTCGGCAGAACACAGAAATTCATACAGGTTTGGAACTACTTGAGGGTGAGTAAATGATGACAGAATTTTCATTTTTGGGTGAACTATCCCTTTAAGTGCTGTTTACAAAAAATATATTTTTTGAAGGAACATAAAACATATGAGCAGAACACATCTCTTAACAGATTTGACCAGTTTTGTCAATGCTAACTTCAAACTGTAGCAGGAAACTCCTAAATATGATGGTCAAGGACATCGCCTGAATGGCTGTACTGGCGTTGCTTTATTGGGGATGAGTTGAAGGACGCAACCTCTCCTGTACACTGCAGATCAACAGTACAGTGCAATGTGTCAAACAGCTAAAACAAAGCATACCAATTAAAACAACTGCTAAACAGAATAAATAAATAAAACACTGCTTATTTAAAAGTTTGGGGTCAGTCAATTTTTTAAAGAAATTAATACTTTTATTCAATAACAATGCAATTACATTAAATGAAATTGATCAAAAGTGAGAGTAAAAGTGACATGTACACTCTTATAAATAAATTCTATTTCAAATAAATGCTGTTCATTTGAACTTCTATTAGGAAAGAATCATAAAAAAGTATCATGGTCTCCACAAAAAATATTAAGCAGCACAACTGTTTTCAAAATGAATAAGATTAAGAAATGTTTTTGGAGCACCAGATCAACATATTAGAATGATTTCTGAAGGATCACGTGACATTGAAAACCGGAGTAATTTCCATCATAGGAATAAATTACATTCAAAAATATATTAAAATGGAAAACTTTAAAATTGTTACTTTCACAATATTTTGTGTTTTACTTTGTTTGATCAAATGAATGCAGAATTGATGAGCATAAGAGACTTCTTTCAAAAACAAATTACCAACCCCAAACTCTTTGAACTGTATGCATATGAGAATAAATCTAGGTAAGTGACTAGTGTGTCAGCAAACTATTGTGACCCAACTGGAAGTTCTTATCTCATCTTGCCAGGGGCACAAGAGCCAGCACCTCGACTTTTCCCACCAAATACTGATTTAACTGCCGGCTGTAGCACATCTCAAGTCTCACAACCTGAGTTTTGTCATTTGGCAGAGGAGTAGTTCATCAGGAGCATCACCGAGCAGGGAAACTCAATTATGAGCATATCACTGGTCTAGAGACGGGATCGTAAAGCCTTTCCTTACACCCTGTTCAACACTGCTTGAGCTAGAACAGCATCTTCACACAGCAAGTGGCATGTCTCTCTATCCTGGTTTATATAGGGCACCCGTTCAAAGCTCTGACACAGTAACTCCTCCAATTTGGGAGAAGATTGCACAGAGGAGCAGCACCTGCGCTGCCCAGATATAAATGCTTCACATGGCCATGCTGGAAATGCCTGCAAGATGCCTGCTTGACAAATCCAATTATACACAAGGAGGTGGAAATAGGCCTTTTGTGGCTCCAGGAAAAAAAAAGAACAAATAGTTTCTAGATGAGAAGATCCTCCTGGCATATACACACAATATTTCCAATAATATTCATTAAAGGGGCAGATCACCCAAACATTTCTGTCAGCATTTATTTACCCTCATGCCATTCCAGACAATACAATTTTCTTTAGTGGAGCACAAAAGAAGTTATTCTGTTAAACAAAGGTAAGATGTTCAATTTTGAAAGCTCTCAATTCAAAGCCTGACGATGACCGCTTGTGACTGAAACATAACAATCTATTCAATCATAAAGCATTCTTTGGGAGGAAAAATAATGGTGTGCCAGTCTTTTTGCATTTTATTTTTAAAGCTCAACAGCAATCGTTTACTGTCATTTTTCAAAGTTGTAAATAAATCAAAGATGTTTGGAGTATGTTACACAAGAAAATACTATTTCAGTTTTTCTACTTTAAAATTTCACATTTAATTCAATGTGTTAGTTGTCGTTTCTTGTAATTAAATGCGAAATTTACCAGCAATTTTTGGGTGCCAATTCCAAATTTTTTCAGTATATGGAAAAGAGCAGCTTAGACAATATCAATATCTTAACTTGTATTCCACAGAAGAAAGTGAAATATTTTAAGATGATGTTACAGTGTACATGCACAAATAAGTACATACATTACATATACTAACTATTGGGATGTTTAGAGTTAGTTACTTGTAATTATATATAATTTGCTGTTATTACGATTGTAAGTACATGTAATGTAACTATGTCATCTTAAAATTAAGTGTAAATATGAAACTACAAACGTACAGAAGATATTGTGAATATTTTGATGTCCTTTTAGACAGCATGATTTGCACAGATCCTGACCAAAAATGTAAATTTTCTCTTTACTTCCCTCAGGAACTGTGCATGTGTGTGTTGAGCGGAAGATTTTATGTGAGTTGATGACTGTGTATAAAGCGGTGAGACTTTCAGCCCTGGGATTCTGGTGCTGTGGTTGCAGTGAGTTTAAGAGAGCAGGGCCGGTGGCAGGTATGGTATAATACTTCTGAGCTCTCAAACAGAGTCAGAACACTTCACATACCACAGTCTCTCCACTTCAACACATGCCAGTCCTACAGCTACACCATGATCAATGCTCAAAATAATATTAAAAGGGCTATAATTTATAATTCAACAGACTTTTGGACCCACTGTATGTACTACATGCATCAAACTCTTATTGTCAAAAGAGCAGAGCAAAGGAAATCATTTCCATTATATGTACACCATAAACTGCATAGTCACGATCATTCTTCAGTTTGCTCCATTATTATTCAAGTTTGGATTTGCAGTACTCAGCAGCATTCAGCATGATGAGCGCTTGATTGGAAGTCAGAGCGCTTACGCAATCACATTCCAGTTAAGAAGCGCTGACCTCGCTGCTGTTTCACCCTGCGCTTCTTCACTTTGCTGTTCACTGTCATCAGGCAGAAGCTTGTGAGATGCGGTGACCATGGTAACGAGTGTGGTTATCGCTCAAATATACTGCTGCAATCACCTCACACTGAGTGGAGTGTTCCCTAAAACCTTTAAACCACACCTGCACCAGTGAACATGCTATCCAGGCTGAACACAAGCCTCAGAGAAACTGAGGAACAGTTGCATGGGCATACCTGAGGACATGATTGAGGCAAATGTTGCTGAATTACAATTTTCATGTAATTATTGGAAATAAAATTAATGACTAAAACGTTAAAACATTTCCACTGTTTTTTGAAAAAATTAGCACTCCTTTCATATTCACAATTAAGCAAGCATAGTTTCTACCAAAATACCATAGTTACTATAATACAGGTGTCACTACTGTAAAATCATAACAAACTGATATGAAATCTCCTTCAAACAGCATTTCTTGCATTGTTAAAAAAAAAAATGAAAAAAATAAACATTGACAGAATTTATATTTCATATAAATGTCTTGTATAAATATTTTGTATAAAAATCTAAAAACTCTTAAAATAAATTACATACATTTAAAAACTTAAAAAAAAACTGTCAATGAGATAAGAAGAAAAGTCTTAAGCCTCGTTTTCAATGAGCAGTACGGCAGAACAGTCCAGTACGATTCGGGATGATACACCCTCATCCAGCTTGCTTCAAAAAGTACCCTTACTTGAAAGTAGCGATCGAAGTCATTCTCGCACAAAGAAGAAGGCACAACATTGTCTGTATGTAGCCTGTGTGTGTAAAAATATAAAATTATTTTATTTTATTTTGTGTGTTTGCACACTTTGATGTAAACAAGCCCAACACGAATGAGCAGCATGGTGGAACAAGTGAAGGATACGCTTCATTCCCCTTGTGTTGTCATTCTCCTTGTAGCAGTGCAAGTGACGATTCTCTGTCAACCAATCAACGTTCTGCAGTGAGTCTAGTTCCACCTTTTAGGTACCGGACTGTGTTAAGTACCACAACGGAAGGATACCAAAAAAGTGTTACATTATGGTTTGCTATTTTGGTACCACTCACAACTTGTCAATGGAAACAGAAATAATTGCATAACGTACTGTACTGAACCGTACCGCTCGATGGAAATAAGGCTTTAGTATCAAAAGTTTGCTAGATAAACATTGTTTTAAAAGCTGTTTATATATTTGTACTGGAAAACAAAACAAAAATACTGATTTTTGTATACTATACTAACAACTGAGGTAACCATGGCACTCCAGTGGAAACTATGGTTATCATTGTAAATAGTTAAAATAAGGATTGTTGGACATTATACAGAACTGTAAAATCCACCAACAGAAACAGAAAATTATAAGAGAACACGCACCAAACTGTCAAGACCACCTCCAAGGAGATCCACAGCGCCTATCTGCATGGAAGACCCCTGGGGCACGTTGACGGGGGGACCGAGGTCCAGATTAAGCAGGTCTCCCAGAAGGTCACCCTGAGATGGAATGACTTGGGGTTGATCGATAGAAGCAGCCGGGCCGGCACTGACCGGACTCTCCCCGGTGTCGATACTACAAAGGAATGATGATACTCAGTGAGATGGGTAACACAAAGTGAACAAAGGATGCTTCGTTGTTCAAGTGGAGAGAGGACAACATAGTTTCTGTGTGCCACTACTTTCGATGAGTCCCCCATTGTATTACTGGACTGAGACGGATTCAGACATCCTTTTTTCGAAAAACTGAGAATCACACATAGTAATAAAACAAAAAACATGGATTCCAGACCTTTACCATGACTTAGTGATTTTGGTTTTAGGTTCTTTGTGATAATTAAAGGGGGCAAAACACACAGTTTCACCCAATCTCATGTTAATCTCGAGTACCTATAGAGTAGTACTGCATCCTTCATATCACCAAAACGTCTTTAGTTTTATCATATTTATAAAAGAAAGAGCTTTATGATTCTCTCCGAAAAAAGCCGAGCTCCAGGAGGTGCGCCGTGGGCGGAGCTAAAGAGTGACGAGCACTTGCGCCGATCACCAACAAAACAGATATTTAATGCCGTTTCACTTACTGTCTGCAGTTCTGAATCCAGCGTCGAACTGGGCCTTTTTATAAAACATTCGTCAACAAACACACTTGAGAAACTCCATTGCTGCCCCGAAAAAACAAACTGCATCCACTGTTCACGTAACGCTGTATTCTTTTGGGAAGATGAACAAGGTTATGTTTCCCTCACAACCAAAAATACACTTCTTTAGAGACATTCTTCCCGAGCGAGTCCTGTGGAGCAGTGCAGCCGAATGAAGCACGTTGATGGGCGCATTCTCGCTCTTGCTCCGGTCGATGCGTGCACGGGCGCGTTCTTCCGGGAGAAATGCCCATATAAGGGCCCATGCCCTTGCCCATGCACTACTCTTATTTTGCACAGACTGCACAAGTTATTACACTATAAACTGTATAAAGTTGTTACTACACAAAGCACAGTAAACTATTTCTATAAAATATTGCACTACTGCTATTTTGCATAGAATACATTGTTCTATCAATATTTTGCACACTCATCCAGCTGTATTTATTTATTACCACTGTTCTCACGTTTCTGCTGTTCATAATGTATATAATCCTACATTGCTCTGTTCATAATGTACATACAATCCCTACATTGCATTCCTATTTATATTCTGTATATACTCTGCTCAATACTGTATATAGCAATTCCACTGTACATTCTGTAAATCATATCTTCATTTACTCTGCACTTATATGTATATAAAACACTATATTCTTGCACTTCTGGTTAGATGCTAACTGCATTTCATTAGCTCTGTACTTGTACTCTGCATAAATGACAATAAAGTTGAATCTAATCTAATCTAATCTAATAAGGAGTTCCACTGTCAATTAGGTCAGCAGGAGCCATGTTTGAAAAAAACTTTCAGAAACTTTTACGAACCCGGAAGGAAGATTTTTGCCACAGAAATACTCAGTCAAGTTTAAAATCGTTTTTCTTTTTAAACTTTGGCCATACTTAGCACGAGAATCCAACTCTTTAACAGTGTAAATAACTCTGAATGGACGAAACAGCATTGTACCCCCCTTTTAAAGACTTTTTAAACCATTTTAGAGAGCTCACACTAACAAAGAGCCATTTTTAGTCAATGAACATTTCAAGAGGGTTAGCCGTATTAGTACCTGCCGTGCTGGATGGGCAGATGTTTGCGGTGAATGCCGTAGCTTCCCTCCACAAAGGCATTGGGGGGTTTGTGGTAGACGGAGGCCAGCGAGCCGATGTGACAGATGAGCTCGTCCAACAGGGTGGGCTCGATCAGGTCTGTTTCCTCTGAAATCAAAGGCTTCTCAGACAGCACAACCTCTTTAGCGGTCACAGGGTCAGTGGACAGCAGACGCCAGTAGATGTAGCCGCGATCACGCAGATCAGGGTTATCAGAGTCCTGAGGAGATGAAGAAAAAAGAAAAGTGTGAATGAAGAGGAAACGTGACACTGACAGCCAGACGCTGAGCTCCTTTTGAGATTTGACACTTTTATCCATCATCTGCATGTGAATGTAATATTTATGATGGTGTGGATGTGTATTGATGCTGATGGACAACAATGCCCAATGTTGTATACAATGAGCATAAGTATGCAATTCTCTTTCATTACAAATAGATTCAAATAAATAAATCTTTATCTCATATAAAGTGTGTCAGCATTTGTTAACTGTATTTTCAAAATATGGGGTGACTAAAGACCAAACAAATATACCGGTGTCATTTTCAACTGCTAATATCAAGTTGTAGTGTAAAACTACAGTTTATTATGCCCAAGCACATCTCCATCTTACCTGAGTGGCCAGACTGAGCACTTGCTGAACCAGCTCCTGAGTTTCTGAGGGCTTCTTCAGGAACAGCTTCACTATGGCTGTCAGCAGAGTCAACTGGACCTGAAAGCAACAATGCAGCGGATACTGAATCAGATCCCTGCTTTTAAACAAACTATATACTGTATACAAAACAAAAAAACACCATAACGGAAAACAACTGACAAAAAACAAAACAAAAGCAAACAAAACAAAACACACCTAAACAAACCAAACAAAAAACTAAATACAAAACAAAAAGAACAAAATAGAAAACAAACAAAAAAATAAAAATATCAAACCTGAGTGCTTTCATCATGGAAGCCCTCAAGGAAACTCTCCAAGAGCTCATCAGCGTTGTCGATACGCTCAGCATATTCACCCACAATCCAAATCATGGCAGCTCGAGCATCTGGCTCATCCAAAGAGTCCAGGTTTTCACACAGAGTGGCAATTATGCTCTCATACCTGCGCAGACAACAGGGAGGTGTTTCAGCTGCCCATTCATTATATGTTCCTTTATTCTAAGTCAACTTTTTATTTTTGTTTAGATAGACAATCTAATATACAGTGCCCTCCAAAAGTATTGGAACAGTAAGGCCAATTCCTTTATTTTTGCTGTAGACTGAAAACATTTGGGTTTGACATCAAAAGATGAATATGAGATGAGAGATTAACATTTCAGCTTTTATTTACAGATATTTTCATCTGGATCTGATTCACAACTTAGAAGATAGCACCTTTTGCTTGATCCCACCCATTTTTCATGTTGCCAAACGTATTGGAACAGATAGAATTAACATAGATTAAAGTGAAAAAGACTTAATATTTAGTTGCAAATCCTTTGCTTTCAATAACTGCATCAAGCCTGTGACCCACTGACATCACCAAACTTTTGCATTCTTCTTTTGTGATGCTTTTCCAGGCTTTCACCGCAGCCTCTTTCAGTTTTGGGGGGTTACTCCCTTCAGTCTCTTCTTTAGCAGGTAAAATGCATACTCTACAGGGTTTAAGTCTGGAGATTGACTTGGCCAGTCTAAAACCTTCCACTTCTTGCCCCTGAAGAATGAACTCCTTTGTTGTTTTGGCACTATGTTTTGGGTCATTATCTTGCTGCATGATGAAGGATCTCCCAATCAGTTTGGTTGCATCTTTCTGTAAATTGTCAGACAAAATATTTCTGTAGACTTCTGAGTTAATTTTGCTGCTGCCATCATGTGTTACATCATTAATGAAGATTAATGCGCCTGTCCCAGAAGAAGCGATGAAAGCCCAAGCCATTACATTACTTGTGTAATGTGTACTATAATGTACACCTGTGTACACTGTGTTTCAGATGAGCTTGTATGTTTGGGATCATGAGCAGATCCTTTCTTTCTCCAAACTTTAGCCTTTCCATCACTTTGGTCCATAAAATGAGTCCATAAAACCTTGTCCCAGAATTTTTGAGGCTCGTCTCCTATTCTTCTTGCTAATGAGTGGTTTGCATCTTCTGGTGTAGCCTCTGTACTTTTGTTCATGAAGTCTTCTGCGAACAGTAGATTGTGATACCTTCACTCCTGCCCTCTGGGGGTTGTTGCTGATGTCACTTACAGTTGTTTTAGGGTCTTTCTTTACAGCTGTCACAATGTTTCTGTCATCAACTGCAGATGTTTTCCTTGATCTACCCGTTTGAGGTGTTACTTAGTACACCAGTGGTTTCTTTCTTCCTCAGGCGATTCCAAATGGTTGTACTTGCTATTGCCAGTGTTTGTGCAATGGTTTGATTGATTCTTCTCTCAGCTTCACAATTGCACGTTTTTCACCCATAGACACCTCTCTGGTTTCATGTTGGTTACACGTCTAAATAACTATAAATGCAGTCTGCACGGATCTGAAACTGAGCGCAGACATTCAGTGCTATTTATTGTTTGAATAATCAATTAATAGGACACACCAGGGCAACAAAACACACCTGTTAGTCACATGTTCCAATACTTTTGGTAACATGAAAAATGGGTGGGTTCAAACAAAAGGTGCTATCTTCTAAGTTGTGTATCAGATCCAGATGAAAATACCTGTAAATAAAAGCTGAAATGTTAACCCAAATGTTTTCAGTCTACAGCAAAAATAAAGGAATTGTCCTCACTGTTCCAATACTTTTGGAGGGCACTGTATACTGAATTCCAAAACATAGCGAATTGCATACACAGCATTTTAAGGATCACAGGTGGACTCCTCTCATGAAGGCTGTTCCAAAAGATAGGTTGCTTAATAATCCTAAAATACCTAATTTTAGTCTAATTCTAAGGCAGCACAGAATGTATACTTTACAAAATATGCAATCCCAGAATACACTGTGTCAAGCTCAGTGACAAAAATAAATCCAAAGTGGTGGAGGAAGAGTTCTAAAAAGTTTCAATTAAATTAGTTGAGATGAGAGCGGTGGACTAACTTGTTGGGGTATTTGCGGAAGATGTCCCTGATGACCACAATGGCCTCCTGCACAACGTAATTGACCTTGGTCTGGATGAGGTCCAGCAGAGTGCTAACACAGCGCTCAGCAGATTGCTGTACACACAGATAGAAAAAGAAAACTCAGTTACAGCAACACATTACAATGACAAAACTCATCACAGCACTACAGCACTTCAAGCATGATGCACAATGAAAAAAGCAATCAGGTTGCTTATAGAAGAGAAGATATTTTCAAACATTTCTCTATGGAATGAGATGACACAAAAAGATATATAGGGCTGAACAATGAGGCAAGACATACCTCCACTTTGATGGCACAACGGCCGATGGCTCGAACGGCTTTCCGAACAAAGTCTACATCCACTTCAGTGGCATACTCTTTCAGTTCAGCCAATACCTACGGAAATCAACATCATTTTAAGTGGATTTCTACAGAAATCAATCGTACTTCTGAAATGAAAGGTTGAATGACCTCCGCAAATGAAAAAAACAGGGAATGGATACCTCTGTCTCTCACAAGGTTATAAGCTTGGGGGAAAAGTTCCGGAAGAGTCTGATGTTAACATTTAACAAATGGACATGTTTATGGGGCTAATAGTTTAATATAAGTAAATGAAAAGTAAATGAAAAGCAGCAAAGAGATGCATTAGAATGACATGAATTTGTTGTCATATGCAGTGTAAGCACAGCTGTCAATTTACAAGAGGCAGCTTAGAGCTTGGTGGGCTTGCTGCTTAAGCATGTGTTTTTTGCTAAACACAATGACAGACCATCACTGAATAGAAAGTGTAAGGGACCATATTCCTTTTAGGCATAACTCGGAGCAACGTAATTAGGAGAAATTGACAATGCAGCTTTACTGAAGCTGAATTTGTTATCTTTTGCAATTTAGGTCTTGCATACTCATTAAAAAAAGACAAAATCAAATAAAAGCCCATTTGTTCATCAATTAATTGTGCAGTGTTATGTACCATTCAGCTGTACATTTACTTTTTCATTTGAAATAAACTGTTGATTTGTTTTCCAGTTAATGCAATCTAAATCCCAGAGGACTGCGGCCAATATCCTAGCAACTTTTTTTTGTTAGCATCACAGGAAATTTAGGACTTTGCAGATCTATCTCTATATTTACATAACTGACAGTGAAAATCGTTGAAGATAATGATGTTATTACTGCAGCTTTAATTAAGAGCTAGAGAAATACCTCTATTATTTGAAACTAACTAGCTAACTCTGCCTACAAATGAAACTAAAGATTCTTAAATGTCAAAACTTGTTTACTTCAGAGCATGATAATAATCATGTGATACCTACACTTACCTCTAAACACTCTTTTTCAGTTATTGAGGAAATCCTTCTGAACCCTCCTCCATACAAGTTGATTTCCCTTTTCTATAAAGCTCTATGCTCCTATGGTGCAGTTAGCACTTCAGATTTAAAACTGACTTGGGAAAGAGAGCTGGGGGTGGTTATTCCAGAAGAGGAATGGGAGACTGTCTGGCTCCAAGCTAACAGGCTCTCAGATTGTAACAGGGCAAGAGCCATTCAGCTTAGAATTTTACATAGAATACATATAACGCCACACTTAAGACATAAATACATGTGTAATTACATTGCCCTAAATGCAAGTCTAATATAGGAGATTATATTCATTGCATATGGAACTGTCACATGATTCAGGCTTATTGGTCCAGTGTTGTGGCTCAATTAAATAACATCTTTGGTTTGGATCTGGAGCTGTATCCTTTGTCACTTCTTCTGGGTTTTCCCTGTAAGCTTATTTCTAATAAATTTGATAGGCGACTTTTTAGTCTGTTTAACTTTTGCTGCCAGGAAGAATCTACTGATGTCATGGATCAGTGATAAGCCTCCCTCCATCAAAGGCTGGCATTCAATTATTAGGGAGATTATTCCTCTGGAACTCTTGACCTGTATTATTCATTCTACAACAGATGTTTTTAATCGTATATGGACAAATTACCTTAATTGCATAAATGCTTCTACCTGTGACATTTTGTGGTTTGGTATGACACAGTGTTCCTAGAGGTGTCTAGACGATTCACATATTCTCCCCAGATTTTATTTTTTAATTTTGATCGGTGATACATTTTTATATTATTAGTAAAATGTGCTCATTTACTTTAAGTTGATTCTCAAAAGTCTGTGATTTTGAGTAAGGCCTGTTTGTATTTGACTGAGTTATTTTGTACATTTAAAAGACTGTATACAGCCAGACAGCTCAAGCAGGAAAAAAACTTGTTACTGCACTAACATTAGCAAAACTACTGCTCATTTAGCAAAGCATCATGCCTCATAGTAGCAGTACATGCAGTTATCCATAACTATAAGCTCTACTCTTCTGCACAATGCTAATGATAGAAACGTCAACATAACACAAACTCTTTCAAATGTCAAACATAACTGAACATTAAACATTAATAGATGTTTTCCTTTATTCAAAAACACGCTAAATTTCAATATTTAGTCTTCATATCCAGCCATATGCAAATCATGCTGGGAATTAAAAATCACTGCCAAAATAAAACTGTAAAATTAAGCTAATTCTCTTCCTTTTTTTCTTCAGTTTAATCAGTTCCTCAATTCAAGCCTCAAAACTGCTTAAGTTTCCTTAATAGATGAGGAAAACATTGGTTTTATTAGTGAAAAGTTCTAAATATTTTCTATACAACACTGAACCACAATTTCTTTAATAAAATTTCCGCACTATTTTTAATTATCACCTACATTTTTTTAATAAAAATGACAAGACTAATGACAGACTCATTTTACAGAGTAGTTTTCTTGTTGAATATCCTGTTCACACTGTGTTTAAAGCTAAGAGTCAAACACAGTTTGAAATACCTGGGCGATGTTGGCATGAGACGCCAGGCGGATCATGATATCCAGTTTCTCCAGTTTGACATAGATGGGGTCATTGTACTTGACAAAGAACACTTTGATCTCTTGCTTCAAAATCTCAGGCCTACAGATAGAGAGAAATTCAGGCTTAGTCAAAACATTTAAAACTGCTAAGCAAACAGACAACTGGACAATATTGCCATCTAGTGACAATACAGAATGTACTCGTGTGTGTAAAGACAATGAGTGATTAACACAACTATTAAACTACTGCCACAGAAAACAATTAAAAAAAAAGCTGAAAAATATAATGAGAGCAGTCTAACCGTTTCTGCACAATAAGGTTGATGTTCCTCAAGGCCACATATTGGACCTCGGGTTCCCCAGACAACAGTGTGACGAGGGGAGGAGAGAGCTTCTTCAGAAGAGTGTTGTAGTAATCAGAGTCTTTGGGCAGGAGCTCTAGAAACTTCATCAGTACCTTCACCGCTGACAACACCACAGCTGAGTTAGCATGGGAGAGACGTGGAGTCACACGCTCACAGATACTAAAAGAGACAGAAAAAGGGATTTCAGAAAGATGATCTGGTGGGGTTTTTTTTACAGAAAAGGTTTACTATCTTTATTTTCAGAAAGATATTTTCTATTATTGAGGCAGTTCCTGCCAAAATTGTTCATCAATAAATTGATCATGGAAGACAAAACCCCTATTAATCCAAAAACAAATTATTGTTTGGATTAAAATTGTACAATTGGATCCATGGATTTGGATTATTTTAAAATGTTTCACTAAAGTCAATGGAATATAAAGCGTGGAGTACCTCAAGGTTCTATTCTGGATGCTTTTTTTTTTCCACTTTCATTTGACCCAAAAAAAAAGAAAAAGAAAAAAACACTATATACTTCATTCATATAGCAAGTTATAGCACATTTCACCATGTGATTTCAGCCGTACTGACAAAATTGACAAATGGGGTTATCCCATTTGTTAGAAAATAATGTTAGAAAATAACATTACAGTTATTTTAAGACATTACTATTATTTAATATTAATAAATAACATTCAGACAGAGAAAGAGTGTGATTTGTTGAAATGTCTTGGACTGAATAAATCAATCCCTGCATTAAAAAACAAATCCTTGATTTGAATTTCTTCAGTTTGATCTTCCTGTTATAATCTATGCAATTCATAAGCACTTTGTGTGACCTGTATTGAACTATTCTTCATGCTTCTCTAAAAATTACATATGAATTCTATGAATTAAATCAAAGAAGCGTTACACCTAAAAATGAAAGGCAAATCTCTATTTCCACTCAGAGACTTATCCCCCAACAAATCTGTTAGGGCTGCAACTAACGATTATTTTGATAACCGCTTAGTTGGCCGATTATTTTTCCGATTAATCGGATAAAAAAAAGCCCAATTTTCTTTCTTTTTTTATTGACCAAAAACACTTCCACATTCTGCCCAATGTCCTTCAAACAAACGTGCCAACTGAATGCTATGGAAACATACAGTGCTTAACAATTTATTAGACCACCTGTCATAATAAAGAGAAAACACAAATATTTTAGGAATCTGTCAAAAAACTATTTAAATATAAAAATGTTATTTATTGGGAAAATAACAAACAAACAACTAAATAGTATTTATTCACATAATAACAAAATGGCCTCCTATGTCTTTCATAACAGCTTGCATTCTTGCTGGTATTGTACTTTTTGACTGTAATTGTGTATCTGAAAAAAAAACAACACTATAAAGCGATTGACATTTTTTCTGCTTTTCTTTCTTAGATAACAACAATAATTATATTATAGCATTAGAAATAGCCTACTGTTACTAAAGAGCTTATACATATGGAAGGACTAACCAATACAGAAAGCTAAAAAAAAATAAGATTTTGGTAATCACCAATATAGAGCAGCAGTGGCACAAACCTTACATCGTTTGTTTAAAACCTTACATAAATTTGTTTTAATAAATGTGTTAAGCACTGTATATAGGCTAGTGAATATAGCCTAGTTTAGTCGTCTTTACTGTCATTTCTTTATCCTTTAAAAGCACCTATGAAGCGTCTGATATTTATATTCAGATAATTACACGCAGTTATCCCTATTACAGTTCCTACTCATAAAATACGTGCACTACATGTTGACTTTTAAACCTTAATTTAACGTACAACAACAGATATTTCAGCACAACGAATGTTTTTGCGCTGAATATTAATTGTCTCCCTCTCTACTGTGTTCCGTCTGTCTGACGCGAGTGCACGCATCAACACTCAATCAGTAAAAAACAAGAAAACTCAACACAGACTGTCAGGATGGGCCTTTACGCAAAAATGGAAATACTTGCATAAATATTTGACATTTACAGATAAGGACATGACCGTAAACTGATAGTGTTTGTGCTGAGGACACACACGCATCTGTCAAAGAGCATTACTGGGCAAGCCATTACACTAATGCATTAAGGTTAGCTTAAAGCTTAAAATTAAGAATTCTCAAAATGGGCAGCTTGGATCACGTATTTCTCCCGCAGCATCTGATCATTTCACGAAGTACACATTTTAGAACATAATGCAGAACTTTGCACAGTCCAAACTGTTCAAGTCCAGCAGCTGTCAATGCATACCAGAGTAGAGTCTGGACGGTTTAAAAGATGGTCTGAAGCAGAACAGCATCGTATAGTCCCATATTCAGTTTTCAATTTTTATTAAGTCATTCAACTGTTCTCTTATTTCAGTTACAATTACATTTAGAAATCTTCTATTCATTCAGATTTGAGTCACTCTTAGACTCTTTACCGTGTATATTTAGGCCACTTTGCCATCGCAATCACTTAAATAAAATGAATGAATGAATATAGCTGAACATTTAAATCTTGCCCTTTATAGCGCCAAAACCCCGTCACTCAAGATTCATCACATCTCACCAACATAAAAGATGGTAAATTGATTGACAAGTCTCTGTTAAACTGAACCAATTAGGGTTCCGTTAGGCTATGGAAAAATGAGTTGATGACTGAGCTACACATTATTTTACTGTGATACTTTGAGTTTGAACATATTAAAATAATATGATTAAAGATAAAAGCGAAGAAAAAAGCAGCTTGGGCGGGTTTACATTTTTTAAAAGCAGCCCAAATTTTGTCAACCCGCCCAATGCGTTATTCTCCATTATTCTGATCAAAACAAGCACAATTGGGCGGCAACCCGCACAATCTGGCAACACTGGACCCGACTAATCGATAATGAGAATCGTCGTCGATGATTTTCATTATCGATAATAATCGATTTTATCGATTAGTTGTTGCAGCCCTAAAATCTGTTTCTCTCTAAATAACAGCTTGAAAAGGAAAATGACTATCATGTTAATAAAACCTCAGCTCTAATGAAATTTCATCTTAAAATAGGCCTAACTTTGAGGAAATTAAATTAATGGTAACAGCTCACTCTAAGGTAGCACTAATCATTTTGCTGTTCTACTTGCAGAACAGCAAAATAAACAGCAATATTATCATATGTCTGGTATATAATCTTCTTTGACAATCACAAGTACAAGAATCAGCTTGTTGACATTTACCGGCTAGAAAACTGCTCTGACATGTCTCAGTTTAACCTGTCTAAGCAGACAACAGGCTTTTTACTGTCTCTAATCCACTTCAGTATTTTTTTGCAATGCAAATTCATAGTAACAGGACAGAAAGAAAACCTGTAAACTACATAACTGCTCCAGACTGTTAAAGATTTTAGATACTGGTTGCCATGCATACTAAGGTTAACTAAAAAAGGTCTAACGATATCTGTTTGCCTGTGCAGTCTCTAACTAAGCAATGTTCATTGGATTTTCTTAAATGTAATTTTAAGTTTTTCATAAAAATAAATCTTGAATGGTTTAATGTTTGAAAATTAAGACAGCTATAAATATTAGTATTGTTGTAAGTTTACACTTAGGCTGTAAAATAAATTATTATTATTATATTTTACCATTTTATTATTTTATGTTAACATTTCACAAGTCATTTATAATTTTTGTTTTTATTTAGTAAGTTTTAGATTTTATTTAATAATAATAATAATAATAACAATAATAGTCATTATTTTATATTCATATTGATTAGCTATAATCACCGTTTTGGCCAAATTGTGAAGCTCTACAAATAAGCAAAGCAAAGCAATTTTTTTTTTGAAAATTTTATAAGAAAAAGCGCAATCGCAATTAGAGATTTTTTTCTCCAAATTGGGCCCATTTTAAAATTTAACTAGGTATGAAATATGCTATATAAATAAAATAGCCTGGGCTAAAGGGTACAAAACCTGTGGAGAAATTCAAATCTTTCTGATACACATAAAATACAAAAACTATATGTATACATAAATAAAATAAAATCATTCGCTCTCCATAATCTCCATACACCTGTAGAGATCAAGAAACCAGTGACTATGAGGATTCTTATCCCCTCACCTCTGGGCCTCACGCTCGTCTTTGGGGTTGTAGTTGGAAAGACAGTCCAGGATGAAGATCTGGCCCCACTCAGTGCATTCGTTGAGAGCCGTCAGGAGCTTATTGATGTTCTGAGGATTCAGGTCCAGAAGGTTGCTGTTGGGGTGAGACTCGCTGATCTCAGACAGGGCAGCAACTGCATTAGCCACAACCTTTGTGAAAATCAGATATCAGTAAATAATTGTGTATGGGGAAGTATACATTTAGGACAATTAGATCAAAAGTATCTAACCATGGGGTTGGAATCAGCGATCAGGTCCCTGAGAGAATCCAGGAAGCCCTGGTCCTCTACCATCTGGGCGTTGATGTCATGCAGTTTGGCCACACACACTGCAGCGGTCTTCCTCACGTAGGGGTCTTCATCCTTCAGACACTTTCGCAGAGGCTCGCACAAGTACTCAGTGATCTTGTCCACACGGATACAGCCCATTGTACGCACTGCCAGAGCTCGGATCAGAGGGTTTGGATCCTCACAGTCCTAAAAAAAAAAAAAAGGCAGAATAACTTCAGACCTACTGGTGGAATTTTACAAAAATGATTGTACACTGATGTCCAAATTTGATCCAAATTTTAACACCAATTCTCACCTTGACAAAGCTGTTAACGGCCATGATGGCCATGTCAGGCTGACTCTTGGCATAGTTCATAAGGTACAGGTAAACCAGTTTCTTCAGCTCCAGGTTATCAGTCTGCATGCAGTTTACCACATCTGGAAACAAGGAACTAAAGAAACAAGGTATAAAAGGTATTAGCATAACTATTAGGGTCAAAATAATCATCTTTTAAGAAATGTGGGAAGTAAGAGTGCATATCTGATTCAGTAATGGTGATACATGAGTCAGTCAAAGCACCTGACATCCTTGCCCACTGTCATGGCTGCAATGACTTTCTTCACTGCCTCTTTCCTCTTCTCCTTCTTCTCATTGTTCAGCTCGGCCTTCAGCTCAAAGATTTCACCTGTAACAGACAGTAACATGATTAGTGTTCATCTGATCTGAAGTTTTCAGAGGCTAATGTTTATACAAGTTCTATGAAGAGTAGTATTAAATTCACAATTATTCTATACAAAAATACACTATATTTAGTCAAAATAAACTTTGTTTACTATTGTACTAATCCTTGAAATATTTACTAGACTAGATTTTAAAATAGCAACATTTTCACTTTTAAATTAATCAGAAATGATAGCTAAAGTGTTCCTGATACAAATGTAAAAAAAAATCAACACTTAATATAGATAGACGGCGTGTCAGAATGCCTGTATGCAAACTGAAAAGATTTCTACTTAGGTCATTTACAGAAATGAGTGTGCAAACACAGAGGCATCATGCACATTCAAAGCAAGGTGCATGAGCCTTTCAGATTTTTGATTATTGCAGGAACAGAACTGATAATGCCTCAAAGTCAGTGGCTTTTGGTGAAATTCACATTTTGAAACCAAAATGTGTATTTTAGCCTCTATGATTTGTGCAGATCTGATGAGTTTTTACGTGTGGGAGGTTGGGGGAATCTGTAATAATGAATCAATGCAGGATTTACAATAATCTGGAATAGAGATAGTATAATGTATGATAATAATGTATGATCCTGTTCCAGTTCATAATTTAAGTATATCATGGGATCTGAAGACATTGTAGTAATAATAATACATTTTTATTACAAATAATTATTTTTATATGGAGTTGGGTTTTGAGTTCAGTCTTGGTTCATTATAAAATAGCTTTATCATCTCAGGATTTCAGTTCGACCCAAATTTCTCTCTAAACTATCATGACTCATAATAAAGAACGAAATACCAGAACTGAACATACATGGTCTAAAACAGGATACAGAAAATATCATATTAAACTGTACGTAAACTGTTCAGGGGTTTTAGATCAGTTCTTTTTAAATCCTATTACCATCCCATAGCCTAAATTAACAAATTTAAGCTCTTTACTTGCCTTTTTTGTTGGTGGTAAAATACTTGGAGTCAGTCATTCTGAAAGCTTCTCAGATCTGAAGAGGAGCAAATAAAACGCATTTACATATCAACATACATAAAAGCAATTATATAATCTCAAAATATACTTTATTGACAGCTGGCAATTTTCATGAAATTAGATTAGATACAATTTGAAACATGCCTGTAATTCCGAATGAAATCATCAGGGACAATTATGTGTTGACCATGAGCATACAACAACACAATAAAACAGCCTTGCATTACAAAGGATTACATAAACTGAAAATATGTCAAACATATCAATATTTGCAGCTGTACTTCACAAATGTAATGACTGTTAAGTTTATTAATTGGGCGTGACCCAAAAATGATCCAGCTATGCTAGGCTAGTGAAAACCTTGGAAGCAGGACCTTCATCGACTGAAATACAGACATCTGTCCTATACAAACTATAATGCAAACAAGTGATGAAAACGCAAAAAAATCAGATACGCACAAGGGATGATCTTCGGTTACTGGAGCACTTCCCGGCGAGATGGGAGATGCGGCTGCTGCCTCTGCTTTTGGTCGGCGCTGGAAGATGGAGAGCACCCGGAAAAAAACAAGATGAAGCGCGGAACCAACGAACGAGAAGAGCGCGTGAGGTCGGAACCACACTGATGTTACACCGGAAGCAGACAGAGGACTTTAGGGTATAATAATATCACGTCAAATGTTGTTGTTTGTCTCAGATTGCCAGTGGGCTACATAAAGTCAAGCAATCTAGACTAGATTCCAAAATATTTGTGCCTAAAGAGCCCCCCCCCTTTTTTTTTTCTTTTGTTTAATGCTGTTAGATTGTATCCTTATACACTGCCAGTGCCAACACTACATCTATGTTTGATTGTATTGTAGAAGTATGGCACAGGCCTACAGCACAATCACATTACTGTTGTACTTGGGTTTTTTCATTGGATAATTAAACATTGACGGATCATACTATGTATAAATGGACTATTCAGAAATTTCACCTAAAATGTTTGTCTGTTAATCTGTCATTGAGTCTTTAAATTAACAGCTTTCTAGAAAAAGAAAAAAAGAGATTTAAAGGCCTCATATGGTGGGAAAACAGACAAAACTGGCTTTGTAAAAACTTTTACTGATTTATTTTGCTCCTTCATATGGCATCATGTGTATGCTGTAAAATAACAGTGATCTAAACCATAAAAGGCATACCATTTCTAAAAAATGGGCCTAAATATTCAAATAGATATTCTCATTAGTTATATGTAATACTATATATTTAATACTATTATAAAATGTTTTAAATATATCTCTACAAATTATATAATCAGCTTATCTGTAATGAAAAAAATATTGCAATAGTTTTATTAGATCGCAGCTTTTCTCTCTTTTTTAGTTTTTTTTTTTTTTTTACAAATTAAATAAAAACACCATTTAACACCATGAAATTAAAATTATTTTAAAATGAAAAAGAATGTTTTTACATGTGGTGCATGTAAAAGTATAGCTTTCTCTAGTCCTCAAATCCTGAGGTCCCTGGCAAAAAACCTTGTAACTTTATTTCTTCTGAATGTAAAATTCAGAAACTTGGGGAAAATGTCGCTCCAAATGTCTTCCTTCAAAAGATACCACAAATGTGTGTAAGGTCCACACATTTGGCCCAAAGAAGGTATCCAATGGTGGATGAAGGGTTCCTGCGTGTTCGGTCTTTTCAATGTGCAAAATTCTTCAATTTAAATTAAACTCTAATCTGACTCCATTTTATTATTTAATCTGACTCCATTTTATTATGACCTCGTATTTAGCTTGAAATGCAAATTAGTATTCTAATTAGTATTCTTCTGATATTTGGTTATTCTAGTTAACTCTTGACTTTATATTTACTCGTTCATTCGGTTGCTCATGTCTTTAACAAGGATACAACATAATTTACTAGAGTCAATAATTACAGAGTAAAACAGAATAAGGTCAAAGGTAACAATTTATTATCAGTCAGGTAAATACTGTATGTGTTATGCCAATTCAAAGAGATCAAATCATATCAATACAAAACATCGAATTCTCAAAGATAAATCTACGAGTAAAGGATGCATACCTGACTTTATAGAAATACATAGTGTGAAGTATATCGAGACACCACGGCTTCTGGCTACAGAATCGCGCCGATCCTTTTGCAACATTTGCTTAAGTACCCTGACCAAGATAAACATCCCCCGAAATGGAGACAGGAACTAACAATTGTAATTTGCTTTGATCAGGTCAAGTTAACATCTTTTGGGACAGAAGGTAATTAGCATGAAAGGTAGGGAACTGACCCACCCTCTACAGTGTGAAATACATCTCTAAACTCTTAGGATCTGTATTACCTTTTAGTTTACTTCTTGTAAGAATGAGACCATTGTACCAGACGCCCTGAGAAAATTCAAATGATACCAAACATGACTATAAATATCACTTGCATTCATGTAGAACATTATATTCTATTATCGACCATTCTGAGTGAGCTGAGTGAAGGGAAGGATGGGTGAGGGGAAGGAAGGGGATGAAAAGGAACTGATGCATATGTGAGAGAGGCATTTCCCCACATTTTCTCTCAGTGGGATGTGGAGACAGATGGCTGTATGTTAATGTGTGTGTGTTGTCCATCTCAGAGGTTCAAAGTGTCTGAGGTTCTGTAATTCTTACATGTGCAAATACTTAAAACTGCATTTTCTGCATAACGAGTGTGTTGTAGGTGTGCAGATGTCTGTGTTTCATTGCATTGTAAAAAAATAAATAAAATTGAGCCAACTTAAAATTAAGGCAACCAGCTTCCGAAGATTTTTGAGTTTTCTCAACTTGTTTAAGTTTATACAACAAAAAGTTGAGAATCTCCTACAAAAATAAGTTGAGAGAACTCAAAAATCTGCTGAAGCTGGTTGCCTTAATTTTAAGTTAGCTTTTTTTTTTTTTTCATCAAATCATCCTCTACACCAGATGTATTCAATTAAAGTTCCAAATCTATAAACTATGGATATAGTCATTACAAATGAGGATATTGGGTCTGAGAATTTAAAAAAAAAGAAAAATAAATAAAATATTTTATCCCAATTAGATATGAATATTAAATAGTAAGATCAGATGTTTTATCAGACTTTTTTTCAATTAGATATAGAAATAAGGGCTGGACCGTTTTTATATTTTGCTTAAAATGAGTACTAAATACAAACAAATAATGTAGCCTTTTACATAATCGAAACTCTCATCATGTGCAGAAAACAAAGTTAATTAGTGACTTTCCAAACTATCTAAAAACGAATTTTCCCATTTTTAAAAATTGTGTATTTTAAAATTATCTTTACATGCTGATTAAAAGTGTTGATGAAAAAATTTCTTATCACAAACTGGGTTCAAAGTCATATGTGATGCTTAAAAATTTACAATAATTCCAGCATTATTGTTGTTTTCTGCGAAAGTATCAAGTATTTTGCCGCTCGCCCCATATACTGTTGTTAAAATAACCGCGTTATCTGCAGCAACGCACACGGGAAGGGCTTGCACGAAGCATTTGGCTCTAAATAAAAATATTAGAGGATAAAACGCCGAGAGATCATACAGTAAGCGAGCCTGAGCTTGAGGTGTGCACAGCTCCGTTGTTTTGACGCGCTGCTCTCTTCATGTAGAAATAGTCGAGCGGAGCTGGTTGCGTCTCGCGGGCCGGTTGGACACAGTGCTACATTTGAATATG
Source organism: Barbus barbus (assembly GCF_936440315.1). Taxonomy (NCBI): domain Eukaryota; kingdom Metazoa; phylum Chordata; class Actinopteri; order Cypriniformes; family Cyprinidae; genus Barbus; species Barbus barbus. The sequence continues at coordinate 16,967,058 of NC_136733.1, read as the reverse complement.
CCCGCTCTCTGTTTTCCACTGCTTTACACACCCATCTCTCCAGACTTTTTCAAATCTGATGTGTGAACGATCAGTGTTAAAACAGTGGCTTTCATGACACTAAGCTCGGGTATTTAAAGGGGGTGTGAGGTGGGGGTTGGTCAGCCTCAAAAGAGCTGGTCTAGGAAGGACACAGCCTGAGAAGTAGCCTAACCTGTGAAGACTGAAGGGGTCATTAAAGCATTCAAAAGACGGATTCAATCACTAGCCTACTGTATATTGCTTGAAGACGCGCAACGGCTGTGCTGTGATTTATTTTTTTATTTAGATTTTTTCGTCGACTATAGAGCAAAATCGGGCAATATTGTGTCTAAAATGTAAGTAACTTAATTTTAACTTCTTGTTAAAGGAAATCCTGCATATTACAGGATTGCCTGCATATTACGTAGCATGTTATATAGTCTTTCTTTGTTTTTTTAAACTTTGAATCAGGCTTTCTTTCTTAATTATTTGCATTAAACAAGAAATACCTTGTTTTAAGCAAACAAAACATGCTCACAGTCATATTATGAAATACGCTACTATTATTTCTTGTTGGAAATGTAACTTTTTTTTGTTTGTTTTTAGCAGAACTACCACCCAACAATCACAATTCACACTTGAAAGGAGAGGACAGTGAGAACATGAGGGATCCTTGCAGAACAAAACAGCATGAGACTGAAGAAAAAAGAGGTTGGTGTCTGTTCTTGATTCTTCATTAGGCAATTGTAAATTCTAAAGGCCCTTTCACACAAAACATGTGCCATGAATGGCTTCATAGGAATACACTGGTTCAGTTCAAGCATTTTCTTGAAGCAACGCTGTTTTTATTCAGAGAGTGTGCCCAATCCAGTAAATTATCATTTATGTCATATGTCCAGCGGATTTCTGGTGGTGTTAGCACACTGAGATCAGACTTGAAGTTGCATTTTTCTTCATAATCCACACATATGAGCAGAAGCCAAAAAATAGTTTTAAATAAAATATTTGCATTTCATGAATGCATACACAGTGTGAGTCATAAAGCCATTTCAGTCATGCAAGACCAACTTGTGTCTGTTTGAATGGGGAAATAACAATTAAAAAACATAAACAACAAACAAACATACAGTATTTCAAATCAGCAATAACGTGAACCATGAACTGTCTCAAATGGTATTTCTTGGTCATAACATGTTAAATAAAAAGATACATATTTTAGGATTGTTCAGCCGATGTGTATGCATGAATTTCAGGTCGCTGATTGTTTTTATGAGAATAAGAGCTTCTAATGAAAGTCGCAGTGATGCGATGACTTTAGTGATCAAATCTCTTATATATCAGAGATTATAGTTATACTAGTGAAACATCTTGGTATGCAGTTTTTGATACTAGCTAATACAGCAGCATTTTTGTTGTAGACAAGCTGTAGCTCACTGTAAAATAATTGTTTGATAATAAAGACAATGAAGATTAGAGAACAGGATGTTAACTCATTAAGCAAAAAGAGGTTTTCTCTTAAAAGCAAGGTATTTAGTTTCCCGAAGCCTCTCTTCCATTAAAATCCATTTAAAAAAAAATGTATATCCTTGGCAGTGAACCACCATCTTACTCATGTTACTGTGTGTGTGTGTGTGTGTGTGAGTGTGTGTGGGTGGGTGGGTGGGTGGATGGATGGGTGTGGGGCGTGCAGTTGCTCGGGGCCACAAGGGGGCCTCAACAAACTTCCAAGGGGCCTCAAGATGTAAAATGCTTTAAAATAAGCTAAAACAACTAAATATCAAAATGACTTTTGAATTTTTTTACTGTAATTAAGTAGACACTGTGGAGATAGACATATTTCTGAGTTAAAAGGGCATTCAAAAAAATCGCTCAGTTAAACTTTTCCTCATTCTTACGCTAAAAGTAATGAAAAAAGAAAAGACTTTGCAAGGCAGCTGCAGCATGTCCCAGAATTATTGTTTTAACATTACAAATCATGCTCATAAAAATGCACATATTTGTGCAGTTATTGCACATCAAACATGATAACGTGATAAGATGTCTGTGTTTAAGTTTATAAGTTTATTAACTGTGGGGCTCAATTTTAATTGATATATATTTTGATTTGTAATGGTATAATATGTTTATTTTAGACCTGATGGAAGAGAACAAGGAAAGGGGAAAAAAAGCCAAAAAATCTGTCAACGGCTCTCTTCACAAGGGAATTCATACAGGAGAGAAGCAGAAACACAAAAAAGCCATTAGGCAGCAGGTGAGGATCCACGCTGAAGAAGATAAACTGTACACATGTGATCAATGTGGCAAGAGTTTCGCACACAAAAAACACTTTAAGGAACACATGATAATCCACAATGGAGAGAAGACGCATACATGTGATCAGTGTGAGAAGAGTTTCACATGCAGAGAAGACCTGAAGAAACACATGAAAATCGACACTGGAGAGAAGCCACACACGTGTGACCAGTGCGGCAAGGGTTTCAAACTCAAAGGCCAACTTGGGACACACATGAGAATCCACACTGAAGAGAAGCCATTCACATGTGATCAGTGTGGGAAGAGTTTCTCACAAAAAGGACACCTTAAGGAGCACATGAAGATCCACACCGGAGAGAGGCCATACTCGTGTGATAACTGTGGGAAGAGTTTCTCTCGAAAAGACAGCGTTCAGAGACACATGACGATCCACACTGGAGAGACATCGTTCACATGTGATCAATGTGGGAAGAGTTTCACATGCAGAGAAGACCTGAAGAAACACATGAAAATCGACACTGGAGAGAAGCCACACACGTGTGACCAGTGCGGCAAGGGTTTCAAACTCAAAGGCCAACTTGGGATACACATGAGAATCCACACTGAAGAGAAGCCATTCACATGTGATCAGTGTGGGAAGAGTTTCTCACAAAAAGTACACCTTAAGGAGCACATGAAGATCCACACCGGAGAGAGGCCATACTCGTGTGATCACTGTGGGAAGAGTTTCTCTCGAAAAGACAGCGTTCAGAGACACATGACGATCCACACTGGAGAGACATCGTTCACATGTGATCAATGTGGGAAGAGTTTTGACGTCAAAAGAAGCCTGTTATCACACATGAAAATCCACAGAGGAAAGAAGCCACATGTATGTGATCAGTGTGGGGAGAGTTTTAGATGCAAAAGAGATCTTAGGCAACACATGACAATCCACACTGAATACAGGCCGCACACATGTGATCAATGCGGGAAGGGTTTCACACGAAAAGAACATCTTCAAAGACACATGCTTATCCACACTGGAGAGAAGGATTACTCGTGTGATCAGTGCGAAAAGAGTTTCTCTCTAAAGCAATCCCTGAAGAGCCACATGTTGGTTCACACTGGAGAAAAGCCGCACACGTGTGATCAGTGTGGGATGGGTTTTACAAGTAAACAAGGCCTTATGGTACACATGACTATCCACACTGGAGAGAAGCCACACACATGTGATCAGTGCGGGAAGAGTTTTGCACTCAAATTCTCACTAAATATTCACATGAGAATTCACACCGGAGAGAAGCCGTACACATGTGAGCAGTGCGGGATGAAATTCACACAAAGATCACAATTTATGGTACACAAGAAAATCCACACTGGAGAAAAGCCACACACGTGTGATGAGTGTGGTAGGAGTTTCACACATAGTTACACGCTAAAACAACATCTATATACCCATTCTGAACATAAACCGTTTTACTGTGATCAATGCGGCAAAGGGTTTAATCTGGAATCAGGCCTGAAGAGCCACCTGAAAGTTCATGTCAAAGTCAGAAATTATTTCTGTCTTTTGTGTGACAAGAGTTTTAGTCTGCTGAGTGTTTTTAAACTGCACGAGAAGAGACACGGCTCTGTGAAGTCTTTTATGTGCTTTGAGTGTGGGAAGTCTTTTTTTACAAATACTGAACTGAAACAGCACCAGACAAGTCACACTCGAGAGAAATCTTACAAGTGTTCACACTGTGACAAGGTATTCTCTTCATTTGGAATATGAGAGGATCCATTCTAGAGAGAAGCTGCAAACGCTGCCCTCCAAGTGAGAAGAGTTTTAGTAAATTAGCTTCTCTACGCAGTCATACAAGACACAAATATATGAAATCACCGTAAGCTCTCTTCTGTATAAATCTGCCCTAACCAGCCACAGTGAGTGTGAGGATGAGGATCAGTATCATTCAAAGTTGTTGCAGCTGTGAACAAAGTTCATCTTCATTCCCATCAGTTTCAATTGTACGCTTCACATACCCACAGAGACGGAGTTCCTCCCAAAAAGTTTTATTCTCAAGTTTCATGTAATTTTCTTATGCATATGTATTACTCTTAGTTCAGTTATTCTACTTTATGCTAGTTGTTTACATTATGTTCTTGTGCTCTCATATGTAGTTCAGGAAGCTGAAGCAAAGACTTTTAGACAATTTTAGAGACATACGATATATGTATTTTAACTTGTTTGTCATTGTATTTGGAACATCTAGCTATTCTGCCAGTTATTTACCATATTATGATGCATGTTGTAGCTTCTATCAAGTAGTTTTGTAACTGGTAACTCTTGTCTTGAGATGTTTTAGTTATCTTTAAAGTCATTAAAGATAGAGACCTTCTCATTGGTTTTACCTTTACTTTATTTTGTATTTGTTTCAATTACTCATTGATTAAACCAGGGGTGTCCAAACTCTGTCCTGGAGGGCTAGTGTCCTGCAGAGTTTAGCTCCAACTTGCCTCAACACACCTGCACGGACGTTTCTATTATGCCAAGTAATGCTGCCTTCACGTGCTATCGGATATTTCCTATTTCCCACTTATGAAGTCATGATTACGAGCTTGTCGTATTCAAGTGCTTTAATGACTGAAATGTAGCATCCCATTGATTGACAATCATATAAACATTCACCGCACTATACATGCAGTTTGCTGACAATTCTGGAATTTCAGTCAAATATATGTTTATTTCACTGCTTATAAAACATACAATATGCTTCGGATGATCGTTCACGTCTAGCCTATAAATACACTACTTTAGCGACAAGACAAAGGGATGTAGTTGTTGTGAGCAGCAATGGTTGTCCCCTCCATCATGTTTAAAGTTTATGACCTGCCTCTAATTCACATGTTGAAACTCAGGTATCAAAATTATTTCCAAGTAGTAAATACGACTTCAGAGGCCGTTCCAATTTCCGATTAGGAAACTTGTATTTACATTAATTCCGATAGCACGTGAAGGCAGCATAAGACCTTGATTAGCTGTTTCAGGTGTGTTTAATTAGGGTTGGAGCTAAACTCTGCAGGACCGAGCCCTGGATTAAATAATCTATTTATCTAACTTTTTGTCCATTTTTATTGCTTGCATTCAGAATTAATTCCTTCATCTTAGACAAGGGCAATTTGGATTGGGTTTCATCAAATGCACAGCACATGCCCACCAAATTCTGTGTCCAAAGAGCCTAAAGTCACCGATATACTTCAAGCAGAATTGATAAAGGAATATCCACATATCTATGATCGGATGATGAACTGCCCTTTTGTCTTCTCTGTCATTTTTGGTGTGTGTGTGTTGTGTTATTGAGAGGTTTAACACAGCATATTTATAAACTCATCTAAACACCACTCCCTGTAGCACTGGCACTATGGCCTTTAATAGCCTGTAGTATACTGTACTAATACAGTTTTCCAGATTTACAAAGAGGCAGCACTAAAGTCCCCAGTATACTCACTACTAAGTTCTTTGTTCTTCACGCACCATTAAAAAGAATCAGCTGCACATACAGGGGACTTCAGTGCTGCCTCTTTGTAAATCTGGAAAACTGTATTACTACAGGCTATTAAAGGACATCAACACAATCAATCTCGCTTATATGGCAGAAACGCACCAAATCTAAACTTGAAATGTTTACATAGGTTAATAAATACATTTGTGTATGGTATGATAAGTTATTTCCGCAGCTTTCCGTCATGCCTCCTGCACATGAAATGGAATCTGGTCAATGTGCACTTCTACCACTGCAAGCAAGCAATGTCACACGCGACCAAGTGAGACAAAACCAGACTATGAAGAAAGATCATCTCACATCATGCACATATTATACACTTCTAAAATAATATCTGTAGGCATTTCAAACATTTCATGTGCATTCAAGAGAATTCCATTCACTATTTCAAATGTTGCAGAGTACCTAATATTGCTTTTCATATCAAAATATTTTACAAATGTATACATATACAGGCATGTGCTGTTAATACAAGATATAAAAATAACTGTTTTAATGCATAAATACAAGTATTTGATACTGCTGAATAAATCAAAACCTTTTAAATTATATTTATAATTTAATAACTATTAATAACCACATGAACATTGCAAGAATAAGTTTATAAAAGGCAGATCTTTCATGTATTCTTATGTTTTGACTCTAGAAACAGTGGAATATTTAATAGACTACACCAGCACAGTAGGTGGCAGTAAGAACCTATTTAGTTACCTTAAAAAACGACAGAGGAATAACGCTAGTAACAGGAAAAAGACAAAGTATTGCTGTATGTTGTGACCGTTATCGTGCATTATTTTTCTGCAGTGTTATTTAATAGAACGATGAAAATATTACTATTAAAAGACTCTTAGGACTAATTATACAATATTCACTCGCTTTGTTGTTGTCTGAACTTTCCAGTTCGCTTCCATCAGTACTGATCCCAGTGTAATGGCAGAGCGAGGAGCACATATAACAACAGCGGCTCCAGCTGAAGACAGACCCTCCGTATTTGAGGTTTTAGCTCAGGACTCTTTGATGAGTGCTGTTAAACCTGCGTTACTGCATGCTGTGAAGGTATGCTCACGCATTTAATATATCTTTGTACTGCATTTGCCACCACTGTACTGTAAATGACATTATGGCACAAGATTAATCTTGCTTCCAAAAATCTATCTTTGCCTCATGCTCTAATATACCTGACAGATTGTTAAGTGAATCACAAGAACTTAGACTGTGTGAGATATAATACTAGCAGTATAGTCCTATGTATACTGTGCCCGTGAATACCTTATCACCCACTATATTTTCCATAATGAGCAGAATACAATCCAAAGAGCACTGTGTTTGAAACCTGTATCCCACAATGCAATGGGTTCAACTTGACCTTTCATCTCCAGCATAGGCCATGGGCTTTCAAACTTTTAGATGCCAAAGACCCCCAAATATGATCTTTCTCATGATGGATCCACATGATAAAATGTCCTCTATAGACTTTCTTGTAGAAAGACTGATTTTGCACTGTGAAAAAATCTATTTTACGTCTAAATCATAATTTGGAAATTATTTATTTTATATTAAGCTACATTTTTACTTTATTTTTCTACTTCATGTAGTCCTGTACTGTTGTATATTGTGTATTTATTTAGTTGATCTTAATCTAGTTTACTTTAATTTTCATTTAATCAGATTTTTAAATAAATTTGATTTATTTTAATTAATTTTTTACACTTTTTTTTCTCTGAACTTTTCCATGGACCCCCCTAGCATACCATTGCAAACATAATTTTATTGTTTTACATATGCTAAAATATAGTAATACATTTTCCAGTATTTACGTGCATTGAATACTCCTGATGTGTAAACCCTGTCTTTGTCCACAGATCCTTGTTATCTCTAACCCTGCTCGCTATGGAGTTCTTTGGAGGAGGTTTGATGAGATTTATGCTATCCTGGACATGTTATTGCAGCATCATTTCCTTTCCCACACCAGCGCCTCATTTTCAGAGAATTTTTACGGTCTGAAGCGTGTAGGAGAAGACAGCACACGTGCAGCTCATCTGGGGCTCCGGCGCAGACAGCACTGGAGCTCCTTGTTCCTTCTGGCCCTCCTTCCTTACCTACACACCAAACTGGAAAAAATCCTAGCTCGACAGAAAGACGAGGACGACTTCTCCATCCGCTTGCCACAGTCCTTCTTGCAGAAGTTGTACAGGGCTTTTTTGGCTGCGTACCCCTTTGTGTGCATGGCTTGGGATGGCTGGGTCTTTTGCCAACAGCTTTTGTATGTTTTCAGCAAAACACAGACACATTCTCCGCTCCTGTGGCTGGCAGGGGTTAAACTCTCATATCTCACAGCTGATGACATGCACAGCCTGGATCTCAAGCCATCGGGCCCAGCACTGAGCCCCAGTCAAAGGTGAGTTTATTTTGAGTCTCTTATACATTATTTTCTTGAGGTTTATCAAAATATAAAGACGTTTAATTAAAGCAAAAATCTCTCTTTTCAGCTTTAAAGAGAAATTTCAGCACTTGGTCTCTTCAGCGGTTGGTGGTGTGGCTGTGTCTCTGTCAACCAGCCTCTCGATGGGAGTGTTTTTTCTGCAGTTCCTGGAGTGGTGGTATTCATCCGAGAACCAGAGCAGCGTTAAATCCTTGACCTCCCTTCCAACCCCTCCGCCGCCTCTCCACCTTCACAGCCAGGAGACGTCACCCACACATATCAAAGTCTGCCCGCTCTGCAGGAAAGTGCGCACCAATGACACCGCGCTGGCCACTTCAGGCTGTGTGTTTTGTTACAAGTGTATATATGTGTATGTTAAAGCCAATCACAGGTGTCCCCTCACTGGCTACCCTTCAGGACTGCAGCACCTCATTAAAATATACACACCTGATGGATAGACTGGTCAAATCTGTTTAATTTTGTTTCTAAGATGCATTATTAATGTGGAACTGACTGATTTGACAATTTTGGCACATTGTTCAGGTGAACAGGTTTAGTTTTAATTATCCTAAGGGAGGCTAAAATGCTTTTTATAAGTTACTAGAATTAGTTTTTGTGATACGGTTATAATGGATAATTAATTTGTGAAATGTGTAAATATTACATTTGTACAGATATCATCACCAACTCTTATTTAAGGGGAGGGGCGCATCAACTTTTAAGTTGATGCCAAAAGTCTTAAATCCATAAAGTCATCATGACGGCAATAAACAGTGCATTGACTTAAAAAAAAAATACATGTGTGACCCTGGACCACAAAACCAGCAGGGGTATACTTGTAGCAATAGCCAACAATACATTGTATGGGTCAAAATGATCGACTTTTCTTTTATGCCAAAAATCATTAGGATATAAAGGTCATGTTCCATGAAGATATTTTGTAAATTTCCTACCGTAAATATATCAAAACTTAATTTTTGATTTGTAATATGCATACGCAATGGGTTTGTGGTCCAGGGTCACATTGTCTTGTTCTCCAGTACAAGTGTTAAATCAAGATATCTACGTCTTGTGATGAAAAATGGATTTCTCAGAAATTGTTTTTGTATCTGTCAGTGGAGTATGAAAACATCCCCTTTGAATTGTTGATTTTTCTGAGCTCCCAGATATTTCTTCTTGTTTTAATCATAAACACATCATTTTGATCAGTTTCTCAGAAAACGTTTTTTTTTGTAAAATGAATTCAAAAGTAGGCTAATAGAGATCTGTTGGAACTCTTCCTTCAGTTTATTCCTTACATTTTCTTTAACTGGTCTTAAAAAATTCACTAAAAGTTTTACATTTATCTTCATAAACCCTGCAGAAACCTTGTCAGAGAAGCTCCACTTACGACATTTTAAAACATGTCAAAAAAATTTTTTTTAATCTAACATGCATTTACAAAATGAATTTTCATGTAATGCTGACTTTAATTCACATGTATTTTTACACATTTTTATATTTTCTTTCAATCATAAGCTCATAAATTTTTAGTATGATAATTTAAACCATTTGTTTTATTGAACTCAGACAGTTATAGAAGAGCATAGGACAGTCTATGATACTGATGACAGCTGATCCAACTTAAGTTCATATGGTGCTATTTTCACACGGTTACATTCAAATGGCTGCCCACTGCTTAGGGTGTGTGTGTGTTTGTTTGTTCACTACTCACTGCTGTGTGTGCGCACTTAGATGGGTTAAATGCAGAGCACAAATTCCGAGTATGGGTCACCATACTTGGCCACACGTCACTTCCTTTCCTTTAAATATGCTGTAAAAAAACAAACAAAAAAAAACATTTGAGCCATCTTAAAATTTTAAGGCAACCAGCTTCAGCAGATTTTTGAGTTCTCTCAACTTATTTTTGTAGGAGATTCTCAACTTTTAGTTGAATAAACAAAAGTTGAGAAAACTCAAAAATCTGCTGAAGCTGGTTGTCTTAAAATTAAGATGGCTCAAATGTTTCTTTTTTTTTTTTACAGTGTAGAGCCATTTCATTAATCTTGGCAGAACATTTTATATATAGCAACAAGCCTGAGTTTATTCTCAAATTTACAGCTGACTAAAACAGATTTACCAACATGCACGAGGGGCTTCTGACAGCCTTAAACCGTAAGAGAACATTTATATGCTGTCTTGACTGGCAGATTAATTGTGCAAGAAACAGAGAGATGAAGTTTTGAAAAGTCAACCAAATGATCAAATCTGTGGACAGCTGAGCTCCTTACATCACTGATTTGATTACAGATGGAGGAAAAGCAAGGTGATTTTGCTGTAGAGCACTGCATGGAGAATGTATTTTTTGTAGGCCAAAACCAGGAAATGAGTTTGCACTTTACCACTTGTGGTTTCATTGTCCTGAAGTCAGTAGGTTTTGATAGGTTTGTGGTTCATTTTCAGAAATAAGGTCTATAGTTAACAAGCTCATGGATAGTTTCATGTTTTCTTCTACGACAAACTAATTTTACTTGTCTCGAAAAAAAGCGGTTAAATGGGACTACAGAAGTTGTTGGGGACATTAAATATAATTTTTATGAGATGAATCAAAATATAATTTAATGATGATAAAAGCAGATAAACTCACTCAATAGTCTGCTTTCACAGTCTTGTGTTTATAATTACACTCTTGCAAAACTAGCCTAACTCAAGCTTAAAATATCTTACAAACTGAAAGAGTTCTTGGAAGCTTAGTTATGGTGAGGCTGACGTCATGTGACAGTAGTGTTTAGGCTTCAAAACTTATATTTATTAGCAAAAATCATGATGACATTTTGTTGGCCAGAGAGCTGCTTTTCTGCAATAATCCATAAACCAATGGGAAACAATTCTGAGTTGGCCTACAAAAATACATCACTGCAGTGCTCTATATACCTACTTATGTTCAAGTGAACCTGGTTGGTTTTGCTCATTTAAGCATATTTGAATAAAGTAGATAATCTGGTTTGAACAGGCAGGTCAACAACCAAAGGCATATTTCAATAGAGCACAACAGTGATCAGTGAGCTGAACCAAATCCAGTCAGCCCAAAAATAAATCAAATACATTGTTTTGAAGCAAAAGCTGCTATCTGAAAACCAAGCCTCTTTAGCTTCAGAACTCATGGTGGGTCAGCCTTGGAGATTTTCCTAAAGACCTAGAGCTTTTGGGCTCTTGTGCTATGAAAAATGTGCAAAACGTTATTGCACTTCTTGTATTTCCCCCTTATAGTCCCTTTAAACTTCACAGATTTGTAACAGTGTTTTTTTTTGTTTTTTTTTTACTCAATCATAATTGGCACTTTTCAGCTGTTTCCAAACAGGAGGTGGCAACAGTGTTGCAGTCAGGGGCCCAGGACATTTAAGTGTTGAGACTACAAGAGTGTTTAAACCAGCGTGTTCACAGAACTGGTAGATTGATACTCCCAGTCTAAAAATAGGGCCAAGGAATTTTCCCAAACCCCTGAGACCCTGTTACCACTCCCTGAAAACTTCCTGATACTGCAGCATTACTGTATGTGCCATCACTAGTTAAGAGAATAAGACAAAATAAAAGGACGTTAAAGTACAGAGTTACAAACAATCTTTGGTTTCTACCTTTGTAGTATTAGTAGTGCAAACTGTGTCTCTGCTCAAACTCAGTCATGAGATGTCAGCAGCTCAGAGAGAAGATTAAACTTGGTCAATCAGATCTTGGTCAATGATGCCAAAGGGCAGCAATACCAAGTCAGTTAAGTTCTTTCATCATCGCTGCAGGAACTTTGCATGGCCACTTTCAACAACTAAGCAGAATCACTTACCATCTACCAAAGTTTGAATAACTGACAAACACTAACCAAAGCCTGTTGTAGTAGACTCTGGCATCAAAGACTGAAGTAGCCTAACTTACAAGCCTAACTTTTCCCTCAAACCTGCTTGTTTCTTAAAAATAGGCACAAGTCAATAAATACTTGCTTAGTTATGTATAATACACATTTGAACTTGATCTAACACTTCAAACATCTTGGAAACCTACTTGAAACTGGTTTTCAACAGCAGCTTCATACAAAACCACTGCTTGTCAAGTCATTGACTGATTAGGTAACATGGAAACTGCTTTTGCCTTTCAACCTTTATTCGTTTGTCTATAGAGGCCTCGTCTGCACACCTGTTCACACTTCATCATCATTAGCCTGTGGCGTAACACAGCTTCACCTGAATTACTAATCAAGCCCAAGGGATCATCAGTAATTTAAAGAGTTAATTCATGTCACTGAGGTCAAAAGAGGTTAAGCTGCTCTCAAACGCCTGGCTGGACATTTGGAACTTATCAAAAACACTAGAAACGAGAGGTTTTTATACAGTTCAACCCACATTAAATTAATCAAACAACAGTTTTTGTAGCTTTCTGGATTGAATGTGGATTACTTACATTGCATACTTGCTTTAATCTAATTTGCAATGCCTTTCTTAGCCAGCGTGTCTCCATGTAATTGACTGCAGCCTCACTTCATGTGTGAATCACAGCTATGAAACCTGACCATTCACATGCTTCCCAGAAGCAACAGATACTGACCAGGATCAGTCTTATGTACTAATGTGAATCTCACACAAACTTGTTCAGCCATATTTTACCCTAAAATTTAAATAAAAAGAATAGGCATTCTAATGAATCCCATTTCTTTGCCATTTTGCATTGTAACATAAGTTATGTTAACATTAAGGAATTAAACACATTTCCCAAATTATTATAATTAAATATTTTCTTTCTGTAGTACAGCAATCTTTCCAAAAAAGAAAAAAAAATTATCTAAAGCAGATGGGCTACAGCTACAGAAGACCACACCGGGTGCCGCTCCTGCTAAGAACAGGAAACGGAGGCTACAATTTGCACAGGCTCACCAAAATTGGACAATAGAGGATTGGGAAAACGTTGCCTGGTTTGATGAGTCTCGATTTCTGCTGCGACATTCAGATGGTAGGGTCAGAATTTGGCGTAAAGAACATGAAAGCATGGATCCATCCTGCCTTGTCTCAACGGTTCAGGCTGGTGGTGGTGGTGGAATGGTGTGGGGGATATTTTCTTGGCACACTTTGGGCCCCTTGGTACCAATTGAGCATCGTTTAAACATCACAGCCTACCGGAGTATTGTTGCTGACCATGTCCATCCCTTTATGACTACAGTGTACCCATCTTCTGATGGCTTCTTCCAGCAGGATAATGCACCATGTCACAAAGCTCAAATCATCTCAGACTGGTTTCTTGAACATGACAATGAGTTCACTTTACTCAAATGGCCTCCAGTCATCAGATCTCAATCCAATAGAGCACCTTTAGGATGTGGTGGAACGGAAGATTCGCATCATGGATGTACAGCCGACAAATCTGCAGCAATTGTGTGATGCTATCATTTCAATATGGACCAAAATCTCTAAGGAATGTTTCCAACACCTTGTTGAATCTATGCCACGAAGAATTAAGGCAGTTCTGAAGGCAAAAGGGGGTCCAACCCAGTACTAGCAAGGTGTTCCTAATAAAGTTGTGTGTGTGTGTAACATTAAAGACGGTGCAACAAAATACTACAGAGATGTGCAAATAATTAGCAATTTTAATAATATATGATAATGAACATGAGATTTGAGTGGTACGACCCAGGCATTTTCATGACTCATCCTCTTAAGGTTGTCTGCTAATTCAGACAGTCATTTATTGTAACAAGAGACTATGAAAGTCACAAAACAGCAGTCTGTTCTTGAACAGATCGCAGAGGCATGTCAAATGTCCATTGGACATAGAAATGATAAAGATTTGAAGTAAACAAAATAGGTTGTTTATTTGACAAATTAACATACAAGTACAGACAGATTGTGAAAGGACATGCTCAAAATGTTTCGATAATAGTCGGCTACGTTCTAGATGCAAAAAAAAAAAAAAAAAAAAAAAAAAAAAAACACTAGATATGCGTTTATCTATTGATAGTGTGGCACAATGCAAAAGAACTATCAAAATGACACTAACAGTATTTTTCCACACATACACAAAAAGGAAAGTGCTTTTAAAAGCCCCCACAAGCAGAGTACACACACTTTGGTCAAGTTCACTTGTCTGAGCTATGAAACGAGTAGTGCTTCACTATGCCTGGTTACAGAATTGACCCATGAACATGCTATTAAATTAATGCTTAGGCATGAAATGAAGCAAACTATAACTCTGTGCTCTGAAAGGCCTACAGCAGATGAAATCCGTCTGCATACTCTGAAAACAAATCGGACACATCATTTCCATGGACTATACTACAAGTGCACTTTTGTAAGTTTAATTGTTTAAGGCAGGCAGAAATTGGTCAGACTTCTTTTCCCCCTGGAATGTTTTCCTCAAATTGACTTAAATATCAGACATTATTTTGAGCTTGATGATAGGACTGCCAACTTTACATTACATTTTCACATTAAACGGTTTCAGCTCGGCAAAGCTTTTTTGTCTTTCTCAAGTATTTTTAAAACTAACTGTGCCCATTAAAGTCATTTGTTGGAGCAAACCATCATTGACCCTGGATATTGACATCGACAATGTAAACTTCTAGTAGCCCACAGGAATAACATTCAATAGGCCTTGTGTGACTATATATGAATATGGATAAAAACTCCACCTTTGTGCTTGACAAGTGACAGTGCATTATGACGACACATGCAAAACCTTCAATGAAATACAAGCACGCAGTGAGTCTGGCTAAAGCGTCTAGATTTCACACCCAAGCTAAAAATACTGCACTACATATAGGCCTAGTACGAGCGATACTTCTGTAACAGATTTAAGATGAATCCTTTTTTAGGACGACAACTCTGCAGGCTGGAAGATTACAGTAATATAGATCCACTACTAACACACAAACTGTACGGGGTGCATCATTTTGTTCAGTTTTTGTTTTCTTAAAGGGAAATGAACATTCGGTCATTTACTCACCCTCACATAAAGCATTATCTCCTTCTTATATGTTATTTTGTCCATACAGTGAAAGACAACAAAGTCCATTGTTGTTTTGAACCACTGACCTTCCCAACATGGACAAAAGCAGTTTAAAATATCTTCTTGTGTGCAAAAGAAAGTCATAGAGGTTTGAAACAACATGAGGGTGAGTAATGATGACAATATCCATCACTTTAAACTGAAGCTCAAACAGGCATGTACATTATAAATGCTGGATATTGCAGTTAAAGATACTCTGGCAGTGACTCTGGCAGCTCTGATCCATAATGGATCCAAGACCAACTCATTTGGTCTCATTATCTGTGGCACACTATCGATCCAGGATGGCACTGCAAAAAGGAAGAGAAAAAGGCAAACGATATTAAAGCAAGCCACTCTGTGATATCCATTTTTATATATTAAGAGGCATGGAAACAGAAAATGGCACTTAAAAACAAGTCCAAATGACCTACAGCCTAAAGAAATACAAAATAAATAGCCCTTGCGGTAGAAATCTTGTAAACGTGCGCCTTTTTGCTGTAAATCTTTCTAATTTTCTACACAAGTATTCCTCCCACCAGGTAACAAGGCATTTCCTCTCAGAAGAAAACTGAAAATAAGCCAGAAAGACTCGAGGAGGAGTTTTAATGTGCGTGTAAGCTTGAAGAGTCAAGCGATGGAACATCACTGCGTGAAATGAAGAGCATCCCTGGATTTCACACCACCTGCAGGCCTCGCTCGTGGACGTCCAGCTGCACCTTGATTTTGTGCAGTTCCTCGATCTCCTGATGGTGCCGCTCTGTTTTGTGCCGCACTAGCGAGCGGTAGAAGTGAATGGTGAACACCACAAAGATCAATCCAACTGGCACCATGATGATGGTAGAGGCCAAAGCCGCCTGCCAGCCGCTGTGGCCGGGCTGAACCGCAGGAGAACTGCAGTTCTGCTTGAGGGGTGCCTCGGGTTGCGTCCCAGAGTCAACTGGCAAGAACTTTATCCAGCAGAGGAGCACCACCTCTGCCAGGAACAGAAGGATCCCCAGAGCGGTGGAAAAGCCCCAGGCCAGCTCAATATAGTGGTGCATCCTCTCGTGGGGAGACTCGGAGACGGAGTTGAGATTGTGGATGTTGCTGACAGCTTCCACATTGGGGAGGATGCAGGTGCTGATGAGGAGGGCGAACAGGTGGACGGCCACCAGCACTGTGGTACACACACTGAATGCAATGAGCAGGACCCGGGGATAACTGTACTGCATCTCCAGCTCCACCTCCACCATGGCCACCTGGTCACAACCACATGAGAAACAATAAAATAAAACTGGCAATGGTCCCGTAAAATGTCACAAATGGTTTCTATTTTCAAATAAATGCTGTTCTTTTGACCTTTTTATTCATCAAATAATCCTGAAAAAAGAATCACGGTTTAAAATATTAATAAAATAAAAATAAATACATATATTAAGCAGCACAATGGATTTCAACATTGATAAGAATTTTTTAAAGCAGCATACCATAATATTAGAATGATCCTGTGACTCTGAAGACTGGTGTAATGATGCTGAAAATATAGCTTTGCATCACAGGAATAATTTACATTTTAAAATTGAAAAGTTATTTTAAATTGTAATATTTCACAATAATACTTTCACTATTTTTGATTGAATAAATCAAATAAATGCAGCCTTGGTGAGCAAAAGAGACTTCAAAGACATTTTCAAGTCAGTATCTTTTTATTTATTTTAATTAAATTTATTTATTTTGCCGTTTTTGGCTTTTATTAGGATAGGACAGCATTGTAGACAGGAAGCAAGGTGGGGGGGGTGGGGGTGTGATCGGAAAGGTCCACGAGCCAGGACTTAAACTCGAGTGCTACTCGTAGTGGCTATTGGCGCGGACTACACACTCTTGTTAATGAATGAATATTTTGGGATAAACTAAAAAGAAATTGTTTTATACTTCAGTCAATTACCATAAATCACTTACATATTTATTCTATTGTATCCTATAATAAAATAGCTAGGATTAGAATAATTGAACTAGCTAAAGTCTTTTGTTTGCTTCAAATCAAGGTTTGTAATGTTGCAAATCATCTCAGAACTGCTTGGTTTCAGAACTCTTTACTGAAGAATGTTTGAAGTCCCTATGGAGAGAATGAATGTGAAAAATATTTCCGGTCAAGTGGGTGGTCACTGTGATGTTCTATCTTGGCCAAAAGTGGTTAGACACAAAGTTCCATCGGACAATGATTCAAGACAATCTTATCTCCAAACCATTTAGCAACGGTTTCCTGATACATTCACTGAAATACAATCTACAAAAGAGTGTGGCCATGACAAGAGTCACATACATTTGATAGCTCACACTTATCACAGAGTGTCATATACTCACCATGGCAAAGCCCGACAGCAGGGCTGAGGTTCGGCTGGAGGCTTTGAGCTTGGCCCTGCTGAGGTAGAGCTTCCTCCATGAGAGAGCCTGGGCCGAATGGTGGTTGGAGGTGACCAGCTCCAAATAGCTACCCCGAACCCAATCTCTGTAGTCCATCCCACCGCCATCCTGCAGCCGGTCTGCGCCCCCGGGAGCGGGGGAGCCCATTGGCACACTGAGCTCACTGCTCATAGTAACTGAATAATAGTTTAACAGTTAAACATCATATAATATAACTTTCAATTGTGGCTTGAATGTGCAAAGCTTCCAGTGTCAATCGCTTCTAGTTATTTTAGCTGTACAAAAACAGAGTTATGCTGTTTGTTATTGCAAAATCGTATTTGTTAGATTATATTAATTTATTATCGTAATCATAAACATTGTAGTGCAAATTGTTTTACAGTTTACTGCACTTTGTTATTCTTCTAGTTATTTGCCTAGAGCGGCTAAAGAAGAGACATTTTAAGTCTCGCACATTCACAGAAAATAGTCTATAGTGAAATATATGACCCTGGACCACAAAATCAGTCATAAGTAGCACAGTATGTTTAATTGTAGCAATTGTATGGGTCAAAATTATCGCTTTTTATGCCAAAAATCATTAGGATATTAAGTAAAGATCATGTTCCATGAAAATATTTGGTAAATTTTCTTACCATAAATATATCAAAACTTCATTTGGACAACTTTAAAGGTGATTTTCTCAATATTTAGATTTTTTTTTATTCCAGATTTTCAAATAGTTGTATCTCAGCCAAATATCGTCCTATTCTAACAAACCATACATCAATGGAAAGCTTAATTATTCAGATTATGTATAAATTTCAATTGTAAAAAAATTGACCCTTATGACTGGTTTTGTGGTCCAGGGTGACATATAAGGATGTAAAAATAAATAATCTTACTTTCACAATAAGTACCAAAAATGGACCAGATACAGTGGTGTCGTGCTTTTATGCATTTTTAATATAATAATTCTGTGGTATTCTTTAACGAACTTTGTAAATACCATGGTATATGAGTATGTTAATCATTCAGTGGCATGGTATTACTATCTGTTACAGAAGAATATAATTTAAAAATGTGAAACAGACCTGATTGGCCTTGCTCTGCTTTAGGACTGGTTTTCATCATGCATCTCTGGTTAAATAGAAAATTAATATGTTAAATAATTACAAGTTGCAACTAACACTTATAATCAGTAAATGCTAAAAATGAACAAAGGCAAATAATGTTAAAATAGCATAAATGAATGTGAAATACTGTACTCTGCTTGTCTTGGGCTCTGTGGTGCTGTATGCATTCTCAATACATGGTTACTCTTCAAAATCATTATATAAATAAAAAGTATAAGAAAAAAAAAATAATAATATTTACACTGTAAAATGTGTATGACATGTGCTATATAAATAAACTTGCCCCGTCTTACATGCATGTGTTTAAACAGAGAGGAACATGTTGCATTTACTGGTTCCCGATTCCTTTAGAAGGCAGAATGACTACTAATCTTTCTAACCTCCTAATGAGTTATATCAACAAAAATACAGTATAAGACGACCACGCATAAAATTACATGGAATAACAACAAGATTAATTGTTTGTTAGTCAACAGCCGCTGTGCAAATATATATTTCTAAACAAGGTGTGTTTCTGTGAGGTCGACTTATTCACTTGCAAATCGGAGCACAATGAATGCCAGGCCACAAATGTGTTTCTCAGCACACACAACTTCCCTTTCACACCACCACAAGCACACAATATGAAAAAGCATCGCCGATCACACATGCACAGCTGTACTGAAATCATCTTTGCGCTCGCGTTCAACTCACCTTTTCTGCCAATCACTATCTGTTCACATCCACGTGAGAGCCGACGCAGAAAGTGGATCTGGGAGAGAAATGGTCGTTGACAGCTCTAGCTGGACTCGCTTCCTCAGCGAATCGTTCTTTTGAGTCGGATCTTTATAATGCATCGGACTGAATCAGTCTGTGCGGTTCTCGACTCACCCTGAACTGAAAACCGTTTCTGCGATGACTCACAACGAGCCAAAAAAAAACAGAAATGTTACAAATTAAATCTACTGGAAATCTCTTTATGATCTTACTGAGTTTTATCAACCCACAGAAATCGGAGTATAAATACCGATGATGAATTTTCCGTAGTGTAAATACAAATTATATTGAGGTTCGAAGCTTGGTTGCAAGAACTAGGGAAACATTAAATACCATTAATTTAAAAATGTAATAGAAAAAAAACATAAACAGCAATATGTTCATAAACATGTTCGTTTAGAACAGGTAATATGACACGCAAGGATGTCAAAATGTACGTGCTGAGATAAAATAATCACTGAATCAGTTGTTTGAACGGTTTCTTGAATTGAACCATTCGAAAGAACCGACTCGCGGAAATGAATCAGGCTTCTGTAGCTGTCACGTGATCTACCCTACGATCACCGTATGCATCACGTGATGAGGGTGTGCGTCTTTATTTGCAGCAAAAGTGTTGTTTACGTCGCAGTTTTTTGCTCTCTCCTCAAATCCTGATTTTATAAGGGCGGGGATTTTCCCCCAAAGACATGTCAACCAACCCCACATCCATTGGGCAAAATGAGTGACAGGCAGAAAGCTTCCTCTGATTGGCCAGTTTAATACGTGGGCCACACCAGCTGATTCAATTATTAAAAGTAATAATATTAATAAAAAAACAGGCTACAGTGGCTCAAAAAGTATTATAAGTATATGCATTATAAATGACTTTGTACTGCATTCAAAATATCAAACCACAAATACAAAGTGGCACCCGCAAGCAAATTATGCTGAAGCTTTTCTCCAGACTACCTTGAACCTTTTTAAGTAAATGAAGTCAGTTTCCGTCCTGTTCAGTCATAGATGCTTAACTTTAAGCACAGTTCTCCAAAATTCAACAACCAGAAAATGTCACAATACGAACAGTGTCGGTGCATTAATTTAAAACCAACAAACAACTGAGAAAAGAAGGAAATCAAGAAAAAGACAAATGTTTTCATCCAGAATTTTATAATGCCCAAAAAACTATGAGTATTTGGCATCTATGTTATCCAAACTCGACATCAAAAAGAAAAAGAAAATACAATAAAATGATCCCATCTTTGATATCATTCTGGGTGCGTCGTGCCACAATTTGGCCTTTTATATAAACAAAAATGATCCAAAACCTACTGTACATCATACATTACAGAAAATCATCAGTACGTCCGTATTGTTTAAAGTCAAAGTTAACA
Source organism: Barbus barbus (assembly GCF_936440315.1). Taxonomy (NCBI): domain Eukaryota; kingdom Metazoa; phylum Chordata; class Actinopteri; order Cypriniformes; family Cyprinidae; genus Barbus; species Barbus barbus. Next base: position 16,946,210 of record NC_136733.1, on the reverse strand, counting down.
CTCAGATTCCACCAGTAGGGGGCAAACTGGGGCAACAAATCTTCAGCTCTTGAAAACACACTTGAAAATCGTTTCAAAAGAAGAGAAAAGAAACCACAGGCACAACATTACAAGACAAAATGTTACGGACTACTTTTACTATGTGAACTGTGAACTCCTCCAGCAGTTCAATTAGTATTTCAAGAACTTTTGTCATTTGGGGTAAATTTCAAATGAATTAAGGTAAACAGATCTCACGGTCTCTCACAGTCTCAAACAAGTTGGCATCCTTTTAGAAAATGTACTAAACAAAATGATCAAAAGACCAGGTGGGTACAGTTTAAAAACATCCATTCAAACACGAACATCTCTATAAACTCACTTTGCTGAGTGAAAAAAAAAAAAAAAAAAATATACGCTGTGCTATAACCCCAAGAGCCTTTCTAGCAAACATTTCCAAGCATGAACTCTACAACAAACTCTTAAGCTCACTTGGTTAATGTGAAATGTCAAAAGCAAGACTGACAACATTTTTTGAATGAGTTTTTCTTAAGGCCGTCAATCTCGATTCAGAGTTCATCACTGGAGTGAACACTACATCTCCAAAAAGTTCAAACAATTCACTCATATTTCTGAAGAAAAGCAGGATATGGCTGTCTGGAGAGAAACTTCTGCAGGCGTCTGGAGTGTAAGGACTCGTGCCACTGGACAGAAACACATTGGATTTTAATAATGAAATCACTTTGTAATCTTAAGGCTGAAAGTTTTACAGAAATCACAATGCAGTGCGAATCCCAAGCATGACACCCATAATCTGCAGAAAACGTGATCCAAAATGTGATACTGATGCAGTGACCGGTAATACGAGTGAAAGGACAACTGTTGAACATCCTGGTTTTGGTTTGACTTCGAGCCTTAAAATCTTGATGACCAAAAGCTCTATGAATAGACCATGACATCAAACTCTGAAGCTCTCTCCTTTGCCATCAATGTGCCGGAGACGCAGGTAGACGTCTGTGCCGATGCCCTGCATCGACTGAACGGCCAAGGAACCTCCCAAGTATTCGGCGTACGCCCGAGACGTAGGCAGGCCAAAGCCAAACCTGGAGGAGAAAACAAGTGGCATCACAGAGATGTTCTTCAATCACCACAGCGCATCCTAATTTATCAAAATCCTCAAATAAACCTTAAACTGTGCCAAATAACTTAAACTAGTCTAAGCAGAAAAAAATATTTTTAAATTACAAAAAGATGCCAGTTGCCATCTGGCCTTCTGTAAGTGTGATTTGATCTTGTGCATTCTTGCAAGATCAGTAAATTCAGCTGCTGCATGTGGACAAGGCATAAATATTTACTCTTGAAGAGGTGAAAAGCATGTTACAACTGAAAGACAGACATGATCCCAAACAGTCCAGCAATAATTTATATAAAAACCCAACCTTAGCACCAAGCCTTTGAAGCAGCGTTTAATTTGAGCTTGTAGGTCTAGCTCTTCTTACCCATGCATGGGTCCAGACTGGGGGCCGCTGTTGGTTATGTTGTTGAAAAGGTTGCTCATGCGGGGATCCTGTGCGCTCTGTTCAGCTGTGCTGAAGTGGTAATCCATCACCTGATCCAAAACGCTGTGAGGAATACCACCGCCACGGTCTGATATCCTGCAAAGTAATACGAACATTTTAGGCAAATCAGTTTCATTTACTTGTGCAATACATTTACATATATTTTTTCATTTTATTTATTTTTATATATATATATATATATATATATATATATATATATATATATATATATATATATATATATATATATATATATATATATATATAGAATAAATTGTTATTATTGTTTTCTTTGGACACAATGTTTTCGTGTAGTTTTGTAAAATTACGATTGAACCCCTGATGTCACATGGACTATTTTACTAATGTCCATGCTATGTTTCTGTGCGTTGATCGAGGTAATATCCTTGCTGTCTATGGGAGGGTCAGAGAGCGCTCAGATTCCATCAAAAATATCTTAATTGATATTTTCAATTAAGGTCTTACGGTTTTGGAATGACATGAGGGTAATTAATGAGAGAATTTCCATTTTTGGGTGAACTATCCCTTAAATGTTTTGAAATTAACCAGTAATATTGTGAACACCGTTACAGTTTAAAATAAGTGTTTTGTATTTTCAAATATTTATTTTTATAATTTATTCCTAATGCTGAATTATCAGCATCTGATATTCCAGTCTTCAGTGTAACATGAACCTTCAGAAATCATTCTAATATTATGATTGGTGACACTTTTGTTTCTATTTTTATGAATGTTACAAACAGTTGAGCCGTCTAATATTTTTGTGGAAACCATGATTCATTTTAGCAGGATTTTTTGATGAATAGAAATGTAAAAAAAAAAACAGCATTTATTTGAAATAGTAAAAGACAATTGTTTTAAAAACGGAAACGCTTGTTTTGTTTACTGTGTGGAGATGTGCTCATATCGCGTATCTTGTCAGTGTCTGCGCTTGCTTGGCCATTTGATGTGGAAAAATAAGGAAAGTGTGTCCAGCTAAATTCATTAGCTAAACCAGTATTTTGTTAGATGGGTATAAAAAAAGCTTAGTTTACGCAGCCATCGCGTGAAGACCGAAGAGTCTAAAGACCATCGACTCTACCGTGAGACTCCACCGGGCAGGGACACCGGCAAAGGATATAAGTATCACTTTTTATTTCTCCTCTTTTCTACTACTTGTTTCACTTCGGTTTCAGTTTTTATAACCATTTCTTACCATGTATAAGTAAGTTGTTGTTTTTAGCATGTGTGTTTGGCAGTGTTATTTCTTAGGATTACTGATAAACTATTTAGCTTTATTTTTTGTTTTTCATTTAAATGTTAAGTTTTGAAATTTTGTTGTACGCATTTGTCATTTTTAATTTCTTTATAGGTAGCATTTATAAAGTTTTAGTTTTGGATCTGTTTTTAGTTGTTTTAATACTACAATTGATTGCTTCTGTTGTCCTCATTTGTAAGTCGCTTTGGATAAAAGCGTCTGCTAAATGACTAAATAATAATAAAAGATTACAGCCACGCTTGATCAATATAATGTGTCCTTGTTGAATAAATATATATCTTTCAAAAATAAAATCTTACTTGAAGCTTGAATGGTAGTGTACACACATTATGCATACACACATACATACAACAACATAATTTTCCTGCTGAAATCGTAAGGTGAATGATCAGGTTTCATAAACCTTTAACCTTCTAAAAACTGTGTAAACATCAAATAGAGCCTGAATTTACATTGGACCAAAATAAAACAGTCTGAAATGAGGATGCAAAGTCCTCTATGTTTCTGAGTAAACTGAGTATTATTGGAGTAAACATGCTCCGTGTGGAAAGAGGTTTTAACCAGACTGCTGAGTGTGCACAGTGGCAATGGACCTGCTTATAAAGACAGCAGCACTGCACATGATGAGGTCTCTGTGCAAAGAGCAGCTCAAATATCTGCTAACTAAATGCTTCACTATTTCCAGGAAAAAGCATTAATTCCATTCTGCTGAGTTTACAGCGGACCAACCACACCTAAAAGCCTAAGTGTCCATGTATTCGTTCAGACAGGCAATAATTAAACAGATTTACCAAGAGATTTGTCTCGGCTCTCTTTAAATTTCGTACTCCAAACAACAGGAAAACTCAGCATGAATCAGATTTTTTAAATCTGTATTGTATTGTATTTGAAAACCAATTCAAATCTGTTTCAGTGTGAATGGTCAGTTGGCAACTCAAATGTTTTATTTAGAACTCATGTGTATGTAATGTCATACAATGTCTCACCATGCAGGTGTGATGTGGTTCAATAGCATTAGCTTACAAACTCACCTTATGACAAAGTCAGTGTCATTGTTGGCGATTGTGACCACAACATCAGGCACATTGTAAGGAGTGTCCAAGTGACTCTCCATTGTGGCCCTGAAGAAAAACAAAAGAATCCATTCATGAGCAATCTCATATGAACATCTGATCATAAACTCATGATGAAAACAGTTTCAGGCCTGAAATAACTGTGAAAGCTCTCCTTTCTCCTCTGACTGAGAAATATGATAAAACAAGTTTTGAGAGCAAGAAAATTGCATGCGACAGGGATTTATCTAAGACACTGAAAGCTTCTTCAGGACCTGAGCAGAGATTTAATTTCCTCTTGGGTTTTATGATACATCTACTGCCATAAAGATAGGACAAATACTCTTATTTGAACACTTAGGGCCAGATTTACAGAGTTTGCACCAGCGCATGCACTCTTTTAGCATTAAACTATTGTCAGGATTTACTAAAGACAGGCATCGAAATTTTTTGTTAGATTGCAACAGTCATCATGGCAATGCACGGTGTTCTTTAATTCGTGCATTGTCACTAAATCACTAACAGAACTTTCCACTCCAATCTGCGCTTTTATGGGATTGTGATCTCACGTTTCCAAGATTCAAGATTTTTATTTGTCACATACACAATTATACAGAGTATAACCAGCAGTGAAATGTAGGTCAGGTCCGCTCCAAGGACAGTGCAATTATAAAGTATACAAATATTAAGAAAAAGAAAAGTAGAAAAAAATAAAATAAAAAATATAAATATAAATGTGCAGGTCAGTATGTTGTTGACTTCGATAATAATAATAGGAATGTGCAAAAAGTTGTACAGGGTATGTAAATAGCAGCAATATGAGGTAGAAACTATTATGAAGCTTATTTCAGATAGTAATGGGTAGATAGTATTTATAGAGTTGTAACTTTTTAGTTTTAGTTACTTTTTCTTATTTGTAAGTCGCTTTGGACAAAAGCGTCTGCTAAATGACAAAAGTAAAAGTAAGTAAAAAGTATTGATATGGTGATATTTACATGGAGTCATGTGATGTTATGACACAGAGTTAGAGTTTAGGAGCCTGATGACCTGGGGGAAGATGCTCCTCATAAGTCTCTCAGTTTTTGCCGTCAGGCTATTGAAGCGCTTACCAGATGGAAGCAAAGTGAATAGACGGTTACCAGGGTGATTTGAGTCCTTGATGATTTTAACAGCTCTACTTTTGCAGCGTTTGAGGTAGATGTCCTGCAGAGAGGGGACAGCAGACCCTGAGATGCGCTCAGTTAAGCGCACAACTCTCTGTAGTGCTTTGCAGTCCTGATTGGAGCTGTTTCCATACCACACTGAGATGCACTGAGTCAATACACTTTCTATGGTCCCTGAATAGAAATTTTTCAGGATTGCTGGTGAGACCCTGAATTTCCTCAGCTGTCGCAGATGGTACAGTCTTTGCCTGGCTTTCTTAACCTGTGTTTGGATGTGTGTAGTCCAAGTCAGGTTCTCAGAGATGTTTACACCGAGGTACTTGAAGCTGCTCACCCTCTCCACAGGGGTCCCACTGATCATAATAAGGAGTGTAGGGCTGCTGCTGTCTCTTCCTAAAGTCCACGATCAGCTCTTTAATTTTGCTCCCATTCAGAGAGACAGTTGTCCTGGCACCATGATGTGAGTCTCTCTACCTCATCCAAGTATGCGGTCTCATCGTTGTTGGAGATGAGGCCCAGAACCACAGTATCATCAGCGAATTTGATAATAGATGTGGAGCTGTGAGAGGACACGCAGTCATGCGTGTAGAGAGAGTAGAGCAGGGGACTCAGGACACAGTCCTGTGGGGCTCCTACTTTCAGGGTGATGGAGTTTGAGGTGAACTGGCCAACTTTCACCACTTGAGGTCTGCCGGTGAGGAAGTCTTGAATCCAGTCACAGAGTGAGGAGTTTAGGCCGAGGTCTGTGAGTTTAGAAGCCAGCTTGATGGGGACTATAGTGTTGAAAGCTGAGCTATAGTCAATGAATAGCAGCCTTACATAATTCCCATTGTTGCTGTCCAAGCGTGTGAGGGAAGAGTGGAGGACGTGAGAGATGGCATCATCAGTAGATCTATTTGTGCGATAGGCAAACTGAAGAGGGTCCAAAGTATCAGGGATGGAGGAGCAGATGTGGCTCTTTACAAGTCTCTCAAAAACCTTCATGACTATTGATGTGAGGGCAACTGGGCGATAGTCATTCAGGCAAGAGGGTTTATTGTTCTTTGGCTCTGCCTGCTGCTTCCTGACGCGCTGGACGGCAGAGACGCGCCACCGCCGTTGCAATCGAAGGGGCCGTAGAAGGTGTTTAACTTGTCGGCCAGCAACGGATCTGCTCTCACCTCCGCGGAGGATTTGTTTCCGAAGGCACAGATGGTCCTCAGTCCCTGCCACATCCGTCGAGAGTCATTGAGCTGGAAATGAGACTCAATTCTCTCTCTGTATCGGTGTTTAGCGGCTCTTACTGCGTGTCGGACAGCATAGCACGATGCTTTGTACTCGCTCATATTCCCGGTCAGAAGAGCCTCATTGTAAGCGGCAGTGCGTGTGTTAACCGCAGCACGGATTGTTCTGTCCACCCACGGTTTCTGATTGGAGAATGTCCTTATCGTTATTGTTTCTGTAGCTTGCTCGGTTAGCGCGTTTACAAAGCTTAATGCTACATCCGTGAACTCGCTGACGTCAGATGAACTAGCCCGGAACATGTCCCAGTTGACGTCATCAAGAGCCGCCTGCAGCATAGCCTCTGAGTGGGAGGACCAGCGCGTCACTACTCTCTGCACCGGAGGATCCTGAATGAGCCTTTGTTTGTATCCTGGTGTTATAAAAATGGCGGCATGGTCTGATTTGCCAAAAGCTGGTAGTGAGCGGGCTTTGTAGGCATTCTTGAACTGAGTGTAGCAATGATCCAGTGTGTTTGGTCCTCTAGTTGGACAGGATACGTGTTGATGAAAGTTCGGCATGACCTGCTTGAGGACCTGCGATGATAAAGGCAGCGTCAGGATGTTTGTTGATGTAGCCGCTGAGCACATCGTGAAGCTTAGACAAAGCCAAGCCGGTGTCCGTCTGTGGTGGAATGTACACAGCAGTAACTATGATTGATGAAAACTCCCGGGGCAGATAAAACGGGCGGCAAATAATGGAAAGATGTTCCAGATGAGGCGAGCAGGAACGCGACAGAATGGAGATATTCCTGGGATCACACCATTTCTTGCTAATCATGAAACACACTCCTTCACCCCTGGACTTACCGGCGAAAAACAGAGAAGTTCTCACTTGGCATTACAGCAGTGTCCGGGACCATGGACGAAAGCCACGTTTCTGACAAACAAAGGATGTTGCAGTCTCTAATGTCCCGTTGGAAACTAATCCTGGCTCTAAGATCGTCCATCTTATTTTCCAAGGATTGGACATTTGCGAGCAAAATGCTCGGAAGAGGACGACAGTGAGCCCTTTTCCTGAGTCTCTCTCGAATTCCAGCACGTTTCCCGCTGTGTTTCTTGATACGGCGCCTCGGGGGGTTATTGTTCGTTTCCGCGTTCCGAAGAATCTCCAGAGGCCATGCTGGATTCCTGGATAAAGTGTCCTGGAACGGGTTAGTGTAGCGGTTTCCAATGTCCAAAAGTGTTTCTATGGTGTAGGTGATCAGTGCCGACGTAGAATGTGTAAAAAGAGAAAGTAAAAGTAAAAAAGTTCAAGCAAAATCTCAGCGGAGCGGCCTGAACGGCGTCCGAACACAGCGGCGCCATTTTACAAATGTTGCCCCGTTTAGTAACTTTGCCACTAAAATTGTTAATTTCCATTGAACACTTGGATTTATGTTAAAAAAATAAGCCAATAATACTTAATTCTTACTTAATTCTAATCTTCTACAGTAAAACTACTACAGGCCAGATCAGTACATCACTGTTCAGAGTAATATTAGTTCATATTAATATATTTGAACAAAACCTAATTAATATTCATAAGAAAAATGTTGTGAAGTCATAAACTTTCACCAATAAAAAAAATTCTTCAGCTGCCACTGTCCCTACCGATTTTAATACAAAGTCATATCCATGCCCAGAAATCAAAACAATGAGGGATGTAATGAGTATCACAGTTGGTGTCTTAGGTCACTCCCAGTAAACCAACGGTGACTTGCTCTTCTGCCAAGAACACGCCGTTCTCTAGTGACTGGCTGCAGATGAGCCTGATCCAAACATAAAGAACCATGAGAACAAGACCAGAAACATGTCTCTCAATTTGTAAGACAATACAATACAGGGCTTTGGAGGTATTTGAGCCCAGGCTTAAAAGTTCTTTATATTAAGTGTAAGAGAACATTAATCTAGCACACAAAATCTCCAATGTTCATGGTGATTGTACTATAACAGATGAAGAGCGTCTAAACATTCCATGTAAACAGTCTTGTTTCACCCTTGCTTGCGCGTATTGTGTGAAAGTTAAGAGTTTAACGGACCACACAAAGTTGAAATCTTCTGGCTATACTTTCAAAATTTTAGTTTCATTTTTATCTCAATGCAATATATTGTTCCCTGAAAACTGTCATCATGCAGTGAACATGATTTGCTCTTTTTAAAAGCAGAGGAACGAGTCAGAATTATTTTTTTCCATAGGCGACAACATGTCAGTTGCTGTTGATAACAACTTGTATTGAATCCAGAACATTCCTTTTGAAAAAAAAAAGAACAAACAACATCGGCTGTTTCTAATTTTAGGTTTCTACCTCATTTGTAGAATAACTATAGACCTACATACTCCTCCACTGTATGATACATGTGGTAAAATGTTGGTTTTAGGATGGTTTTCAGCACACTGCATTATTTTGAGAGGCTTATCTGCAGATTGTTTTGAACAGTTTGCCATTGTCATAGAAAACCTGTATCGTACCACTGAACTTGGACTGAACTTGGCAGGCAGCCACTGTGGGTGATCTTATACGAACATTACTAAGACGGCAAATATCAGAGAGAGAGAGAGATAGAGGGGAGCTATACTAGGACAGGTCCCATAACAGGAATTTCAGCTTTCTTATGGATACAATTATAGATACATAATAGGTGTGTCGTCATCATAGTAATTTTAATTCGATTTTTAGGTTTTCTAAAATATGTTATACTGTATGGGTAAATATTCTATGCGGTTGTTAGGGCACGGTTTCGTAGTTGCTTATTGGTCAAAAGGTTTCAAGTCCATGAGATACTTGCACTGATTTTATCATCCAGCAGGTAAAAAAAATATCAGCAACAACAATAGTTATGCATGTCTAAGCAAGCTAAAAGAAGTTCAGGAGGTCTGTTAACATAACAGAAAAATAACCAGCTAAATTTATAATTTCCAGTGAAGCCACTTCAAAATGCTTTGCTTTAAAATAGGTTTGACACCATAAATCAAGATAAATGTGTTATGCAAAACATTTCAAATAACCTTAACGTTTTTCATTAAACCTTTTTCAGAATTAATATTATTTCACTTGTATCTGACGGCTGGGTCACAATGACCCATGCTTGCCATAACTGCCGCAGATTGAATGGCCAGCAATCCTGTATTACCAGGAAAAGTTCCAAACTCAAATTCCATTCCAGGCTTCTTGCATAACATATCTGAAATGTAAGTGACTTGTTTTTCCTGGCGTTTCACCAAAGGCTATAGCGTTAACACACGGTTACACTACAATAACCCCATCATGCACTGACAGACAGGAGAAATTACTTACGCATATATATTTGGTCGTAGGTCATGCAGCAACAGATCCCACTGTATTATACTGGTAAAAGTTCAATATTGTCCATATGAGCGGCTGCTTAGACAACCCTCACTACAGTCCAAATAAAGCAAATGCTTTAAGAGCAAATCTGACTGTCACAACAGGATTAGATAGTAGTTAAGATAGCATAGTAGACCGTGTGCCACATTGACCTATACGTGACAGGAATGTTACCTCATGGCGTTCTTTAGCAGCTCAGGCAGGATGTAGTCCAGCGGCAGTGGAATGAAGGGAAAGCGGGCCGCCACATGGCCATTAATGCGAACCAGTGGGGAGTTCCCATACTGATGCTCACAGAGCCGCCTGAGGGGAACAGAGGAGATCAAGACATTACACTACCATTACAAGTCTTTTAAATAAATTAAAGCATTTCATTTAGTCTAAAGCCATTATTAAATTATTTGACACTAATTAAAGAGCGTCTCATTCATAGCCAGCAAAATGTGGCCTTTGTCTGGTCTTTGAGGGAAGGCTTTAACCATGCCACTGTGAAGAGGAACAGGGCAGCTCTGCTGATGCAGCATAATAATTGTCAGACTCTCATGAGACGAGCAGAGCAGCCTGACCTCCAATCTTGTTTAAGACCACAGAGAATGTTTTATATGACTGTAACAACTAATCGATAATGAAACTAGATAATTATTTCAGATCAATCCACATGCAAGCCATATAAAACCAAAACAAACATGCTACTATTGGCCAGAATATACTGCAAACTAGACCAGACTTTAGGTTGAAAGCAAGCTTAGTACACATGAGGAGAAACTGATCTCTCAGTTCAGAATGAGTGACTTATTGGAAAAAGAGAAGTAAAATAAGAGTGATAGTGCAGGCGTAAGTAGTCTCAGCCTCAGACGTCACGTCCACGGACCATTGGCTGAACGTCTGATGCATATGGCACACAAAAGTGGAAACACTTAAGGAGTTTCAAAGTCGTCATGGTTTCTGGGAGACGTGTGTGTCGCGTTCTTTAACTTTCCGCCTGGAAACAAAGATGTAGTGACGATGGCTTTCATGAAAGAAGAAAGCCATCGTGTTTACAACTGTGACGCTTATCAGGATCAACTAAATGCTGGATTTTCAAAAGTATGTGAAATATTTAAAGTTCGCAGCATAGAATCTTTAAATATGTCAGAGTTTTACACACCGATCTGTTATTGTGGAGACATTTCCACGTCCCGAAATATGATGCTGAACGAAACGAACTGTGATTGGTTGTTTGACATGTCGGTCAAAGGGCCTCATGGGCGGGCCTTGGCCAATGAAAGCTGCCATGGATTCTTAAGCGAGACGAAGGCGAATGAGGCTTTTTAGAAACTGCACATTCCTCATAAAACCTGTGACTGCATACTGCACACAGCCTGCATTGTGACCTGATACTTTTCAACAAAGAAATAACCAGGAAGAATGTCTGACATTTCAGCATAAGCCTCGAAACCTCGTGATGAAGAGAAAAACTGAAAGTAACCAAGACAAAAAGGGAAACATGAAAAAAAGAAAAAAAAAAAGACTTTACTCTGTGCTCTGATTGGATAATGCAGTTCAAGTAATTCTCTCTTACAACAGAAGTTATGGTGCCTTCCTCTTGTTCATCTGTAAGATCAGTCATTTAGATCATTTTATGAGATGAGATGATTTATGAGGCAGAATTTACAACATGCAAGACAACGGATAAAGTATTTGAGTCGCTGTATATGATCATCTTTAGGAAATGTGTGTGAGTGGCAATGTTATGAAAATTCAAGTTCTCTGATGAACAAAGACTTGAATGTCAAAAATAATGTTTTTTTTATGCTGGTTCATTTGCTGGCTCATCATAGCATACAGTAACTGTATTCACTAGAAAATATTTTAACCTTAAGATTTCTTCACAAAACTATTTCTAATATATTTTTATTAAATCTTCTACTTCAGAATAATAGCTAGAAATGATGGTACAATAAATTCACAACAGTAGCAAACAGTTAAAGAATTGTTCACATGTACATCATCCACTACAAATCATTCCTGGACTGTTGACACATTAAACTCATGTAGAAGAAGTAAATACGTGTTTTGCTCCCACAGCAAATGTTAGACAGTAGTTCAACAGTGACCTTTAACACTCACCTTGGTCAATCACAAATGAGAACTGGGCTTTGACCCTTTTCTTAGGCAAACAAAGCATGCACGCACACACACACACACACACACACACACACACCGTGCTGTAAATGGAGCGGACTCTGCTGATAACAGAACAAAACCTCTAAAAATAGTCCTCAGGTCTTAAGCACTCACATATGCAAACAGACGACAGGATGCAGGCAGATGGCAAACAGAAGGAAGTAAAAAGGACAGCACACTCACCGAGCAAAATCAACCCACTTCTCAATGATCTTTTTAGGGGACAGGCGGCGGCATATAATGCCTACAAAATCAGGCTGAAATAGTGCAAAGAAAAATAGTCAAGTAACAAAATCATACAGTAAGCATCAGTACTAATGCTGGGTAATGTGAATGTAATAACTGTGCTACAGCAGAAACGTGCTAACTGGAAAATATATCATTTATACTACTTTATATATGCAGAATGATTTTATAAAATAGCTTATAACTCAAAAGAAATGCATTATAAACACATTATAAAGTTTGAGTCTTTAATAGCTCAGCTCAGATGTTTTTCATGAGCTACAATCAATCTACAGAAAATCTCATTTTTGAGTCAGTCTTTGATAAGCATTTCGAAATTTAGTAATAAACATCAATAACATCACAAAGCACATATTCAGTTTGTTAAAGCTGAACAAGACGAATCCTACTCTTTATTTATTCCAGTAATTCAGTCTTAATAAATCAACCTGCTTTTATCTGTACAACAGCAGGCATGATTCAATTACAGCAATCAACTAGAAAATGTGCTTCCTGTCCTGAATCATTACAGCTCTCAAGTGACTCCCCACAAGTAAGCAAATATATTGTATGTTGCAACAGAGCTCTTTGTAATTTGACAGCAGTTGTATATTTAGTCTATGAATGTGGGTCATGCGAAAATATTGGTGGTCCACTTGGCTGCCTGTAGGAGACACTTACGTCACTGGACAAATTACTGAAGACTGCATTTCTCTTACTGCTGTGATGTCCATGTGCTCATGGGCATTTTTAAAGGGCAGTTTACAAGATGTATTATGAATCTCAGGTGTCCCCATAATGTGTTTGTGACGTTTTAGCTCAAAATACCCCACAGATCATTTATTATATCATTTTGAAAATGCCTATTTTGAGTGGAAGCAGAAACAGGCTTTTTTAGTCCATTTCTCTTTAAAAGCAAATGAGCTGCTGCTCCCCGCTCTCCTTCCCAGAACAGGGCTGTGCAAATTTAGCTCGTATCTCAGATCTCTGCCAAAAAACATCCGTTTGGTTTTAATTATGTATATCGTGCTGAAATCACGCATTTTAAAGCCATATCATTTTAAATTTCTGATATACGTTTTTCTGGATGCACACATCCGAAGCACGCGAATAGAGAGCGGCTGTCACACGCATGAGAGTACTAAAAGTTCTTTCACACACAAGTTTATATTAAAAACATGCTTAAGTTACAAAAACACGGTCGGTTATGTCTGTGAAGTTAAACAGCTGGGAAAGAAATCGAATGTCTATATTAGATCGGTGTATTAAGTGACAGCAGCATGATATGCAGTACCTATACTGACCGCTGTTTGGCAGCCAAGCTCTAAAAAGAGGAGATTTCTTACTTGAATGTTGCTCTGGCGTGAAGATAAACATGGCAGATAGTGTGTGTGCGGCTGTGTCAGTCAACTATGGTGTGATGTTACACTTTACGGATTCTGTGATTAGTAAGCTCTGAGACACTGCTCATGATTTATAGAGATTAAAAAAAAAGGAGCGGTTGGATTTTTATCATTATAGGGAGGATGTGGATACACACGGCCAACACAAATTTATGTTCAAAAAACATGTAAATGTGAATTTTGCATAATAGGTACCCTTTAAAGAACAACAAGAAATCTTTAAAGAATGTACATAGCACATTTGAAATTATCTAATGCAAAAAAAAAAAAATTAAGATCCATCGCTAATTTCCCTAATACTGTAAGAAATGGTGGTAGTGCTAAAATATTAAGCAAGGGACGTACGTTATCCTCATGCAGGGCAATGTGGTGTGTGGCCAGCATGCGGATGCCCAGACGAGACGTCAACGTTGTGTCCAAAAAATTACGAACCAGAGTCTCGTCCTGAACAAATAGAATAACACATAAATAAATGAATAAAGAAAGAAAGAACTAGGTCCGATTCACTGATAGCTACCAAAATAAAAGTATAATATGGATCATGCAGAAAGACGCTACAGTACGATTATTCTGCTGACAGTGAACTTTATTTGAAATCTTACCGTTATGTGTTTACGACATTCCCTGAATCCTTCAGCTAACATGGTGACAACATCTTTGTGATCATCAAGAAGCTGTTTTACAAGTTTGCTATAGCGAGCCTCAGTCTCCTGGTCTTTTATCTGAAGATACACGTTTGATGAAAAATAATATTGGTTAGGTTAGCAAAATAATATTAGTTGTAAAACTTTAAATATGTAATACACAATTTACAGTCATAGCTAAAATTATAAATAACGTCTGATTGGGTAATCATATCATATGTGACCCTGGACCACAAAACCAGTCTTGAGTCGCTGGGGTATATTTGTAGCAATAGCCAAAAATAAATTGTATGGGTCAAAATTATAAATTTTTCTTTTATGCCAAAAATCATTAGGATATTAAGTAAAGATCATGTTCCATGAAGATATTTAGTACATTTCTTACCGTAAATATATCAAAACTTTCTCAATACTTAGATTTTTTTTGCACCCTCAGATTCCAGATTTTCAAATAGTTGTATCTCAGCCAAATATTGTCCTATCCTAACAAACTATACATCAATGGAAAGCTTATTTATTCAGCTTTCAGATGATGTATAAATCTCAATTTCGAAAAATTGACACTTAAGACTGGTTTTGTGGTCCAGGGTCACACATGTTATTGTCCCTAATTCTGTGGCTTCTTACCAAACAAATACATGGATCCATTTACGCTACAGAAAATGGTTTTGATACACGTTAATGAATTTGTTTCTTGTTATCTTTACAATCTTTTGATGTAAATGTTGCACTTGAATGCTTGAAATATAAATTGAGACTACAAATTTTCTTACAACGAATTCCAAAAAGATGGACGGTCAGGAACTAAATTTCAGACAGTGGAGATGAAGCTCCTTCAATATACCATTGACAAAGTATTCAAAAATTCAGCATTGCCATCACAGGAATAAATTACATTTTAAAATAACTATATAAAAATTACACTACTACAATATTACAATTAGACAATATTACAGTGTTTTTGAACAAATAAATGTAGTTTTAATGAGCATAGCAAATCTTGCAGATCCCACTTTTGTAGTGTACAATTAGTGTATATTTGTGTTATTTCATAGTTTGGATGACTTTACTATTACTCCAAGGCAAAGGTAACAGAATGAGAAGGTGGGCCAAAATTTTGACTCGATGTACAAGCCACTACAATAATTACGGCAAACCCTTCAGCTGTCTCATATTTCCAGTTAGCAGATATTGTGCAACATAGGGATTTTTCATTTTACATAGTCAGTCAACAAAGACTTATGTTTCACCGGTGAGAGGTGATACCTCCACACGATCTTCTACAGCGGCTCAATCAGTACACTAAACTCACAGGCCTCTCAGGTTACAGAATTAATTATGGAAATTTGCAAGCTGGTCAACAGTTGACTAGGCTGTGTATGAATTAATATGTAGAGGTTTGGTCATCTTGCACTTACAGCTGGGAAGTCGCTCAGCATGTGGTAGGCCCTGATATAAAGCTCGTGCTGTGGAGACAGAGAGAAAGAATGAGTACAATATATGGGTAACAAATGTGCTGTGGTGCAGTTCCTGGAGCTGGTGTTCCCAGCCTTCCCCGAATCCCATTCCTGGCCCCTCACCAACCCTCTATAAGTGCATGGCTTACATTCTTCTATGAATTCGAGGAACAAATGAAGGAGGAGTGACTGGGAAACACAGAAACGTGCTGAATGTTGAATGACCATGATGGAGAAAGCAGCTGACTTATAGCCAGTTTTCACTTTCAACAGTTGAACTAGGTTGTGATGATCTACACTGCAAATGCAAAACATTTTATTTTTCAATACTTTTTTGCTCTTTCTTTCCTAATCTTTTCTTATTATTGTTGAAATGGATTTCATTGATAAAGTTTAAAAGACCATAAAAAAATTGTTTTGTAGCATAATATATATCTTTACTCTTATTTTAAGTAAATTTTTATGCATCCTTGCTGAATAAGGGTATTACTAACCCCAAACATTTGAATGGTAGGGTAGGTTGAGAGGATATTTGACTTGATGTTGGGATTTATTTACAAAAATGAAATAAAAAATACTGATTAATAAACTAATTTTTGCAGGGGAGCATTTATTTTTAATTCTGCAGACTCAATTGTTCTGAACACCTCTGAACTCAACTGGTGAGCTCAGAAAACAAAAGCTATAGACGAGACTCTTTTCTGAGGCAGATGTAGGTAAAAGTTCACATGAGGAGGACGACTTACTGAAGGAAGTAAACAAGTAGGAGAAAGGGGAGGGAACCGGTTTTCTCTGTCTGCTTATTACTTGGTGATTGTCTGTTGGTTCTGTCTGTTAGTGGACCATGAAAGCGAGAATTGCCTGCAATGTTCATTATGGTTATTTATGTTTTTGTATTGTAGAGATGAACAGCTCAAGCAGGCCAGGACATCATGACCTACAACGTTGTCCAAAAGTCCACACTGAACATCTTGGAATCAATTTAATTTAAAGCTGTAACTATTCTTAAACCTTGCTGATGAACATGATCATCAGGCATTACACAAATATATGGAGTTCGTGCAGCTCAAGTTAATAATAATCCTTTTTACTAGTGGTATCTGATTTTTGGACACTAATTTTGGAACAGTATAAATAAAACAAGATTTTATTTACCATTTAGTTTGCACTATAAACAAAAAATGACAGCAGAAGTTCAGCCACTTGTGCGGCAAGCCAAGTTTACAGTCAACATGAAGAACAGCACCAAAGTAGTAACAATAATGATTAAGCACGGTAAAAAAAAAAAAAAAACATGGTTTCAGAAAAAGTTATCAAGTCAGTCAACCTCAAATTTAGACTACTGAAAAGAGTGCAAACGATACACTACTGTTCAAAAATGTAGAAATAAGAATAAGAAAATAAGAATAGAAAAGGTATGTTGATTTTTCTGCACTAAATAATACCCATGCTTGTACTGACAAAGCCCTTTTTCTGTCCATCAAAAATCAATACCAGGACTCTGCTTGAGGGATTCAAGCGAAGTCCCGCTCAGCAAGACATCACTGCAGAACACTAGGGGTTTAATAAGACTGGCATTGAATCGAACACGGTCAGTTCAGTCCTCTGTTTGAACACTATGCCAACCAACCCCAGCTCCTCATCACATAATATCCTCACTGAGAGCATCAAGGGTGCAGCTTCTCCAACAAACCAACTTGTAAGGGAGACAGTAACACTACCCATCACAACAATGTATGATAGCAGAGAAATCCCACAGAGATGTAGGGGAACTCACCACTTGAAGAATGGTTGGGTTGCAGCCGATAATGAAGGGCAGGCTGCGGAAGCCCTTAATGCGATGGGCGATACGGACAGGCAGCTCTTTGTGTAGATACTTGGCACTGCTCTGCATTGAATCAAATCAAATCACACACAGCTTCATTAGAACTCAGTATTAGCTCTGACAATTAACATTTCTCCAATCCGAAGTAAAAAGTACTTTGTGGACCGGGTACCATGTTTATACCATGGTATGTGAAAATGTTAATTATGTGAAATATTACATATATCTCAGTATCACAGCATTTCCATTTAGCACCATAAATGTATCATAATATCACCACTACTTGTAAAAAAAATTTAATAAGACATATCCCATGACAAATCAACATAATGATGCTGAACAGACACAAAGCAGTTTATGTACTGACAAACGACTAGTTTTTAGAAGACCGGCTCCAATGTGGGTTGGCATAAATGTAGGACAGAGGACAGGAGTGTGTAATTACCAGGATATGATGTCCATCAGGAGACTTCCCTGCATACAGCATAGTGGCTGGTGTCAGTCTGACAGAAGGCTGTGAAGACAACATTACTGTTAAAAATAGCATATACTTAGACTATTGAGTGAGTGAACACTTTTATAGTTCATTAATCAAGATTTCAGCCTGTTTTGGAAAAGTTAAAGGACTATTAACTAGTCCATTTAGTTTTATATGTTATAGCTTTATCTGTATCTTATAAATGTGATTATCCATGGAGTGATTTATGGGTATGGTTACATTTATTAATAGGCCTGTGTGCAAGTGAAGGGAGTGCATGAGTTCAGCAGCAAAGGACAAATCCATATTTAATATTTTCAATTCACAAGATTTAACAATGTAAAACACCATTGGTTCTTGTGTGCGTTTAATCACATGAAAGAATTAATATGACTTGATCATAAAAAAATCATCTTACTATGACATATCATTGAGAGTTACAGAGTGATGGATTTTATGCAAGTAGTCTGCTATGCTGTTAAAAATATATAACTGAATTACAAATTCCAACCTTTTGGCAAATAAAATAATAAAAGTGAGGGGAGTTTTTTTTCCTTCATGAGTATGAGCCTCATATCCTCACTGTATCACACTATATAAGCCATTAAAGAGTTACAGGGTTAATGTTCCATGAAGGTAAATGAGTAAACCTTTCCTTTTAATTGTTTAAAATATGGAAATATTCTTAACCTCTTAAGACCCGAGAAAAAGGTTTTAAGAAAAAAAAAATAGTTTTTAAATTATTTAGCGCATTTAGAATAATGTAAAAACACACACACACACAAATAAAAGACATGATGAATGAACATGCATGGGTAAAAACTAATTATTTTTTAAATCAATACATTTTTAGTTTAAGATTTTTTTTTACCAAACTTTGTATAAAGATGATTCTCAACTATGTTATATCAGAATGATTCGATATACCATTTATCTTTCTGCAAAATGTGTGTAAAATGTCCATAAACAGATTCTCTTATTATATACACACAATGTAACTATAAACTCTATAAATAAATACAATGATAATATGATCATATTGTCATAAGAGTGTCACAAATTTATTGGGTTTTACGTTTGTGATGAGGGTTTTATCATAGAGGTTATTAGCTGCTAAAGAGCTAAATAGCATTTCAACGGATGTGGCAGTAAATACTAACTTACCCTTGGACCACTAAAATTAAACATTTGAGACTAGTTAACGGAAAGAAAACTGCAAGTGTAGTTGAAGCTCGTAACAACACGAGTAACCCACAAAAGTGGGATCGTTAGGCCATCCCAACCATGATGGATGGATGGAGACCACGGCGCATCGACCTAAGTTACATCGCGGGGGTAAGTTAAGGAGTTAATGGAAACTTGTCGGGAAATGGTGACTGACCTTCTCGGCACACGCGTCGATGGCAGATTGGTTGTAAAAAGATGTAACGGTTTTGGACCGCTCCCGGGCCAGCTCAGTGTAACTGGACATGGACGACGTGGACCGAAACCTCTCACTGAGCGGAGCGGCTGCTTTGGCCGGTGTGGACAGAAAGAGCCTGGTCACGCTGATCCTGGAGGCGCCGCTGCCCAGCAGCTCCATGGCCTGGCCTGTCACACGACTGCGCATTTCTATGCTTTGATAACGCAACTAACAAAATTCAATCCCGTCTGTAGCTCCCAAATCCGTCTACCTCGCCATCCAATACAGCCAGTTCGTTCGTGCACAAAGGCACATGTCGTTCACCATCACGTCGCTAGATGTTAAAATACCTACCCGTTTCTTCTGGTGTTTATCTAAAGACCCTTGTGATCAGCCAATCAGCGATCAGAGGAGGCGGGGCTTAAGGGTCATCAAGCCCTCAGCAGCAACTGAAAGCCAATGAGTCACGGCGCAGCAAGGACAATGAGACAGACAGACAGAACAGGGTGTACTTCCTTTGACTAGCACTCGCAGATTATGCTATGAAATGCATTATGTTGAAGAGAAAGAATCATTAAAAAAGCAACCCCTTTTTTTTTTCTTTTCTTGTTTCCTTCTTTCCTTTAATGCAAACCCTAGCTTATAGTTATTGTAAGCCACGTATGCTGGCTTTGTTCTACAATAAACAATAAAAACAAAACAAAAGCAAGACTATTTTATATATTGTGCTCTGTATGTTGATGTAGATAAATTCAAGTTTCTGTTCAAATGATAATCACCCATTAGCAATTAGGGGAGATTGGGGTAAAATCTGCAATGTTATACTTATAAAGTGATACACCCCAAAAAAAGTGATTTCCTTGTTTATTCAATCAGGTTGTTCTAAACCGTTTAGATTTAAGTTCAAGTTCAAGTCAGCTTTATTGTCAATTCTTCCACATGTACAGTACATGCATACAGAGAATTGAAATTGCATTACTCTCAGACCCTTGGTGCATACAGTTAACATTAAACACGTTCAGATACAGATAAATAGTTTAAACATATGTACATACAACTAAACAATTATACAAATGAGGATATTGTAGAAAAAAATAATTAGATCGATAAAGTGGCATAAGGCGCATGGCAGATAGAGTGCAAAACCAGTTAAATAAACAACACTGTGTAGATATATTTGTAGTGCAAAAGAGCTTATCAGTCTGAGGACATTGTAGAAAATAAAAACAAGAGAGATAGATAAAGTGCATAAGGCACATGGCAGAATAGATGGAGTGCAAACCAGTTGAATGTACAAAAACAAAAACAAAACTGTGCAGATGTTTTGTTTTGTTATGAGTGTAGTGCAAGAAGAGCTTATCAGTCTGTTAAAGTGACAAGTCGAAGTGACTGTTCGGATAGTTTTTGTCAGACTATCCGAAGAGGTAATTTGCAGTCAATGTTGGATGGGTAGTGATCAGCCAATGCTGCACAAGTGACAGGTGCCGGTCACAGTTTGTTGGTCGGTGGGGGGGTTGTCACAGAGTCAGAGTTCCTAGTGTGTTGCTGTGTTAAATGGGGGTGAAAGAGGGGAGGGGGGCACGGACGGGAGGGAGTTCAGCTTCCTGACAGCCTGATGTATGAAGCTGTCCTTCAGTCTGCTGGTCCTCGCCTTTATTTCTTTAGTGGACCGCTACTGAAACATCTCAGTCACTGTTTACTTTTATTGTATGGGAAAATATGCAAAGACAGTGAAAGATGACTGAGGCTATCAGTCATTGCCATTATGTTTAACTTTTCTGTTTGTGTTACACTAAGAAAGAAAGCCACACAGGCTTGAAACAACACGATGGTGGGTTATTTTGGTGAATTGTTCCTGCAAGTTGTTCACAAGGGGAAATGAGAAAGATGTAAGTAAAACCAATACTCCAAATTAAAAGTAAAAGAAGGAATCTCATGTTGCGTACATCACTCATTACATCACATGGTAATATTTACTGCAAGCATGAAAAAATTGTCACTGGTAAATTATATAATACAATGTAATGAAATATTTGTGATTTGTTTTCTCGAAAAATTTTATTTTGTTAAAATACAACTTTTTCATAGCCTTTAATGCATTATTGCTGCCCCTCAATACATAAATCTTGGATATGTTATGAGCAGCAGCACAGCAACAGTTGGAATTTGCTTTTTTTTTTTTTTTATTAGAATTCAATAGACATTCTTAATTCAATTGTGAATGGGCACATAACTCTGCTGGGCTGAGTTTTATCTGGTTATAGAAAAAATACAAGAATAACATAACTTAAAATGAACTTATGCAAAAGCTGAATGAACTTCCCTTTTCATTTAACAGCTCAGAGTGTGTAAAAAAAATGAATTATGACAATTCAAAATTAAAATAAAGACACTGATTAAACTCAAAATTAATTTATTTGCAATATTAGTTTTTCTATTCATTGATAAAAAGAGATAATTATTTTGTTCCGATATGAGGCAAAGATGACAAGAAAATTCAAAATGAGAAAATAAATGAGATGCCAAAACAAGCAGAAAAATAGGAGGAGATAAAGCGGATATGCATATTTTGAGGCAAAGATAATGCATGAAAATTAAAAAATCCCTCTGGCTCTGCTGGGGTCCCTCATCTCTACGCTCCAGCTTGGTTTCTCATCCCAATGGCACCAATAGGGACTTCTGGGCCTTTGGCTACATCTGGACCCTCTAACCTTTTGGCTCCACTGGGGTCCTTCATAATATGAGAAGATGTGAATGCAAACATTGATGACTCTAACATGAAAGGGAGAATGATCTCGCCAATGTAAGCCAAATATACTCACAAAATAACAAAATGCCCACAAACAAGATGATGGTTCGATAATCCCTCTGGCTCTGCTGGGGTCCCTTGTCTCTATGGCTCCGTCTTGGTCTGTCGTCCCTCTGGCTCCAACATGGACATCTAGGCCTTTGGCTGCATCTGGACCTTTCAACTCTTAAGCTCCACTGGGGTCCTTCATAATATGAGGAGATGATATGAACGCACAGGTATAAAGCATTGATGACTCAAACATGTGAGTGAGAACAATGTCGCTCCAATGTGAGCAAAAGATAATGCAAGAAAATTAGGGATGCACGATATTGGATTTTTGTCGATATCCGATATTCAACTAATTTTGTCCGATACCGATATACTTCCTTTTGTTTGGAAACAACACCAAGTCTCTCCTGTGCAGAAATTATAAGCAAAATATTTTTAATTTTGGTTAGTTTTTAACAAGAACTTATTTGTTAGAATTAAATAAAAAATAATGACGGTTTATTGACAGTACATTGAAGCTTTGAAAAGAACTATAAATAAACTATATATATCAAACGCTGCATTTTTTTCCCAGAAAGATGCCGTGTTAACCCTAACATCTTATTTTAAGATTTAACATTTGTAGATAGTCTAAAGCAAAAGTTGTAAAAATTCTGAAAATCTTTTAGAGCTTTTGTTTAAAAAATAAAACATATTACACATTAATGAATAAATCAGAATATATGTTTGTGATTTTTTTTCATGTAAACTATAGCTTCTGACCATTAAATCAAAGCATACTCATTATTTTATGACATGAATTTCTGTTTTATTTAATCAAAAACATAGTCTAAATGTTATTTGTGTAGGCTATTTTACTTTTAATTTAATAAGAAGTAGGCCAACAGCGCCCCCTACAGATTAAAACTCCTTACCAATCAGGCATTAGGACCCGGGGGAGGCTGCCACTGCACTTTACAGTTTACTCTATCACACACTGAATACATCATTCTGTAGGTGCTTTCACAGATTAAATGCAGCAATCCAAAAGAGTGAATCTAATCATCATTCAGACAAAACTTTGCGTCAAGAATGAGTCACACTGCTGACATGATCTAATCGCACTGTTGACCTGATCTAATCGCTAGCACACCGTGAGCACATGTGAGTTAACAAATTCCTCTGATCAGCAAGACATATCGGCATAATTTTTCATATCGGGCCGATGCCGATATTTACATTTTAAAGCCATTATCGTCCGATTCCGATATCAGTCCGATAATATCGTGCATCCCTAAAGAAAATAGGAAAATGCACATGAATGAGATGATGAAGACAAGAAATGGAAGGAGATGTAGCGAACACACAAGTATGAAGCACAGATGACTCAAAAATAAAAGATAGTTCTTTGATCCCTCTGGCTCTGCTCGGGTTTCTCGTCTCTATGGCTCCGCCTTGGTCTGTCGTCTCCCTGGCTCCAACACCCTGGCTCCAACATAAACTTTTAAGCCTTTGGCTGTGTCTGCACCCTCCAACACTTTGGCTCCACTGGGGTCCTCCATAATATGTGGAGATGACGCGAATGCGCAAGTATAAAACACAGATGACACAAACATGAGCGGGAAAACACTCTTGCACCGCTGTGAGCAAAACATGAGGCAAAAAATTCAAAATAGGAAAATACACATGAACGAGATGATGAAGACAAGAAATGGAAGGAGATATAGCGAATATGCAAGTGTGAAGCACAGATGACTCAAAGATAAAAGATGGTTCCTCAATCCCTCTGGCTCTGCTGGGATTCCTCGTCTCCATGGCTCCACCTTGGTATGTCGTCTCCCTGGCTCCAGCATGAACTTCTGGGCCTTTGGCTGTGTCTGGACCCTCTAATCCTTTGGCTCCACTGAGGTCCTTCTTAATATGAGGAGAAGACGTGAATGTGCAAGTATAAAACCATGATGACTCAAGTATGAGAGGAAAAACTATCTTACTTCTATGTGAGCCAAATATACTCGCGAAATAATCCAAAATAACAAAATGCCCACAACGAGGTGATGGTTCGTTAATCACTCTGGCTCTGCTGGGGTTCCTTGTCTCTATAGCCCCTTTCACACTGCACGTTGGTCCCGGAAAATTGCCGGAAAATTGCCAGAGTGCCTTCTGTGTGAACGCAACCACGACCCGGGATTGATTCCGGGATCAATCCCGGGTTGGGGACCTAGTAACATTGCCGGGTTCAGTCCCGGAATGAGCGCTGTGTGAACAAAAGCCGGATGAATGCCGTAAAGGCTGATGACGCGCGTTATCATGCGACTCTTTTACCGGGTGTTTTGAAGGCAGATCAACATTCACACGACAAAAAATGTGTAAACTGGACTGAAGCAGCGATCGGAGCTCCTCACTATCCGCGCTGAAGCTGAAATCGTTCGCCAGTTTAGTTTTTTTTTTTTTTTGCCAGTTTAGGATACATGTCACATGAAATGTCATGTGTCTTTACGGGATCTTTACGGGTTGAGTGTGAACGCACGCACAGTTTCCGGAAAATCACTGGCAGTGTGAATGAACCAAAATCTAACGATCCGGGAACAATTGCCGGAACACATTACCCGTGTATTTTCCGGAATCTCTGTGTGAAAGGGGCTTATGGCTCCACCTTGGTCTGCCATCTGCCTGGCTCCAGCATGAACTTCTGGGCCTTTGACTGTGTCTGGAGTGGACCCTCTAACCCTTTGGCTCCACTGGGGTCCTCTGTAATATGAGGAGAAGACGTGAATGCGCAAGTATAAAACAACGATGATTCAAACATAAGACGAAAAACCATCTCACTTCTATGTGAGCCAAATATACTCACAAAATAATCCAAAATAACAAAATGCCCACAAACGAGATGATAGTTTGTTAATCCCTCTGGCTCTGCTGGGGTTCATTATCTATTTGGCTCCACCTTGGTCTGTCATCCCTCTGGCTCCAACATTGACTTCTGGGCCTTTGGCTGACTCTGGACCCTCCAACACTTTGGCTACACTGGGCTCTTCTTTATATGAATAGATGACGCGAATGCACAAGAATAAATCACAGATGACTTAAACATGACAACAAGAACAATATTGTGCCAATGTGAGCAAAAATATGACGCAAAAAATTCAAGATAGGAAAATGCACATGAACGAGATGATGAAGACAAGAAATGGAAGGAGATGTAGCGAATATGCAAGTGTAAAGAACAGATGACTGAAATATAAAAGATGGTTCCTCAATCCCTCTGGCTCTGCTGGGGTTCCTCGTCTCTATGGCTCCACCTTGGTCTGTCGTCTCTCTGGCTCCAACATGGACATCTGAGCCTTTGGCTGCATCTGGACCTTTCAACTCTTAAGCTCCACTGGGGTGCTTCATAATATGAGGAGATGATATGAACGCACAGGTAAAAAGCATTGATGACTCAAACATGAGCGGGAAAACACTCTTGCACCGCTGTGAGCAAAAGATGATGCAAAAAATTCAAAATACGTACGAACGAGATGATAAAGACAATAAATGGAAGGACATGAAAATGAAATGAAAAAGTGACATACGGCCAAGTATGGTGACCCATACTCGGAATTTGTGCTCTGCATTTAACCCATTAAATGTGCACACACACAGCAGTGAACACACACACACTGTGAACACACGCCCGGAGCAGTGGGCAGCCATTTATGCTGCGGCGCCCGGGGAGCAGTTGGGGGTTCGGTTCGGCCTTGCTCAAGGGCATCTCAGTTGTGGTATTGAGGGTGGACAGAGCGCTGAACATTCACTCCCCCCACCTACAATCCCTGCCGGCCCGAGACCCGAACCCGCAACCTTTGGATTACGAGTCCGACTCTCTAACCATTAGGCCACGACTTCCCCAATGTAGCGAATATTGAAGCAAATATGCAAGTATGAAGCACAAATGACTCAAAAATAAAAGACGATCCCTCTGGCTCTGCTGGGGTTCCTCGTTTCTAAGGCACCACCTTGGTCTGTCGTCTCCCTGGCTCCAACATGAACTTCTGGGCCTTTGGCTATGTCTGGACTCTTGAACCCTTTAGCTCCACTGGGGTCCTCCATAATATGATGAGAAGACGCGAATGCGCAAGTATAAAACACTCTTGGAAAACACTCTTGCACCACTGTGAGCAATAGATGACGTCAAAAATTCAAAATAGGAAAATGCACATGAATGAGACGATGAAGACAAGAAATGGAAGGAGATGTAGCGAACACATTCCAACACTCCACTGGGGTCCTTCATAATATGAGGAGATGATACGAACGCACAGGTAAAAAGCATTGATGACTCAAACATGAGCGGGAAAAACTCTTGTTCTGCTGTGAGCAAAAGATGACGCAAAAAATTCAAAATAGGAAAATGCACATGAACGAAATGATGAAGACAAGAAATGGAAGGAGATGCAGCAAATATGCAAGTGTGAAGCACAGATGACTCAAAAATAAAAGACGGTTCCTCTATACCACTGGCTCTGCTGGGGTTCCTCGTCTCTATGGCTCCACCTTGGCCTGTCATCTCGCTGGCTCCAACATGAGCTTTTTAAGCCTTTGGATGTGTCTGCACCCTACAACACTTTAGCTCCACTGGGGTCCTCCATAATATGTGGAGATGACGCGAATGCGCAAGCATAAACACAGATGGAAAACACTTGCACCACTGTGAGCAATAGATGACATAAAAAATTCAAAATAGGAAAATCGACGACAGAATAGGAAAAGACGATGAAGACAAGAAATGGAAAGAGATGTAGTGAACACATTCCAACACTCCACTGGGGTCCTCCATAATAAGAGGAGATGAACTTTTAGGCCTTTGGCTGCATCTGGACCCCCACTCTTTTGGCTCCGCTGGGATCCTCCATAATATGTGGAGATGATGCGAATGCACAAGTATAAAACATCGATGACTTAAACGTGAGAGGAAGAACTATCTCTCTTTTTTGTGAGCCAAATACACTCGCAAAATAGTCTAAAATAACAAAATACCCAAGAATGTGATGATGGTCCGTTAATCCCTCTGGTTCTGCTGGGGACCGTTGTCTCTAGGGCTCCGCCTTGGTCTGTCGTCCCTCTGGCTCCAACATGGACATCTGGGCCTTTAGCTGCATCTGGACCTTTCAACTCTTAAGCTCCACTGGGGTGCTTCATAATATGAGGAGATGATATGAACGCACAGGTAAAAAGCATTGATGACTCAAACATGAGCGGGAAAAAACTCTTGCACTGCTGCGAGGACAAGATGACGCAAAAAATTCAAAATAGGAAAATGCACATGAACGAGATGATGAAGACAAGAAATGGAAGGAGATGTAGCGAATATGCAAGAATATGCAAGTATGAAGCACAGATGACTCAAATATAAAGATGGTTCCTCAATCCCTCTGGCTCTGCTGGGGTTCCTTGTCTCTATGGCTCCACCTTGGTCTGCCGTCTGCCTGGCTCCAACATGAACTTCTGGGCCTTTGGCTGCGTCCGGACTAGGGATGTAATGATTACCGGTTTGACGATAAATCAAGATAAAATTCCCCACGGTTAGTATTACCGTTTCATATTTTAAATATCATTAAAACTGTATTCGACTAACACGATTTGAACAACTCACGATAAATAAATACTGTCCAGCATAAAGCACAGTTTTCAGTAACAGTCTCACATGCGCACAGCGCGTGGAATAGTTTTGTTTTGAGTGAAAATTGGGCGGAAAAGCTGGGAGGTTTTAAAAGAGTGCTAAGGGAATTATACAAATGAATATATGAATTAATTAATAATATGAATGTACCTCTGAAGGTTCTGACTGTCTTCAGAAACGATTCGATGGCATTTTGTTTTCATCTTCGCGCCATGAAATGCCTAAAGGAAGTGTTCTAAAGCAATACTGCTTTGTCCACGGAGTTTACAGGAAACAGCTGTAATTCAGATTACAGTTGTAGTATCTTATGCTGCTTTAGATGGCGGCATAATCAGGTGCTGAGGATGTTGGCGGAACAGTTGGAAAGATGTAGAGTCCGGGCAAATAGCTCTTCAGATTCCCTTCAGCCACATCCCATTCCTCAGACCAGGAGAAGGCGGGCAGAAGACAGTGGCGGGGAGGACAACATGTCTGTTCACTCCTGGAAAGGGATGGGAGATTTGTGCTGATCTTGGCACCCTGCTTATCTTTCAAACAGAGATCACCCAGACAACACTAAGGCCAGACACTGTGGTGTGGGCCACAGCGGCCAAGAAGGCCCTAATTATTGAGCTGACTGTGCCATGGGAAGAGGGAATACCAGCGGCACACGAGCTCAAGCGGCTCAAGTACTCTGATTTGGCAGCGGAGTGCAGAGACGGGGATGGACCGCGACCATCCATCCAGTAGAAGTTGGATGCAGGGGCTTTGTGGGGAAGTCCGCAATCCAGCATCTCCGAGCTGCTGGGACAACTGGGATAAGCCTGAGGAGAGCCATCAAGAAGCTGGCGGAGGAGGCAGAGAAGGCAAGCTACTGGCTGTGGCTATGGAGGAGGGACAGGAATCGGGGCTTGGTACCCCAGTGAGGGTAGCTAAAGGGGGTGGCGGGGATACGTCCCCACAAGCCACTGCACCCCCCCCCCCCACACACACACACACACACCGGGAGACGTACTGGGTTAGGGGGCGAAACGTCCATGAACGGTGGCACCAGCTGATGACCCTGCAGCTGACCCAAAGGTGCACTGGAGGAGATGCGGCATGCAGAAATGTCAAGCAGGAAACACCACCTGTATATTGAAATAGCGAATATGCAAGAATATGCAAGTGTGAAGCACAGATGACTCAAATATAAAATATGGTTCCTCAATCCCTCTGGCTCTGCTGGGGTTCCTCGTCTCCATGGCTCCACCTTGGTCTGTCGTCCCTCTGGTTCCAACATGGACATCTGGGCCTTGGCTGCATCTGGACCTTTCAACTCCTAAGCTCCACTGGGGTCCTTCATAATATGAGGAGATGATACGAACGCACAGGTATAAAGCATTGATGACTCAAACATGTGAGCAAGAACAATGTCGTGCCAATGTGAGCAAAAGATGATGCAAGAACATTTAAAATAGGAAAATGCACATGAACGAGATGACGAAGACAAGAAATGGAAGGAGATGTAGCAAACACACTCCCACACGTTGGCTCCACTGGGGTTCTCCATAATATGAGGAGATGAGCTTTTGGCATTAGGCTGCGTCTGGACCCTCAAACCCTTTGGCTCAACTGGGGTCCTCCATAATATGAGAAGACATGAATGTGCAAGTATAAAACAATGATGACTCAAGTATGAGAGGAAGAAGTATCTTACTTCTATGTGAGCCAAATATACTGTGACAAGTGTCCCGGGCACCTATCAGCGTCGCCCTGGCAACGAAGGAGCTGCACCTGCTCACAATCACAGCGGACTGAGCGATCACAGCTGCGGCTCGTTTGGAGAGGGCTAGAAAAGGGCCGAGCTGGCACACACTGGGGAGCGATGTCTCCAAGAGAAGGCCAACTAACCCTGTCTCTCTGATTTCCACAGACACCAGTTGATCGCACAGCCCGCCACCCACGTACAGGATCCAGAGCACCCTGAACGCAGCCGGCCGGCCGAGAAGATCACCAGGAGATTGTGGACGAGCACGGAGCACGTTGGCACCTTCACCTATTTCCTTTTATTCACAAGTCTGGCACAATAAACACACCCTCCGGGGTCTTTATTGCACTGCAACCTGTCGTGTGATTCTTCAGCCCGCTACACTGGTGGAGAATGCGGGCAGATTGCTGAAGAATCACCGACACCACACACCCGTTCTAATCACAGTTTTTTTTTTGGATTTTTTTTTTCTGTCAGGCGGTGACTCCTCCCCAGACATGGACGAGCTCCTCAAGCACCTGACGGAGGTGAGCATACGGCAGCAGCAGATTGTGGAGCACATGGCAGCGCGACAAGGGGAAACCGAAAGGGAAGTCGCCGCCCTTCGCCTTGCTGCTGCGCAACGGGTTCCGCTGCCCGATCCCCGCGTCCAGGCCACTCAGCTCCTGCCGAAGATGACGGCCCACGACGACGCGGAGAACTATCTGCGGATGTTTGAGGCCGTCGCCGCACGAGAGGACTGGCCGCGAGAGGAGTGGGCGCAGATTCTGGCGCCGCTGCTGACTGGCTCCTCAGCAGGCTTATTTTTCCATGCCCATCGGCCTGGTGGGTTCATACGAGAACCTACGAAGAGAAATCCTGGGCCGGGTCGGAGTGTCACCCATTTCGGCTGCGCAGCGATTCAGGACCTGGGAGTACAACAGTCGACTGCCGGCCCGCGCCCAAGCGGCCGATCTCTTCCGCCTCGCCCACCACTGGCTACTCGCCGGGGAACCCAGCGCGGCCCAAGTAGCCGAGCGCGTCGTCGTGGACCGGTTGCTCCACGCTCTTCCACGCCCTCTTCGGCAGGCAGCCGGGATGCGGAACCCACACACCGTCGGGGAGCTCGTGGAGGCCATTGAGCTCGCGGAGGCAACACAACAGCGCGAAGCTGGGGAGCGAGCACCGCCTTTTCCCCGGAGGGTGTTCCAGGAGCGGCGCACGCTGGAGGGCACCCCTCGCGCAGTCGGTAGGCCGGCGGTTCCCGGCCCGCAAGACGAGCCGATGCCCACGGAGCCACCTCGCTCGCCGAACCGCGCTTGGCTGGCAGGCTGTGTAGTGCATCAGGCACCACCGCGGGAGGCACCACAGACCGAGGTGACGGTGAATGGACGACCATGCCAAGCTCTTCTAGACTCAGGCAGCGCCGTGAGTCTGGTACGGGCCTCCCTGTTTCCCCCACGGGCGGGGGCCAAAGCCCGCCTGCCCATTACCTGTGTGCACCGCGACACCCGGAGTGTACCAACCCGGCAGGTCACCGTCACCGCGAGTCCGGGCACCTGGCCCATGGAGGTGGGCGTGGTTAAAGATCTGCCGGTACCCGTCCTCCTCGGAAGAGACTGGCCAGGATTTGAGCGCCTGCTGGCCGAAGTCACACAGCCGGCCAAGCCGGCCGGGAACCGCCAAAAGAGGAAGACATCGAACCGACGTCCCCGACAGCGCCCCGTCCTCCTGGCCTCGGACAGCGCTCGTGATGGTGAGTCCCCCTCCCAAAATTCTAACCTTTTTTATGATGTCTTTCAACAGGTTGGGGGGGGGGGCGACTTTGCAAAAGAGCAAATGGGGGACGATCGGCTGAAGCACGGCTGGAAACAAGTGAGGGTAGTCGAGGGACAAGACGTCCAGCCGCCCCCGCATCCAGTCCCTCACTTCGTCGTCCAGAATGGCCTACTGTACTGCGTCGCCCAGCGGAGAGGGGAAACAGTGAAACTCCTGGTGGTACCCCACTCAAAAACCGGAGAAGTGATGGAGCTGGCCCACGCGCATCCGATGGCCGGCCACCTGGGTCCACAGAACACCGCCCAACGCATCAGGGATCGCTTTCATTGGCCCGGTCTCGACGCGGAAGTGAAGCGGTTCTGTCAGGCGTGCCCGGAATGCCAGCGGACGTCGCCCAGGACTCCTCCCCCCTCTCCGCTGATTCCACTACCCATCATAGAGGTGCCCTTCGAGCGGATAGGGATGGATTTAGTAGGGCCGCTGCCGAAGTCCGCCCGGGGCCATGAGCACATACTCGTCATCGTGGATTATGCCACCCGATACCCCGAGGCCATCCCGTTGCGCAAGGCCACGTCAAAAGCCATTGCCCAGGAACTGTTTCTGCTGTGCAGCCGGGTCGGCATACCCCGGGAGATACTGACCGACCAGGGCACTCCCTTCATGTCCCGGACGATGGCTGACCTCTGCCGGCTCCTGAAGGTAAAACAACTTCGTACCACCGTTTACCACCCCCAGACCGATGGGCTAGTCGAGAGATTCAACCGGACGTTGAAGCAAATGCTCCGTCGCGTGGCTGCGGACGACCGACGGAATTGGGACCAGATGCTGCCATACGTCCTCTTCGGCATCCAGGAAGTCCCCCAGGCCTCCACAGGATTTACACCTTTCGAACTTCTGTTCGGGCGACAGCCTCGCGGCCTGCTCGATGTCGCCAAAGAGGCCTGGGAGCAGCAGCCCGCTGCCCATCGGACCACGATCGAGCACGTGAGGGAGATGAGGGAAAGGATTGACCGCGTCATGCCACTCGTCCGGGAGCACCTGGCTGCTGCCCAAGAAGCGCAACGTCGACGTTACGACCGGGCGGCCTGCCCACGGGAGCTCCAAAGGGGCGATCATGTGCTGGTCCTCGTCCCCACGTCGGCCTGCAAATTTCTCGCCAAATGGCAAGGGCCATATATTGTCACGGAGAAGGTGGGACCCGTGACATACCGGGTACGCCAGCCCGGTCGACGAAAAGAGAGCCAGTTGTACCACATCAATCTCCTGAAGCGCTGGGAGGGGACGAGGACACAGGTGGCGGCACTAGCAGTCACGTCTCCCGTGGTCGTCGACATCAGCTCCCACCTTACGGCCGCCCAGAAGACGGAGCTTCAACATCTGGTCGGTCAGTTCTCCGATGTGTTCTCCCCACTACCCGGGCGGACCACAGTTCTACAACATGACGTCCGCACTCCACCAGGGACCATTGTGCGTCAGCGGCCCAACCGAATCCCAGAGGCTCGGCGACACGCTGTTGAGGCGGAGGTCCAAGAGATGCTAAGGCTAGGAGTTATTGAGCCCTCCCGCAGTTCCTGGTCGAGTCCCATCGTCATGGTCCCGAAGCCGGACGTATATTGACGACGTGGTCATACACTCGGAGACCTGGGAGGACCATCTAGAGCGGCTCCGGAGGGTGCTCCTCGAACTGCGGCGGGCGGGGCTCACCGCCAACCCCAAGAAATGTCACCTCGCCCTGCCGGAAGCACAGTACCTCGGGTTCCAGGTGGGCCGGGGCCTGGTCCATCCGCAGGAGAAAAAGGTGGCAGCAATTCTCTCGGCCCCTCGGCCCACCTCCAAGAAACAGGTACGGGCCTTTTTGGGGTTGGCTGGGTATTACAGATGTTTTATACCCAATTTCTCCTCCTTAGCGTCACCCCTGACCGACCTGACCAAGAAGGGACAGCCGGAAAGGGTGAAGTGAGGACCCGAGGAGGAGGACGCCTTTAAGAGGGTGAAGATGGCGCTCACGGCGGAACCAGTGTTACGCGCTCCTGATTTTCACTGTCCCTTCTTGTTACAGACGGACGCATCCGACACCGGGCTGGGAGCCGTGCTGTCCCAAGTACAGGACGGTGAGGAACACCCGGTGGTCTACATCAGCCGGAAGCTGTCCACAACCGAGCAGCGGTACGCGGCGGTGGAGAAGGAGGCGTTGGCCGTCAAGTGGGCAGTCCTGGAGCTGAAGTATTACCTCCTGGGCCGAAAGTTCACCCTCATCACGGATCACGCCCCGCTGCAGTGGATGGCCCGAGCAAAGGACACCAATGCTCGGGTGACCCGGTGGTTCCTGGCGCTCCAGGACTTCCACTTTGACGTGCGACATCGGGCAGGGACCGCCAACGCGGACGGACTCTCCCGCCTGTGGGCAGCTTTTGCAGATCGGTCAGGGGGGCCCCCCCGTCCAGCCCCCTCCTCCCCCCTCTCTCGGAGTACCAGGACGACGCTTAGGGGGGGGAAGTGTGACAAGTGTCCCGGGCACCTATCAGCGTCGCCCTGGCAACGAAGGAGCTGCACCTGCTCACAATCACAGCGGACTGAGCGATCACAGCTGCGGCTCGTTTGGAGAGGGCTAGAAAAGGGCCGAGCTGGCACACACTGGGGAGCGATGTCTCCAAGAGAAGGCCAACTAACCCTGTCTCTCTGATTTCCACAGACACCAGTTGATCGCACAGCCCGCCACCCACGTACAGGATCCAGAGCACCCTGCACGCAGCCGGCCGGCCGAGAAGATCACCAGGAGATTGTGGACGAGCACGGAGCACGTTGGCACCTTCACCTATTTCCTTTTATTCACAAGTCTGGCACAATAAACACACCCTCCGGGGTCTTTATTGCACTGCAACCTGTCGTGTGATTCTTCAGCCCGCTACAATACTCACAAAATAATAAAAAATAACAAAATGCCCACAAACGAGATGATAGTTTGTTAATCCCTCTGGCTCTGCTGGGGTTCATTATCTATTTGGCTCCACCTTGGTCTGTCATCCCTCTGGCTCCAACATTGACTTCTGGGCCTTTGGCTGTATCTGGACCCTCCAACAATTTGGCTCCACTGGGCTCTTCTTTATATGAATAGATGACACGAATGCACAAGAATAAATCACAGATGACTCAAACATGAAAACGAGAACAATGTTGCACCAATGTGAGCAAAAGATGACACAAAAAATTCAAAATAGGAAAATGCACATGAACGAGATGATGAAGACAAGAAATGGAAGGAGATGTAGCGAATATGCAAGTGTGAAGCACAGATGACTCAAATATAAAGATGGTTCCTCAATCCCTCTGGCTCTGCTGGGGTTCCTCGTCTCTATGACTCCACCTTGGTCTGTCGTCCCTCTGGCTCCAACATGGACGTCGGGGCCTTTGGCTGCATCTGGACCTTTCAACTCTTAAGCTCCACTGTGGTCCTTCATAATATGAGGAGATGATACGAACGCACAGGTATAAAGCATTGATGAAAACACTTGCACCACTGTGAGCAATAGATGACGTCAAAAATTCTAAATAGGAAAATGCACATGAATGAGACGATGAAGACAAGAAATGGAAGGAGATGTAGCGAACACATTCCAACACTCCACTGGGGTCCTTCATAATAAGAGGAGATGAACTTTTAGGCCAAACATGAGTGGGAAAACACTCTTGCACCGCTGTGAGCAAAAGATGACGCAAAAAATCCAAAATAGGTTCGAACGAGATGATGAAAACAAGAAATTGAAGGAGATGTAGTGAATATGCAGGTATGAATCACAGATGACTCAAAAATAAAAGACGGTTCCTCGATACCTCTGGCTCTGCTGGGGTTCCTCGCCTCTATGGCTCCACCTTGGCCTGTCGTCTCCCTGGCTCTAACATGAACTTTTAAGCCTTTGGATGTGTCTGCACCCTCCAACATTTTAGCTCCACTGGGGTCCTCCATAATATGTGGAGATGACGCGAATGCGCAAGTATAAACACAGATGGAAAACACTCTTGCACCACTGTGAGCAATAGATGACGTCAAAAATTCAAAATAGGAAAATGCACATAAATGAGACGATGAAGACAAGAAATGGAAGGAGATGTAGTGAACACATTCCAACACTCCACTGGGGTCCTCCATAATAAGAGGAGATGAACTTTTAGGCCTTTGGCTGCATCTGGATCCCCACTCTTTTGGCTCCGCTGGGATCCTCCATAATATGTGGAGATGATGCGAATGCGCAAGTATAAAACATCAAGGACTCAAACATGAGAAGAAGAACTATCTCTCTTCTTTGTGAGCCAAATACACTCGCAAAATACTCAAAAATAACAAAATACCCACGAACGAGATGATGGTCCGTTAATCCCTCTGGTTCTGCTGGGGACCGTTGTCTCTATGGCTCTGCCTTGGTCTGTCATCCCTCTGGCTCCAACATGTGTCATGAGTCCGGGCCCAGCAGTTCTTCCCTTCTCCACCAGAGGTCACCATCTCCCTTCCTCCCGGACTCCACTCCTCCAAACTACACACACCTGACACATTACACACAGCTGTCACAAACCACACACACCTGCCGCATCATTCACCTGACACTCAGCATTACACCCGCAGCTGTTCCCCATTGCCACAGACTGTATAGTCTCCCCTCAATCAGGTCGACGATATCCCTGGAAATGAAGTGTCCCCAACAAAGCAAGCCAGAGGCGACAGCGGCAAGGAACCAAAACTCCATCGGTGACAGAATGGAGAAAAAAACCTTGGGAGAAACCAGGCTCAGTCGGGGGGGCCAGTTCTCCTCTGGCCAAACAAACCAGCAGTTCAATTCCAACTGCAGCAAAGTGAGATTGTAAAAGCTCAACTGGTTCCAGTGGTCTTTCCCGATGGCTGTCTAAGTGGCGGGGTCCTCACTGGGGATCTGTCTCTGGCGCTCATCTCGGTGTCCTGGTCTCCGCTGACGTTCAGGGCTGTAGAGGTCGTCTCTGGGTGCTGATCCACCATCTGGGCTGGATACGGACCAGATCGGGTGGCTACGGTGACTGGGGTCCTCCATAATATGTCGAGATGATGCGAATGCACAAGTATAAAACATCGATGACTGAAACATGAGAGGAAGAACTATGTCTCTTCTTTGTGAGCCAAATATACTCACAAAATGATGTTTTATTAACAAAGTTCGGGAGGAGCACGTTCAGATAATTAATGTAATTAACACGAGAGGAGAACAATCAGTAATCAACCCAGTTAACAAGGTTAGAGGAGTGTATATATATACACAGCAGACTTACCTCTGTTCATTAGTTTTCCAGCATCCCTCCGCCACCCCTTCTCCGCACTTACAACTATTCCTGTCCTAACCTGTAGGGGGGGGTACTCTGGGTTCGCCCTCCCCTCGGACAGCACGCCAAATACGCATAAACTTTATTCTAGGTGTGAACGCGTGAAATAGTCCAAAATAACAAAATACCCACGAACGAGATGATGATCCGTTAATCCCTGTGGCTGGTCTGGTCTGTCGTCCCTCTGGCTCCAACATGGACATCTGGGCCTTTAGCTGTTTCTGGACCCTTCAACACTTAAGCTCCACTGGGGTCCTTCATAATATGAGGAGATGATACGAACGCACAGGTATAAAGCATTGATGACTCAAACATGAAAACGAGAACAATGTTGCGCCAATGTGAGCAAAAGATGATGCAAAAAAAATTAAAATAGGAAAATGCACATAAATGAGACGATGAAGACAAGAAATGGAAGGAGATGTAGTGAACACGGGTACCATACAAGTATGAAGCACAGATGACTCATAGATAAAAGATGGCTCATCGATACCTCTGGCTCTGCTGGGATTCCTCGTGCGTACGATTCCGCCTTGGTCTGTTGTCCCTCTGTCCCCCTCAACACTCTTGTGTTGTGAGCAAAAGATGACGCAAAACATTCAAAATAGGAAAATGGAAGGGGATGTAGCGAATACGCAAGTATGATACACAGAAGACTCAAATATAAAAGATGGTTCCTCGATCTCTCTGGCTCTGCTGGGGTTCCTCGTCTCCCTTGCTCCAACATGAACTTCTGGGCCTTTGGCTGTGTCTGGTCCCTCTAACCTTTTGGCTCCACACTGGGGTCCTTCTTAATATGAGGAGAAGACGTGAATGTGATGCGAATGCACAAGCATAAAGCACTGATGATTCAAACATGAGAGGGAGAACAATCTCGCCCTGATGTGAGCCAAACATGATGCTAGATTATCTTTTCAACCAAGCCAAAGGTTTGCATTTGTTGTTACAGATATGAAATAGCTAACATACAGTGAAACATGCAATCATACATCAACAGCTTTAAAGTGCCTTCATACCCCCTGTGATCAAGCAAAGGAAAAACTTTCTTTGGTACAATTAGTGTGGGGTACCAGCACTTACCTGTACTCCCAAGAGTAGTAACCCAGGCAGGACTGTCCAAGAATGGGTCCTTTCATACAGTCAATGTGACAGTTCTGTGCACAGGTGATCCTTGGAAATGACTGAATCATACTTTGCAGAGTATATGAATGGTTCTCCAACAATGACATAAGATCCTGCAGATGATCGTTCTGTGCACTGATACTGTGCTGAGAACAATTTAAAAGCCACAAATTAATAAACATATTACATAAGCCGAGTAAAGTCTCTGAAATGTATTTTAAACATATCTATTAAATAAGATTTTTCAAGGTTATTTTTGGTTTTTCTTATAAAGACTTACCACTGATAATTGTTTTTGCCTTGATCACATCCAGAGATTTGTCAGAAGTAAAAAGGAGAGGCATTCTGAATACTTTTTCTTCTGGTCAGACCTGTGAAGTCGGCTACATTAAAGCAGGAAAATAAATTAGAGAAATTAGTCGAGAAGTTTAGCTTAAGTTAGCCTCTATCACTGGATAATTGTGATACTCAACATATTAATTTTTTTTTTTTTTTTTTTTTTTCACCTCATTTTCTTTTGGAAGCAGCTTGAAGACTCCAAATAAAAACAGTAAAATTTGCAATATGCAAACGAACCATAACACAGATAAAACGTCAGAAGAACTATTTTCATACCTTTACACTGACAGGAGAATCGCAGGCAGCAGTCAATAAATACTCAGTTAGCGCGCTTACGCTGTGACGTCACAAAGCGGGAGCGAGCCTCAAAGCCCAGAAGGGTTTTTTTCTCTTTCTCTTTCTCTGGCAGCTTATGTTAATATGATAATGTGCATATGTAATACCTCTTGGTTTTGAGGCATTAAATTAATAAACGTTAAAAATAACCGAGATAACTATAACCAAATAACCTAAATAAGAAATGACACAAAAGAAACACCACTGCAGATTTAAAAATATCTTCCTTATCTGTTGATAAAATTCTTTCTCCGATCCGTCTTTATCTACTTTTTTTTTTTTATCGTGCTGCAGACAAGGAAATTTATTGATATTAATATTAATAAGAAAATATCAGCGCATTCATTCCAAAGAGACAAAATTATAATTTTGCTAATGGCATTAAGCGAATATAGCATTTTGAACAAAGGACATATAACGTTTTGGAAGTATACCATGGCAATACCATAGATATGGGCTATACCATGTTTTTACTAGTGGCATATTATCGTTTATTTGTAAGTAATGGATTAAATTAATAGTTATATTTAAGGATGCACCTGAAGCTCATTATCTTGCATGCAGGAAAATGCAAGCCTAAAGATGTAAGCAACATTATTTCAAATATTTGCAAGTCAGATGTTTGATCAAAGAGATCATCCCTAAGACATTTCCTAAAATTCCAACATTATCATCGTTTGAAAATGTTATGTTTAACAAGATTGTGTCTTCTCCGAGTGGTATAGCTTCTGTAGGATATAGTACATTATCAAACAATTTAAAGCCATTTGACAATGAAGTCTTGAAGCAGAGATGGGAGGGAGATCTTGACTGCACATATGATCCGGTAGAGTGGGAGTGTATTATGGAAAGAATGCAGACTACTTTAATATCCACCAAACATAGACAAATCCAATTTAATATTCTGCACTGAACATATTACACTTCTCAAAAACTCCACATTAAACACTACTATACCTTCCAAATGTCAAAGGTGTAAAGCATCTGAGGCCAATTTACTTCTTGCTTTGGAAATGTCCTGTATTGAAGGATTTTTGGGAATATACTGTATAATTGATATATCTTCAAATGTTCTAGGTGTCCCTATCAGTTATGATCCTAGAGTTTGGATATTAGGGATACTGAATTATTAGATTAGTCTCATCATAAAAAGTATTTCATACTTTTTGCTGGTACGGCTGGGAAAAAATGTATATTAGTTAATTGGAAGTCGCCTCATTCTCCATATAGAAAACATTGGATCAACGAACTCATTTCATATTGCAACCCTGAGAAAATCCTTTTCAATGTTAGGAAATCACCAAAACCTTTTGAAAAAATTTGGGGCTTTTTTTTTTCTTTTGTAAGTATTTACCTTCTCTTATTGCAAAATAATTGCAAGAATTGAAAGAATTGCAAGAAGATTTGATTTTTTATTAATAATTAAGACAGCTAAAGAGATTATTTCTGAGTTGTTGTTTTTTTCTTTCTCTTTCTCTTTTGTTTTTGTTAAAGAAAAATTACGTTTGTAATGTTGTTTAAACAACATATGTTTTGTTTCACATTATATCTGAAAATAAAACTATAAAAAGAAAAAAAAGTAGTAAGCAACAACAAAGAGGACTGCAGTCTTATTCATATGATAAAAAAAATGTTTGTAGCAAAAAAATCTAAATGCACCAAACGACTAAAACTGCAGTAAATTTACAAAAACAGGATAACAAATGAA
Source organism: Barbus barbus (assembly GCF_936440315.1). Taxonomy (NCBI): domain Eukaryota; kingdom Metazoa; phylum Chordata; class Actinopteri; order Cypriniformes; family Cyprinidae; genus Barbus; species Barbus barbus. The sequence continues at coordinate 16,906,217 of NC_136733.1, read as the reverse complement.
AGCTGGCTCATACAACATACAGAATACACACCATTAGTATTTTTATTTTTTTTGGACACTCACATTCACAACTAAGAGTGAGGCATAAATGGGAATCATTTAAATAACATTGTGTTATTTTACTTCATATTATGCTATTTACTCAATATGATATTATTTTATAAAAAAATATGATGCATGGTCATGAAAGTAATCAATATACTGATTAATGTGTTGAGTTATTCCAATACTGGATGTCCTAATGTAGAATGTAAGTCTGAGGACTTAACCATTGGGCAGAACAGGTGGTTTCCATTGGATTGTACCAGTGAACTTAAATACCCTTATGAACTTTGGGTGATTTCCAGAGTATAACAGGTAAACAAGTTCGATGCATGTCTCATGTGACCACCTTATTGGCAGCGGAATAAAAGTGGCTGATTGGACCAAATTCCACCATTAAATAATTGGCCAGGTGGGCTGGTAATAAATTGTGGCAAACCAGCCAGGCATAGCCAATTAAAAACCGGAACTACCAATTATGGTAAGAAAGAAAGGTATAAAATTGATGCGCGGACAGACAGAGAATTACATGCGGTTACCGGTATCTCGGCTTTATTACTTTCTTTAATAAAGTCTTATTTTGACATCTGGAACTCTGCTTCTCGAGTTTCATGGACTACACTGAAGAAATCCATCATCAATGCTTAAAAAACTAAAACAAACAAGAAAAAATACTGAAAGACTTAAAATTATGAAAGAGGTTACAAAACAACTGCCTTTCACCTAAAAAAAAGTAGTCACAGTGGAATAGGAACAAATCTAACATGATGGCTACATTCGTTTTTCTCTGTCTCTTTGAGACGATAAGTCTTTAACATGTTTTCCTTTTTAACTGCTTTCCTCACAGAACCATGATCAATTCAAATTGAGTCCAGATATGCAAAGCAATAATGAGAAATACTGCCAGCAACTGAACATTTCTTTGAGCTCATTGACTCGTTCTCTTCCAAACCACGGCCATGTTCTTGTCAGTAAGGGCAACCAAGTAATGTAGATCAGGATCCATGGCAATGCTGTTAATAGATGGCCCATCTAATGCACCCATTCCAGCTCTAACTGGTGACGGCCACTCCAGCACCTGAAATAACATGAGCAAAAGAGGAAAATTAGATCCAGGGGCTCTGTATTCAAACATCAACAGTAAAACTCCTCTAGAGTTAACATGTTAAAAGATAGGATACCTTCTTAAAGGATTTAATACTGTAGCTAATAGGATTATTTTAGTGAGATATAATGCCTGACTGGAGTGGAATATCATCGTTTCTGCATGACAGAAAATGGCTAAATAAATAAATCAAATCTGTAAATACATGCCATGTTTTATTTGGAACATGTAAGATTATCATTAATTCCCAATCCAAGATCTTACATTAACACATACCGTATTCGCTCACCCAGCAATGATTAACTTACCTCAGTGGCTGAGATTGTTTTTCCACTCTTGAACTTTTCCATCATGGTGTCTGTGATATGGTACATCCACAGCCTTCCTTGCTCATCCCCACAAACCACATAACCATAGCCTACAAGAAAAACAGTTCACACCAATTTTGCTTATAGATTTTCTGCATAAATACACATAAAAATCTCACCAGTGATTTGGTACATTATTATGAGCACTGCTTAGGCATATTCTGCATATTTAAGTAATAAAGAAGAAATGTATTAATTAAATAAAATAATAATAATAAGGTTCTTTTCTCTATGCTGACATTTGACCAAATTATAGGGCTGCACGATAATGGTAATCACAATTGTTTTGCTTAAATTATAATCACAATTGCCATTTTTGAATGTCAGCTTCCATGGTTTTATTTTACATCATCTAGTTTTTTAATGTATTATTTTTATTATAGAAATTGACACTCTCTACATCAGTGGTCTCAAACTCAATTCCTGGAGGGCTGCAGCTCTGCAGAGTTTAGCTCCAACTCACACCTGCTTGGAAGTTTCTAGTGATCCTGAAGACCTTGATTAGTTGAGTCAGGTGTGTTTGATTAGGGTTGGAGCTAAACTGTGCAGAGCTGTGGCCGAATCGAGTTTGAGACCAATGCTCCACATTATGAAAACTTGTAAAACAAAAAGTTTCTCTCAATAGCTAAACCAGTGAAATTCCTAATATTAACTCAATTCTACATTGTTAACACATTTCTAATAAAGCAACAACAAAAATTAATTTGTATAGAGGCACAGACGTTGCATGCATTTATTCCGCAAACAATATAGTCATAAATAATGTTCAGATTTATTACAGTTAATAACTGAGGCCTGCTCACACATCCTAACATATGTTGCCTGGAGTTTTCCGATCATTAGAGCTTTTTCTCAGAGCAGAGGAATGGGAAGATTGAGTACAAGACTGGCCGAAATCTTGAATCCATTTAAAGAAGCTCTGATTGTGGGACCTAAACTCTGGCAACTGCAAGCCTGAAAGCTTGTGGAGGCTTGTTAACAATGCGAGATAAAGCAAATGTCAAATGAAACACTTTCAGCAGGCAAATATCGCAGATGATTATGTGTTTAACTGAGAAAAGTAGAAATCATGATCACAATTAAAATACGATTTATCGTGTAGCCCTACATATGACATTTCATTCAAATATCATGAATACCTGGACAGGTGCCTAGAGACAGGTATGGGATCTCAGTGCTGGACCACTGCAGCTCTGCCAGCACAACAGCTGGCACCTCTTTCTTTCTGCCGTTCCAAGATGCCTGTGTGGCACTCCAGCTCCACAGGTAGATAGAGCCCTGCATGTGGCTCTTGGATGCTGGGAGGAAATATTACAACCATCATTATTGCCTTCAGTATCAGACAGAAGAAAAGCCACAGTGTGTTAAAACACAGCAGAGTAAATTTAATAGAGCGTAAGCCTTACTACTATATATCTATATATATATATATATATACACACACACACATTTTTTTTTAAATAATTCTTTAAGGTAATTTTTCTGGTCATTATAGTGTCATTACAGTGCTAATTTAAACAGAAAACATACATTATATATTGTATTATTTGGTCAACCAATCCTAAATTCTTCTTACTGTTTACTCACCCACTATATCATCTGACAGGAAGCTCAGTCCGTCAATAGTCCGGTAGGTGTTCTTCTTGTCCTTTTTGTTGTATATTGGAAACACAATCTCCATCTCCTCGTTTCTGAAAAAAACATGTAAATTACAATAAAGAAACAGTTTCTCTGACAACAGACACACAGAACTGATGGGAGAAATCAAACCTTTTCTGTGTGTTTTTACTGAGCTGGATATCAAAGATATACAGCCCGTCATCACAGCCTGAGAGGAGGTGCGTGTCTGGAGACGTGGGGAGCAGAGAGAGATGCAGAGGAGTGGAGCCCGTCTCCAGGACTAGCAGCTTACTGTGAAAAAAATAAGAAATAAAAATATGGAAAAGTTTGTAACAATGTAAATGCACATTTTAGCATTTCTAAATGAAGTATTAAAAACAATCAATTATAAATAACCTGATTTTAAAGTTGTAATCACGATCCAGTCCTCCAATGTCCCACAAAAAGATTTTATTTTCATACGTCCCAGCTGTAATTAGAAATAGTGATTTTTAGTTATATTTATATAGCTCAACTAAGTTATTATTTAGTCACTTAGTCTCATTGTGTTCACTGTTTGCTTCACTCACTGAAGAGAAAGCTAGCGTTGCGTGGACTGAAGCGCATAATGGAAATGGCACGTCGACTGGCACGAAACTCTCCAAATGCCAGGTTGACTCTGGGATGGATGAGCTTCACACGACCCCTCTTACCCCCAGCTGCCAGGATATTGCAGGGACGGGCAGAGCCACCTGTCCTGGACATCAGCACTGTGGACCATGCTAGTGAGAAGAACTCCTACAAGACAACAGTGGATACAACATTGAATTTACAGGAACTGGATGCCAGTCAAATGCAGTCTGTTTGCGTTTAACTCTTGCAGAACAGGCTAGGTTGGATTCTGTGGCATCAGTAGCTATGTTCAGAATGGAATCTCACTACATGCTGTACAGAATACACGGTGTATTTTTTAATAGAATATGGAACAGTATGCATTATGCTAACATTATAGCTGTTGTCGTGCCACCCAGTTCATCTCAGAAAAAAAAGTTTAAACCATCTTAAAATCATGTTTTACAAAATTATTAGTATTACTTCCAGTATGCTGTAGACATCAACCTATAATTGGTTTTACCTATATTTCTTACAATATGTAAGCATTTTTCTTTATCAGATATTTTTGTCATGTCAAATCCGCTGTTTCAAAAAGTGCACACATTGAGAATCTTTTCCCTCATTTTACTTTAATAGTGGCCATAAATGAAGAATTTGTTTCCTTTTCCTCTTTTCAGTAAAAGGTGACCACGTTGTTCTAATTTGTTTCCTTGTTTTGAATTAATTAAAACTAGGAAACAAATTATTACAATGTGGCCAGAAATTACTATTGATTCCTATATGGTGGCCAAAATATAATTTTTACCCACATGTCATGTGTGACTCTGTCCCATGATAATATTAATAATTCTGCAAACATGCCATTCTTAACGAACTCTAATGTATTGTATAATTATTCCCGTAAACTTATTGTCTCTACTCCATAACAGTAGTTTAAAACAAATGATTACATTTATGCAAAGTTGACAGAATTATTTATTTCTCCATTTATAAACAGTAGACTTTGTCAGTTTATTTTGTCTGCTGTTAATTTTATTGTTGCTGTTACTGCTTTTATTATTATTATTAAAACAAAAACAAATATTGTTGTGATATAAAATGAAATTTTACAAGTGCACAAGTAAAAAAAAAAAATTGGTTTTGTATGTTGGTTATTAAGACATAAACATACAAATAATCACTTTAGGTTATGAAAAATATAAATATTGGTCAAGTATGTTCATTACAAATAGACCGTCATGTTGTGCACATTGCATTGTGGGAAAAAGTATTTCTCTGCATTTTTTGGCAAATGTTGGGTCATCCAGGTATTCAATCCATATGTACAGGTACATACTGCAGAAATAGCAGAACTATGAAAGTAGTAGAACTACAGAAGTATGATTTTCTAAATAGCCAGTGCATTCTATGTGATACAAAAACTGATGGGCCTATATAACTAAGCCACCTAGTGGTCAGATAAGGTACTGTACAGAACTTTTTTGCACTCACCTCACCGGGAACCTTGTATTTCTTCAGCACATGTCCTGACTCACAGTCAATCACACACAAAGTTTCCCCTCCACATGTGGCGATTGTCCGAGACCCACCACTGATACCTTACAGATTAAAAGCAATGCCAGACGTATATTAAAAACACATTGAAGCATACAACTGATCCAATTTAATTGAATCACTTGATAGTGCTCACCACCACCACAGCATTCCTGCGGGGGCTCAAAGGCACAGGCCCAAAGCTGAGTGCTGAAGTCGTCGGGACTGTCTTGTCGACTGTGGCACTGCAAGACATGGAACGGCTGCAGACTCACTGGCTCCTGTAACAGCAGGGGAGAGAGACGCCCATTAACAATGCGCTAATGACTGTGTAATGAGCAATCAACAATAGACTGAATACAAACACAGTAAAAGCAACAACAGGAATCCACAACTTAAGAGTGATTCTGTGACAATTCACATGCAAATACAAGACCGCGGCCCAATAAGGAAATTGTTGAGAAACAATCCTTTGTCAGAATGTTTATTAAAGGTAAAAAAGTTTCAGGCCAACAAAACAGGAGTGTCCAAAATATAATTTTTTTTTTTTCTGGAAAAAAAAAATCTTTATTTTTACTGAAAAAAAACAAAAATGATTATGCCCAACTACGTAAGGTTTTCAAAAATGTTATCCTTCTGAGGCTTTTTTCTTCATAACTTCCTTACCTTGAATTTTTTTATTTTATGCCTCCAAAATGAATTCAGTACATTTTTAGTTCCTTAGAGATGTACATTCAAGTCACTGACAGAAATAGACAGAGAAAACTGACAGAAAAAAACAAGCGTCGTCTTTGACTCACCTGAGGAACTGAGTTTAGAGCGAGCAGTTTTCTGAGGTGTGTCGGTTTCTGTTTGCTCTGTTGAGCTGTATTCTGATCTTTAGCCGTTTTTCTTGGGCTCTCACATTTAGCTGGTCTTGATGTGGGCGTTGAGATGATTGACTTTGCTGCCTTTCTGGGGCTTTCAACTTTGCTAGCACCTTTCTGAGAAATATTTTCCAGGCGGCTTGATTTCCTTGGACTACACTCTGGGGTCATTATGGCCAGCTTTCTGGGGCTGGGGGTCATTATAGGGTCAGTCTTCTGTGGAGTGCTCATCACTCGTGTGGATTTTCGTGGACAAGCCTCAACCGGAGCTGCACTTGCCACTCGACTCGACTTTCGTGGACTGGCCTCTGCAGCCACCTCAGAGTTGTTTCTGGTTCTTTTCTGAGGACTTGTAATACTGTTACCACCAAGATCACAAGTCCTTCTCTCTGCAGGAGCCTGTGTCGTGTAAAAAAAAATGAATTAATTGAATGTTTTCAAAAGGTTCCCTCGGCACAGCATTAAATTTGGATGGAAGAAAGCATTTTAACTCTATGAAGCCTAATGCATCATTTCTGACACAAAATTCTAAACTTTGCTTAAAAACCTGTTGTGCACAATCCTCGACATGTCTTCTGCCTGCTGACTAAAACTGAATACATTTTTAGGGCCTTTTAGCATAATCTTAAAAATATCTTCCGGTCGTGTTTCACATGCGTTTTTACTGTGAAATCTTTACTGATTGTTATAAAGTAAGCTATGAGTAATATTTATAGATAAACACGTACTGGACTGAAGTAACTTAGGTTTACTTGATTACACACACACAAAAAAAATAAATGATGTTAAAATGTGAGCATTCAATATGACACATCAGGCTTTTGAGAAATGTTTATTTGTATATCTCTCTGTTATTCATGTATTACACTGCATTTTATGTTTGGCCCCCACATTAAACTTTTAAACTTAAATATTCGTACTAAGACATTACTGGGAGATACGGAATGACAACTGATATTTATATACATTTTATGCAAATAATCCGCTGCAGTCTTATAAAGATATCAGAATTTGATCATGCTTTTTGGACAGAGACTGCACCAAATTGCATATTTTGGTCAGTTTGGGTCACTGAATTAAAGTGTTCATCCCTAATGGAGTACGAGCAAAAAATTATCTTATATCATACTATAATGAGCCATAGAAGCCTGATGTAGCAAATATGACACTCAACAAAATGATGCTGATGGCTTTACCTCATTCTCCTTTGTTGGAGTTGTGTCTGTGACCCTGCCTTCTTCTTCACTGCACGTCAGTGACTTCAAATATTCTTTTGCAATCATTTCAACCTAAAAATGCAGAAATTAGATAAGCTGAAATGCAACCACATTGAAGCAGGGTGACCATACATCCTCTTTTTCTCGGACATGTCGTGGCCAGGACTCCTAAATGTCCAGGTTTTGGCTTTGTTTTCCTATTGTTTTCAAGCTTGCTGTAGGTTTAGTAACAGTTTGACCAAAAGTGTGCAGGCACTGAACATAAGCAACCAACCGTAGCATCCAAAACGGAGACCGATCTACAGAGAATGGTCAAAACAGTGCAAACACATATAGATATAATGTATATGAGGACTGTAAAGAGCATGTCAATAGGAAAAAAAAGCCAAATCCCTGATTATAAATCTGGGCCAGGATATGTCTGGGAAAAAAAGGACATATGTTCACCCTTGTGAACTCTCCACAATTTAGATGACTTATGAATTCAAAATCTGTGTCAGGAGTAGTAAACACTATATTCACGCTAGACTACCCACCCTCCACTTTGTGTATTCGCTCAAGGAATTAGGGCCATATTTGATTTGGGTGCAAGCAGCATTAACAAAGCGCTTCTCCACAGCAGCCAGACTTTGTGCCGTAATGGGATCAGGGAGACTGAAGCTTCGTTCCCACACACCAATCACCTAAAGGTTGCCAAAAAACATATTCAAGAAACACTGCATAGACAAACTGATATGGTTGAATGTGATAAGTGGAAGAATCTGTTCTCACCCTCTTCCTGAGGATCTCGGTGCTGCCATGGCGAATATGATGGGCCGTAGAGCTGATATCCTTCCCATTGAACATCCTCAGCTTAGGTAACAAGAAGACTACTTTGTGTTTATCATTGACCTAAAAAAACCCCACATAAAACAATTTATAATTAGAACAAGATCCATAGTGTCTAAAACGCCACTAATAATGCTGTGGATAAAAAAAAAAAACATGATTTTTGACATGTTAAAATGTGAGGGTTGAATTTCAAAGCATGATTCTCACTGTGAGGTAGAGGTTGTCTTCCAGTCTAAGTTCCTCTATGTTTCTCAGGGCTTCCAGAGATACTACATCCTCCATATCATTGCTTGAGCAGTTAAGGATCTTTAGGCAGGGCAGACAGAGGCCTCTGGGAATCTCCTCCAGCATGTTCCCAGACAAATCCAACTGCTCCAGACTACACAGTTTAGATAGCAGAGGCACAGGCAGATCCTCGCTCTTCAGACCCATGCGTGAGAGACTGTACAGAACAGAGAATACATGAGTATCAGATCAAACAATTCATTTTTTAACATAGGGGAATTAAAAGTCTTTTTTTATTCTTTAATAAACCATACCACATCACAGTGTGCCTAAGAAACACAAAACAGCTTTCTTACTTGAGAGTCTTGATCTGTTCCAGTTTGTTTGTCCTTGGAGAACTTTTGTCCAGCAGTATCTTCTCTGTTATTTTCTCCATGGCTGCTGCACGGTCAAAGTCTGAGTATTGCGTCTAATCAGACCTTAATATAGGTGGGCTGTAATGATAACGGGTTTCAGAGACTTGCTAAAACTTCTTCTATTGGATGTGTAGGTGCCAGAACCACAATGCATCTGGTATTGTTATGACAAGTGGCCTCTTCACGCCCTGTGGGGTCTCTGAACACAGGAGATTGCCATGAAACTTTTGTAGAGACTAGAGAACATCATTTGCATTCCACAAATACTTGAAAAAGCCAAGTAAACAAAGAAAACGTGTGGTTATAATTCCGAAAGCAGTTTTTAAAAAATATAAATTAAAATCTTTAAAGGTTTAAAGTAAACTGACAAATTGTTTACATAAAGCGAATTTGAAAATGTGAAATGACGAAGTAGTTTACATGTTGTTTGTTTTTTTAATAATCTATTTATTAAGTGCTTAAGACAACCGATTGCTGAATTCGTAACTGCATGTTTTAGCATGGTTGCGTTTATTAATGATTTAATGTAAAAGGCTCACAAATAATAGGGCATCTTTGCTAAATCATAAGGCCCCTTGGATAACATTATATATGGCATGCCACCTCTTGCAAAACACACACACAAACAAAACGTGTCCAGGCACTCACATCATAAGGCAAAGTAAAATTACTTTATTCTAAGACAGGGCTACATATTAAAAGGACACCAATGCGTATCAGCCCAAGCAGGGGCCTTCATCAGGGTGTTAGACCTGACAAAGGCCTGATTGGGCTGATAAGTTTAAATTCTTTTTCTGGAGCACCCGTAGTTTTGCCTGCGAGCACCTGATGCGCCCCTGGTCAAGAGTTTTTCTTTGAATAAAACAATTTCACTTGGTTAAATCATGGATACATAAAGAAAAAAGGTTAGTTAAATATTTTTGCATCTCATATCATATCAATGATTCATTCACAAAATAACACAGAATAAAAAGAATATGCATTTATTTAAATTAAGAGTTAAAAATAATCACTTTACAGTTGTGTGTACATAAATTCACATTTCAAAGTAAAGGCAATTTATAAAGGTATACCCTTAAAGCTCAGTGCTAGATCTAACAACTCTGAGCCCAGTTTCTCCTGCTCTCCTCCCTGTAGAAACTCCCCAGACAGCTCCCGGAAGGTGCTGCACACTCTACGTCCCTTAATGTCTTTCCTGTGGATAGCATGTTTCCACCGATGACGTGCTTCTCCATAGAGAACAATCAATGATCTGCGTGGTAAATACACAGCCACTCGCACTTCTCCATCGTCCATGTCTCCCCAGCCTCGATCTAAACTCATCGTGAGGACAGTGTCTGAGAGCAGGTTAATGGTGACCAGATGTTCTCCCCACAGCCAGCTATCATCTAAATGAGGGTCAATCGCTGAGCCTCTGAGGGGATCATAGTCTAGGTTGCACTGCTCTACTGGTTTGAAGAAGGCCAACTGAGGGGCCTTTGACATCCTGTCCACCAGGTGACGACTAACAGCAGGCAGGCCAGTAAAGTTTCCCACATTGACACGTCGCTTCTTGAAGTTTACCTTTGGCCCAAAGTCCTGTGTATATAATATGTTTATTTGGATGTTATTACAATAATACTGGTTTACAACTTTTATATCCTCACATTAGCTGACAAACTAAATTAAATTTCTGAACTAAACAGCAAAAAACCCTAAAAGGTGATTTAAAAGAAATAGAAAGAAAAACCTTCCTCACAATGTCTTCTAACTTATAGAAGCTTGTTTATGCCACAGGAAGAAAAAAATTAAAAGGTAACTGTGACTTTTACCCTCACAATTCTAACTTTATCTGAATTATTCTGACTTCCATAACCACTTAAAGATAACATTGCTAAGAAATAAAAGGTTAAATGAATGTATTTAAGTAGTTCACGCTCTCACAATTCTTCCCCTCATTCACCTGTTTTCGACGGCCTGATTGAGACTCTCTCCAGACATCTTGATCCATTCTAGCAATCAGTTCCCTCTCTTCATCTTCTGATACAAAATTCTCCCACAAAAATATTCCAGGAAAAGCAAAGGACTGTTGAGTGCCACTTTCCTCCTCTCGGACTGCTGACTTTGATACTGGATCATAGGTGAAATCATAATGTGTCTGCAACAGAATATATAATTTTTCCATATATACACGAGTTTTTTTTTTTAACAGAAAACACTTCTGCAAGGATACATTAAATTGATCAAAAGTGACAGCAAAGACTTAACGTTAAAAAGAATCCTTAAAAAAATTGTATCAATGTTTTCCCAAAAATATTAAGCAGCACACAAGTCTTCAACATAAGAAATGTTTCTTGAGCAGAGAATCTGCATGTTAGTGATTCCTGAAGGATCATGTGACACTGAAGACTGGAGCAATGATGCTGAAAATTCAGCTTTGACGTCAATAAATTCTAAATTAAAATAGAAAAATAACTGTAATATTCCCCAATGTTACCGTTCATTATATTTTTGATCAAATAAATTCAGCCTTGGTGGGCATGAGAGAATTAGGCTATTTCAAAAACAATATTACGGTCAACAAATGTTTGAACGGAAGTGCGTTTAGCTTATTATTAGCACAATTTTGACAGTCAGGGCAGAAAAATCTGAATTTGAATGGAGAATATAGTCTTTGGTTGCACTCAAGTCTCTGCTGATGCGACAGACAGCGTCGGCTCATTTAAGTGTGGTGGACTCACCAGCACATTCTTCTGTAGTAAGTGTGGGTTAGACTCCTTCGCCTCGCATCTCAGGCATGTCCTTATTCCTTTACAACCACAGTCAATATTATGCATCTCTGCAGTAGCCATCAAGTTACATTTTGTGCATCATTTTAATGCGTCCCCTTCGAAACAACCGAAGGTCCCAAATAGTTCCTACATTGAAAGCCAAGAGTTGAACAAATCCATGAAACAATAAAGCCAGTGTTGAGATTCAAATAAATACAAGTTATTGTATTTCATTACAAAAGTCAATTTATTAATAACAAAGATAAACTACATCACAAATGAGTGGGACAATGAAGAGGAAATTACTTCCTTGTACACAAACTTGGTGTGCGATGAAATATTTTCAAAGAATGTTTGGATTTGACCATTTCATTACACCAACATGCTTTGTTAGAAAGCCAATATTGGAGGAGGACCTCCACAGATCTTAACCTCAATGTTGTTAGAAGCTGGTAAAGATCTCTTATTATTTATTATGAGAGCTTGTCATCTGACCTCATAATATTTCATGAAAATAATTAAATGGGAATACTGTAGCCCATTATAGAAACAGTTCTCAAGACTGTAAACTCAGTCCATTGTGAATTAGTTGTTCTGATCCAATGGCGTGTGATGGTCTTCATTCTATTCCCTCTTGTTTGTCTTTGATGGCAACCTACAATAAAAAAAAAAAGAAGAAAAAAAGGGTCACATCAATTTCTGGAATATACAACACAGACTCAACACAACAGTTAAAGAGAAAACAAAACAGGAGAACTTTAAATTTACAACAAACTTTTGTTCTTAACCTGGTTCTAATGTTAATGAATTTGGAGTATCGCAAATGACCGGCCACATGCCTGAGGTTAATAATTTGCATAAAACATGCCCAAATCATATCCATATACAGCCTTTCGTTACTCTCAGCAAACATATGCTGCTCTCTAAAGATGCTGTGCATACTCTTAGTGCAAGATATTCAAACAATGCCAAGTAGGCCATCATTAAAACCAGTTCAAACACAATAAAACACTTTTAATGCAGACCCACATTTACAGACCTCTCATTAGCCAGCTGCAGCCATATATACGTATTTGCATTTTTTTTATTCAGAGAAATCTCACAGCTCAAGCTACAATGCAGCTTGCCCTAATATATTACTGTATAAGATGAAATATATATCTACAATTAAGATTTCATAATTTTTAACACAATAAGACCACCCAGGGTATATGATTCAGGTTTAATTTAAAACTAACTATTATATCAAAACAAACTATAAAAAAAAATGGTGTAATGGGTAACCAATGATCAACAAATCAATAATACTAAAACAACACTGGTGTTGCATATCCAACACCACCACAACATACAAAGACAAGAGAGCCGGCTTTAGGTTCTTCCTCTTGTATTCACTGTCACTTAGCCAAATACTGGATTTGTGAGTGCCACCAAGTCATAGTTTTATATAAAAGCAGTAGCTCTGGGCATGTGTGAACAAAAGCGCTAATATTATTGGTTGGCTAGTTTTCTTTGCAGTGCGATGGAAAAGAGATTGTTGCATTGACGACATGCAAATGTTTGTGTCGGTCTAAACAGACACATTAATAGCCGTTCATTCAATTTAAAATTATCGCACCAAATCTTGGTGTGAACAGGCACTTAAATTTCATACTTGGAGTTATATGTTGTTCAAATCCATTATTATATGTATGAGCAATAGTACTAGTGATGCTTGCCTTAGCAAACACCACTAATAAAACACAGCACCCCTCACTGAATGGAAACAGACTGCTATGTACATCATGTCACATACCCGGAATCGCTCCTCCAGAAGGGACAGTTCACTGATCAGATCAGTGATGGCATTAGTGAAGGCTTCCTGGGGACTGTAGTCTGGTGTTGTCTGAACACGGATCACTATCTTGTGCTCCAGAGGATGAGGAACCTTATATCCAGCAAACAGCACCTGAGGGTCCTTCAGCAGTTGCCTTACACAAAAATGTCAACGGTTGAATGCACGAACCAACAGAGCATCACAGTGATCACAATGACTCCGATATGTTTGACCATCAGATGCTTGTGCACTTACGACCGGATGATGTTCCCCAGTGTGTGATCCTCCTTATTCAATGTAAACAGACATGCATTTGGCACCTTGGTGTCTTTAACTATTGTGATCCTGAAAAGGAATTTGAACAGGAATATTAGGTGATTGCTTCCCTTTCCAAATAGTACAGTGAACGTATCATAGATGTAGTAATATGGCACTTTGATATATACCTAGAGTTATTTACATGCTATACTAAAAAATGTAATGATGGTACCATGTTCAAAAACGTTTGTTTCTATAGGTACGTGTGTGTATGGTAAGAGAAAGAGAGAGGGACAGAAAGAACACAAGAAAAAAATATATTATATAAGTTATATATATATATAAGTTATATATATATATATATATTTATGTCTAGTGCATAGTCTGTAAAATATAAAGCGCAGTGAGGTATTTAGTCATGTAATGAGTACAAAAGCTAGTCAGACTACTAGTTAATATGTTCTGTTTTACACATGGACTTACTATCTGTCGTTAGCCAACAAGCTAAACGCTTTGCAAGCCAACTCCTCTATTCCAGCTGACTTTGTTTCATTACAGGTTTTATTTAGTTCAGGTAGTATCACTTAAATGTTAAAACTGCGTTGTACTGCACTTACTTCTTTTCTCCCTCAAATAGCAAAAACGACTCGAATGCCGGTGGCGCGTTCATCCTGTTTCAAAACCAGAAGCGATGACGCTAATGACGGACTCACACTGGACGACGCATGCGCGTTACACGGCGTGAAAATGTCTTTATTAGTATTTAAGAGCAGTGTTGAGTGAAGATCGCTGGAGGGCAGCGAAGAGCTGTAGATAAATTACTTAAAAATGCTTACGCTAAATATAGTCTATATCAGGGGTGACAAACTCAGTTCCTGGAGGGCCGGAGCCCTGCAGAGTTTAGATGTAACCCTAATTAAACACACCTGATCCAGCTTATCAGATCCTTCAGGCTTATTTGAAAACTACATGGTTTGTGTGTTGAACTAAACTCTGCAGGAACTGAGTTTGACACCCCTGGTCTATATTTGACCATTTTCATCACACTTACACAAAGGTGTCAAACTTATACATTTCTTAATTATTGGTGGCAGATTCTTCGGTGAGATTTTTTTCAGGGTTGGAGCTAAACTCTGCAGGACATCAGCACTCCAGGACCGACGTTGCCTACCCCTGATCTATAGCCTCCTTAATCTATAGCAGGGGTGTCAAACTCAGTTCCTGGAGGGCCACAGAGTTTAGCTTCAACCCTAATTAAACACATCTGATCCAGCTAATCACGTTTGTCAGGCTAATTTGAAAACTACATGATTTGTGTGTTGGAGCAGGGTTGGAACTAAACTCTGCAGGGCTGTGGCCCTCCAGGAACTGAGTTTGACACCCCTGATCTATAGTATATTATATAATCTACAACCTCTATACTATAATTAAAAACTAAATATAGCTGCAGTAGCAATCATCTGGGTCCAAGCACCTATGTGCATGTTTAGCGATCTAGGCCTAACTGAAATTAATCTCATGATGTGGTTTTTATTGGAAAGCTTCACTGAACTGATGAAACAGGATACAGCAACACACAACTGTCAAAAAGAGCAACCGACTTTCAAAAGAAATCTTTCACTCTGTTTAAAAAAGAAGTCAAAAGAACCCTCTGAAATGTTTACTGTCATAGGGCATGTGATCATAGTATATGTGGTGCAAGTGTGGACTTCTATTAAAATTTAAATTAAGACAACTCACATGTCATAGGACGTCAATTTCAAATCATTGTGAATATATGATTTGCAGGCAGCTCAAAATGTCATGTCAAACATTTATCTCAACACTTTTTTTATTTTTATCATTTATTTGTATAATTATGTGTAGCCTAACTTATGCTTGCAGTTTAGGTGTTTTTGTTATTCACACCACAATAGTGAATATGTGCTTTTACAGAAATCATTTATTATCTTGAAAATGACAAATAATATTGTCTCTTCATTTTAAATGGATAGAAATATATTTCATTGAATTTTCTTTTTTTAACAGGCCTGTTGTGCAGTAAAAACAAACACTAATGCTGAATATCAGGGTTGTGCAATCAAAGTTTTAAATGAATAATTAAACTAATCAGTCATATATACTGTATTTCCAATCGAGAAAACCTAATTGTTCAGCCACAGACATGACAGGATCATTTGTTCAACCTTGTTCTCATGACCTATTGAATGAACTCATGGAGTGTTTTTACTCACTAATTTTAACATATGATTCACACATTTTACAATTCGTTTCGCCATGGTAAGTAAAATATAAATTGTGATTTGGCAATTCGGAAAGTGTCCTTTGAGGAAATGAGATAATGGACATTCTTCTTGGATTTTTGTCATTAAAGCACAATAGTCCTCAAAGCAGTTCCTAGAGGTTATTAGTCATTATTTATAGTAATCTATGAAATGTAGCAATGTAAGCACTATCTAGTTATACAGGTCCTTTTCAAAAAAATTAGCATATTGTGATAAAGTTCATTATTTTCTGTAATGTACTGATAAACATTAGACTTTCATATATTTTAGATTCATTACAACACAACTGAAGTAGTTCAAGCCTTTTATTGTTTTAATATTGATGATTTTGGCATACAGCTCATGAAAACCCAAAATTCCTATCTCAAAAAATTTGCATATCATGAAAAGGTTCTCTAAACGAGCTATTAACCTAATCATCTGAATCAACTAATTAACTCTAAACACCTGCAAAAGATTCCTGAGGCTTTTAAAAACTCCCAGCCTGGTTCATTACTCAAAACCGCAATCATGGGTAAGACTGCCGACCTGACTGCTGTCCAGAAGGCCATCATTGACACCCTCAAGCAAGAGGGTAAGACACAGAAAGAAATTTCTGAACGAATAGGCTGTTCCCAGAGTGCTGTATCAAGGCACCTCAGTGGGAAGTCTGTGGGAAGGAAAAAGTGTGGCAGAAAACGCAGCACAACGAGAAGAGGTGACCGGACCCTGAGGAAGATTGTGGAGAAGGACCGATTCCAGACCTTGGGGGACCTGCGGAAGCAGTGGACTGAGTCTGGAGTAGAAACATCCAGAGCCACCGTGTACAGGCGTGTGCAGGAAATGGGCTACAGGTGCCGCATTCCCCAGGTCAAGCCACTTTTGAACCAGAAACAGCGGCAGAAGCGCCTGACCTGGGCTACAGAGAAGCAGCACTGGACTGTTGCTCAGTGGTCCAAAGTACTTTTTTCGGATGAAAGCAAATTTTGCATGTCATTCGGAAATCAAGGTGCCAGAGTCTGGAGGAAGACTGGGGAGAGGGAAATGCCAAAATGCCTGAAGTCCAGTGTCAAGTACCCACAGTCAGTGATGGTCTAGGGTGCCATGTCAGCTGCTGGTGTTGGTCCACTGTGTTTTATCAAGGGCAGGGTCAATGCAGCTAGCTATCAGGAGATTTTGGAGCACTTCATGCTTCCATCTGCTGAAAAGCTTTATGGAGATGAAGATTTCATTTTTCAGCACGACCTGGCACCTGCTCACAGTGCCAAAACCACTGGTAAATGGTTTACTGACCATGGTATTACTGTGCTCAATTGGCCTGCCAACTCTCCTGACCTGAACCCCATAGAGAATCTGTGGGATATTGTGAAGAGAAAGTTGAGAGACGCAAGACCCAACACTCTGGATGAGCTTAAGGCCGCTATCGAAGCATCCTGGGCCTCCATAACACCTCAGCAGTGCCACAGGCTGATTGCCTCCATGCCACGCCGTATTGAAGCAGTCATTTATGCAAAAGGATTCCCGACCAAGTATTGAGTGCATAACTGAACATAATTATTTGAAGGTTTACTTTTTTTTTGTATTAAAAACACTTTTCTTTTATTGGTCGGATGAAATATGCAAATTTTTTGAGATAGGAATTTTGGGTTTTCATGAGCTGTATGCCAAAATCATCAATATTAAAACAATAAAAGGCTTGAACTACTTCAGTTGTGTTGTAATGAATCTAAAATATATGAAAGTCTAATGTTTATCAGTACATTACAGAAAATAATGAACTTTATCACAATATGCTAATTTTTTGAGAAGGACCTGTAGTGTATGGGAAAGATCAAAGCAGTGAGGTATTCCCAATCTGCCCAATAGTTTTTTTCCTGTTCATATAGTTAATAGTTTTGAAGCTACTCAGCTCCATTATATCTGGAGGAGACTGTATACATGCAAGAATATTGAGTTGTTATCATAAAGTGATTTTTAATGATTCTTGATGACGGTCTAAAATCAAGTGATGTCATAGTAAAGTATGAGTTATATCACCTACACAAAGTCACATGAAAAAGGAAAATGATTGGGAAAAAAAGCAAATGAGAAGTTGTAAGACAAACAGTCCAGATATAAAAAAACAAACAAAAAAAAAAACTGCACAAGAAGTGGGTGTGTGTTTATGTACGGGAGTATGTTTAGTGTGGTGAAGAAGTGTCATGAAGGAATCATGCAGACCACGAGTCTTTCACAAATCTTTTCACTTCTTTCACATTTGATGGGACTTCAATAATGACTCAGAGCCAAAATGTTTACTTTTTATGATTTTGTTAACGTGGTAACACGCCTTTGGAAAAATGTTACTATCACAAGGAATCTTATAAGGTGTTCATGAATAACAGTATTTTTATTTATTTATTATTATTTTTGGTATAAATTTGCCTTGTATCTTACCTGAAAAGCTGAATATTATTTAAAATGACTGCATTTACAAACAAATAAATAGTTTGTAGTTACAATATGGTAATTATTATTAACAAAATATTACATACAGTGACAAATTGATGTCTGTAGTAGTTTTTTTTTCTTCCTTTTTTTTTTTATGATAATGACTTCCAAATTATCCCCTTGTGAGGGATCCAAAAGTATAAATGCAGCAATATAATTTGTAGAAAGACCTATGTATGTGAGGAAAGAAAGTGAATAGAAATTAAATGTGACCCTGGCTGCATTACTGTTTTCAAATCATCCTTCATAAGGTAAAGAACATTCTGTGAAAATGTAACCTTGATATCTTTAATATTGACAAAGTAAGGCCATGTCAAAAATTGAAATTATTGTGAAATTAATGGCTGAAATCAAACCATATGGTGCCATAATTAGATTTTGAGACTTTAGCCTGGATTTCACAGACAGGGTCACAAATAGTCTGCTTATATATATATATTTTATACTGTATACTGAAGCTAATAATAAAAAAAAGACTTTGTATTAAATGTTTTCTTTCTAGCTACTATTTGAGTTATGTTAAATGTATAGACCAGAATTCTATTTATGCACCACTTTTCACAATAAATATTAGTCCAGAGCACTGATATTTACATTTAAACTTTGAAAGCTGCAGAACTTTTTTTGGCTTTTTGCATTTTGTGCTGTGTGGTTATGTATGTCATCACAGTTCTTCTAAAATCCCCTGTGAAATCTTCTAGCTTGAGAAACTGTCAAAATAAATGTGAAAATGATTATGAAGCTTTTATAAAATGACTTAAGAAGCAGTGTGGTGTTTCATCAACATAAGAGTCATGTCTGTTTCCAACAAGCAATATTCAATGACATATAACTACAAAGTAATTTGAAGTGATCAAAAAGAGGAATAAGCCATAAAAGGCCATGACCACTTGAAAAGAGTTTATTACATTTGCTTCCTTCTCTTTTCAGCAAACAAGCACCTCTAAAGACAAAGATGTGAACGTGAGGAACTGCTCATAGAGAATGTGCATTAACTGTAAAGCAACAATGACATAAACTATGAATAACAAAACAATGACATATTTGAAGAAGTTATGCCAGCTCTCTATAACGCATAATATAGATAAACTATATATACAACCTGTGTTGTGTATGTGTGTGTGTGTGTGTATATATATATATATATATATATATATATATATATATATATATATATATATGTATATATATATATATATATGTATATAGTTGTGCTCATAAGTTTACACCCCCCTTGCAGAATATGCAAATGTTTATAATTTTAACTAAATAACCTCTTGTTTCATGGGATCATGAAAATTGGATGTTATTTTTATTTAGTACTCTGGTGAATAAGCTATTTCACATAACTGATGTTTATATATACTCCACAAAGCAAAACAATAACTGAATTCATAAAAAATTACCCCATTCAAATGTTTACATACCCTTGAATCTTAATAATCTGTGTTGTTTCCTGGATGATCCACAATTGTTTTTCTGTGTTGTGATAGTTATTAATGAGTCCCTTGTTGGTCCTGAGCAGTTCAACTGCCTGCTGTTCTTCAGAAAAATCCTCCAGCTCCTGCACATTCTTTGGTTTTCCAGCATCTTTTGCGTATTTGAACATTTTCCAACAGTGACTGTATGATTTTGAGATCCAACATTTCACACTGAGAGCAATTGAGGTACTCATATTACAAAAGGGGGAAACATTTACTGATATTCAAGAAGGCAACACAATATGTATATATATACAGTCTTTAACACAGTCATTTTAAAGGGATAGTTGACCCAAACATGAAAATCCTATCATCATTTAGTCACACTCAAGTTGTTTCAATTCTGTCTGATTTTTTTCTTCTTCTTCTTCTGCTGGAGATATTTTGAAGAATGTGTGTAACCAAACAGTCTCTAGTCCCCATTGACTTCCATAGTATTTTTTTTTATGTCTATGGAAGACATTGGCTACCAGCAACTGTTTGATTACAAACATTATTTAAAATATCATCTCTTGTGTTCAACAGGAGAAAGAAACGCATACAGGTTTGGAACATCTTAAGGGTGAGTAAATGATGACAGAATTTCCTTTTTTGGGTGAACTACCCTATAACTCAATACATTTTTTTGTCAATAGTATGTAGTACTTTTATTGTTCAATTGATTTATTTCATTTTACACATTGCCCCTTAAGCATCTGTCTAGAAAGACCACTACAGTTCCTTAAATAGGATTACAATCACAAAAATCTGTACAATTAATACATGGGGCCCCTTACTTAAACATTTCTGTAATCCTTTGTGTGCCTGCGAAGTGTTCTTTATGTTTTCCTGCATTTAAAGGTGCGGCTCCTAAATTGTTTTATAGGTATATATCAGGGGTGTCAAAGGCCGTTTCTCAATACCAAGTTCGCAGAGTCTGGACTTCTGTCCTTTCGAGTTTGGACTTGCCAAGTTCGACTCAGAAGAACGAACTCTCGAGGACGGGAGGACGAACTGAATTCTGGGTTATGGCCCGTATCAAGTCCGCACAAGTCACCTCTCGATGCATCCTCGGTAAAAGGGGCGGATCAAGAACACATCCGGGGATTTGAACTGGACTTGGCTAGATGTGAACTTTGAATTGGAACAGTACTTCGGCAGCGACTGATGACGTTTCACAAGTCCACAAGAACACAAGTACAGACAAGTACGCATATTGAGAAACGGCCAAAGAGTTTAGATTCAACCCTAATTAAACACACCTGATCCAACTTATCAAGTTCTTCTGGCCTATTTGAAAACTACATGGTCGGGGCATTCCAAACAGGATATATCACCCTCCGAAGGGCACTTCAGAATGAAAATAATCATGGCCGCCATAGTGAAGGGTCGTTCCAAACTGAAGTGTTAAAAACTTGCCACTTCAAAGAGTCCTTCAGAATGAAGGATTTCAAAGGGTACAACTGATGGACATTTTGGGCTCCCATGATCCTTTGTGTAGATTCTTTCCATGATGACGGCGCCTCCGTGTGGGCACGGGATGATGACGCTGAAGGGCACTTCAAGAAACAGTTGTTTGGTCCCCTACACCCTTCAACCCTTCGAAGCTCTCACTCCGGAGAAGGGATTAGGGCATAGAGATGAGCCCTTCCGAATGGAACGCAGGGGGTATGTGTGTTGGAGCAGGGTTGGAACAAAACTCTGCAGGGCTTCGGCCCTCCAGGAACTGAGTTTGACATCCCTGGGTTATATTGTTATAATACCAAGTGATGTTCTGTTCTTGGGCTGGGCTTGGGGGTCTTTACTTATTAGTAAATTAGTAAACACATGTACTATTGTGTATTCTGCAAAATAGTGTCTAGTGTAAATACATTCTTTATCATCCAAAATATGTTAATTATCAAGTTAAATACACTTACTGTAAAATGTTAAACATAAATAATTCTGGAATTTTCTATCTGTATTTCCTCATCAGGTTTAGATGAGCAGAAGTGAAAAAGGAAGTGCTTGAGTGATCGCCCCTCCCACTGTCAAAGTCCATAATAACTTCATAAACCACAGGTGATCATAACAGCAAAGCAGACTCTCTTATATCCCTTCAGCTCATTGTCAGACCTCTGTTGTGCAGGATGGCTGAATCTTATGTGCGACACGTGGAGCTGTTAGGCTTTGAGAAAAGATTCTTCCCCAGCCAGCACTATGTAAGTAAGCTACTCCAAAAATTGTGAAGTACAGAAAACAAGTAAAGTGTTTTGAATGTTGTGAAGGATGTTTTAGCTATGAGATAAAGTAAGAGGTTTCTTTTTCATTTCTTGTACTAAAGGTGTACATGCTCCTGGTTAAATGGAGTGATCAATCTGAAAAGCTGGTGTACAGACGCTATCCAGAAATCCACACATTTCATGTAAGTCTCATGTTCAGTTCTTTACAATTGAAAGTATAGTGTCATATTTCCCCTTTCCCTACCTGATGTCATATGGTTTCATCACTGCAAGCATTTCTAGTCATGCTATGTCATATTTGTATAAAATAATTTTCTGTAACCTATAATCATTCCACAAGTAGATAATTGATTAAAAAAAAAACTTATATATTTTTTTATTTTTACAGAAATTTTTGAAGGAAATGTTCCCTATTGAGGCAGGAGGCATTGACGAAAAGGACAGAATCATTCCCACTTTACCAGGTAAAGGCTTTTGTGATTAAAGCATAAATCTTTAGCTCATATTTGACCCACTTTCAGAAAGAGCAAAACAACATATCATAAATGATTTACTAAGTTAACAGCATCTACAGACTTACGGCAAGCAATAAATGTCATCATAACGTGATAGTTTCATTTTTCAGACAATACGGAAATAGGTTTTGGTTCTCAAGGTTCCTATGAGAAGAAGAAACACCTGCTTAATGTCAAGCATATCAGATATATCCGTTTATTAATTTAGAGGTCATGAAAGGTGCCTGACATGTAATGTTAAAACGGGTCTATTTGAATGTCATGCATTGACATGCCTTTTTGTTTTGGGTTTTTTGAGTTTCAGTTCTGCAAAAGATTGTTTTATGAGGGACAGGCTGTATTGTCTCTGGACTTTCCAGCATTGCAGGCAAGATAGAGATATTGTAACATGAGGTCAAAAGAGTTTGTGCAACATGACCATACCACAGAGTTTTCTACAAGCAGAGAGAAGGATTTCTCACACTGTAACACTGACTCAGTGTGTAGTGTAGTGGTAGCTTATATAATATACAAGAATTACAAAACGTGTCATATGCATTAGACACTGAATAGCCATTCAAATGTACTCCGCTGTAGCAGGCAAAATAAATGTTGGAAACATAAAGTCAAAAGAGTTTGTGCAACACAGCCATACCAAGTATTAAGACAACAATACAAGTGAAACGTTCCATCTGATGATCTGTAATTAAATCTCTCTCAGCTCCTAAATGGCTCGACAATCAGAAGACGACAGAGACGAGGCAGGTGACTCTCACTGAATACTTTCGTTCTCTTCTCAACTTGCCTCCGAAGATCTCCCGCTGTCAGCTTGTATGTGACTTCTTCAAAATGCGGCCTGAAGATGAAACTCCACCAGCACCACATCCGTAAGTCTGTCTGGTTAAAGTTAGCTGGAGCTGTGGCTTAGTGGTTATTCACATGCTCTGATGTTTTTAGCCAAAGTGGTTATGACAGTACATGACGTTCACTGATCATGTCCCTTCTATAAATTTAAAAAGCCATCAAATAATAAAATGTGAAACTGCAACTGTGCTTTTTTACTACTGAATACAGTATTTACATAAAACATTCTTTTTTACTTTTATCTTTCTGTAGATACAAAAGAAACGAGACCTTCATTATGTCCACAAACAGAGCACGGAGCAACACCACATCAGGTAAGATCAAATTCTACGTTTGATATAATTTATCTGCAAATGCCTTATGCCATTTCCCCAAAGGTTTTATAGCTGTTGTTCTTTTTGCAGAAATCTCAGGGCCTATCATGCTTGAGGGCTACAGAGTGATTGCAGACTACAGCAAGAGCTCAAAGTATGAGCTCTCCCTAAAGATGGGAGACACGGTGGACATTGTGGAAAAAAGCCCAAATGGTGAGCAGGATGAAAAATATGGCTGTACTAAAACATATAATTTATATTTTATTAACAAATTGAATTCAAATACAATGAAATTTTAATTGTAAATTATATACAATAATAAAATTAGTATATTACTATACACTCACCTAAAGGATTATTAGGAACACCTGTTCAATTTCTCATTAATGCAATTATCTAATCAACCAATCACATGGCAGTTGCTTCAATGCATTTAGAGGTGTGGTCCTGGTCAAGACAATCTCCTGAACCCCAAACTGAATGTCAGAATGGGAAAGAAAGGTGATTTAAGCAATTTTGAGCGTGGCATGGTTGTTGGTGCCAGACGGGCCGGTCTGAGTATTTCACAATCTGCTCAGTTACTGGGATTTTCACGAACAACCATTTCTTGGGTTTACAAAGAATGGTGTGAAAAGGGAAAAACATCCAGTATGCGGCAGTCCTGTGGACGAAAATGCCTTGTTGATGCTAGAGGTCAGAGGAGAATGGGCCGACTGATTCAAGCTGATAGAAGAGCAACTTTGACTGAATTAACCACTCGTTACAACCGAGGTATGCAGCAAAGCATTTGTGAAGCCACAACACACACAACCTTGAGGCGGATGGGCTACAACAGCAGAAGACCCCACCGGGTACCACTCATCTCCACTACAAATAGGAAAAAGAGGCTACAATTTGCACAAGCTTACCAAAATTGGACGGTTGAAGACTGGAAAAATGTTGCCTGGTCTGATGAGTCTCGATTTCTGTTGAGACATTCAGATGGTAGAGTCAGAATTTGGCGTAAACAGAATGAGAACATGGATCCATCATGCCTTGTTACCACTGTGCAGGCTGGTGGTGGTGGTGTAATGGTGTGGGGGATGTTTTCTTGGCACACTTTAGGCCCCTTAGTGCCAATTGGGCATTGTTTAAATGCCACGGCCTACCTGAGCATTGTTTCTGACCATGTCCATCCCTTTATGACCACCATGTACCCATCCTCTGATGGCTACTTCCAGCAGGATAATGCACCATGTCACAAAGCTCAAATCATCTCAGACTGGTTTCTTGAACATGACAACGAGTTCACTGTACTAAAATGGTCCCCACAGTCACCAGATCTCAACCCAATAGAGCATCTTTGGGATGTGGTGGAACGGGAGCTTCGTGCCCTGGATGTGCATCCCACAAATCTCCATCAACTGCAAGATGCTATCCTATCAATATGGGCCAACATTTCTAAAGAATGCTTTCAGAACCTTGTTGAATCAATGCCACGTAGAATTAAGGCAGTTCTGAAGGCGAAAGGGGGTCAAACACAGTATTAGTATGGTGTTCCTAATAATCCTTTATGTGAGTGTATATAAAGAAATTTACACTTTTATACTTATATAATCAGCAAGAACCAGATTAATTTGATCAAAAGTGACAGTAAAAACATTTATACAAAATGTTTGCTATTTTTTTTTTTTTTTGCCACAAAAATATTAAGCAGAACAGTTTTCAACATTGTTCATGATAAAAAATGTTTTTAGATTTCCCATCACAGGAAAAAATTTCACTTCAAAATATAATAAAATAGTTATTTATTATTATTATTATTGTACTGTATTTTTTATTAAATAAATATAGCCTTGGTGAGCATAAGAGACTCCTTTCAAAAACATTAAGAAATCTTATACCAACCCCAATCTTGTGAACAGCAGTGTCTAATATATAATATATATGTTAAATTACTTACTAATACTCATGTAGCTCTCTTCCCACATTTTCACATATTAGTAAAGGAAAAAGCAGATCTGAATTGTGATGTGATTTGATGTTTACAGGCTGGTGGTTTTGTCAGTGTGAGTCCAGGCGAGGCTGGGTGCCAGCTTCATATTTAGAGCCTCTGGATGGAGCAGATGAATCAGAGGAACCAGAGCCTAATTATGCAGGTTAGTGTGTTTTGCTATGTTTACTGCGACTGATATGAGACCCAAAACACTATTTTGGGAGTGATTAATTATGCTGTTTGGATTGAACTCATGATATTTACCCACAACAGGAGAGCTCTACAGAACCACTAAAGGGTATAAAGCTGCTGAAGAGGATGAGTTGACTCTCGAGGCTGGAGAGATGATCGAGGTCATCCATAAACTTCTTGATGGGTGGTGGGTGGTCAGGTATGAGTCAATCTCTCTAAATTTAACTTAATGGTGTTTTGAGACAATCGAAATACTTGCAGTCATTAGATGAGTCATAATTGAATCAGATTCCCAAAATGTCTTATACAGGAAAGGAGAAGATACGGGCTTCTACCCATCTATATTCCTGTGCAGGACGGGAGAGAGGAAAGAGGTGGATGCTGAGAAGGATGTGGTCAGAAGAGCAACACCACCACCCAGAAGGTAGAGCAATATGTCTATGAAACGCCACACATAACAACAATAACTAAACACTTGGTTGGTCATAATAAAACTTTCAATTTATTTTGGCCAACAGGTCTACCATACGCAATGCCCACAGCATCCATCCTAAGGGACGTCAGCGAATCAGTCAGGACAGCTATCGAAGACAGAGTCGACGGTTCTTACAGCAGCGAGGAAGACTAAACTCCCAATCCAGGAATGTGACACGATCTCCACTGCAGGAGAGGAAGACAAACAGAGGTGTGTATTCTCCAGAAAGAAACATGTCAAGTGCCTTATAGTGGGATATAACAGACAGAAAAAAAATATATATATTTATGCAAACATTTTTTCTTCTTTATTATGATTTTTTTGCTCGTATACGAACAATAATATATTATACAATGATATAGATTTTTGTGTACTGATTGCAGGTTTTACAGTAATTCTATAATTATATTTACATAATTTCTTCCTCCCATAATAACTGTTCCATTCGTTTTTGAAAAGATCAGTTGTACAGACCAGTATATATTTTTTCGCTTAAAATGCATTCTGTGTTTATGCAGAGAACATTGTAAAATCAGGCTCTCCTCAAGCAGAAGATCTGGATGAAAGTATTCCAGTCATTCCTCCTCGGCCCAGTCCTCAGCTCATTCTGGAGCGCTGCACTGAGAACACATGCAAGAGAATCAGCATCCATGAGGCCAACTGAAGTGATTAGTTATGAAGTGATGATGTGTTCAATCTTGACTTGAATCTGTGTTAAAAATGGTCACAGGCATTCAGATACTTGTTAATACAAATGCTCTGTTCATTCCTGCTTAGGCCAGAACCTGTTATAAGCTATGTAACGTTTATGCCAACCAGCTATATTCCAGTATGCATTTATGACTTGCTACGTTTACTATCTTGATGTTTTTGTAAACTGTGACAAATAAGTAAATAAATAATAACTGAAAATCAAATGCATGGTGATATGATATCAAGAAGAAATTCCATTGGTGCTGAGAGATGGTCAGTTGGTAATATAGTATATGATTAACATATTTATATGCTATAACTTCCTATAAAAAGTACTGTGGCATCAAATGGTAATGTCATATTCATTTACCACATGCCATGGCACTACCAAATTGCCTGTCCAAAAACCCTCGGCAGTGCCATGGATCTTTTGCTACTTTCTGTAAGTGTTCATACTATAACGTTAGAGGTAAAGTCTAAACGCGGCAGTGGCAATGTACTTTTGCCAAACTTCTTTTCTTTGTGTACAGGAACAAAATGAACGAAAAACAGAAGTTACTTGAATATAATTGAAAACACAGGACATGTCCGTCCCCTACCGGTTATATCGACAGTTACTTTACTAGTTTGTTTGTACATGAGTGGGCACAGTGTGGAAAGTAAAGGGGAAAAACAGCAGAGAAGAGAATATTTTAACCAGATTAAGAATAGGACACAGTAAGTTAAATAGTATGCTTTATAGGGAAACACCCAACAGGACTTTGTGATCAGTGGCAAATACCTGAGAATGTAGAACATGTTCTTGTATATTGCACAAAATATCAAATTCAAAGGATGATCTTTGTATAAAACAAAATAGACATGGCAGAAATAGGATTAATTGGACGTGGATTAAAGAACATAGCCTACTGGACAAAAAAAAGTTCGGACAAGAAATTAAATATTTGGACTAAAACTGGACTAATATCAAGAATATGAAAAATGAAGATGCTATACATGGGAAGTACATTAGTCCAGTATTTTTCCAGACAATGGCAGTAATGCAACATCACTGTTGCCAGATTGGATGGACGATTTCCAGCCCAAAAGCTCACAAAAACCCACCCAAAACTTTAACTGTCAAAATAATGTGATAGAATGTGTTGAAGAGCCATTTTTAACTCCTTGGAACGAAATAATGACGACTAAATAATATAAATATAATGATAAATTTCCCATGGATCAAATCGGGACAAATACATTAAAGAGAACTACCAAATATGATTAAAATATGCAAACAGACACTGTCAAAACAGCAATCAAGAAATTAACCGATACCCTCGAAAAACACATGCATCGTTTTCAATTTAAACAGTCAGAATTTAAAGTGCCCATTATAAGTGATCAGAATAAGCAACATAATTATAGGTATTTATAATTATAATTATACTCGTTCATGCACATGTCTTTCTGTATGATAATCCGACAATAAACTAATTTAACAGCAACAATAATGCTCTTTCGTGTTGCTCTATAATTTCAGACAGAACTAAGTTCGTATAGTTCATATTGAACATGATATAGAATTTTTCACACTCAAAACTAACAAGTCCAGCATCTTTAAAGGATATCAATCTGGACCGTTTAAAAGATAAAAGACACGATCGTGTAGATATAAATAGATTTTGATTAAATAATTGAACTGTGCTCTGATCTCACCAGTCTCTTTGCAGTGTGTGTGTTTTTAGTAACATTGTAATGCTTGCAGTAGGCTATATGCGCACACTTTGGGCTTGTTAACCAATTAGCCTACACAATTTATATGTTGTTTTGAAAACCGTCAAAACTGACCAAAAACCAGCCCAAATTTTGTCCACCCGCCCAAGCCAATATTCACCCGCACAATCAAATTCAAAACCGCCCAATCTGGCAACACTGGATTCAAGCTGCGTTAAAACCAAAAGAAGAAGAAGAAGAAGAAGTTTGTGTGTACCTCGTGCGTCACAGTTCATGCGGTGAGCTGTCATGGCTGCCTCCATAGAAAACATGCCAGAGCAGCTTAAAACACAGAGTAGACGAATTTCACATTATATTACTGTATATGTTTCATTTCAGCCGCCGAGCCAGTTTGCAGAGTCGCAGATATGCTCATGTGTGAATCATATTATGTGATAGGAAATATTTGAAGCGGTGTGTCAAATAAATTATAGAGGATTTTTCGATCATTGAGCGTGAGTATTGAGTTCACCTCCAAACAGAGTAGAGTACAGAATGCTCTGGTATTATAGTAATGCAATGTCATTTATATATTTCATATACATATATTCATGCACCATGATACCTGTGACCAAAAGTCATGTTAATATTACTTTGTAAATGTGATGACCATATTTATGTATTTATGTTTTTTACATGCTGCACCAAGGTACTTGGATTGGATTCAATTTATTGTCATTGCACATGTAACAAGGCAACGAGAGAATACTTAAGAGAATACCAGATGTAGAACTACCACGATGAATGCTACATTAAAAAAATTATAAATTAAAATCATGCTTATGCCATGGTATTTCATGTTAGTGTTGAATAAGCCTCTTAATTTAATTAATATTCAGTATTGGTATAAAGTATATCTGAGTTTATGTTGTAATTTTGTGTTTTATGCAGGTGACTGTCATAATGGCTTTAGTCAGCCTTCGCTCCTGTGGCCGTCATGGTTTTCATCTGGGTCTCCGTGCATATGCCACTCGACCAGTTGGCACCCCAAGAAAGCGGGAGCAGCAAGATGACACCCCCGTGTTTCAGTATGTGGGGCAACACAGGAAGCCCCAAGGGAAGGTGTTTGTGTGGGGCTTCAGCTACACTGGAGCTTTAGGCATCCCTAGCTTTGTAGTGCCGGACAGTGGCAGAAAAACGCCCAGGAAGTACCAGCTCACACCTTACCGCCTGGATACTGAACAGAAGGTGATGTTCTACCCTAACTTAAACAAAAAAGTACCCAAAAATGTGAAATATTTTGAACACTGTTAAAAATACAATAAAAACAGCATTATTATGAAATATTATTACAATTTAAAAAGTTTTCTATTTTAATATATTTTAAAGTGTAATATATTTCTGTGACGGCAAAGCCGAATTTTCAGTTCCATTACTCCAGTCTTTAGTGTAACATGATCCTTAAGAACTTAATCTAATATGCTGATTTGTTTTTAAAAAAACATTATTATCAAGGTATTGCTTAATATGTTTATTGCTTAATATTTGTGGAAACTGTGATATGTTTTATAGACTTCTTTAATGAATAGAAAGTTCAAAAGGACAGCAATTCTTTGAAATCTTTTGAAATGTTTTCACTGTCACTTTTCATCAATATAATGTGTCTGGCTGAATAAAAATGAAAAAAAAAATTTTTTTTTGAATGGTAGTATATGTTATGTTTGTTTTTTTGGGTAGATTTCCTCAGCAGCCTGTGGCTATGGCTTCACCTTATTGGCATCTAATAGCAGAGATCTCACCAAATTGTGGGGCATGGGCCTTAACAAAGACTCCCAGCTGGGCTTTCAACGTACTCAACACGACCGACGTAAGAACCCCCAAAATAACATTACACTCCTGTCAGTAACTCATGTGCTCTTGGTAAAGCACTTCAAACAGTGGTTTGAAATTATCATCACATTAATTGCATGGTACTCCAAGGTACTTCAAAAAACACTGTAGTTTCATGAGACTTTTTTTATTGGGGAAGTAGGTTGTTGCAGTAATTTTTGTTCTCTCTGTCATCTCTGTTCTTCTCTGATGGTAGCTAATGTGAAAATGTTCTTCAGCACTTCCCATTGAACATGCCATGGGAAGATTCATGTAGTGGCCGTTGATGATCAACTTTAAAGGAATGAGCTGCCAACTGAATCTACTGGAACCATTACAACGACCAACAAACAACCTTTTCCTCAAGCACATTCCTAAATCAGCTGCTTTGTCTTGTGTTTGCAGATAAGAGTTATGACTATGTCCTGGAACCGTCTCCCGTGTCTCTTCCGCTGGTAAACCCTCAGGAGACACGAGTGCTGCAGGTCTCATGTGGACGTGCTCACTCACTAGTGCTCACAGACTCTGAGGGAGGTCAGCAATCACTACTTTGTCGTATAACAGACATTTATTGTCATTATAGAGCACCTTTCTGTAGCACGAGGTCTTCTCAAAATGATTAAAGTTGTACTTATAGGTGCTCAGATTCTATATAAAGTAAATACATTTCTAATAAAATGAAATCATTGTGCTCTAGTGGGATGAGTCCTTCATGTCTCTCTTTCTCTCATTAGTTTTCAGCATGGGTAATAATGCTTATGGGCAGTGTGGGAGGAAGATTGTGGAGGATGAAGTGTACAGGTTTGTCCTTCAGCAGTATTAGTCCAGTATTTTTCACCAAAGGACTCTATTTCACATTATGTTGTGGTGGCTAAACCAAAATAATTTCTTTCCCTGTATCCCATTAGCTTTGTATTTTAACTGCTATTTATGTCGGTTTTATTTCATGAGTTGCTTGGAGTGAAATGATTATTCAGCATGATGGGGAAATGCTCGTAATAAAGTTTTTGTGGGTTTATGATTTGAGCAGTAACATTAAGAGGCAATACTCTCAACTCAAATACTAACCATTTTATCCAAGAAGAGCATGATATGTACTCTGGTTTCGTTTGCTAATAATATTTCTGAGTATAAAGCTTAAGCTGCTTTTATTGAAATTTTATTTGAGGATGGTAATCCTTTTCTTCTGTTTCCTGCAGTGGCAGTCATGTTGTTCACAAGATTGAGGGCTTTGACAGTCGAGTCACCCAGGTATGTGATGACATTGATACTTTAGCATGATACAGTACATTGATTAATTCATAGTTGATGGTAAATGCAACAATATCAGCATTTAAAAATATTGTTTACAGACATTCTTAGTAGTTATAATAATTCCAATGAATCTACTTTAATCTAATTGATATTTCTAAGCGCATTCTTTTGATGGAAATTCACAGGTGTAAATTTGAATCTCTGAAGTCCTATTCAACCCAAAATCAAAAGAAAAAATCTTTAATTACCTTTTAAAAAAATGTGGGGTTGCATTCAAACATAATTAAGCAGCATTTTTTGACTAGATGATCAGAAATGTTTCTTGAGCTGCAAATCAGCATATTAGAATGATTTCTGAGGGATCATGTGACACTGAAGACTGAATCTAATAGCTGCTAAAACTTCAGCTTTGCTATCACAGAAAAAATGAAGATGTAAAATATATTATTAAATTAGAAAACAGCCATTCCATTTATAATGTGATATTTCACAATTGTTTGGTATTTGTGATAAAATAAATGCAGTGTTTGTGAACATAAGGCTCTTCTTTCAAAAACGTAAAAATCTTACTAACCCCAAACTTTTAAATGGCAGTTTTTGTTCAATTATATTTTACATAAAGACCATATAAACTGATTTATATGGTGGCCAAGAGAGCTCAACGCGCTGCAAATAGAAAAAGCACCAGCAAATTAAGAAAACAAATTCATCAATTTGACAACAGGCACTGCAAATGCTCACAAACAAATAAAGAATTGCGCTGCAAATACAATTCTTTATTTGTTTGTGTTGTGAGCATTTGCACCACCTGCTGTCAAACTGATGAAGATGTTTTCTTGATTTGCTGGTGCTTTTTCTATTTGCATGTGCTTTCTGAAGTTGCAGCTCTCTCGGCCATTGTAGATTTAAAGGACCATTAAGATCCCTGTGCTCTGTGACTTCTACTGGAATATGAAAAAATATAAATATTATCATTATTTTAATGTAAAAAAATGGTATTAAAATTGTAAAGTTCATTTGTCAAAAAAACATTTTTATATTACATTTTTTTTATTTTATTATATTTTTCAGAAAATGAACAGGATGACATTTATTTCCTAGGATTAGGATAATTAGAACTTGGGTTTATATGTGTTTAATTACTTTAAATAATAACCATGAAAATTATGTTACAATTGAAAAGTCTTCAAGGTCTTAATAAGCTTAATTTTCTTTATGCAAAATATGATTTAATGTAATTTTATTTTTGGAATTTGGGCTGAAATATCACCTGGACCTCACTCCATCTGTCCTGCTCGTCTCGTCCTGTAGGTGGTTTGTGGGCAGGATCACAGTCTGTTTCTATCAGACAGAGGCTCTGTGTATGCCTGTGGGTGGGGTGCAGATGGACAAACAGGTTTGTTTCACCATCTGTCTTTCATTATCTTTGTCTCTTTTCTTTCAGTCCCTCCTTTTGTTCCACTCCATTATGAAAGCCACCTCTAGGCATTTTCCAAAAAAATTATCCAGAAAACGCTCAGTGACTCACGGCTCATACTTGTACACATCAGACCATGTGACCCTTCCCTCGGGATTAATGTCTCTGGTATGTATTTTAAGGTCTGGGCCATCACACCAAGGCCTGCTGTCCAGTACTCGTCGGTGGAGATCTGGCTGGGGTCAAAGTTAAGCAGGTGGCCACATATGGAGACTGTAGTTTGGCCGTGTCCACAGATGGGCAGGTTTTTGGTTGGGGAAACTCGGAGTACCTGCAGCTGGCCTCTGTCACTGAGGCCACACAGGTAAAGAGCACAACTGGCAAACAAAATACCAGTGATTGTTCACTGTCATAGAAGAAACACTTATACGGAGTTATATATGGATAAAAAAAATATAAAAAAAACAGGCTGAGCAGCTCACTTGTAAAGTCTGATTTTCAGATTAGCTCTCCACGGCTGCTGGCCCTGAGGGATGTGGGACGAGTCAGACAGGCGGCATGCGGAGGAACACAGGTGGCTATACTGAACGGTAAGATTACACTCCTCAACCCTAGAGTTTGCTGGAACAACTCAGTGCACTTAAAAAATGACCACAAGTACTATGGTGCTCTCTGAAGTACAATGTAAATAGTAAACGAATATGGAAAATAGCACGATAAAATATTTTATTTTATATTTTGTTAATATTTTATTTTATTTCAAGTGATGAAAATGTTTTGTTCTGGTTGTAGTTAACAATAATAACCCTGGTGCTATACAATTTAATATGCTAGGTTTTGCCTTCTTATAGATTCTTATTCTAAATGAGTGTTTTCCAAACTGGGCATTGTAAGTTGATCAAAAGCTAATTATTTAATTAAATCATAAATATCAAATAATTTTAATGTAAAAACAAACACTAAAAAATGTGAAATATTCTATGTTGTCTGGCATGTCATGGTAGCAGTTAGTAAAGAGAACTCTGAACATGCAAATGTGTTGTATTCCTCAATTGTAAGTTGCTTTGGATAAGTGTCTGCTAAATGAATAAATGTAAATGTAAGTTATAAAAACAAAATCTCAGGGGATGCTTTAAGTATATATTTTAAAATATTTAAGGGGATAAACATGATTTATTTTAGCTTTTAAGCTTTGTTTAGTTTATAGAAATAATGTAAACAAATATATATTTTTCATTAATATCAATACAGTAACACAAAGTAGTACATTCAAATACTTTGAAATATATTTTCTTCCAAACCTAGTATTAATACCTGATACCATAAACAATCAGTACTTTAGTGTACTTTTGTGCTTTACTAACTCACACACACGTATATATATGAATGAATATTTTATGCATATTTTAGAGACAAAGTGGTTACATGGTGTATATATATTAGGTACACCTTGCTAGTACCGGGTTGGACCCCCTTTTGCCTTCAGAACTGCCTTAATTCTTCGTGGCATAGATTCAACAAGGTGTTGGAAACATTCCTTAGAGATTTTGGTCCATATTGAAATGATAGCATCACGCAATTGCTGCAGATTTGTTGGCTGTACATCCATGATGCGAATCTCCCGTTCCACCTCATCCCAAAGGTGCTCTATTGGATTGAGATCTGATGACTGGAGGCCATTTGAGTAAAGTGAACTCATTGTCATGTTCAAGAAACCAGTCTGAGATGATTTGAGCTTTGTGACATGGTGCATTATCCTGCTGGAAGTAGCCATCAGAAGATAGATGGGTACACTGTAGTCATAAAGGGATGGACATGGTCAGCAACAATACTCCGGTAGGCCGTGGCGTTTAAACGATTCTCAGTTGGTACTAAGGTACCCAAAGTGTGCCAAGAAAATATCCACCACATCATTCCACCACCACCACCAGCCTGAACCGTTGAGACAAGGCAGGATGGATCCATGCTTTCATGTTCTTTACGCCAAATTCTTGACTTGACACCTCCACCATGCTTTACAGATGAGGCCGTATGCTTGGGATCATTGCAGTTCCCTTTTTTTCTACACATTTTTGCTTTCCCATCACTTAGATAAAGGTTTTATCTTTGTCTCATCGGTCCATAAACACAGTTCCAAAACTCTTCTGGCTCACCTTTATGCTTTTTTGCAAACTCTAATCTTGCCTTTCCATTTTTGGTGCTGATCAGAGGTTTGCATCTTGCTGTGTAGCATCTGTTATTCTGTGTCAAAGTCTCCTGAGGACAGTAAATTGTCAGAGCATCACCCCAGCTTTCTGGAAGTTGTTGGTGATTTTACAGACACGTCTTTTAGGATTCATTTTCACAGCTTTTATGATTTGTCTGTCATCAACTACTGTTGTTTTCTCAGCCGATCAGGTCGTTGTTGGTTGCTGGTGTCGCTGGTGGTTTCCAAACTCTTGATTTCTCCATGCCCTTTGTTTTTGCTAGAGCTCTAACTGACTTCCTCTTTTCTCTTAGCATCCAAATTGCTTGCTTTTCTCTCAAAGTCAGCTCCCTCGTCTTCATCCTAGTTTGTTTGTGTTATCATCGAATGCAAGATTCAGAATACAGAAGTAATGGATATAACTGATACGACACATTCCCTGCTTTTAATATCTGAAGAATTAATGCAACAGGACACAGCAGCTGATCACTTAGAAAGACCTGTGAGGCAACTGCTCCAATACTTATGCTCACATCAGATAGAGGGATGAAACTCTAAAAGTGCTGAACTTCTTAGCTGGTAAAACATCTATGTGTTGAATCGCCCAATAATAAAATGTGACATTCTGTAGTTTTGTCTCATATTCATCTTTTAATCATATTTGTAAATGTCTTGACTCCACAGCCAACAGATTTTGTCTGTTCCAATACTTTTGGAGGGCACTGTATATTATATATAATATATGTGTGTGTGTGTGGGGTGAATGAATATTTTACATGCATATTTTAGACAAAGTGGTTACATGGTTTGTCGTTATCATAATCTAAAACGCTCAATGGATTTTAATATTTGAATGCATAATTGTTGAACCAGCTATACAACTGTTGAAAAACATAATTTGCTGCTTTGAATGATCTTTTCTTTGAAATGCTTATGTAACAAATTAAATGACCCAATCTCTGTAGAGGAAGGAGAGGTGTTTGTTTGGGGTTTTGGAATCCTGGGAAAAGGCCCGAAACTTTCAGAGTCTGCTATCCCAGAAAGAGTGCCAGCCACGTTTTTTGGGAGGTCAGAGTTAAACTCTACAGTGAAGGTCTCGTCCATCCGCTGTGGACTCAATCACTTTGCAGCCATCACAGGTAAGCTAGTCAAAACGTTATTACTTTGCATGTACATTCACTCAAGATATTAAATGATGTATTGATTACGAGATTCTGCTGAAGCGATTTCAGAGATTTGAAATGTGCTCTTATGCAGGATACTGTTAAGGTTCTTTTTCCTGAAAACACCTGCTACAAATGCTTACATAACCATGGTGGTATTAAATCCAGTCTGTTTCCTGGCTAACATCCATGTAAATAGAAGGCTGAGTTATTTGCTACATGAATATTGTTTTCAGATCGAGGTGAGCTGTTTGTTTGGGGTAAGAATATGAGAGGATGTCTCGGCATTGGAAAACATGATGACCAGTATTTTCCATGGAGGGTAAGAAACCAAAAACATTGCATTCTTTCTTTTAACATGAAAAAGTGTAGATTGCAGAGCTTGAGCTGCCAATTGTTTTTTTTTTTTTGACCAAAATAATGACATAAAACGCTGTTTAATTATTCTAATGAATCACAGCTAATCACAAAGATCAAAATTTGCTTAGAAAAGCTCCCAATGAACAATTTCAACTCGTTGCATTAAGTGAAAACATTGAATAGACAAAAAATATATACTTTGTTAATTGTTGTAAATTAACAGAACTATACTCAGTAGACATTAGTTGTTCATCTGTTTTCTCTATGCTAATGCTCGTCATTTGTTTTAGGTGACAGTGCCAGGCCATGTGACGGATGTTGCCTGTGGTGTTGACCACATGGTGGCGCTGGTCAGATCAATCATATGAGACTGTCAAGGCAAATTCGTACTAATATATCAGGCACTTCAACGAACACCATCAGAATGCCACGTTTCATTATTTCTCCAGAACCTTTGGACTTGTTACAGGCCCTCACTAAGGAGTCTTCATGTCACTCTGCATTAAGCCAAGGCTGTACTTAAGGTAACAAGGAAATGCGACACCTCCTTTGCTGTTGACAGTACTGACTTCAAAAATAGACCCGAGTCTAACTCCTAAATAGGTTAAGACCTCTTAATGAGTCTTATGTTGGCTACTTGGACATTTTGGAAGTTTGCTCCAAATGATACATTGATCATACGGTGTCCACCTGAGGTGATGATAAAGAGACATTATCTGTGCTGTTTCAAGATCTGCTTTTCTTGTCTAAATCACAGTGAATTATCAAGAAGCAAACAAATTGGATCTGGAAACTGTACAGCTACATAAGTATATTTAAATTAAAATGCATCTGGCTTTACAGTGCTGTAGCAGAGGTTTTTGGCAAAGCACTACCCATCTTTTAAAACTTTTGTGTAATGAATTATTTCCATGCATTTGTGATTACTGAATTAGAAACAAGCTATATATTATAAAATAAATTAAAACTTGAGATTCATACCTTTGCTAAATAACTCTCAAAAGAACAATGACTGTGGCTTGTCAGTTTTATGTTAATTGAGCAATTACTAGATAAAAATTAAATATTCTAAAAGAAAGTGGTTTTTCAGGCCTGAAAAAGGCCGCTGCAAAAATGAATAAATATAAAGAAGCAACTTAAAATGGATCAATTAAAAAGTATGTGTTTGGAGGCCTTAAATGAAGACATGCAAAAACAAACTTTGACTTAAGCCACTTCAGGGACAGAAAATGTAATTTGAAGTTCTATTGAAACTCTTGTATCCTTCAGAATCAAGTACATGCTTTATTTGTACCAAACTGTATTGATAGATCGCATAAGATTAAAGTACCAATTATAAAGCAGTAGACATTCTGAGGGAAAAGGGAATAGTTGAAAGTCACCCTCTTTAATGTGCAAACATACAGGGACAGTTCTGACCTACACAAAATAGGTCAAAGAAAAACAAAAGTTCAAAAAGTAATCAGGTAAAAGTAATCAGAATAAACCTTTTCTGGTGTCTAAGCTGGTTTAATCAATTTCTCCAAATCAATCATTTGTATGGGTAGTTAGAAGAAGTAGCTTCAGCAAATATCATCCTATAGAAATCATTTGTAAATCACAGATATGACTAAATATCTTAAACTTGTGCAGATAAATCCTCAATTGGCACATGGTCTAGCAGTCGCATGGTGTAAACCCCCACTGTACGCTTAAGAAAACATGATTCAAACAGTGAAAAAAGAGTAACAATTGAAAATCAAATCTAAGCTGAAAAAATAGTTTCACGTCATTAATTGTCAGAGAACAAACAGGTCACCCCTTCTTAACACTGATAAATATATGGTTTCTGCAAATTTCTGCTTAGGAGCTGATAGAAGAAAAGCTTGCGGAACAAAAAGACACCCATACTCGTGTAAAAAGCAACAAGTGACCCCTTCAAAGAGGAAGATACTCAT
Source organism: Barbus barbus (assembly GCF_936440315.1). Lineage (NCBI taxonomy): Eukaryota > Metazoa > Chordata > Actinopteri > Cypriniformes > Cyprinidae > Barbus > Barbus barbus. The sequence continues at coordinate 16,867,253 of NC_136733.1, read as the reverse complement.
CCCCGGTATTTCACATCAGAAGAGTAAGATCTGTAAGATAGACCTTAAATAAAGTGCAGACAAGGGGAGCTTGAAGGCCTAAACTAACGCCAGTGTCCACGACAGCTGACCTTAACTAACATTCAACAAACGACAGGTTTCCCCTAACAGTTCCTCTGTGAATGAAGAGACAGCTTTGCGAAATATTCGAAAGAGCGAGTAGTGGTGAAGACTAAAGAGACATTTCATCCGATCGCAAGCATGTGATGACCCTAGGGCGGTGATAAAAAGCGACATCCTCAGTGGAACGAATTTAAAATCAGAATACAGTAAACTGCACGATTCGTGTACTTGTTTGTGTATATAAACCAAACAAGTACATGTGAACAAAAACGGTTTCACCTCACCTGAATCCTTGATTCCAATCTCTGTGCACGTTCGCTGCAAACTCGGCCGAGCAGACAGAAAAAACATTGATTGTACTCGAGGCAAAAACAGCAACAACAACTAATTCATTACCCAGCTACTTGGCATTGAAATGTGAATATAGGATTGAGGTGAGGGGAAAGAAACAAAACCTCTAAACAAAAACGGTAAACTTTCTGAACGAGAGTGAAAACCTTCTTTCACAGACTGAACTTGTGACTGGACCATTTTGCCGAAATAAAAAAAAACAACAGCCCTGAACCATCAAATTGCATCCCAAAAACATCACGTTTTTAGACAAGGAGCCTGTTTATGCCCCATGTCTTGGCACTGCAAGGGAAAACAAGAAGGGGGGGGCAGGAAAAAGGTAATAAATCTCGAGAAACATTGGAGTACATTCTGTGTCCTCAAGGAGGAGGACCTGCCACTAATACATAACGGTTATTTGTAACGTCTTAAGAATCGGTAGCTAAAGTCCAGGCCCTGTTGCCATGGTAAAATGATGTGCAGAGGAGTGGATAAGAGGAAGAGGGGGAGAAAGAGGAGAAGAAAAACACTGGATTCACACCATCGCAGGGTCCCTGTAGAGTTAGGTGGGGATTAGGGTTTTCTTTTTTGCAAGAAATGACCAGGAAGTGATGCCGTCACTTAATACTGACTGCAAGATTAAAGTCCCCTCCCCCTCACTTATCCATATCCCTTCCGATCCTCCTCCCAGAAGCACTCCTCAGGTAAGCTCTTGGCACTTTTAAGAGTTTGACATAAGAAATCGAAATGTTTTCAGGGACGCGGGATGCCTAGCCAATCGCAGAGTCTCACTGTCCTGTGCTCTCATTGGTCCTCAAGGCTCCGATCACACTCTGGATGTTCTCCTCAGGCACCTGCATGGACACAAGATGTTGCTGGTGTTAAACTTCATCTTTGCTAGCTGAATATTTAGTGACGGGAAAGTGGTGGGTGCTCAAACTCACCAGTGCATGATCGAACTTGAAGGTACTGATATAGTAGGCTGGAATGTCAGCGGTCGCCAGCGGTTCAGATATCTGAGCCACAATGCCACATTCATCTGATGGAAGACAAACGAAATCCAGCTACCAAAACTTTCAAATGTGCTTTTGATTTACTGAGGTAGTTTGTACATAAATATGCAGTCACATTTACTGTTGTTTGGTGAATTTTCATGGGTAAAATCCAGTCATTTCAATAGGAATGCATGCAATAGGGAATTTCACACAAGGGCGAAACATTTCCCCGTGTAGATTCGCCACATTGACCAACCGGCAGCTGCTTGGTCTGAAAGTGACTTCTGTGTGACTCACACTACGCTATAGTATAGTATTGACAACAGACAATAGATCTTTTTTTTACCCACTAAATTTTGTTAATGTGACTGGACCTTAAAACTTTTTACAATCAAGGAAAATGTGAATGTTATCATGACAACAGTATGTGGCTAAGCATTTGTTAAGGCCCGTTCACACCAAGGACGATAACGATAAAGATATAGTTCTAAAAATCCTTCTCAATATTAAAGAATAGCAGAGTCCACACCACAACTATAACGATAAAGGCACAGAGAAACGATATCGTTACAAATCACTTTCAGAACGATTTTTTTCCAGCTGATGAAAGATAAAAATCATTGACATCCAATCAGAATCCATCCTACTATAACGAGCTCGGGAATTTAAAGCGACAGACGCGTGTGCACTTAGAATAAACAGACGATATCGTTTGCTGGTGTGGACGCTAATATTGTTATCTTTATAGATATCGTACTTGGTGTGAATGGGGCTTTAATGTGCTCTAGGTTTTTTTTTTTTATTTAGCACATTTCTAGGGTGCTCTGGGTGGTTGCTAACTGACCCAAGTCAAAAGAACCAACCCCCAAATTCTAATCCTCAGATACTGAGGAAATTCTCATAATAACAGCAGGCTGAGTTTTAACCTGAACTCACCAAACCCTAAGGGTTGTCCTCCGATGCGGACCATTTTCCAAAGCTCTCCTGAAGCGCTAGTGAAGAGGACATTGTTTGGAAACCTGACAAGAAAAGAGCAGCATGGAAACCATATGCAGTAGTGATAACAAAACAATGATACTGTACATGTAATCAAAAATCTTTTCATCGGGCAAGTTCTATTTTAGCCACACACACAAAGACATGGTGATTCATCAGGCTTCAAGCTAAAAGATTGGTATTTTTAAATAGTTGGACAATTCTGATGAAAGCACTGCAGACAGTTTAAGCGCCGGAGTCAAAAGACAAAGAAACCCACTTTACAAGCCATTCAATATTGCAGTGTATATAAAAAATTCATGTATGAATTCCTTAAATGTCAACATGAAACTACATTTCAAGCCTTTTACTTCTGTTAAAGGGAGTTTTCCAAAAAACTAAAATTGTCAGATCACTCACCCTCATGTCGTTCCAAACCCATAAGACTTTCATTTATCTTTGAAACACAAATGAAGATATCTTTACTGAAACCTAAGAGATTTCTACCCACAAAACGCTTGACAATGTTTGTAGAGATAGTAAAAAATAATCCATATGAATTGATAAATTTGATTCAATCTTCTGAAGAGGCACTTTATATGATCACTTAATACAGATTTAATTTTGGCTTTTATTTCTATAAAATAACACTGATCAATTTGTAATGACATGAGGGTGTGTAAATAATGAGAATTTTCATTTTTGGGTGAACTATCCCTTTAATGTGATATTTCCATGTGAACAATGAAAAAAGATTTTATGGATTGGGAATTATTTGGAAAAATGGGTATTTAATACAAGTGTTGCAGGTGGCTGGAAGAAATTGTTTGGAAAATAATAGAGTATATTTATACAGAAACAAACCCTTTCTCCTTTGTAAAAGCATGTACTCTGATTCATGCACCAGGGGTGTGTATTGAGAAAGTAAATAGGGTCAATTGTGTTTTCATGTTGACATTAATAGTGTGTTAAATGCAGGGCTGGGTGGTCTAACCTCCGGGTGGTTTGCTCATCCATAACTAGAGAGATGTAGCCCTCGATCAGCGAGAAGGAGAAAAAGCGGATGTGTCCAGAATCCTCGCTCTGCCCCCCGGTCTCTTTCGCTCTGTAATGAAGCACAGCAGGGATTCTTGTTATTGCACAAGCTTAATTAGAGCTCAACTCAGCTGATGCTTTCACAAGGAATAGTGAGAATGGGAGGAGGAGTATGATAAAGGGCAACTCTGATATGATCTTTCCCTCTAACTGTTGGCTTGTTGCCACTGTCGTTTCCACCGAGTAGTAAACAAGTTCAGCCACTATAAGGAAGAGCAAAATAGTACAAATACACACTGCTCATTTTGTTTCCAGTCTTTTCTCCCCTGTCGTCACATAATACACTCCCTACAGAGACCTGTGTGTATTATTCTCTAATAGATCTGGCAGATGGCTCTCGGTTACTGTCATATGTAAGCCAGGAGGAGAGGCCCGCACAGAGGTCTTACCCGCCTGAGTAGAACATGACGTCCATGAGCAGCGTGGCCACCGAAGGCAGCGTGTCGGGGTCCAGGCTGGTAACGCAGAACATGTTACTGGGGCTGGAGAGAGGGTGAATGATCGGCCGAGGGACTGAGGAAAAGAAAAAGAGAGCTGATAATGCTAACAAACTGTAAACACAAACATCGCTGGTGTGTCAGTTTCACAAGGGAAGGATAAGGATATATATATGGATTTAAGGACTCACAGGAATCCTTTTCCACTGAAAATTCTATAAATAATGTTGCGAAAAGGACATGATCAGTGACTTTTATGTAATATTTCTATATAAGAGTTTAGCAATGTTCTAAACTGATGTTTTACCATGAAATCCATTTGGTCTCTATTATGTACCAAATGTGCATTACTGTTGATGGAGATGCTACTTAAAGTCAACATGGCATTCACAACCAGATTTACTACTGCAATGTAATATTTCTGAGAGAAAGAGTGAGTGGACAAAATTTTAAAATAGTCAGATTTATGCATCAAGAATTGACTGGATCATGACAAGTGGCCACCTTCAATCCTAGAAAGTAAATGTTAAAACTGCTACAAACTAGTGCGTTTATGATTGATAAATTAAATATAATACTAGTTTATGCTATAAAGTATCAAAACAGATTCTGTTTTTGTACAAGTAAAATTGGAAACGGCTAACACTGGAAGCCTCACACATTCAAATGACAAATGATCGTGCTATGCTTGCATTAAAAATGAGGAGGATAGGAGGAGTCTAAACTGATCATTTGATTTACTAGTTTAAAGGGACAGTTCACCCAAAAAGGAAAATTCTGTGATTAATTACTCACCTTCATGTTGTTCCAAACCCATAAGACCTTCGTTCATCTTCAGAACACAAATTAGGATATTTTTGATGAAATCCAAGAGCTTTCTGACCCTGCAACTGATACATTTAAGGTAGGGGTGTGCCATATGACGATTTTTGATCGTGGACGATAAAAATGTCTCCACAATCTGCTTTTGAAGAAATATTGTAGTGGTGCTACACATTCTATCAGTTCAGTTCTGGCGCCGCAGTCTGTATGTACTGTACAACGCCACATCCATTCAGTGTTAACTCAGCGGTAGATTAAAGATCTGAAGTTTTTACATGCGTTTTTTCGTATTTGTAATCCTAAAAATTCGTCACGCACAGAAACCTTGCACACTGAGTCCGAAAGCGTATGAATTAATCCGTTGCGGAAAAAAAATAGCAAAACAGTAGCCTACTAAATGGAGTCTTCAAGCATTGAGGATGAATTTGTTGTCCTCTCGCTTCTTAAAAAAAAAAAAGAAAAAGAAAGGAAATATTGGGTCCATCCAATCCTGAGATATAGAGAGGACTGAGAGTTCCCATTCCTTAAGGAGCAGCGGGATTATCATTATTATGATGCTTTGCTAGCGATACTAGAGCCACATATTAAAATGACCATGAATTTCTGTGAACTCAGTGCGCAAAGATCTATATACAGTGCTTTGTTTTAAAGTTGAGAGAAAAACGGATGCGTGCCTGTATATTAGATGCGTGCAGGAACAGAACTAAACATGTAGCCAACTGTCATTAAAGGGATATTTCACCCTAAAATTGAATTTATGTCATTATTTACTCACTCACATGTTGTCCCAAACCTGTATTAATTTCCTTCATGCACTGAACACAAATTAAGATATTTTGAAGAATGAGGGTAACCAAACAGTTGCTGGTCCACATTGACTTTGATAGAAGGGAAAAAATCCTATGGAAGTCACTGAGGACCAGCAACTGTTTGTTTTCCACCTTCTTCAAAATAGCATTCATGTTCAGCAGAAGAAACAAACTCATTCAGGTTTAAAACTAATTTTGAGTGAGTAAATGATGGTATAAATATAAACACTATGACAATCAACATTCGACAGATGACAGAATTTTTATTCTTTAAATGTTAAAACAACAACACACAAAAAAATAACTCGCTACTCTTGACTGAAAAAAATAGTTACTTTAATAGGAATCATCTGTTTTATTTTTATATTTTGTTACCTTGAAAGGATTTGTCTTTATAATAGGGAAATTAGTTTGGCTGTACTGTGCAGACAAAACAGTAAAACCAACATGACAAAGAACCGTGATAAAAACGTGAAATCGTGATATTTAAAAAAAATTAAATCGTAATATGATATTTTTGCCATATCGCCCACCCCTAATTTAAGGCCAAGAAAGGTAGTAAGGACATGGTTAAAATAGTCCATGTTACATCAGTGGTTCAGTGTTGCTGTCTATGGAGGGTCAGAAAGCTCTAGGATTTCATCAAAAATATTTTAATTTGTGTTCTGAATATGAACGAAGGTCTTATGGGTTTGGAACAACATGAGCGGGGAGTAATTAATTTCATTCTTGGGTGAACTATCCCTTCAAGTCTCAGCAACATCACTTGTTACTGCAAATGCACAAATGCCTTGTGTCGACACACCCTCAGAATAACGACAGATGATTACCCAGTTTAGGCTTGACAAAACCATTGGTGACCCCGGTACTGTTGGCAGCAACTGTTTCTCCATTGACAACCCTCAGGAGAGTGAATTCTGAAGACAGCGTGTGCATGACCATGGGCAGATCCCTCTCTCGAACCTATGGACAGAATCGCATGAGAATTTTTCATTTTGTAAAAATACTACAAGTGAGCTATCGTCATGAAGATTGAGTGAGCTCAGTTATTCAAAGAGAGAACAGATAATCATAAACCATTAAAACTGTGGCAAACCCTGTTAGATAATATACACTCGTGATGTACTGTGGCTTATGAAGTACAGATGAGAAATACCAAGCAAGTTATAAGAATGTGCTACTTCAGAACAGAGTACAGGCACAAATCTTATCAAGCTTATTTTTCTGCATTTCTGGCAGAGATGTTCAGATGTTTCAATTTATGAAAACAGTATGAACGTTCAATAGAGCTCATCTTACAGTAACACAAACATGTAGAAACCCTTAATATAGACGCTTCTGCCATTTCCTTCAGTAACCAAAACCAGCTGATTTAAACATCACAAATTAATGTTCATTTGCATTTCAAACACATTACAGTGAAAACAATACATAAGGATGTCTTAAGCAACCAATTAAGCTGAAATTCATAGTATTCCAGTGAGGCCCTGATGGGTGCACTAAATGAGCGCCACACAGCATTGCAAGGGTAACTATCCACGGATATACAGTTTCCTTGGACTATTTTATAAGCTCATAAAAGCTCTAGAGGAACATTTTCAAGGTTTACATTGAACCATTACCATCTCGTGAGAAAACTAACAAGAGTTCAACAACAGCAAACATTTTACACAGATACAACAACAGTAGGGCTGGGCAATATCTCACAATATATATGTATAACATACCATTTCATTTGGCTGGCAAGACAAAAGCAAGCAAATCACAAATACAACAATTTTAATATGCTTTTAATTTGGCTATTAGGTTTATGTTGTAATGGTGTTTCTAAATTTAACTTTAGTGACTTGCTTCTTGTGTTCATTTGGTGAAAATATGGTTTGAATATTTTAACTAGTTTGAATTTTTGTTATTTTACTACTTGCATTAAGTAACAATGGTGGTTTGGTTGAAATGATGGTTAAACTTGTGCTTAAGTAGTTTTAGGCTTAATATTAAGAAATGTGCACAAATAGTACTACAAATAAAGTTATATTATCATTGTTATATCAGTAAGTCTCGAGCTATATGTCAGTAAATATGTTAATGGCTTTAAAGATATTTCTAGATATTATATTTCCCCTAGTAAAAAAGTAATATTTAAAACGCATTTAATTCATACTAAGTATAGTTCAAAACTATTCAGCTCAGCCTTACACAACAGTGAGTATTTCCCAGGGCTACAAAGCTTAAACCTATCAACAACTCCTCTGGAAGACAATATTCTCTTTCACTTCTTTTTTTTTTTTTTTAGTTATCCAAATGAAGGAGACATCTGTGTGCTCTAGGCCTGATGGGACGGATACAGACGGGTATTTTTGAATTGCTCTTAAAGTTTTGAGTAAGCAGGCCAAGAGCGAAGGACAGGGTGAGGATGAGAAGGAAATGGCCTCTCCAGCGGCCGAGCACAGGAGGCAGGTCATCTCCACTCTTTCTATAAAGCTCGGTGATTATTCCTCTGGCTGGGAGCAGCTGGTGTGGAACGTGAACTTTCCGGTAAATTCCACCAAGCGGCTGCTGATCCACAGGCTTTATCCTCTTTACATAACTATCCCCAGATTACCATCACTCCCACATTGCATGCTATTTTCATAAACAGGCTCTGGTGATTGTTCCATCACTGATAGACTGGCTGTGTGTTCACAAGCACACACAAAGTAGAAATGTGCTGAGATGACAGCAACTGGCTGTGGTCATGGTACATGGGTTGGTTAAAGGAAAAGAGAAGTGACGATTTGCTCAGGAATTACTGTATGTATACTTTAAACTTAAACATAGTAGAAATAATGAGACAATGTCATATATACCGTGCACTTATATGAAAGGACATTTTCAACTTGTGCAATAAAATGGAGAAGTTGTGAATCTGTATTTTAACCACTAATATGCTTGTTTTCATATAATCTTTTGTAATAGACTGGTTTGTGTTTGTCATGTACACTGCGGTTCTTTTTCTCATGTTATATTTTTCAATGCGGAAGTAAGACGCTTTCTGCGAATGTGCAAGACTTCAGGTTCATTAGACGCTGTAGGGAAATAACAAGAATAACAAAGTGCAGTAAATGGTAAAACTGTTTGCACTACAAGCCAGTGTGCTCATAAATAAGATTATACATTAAAGTAATATGGTGAGACATAACAGTTTGCAATATCAAGCAGCAAAACAAGCCATTTAGAACAGCTAAAAATAGCTGGAAGCAAATGACACCGGAAGACAAAAACACATTAAGTTTACAAATGGCCATGCCTGCTCCGACAGGAAAAATAAGGTGGATAGTAAGTTTTTTTTATCCTTATATTGATTTTTACTACTTCATGTGTGGATTCATATAATTTCCTACAGTTCAAGTAATGAGGGTTGTCTAAGTAAGTGTAAACTCCAGAATAAGTCAGAGACGATTCTATGCGATGCCGTATGAGCCAAAAGTGAAGTGAATCACACAAGAGAGAACAAAACTTTTCCCACAGACTTTATCTAGGTCAGGGGTGTTAAATTAAACTAAAAAGAGGTCCAGTGTCTGTATTTTCTGTCCCAGTCCGGGGATAGAACTTTTTTGGAATAGTTATAAATTTCCTTGTGATCAGCAGTAGTACTTTATAAAAGAGTAATAATAAAAAAAAGTCAAAAATAGTCATCAAGGATTAAGATATTGAGCCAAATCTGTGGTGTATAGGGCTGCCACTAACGACTTTTTATTTCGATTAATCTAAACGATTAATTTCCCACAAAAAAACAACAATTTTACTTAAGAATATTTTATTAAACCAAATGAAATCCAAATTTCTATGAAATCCTTTTTTTAAGCAAAAGTAAAGTGCAACAGAGTGCAAGAAGCAAGTGTCCATCTCATAGTCCAAATCACTGAAATCAAAGTTCAGTATTATAGTGTGAGAATGACAACATTTCCACGTGTTCTAGTCTAATAATAAAATTATAATCAAAAAACACTTTTTAAAGGAGTATTTACCAGAAATATTATTTGCCAGAATTTATTTAGGTGAAAAATGTAAATGTGCAGTATTTCTGAAAAAACATTTTTAATATAATTTTTAATATAAAATAAATTAATTGGAGATGCTTTTGATTATTAAAATTTAATGGATCAATTAAAATAAAATCCAGAAAATAATGGAAAACAGAATTTGGTACAGATAAAACTGTAAAACTCAATTAATTAGACAGGCTTTTTGATTAATAAAATTTAAAAAACTGAATTTGGAAATAAAACAGATTTCATAGGGCCCTATTATATATATTTTTTTTGTGGTAACAAAAATGGATTTAAGTGAACAATAATAGCTTTTAAAATTACTTAAAATACATACATAATAGCAATGATGCAATAATAATTAGTTCAAATAAAGTATCAAAAGCAATAAATCATATGGTTTTATTGAACAAAACTGTTAAAATACATAATGTATTATAAACAATAGAGCTAATGTAGATTACGCATAACAACAAAGGCCTGCAGGGGCGCCAACGGCCTGATGATTATTTTTACACATTACTGTTTAATATTGACCAAGCACCATTTAATTCAAACGTACACTTAATCTTTAACATTTGGCCATTTCTTTAGGACAGAAGTGCTATAGCCGCTGTAATTAAATGAATGTGTGGACATCAAACGTGTGAACTCAGAGTGAGCGGTTGAGCTTTTATTTTGAAATCTCGATGTATTCTCCTGTGTTTGTGTCGATTTATAAATGATTTACTTTACAAATCTGATGAAATGGCGCACGTTGCGTTCCCAGATGAACGTTATAATAAACACAAACTCACAACAACATGCAGAGATGAGTTTGAGACGCTCCTCATGTAAATGATAACAGTTTCTGTGGAATTACTGAACGAAGCCGCTGTGAGACGCACGTACTTAACCTACACGCATATAAATAATTAAAGCGCATATAACTTACTATGTTAGAACTGCATCGCATATAATTATTTCATTAAATCGTAATAATGTGTTTTATGGATTCTCGTCCGTAAAATGCGCCACGTCCGGTATTTTGCCGTTAGTCGACGCAAGCAAAATGAAGTCGATGATTTTTAAAAATCGAATAGTCGACTAAAATCGACGAATCGCGACAGGCCTAGTGGTGTATAAGATTATTTCTCAAAAAAACATTCAAATATTTCATTATCAGTTGAGCCAAACTGAATATAAATATTAAAATGTAAGATCAGCTGTTTATTTCGACTATTAGCATATTGTTGTTACATTTTAGCACTAGCAAAAAACAAATCACCAGGCTAACTAGTAAATTCAAAGTATCTCTTTTTGTTTTCATACAGTCTATGCTGCTTGCCTATCCATGCTAGAAAAGATATAATTCACGGGTGTCCAATCCTGCTCTTGAAGAGCGAAGGTCCTGCAGAGTTTGTTTTCAGCCAGCTCCAACAACATTGCTCAGATCTTTCTAGTAATCCTGAAGACCTTAATTAGCTGCTTCAGGTGTGTTTAATTAGGGTTGGAGCTAAACTCTGCAGGACACCGGCCCTCCAGGAACAGGTTTGGATCAATGCCAGTTAGAACATTATGATGAAACACTTGTGTAAAATGTTTGTGTAAAGGTTCCATTAATTTGTCACAAACTTGATTTAGTCAAATACATTTGATATTGCTGCATTCTTGTTTCTACAGTGTTTTGACAAAAGGATCAAGTTCTTGTGTTGCTCACAGTCACGACCACTGTTGTTAAAATAACCAAGTTATGATTTTTTTTTTTTTTTTTAATCAGTAAGGCAACGCTTTACATTTTTAACTGGGGGGAGAAGCAATGTACATGGAACATAAAGGGCTTAAAAGCACCAACTCTGGAACTAGATATAAAATATTACAACCCTAAGCACTTTTGGTGTGAACCGCTCTGTTGTTTGATTGGATTGCTCACTTAAACTGTAGAAATGGTAAGCCCATTGTCTCACAGTCCAGAAGGAACCCAGCTAACTGATGACCCCTGAACTAGGTTTATGCTAAAATCCCTGAAATTAGTTTTGTAGTAAATATAAATTATACTAACATATTAATTTCCTTACTTATATGATGGTGTCATGTGCTTCTTAGAGGGTCAATTGTTTTAATGGAGAAAAATAACTGACTAAAAAACAACTCCTTAATTCTGGTGGAAATGCAAATAGTACATAAATTTGGAATATAATAATAAGGCAAGTATTTCCTTCTCTCTATAGCATCTGTGACACTCACCAATATAAAATCAGTCTGGTATGTTGACAGCATGAACACTGAGATATTATGGTCTGCCAATGGGGCGATGACTGATTTTGCGATTTTTGTTACTCCGATTGGTTGAGAGCTGGTAGCGCTCCCGCCCCCGGATACAACATTAAGAGCCAACCACGTTGCATCGGCCACACTGAGATACTCAGACTCCGGCAGCTCTGAAACAGACAACAGAAACGAGTTACCAATAATTTTGTTCCGTTTTCTTGGAAAAATAAGATTTTGTTGATGTTTAGCACTTTGAGAACATTAAAATGTTCTACCACTTTCATGCTTCAGATTTATAATTCTCCAGAAGAAATATGGCCAGAAAAGCTGGCAACAAACCCACAAGCTTTAGGGGATTTTAATACACCTGTACCCATTTCGCAACACAGAGCTTCTGGTATCCACGGCTACAAACGGGTTTCACCTTGGTAACCAGTGTGTAATGACATGGAGTCACTCAATCAACCACAAAACCAAAGCCACTGACAGCTTAGCATCTAGTAACCCATAATGGAAATGTGGGGGGGGCCGCTGATGGAGCAATATGTGGTCAAACATTGGCAGTGAGTCAAGCTACAAGGAATTATAGAGAATCGGTGATACTTTACATGACTTAATCTTGCCTCACTGCACTAAACCCAGTGCACTCTTAGTAAAAGAGTAACCACAAGACCTACCTTTAAAGCCATCTTCATCCACGATAATGGTGTAATCCTCTGGAGTTTCGGTTAAACTAAAGAACTTACATCTGGAAAGAAGCAAAGAGAGAAAGAGATGGAAATTATGAGCCAAGAAGGTGCAGAGTAATGAATAGAAGTTAATAACATATTCCTGAGAAGCTTCTATGAACATCAATTTACTCAGCCTCACAGAGATCACAGGCTGCATGCAGGTCTTTTGCTCAGGCTTAGGGATTTGCAGAATTAAACTTTGACGCATTATTGAATGGACAATTTCGTATGTTTAAAAAAAAGAGAGAGTGAGACAAGCAACAGGTAATTTCTAAGGACCAGAAGAACATCATAAAGAAAGTACCATTTTCAAGAAAAGTTTTAATTTAATGATGAAACCACTGATCTATAGTAGAGAACATACATATATACATGTATATACACATATACATATATATAGTCATTATATTTAGATCAGTGGACGTAACCAAGAAGTAAAAATGTTTTTTCTTTAAAGGGAAAATGTCATTTTTGTATATCAATGAACAATTCATTGATAAATACCAAATAGTCAGTTGCTCAGGTTTAGGGATTTACCCCCAGTTTCACAGACAAGGCTTAAACCTAGTCCCAGACTAAAGTGTAAATCTGAGCTGTTTTAACTGAAAGAATCTTGCACTAACTGATCTTAAAATACATCAGTGCCTTTGTTTTGTCTCAAGATGCACACCAGTAATGCTTTTTTCTAAGGCATTTTAATAAAAATTACTTAAATTTCCTAACTGAACAGTGGCCTAATCCTGGTTTAGTCTAAACCCTGTCTATGAAACCGGGCCTTAAAGTTTTAAACTTTAGTGCACTGTTTTGAATGGACATGAAAGATAGAAGAATAACCAAGGCTAGCTTAGAGAAATCCAAAAACTACTAAACTTGTGCCAATTTAATGATTCTAAAATGTCATGTGGTGTAACCATGAAGTAAAAAGTTTCCTTACACTATGAATACATAAGTTTAAGTGTAAATATCTTAATCATTATTTTCATATGTTATAAATATTTTTGGTCACACTTTATTTTAAGTTCCAATTCTCACTATTACAAATTGCTATATGACATTTATCTCAAAATCCTAATTTGCTGCTTATTAATAGTTAGTAGCAGTTAAATTCAGGTATTGCGTAGGATTAGGGGTGTAGAATATGGTCATGCAGATTATGTGCTTTATAAGTACTAATAAACAGCTGATATGTTAATAATAGGCATGCTAATATGGTTTTTGAGGAGTTGCGCCATGTGATCATAGGTGGGGGTGGTGTGTCTATATTTGTCAAGTGCCTCCAGAAATGGTCAGTTACTCTGATAACTGTGTTTTTTCCTCCCCAATATTAATAATTGTTGTTAAAACACTTTTTTTCCCCAATGAAATAATAAAGGATTAAGCAAAATCTAAAGTAGTTTTCATTTAAAGAAACTTCTTTTTTTTCTTTATTATGATATCAGGAGGACAGCCGTATGACCCTGATGTCATAATCATATCAAATTAAAAGCTTTTATCAAACGCTCTAAATGAATCATTCAGGAATATAATTGTTCAGCTAAATGCTGATTTTATCGGCTTTTCACACACACACACACACACAGTAGGCTATAACTTATTTCCCCAAAGATGACAAAACAGGAAAAATATATCTATGCTGAATGTGCCTGTGCAAATATAAGCCTACATACATTTCTGCATAAGTGTTAGGCAGCCGCAGCTGGCTCATAAGGCTGCTTGTGCACCCCAAACAACTCCAGACACCAGGTAAGAGGAGTCCTTATTTATGGGGCTGTCCACCCACAGTGTATCATTTTGTCTCTGGGGGAAAGCAGGCGACTTGTTGACTCTGGATAGCAGCATCTTATCTGATACTGCCAAAGTGGTGCTGGGGGGGGGGGGATGCATTTCTGATGCTGTGCGATCATTTCAAATCCCCTTTAGCCTAAAGGTGAAATGACACAGCATTGCAGTGCAGAAAGATATCTAAAGCATGTTATTAACGAAGTACTGCTTGAATTGTTTTATTTAAAGCAGGGACAAAAAAAATAGGAAATGGTCAGATGCTCTGCAATAGACTGACTCACTTATTTTTCTATGTAAAAATCCACCTTTCTGCAGCACTAAGAATTCATTCGGCTTTGAGCTGAATTTGAGTCACCGAGTGAAGAGAGAGAGGTGATGGATCTAAACTAATTTGAGTTCCGAGATGAGCCAAAACAAAAAAAAAAAAAATCAAAGCAATAATCATAGATTGGCAGGTCTTATGTCCTTAAATCAGAACAACAAAACATCTCCATTGGAAATTTTCAACAGGCTATGACTCACTCGCTCAGAGCCTCTGCTCAGAAATGTGCTCCTAACAACCGTTCCTGAGGTCTCGGAGGACAAACACATTGAATCATTTCAAACGCACAACCAAATAATTATTGACTCCAGCAGTTTATTTAAAAATATGTTTACCGCTTCCTTTTTATTTTTATTTTATTTATAAGCCGTTCCTGTTTATCCGGTTATATTGCTGGAAATAAAGACTTTCCACCCAGTGAAAGCCATTGGAGCAGAAGAACAATTTTATTATTATTATCGTTATTAATATGCACATTTGGTTCACACCAAAATGAAAAAAAAAAACTCATGTTGTTCCAAAACTGTAAGACTTCCTTTCTTCTGGAAAACACAAAAGATTATACTTTAAGAAGTAAAAACAAAAAAAACTTTTTTTTTTGGGTTCATACAATGAAAGATTTTATTTACTTGTTTGTTGGTTGGATTGTGAACTATCCTTTAAAATCAACATTCAAAGTCGCAATGATTCGCATTTTACTCCTGTATCATTATGTATTTCGGAGTAAAATGAGGGGAATGTAGGCCCATCCTTGATTTTATCCACTGGGAATTGATTGTATTGTGATATATGGTATGGTACAAACTAGAAGAGCCAGATGGTTGGAGGGGTTAAAAAACATGAAGTCTTTTTAACATCAGCCAAAAAGGAGTTTCAGAGGCGGATCAAGTTAATACTCTTTGATTTAGCATTACAACAACATTTTGTCTTTGGAATAATGCGCACCAAAGAATTTTGTACAAAAAGCCCAAAAGCAACTATTAAGAGAGTAAATAGGGCCAGTTGTTATGTTATATTATTATTTATTATGTTAACTGAATGCTTAATACCAGGACTTACTGAAATTCAACAGATCGACACCTGAAACACTGAAAAATATATTCTATTTTTAACAGGTTTTTTTTTTTAAAAAAGGTAAATGTAAATCTTTCAGACCTTTTTAAGCTAAATAAAATTTAAGCAATAAATAAAGGATAAATAAAGGGAACACGTCAATATGTTCTATGAATGTAAATGTGTAAGGAGACAATAAGTTCAGCAACACTTCAACGCTTGAAAATACAACTTCCACTAGGGTTGTAACGATATACCGGTATTGAACGTACACGGTTAGCGTGGACATATGCATATCTACGGTTAAAAAAAGGAAAACATATATAATAATCTCACCCGAGCATATGCTATTTATTTCGGCTGCTTCACTCTGCTGAAATGACAGAGACAGAGATTGTAACTCATCTCCATCTCCCGCCGAATTTTTTTTTTTAAATTTGCAGTATGGGAATAGGGGAAAAAAACACGAACGTGGAGTTGTCCTTGAGGACGAATCCAATTGGCAAAAAATGTTGACGCAAAGTGGCTGCAAAAGCAGGCAATACATCCAACATGTCCGCTCATATTCGCGGACATCATCCCTCCGTGCAGATAAAGGTATGTCGCATTTATAACAAGTTATAAGGCCGTATAATTTCCGTGAATCAGAGAATTCCGGTGCAGTCGTGAACATGGGATTTATAGTATAACGTTAACGAGGTTGTCACTTAAAATCTGATGGAAGGATAAATCAAAAGTAGATATGAGTGGCGTCGTTTTATCTACTACATACTGAAGTATGCAAGCATGACACTAATGGTGTTTTCAGCGCCTACATAAACATGAACATCAGCAGAGCTGGGGGCTGTTCCATAAACCAAGATTAGAGTATAAGCCAGGCTTATTTCGGTTAGTCAGGCTTATTTTTGGTAGATTCGGTTTCATAAATCAAACTTAAAAAAGTTCAAACTCAGTTACCCCGGCAACTTATGCTGGAAAACTAACTGGTCCGGAGCAGGCTAACTGTCAGGCTAAGCTGAGCTCCTCTAACTCTGACCAATAGGAACGCATCCATATTACCACTGACTCTCTCACATACAGTCAGTTTAATTTATTATCGGTCCAAAAATAAAAGTATACAGAAAATACACCTTAAATAATCAAATAAATAAAAAATAGGCTACAACCAACTGTATTTAATGTATTGTGCCCAAATATGTAGGCGAATAACATTTTAACATAGTTGCTACTTGTGCATGCAGTTGATCAGAAGTTTCTAGCCATGCAGCCTTTCTCTCTGAATTTATGACAGCTGTACCTTTTATGGTTATTAGAACATTAAAACATTACAATCTAAAATGTCTCTTTAAAGCATTAAAGCATAAAAACACAATCAAAAGTTAAAATCACTGAATTAAAAATGTAAATTTATAATAGAAATCAGAGTACATTTTAACTGATAAGAGGAACACACATTTAACTCATTTGAGCTAGTGATTAACAGTTGCTGCTATCATAAAAATACACTTATATGTAGTAAAATTCTAAGTGTCACATTTAATGTCCAACAACAGATATTTTAGCAGAATGTATATTTTATTCAGAATTCTTGCGCTAGTATTCTATTCTGCTCTGTCTGTGTAGCGCGCATGCGCGCCGCAGCGCTCGTTCTCTCGCATAAGCCTCGCCCACTCCTGACAGCTAAATGGATATATTTGCATGGCTTTCTGACATTTACAGATGTAAAAAATATACCTGTGACGTATCAGTTATGCACTGAGGAAAACACAATGTTTCAAATGCGTTAAACAGCACAAATATTCGCTGTTTGCTATGGTGGATCGATTTGATCCATGATCGACATTAAGGGCTGCTTCAGAATAAGCGTGTACGTCACATTATCCTGACTCACTGAACCTGGATAGCATTAGTCAGATTGAGTGAACTTGAATTGTCGTTTATGGAACCGCTTTAGTCCCGATTGATTTGTTTGACTTTAATCCCCGCTTTTCTTAGCGTCTTTTATGGAACAGCCCCCTGCTCTGAGAGAAAACCAGTTTTATTTGAGAAAAACCACTGTCAAATACACTAAACTCAAAGGTCTGCTACAACACGCCAAAATAAAAGTGCAATTTAACTTGAAGTCCTGACAGAAATAAATTAGCACTGTACAATGTACTTAAGTTATGACAACAATAATAATATTCTTTATAATAATTAACTTAAACATTATTTTTAAGGAATATCATGTTTGTCCATGTTTCAACTAAGAATACCTCTGTTGTGCAGCACTTTGCCAAAAATAAGTGTTGTTAAATTTTCATTTGATAACATTTTAAAACTTTAATTAAAATGTTAAAGTGTCATATAGATGTACATAAGGCTTATAGGCTTTTTGTTCCTCAGAAGGGAGGCTTACTTTCATTAAAATGATTTCAAGTTTGTTACAATAAAGGATTTGTTCACTATATAACTCTTTTAAGAGTCATTGTTACTGATTTAATATACCGTGATATCTTCTGATCACACAGCAAAAATTGATGGCCTTCCTTAGTCATTTTGTCTCGTTTTCCACTGCAAATGTCTAAAGATCTCTAAATCCAGATATATTGAAAAGCAAAATGACAAGTCTTTTTTTATGGGAAAATGATTAAAATAAAATCAGTTTATGATTAAAACAAGAAAAAATATGAATGGGGCCAGAAAAAACTCAATTCAAAGGGAAAACAGGTTTTCATACCCCATTGACATATGTTCTTGTTTTAAGTATACAAACAAGTATACTCAATTGTATTACATTTCTCAGACAACAAGACTTAAAACGTTCAGTTTGCATCTCAAGTAAACTTTTTTTATTTAAGAATGTTTAGATACACACACACATATTTTTATGCTTAATATATTGATATATTTTAATATACTTAGTTTTTTTTGTTTGTTTCAATGGTGACGCTGCATTTGGTTAACTGTGTCGTTTCATTGTATCTTCCTGAGTAAACAAAAACTCCTTGCTGGACAAAGAATGAGCCAGCACAACCTAAGGGTTGGCAACAATGTTTCAAACTGTAAGCAACTATTTCCAGAGCTCCGCTTGTGTTGTGTGCATTCTGCATCACTCTGAGACACTTCACAAACAGCCACTAAATAAGTTGATTCAAGCTGTGCCTCTGCAACAGAAAAACAAGTTTGTCCCCCTATCCCCTAGCATAAAAGTGTTTGCCAAGTCAGAATCAATTTAAAGATTCAAAATGAGAAAAGAAGCCATATCAAAAATGCTATTTCTACATGAAATTGCATTTGGATCAAAAAAAAAAAAAAGCTCTTCATGGCCTGCTGGGCAAGACATACAGCACTGAATACAATAGAAAACCCTGAAGCAATGCTGTTCCCAGCCAGATGCAAACCACCAGGAGGAATATGTCACTGCAAACACAACCTGAACGTTGAATGCTTTTTACTGTGATAAATCTTCAATTCACAAAATTAATAACCCTGCATTTGCAGGCAGACCTTGAATGTTTTTGCTGAGACGCTACTTTGCGATTTTCAGTATTTTTCCTTTCGATCGGAGGTGATGTCATTATTGCTGTTCCAGGCTCTGAGTCATGACAAAACATCTTTGATCTCTAAAGGAAAGTTTCCTATTCAAACATGTCCAACTTGTAGTTGCTGACTGATGTTTTTTTTAATTGTCAAAGCCAGTATCTATCACGCTTAGGCTACTTGTGTGATATTACTTAACTGAAGGCTCTTGAATGCAGCAAGACCTTTTCAAAACAATACTCTGAACATCATGGCCATTACAAGCATAGAACCAATAAAGCATCCTGAAAGGTCCAGCAAAATGAGATTTATGAAACGCAAGAGCAAGTAAACATGCTAAATAAAAGGGGCCTGAGGGGAATAAGGCCCCTGATTTAAACCACTGAATTTTTTTTAATAAAAGACATGCAAACTAACCACTTTAACTCTAGCTAGATGCCTGTGTGTGTGTCCACAGTCTAAATGACCGAGCAGGATGTTTCTCCCTGAGGTTCAGACTCCAGAGACGGACTGGAGATGTGCTCACACACTCTGCTTACGCAAACACAGCAAGGGGGCATTTGAGACTCTATGAATAGATGGTCTTTCACAAAGACCCTCATCTGAGGTTGCATCAGTACGAGAGAGAAAACAACTGCAGAACGTTACCAGCAGCAATGAATGTGCATTACCAAACACAAAAGCTGGTAAAAGCACATTTCTGTTCACAGGCAATGAGCCTATGCAGCAAATGCATGCAAATCATGCTCAGGCCACAACTTTTCCCTCCTCTTCCAGTTGTTTACAGGTTTCCACCAGCGCCACCGAGTGCAGTTCAAACGGATCTCTGTTAAACTGATCAAAACAGGTCAGTTTTTGATTCAAGGACCGACATGATAAGCTTCACATCAAGTCATCAGGATGCCCCCTTCATCTGTATCAAAGCCGTGATGCTCAATACGTTATCGTGCATTGAGCATCACAGACGGGGGGATTTAAAGCAACATCCCCCTCCGTATATTTATACCGCCGCACAAGAAGAAAAACAACCCCGAGCACGTACACACACCCCTCTACCGTCGAACCAACTTCAGAGACAACCATTACCGCTCAACAAAACACCCATGACCGCTTGCTCGGTGATGTCATGCGCCTCTTGCGCGGAGCAAATAGACATTTGGATTAAAAACGTAAAGTGCATCTGCTTCTCATAAGAGGTGCGTAGCGGTAAGCTAATGTGATTCCGCGTCACATTTTTCACGAAGACATTTAACGCAGTCGTTACAGGTTTAACAACGCAAACTTGATTCGGGAAGCTACTTACCTTGTTTTAGAGGGCAGAAAAGCTAGTTTGATTAATCCGTGAGTGCAAATCTGGATGCCCTCTTTCGCTATACTTGCTACTTTTAAACTGTGCTCTAAAATGTGCAGCTCCATCTTTTGCGTCTTCTCATTTGTGGTACATCTAAAAAAATATAACTGCCTATTCCGTTTTGATAAAACAAGAAAGAATAAATAAATAACTAGAGCTTATGGACAGGGCTTTAAAACCTTCAAACGGAGCGGAAAGGAGGGGAGAGAAAAGGAAAAGTTGTCTGCCGAGGAAAAGAGAGAAAGAGAGTAAAGCGGGGTGAAATAAAAGAAAGCACAACGAGGTAAACGGGAAGGGAGAAAAAAGAGGACTGTCGGCCCCCGTGTTTCCACTCCGACAAGGATTGGAATGGGCCAGCAGCTGGTAACAGTGAAACAAACAACCTGTCACTCAAAAAAGGGGGCGGGAGGAACTATACAGGAAGTGCATGTTGGGAAATGTAGTTCAGCTATACAAAGTTAATTTTTTAATAAAAATATATTTGCGTAAGATGCTATGCATTTATTTATTTTCCTTACTTTTTAAAATATAAACTCAAAATATGTGACAAAATTTCAGGAGTGTCTTTAAAACTAAATTAAAATTAGCAAATAGTTTCTTTAAAACAGGGGCATTGAAAATTGGCTTAAAAATGTGCTGGGCATTGAACTTGTCTAATATTTTGGCATATGGCCACCGCTGACATTTACACAACAAAATTGTTATTGATGGGCATCCTCTCCCCCAAGACCAGGGGTGTCCAAACTCGGTCCTGGAGGGCCGGTGTTCTGCAGAGTTTAGCTCCAACTTGCCTCAACACTCCTGCATTGAAGCTTCTAGTATGCCTAGTAAGAGCTTGATTAGCTGCTTCCGGTGTGTTTAATTAGGGTTGGAGCTAAACTCTGCAGGACACCGGCCCTCTAGGACCAAGTTTGGACACCCCTGCCCAAGACCAATGAGTGGGTTATTCAATAGATCAGGGTTTCCCAACCCTGGTCCTGGAGGCACCCCAACAGAACGCTCATTTTACATGTTTCCTTTCTCTGATGCACCAATTTCAAGTCTTGGAGTATCTACTAATGAGCTGTTGACCTGATTCAGGTGTTTAAGGAGACATGCAAAATGTGCAGTGTTGGGGTGCCTCCAGGATTGGGACCCATTGCAATATAGCTGACCTTATACCTCCATCACAGGGCCTGGGACAATATAAATTATGATTTTACCCACCACATAGAAAACATACTTTAAGATTTTTTTTCTTAAAAAAAGTTGTATTAAAATAGTATTTTAGCATTAAAAATGGTCAAGTTTCCAAGACTGAGGGTGACCCAGTTAAACCAATAACATGCTAGATTATATAAATTATGTGGCCTTTTCTTGAGCCTAAACAAAATCTTGCTTATAATTCGCTGTGTAAAAGATGTGATGGGGGATTCAATCAATATCAATCTTTTCTGTCTTTATCTAAACCAAAAAATAAAATTAGTCTGAACTTTTGTTCCTTTTTCAAGATTAAAGATTAGAAGTGGAATGAAACCGGATGAAATTTTAAAACATGGGACAGGGAAAAAAAACAAATACATACAGTAAGAAAGCAGTAAATAATTTGTACATGTAATATTCATCCTAACCATTAATTGACCCAGTCCTGGCCCAGAGTGCATAATCTAATACAAGGAGGCAGAAGTTTAATAATTCACAAGTGCTGTCTATTGGTAACCAGGGCCGGTGCTGCAGAGCGTCATAAAACAACAAGCATTCTTTGTGTGCAGCTGTGATAAGATCCCTGGGACACTCTGATCTCTCACAGGGACAGGCATTGTTCAGTTCAAAAGGACAGCACTCCTCTTTAGAGGCTATTCCTTTCAGCATTACCACTCAAAACATTGAGTGGTAAGCTTTGGACTTTGACTTTTTAAATATCATGCATGTCTGTACTTAATGTTTTTAAATATGTAAAACTAAAGAAACAGTATTTTGAACAGAGAATCTTTAGTTTCATAGCCAAAAACTGAGTATTTCTCTTCTGTAATACCCTTTATAATAATAAAAAAAAAAAAAAAAAAAGCTAAAAGAACCCTAACATCACATCTCCCATCTCAAGGATGTTTTATGCCTTTGTCATTGAAGACAAAAGCTTGACTGTTTGCATATGAAGTTAATCCATGAATAAAACTGCTCGTAAAAGTTAACATCTTAAAACAAACAAAAAGTCCATTCTGTTGCTTGGCCTGAACAATTTAGCTTTCTTAACCAGACACTTTATGAACAAAATGCTCAGCTGAAAACTTACACTAAGACTTTCCCCAAAGAGCAAACACTGCAACAGAACATTCGAGCACTCACAAAAAGGCTTAGTTACACACTCGAAGGCAGCTTGTCAAAGCAGAAGTGGAGCACTAAAAGCTGCGTTCTGCAGAGAGAATCCTTTAATCTGAACCCCATGACCCACATGAAGCCCTGAGAACCAGTCTCCTACCAGCATGACACTGGCTATGTGGCGTTGAGACTTCAAATCTTAATGTTATCCTCTAAGGTGAACTCTAGTCATGAGAAAACTGTAGTTTAACAGCTAAATTATATTCTCACAGAAACTGTACACTTACATGTTAGGAGATATTTGGGATTTCACATTGGTTCGTCACCCTTTTTGAAAAAAAAAAAACCTTTAACCACAGATATTTTATACTTAATTTATTGAAAACTACACAACTCCAAAGCAGAAGCTCTACAGATTTCTTGCAGTATGATCTCCTCACCAGCACCAACTGTTAAAGACAAGGAAATTGCATTCTTATTGAAAGTGCCAATACAGTATGACAGTGATATTGCTTTAAGTGAATCAGGTGTTGCCCTAAAGACAGCAAGTAGTTTATTTTCGCAAAAAACCTGCAAAACATCTCATAGGGCACTGATGTAGGATCACGGCGTTAAGGGTCACCAGTGAAAAGTAGTGGCTGACCCCCTTTGAAAGTGATCCAGAGATGTGGAACAGCTCTCACCTTCCAAGAAAAGTCTGGCTTGGAAAACCAGTCACTCCAACACCAAACCTGTAACAGCATAAACAATTAAACATGTACAACCTCCCATTTTGAGTTTAAGTGCATTTAAGGAAATGTTCCTAATAAATCCCAACAGAAGTACAACTGAAGTGACTCATTAGGATGGGTTTTAATTTTTGGTCATGTCCACAGCAAGTCAGGAACCACGTATCCTAAAAGCCTTGGTATATGACCAAATTTATCACGTACATGCAACTAGGCAACATTCAAGAACAGACGCCTTACTTTTCATCCTGCAGTACTGTGAGAACGATCAGCTGCCAACATTCATTCTTCAATCTAGTCATATGGGACCTGTGGACACAACACGAACACGTCAGGATTATCAAGACCCACAGAGCTATTGAAACAATGTCACAAGGCTTCTAAAAGGAGCAAGTCGCAGTGTGTCGTTAACCTCCCCGGAGAGCATCTTGGATGACTGCAGGGGGTTGTAAAGGGTTGAGGCATGTTGAGTAAGTGGGAGAATGCAAAGCACACCAGTGACAGACCCATTCCGCACTGCACTACAGAGGCTATGCTGGAAGGTTTACACCAAAAACAGCTTGGGCTGCTTGATTAGTTTAAGTAAAACCAAAATTATCAGACACTACAAATACTGTAGTTCAACCATCTTTACATACTAATTAAGCAGCACTTATAAACTCAGGATGAGGCTGTGTCTCGACCACCATCAGGACCCAACAAACAAACATAAGGTCCAATTAGAGCGGGTGCCGAGGTTCTCTAGCACTGGCATTTGAACATTCCAGTCAGACATACAACTGGATGCAGATACCAACAGTGCTGACTAATGTTATTTATAATAAACCACTTTAACATTACAAACCTCTAATACACCGCCAGTCACCAAAAAAAAAAAAAAAAAAGGGTAGTGTGCCTTCTAGTGGACATCCTTCAGATCACACCTGCAAAGTGGAAATTTACAGAAGTGAGATTGAGAACTCAGGATGAGGCCTTGTCTCGACCACCATCAGGACCCAACAACAAACATAAGGTCCAATTAGAGCGGGTGCCGAGGTTCTCTAGCACTGGCATTTGAACATTCCAGTCAGACATACAACTGGATGCAGATACCAACAGTGCTGACTAATGTTATTTATAATAAGCCATTTTAATACAAACCTAATACACTTCCAAATACCAAAAAGAGTGCTGCGCCTTCTAGTGGACATCCTTCAGATCACACCTACAGAGTGGAAATTTACAGTAGTGAGAGGTTTGCTCTTTGCTATGCCTTACAAATTAAGGTACATGTTTTAAACTCATTTAATGTACTGCAGAATTTTCCCACAAAGCTAATGATATTAGCGACATGGGTAAAGTAATACTACAGACTTTATCTCTGAGGCGTTTCCAACGACTACGCTCTACTGAGAGGGGCAAGTCGGGATAGACCTCACTTTAATAAAATCAGTTTCCCAAAATGCATTATCATCATATGGAAAAATTCTAAAAAAGTAACATTTACCATTAGGACAAGCTTCCTCAGGTACAAATTAGGCATTTTATGCATCGATTCACAGGATTATTCACCCACATTGTGTTCTGGAGCCTGAAATTAGAGGGAAACATGAGAAAAGAATAGCACGTCTAGACTTCAGCAAAATGAAAGGGAGTTTGAGTGTTCAGAAAGGCACATCCTCTTTCATGGCTAATAAGAGCAGTTGAACATTAATGCCAATCATCATGACAAAACTCTAGTAATTCATCATTATCCCAATAAATTCTTACCCGATTGCCCAGTCCGTTCACAGGAGGACCATTAATGTCATCCGAAACCTGAAAGCACACACATTTTATTAAAAACAAGCACCATTTTCTGTGGCAAAATGTCTCTTCTCAATAGTAGCACTGTTATTTGGTGGCCACAACAGTGAGTTGCGAGAGAAGGGAATTGTAATTTTTGCACTGCACTAGTTCCTAAACCCATTATGGCTAGGCCGTGACTAGTACTGTGCACTTATTTTCTAAAAACAGATCCAAACCACTTACCATACAGCATATGTTGGTTACTACACACGTCAAACAACATGGAGATGCCTAAAAATTCCCTGTTGGGAGACAAAAGAACATCAGTCTTGATATCGTCCCAAATTACAGCAGTACAAACATGCTGGGATTGGGAATATACCAGGTCTCATTGTCATCACTGTAACGATGCTACAATGATGAAAGCAAACCTGGTGTTGTTCTAGCCAAGTCGATAAAGGAATTTGCCTATTTGAGAAATTCCTATTGTGATGATCTGCTTGGCAATCTACGAGATCCAATAAATCTTCAAACACGTGTCTCCCACAAAGACCAAATCACCCACAATGGATCAATATAATGGAAGATAATTAATGCACTTAACTACAAAAGTTATCTGAGAAAATAACTTTTTAGTTCAGTATTTTTCTCTATGCATACGAGCCTGCAGGAATATTCACCACGTGGTGTAACCTCGTCTACTATTCGCTAGAACCTATTAGAAAGTCTTCACTTCAAACCTATCTAATGTTACCATAAACTTAAGAGAACACAAACTAGATACCTGAAACGCAGAAATAACACATACAGATATTAAAATAACAATTACCTAGTTTTAAGGTAGCCTTCCTCACGACCATTCACAGGCGGGTTGAAGCTGAGAAGGATATCCGGAAGAAAAGCGTCACGTTTTATATCTGACTTTACGACATTTTACGCCTCTGCGCTCTCCTCTGCGTTTCTGTGGTAACGTTAAGCAATTAAAATCGACAAATCTATTTATATTAAGCTTGACTAAAGCACGAAGTACTTGAGAAAAATACATTTTAAATAATGCAGTAAACGATGTTACATTAATAGTTTTACATGGTATATTTTCAGCTAAAAGTGTGTTGAGAGAATTAATTTATATATTGATTATTCTTCTGTTCAGCGGAAAAATAATCTGTTGTCCATCTTTTTTGTAATTGTATACATGGGGAAGTCGTGGCCTTAATGGTTAGAGAGTCGGACTCGTAATCCAAAGGTTGCGGGTTCGAGTCTCAGGCTGGCAGGAATTGTAGGCAGGCTCATATTTTTGCCCCAATCTCCTGTTAATTTCCAACCCTGTCGCATGCCCATGTTTACTGATTAACCTTTTAAATCACTAGGAGTTTGGAGGTGGTGGAGCTGTTAATTTCTGCAGGGGCACGTTTGGAAAAATCCTCAGAGGAACTTGGGGTTGAGATGTGCTGGTAAGTGGGATTATGTTTTTATATAGAAGTTAATTTCACAAAAGAGGACACTTGATAAAAGGTGTCTGCATGATGAACATGTTAACTTTAATAGCAATAATTGTAGTCTCCTCAATTTGGATTGTGCTTTTCAGTTTTGCATTCCTTGGAGACACAGAACAGATGGAGGCGTGGAAGAAGGCTGGAGTCAGTTTTAATGTTTTTGATGCTCACGGTCGAACTCCCTTACATGTGGTGAGGGTTTCTCAGACATGTGAAGTAAATGTTGCTCCTATGATAAGCATCGAAGCCTGCCTCATCTTTCCTCATTTGCTTTATTAGGCGGTGTGTACCGATCAACCTGAAATGGTGAAGTTCTGTATCCGCAATGGATCGGATCTTGAGGTATGGCCACAAAGAGTTAAAAACACAGTGATTTATCTCTCAAAAGTTTGGACACACATTTTTTTTTTGTCCAGTATTTCAGAATAATATAATTTTAAAGGCTATTCTTCACTTACATCTATTTTTATTACCACAAAAACAAATTATTATAATTATAGGGCCCGATGAAATCCGTTTTATTTCCAAATTCATTTTTTTCCATTTAAATTTTTCTATACTCTGTTTTAATGGTTAAATAACCTTGACAGTGAAATTTACTATGCAGTCAACGGGACAGTCACAAGCCTCCCGGTTTTCAGCCAAAATATCTTAAATTGTGTTCCAAAGCTTTTACGGGTTTGGAACGACATGGGGGTAAGGGATTAATGGCAATATTTTTATTTTGGGGTGGATTATCCCTTTAAGGCAGTTCCCATATTCTAGGCACTTTTCCATCGCTCTTTTTTTTTCAACTCGTCCGATTCAACAAATGTAAATTAAATTCTAACTTTTTGTTGGACATACTGTATGTATTCACAATTTATATTGTCTACAAAGAAATTTCAGAAGGTTTTAAGGTCATGAGAAAGCCAGATGTGCCCTTACTTATGGATCTGTAGGGATATAAAAGCATCACTGTACCTGTATTAAAAGCAATTTTATTTCAATCTTTTCTGAAATGACAGCAAAGAGACAGGTTCAGCAACAGGCCTATAGATGATGCTCAGAGACTTGGCTTACAACACATGGTGGAGCTGTTGAGTTATTAGGCTCAGTGGTTGAACCAGGGCACAGATGGCAGGAAATCCAGAAGGAACAGCAGGTGTCTGTACTTTTAAAAGAGTACAAAGGTTAAAGTTCTTTGGCATTAGTTTTTCCAGATCATAAAATGTTTTTATGCAAAAAGGTGTTATTTGCAATTTTTAAAAGCATTATTATAGAAAGAATGGAGGAAGAGGTAAAGTTTTTTTTAGATGTTTTTGGCACAGCTAAAATAGGTTAATTAAATGATGAAGATTCCTAACATTATTTTTTAAATCATTTTTATTCAATATTCAGTTTAAGCAGAGTTCCAAGGGTAAATGTTTCTTCCAGTTTGATATTAATGTCCAAGACAAAAAGAGGTGAACTCATTTTATTTTTCTACTTTATTTGATATGGGTTTCCAGTTCTGAACATGTAAATAGCAAATATCATTCGCCATAGTAAAAAAACACACTCTAGATATAATACTTGAACAGTTTTGAAATGGGACAAAAATGAAAGTAAACAACAGATTCTGGTGTCTGACAGCACTTGATAATGACTTTATAATTAAACCCTTAATGGTTTCAGTGGTTTAATTGTATTTCTACAATATTTTCACTTCAGGTGGCTTTTAACAACATAAACGTGCACAAAATTGAACATAAAACACGTTAAAGATCTTTATAATATGGTTTAAATAAGCATTTAAATAAAGAACGCACGAGCAATTTAAGATGTACAATGAGTGAGGCAGCAAACAAAGCCAATAGGTTTCTTTTTTAGTCTGAATGTTTAACACTACCAGATGCCAGAATCTGAAGTTATACAAGCATCCTCCACCTCAGCCTTGCACCCATGCCATCAACAAGTGTAAGGATACACATAATGTGTCTTTAAGAGGCATATTCCAAGAGACAATGTTTTAACAGTGTAACACAGACTAGAATAAAACTATGCCATATGTATTGTATTGTTTCCATATTAAAAGCTAACTTCAATCTCTGTAAAGTGAGTGGTGCAAAAACACATTGTTACAAAAGAAAAGGCACGATAATTCGGCCATTCAGTGCAAGATTAAGGTGAACCAGAAGGAGGAATATATTGACTTCATCAGAGAACCACTATCATATGCAAACAATTGCCTGAGAGTTAAAATGATCAAAACAAGACAAGATTTATTTTTTGTAACATGCAGTCACATGTCCAGTCAATAGAGCAAACTGACAGGCAATGCGATAGCGTTCAAAAATACAAAAACGGAAGGAAGGCTGACATTCCTGTAGCATCCAAGAGCAGGACCTCTCTTTTTACAGAGGAGAACAGCAGTATCAAACATGAAGCAAAGTTATTTTAATGACAGCCCAAGAACATTGCATGCATTTTTATGCCATAGAGTTTGTGTACAAAAGCAAAAAGATTACAAAAATGTCACAGGAGTGGCTTGCACAATGAACTGTGTCAGAGAGATAAGGTTTCCCAGTTGCTGAACATACATAGTAGGGCTGTAGACAGTTCTTGGAGTTTTAATGTGTTTAATAAATGGCCAACATCTTCAATCTAGAGTTTACCTTAGTGAATAAAACCGTCTGGTAATGAGGTAAAAACAAACCAACTTAAATATACAGTATTAATATCTACGATACCCACTGACGGCATGCTAAATATGCAATAACACAGAACGTTTAAAATTATACACTGGTTATAATTCAATGCCACAAAATTAAAATAAACATGTTAAATGACTTTAACACTAATTAAAAAAATATATTTAGTCATCTTTAAAATGCTCAAAGGAAGAATAAGATAAACATGCCATTAATAAATCTCAAAACAATAGTTTGTCCAGTCCACTTTTTTTTTTTGATTTACAGAATAAAAAAATTTAGAGCAAAAGCAGTTAATGCAATATATGAATTTGGCTTGGGCACAGTGTTTAATCCAAAAATCAATAATCAATCCATAGTATTAATTTCTAGAATAGAGCATTTTCTGCATTTGTGTGTGTTCTCGTGTAAACTGTTTTCTCTCTATAAAAATGGCTATTGAAACTGCTGTGTGCTGTCTTAATGTCAATGGCACACTATTCATTTGCAGTGAGAGTACTGAAACTAAAAGGTAAATTACATCCATCAAGTAGACAAACTAGGAGAAGGGGCAAGTAAAACTCTTAACAAATTTGTTGGGAGTTGATATTGTAAGAACTACAATTCTTTAACTTCCACCAACCGATACAATCTTCACAATCATCTGTCTGTAAAATACAATTGTGTAGTTTATACCCTGGCTTTAAGAAAGGTTTTGGACTGTAAACAATATTGTTTTGGAAAGTGTATTTTCAGAGCCCCTTTGCTGCCCATGATGCACACACATAATGTTACATTTACTGACAGCTAATTTCTGTAAACAAGGATTCTTGAATACACATAAAACCTCAAGAGAACGGAGAAAGAGAGCAGTAGAGTGTGGTTAAATATTTGAAAACAGGAACTGATCTCTTGTTGGCTGTTGGAACAACATCTCTCCATTTTCAATGAGGTTGTACAAGCACAGGGTGATTAAATACCCTTATATAAGCCCAAAAGCCACATCAAGCCACACAATCAGACTGCAAGCTCAACACCAGAAAAAGTACAAGAGATAGAGCAGGTGTGCTATGTGGGAACAGATACTGGCACCCATCTCTAAATCAGTGGACTGTTGGAGTGTTGATCCATCCATCACAGGCTGCTGGGCTTTACATGGACATCATGTAGGACAGGGACGGGCATCCATTGGAAAGAGAGCCACTCAGTCATTGTACCCTGAACCAGGGAGTTCATTGGTTAATGTGTGCCAGCGCTCGATTTTCTTGTCCTTGTTTTTCAGACAGTCAAACCAGTGTTTTAGCCTCTCGCCATTGGCATTTATACCTAAAGAGACTCCACCTGGAGAAAGGGTGGAAATGTTCATTAAGACAGCAAAAAAAACCAGGTAAATGGTTCCCCCCACATGGCTCAGGCCTCAACTATATAGATGATCTGCTGGAGGGAATTTCAGGCCAGTTGACAAAACTTGCCCAGTTGACCCTTCGCAGGGAGTTTGATTGACAGGCGATCTGACCAATCATAATGCCCAATCTGCCATTTTGTCTGACAAACAAACCAGACGGTAGTAGATTAACATCAGTGGACTTGAATTTGAAAAATTGTGTGTGTTGACATCTTTCAACGGTTGAAACAAGATACCCTCTGATGTTTATTCATGTTTATTTTGTGCTATAACTAGTAAAGAGGAAGAGATGATCGTAGGGTGACCAGATGTCCCGTTTTTCCCGGGAAAGTCCCGTATTTCAGCTCTATTTTTGGTGTCGTGTCTTTTGAACAAATCATGTTTTGTCCTGTATTTCAAAATTTCTTTACTACTGGGTGATCAGAGCGAGTAATAGAAGTGTTCTATCACGTGAGAACAGACTCATCAAAAGTAACTAAGCTTGTCATAGAACAAAATTGCCATCCAATCACAATTTGTTATCCGATTAACTTGCAGTAAGTGAAGGCGGGACAGGCGGAATCACGCAGAATGACACAACAGAAGCGTGATCCCAGCTCTGTGATCAGTTCTCCTTGCGCCTTAATAGTTAAATACACAAAATGTCCATCGCGTGGAGTATCTCACATAAATACAGTCGGTTATGGCTGGTGAAAACCGAATATGTGTCAGTATATTACATTCATTCGATCTTAAAGGGACAGCAGCCTAATTAAATACCTGTCTGTCTCATTAATGTTAATCAAACAACAAAAGATGTTACATGCATGTATACATATTAAACATTGTATTAGAAAAACAAGTATATTTAATTTGTATCTATTGTATTTGTCTTTTGGTTTGTAATTTGCTTCTTTATTTTTATATAGTTATAAAAGTTACTATGTACAGGTAGGTGTGTGTGTGTGTATATATATATATATATATATATATATATATATATATATATATATATATATATATATATGGTGCCCTCCAAAAGTATTGGAACAGTAAAGACAAAATTGCTCTGTTGGCTGTGGAGTCAAGCCATTTACAAATATGATTAAAAGATGAATATGAGACAAAACTACAGAATGTCACATTTTATTATTGGGTGATTCAACACATAGATGTTTTACCAGCTAAGAAGTTCAGCACTTTTAGAGTTTCATCTCTCTATCTGATGTGAGCATAAGTATTGGAGCAGTTGCCTCACAGGTCTTTCTAAGTGATCAGCTGTGTCCTGTTGCATTAATTCTTCAGATATTAAAAGCAGGGAATGTGTCGTATCAGTTATATCCATTACTTCTGTATTCTGAATCTTGCATTCGATGATGACACACACAAACCAGGATGAAGACGAGGGAGCTGACTTTGAGAGAAAAGCAAGCAATTTGGATGCTAAAAGAAAAGAGGAAGTCAGTTAGAGCTCTAGCAAAAACAAAGGGCACGGAGAAATCAAAAGTTGATGATAAAAATGAATCCTAAAAGACGTGTCTGTAAAATCACCAACTTTCAGAAAGCTGGGGTGATGCTCTGACAATCTACTGTCCTCAGGAGACTTTGACACAGAATAACAGATGCTACACAGCAAGATGCAAACCTCTGACCAGCACCAAAAATAGAAAGGCAAGATTAGAGTTTGCAAAAAAGCACAAAGGTGAGCCAGAAGAGTTTTGGAACTGTGTTTATGGACCGATGAGACAAAGATGAACCTTTATCTAAGTGATGGGAAAGCAAAAATGGAGAAAAAAGGGAACTGCAATGAACCCAAGCATACAGCCTCATCTGTAAAGCATGGTGGAGGTGGTGTCGTGGCATGGGCATGCATGGCTGCCTCTGGAACAGGCCCTCTCAACTTTACTGATGACTTAATGTATGATGACAGAAGCAGAATGAATTTGGAAGGGTGCAAAACCATCTTGCCCACCAATATTCAAGAAAATGCCACCAGATTAATTGGGAAGTGCTTCATATTGCATCAGGACAATGACCCAAAACACCCTGCCAGTTCAGGCAAGGAATTTATAAGGGCAAAGAAATGGAAAGTCTTAGATTGCCCAAGTCAATCTCCAGATTTAAATCTGATTGAACATGAATTTCCAGCTGAAGAGGAGAGTAAAGGCAGAAACTCCCCAAAACAAGCAACAATTGGAATTGGCTGCATTAAAGGCTGGGAAAAGTATTTCAAAGGATGAGACCAAGAGTCTGGTGATGTCTATGGGTCACAGACTCACTGCTGTGATTGTGCGCAAGGGATCTGCAACTAAATAATAGCTTTTAATCTTTTATATCTGCCTTATGTTCAACTGTCCCAATACTTATGCTCATATCAATGAGTGGGATGAACTCTAAAAGTGCTGTTCTTTTTATTTGGTAATAATAATAATAATAATGGTTATGTGTTGAAATGGCTAATAATAAAATGTGACATTCTGTAGTTTTGTCTCATATTCATCTTTTAATCATATTTGTAAATGTCTTGACTCCACATCCAACAAAGCAATTTTGTCTTTACTGTTCCAATACTTATGAAGGGCACTGTATGTATGTAATATAAAATTTAGATATCATTAAATAAAATTTCTTATATCGTGGTCATATGTCACCACGACGTCCCGTATTGAACCTTGCAAAATCTGGTCACCCTAGATGATCAGTTCATTTGCCATTTAAACAGGTGCTACAGCGATCTGTCACGACACATTAAAGAGCCACAAAATGGTATTTATTGTTTGAATTTCTTATAAAATGACAACATTTGAAAGCTGAGACCTTGTTTCAT
Organism: Barbus barbus; assembly: GCF_936440315.1. Taxonomy (NCBI): domain Eukaryota; kingdom Metazoa; phylum Chordata; class Actinopteri; order Cypriniformes; family Cyprinidae; genus Barbus; species Barbus barbus. The sequence continues at coordinate 16,833,498 of NC_136733.1, read as the reverse complement.
ACCTAAAGTAATCTGCTGACTTGTCTGTCGGTGCGTTGTCAGTTTCTTCTTTACTCCATGATGTATTTTTTATTTTTTTTTACTGCGTGAGAATGTATGCTGTGAGAGCGCCATGGCTTGTTGGACATAGCAACAAAGAGGGGTGGGTCAAATGGGTCAACATCTTACAACTTTGGATTAATGGACACATTTTTTGCAAACTTAAACGTTTGGTTTTCTGTTACATTTGGGCCCAGTTTCACAGACAGGGTTTAGCCTAAGCCAGGATTAGGCCATAGTTCAATAAGGATATTTAAGTAATTTTAATAAACATTCCTTAGAAAAAAACTTTACTGGTGTGCATCTTAAGACAAAACAAAGGCAATGACATGTTTTAAGATCAGTCAGTGCAAGTTTCTTTCAGTTGAAACAGCTCAGATTTACATTTTAGTCTAGGACTAGTCTTAAGCCTTGTCTGTGAAACCGGGGGTTGGTTGATAATTCAGCTTTTTAATCTGACAGTTGGGTTGCAGGGTTTTGTCAAAATTTATCATGACATAAGTATGAAAAAAACAGTAATGTTTTTTCTGATAGTTTCTCTTTCATGTAATTGTTTATAGCAAAATAATTTGTTGCTGTCTTGGAGTTTTCTGTCTAATTATAGTCAATTATATTAGACAATTACATTAAATGTTCTTTGAAAATAAATTATTCATTTTGTTTATGAATAATTTGATAAACCAATATAAAAATTATACAGTTACAACAAGAAATGTAAAATGATTTTGTATGGGGTGATGTAAAATTGAAAATTGAACAGTAAAAATGAAAAAATATAGACTAATAATAAAATTATATAAAATAATAATAAAAAATAAAGAGATAAAAACAGATTTAAACGTGTGTAAATAGTTCCTACCAATGAAATCATTGGATTTGCCAATGTCATAGTCCCAAACGGTCACCTCCAGGGTCTTTTTGCTGAGGTCAGCATACTTGATCTCATAGAAAAACTCCTGTTATAGAGAGAATAGAATTAGCATTTATAAAAACAAAGTGAGGTACAGAGTCTGTAAATCAGGCATTGGTCAGGTTAATCTTACTTCATTGAATTCAGGGTTGAGGGTCTTCTTTTTGACAGCTGTCTTGTGCTTTGATTTTTTGTTCTCATCTGGCTTGAGATACCTGAAATACATTGGTGATATAGAGAGAGAAAAAATGCATTTAGTTTGATCTTTCACTAAAGTTTAAGTTGACTTCTTTCTGGCACATGAATAATTCTGAAATAATTGCACCTTAGCAAAGGCCGTAAAACTGGGAGCACATTTGAAACAAATGCAGAATAGTGTTGTTGTATGCAACAAGTCAGTATGTCCACCAGAGGGCATTGCAGCTCCTGTATATAAAACATGGAGGGCTGAAAGAAACAGCCATGAAAGGATAAACAAGGTCCATTGCAGGACATTTCCACCATTTGCTCTTGGAGCATTCTTTAAAAATTCTAAAAAAAAAAAAAAAAAAAAGATTAAACAACTTCGCTTGTCTGCTGACTTCGAGCTCATTAAATGTCTCATTGCGGCTCTACTCCTGCAAGCCCTCTTAATGATGGTCCCTTGCTCTTTTACAAAGACCACCAGACAAACAGACAGCCAATAGAATGATTAAAGAAGATCCAGGCAGTGAACCCAACAGCCTAATAATCACAGCCTGTGTCTTATTTTGTAAAGGCAATAATATAATTTTCCTAGGTATTTATGTAGAATGGCATTCTTTATTTTTATCCATCTACGAATCAAACAGAATTAATTGAATAACAGAGTAAAAACTGAAATGATTCAAACAGTGTCTTGTTCAGGATGGTACAGAAATGACAGTAGACATTTAAAGTAAAAAGGAAACTTGTAAAAGGCTAATTTCCCTTGAATTGTAACAGTCTCCCTGGAGCTCTCTTGACAGGGAATGACATTTGCTCCTGTAATGGTGCTGCTGGACAACTATTTTATTCAGCTTTTCTAGTGACTAAATGCACCTGTAGTGTAAAATGAATGAAAAAATCAATTTCATTTACTTCCCAAAAAGGAGAACATCAAGTGATATCAATCAGCAGTGAAAACTGCTTTGCGTTGATACGCAAGAAAAACAGGAATGACAGAATGATCTGAAAATTGCAGATGGAGACTAATGACACACATGCACAAGACATGCACTGTTTGTTGAAACGATAAATGAATAATTTAGTATTCAAAGCTTTTGTAAAGTCAGAACCAGGCTGGTTAAATTGACCAATGTTTGTACATGTAAGAAAATAAATCATAGTGCCCCACTGCTGTAATCCCTCTATAAATCGTTCGACTCAGGAAGCGAGGGAGTTGAGAGCTCTAATCCCCTCTGTGTGCTGATGCAGAGATCACTGCTTCATTTCACCCAACACATTCCAGTCCTCAAAATGCACATGCATTTGCATTTCTCCTCATCAAAGACACAATTCTAAGCTTATGACAAAACTGCTTTGATATTAAGCGTTGACTAATGGTTTAGATGCTTGTGTTTGGCATGATGAATGGATGTTCTAAGGATTTCCTTATAAACATATATGTGCACATACATACATCCAACAATGTAGGTAAATCAGTTAGCAAGCGACTTATCCACAATGATTTAATGGTACATTTATTGCAGAGATAATCGCTTAGATATTTGGGGTTAAGTGCCTTGCTCAGAAGCTCATAGCTCATTTCTGTGGGATAGGCTTTATGTGGAATGTCGCATGACCGGAAAACAAGTCTCATTGCATCTGCTGATCTTGTTAACAGCAGTATGTACTGACAACGATACATACATTTACATTGTTATTTAGCAGATGCTTTTATCCAAAGCAACTTACAAAAGAGGACCATAGAAGCAGCAATCAAAACCAACAAAAGAGCAACAATATGCAAGCGCTATGACAAGTCTCGGTTAGCCTAACGCAGTACATGTAGCAAGTGTTTTTTAAAAAAAAGAAAACAAGTAGATAGAATAATAAAAAAATAAAGCTAGTGTTAGAGGGTCAGACAGATACAAAAATGAATAATAAATACAAAGAAGACCAATAGATAAAACAGAATTAGAATAGAGAGTGCTAGATTTAGAGGCTCAAATAAAGATGGAAGAAATGTGTTTTTAGCCGATTCTTGAAGATGGCTAAGGACTCAGCTGCTCGGATTGAGTTGGGCAGGTCATTCCACCAGGAGGGAACAGTTAATGAAAAAGTCTGTGAAAGTGATTTTGTGCCTCTTTGGGATGGTACAATAATGCGTAGTTCAGAGGGCACATACATCTGAAGTAGTGAATTTAGGTAAAGGGGTGCAAAGCCAGTGGTGGTTTTGTAGGCAAATATTAATGCCTTGAATTTTATGCGAGCAGCTATTGGTAGCCAGTGCAAATTAATGAACAGAGGTGTGACGTGTGTTCTTTTCAGCTCATTAAAGATTAATCTTGCAGCGGCATTTTGGATTAATTGTAGAGAATTAACGGAAACTGGCTGGAAGACCTGCCAAGAGAGTATTGCAATAGTCCAGTCTGGACAGAACAAGAGCTTGAACAAGGAGTTGTGTTGCATGTTCCGAAAGAAAGGGCCTGATCTTCCTAATGTTGTATAAAAGCAAATCTGCAGGACCGGGCAGTTTTAGCAATGCGGTCTGAGAAATTCAGTTTATCGTCAATTACAACTCCAAGGTTTCTGGCTGTTTTTGAAGGAGTTATGTTTGATGTGCCTAACTGAAAGGTGAAATTGTGATGAAGTGATTGGTTTGTTGAAATCACAAGCATTTCTGTCTTAGCCAGGTTGAGTGGAAGGTGATGGTCCTTCATCCAGCAAGAAATGTCTGTTAGACACTCTGAGATGCGAGCAGCTATCGTCGGATCATCAGGATGGAATGAGAGGTAGAGTTGAGTGTCATCAGCATAGCAGTGATATGAAAAGCCATGTTTCTGAATGACAGAACCTAGTGATGACATGTAGACAGAGAAGAGAAGTGGTCCAAGAACTGAGCCCTGAGGCACCCCAGTAGCTAGATGTTGCGACTTGGATACCTCACCTCTCCAAGATACCTTGAAGGACCTATTTGAGAGGTAAGACTCAAACCACTAGCGTGCAGTTCCTGAGATGCCTTTTCCCAATAGGGTTGACAGGAGGATCTGGTGGTTGACCTTATCAAAAGCAGCGAACAGATCCAGCAAGATAAGTAATGAAGACTTAGAAGACGCTCTTGCAAGTCTTAGGGCTTCAACAACTGAGAGCAAGGCAGTTTCGGTTTAGTGTCCACTTCTGAAGCCAGATTGGTTGCTGTCCAGGAGGTTGTTCTGTGTGAGAAAGGCAGAGACTTGGTTAAACACAACTCGTTCAAGTGTTTTTGCAATGAAAGGTAGAAAAGAAACCGGTCTGTAGTTCCCTAAAAGAGTTGGGATAAGAGTGGGTTTCTTAAGAAGTGGGGTTATACGAGCCTGTTTAAATGCTGAGTGAAAAACTCTAGTGTGAAGGGATGTGTTAACGATGTGAGTGAGTGAGTTTAAGTTTCGTCATCTCTACCTGTACTGCAGTCCTGAGAGCAGATCCCAGATCAGTCTGTGTGCTGATCTTTCAGGTGGGTGACAGATAATTAATGGATAGAAGATAAGGGGCAGAAAGTGTCTAAAAAAGATATCAGAGTGGAGCAGAAAGAATCAGTTGCACTGTTAGCATCAAGAGACGATAACTGTTTATGGGGGGGAAGCAAAGATGAAACCATAGCAGATAGCCAGGAGTGTGAGAGAGAGCGTAGGTTAAGTCAAAAAGTGACATGTGGAGGGGTATGTGTTGTGTCAGGAATCATGTTGAGGTTAAGAGCGAGTAGGAAGTGATCCGAAGTGTGCAGTGGATTAACCAGCACATGATCAGTGGAGCAGTGTCGTGTGGAAATAAGGTCCAGTTGGTTGCCTGATTTGTGAGTAGCCGTAGTTGACACTCGTTTGAGATCAAAAGAAGTAAGCAGAGTGTGGAAGTCTGCAGCCTGAGGTTTATCTAGGTGGATGTTGAAGTCTCCAAGTATAACTAGGGGAGTACCATCCTCAGGAAAGTTTGAGAGCAACACATCTAATTTTTCCACGAAGTAACCTAGTGGTCCTGGAGGTCGATAAACAAAAAAAATATATATTTTAAGAGGGTAGGTAATAGTAACCGAATGTGATTCAAAGGAACTGTTGATACCAAGAGATGGTAAAGGAGTAAATTTCCAATGATTAGAGATGAGAACACCAGTACCTCCACCTGTTCCAGTCAAACGGGGGGGTGTGGGAAAAGGATAAATTATTTGAGAGTGCTGCAGGTGTAGCATTGTCCTCTGGTTTGATCCAGGTCTCTGTCAGGGCTATGAGGTTTAGCCTTGAATGACTAATAAAGGAAGTAATGAAATCAGCTTTGTTGACAGCAGACTGACAATTCCAGAGACCAATAGAAAAAGAAAGTAGTGTTTTAGTAGACATAGGCAAAGTGTGCAGGTTGTTAGGATTGCGCTGCCTACAGTGTGTTATGCATGGTAGTGATAGTAGGGATCTGGAAACACATAGTAAGAACTGGTTATAAAAACTAAAACAGAAGTGAAACAAGTCATAGGAAAAAGGACAAATAAAAAGTGATACTTATGTCCTTTGCCGGTGTCCCTGCATGGTGGAGTCGCACGGTAGAGTCGATGGTCTTTACACTCTTCAGTCTTCACAATAATTGATATCTAAGAACTTTGAAAGTAATCAGCTAACTTTCTTAGTTCTTTTATTGTATGCATTTTATTAGATTTTAATATCCAAATGTTAGAGAAAAGAAGAAAAGTTTTGATATCAGTTTGCATTTGCAATGAACACCAGTCATGTTCATCTTTGTAAGCTCTTTTGAAAGCATCTCTATATTAAAGGGGTCATGAACAGCCTTTTTAAATTAATTTTGTACTGTTTTCTGAGGTCCACTTATAATGTTATCAAGATTTTTACATCAAAAACATAACTTATAAGTGATAGGCTTTTTTCTGTCCTGTTTTTGAACGAATAAACGAATCTGCAGTAAAATGAAGTGAAAAAAGGACCAAGTTCTTACTGACGCGGTCTGGAACTTCATTAAAAATAAAGTTCATTAAACTCTTTCATAATGTTTGCGTCAGAAGGAAGGCAATGCAAAGGCTTTTTTTCCACAACTTTGCCCTGCACAGCGTCTTGAGCATCTTTATCATTTGGTTTCTGCGTAGACCTGCGTGTTCACCATTTGCAAACACTACATGCGCAAATCGGTGGGCGGGGCTAAACAGGCAATGATGTAGAAGCAGGCATTGATCTTCCTCTGCGGAGGCAGTGCTTATCCACACTATTACATCATAGAGTCCTACAGTCCACAAGCTGTTATTTTCGCAGACTGGCTTCAATATAAGCTGTTTTTAGATTAACGCGGAAGTTTTGAGTTCTGAAACTTACAGGATATTTTTATAGTACAGTGACCTCTTATATGTCAAAAGATCAAGGGAATTTTGGTTTCAGAGTTCATGACCCCTTTAAATGAACCAAAAACCTGTTTAACAGAATAATGAAGTTTTTTTGCACATAACCTGCATTCAAACTCACAACCCTCTGGTGTTTATCCAACAAGATACTCTTCTCTCAGATCAGCACTTTAAAGTCAACTTTAAATGAAAATTCACCCCATTTTTTAAATGCATAATTGATCTTTGTTTGATTGAATGATTTGTCTGTGCATAGGTTTAATTTTTTTTTTTTTTATCTCATCATTTTAATGCCAGTGAACTCAACAGAACATCTACCAATACTTCCATTTTCTGTGGTGCATCTAAGCTATGTAGGGAAAATCTCTCACACATTATTTGTAATTTTGACCAAAACATTGGTGTATTCTAACTTCAATGCATAAAAAGATCCTGTCTTATTGTTATACCACAGATTTGAGTCAACTAACTTTACTAAATTCAGCAACAGGAAGCTGGATTTCCTTTGATAACTGTAATGCACATACTCTTATATGCATGGATCTTCTGTTCCATAAAACGTTTTCACTAAAGCAAATTACGTGAATTCTGATTATTTTAGTATTCCTGCACATGAACAGCTGAACTGTGCTTTTGGTACAGGAAAAACTTACGTTTTAACATAGGGGTCAGAGAAGCCATTGGCATCCATGGCAGCGAGATGGGCACAGCGGATGATGCCCACCACTAAGCCACACTTCTGAGAGCTGTACTTCAGAGAGATCATGATGCGCCCTCGCTCCTCCAGAGACTTGTCATCTGTCTTGTCGATCTGTGTTGAGATATACACACACAGACAAATAGAAAACACAGCCGTCAGTCCAATGGCTAAGAACTATAAAGAAAAGGATTGATGTAGCTTGTACATAATATAAAGAAATATATATTTATAAGTGGAAATTCTATGAATTTGGTTGCAGTAATTATCAGCTCATAAACAGCCGAAATTTCTTTGTCCCAGTAGATAATTTATTAATTCGCTCAATTAGTTTCATGCACCACTCTCTTCTTTCCAGTGTTTTCTTGTCTAGAAATTTTATGGCAATCTCATCTGTTGAATGTGAGGTAAATCTCTCTCTCTCTCTTAGAACTTTGTGGACCCAGCAAAGCCGTCAAGCATGAAGTTAATTAGCTGTGGAGAAGGCGTCTCTGTTCATCCCCCACACACTGCTGTCTCATTTCCGTCCCCACTGGAGATCACACACTCTTCACACACACACACACACACACACACACACACACACACACACACACACACACACACACACACACCCCTCACATACACATTGCAGTCTCTTCACACAACAAACACACTCCGTACTGTTTGCCAGCTGGTGGAGTCACTCAAAGGCCGAAGAGCACATCCCAAGTCAGTCTTTGTGTTTAAGTTTTGTCATCTCTACCTGTACTGCAGTCCTGAGAGCAGATCCCAGATCAGTCTGTGTGCTGATCTTTCAGGTGGGTGACAGATAATTAACGGATAGAAGTGAATAGAGCTAAAAAAAACTACTTCTATAACTTTTCAAAACTTACTGGGAAATCTCATAATGTCAGGGTTGGAGAGCATTCCATACCTGTTAAATGTAGTTTTAATGTCCTTTTTTAAATCGAAAGACTGATCTAAATCGGTGGTGCTTATCTTTTTAAAACTGACTCATGAAGACTAACTAAAAAGTAGCTGGGAAAAACTAGACTTTTGGGAAACGTTTGTCATTATATAACTGTTTCAGTCCTCCAATTTGATTGACTAAGTGGTGTCCTATAGGACTGATTTATATATATATATATTGCTTAATATATATAGATATATATCTGTGTTTGTGTGTTCCAGACACACTGTCAGTCTGTGCATCAGGGGCATTCAATCCGTAAAGCTCTGAATGTTCTACATACCCAAGCCATTTAAACGGGATCAGGGACTGGCTAAATATTAACATTACTATACATATATTTTGTCATTTGAGGTGGAACATAAGGCTATAAATAAAATGGTTTGAATAAGTAATTATATAAATTATTTATTTACCAAACAATGGTAATTTTAGGCAAATCTGTGCTGGTTATGGAGGTACGGAGGAGTTTAGCTCCAACCCTAATTAAACACATCTGAACCAGAAATTTCCTGGCAAGTGTTTAGAAGCTGATATGAGCTAAACTCTGCAGGACGCTGGCCCTTTAGGTGAAGGTTTGGACACCCCTGGATACAAGAAAGTGGATTCGCAACAGCTCACCCGTTTCATGACAATATGAATCGTCATTATTGTCCGGGATTTTCATCGTTTGTTGGCATTGTGGGTGATTTCATGCACGAGAAAAGCTGTCCATGAATTGCTAGCCCAAACAGAAAAATGTGTTGATGCTGCCAGATCTATGTTGATGACAGTATTTAGCAACATGCTCGAGAAAACTAACTAATAAAAAACATTTATTGTTCTATTTGTTTTCCTCCTTTATTGTTGCATTTGTTTCCCCCATGCTTAAACAAGTGTTGACATGCACGTTCTTAAACTGATTATGCATATTAAGCTGATAACCGGTGTGGTCATGTAAATGCATTTTCCTTTATTGGGCATTTACTTGATTGCCATATGGTCTTAAATGGCTTAGGAATAAAGTTATCGACACGTCTAGATTTTTGCCCAGCATGTAAATACCTAAACCTGTGCTCTTTCAGCTTATTGAAGTGCACAACGTTTCCCTTCTCCTGCTAGAACATATAGAGCAGTGGTTTGTGCTGATTCTAGCAGAGCTGTGTAATATGTGATATGTAACAGGAATGCGTCCTTTCTGCAGATTTCAGCGCGTTAAGCCAGAGCGGGTGTTTTGCTTTAGAGGAGGAGGAAATATCATACACTGACTCTTTTCTGACCCAAGAAATTATAAAAATGTGTTCTCATTTCATGCAGCCGAAACTAGTTACAGAAACTGTAAACAGGAGTATGTACGAGTTTCCTGCTGACATTTTGACACACACTGGGATTTTTATGTTTTCACATAATCACCAGGAAATAACCCTTTTTTTATAAAAATATTAAAAAAAAAAAGCCGGTAAAATGGGTTATTTCATAAAACCGATTTTTGGTAGTCATCAGCATATGGGTGTGAAAGAAAACATGCTAATTAAATCAGTCATTTAACTGATTAATTCAAAAACAGAATAATTAAAGTGCCCCTATTATGGGTAATGAAAGGTTCCTATTTTGGGTTTGGGAGTCCCCAACAAGAGGTTGACATGCATGCAAGGTCAAAAAACACTTTCATTGTCTTATAATATGCATTTACTTTTTTATCTTCCTTACTTGCTCAACCACTCCCAAACGATTCACTCAATGATTCATTTTTCCAAACCCCTCCTTTGCGTGACGCTAATCTGCGGTGATTGGTCCAATTGGTCTCATTTTCATTTCATCATGCCTGTAATGCCTGATAATGCAGTGTTTGTGAGCTCAGTGCTGCTTTGTGTACAGAGTTACCGGGGAAACCGCCATTTTGACCCTCCAATAGCGGCACCTAGTGGCAAAGAATGAATTTGCATTTTCATTCAGACCAACGCGAAAAGACCAACAAGTGGGTGGGCAATATGCTAATGTTTCATGGTGACGTCAAAATGAAACGGCTTGGGATTCGTTTTAAAATGACTAGTTTGAATGATTCAGAGTCGACTCTTTCTTTTGAGAGACAATAACTTTATACACGGTGCACTTTCAGATTTAAAACTTAGAGCTGTGTTACACACTGCATGAAAGGTAATTTTCAAAAATCCATAATGGGGGCACTTTAAGGGACAAAATACCACAACATTGTGTTGGTTGGAGACATGCAATGGTTAATTCTGCTTTGACTTCTTTTGGAACTCTAAGTAAATGGTAATATTGGGTCCAAGTTACTTGAAGGGATAGTTCACCCAAAAATTCTGTCATTAATTACTCACCCAGACGCCGTTCTAAACCAGTAAGACCATTGTTCATCTTCAGAACATAAATTAAGATGTTTTTGATGAAATCTGAGAGCTTTTTGACCCTGCATAGACAGCATCGCAACTAACATGTTCAAGGCCCAGAAAGGTAGTAAAGACATTGTTAAAATAGTCCATGTGACATCAGTGGTTCAACTGTAATGTTATAAGGCAAGAAGAATACTTTTTGTGGGCAAAGAAAACCAAAAATAATGACTTTAATCAGCAACTTTTCCTCTTCCGAATCAGTCTTTGTTATTTTTGTTTTCTTTGTACACAAAAAGTATCTTCATAACATTACTGCTGAACCACTAATGTCACATGGACTATTTTAATGATATCTGAGGAATGAAGATCTTACGGATTTGGAACGGCATTAGGGTGAGCAATTAATGACAGAATTTTTGGGTGAACTATTCCTTTAATATCATCAAAGCAATATCACATTGCGATCTCGTGCTTACAGCCAAATTTAGAACAACGGTGTTCTTGCTCATGTGATAATGCAGAAGTATTGAATAGATGTATGACAAGTAAGCGATAATGCACATACATCTGATTGTTATCACAAAATAAACCCTGACAGGGTGATCAGGATCCCGATGCAAAGTTATAATGTACACTGGCTGGATGTACATTATCCCACTTATTACATGGCTACTTAAAATATAAGTACATAACTGGAAATATTGATTTGAGTTGGAAACATTTCCTAGCAATAGGCTGTAAGCCAAGACAGATGAACATTGGAATGTCGCGATTGACCAATCAGAATCAAACATTTCAGAGAGCCGTGTAATAAATAGCAATTAAAGAAAACATTCTATCAGTTCAACATTGATTCTATTGGCTACTCAGAATGTGTAGGTTTATATGACTCTGATAAAAGATTCTATGAGATCAACCCCCACCCCTTACCTGCTCATCCTATCAATCCATGAAGCACTTTGACACAGTAATCATGCCTTAAAACCTACATCCACCACCCTCAAATGAAGAAGACATGCCTACAATGAAGCGTATCAAATTGCTTTCCTTAACGTTTTCCTCCTCCTCCTGCCAGACCATATAAAGCAGTAGTTTGTGCTGATCCTAGCAGAGCTGCGCCCAGGTACTGACGAAAGACTTACTGCTGAGCTATAGCTTTAATTTGTGACTACAGTGTAACATTTCAGATATAAGGTATGGTCCAGGTACTAACATGTGTGGGATTGTGTCCCTCATACATTCATGGTTGTATATTTCCAGTGAAACAAAAATGTATTCCCTCGAGGATATGGCAGGTTTTGAATCAAGCGATACAAGCTGCAATTGTTAAACCATTGTTAGTTTTCTTCCAGCAGCAAGCAGCCTGTAGATTTATCACATTGTATTGTTTGCTGGTGTTTGTAAGCCTGTCATGTTTGTCTCAGATGGTTGATGGATATGAGGATGTTGCTCCAATGATAATTGATTTCTAATTAACATGTTGATTCTAATGAGAGTCACTTTGGACGTCCTAATCAATTTGATATCTGAATCTCCTTATGTAGCTTTCAAACGTCCCTCAATTTCTCCATCACTCACAGACAACCACACTTATGATTAGCACAACTCCTTCCGTCGTCAGACTGATTCATTTCCAGAGATGAACTCTAAAAGATTGTAACTCACAGGAAGTTGTTTCTCCAAACAGTTGCTGAAGTTCTTTGTCTGGTTGGGTTTGAGTTTCTTCAAGGGGATTCGGGTTTCACCAATGAATTCGTTGTGGCGGAATTTGTCCTCGTCACACACTGAAATCCTAGATGAAAACAAAAGATTGACTATGAGTTCTGCGTTGTAGATTTGACATGTAAAGGAATTATGCAGCTGGTGATAAGACTTTCATCACCATGTTATTCTGATGTACCATTTCAAAGCTTTCAAAATAATTTTTTTTATACTTATCTAGAACTGTTATGGACCCTGTCTGAACCTACTAATAAAATCTGTACTCCGTTCAGTCAAAGAAAATTATAAGTGAAAGTGACGTGACATACGGCCAAGTATGGTGACCCATACTCGGAATTCGTGCTCTGCATTTTTATCCAAAATGCACACACACAGCCATTCATGCTGCAGCACCCGGGGAGCAGTTGGGGGTTCGGTGCCTTGCTCAAGGGTATCTCAGTCGTGGTATCGAGGGTGGAGAGAGCGCTGAACATTCACTCCCCCCACCTACAATCCCTGCCGGCCCGAGACTCGAACCCGCAACCCTTGGATTACGAGTCCAACTCTCTAACCATTAGGCCACGACTTCCCCATAGAGGAGTACATATCCACATATCCAGTCAAGTGTTGAATGCAAGCATTACAAACTGATTCCCCACCACCTGTGCTTCATAACGGTTTTGAAAACCAATTATTCAGTATATCCTATATATTTAGAATCCATAGCAGAAGCTCCATGGGAGGATCTTTTTACTATAGATGTTCATTTGCATTGAGCTTGCTCACTGTGAAATGAGTTTTCTGTGCTATTTGCAGTATCGGCAAGAACCACTTGATATGTGTGGGTAGGAACAAAGGCACGGCTTCTTTTAGTTTTGCACAAGTCAATAATAACATTTGACTGGATACAGATGAGTAATTTACACAGGAAAAAAGAACTTGCTGTTGATATCTCTCATTTACAGAAAGAACAGATGGCCAGAATAACAACAAATATATATATCTTTTTAAGATGGTGATGAATTGGCCAACAGTAGAAAGAAGAAAATTATTTCACCGAAATATGAAAAACAAAAAATTTCCTCACTCTCATGCCATTTGAGAGCTAAATGACTTTCTTTCTGTTAAACTGAGATATTTTGCAGAATATCCAAGCTTCTCTTTTCCACATAATAAAAGTGCATGAAGTCCCAAAAAGGACATCAAAAACACTACACACATTGTGTTATTCAAAGTTACCTGAATCTATATGACATATGCGAGCGACAGACCAATACGCAAGTTAATTACTGAAAAGACTGTCTTCTGCTTAGGCTCTCAAATCTCATTCAAGCTTTTGCACATTCAAACCTGGCATGTCATGATAAGTACGAGAACCAATTGAGCTTATGTGCTGCTTATTTTCCTGTGGCTATGTGCCATCCAATAATTTATCCTAAATACAATTCAAAGTTTAGTTAGTTAATCAGTTTAACTATTTATTTAATTTTAAACAAGTTTAATATATACACACACACACACACACACACACACACACACACACACACACATACATATATATATAACAAATGAAAACCAGACCCCAGTGTTTGAAGAATATGTGTTTGAAATGTTTTGGTGACTGAAAGTGCATTATGTCTCTCAAGCCAGCAGTGCTGATCCAGACAGTAAAGTTCAGACATATTTTCACTCTAGACACATTTACTTGTCTCAGGTTCAATCCTAATGCTTAACACCTCATAACATGACTGATTCCTTCAACTCCATCTCAAACAAATATCATAAAACTCCACAAAAACTGAGTTAGAAACAGACATACAAGCATATAGGGCACTTCACTGAGTAGTCTGTGATGGTTTATGATCTAAAAATATTTTCATACATGATGCATTTGTAGAAAATGTCAGGATGTCCAACAATAAAATACATCAAACAGACTAATGGAGATTCTAGGATTTCATTCTCAGCAGTGATGTATTTGGTTGCATTTTATTTTATTATACAGATGAGAGAAGTGGAGCATGAGAGCTGAACTGCTACCCAATGCCACCTATTTTAAAAGTTCTTAACTAGTAAGGGGAAGACTCAAATTGACTCGTAAAACTAATCAGATTTTTAGGGGGGCTGAAATGAAACACAGTAGGGCCAAAGCCTATCTTAATAAGGTCTAGCAATGTCTATGGTTCAATCGATTTGAGTTACACAGCCTTAATAGTCGATTAGGTAAGGAAGAACACACAGAATACTGCCCTATCCACATTGTTTGCATTTGTTACCTTTCCACTGCATTAACAATGAAATTCTGAATGCTTGTTCTATTCCAATCTGGAAGTTAGTTGTGTATTTGTAACATACCATTGCTATTCATTGCTAACTTGTTCAGCCTGGCTCAGTAGTTCTGCTCTCCAAAGTCTTTTCAGGTAAACAGGCAATCACACTTTCTTTTCCCAGCAGATTGATAAAGGTCTTGAATGAGGCACGGGGCAGCTACAGCACCACTCAGGCATGTTCAAAAGGTCTGGTTAATAGAGCCACTTTCCTCTGCTGTGTAGATGTGGATATGATTGTGTCCCCAGACGGCCATGTGTGCTGGATTGCTCTTCATGCTGTTTCCAAAACAGTGCCTTTTCTGTTTGTTTTTATTATGGTTGATTACTGAAGTGCGCATATTTAATGCTAACTGTTCTCTTGGATAAATGTGCAGGGAGTTCTGGGAATTTTCTACAATGCTATTCACACAGGCAATCACAGTACATTGTGTTTTTTGGCATGAGCCGGATATATTTGTGTCTGGCCTTAAATTTGCAAAGACAATCCTGCATAATGTGAGGTAGAAAAGTTATATTTAGTCAGATGTAAAAGCGATGGTCCTCTTTACTAAAATACATTTTGTTTTTGAAAGAATTTAATACTTTTATTCAGCAAGGATGCACTAAACTGATAAAAAAGTGACAGTAAAGACATGTATAATGTTACAAAAGATTTATATGTTAAATATATGCTATTGTTTTGAACGTTCCACACAAATAATCCTGAAAAAAGGTTTGCACAAAAATATTAAGCAGCACTTTTGTATCCGTTTTAAATATTTATAACAAGAAATGCATCTTAAGCAACAAATCATCATATTTAGATGATTTTTTTACTTGAGCAATATATAATTTTTGAAAATAAAATATATAAAAAAGTTTCACAATGTTACAATAACATATTCTACAATGCACCATTCCAGCTTTGTGAATATTCATAGTGAATTTTCGATATCTGTCTTGGCCAATATTCACACAAACATACTCTGTTATGTTAAACTGCTCTTATAGTTTTAATAATACATTTATTTGTAATTAATACATTAAACACATAAAAGTAAATTGATAAATATATAAGGATTTGTTAATATGGTTGGAACATTATATTGGTTCATGCTTTCATTCACAAAATAATTACACCATGCCAGTCAGTTCAATTAAATTCCCACTAAAAATATTAGCAGGAAGTTAAATTTCAGAGTTCATGAAGACGGCCAAATTGTAATATCCAAACAACGTAATAGACAGTTAGATCAGGCATATTTTGAGATAAAAGTATGCTTAGAGGGAAATGAATAAACTATGTACATTTGCCTGAGAGGCAGACTCGTTATTTGAGATTGGAAGAGGATGGGTTCCTGTGGTTAAAAAAAAGATATTCGAATGACTTTCTGTTGTAGTCCTCTTTGTTTTAATATGCAGAGATAATCCCGTTGAGTCATAAAAGAAGAAAAACAAGAGGTGAAGCACATCTAGCTACATCTAATTGTCTGTAAGCGTTCCAGAAAATGTCTTTGCAAATAGTATTTTTAAACAAGTGTACATTAAAAGGCTTTCTTGGGTATAATGGCACGGGAGGTGAGCCATTTGTGTTGGTAATTTGGCTTTGAATAGAGCTGTCACTGTCTGAGACGATGTTGGCAATGGAGTTATGCATTTTCAGATAAATCACATTCTTTTCATAGCTACGGGAGGAGTTCGGCCCGCCATTAAAACACCACTTTGATGTTCATCGGCGACACATGAAGATCGCCGGCAAATGAGGTTTGGTGAATAATGGGAAAGACCGAATGCTGAAGGGAGATAACACCTCAGAGCTCCATTGTGTGAAAGTCTGAAAGACTGAAGCCTGACTTCGTGTTCATGTCTGACTTACACTCTGTAGGAGTGCTGTGGGTCTCTTTGTGAAGCTGTCCATAAAGTTTTCCCTGCAGATGAGATGATTTGAAGATTGTGAATAATAATGAATTACGCATAAATGTGACAATCTGAAAGGTTAAAGGTCTATATGAAATGCTACATACAAAGGCTCCTGACTGCGCACATCACATGTCCGGGTCCTATATTTTATCATGAGGTTTTTCAGACTTTTTGATGCCAAGGATCTCTAAATAAATTTTTTTTTTTTTGAAGCATCACTATATAAATTATAAAGACAGCTATATATTTTTATATATAAAGACTTGTTGGTCATTTATATTGTGTACATTTATACTCAAACTCCTAATTTGCTGCTTATTAATAGTTAATAAAGTAGTTGTTAAGTTTAGTTATTGGGTAGGATTAGGGATGTAAAATAAGGTCATGTAGAATAAGGCATTATTATGTGCTTGATTACTACTAATAAATGGCCAATATTCTAGTAATATTCATGCTAATAAGCAACTAGTTAACTACCCTAAAATAAAGTGTTACTGAAACTTTTTTTTATTTTTTTTTAATTAAATATTTGGCTTTTATATTGTTTTATACAAAATTGGATTTTATATTGGCTAATTATTAAATTATTATCTGGAAAGTAAGTTTTTTTTATTAAATAATATAATATTAAATAGTAATTAGTGTTAATTTTTTCTTTGTGGAAATCATAGCAGATTTGGTATTTATTAATTATTGATTTAAAAAGGGCTGTATTTAGAAATTAGAATTAAACTATAATATCAAATTTGCTAAAAATTTGTTAAAAATTATTGTGTTAAACATATATAATAATTATGTCCATATTCTTTTATGTTGATACACATTTTCTTTGACATATCTAAAAATACAGTGGTGTGAAAAAGTGTTAGCCCCCTTCCTGATTTTTTATTTTTTTGCATGTTTGTCACACTTTAATGTTTCAGATCAAACAAATGTAAATATTAATGAAAGATAACACAAGTAAACACAACATGCAGTTTTTAAATGAAGACAAAATCCAAACCCACATGGCCCTGTGTGAAAAAGTGTTTGCCCCCCCCCCCCCCCCCCCCCGTTAAAAAATAATTGTGGTTTAATCACACTTATGTTTCTCTTATCAGTTTCTCTAGCCACACACAGGCCTGATTACTGCCACACCTGTTCGCAATCAAGAAATCACTTAAATAGGATCCTGCCTGACAAAGTGAAGTAGACTAAAAGATCCTCAAAAGCTACACATCATGTTGAGATCCAATGAAATTCAGGAACAAATGAGAAAGAAAGTAATTGAGATCTATCAGTCTGGAAAAGGTTATAAAGCCATTTATAAAGCCATTTCTAAAGCTTTGGGACTCCAGCGAACCACAGTGAGAGCCATTATCCACAAATGGTGAAAACATGGAACAGTGGTGAACCTTCCCAGGAGTGGCCGGCCGACCAAAATTACCCCAAGAGCGCAGTGACGACTCATCTAAGAGGTCACAAAAGACCCCACAACAACATCTAAAGAACTGCAGGCCTCACTTGCCTCAGTTAAGGTCAGTGTTCATGACTCCACCATAAGAAAGAGACTGGGCAAAAATGGCCTGCATGGCAGAGTTCCAAGACGAAAACCGCTGCTGAGCAAAAAGAACATAAAGGCTCGTCTCAGTTTTGCCAGAAAACATCTTGATGATCCCCAAGACTTTTGGTAAAATACTCTGTGGACTGACGAGACAAAAGTTGAACTTTTTGGAAGGTGTGTAAAGTAAAGTAAAGTAAAGTCGTGACGTATTGTCAAGTATGGTGACCCATACTCGAAATTGGTGCTCTGCGTTTAACCCATCCAAGTGCACACACACAGCAGTGAGTAGTGAACAAATGCACACACACACACACACACACACACCGTGAACACACACCCGGAGCAGTGGGCAGCCATGCTGCAGCGCCCGGGGAGCAGTTGGGGGTTCGGTGCCTTGCTCAAGGGCTCCTCAGTCGTGGTATTGAGGGTGGAGAGAGCGCTGGACATTCACTCCCCCCACCTACAATCCCTGCCGGCCGGGGACTCGAACCCGCAACCTTTCGATTACGAGCCCGACTCTCTAACCATTAGGCCACGACTTCCCCGTTACATCTGGCGTAAAAGTAACACAGCATTTCAGAAAAAGAACATCATACCAACAGTAAAATATGGTGGTGGTAGTGTGATGGTCTGGGGCTGTTTTGCTGCTTCAGGACCTGGAAGACTTGTGATAAATGGAACCATGAATTCAACTGTCTACCAAAAAATCCTGAAGGACAATGTCCGGCCATCTGTTCGTGACTTCAAGCTAAAGCGAACTTGGGTTCTGCAGCATGACAATGATCCAAAACACACCAGCAAATCCACCTCTGAATGGCTGAAGAAAAACAAAATGAAGACTTTGGAGTGGCCTAGTCCTGACCTGAATCCTATTGAGATGCTGTGGCATGACCTTAAAAAGGCGGTTCATGCTCGAAAACCCTCCAATGTGGCTGAATTACAACAATTCTGCCAAGATGAGTGGGTCAAAATTCCTCCACAGCGTTATAACAGACTCATTGCAAGTTATAGCAAATGCTTGATTGCAGTTGTTGCTGCTAAGGGTGGCCCAACCAGTTATTAGGTTTAGGGGGCAAGCACTTTTTCACACAGGGCCATGTGGGTTTGGATTTTGTTTTCCCTTTATAATAAAAAAGTTCATTCAAAAACTGCATGTTGTGTTTACTTAGTGTTATCTTTGATTAATATTTCAATTTGTTTGATGATCTGAAACATTAAAGTGTGACAAACATGCAAAAAAAACAAAAAAATCAGGAAGTGGCCAACACTTTTTCACACCACTGTATATTATGTAAAACATTTTGGTAACACTTTAGTATAGGGGCCAATTCTCCCTATTAACAATCCATTTACAACAAATTTTACTTCAATAAACTCCTAATTTGCTGCTTATTAATAGTGTCACGGTGCACACAGCAGGGAGGAACAAGGAACATGCATACGAGGACGTAACTCAAATAATAACCTTTACTCAACACAGGACAAGACATGGCAGGACAAGGCAAGGCTTACGCACAGGAAACACCGGGGAGTAACGAGTAGACCAGACGACATACCACAACACAGACAGGACTAATATACATGGGATAATCAGACAAACATGGCTAGACTGGAATTAACTACTAATGACATCAAACGAGGACAGGAAACAAACCAAATATGGGCATGGAAACACAGGGAGCACGTGGAAACACAAGACACACACAACAGAGGTCTGACAAATAGTTAGTAAGGTAGTTGTTTGGTTTAGGTATTGGATAGGATTAGGGACGTAGAATATGGTCATGCAGAATATGTGCTTTATAAGTACTAATAATATGTTAATGATAATTAACAAGTGACCATTTTTACTTGCTCTCATATTTTCACAAATGTTATAGCACCCCTAGTTTGAAAACCTCTGCCCAACACACATGCATTATATAAATTATTATTTTAAAGTATATTAATGCAGTGTGAATATATTTCAGCTGGTAAAATGTTTTCCCAGTGGTTCGTTTATACTTTCAGCACAACAGCACTTCAAACACTGCATGTATTCATGTGACTTGTTAGCCACGTTTACTTCTTGACCTATAAATTGAGAAAATTAAAAAAAAATATTTTTATAGATTATTGGAGTACATTTGACAAGAACATACTATTTCAATCTTTCAACTGCAAAATTTTACTCACATTTTGCTATTGCCATTTCTTTGTAATTATATTGGTTTCTGAGTGAAAATTGTTTTCTACACCATTATTTTCAGTTTACTAAAATGTTAAACCTCTGTTTAAACTATGTTAACACTACTCACTGGAGCACAGAATGCCAGTGTGATTTAATGATATCGTTACAGAGAAATTGAAATAGAAGATTTCTCTTCCTGTTAGAGAGAGCACCTTTGTCTCTTTTCATTTGTACCCTCCTTTCAGCGTAATCAAGAGCAAATAAGACCGAGTCAGACATAAGACAACAATTTTATCACTGGTATGTGGGCACAGAGCATCAGGGCTTTACTAGGCAGGCTTTATTGAGAGAATTTAAGGAGCTATAAAGTGCCAGAACGCTGCAAGAGGAAATAATGAAAATGTAGTTTTTATAAACGCTAGAGGTGAGACGCTGAATATGCCAGTATTTGCAGTTTATTTACGTGAAGGACAAGAGCGATCCCTAAAGGAAAGGCCTATGAGGGGAGACTTCTGGTTTCCATGGAAACTGGCTAAGACAGCCCTAAAGAAAAGCAACGGTGAATCATCAGGTGGGTCCTCCCCGATCCAGATGTCCACAGACACACACAGACACACTTCTACTTCACCTCAAAACAGTCAACATCAGTGACGGATTTCAGTCAACTTGTTAGTTTGTAATCATACAGCCTCATCCCAAAGGACCTAATTTAAAAACGGCACAAAAAGCTTTTAAAAAAGGCTGAAACCCTCATCCCAGGCCTCAGGTCAACCTTTCAAACCCTTAAATCACTCAGCTTCATCCCATCACCACCTCCCTCTAGCTGTGTTGAATGAAGCCGTTACTGCAGTGTTTAAGCACAGAAATGTGACCTTTGAAGCGCAGACTCTCTGCCTCATTAATTCACACTGAGTCCAGACAAATCTGGGAGCCTCCAAACCCAGGGCTGAAATCTCAGCGGGAAAAGCCTGCGACTCACACAAAAACCGCCTGCTCTCACTGCTCTGGCCTGTCTAGACGACTCCACCATGAACCTGGTGTTGGTGTCAAACTTTTTAGTGTCTTGCAACATCAAAGTTACTCAGGAAAAAGAGACTGCAGCTCACATTGTTCCGTCTCATCTCTATTAGGAGATTTATTATTTTCCTAACTTAACTCACAAACTACAATTTATCTGCCATCATTTTTACAGATATACATAACATATATTTCTCTGTTTATTAAGTATATGTTTAATAACTTTCAATTTTTCCATTGTTTAATTGTATTAATGATCGTTAAGAAAATATATCGTTTGTATTTGTTCAGAGGGGGTGTAGTCATTTATCCTGTGCACTATATATATTTAAAGAAAATAGTTTATATATATATTTTTTAAATAATGAATCAACTGCTTTGATACTTAATATTAACTAAATAGTTTTTGCATTTACATGGTTCTAATTACTTCAGCTGTCAGGCATAATACATTTTTTAAAGCAAAAGCAAATATAATTATTTGAAATGGGTATAAATCTTTTTTTTTTTTTACTAAAATATAGTAATCAGATGAATAGTCGAACTAGTTTTCCAAACCAGCCAATCTTTTAATTCAGACACAACATTTTAACATTTAGTTAATAACATTTAGTTCAATTGCTCTTGAACTTGCTGCCAAAAATCCAGATAAAAATGAAAACCTTTAGAGTAGCTACCAGTGACAGTCTAAATATCTGTCATTCAAGTTGTCCTTTAGACAGAAAAAAAAATATTATTGTAAAAAAAAAAATCACATTAAATAATCTTGTTTAACCCAAAAATGTAGGGAAATACAGTTGCCCCGATGGTATCCTTTACTATTGTTCATGGTCTTAAAACTAAATATTACAAAGTCAAATAAAAAGTATTTTTATAGCCAGTATTTGGTATTCCAGTGAAATTCCAATGATCCAATAAACTATGAATTCCTAATTAGATGCAAGCTCATCTGGCCAAAGTATTGGGACATTAGTTACTATTTCCCTCCTTCCAGAGGACACTTTTCCTTTATATACTGGTGTATCTGAGACAGAGACTGATGGTAGGTTGAAAAGTCCTCAGAGTAATGGCTTCCTTTGCAAGCAGTTTTCTATAACGTAAAACTAATCCATATTAAGAGTTAATCAACACCAAATTGAAATCTGATTCCCATTAATGCTTTGTCAGCCCATATAAATTGTTAGCACTGACAAAGACCAAAAAGTGCTCTGTCAGTAATCGATGGCCATTTTCTGTAGTGACTTGTATTGCAGATAGCATGCGCAGCACTGAGGTGAATGTGTGCAGGACATGAGTTCAATTAGCTACACAATATTGTTATTTTCATTTACTGACATTTATTCCATTAACCACGAGGAGATCAAATTAAAATGTCCATTTATGTGTAAAACTTGTACTTTTGACCTCATTATTTGACACATTAAACCCTTTTCTTACATTTGCAACATTTAACTAGAAAGACAATGGCAAGTGGGTTCTCTACTCAGGCAACTTGGTTAATCTGCTTTTAATGGATTTGAGGGATAGTGTGTGTATCACAGCTGTTACGTAATGATACACACAAGTGGAGACTAATGTTCCTCTGTGGTGTAATCTTTACTGCCACTTTGTCTGTGCTATTATGCAGCATTTCAATCACTGCACAGAGTTTCAATGCAAGCTAAACAATCAAGCTCCGTAAAAAAACAACCCATTTTGCAAGAGTCATGTTTGCAAGGCAGTAAAAGGGCCAATGACATCTCAGCTGGAGTGAAATCACCAGGCAACACTGTATATGACTTAAACAGGGTGGCCAAAATAAAGAATATGACATGAAAAACTTTTAAAATGTTTGCAAAGGTGAGTCATGATAGGTTGATTACCAGTTGGCACTGAGTCTAAAGGCCTCTAGCAACTGCCACTTTGAATTATGACGCAAGGTATATCATAAGAGTCAGGTCTAAAGAGTCAGGTTGCAAAACCTGTAAATACTTTGCGTAAAATGTCTTACATATTATTAGAGTTAACTATTTTGGATTGTAAAATTTGTGTTTAATACATTTATTTATTTTTTAATTTCATTTCCTTCCATATTGACAGTTACCACCCCACATATCTAAATGCCTATCCAAAGATAGATGCTAATTGAATTAAAATCTGACTTAAAAAAAGCCCACTTGTAACCAAGGCCAGTACACATCACTCCCTACTTTTTACACCTAAAAACACTGGCAAAAATAAATTAATGCTCTCTGTACTCCTGTTTCTGTTGGCAACAGTTAAACATGTTCAGGAAACTCTAATGGTACCAGCAGCCTGCTAATTGGAGTGAGTAGATCCTGATAATTGCTCTGCAGGGTCACATAACGTCCAAGGAATATAATGCCATTTTACAGGATAAAGAAAACACTGTTCTCTCAATTTGCTGTCATACATCGGCACAGGAACAGAGAGGTTTCATGGACACCCCAAACACAAGATCTAAACAGATCAGTTTTGAAGGACTGAGTGAGAAGTAAATCTCTCCCTCACTCACCAGTCCTTCAACTGGAGGCTTTTTATTTTTATGAGTGCCATAAGGTCCCACTATACTCTATTCAGTACTTGTATGGCAGCGATCCAAGAATCATTGAAGCTGTTGAAGGCAAATGGTTGTTCAGCTTGTAATTAAGTCTCAGGTTCAGCACCGCATGGGGGCCTGGTGTGGGCCTGACCCACCCAATTACAACTGGATCATGGGACTCTTGTAACCATGGACACTTAATTAAGAAAACATCTACATTCTCTTTTTTTCCTTATTAAAGTAGGATCTCAGTTCAATCACCACTGACATTTTTAAAAAGCCCTCATTAAACTTATTAAGCTGGTTTGCTTTGCGTGCCACTTTCTCTACTATCCTTTTCTTCTGATCCCATCTACAGTATATGTCATAGGAACACCGTTTTCCCTCTCAACATGTAGCAAATGCATCTTTTGGGGTAATCAACCCTTTGCTAAACTCTAACAACCAAGTCACTTCTTTACAATGGACAAGCTATTGTCAGAAGCCTTGACATATAAAAGTGATGAGTGTATAGATTCTGATTGGGTACCTGAGTGTTTTGCGAACCATATCTTCATCAGTTATCCCATAATACGTGAGGGTCTCACTCCAGACGGGGTTGAGAGTGTTGCGTAGGGTCTTTGTGCGGAGCTTATTGGCCTGGAAGAGATGACAGATTTGCTTGTAGATTAGTGGTTGTGTTCACTGGCACGAGTTCACTAAATGAGCACAATCTAAGAAGAAGCCAGACCCTCCAGAATTGAAACTGGAATAAAATCATACATTATAAAAAAATGACATGAATTAGGGTTTTAAATTCTGCATTTAGATATACCACATTTTGATAACACGGTTACAAAATGGCAAACCTCATTTAGAATGAATAGAAAATAAAATAGCTGATATAATATTTTGTTTGACCTTCCAAGGTTGGCAAAATCACCATTTTATAAACCTTAAGCACCTTCTTACACCATTTATTGAAGAAACGTTCATGGAAAAGTAGAAAGTGTCTTACGGTGATTAAAACAGGTGTGATTAACGCCTGTGTCTTTGTTTCATCAAGTACATCTGTGAGGTGTTTCCTTATCATAAAGGATTAACTCAGACATCCTATCCCATTCAATTATTCTGTAACCCTGTGAAGGAGAGTTCAGCTGTACTGTAGGACATATGATCCATACAGAAGGAGAATGACTTAGAGAAGTCTTATGTTGTCAGTAGCTAAGTGGATTGTTGGCAGGATGAGCAAGAAGGGTACCGGTCAAAAACAGATGAATTATAATGAGAAGCATGATGATAATTTGTAGAGCACAGAGGTTCAGTGACAAGGAAAATCTGACATTTTAGATCTCAAGGTAGCATCTAAGATGCTGAGATATTCTATTTTATTAATAATAATATTAATATATATAGTCTTCATAATATATTGATCAGAATCATTTTCACTTATAATGTGGAAGGAAGTTTCTCGAGGCCCCCTAATAGGTCCCGGCCCTCTGGTTGAGAACCACTGCCTTAAAGCTCGGTACACACCAAGCCGACTTTAAAGAACTAGCGGCGATGAAAGCCGATGGTGTTGTCACCTCGCGTCGGCCGCGTCAGACAAAAAAGCTGCACGTGAACACACCGCACAGGCTTCAGCCGACTGCAAACTGAACATGTGCGTTCTGTGCCTGCGTGAAGGAGTTAGCTGTCTATATCAGCAGCTATCAATAGTAAATATTCGTTATTCAAACTGTAAGGATTTTAGCTCTTAAATTAGCTTTTGGGAATCGATTCTTAAATATTCAATATTGATTTGATTAAATTGAGCTGATTCAAAACTTATGATTACACCTTATTGACTAGTTCGTCCAGCGTCTAGCACTTAGTGTACCCTAGTCATTCTGCTTACTTCGTGGCTACCGAAGTTAGCATTAACCAGTATTTTGTTTGTTATGAGCAAGGTAACAAAGGATCGACAGCGCAAGGCAGTAACTGATCAAGTACAAAACACAAACACTGCTCTGTAAAATGAAACAAGTTTATTTGCTATTCTACGGCACAATAAACTAACTAAAACACACACACGGTTCAGGAGAATGAGTTATTGCAAGTTATTTGCTAGTTTGCTGAAATTCAACCTGAGGAAGATCACAAGCAGAGATTTGGCTGCATACAGATCAATTCTCCAGTTTCCAGCAAAATGGAGATTTTGTTTGTTTTACTTGCATTCAAGTTGAATTGCGGCTCGTTTGATTGGTTACAATACGCATCAATTATATATAAGACATCAAACATATTAGTTGTTGATACACTCGCTCTAATAGCAATGGAAATAAATGATCATCTTTTAGAAATCCTCTATGCAAGTTTGAGTTTCTTTGTCCATTAACGAAAAGTTGAAGACCGAGCTGAACACGCAGGAGTCATAAGATGGTCATGTTACAGATCTGCAGGCCTGAGGGCAGTCAGTTAATTTAATCACGTTTCCTGTTGGAGATACAACAGTTCATGATCCATACATCACGATCACGAGGCTTCTCTGGTATGGGAAAGGACTCTTTCAATTCTGGATACAAAAGATATTTGTCGTGTCCTTGATCAAATTAGTTTTATCATCCCTTTTCAGTAGATACCGAGAAGAAGCGCTAACAGGAACTGGTCCAAACAATCGGCATGAGGTTGATTATTAACTCATTTTATGACCGCAGATGGCTTGTAGAAGACTCCTTAACTCCTTCTAAGGAATGTGCTGTTCTGCAGTTATTTAGTGTGTCCGTTCGATACGGTCTTACAAAACGGAGAAACCGAAACAAAGATATACGAGATAAATGCAGATATACGATACGTAAACGAAGCAGCGCTTGCTTACCAATTTGAATATCAGTAACGTTGATAACTTTCATTATTTTAAGCAGCTCATGTTATGAAAACATTTGCATATTGGAATGCTTGGGCAAGATCATGTCACATAAAAACAGCCTTTTGTCTGTGCCGCCTTCATTTACCTGCCCCTTTTCATTACTTTCGCTTTAATTCTCCTGCATGGACTCGTTTGCTAAACTGAACATCCAATCAGAGTTCTCTCTCTCACCAACGGTCCGCGACGGCCCGATGCCGATTCAACATGTTGAATCGGGCAAACTACCGCCGACGTGAGCCCGACGAGTGGAACACACCAAACAAACTAGCCCGACCCTCGCTCGCTGTCGGCCCGACGTTGGCTAACGGCTGACCGTTGGCTTGGTGTGTACCGGGCTTAAAACAACATTACTACAAGGCTCTGTGTATTATATAAAACAATGCATCTCGAAGGGGAGAGCAGGCACATACCTTACTAGCTCCAGGCAGCAGGTGCAGCTTAACATAGGGATCTGACAGCCCATTGTGATCCATTGGTTTGAGTCCCTGAGAGAGAGGGAAAGAAATGAAAAGACTTATGAAAAGGGAAAGACTTATGAAAAACAACCACTTTTAGACATGCTGTGAAGTCATCAGCACAAAGCACCATGTCAGCCTGATAGATTCCACAGGCTTTAGATATCCAATTCACGTCAAACTCCTGCTTTTTCTAACAAGACGTACTGTTTCAGATCCGGCTAAATAAGCTAATTAGAAACACTGGAGGTGATGTCGTACCATGACAGCAGAGCACTCTCCTGAAGCTCTTAGCTTTCTATTAACATGCATTTTAGTATGGCCAAAAAGCTCAAGCACTTTGGGCATAAAAAGCCCAATTGTTGCACGGACACGGCAGAAATATCAGATGTGCAATCATCCAAAAATGAATTGAGCAATTGTGTTGTTGGTGCCAAAAATAATAATGGATGCTGTGATTTTATATAATGTTCAGGTTTGTCTGATGCATGTTTTTGAAATTTTCTTTAATCAGATGCAACCAGATTCATTATCAAGTATGTTTTTGAGCTATTTAAACAGTCTTGGGGTCTCTGAGACCCCACACAGAACTAGAGGGTTATGAATTAACTACAAGTTGCACAGGATTTCGAGTAAATATCAATACAAAGCTAGACAACACTGTCTGCTGTCAGAGAGTCTGCAGGCAAACATTGATTTTATTGAAAACCACCTGACATCCATCATCTCCTCTGCTCTACTGCTTAATTACAAGTCTTTGTGGTGGGATTCGGTAAGGTAGCATTGGACTTTGGATTCGTAGGGTTGTGTAGATCTTGAGGCTCATCAATATCACAGAGGGTATTAATGAATAATGACATATAAATGAGATCTTTTCTACACTTAAGCATTACATTCAGAGTCAGAGAATGGCACCGCTGTCTCTCAGAAACCTTGAGGGGAGTGTTTTTGATTAAGGGAACATGTTCCTTACAAAGTCTGGATTTACCTTTGCAAATAATGGTTTTCAGTTTAGCAGTCTGCGTAATGCAACTTTACAGCCTAATTTGAGAAAAGTGTTCATTATCTTCAATAAACAACAGTCAAGAGAGAGCTTTTGCACTAATAAAATCAAGTTTATTCCCACAGAGTGCTGCTGCTGAAAGAGCTTCAGGTCTTTCCAGAAATGCCTGGCACGAAATCGTATTTCTTAAAGGATAAACATTTTTCTACTTCTTATAATGCTGTCTATATATATATATATATATATATATATATATATATATATACATATATATATATTGTAGTTAGTATGTTAATATATTCAGTTCCTGTTTAACTAAACAAAACAAGAAAATAACTTAAAGCAGCAGTTCTCAGCTGGTCTTCCGGCCTCCAGCCTTTATTGATATTTTTATGTCTGTACACCACATGTGCATTTAAATAATATGGAACATATTTAATATGGAACAAAATATGGAACATATTTAACTGATCATAAGGTAATGTTAAATTTCACAGCAGCACTAATTACTCTACAGTGTATCCCCCGTTGTTTAATTTTACAACATTAAAACACACAGTATTTAGTAAATGCAACTTTAGAAATAATTCCAGAGCCTGTATGTGGGTCTCATTAGCTTTGCACATCTGGCCACTGCAATTCTCCCTCATTCATATTCTTTGCAGGGTTGCTCAAACTCAGTTGGACTGACATGTGAGCACGTCCACTCCGGGACATAAATGTTGTTTTTCAGTTATTGCCGTGTATCTGTGACTTTACCCTTGCCCTTGTCCTGCTGGAAAATAAATCTTCTGCCAAGCCATAGGTATCTTGCAGTCTTCATCAGGTTTTCCTCTAGGATTTGCCTGTAGTGTACTGCATTGCTTTACCCTCTACCCACACAAGCCTGCCAGGCATTCCAACAGCATGATGCTGCCACCACTGCGCTTCACTGTGGGGATGGTGTGTTTTGATCTGCAGCGTTTGGCTTATGCCAAATATGCCACTTATTCTAATAGCCAAACATCTCAATTTTGGTCTCATCAGACCACAGAACCTTCTTCCAACTGGCTTCAGAGTCTCTCGCATGCTGTGCTGAGACATTTTTCTTTAATAGTGGATTTATCTTTGACATTCTCCCATTGAGATGTAGCTGGTGAAGCCCTGGAGCAACAGTTAAATGTACAATCGCTCCAATCTCAGCCACTGAAGATTGTCAATCCTTCAGAAGTCCCATTTTGCCTTCCGGTTAGAGGTGGATTTATACTACTATTATACTTTATTGACTTGCTAAGTGGTGATCACCCTGAATGGTATGATTTTTTTATTCCTTACTTTTAGTCAGCAAAGATGTATTAAATTGATCAAAAGTGACAGTAAAGATATTTAAAATGCTACAAAAAGACTTCTACTTCAATTAAATGCTGCTCTTTTGACCTTTCTATTCATCAAAGAATCCTAAAAATGTTTTCCACAAAAATATTAAGCAGCTAAGGTTTTCAACATTGATAATAAGAAGAAATGTTTCTTAAAGGGATAGTTCTCCCAAAAATTTAAATGTAATTTACTCACCCTTAAGTTGTTCCAAACCTGAATGAATTTCTTTTGTCTGTTAAACAATTTTTTTTTAAGAATATGGGTAACCAAACAGTTGATGAACCCCCCTGACTTCCGTAGTATTAATTTCCATACTATGAGTAAAAGGGGTCCATCAACTGTTTGGTTATCCATATTCTTCCAAATATAATTTTATGTTAAACAGAAGAAATAAATTCAAACAGGATTGGAACTTGACAGTGAGTAACAGATGCCATAAATTTTCATTTTTGTGTGAACTATCCCTTTAAGCACCAAATCAGCATATTAGAATGATATCTGAAGGATCTTGTGGCACTGAAGACTGGATTAATGTAATTTTTATTATTAAAAATAAATAAGATTTTACAATATATTAACATAAAAACAGTTATTTTTTAAAATTTTAAATATTTTTACTGTATTGTATGATCAAATTAATGTAGACTTAAGCAAAAAGGATTTCTAGAGAACTAATGAAACAACAAAATCCGAAAAGACCATTACTTTTAATAAGCACTGCACCAAAAAAAAAAAAATAGCACTGAATCAACTTTCACCATTTTTCTGGTAGGTCAGAAAGCCTAAGGTCTGTTGAATTTCAGCATCTAAACATCACAAGCTAAAATGAGTCACAGACAAACTGATTTTAATATAGATGTATAGTTGTGCAAGTATCTATCCATGCTTCAGTGATGCATTTCTTTTCCCAGCTTGCTTTTTTCTCAGGTAGGGCTCAGGTAGGGCTCCTGGACGGTCCTCCAGACGGCCCCTCACACTGTTGTGTGCAGTCATGTGTGAGATGAGCAGATCTCAGAGGGCCAGAGAAAGGGCCAGACTCTCCAGCCTAACATATAAGGGCTGTCAGAACCACAATCCTAATTAGTTATTTTCTGCTTCTCTGAGCTATACAGTTTAACCTGTCAAAGAGGCTTGCTTGGGCTTCACACCTCTCTCTCCACTTTTGTTTAGCTTGTGGGTACGTGGAGGAAGCGCATAAAGACATAAATAATTGTCACTGTTGCATTTAACACAACAACAGCGTCTGAGAAATAAAACAAATGATCATGAGGGGGTGTGAGAAAACTCTCAGTCTCTGACAAGTTCTCTGCATGGGCAAAATAACATGGCAGGAGGGGTGACGGGCGAAAAAACAATGTCTAGTCAAACTAAATCTAACTAACTGTAGCTTAGTAAAGAAGACTCAAGAAACGTGGGACTGTGATACTGGTGTATTGTTAAAAAATTTAGCAAAATGTTCAGAAAAATAAAGAAAACTACATTACATTCAACCTTTCTTGTAAAAAGCACCATAAGCTTGAATAAACCAAGAGTAGAAACAATCGGTTGGGATTTCTTCAATCTCACATTCTCTTTCATTACTGGAGCAAACTATTACATTTATAATTAAGGTGCTCATTACAAATATTCAGTCAGACTTTATTTCAAGGTCCAATTCTCACAATTATCAAACCATTAACTACAACTTTTGCCTCAAACTACTAATTTGCTGCTTATTAATAGCTAGTAAGGTAGTTAAATTTAAGTATTGGGTAGGATTGTAGAGGGATAAGTATAGGGATGTAGAATCTGGTCATGCAGAATATGTGCTCTATATGCACTAATAAACAGCCAATATGTTAATAATAGGCCCTCTCACCCCAAACCATTGCACACCATTGGTTAAGCAAAAAGTTGACATGTCAGGCCACTAAAACAAACAGAACACACATACTGTACTTAAAAGGTTAAAGTCATATGAGTAGGATGTCTGAATGCTCAGCACTCTAAACCAGCAAACACAAATTGTTTTCTTAACATTGGTGTGTGGTTATGATTTGATTATATTTTTGTTAATGTTCTTTGAATGTTTTTATAACCATAAACTATTATTCCCGAACATTTTTTGGGAGTTTTTATTACAACCTATAATAAAAGCTTTAAAAGAATGTTAAATAAAGGTTGTTTTTAGGTTTTTGTTTTCTATAACCATGAAGTAATCCTTAAAAGAACATTACAGAGAGGTTAAAAACAGTGAATGAATCCTTTCTTGGTTCACCAGAATAGAATGTTAGGACCTTTATTTTGATAATGTTGATAAATAAGGCAATTGTACACTCTCAGCAAAAACTGTCCCTATGAGGGTACAATTATGGCTTATGGCACGTTTCCACCAAGCAGTACGGGCCAGTACAGTACTGAAAGGTACAATTTGGGATGATACACTCTTAAAAATAAAAGGGTTTTCACAGCGTCGCCATGGAAGAAAAACCATTTTTGGTTCTACAAAGAACCATTCAGTCAAAGTTTCTTTAAAGAACCATCTCTTTCTTACCTTTTTATAATCTGAAGAACCTTCTTGCGCCACAAAGAACCTTTTGTGAAACAGAAAGGTTCTTCAGATGTTAAAGGTTCTTTATCGAACTATAAGACAAAAAGGTTCTTCTATGGCATTGTGAAGCACCTTTATTTTTAATAGTGTACACCCTGATCTGAGCGTTTCCACCACCAACAGTATCCTTACTCGATAGGCATGGTGTATGCCAGAATGTAGTGATCGAAGTCATTCTCGCACAAAGAAAAAACGCTACATTGTTTGTGTGTATGTGTGTGAAAATATAAAATGATAAAATACACTATTTTGTTTGTGTTTGCACACTCTGATGTAAACAAGCCCAACAAGCATGAGCAGCATGGTGAAGGACGAGTGAAGGATTCGCTTCATTCCCCTTGTGTTGTCATTCTCCTTGTAGCAGTGCAAGTGATGATTCTCTGTCAACCAATCAACGTTCTGCAGTGAGTCTGGTTCCACCTTTAGGTACCGGACTACTGTGCTAGGTACATCAACAGAAGGGTCCCAAAAACGTTTTATGGTATGGTTTGGTATTTTGGTACCAGTCACAACTTCTGACAATGGAAACGGAAATAATTGCATACCATACTGTACTGAACCGTACCGCTCGGTGGAAACGAGCCATTAGTACTTCAAAACAGTTTGTGCAAGTACCTTAAGGGTACATATTACTATACTTTAAGGCACTAGTATACACCTTTGAGGGTATATAAGGCACAGAGTTGTCCCAGTGACAACCGTTGCAGGCCCTGAGAGGTATGGTCTTCATCTAATTCAGTACAAAAAAGCACAGGAATTCAGACAGCCTGGGTTTTACATTGATTGGCAATTCAACCATAATACTGGCCAAGGAGAAACTGTTTTTATCAATGAAAAAAAATGCCACACTTCAGCTTCGACAAAGGCTTGTCAAAAATGTAGACATCCTTCTCGTCTTTCATTCTTCTCTTTAAATTATTCGCTCCTGCTGTTGGCCCATAACAGAACGACCTGTGCACACCGGTCTCATCAGAGCAACAAAACAGTTTTCCAAGATCCACAGGTCTGCTCGGCTCTGTGATTGTGTTTGCGAGTATGTTTGTGTGTGCGTGCAGAGACTGCAGATGGTCGCTCTCTTTGAAGGTGCTGCAGGCTGAAACAGCCTCTGAGGTCCACTTCACTATAGAAGATGACTGACGCAACCATTCACGAAAAATAAGGCCAAGCACAAAACTGAACCTTGCTTTCAACATACGTATGCGTTTTCCCATCTCCCCAGTGCCATAAATCCAATTACAATATAGCTAAACACCTTCGATTAGTCAAACACCTAGGCTTTTGAGAGTAACAACTGAGTTATCTTCACTCAGTGTTGAGCCAGGCACCAGGTGTAATTCAGAATTTGTCTTGCGTTTCAGGGCTGTGTGACATATGGGTGTCTGGTAAACTGTGGCCCTAAGGTTCCAAGCAGATCGATAAAGAAAAACAGCCGCCGTGTGATTTAATATGGTACAATGCTGACGCACCCCATTCTCATAGGATACTGAAGGTTGTGTTAAATACAGAGGAATTAAACTGTTCATCAAAGTTCTTTCTGGTACCTGCAAGCTGATTGGAGGGGAGCGAGTGGGCGTAACCTTAACACGCGTTTGTAATATCCCAGCTGACCTCGACTATTTAGGGTAAGCGTAAAACAGAGAAGCGGCTGTCTTCTGAGAACACAGCTAACAATAAACGTATTATGGGGCGTCCGATTGCAGTGTTGCTGGTGAATGGATGGTTGATCATAATTATGGAGAAGCGGGAGAAATGACCAGTGTGAAAGGAGATGGGCGGCATGCATCAGCGTGTGCATGTGAAAGCCAGGTGTGTACCCAATCATTCATAGCGCTTTACTTACTGCTGCCACACTGCCAAGTATGGCATTTCCCTTCCCATCTCCCCATCAACAGCTAACCAGTCAGATCTGTTTCATCTGCCAAATTATATCCCTTTATTTTTCAGGATAAACATCCTGTTGGAGATGGTCTGCACTTAAAAATGAAAGGGGCGAGATTCTGTAAAAGGAAAAGGGCTGGTCGAAAATCAAGTGTGTTTCACAAGAGCAGATGGAGGTTCCAGCACAGATGACTCTCAATGGGTGAGAGCTGTACACGCTCCAAACGCCATTGAGCCACATAGTGCATAGCCATGTGCCCATAATGCATTATGGATAAGCATTAATACAGGCTGGAGGTGGGCTTGAAAAACACAGGGAGGGAGGAAGTGAGAGAATAAATGCTAGAGTAACATCTCAATAAGCAGGACCTATTGAATTATAACAGTTTAATGTGGAGAGGCCAAATAGCCATTTGTAGCTTGAAAAGTGTACACTGGGCCTCTTTCAGAACATTGCTATTTTTGTTTGAGTGGTGCAACATGTCAACAAATGAGTTTGGATTTTTTTTCCAAAACTATATACCCCTTTGCAACGTTTGGGCGATGAATATGAATGATGCTTAAAGAGATATTTCACCCCCCCAAAATTATTTTATTATATAAACATTTATTTCATAATGATATTTCCCCCCATTTTAAATTCTTCTTATCCAATGAAAGGTTAGATTTTTGTGAATTTTTCAAATAAAAGATCAAAAGGATTAACAATGCAGATTAATTTTCACAGCCTTCTTTGATCATATTTACCAAGGGTGCCGATATTTTTGGCCATTGACTGTATATAATAATGTACGAATAACCCACTGAAAGATTGAACACTGAGCTGTGAGGGTTAGCTTACGTTAAACACAGCATGGCAGGAGGCCTTAACCAACCACACACACACACACTTTCACTCTCTTTCTACCTGATTTATGGTTGCGCACAGGCTGCTGCTGTGTTTCGCGTCAGACGCAAAGATAGATTAATGCCCGCATGGATGTGAAAGTGGCCAGTGGATTCATCTCAATCTTAAGTCATGAATGTATGTATGGGGGTGAGACAGCCACAGACAACTCTGGGCTCTGTGCTGCACTGAAGACCATATGCATATAAACACCCAACCACCCACATGAGAACAAATGAGAGAGATACAGTCTCTGCAGTCTCTTACTATGCATGGTCGTCACAGTGAAAAATTACCATTCAAAAGAGAAATGTACCTTTACACGGTAACAAAAATGAATCTGCCTGAGATAAATGTATCTATTCAACATAAATACTTAATAAAAGGCCATTATTAAACATTAAGCCTAAATCTGCCCATGGGAAAGCACTTTATCTTAATTGAAAATAATCTGTCTTGTCAATAAGTGAGCCAACAAAAAGAAAAGAAGCCAACAGTAAAGAACAAAATGTGTCACAGGACAGATATAGGTATGACACACAAGGAACACACACAAAGGAGACTCTAAGATCTAGTTTTCACACAAAAATACTGCATAGTTATATAGGCATTTATTGTATGTAATATATGGTGTATAATAATACAAATGAGAGTTTACCTAAAAGTAAATTACCTCCTAGGTATTTGGTTAATGAAAAAAACACAAACTTTTAGTATTTTAATCTCAGTATTAAAATAATACAGTTTAAAAAATTTAAATAAACAATTTCAAAAACTGAAATGTATGTCCCTGCCATGTAAAAATAAGGATGCAATAATGGGTCAAAAGTAGTAGTCTTTTCTGTCACATTTCAGAGAGTACATTCCAGCTAGCAAGTGTTTTTCAGTGTTACTGGGGTGCTGGAGTGAATCAACTAAGTTTCGACAGGAAAGACAGAGGGAATTTGCTTGGGAAGTGGGAAAGTAGTGAATAAAGAGTAACTTACCTTTTTGTATCTGGGTATAGGGAGCTACACTCCATCAAGAACAATTTACAGCATGCAGCCAAGCCATGCAGAGAGAGAGAGAGAGATGTGTGCATGCAAGGTGGAAGAAAGAGCAGAAAAACAACTGACACAAAATAAAACTATTTACTTACACATATATGTTTAGAAATAAAGACAACACAAAAAGCATGATGTAAAATAAAAACAGCATATAAAAATACAGAGGGGAAAAATGAAGCACCCAGGGGGTTTGACCCATGTGCTAAAAATGTATGTGGTATTGTGCCCACTGATTTTTCTAAATGTAGAACTTTTGTGTATCTGTATGACTCAATCTGATAGTCAGTACAACCCTAAATTTAGCTGTCATGAAGTGATGGAGTGTTCGGAGGTGTATTGCAGAAAACAAACAAAAAAATTGTAAATGCTGTTAGATCAACCCCCAATTTCATCTTCAGAGGATGTCAGGCAGCACTTTTGTTCTAAATAAATGCTTTATTTTGGCTTTGCTTTCTCAGTTGGAAAGTTGTATTTAGTGCCCATAGTTTACACGAGAACATGTCACATTATTAAAAAAAAAAAGAAAATCAACAGAGAGAAAAGTTGGAGCTGGAATATGTCAGTCAAATAAAACTCGATGTTACACTTTTAAATGTGTACCGACTAATATGAGTGACACCACAGGCAAAACAAATAATGAGAATGAATATCATTTCATTAAAAAAGTAGCATGTTAATTTACTGCCTGGGGGTTCAATTAAGTATCCATTTATCTAGTTTAATGCTTCATTTCTGTTTAAGTAGCATGTGTCACATCAAACTCTTGACAATTGCACAAAGCAATCCAAAGATGAGATGTTAAACACGCATACAAGGTTTATGAACAGACTAGGGTTTATTCTGTCAGGACCACTATCGTCAAAGATGACTGACAATTAGCATACAGTTTGGATTGGCGGTGTGGTTCTCTTCTGGGCAAGAACTCCCTGCGCATCCATGCAGCATGGACTAGCATGGATAAGAGCAGGGAGTAGGGACGGGCGATATACATCACTGGTATTTATTGCAATAATGATATCAATGACGATAATTAAGGGAATCTTATGCATCCACAAAGAGACAAAAGTACATAAAAGCGTTATCTTTCCCATTTTTACCCTGGTGTTGTGAGCATTACTGAGTACACACGTAATGTAATGACTATTTAATTCATACTGGAAGCCAGAGGGCGCCCTTGTGTAGAAACTCCACATATGCATCACTAAAGTAATTGCACTGACCAGGAAATCCCAAATATGGACAAAGGTATGGCTTTGGCTGAATAAAATGCAGATAGAAACATTTTAACTGAGGAAACTTGAAGACAATAAACATACAGTTGCGACAATATATGTTTATCTGTGTTCTTCAAGCAATTATGGGCATTTTTATAAGAATAACGTATATTTATAATGCAATGCTAATCGACATAGCCTTTATTACTGTATACAATACTATAAAATAGTATGAATTCTGCCTCATTCTGTGATATGAAACCACGTCTGATCACAAAGTTATTTCAAAAACTCGACTGATGTTATGAAGTTAATTTGGAGAAAAAGCATGTCAATAAATTAAACCTTTGTTGGACAACAGGTTTGTAAACAGGCTCATACACATGCAAAACTGTACTACTGTAGTACATTTATTCAAGGCTCAGACCGATTTTTATTGCACTGTACGGCCCTGATCAAACCAATTCCAGACTGTAGAAGGAGCTCCTCGTTTAGCAATATATTCCTCCTCAATTTCATGTCCACCTTCCGCCATGTCACTCCACACGGTCGCACATCACACAGAAATGTCAACAACTAGGCTTTATTGTTATCGTGAAAAGACTAATTCTTATTGATGGTTAAATTTGTACTGGTATATCGCAAACGATAAGATGAAAACTCTTTTAGTTTTCACTGAAATCCATTGTATTTTTTGTCAATATATTGGAAGAAAAACTGTTTGGTTACCAACATTCTTCCAAATATTTAATAATAGTAATGCAGAAATGGAACACCATGAGCTGAGAAAATTACGACAATTTTCATATTTTGGGTGAACTATCCCTTTAAATATTCTAAAACATTTTAAGGCCACTGTTTAGAACAGATAACCTTTTTTTTGCATGTTATTTAAAAGAAAGCACCCACGGCCACAAATCACAGGGTCAAAATGTACATAATGGAACGGGCAGAGTATGTTCCTTAAAGTTGCGTTCACTGACATCTCAGTAATGTTCGCACAGGTTGGTGACCTCCTGTCGTTCCACTGTTGATGTGACACATTCCTTGCCTTGCATCATAGAGCGAACACTCCTGGTGAGCCCATGACCCCTGTACATCTGCAGCTAATAAGGACGACCCTTTCAAAGCTGTCAGTTCCATGGAAAGAAAGAGCAGATCACAGACAGGTAACTTTAATTGAGTTGATGGGAGGGGGAGCGTTGGGCCGGCGGCGGGGAGACCTGGGAAAATGGCGATGGGTGAATCGTGCGTTGAATTGGGGTCAGCGAAAGGGAGGGCGGTTTTCTTTAATAGAGGCTGTCGTTTGAAAAGGCTGTGGTGCATGTTAAGGTTGGAGCAGATGTGTCCTTGTGTGACACTATATGAGCAATATGTGCTCTGAAATGGATCTTGGAAGGCACCTTTGCGAGGGTTGGATGAATGAATGGCTGCATTCCTCTTTCTCATCACGTATGTCTGTTCAGAAGGACGAATGGTCTGGCACTTAGGAAATGGTGAAATATTATTCTGATAAATGCATTAGTGGTGACAGACGTCTAATTGTAGGTGATTTCTATTTTAGCTCTGTATATAAAAGTTACGGTTCTCCAATCTGAACGGTATTCCAAGGGTGATGATACAAAGTGCAATAACACTGGAACTTTTCAATCTGTTTATCATAATTCATCAGCTCTATAGAGTTCAACAGCTGGGATCTGGAATAAAAATCCCTTTTTTTCTATATAGAATTTTTAATGATAACTTTTAAACTCTTGAAGACAGACATACTGTGAGCTATGAGGTTGTTAATGAATCATATATGCTTCTGTTGAAGCCATCAGCCCAAGCTATTTTTTTTATTAATTGTTTAACAGATGCATTCCTGATGAAAAACTACATTACTCAATTTTGCAAAGAAATCTCCACCAATCAGAATTTCAACAATCAAATCATGCCAAAAAAGCTCCACCTACTCCCATTAAGCACTGTGAATGACATAAGAGCCTGTCTTTCTTTGCTCACAAACTTTTAAATATTTAAATACTATAAACGTGCAATAAACTTGAATAGTATTCTCTCTTTTCTCTCTCTGTGTATAATATATCTATGAAGAGTTTATTTGCAAACACCGATAAACACCACTTAAAAAAAAGAGCTGATTATTCTCCACATATAGTGGGATCTGAACCCTAAACATGTTTTGTCAAAAAAGCCGGTATTGTCCACTTTCAAGGCATCGCAAATTCACGTTTTACTGCAGAAGCCGACAAGCGCCCTTGTTGTTTTTGAACAGAAGCCGATAAATCCATTTTAGCGAATCAGCACGCTGCATTCAGGTCAGGTGACAAGCCTACTTTCACTTTGAAAAGACGTGCTAGCTGAGAGGAGTTTCATCAAAGCTGCCTAAAAGTGATCGAGGATGGATAATTTCGACGAACTTGATGAACCGGTGATATCTTCTTCAGGGCGAAAAAGGAAATTAAAAGCTGAAACGTTTTGATGGATCCTTGCGAAAGCAGCGCGTTACAGTGGTGAAGGAAAGCTCCGTGTATTGCGTGTAATCACATCCATAATTATGATCACAACAACAACAAAGTTTGTCAGGCATCTACATTGTCATCTGAGGAGATTCCAAAGATTAAATGAGTGTTTTTTTAACTTTAAAACATGAAATGTGGAGTTATCTGCTTTTGCCAAAAACGACTGTTGGGAGTTATCGGTTTTTGCAAATGAATTCTTCAAATATGTATGCATATATATATATATATATATATATATATATATATATATATATATATATTAGTGCTGTCAAAATTAGCGTGTTAACACAGGCGATTCATTTTTTCAGTTTAACGGTTAAAATTATTTAACGCTGTTAATGCTAGGGTTGGCCACCCCACTCATAACTGTTAATTCTGTATCCTTTTTCTTGACAAGAAGTGCATTTATTAAGTCGCATAATGTCTTTACGAGTACATCAAACAGGAAACGTTTCAGACGCACGCTCCAGCTTCACTTCAGCGAGTCAAACGAGCATGGAAACTGTACTGTGCTCGTAGCACGTGATCTTCAATACACGCACAAAGGTGCATAGCCTGTATCATTTCATATCAAATCGCGATTGAAGCTACGAGCATGCAATATCGTGATCAGTTAAGTCATGAAGTTACCAAAAAGGCGATTAAAGCTGCCATAAAACGGTGCATGCATGTAATATGTTATATATGAGTTAAATGGTTTTCAAAACTGTTCTGGAGCAGCACAGCACTGTCTCCCTCATCTAACACACCCGATTCAACTGGTCAGCTCATTACTAGAGACTGAAATGGGTCTGATCTGAAATGGGTCAGAAAAGGTGATGAGAGCTAAGAGAAAATACGATGCGTGTCAGATCCGCATCACGTTTAGCAGCAACAGCTGAGAAATAGTGGGGAAGTCGTGGCCTAATGGTTAGCGAGTCGGACTCGTAATCGAAAGGTTGCGGGTTCGAGTCCCCGGCCGGCAGGGATTGTAGGTGGGGGGAGTGAATGTACAGCGCCCTCTCCACCCTCAATACCACGACTGAGGTGCCCTTGAGCAAGGCACCGAACCCCCAACTGCTGCCCACTGCTCTGGGTGTGTGTTCACGGTGTGTGCGTGTGTGTGTGTGTGTGTGTGTGTGCATTTGTTCACTACTCACTGCTGTGTGTGTGCACTTGGATGGGTTAAACGCAGAGCACCAATTTCGAGTATGGGTCACCATACTTGACAATACGTCACGACTTTACCTTTTACTTTACTATAGCAGCCAAAACAACCTAATAACCAGCTGCTGTGATGTCTGTTCATCAAGAACAAAAGAAAAAAAGAGGAAATCAATAACTTTTATAGTTTTAAGAATTCTTCTGTATTTAGTTTAGAATTTGGTGTCTGATAACTTTATTTAATTTCTGTATTTTCTGCTGAGGTAGCTAAATATGACATTTATTATAATGGATTATGTGAAGATTGTTTTAAGTTAACTAGAAGTTATTTTTATTTTAAGTCCAATAAATGTTCAAATTGATAGCTCTTAATTATAATGTAAAGTTGAATGGCTATAGTCAATGGTTAAATATTAGGGGGAAACATTTTTATAGGGAAATCAGTATTAATTAGTAGAGCCCTGCATTTCGGCCCGGGCCCCACGGGCCCCGACTTTTTTACGCCTCTAGGGCCGGGCTTCAGGCCAATTTCCACGTCATAGTTCAGAGGCGGGCCGGGCATCGGGCCTGTTTTGGGTTTCTCCTTATTTTATATTGTAGACGTCTATCGATTAGTGATGAAAAAATTGCCGCGCTGGTGGAGACAACACGAGATCGTGCCGCGACTGAGAGCAGCTCGATGGTGTTTAGTGTCCCGCAGCAGCAGCGAGTGAAAATGACGTCAGCGCAGCGGAATTGTTCTGCGTTCAAATGCATGCAATAGGCTAAAGCTTGCTGCAAAACCCCAGCAAACATAACCATGAATGTGTCTGCGGGAAATAGTAAGGAGATATTTGAATTATTTACTAATAAACTAATGTTTTCTGAGTCTGTGTCGCAAGGATGAAGTTGCTGATCCTGACTCACCGTCTCCTCATTAGACGGGCCTTTAGAGAGAAATGCATCTTTATTGATTATGGTTAAGATTATAATAAGATTATAATAAGAGTCAAATTTTTTTTATTTCGTTAAGTGATAATTTAAAGCTTTCTATAGATATATTTATCATGTCTGTGAGGCATGTATTCGCTCAGCTTCGGTTCATTTTTGTGAAGCGCTCCTGTTCAAGACGGCAGAAAGCGCATCATGTTTGTTTTCTTTGTTTTATAAAAGAACTACCTTTTGTTGGTATTATTACGAATCCTGGCCATGCACTTCAGTTTACTCGCCACCAGAGGTCACCCGCTCACCACATGGACTTTTACACTACACAGCACACTGGACTCAATTTCCCACAATCCATTGCACTGACGACTTGCACAGCTGTTCACTATTTCGCCCACACCTGATCACCATTTCACAATCACCATCACTCTATTTAAGCCTGGGACTTGCTCTTGCTCACCGCCGAGTATTGTTAGCCTAGTCTGCATACCAAGCGTTTTCCTGTTTTCTAGTCAGTTTTCCTGTGTTTTGATTCCTGCCCGAGTTCTTGGATTATTCTCTCTGCCTTGCCCTGTTTGGATATTGTACGCCGATCGTCGACCACGCCGGTTTACTGACCACTCTTCTGTCTTGCCCTCAACATACCTGTTTGCTGGTTATTCAACCCTGCCTGTCTTGACCATGTTTCATAATAAAGCTTTGCAAATGGATCCTCACGTCTCGTCAGCCCCGTGACAGAATACTCGGCACAACAAGGACCCAGCAGCTTTTCCGACGAACATCGGTCAGGTATGGATGCAGCTATCCTATTATTGGCCCTTAAGCAGGGTACACGATCACTAGAGCGTTACATCGCTGAATATTTGGCTTTGGCTAATGGCTCAGATTTACCGGATTGTATGCTAATAGATTTTTTTTGCGATGGACTTAATCAGCCATTGAAAGCTAAAATAATTAATAAGGCTCCTCATTTATCACCGAGTCATTTTCTGGAGTATGTTCTGTGTACTGTTGGTTCAACATTCACTGTGGGGGTCGCGGAGGAAAAAGACACCGCACCCAATTGTTTGATTACAGCTGCGCTAGAGCACGCTCACAAAATGGCAACCATAACCACCTCATAGCGTCACTACTGCTTGTAGAGAGCCAAGTCGAGTCCCAGCCTATGTCAAAGAACCAAGTCGAGTCCCAGCCTATGTCAAAGAGCCAAGTCGAGTCCCAGCCTATGCCAAGCCAGAGTCTGCTCACGTCATGCCTGCCAAGCCAGAGTCTGCTCACGTCATGCCTGCCAAGCCAGAGTCTGCTCACGTCATGCCTGCCAAGCCAGAGTCTGCTCACGTCATGCCTGCCAAGCCAGAGTCTGCTCACGTCATGCCTGCCAAGCCAGAGTCTGCTCACGTCATGCCTGCCAAGCCAGAGTCTGCTCACGTCATGCCTGCCAAGCCAGAGTCTGCTCACGTCATGCCTGCCAAGCCAGAGTCTGCTCACGTCATTCCTCAGTCATGCACGTCACGTCTCAGTGCTCCAGCCCGAGTCACAGCACGTCTCAGTGCTCCAGCCCGAGTCACAGCACGTCTCAGTGCTCCAGCCCGAGTCACAGCACGTCTCAGTGCTCCAGCCCGAGTCACAGCACGTCTCAGTGCTCCAGCCCGAGTCACAGCACGTCTCCACCGAACTGCCAGAGGCTGTTACCACAGATTCAAGGACAGTCCTTCGAGTTCTGATATCCAGTATGATGGACCCACCACTGATGTCGGTGCGAGTAGCTGGCATTCCCAGGGCCTCAACCCTGGCTGTTACAGAGACTGTTCCCCTGACCTCAGTGCTTCCCGTTATGGCGGTCGCCATTTTGAGTGTGTGGGCTGCACACTGTGCTCCTGAGGCCTCTCCTGTCCACGAGTCTGTTCCTGAGGTCTCTCCTGTTCACGAGTCTGCTCCAGTGCCTCCAGAGGTGGCGGCTTCTGCTGCAGAACCTCCCGAAGTGGTGGCACCTACTCCCGAATCCCGAGAATCCAGTTCTCATGTCACGGCCAGGAGTGCCGATCCCGAATCCAGTTCTCAAGTCACGGCCAGGAGTGCCGTTCCCGAGCCTCAAGTGTCCACTCCTCCGGAGCGCCCTCAAGTGTCCGCTCCCCCGGAGCGCCCTCAAGTGCCCGCTCCTCCGGAGCGCCCCAAAGAGGCCACCTGTGAATTCACGCCCTGCACTGTCACGGCCAAGGAGGCCGTCTGTGAACTCACGCCCTGCCCTGTCACGGCCAAGGAGGCCGTCTGTGAACTCACGCCCTGTCCTGTCACGGCCATGGAGGCCGTCTGTGAATCCTCGTCCTGGCCAATCACGGCCATGGAGGCCGTCTGTGAAGCTTCGTCCTGTCCTGCCACAGCCATAGAGACCATCCATGAACCTTCGACCTGCCCGGTCACGGCTCCTGTGACCATGGGGACTCTCTCTGTGTTGTCTGTCTCTGTTCTCCCTGTGGTGTCTGTCTCTGTTCTCCCCAGATCCCTGATCCTGCCATGGCTTCCTGACCAGTCTGCTCTACCGTGGAGATCCTCTGCCCTGTCTACTCCACACTGGTGGGCTCTGGCTCTGTCTGCTCTGCGGTGGTGGTCAGCTGTCTGGCTCTGGGGGTCTCCTGCTCCACCCATGTGCGCTCTGGTCCCGTCCTGCCCTGCCACGGCTCCTGAGACCATGAAGGCTCTCTCCGTGTTGTCTGTCTCTGCTCTCTCTGTGTTTTCTGTCCTTGTTCTCCCCAGATCCCAGTCTCTGTCATGGGTTCCTGCCCTGTCTGCCTCCCTGTGGTGGTCCTCTGCTCGGGTCTGGTGGTCATCTGCTCCGCCATGGTGGTCCACTGCTCCGCCCTGGTGGGCTCCGGTCTCGCCTGCTCCGCTCTGGTGGGCTCCGGTCTCGCCTGTTCCGCCCTGGTGGGCTCTGGTCTCGCTTGTTCCGCCTGCTCCGCCCTGGTGGGCTCCTGTGCCATCTGGCTCCACCCTGGTTTCCTGCCCTGCCGGCTCTGCCTCGATCCCCGGCCTCTGCACTTCAGCAGGGATCTGGCCCTCCATCCCTCCCCCTGTTCCGCCTCCGCTCCACCACCCTCCTTGATTGTATCGGAGCGTCTAGAAGCCGCTCCTTGGGGGGGGGGCTATGTTACGAATCCTGGCCATGCACTTCAGTTTACTCGCCACCAGAGGTCACCCGCTCACCACATGGACTTTTACACTACACAGCACACTGGACTCAATTTCCCACAATCCATTGCACTGACGACTTGCACAGCTGTTCACTATTTCGCCCACACCTGATCACCATTTCACAATCACCATCACTCTATTTAAGCCTGGGACTTGCTCTT
The DNA here is from genome assembly GCF_936440315.1 of Barbus barbus. Classification (NCBI taxonomy): domain Eukaryota; kingdom Metazoa; phylum Chordata; class Actinopteri; order Cypriniformes; family Cyprinidae; genus Barbus; species Barbus barbus. The sequence goes on along the minus strand of NC_136733.1, from coordinate 16,788,578 downwards.
GCTCACTGCCGAGTATTGTTAGCCTAGTCTGCATACCAAGCGTTTTCCTGTTTTCTAGTCAGTTTTCCTGTGTTTTGATTCCTGCCCGAGTTCTTGGATTATTCTCTCTGCCTTGCCCTGTTTGGATATTGTACGCCGATCGTCGACCACGCCTGTTTACTGATCACTCTTCTGTCTTGCCCTCAACATACCTGTTTGCTGGTTATTCGACCCTGCCTGTCTTGACCATGTTTCATAATAAAGCTTTGCAAATGGATCCGCACGTCTCACGTCTCGTCAGCCCCGTGACAGGTATTGTGAGTTGGTATTGATTCACATTAATTACTAAACATAGACACACCTTACTACAAAAAACAACAGTATATACATAAACACAAGCTACAGTGCATTAGAATAGTGAGTCATTTCTATTTTCCAGAGCCCAGAGGCCTATTTGAACCCCCAATTCTGATTTATTAATTTTACAGACTGATACACGTGACACAGCAAATTCAATCTAGCATATGCACCTCTAAACCTTCTGTTAGATGGCAAATATGAATATTCCTCATACAAAATGTGAGAAGGGTCAGACATAACTTTTCCTGACAGGGTCGGCAATTTTTTCGTATACACATCTTGAAAACTTGGCTCAAGTTTATAGTGTAAACTACCTATAATATATGTTATTTACGTGTGTGTGTGTGGGCCAGAGGGGAGGGGGACACTGTCGCATCACAGAGTATGCTGGCCATATATACATCAAAGCACATGGCACACAATGTTCGGAGGAGAACGCTGGAAAATATGACAGAAATGATGATACTCATCTGTATTGCAGTATACACGCCGCGGTTCAGCTGCCCGCGACAAACGCTGCAGTATGAAAGCACAATGGGCACGCGCTGCTCCTGCTCTGCATACGCACCGTTTCTGTGCCGCTCACGCTTGTGGTGTGAAACGGGCGTAAGACTGCAGCAGCGCTCACATGAACGATCCCGATAAAATTATTTAGGTTAAGCATCAACATTCACAAACCACTGTTCACTGTTGTTTTTAACAGATAAGCAAGCATGGGCTACTGCGTGCATGCCATGGCTCCCTTTATTATCACTACCTCTGTTATAACAATGAATATATGCACAATGAATCTTCCACAATGTCTACACTGTGTGTTAATGAGAGGATTTGTAAGCACGCAATTTTCAGCACTGCGCAAAAACATTTGAGTGGTGAGTGGATTCTAACTTAAATACCTTTGATTGGCCAATGCTTTCCTGAAATCAACAGATCTGCGACTGTCTACATTGCTCAATGTGGCAAACACGTGTTATAAATACAAACTGTCTATGCTTGCACGTTAATCATTTTTGTCATATTAGTTGTTCTTGTTGCTTTTGTGCAATAGATGAATAACAATTTATGTATTGTTTTTAGATATTTTATGTTTAGATTTGTGGGAGTCCCACGTATCATTCTTTTCTGCCGCATTACACTCACACACACACACGAGTCTCTACCCGGCCACACTTGCTCATCAAGGGCCCTATTTTAAAGATCTAAGCGCATGGTCTAATCTAAAGCACAACGCACAGATGCACTTAGGGCGTGTCCGAATCAACTTTTGCTAGTTTAATGACGGGAAAAACGGTCGGCGCCCGGCACATGGTCTAAAAGGGTTGTCCCTATTCTCTTAATGAGTAATGGGTGTGTTTTGGGCATAACCTGCAATAAACCAATCAAAGCCTCATCTCCCATTCCCTTTAAGAGCCAGTTGTGCTCGCGCCGTGGCGGATTCGCTATGTACACGGCAAGCGCAAAGACTGAACGCATCTCAGATTCTGATACATGCAATGACTATCCATTATGACATGTAGGCATTTTTATATTTATGTAGCCTACACAATAATAATCTTTTACATTGTAATTTTTTACTTTTTAATATTTGGCATGTTGTGTTGGCATGTTTGTGTGCTGATGCATGTTCCTGTGTGTGTAATAAGCAGAGTGTGTACGTACGTTGTGGACCCGCCCATAGGCGCAAATTACTAACGCGCTCTTTAAATAACAAAAATTCTGCGCCATTGACTTTAGACCAGGTTTTGGTTGGTCAATGGCGCAGTTTATTTCAATAGTCTCAAAATAGCAACATGCCAGCAATGCGCCTGAACACACCTCGTTTTCAGACCAGCACGCCCATGAGCACACAAATGAGCGCAAATGCATTTGCTATTTAAACAACGTAGTGCAGGACCTGAAAATTATAACTGCTTTGCGCTGAAACTAGCGAAAAAACACTTGTGTCGCACCTGGCGCCGCATTGCGCCGGTTGTATGATAGGGCCTCTAGTGTCCCGCGCTGCACTCTGTTGCTCAGTATTGGGTCCCGCGGTAGTCCCGCGGGAGTGCAGGTCTCTACTCGGAAGGTGCCTGTAATGATGTTATGATCGAGGCTCTGGACTCTTTAGCATAACTTCTAAACAAAATGTTAATGCCCTGGCAGTGGCAAATAGCTTTGATTTTAAATTTAATTTGATCACATTAATGTTTAAGTTGAGATTTACAAGAAATAATTTAACTGCTACTATTTCATTATTGAATTTTGCGCATAAAAAATGTAATCGTTGCCCAGCACTTACATATACAGTGCCCTCCAAAAGTATTGGAACAGTGAGGCCAATTCCTTTATTTTTGCTGTAGACGGAAAACATTTGGGTTTAACATCAAAAGATGAATATGAGATGAGAGATTAACATTTCAGCTTTTATTTACAGATATTTTCATCTGGATCTGATTCACAACTTAGAAGATAGCTCCTTTTGTTTGAACCCACCCATTTTTCATGTTACCAAAAGTATTGGAACAGATAGAATTAACATAGATTAAAGTGAAAAAGACTTAATATTTAGTTGCAGATCCTAACTGTATCAATCCTGTGACCCACTGACATCACTAAACTTTTGCATTCTTCTTTTGTGATGCTTTTCCAGGCTTTCACCGCAGCCTCTTTCAGTTTTGGGGGGTTACTCCCTTCAGTCTCTTCTTTAGCAGGTAAAATGCATACTCTACAGGGTTTAAGTGTGGAGATTGACTTGGCCAGTCTAAAACCTTCCACTTCTTGCCCCTGATGAACTCCTTTGTTGTTTTGGCACTATGTTTTGGGTCATTATCTTGCTGCATGATGAAGGATCTCCCAATCAGTTTGGTTGCATCTTTCTGTAAATTGTCAGACAAATTATTTCTGTAGACTTCTGAGTTAATTTTGCTGCTGCCATCGTGTGTTACATCATTAATGAAGATTAATGCGCCTGTCCCAGAAGAAGCGATGAAAGCCCAAGCCATTACATTACTTGTGTAATGTGTACTATAATGTACACCTGTGTACACTGTGTTCAGATGAGCTTGTATGTTTGGGATCATGAGCAGATCCTTTCTTTCTCCAAACTTTAGCCTTTCCATCACTTTGGTCCATAAAATGAGTCCATAAAACCTTGTCCCAGAATTTTTGAGGCTCGTCTCCTATTCTTCTTGCTAATGAGTGGTTTGCATCTTCTGGTGTAGCCTCTGTACTTTTGTTCACAAAGTCTTCTGCGAACAGTAGATTGTGATACCTTCACTCCTGCCCTCTGGAGGTTGTTGCTGATGTCACTAACAGTTGTTTTAGGGTCTTTCTTTACAGCTGTCACAATGTTTCTGTCATCAACTGCAGATGTTTTCCTTGATTTACCCGTTTGAGGTGTTACTTAGTACACCAGTGGTTTCTTTCTTCCTCAGGAGATTCCAAATGGTTGTACTTGCTATTGCCAGTGTTTGTGCAATGGTTTGATTGATTTTTCATCTTCTCTCAGCTTCACAATTGCTCATTTTTCACCCATAGACACCTCTCTGGTTTTCATGTTGGTTACACGTCTAACTGACTATAAATGCAGTCTGCATTTTTATATATAAAAATACGTACAAAGCCAAGGCTCCTGAAAAAGTAGATTGGCCACTGTTGTAGTTTATTGGTATTCACAGTTGTATTTTGCAAGTCTTTGAATGTCTGCCTATGTCGCACATATCAGTTCAGTTTGGAAGACAGACCTTAGAGACTTAGTACAATGATAAACTACTGTTCAAAATTTGGAGTCAGTAAGATTTTTTTTTATGAATATGTTTATGAATGTCTCTTGTGCATTTTTGTTTCATGCTGTGTTTTCATTTTTGGTTACGCTGTATATAGGCAGTAAGCAACTAGCAAGGGTATGTAACCACACCTATTGTGTTTTAACACTCAATAATATGCAGTTGATTGTCTAGGATGATGGGTAATATGTACCCAACATTTCTTTTCATGCACATGTCCATCATACAAGCAATGTTTCACAACAAAATCAATGCATTACAGTTACAGGCTGTAAACTTGATTCAATCACAAAGTGTCTGCTAACGTCCTAGCTGTGCTGAAGTGATGTCAGCAGGCGTAATCTCCACACTAAAAACCAGCAGGCAAATTCCTGGTAAGGCAAATGTTTTGTGTGATGGTTCTGCTCTGATTACAAATACCTCATTATCTGTTTTTCTGGATGTGTAAACCCCTGTAATCCCCCATGCGCTCTGACGTGCATGTCTCTGGATCTGCGCTTATCACAGAATACCAACACATTCACCCCTGACACCACACCAACAGTCACATCCAACCACCTGCAACACTCATTTCACAAAACATTACTTTTTGTATTGATCTTCTGGTGATATTAGATACGGTCAGATCATTCTAACTACGTTAGTCACACATGCTACACATAGTCAGATTCTTTCGAGAACAGCCAATAGAAGCCAGATGTACAAGAGAGAATCCAGCGCTATCCATGGTCCTGATCTGTCTAAGCTTTATTCTGCTATTGCCAGATGACTTAGGGTCAACTGAAAGGTTAATCATAGGTTGGAAACTAGTTTTCAGTATAGCCCAAATGTAATACCAATCAAGCCAAAATCAAATCAATGCTGCCCATTTAATAAAAAGTACCATGTTTTTGAAGTAGCTTATAAATATGACTGGTAATGATTCAGTACAATGACACACTAGCATTTAAAGTTTTGGGTCAGATGTTTTTGAAAGAAGTCTCTTATGCTCACCAAGGCTGCATTTATTCGATAAAAAATACAGTAAAACAGCAATATTGTGAAATATTACAATAAACAAAAATGGTTTTCTGTTTGAAAATATTTTAAAATGTCTGTAATTTCAGTAATGGTAAAACTGAATTTTCAGCAGTCATTACTCCAGTCATGTGTTCCTTCGGAAATCATTCTAATATGCTCATTTAATGCTCAAAAACATTTCTTATTATTAATGTTGAAAGCAGTTGTGCTGCTTAATATTTTTTTGGAAACTATTATTTTTTTTCAGGATTCTTTAATGAATAAGAAGTTTAAAAGAACATTTATTAGAGATTTTTATATGTCAAATTCTAGGATAGCCAATCAGATCCAGATAGCAGTTTCTGCAGGTTTTACGAAGATAAATTTAAGAAGTTTTAAGACTTTTTTATAACAAAGTAAATTTAAAGAATAAATTAAACAGAACACAATTTAATAATATGTGACCCTGGACCACAAAACCAGTCATAAGAAAATCTGGAATCTGAGGGTGCAAACAAAATCTAAATATTGAGAAAATTGCCTTTAAAGTTGTCCAATTAAAGTTCTTAGCAATGCATATTACTAATCAAAAAATTATTTTTTGATATATTTACAGTAAGAAATTTACAAAATATCATCATGGAACATGATCTTTCCTTAATAGCCTAATGATTTTTGGCATATTATTAGGAAAGGCGATTTGCAAAGATTCATAAAAAACCCTTATACTCACTTCTTCTGTAGATAAAGCTGGATCACGAATGATTAGGGCGAAAACATAATGCATTTATGTAGATCGGGGATCAGTGCATTCCCTTCATTAATCATATGCGTCTTCATCGGCTCAGATGTCGGGAGTAAATAATGACTGCTATATTCATTATTACATCCAACAACTAAACACTTCAATAGTTTAATCTGAGACATCTGGTATTCCCCTGCATATTCCCCTGCTCACTCAGGGCGGGTCTAAGGTAAGACGGTCTTGTCAATCAACTCTCGTGGGAGAGGTCTGTACAGAACTACATCATTCTGACAGGAATCTCAGAACAGCCTGATTTGAGAAAGGGGATTTAAAAATAGGGATTTAAAAAAATCACTGGGTGGATTTTTATCATTATAGGATGGATGTGTACACACACTTCCAACACACATTTATGTTCAAACAACTTGTAAAGTGAATTTTGCATCCGATGACCTCTTTAACAGACAAAGCAATAGTGATCACATAATAAAAACAGTTACTCACACTTGTGTGTTGCGACAAGAGGCGTCATGCCCATTCAAACTGGCACGTGCCCCCTCAGATTTTTGAGCCAAGTGAATTTTGAATGCAGCTTCCAAAAGACAAAAATAGCAGAATAATATTTTCTTTATATTTCATACAATCACACGAGTGTGATTAGAACATGCAGTGCGGCACAGCATCAGCTGCTAAATTCAAATCTGCGCTCGTGCTTTGGCTGGTGCTGAGCCAGAGATAGATGCGTTTTTACAGCTGCACCTTGTAACCAATCACACACGATTCTGTTTAGCTTATGAATGCAATGACCAATCAGAGGCATTCAGATGAGTCACTGCAGAAATGTTTTGTTCAGTGCGCGCGTTCACTGAAGGAATTCTGCTCTCTGATGATTCTCTCATCAGAAACAAAAAAGTGCAGATGTGCGATGTAATTAGGATATTTATTTCAGTGTAAACTGCTTCAGTGATTATAATGAGAGTTTTTGAGAGTGCCAAATGTTCTTAGCTTTCTGTACAACGAAAGAGTTATAATTAGTAAATTACAATGTTCCTATTAAATAAAAAAACAGTCACATTAAAAATATTTTATGGCATGACACCCATATCTGGTACTTAATTAAATAGGTGTAGTTAATAGATTACAATATTAGGCTTATTGCCCATCGCCCGTTATAGATCAACTAACATAATATATAAAGGTGCAAAATGCATCTACAGTCAGGTCCATAAATATTGGGACATCGACACAATTCTAACATTTTTGGCTCTATACACCACCACAATGGATTTCAAATGAAACGATGTGCTTTAACTGCAGACTGTCAGCTTTAATTGGAGGGTATTTACATCCAAATCAGGTGAACGGTGTAGGAATTACAACAGTTTGCATATGTGCCTCCCACTTGTTAAGGGACCAAAAGTAATGGGACAGAATAATAATCATAAATCAAACTTTCACTTTTTAATATTTGGTTGCAAATCCTTTGCAGTCAATTACAGCCTGAAGTCTGGAACGCATAGACATCACCAGACGCTGGGTTTCATCCCTGGTGATGCTCTGCCAGGCCTCTACTGCAACCGTCTTCAGTTCCTGCTTGTTCTTGGGGCATTTTCCCTTCAGTTTTGTCTTCAGCAAGTGAAATGCATGCTCAATCGAATTCAGGTCAGGTGATTGACTTGGCCATTGCATAACAGTCCACTTCTTTCCCTTCAAAAACTCTTTGGTTGCTTTTGCAGTATGCTTTGGGTCATTGTCCATCTGCACTGTGAAGCGCCGTCCAGTGAGTTCTGAAGCATTTGGCTGAATATGAGCAGATAATATTGCCCGAAACACTTCAGAATTAATCCTGCTGCTTTTGTCAGCAGTCACATCATCAATAAATACAAGAGAACCAGTTCCATTGGCAGCCATACATGCCCACGCCATGACACTACCACCACCATGCTTCACTGATGAGGTGGTATGCTTAGGATCATGAGCAGTTCCTTTCCTTCTCCATACTCTTCTCTTCCCATCACTCTGATACAAGTTGATCTTGGTCTCATCTGTCCATAGGATGTTGTTCCAGAACTGTGAAGGCTTTTTTATATGTCGTTTGGCAAACTCTAATCTCGCCTTTCTGTTTTTGAGGCTCACCAATGGTTTACATCTTGTGGTGAACCCTCTGTATTCACTCTGGTGAAGTCTTCTCTTAATTGTTGACTTTGACACACATACACCTACCTCCTGGAGAGTGTTCTTGATCTGGCCAACTGTTGTGAAGGGTGTTTTCTTCACCAGGGAAAGAATTCTTCGGTCATCCACCACAGTTGTTTTCCGTGGTCTTCCGGGTCTTTTGGTGTTGCTGAGCTCACCGGTGCGTTCCTTCTTTTTAAGAATGTTCCAAACAGTTGTTCTGGCCACACCTAATGTTTTTTCTATCTCTCTGATGGGTTTGTTTTGTTTTTTCAGCCTAATGATGGCTTGCTTCACTGATAGTGACAGCTCTTTGGATCTCATCTTGACAGTTGACAGCAACAGATTCCAAATGCAAATAGCACACTCTGGACCTTTTATCTGCTCATTGTAATTGGGATAATGAGGGAATAACACACACCTGGCCATGGAACAGCTGAGAAGCCAATTGTCCCATTACTTTTGGTCCCTTAACAAGTGGGAGGCACATATGCAAACTGTTGTAATTCCTACACCGTTCACCTGATTTGGATGTAAATACCCTCAAATTAAAGCTGACAGTCTGCAGTTAAAGCACATCTTGTTCGTTTCATTTGAAATCCATTGTGGTGGTGTATAGAGCCAAAAATGTTAGAATTGTGTCGATGTCCCAATATTTATGGACCTGACTGTACTTACACATATTTGAGAATCAAGATATTTCATGTTATAGTTAACACGTCAGGGAATATTTCGAATAAAAAGGGAAAAATAAATAAAACGTAAGCCTATATCAGTTATACATATACATACATAGGCTATATATATATATATATATATATATATATATATGAAGAGTTCATTTGCAAAAACCGATAAACGCCACTTTAAAAAAAATTTTTATCTGAGTGCCGTACATTATTATCCACATATAGCGGGATCTGAACCCTAAACATGTTTTGTCAAAAAAGCCGGTATTGTCCACTTTCAAGGCATCGCAAATTCACGTTTTACTGCAGAAGCCGACAAGCGCCCTTGTTGTTTTTGAACAGAAGCCGATAAATCCATTTTAGCGAATCAGCACGCTGTATTCAGGTCAGGTGACAAGGCTACTTTCACTTTGAAAAGACGTGCTAGCAGAGAGTTTCATCAAAGCTGACTAAAAGTGATCGAGGATGGATAATTTCGACGAACTTGATGAACCGGTGATATCTTCTTCAGGGAGAAAAAGGAAAATAAAAGCTGAAACGTTTTGATGGATCCTTGCGAAAGCAGCGCGTTACAGTGGTGAAGGAAAGCTCCGTGTATTGCGTGTAATCACATCCATAATTATGATCACAACAACAACAACGTTTGTCAGGCATCTATATTGTCATTTGAGGAGATTCCAAAGATTAAATGAGTGTTTTTTTTTTACTCTAAAACATGAAATGTGGAGTTATCTGCTTTTGCTATAAAACTAACTTTTAATATGTAAAAAAAAACATACTTTCAATGAGCTTTAATTTTGTAAATTACCTTACTAATTTATACCTTACTTAGTTATTATTACTTAATCAAAACAACCCAACTGCATTTTGATTGATATTACCTGGAATGCACAATAAAAAAAAAGGGATTTCTGAAAATAAAAATGGAGTGAACGGTGTTTGAAAATGAACTCTTCATATATATATATATATATATATATATATATATATATATATATACAGGTCCTTTTCAAAAAATTAGCATATTGTGATAAAGTTCATTATTTTCTGTAATGTACTGATAAACATTAGACTTTCATATATTTTAGATTCATTACAACACAACTGAAGTAGTTCAAGCCTTTTATTGTTTTAATATTGATGATTTTGGCATACAGCTCATGAAAACCCAAAATTCCTATCTCAAAAAATTAGCATATCATGAAAAGGTTCTCTAAACGAGCTATTAACCTAATCATCTGAATCAACTAATTAACTCTAAACACCTGAAAAAGATTCCTGAGGCTTTTAAAAACTTCCAGCCTGGTTCATTACTCAAAACCGCAATCATGGGTAAGACTGCCGACCTGACTGCTGTCCAGAAGGCCATCATTGACACCCTCAAGCAAGAGGGTAAGACACAGAAAGAAATTTCTGAACGAATAGGCTGTTCCCAGAGTGCTGTATCAAGGCACCTCAGTGGGAAGTCTGTGGGAAGGAAAAAGTGTGGCAGAAAACGCAGCACAACGAGAAGAGGTGACCGGACCCTGAGGAGGATTGTGGAGAAGGACCGATTCCAGACCTTGGGGGACCTGCGGAAGCAGTGGACTGAGTCTGGAGTAGAAACATCCAGAGCCACCGTGTACAGGCGTGTGCAGGAAATGGGCTACAGGTGCCGCATTCCCCAGGTCAAGCCACTTTTGAACAGAGAAGCAGCACTGGACTGTTGCTCAGTGGTCCAAAGTACTTTTTTCGGATGAAAGCAAATTTTGCATGTCATTCGGAAATCAAGGTGCCAGAGTCTGGAGGAAGACTGGGGAGAGGAAAATGCCTGAAGTCCAGTGTCAAGTACCCACAGTCAGTGATGGTCTGGGGTGCCATGTCAGCTGCTGGTGTTGGTCCACTGTGTTTTATCAAGGGCAGGGTCAATGCAGCTAGCTATCAGGAGATTTTGGAGCACTTCATGCTTCCATCTGCTGAAAAGCTTTATGGAGATGAAGATTTAATTTTTCAGCACAACCTGGCACCTGCTCACAGTGCCAAAACCACTGGTAAATGGTTTACTGACCATGGTATTACTGTGCTCAATTGGCCTGCCAACTCTCCTGACCTGAACCCCATAGAGAATCTGTGGGATATTGTGAAGAGAAAGTTGAGAGACGCAAGACCCAACACTCTGGATGAGCTTAAGGCCGCTATCGAAGCATCCTGGGCCTCCATAACACCTCAGCAGTGCCACAGGCTGATTGCCTCCATGCCACGCCGCATTGAAGCAGTCATTTCTGCAAAAGGATTCCCGACCAAGTATTGAGTGCATAACTGAACATAATTATTTGAAGGTTGACTTTTTTTGTATTAAAAACACTTTTCTTTTATTGGTCGGATGAAATATGCTAATTTTTTGAGATAGGAATTTTGGGTTTTCATGAGCTGTATGCCAAAATCATCAATATTAAAACAATAAAAGGCTTGAACTACTTCAGTTGTGTTGTAATGAATCTAAAATATATGAAAGTCTAATGTTTATCAGTACATTACAGAAAATAATGAACTTTATCACAATATGCTAATTTTTTGAAAATGACCTGTATATATAGTAATAATTTTAGAACTATTATTTTAATTTTAGCTTTTGGAAATCTAATCGTATTGATTCGATATTTATATGGTTACTTGATATTAATCAAAACGTCCAACTTATACCTTATTAACGATACCTCATTAACGACTTGTCCAGCAAACATTAAACCAGTATCTCTTAACAATTCAGTTTATTCCCGTGGCCACAGTAATACAGAATTGATTAGGTAATCTTGAGCATAGGTAACGCAAATCTTTGGCAAATAGTTTCAGACTTGAAAATCACATAGCACCAGACAAAAGATTTCTTCATAAGTCAAAGTTTATTTGCTACTCTACAATACTACTAAGCTAAGTAACACAAAACAGAATACGTACACACACAAGCAAGTAAAATATTTCATACTCAAATCACCATGTGGAAAAACACCTCTAGAAGTTTGGTTAATACTTATATAAAGCGTTATCACATGCATACCGTTTATAATATCACCATGTCAGTTGCACCATTGATTTGTAATTATCTTGCCCATCCATATGAAATTAAACTCAAGATATTCCACACACATTGATATCTTTTCCTGCTAAAACACCAAAAACGGTTCAAATTAAAGATTAGAAATAACACATCATGCATATGATACTAAACACCAGTGATTCCTTTACAGGAAAATAATGCATCAAGAGATTACGAAACTACCGTCGGTTTTAAATACCACAGCAAGCTTATAACTGACATAAAATAAACATAAAACCTTAATATATTGTCTATATATTGTATATATATGCATATATATATATATATATATATATATACACATGTTGCTTTTGGTAGCAGCAACAATTATTATTTGTCTTTTGTGAACACTTATAAAGGTCTGATTTTCTTTGTTCTGCCAATAAGAAGACAAGGTACGTTTCTCTGCTGGGGAGAAACGGGAGGTCATGGGAATGTCACTCCGGTGTGTATCTGTGAGACATCATAAAAATGTCTTTCCTGGTTGATAAAATCATTGAATTACATGTTAAGCAGTCAGGAGGTCGTGTCCAAATCCAGAGGTCTTCGTCCTGTTTCTGGTTGAATTATGTTTAAGGATAAGAAAGCCACAGTAAAGATTCAAGATTCAAGATTCAAGAGTTTTATTTGTCACATACACAATTATACAGAGTATAACCAGCAGTGAAATGTAGGTAAAGTCCTGTTCTGGAATACATCCAGATGTTCCCTCAAATTTATCCTGGTTTTTAGAGGTCTCCTGAGATAAGGAGATTTAGGGCAGGAAATCGGCCAGCCAGTCAAATGCAGATGCTGGGAGGGGAAGTCTTAACTCTTGCTAAGGAATGTGCTGTCTTGAAATTATTTTGTGTGTGTCCTGCCCTACAAGGCATTACAATATATATATATATATATATATATATATATACATATATGTGTGTATACTCAAAACAAATCAGTGCATGACGCCCCTGGTTACGACATTACTGTCAGATCCTATATAGCCGGCACAGCATCATCTTTTAGTTTAAATCTTTCTGTAAATCCTGTGTCGAATTGTGTCTTGTTTGTAAATGAATCCATGGTAAAATTAAGTGAACAAAGGACAGAGTTCTTACTGATGCAGTCTGAATCTTTATTAAAAATAAAGTTCATTCACTCTTTCCTAACGTTGCAATCAGAAGGAATGCCATGCAAAGACTTTTTTCCACAGCTTGGATGCTCTCCTGAGCATCTTTATCGTTCAGTTTCTGCATAGACCTGTGCGTTCACCTCTCGTTACTTACACTATGTGTGCGAATCGGTCAGAGGGGGCTAAACAGGCGTGTTGTAGAAGCAGGCATTGATCATCATCTGTGGAGGTGGTGCTTATCCACACTATTACATCATAGAGTTGTACATTCTACAAGTTGTTGTTTTAGCAGACTGGCTTCAAAACAAGCTGTTTTTAGACTAACGAGAAAGTTTTGAGTTCTGAAACTTACAGGATGTTTTTACAGTACAGTGACCTCTTGTATGTCAAAAGATCAAGGGAATTTTGGTTTCTCAGTTCACCACCCCTTAAAGTCATGTTATTTTTATTTACAAAAAGCAGATGAAAACAGGACAAATGTATGACGTCTTGACCTGCTGCTGACCGTGGTGCTGAACAACTGCAGTATGCAAGTCCATGCTATTTATTCCCTATACCACATGAATTAAGTGAAGCGAAAGGTGATGTGGGGGGCAAGATAGCTCTCTTTTATCTGCAGTGTTTCCCTGTCTCTGTTTATGTAATGGACATGCTCTGGTAATTCCTACAATCCTGTCTTTAGACCGCACAAAATGTCAGTGTTGTGATTGAGGCTTGTCAGACTGATGTCTGCTGTGATGGAGTAGACCCTGAATCATGTTCTTCAGAGAACAGCGTTCAGCACTCCAGAAGACCCAGCTGACAGCGGGAGAGTGATTGACGGCAGAGCTAAAGTGCTCAAAACCAGCATCTGTTTCCATAGCTCTTTATAAAGGAACAGCATGGAATCTATCAGTGAACTGTTTTCTCAGCTAGATTTACTAAACAAAATCATTTATATTTATTATTGCAGTGTCTTGAGTTAGATTTCATGATAATTTGTTCATAATGGTTGAAAATAGGTCAGTCTGTCAGAAAATTAAGATTATGTTTTTGAAAAAAGTCTCATGCTCACCAAGGATATATTAATTGGATAAAGATACAGTAAAATAGCAATATTGTGAAATATTACAATTTAAAATAACTGTTTTCAGCAAATAACATAACACACATTTTTTACAAAACTATTATCAACCAAATTTGATGCCAAGTTTAGAAAAAAATTTGACCAAATATTAAAAGAACACGTGACTGTACTAGTTGTGCAGAACCAAAATTTTGATTATCAGAATAAACAGAATAAACATCAAAGATTTGGCACAAACCTTGCAATTCTTCCTCTGAAATGCTAACTCAAGTCGCCTGGTGTCTTAAAATCATGGCTGTGTTCCCTGTTGGACTCATGTGCATCATGACATTTGTAAATTTCATAAAGCCAGTCAATTAGACCAGAATTGCCAATCTGATTGGAACGGGAATTTCAGCCAGCACTTGCCAGTTTTATGCAATATGGATGAGACGGTGTGTGAATGGACTGTGGGTGGTATGTGGGTGTGCCGTCTGTGGCTGAGGCGAGTGTAAAGCTAAACACACACAGCAGAGATTAAAGACGGCAGTTAGCCATGTTGCTGTACTTTTGGTCGCAAACTGCTATTTGCAGACTTTGTCATTTTACCAATGGTTACTAATGCTCATCTTGCTAACACTTTTATTTTTGTGCACTGCATGCATTGTTTTACCATTTAATTAAAGGTTTATTTATGCAAATCAAATCCACAAAAAACTTTCCCATTTTCCAAAATTTTGTTTACCACTGGTTTTCCACTGGCGGTATTAGAGTGACGTTAATTGTTTTGTAAACAATAATTCATAACGAGCCTCATTTACATAAAAATGAAGCGTTTTTGTGCTGAAAACAGTATATTTCAGCATATTTAGCCTAGTGATGATTGTTTTAGCGAATTAGATGCAGATTTTTGTGCTGTAATAGAGTGCTGTAGGATGAAATTTTTGTAGGCGAAAAGGCTTTTTGTAGTTCTGAATGGCCTTATGGTAAATTGTATGAAAAAAGATATGTAATTAACACAAACTTAGTATATTTTCATGTTTTCTTCTATGACATAAAATACATCATTAAAACCCTCTTGTAATTTTTTAAGTATTTACTTGTCTTGAAAAAGGCAGTTTCTTACAAGCCTCTAAATGGGACTAGAGGTTACATGGACATTAAATATCATCAAACAGAACATGTAAACTCATCTACTAACTAGTCCACTTTTACAACCTTATTGTGTTTATAATCGTGCTGTTGCAAACTAGTCTAACTCAAACTTGGAAGTCTCAAACTAGTCTAACTCAAAAGTTGTTGGAGGTTGACCATGGTATTGTTTGTTTACAGCATTTTTACTTCTGGCAATTGCATTTAGGCTTCAAAAGTCAAATGATGATGTGTAAGAGTCACACATTTTTGTTGGTCTCAGAGTTTATTTTTACGAAGTAGTCCAGAAGCCAATGGAAAATCCTATTAGCTTTTGTCAATGGAACCAGGGTGATGCAAACTTCTGGGTTGGCCTACAAAAATGCATCATCAGTGCTCAAAAGCAACTGGTTGTTGCACTCACCTCAGCATGATCAACTGATTTAATCAAGTTATATTTTGAAACAGAGCGCAGATAGAGGACAGAATGACCTTCAAATGTTTGATTAGCATAAACCGACTACTGGCTGTACTCACTAAACACATTTAAAGGGCTCTTTAAGATGTTTGTTGAAAGACATTGTTTCTAAGGTTTTCTTTATAACGTCAAATGGAATGGTACATGCTGTGCCTGTCAATAGAGGTTTAGTGAGGGATCAATAGCTACACATTAAAGTACTGTTCTCTTCTTGTGCCTATATGACCAGCTATCAATCATGCTCCTGAGTGTGTGTGTGTGTGTGTGTGTGTGAAATAATGTGTAACTGGGCATTACTCATCATTTGATTAGACTCTAAATTATTCAACATGGACAGCAGACGGCAGAGGTCGAACAATTTTCTGCAAAGTCAAACAACATCCTCTCTTCAGAGGAAAAACTAATTTCACCGACACTCATCATTACCTTCTGCTTAGTGTTTGTCCACTTATTCATTGAAGAGTTTTGGATGACTGACTACTTCATAATTCAACAGCCTGCCTTATCTGCATAATGTTGATAAGGGGCCTTACAATATAGGACAACCGAAATGAAATATTAACAGCCTGTAGTCTGATGGAAGTCGTTACTGGGTCTATATGTGGGTTGGGGTTGTTTGGGAAGCTTTGGCTCGCTTTCAGAGATGAAAGCAGATCAAAGAAGCAAGGGTCACTGTGACGGCTACAGAAAGATCGTCTTTGATCCCGTAAAACTCTCGGTGACTCTTTCCACCTGTTAGCTGTATGAGGGTATTTCTTCAACTATGGGAACTTTTGACCCTGTGGACTTTTAAGAGGGGGGAGGGGGACTTTAAACACTTTTTGCATCCCAAACACACACACACACACACACACACACACACACAATGAAATAATATTTTGACACTTTTTCTTTACAGTGACCAAGAGAGCTCAACACACTGCAACTTAAGAAAACACATGCACATAGAAAAACCACCAGCAAATTAGGAAAACATCTTCATCGGTTTGACAGCACATGTGCTGCAACTACTCGCAACACCACCAAATTAAAAAACGCACAGCAAAAACAGAAACGTGACGCAAATACAACACAACCAAATACAGAAACACGCTTCAAGTAGCAGACAACAATGGAACCCTTATGAAAATTAACCATGGTTTTACTACTAATAAAACCAAAAAACATGGTTACTATTGTTAAACCATGGTAACCACAAATTACCATGGTTTTGCTACATTTACCATAGTTTAATCATGATATTTGTAGTAAAACTGTGGTTAAACAAATACAGTGCCTATAGAAAATCTTCATACCCCTTCATTTTTTTCACATTTTGTTATGTTGCGTTATGTTAAACTGCTTTAAATTACTTTTTTTCCCCCACATAAATCTACACCCCACTCACCATTATGACAAAGCAAAAACCGAATTTATCACAACTTTATTAAAAAGGAAACACTGAAAAAATTACATTGCACAAGTCTTCATATCCTTAACTCACACTTAGTTAAAGCACTTTGGCAACAATTACAGCCTCAGGTCTTTTTGGGTATGATGCAGATGTCAGTCTTGTTCTGTCTTGTTCTCTGTGCCCATATTTGGTGTTTCCTGTTCCTGTCCCCATTCAGTTCTATTAGTCCCAGCCGTGTTTGATTAGTTCTTTATTAGTTTCCAGGTGTGCCTCCTTAGTTCCCTCGTTTAGTCCCTCGTTATCCTGTGTTTATTAGCCCGGTGTTTCCAGTGTCCTGTGTTCGCTGTTATATGTCATTCACACACTTGATTGGCTCTATGACTCTCTCTCCTCTCCACCTGTAGCTGGTGTGTGGTGAGCACACTGGCGCCGTTGTAGTGTGGCAGCCGTCGCATCATCCAAGTGGATGCTGCACACTGGTGGTGGTTGAGGAGAGACCCCCCCCACATGATTGTAAAAGCGCTTTGGGTGTACAGCAATACACAATAAAGCGCTATATAAATGCATCATTCATTCATTCATTCATTCTGTGTCCCCACGTGTCTGTTCTTGCCTGCCTGTATGCCCTACCTTTTGAATCATTAAAGAAAGTCTGTTTTGAGTTTACCCTACGTCTCCTCGTCCTTCCCAAGGCAACCGGTGTCTGGAAAAAAATTGTATCGGCAGGTCCCACTTCCAAAAAACTGGAAATATGAAACGGCTAAGAAAATTGCAATCGGTGCATCTCTACCTTCGATTGCTAAGTTTGGCCAGGAGGCTAGATCTAGGAAGAGTCCTGATTGTTTCAAACTTCATCCATTAAGGATTATGGAGGCCAAATGCTCCTGTGAACCTTCAACACAGCAGAATTTATTTTGTAGTCTTCCCCAGATCTGTCTCAACACAATTCTGTCTCTCAGCTCTGCAGGCCATTCCTTTGACCTCGTGGCTTAGTTTTTTGTCTGACATCGATTTCAGATGTTAAACTTTATATAGACAGGTGTGTGTGCCTTTCCAAATCATGTCCAATCAACTGAATTTGTCACAGGTTAACTCCAGTTGGAGTATAGAAACATCTCAAAGACAATCCAGTGAAACTCGAATGCTCCTGAACTAAATTTCAAGTGTCAAAGCAAAGGGTATGAAGACTTGTGCAATGTAATTTTTTCAGTGCTTCCTTTTTAATAAATTTGCAAAGTTGTGAGAAATCTGTTTTTTGCTTTGTCATTATGGTGAGTGGGGTGTATATTTATGTGGGGGAAAAAAAGTAATTTAAAGCAGTTCAACAGTATAATGCAACAAAAAATGTGAAAAAAATGAAGGGGCATGAAGACTTTCTATAGGCACTGTAGTAGTAAATACGCCTAAGAAAAAACATGGTTACATTTTTACTATAATAAAACCATATGGTTAATTTTCGTAAGGGAAATATTTCAAGGGTACCCCAACAATGCTTACGAAAATTAACCATGGTTTCATTAGAGTAAAAGTGTAGTATAGTAACCATGTTTTTTTGGAATATTGATTACCATTTGTTTTTAAGTCTGTGGGATTGAAGTCTCCTGTTATAATCACAGCTCCTTCTGGGTATGCATTCAGTTGACTGTTAATGGTGTCATGCAGCTCCTCTAGAGCTATCTTAGCATTAGCCCGTGGTGGAATATAAACAGCTGTGATAAGAATAACCGTAAACTCTCTTGGCACATAAAAAGGTCTGCATTTTAAAGTCAGATATTCAGTATCAGGAGAGCAATGTGTCTTAATTATGTCTGTGAGATGTGCACCAGGCGTTATTTACATATATGCACACTCCTCCACCTTTACTGTTACCGGAGTCGGCAGTTCTATCTGCCCGGTAAACGGAGCGGTCCTGTAGGTCGATGACGGCATCCGGGATAGCACTGTCCAGCCAAGTCTCTGTGATTACCATTACGCAGCTATCCATGCTGTGAGAGGTAATCCTTAGTCATATTTCGTCCATCTTATTGACGAGTGACCGAGAGTTCGTAAGAAAGAGACTCGGCAGTGTTGGCCAGTGTGGATTAGCCTGTAGCCTAGCTCGAACGCCAGCTCTCTTGCCCCACTTCTGCTTCCTTTCTCTCTGCCGTCTCCGAGGCCTCACAGGCTTTTTAGGTTGCAGGATCTCCAGAGGGATAGAGTTTATGTTTCCGATGGTATAATCCTGACATCGATTTCTGATTTTAAGCAGTTCGACTCGCCTGTAACGTGGACGACGACTGAATGCTTGAGAAAGTAAACTTAACACACTTAAAAAAACAAAAACGCAGCTGTATGTCCGAGAGCTCCGGGCGCTGCATCCGCACGTGCTGCCATTTTGAATTGTATTAATTCCTGAGCATGTTCCAGCCAGGTTCATCACTTATTTTGGTTCCCTTAAACATTTCTGATGTGGTCTGTGCATACCTGCAGTGCTTTAATGTATTTGGTTGTGTTGCGAGTATTTGCAGCTTGTGTGCTGTCAAACTGATGAAGATGTTTGGTAACACTTTCTATGAAGCCCGTATTTATAATACATTATAAAGGTATTCTTAAGGCATTATAATGAATGCATAATGCATTATAAATAACTTAATAATATGCTGGATCATCTCATGAATATTTATAAGAACAGTTTTAATGTATTATAATAGTTACTTATTTGTGGTTATAGCTTTTAAGAGTATGATGATTTATAACATACAATGAACACGATCCATCCATATTTCTCATAGTTATAATGTATTATAAGTCTCATATCTTGCCACCTTACTTAAAGCAGACAAAGACCACTTATAAGTAATGATAATAACAATATTTTTTTTTCTCAAACAGCCATAAGATCAGATATCAGATCAGATGAATGTGTAATATGACACATTTGCTTTGAACATTTTATATACATACATATATATATATATATATATATATATATATATACTGTATATATATACACACACACACACACACACACATATATATATATATACACACACACACACACACACATGTATATATATATACATATATATATACACACACACACACACACACACACACACACACACACACACACACACATGTATATATATATACATATATATATATACACACACACACACACACACACACATGTATATATATATACATATATATATATATATACACATATACATATATATATATATATATATATATATATATATATATATATATATATAATATCAGTTTGATTATTTTGATGGAACCCTTTAGACAGCTGTTGTAACTCTGCAACTACATGTCATGAGTATTAGTAGTGTGTCTGCTGAATATACTGTATGCTAACACCTTTGATGGTTCCTCAACAGACATACTGAGTATAGGATACTTTGCAAGTATGTGAACATTCTACCTACCCTACCTAAGTCTACTAATACAATTTATTTTATATATAAATAAACATTGCACTTAAGAGATGTAGTAAAGCACTGTGCAGATCTTAAATAAACAATGTCAAGCTATGATATAGCCCATTATAAATGAAGTAGACTTTATATGGTGTTTATTGTGTGTTATAAATAATCATACTCTTAAAAGTTATAACCACAAATACGTAAGTACTATAATGTATTATAATTGTTGTTATGATTATTTATGAGATTTTATAACATATTATAAGTTTTTTTGTGCATTCATTATAATGCCTTAAGAATACCCTTATAATGTATTATAAAAACGGGCTTCATAGAAAGTGTTGCCAGATGTTTTCTTAATTTGCAGGTGCTTTTTCATTTGCAGTGCGTTGAGCTCTCTCGGCCACCATACTTTTTACATAATACGAAACAATGAGGTCTTGATTCATGGTGTTTACCGTGACACATTACGTCTCCTTTTATCTTAATCTCTTCACTGACACTGTTGTCATAACTTTTGACAAAACTTTATTAAAAATTGACCCCCCCCCAATTGTTTTTTTAATTTATTCACACTTTTATTATTTTGCATTTTAAATTTAGGTGTTGTTATGTTTTAAGTACAAGGATTTTCATATTTTAAGAAAATATGAAATTCTGAGACAAGGGTAAAACAATAAGATTTAAATGAAAAATTAATGAAGGCACGGTAAAAAGTTTCTAGACGGTTTTAATGTGATCGTGATATAACCAAAAGAACAGTGAACCCCTGGGATACAAAAGTGCCTGAAGTTGAAGAAACACCCATCAATCCACTTTTATTGTAATGTTAATACATTCACACAGCTTATGTTTATGACCAGTGCCAGAAAGTAATATTTTTTTAAAGACACACTATTTGCTTTTTAAAAACTTTTGTTAGGGCCCAGTGTTATATTAACTTATGTGAAATACTTGTGGATAAATCAATTGAAATCAACTAATAAATCAACTAATGTTTTAACTAATTCCAAAATAAAATACAAAATTATCTGTGAATTCAATACAAGCTGTGAATAATGCACAAGATATCATAATACCATAAAATCTAGAATACTTTCCCCCACATCATTTTAAATATCTAGGACATTTTTCTCCTTGAGTCCTGGTTCATTTCCCTCTCTGGACTCAAGGACAGACATGAACTAGACACATTTATTTCTTTATTTTTTTGTCAAACCCAGATTCTTTACTTAAAGGCTCTTTCTGGTCATGCATGATGATTTGAAGTTAAGGACGGGCCCTGTAAATGTGTAAATCAGAGTGGAATCACTGTTCTACTTCAGCTCTCAGGGAATTGGGAAATGATTCAGTATAAAGTGCCCTAAGGAGACAGTATTACTGACGGGAATAGCACATTCTCAGCCTGGGCACACTATTAGTTATCAGAGAACACTAAATCAGCTCGTATGCCTTATAGGTTTGCCCCGCTTGTGCAGTTCCGAGAAAAAACAAGAACAACCTCAACAGCACTTGAGCTAATGCACAAGCCTAGCAGATTAACGGCGGGATACTTTTCCTAACAACATACTGTAATCACATTCTATGTTTTATATACTGCAAAACTAAGAGGCAGAGCCATTTTTGTTCAATAAAGATGGCATCTCAGCTGCACAATAGCATTATCAAAGAGCCCAGCAAACAAACAGCACTGCTGACCGGTATCTAACCCCAGTGCATAGCTTACTTGAAGCCACCTGTTATTTTTCAATTACCAGGTGGCCTGGTACATCTTGCTTTGATGTGGCCACAATCCAAAAATGCTGTCTTCCTGAATGTACAATGCATGTGTTGTAGTTCCGTGGTACAATAAAGCAGCAGTGTTTTTTTTTTTTTTTCAAGCAAGGAACAAAAAGCAATTGCCTGGAGCATAATTTGTAAACAGTGAATATTGGCACAGTAACGATGAATACAAGGTTGTTCATATTCCTCTGTAATTTCCCAGTTATTTCCCCAAGGGTTTCAGAAAACAGTTGATGC
This sequence comes from Barbus barbus, assembly GCF_936440315.1. NCBI lineage: Eukaryota > Metazoa > Chordata > Actinopteri > Cypriniformes > Cyprinidae > Barbus > Barbus barbus. The sequence goes on along the minus strand of NC_136733.1, from coordinate 16,766,183 downwards.
AGCAACATTATCAATATTACAAATTTATTTTGTCTTCACCTGTGTACTCATTTCACACAGGGTCAAAATAAAAGGAAATGACACATATTGAGTCATTAATAGCTAGTTTATTTTTGTCTGAGCAAAAGCCACAAAACAATGCAGGGTAAGTTACATGCATATTAAAGTTTAATACTTTACCACTATGTTTTAATTCCACTTAACACTACAGTTCAAAGTTTGCAGTCGGTAAGATTTTTTGTTGTTTGTGAAAGAAGTTTTTTATGCTCACCAAGGCTTCATTAAATTAATTAAACTTATAGTTAAAATAACTTTGCTATTTAATGGTTTTTAAAATGTTATTTATTCAAGTGATGGCAAAGCTGAATTTTTAGCACCATTACTCTAGTTTTCAGTCTATCAATCTGATATGCTGATTTGTTGCTGAAGATACATTTTATTATTATTATTATGCTGCTTAATGTTTTTTGTGGAAACTGGGATACATTTATTTCAGGATTCTTTGATGAGTAACGTTCAAAAGAACAGCATTTATTTTAGATATCTTCCGTAACATTGTAAACGTCTTTACTGTCATTTTCTATCACTTTAATGCATCCTTGCTGAAAAAAATTATTAATTTCTTTCAAAGAAAAAAATCTTACTTTGATAATTTTGCAAACACAGCTAATTACCGTTAACACACTTGCTTTTAAATAAAATTGTAAATGAGTATAATGTAAATGAAGTGTTTGTACATCAAGAGGTTGAACAAATGGAAACGAGCCTTGAGGACTGTAGGCGTCCTATAAAATCACATAACAATGCCATATACAGTACAGTTGGCAATCACATCTTTAGTGCCTCTCACTTCTGCTCCATATGAGCTGATTTCAATAGCAGTGTTAATCTGAGGCATAAAATGAGAGAAAAACAATGAGTCTTCTGTTTCTCCAGAGGATATCTATGCCTGCCAGCAATGACTGCTGCCCTTTTTATTTACCTTTATGAAGGGTTTTGTCACTGACATAAAGAACAGATCCCACAGGCGACAAAACAGACTTATGATTAGCCTTTCTTTTTAAGAGGGATGGGAATTTCACCATTCTGCCTCTAATTTCACTTAATGATTGTGGATCATAATGATTCTTTTAAAGAAGCATATATAAAAATACCTCATTAAATGTAACTCATATTTTAGGCCTCGATATTTTATGCAATTTAGCTTCCTATGTAATGCATCTCGTGGCTAAGCTAAGTTCAGGACTTTTTGAAATATGACAATATTAGAAATATTACAGTAGAAATGCTGTTTTAATTGCCTTTGATTCATTTCTTGGCACCCTGTCTTTTACATGCACGAATGAAAAAAATATACTATGTGTTTGAAGCACAATAAGATGCAAATTAAAAAATGGGATGTGCAGGTAGGTGTTTGCTTTACAGAGTGATTAGATGTCATCAAAGGTGAGAATGAGAGACAGAATGAGAGAAAACACAAGAGAGAGTGAGAGAGAGAGACCCAGAGACCCAAATCAGTGGCTCTCGTCCCACAGGCATCAGCACACCTCTGAGAGAGAGAGAGAGGCCTACGCCAAAAAGATGCACAGCTGCTTACGCAGTGCATTTTGTAGCTGAATATACACTGACTAGATTTAGGTCTCTCTTGCATTGCTGTCAGCGGTTAGACTGACCAACGAGAGCAATTAAAGTACAACCTGTTGATTATCTCGCTGTAAGAAATTTTTAATGCACTAAAGAATAGACTTTAGAGAAGCCCTGTATAATTAGGTTGGCTTAGGGTTAAATCCACCAGACATATTTTTAGTGATATCTGCATGCATCACAGCCCTTCAGTTAGGCAACTGACAGACATTCAATAGGTTAAATAAATGTAACCTTTCAATGCACAAAAATAGAGAAACAGAGAGAGTTGAGGAATATGCACAATAATGAGGGGGGGGGGGGGGGGGGGGGTAATTGGTTGGAAATATTTCTGTTTTAAACCATGAAGGTAAACTAATGGTTATCACACAAGCATGCGTTTGCACATGTGTAAACTTTGCGCAATATTTATGCCGGTGAACATCTTAAACTCAGTCAATTCACTATAAGCAGAAAGTGAAAGAAAAAACGGAAAGAAGAGTAATGACGAAGCTTTCGGTATCTGACGCCGCTTATTCTCTCAGAGAGACCAATCTACTTCAACATATGCTGATAACGGTATAGGCTATAGCTGTTTTAATTTATTTCCTTAATATTTCTCTTGTGGCCCGTACATAGTGAAAAAAAATGAAAAGAAACGTATTTCGTGTTAAACAGGTTGATTTTGAAAGTCGGTGCTTGAAATAAAAGCTTATTTCATTGATTTTTATTGATGACTGCAGTGTTAATATTGTAATTATTTATTTATTTTTATTTATTTATTTATTTAGTCATTTAGGAGACGCTTTTATCCAAAGCGACTTACAAATGAGGACATAAGAAGCAATCAAAACCAACAAAAGAGCGACAACGTGCAAGTGCTATTACAAGTCTCAGTTAGCCTAACGCAGTACAGATAAATATTATAAATTTTTATTTATTTCATTTTTTTTAATAAAAAGACATAGATAAAATAAAATTAGAATAGAGAGTGCTAGAGTTAGACGGTCAAGTAAAGATGGAACAGATGAGTTTTTAGCCGTTTCTTGAAGATGGGTAAGGATTCGGCTGCTCGGATTGAATTGGGCAGGTCATTCCATCAGAGGGGAACAGTTAATGAAAAAGTCAGTGAAAGTGTTTTTGTGTGTCTTTGGGATGGTACAATAATGTGTCGTTCACTTGAAGAATGCAAGCTTCTAGAGGGCACATAAGTCTGAAGTAATGAATTTAGGTAAAGGGGTGCAGAGCCAGTGGTGGTTCTGTAGGCAAACATTAATGCCTTGAATTTAATGCGAGCAGCTATTGGTAGCCAGTGCAAATTAATGAACAGAGGTGTGACGTGTGTTCTTTTCGGCTCATTAAAGATTAATCTTGCAGCGGCATTTTGGATTAATTGTAGAGGATTAATAGAATTGGCTGGAAGACCTGCCAAGAGAGCATTGCAATAGTCAAGTCTGGACAGAACAAGAGCCTGAACAAGGAGTTGTGTTGCATGTTCCGAGACAAAAGGCCTGATCTGAATGATAGGACTATAATTTATTATATAACCTAATAAACCTGTTTTAAAATACCTTTTTTTTTTTTTACATTTTAATTGAGGAGTAAATAGCCTAATCTTATCCTCGCAGCGCGTCAGTTATGTGGTAATTATTGCAGGGCAAATTAATTGTAATTTTAATTCAATAATAAAAGTAGCTTCATAATAATAATAGGTCTAATAAAAATAAGAATGTAACAGGCCTACTTTAATTGGAAATGCCAAATACTCCTAATATTGCCAATAATGTATGTTTTTGACAATATCTCTGGCTATCGTCGATACAAGATCATCATCTTTCGATGCACGCCAGCAAGGGGAGGTCATCACTGGACAGACAGCACGATGCCTGTTACGTCATTTGGGCTGCGTTGTTGAGCGCAGGGGCACTGAGAACAAATCTGTAATGCGTACGGAACCGAAAGCCTCGTACCGAACGGTTCAATACGAATACGCGTATTGTTACACCCCTAATATACACACACATATAAATATATATACATATATAATATATACATATACATACATATATATTAGAGATGGGAAGATTCCCCGATTCGCTCGGTGCATCGGCATAAAAAGTTTTAAAAAGTCAGTTTAAAAAGTGTGCATCGGCTACAAGTTGTCATTTATGTAGCGTAATCGCGATGCATCGTTTCTAACATATTTGCATCAGTAAAAAACTATTTATTTATATATAATATGTCTCAAGCGCGTTCTCTCATCACAACTGCTGCTGCTGTGGGAATATGACGAATCACAACACCATGGAGACCTGAGGAAAAATGGGGATTAAAGTCCAAAACCTGACTTGAAATAATCTAGCAAATCAATTGGGGCTAAAGCGGTTCCATAAACGACAAATTAAATTCACACAATCTCACTAATTTGTGCATGCTTATTCTTAAGCAGCCCTTAATGTCGATCATGGAGCAAATCGATCCATCATGGCAAAACAAACGATACATATCTGTGCTGTTTAATGCATTTAAGACGTTGTGTGATCCTCAGTGCATAACCGACATCTCACAGGTTTATTTTTCATCTGTAAATGTTAGAAAGTCATGCAAGCATATCTATTTTACTGTCAGGAGTGGACGAGGCACACGAGAGCAATGAGCGCTGCTGCACGCATGCGCACTAAACAGACAGAACGCAATCGAATAGGAGCACAATAATCCTATGAGTAAAATATACCTTTTGCTAAAATATTTGTTGTTGGACATTAAATAGGTCTTGTGGAATTTTAAGCCTACATATAAGTGTATTTTTATGATAGCAGTAACTGTAAAGGGAGTATTGTAATGGGTAAATCAAATGTAAGCTAGCACAGTACTAAGTTCAAATGAGTTCATGTGTTTCTTATAGCAGTGAAAATAGTAATTATTTACTTTCATTTTTAATTCAGTGATTTTAACTATTAATTTAGTTATTTTAATGCTTTAAAGAGCAATTTTAGATTGTAATGTTCTAATGTTCTGCTATCTGTTCTGCAAACTATAAAAGGTACAGCTGTCATAAAACCAGGTTACTATAGACCAGGTTAGTTTCGCAGCATAAGTTGCCACAGTGACTAAGCTTGATCTAGGCCTAAATTAAATTTGCTTTATGGAACCAAATCATTTGACAATCCTCACACAAAGATATTATATAAAGCTTCTGAAATTAAATTTTTGGATAAACTTCCTTTAAAGGGGTGGGTTTTTTTTCTAGGCTTGATTGTGTTTATGGGGTATAGTCTAACATGTGTTAATGCTTTGTTTTTAAAATATTTTTTTCACGTAATTTACCTTTATTCCACACCGCTCTGTCCATTCTCTTATAAATGCGCTGATCATTTACTGCTTTTATGAAGCTCCTCCCTAAGAAATACGCGATGGGTTCTGATTGGTTAGCTAGTCCAGTGTGTTGTGATTGGCTAAACCACCCCTAGTGCGCATCTAAACATCCCGCCCCTCACCTCAGTGGCATGTGCTCTGGTTGTATTGCAAACAATGGTGTCGTCTATATTGCTTATCAATTTGAGCCCGATTGAGATGCAGAGGATATTAGGTGTACTCACACTAGGCACGGTTGCCTTGAACCAAGCCCGAGTGCGATTATCCCCACTCCTCACTTCCCCGCTGGCCTGCACTCACACTTGCCCTAAACTTTCTGGGCCGGAGCATGCTTTCGTCATGTATGAGATAATGGAGAAAACCACTTTCGCTAATATTCTGCCGAATAATTAACAATAATTAATTTATAATTTATGCTGTGCGCTGTGCTGAGCCCAACCGAACTGCGCGCTGACCCACCTCTTCCAACCAAGCCAGGGATGGCTAAATGAACCCTGCCAAAACGGTTCAAAACGCCCAGTGTGAGTACACTCTTAGTCAAGAGGATCGCGCAGAACCTGTGCAAGCATGGCTATTAATGGTATGTTTTTTGTTTGTTGTTGTCTCATACTTTTAGAAATGCTGTTATTTGTAAGTGCTACTGCTTCTGTTAGCTTTTAATATACGGTTTTATCTTGATTAAAGCTTTAATACAGTACGGCAACTGCACGCGCGTCCATGTATAACGCTTCTCATAGCTATGTGAAAAGTGTAAAAATGGAACATTTCATTGTTGGAGCTGATCTGATGATCTGAATGAGAGAGAGAGAGAGAGAGAGAGAGAGATGCAGAGCATGTGCTGATCAGGGCGACGCGAGGAACAGGAATGAGAACCGCTGCTTTAGAACATGGATTTTGAAACTTGTGAATCCATTAGAATCGTTAGAAGACAGAATCGCGATTCATTTCTGAATAGATTTTTGCGTGCACCCCTAGTTTTCTTCCTCTTCTCTAAAGCAGCGCAGCATGGCCTTGCCCCCTTTGTTGCATGTTCCCAGGTGTGGGGTTTGTCTGGGTTCGTGACGTAACGAACCCGAGAAGTAAGTTGTTGTAGTCCCTATGAGCCGTTTTTGTAGGCAATAAACTGCCAGAATTTTAAAAGACAATATCTCCGTTTGCATTGAACTTTCAGTGCCACAATTTTGCAGATATTGTTTATGCTCAACAGTAAAATTACACACTAACTAACGGTAAAAAAGTGAAATCGCAATCAACTGCCGCTTTAAATCAGAGGTCTCAAACTCAATTCTCCAACCAGCTCCAAACCACACCTACTTGGAAGTTTCTAGTAATCCTGAAGACCTTGTTTAGCTGCATTAGGTGTGTTTGATTAGTGTTGGAGCTAAACTGTGCAGAGCTGTGGCCCTCCAGGAATTGAGTTTGAAACCAATGCTTTCAATGTAAATACCAGCTATACGTAGTTCCCTTAAACAACAGAGGGCATCAGTATTCAATATTAATTATACATTTTTTTGAAGAAATCATAGTTGTTATTCCAGCAACAGATCCTCTTGAAACAGAAGCATTTGAGAATAAAGAACAAAAAATAAATAAATAAAATGAAACTACTGAAGTGTTGCACTTTCATTGCAGTGTTTTGTACTCGAGGCAACAAAGGGACAGAGGTAGAGTGTGAAAAGCATTAGAAACAGGAAGAAACAGGAAGAAAAGATGAGAGAGAGTTAGAGTTAGAGAGAGAGATTGCTTGTAGCATACTGCTGGAGGGACAAAGCCGGTCTAGACTGAATACTAAGCAAAACAGACAGCAGCAGATGCTAGCAGCAGTCTGTTGTCAGGGGAAATGCCTCCCACATGACAACAGAGAAAAGAGCTCATAGGCACAAGCAGGCCAAAGGGATCCCCCTGGAGCACAACATCCCTATTACAAAGAGGACCGGGCAATTGTTCACTTTATAGAACTTTATAGACCCTATAAAAGACAGACTAGCAGAAGGAAGGAGTTTTATGAAGCGGCCCACTGGCTTCAAAATACTGGAGGTGCTGCCAAAATGAGCATTTGGATTTGAATATGTGAATCTGTCACACATCCGTTCCTGAGGATGGTTCTTACCTTGGCTTTGTTGATAGTGCAGTGCAGGGCATTGTTCTCCTGATCATACAGAAGGCTGAAGTCCAGAGTGCCAAGCGTAGCTGCGAGGAAAAAGACATAAAAACATCAACAAAACAGTTCATCTCCAGGGCAGACCACAGCATATGCAATAGCAATTAGCAAGCTGTTTAAGCTATATTATGCTCCTCCAGAGACCTTATGATGTCAATTGCACACAAAAAGGCAAAAAGCTTTCTCAGTTTGACAAGCTCTAATTTGAATTTGATTGGCTTGCTGCTATCAGGGTTGAACACATTTTTACAAGGGACTTGGCTGCAATGAGCACTTCTGATCTGTTGCGTCAAATTCAATATTCTGTGTTTTGTTTGAGGTACGTAGTAGAAACTTTATATCAACAAGCAGAATTGTATATTTCATGTTGAGTTATGCTACAGTTCAGTTTGGGGTCAGTAAGATTTTTTTTTTTTTTTTAAGCGGCAGTCCGTAACTTTGTGTTCAAAATTTACAAACTTTATATAATAAGCAAGTACACAATGAATAAATTTTCCAAACAGTGTTTTTGGCTTGTCCTGAATCACTATGGTACACCTATAATAAGTGTTTATATCCGGACAATTTTAGACTGGTTCGTGTAGGTACCGCTGCGGAGTAGCCCAGTACCTGCGTGATTCGTCATAGACATAAACAGAGAGAAGTAGCTCTGGCTACAATGTTCTTCCGCAAGATGCATGCAGTTCTTTTCATTAACCGCTAGAATGCCAAAAATTACAGACTGCAGCTTTAAATCCAGAATGGATATATTACATTGATCAAAAGCTAAAAATCTTTAAGAGACTCATTTAAAAAAATCCCATCGACCATAAGCTTTTGAAAGATAATTATGTCTCTTTGAAAGACCTATGTTATGTTAAAGCTGTAGTCCGTAGGTTTTGTCTCTTTGTCGCCATCTCTGTTTGAAACCTGCAATTGTAGTTATTTGCGGAATTTTATCTTTACGTGGGTTGTGCATTGGCACGGCTCCAGCGCAGATGAATCTAATATATTGAGGTAAATGTGTGGCTGTCAGTCATTACACCAATGTGGATACTGTACTTAGGAATCACAAATAAGAATGTTCATCGGAAAATGTCATCTGAACAATTAAGTAACATGTCACTGAGAAAAAAAAAGCATTACAATACATCACGGCATGCTTGTATTTCCGTGAAAACCTACCAGTACCACTCAAATTAGAAAACATTATTACAAGCTTACCATTGTGAAGACAAAGGTAAGCCATTGTGTGGCAAAGGTAAGGAGATAGGTTTGGCTGGTTATGTACTTGCCCAAAAATTGATTTTGGGTAATTTTTAACCAAAAAACAATGAAACTGATTTGGTTGCACAGAATTTCTGATCAGAAAACTTTTACCACTCATTTCAGAACAGAACAACTGTCCACTCACACTGCTGAATTATTATTTGAAGGTTTAGCACCTTCCTACCTTTGAGAATTAATTCTCCCCTATGTCCCTGCCCGTACTTTGAGATCTAGCTCTGATAATTTGCTTGAAGTCCCCAAATTCCGACTACCTAGTGTGGTGGCTTCTGCCTTTTCTATGAAGAATCACTCTTGAAGTCTTGGGGTTTTGATGCCAGAAGAGAGACTTTATTATAATTAGACAATAAGGCAGAGAAAACTCTGCAGAGAAATCTCCCGAATCTTTTTCTGTAGTTTTTCCTTTAGGCGTGTTCAATACATTTCATACATATGCGTTTTACCTTTTTTGGCTGTGTTTCTAGTCTGCTACCAAGATGCATATAGGAGACCTTAATTTTATGTTCCGTGAAAGTAAGGGCCCCCTCATATATTTTGTGTAATGTCAAAACAGGACATGCAGCCTCACCATATGTCCGCATGTTCCATTCATGCAGGCCTCTACACACAGGCAGATACAAGTTTATATTAGTAGAATATCTTGATACATAAATGGTTATATTCACTTTGGTTATACTTGAACAATTCATATTTTGATCAATAAAACTCTTCGTCACTAGTGTGGGTGGTAGGGCTTTCTGAGTTTCTGCTGCCAAGTTCTGGAATAAACTACCACAAGGTCTCCGTGTTATATCCTCACTCCAGACCTTTAAAACTGCCCTCAAAACTCACTTATTTACAATATGTTTTCTTAACTGATAGCTTGCCTTAATTTTATGCTTTGTTTGTTTTGTAACTTACCTGTATATTGCATATTATTGCATCTATGACTGCTGCTTGGTTGTTCATGTTTTATACTATTTGTGTACACGTTTTATTTCTCTCTCTGTGTTCTTGTTTCTATTTACCTTATGTAAAGTGTCCTTGGGTATTTGAAAGGCATTATATAAATAAAACATTATTTTTATAGTAATATTAATCCTATTTTCCTATTTCAGTGGAGCTTTTTTTTTAACCAGAATGAGCTGCAAAGTATATTTGATGGTGATAGTCAAATGTCCTCTTATGTGAAACTACAAAGGCTGTGACTTTCTGAAATTGTGTGACACACAAAGAAAAACCAGGAGCGAAATTGTCCTTTTCTCCACTATCCTTTGAATTTTTGGACCTTCCCCACTGATAAGTGTCAAGTCAATGGTGTCACGCGTCTGAAAGTGAACCTCCCTGCTGATTCTGCCTCCTATGAATGTGGCCATGAAAACCAGAGTCAAATCTCATATGGACGCCTAGCAGGAGGCCTTCAGCTCCACTCTGCAGAGAGCATCTTGAGTTCAAGAAGATCCACCATTAAACATACTAGAGTAATCAACCAACCAACCTTACCCTTAAACCAATTACCCTCAGCAAGATGACTAAGGAAAAAATTCCAGTGGCTTGAACTTTGATCTAATTTGTCTAAAATAACATCAGATTGAGGGCACTCCAGGAAATTCCAAATATGGACAAAGGCATCCAGCTTTCACTAACCAAACCTGAAGACAATTAACACTCGACTTTGGAAATGTATAGTTTTATGTGTTATTCAAGCCATCTCGGGTATTTTCATAATATATATAAGTATATTTAGAATCCATTGCTAATCGACATAGCCTTAATTACAGTATATATTTTCTGTCTCATTCTGTAATAAGAAGCCATATCAGATCACAAAAGGAAGTTATTTTAAACACTCAACTGCTGTTGTGGAGTGAAAACATGTTCTGTTTTGTTGAACAACAGGTATAGAAACACTTCTCGTTACAAGTCATTACAAGGGAAGATGTTCAGCGTGTGTTGCTTTTTCAAATGCACGTTCTAAGCAGGGAGGCGTTTCCTCATCTCTGCACTTAGTTGTCTTTGACAATCAATAAAGAATCACTAAACAGCTGCCATGAAAACACTTCTTGTTTGATAAATTTATTAAATTCTTAATTTTCTATTATATATATATATATATATATATATATATCACTAATAAGGGGCAAAAGTCTGGAAATGCAAATATTTTTCCATACTCTGCTTTCTTTTTTTCATACTTTTCCGGACCACGTAGGAACCCTGATATGATGAAAAGATTTAATTTAGGCTTTTATTCACACATAAATATTGATACAGCACACATACATAGAGCCTATTAAATATGGTAAATGGAGGCTAAACCATACTTGCTTGACACATGAGAACAAACCTCATTGGTCCTTGATCATGCATGTTTGAGCTTCCATTTGCCAAATTTGATGTGCTCAATGTGTGTTGAACAGTGTTTAGTCTATATGCAATGGGAATGAGAAACCTAGATACAACTGGGTGGAATGCAAAAAATTGAAAGTTTTTTGACTGCACACCTTAGAGGAGGTTAAAATGTATTTTATAATAAAACAAATCCTTAAAATACATTATCTTTTCAAATTGACTGTTTCTATGGTTACATCAGTGCTGTCACAGGGATTGACAGCAGTTACATGTGCATTCAGACGTTATTCGATTCCTGTCTGCTCTTGTATGTACAAAACAATTTGAGTCACAGCTGTTGGTAAATACTGACTGTGTGAATGGAGCCATAGAAATACACAGAAAGGAAAAGAATGCTTGGAGAATGTAAAATAGAAGGGTAGCAAGATTATCTATCTATTGCCATTAACTTCAGGCAATGCTGCTATATGTTCACGTTAGCTAAAGAACAGCATGACACAACCTCACTCAACCTGTAATCATACACACACACCCCTCACTTAGTTTCCCACTCTGGATCACTTTACACTTCAACAACGTCCACCTGAAGAGCATTTCCCATCGACAGATTTTGATTGAGGGAAGACCAAACTGCAAAAATATGCCTTTACAATTCTCAGCATTTCTGGCCTATGATCCACATGACCCGGAATGGCTTCTTATTGAGGATGATTTTTCTCAAGGATGAAACGCAGCCTTGCAAATGAGATGTCTAACATTGCGATTGCTTTGATCACAACAAACTTGTTCTAAATTTTTGTCCACATAACAGAAAATGGAAGTAATGAGCTTGCCGGTGAACGGTCATCTGGGATTATGTTTTCCTGTGGTTAGCTGCCAGTTTCCCAGCTTTTCAGGACAGACGGCATTCTGGCCTCAGCCAATACAGCGGCAGGAAGCAAACAGTGCTGGAATTAGCGAAAACTGTATCCACTCTATCCTTGCTGGTTTTGTTATTTTGGGCTGTACAAATGACCATAGTCTGGGCTTCTCTTTATTGCTGCAGCTTAAACTCGGAATTGGATGACAGGTGGTAATTAAGGGGAGGTATTCTTGAGGATACATATTTAGACTTAAATAGTCACTGTAATTAAATACTCTATTAATTTGTGAAGACTCTCAACTCGCTTACTTTTCCTCTTGCCAGATAATAAAATCCCCTTGCACTGAATGAATAGCAGGAGTCATATCTATTGATCAGAATGCGTGTTTACACTTGGTCATTCATGCACTTTTACTAATCATAAAACTGTTTTACTCAATGGAAATACCCTCCAAGAAAAAAGATTAGAGTGGCTAAAAGGACCTACGCTAAAAACCTGGAAGATCAGTTCAATTCCAATGACTCCGCTTCAGTGTGGAAAGGCCTGAAAGCCATCACCAAGTACAGGACACCATCCCCTAGCACTGAGGTGAATCAACAACTTGCTGAAGATCTGAATGAGTTTTATTGTAGATTTGAAACCCCCCACACCCGTCCTGACTATCTCTCTACACAACCGTTAACACCCCCTGCAACCCCCCTCTCCCCCACTCATGTACTTCAGATCAGTGAAGAAGATGTGCGCCAGGTCTTCAGGAGGAACAAGAGAAGGAAGGCACCAGGCCCAGACGGTGTGACACCAGCCTGCTTGAAAACCTGTGTTGACCAGCTGGCCCCCATCTTCACACAGATCTTCAACAGATCACTGGAGCTGTGTGAAGTCCCTTCCTGCTTCAAACGCTCCACCATCATCCCTGTTCCAAAGAAACCCAAGATAACAGAACTTAATGACGGCCTTCAACACCATCATCCCTACACTCCTCTAGACCAAACTAACCCAGCTCTCTGTCCCTAGCTCTATCTGTTGGTGGATCACCAGCTTTCTGACACATAGGCAGCAACTAGCGAGACTGGGGAAATTCATGTCAAACAGCCGCTTCACTGGTGCCCCTCAGGGCTGCGTTCTCTCCCCACTGCTCTTCTCTCTGTACACCAACGACTGCACCTCTAAAGACCCCTCTGTCAAGCTCCTGAAGTTTTCAGACAACACCACACTCATCGGCCTCATCCAGGACGGTGAAGAGTCTGCCTACAGACAGGAGGTTAAAGAGCTGCCTGGCTGGTGCAGTCTAAACAACCGGGAGCTCAACACATTAAAAACAGTGGACTTCAGGAGAAACCACTCTCCCCACTCACCATCATAGACAGCACTGTGACTGCAGAGGAGACATTCAAGTTCCTGGGATCCATCATCTCTCAGGACCTGAATTGGGACACTCACATCAACTCCATTGTAAAAAAAAACCCCAACAAAGGTTGTACTTCCTTCGCCAGCTCAGGCAGTTTAACCTGCCAGAGGAGCTGCTGAAACTGTCCTAATCAGCCGTCATTGAGTCTGTCCTGTGCACATCAATAACTGGCTAGTTTGGCTCAGCTACAAAATCAGGGATCAGAAGACTACAAAGTACGGTTCGGACTGCTGAACGGATTATTGGTGACCCCCTGCCCACCCTCCAAGAACTGTATACATCCAGAGTGAGGAAAAGGGCTCAGAAAATCACTCTGGATCCCTCACATCCAAGTCATCCCCTTTTTGAAATTTTGCCATTTGGCCGGCGCTACAGAGCCACAATTCAGCAGGACAGCCAGGCACAAGAACAGTTTCTTCCACCAGGCAATCCAATTTATGAACAGTTAAATGCCCCCTCCCCCCACCCCATTATGCAATAACAATGTGCAATAACCTTATATTTATTTGCTACCACCTCCATCCTTGTACATCCCTGTATCCCCTTCTATTCTATCCAATTCTATCATCTATTCCACAAATGTATATACAATCATTTATGTTTCAATTATTTTTTTCTTTTTAAATTTTTTGTTTATTTATATCTACATATGTGTATTTTTTTAATCTCATCTTTTTATTGGAAGCTTATGACACTAAAACAAATTCCTTGTATGCGCAAGCATACTTGGCAATAAAAGCTCTTTCTGATTCTGATTCTGAAATTCTTCACATAATATGAAACCAATGACCCATATACTGTACAGTAAATTAATTGTAAGAAAATAAAATTAATTTAAATGCAAATAAGAACATTTTTAACATTGTAGGGCAATCATGCACATTTGCATTGACTGCTCCTACTCTGAACTTATGTAATGTATTTTTTAAACAAAAAAAAAATCAAGAGACAAGCATCAAACTTTTTCATATAGTTATAAAAATATTTCATATTGTTATAAAATATTTCTTTATTTATTATTTCAGTATTTCTTTATTTATTTATAAATTGAATGCTGCCTATGTGGAGTTTGATGACCAAGGGACAGGTTTTCCACCGTGATAATTTTTGATAATGACCCAGACATACATACATACATTTGAGAGGCCAATAATTCATGAGCAAGCAATCATGGATGAACAGAGCGACTGCAACATGAACACATGTTGCAGTCCACATGAACAGAGCGACTGCAAATATGAAGTGAAGTGACATACTGCCAAGTATGGTGACCCATACTCGGAACTCGTGCTCTGTATTTAACCCATCCATCGTGCACACACACAGCAGTGAACACACACACACCGTGAACACACACCCGGAGCAGTGGGCAGCCATTTATGCTGCGGCGCCCGGGGAGCAGTTGGGGGTTCGGTTTGGCCTTGCTCAAGGGCACCTCAGTCGTGGTATTGAGGGTGGAGAGAGCGCTGGACATTCACTCCCCCCACCTACAATCCCTGCCGGCCCGAGACTCGAACCCGCAACCTTTGGATTACGAGTCCGACTCTCTAACCATTAGGCCAGGGAAGTCGTGGCCAAATGTAATATGAAGCGTTCAACAGAAAATTTTGTTGCTCTGCATTTTCTCAAAGCAACCACCCAGAACATCAGCATTTGCAGATCAACACCGTTTGCATTGTGGTGTAAACTTTTGCATGGGGAAAAATCTAGTTCATTCTAATCATGCTGTGCAAGCTATTTTTTATCTTCCTTTTTGTGAAACAGACGGGTATGAAACTCGTGGACTGACGTACACTCTTGTCTATGTGTAATAGGATTCTGGTTAACTTTATGGCTTATGTGGATAGTGGAGCTTGTGATTGCTTAGTGTGATGTATGTGACACACATGCCATTCCATTAAAGGTCTTTTGCTTGCTCTGAGGATCTCATTTGTCCTCTCATTTTCTGCAAAACCCCCACACATAGACCTCACATTGCCACTCATTTATGACCAGAGACTCAGTCACTTCTCATTACATCCACCTTATTGCTGATTCTTGCATCCACCTCAATTACGACCAGAGATTTGTTGGTCTCTGGTTACTTCCATTGTATCTGAGGAGATGCCAATATCCTCAACACACTGTCATTGCAACCTTTACATCGTGAGAGTACCTGGTAGAGAACAGCTGGGCCTGACAGAACGTTTGCTGCCATTTGTAGTCTCATGAACAACAGTCCACATGGGCACACAGCATGTTTTATCGTAAAACAAACTAGAAAGCTATCAGAGTTCAAGGCTCAGGGCAGTGTTTGGATTTAACAGGAAGTTGACCGGCAGGGAAGATAAAACAAGCCGACATGAAAGGGATGTAGTCCACAGGTGCAGGAGATCAGATTGCAAATATACAGTATATCTGCACTCTTTGTTCTGTATTTATGGCTAAATATGATAGAATCATTCATATTATAGCGGTTCATTACTACAGATGGGAAGTGTGTGGCTCCTGCTTTCTATTAGGAGATTTCTTCTTAATGACCTGAAGAAATTCCAGAAGTCTTAATTCCTGGGAATTTCTTCTTAATTTCCAGAAGATCATTGGTGTCTCTCTCCCCTCCCTCCAGGACATTTACAGCACCCGTCTCACCCGCAAAGCCCTCCGCATTGCAGGTGATCCCACCCACCCGACACACAGCTTCTTCAGTCTGCTGCCATCAGGGAGGAGACTGCGGTGTCTCCAGGCGAGGACCAGCAGACTGAAGGACAGCTTCATACATCAGGCTGTCAGGAAGCTGAACTCCCTCCCGTCCCTGACCCCCCTCCCCTCTTTTTACCCCATACAACACTGAACTCTGACACTATGAGACCCCCCCCCCCCCCCCCCCCCCCCCCTCCGGCTCCCCACACCCCCAGGACCAGCCACCCCCACCTACTTACAAACTGTGACCAGCACCTCTCACTTGTGCAGCATTGGACTGATCACTACCTCATCCAGCATTGACTGCAAACTACCTCCTCGGATAGTCTCATAAAAAGACTGTTCTCCTGTCAATTTAACAGACTGACAAGCTCTTTTTGCACTACACACATATCTGCACAGTTTTTGTTTTATTTAACTGGTTTGCACTCTATCTGTTCTGCCATCTATCTTTTTTATTTTTCTACAATGTTCTCAGATTGATAAGCTCTTTTTGCACTACAAATATATCTGCACAGTTTTGTTTTTATTTAACTGGTTTGCATCTGCCATGCGCCTTATGCCACTTTATCTATTTCTTTTTTTTTTTCTACAATGTCCTTACTTATATAGCTATAGAGTTGTATGTACATATGTTTAAACTGTATTATCTGTATTTGAACGTGTTTAATGTTAGCTGTTTACACCAAGGGTCTGAGAGTAACGCAATTTCAATTGTCTGTATGTATGTGCTGTACATGTGGAAGAATTGACAATAAAGCAGACTTGACTTGACTTGACTGAAGGCCGCTATCAAAGCAACCTGGGCTTCCATACCACCTCAGCAGTGCCACAAACTGATCACCTCCATGCCACACCGAATTGAGGCAGTAATTAAAGCAAAAGGAGCCCCTACCAAGTATCGAGAACATATACAGTAAATGAACATACTTTCCAGAAGGCCAACAATTCACTAAAAATGTTTTTATTGGTCTTATGAAGTATTCTAATTTGTTGAGATTTTTTTGTTGGGTTTTTGTTAAATGTGAGCCTTAATCATCACAATTAAAAGAACCAAAGACTTAAACTACTTCAGTCTGTGTGCATTGAATTTATTTAATACACGAGTTTCCCAATTTGAGTTGAATTACTGAATTAAATGAACTTTTCAATGACATTCTAATTTATTGAGATGCGCCTGTATTAAATATAACTATAATAAATCAGTACGCTACACTGTAAGACCAAATCTATCATAAAGGAATTGGGTTGTAATTACTCAAAAGACATAAAACGTTCATTCGCCTCTAATTATTTGACTAATTAGTACAAAAATGTAATTTTAAGTTTACAGCACTCAAATGCTTTCATTTGTTTTTGGCAGTGTACTCAAATAGTTTTAGTACAATCCCATCTGACGCCACGCACGTGCTTGCGTGATCCGCCCTCAACTAGCTGCTGCAACTTTTGAAAAGACGCCATGTTGTTGTCGCTCGCTGACTAGCTTCAGATTTTTTAAAATAAAAGTTTGCAACGCGCGAAACACTTGCTCGTGTTTTATAAAGGTAAGTTATAAAACGTAACGTAAGTTCCTTGTTTTATTTGTTTCAACGTGTTTAGTGTCTTAGCAGTTAATTTATTTTATGCATTTGCAAATGATTTGAGCCATTTTATCCTGCCTCACTAAAGGTCAAAAATCGATTGACTTGATGAAGCAACTGTAACGTTATTTAATGTTAGATTTATTTTTTATATGTTATATATATCAAAGTCTGTCTTTTTGCATCGAGTGTGCACACATTAAAAACGTTTTTGGGTTACAAGTTGTAATGACCTCAAATTGGCAGTTTTGATTCGTATATTTAATTGGCTCGCATTGCTGGACAAAGTAAAATGATTTTCATAGAGGTTTCCCAATAATTTGATTCACTTTGTTCCACGAGTTGTACATTTTTGTAAGGACAGGTATTTATAAATATATTCAAGTAGTTTGCTCAAGCCATACCAGTAAAGCTTGTTATTTACCTAAGGCATTTGTGTTCTTGCTTAAAATGTAACAAATTATACAGTATAAATACAGGTCCTTTTCAAAAAAATTAGCATATTGTGATAAAGTTCATTATTTTCTGTAATGTACTGATAAACATTAGACTTTCATATATTTTAGATTCATTACAACACAACTGAAGTAGTTCAAGCCTTTTATTGTTTTAATATTGATGATTTTGGCATACAGCTCATGAAAACCCAAAATTCCTATCTCAAAAAATTAGCATATCATGAAAAGGTTCTCTAAACGAGCTATTAACCTAATCATCTGAATCAACTAATTAACCCTAAACACCTGCAAAAGATTCCTGAGGCTTTTAAAAACTCCCAGCCTGGTTCATTACTCAAAACCGCAATCATGGGTAAGACTGCCGACCTGACTGCTGTCCAGAAGGCCATCATTGACACCCTCAAGCAAGAGGGTAAGACACAGAAAGAAATTTCTGAACGAATAGGCTGTTCCCAGAGTGCTGTATCAAGGCACCTCAGTGGGAAGTCTGTGGGAAGGAAAAAGTGTGGCAGAAAACGCAGCACAACGAGAAGAGGTGACCGGACCCTGAGGAAGATTGTGGAGAAGGACCGATTCCAGACCTTGGGGGACCTGCGGAAGCAGTGGACTGAGTCTGGAGTAGAAACATCCAGAGCCACCGTGTACAGGCGTGTGCAGGAAATGGGCTACAGGTGCCGCATTCCCCAGGTCAAGCCACTTTTGAACAGAGAAGCAGCACTGGACTGTTGCTCAGTGGTCCAAAGTACTTTTTTCGGATGAAAGCTAATTTTGCATGTCATTCGGAAATCAAGGTGCCAGAGTCTGGAGGAAGACTGGGGAGAGGAAAATGCCAAAATGCCTGAAGTCCAGTGTCAAGTACCCACAGTCAGTGATGGTCTGGGGTGCCATGTCAGCTGCTGGTGTTGGTCCACTGTGTTTTATCAAGGGCAGGGTCAATGCAGCTAGCTATCAGGAGATTTTGGAGCACTTCATGCTTCCATCTGCTGAAAAGCTTTATGGAGATGAAGATTTCATTTTTCAGCACGACCTGGCACCTGCTCACAGTGCCAAAACCACTGGTAAATGGTTTACTGACCATGGTATTACTGTGCTCAATTGGCCTGCCAACTCTCCTGACCTGAACCCCATAGAGAATCTGTGGGATATTGTGAAGAGAAAGTTGAGAGACGCAAGACCCAACACTCTGGATGAGCTTAAGGCCGCTATAGAAGCATCCTGGGCCTCCATAACACCTCAGCAGTGCCACAGGCTGATTGCCTCCATGCCACGCCGCATTGAAGCAGTCATTTCTGCAAAAGGATTCCCGACCAAGTATTGAGTGCATAACTGAACATAATTATTTGAAGGTTGACTTTTTTTGTATTAAAAACACTTTTCTTTTATTGGTCGGATGAAATATGCAAATTTTTTGAGATAGGAATTTTGGGTTTTCATGAGCTGTATGCCAAAATCATCAATATTAAAACAATAAAAGGCTTGAACTACTTCAGTTGTGTTGTAATGAATCTAAAATATATGAAAGTCTAATGTTTATCAGTACATTACAGAAAATAATGAACTTTATCACAATATGCTAATTTTTTGGAAAGGACCTGTATATATATGTTTGTTTTATGGGATTAAATTAAGCACCATATTGCACATAATGCCTAGTAAGTTAAATAACTGATTGTTTCATGTGCTTAGTTTAAATAGAATTTTCCTAGTGCTTTGGCAAATATTACAACCTGACTAACTTCTCAATCTGTTTCTTTTCAGGATAAAAGTGAAGCAGCTGGAAGTTTAATTTGGTTTATTGATGTCTAATTATTAATTTTAATATGCATTCACTGTATAGACATACTGTAACCTACCGATTGGTGAGATCCTGGATTGCTGGCCTGCTTTAAAATGGAGTCACAGGTAAAAATATTTTTCTTAGCACACTTGAAAATGTATTATATTTAAAGGGATAGTTCACTCAAAAATGAACATTCTGTCATTAATTACTCACCCTCATGTCGTTCCAAACCCATAAGACCTTTGTTCATCTTCAGAACACAAATTAATATATTTTGATGAAATCCGAGAGCTTTGTAACCCTGCATAGACAGCAATGTAACTGAAATGTTCCCAGGCCCAGAAATGTAGTAAGGACATTGGTAAAACAAGGGAAGTCGTGGCCTAATGGTTAGAGAGTTGGACTCGTGATCCAAAGGTTGCGGGTTCGAGTCTCCGGCCGGCAGGAATTGTAGGTGGGGGGAGTGAATGTCCAGCGCCCTCTCCGCCCTCAATACCACGACTGAGGTGCCCTTGAGCAAGGCACCGAACCCCCAACTGCTCCCCGGGCGCCGCAGCATAAATGGCTGCCCACTGCTCCGGGTGTGTGTTCACGGTGTGTGTGTGTCAGCATGGAGTGTGCACGTTGGATGGGTTAAATGCAGAGCACGAATTCCGAGTATGGGTCACCATACTTGGCTGAATGTCACTTCACTTAAAATACTCCATGCTGACGTAGAATACACATGCTCGGAGCCTTGTTTACAAGCAGAGGAATGCACATGCATGCGTCATGGTACTCTCCATAATGGCGGAGGACGGTGGCTTGGAGGAGAAGAACTGTAGAATAAAGTAGTTATTTTAGTTTTTTTTGCACACAAAAAGTATTCTCGTCACATGGACTATTTTACCGATGTCCTTAATATGTTTCTGGGCCTGGGAACATTTCAGCTAGGTTGCTGTCTATGCAGGTTCAGAAAGCTCTCTGATTTAATAAATAAAATATATTAATTTGTGTTCCGAAGATGAATGAAGGTCTTATAGGTTTGGAACGACATGAGGGTGAGTAATTAATGACAGAATTTTCATTTTTGGGTGAACTATCCCTTTAAAGTATTAGTTAGCCCAGAAATGAACATTTGCCATTAATTTAGTCTCTCTCTGGCCATGCAAGAAGTAGCTGATGCTCCTTCTTCAGTAGAACAAAACCTAATTTTTAGCTGAACTCATGGTCCTTGGTGATTCATAAAATGTAGCTCAACGGGTGCCGTCACTTTGAGAGTCAAAAAACATAAACAAGCAACACAAAATTAATATCCATGGTGGCACAGAAATCTTGAGTTCCAGACTCTGGTTTTCCTGGTTATAATGTTATAATATGCTGTCTGTATCTGCTTTTTGACTTACAAATTGGTGGCACCTGTTGATGTGAAGTTTATGAATCACCAAGGAACACGACTTCAGTTAAAAATCATCTTTAGTTTTCTACTAAAGAAAGAAAGTAGCTTACATCTTGGTTGGCCGAAGGGCGAGTAAACTGACAGCAAATGTTAATTTTTGGTTCTTTTTCAGTGTGTCAGGTTTATACTTGTACTTGACAGTCGACGTTAAAAAATTTGTTATTTTATAGTGTTTTTTTGTTTTGTTTTTAACAGTAAACTGTACAGATACCTTCGCTTATTAATTTGTTTATCTCTGCCTATCTGCTTGAGGATGACTCCAACGTTCTCAAGATGTGGGATGTAAGTGATCATGTTGCTTAAGCCTATGATACATGGGGCAACTTTGAGCAATTTTACAGGGCACACGACCGATTAAATTTGTTGCCCATTCTCAATGGGAAAGTGCCCAAGCAACATCGCTCAAAAGTGCAGTAGCCCCACTGCAGAACAAAGATCCAGGGGGCGGGTTGGATCCACTTCTAGGGGGTGGAGATTGGTAGGTTTAGGGGTGGGGATGGGTGGGTTTAGGGATCAGGGGGTGGAGATGGGTAGGTTCAGGTATATATAAGGTGGGAGGAGTTGGATCTATATCCAACCACACCCCCTGGATCTTGTGTTCTGCAGTGAGGACCATCTTCAAAAATGTTGCCCCGTGTATCATCACCTTTAGAATTTAGAGAGATAAGAGAGATACAATTAAACTAACAATTAAAATGCTGACTAGTCCTCATTTACACTTTTGCAGAAGACCAAAGAATTACTACAATTATAAAGGATATGTTCAAAACCTGGAACCAGGAGAGATTGTTGGTAACCAAACCGTTTTTGTTCTAACTGGCTTCCATAGTATAGAAAAAAATACTATGAAAATCAATGCAACCTGAAACTGTTCAGTAATCAACAATCTCACCTCCATTCAGATGTCATTCAAGTTCTAGTTCCAGGTTTTGAATATAGGCTATCAATTATAATTGTAGTTATTGTATGGGACAGAATGGTTTGGAGTAGATGTAAATGTCATTTATTAGCAGTCAACCTTTGGAAGTTTAGAGTAACATTACTCTGTTTTTGTCTTCAGGTAGAACAATCTGATGAACCAGACGCTGATGATTTATCACTTCATTTTCTCTCCGTTAGTGACAGTTGAAGTTGCACTTTAGGTAACATAGTTAACGATTTCCCCACATTGGCTCATGCATTTGTCATGCTTTTGGACTAACTTACGCCTTGGATCTAAGTTCCCCAAAAGAGTTGGACAATATATTTGACTTTATCCAGAAAGTTTTGATAGGTCTGGAGGATGGAAAGCTGAGAACCAGAGTGTTGAGTCTTAAAAATTAACTTTTGTCAGTAGAGTTTCCTCAGTGTTTGAACAAAGCTAACAAAAGGTACTCCTTTATTTGACATTTCATTTAAACTTTCACTTCTGTCACTTTTAGTGCATTGTGTATTTTATGTATTTATTTTTCCAATATTTGTCTAGTATTTAACTTGCAGAACATTTTCTCAGTTGATTTTCTGGAATGGTATACGTTCCATATACAGTACCATGTGTTCATCCACTAATAGAAATGACAGTAAAAAAAAATACATTGCTATATTTTGAAATCTTTCTCGTATATTCAATTCTAGTATAACTTTTATTTTTCTAAAGTTACTGTTACTGTAGATGTGAATTTTGGAAGTGTTCCTATTTTAGGGAAGTGTTTACAGCTGGGTGAAATTCCAGATATCCATGTTGTCCACTTCTAAAAGTGACCGTTATTATCTCAGCTCATTTCTCAAGGGCCTTGCACTGTTTTTCAGAACGTATTTCGATTTGACAAACAATTTAATGTTGATGTTTTGTTAATGATTTGTGGTTGCTTAATAAAAGAGTAACTTGCATTTAAATTGTCTATAGTTTTTGTTTTTTATTTTATTTCAGAATAAGTATAGTTGGTATATAGTTATTTATTAAAAACTAATGTTTTTACGAAGGTAAACGTAATAGTAATGTGAATTTTTTTAAAAGTCATCTTTAATTAATTTTAATTGGTCCTGTGAACCCAAAAACTCCTTGTAAAATTAACTTGATCAATAATGTTATAGTAACTTGTAAGATTTAAGTTACCATCAGTTAAAATGACTTAGAAACATTTACTTAATAAATTATGTTTCTTTTGAGTTAATATACCTTAAAAATGTTGATGTAAACAGTTTCAACTATTTTTTTTTAAGTTATATTAACTTATCCGGTTTTACAGTGTAGATGAGGTAAAATAACCCATGTGTATGAGTCCACGTGATTTGTGCTTATTGGTGAAAGTGCAATACCTGATACGTAAAAATCTATTTCTCAAACGACAACAATCATTGCGAAAGTAATTGTAAGAAAAAAATATTTTATAAAGCATGACAAAAATGTGACTTAAGTTTTCATTGACTAATACTAGACTTAAATTTTCAGACATTTAGTCAACTAAAACTTGACTAACAAACAGGACAAGGTTGACTAAATATAATAATTAAAAAGTACATTTGACACATGACTAAGACTAATAAAAGACTAAGACTAAATACATTTTTTTTGAGAAAATTAACACTATTATGCGCCTAAGCCTGAATCTTAGAGTTACAGTTTAGCAATAATGATAGTGATTTTGACTTATCAAACATCATTAATTAAAAATTATTAGAACATTATTAGATTATACAAACATTCCTAACACTTTAGTATAGGGACCAGTTGTAACTATTTGCTTATTAGCTTGCCTTTTACTTCTTTTACTATTACCTATTACCTTTTACTATTGGCTGTTTATTACTTAAAAAAGTACATATTCTACATGACCATATTTTACACCCCTAATCCTACCCAATACCTTAACTTAACAACTACCTTACTAACTATTAATAAGAAGCAAATTAGGAGTTTGAGGCAACAGTTGTACTTAATGGTTTGTTAGTAGCGAGAATTGGACCTTAAAATAAATTGTGACCGAAATATTAAATGTTTAAACCCTCTGGTGCTCCTTATTTGGGAGTCACACTTGTTATCTTCAAAAGTGACCAGACACCTAAAATTGAACTTTCCCCCACCCCAGTAAAATCAATTTAACATTTTTGTTTAATAATATTAAAGTTTCTGAGGAACTACATTGTTTGGTGGAAGAATACTGGTTTTATTAATATCATTACACTTTATTTGATCTGTTTTATTTAGTGAAACCTGGCTACGTATATGGAATAACTGTTTTATGAAAACAATAAGCCCTGTGAAGCTGTGGTTTACAGTGAATTTATTACAGCTAAGGGGGTTTTAGGCCAAACAATGTCCCTTAGCTGATATAAATTCACTGTAAACCACGGTTTCTTGGGGCTTATTGCTTTAATCTAGGAATGGAGATTGAACAGAAAAAAGTTAATTAATTTTAAATATACAAAAAAAAAGAAAAAAAAAGAAAGGAGTCTTGCATTTTTTAAAAATATGGTGCAGATACAAAGAGCTGATAAATTATAATATATATATTAGAGAGAGAGAGAGAGAGAGAGAGAGAGAGAGAGAGAGAGAGAGAGAGAGAGAGAGAGAGAGGGGGAGAGAGAGAGATTCATTTGACCCAGTGTGATTGCAGTTAAATCTGGCATCCATTAGTCTTGCTCTCTATCAACACCCTGAGAGACAAAGGTCTGCTCAAAGGCTCTAATGATTTTCTTACTGATGGTGAGGGCAGCAAAGGAGATGAACAGCAAATAACTGAATTAAAAAGCATGGCTGAGACACTGCAGCGAGATCGCATTTCTATGATATATGTTCCCACATGTGGCTAATCATGAATCTGCGAAAAAGCGTGTTATAGCTCACAAAAACAACTATTGTACAGAACAGAAGCTAGCCATATGGACACACAGAACGGAAGCGCCCAATCCCTGCCATAATACCATTTCTTATCTCTGTCACTACGGATGGACATTCTTGCGATCGGTGTCCTTGTCATGTAATTGCCCTACCAAAATGAACGGCCTGACAGGCACTTTGATGAAAGGTTAGATATGTGCTCGGGCTGTAAGAGACACAGCTATGGTGTGACTGATCAGAGCAGTACCAAAGATAGTTTAAACCTCAGACAGCACCGCCCACTGACAGCCCACTGACCGTCTGAGGCAGACGGCACACAAAACTGACCGAGATACAGAAAATTAGGTGGTTTCCATCTGGTTGGCTGGCTTTCTAGGAATCTGGGTGGACAGGTTATCATCACTTCACCTGGATATTAAGTTGTTTACAAAGTAGCAGGTTGATATAATGGGTGCTTTTGAGGAAGAACATTTCCACTAATTTTGTTTGTTTAATTAGTTTTCTGTACAGCCTGTAAAATATATAAATTATGTCTACCCCAAAACATGTAAAAACAAAGAAACTGAAAGTGGTTGCCTGACTGTTTCTTGTGTAATCGGGTGGTTTTCTGGCAGGATAAGCTGATCTGTCCACATAAATATAGACTAAAGTTGGTCAAGCAGATGAGTTGAAGAGGATTTGGAGTGAAAATTCATTTATTTATTTAACTTGTTGCTTTTTAACTATTTCAACTGCCGTTTTAGATAATAATTTAAATACCACTCACTCACTCAAAAAAAAAGAAAGAAGGAAAAAAAAAAGAGTAGATTCTAAAGTATAGAATCTGTTCTTTGCAATGTATATAGGCCCTACAAATAGGAAGTGTTTCATATATGAAATATGATCATGATGAAATCAGTAACATACTGATTTCGGTATGCATACCGAACAAATACAGCATTGTTTTAACCACTGCATGAGTGGAACTTCATTGGAAACTTCCAGTTTTATATATTATTACTTTCAGGGGTTAAAGCAAAAAAAAATAAAAAATCCCCAGCCTGAACTTTTTTCAGGGGGCGGAGCGGGGGTAGTTGGGTATGGGGCAGCACATCCAAAGCATGCAATGACTGTGGCAACATTTGAAAGGATACTATGGCAAAGTTATTGCTTTCCTTATTCAAACTGATTTTTTTTTCATGAATATATGGTTGACCTGAAGAATGAAAGCTATATACACTTGGAAAATGATGAGCTATATCACCGCTGATCTTACCGCACACTAGGGGTGTTGTGACAGCACACTTAGCTCACGAGATGAGACAAAATACAGATACTTGGTTATTTTTAAGAAATTATCAATTACAAAATATTTCTTTTAATTACAAAAATTAAAACAATGCAGTTGTATTTAGAAATATTTTAACTAATCTAGGGCTGTAACTAATGATTATTTTTTTAGTCAAGTAATCTACTGATTATTTTGACAACCGAGTAATCTGATATTTTTTAGTAACACAAATAGACCTAAGTGAAAACCAGGTTTTAGTATGACTATGTATATATAAACTAACGATGAGGAAATAATAATTGGCTCAAATAAAAATATCAAAACCAAGTAATTACATTGTTTTATTGAACAACACTCTTAAAATACATAATGTAATATGCCTATACTGTACATAATATGAACACAACCAACTTAAGTACATTATGTACTATGTGATGTTTCACTTCACAGCATGATTAAACAATGTTTAAATCCATTCAATTTTAATATTTGGCCACATGTAGAAACTTTTATTTTGAAATCGTGATGTACAATACATGGCATATTTAGACATAGGTTGATGTATTCTCCTGTGTTGGCAAAGGTTTATAAATGATTTACATTACAAATCTAGTGAGATAATGCACAAGGTTTTCCTAGATGAACGTTAAGAACTTAAAAATTCCCAGCACATGCAGAGGAAGAGTTTAGCCCCTTTCACACATAAATTGCAGTGTTTACTGGTAAATTACCGGTAAGTTACCATTACTGTGTGAACAGGACCTTTTCAAAAATCCTGATAAATATGTTCTGGGCAGAGCTGGGTAGATTACTTACAAACTGTAATCCGTTACTGATTCCAGATTACATGACAAAAATTGTAGTCAGTAACGTAATCAGTTACATTACAAATTTTAGGTAATATAATCAGATTACTTTTAGATTACTTTTGATTTAACTTGTTTATCACTTTGATTTAAATAGCATTATCTTGTACCATAATGATGTAAAAAATGCAAAGAGTAAGAAAACTTATAACATGAAGTTTATTAAACATTATATTACGTCAAAGTTTCCCAAACTAGGGTTCGTAAAGGAACTGCAGGGGGGTTGTGAGTTTAATGAAAAGCTGACAATGAATTAAATCATAAAAAATTTAAATGAAAATAAATAATTTTAAAACAAATACCCTTTCGAGAAATGTCTCTTCACTCGGCGGCCATATTTTCGCTTTGCTGTTTCTCCCATTCATAAATATAGGAGTGAACTGTCTTTGTATTTCTAGTCTTTGTTTTAAATAAAACAATTATTGTAAAAAATATTAAATATTTTTATTTACCTGCATGCCATGTGATCATTAATCAACATCAAAGAAACTGTGAACATGCAAATGTGATACTTAATTATTGAAATATTTATTTTAAAATCTCAGGGGTACTTAAAGCAAATATATTTGGTGAATAAGGTTTAGATTACAAAAAGTTTTGGAATGCCTGCATTACATGTAACTAAGAAATAACGTGAATATGTGCATTTTAATTAGTTATAATTAATAATTCATGGTTAAAAAACCTACAGAGTAATAATTCAAATAAAAATTAATGTGTTCATCAGTAGCTGATGCAATGTTGAAACCCTTCTTAAACCTGAAATGATTTTTGTAAATCCAGTGGCCAAATACTGTCGCCGCCTGAATAATGACTGATCTTTGTGTGAATGTCCACAAAACTGGACTATATATATCTGATTACGTAATCCAGATTACATGTAATCAGTTACTACCCAGCTCTGGTTCTGGGAATCATATAGTTCTTATGGAGATGACATGATTACTCTGAGCTGTTTATAAAGCTCCGCTGCTTTTTAATTAGCTTTCTATGTAAATATGCGTTAGATGGACATCTTTTACCATTGCGCCTCGCAGCTTTTTGTGGCGCTTCTCCATTCATCAGGGCTGCGACTCTGCTACTGGATACTAGGCTATTATGCGCATCTCGTGTTTATAAGACCAAAAACTTCTCATTGGCTAGTAATGTTAGTTTGGTTGAGAGTGGAAGCTGTGCTCCTCTCATACCATTGGTAGGCGAACTCGTGGACTCAGAAGTGATAAACAAGTTTTTCTGTTTTTTTTAAATGAAGGATTATTTTTTTTCAGTGTTTCAACTGCAGAAAGATGCCAATAAAACAGCTTGTAAAAAAAAATGTCATGTAGCAAATCATCAGTGTCTGCAGCTCGTTAGTTCACTAGAGAAATTAAGTCTAGAGAAGAGCATTTCGTGAAACTATATACTCATATTTTACTTTACCCGTTAGTGACATCTTAATTATTTAATGTTTAAATAAATCTGAAAATAAAACAATTTATGCCAGCCACTGTGTAAATGAATATATTTCACAACAAATAGAAATTTTATAATTTAGAAGTGAATTCAAAAACTGCATATTTTTAATTTTTTTTAAGTTGAGTGCTAATTATATTAAAAAAAGTATAAATTCAAATAGTAATTGAATTTAAGTTTTACACTACCATTCAAAAACTAAATAAAAAAATCCAAAGAATTTTCTTATGCTCACCAAAACTACATTTATTTGCCATGCTCTGTCATTTATTAATTTATTAGAAGAATAGAAATATTCTGTAATACATACAATATAGGAAATAATGTAGTATGTCTTAATAAAAAAAAAGACACACACACACACACACAAAACAACCAACGAACAAAACAAAAGTACTGTCTCTTACTGATCCCAAACTTTTGAACATTAGTGTACAGTATGTGGAGAAAGTATTTAACCATGTTGTCTCCAGGCAACACAACATTGTTTTTATTTATTTTTTTAAATAAAATGAGACACTCATTTAATTTATTAATGCTGTATCAGGGAAGTAGAAGTCAAGTACTAATAAATGAACAAAAAATGTGGTCACATGAGCCACAGGGGTCCACTTTCAGGACATGTGCACGTCACATGACTCAGCATTTTGTCCAATGAAAAGTGCATTTTTCATGAATTTCCATACATATAATTGCTTACAAAAAACTTAGTCATCTTCATTGGAAAGTAAAGAAGTATTTTCAAAAATCTAACATAATATTTCATCAAATGTATCATAGGAAATTACACAAAACTTCATGTTGCCTCAAGGCAACATTGTACCGTAATGGAATCACACAAGGCCATGCAGGCATACTAGGTTAGAATACAAGTATATGATATTTGTAAGGAAAAGGGTTAGAATTATCTACATGTATTAGAATTTTTGCAAGACAAGAACGTCTCTGATTAAGCGATTGATGTGTT
Source organism: Barbus barbus (assembly GCF_936440315.1). Taxonomy (NCBI): domain Eukaryota; kingdom Metazoa; phylum Chordata; class Actinopteri; order Cypriniformes; family Cyprinidae; genus Barbus; species Barbus barbus. The sequence goes on along the minus strand of NC_136733.1, from coordinate 16,736,846 downwards.
TAGTTGTTGGATGTAATAATGAATATAGCAGTCGTCATTTACTCCCGACATCTGAGCCGCTGAAGATACAGAGGATTAACGTTACTTTTGTTTTTGAAGGGAATGCGCTGATCCTGATCTACATAAATGCGCCTATGTTCGCACGAATCATTCGTGATCCAGCTTCACCTACAGAAGAAGTGAGTATAAGGGTTTTTATGAATCTTTGCAAATCACCTTTCCTAATAATGAGCTAGTTAACCAGTTTCACGGCTGAAGTTTACAGTCTGCTCGTCACTCCACAGAAGAGAAGGGCGGGGTCAGCAGAGCTGATTTTGACAGGATAAAAAAGGGTGTTTTTTACACTACCATTGAGAAATTTTAACCAAAGTATGTTGTAGACTTTTCATTAAGACCCTAAAGAATCATATCAACTTGTGTAAAATTGGCATCCGATGACCCCTTTAATAGAATGGAATGTCAACTGTCACCACGTGTCTGTATGTAACTCAGGCAATTACAGAGGGCATGACAAATTAGACTAGACATACAGAACAGAACAGTGCCAAATAGGAACACTGTTAAAGGTACAAGTCATTATGATGTGCAGGCTGATATGACAGCTGTCTTGAACTTGGGAGTGAACAGAACATTAAAACATACATATACTAGAATTTTCTACAGATGCACTCAGATCCATTAAATATAAGGAATGAACTGGAATAGATGAGAGGCAGAATATGCAATATCAAATAAAGAAAGAAAGAAAGAAAAAAAGAAAGATAGAAAAAATATGGACCTGCTTTTATCCTTGGAAAAACTTGAAATTGAAAATGCCTGTGGCGACTGTGGTGCTCTAAAATACATGGAGGAATCATTTATAATGGCCTCTGTGTGGCATCTTGTTTATTGTATTGTTTTGTTGATGGGCTAGGCTACATACGAAGGGCTCTAAGACTTGTCCAGGTTCCTCATTTTAGAGAGAAACTGTGGGAGAGTAAGTGCCTCTAGACTGCTCATAGAGAGCAAATGAAACCATTACTATTAGCTGCTGCTAAAATGTTAATGATTATTTGCATTGCTATATGTGTATGTGAATTACTGAGACATTCCCCTTACATGAAAAGTACTTCACAAACTAACATAATGGGACAAAAAAATTAGATAACCATCTACCTTTGTTTAGGGATGAAAATATTCCTCATTTTGCAAGGTTTGTTTTCGAGTAAATGAGAGATGGCCTGGAACAGCAGACACAACCCACCCCTTCTTCTGTTGTCTGGAGCATGTCTGCAACACTCCATACTCCATCGAAGGATTGATGCGTCCCCACGGCCTGCATTGCTGATAGAGGTCTAATACTCAATGTGTGTCTTGGGAAGGGCAGACCAATGAATCAAAGAATGACATAAGACCGACTGCCAAGAATAAAGAGAAAGTGAGATCCCATAGGAAAGAAAAACGACTATTTCTCAGTTGTTTTCCTAGATAGAAATTAGATGAAAGAGCAAATGAGATGTTTGGCTTTAGCCCCAGAATGTCTTCTCTAGAGGTCCAGAAGAGAGCACAACAATGACCTAAACTGTACTCAGACTGGAAAAAAATACCAGTGTCTACATTTTTGTATGAACTAAACATTTCTTATTAAGCTTTTCCAAGATCAAATAATCTGGGCTATGCAACAATTTTAACATGCTGCGAGATTTGAAAACTGATACTTTTGAAAGTTAGCGTCTCACATACAGCTTCATATGTTTGGTTTTTCTAACGCAGTAGGTTTGCTCACTTGTGAGCTGAAGTGCTGACAAGCACAAGACAGTTCGACAAGAAAACCTGTGTATAAATAATTTAAAATGATACAATTGCATCAGCAAATGAGTTTTAATATCACTTTCGCATTCTTTAACACCATTGGGTAGGTTTAGGTTTGAGATGGGTGTAAGGGGTATTTCCAACACGATAGAGCATTAACCTTTTAGACGCTCCCTGGACATTTGAATTCTGAACCGCCACATTATGTACCTGAAGCAATATAATAAAAACGCATCAATATGTGCCTGTACCAACGTAATAAAAAAACGTGGTCACGGTCATGTATTGAATGTGTGTTTTAGCAACACTAGTGAAATGTTCAGTAAGGTTCGTAATAACGGTGTTGCAGAAATGTCGCCACAAGCACGTACTTCCAATGAGCCTGGGTTACAAATTATGTGCTATAGAAGTATGTGCATTATCTTTTTTCACCATTTGTCACCAAATGTTGCACATTTTTCTAAGAAGTCTGCAAAAGAGTCTGTTCAATTCAGATAACTCTGACTGGTATGTAAAAACAGGCAGACTAATCTGTGAAGTGGACAAGACAAGTGTAGCTAAAGTACATAAGAGTACACAAGAGATATTCACTGAGATATTGGCTGTATAAAGTTAAATAGACTGACATACAGGCTGTACACGAGAACATTACAGCATGTGTATTTTTTCTTCACTATGCCCGGCAATTTAGATGAGTCTCCATTTTCAACCATGACATTTGTCTCTTCTATAGCTCTCCAGAAAGGTAGCTTAGCTAACACCTTATCAAATAAGCTGCATCTGTTTCATAATCTCCAAATATATATTAGAAAATTCTTCAAACTGAAAATCAAACTAATTTTAATTATTCGGAAGAAAATAAAAACACATCAGAATAACATTTTTGTGTGTTTTAAAAGTTTTTGTGCAATAACAGTGGCTCTTCCACATCCTCAGAAAATATCTTTTATCTGTGGAAAGTGCACCTGTAGAGTGCTTGTCAAAATAACCTTGAATCGTAAAAGGCGGCCAATCTGTCAAATTACAGCAGAAAATAAAGAGGCCATTTCCAGAGCTATGGCTATGTGGTTTCAGGCATGACCAGGAATTTTCTGCTGTGTTTGTGTGACCCTGTCAGAGACAAAACAGAGGCAAATATGTGTGTGAGAGAGATGATTAAAGAGGAGGGAGGACTCCTGACAAGCCTGCAATGGAGGATGGAACAGATGACTCTTCTTTAGTAAACATTTCTGGAAAAAGACAATTAGCACCAGAATCTTTTATCACCCAGTCCAGCCGCAGTGGTCGATATAGATTAGCTTTATATATAGACCTGTTTTCGAGTCTTTTTCAGAAGAAATGTGGCTGATATATTAATTGCCACTACTGGGAAAATTTAATTATAATAGATACTGATAATTGAATTAAATCCACAACTTTTAGCTTGTCATTTATAGTACCCCCCCACCCCCCATGCATGCAAAGACCCTTTTTGACATGTACAAAGAAAGGTTTATGATTTAGAGGCCATTCAGTCCATCTATGCTATAGTCTAAAAAGCTTCAGAACTTTCTATTTATCAAGGAATCCAATAATAAAAAAAACAGTTCTCACAAAAATATTAAGCAGCATGTTTTCAACACTTATAATAATAAAGTTTCGTGAACATCACATCAGTATATTACAATGGTTTCTGAATGATCATGTAACACTGAAGACTGGAGAAAAAAATGCTAAAAATTCAGTTTTTGCCATCACAGGAATAATTACTTTTTAAAATATATAATTAAATTAAAAACATTAATAATAATATTTCACATTACAGTTTTTTTTTTGGTATATTTGATTAAATAAATCCAGCCTTGGTGAGTTTAAGAGAATTATTTAAAAAACATTATAAAAAATCTTTCAGGTTCCAAATCTTTGAATGGTATATAATAAGACATAAGACAAATAAGATAAAAAAAATATATATATACATTTTTACTGCTTTGAGGTAATTATTCCAATCATATTCAATAAATATGAAACAACATTTTTAATTTATAAGCAAATTAAAAAGTAGTACTTACAAGGTGATCAGATGACCTATATGCATAGCATAGAAAAGATTCTACACTTTTAAACGTTTTTTTAATTGTTTGGTCAAGTGAGTAGTTTGCCACCAGTAGAAAAGATTAAAAAGCAACTAGTTAAATGATCTGATATCAGAGTTTCATTTTGGATTTTTCATTCTGACTTATACTGTGGTAAATTAAAGATGTGGTAAAGAGGACCTGCATTCTGATTAGCATGAGAAAGAAACATTTATGCTGAGATGCTAAAAAGCTGACAGAGGGCAGTGAGACAGCCTTGTATCTGTATCGCTCCTCTGCAGGAAGAGGAGGAGCCACACACGCTGTCACACACGGCCATCACACTGACAGCTCCAACACAAAGCAATCAATAGAGGAGCTCTCGCTCACTCTCTTCACACTCACACACACCCACACACACACACACACACACACACACACACACACACTCTCTCTCTTATCATTAGGGCTAATAAGTGTTCAGATGTGATTATAAGGAGGTCCTTTTGGTTAATATGTGATTATTTCTGTTTATTGGCTCAAGTAGTTAATCAGAAGCACATTAATGAACCAGAGAGCTAATGAGCCTCGATAGTGAGGTTTTTAAAGGCACTAAACCAACAAACCATGCAGAAAAACCTTATTTTTATATCTGTGTCACTATGTTCCCTTTACATATCAATTTTTACTATTTCTTTGTTTGGATCAAATTTAAATTGTTCTTCTTAGCAGTGACTTTTCTCAAAGTTTTTATTTAAATTACAGCAAAACAAAATCTGTATTTTTAATAATTTTCATACATTTATGATACAATAAATATTAAAAACTCTCAAATATACATTACCACTCAAAAGTTCAAAAAGATGTTGTTTCCTATGCTAACCAAGGTTGTCACTAGATCCTTTTTACAGTTAAGTGCTGCTGTGCTACAGTAAAATAAACTAATGAATCCATCTAATAGTGGAGATTACAGGATGTTGACCTACACTGTTAGAAATCGCTGTAGATTTAGCAGCACAGTACTATAAAAACCTACAGTACAATACCACATTTATACAATACTGTAAAATACTGTAATTTATATTGTATTCTGGGTCATTTTGATTTGACGGGAATATTGTACAGTATATATTTGTGTTGCTGTAACCTTGCCTGACTGTAATACACGGGGCAATAATACAGGACTGCTGTAAATAGCGCGCCACCTGACACAGGCAACATCACAGGCAACACAGCTGCTGCTGACCGGAGAGAGACAGGGGATTTATGCAAGTTCGGTAAGTTAATTTGATTATCATGTTTTTATTATATAGTTTACATGGTTTTTAGTGTGGAATGAAACCACAAGTTTAGCCACGAAGGTTATAATCTCCTCCCTAAATGCTGTAGTCGAAACTCCGTGAGTTAATTTACTCGCTCTTTCACCCGCTGCTCTCCGGACATTTTCACATCTAGTGAATTAGATTATGGTTTATTTCGACCAAAACTAAAGTCGATGCTTGTTGGAATTGTGGAAAGACAAACCGAGACAGTTTTGGTGAGTTTTTAATTTTTGAACGATGCTTGCTTTACTATGGTATGCGAGGTAAAATGACCGTGTTTGTCAATGGAGTCTGCTGGGATTGAGGAGATCAATAAATGGTAGTTTGAGTTTAAACAAAAGGGAAATATCGATAAAACAATTGTCTCTCTATCTAGGGATCCTTTTATAATGTTGTCCGATTCGAGCCTGTCAGTGACAAACAGGAGCACTTTTTAATACATACATACATTTTTTTGCGGTGCGCAAAAAAAAGAAAAAAAAAGAAGAAGAAGATTTGCAGTCCACTTCACGGTCGCGGTTAATACTGGACAAAGTCGCTTACTTAAACATGGTTGAGAAATACAGTTTCACTTGCCATGTAAAGGGTCAGAGATATTGGTTATTAACTAAATTAAAATCATTTAGGCGGGAGACCAGTTCTGTAGCATGGGGATTGATAAAAATGATTATGATAATAAAAATATGATTAGTGGTCAATTACTTTTATCAGTTAACATTACTAATGATCTATTAAGCCCGGCTCACACTGTGCGATTTTGGCCACGATTTGGTCGTCTGAGACAAATTTTGAAAATCCTAAAAGATTCCTATAATCCTAGGCTAAAATCGGTTGTCTAGATCGCTGGTTTGACATGTTCACTGACAGCCGATTAATGGCCGTTGCGATCAATTTTTTCCTCCGATTAAATTCTGGCAGTGTCAGAAGATTTCAGACACTTTCCTGCAGTGTGACATCTCCTACGACGACCGTCAAACCAAGAACCAATAGGAGCACTGAACTTGATGACGCAATTAGCGCGGCAACTTCAAACTTCAACTTCGTTATTTGTAAAAACAATATATGTACAAAGTAAAGTTTACTTAAAGTTTATTTATTAAGGGGCAGGATGTTTAAACTCGAATAACAAAATTACCTCAAGTAGAACTGTAGCTCTGTAGAACTGGAAGTCCATAAAGTCCTCTTTTGCCCGGCCATGACTTGTCGTCTTTTTCGTTTTTTTTTTTTTTTACATCAAGGCATGTAATTAATAAAACTAACGCTACACGTTGCTGTTGTTTGCTTGCTACCATTATAGCGAGAGAACGCGGGTCACGTATTGATGACGTAAAACTCCGGACAAGTCTTCTTGAGTACGTCCGTTTTTGCCGCATCTTGACTGTCGTACAGTCTGACATTAAGACAAATGAGATCCTACAGTCTGACATGGGGATCATGTTCGTACAGTGTGACAAGCAACAATCGCAAAAGACTATTAAAAATCGCACAGTGTGAGCCCGGGTTTAGGCAACAAAGACAAGTAAAATGCATGCTAAAATCTTCAGCAATGTCAAGCATAATGTTTTTCTTTTGTAACTCTGATGTATTGTTGGAGTGTATGACATACACATGTATAAGCAACATTCTATGTGATTTTATCCTATACATTGTCAACAAGTAGGCTAACATATTACTGAATCAAATTTTTTTGATTTCTTGCAGCTCTACAGTGTGGTCCACTTGTCTTTGCACCTTGAGAAGAGCAATGGTGTCACAAGGCTGTTTTTTGTAAGTATTGTAAGTATTATTTACATTAATTTAATTTTTATTTACAGTTGAAGTCAAAAGTTTACATACACTTTGCAGAATCTGCAAAATGATAATTATTTTACCAAAATAAGAGGGCTTATACAAAATGCATGTTATTTTTTTATTTTGTACTGACCTGACTAAGATATTTCACATAAAAGAGGTTTACACGAGAAAATAATAGTTGAATTTATAAAAATGACCACATTCAAAAGATTCTTCATACTGTGTTGCTACCTGAACGATGCACACCTGTTTTTATTTAGTGATGGTTGTTCATGAGTCCCTTGTTTGTCCTGAACAGTTAAACTGCCCACTGTTCTTCAGAAAAATCCTTCAGGTCCCACAAATTCTTTGTTTTTCGGGTATTTTTGTGTATTTGAACCCTTTCCAACAATGATTTTATGAATTTGAGATTCATTTTGTCACACTGAGGACAACTGACGGACTCGCGCAATTATTACAGAAGCTACAAACACTCACTGTTGCTCCAGAAGGAAAAGCAATCCATTAAGAGAATTTATAAAACTTGAAAACTAAAAAGGTGAAAACTTTTGAACAGAATGAAGGTGTACATTTTTCTTATTTTGCCTAAATATCTTTTTTTTTTCATTTAGTACTGCCCTTCACAGGCTACAGAAGATAGTTACATGTTTTGCAGAAGACAAAATAAGTTAAATTTACCCTGATCTTCAAATTCCCCCGGCTATGTATGGTTGTTCCTTCTGAATTAAACTATTTATTTATGTATTTTTCATCTATGCTACAGAATTTTCATTCACTATTTTCCTCATGCTGTCTGTTCATCTTTATTTGTGCTGTGGATAACAGGTTTTGTCTTTGTGTGTGTTTCATTACTGTGTTTCAGTTACACCACTGATGGGAAGAAATGTACTGGCAGAAAGCGAGTGAGCAGAAGATCAGGACGGTGGTGCAGAGTGATGGCCATCAACCCTGCATGTCAACAGCTTCATTCAGTCCAAAATTATGTTTAAATGGAGGACTTCACAGAGAGGGTCAGTGGCCTGTTTGTCACCACCCACATGCCCTGCATTTAGGGATGATGGTTATGAGAAACTTGTTATTGTTTTTGCTAATTTTAAGATAGATTTAAGATAAATCAAGTTCTCTCTTAAGACATTGATTCCCAATCAAGCCCTCAAGATGCATGTGTTTGTTTCACTTATATTCTTGCACACTTAAAATGCTTTCATGGCTGTAAATAGTTGATGCACCATACGAAAATGTTTTGAAATGTTTTAATAAAAATACTTTTGTAAATATGTTTGGATTGTCTTTTGATTTGTAATGTTATTCTGAATTATAGTAGCATCACAATTTTACTAACTATATGTATGTACTATTCTAACTACACAATACACAATAATAATTACACAATAGCAAATTATAGTAGAAACAAAATTACAAAGTACTGTAAAAATACAGTACAATACTGTTTTATAGTTATACAGTACATTGTTCTAAATACTGTAAAGTTGCATTACAGTACATTGCTGTAAAACAAAATACAGTAACTTGCTGGCAACCGTGCTGCCAGTAGCTTACTGTAAAAATACAGGAACATTTTTAACAGTGTAAAGAAGTATTGTTCCTGACAATATTTAGAATGTTAGTTTTGTTTAGAATCAGAACTAGTGATTTGTGAACTGATCACTTTTTCAATCTAATCAGTCAAATGTGTTTGAAAAGTAGTTCTAAACATTCTCAGTATTTAGTTTGATTTATTCAAAACATTTACTCACACTCTGAATCTTTTTCAGTGTTTTTCACAACGTACTTCACAAATATCTATCATTTGTTGACGACAGCAATGAAGCCACTCTTTATTGCATGTGCAGCTTGTCAATTGGATGGAATGATTACCTGTTTGAAGATAAATCTTGATCAAATTCCCCACGGTTAGTATTACCATTTCATATTTTAATTATCATTATAACTGTATTTGATTATCGCGATGTGAAAAATTGCTGATAAATAAATACTGTCCAGCATAAAGCAAAGTTTTAAGTTAAAGTCTCATGTGTGCACAGCACGCAGAGTAGTTTCGTTTTGTATGAAAACATGGCAGAAAGCTGGGAGGTTTTAAAACAGTGTTAAGGGAATTATACAAATGAATACTATCAATGAATTATATAAATGTAAATTTGAAGGTTCTGACTGTCTTCAGAAAAGATTTAATGGCATTTTGTTTTCATCTTCGCTCCATGTAATACCTAATAAAGTAATGTTCTTAATCGCAATGCTGCTTAGAGGTTACGGGGAAACAGCTGTAATTTTGAAGTTCCTTAAGCGCCACCTAGTTTCAGAGAGTGGATTTACAGAGAGTTATATTTACATTCAGCCTGTGTGCAGTTTTTGTCTGGCCAAAAAAAGGACTAAATTTGCATGATCTGCTGTAATGAAAAACAAGCTTATGTGGATTCTATTTAAACACTTCGGATAAGGTATCTATAATTATTTATGGAACAGATAAAATACATATAATCATTTTCAAATCAGTTATTTTTAGTTAACCCTTTTCTTTATTTAAAGGCTGAAATGTGAGGTTTACCATTTAATGAAGCTTTACGTTATTAATTAAACTGTTGACATTCGTGGTGTCATTTCAAATCTGGACATCGTTTATTTATATATTTATTAATATCCAAAACAGTATCAACATATGTAGTATGCATTCTCAAAATATGGGAAAACTTATTTAGTTTTTTAGGGGGGTGAGGGGTTTGATGCTTACCCTGGCTACATTTATTTGATCAAATAATACAATAAAAGCAGTAATAGTATTACAATTTTAAATATATATATTAAAATGTAATTTATTCCTGGCAAACCTGAATTGTAGTGGCCATTTCTCTAGTCTTCAGTGTCACATGGTCCTTCAAAAATCATTGTTATATCAATGTTGAAAAAGCCTGTGCTACTTAATATTTTTGTAGAAACTAAAATATTTTTTTTCAGAATTCTATGATCAATAGAAAGGTCAAAAAACAGTATTTATTTGAAACTGAAACATTTTTTTCAATCTACTCAACGCATCCTTGCTAAATAAATTACTGACCCTGAACTCTTGAGTGGTAGTACATTTAAATCTGAAATATACACCTTTAAATGATATGCTAATTCAAATTGACATTTATTTAAAAAAAAAAAAATACAGCTTTTTATCAAATATAAATGTAACATGCTTTATTTTACAAGTGGGACCCCATAGTGTATTTGGGCACATTTTAGGCCAGGACAAGAAAGGTCCTTTTAAGCATTGACACTGCATACACTGATAGATTCACTTCTAACATATGACTTTCTCTTGTCAGGTTGCATTGTGCTTTCTCCATTTGAGGCAAAACAAACGAGGCTAAGTGGAGGGTCAAAATGCTCTGGTGCACGATGACACTCACCTTATTCAAAACCTGCTTCTGCTTGTACATGTTATACAAGGTAAATGGAGTAGCATCAGAGGATCACATTACACTTCAAAAATAAGACAAATTAGTTTTCTATTACATTTAGTAGCTCCGCAAGCATGTAGCACAAAATCCAGACTGAATCAACAATGTGCATGAATAATGTATGACAATTTTTATCTATTGAACGAATATTCACAGGCATGTCACGTCTCGTTGTAAATTGATACCATGTTACAGCATGGTATGCAGATGTCTCGACTTTCCAATAAAAAAAGCCCACAGGTGGTCATGTGTCTCATCAGAACAGACCACAGACTCTGATTAAACACTATAAATTAATCTTGATTGAGTTTCACATTATGTACCTATAAGAACACTGTCTGTTACTCTGGTTATTGGTTCCCTCCGCTTATCTTCAACAAAGAGAGATCCACTCATCTCCTTTAATATTACAACAGTGCCAGAAATGGAGTAATGCCTGCAGTAAATACTGAACTACTTTCTATCCTTAACAATTATTTGTCAAGATTTGGCACAAAGCTCAAATGTATCACTCAATGAAGAAGCTATGTACTGTATGAATAAAATCAACCATCAGATCTAACGTTGTCTAATGTGTAGTATCAACAAGCACCTGGCAAGACTACTTGGCTCAAGACTGTGTTGTCTCGTTGATAAGCAACTCTAAAGATCTGGCTAAGAGATTTTACAGCTTCAGTCACGCACCACGAAAAAAACCCCCACTATACTAGGGCTGCACGATATAGCGTTTCAGCACTGATATCATGATGTGCGCATCAGCGATAGTCGCATCACAAGATGTGCAATGTTTAGTATACTGATCATTATATTTATACTTATCGTTTTCTTTGCTCACACACAGACACCATGTCAACCCATGTCAGCTATCTCAGCTTTTCACTCTTCTGAAAAGGATTTACACAAGATTTTGGAGTGTTTAGAGTACTAGTTTTACTTGATCTTAGTGCTGTCTTTGACACTACAGATCATGACATACTCCTAGATTGATTACAAAACTATACAGGTACTCAAGTGCAGGCTTTAAGATGGTTAACTTTAAACAATACCTGTCTGACCGTTACCACTTTGTTTATTTAAATGAGGAATTATTTCAACTAATGCCAGTAAAGTAAGGAGTGCAACAAGGATCTGTCTTAGGACCCCTGCTATTTTCAATATACATGTTGGCCCTTGGTAATATTATTTAAAAATATGGGATTAGTTTCCATTGATGGGATTAGTTTCCATTGATATGATGATGATACTCAGTTATATATTTCAACAAGACCAGATGAAACTTCTAAATTATCTAAGCTAACAGAGTGTGTTAAAAGTCTAAAAGATGGGATGACCAATAATTTTCTCCTATTATATTCGGATAAGACAGAGATATTAATTATTGGACCAAAAAACAGTACAAAGATTACAATTAGATTACAATTTGCATTGCATGCAATTAGCCTATTGGTCAGTGCGCCGACATACAGCTCAACTGTGCTCACGGCGACCTGAGTTTGATTCCCGCCTTTAGGCCCTTTGCCAATTCTACCCCCCTCTCTCCACCCAATACTTTCCTGTCTGCTCTCAACTGTCCTATCTAATAAAAAGGCATAAAAGCCCACCTAAATCTACAGAAGCTACGGAACATATTACCTGTTTCTAATGCAGAAAATCTAGTCCATGCATTCATGACCGTATCAGTTACAAAATATTACCACTTTCTTATAAAGGCCATAAATAGTTTAGCTCTTGCATGCCTTACCAGTCTTCTATCATGCTACAATCAATCACGCTCCCTAAGGTTGCAAAACTCTGGACTTTTATTAGTACCTAGCAAAATAGCAAAGTCCACTAAAGGAGGTACAGGTAGTGCTTTTTCGCATTTGGCTCCCAAACTCTGGAATAGCCTTCCTGATAAGGAAGACACACGCTCTCCCTTTAAATCTAGATTAAAGACACATCTCTTTAGTCAAGCATTCACAGTGTATCTTATAAACTTGTACTTCAGTTATATCTGATCAAATGCACATAATCCCTTTTTGGTTTGAACAGCAGCTATGCAAATTTTTTCTCTATTTGCTTCTCTGTTTCTGCCACAAGATGGAAATCCTGAGGTAACTAGAAATTACACAAGCTTCAGTTTGGATACAGCCCTTACGAAGATTTGAGATGATGGAACTCCTGGCTGAGGAGAGATGAGGCCAACCCCTTCGAAGACTTCAAATGACCCTAAACCAACATACAAAACTACCAAATTGTCCTATATGTTTGATCGCAACATATAATCATTGCTGTTAATCATGTTCACTGTTTCTGTATGAATACGTGTCATTAACTAACTGCATTACTTTATTTCAATATGGACATCACCTTGACATAGTCATCAATGATAAGCTACTCCTAAAAGTAATGTAGAAACTTTAACTTTCTGTTAAGCTGCTTTGCAACAATTTGCATAGTGAAAATTGCTATACAAATAAACATGAATTGAATTGAATTGTTTCTGTGGGAATTTTTGTGTCCATTCTTCCAGTGTACTTGTGAGTTCAGGCACTGATGTTGGATAAGAAGGCCTGCCTTGCAATTCAGTTAATCCGGTCCAGTTGGCAAAGGCATTTGACGGAGCTGGCTTGGTGCTTGATGTTATTCACCTGTGGCAATGGATCAGACTGAAACACCTGAATTCAGGTGTGTCCCAATACTTTTGTCTATATACTGTAGTGTATGTTTAATAAAACATTATAATAAATACAAACACACACTGATTTACCACAAATCCCTAAATTAAGGTCAAACTGATCTCTGACTTCAGAAGGGAGATTTTGTCTATTTTTGGGATTATTACACTATTTACATTGCTTTTCATGTGGGAAATTATAAATGCTGATCTGTTCTTTACAGCCAACAGCTTCTTTCATCACATATTTGAGGCATGACAGAAGTGGCATACAAGAGCACTACACTGGATGCCTCAGTAAGCATACAACATTTAAAGAACCGTACATTATGGGAAATTGAAAGAAAGAAAACACTTAAAACAGCCCAGCCTGTACAGAGAGGAGCTGGTTGAAGACTAACATATGACACATTACACAATGTTCTAATCCTACAGAGACATGGGCACAGAGAGTATTATATAAAAGGGCATGTATTGCCATTAGAGAGGCTTTCTGAATGTTACAGAGAGGATGACGACAGCAGAGCAGAGGTCTCTCACTGTGTCTTCATTTTGAATCCATCCACCCTAAATATGGAATAGTTAAAAACATATCTTGAAAGAAAAGCTAATGATGCTTCAAGTCATAGAGCCAGTTCTTAGCACTCACTGAAAGGGGGCGTATCAGGCTTTCATCATATCTAACATTCTCCCTGATAACAATGATCTGGGGGAGGACTCAATGAAATGCCCTCATGTTCATCCCACATCACATCCTCCTGAATGACATTCAGCTAGTCAGACCCTTAATCACCGGATAACATAAGACATAAGAGAGAGGATTTCCATCCAGGGACTGGGAGTGAAGTGTCTATATGCTGCTGGTACTGTAAGTGTGTGGTGTGGTTGAGTTCACTGTACACCATTAGTGTCCAGCTAAAGCTCCAGTGGTTTGGCTGAAGCAGAGAGGATTAGTAAGGGATGCTCTAGTGGATCATGGAGCCATAATGGCTCTGCTGGGGACTGTTAGAAAAGTCCATACTGAATACTAGCTAAACAATTTGCTAAAAGCTACATTACCTTCAGCGGAAACACATGCATGACAGAACAGCAACAAGACGAGTGTGATTCAATCTATCAACAAGATGTCAAACAAAATTTGGCCAGTTAGTAAGCTTCTTTATCAATGAAAACAGTTCCAAAAGAATCCCAAGCATCAAGCTATGCAACACAGTCTGGAACAGAGAAAGATTCCAGTGCTGTTATAATACAGATCAGCACATTTGAAACGCAGACTGACCAAATGCCATTTTAATGCAATATATAAAAGTAAAATAATGTAAATTGTGCTTATAAGAATTTAAATTAAGAGACACCCGAAGAGAACAATTATGTTAAGACTTAGATCCCATTCTGTTTCATTTAATTAGAAATATGATGTAAGAATTAATCATTTACTGACCTGACAAATCACAGTGTGATTGGTTTATGGTTTATCCAACTAAAATAAGATTGATTTTCTAATGTCCAAAAGAAATTCTATCAATTTTGTGAAGCGTGTGGAGAATGGGACTGACACAACAGATTCATTTCCACAAAATAATTTTTAAGTTGTCTTTCATTTCAAATTGTTTATACATTTAATTATGAAAACTCTTCTCCTTTTACCTTTGTGCTAGCAAATAGCAAATAATTTAATCTTCTGTTGATTACAAAAGGATAATTCAAAATGTAATAATGTGGGATTGGAGTAAGAATTCTCTCTTCCTCTTTCTTTGGATATTCCCCACAATGCATTTTAATTTAGTGCGACTTCCTGACGTTTATATATAATGTGCATTTATCCACCTTATACCTTCATCAGATCGCTGACACAGTTGAACACGGGTTATTATGACAATATTTGAAGAGTGAAATAAAATCTGCAATAAGAGTGAATAGAGTATCATGTTCTTTTTCCTTCCCACTTGCCATTATGAGTCACATAAAAACTCTCCTGATGCTTATTTCCAGTAATGTGACAAGGTTTCAGCAAATTTGTTTACAACTAAAGATAGAAAATATATTACATAAACCGCCAACAAAGTTTTTTTTTTCTCCCCGTCCTCCAAACCAGCTTTCTCAAATTATTTCCAGGACTCACCTCATGCCCTTGTGGCACTCAACAAATTATCTGCTGCCATAGTAACAAAGGCGAAAACTTCAGACTGGCTTCAGGAATTCCTGTTTTAGGTTATGTAAAGAGTGTGAAAATTTCACAGATATAGCAACTGGCACAAAGCCTGGTTGAGCCTACACTGCACGAGTATATATAGGGGTCTCCCTTAACTTATGTGCCTTGGCTATATAAATTGACTGTATAGCCAAGCTGTCTGTGAAATTTATGTCTTCTCCCTATAGGTGATAATAAGAAAAGACTTAAAAATTGTAACAAAAGATTTATATTTCAAATAAATTATGTTCTTTCAAACTTTCTATTCATAAAAGTGTCCTGACCCCCCCCAAAAAAAGGCTGCTGAAAATTCAGCTTTACCATCACAGGAATAAATTACATTTTAAAATTAATACCAAAAACAGTTATTATAAACTGTAATGAAATTTCACAATATTACCGCTTTTAATTACATTTTTTTTTTTAATTGTAGCCTTGGTGAGCATAAAAGACGTGAAAAATGTTACCGCAAATTTTACCCCAAACTTTTGAACAGTAGTCTATGTTCTAGTTGTGATTGTTGTGTCATACACAACACAATTACAGTGTCATAGATATTTCCCAAAAAGTGTGGAGGGTATAACTAATATTTTTAAATGTGGCAAAAAAAAAAACACTGCTAGCTAATTTTACTAACCTGCACAACAATTATATGAAACCTATACGAAGCCTTTACATTGCCCTATATCATTGGCGCCGCTGTTTTTTATCGAGTGTCTAGTACTTGTGAGCAGTGTGTAGGTGTGTGGGCCAGGGGGTTTGCGGGGGCTGGGTATTGTACAGCCGGCTGGTCAGATAAAAGTTAATCCTGTCTTAACGTGTGGATAGGGAAAAATGGACAGATCTGGAAGAGATCTGAGCATTAAAACAAAACCTTTAAAAAATGATGTTTTCACCCAACGTGGTAAAAGAAAATAAAGATAAATGGCAGTATCACTGAGACGCTACCTGACTTTGAGGTACAAGAAAAAAAATAATGCTTCAAAGCAGCCTTCTCATTGAATAACATCAACATCAGCGCACAAAGGCTGAACACTTCAGGGTAAAAGCCTTACAGGCCTTTAGTACAGCTGTATTTCTATTTTGTGTTCCTTTCTATTGTTTAAAAAAGCTAATTTTGTTAATGATCTCAGAAACCCATGGACTGTATGGCATGTTTCCACTCTTCACTCTGTCTGTCAACAACTGCATCTGTCAATCTGTCATCAAGCTCTCTGAAAACACACAGAGATGTGACAAACAAGACACAAACAGAAAAACAAGATAACTCCATCAATGCTAGCCACAGATGGCAGACAGGACTTTCAGGAAGACAGACCATGATCAATCCACTCGATCCACAAAGGGAAGGGAACAGAAAGTTGAAGGCAAAGGCAAAGGTTAGGAATGGTAAGGAAAGGAAACATATGAATCGGTCAAGCAAAGGAACAGGACGGGAAAAGAAAAGGAACAGGCAATGGAAAGTAAAGTAAAGATGAAATGAAATGAAATGAAAAGAAAGGAACAGGTAGGGAAAGGAAAGGGACAAGAAAATGGGTAACACTTTAGTATAAGGACCAATTCTCACTATTAACTAGTTGCTTATTAGCATGCCTATTATAAACATACGGGCTGTTTATTAGTACTTATAAAGCACATATTCTGCATGACCATATTATACATCTCTAATCCTATCCTATACTACACTTAATAACTACCTCACTATTACTAACTATTAATAAGCAGCAAATTAGGAGTTTATTAAGGCAAAAGTCGTAGTGAACGGTTTTTAATAGCGAGAATTGGATTTTAAAATAAAGTGTGACTGAAAAGTGAAAGTGAAATTATAACAGAAGAGAAAAAATCCATTTGTTTCCCACAACCCAGTAGTTTTTAGTGTATAATATATCTCTAGAGCTGACCATGTAAACATGGCATGCTTTTTCCATAGCCAAGCCCCATCTAGAAAACCCCAAGGCCAAAAACACAGGGAAAAATACAGTCTATTCCTCTCGTTATCTGTTATCTCACGACAGCTTGCAGATAGGCTCTTTAATAGGATTCGACAGAAGGTTGCAGCCTGCTTTCAGGAAATCCTCCCCTGCGTATATATCTGAGCGTGCCTTTGCTTTACGTGTCAGAGTGACTGACTGTACAATCTGTGGCACTGAATGGCACTGCTACAATAACATGTATCTGCTAACGGATGATGCATATAATAATGGAGATCAATTCAACTACAGACAATGAAAATGGCATGATTAAAGAAAAGATTAAACTGTACCTAATTGCACAGTGTCTATTTTTGTCAGGCTGTAAGTACGGTGCTTTGTTTCCACAGGTCAAGAGCTTGAAGTTTAGACATAAAAATGCTGTCTCAATTAGGCTAAGGCATTCATCTTCATCTCACATTTATAAAATTAAGAATGCTCCATAAAAAGAGTGATAAATTACATTACTTAAAAAATTCTTCCATGTCTCTGATGCACTATAGGACATCATTAATGAACCTGTGATCAGATGTGATTTGATTGGACTGCGTCGGGGGGCTGCTCAGCTGGTGTTGCACTTTTCTGTATCAATTAACATCCAAGTTGACAAAAACAAATCAGATAATGCTACACTTGGTGTCTAGTCTTTATCACGCACATTTACCAATATGGCAAATGGCTAAAGTGAGTTCTCCCTGCAGAGAGTGTGTGTTTGTGTGTGTGTGTGTGTGTGTGTTAGTGGACCACATATCAAATTGTTTATTGCTTATGAAGTACACTACTGTTCAAAAGTTTGGGTTCGGATTTTCTTGGCAAGAAATCAATATTTTTATTTTTTATTCAGCAAGGACACATTAAATTGATCAAAAGTTACATGAAAGGTTTCTATTTCAATAAAATTCTGTTTTATTGAACTTTAATTCATCAAAGAATCCTCAAAGAATCACAGAGTTTTCAACACTGATAATTAGAAATGCTTTATGAGCACCAAATCAGCATACTGTAAAAAGCTCAGTCTGGTTGAGTACCATCTGTACTGATTTGTAGCAGGATGCTTAGAGTGGTTGCTTGCTTACTTCTTTTAATGTAATGTGTATATTTTTTTATTCTGTATTAAGCTACTGCTTGAGTTTCTGAAGCAAAATTAGTTAAGAAATACTGTCACATAGGATCTGATCAAAAATGATGACAAAATACAAAGCGGATGTTTCTTTTTGTCATGTTACCAAAGAGAAGCATGAAAGCAGAAAAGGACATGATGTTCCAGTGCCCTCATTGTGCTGGAGGGTGTTCTCCCTGATCTTTATGGACACCTTGTTCGTGTGGGAGAGTGATATCTTATTTGAGTTATGGCACTATTAGCTTGAGATGTGCCACTAGTATAGAACCACAGGCTCGCTCCATTTGTGAATGTGACTCTGGGATTGCCATAAATGGTCTAGAGGTGGATCTACCATCCTAAGAAGTCATCAAACTGATTTTCCAAACAAATCCATCAGCACACAGTCTTCACAAACACAGCTAAACTTCGGTATATTCCAGTGCTTTCTGACAACACTAAAGCTAGCCTTTCTAAACTCTAGTGGATGACGAGGAGAACGTCTGCAAGTTCATTTTGCCAATAACTAATCCTTTAAAAGTCCATCCATCCACCCCCAGAGTTAAACAAAATGAAGAAAAAAACTCAAGTTCTCCAGTTATGTAATCCAACAAATAGAGTATCTAGTGAACACACAACTCTTTAAGATCGCTTTCAGTCTGATAGACCAATACCTAGAAAACAATTAACCTTTAGTGCAATTTGCCAGTAATGGCCTGTCTTAATTGCAAGAGTAATGTATCACGGCTCAACCAGGTATATTTAATGATGCTTAAACCGCTAATCCTCCTGAAAAAATATGCAATTGCATGTGAAATTCCAGGCTGAAACATAATTGCTTATGTAACTGTGAGACAGTCATTTGACAAACATAAAATTGCTTTATAATCTCTCTATGCATCTCAAGCCATTTCTATTTCAGATTGTAATAGAGTGATACAGTAGGATTATGCATTGCTAAGGTCATGTTGAATTGATCAGAGAAAATTTTAAATTTAATTGACCATTTTTGTTGCCTCTGAAAAGTGAAAAGTTGTAGAGTTGCTGTTTTATGTTTTGTCTGCAGCTGAAAAGTGAATTAACACTGACAGTAATTAAATCTCTGGAGGTCAACATGCTGTACTGTTGTTTGCTAACAGATGTATCCACATGCATCAGATGAGCATTACTATTTATTTTTTATATAAAGTGTTAGTTTACCCATAGGACTTTTCATTCATTCGTTCATATTCAAAAGACAGATGATATTTTTAATAAAAAATGAAAATAAAAAATGTTACGCAAATACATTTTGCAGAGCACATCTAAAATGGTAAACTGACTTCATTGGTTTCTGTGAAAACTGTCACACACTGGATGGAGAGGCATACAAGGATGAGTAAGGTAGAGCTTCTTTATTAAACAACTGAAGGCAACCTCAACAGGTAAGTGCAATAACTCAGAATTCAATGAAGCTCAATAAACTGAGGAGTCAATTGTCCTTATCTTTCCCTTTAGTAGAATCAACTGGAGGAAGACATCCACAGAGCCACAGGGATCCAGCAGGTAAGTGATAAGACAGACGAAGAGCTTGTAACCGCAAGAGCAGACAATGAGTGTCTGGATTGAGTGATGTTATATAGGGAGCATGATTGGTAGTACCAGGTGTGGAGGATTCCCTGATAGAGGTCAGGTGTGAGTGATAATGACGGCGTGCAGGTGAGCGGCCAGAGGGATGCTGGGAAATGCAGTGCGATTCAACTGGTGACTGTGACAGTTACCCCCTCCCCCCCGAAGGAGCGGCTTCCAGACGCTCCCATAACAGAGGCGAAGCAGTGGAGGAACCAGGAGGGATGGAGTGCCCAGTCCATGCAATGGAGATCCATGGAGGAAAACTGAAGCCCACCAGGGCAGAGCAGATGAAGCTGAAGCCCACCAGGGTGGAACTGAAGCCCACCAGGGCGGAGCAGACCAAGCCGAAGTCCACCAGGGCGGAGCAGATGAAGCTGAAGCCCACCAGGGTGGAGCAGGCGCAGCAGAAACATAGGCCACAGACAGATTACCAATAACTACTACGGCAGGAATAGGGTAGGCCATAGGTTCACCGACGACCTCCCTGGTCATGGCGGTGCATTCAAGGGGTTCCTGAATGGCTTCGTTGGCCTTTAGGATTGACGTTAGCATTAGCATAAACTCGAGCACTAGAACTGGTTCTGGAGCTGGGATCTTGGAATTTGAGACCCTCCCTGAGCCCGTCTTGGTAACAGGATGGCGCTCTAGAAGAGCGAGCACTTGAGGGTGCTCTAACGGAGCGGGTGCTTGAGGGCGCTCTTGAGGAGCGGGGGCTTGAGGGTGCTCTTGAGGAATGGACTCGCGAGGGCGCTCTTGAGGAGCGGATGTTTGAGGGCTCACTTGAGGAGCGGGTGCTTGAGGGTGGTCTTGAGGAATGGGCTCTTGAGGGCACTCTTGAGGAGCGGGTGTTCAGGGGTCAGGTGTCCTTCCTGGGCTCAATGGGGAATTGGATTCCCTGGAACTGGGAACCGCGCTCCTGGCCGTGACTAGAGAACTGGATTCTCTGGGATTGGGAACGGTACTCCTGGCCGTGGTTTGAGAACGGGATTCTCACAAACGAGCTGAGACATAGACACATCTACACATTAAAAACATAAATAAATAAATAGATAAGTGTGGCATGTAGGTAGTGGCCGGGGATGGCTGATATTTGGGGAGAGGGGAGATGGGGGGGTTGCTTTGGGCCCTGTTGCCCAGCAGCATCCTTCCCTGGCCCGTGACATGGGCTGGGGCATTAAGTTCGGATACTTAATATCGGCCAGGAGTATTAATATCGACCCCCCCTACACAACCCCCCCCCCCCCCCCGCACACAATTATTAAACATAAATTTATAATTCACAACTTATATTATTATTTTTACTTGCCCTCTTCATTGTCCTCCACCCTCTCCCAGTTTTGATGAAATCATTATTATTATTATTATCATTATGATTAATATTATTATGGTTATTATTGTTGCTAATAACATTTGTTGCCTTTATTATTGCTATTATTATTATTATTCATCTTTATTTATTTATTTTTTACACTACTTATATCTGTTATCAATCTATTATGATGCTATTTCAGTTGTATGCTTCCTTCTCCAACCCTAGACACAATGACAGACACATACGCACACACGCGCGCACACACACACACACACACACACACACGTATGCTCACAAACATATGAATGCAAATACAGGAGTTAATCTGAACGGACTTGTCATGTTGGCCATTAGTATATATGTTTATTTGTCTGTGTTTCAGCATTTTGGCACATGTAAATATTGTCACCTTCTTTACTTGCATAATAAAAAATAAATAAAAAAAGAATTGGATTCTCTGGGATGGGCACTCCTGGCCTTGGCTTGAGAACTGGATTCTCCGGGATCGCGATCGGCACTCCTGGCTGTGGTTTGAGAACTGGATTCTCTGGGATCGGGAACGGCACTCATGGCCATGGTCTGAGAACTGGATTCTCTGGGATCGGCACTCCTGGCCGTGGCTGGAGAACTGGATTCTCCGGGAATGGGAATGGCACTCCTGGCCGTGGTTTGAGAACTGGATTCTCCGGGACTGGGAACGGCACTCCTAGCTGTGGCTGGAGAACTGGATTCTCCGGGACTGGGAACGGCACTCCTGGCTGTGGTTTGAGAACTGGATTCTCCGGGACTGGGAATGGCAGTCCTGGCCGTGGTTTGAGAACTGGATTCTCCGGGACTGGGAACAGCAGTCCTGGCCGTGGTTGGAGAACTTGATTCTCTGGGGCTGGGAACGGCACTCCTGGCCGTGGTTTGGGAACTGGATTCTGCGGGACTGGGAACAGCCACTCTCTCGAGGGTAAACTTAAAAACGGGAATTTCCTCTGGGTACAATTTAGGAGAAGCGGGCTCTTGGGGCGCTCTGGAAGCGCGGACTCTTGGGGGCGCTCTGGAAGCGCGGACTCTTGGGGGGGCTCTGGAAGTGCGGACTCTTGGGGGCGCTCTGGAAGCGCGGACTCTTGGGGGCGCTCTGGAAGCGCGGACACCCAAGGGCTCTCTGGAAGCCCGAAGCTGGACGGGACCAGCTGAGACATAGGAGGGCGCTCTGGAAGCGCGGACTCTTGGGGGCACTCTAGAGGCGCAGACACTTGGGGGCACTCTGGAGGCGCGAAGCTGGACAGGACCAGCTTAGACATAGGAGGGCGCTCTGGAAGCGCGTACTCTTAGGGGCGCTCTAGAGGCGCAGACACTTGGGGGCGCTCTGGAGGCGCGAAGCTGGACAGGACCAGCTTAGACATAGGAGGGCACTCTGGAAGCGCGGACACTTGAGGGCACATGCGAGGAGCAGGCGGGCTTGCCATATTCTCAGACGGCGTGCTTGCCATACTCTCAGACGGCGGGTTTGATAGAGTCATGGGTGGCAGCGTTGGCCGTTGACGGCGGCTGCTCGGCATTGACCACGGACGACTGAGCTCGGGAGACAAGGGGAAGATTTCAGCGCTGTTGGAGGTCCACTTACAGGCTCGCGGGGACTTCAGGGAATGTGGGCGACCGTCGTCATTGGGGAAGATCTCGGGAGGGACTCCGACTCGGGATCGAAGATTCTCCAGACACCGGATGACCGTCTCCTTCCAATTCAGGTTGGAGGTGTCTGGGAGCTTCGTGGGTTGATGATACGTGATCCCGAGCCGGAACAGGGTCTTGAGGTCTTGGTCTTCTAGGGTACTGGAGAGGGCGAGCGGCATGAATGCCCTTGCATAATTCAGCAGGTCAGGATACGAATGGGCCAGAGAAATAAATAGGGCTCGGTCATCCATTCCGTTTTAGGGCTGGTCTTCTGTCACACACTGGATGGAGAGCCATACAAGAATGAGTAAGGTAGAGCTTCTTTATTAAACAAACTGAAGGCAACCTCAACAGGTAAGTGCAATAACTCAGAATTCAATGAAGCTCAATAAACTGAGGAGTCAATTGTCCTTATCTTTCCCTTTAGTAGAATCAACTGGAGGAAGACATCCACAGAGCCACAGGGATCCAGCAGGTAAATGATAAGACGGACGAGGAGCTTGTAACCTCAAGACCAGACAAAAAGTGTCTGGATTGAGTTATGTTATATAGGGAGCATGATTGGTAGTACCAGGTGTGGAGGATTCCCTGATAGAGGTCAGGTGTGAGTGATAATGACGGAGTGCAGGTGAGTGGCCAGAGGGATGCTGGGAAATGCAGTGCGATTCAACTGGTAACTGTGACACAAACATGTTTGCTTGACATGCAAAATTCACTGGTTCTCACATGTGAAGCTTACATTCACCAAACTTGATTTGCTCTATGTATGTGTATAAAAGAATAAAAGCCTAAATTAAATCTGTTCATCATATAAAGGGAACATGTGTATCAGTCATTCTTGAGAAGTGGGACAAAACAGGGTGCAAAATTGAAAAAAATAAAACTTTGTACTCAGACAAATTAAACTACATTTATGTATCTTATATGTACTAAGCTACTGAGCTATGCTTTGATGCAACCTCCCAACTTTTCTCTTTTTTAAACAAAATGTGCTTTTTTTTACCTTGGACTGTGTAATATAATTTCAACTTTATCTTTAACAGCATTCAAGACGTTTTTAACATTTCAAAACACATTCTCATGTTAGCAAACAGATTACACTTTCACATGCGACCAACAATTCCACAACAAATATAAAATATCATAATGAAATATTATCAAAATAGTCATCTGACGGAGGTGACAGAACTGACGGAGTTGACGCATCTGACGGTAGTGACGAAAACCTGAATTTGTAGTATTTTTAACTATCAAATACATTGAATCAAACAATTACTGTGTTAAAACAACCACAACAGGCAGTGAGTATGTTATTGCTTATAAAGCTTTTATTCAAGTGTCACATTTAAGTATTTTGATATATTATTGGAACACAAAATCTTGATGTGGTGACATCTGACGGTGTTGACACATTTGGCATTTCTTTCACAAAACAAATGGAGTTCATGTAGTAGCCATTTAATTTTTTCTGTTGATACTAGATGCTAATGGAACCTGCTAATGAACCAGGAGAATAAAATGATCTAAATATTTCAAATAATTTCCTCAGAAATTGGAAGATGGTGTTGACGTATCATGGTTGTGACACATGAAATATTAACATTAGGATTTAAAATATTCTAAAACTATAAAACTGACCAGAGTCTGTCTGACAGTGATGTAGTCTGCAGAGGAGGACTGTGGCAAGGGGTCCTTTAGAGTGACAGCTGCCCCTGATATTCATTGATTTTATTACATTTGAATGAATGTCTGACGGTGTTGACAAAGTGGGGACAAAACTTTAAAACCTTATGAAACATGCATGTGTCACTGAAAAACAACCTTGCGTTGATATGAGATATTATTAAGTGTTGGTTTTGATAAAACAAGCTCTTTTTTTATCGTTAAAAACATTTTTTATCCATTTTATAGCATATGAATGATTGAACCCTTCTCTGTGGACACACTGTTTTAGATGTAGTGAGAAGACAATAAGTGTCATAGATTTCACATAATAATGATAAAATTAAATTGAAGGGGGTAATTGTGTTAAATAGATTCTATGATCAATCCCCATAACATTGACAATTGAAAATATTTTAAATTTTTAAACCTGATAGAGGTTACAATTGCTGGACATGTTTTGTCCCATGTTTCAAGAATGACTGGTATTCAAACTTGGATTAAACCACTCGATTCATATGAATTAATTTTACAATGTTGTCATTGACTTTTTGACTTAAACTTAAAATGAAGTTTTGGTTTTGTGGACTTATAGTGGAGGAACAAAAAAATCTCAGGCTTCATTATAAATATCTTCATCCATATTTTAAAGATGAACAAAAGTCTTATGAGTTTGGAATGATATGAGGATGAGTAAATGATGAGTAAATTTTCATTATTCGATGAACTAACCCTGTAATATTCTCCTGTTCCATCTTAATATGCAGAGACAAATGTAAGTAACCCATTCATAGTTTGACTTCCCTTAAGCATTATAAAAGATTGTAGAAATACAGCTGTATTTCTACTTTGTGTTGCTTTCGATTGTTAAAAAAAGCCCATTTTGTTAATGATCTCTGAAACCCATGGACTGTATGGCATGTTTCCACTCTTCACTCTGTCTGTCAACAACTGCATCTGTCAATCTGTCATCAAGCTCTCTGAAAACACACAGAGAAAAACAAGACACAAACAGAAAAACAAGACAACTCCATCAATGCTAGCCTCAAATGGCAGATAGGACTTTCGGGAAGACAGACCATGATCAATCCACTCGATCCACAAAAGGAAGGGAAAAGAAAGTTGAAGGCAAAGTTTAGGAATGGCAAGGAAAGGAAACATATGAATCGGACAAGCAAAGGAAAAGGACAGGAAAATAAAACGAACAGGCAGAAAAGTAAAGGAAAGATGAAAATGAAAAGAAAGGAACAGGAAGGGAAAGGGACAAGAAAATGGGTAACACTTTAGTATAGGAACAAATTCTCACTATTAGTTGCTTATTAGCATGCCTAATATAAACATATGGGCTGTTTATTAGTACTTATAAAGCACATATTCTGCATGACCATATTATACATCTCTTATCCTACCCTATACTACACTTAATAACTACCTTACTAACTATTAATAAGCAGCAAATTAGGAGTTTATTAAGGCAAAAGTCGTAGTGAACGGTTTGTAATAGCGAGAATTGGATTGACTTGTTCGTTTGAGCAACCCAACATGGCTCAACCAATGCGTTTGGAGTCAGTACTATCCAATAACTGCCATTCCATGGACTTCAGGAGAAACTCCGTTGACCACCCCCCACTGACCATCGACAGCTCGACTGTGGAGAGAGTCAGCAGCACTAAATTCCTGGGGGTGCACATCACAGAGGATCTCACCTGGACCACCAACACCATGTCACTCTTCAAAAAGGCACAACAGCGCCTACACTTTCTCCGCCGGCTGAAAAGAGCAAGTCTCCCTCCACCCATCCTCACCACATTCTACAGAGGCACCATTGAGAGTGTGCTGACCAGCTGCATCACTGTCTGGTACGGGAACTGCAGTGCTGCTGATCGCAAGACCCTCCAGCGGACAGTGAACACAGCTGCAAAGATCATCGGTGCCCCTCTCCCCTCCATCCTGGACATCTTCCTTACACGATGCTCCAGCAAAACCAACAGCATCGTGAAGGACTCCACCCATCCCTCCCACAGTCTCTTCCAGCTCCTACCATCAGGAAGACGGTACCGGAGCATCAGAGCCCGCTCCGCCAGACTGCTCAACAGCTTTTTCCCCCAGGCTGTGAGAGCCCTGAACTCAAACCACCCCGCCCCCCTCTGAAACCCCATGCAAACCCCTACCTCCTGAACATGGACCACCCCCCACCCCAAAGAAAAACTGTATGGAACTTTAATTATTTTTTTAAATTTATTTTATTCTTTTTTTCTTTACACTATGGACACTCTCCTCTATGTGCACTATGGACACTTTACACTATGGACACTCACACTCTACACTATGTGCACTATGGACACTTTACACTATGGACCCTTTACACCTTACACTATGTGCACTATGGACACTTACACACACTGCTGCGTGTGCACAATCTCACAAAAAACTCAGCAATATATGTATGTTTACATGCTCATGCACTACAAACCATCCTGCATTGTTCCCCAACCAGCTGCTGACTCAAATGTCCCCACATGTAGCGGAATGACAATAAAGCTCAACTTGAACTTGAACTTGAACTTCAAAACAAATGACTGCTGGTCAGTTCAAAAGGATGTGGATGTGAACGCCCCATTCGACTGAAGATCTCAAGACTGTTCTTGTAAAATACCATCAGGAATATAACACTTAGCTGTGTATAGAAACCACCAGGGGTACACAACCCCAAGGACCTGCCTCCCCGGTACAGAGCTCACAGGTACTCATGGGTATTTTGTGGATTGCATCAGTTAAAGTGGCTTGTTTTTCCCAAAGCATCTGTGTTTAGTTAATTCAAGTCGAGAGGTCAGTGAGGCTTTCAGCATGAGTGACAAACAGGTGGTATTTAGTAAGGGGCTTCGAAGCCTAATGGGAATTCATCATTTTATTTTT
Organism: Barbus barbus; assembly: GCF_936440315.1. Classification (NCBI taxonomy): domain Eukaryota; kingdom Metazoa; phylum Chordata; class Actinopteri; order Cypriniformes; family Cyprinidae; genus Barbus; species Barbus barbus. Next base: position 16,709,342 of record NC_136733.1, on the reverse strand, counting down.
AATTCTTCCCAGCTTGGATACTATGTACTGATGAAGCAACCAGTTGTATGTTTGCAACTGACAAAAGTGCTCAGCTAAAATTCAAGTCCAATTTTGTTTGGATGCGGCTCTTAATTAAGCTCTGAAACAGAAGACTGCTCTGTTTGCAATCTGTCCTGTAGTACTCAACTCATAAATGGTTTGTCGGCAGAGCCGAAGAGACGCCATCGCCAAATGTTTGTGGAAGTTCCTTGTAATCCATCTGTTGCATTAGCAAAGCCTCAAGTTTGTTCCCTCAGAGACAATTTTCTTCCTCTAACTTACTCTGCTAAACTCCCTGTGAGATGTTCAAACCATTAAATGCTCTGGCAAATTAGTATAATTGGCTTATTTGTATTTCATGAGTCACATAACAAACATGTCAGGTTAGGATTTAATTTGTCTCTCTGTTGTGCAACTAATATGTGCATTGTGATTCAGACAACAGGCGAGATCGAGAGAACAGGAAGAGGGTTATGATTTAGAGTGACACACCGATGAATCATAGCACAATAGCTCCATGCTAATCTATCATCATAAAACACAGGCGCACCAGACTGCAGTCCCACGATCCTCTGCTTTTACGATCACACTCGCAGATACAGCATATCTACATGCTCTACACTGCCTCATGAAAGGTGAAGGACTGGTTATATTGGCCGGCACATTTCGTCAACCTGTGACAGATTGTTGCGTATGAGCGATTGATATTGATTACTGTGGTCAACAGCAAAGCGTGCAATTACACTAGAAAGCTGCACTTCAGATAATCTTTGGGCAGTTAACGTGCTACAGATTGCTTGTTGTTGTTATCCATCAATCCTAATATGTCTGGCTAAAAGGGACAGTTCAGCTATAAATTAAAATTCTGTCACCCTCATGTAGTTTTCAATCTGTATAACTTTATTTTTTCTGTGGAACACGAAAGAGGATATTTTGAGAAATGTCTCAGTGTTTTTGGGTACATACAATGGAAGTCAATGGGGATCAGTGTTGTTTTGTACCCCACTGACTTTCACGTCAAAATATCTTCCTTTATGTTCCACATAAGAAAGTAAGTCATACAGGTTTGGAACGACATGAGGTTGAATTTTTATTTTAGGGTTAACTATTCCTATTAAATAAAACTTACAGAGAGTGCATTGAAATTAAAACCGACTGCTTTTGCTTCTCAGGTAATTCAATCTAATTTTGAGGATGTTTAGATATTTCACTGACGCAAAAAAATATTGATTTAGAAAATGATTTGCACTGTGCAGCTCACTCTTGGTGTTGCATGAAGGTCAAAGGTTAACATCTGTCAGCAATAGATCATTGCGTGCTATGCCAGAGCTGCCCGGGATTAGATCCAGACCCCATCGTTGCATCGTTATAGCCACTTGTTTTCCACCAGCACACATGCTCAGGCACACATGTCGAGCTTGGCACTGTATGGATTAACCCCATCTAAGACAGAGCACAATAATGATAAAATAACCATATGAGACCGCAGGGCTCTATCTAATCTAGTCTACAGGCTGCCATGATTGAAAACCGGACTCCAAACAGAGAGGCAGGCAGAGGTCCATAATAAGATTTACATCTGGGACAGACAAAAGCTCTACAGATATAGATATACAAATGGAACGGATGATTCGCACCTGATGCCCACAAGAATCACTTTAAAGATTCGTCGATCAATGGAACAAACACATAAAAAGAACAGAATAGGGAAAGGATTGACGTAACCCACATGCCCCTTCAATACGTTGTCTGTCTGAACCCAAATAATCACATGCTAAATAAACCATTTCCAAGAATTCAATCAGAGCTGCCATTCCATGGAGCTCCATTCATACAGGTGAGTGAAAACAAACAGGCAGAGGAATCTGAGGCAACAGTTGTCAATTCTACAGTGGCACAAAGACAAATAGTAAGAAACAACTACTCACTGGAGTCGTCCGAATCGTAGCCTTCCACGTCCGGCTCCTCCTCTTTTTTGCTGGCCACGAGCGCGGTGGCGCCGAAGGCTTGGTCCAGGTCGTCCTCATCCCGTTTGGGGTCCGCGGCTGGGCCTTCCGACTTCTGGCTGGTAGAGGTGCTCCGCAGGGAGCCGGTGCGGCTGAGGGCCAGGGGAGCTGTGGGGGGGAGACCCCGTGGGTAACGGGGGAAATAGTCAGATATTTGCTTGATGGGCTGAATGGGACCTGGACATACATCAATGGCCATGTGCTCCTGGATGCTGATGGTCGTCTTCTCGCCTTTGCGTTGTGTCATTCATGCAGCCCTTTTGAGGATGTGCCACCACCCCTGAACCCGGCAAAGGGCAGGTGGTAACAGTAAAAAACAAAACAAAAAAAACCAAAGAAGAAATAAAGAAAATTAAATAAAAAAAAAAAACACAAGCTTCAAAAGTCAAATCTTCTTTGCTCTGGTAATCTCTTAGTGTCCCTGAAGAGTAACTGAGCGTGTCTTCGTGTGTAAGTGCATGTCTGTGTGAGTTTGCGATCGCAGCAGTGGGCTACATGAGAGGCTGTGGGTTGCTCCAGCACACTGTGGTCATGCCGTCTGCCTGTGAGCTGCGCTCAGACCACTACAGTACGCTAAGACTGTTACCGGGATGAATGCATGTGGGAGAGATAGAGAGAGAGGGAGAGGGCAGGATTATACGGAGGGACGGAGGGATTGGCTGATGTCATTGCTTAGCAACATGACGGTAAACAGGAACCGGGCGCGCGGCTACTTAATTATGCTATTAGTCCATCTGTTAGAGAGAGAGTGGCTGGGCTATCTCTGTGTTCCTCCTCTCCCTTCAGTCAAGCTTCTGACTGAACTGCCGTCGCAGACAAGCGCGGCATGTGCTAAACTCCAGCACAATTACCAGCAACAGGTGCTAAATGCCTAAAGTCACACGTGCCGGGTTATACATATATCAAGCAATTCAAATAGTACAATGGGGTAAAAACAAAAGGTAGATAAGAAGAAATTAATTATTTATAATGCATTTTAATCCAGTATTTGTCATTTACAGATAATGCATGTGCATGTATGAATATTAAAAGGATAGTTCACCCAAAATTAAAATTCTGATATTTACTTCACCTCATGTTGTTCTAAACCTTTATGAATTTCTTTCTGAAATAGGAATGACTTTCAATAATATATAACATATATATATATATATATATATATATTAGTGCTGTCAAACGATTAATCGCAAGAAAATAAACGTTTTTGTTTACATATGTGTGTGTGCACTGTGTATATTTATTTTGTATATATAGATACACTCACATACTGCATATATTTTGGAAATATTTACATGCATATACATTTATATATTTATATTATCAGATTTTAAATTATATATTAAATATATTTAATATATAAACATAACATTTTTCTTTAATATATACATGCATGTGTTTGTATTTACATATACATAAATATACACAACACAAACATATATTATGTAAACAAAAACGTATTTTGGATGCGCTTAATCGTTTGACATCACTAATATATATATATATATATATATATATATATATATATATATATATATATATATAAAAAATATATATATTTTTTTATTATTATTAAATTATTTTGTGTTCCACAGAGGAAAGCAAGTCGCACAGCTTTGGAACGAGGATGAGTAAATGAGATCATTTCACTTTTCAAGCATATAACAGGCTAAAGAGTTAACATTTAGCAACTTGTTGCTAATTGGCTTGATTTGGTTTTCTAATATGCTGGCTTTCAGGCATTTTTAAGAGTGGCAAAACAGCCTTTAGAGTCACTGTATTCATAACACTCATCTACATGAACTTCTCGTAAACTTCTCGTTTCTGTGTCATGACAAATAAAGACGGTAGAGATATTTACTGGGAAAATTGCATCTGTGCTCTGTTGCTTTATGAAAACTAGCAGGGGGCTATTCAACCTGTCCTCTGCTTTACAGCTATGATAAATTACAGGCAAAAGCCATTTTCACATTTTACAACAGCAATGATTTATAGTGAAAACAGTGAGTAATCTTGATGCTCTCTCTTAAGGGACCAAGACAAAATGACAATGCAGCGTTCTCGACTGACGGTGTCGCTTTTAACAAGGGAAGAGAAATTAGGAAAATAATGAATGATGGCGAGGGATATACATAGGATATAGCATGATGTTATTTAATCATGGTTTGAAATGGTCGTTCATAATTTAGATCCGAATGTTTGCCATTTCCCACATGGTATCATTAGGAGACAAAACCTGGCAATTCATTTACTCTTATAATTAAGGAGTCGCCCCCATGCTCATTGCAATTCTTCAGCGGAAAACACTTAGTGAGAGCGAAGCTCATTATTTTCTATCTATTTCCGTTATTCCTTCTGGAGATCCTTTCTTGTGTGCTTCCGGAAGACTCATGGTTAAAAAAGAAAGAAAAAGGCAGAAAAAAAAGTTTGATTACCTCCAAAGTGTGCTTCACAAGAAAAGTAGCACAGCTGCTACCATTTGTCATGCTGATAATGTGCAGGTTATTAATTTATTGATTCTAATGTCTGGCACAGAAACATAGCTGTGAACAGTGAAAGCTAGAAAAATAGTACACAGCAAATGTAGGCGAGAAGCCAAATCTTCTATAATCCTAGTTATTTTCCTGTGGAACAATGCACCCGAATGGGGTGCTATTGAACAAGCATTTTATTATGTAAATTCGCTGATATACAGTCAGCCAGAAAATTGTTTAAATGACTTTAATGATGTAAAATATGATGCATTTCTGTGGTCATAAATTCAAAATCTCATTCATGCTGACAGAATTTTCTACTGCCACAGAAAGTGATTAGCATGCACTTTCCAGAAAATATCATTTTTTTCTATGTTTGAAATATAATTTAAACACAGACGCTACAGGAGAGACACCGCTTAAATATTCCTAACGAGACAAACATGTCTCAGCCCTGGTGGGAAAAAAAAGTGCTAAATGATTTGAAAAGGAAAAGGAAAGGACGTGACGTGCAGCCAAGTATGGTGGCCCATACTCGGAATTTGTGCATTTAACCCATCCAAGTGCACACACACAACAATGAGTAGTGAACACACATACACCGTGAACACACACCCGGAGCAGTGGGCAGCCATTTATGCTGCAGAGCCCAGGGAGCAGTTGGGGGTACGGTGCTTTGCCCAAGGGTCTCACCTCAGTCGTGGTATTGGGGGTGGAGAGAACACTGGACATTCACTCCCCCCACCTACAATTCCTGCCGGACCTGAGACTCGAACCCGCGACCTTTGGGTTACAAGTCCGACTCTCTATCCATTATGCCACGACTGCTCATGATTGGCCATGACTTGCTGTTCTCATCTGGTTTATGCCAGTCTTAGATGCTCTCCAAGCCAAGTAAACCACCTTGACAAGTGCAGAAACACTCTTTACAACCAGTGAAATAGACCAGCCCGGTCAGGTTTGAGCTAGTTTGAGCTATCCTCTTAGCAAAAGTAGGCACACTTTAAAAACGCAAAAATATCTGAAATGCAATATGACGTGACAAAAATCTGCAGAAAATAGCAGTGCACTCTTAGTTAATTTCACATTTTTAGCTCGCTCTTTCTCTTTCTGGCTCTCCACGTACAATTCATAACTTGGCCTGTCCATAATGGCTCTTTAAGGGCATGGTTCTTAATCCAATCTGGCCGCTGTAATCAGAGGATAAAATGGGTTAGTGGATACTGGCTGCTCCGGCCCTTGGCCGAGATCAAATGTCATTCCTATGAGGCTCCAGTGTGATGAGGGAACCTTTGGAGAAAGATACAGACCAAATATGAAACAGGAAGGCCATTCAAGACAAAGTTCATGGATAGTGACATTTCTGTAAGAAGGTAAAAGCCACTTTTATTCTTGCTGTTTCTCAAAAAATCATAATAGGCTGATGAAAATATATGTGCACTGCTTCTTTTTATTATTATTATCAATCTTCCAGACCCTGGCAGCTCATAGCGGTGGTGAGATATATACAGTATATATATTTTTTATTCATTCATGAGTGGAAATTCTTGCCTTCAGTACCTCTGACATTCACTCCCAATAGTTTCTTAAAATTTTTAAGAGAACAGCTCAGCCCTGATGGCGCCATTTCAACTTATGGGATTTGAAAAAAATGAACTAACATAAAAAAGTATATAGGGTGAATTGCAGCTAGATTTCCCACTCTATCACTGGTGATGGAACACTCACATACAAATTCATAGAGGGCAGAAATAGGCCATATAATATGAGGTTGTGCAGCTCACAGAAGAGCTCTTGGACCTGCTCTCATCTGTTCTAAAAATGACAGGAGGAGAACTGCAGAGGCGAAACGTACAAACTGCTCAGGGATGCCATTATTAACATATAAACAAGTACCAAGAGGAACTACTCTCATACTTTTATTTCACTTTACTTGCCTCTGTTTCAAGTTGTTCAAGAAGAGTTTGGTAGCACCAGTGAGATTTCAAAATGCATTCCTTCACTATTTGCTTTGCAAACTTGATGTTTTTCTGTTTGTTTTTTTGGATGCAGAGTTCATGTTCAGGTCTTTGACTGAACCTGTGACATTCGACTGGGTGGTGAAATGGCAAACAAAAAAATTAATCACTCTTGAAAGTAGGGCTGCCACTAACGACTATTTTTATTTCGATTAATCTAACGACTAATTTTTCGATTAATCGATTAATCTAAGCAATTAATTTCCCACAAAAAAAAATCTAAATTTTTTACTTAAAAATATTTTATTAAACCAAATGAAATCCATTTGGTTTAAATAAAAAAATAATTTGGTTGCAATCCTTTTCTTAAAGCAAAAGTGAAGTGCAACATAGAGAGCAAGAAGCAAGTGTCCATCTCATAGTCCAAATCACTGAAATCAAAGTTCAGTATTATAGTGTGAGAATGACAACATATCCACGTGTTCTAGTCTAATAATACAATTATCATCAAAAAACACTTTTTTTAAAGGAGTATTTACCATAAATAGTATTTACCAGAGTTTATTTAGGTGAAAAATGTAAATGTGCAGTATTTCTGAAAAAATACTTTTTTTTTTTTTTACTATGAAATCAATTAATTTGAGATGCTTTTGATTATTAAAATTTAATGGAACAATTAAAATGAAATCCAGAAAATAATGGAAAACAGAATTTGATAAAGATAAAACTGTAAAACTCAATTAATTAGACAGGCTTTTTAACAAAACTGAATTTGGAAATAAAATGATTTCATAGGGCCCTATAATTATAATTTTTTTTTTGTGGTAATAAAAATGGATTTAATTGAACAATAGCTTTTAAAATGACTTAAAATACATATATAATAGCAATGATGCAATAATAACTAGTTCAAATAAAGTACCAAAAGCAATAAATCATATGGTTTTATTGAACAAAACTGTTAAAATACATAATGTATTATAAACAATAGAGCTAATGTAGATTACGCATAACAACAAAGGCCTGCAGGGGCACTGACGGCCTGATGATTATTTTTACACATTACTGTTTAATATTGACCAAGCACCATTTAATTCAAACGTACACTTAATCTTTAACATTTGCCCATTTCTTTAGGACAGAAATGCTATAGCCGCTGTAATTAAATGAATGTGTGGACATCAAACGTGTAAACTCAGAGTGAGCGGTTGAGCTTTTATTTTGAAATCTCGATGTATTCTCCTGTGTTTGTGTCGATTTATAAATGATTTACTTTACAAACCTGATGAAATGGCGCACGTTGCGTTCCCAGATTAACTTTATAATAAACACAAACTCACAACAACATGCAGAGATGAGTTTGAGACGCTCCTCATGTAAATGATAACAGTTTCTGTGGAATTACTGAACAGAGCCGCTGTGAGACGCACGATAATGTAAATAATTAAAGAGCCTATGCTGTGTGAACTGCATCGCATATAATTATTTAATTAAATCATAGCGTTTGTGAATTCACAATTATGCTTAATTATGATTTTTAAATGGGTTTAATATATCATGCAGCCTTGGAAAATAGTCTAAAAATGTGTTTTATGGATTCTCGTCTGTGAAATGCGCCACTTCCGGTATTTTGCCGGTTAGTCGATGAGAGCAAAATGAAGTCGACGATTTTTAAAAGTCGACTAGTCGCGACGGCCCTAATTGAAAGCAGCCAAATAAAAGATTAAATAGACATTTTTAGCTCTGACACTTATGGATCAGGTTTTCTCATTAGGGGTTGATAGTGTCTGTCTATACACTATAAAAAATAAAGAAATTAATGTGTAAATGCTATCCACCATATTTTTCAACGTTGAAGCAAGCAGTTGTCTGTGAATGTGCGAGACTTCCAGTTCATTAGCTGCTGTAGGCAGGGTGCGAACTACGGGGGAGCTAGGGGGAGCTCGGCTACCCTTAATAAGACATGGGCTCCCCTGAAAACGTGATTTGTGAAATTTTGGGGTCTCAAAAAATATTGACAATGTGTTATTTTGACGTGCAATTTCAGTTTTGTGTAATGTGATCAACTTGGATTATTATGTGTAAAATTGCAAAAATATTCATTCGTGCATGACAGTGATTTAAACCTAATTCACTTATTCTTATACTTATTCACTATTCTTGTCATGAGCATCAAGGTGTGGGGGCGCTGTGGTGCAAATTCATTCCACTCATGTTTAATACGTTAACTCAAAGATTCGTAGGAAAAATATAAACATTGGATTCAACATTGGCCGTAGATCTGTGCGCGCAGTCCTTGAAATGCATTCTGCAGTTAGCATCATATAGCCACCATGTCAAAAAGAACACAAGGCAGTTTAATGGCACGACCGAATCACCTGCTGCAAGCCCTGTTAGCACACCTCCCTCCGGCATGACAACGCAAGAAGTAAGTCATTGTAGAGCCCTGGATTTCTGCCCGGGCCCGACAGGCCCTGACTTTTTTACGCCTCTAGGGCCGGGCTTCGGGCTAATTTCCACGTCATAGTTCAGACGCGGGCCGGGCCTCTGGCCTGTTTTGGGTTTCTCATTATTTTTATATTGTAGACATCCATAAAAATTGGCAGGCTGGTGGAAACAACACGAGACCGCGCCGCGACTGAGAGCTAATAAATGATTTACTAATAAACTAATGCTTTCTGAGTCTGTGTCGTAAGGATGAAGTTGCTGATCCTGACTCACCGTCTCCTCATTAGACGGGCCTTTAGAGAGAAATGCATCTTTATTGATTATGATTAAAATTATAATAAAATTTTTTTATTTCGTTAAGTGATAATTTAAAGCTTTCTATAGATATATTTATCATGTCTGTGAGGCATGTATTCGCTCAGCTTCGGTTCATTTTTGTGAAGCACTCCTGTTCAAGACGGCAGAAAGCGCATCATGTTTGTTTTCTTTGTTTTATAAAAGAACTACCTTTTGTTGGTATTGTGAGTGCACACAAATACAAGTAGACCCTTTACAGGTCTGAATGATGTATTACTCTTACCTTTATCGGGTCGGTAATTCTGATAAACTGTCGGACGTGGGTCGGGCTAGGGCCTAAATTTGAGGCCCGTGCAGGGCTCTAAGTCATTGATCCCATAGAACCCCCCCCCTAAAAAAAAAAGGAAGGTGGGCTCCCCCAAAGTCCACGGTATAGTTCGAACCCTGGCTGTAGGGAATTAACAAGAAGAATAACAAAGCACAGTAAACGGTAAAACTGTTTGCACTACATACCAGTATGTTCATAATTAAGACTATACATTAAACTAATATGGTAAGACACACCAGTTTGCAGTTTCAAACAGCAAAACGAGCTGTTTTGTACAGCTAAAAACAGCTGGAAGTGGATCACACCGGAAGCCAGACACATTCAATTTACAAATGGTAAACATAACACTTTAATAACTTTGATTAATAAATAATTTACAAACATTATAATGCTTAACAGATCATTAGTTGATAGATATTCACATAGGTAGAAATAGGAGATAATGTACATGTTAATATTTACTAATGAACTTAAGCATTACCTAATGATTAATATGATTATTTCATGTAAATTAAAATGCTTACAAACTGTGATACAGGATTAACATCGGCAAAGGCCAAAATAGTTTTAATCAAGCATTATACATGATTCAAATACAAAACGAATGTGTTTAAATTACATTAATAAGTAGTATTCTACATTTTAAGGCGTATGGAAGAAATTAGTAATTGTCCCATGCTGTGAATCAGAAATATATTCATAAATGTGCTGTTAATTAATAAACCAGCCATCAGGAGTCTGTCTAGGAGATGCCCTTTAAAGGAGCAGTTAACAGAAAACATCATCTTTTGAATAGTGCTTACCTGCTGAGAGGATAAATTACACTCGTACTACAATCTTTCAGTGGAGCAGCCAATTTAACTCAGTAGCACAAGATAAAATTAAACTTACCATGATAAAAGACAAGTGTTTAAACAGAACCAAGTCAAAACATATTACTGAAATTGTGTGATTGTGAGATATGATGTTTAAAAATGATTGTATTTAAGGTTAAGCAATATTAAATAATATTTTGACTTTAATAAGCATGAATAAATGAATATTCACACCAAAATGAAGGTTTGCTGAAAATTCTCTCACACTCATAAAGCCAAATATAGATGAGTTTGTTTCTTCACTGGAATTTATTTGGAGAAATTTAGCATCATATCACTTGCTCACCAATGGATCCTCTGGAGTGAATGGGTGCCGTCAGAATGAGAGTCCAAACAGCTGATGAAAACATCACAATAATAAAGTAATCCAGTATGTGTTCATGAGAAGCAAACCCGTTATTAAAGCATTTTAATCTGTCGCTTCTGGCCAAAATATCAGTCCATAATCCATAAAAAATAGTCCTCTAGTGAAAAAGTCCACCCCCCATCAAAATCCACTGGCATATTTGTTTTGGACTTGTAGACAGTGCTTGATTTGTGCATATTTCTCTCCTCATTCAGTTGAGAAGACTTTTTCACTTGCCATATTATGGACAAATGAATCGTATTTTGACAGGAAGTAATTTAATGATGGATTTGTTTCTTATAAACACACAGCTTTTTGCATCACAAGATGCAAACTGGTGGACTGAAATTGTGTGGATTATTGTTTTTTTCAGCTGTTTGAACTCTCACTTTAATGGCACCCATTCACTGCTGAGGATACATTAGTGAGCAAGCGATGCAATGATACATTTCTTCAAATCTGTTCTGATGAAAACACAAACTCCTCTAAATCTTGGATGGCCTGAGGATAAAAATATCACATTTTTATTTTTGGATAAACTATTTATTAAATTTTAATGTTACAACATTAAGAACACAGCTACACTGTAGTCAGTTCACGGTTGGAATAAGAATAAGATATGCAAAACAATCCACCTATATTATGAACCATTAGACTTGATCCTCCGTATCCTGCAACTGTCATTGGCAATCAGCTCTTTTCTGTGCACATGAGAATGCAACAGGCTCCATATCTGTGAATAGATATTTATGACTGCAGCATGTGGCACATTAGGGTTTTACACTGTAATAGCCTGAAGCGCTGGATGCAGGGAGGAGAACAGATGTCAAATTAAGCTTGATAGATGAATGCAGATCCTACGAGACAAGCAATGATCCCAAACAAGACTCAGTAGTACAAAGGATGAGAGATATTCACATTTTAATATCTACTGTGGTTAAAAAGTGCTCAGAAAAACTCAAAATAGCTTTATCTTGGACTCCCCAGAAACAGTCCAGTACATACGCCGTATAAACAGGTGCGTAAGTAGTGATGATGTTTATTTAGGATGCTAAGACTGTTAGTCAGGACTTACTGATGAGGGCTGCACTTCCAAATGAATTGTTCCCCCTAATGGGCACTGCCTGCAATTGGTTCTTTGAATTCCTAACCGTTACATGACAAGTGATCCAAATGGGTAATACAACCTGCTCTAAGTGGACTATTAACACTGGCGCTCTTGAGGCCTTCTGCTCTCGGCCGTAGTTACTTAACCTAAACTGTACAGCAACACATATCAAATTGACTGATAGAAGCACAGTAACTGGGCTGATAAGCAGTGATGAAACGGCACACAGGGAGGAAGTGGCCGACCTCACTAAGAGGTTTTGCATTAAGACTGAGCCCAGAACATTAACAACACAGCAGCTCCACAGGCAACAGAGATATTCCCACCTGGGTTGAGCAGAGCTAAGAATTTAAAGGGATAGTTCACCCAAAAAATGAGAATTCTGTCATCTTTTACTCATCTGCATGTTGTTCCAAACATAATTGCCTTTTTTTTTTTTTTACAGAACACAAAAGAAGATATTTTTAAGAATGTTGGTAACCAAACAGTTTTGATTTTTCATGTTTGGGTGAACTATACCTTTAAGAACCGGCTCTCTTAAAGGAATAGTTCACTCCAAAACAAAAATTTTGTCATCATTTACTCACCCTCGTGTCATTCCAAACCAGTATAAGTTTCTTTCTTATGTTGAACACAAAAGAAAATATTTTGAAGAATGCTGGTAATCAAACAGTTGATAGTCCCCATTGACTTCCATAGTATTTCTTTCCCTACTATGGAAGTCAATGGGGACCAACAACGGTTTGGTTCTTCAAAATTCTTTAAAATATCTTCTTTTGTGTTCCACATAAGAAAGAAACTTATACTGGTTTGGAACGACATGAGGGTGAGTAAATGATGACAAAATTTTCATTTTGGGGTGAAATATTTCTTTAAAGTCAGGCATGAAATCAAAATTGAAAATTCATATTTTTTAAATGGAATACTGTAGTGTTTATTATAAATAATTTATCCGTGCACTTTATTATTATTTTTTTTCAATTCATGTGCCCTCGTAAACTTTAATCAAAAACGTTCACCCCCCCTCAAAATGACTCATCTTCTCTTCCGGTCACAAGCTATGGCGCATGGGTGGAGCTAGTGACGTAAGGGGTAAACGCTGGGATAAACGACAGGGGGAAAAGCTGAAGCTGATGGTTCACTTTATAGAAATAAATGCATTGACCAGTGCTGATGTGAGCCATGGGGGAGTACACTACCCTTAAAATTTGAAAGGATATTAGGATATTACCACAACATTTCTCTTAGGACATCGCATACTATTTTTTTTTATGAATATGACTTAACATGAAGGAGGATGCGCTCAGTCATTCAGGCAGTCTCTCTCTCTCTCTCGCGTGTGCGCTGATAGGCATGTTTTGAGCCGTTGATCGTCCTCATCCTCAATAAATAAAAAAATTCTTCATGCTAGGGTGTCGGCGGTGAATCCAGTGGAGAGAAAACCCCCCACAACTACTGCAAACTGGCATTCAGATCTGCCTCCATTTTGTTAGCAACGCCCCAACTTCCAATGATCCAATCAATTGCGGAAGGACGAAATCAAGCCCCGCCCTCTCATTTCAGATGCCATTTCACTCGGATAGACGTCGAAGTAGAGAAAAAAAGACAATCGCTACTTCCGTTTCATGCCGACTTTAAAGAGTTAGTTCACCCAAAAATGAAAATAAGCCCATGTTTTACTCACCCTCAAAGCATTCTAGGTGTATATGACTTTCTTCTTTCAGACGAATCCAATCAGAGTTATATAAAAAAATTATCCTGGCTCTTCCAAGCATTAGAATGGGAGTAGGCAGGTGTTTTTGTTCAACAGTCCAAAAGTAGCCAAATAAAGGAGCGCACATCTGTAATAAAACTTGCCTCACATGGCTCCGGGGGGTGAATGAAGGCCTCCTGTAGCGAATAAATGTGTTTTTGTAAGAAAAATATCCATATTTAAAACGTTGTACAACTCTTTTTTTCTCACTTCTGGTGACTGTCTTACGTGCAAGCCATTCCGGCGGATGACGCATGCTTAGTCAGTGTCGTTGTGGGTTTTGTTTTTTTTGCTGTTTTAGGCTGTAAGGAACTGAAATAATAATGCGCTCAAGACTTCCCTGGAACTACTTTAGCCAAACGATTCCCTGAAAATAACTGCACACCTTAGAATGATTTAATTTGATTAAATAAGGCAAACTACATATAAAAATAAAAGACCTTGCATTATCCATTTCGGTTAAACAAAAAAATATGTTCTTAAAAGTGAGACTGTTGTATCTTAATACAAGGTATAAGATACTACTGGATAGGATGAAAAAATTAGCTTTATTAGCAATCTTGCAATTTTTTTTTGTTTAAAATGTTTTGACCAGGGACCTGCGCAAACATTTTTAATAAAGGGATTTATGAAACCGACCAATAATCCAGTGACCTGATGTGAACAGGCCACTTGTGAAGTCCACTTTAGCAGATCCGTAAATTGCATTTATATGAGCAATCAATACTACAATCTCAATCCCCATAAGGCCACTTTTACATCACACATCATTGACATTATAATTGATTTTATGACAATGCATTGCTTATTGCTTTTTGATTGCTTCTTTTGATTGCTTCTTGTCTTGTCATCCAACAGAGAATTTTTTTAATTAACATTAAAAATCTTGTAAAAATTAAACGAATCTCAGATTTTAAATGTCATGCATTTAAGAGACTCTCTAGTTACATTATGTAGAATTAGCTGTAAAAAAAAGGTGAAATAACTGCGCAATTATGTGAAAGATGTGTAGTATTGAAAATGGAGCCTACGGGAAAGCAATTTATGATATGTTAACAGAGTCTCTGTTCATTATGCAGGAAATTCCAGTGTTTCTAGAGAGCCTGTAGAGGTGTAGCTGATCAAGTCAATTACACCTGTGGCCCTGCAGACTCAATCTGTTGACACAGCCTGGAAATGTCTACAGAGCTTCGGGTGTGGAATCAGCACGTCTCCAGTCCAACAATAACAACTTCAGGCTTGAGAAAAAAAAGAAAAAAAAAAAAAGATGATGTTTGCTTATTGGTTCAAGTCAAAAAAGCCCACCCCCAAGTCTGTGGTATTCTAAACACTAAATATGGCTCCAATCTTTTCTTTAATGCAAATGTGTGGAATTTTTAGGTGGAAATCATAAATCTGATCACTTATAGAAGTAATACCACATCTCTCCACAACAAGCTAACTACCTAACAGTAGCAATAGTAACCCAAGCACCTCTAATTAAATAACTGCCAATCTCAAAATTCACTCTTGCAGCTAAAAGAAAAATCTTCAAAGAACAGATTTCAATGGAGGCACAGCAGCATCCAAAACACCTCAAACTACAGCTCATCGGCAAGCTCTACACTCATAAATATTTACATTATTCAGCTTATGAATGCTTTAAAAACATAAATGCTGAATACCAGATGGATGCAATGCAAATCCCAATTTGCCCTTAGAGTTTATTTAGATGCAGGCAAAAATATTAGCCAGCAGTGTTGCAGATTTGAATAGTTTTCTGAGGGGAGGCATGCAGAATGATAATGCTTTGTTTAGCAAGTATGTATTTTCGGTCATTGGAGAGAGGGGATATTTGTTAGAATGTCCAAACTGCTCTTTTTCTACACAGTGAACTTGTACACATAAACAAGTATGTAAATATATGACAGCCAGAGGAGGATGGCAGCAACAGTCATAGTAAACATTGCTATTCAAATGAAACTGGCAATGTTACTGCACTTCATGACATTACAATCTCTCTCTCTAGTGCAGTCATCAGAATCATTATGGTTTTTAAACAGCCAACGCCTTTAACTATTCGTAAAATACCATGAAACATATTTTCTCTTTATTACAATTGAGAAAAACAATGAAAAACAATGAAATAATGCCCTGAGCGAAAATGAGTCTAAGCAAATGTGTGGAGATAATGACCAGAGCATCTATTGTAAAACTTTCCAACATTTACTTACTGTCTCTGATGCCTAAACTGCTTTAGGATAAAGAAACATTCTAGAAGAAGAAAATTATAACAAACACTAAAGTCCACCTTTTACAAACAGTTACATTTATATGACTGACTATGGAGAGCATCTATATTCAGTATATCAGCATACACCGCATTTCTACTATTTCTACTTCTATTTTTCACCCTATATCCATAAACTAGCAGCAATAAAAACACTCTTCTGCTGTATTCTGTAGTTGAAAGAAATAGTTGTACATGCATTTTTAAAGCATTCCTTTAAAATGACATAAAAGCCATTGTTCCTGAGTTTTCTAAAGGCCAAGATGTGAAAACTGCCAATGATTTATATGATTATATAAAAACCCCATAGCATACCAAACAGATATTGTTTTCTTTTAGATTTTGTAAGGTATTTGTTGCATGACTTATCAGTCTTTGTTATTATAAATGTCAGAAAATGAAAAATTGCACTTCACATATTTAAAATACAATCATACAATGAGACACTCTATCATTTTGAGATATGTCAAAGCTTTCCTCTGGATACACCATATACGTGTTCGAAACGTTAATTATCCTTGAGTTGGACATAATGCAGAGAAACATATCTGCTTCAGTTTCGACTTAGTCTTCCGCCGGAGCCTGTGGATTGGGTAAGGACTCCATACCTCTGTGATGCCGAGTCTGCAGTTACAGACGCTGATGGAAGGAACACAATGATTTCACAGTCATGAATCACCACACAACTCAGTGATGTTCAGCAAGTCTGTCTTATCATAACCAACACCTCAAAGAAGAGTTCAAAAACCCATTCAGCAAAATCATTCATTTTCATCAGTCGTTCTCTCCTAAATGAACCAGGAAGCCCAATTTATCTTTATTTATTTATTTATTTTGTTTGAGACAGAGATGGGACAAATCACTTTGTACCATGCTTCAGAGCTACAATATAAATGAGAAAAAAACTACAAGATGAAAGCTTTTGCAGAACCCAGCTGAAAGATTAATTATATTGATCAAGGCTTCAGATTTGGGGTTGATATAGAATGATGTTCATGCATGACTGAAAACTTTCATACCACAAATGGAGTTTGTCTCAAGACAGAGTTTCTTTGGTGGGATATTTCTGAAGCCAACAAGCTGTGGGTCCAAAAAGCCAATAATGACTTAGGAGAGTGCTGAATATCTGACAGGCGTCGATGAGGATGATACAATTTTTATGAGTTGAGAAAAAGCTTTTTGCTCCCTGCTAATGAATTAGAGTAGATTTTTTTAATGAAAAAAAGTCTGTGAGAATGAAGTGAGGTTTGATTGATTATTGAGATTACCAGCAGAGCAGCCTGGGAAACACAGTCGGATCATGGGCAGCCCACAGATGTCACACTAGAGGGGGATTACAAAGTCAATGTAATTTCACAGGGTGCGGTCATGGGGTAGAATCAGACAAAATCGAGTCAAGGATTGTATGATGTCAGCGATCCAGAAGATCATTCCCCTTGCAGGTTCAGGATTGTCTCATCAAGTGGTATATGCAAATGTGCACGCAGTGTGTGGCAGACTGTCAAAAGAAACGAGGAATCAAAACATTTGTGTTTGAGAAACGCCCCTCTTCCAGAACAACACTTTCTCAGATAACAACAAAAAGTTGGAGAGAGGTGCAATACTGAATATCTGTAGACGCAGCAAGGTTTACTGAGCATTTTAAAATGTGAATAAGTGCAGAACTTAATTATTTATTTTGTTCACGGGCCTGAGCGACATGATGGATGTTTATTCACAGCAGCCTGACTGTATAACATCATTCTGCTGCCTGTTGAATTCGTTACAAACTCATTATTTTCTTTTTTACTCTGTGGATACACTATGGATAAGACAACAGAGATTTTAAAGTTTTATTGCATGTTATGAAATCAAGTCAAAAAAATTCAACTAGGGTGTTTGCAAGGGAGTTGCAAATAGCTCATTCACATTTATATGATATTCTGCTCCCTTCGAATGGCTTGGGTCCTTCCTGTAATGTAACTGTGAGATTTTTGCTAGTTTTATCTTCTGTGAGGCAAATAGTAGTCTAGATCTGACCGATTAGAAAAGTAAAAGCACAACAAAGCAATATTGTAATAATAAAAAAAGGAATATTGGTGCTTGACTAAGCAAGTGAAACTAAAAGCTGTGAAATCTCAAATAACAATTTTTTTCCAGGGATGTTGTCTCTGATGTAAGATGTAAGGTGTTTATGTCAGGAGCCTCTATTGACTGAAGTCATGTTTCTCTGCATTTCTAATGAGACAGGGTGAGGGCACCAAGGTCTACTGATGGTTGTGAACATACAGCAACCCAAAGATTGATCTCACCCTGACATCTCACCTTAAACATCTGCAAAGCAATTATGGGTCAAAAACAGTGTTTATAATTAATGGTTCATGAATGAATGAATGAATAGAATAAAAGGAAAGAAAAGAAAAGAAGAAAAAAAGAGGTGAAAAAAGTTGAAGGCAGGAATATACGTGCATAATGGTTGTGGGTGTGTGTGTGTGTATCAGGCATTTCCTCTGAGGAGGCAATGGAGGTAGTGCCTCCTTAAAAAATTGGATGAAAAAAAAATTATAGAACAAAAATAAAACAATGCAAATATGACATTATAAAGAGTATAAAACACTCGTTTTCCTAAAGAAACACTGACCATCAATGACCCCAGTGGGTAAAGTTACAGCAGGAATCAGTGTCTGTTGTGCCTCCCCTGAGCCCATTGAGTTTTAACAGACCCCCTAAAGCAAGTGGTGGGTTTAGTGGGGGGTAATTGAGAATGACTGTGGAAAAGTCACGTGAAAGGAGGCAATGCCTCCATTGCAATATAATTGAATATGACTGGTTATGATTGGCAGGATTGGGTCATGCTATAAATCCCGCCTCTTGTGTTCATGCTTGTTCTGCGTTCACGAATCAGACTGAATGAAAAATATTAATGGGAAGATTAACGTTAATGGGAAGGTTAATTTAAAAAAAGTAAGCAAACAAGTCACATACTTAGATAACACCTAACATCTAAAATTTAGATAATTTTTTTTTACATCAAAATAAGACTTGAAATGCCCTAAAAACTCACTAAGACTTTTTAGTGAGTAATCAGCTTGGTGAAATTTAAGGTAAATTTCCATATCTGTGACCAATATTTACAGAGCTTTAAATAGAATAGCTAAACATAAGCACACAAATACAATATATAGTTTAAATTGTTACTGCCTTAAGTTATTATTTTGGAATAAATTTAAAATGCTTAAAAACACCAACTTGAAACTATTAATGTTACATTTTGAATAATCTAGGTTTTGTGTGGTGTATTTAATTGCATGGATTTTGTGATTTCCAGACTTCACCAGTGTCAGCGGTCACTGAAGACAATGTTAATTATGCATCAAGCTCTGCGCTGTGACTTACACATGGTCACGTCCACATTTCGCCTCTGCCATTACTTTTAACATTCAATCACTGACATCCATCTCTCGGTGAGACAGACAGCGGTTGCAAACAATAAGGTATAAAAAAAACTATAGATGTTATAGGTTATCCTTAGTCTTAGGCTATTCAAAATGCTAACAAAGTGTCAGTTTCTGACTGTTCATATCTTTTCTTATTTTTGTAACATTATTACATCATATGGAACATGATTCATGTTTTTCTTCAGCTGCATGTCAAACACGGGTGATGAAGTCAGATTCGTGAACACCGATATCCTAACTTTATAGCATCTGCCTAGTAGAAGGTAATTATAAAAATGAATAGATTTTTTCCCCCTTTCAAAATAGCCATCATTATGTCTAATTTTCAATAAACATCATGTAATGAGACATCAGTGTGAGGGAGAAGACAATGATCTGGGGTAATAGCAAAGACTGTAGAAGAAAATGGCCTTTTTTACTTTCTTTTTTAAATTATGTAAAAATGTATTTATTATTTATTATTATTAACCTTTATTTAACCAGGAAAGAAAACTCACTGAGATTACAATCTCTTTTTCAGGAGTGTCCTGGCCAAGATAGGCGGCCCAAATGGACAAATACATATAACAAACAATCACATACAATACACAAAATACTACACAAAAAAAGAAAATTGCTAAAAATACAGCTATTAGAAACATTTGCAAATCTCCAAGTCTTTCTCCAAACCACTTAAAAGTGTTTTAAAATATCTAATAGGCACCAACTGATTTAACCTTAATTTCATTTGAAGAAAATTCCAGTCCGAAGGAGCAGCATATTTAAAAGCCTTAGTGACCAAATTAGTTCTAGCAGAAGGTACATTGAGATTATAATACATTTGTGAACGAAGTGAATAATTACCAACTGTTTTTCGTTGAATCAAACAACAGAGATACTGTGGTAAAAACAACAAAATTGCCTTATATATCATTAGCATTTTTTCAATGCATTTTTCTTCGAATAGCAAGAGAGGAACAAGCAACTCTACTGTATAATGTACAATGATGTGTTAAATGTTAACAATCTGTGATAAACCCCAAGGCACCATGAAACACAGCATCTAAAGAGGAAAGAAGATAAGATGGTGCATGTTGGTACACTACATCCCCATAATCAAGAATTGGTAAGAATGTCGCAGACACAAGTGTCTTCCTTGCATAAAATGAAAAACAAGACTTGTTTCTAAAATAAAAC
This sequence comes from Barbus barbus, assembly GCF_936440315.1. NCBI lineage: Eukaryota > Metazoa > Chordata > Actinopteri > Cypriniformes > Cyprinidae > Barbus > Barbus barbus. The sequence goes on along the minus strand of NC_136733.1, from coordinate 16,688,849 downwards.
CCTAACTTTTTCCTTAATTTTTGTTTCAAATAATTAATATGTGAGCCAAAATGTAATGTGTTATCAATTATAATGCCCAGATATTTATACTCTGACACTAAAGTAATCAAATTTCCTTGCAATGTTCCTTGCAATCGAACTGTCTGACATCTAGAATTTGATAACAGCATAAATTTTGTTTTCTCAACATTTAAAACCAACTTTAGAGTATAAAAATCTAGCTTGAATGATATCAAAAACAGTCTGCAAATCACTCAAAGCTCCTTGTTTTGTAGGTGCAGAACAACAGTGTCATCCGCGTAAAAATGGAAACTTGCTTTGTCAATGTTAACATCAACACAATTTATGTTGATAGTAAATAATAAAGGCCCCAATACAGAACCTTGAGGAACTCCCTTAACCACATCCAATAATTCTGATTTGCAGCCTTCAACCTGCACACATTGAGTTCTTCCTTTTAAATACGCATTAAACCACAAAACTGCATTATCTGATAAACCAACATATCTCAGTCTATTTAACAGAATCTCATGGTCCACTGTGTCAAAAGCTTTAGTCAGATCAATGAATAAACATGCATAGTTGCGGTTTTGATCTAGAGGCCCCAGTAAATCATTTAAGACTTTCAAAACAGCTGTAATAGTGCTATGCTTTTTATGAAATCCTGACTGATTAATAGACAGAAGTTTATGAACACGTAAATATTGCATCAATTGTTCACTAATAAAATGTGCCAGAAGTTTTGACAAAATGCAAAGCTTGGAAATAGGTCCATAATTATCTAGTACAGTAAAATCTCCCTTTTTCAGCAAAGGACTTACAAAAGTGGACTTCCATAGCTGTGGAATTTCCCCTGTTGATAGGGAAAGATTATACAGATATGTCAGTGGTAATGTAATGATATCAGCTGCCGACTTTAAAAACATTGGTTTGATAAGATCAGGGCCAGGTGATTTAGTAATTTTTTTAAGGTTTTTTAACACAGAGCAAACATCCAACGAATTAATATGATTGAAAACAAACTCTGTTGTCCATAAAGAGCGCTCTGCATTAAGAGATTCAGAGTTTGCAGTTACATAATTATTATTCTGAGAACACGGCCTAGATGCAGTAAAATAGCTATTAAAACTCTTAAGCATCTGCACTTTATCCACTATTTTAACAGAACCTTAAGTTATAAGACCTGAAGCAGACCCATAACTAGTCAGAAACCTTATACTCTTCCAGAACTTATAAGAATTTGTCGAGTTCTCTGAAGTTTTGTCAAGGAAGTACTCTGCTTTTGCCTTCCTAATCGAAACCGTGCATTTATTGCGGAACTGTTTAAAGTACAACCAATCAGAATTTTAATTGGTTTGTCTGGCCTTAACCCATACAATATCCCGCTCATGGAGAAGGTCAGACAGTGTGGCCGTGAATCAGGGATTATCCTGACACTTAACTCTTTTAAAAGGAGCATGCTTATTAATAATTCAAATAAAACTTTCATAAAAATCCACATTGATCTGGAATCAATGGGATTTTGTCCCACTCAAATTGAACAAGACCATGTAGAAAACCCTGTTCATTAAAATATTTCACACAGAGCTTTATGATAATACGTGGTTCTTGCTTATATAGTTGTGTATGTCTAGCTACCGCAACAACAAAATTATCACAGATATCATTTGCAAAAACAGATGCTGGAGAATATTTATGAGGTGCAATTGTAAAAATAAGATCTATTAATGTGGATTTTTCCTGGATTTTCAAATTAGGTCTAGTAGGCAACTCTACCAATTGAAAGAAGTTATAAGAATCACAAAGCTCTTTAAATCCATCAGATACTGGGTGCATCCAATTTAAGTTGAAATCCCCCATTAAAATAATTTATTTATAATTCAAAGAAGCTAAGGAATGCATCAATGAAGGCTGATGGAGGTCTGTAACAACCCACTACAGTGAGTTGACAACTCTTCAAATTTAAACGATTAAGAGCTAATAATTCATACTGTTTAATTATTGATTCAGAGAGTAACACTGTGGTCTCAAAATGTTCTTTAACATAGATTGCCACTCCTCTACCCCTTTTTGGTCTGTCAGCTCTAAAAACCTTATAACCACTAATACCATTTTCTTTATCTGAAATAGTTTTGTTAAGCCAAGAATCATAAATTGTTATATCATCTGCATTTGTATTTCTAGCCCAAATATATACTATATCCAATTTAGGTAGCAAGTTAATATGTTAATATGAATAAATCCTAATCCTGACCTAGATTTCAATTCGTTTGGAGTTGTAAAAATTGATGCACATCTATAATATGGTCCTGGGTTTGGTAATACATTCCCAGACATTAATAACAAAAACATTATAATACTTTTTCGTCTAAATGAGTTACTTACATCAGATTTTCTTACAGCCAGCCCCTTATGAGATGGATTAGTAATAAAATAGTTCTCTTCCCTAGTCAAAGCACAACTTGTCAAATGCGAATACATAAAATTAAAAAAAATACAACCTAAAATGACAATGATTAAAAGAAGCAATATTTGTAGACAGTCTATTGTGTGTCCGACATATGCAAATGGTAGGTTGCCCGGTAGGGAGGAATCATAAACCGACCTGTTACCTCCAATGCAGACTTGACCAGTTGACCAGATGAGTAAACCCACCAGGAGCATGCATCCAATGATTAAATGCGACATTGTCCTTCAATGCCCCAACCGCAGAACCCCGATAAACCAAACAACAAGGCAGCACGTACTGAGGATCCTCCAGGATACTCCACAAAGATTGCCCACAGCAATAAAGTAAACTTAAGCCGCCAACACGCTGAAGCGGCAATGATTAAAAGTGTATATTTATTGTCTCGTAAACTGCACTTCACAGTAGGGCTGCCTGATAAATCAAAATGAAATAGAAATCGCGATTAGACAGAAGCTGTGATTGTCATGCGTATCTTTCAGTGAAGCACGGTTCTGTGATCAGCAGTAAGTCTCCATCCGAAGGCCAGAGGGCGCTCTCGCGCAGAAACTCCAAATACGCCCCACAGAAGAAACCCAGGAAATCTCTAGCCACTTTTTTCTTGCCGTAAAAATGGGCCATTTGTAAATTCTATGGGTCTAGCTTCCGGTCTCATCCACGTCCAGCTATTTTTAGCTGTACAAAACAGCTTGTTTTGCTGTTTGAACCTGCAAACTGGTGTGTCATACCAGATTATTTTTTTGTATAATCTTAATTATGAACACACTGGTTTATAGTGCAAACAGTTTTACCGTTTACTGCACGTTGTTATTCTTCTCATTATTTTCCTATAGCGGCTAATGGACCAGAAGTCTCGCCCATAGGCTTTCTTCCGCGATGAAGAAAAAGGTGGATAGCGGTTGTTGAATAAACAGAAGATTCAAATGCTTTCATTGATTCAACATGACTAACAGAAACTATGGCAATATATCCTTTATCGGAGTTCTTCTTATTATAATTTTCATTATAATAAAGTATATCTATAATGCAAAGCTAACCGACATAGCCTTTATCACTGCTTAGAATACTATGAAATATGTTGCGTGAGTAATTCTGTGTAAGAAGCCACATCATCTCATAGAAGGATTTATTTCAAACACTCAGCTGATGTTATGAAATGAGTTTGGAGTAAAAACATTTGATTAAATGTGGTTGTTTTCACATGCTTTCAGAAGGAGCAGCATTTACTACAGAGTCGTATTTCACTGAGAAGCTACGCCAAACAGCTTTCATTATCGTGAACAATTTTTTTCAACTTCATAATCGAGCAATTATATCGTCTACGATTTTTTTTATGTAGCCCTACATCACAGTATGTACCCATTTACCATTGTCCATTTTTATTTTTTTATTTGACCTTTATTTATCCAGGAAAATCTCTCTGAGATTAAAAATCTCTTTCACAGGAGAGTCCTGGCCAAGAATGGACAGCAGTTACAGTCACTACTTACAGATTGAAACAACAAATACACAAATTAAACAGTTAAAAACAAGTACAGATCAATGAGTCTTCTTCGAGTGACCGAATAATAGATTTAAAATGTTCCATAGGCACCAAAGTTTGTAATTTCAATTTCGTTTGGAGTAAGTTCCATTCAAAAGGAGCTGCGTACATAAAAGCCCTTTTCCCCAGTTCAGTTCTCACAAATGGAACAGAAAGAGTAAAACAGTTATCAGACCGGAGGGAATATTTCCCAACACTTTTCTTTTGAATTAGACAACCTAGATACAAAGGCAACAACCCCAGAATAGTTTTATAAATGATTAGGTAATAATGAATTTTCCTTCTAATAGACAAAGATGGCCAAGATACTCTATTATACAATATGCAGTGATGAGTTAAAGGTTTACAATCTGATATAAATCTAAAAGCACTGTGATAAACAGCATCCAAAGAAGAGAGAAGTTGAGAGGAAGCAAATTGATACACCACATCACCATAATCGAGTACCGGCAAGAAAGTAGCAGAAATTAACCTCTTTCTTACATTAAAAGAAAAGCAAAACTTGTTTCTAAAATAGAACCCAAGCTTTATTTTTAATTTTTTCTTTAAATTAGTTATGTGAGACTCAAAAGATAATTTATCATTGATAGTGATGCCAAGATATTTATATTCTTTCACTAACTCAATCACATTACCTTGCAAAGTCTGGAGAGGAATGAAAGTGTCTACTGTCTTTTTCGAGCTTGAGAATAACATGATTTTAGTTTTATCTACATTCAGAACAAGTTTTAGTGTTTGAAGCCGAGACTGAATAACATCAAAAGCTGCTTGAAGTTTAAGCAAGGCTTGCTGTTTCGAAGGTGCACCACAATACATAACAGTATCATCTGCATAAAAGTGAAAATGAACATCTTGATTATCATGATCAATACTGTTAATGTAGATAGTAAATAAAAGAGGCCCCAACACGGATCCTTGGGGAACACCTTTAACAATCTCCAATAGTCCTGAATTTTTACCCTCAGCCTGAACACATTGAGTTCTATTACTTAAATAATTTTTAAACCAGAAAATAACATGATTTGATAAACCAACACTCCTTAATCTATGCAGCAGTATCTCGTGATCCACTGTGTCGAAAGCCTTTGATAAATCAATAAAAAGGGAAGCGCAGTAATCAACTAATCCCACAATGTCATTCAAAACTTTCAGAACGGCTGTTGTGGTACTATGTTTTTTACGAAACCCAGATTGATTACTCGATAAAACTTTGTGTAAATTCAAATAACAAGTCACTTGATCACTAATAAAATTTTCTAAAATTTTTGATAGGACACAAAGCTTTGAGATTGGCCTATAATTATATAATATAGTAGGGTCTCCCCCTTTTAATAAAGGAACAACAAAAGCTGATTTCCAGATTTCCGGAATAACACCAGTATCTATTGAAAGATTAAAAAGATAAGTTAAAGGGGTCGAAATAATATCAGCTGCCATTTTCAAATAGATAGTTTCCACACAATCAGGACCTGGTGATTTATTTGTATCAAGCGATTTAAGTGCTTTATGGACATCAGAACTCTTGATGTGTACAAAAGTGAACTCCTTTTTAGGAATAGTTTCTGCACTAACAAAGTCATTATTTGAGGACCAAAAATTATGTGACTCAAATAAAGACCCAGAGTCAATAAAATTCTTATTAAAATGGTTAAGTATTTGCTCTTTATCAGATATGATAATAGAATCCATAGTTATACGTGAAGGGAAATCAGATGATTTTTTGTTCCCTGCTATATACTTTATATTCTGCCAAACATTTTTAGGATTATTTAAATTTGTCGTTGTATTTGCAATAAAATAATCTGCTTTAGCTTTTCTAATGGCGACTGTACATTTATTTCGAAGCTGTCTGAAACAAATCCAATCAGAATCTGAATCAGATTGCCTGGCTTTTGCCCAAGCAGCATCCCGCTCACGTATAAGAATAGACAATGCTGTAGAAAACCAAGGATTATCCCTGCCTTTAACTCTAAATTTCTTCAATGGTGCATGTCTATTAAGAACCGATGTAAGACCATCATAAAAATATTGCCAAGCAAACTCGACATCGGGAATGAGGAAGATCCTTTCCCAATCATAAGTAGCAAGGTCTTGAAGAAAACATTGCTCATTAAAATATTTCAAACACCTTTTTGTAATAATACGTGATTTCTGTTTAGGTCATTTTGTATCTCTAGCTGTGGCAACAACACAATGGTCACTAACATCATTTGCATATACTGAGGCCAATGAATATTTGTGTGGAACATTTGTAAAAATAAGATCAAGTAGTGTTGACTTTTTATAATCCTTCAAATTTGGTCTAGTCGGTGTCTCAACTAGCTGAGAAAGGTTAAGAGTATCACAAATTAATTTAAGACCATCAGAAGCTGACTGCAACCAATTCACAGTAAAATCACCCAGAAGAAGAAGCTCCTTGTAATCCAACGATGTCACTGTGTCACTGTTCATTCCATTCAATTGACCAACTTGAAAATGAGTAAAATCTGCAATGGGGAATTTCTTTTTCCCGTGCACAGATTCCTATTGAAATTAATGGAACTCACTCGCAAAATTTGGTAAATGTGACCTCAACTTTAATGCAGGGATGCAAACGCATCATGGGTGAAAAAGGTGACAAAGACACGCAATCACCCCCCCTCACACACACAAAAAAACCCAAACCCAAACACTTATACAATATTTAAAAGCCTTGTTTTTAACTTTACAATTGTGCAGTAAAATTCACTTTTCATTCATGGAGATGATGAAAAAATTTGCCAAAAAAACTTGTGGAAAACAAAGACTTTTGAGAGAACAATTACATGAAATTACCATTATATCCAGTAGATGGCAGCAGAGGATCACTCAATAGCTCAGTTGCCATTTCCACTCCCTAGTTTTCAGGTCTTGATTTTGAATTTATTATAAAATGGTGATTATAATACATTTCAGTACTGTACTGAAGTAGTATAGCAAGTATAATTAAATAATAATGCATTAAATATTTTGAAGTATTTTTAGATTTATTTTAAAAACTACAATTTTTAAACATTGCCTTAAAAAGGACACATCAAAAAGATGGTTTTAACTGTAGAAGCTGCTAAATATATTCAGCCAACACAGACTTGTTGTAGTTTTGTTACTCTGAATTATGGATTCACTCAAATAATTTTTTACACTCACGTTTGTCACTCTTGAAACAGTATACGTGGACATTCGGTCCTCTTAGACAAACAAAACTTTTCTTCAAATTGTCAGTGGATTATGTAGAGATTCTAGAGAAACAGAGCAAAGCTCTTATATCTTATACCGAGCTTACGTGAAAACTCCTGATAAATCAATGACTAACTACACAATAATCTCTTATTTACACTGTGTGTATAAGTTTTGTCTCTCTCTGATTATATTAGGTAAATGTGCAAGCATCTAGAACTCTATAAACTTACCAAAACAAAAAATTAGTTCAGAGGGAATTCTTCTGATTAACCTACAGAAAACACCTCTGACTGGCCATTGCTTTCAACAGAGATGCCTGTGATTGGCTACAATACTCAACACTGCAAAAACATGTAAATAAACTTGTGGTTTTGTCATTTGAAACCAGAGCATGCACACAAAAACACACAGGAGCATTTAAAAGTGGCTACAAGCAGGTACAGATATGAATTGGTACTAATGGTACTGTAAAATACCCCCCCCCCCCCCACCACCAAAAACACTTTCTCATTGGATCTACACAGATCTCGTAGGTGACCTATTCTGATCTCAAAAAGGTGAGTTTTCACCAAAAAGTGAGGAGTTTGCATCTATGTTAATGTGAACTTTTACAAAGAATATCAAAGTGTTTTACTACTCTGTCCATAATTCATCTATTCTGAGGATTATCCAAGAGGCACGATTCTGATTAAAACTGATTATTGCTCCAGGTGATGGAGAGATGGATGATTTGTGTTGCTTTACACTGCAGATACAAAACTAGAGCTTCAGTTGAGCAATCGACTGCGTTACGTCATCTGACTTCATTTGATTGAAACATAGCACTGGAAGCACTAAC